>NC_079493.1:40731209-43385358 GCF_030052815.1 Hevea brasiliensis | reverse complement strand
ATTAGTTACTTAACTGGACAAGTCGGTCAAAAATCACCTCTGATGGCGAAATGACCAAAATGCCCTCCGTTTGGCTCAACGGGCCAAAATTGTCTGTACCGATTGAAAAATTTTTCTAGGTATTTTCTTGGCATTCTAATGCCATGGGAACCTCAATAACCCTTCTCTGGAGTCCCAAAAATTATTTTATAATTTTTCCCCCGGGTCTAGGGCTCCTCGTTGCGAGAACCGCAACTTCCCTCTGGTTACCCATCGCTTGGGCACCGGCTCGTTTAACTCGGTTGTATTTTATTTCTAAAATTTTTACTAAATTTTTATTATTAATATTTAAGTTATTTATGGTTCCTGACTTTAGTTTAAATATTTTTCCGGACGTTCTAGCTGTCCGGACCGACACCGGTCACCGGAATAGCAGAATGTACGGAGTAGTTACCGGGAGGGTGTTACAATATCTTATAAGGTGTGGAAGAAACTGATTTTGATGGAATCCTATTCAGAATATACAAAGCTGATTCTAATGCAAATCCCCAAAAGGAGATTGGCATATCACTATAGCTCATCATACTATGTACCATATCTAATAGGGTACGATTTCTCCTTTCAAATACACCATTTAGCTGTGGCATTCTTGGAGGAGTCAACTGGGAAATAGTGCCATGCTTTCTCAAGTATTCATCAAATTCAGTACACAAATATTCACCTCTACGATCTGATCGAAGAACTTTAATACTCTTTCCTATTTGATTTTCTACTTCAGATTTAAATTCTTTGAACTTTTCAAAGGATTCATGTTTGTATTTCATCAAATACAAATACCCAAACTTTGATTTATTATCAGTAAAAGTAATAAAGTAATGAAAATCGCCTTTAACCATTTCCTTAAATGGATCACATACATCATTATGTATTAGCTCCAAAATATTTTCAGCCCTTAGCCCTTGTCCAACAAAGGGTGATCTAGTCATTTTGCCCTGACGGCAAGATTCACAAGTTGGAGTAGGCTCAGAGCCCAATGAGGATAAAATACCCTATTTGATGTCTACTGGGCTCCCCAGCTATGTCTCCAGTACCTGTGTGTGGCAAAAGCAACCCGCTTAGCAATTCTACTTAGTGTTGACAATATAAAATAAAATAACTAAAATAAAGTAAGTACGCATAATGTATATTTACATTTTTGGTAGACTTGATTTCTAATATTTATCGCAGTATTATTCGATTAAAATTTGGTAAAATTTATTATCATTGCCCGTGTAACCCATATTAGTTGATTGGACAGGATAAACGGGTAAACTGGCACTGGGTACGAAGTACCTCGGACCATTACACCATCGGTCACATTGTGTCTCCCGGTGTGCAACAGAACAGCTAACAAGCTGTAATAGTTATCAGGGATGAAACCCTAGTGTAACAACTCAAATAACATAGCCAAAGGCTATTATGTCACAAAATGGCATGGGAAGCCATGAAACATAGAATGGCATGAAGCCATATGCAATACTATTAACAGAACCCTATTGGCATGCCAACCTATCCAAGCCAATCTTGCTAGGTATACTAGGGCACTTTACACTTTTAAGTTTCACAATTTTTGAAATTCAAGTTTTAGTGTTACTATTCAATTCATTAGTCAACAAAATGTTGACTTTTACATTGAAAATAGGTACATTGGTTTTAATACTCCCAACCTACCACATTTTGCATTCTAAACTTGTTGGTATTGGTTGCCAATACCATTTCTAAACTCAATGTTAATTGGACAGAATTTTCAGTTTTCAAGCTTTGTATTTACTGTTCCATTAGTCATTTTTGCAGTGGGAATTTGGCAAAATATCAACATGAAAGTTGTTCCTTATTTTGTCTAATTACATTTCCTTTTTTGAATCACTCCATTTGGAGTTTTGTATCTCAAGTTATGGCCCAAAAACCACAACTGGCTGGATTATAATTTTTGCAGAATTTTTGGACTAACCAAATCTACAGTATTAGGAGCAGTGATTTTAGGTCACTTTTTGAATATGTTATGGTCATAATTTGGGTTAGCTTTCTTCATGAAAGTTGTTGATATATATCTTAGCTTCTTGCTGATAAAATTTCAGGTTAATTGGACCTTTCTACACTGAGTTATGGCCAAATGACTAAATACTATTCATTTGGTCATTTTGCCTAAGCAGAATGCAGGTCACCCGGATTAGGGCAATCTTTTAGTCAACTTGGTTTGGTTTTCTGGGCATGGTTTCTTCACCAAAGTTGTGCCATTATGTGTCTAGTTTCATGTCCAATTAGCCTTTCACCAATTGAACCTCTACAATTCTAGTTATTGCTGCCCAAACCTGCTAGACTCATGCCCAGTCCTGTAAGTCACCAAGGGCAGCCACACCAAACTCAAATCCCACTGCACAACCCACTTCATTTTTTATTCAAACAAAGCCAAATGGTTACTAATTGACCATTAAAACCTACTTCCATCATCACATGATCAAAGTCCCATTTTCACCCCAAACCCTAACTCAAATATCATCAACCATGCTTTATCATTTGCATTTCATCACTCCACTCAAGAGATGCATATTGAGGGCAGCCGTACTACCATTTTAACTCCATAAAAATCATCACAATCTTAGCCCAACCAAGGCTACCAAAATTTATGTGATGGCATACAAATGGTATTTAATAATTTTCTTTGTAATTTGCACTCATTCATAGTCCTTAAACTTGAATTTAAAGTGAAAACCAAGGTTAGGTCACATACCTCTAATGGAGTGAGATTTCCCACTCGCTAGGGTTCTTCTTTTCCTTTTCTTTTTTCTCCCAAAAGACTCACCATGATGTAAGAACACTTTTTTGTGTTGGGAATATGGGGTTTAGTTAGGTAAAAGCTAGGGAAATCAAGCTTTCAAAAGCTTGCTAAGGTTGGCTATGGAGGGAGAGGTGACGGCAAGGAAGAAGAATGGAGAGGGTTCTGATTTTTTTTTCATTTTTCAGCCTATTAAGTCTCTTTTAAATAAACTTATGCCATGTGTCAACATTGGATTGGTTGGGAGAATTTTAGTGACATCCTTATGATGTTATAATTCCATTTTCTTTTATTTTCTCTCATTTTCTTGTCTATTTAATTTCAATTAAATTTTTAACAACATTTATTCATATTTTATGTTATATAAATTATTTATTTAACTGGAGAAGTTGGCCAAAAATCAGCTCTGAAGATGAAATGACCAAAATGCCCTCCGTTTGGCTTAATGAGCCAAAATTGTGTGTATCGATAGAAAAACTTTTCTAAGCATTTTCTTGGCATTCTAATGCCATAAGAATCTCAATAACCTTTCTCTGGAGTCCCAAAAATTATTTTATAATTTTTCCTTCGAGTCTAGGGTTGCTAACGGCCTTCACCGTGACTTCTCTTTCGAGTTACTCATCCCTGGTGTTTCGGCTCGTTTAACCCTAGTATATTTCGTTTCTAAAAATTTTTCCTTGATTGTTATGAGCATTATTTAGTTTCTTTATGACTCCTCAATCTAGTCTATTTATAATTTCAAACATTCTAGCTGCCGGGACCGACATTGGTCACCGAAACAATAGATTGTACGGACTAGCTAAAGTGAGGATGTTACAGCAACTCCTTGCCCATCATATCTCATGTGAGGTTCAATCCTTTACCTAGCCCCTAATGCTCAAAATCTCAGGTACATCCATTATTGACTTATCTTGCATTAGTTAAGTTGATCCCATTGGGCCAGTAATTATGTAAATAATTTTAATGTCCTCAAGTACATCCAATATTGGCCACCAAACTATTTACATATTTACAACATCTCATGCTTAACAATTATTCTTAAGAAAATCTCTTAAATTAATTGCATCTTACGCGAGTATTTAAAATTTCTTAAAATAATTGCCTCAATGGAGGGCCTATGTTATAATTACTTTAATTATAGCATTTCCAACTTAATCATTTGTTTGAAAGATTTTATGGTCGTCCTAATTACTATTATGGTCTCACTTTGCACATTATCCATTTAGCATGCATATATCATATACTTGCATACATTCCCATACATCTCATGCATTTATGAATAAACAGTAAATATGGTATGATCATGGACTTTTCTAAGGGATTCAATTCTCAGCCACCAAGAATTGAATCAGGGCATTCCTAGGTGCATTTCATTCATTCATATTACAAGAGTTGCTGAAGGAGTGCATAATCAACACTTGATCTTGAATTCCTCCCACTGGTCTCACCAATGCTCTTGACCTCCTTGATCTTCTTGCAATCCAATTACATAGTAATCCTTGGCATACCAAAGCGAATTTACAAGAACTAAATAAATGAAATTTGTCACACCCTACCCCTCTGTAAGGCATAACATGATCCCGTAGTATACCTAATGAATTACCAACTCCGTCTACTGATAACCCATTAAATACACTACAAGGGATTTTAAAAACTTTTCTTACTTCTTTTACAGTGGTGAGCACTATTTACAGGTGTTAAAGACTTTGGTGAACTGAAGTGAAACAACTAACTCATTTGATTTATTTGGAATATCTATAAAAATTTTGGCAAGGTGCCATTTGTATTTTGGACAAAACAGTTCTTCAGAAAACCTGTAAAAAGCACTTCAATTATTTTCCAAATCTCAACTCCAACATTTTTCTCAATACAACACATTCCTCAACTCAATTCCATAGAAATTTTTCAAAGTCTGAGATAAGGAAATATAATACAATTTTTACAAGTCAAATAACTCATAATAAATTTACAACTTCAAGGTACAATTTGAATTTACAACTGCTCAAAACCAAAAACAAAATGTACATACGATGTCATACATTCTGAGACAAAATGCAAAATATTGGTGTACTCATTATACTGTAATCCCTCCTTTGGATGTATTAGCGACCTAGTCTGCGCCACTGTCTCTCTCTACTGCGGCAAGAATAAAGCTATCATTTGAGACAATGTCTCAGTGGTGCACAACATTAACCAAATACAATTTTAATTCATAATTCATAAATCATATCAATAGTGGATACTTAAAACCATAGTTAAATTCAAGACAATGAATGTCATAAGGAATTTAAACTCCAATTCACAAATTATCAAAATTCATAATAACACAATTTAATCAAATAGTTTAAGAATATCGTATTGCCAATTCATGCACAATTTGATCAAATAATTGAATAATACCTTTTTGCAAATCAATAACACAATTCGATCAAATAACTGAATAATATCGTTTTGCAAATCAATAACACAATTCAATCAAATGACTGAATAATATCGTTTTGCAAATCAATAACACAATTGATCAAATAACTGAATAATATCGTTTTGCAAATCAATAACACAATTGATCAAATAACTGAATAATATCGTTTTGCAAATCAATAACACAATTGATCAAATAACTGAATAATATCTTTTTGCAAATCAATAACACAATTGATCAAATAACTGAATAATATCATTTTGCAAATCAATAACACAATTGATCAAATAACTGAATAATATCGTTTTGCAAATCAATAACACAATTGATCAAATAACTGAACAATACAATGTTGGCAATCAATAACACAATTTAGGTCATGACACAAATTTTCCATATATGCCGTGTTGTACACCACGGCAAGACATACTCACCCCAATAATCGAAATCAATGAGGGAGGAAGCTAGCAATCTAATGAGTACTCATCCATACTCACCTCAGACTGGGAAGTCAAAGAGGGAGGAACATAATCATACTCACCCCAGACTGATAAGTCAAAGAGGGAGGAATAATCACACTCACCCCATTAATGGAGGAGGAACATAGATCAGTGTCATGCCAATTGTGAGTCAAAACAATTCCAAACATTTTATTCAAATGATCCGTAAGAATCCAATAAATTTCCAAAGTTATAATTTCATTCACAAATTGGCAACACAATTCGTAATTCACTTCAATTTCCACAAAACCATTTCTGATTGCTTTTCAATCAATAAGTATCCATCAATATCATTCAAACAATTTTTCACAGTTTCAAACCATTCACAATGTTTTTCAATCAATAAGTGTCCATCAAACACATTTCCACAATTTAAAACAATAATATACAAATAGTCAATATTTATTTCAATTGAAAAATTCAAGAGAAATAGTTGTTGTGCACAAACACAATTTAAAACAATAATATACAAATAGTCATAATTCATTTCAATTGAAAATTTCAAAAGAAATAGCCGTTGTGCACAAACACAATTTAAAACAATAATGTACAATAGTCATAATTCATTTCAATTGAAAATTTCAAAAGAAATAGCCGTTGTGCACAAACACAATTTAAAACAATAATGTATAATAGTCATAATTCATTTCAATTGAAAATTTCAAAAGAAATAGCCGTTGTGCGCAAACACAATTTAAAACAATAATGTACAATAGTCATAATTCATTTCAATTGAAAATTTCAAAAGAAATAGCCGTTGTGCACAAACCTCTGATGACTGCCTCCCTGGTCTGGACTCAGTGTTTCTTTCCCTTTTGTTGAGTCCTTGTTAACTGAGAAACACAATTTGAAGTGTTTCAGTACTAAATTAAATTGTTTCTATCGATGGTGTTTGGTAAATAATGCACTGAACTCAATTATTCACTTAATCACCTAATATACCGACCCTCGTTGCGTTTTAGATAAATTAGGTTTTAGTGTCGTTAATATGTCACATTTGATAGGGTTTTAGGTTTGGTATGTTTTACCAAAGTCATTTCCTTGCTTAGTGCACTTTAATGCAAATTGCTGGATTCCGGGATACTGGTTTGACCTAGCCGAAAAGCCTAGTTCCCTCGGTTTTCGGGTTTCGGTGAAAACTACAAACTTTTAGATCTAGGTCTTATTGCACGCGGGGTAAAATTTCAGGTCAATCCGAGTTAAGTAGACCAAGTTATGGTCATTATACTATTGCTGGTCAAATGGTACCAATTAGGTCAATTTTTGGTCAATTTGGTCAACTCTGGTTCGGCCAGTTTTTGGACCCGAACTTGTGCAAGTTGTTTGACTTGCTTATGGTCATTTCTGGGCTTTGGTGTCTTCATAATACTTGTAGGTATGGATCTTAACTATTCTTCATCAAAATTTCAGGTCAATTGGACCTGGTTTGAGTGAGTTATGGCCTAAACACTCACTGCTGCCCAATTGGTTATTTTTCAGGTCCTAATTGCACCTAATCCGAATTGGTCATTTTTTTAGGTCACCTTGCAAGCAGAATTTTGGTATGTTTTCTCAATGAAAGTTGGCACATTTTGTGCCTAGTTTCACCTCCAATTGGTCTCATACCAATTGAGGTTACACATTTAAACTTATTGGTCTGTTTGCACACTGCCCTCTATATGTCTTTCAAACCCCAATTCAAACACACATTTAACTTGCTCTACTTTAAATCCCCATACCTAATTCTGATTTTATACCATTCCATATTCATTTATCACTTCTTACTATGGTCAATTTGGACAGAATACAAATACACCTAATCATTACATATAATCTCCACTACTAATTTACATATACATTCATCAATTCTTCTATGTCAACATTCTGCCAACACTTCCATCAATACATACAATTATTCAAGGGTTCCCAAGCTGCCGAAATCTTCTTCAACACCACATTGCCCTACAATCCATCAATTCTCATCCAAGTGCCAAAATCACCATATATATGTGAAACAATTCATTAGGATATTAATTTACCATGATCAACATTATTTCTCATCAATTATATGCATAATAAATCATCAAATGTGTGACCCCATGGCTGTCCAAAAATGGCTATCTCAATAACTATTTAAACTTCAAAATTTCCTTCACAAAACTAACACCCATAACATAAACATAAAGTTTAACAAGGAAATTCTCAAAAATGTAAACTTACCTTTGTTTGTAACTTGCTAAACCTTCACCAAACTTCTCAAATTTGGTATCAATATCTTCCTTGTGATGTGTAGACCATTTTTTATGAAGCAACTTAAAGGATTGGAGTTGAAAATGGGGAGGTTAAGTGAGCTCATGCAAAACGTCAATGGTGGATTCTTTCATCTTCATTCACGGCATGGTTGAGCTAAGTGAGGAAGATGAGGTTTGAGTGGGAGAAATCTGCCCACTTAGGAGTATATTTAATCCATTTAATGTTCTTAGTGGTCCACTAAAAAAAATTATATCATATAATAAGCCAAATGTGCATTTATTCCACATTAACCCATGATTTTAGCTATTTGTATTAGGTACCACTAAACTAAATTTTCATTTCATTTTCTAAGTGTAATATTATTTATTTTTAATGGAAATTTAGGTCAAAAGACAATTCGGGATGTCAAATGACCATAATGCCCCTGTTCGGGTTACGTTCCCGATTTTTCGGTATTACCGGGTTTTGTCTGTTTTTCGATTTCTCACTTTTCTTTGTACTAATTATTTAATTTTTCTTTGATCTTTCTAATGAGATTTATTCTTCAACAAGGTTCTATTTAAGTCCTAAAAATGTTTTCCAGGGTTCCCCATGATCCGAGAGCTAGTCAACGGTTCACGCCGTGACTTCCCGCATGATCACCCATCGCTAGGTTTCCCGGCTCGTTTAACTTGATCACATTTCTTTGCTATCATTTTTCCTTTGTTTTTCTTGTACTTTCTTTTCTTGTATTTCATTATTTTATGTCTCCTCACTCTCATTGAAGTGTGGTTCTAGGCATCCTAGCTGTCCGGACAGCACTGGTCACTGGAACAGCAGAACGCACTACCGAACTTAGGGGTGTTACAAAATTACAACCTAAAAATTATTACAACCTTAGTAATACATGCCCAAAAATAAATTAAAATAAATTAATTTAAATTAAAACCCAAAGAAAACATAAAAGAAATAAATCCAATCACATTAGTCTTTTATAGTCCATGATCATCCATCATGCATATCACTATTTAACAATTAAATAAAACATACATACTTAAATTAAATTGAATATCTCATATTCAACTTAAAAATTTAGATTTGAATATGATTCAAACAAATTTAAAATTCAGATTTGAATCACATTCAAACAAATTTAAAAATTCAAATTTGAATCACATTCAAACAAATTCAAAAAAATTCAGATTTGAATCACATTCAAACAACTTTAAAAATTTAGATTTGAATCACATTCAAACAACTTTTAAAATTTACATTTGAATCTCATTCAAACAACTTCTAAAATTCAGATTTGAATCACATTCAAACAACTTAAAAAATTTAGATTTGAATCACATTCAAACAATTTTTAAAATTCAGATTTGAATCAAAATTTAATTGTGTGATTTAAAACTCTAATTAAACAATTTAATTAGACATAAAATGGACATATTTATGAGCATTAGATCATACAACAATTGCACAAACATTGCTCAAACCATGCGCACCATAAGAAGTGCACAAACTATGCACACAAATCTAGTCTTCATCAAGCCGCTACCTTTATCATTGCAACCAGCAATGGATCTATCATCTCATGATCAAACCACACAATTAAATCATATAATCAACAATCTAAATGGCAAATATAGTGGCTCTGATACAAATTGAAGGAGCAAAAGCATGAAAAACATAAGTTTAGATCATTGAAATCAAAAATTTTCATCTAGGGTCACATGCATCATGCAAGATTCATTTTAATTTATTTCATTACAATGATAAACAGCATATTAAAACTCTTTTAATATGTCTTTGGATCTATATTTGCCATTTAAGATTTTAGAATTAATTAGATTAATTTTAGAACCCTAGATTAGATTAAGAACAAGTGCACTAACCTCTTGATGCACTGCAGTGTATTTAGCACCTTTGGGATGTGTTTTTAGGACACTAGATGTTGTCCCTCTAGCTTGTCCACACTAAGATCACCTATGGCAGCCCTTGAACAGCTTCTAAAGCTTTTCCTATGAATTAAAAAAATCAACTTTTGCCTTTTGAGAGTTTAGAGATGTAAACAGAACATTAGAAATAATTTCTAGTATTTTTAATTCAAGATATTATTTGTTAATCTCTTAGAATTGATGAGAGATGAAGAAGAAGAGAGGGGAGATGTTCTTTGGGTGGCAGCACCAAAGAAGAATAGCAGTCGACACATTTTACTCTTTCATAACAGCACTTATATTGCTAAGTCATCACTTAAATCCCTTGCCACATGTCACCATCTGATTGGCTCTAGGTTTAATTGACCCAATCACATTGTGCCAAGTGTCAAACCTGTATTTAATCTTGACTTCAATCATCTTACATGATTAAAAGACATTTGGCAAGCATATGTGTAGTGCCATGTGTCACCATCTCATGGTGCCACATGTCACCCTATGAATGACCAAAATACCCTTGTATTTTAATTTTGAGTTCTCAACCTAAAATAATTATTTATCTTCTTCTAATCAATTTATATCAAATATTAATTAATTAATTAATTAATCTCTATTAACTAATTTCTCATTAATGAAATTCATATTTAAACACTTTAAATATAAATTTAACTTATACTATACATCCGATAACCTAGATTTGGTTTCAAGCCATGCTAGGGACTTTGCAATCTAATTACAAACTAAACCTAATTAATTAATTAATTAAACTTTTTAATTAATTAATTAAATCATATTTAATTTGGTGATTACTTGCGTATGTGTGTGACTTACTAGGCTCATCACTAATTGGCAATGAGACATGATATCAACTCTTAATATCATCAGAACTCTTTCTTACCATAAATGATTTCTCTAAATCATTTTATGCACCTCATAGACCATGGTTAACACCTAGCATAGCATGCCATGGCCACCCAATTAGTAAAAAGGTTTATCTTAAATGAATCTATAATCATATGTTACCATGCACTAGAATCACTCTGTTACAAAATCCCAACTCAAGCCGGAGTCATGGTTTATGTCAAACCCCATTTGCTATGAATATTATGTTCTCTTTTAATTCCAGTTCCTGATTAAAAAGATTTTCTCATCAGAAACTCTTTTCTGATTAAATTTATCTGTCCTAACTAGGAACTTGAAACATCAAGAACAATTAAATGAACATAAGATTTTATCCCTATTTACTTAGAGGAACAGATTCCATCTCGATCAACACCTACCTCCATATATAACTAGTAGGAGCCAACACATACTCATATACCCATATATAGTACAAGTATGAAAGCAATATCAAACTCAAACCAACTATATACAAGATAACTGTGTTATCTTAGGTCTAAAGATTATATGCACTGATATGATTTATGATAATACATTGACAAGAGTAAACTCCATGTGCTTGTCATAAATGTCACTGGTTTGACCTACTTATCATGTATAAGTGCCTATCATGTTTGTTATATGGCATGAGACT
This sequence comes from Hevea brasiliensis, assembly GCF_030052815.1. Taxonomy (NCBI): domain Eukaryota; kingdom Viridiplantae; phylum Streptophyta; class Magnoliopsida; order Malpighiales; family Euphorbiaceae; genus Hevea; species Hevea brasiliensis. The sequence goes on along the minus strand of NC_079493.1, from coordinate 43,373,960 downwards.
CACCATTCCATCTTATTTACATCTCATATAAATAACTTGGGAACAAACATGATTACAATCTTTCTAGATAAGTCATGTCCTTATTGTGAAGTATCCTCGATTGTGAACCAATTTATGATACTTTGTGCTAGAAATACTGTCACTCATATTCTTAACAACTTAAGAATAGAATTTCTAACAAAATGTCAATGGACCTTTTCTATTACACATAAATATATTATGTAAACGAAAAAGTGAAAATGCTTTTTATTAATAAAAGATGTACAAGATACATACTAAATGATATGCTCTAGGGCATACTACAACACTGATTTGGTCAGCCTATCCACAATCAGTGTTAGTAGTTAGCTATGCCCTTCTTCATAAACCTGATGGAACTTGATGTTCTGCTTTGATTTGCTGACATGTCAAGCATCTAGTTACATAGTTAGCTATGTCCTTCTTCATACCTGGCCACCAGTATCAAAGTTTCAGGTCATGGTACATTTTTGTGCTTCCTGGGTGCATAGTACACACACTGTTATGTGCTTCTCTCAGAATACTGGTCTTCAACTCTTTATCATCTGGTACACATACTCTTTCTTTATAGTTCAGGCACCCATTTCTTTTCACTTCATATTCAGTTTCTTTTCCCTTAGTGATTTTTCCCATAACAGCCATTAATTTCTCATCTGTCTTCTGCCCATCCTGTATCTGTTGTAACAGATTTGGCTTTACTTGCAACTCAGCTAAAATAACTTCGTTATGAGTTAAGAATAGTTGGGCATTCAGAGATCTTAATGCTACAATAGATTTTCTGCTTAAGGCATCAGCAACTACGTTTGCCTTCCCAGGGTGGTAGTCAATCACACAATCATAATCTTTCAGGAAGTCAATCCATCGCCTCTGTCTCAAATTAAGTTCTTTCTGGGTTGGCAGATACTTCAGACTCTTATGGTCTGTGTATATGTAGCATTTTTGTCCATACAAGTAATGCCTCCATATTTTCAATGCAAAGATAATTGCTGCTAACTCCAAATCTTGAGTAGGGTAATTCTTTTCATGTGGCCTTAACTGCCTGGAAGCATATGCAACCACTTTCCCTTCTTATATGAGTACACACCCTAACCCATTATGTAAGACATCACTGTAGCCTACGAAGTCTTTTCCCGACACTGGCTGTGTTAACACTGGTGCCTCTATCAACGTAGCCTTCAACCTCTCAAAACTGGCTTGACACTTATCATTCTAGTCAAATTTCATATTCTTATGTAGTAATTTGGTCATTAAAGTAGCTATCAGGGAAAATCCCTTTACAAATCTTCTATAATATTCAGCTAACCCCAAGAAACTTCTGATCTCAGTTGTATTTCTGGGAGGCTTCCATTCCATCACTGCTTCAATCTTCTTGGGATCCACTTTAATCCCCTCAGCTGATACTACATGTCCAAGGAATGCAATCTCATTCAACCAGAACTCACACTTGGATAATTTAGCATACAATTTCTTCTCTTTTAGAGTCTGCAGAACAATTCTCAAATGCTCATCATGTTTTGCTTTATCCTTAAAGTACAGCAGGATGTCATAAATGAAGACCACTACGAACCGATCTAAGTATGGATGGAAGATACGGCTCATAAGGTCCATGAACGTTACTGGAGCATTTGTTAACCCAAATAGCATCACTAGGAATTCATAATGCCCATACCAGGTTCTAAATACAGTCTTAGGCATATCTGCAACCTTAACCCTTAGCTGATGATGTTAGTAGTATGCCCTAGAGCATATCATTTAGTATGTATCTTGTACATATTTTTATTAATAAAAGGCATTTCACTTTTCCGTTTACATAATATATTTATGTGTAATAGAAAAGGTCCATTGATATTTTGTTAGAAATTCTATTCTTAAGTTGTTAAGAATATGAGTGACAGTATTTCTAGTACAAAGTATCATAAATAGGTTCACAATCGAGGATACTTCATAATAAGTACATGACTTATCCAAAAAGATTGTATTCATGTTTGTTCCCAAGTTGTTTATATGAGATATAAATAAGATGGAATGGTGAGTCTCATGCCATATGACAAACATGATAGGCATTTATAAATGATAAGTAGGCCGAACCAGTGACACTTATGACAAGCACATGGAGTTTACTATTGTCAATGTTTTGTCATAAATCATATCAGTGCATATAATCTTTAGACCTGAGATAGCACAGTTATCTTGTATATAGGTAGTTTGAGTTTGATACTGCTTTCATACTTGTATTGTGTATGAGTATATGGGCATGTGTTGGCTCCTACTAGTTATATATAGAGGTAGGTGTTGATCAAGATAGAATTTGTTCCTCTAAGTAAATAGAGTTAAAATCCTATATTCATTTAATTGCTCTTGATGTTTCAAGTTCCTGGCCAGGACAGATAGATTTAATCAGAAAAGAGTTTCTGATGAGAAAATCTTTTTAATTAAGAACTGGAATTAAAAGAGAACATAATATTCATAGCAAATGGAGTTTGACATAAACCATGACTCCAGCTTGAGTTGAGATTTTGTAACAGAGAGTGTCACACCCTACCCCTCTGTAAGGCATAACATGATCCCGTAGTATATCAAATGAATTACCAACTCCGTCTACTGATAACCCATTAAATACACTACAACGAATTTTAAAAACTTTTCTTACTTCTTTTACAGTGGTGAGCACTATTTACAGGTATTAAAAACTTTTGTGAACTGAAATGAAACGGCTAACTCATTTGGACCATTAGAAATTTTCTGTAAAAATTTTGGCAGAGTGCCATCTGCATTTTGGATAAAACAGTTCTTCAGAAAAACCTGTAAAAAGCAATTTAATATATTTCCAAATCTCATCTCCAACATATTTCTCAACATAACATTTTTCTCAACTCAAATCCACAGTGATTTTTCAAAGACTGAGATAAAAGAAATATAATACAATTTTTTTTTCAAGCCAAAATAACTCATAATTATTTTACAACTTCAAGGTACAATTTAAACTTACAACTGCTCAAAACCAAAAACAATATGTACATACAGTGAACATACATTACAGTACAAAATACAAAATGTGGTATACTCGTTATACCCGAAAATCTTTCGCTGGAGGTACTAGCAGCCTAGTCTGCTGCCCTGTCTGTCTATCTACCTGCGACAACAATAAAAAGCTATCGCAGAGACAATGTCTCAGTGGTGCACAACATTTACCAAATACAACTTTAAATCACAATTCATAAATCATATAAATAGTGGATACTTAAAACCATAGTTAAATTCAAGACAATAAATGTCATAAGGAATTTAACACAATATCACATTAAATCTCAGTAATCAAAACATAGTTAAATTTAAAAGACAGTGAATGTCAATAAGCATTTAAACTCCATTTCACAATTTTACAATACATATCAATAAACCACACACAGCTTAATCATGTTCCAAAGTTCAATTCGTCCCAAAAGCCGATGGCTAATGAGGTATTCAATTCGTCTCAAAAGTCAATGACTAATGAGGAATAACATAGCTAGCTAGCAAAAATATGAGTACTCATCCAATTCGTCCTCAATAGGCACACACCTCAACACTTCAGCCAGAGAGGGAATTCAATTCGTCCCACTAGACAAGCTAGCGAGGAATACAATCAATATACATGATAGCTGTGGTTTCAAACCATTTCCAATGCTTTTCAATCAAATAGTATCCATTCAAACACATTTCCACTATTTAAAACAATAATGTACAAATAGTCATAATTCATTTCAATTGAAAAATTCAAAAGAAATAGTTGTTGTGCACAAACCTCTGATAATTGTCTCCTGGTCTGGACTCAGTGTTTCCTTCCCTTTCCCTGAGTCTTTACTAACTGAGAAACACAATTTGAAGTGTTTCAGTACTAAATTAAACTATCTCTATCGATAATGCTTGATAAGTAATTCACTGAAAGCTATTATTTGCTTAATCAACCTAATATATCGACCCTCGATGCGTTCTAGGTAAATTAGGTTTTAGTGTTACTAATATGTCACATTCGATAGTCTTTTAGGGTTGGTACATGTTACCAATTTCATTTCCTTGTTTAGTGCATTTTATTGCAACTTGCTGGATTCCGGGATACTAGTTTGACCTAGCCGGACGACCTAGTTCCCTCGGTTTTCGAGTTTCGATCAAAACTACAAACTTGTAGATCTATGTCTTATGGAACGCAGGACAAAATTTCAGATCATTCTGAGTTATGTAGACCAAGTTATGATCATTTTACTGTTGTTGGTCGAATGGCATCAAATTTGGTCATTTTAGGTCAATTTTGGTCAACTTTGGTTCGGCCTGTTTTTGGACCCGAACTTGTGCAAGCTGTTTGACTTGCTTATGGTCATTTATGGGCTTTGGTGTCTTCATAAGACTTGTAGATATGGGTCTTAACTATTCATGGTTAAAATTTCAGGTCAATTGGACCTGTTTTGAGTGAGTTATGGCCTAAAAACTAACTGCTGCCCAAATGGTCAGTTTTCAGGCCTCACTTGCACTTAATCCGGATTTGGTCATTTTTCAAGCTACCTTGCAAGCAGAATTTTGGTATGCTTCCTTCATGAAAGTTGGCACATTTTGTGCCTAGTTTCACCTCCAATTGGTCTCATACCAATTGGAGCCACACACTTAAAGTTATAGGCTAAAATGCATACTATCCTTAAATACATTGCTTAACATCTATCAATTGCACATTTACTTGCTATAAATCCACTTCTCTTACCAATTCTGATTTGGTACATTACCAAAACCATTTATCACTTCACAATAAAGTCACTTTGGGAAGAATACAATATCCTCAATACACCAAATGAAACACTAATTCACAAAGTCCAAATACAATAATATGTACACATAAACACTCCTAATTATTACATATAATTGCCACAACCAATTTATATACATATTCATCAATCTTCAATGTCACAATTCACCCAATATCTTCATGAATTTAAACATTCATCAAGAAGTTCCAAGGCTGCCGAAATGCTCCCCATTGCCAATGTGACACCCCATACCCGTGTACAGTATATCCGAGTAAGCAATGTCACACGGTGTACCGGCACACTCTATTTTACTTTAATTAATTTTTATCATGGTTTTGAATATAACTTGTGAAATATTATTTATTTAAGTCATTTATCGAAATTATTATTTATTTGAGGTTCCGAAAATTTTAAAGAAAATCCGGCAGAGTACCGGCTAAAAATGGAGAAAACAGTTCTTCGGAACCTGTGAAAAACACTTCCAATATTCATATCTCATCCCTCTCAAACTCCAATATCAGAATCTCAACATTTTTCAATTTCATTTCTCAATCATTCATCTCGTGTGATATCATGTATAATCACAGATAAACATTCTCTTTTCCATTCACAAACACAATTTTCATTATTTACATGAAAATCAAAATACATTACATAAGTTTCATTTACACAAAGGAAAATAAAAATCAATTACAAAATACCAAAATGAAGCGTAGTGTCCTACCAATGCACTGTAGGTGGTGAGGTGACACGGACATTATGCAGAGCTGCAGGAGGGACTCACCCAGTCTGCGGTCTACTGGGCTCACGATCAGTATCTCCAGAACCTACGCGTGGCAAAAGCAACGCGCTAAGCAATGATGCTTAGTGGTGCAATAATAAAATAAAAGAAAATAGCAGAAAATAAATATGTATTGAATGTACATGTCTTATTTGTTTTGTATTTGTATATCCATTCATTTCGTTAACTTTATCCACTTTCATTCATTTGGTTGCCTAAGTAACCTATGCGCCGACGATCGGATCGATAAACGGGTAACCGCATTGGGTATCAAGTACTCGCCGTCACACCATCGGTCACATATGTATCTCCCAGTAACAATGCAGCTAACAAGTCAGAATAATATTAGGCACGAGGCCAAGTCTCAACACAATATCAAAATGGCTAAAAGCCATAAAATCACAGAATGGCATAATTCCATGTGCAATACTGCTAACTGAATCCTATTGGCATGCCAAACTATCCAAACCAATCTTGTTAGGTATACTAGGGTATTTGATACTTTAAAATTCTTCAATTTGTGAATTTCAAGTTTTGGTGTCACTATTCACTTCATTAGTCAACAAAAATGTTGACTTTTGGATAGAAAATAGGTGCATTGGTTTTAACACTCCCAATGTACCACATTTTGCATTTAAAACTTGTTGGAATTAATCACCAAATCCATTTCCAAGCTTAGCACTAAGGGGCAGAATTTTCAGTTTTTGTACCATAAGTTTACTGTTCCATTAGGGACTGTTACATTGGAAATTTGAGGAAATGGTAAACATGAAAGTTGTTCCTTATTTTTTCTAGTTGAATTTCTTTTTTTGAATCACTCCATTTGGAGTTTTGTAGCTCCAGATATGGTCCAAAAACCACAGCTGGCCGGATTGGAAAACTGCAGAATTTACCAAATCTATAGTACAATGAACAGTGAATGTGAGTGCCTTGTTGGACAGGTTCTGGTCATAATTTGGGGTAGGTTTCTTCATAAAAGTTGTTTTTCTATATCTTATCTTGTTGCTGTAAAAATTTCAGGTCAAATGGACCATTTTACAGTGAGTTATGGCCAAATGAACAGTTACTGTTCATTTGGTCATTCGGCAGAATCTGCTTGCAGGGTATCCGGATTGGGGCCAACTTTTGGTCCACTTGCTTTGGTCTTTTGGTCATGGTTTCTTCAGCAAAATCTTGCCATTATATGTCTAGTTTCATGTCCAATTAGTCAAACACCAATTGAACCTACACAGCCAAAGATATGGCAGTCCAAACAGGCTGGACTCCCAGCCTCCCTGCTGTACTCACTAGGCAGCCCACCAATTCAGTTTGTATTACTCTAAATCTCTTCAAATTATGGTCAACTTACCTCAAATGGTCACTAATTGACCATTATAATGTTCACTTACCACTTCATAAGCCAAATCTAAATTTCACTCCCAAACCCTAGCTCAAATTCAAGGTTCACACCACACACCTTAGTTAACTCTTTCATTCCTTATATATATATACACTTTAAACATAATCTCTAATTCATTCTAAGTCCATTAAAACAATCAAATTCATTCCTTCCTTAGGGCTGCCGAAATTCATGGTATACATACACATGAGTTTTAGTCCATTTAATTTACAATTTCATACCAAATTCAAGTCCCTAACATGGAAATAAAGAAATATTTGCATAAGTAAGCACTAACCTCTTGTAGGGCAGAATTTTCCAAACTTAAACTTCACTTTCTTTCCTTTTCTAGGCTGCCAAACACTTTCCCAAGAGGTATGGACAAGCTTTAATGAAAGGTGTCTAGGGTTTAGTAGTAGAAATTCATGAGAAATGGAAGTAGTGAAAGAAAATTTTCATGGAGGGAGTGGAAGAGAGGGTCACGGCTTTGGAAGAAGAAGAAACCAGAAAATGGTTTCTTAATTTGTCATTTTTCCCTTTTTAAATAATTTTTGTTGTGTTTTTGAATGGTGATTAGTGGAGGGCATTTAAATGACATCATAGTGATGTCATAATTAAGGATTTAAGTCATTTTCTTTTTCTTTCTTTTCTATTCATTTTTAATTTAATTTTTAATAATATTTATTCATATTTTAGATCGTAATAATTATTTACTTAACTGGACAAGTCGGCAAAAAATCGCCTCTGAAGGCGAAATGACCAAAATGCCCTCTGTTTGGCTTAACGGGTGAAAATTGTCTGTACCGATTGAAAAATTTTTCTAAATATTTTCTTGGCATTCTAATGCCATAGGGACCTCAATGAACCTTCTCTGGAGTCCCAAAAATTATTTTATGAAATTTTCCCTGGGTCTAGGGCTCCTAGTTGCGAGAACCGCAACTTCCCTCTGGGTTACCCATCGCTTGGGCACCGGCTCATTTAACTTGGTTGTATTTTATTTCTAAAATTTTTTCTAAATTTTTCTTATTAATATTTGAGTTAATTATGGTTCCTCACTTTAGTTTAAATATTTTTCCGAACGTTCTAGCTGTCCGGACCGACACCGGTCACCGGAACAATAGAATGTACGGAGTTGCTAACAGGAGGGTGTTACAACTCTTCCCCTCTAATTTAAATTTCGTCCTCAAAATTTTACCTGATGCAAACAGTTGAGGGAACTGTTGCCTCATCGTTTCTTCACTTTCCCAAGTTGCCTCCTCGGTGTTATGGTGCCTCCAAAGCACTTTCACCAGTGAAATCTGCTTATTTCTCAACTCTTTCACTTCCCGAGCCAGGATCCGTAGAGGTTCTTCTTCATATGTCAAATCCGGCTATATTTCAATTTCTTCCCTGGAGATGACATCTGAAGGATCTGAGCGGTATCTTCTGAGCATGGACACGTGGAACACATTGTGGATCTTGTCCAGCTCTGGTGGTAAAGCTAGCCTATAGGCCAGTGGACCCACACGTTCTATGACTTCATATGGGCCAATGAACCTAGGGCTTAACTTACCTTTTCTTCCAAACCTCAGTACTTTCTTCCACGGTGACACTTTGAGGAACACTTTGTCGCCAACCACATATTCTATTTCTTTTCTCTTCAGGTCGGTATAAGATTTCTGTCTGTCTGAGGCAACTTTCAGATTGGCTTTGATTAGTTTCACTTTCTCCTCAGTCTGTTTCACCAGGTCTGGCCCCACCAGTTTGTCTTCGCCCAATTCAGTCCAGCACACAGGAATTCTACATTTCCTCCCATACAGTGCTTCATACGGGGCCATTTGGATACTAGCTTGGTAGCTATTGTTGTATGCAAATTCTGCCAGTGGGAGGTATCTATCCCAACTTCCCTCAAACTCAATGACACAACCCCTCAGCATATCCTCAAGGACCTGGATTACTCTTTCGGATTGCCCATCCGTCTGAGGAAGGAATGCTGCGCTGGAGTGGAGTTGTGTACCCAAAGACTCATGCAACTTCTTCCAAAATCTCGATGTAAACCTTGGGTCTCGATCAGATATGATGGAAAGTGGAATTCCATGCAGTCTAACTATCTCACTGATATACAATTCTGCTAACTTCTCCAAAGGAGTAGTCACCCTAATCGGGAGAAAGTGTGTCGACTTCACAATCTATCTACTATCACCCACACCGCATCATGTTTCTTCCGGGTGAGAGGTAGACCAATTAAAAAATCCATGGTGACCGATCCCATTTCCATTCTGTATGCGTATAGGTCAGAGCAAACCTGATGGAACTTGATGTTCTGCCTTGACTTGCTGACATGTCAAGCATTTAGTCACATAGTCAGCTATGTCCTTCTTCACACCAGGCCACCAATACTGAAGCTTCAGATCATGATACATCTTTGTACTTCCTGGGTGCATAGCATATACACTGGTGTGTGCCTCTTTTAGAATACTGGCCTTCAATTCCCCATCATCTGGTACACACAGTCTTCCTTTGTAATACAGACACCCATCTGCTTTCACCCCATAGTCAGCTGCTTTTCCCTATGGGATTTTGCTCATAATAGCCGTTTGCTTCTCATCTACTTTCTGCCCATCTAAAATCTGCTGTAGCAGGTTTGGCCTCACTTGCAACTCAGCCAAAATAGCTCCATCTCGAACCAAAGATAGACGGGCATTCAATGATCTCAAAGCTGTGATGGACTTTCTGCTCAAAGCATCAGTAACTACATTTGCCTTCCCAGGATGGTAGTCAATTACACAATCATAGTCCTTCAGGAACTCAATCCATCGCCTCTGTCTAAGGTTGAGCTCCCTTTGAGTTGGCAAATATTTTAGACTTTTGTGGTCTGTGTAAATGTAGCATTTTTCACCATATAAGTAATGTCTCCATATCTTCAGTGCAAAGATAATTGCTGCAAGCTCTAGATCATGGGTAGGGTAATTCTGTTCATGTGGCCTTAGCTGTCTGGAAGCATAAGCGACCACCTTTCCCTCTTGCATCAATACACACCCTAACCCATTATGAGAGGCATCACTGTAGACCACAAAGTCCTTTCCTGACACTGGCTGTGTTAACACCGTGCCTCTCACAACATAGCATTCAACTTCTCAAAACTGGTCTGACACTTTTCAATCTATTCAAATTTGACATTCATGTGTAAAAACTTGTTAATTGGATCAGATATTAAGGAAAATCCCTTCACAAATCTCCTGTAATACCCAGCTAGCCCCAAGAAACTTCTGACCTCAGTTGTATTCCTGGGAGGCTTCCATTCCATCACTGCTTCTATTTTCTTGGGATCCACCCATCAGCTGACACTATGTGTCCAAGGAATGCAATCTCATTCAACCAAAAGTCACACTTGGACAACTTAGCATGCAGCTTCTTTTCTCTCAGGGTTTGCAGAACAATCCTCAAATGCTCATCATGTTCTTCCCTGGTCTTGGAATACACCAAAATATCATCAATAAAGACCACTACGAACCGATCTAAGTGTGGATGGAAGATACGGTTCATAAGGTCCATGAATGCCGCTGGTGCATTTATTAGGCCAAAGGGCATCACTAGAAACTCATAATGCCCATATCGGGTCCTGAATGCAGTCTTTGGCACATCTGCATCCTTCACCCTCAACTGATGATACCCTGATCTGAGATCAATCTTTGAAAATACTACTGCTCCCTTTAACTGATCAAACAGATCATCAATTCTAGGCAACGGATATTTGTTCTTCACAGTCACTTTATTCAATCACAGAATCAATGCATAGCCTCAAAGTCCCATCCTTTTTCTTTACAAACAAGATCGAGCTCCCCACGGTGACACATCAGCGTATGAACCCTTTATCAAGCAACTCTTGCAACCGAAGTTTTCAACTCCTCAATTCTGGGTGCCATCCTATAAGGAGCAATGGAAATGGGTGCTGTACCCGGCAGTGTCTCAATAGCAAATTCAACTTCCCTTTCTGGTGGCAAACCAGGCAACTCTTCAGGAAATACTTCTGGGAAGTCTCTTACTATGGGTATATTACTCAAGTTTGGCTTAGCTCGCCTAGTATCCACCACATGTGCTAGGTAGGCTTCACACCTTTTCTCATCATTCTTCTTGCAACTATGGTCGAGATGACATTGACAAGAAATCATTCCTTTCCCCATAATCGTGATCTCATTACCCTCGAAGTTTTCATAGAAATTCTCTTCAATTTGCAATCAACTATTGCCGTGATGACGTGACAACCACCCATTCCCAAAATTACGCCAAACTCGTGGAAAGGCAACTCAATCAGTTCCGCTAAGAATTCATACCCTGAATCCTTAACGCAACCCTTGTACACTTTGTTCACCACTAGATCGTGGCCCAATGGATTAGTGACCGTAATGTCTTGGTCACTCTCCCTACTAGTATCCCCTTTCTACGGGTAAGTTGATGCAGATGTATGAATGAGTGGATCCTGGATCCACCAATGCATGCACGCATGTATTGTAGAGGAGAACGCACTCGATGACGCCCGGCATCTTGCTCCTCCTGAGCTCTAATGGCATAAGCTCTGGCAGGTGGTCTGTTATCACGCCTCTCTGCTGGCTCGATGCGTGCCTCGTGATGGTCCCATCGCCGATTTGCGATTTCCTACCCCTTTGTGGTGCAGAGAGCAGTCTGTCTCGCTTGTGTTGGAGCAACAGTAGTAGTTTTGCGTGATGCTTCTTCAACCGATGCTCTGTTGACCCACACCTTAAGCAGTGCACCGCCACTCTCCAACACTCCCCCTTATGCCATTTCAAACAATGTGGACATGCAGAAGATGCTGGGGCTGGTCCCCTGAACCCCATCCCTGGAGAGCTGCCCACTGATGGTGTGGACTGACCTCTCCTAGGGGTAAACTATGGCCTGGGCCCCTGAGACTGACCCTGACCTTGTGGCTGACCTGAACTCTGTGCAGGTGGACCCTTGAACTTCTTCCCAAATGCAGGAGATGAACTAGACTTACCCAGGCCCCTCTTCTGCTGTCTCTCCCTTCTAGTCTGTTCACTTATTCTTACTTTTTCAACCTTTATTGCAGCTTCCACTAACTTAGTGAAGTCGGTAATTCCCAAGGCAGTGATTATGATCTTTATATTGTCATTTAGTACTTCTTCAAATCTCTTGCACCTTTCAGCTTCATTAGGGACTATCTCCCTGCCATAGCGGCTCAATCTAACGAATTCCTTCTCATACTCGGCCACTGACAGCTGCCTCTGTCTCAGGTTAATGAACTCTCTTCTTCTCTCTTCCAGGTATATACTACCCACATATTTCTTCTTAAATTCGGAGAGGAACAAGTCCCAAGTTACTATTTCTCGTCAGACTTCATCGACACAGTATCCCACCATTCATATGCATCGTCTTGCAGCAAAGATACAGCAGCTTCTAGATTTTGCTCTGGAGTGCTGTGGAGTTGTTTTAAAACTCTGACTGTTTTGTTCAACCAATTTTTGGTTGCAACAGAATCATCTTCTCTCTTGCCAAAGAAATCCACTGCTCCAAACTTTCTCAATTTTTCCAGGTGTGATTTTGGTTGTGGAGGTGGTGGTGGTGGTGGTGCTGGCATTACCCCAGCCATTTGTCTGAAGAATTCGGCCATTTGTCAAACATGGCTCGTGGAGGCCGAGGTGCTCGCTTGAGCTGGCGGAGCAGTTCTCCCATACCCCAGCCTCACCGCCGCAGTGGAGCATGACTCTCCACTTCCTCCTCAACTGCTCTCTGTGATGTAGGGTCCATATCCTATTCAAAATAAGAAAGACAAACAGATCTGCATTAGTGTCACCTCGACTCTTACAAATGCAATGCATGGTATGGACTCAATCTAGACCCAGAAACGCCTAAACCGTGCTCTGATACCACCAAATGTGACATCCCATACCCGTGTACAGTATATCCGAGTAAGCAATGTCACACGGTGTACCGGCACACTCTATTTTACCTTAATTAATTTTTATCATGGTTTTGAATATAACTTGTGAAATATTATTTATTTAAGTCATTTATCGAAATTATTATTTATTTGAGGTTCTGAAAATTTTAAAGAAAATCCGGCAGAGTACCGGCTAAAAATGGAGAAAACAGTTCTTCGGAACCTGTGAAAAACACTTCCAATATTCATATCTCATCCCTCTCAAACTCCAATATCAAAATCTCAAAATTTTTCAATTTCATTTCTCAATCATTCATCTCGTGTGATATCATGTATAATCACAGATAAACATTCTCTTTTCCATTCACAAACACAATTTTAATTATTTACATGAAAATCAAAATACATTACATAAGTTTCATTTACACAAAGGAAAATAAAAATCAATTACAAAATACCAAAATGAAGCCTAGTGTCCTACCAATGCACTGTAGGTGGTGAGGTGACACGGACACTATGCAGAGTTGCAGGAGGGACTCACCCAGTCTGCTGTCTACTGGGCTCACGATCAGTATCTCCAGAACCTACGCGTGGCAAAAGCAACGCGCTAAGCAATGATGCTTAGTGGTGCAATAATAAAATAAAAGAAAATAGCAGAAAATAAATATGTATTGAATGTACATGTCTTATTTGTTTTGTATTTGTATATCCATTCATTTCGTTAACTTTATCCACTTTCATTCATTTGGTTGCTCAAGTAACCTATACTGGACGACTGGACTGGATAAACGGGTAAACTGGCACTGGGTATCAAGTACCTCGGGCCGTCACACCATCGGTCACATATGTATCTCCCAGGTAAATGTAATAAATGCAACAAGTCAGAATAATATTAGGCACGAGGCCAAGTCTCAACACAATATCAAAATGGCTAAAAGCCATAAAATCACAGAATGGCATAATGCCATGTGCAGTACTGCTAACTGAACCCTATTGGCTTGCCAAACTATCCAAACCAATCTTGTTAGGTATACTAGGGCATTTGATACTTTAAAATTCTTAAATTTGTGAATTTCAAGTTTTGGTGTCACTATTCACTTCATTAGTCAACAAAAATGTTGACTTTTGGATAGAAAATAGGTGCATTGGTTTTAACACTCCCAATGTATCACATTTTGCATTTAAAACTTGTTGGAATTAATCACCAAATCCATTTCCAAGCTTAGCACTAAGGGGCAGAATTTTCAGTTTTTGTACCATAAGTTTACTGTTCCATTAGGGACTGTTACATTGGAAATTTGAGGAAATAGTAAACATGAAAGTTGTTCCTTATTTTGTCTAGTTGAATTTCGTTTTTTGAATCACTCCATTTGGAGTTTTGTAGCTCCAGATATGGTCCAAAAACCACAGCTGGCCGGATTGGAAAACTGCAGAATTTACCAAATCTACAGTACAATGAACAGTGACTGTGAGTGCCTTGTTGGACAGGTTCTGGTCATAATTTGGGGTAGGTTTCTTCATAAAAGTTGTTTGTCTATATCTTATCTTGTTGATGTAAAAATTTCAGGTCAAATGGACCATTTTACAGTGAGTTATAGCCAAATGAACAGTTACTGTTCATTTGGTCATTCTGCAGAATCTGCTTGCAGGGTATCCGGATTGGGGCCAACTTTTGGTCCACTTGCTTTGGTCTTTTGGGCATGGTTTCTTCAGCAACATTGTGCCATTACATGTCTAGTTTCATGTCCAATTGGCCAAACACCAATTAAACCTACACAGCCAAAGATATGGCAGTCCAAACAGGCTGGACTCCCAGCCTCCCTGCTGCACTCACTAGGCAGCCCACCAATTCAGTTTGTATTACTCTAAATCTCTTCAAATTATGGTCAACTTACCTCAAATGGTCACTAATTGACCATTATAATGTTCACTTACCACTTCATAAGCCAAATCTAAATTTCACTCCCAAACCCTAGCTCAAATTCAAGGTTCACACCACACACCTTAGTTAACTCTTTCATTCCTTATATATATATATATATGCACTTTAAACATAATCTCTAATTCATTCTAAGTCCATTAAAACAATCAAATTCATTCCTTCCTTAGGGCTGCCAAAATTCATGGTATACATACACATGAGTTTTAGTCCATTTAATTTACAATTTCATACCAAATTCAAGTCCCTAACATGGAAATAAAGAAATATTTGCATAAGTAAGCACTAACCTCTTGTAGGGCAGAATTTTCCAAACTTAAACTTCACTTTCTTTCCTTTTCTAGGCTGCCAAACACTTTCCCGAGAGGTATGGACAAGCTTTAATGAAAGGTGTCTAGGGTTTAGTAGTAGAAATTCATGAGAAATGGAAGTAGTGAAAGAAAATTTTCATGGAGGGAGTGGAAGAGAGGGTCACGGCTTTGGAAGAAGAAGAAACCAGAAAATGGTTTCTTAATTTGTCATTTTTCCCTTTTTAAATAATTTTTGTTGTGTTGTTGAATGGTGATTAGTGGAGGGCATTTAAATGACATCATAGTGATGTCATAATTAAGGATTTAAGTCATTTTCTTTTTCTTTCTTTTCTATTCATTTTTAATTTAATTTTTAGCAATATTTATTCATATTTTAAATCATAATAATTATTTACTTAACTGGACAAGTCGGCCAAAAATCGCCTCTGAAGGCGAAATGACCAAAATGCCCTCCGTTTGGCTTAACGAGTCAAAATTGTTTGTACCGATTGAAAATTTTTTCTAAATATTTTCTTGGCATTCTAATGCCATAGGGACCCCAATGACCCTTCTCTAGAGTCCCAAAAATTATTTTATGAATTTTTCCCCGGGTCTAGGGCTCCTAGTTGCGAGAACCGCAACTTCCCTCTGGGTTACCCATCGCTTGGGCCCCGGCTCATTTAACTTGGTTGTATTTTATTTCTAAAATTTTTTCTAAATTTTTCTTATTAATATTTGAGTTAATTATGGTTCCTCACTTTAGTTTAAATATTTTTCTGAACGTTCTAGCTGTCTGGACCGACACCGGTCACCGGAACAGTAGAATGTACGGAGTTGCTACCGAGAGGGTGTTACAGCCAAAGTTTCCCATGATTTCGTCAACTTCCATTTCAAATGCACAATCACCATATACATGTGGGATTAACTTACTAGGACATTAAATCACCCTACTCAACATGAATTCCCATCAAATATATGCATGAATATTTCATTAAATATACAACTCCATGGCTGTCCAAAATTGGATATGTCAATAACTTCTCAAACTTTAAAATTTCTTCACAAAGCAAACACCCATAACATGCTTACAAACTTTAACAAAGAAATATTCAAAAATACAAACTTACCTATTGTTAGGATTTGTTAAATCTTCACTAAAACTTCTTGAAATTGTTATCAAACTCTTCCTTGTGATGTGGGGATAAATTTTAATGAAGATAGGTGTGGGAAAAGAAGGCTTGATCATGGAATTGTTAAGGTTTGAAGGTGGGCGGCCATGGGAGGTTTTGTTAGAGTTCATTCGGCCATGGTGATTCCCAAGCTTGAAGATGAAGTTGCAGATTGTATAATGGGTGTACACTTGCCCATTTAGTTCTTAATTTATTCCATAGTGGTCCACTTACACAAATTAATTCATTTTATATGTTAAATTTTCATTTATTCCACATTAAACCCATAATTTTTGCTATTTACTTTATATACCACCAATTTAATTTTTCATTATATTTTCCAAGTGTAATATTATTTATTTTTAATGGACATTTAGGTCAAAAGACAATTCGGGATGTCAAATAACCATAATGCCCCTGTTCGGGTTACATTCTCGATTTTTCGGTAACACCGGGTTTTGTCCGTTTTTTGATTTCTCACATTTCTTTGTACTAATTAATTAATTTTTCTTTGATATTTCTAATGATATTTATACTTCAATAGGGGTCTCTTTAAGTCCTAAAAATATTTTCGTGGTTCCCATGATCCAAGGCTAGTCAACAGTCCACGCCGTGACTTCCCGGTGCGGTCACCCATCGCTAGGGTTCTCGGCTCGTTTAACTTGATTGCATTTCTTTACTATTATTTTTCCTTTGTTTCTCTTGTATTTTATTTTCTTGTATTTCATTATTTTATGTCTCCTCACTCATCTCGAAGTGTAGTTCTAGGCATTCTAGCTGTCCAGACAACACTGGTCACCGGAATAGTAGTACACACTACCGAACATAGGGGTGTTACAGAGAGATTCCAGTGCATGGTAACATATGATTATAGGTTCATTTAAGGTAAACCTTATTACTAATTGGGTGGCCATGGCATGCTATGCTAGGCGTTAACCATGGTCTATGAGGTACATAAAATGATTTAGAGAAATCATTTATGGTAAGAAAGAGTTTTGATGATATTAAGAGTTGATATCATATCTCATTGCCAATTAGTGATGAGCCTAGTAAGTCACACACATACACAAGTTATCACCTAATTAAATATGATTTAATTAATTAATTAAAGAGTTTAATTGATTAATTAAATAGGTTTGGTTTGTAATTAGATTGCAAAGTCCCTAGCATGACTTGAAACCAAATCTAGATTATTGGATGTATACTACAAGTTAAATTTATATTTAAAGTGTTTAAATATGAATTTAATTAATGAGAAATTAATTAATAGAGATTAATTAATTAATTTATATTTGATATAAATTAATTAGAAGAAGAGAAATAATTATTTTGGGTTAAGAACTCAAAATTAAGGCATAGGGGCATTTTGGTCATTTTTGCAGTGTGACACGAGATGGTGACATATGACATTACACATAAGCTTGCCAAATGTCTTTTAATCATGTAAGATGATTAAAATTAAGATTAAATATAGGTTTGACACTTGGCACAATGTGATTGGGTCACTTAAACCTAGAGCTAATCAAAGGGTGACATGTGGCAAGGGTTTAATGTGTTAACCTAGCTATATAAGTATTGTTATGAGAAAAATAAAACCAACCAGTAGCCACACTCCTTTGTCATGCCATTTTGAAGCTCTTCCTCTCTTCCTCTTCATCTCTCATCAATTCAAAGAGATTAGCCATCAATCTCTTGAATTAAAAATACTAGAAATTGTTTCTAGTGTCCTGTTTACATCTCTAATCTCTTAAAAGGCAGAACTTGAATTTCTAATTAATAGAAAAAGCTTTAGAAGCTGTTCAAGGGCTGCCATAGGTATTGTTGGTGTGGACAAGCTAGAGGGACAACATTTGGTGTCCTGAAGACGAATCTCAAAGGCGCAAATACGCTGCAGTGCATCAAGAGGTTAGTGTAATCATTCTTGATTTAATCTAGGGTTCTAAAATTAATCTGATTAATTTTAAAATCTTAAACGGCAAATACAGATCCAAAAACATATTAAAAGAGTTTTAATATGTTGTTTATCATTGAAATCAAATAGTTAAAAATAAATCTTGCATGATGCATGTGACCCTAGGCTAAAATTTTTGAATTCAATGGTATAAACTTATGTTTTTCACGCTTCCGTTCCTTCAATTGGTATCAAAGCCACTATATTTGCCATTTAGATTGTTGATTATAAGATTTAATTATGTGTTTTGATCATGAGATGATTTATCCATTGCTAGTTGCAATGGAGGTGTGGCGGCATGCTAGAAAAACACCATCAATGGTGCGCATGGTTTGGCTTGCATGGGTGGTTCAAGGTTTGGCTTTTAATTCAGCAATTGCTGTATGATCTAAGGCCTATTCTTTGACTAATTAAAGTGTTTAATTAGTAGTTTTAATCACACAATTAAATTTTAATTCAAATCAGAATTTTAAAAATTATTTGAATGTGATTCAAATCTGAATTTTAAAAGTTGTTTGAATGTGATTCAAATCTGAATTTTTAAAGTTGTTTGAATCATATTTAAATCTGATTTTTTAAAGTTGTTTGAATAATATTCAGATCTAAATTTTAAAAAATTTTTTGAATGTGATTCAAATCTGATTTTTTAAAAATTGTTTGAATGTGATTCAAATCTAAATTTTTTAAGGTTGATTGAATGTGATTCAAATCTGAATTTTTAAATTTGTTTGAATGAGATTCAAATCTGAATTTTTAAATTTATTTGAATCATATTAAAATCTGGATTTTTAAGTTGAATATGAGATATTCAATTTAGTTTAAGTACGTATGTTTTATTTAATTGTTAAATAATGATATGCATGATGGATAATCATGGACTATAAAAGACCAATGTGATTGGATTTGTTATGTTTCTTTGGGATTGTAAATTAATTAATTTATTTTAATTTATTTTGGGCATGTATTATTAAGTTTGTAATAATTTTTGGGTTGTAATTTCATTTATTTAAGTTCTTGTAAATTCGCCTTGGTATGCCAAGGATTACTATGTAATTGGATTGCAAGAAGTTCAAGGAGGTCAAAAGCATTGGTGGGACCAGTGGGAGGAATTCAAGATCAAGTGTTGATTATGTACTCCTTCAGCAACTCTTATAAAATGAATGAATGAAATGCACCTAGGAATGCCCTGATTCAATTCTTGATGGCTCAGAATTGAATCCCTTAGAAAGTCCATGATCATACCATATTTACTGCTTATCCATGAATGCATGAGATGTATGGGAATGTATGCAATTATATAATATATGCATGCTAAATGGATAATGTGCAAAGTGAGACCTAAATAGTAATTAGGATGACCATAAAATCTTCCAAACAAATGATTAAGTTGGAAATGCTATAATTAAAGTAATTATAACATAGGCCCTCTATTGGGACAATTATTTTAAGAAATTTTAAATAGTTGCATAAGATGCAATTAATTTAAGAGATTTTCTTAAGAATAATTGTTAAGCATGAGATGTTGTAAATATGTAAATAGTTTGGTGGCCAATATTGGATGTACCTGAGGACATTAAAATTATTTGCATAATTACTGGCTCAATGGGATCAACTTAACTAATGCAAGATAAGTCAATAATGGATGAACCTGAGATTTTGAGCATAAGGGGCTAGGTAAAGGATTGAACCTCACATGAGATGTGATGGGCAAGGAGTTACTCACTTATAGTTTATTGTAATTCCAATAATGGATGTACCTGAGGATGATCAATAGAATTATAAGAATTCAATCACCCACTAAAAATCCATTCAACTAGGATTTCCGTTTTCTACTTTGGAAGTGTAGGATTCGCTAAGTTAGTGGGAGGACCAATTTGATTAAAAGACCATAATCATTTTGGTTAATTACTGGATACATTTACTAATTAATATGGTTATTTTCTGCAATTAATTTTTTGATAATAATGAGTACAGAACAACCACCACCATCCAATATCCTTGCAAGCATACTTGATCGCAATAGGTTGACAGGACCTAATCTCTCTGATTGGCTAAGAAATTTGAAACTTGTCCTGAACCTTGAACATATAGGATATGTTCAAGATTCAAATGTTCCTGGTCCCTTACCTCCAGAGGCCACTCAAGAGGAACATGAAACTTTGGACAAGTGAAAGGAGCATGATATGAGAGCTAAGTGTTACATGCTTGCTTCCATGAGTAATGAGTTACAGAAGCAGCATGAGAACATGCAGAGTGTGAGTGAGATCCTCCTTCACCTACAAGAGTTGTATGGTGAGCACAGTAGGAATGCTAGGTATGAGATATCTAGGCAATTGTTCCGCATGAAGATGTCTGAGGGACAGAATGTTGGGGATCATGTCCACAAGATGATTCGACTGATTGAGCAGTTGGAACATCTTAACTTCAACATGGATTTGCAACTACAGACGGATTTGATCCTTCAGTCCCTTCCTGAGTCTTTTGGGAATTTTGTAACAAATTTCCATATGACTCAATAAGAATGCACCTTAGCTGGTTTAATCAACATGCTGGTTATTGCCCAAAAGAATATGCGGGGCAATAAAGGAAAAGAGGTAGCTTTGATTGCATCTTCTTCTACTGGAAAGTCCAGCAAGAAGAAGGGCAATAAGAAAAAGAAACCTCAGATTCCTGTTTCTTCCAAGAAGATAGCCAAACAGAAAAACAAAGATCAAAGTTAATAAAGGTAAAGGAAAGTGTTTCCACTATCAGCAGGAAAGTGTTTCCACTATCTAGAGTATAGCAATATAAAAGAATGCAATGCCATGATGAAAATCAACTCAAAATTCAAAATATATTTGGAACTTAAGATTAGGTCATGTTGCAGAAGATAGGATTGCAAAAATTGGAGAAAATGGGGATTTTATCCTCATTGGGCTCTGAGCCTACTCCAACTTGTGAATGTTGCCTTCAGGGCAAAATGACTAGATCACCCTTTGTTGGACAAGGGCTAAGGGCTAAAAATAATTTGGAGCTAATACATAGTGATGTATGTAATCCATTTAAGGAAATGGTTAAAGGTAATTTTCATTACTTTATTACCTTTACTGATGATAAATCAAGGTTTGGGTATTTGTATTTGATGAAATACAAACATGAATCCTTTGAAAAGTTCAAAGAATTTAAATCTGAAGTAGAAAATCAAACAGGAAAGAGTATTAAAGCTCTTCGTTCAGATCGTGGAGGAGAAAATTTAAGTACTGAATTTGATGAATACTTGAGAGAGCATGGCATTGTTTCCAACTGACTCCTCCAGGAACACCACAGTTGAATGGTGTATTTGAAAGGAGAAATCGTACCCTATTGGATATGGTATGTAGTATAATGAGCTATACTGATACGCCAATCTCTTTTTGGGGATTTGTATTAGAATCAGCTTTGTATATTCTGAATAGGATTCCATCAAAATCAGTTTCTTCCACACCTTATGAGATATGGCATGGAAGAAAACCAAGTCTTAAGTATGTTAAGATTTGGGGTTGTCCAGCTTATATCAAAAAGCTGAACAACTGATAAATTGGAAACCAGATCAGAAAAGGGTCGATTTGTTGGATATCCAAAAGATAGTTTTAGATATTATTTTTATTTGCCTACATCACAAAAGGTTGTGGTGAGCAGAAATGCCACATTTCTTGAACAACAGTTTGTCTAAGAAGTAGGCAAAGGAAGGCAAATAGAGTTGGAATTAGAGAATTCTGACCAATCAACAGATCAGATGGATATAGATCCATCTAGTCAACCTATACCCATTGATGAAACATCTACAGATGTTCCTCATAGAACAACCAAGGTATCTCACCCACCAGTGAGATATGGTTTCCTTCATGAAGAAGAACAAGAGTTGTATACTCATGAAGAAGTAGATCATGGAGATGATCCACTTACCTATGAAGAAGCTATATCAGATAAAGATTCTTCAAAATGGATTGATGTTATGAAATCTGAAATTGATTCCATGTATAAGAATCAAGTTTGGGATCTTGTTGACCCACCTGAAGGTATCGTACCTATAGGGAATAAATGGGTTTTCAAGAAGAAAATTGGTTCTGATGGAAAGGTAGAGACCTATAAGGCAAGGCTAGTAGCGAAAGGGTTTCGCCAAAGGCAAGGAATCGACTATGAGGAGACTTTCTCTCCTGTTGCCATGCTTAAATGAATTAGGATTCTATTAGCAATAACTGCATACTATGATTATGAGATTTGGCAGATGGATGTCAAAACAGCTTTTCTCAATGGATACGTTGAAGGAAACATTTTTATGGAACAACCTAGGGGTTATGGTTCCAAGGTATGCAAGCTAAAGTGATCCATTTATGGGTTGAAGCAAGCTTCGAGGAGTTGGAACATCCGTTTTGATGAAGCCATTAAATCCTTTGGTTTTATCAAAAATGAGGATGAGCCATGTGTATATAAGAAGGTTAGTAACAGTGCTATCACTTTCCTTGTCTTATATGTGGATGACATACTGTTAATGGGTAATGACACAGGTATGTTGATAACTGTAAAGGTATGGTTGTCAAATACATTCTCCATGAAAGACTTGGGAGAGGCAACCTATATGTGACACCCCTTACCCGGCTACAGTGCATCCGAGTAAGCTATGTCACACGGTGTACCGGCACACTCTATTTTACCTTAATTAATTTTTTTGTCAAAGTTTTGAATATAATTTGTGAAATATAGTTCATTTATTGAAATTATAATTTATTTGAGGTTCCGGATATTTTAAAGAAAATCCGGCAAAGTACCGGCTAAAAATGGAGAAAACAGTTCTTCGGAACCTGTTAAAAACACTTCCAAATAATTTCCAAACAATCCCAACTTCAATTCATCAACAAAATCTCAATATTAAGATATCCACAACATTTCTCAATTTCAGTTCTCAATAACCTTTTCATTTCTCAAACATCCATTTCTCATATACAAACAATAAATAAATGCTCAAATTTTGCATTCATAGCCATAACTTTCATTATTTACATGAACATCAGAATACATTACATAAGTTCAAATACATATGAGAAAGTAAAAATTAGCTACAAAATATCAAAATGACACCTAGTGTCCTACCAATGCAATCGCAGGTTGAGGTGACACGGACATGCAGAATCGCACAGGATGACTCACCCAGTCTGCGGTCTACTAGGCTCATGATCTCTATCTCCAGTACCTACACGTGGCAAAAGCAACGCGCTAAGCAATAATGCTTAGTGGTGCAATAGTATAATAAAAGAAACTAGCAGAAAATAAGTATGTATAGAATGTGTATGATTTCTTTGTTTGGTATTGGTGTATCCATTATTTCATTATCTTTGTCCACTTTCATTTATTTGGTTGCCCAAGTAACCTACACTAGATGACTGGACTGGATAACGGGCAAACTGGCACTGGGTATCAAGTACCTCGGGCCGTCACACCATCGGTCACATATGCATCTCCCGGTGTGCAACAGAACAGCTAACAAGCTGTGATAACATCAGGCACAAGGCCAAAGCTTAATACAAGGTCAGAATGGCTAAAAGCCATAAAATCATAGAATGGCAAATTGCCATGTGCAGTACTGCTAACTGAACCCTATTGGCATGCCAAACTATCCAAACCAATCTTGTTAGGTATACTAGGGCATTCGAAACTTTTAAATTCTTCAATTTGTGAATTTCAAGTTTTGGTGTTACTATTCACCTCATTGGTCAAAAAAAAATGTTGACTTTTGGATAGACAATATGTACATTGACTTTGGCACTCCCAATATACCACATTTTACATTTAAAACTTGTTAGAATTGGTCACCATTACCATTTCTAACTTAAAACCAAGAGGGCAGAAAATTTCAGTTTTTGAAGCATAAGTTTACTATTCCATTAAGCACTGTTGTAGTTGGAATTTGAAGAAATGACAAACATGAAAGTTGTTCCTTATTTTGTCTAGTTGAATTTCCTTTTTTGAATCACTCCATTTGGATTTTTGTAGCTCTAGATATGGTCCAAAAACCACAGCTGGCCGGATTTCCAAAACTGCAAAATTACCAAATCTATAGTACCATGAACAGTGACTGTGATTGCATATTTGAATAGGTTCTGGCCATAATTTGGGGTAGGTTTCTTCATGAAAGTTGTTTGCCTATGTCTTAACTTGTTGCTGTACAAATTTCAGGTCAATTGACCATATCTACAGTAAGTTATGGCCAAATGAACAGTTACTGTTCATTTGATCATTTCTGCAGGTGCTGTTACAGGGTATCCGGATTGGGACAAACTTTTGGTCCTCTTGCTTTGGTCTTTTGGGCATGGTTTCTTCAGCAAAAATGTGCCATTATAAACCTAGTTTCATTTTCAATTGGCCAAACACCAATTGGACCTACACAGCCAAAGTTATGGCTGTGTAAATGGGCTGGAATCTCACCACTCACATCCCCCTGTGCAGCCTACCATTCCACTTTGCCATGCCATTTTTCAGTCCAATTTATGGTCAACATACCTCAAATGGTCACTAATTGACCATTAGAATGTTCTTTAACCATTTCATAAGCCAAGTCAAATTTTCATTCCTAAACCCTAGCCAAATTTCAAAGTTTTCACAATTTGCCTAATTAACTCCTTCATTCTTCTTATATATATATGTATACACTTTAAACCTAAGCTCTATGTCACACCCTACCCCTCTGTAAGGCATAACATGATCCCGTAGTATACCTAATGAATTACCAACTCCGTCTACTGATAACCCATTAAATACACTACAAGGGATTTTCAAAACTTTTCTTACTTCTTTTACAGTGGTGAGCACTATTTACAGGTGTTAAAACCTTTTTGAACTGAAGTGATAGAATTGACACATTTGAATTATTTGGAATTTCTGTAAAAATTTTGGCAGAGTGCCCTCTGTATTTTGGATAAAACAGTTCTTCAGAAAACCTGTAAAAAGCACTTCAATATGTATTTGCAAATCTCAACTCCAACATTTTTCTCAACTCAAATCCGCAGTGATTTTTCAAAGACTGAGATACAAGAAATATAATACAAAACTATTCAAGTAAATAAAATCTCAAATTTACATTTACAATAATTTACATTTAATTACATACCAAAATATTTTACAAGAGTTTTCTATACAACTGCTCAAATAATTTACATACATATTATTACATGCATACATCAAAACCTATGTACATGGGTATACCTATGATATACCCGAGTCGATCTGAATATATCTTCAAGGAAATTTACTTATCGCTCTATGCTCTTCTTACTGCGATAAAGATACAAAGCTATCGCTGAGTGGTGAACTCAGTGGTGCACAACTATAATTTAAAACATAGTACAATATACATTGACAAAATTTACAGTAAATAAATTGGGAATCTGAATACTCATCAAATTTCAAATCTCAAAATATTCTTTGCCAATAATGTAAATCATTTGTATAAATGACTTTGATCACAAAATTCAATTTATCAAATCATGACTAACCATTTAAGTAATTCCAACAAAATCAATTATACATAAACCATAATTGAAATCACAATTTCTTACCATTCAAAAGCCATTCTGTATCTCAAAAATCAATCTTTATCTCACTAATATGCAAGACTAATCCGAAAGGGCCATATTCGATGTGATTCTAACTCCCTATGGTCGGGGAGGTCGAATCAGATTCTAACTCCCTATGGTCGGGGAGGTCGAATCATCGTGCACAGTACCATCACAATAATGAATCTTCCGCAAGGGCCATAACGATAAAATAAACTTAGATCTAACCTCAAATCAGAGGAAAATCTAAGCCTGTGCACGTACCATGGTAATCAAAACACAACTAACTCCATTGTCTTCTCAACAAATGAGAGAGACGGGTAATAACCTCGTCAAGCATCTATAGTGAGATATAAAACAATATTACAATCCATTTAGTGAGCATAAAATCACAATATAATTCGATTCAAAGTCAATTCTGATATCCAATAATTTTTATGCTCATCACAATTCAAATCATAAATTTGCATTTTTCCATGAAAATTACCTTCACAATTCAAAACATGTTCTATCACAATTTTCCAAAACATAATTTGTTCAATCCATAACAATGCTTAATACTTGTGGAAATACCATTTCACAAAGCTGAATTCATACATACTATAACAATTTCCAATAATCATTGAATTAAATCCAATGCTTGTTAAACATAATACATAAGAAAAATATGTCATTTAATCATATGAAATATTCAAAGTAAAATCAGTTAAAAACTAGTTGTGCACAAACCTCTGATAATTGTCTCCTGGTCTGGACTCAGTGTTTCCTTCCCTTTTTCTGAGTCTTTGGTAACTGAGAAACACAATTCGAAGTGTTTCAGTACTAAATTAAACTGTCTCTAACGATAATGTTTGATAAGTAATTCACTGAAAACTATTATTTGCTCAATTACCTAATATACCGACCCTCGATGCGTTTAAGGTAAATTAGGTTTCAGTGTCATTAATATGTCACATTCGATAGGGTTTTAGGGTTGGTACGTTTTACCAAAGTCATTTCCTTGTTCAGTGCATTTTAATGCAACTTGCTGGATTCCGGGATACTAGTTTGACCTAGCCGAACGATCTAGTTCCCTCAGTTTTCGGGTTTCGGTCAAAACTACAAACTTGTAGATCCATGTCTTATTGCACGCAGGGAAAAATTTCAGGTCAATCCGAGTTAAGTAGACCAAGTTATGGTCATTATACTATTGCTGGTCAAATGGCATCAAATTAGGTCAATTTTAGGTCAATTTGGTCAACTTTGGTTCGGCCAGTTTTTGGACCCGAATTTGTGCAAGCTTTTTGACTTGCTTCTGGTCATTTCTGGGTTTTGGTGTCTTCATAAGACTTGTAGGTATGGGTCTTAACTATTCATGGTTAAAATTTCAGGTCAATTGGACCTGTTTTGAGTGAGTTATGGCCTAAACACTCACTGCTGCCCAATTGGTCATTTTTCAGGTCCTAATTGCACCTAATCCGAATTGGTCATTTTCTTAGGTCACCTTGCAAGCAGAATTTTGGTATGTTTTCTCAATAAAAGTTGGCACATTTTGTGCCTAGTTCCACCTCCAATTGGTCTCATACCAATTGAGGTTACACATTTAAAGTTATAGGTCTATTTGCACACTGTCCTCTTTATGTCTTTCAAACCCCAATTCAAACACACATTTAACTTGCAATATGTTTACTTCCCTACCAATCTGTTTTGGTACATTACCAAAAGCATATTCTACTTTACTCTAACATTACTTTGGGCAGATTACAATTACCCTCAACACACCAAATATAATTCACATTTACAAGTTCTAAGTACCATTACATATACACCTAACCATTACAAATCTTACATACACTTTACAATATCAATCTCCATACATATCCATCAATCCTTCTAGGTCAATATTCTGCCTACACTTCCATGAATACATACATTTACTCAAGTGTTCCCAAGCTACCGAAAATTGTCCTTCAACATCAAAGTGCCCTACAATTTACCAATTCCCATCCAAGTGCATAAATCACCATATATATGTGAAATAATTCACTAGGATATTAAATCACCATGATCAACATTATTTCTCATCAATTATATGCATAATAAATCATTAAATGCGTGACCCCATGGCTGTCCAAAAATGGCTATCTCAATAACTATTTAAACTTTAAAATTTCCTTCACAAAACTAACACCCATAACATGAACATAAAGTTTAACAAAGGAATTCTCAAAAATGTAAACTTACCTTTAATTGTAACTTGCTAAACCTTCACCAAACTTCTCAAATTTGGTATCAATATCTTCCTTGTGATGTGTAGACAAACTTTAATGAAGGAACCTAAGTGATTAGAAGTGAAATGAGTGGTTAGATGAGCTTGCATGAAAAATGGCCATGGTGGTTTCCATTTTCTTCAATTCGGCAACTTTGAATCCAAATGAGGAAGATGAAGTTTCTGTTGGTTTAGTGGAAGTACAGCTGCCCCTCTTTGTTTTATTTTATTCCCTTAGTGACCCACTCACAATTTTAAATCATATAATATGTTAAATTCCCACTTATTCCACATTTAACCCATGATTTTTGCTATTTACTTTAGGTACCACTAAACTAATTTTTCATTTTATTTTCTAAGTGTAATACTATTTATTTTTAATGGACATTTAGGTCAAAAGACAATTCGGGATGTCAAATGACCATAATGCCCCTGTTCGGGTTGCATTCCCGATTTTTCGGTAATACCGGGTTTTGTCTATTTTTCGATTTCTCACTTTTCTTTGTACTAATTATTTAATTTTTCTTTGATCTTTCTAATGATATTTATTCTTCAATAAGGTTCTATTTAAGTCCTAAAAATGTTTTCCAGGGTTCCCACCAGTATTAGTCAACTGTTCACGCCGTGACTTCCTGTCAAGGCCACCCATCGCTAGGGTTTCCGGCTCGTTTAACTTGGTTACATTTCTTTGCTATGATTTTTCCTTTTTTTTCTTATGTTTTCTTTTCTTGTATTTCATTATTTTATGTCTCCTCACTCTTATTAAAGTGTGGTTCTAGGCATCCTAGTTGTCCGGACAGCACTGGTCACCGGAGCAGTAGAACGCACTACCGAACTTAGGGGTGTTACACTCTAGTTCACTCTAAGTCCATCAAACACTCCATTTCTATTCCTTCAATAGGGCTGCTGAAATGCATGGCATACATACACATAATGTTTTTTCATTTTAGTTACAATTCCTTACTTATTTTAAGTCCCTTAGCATAGAAATAAAGAGCTTTAGGTGTGTATATGCACTAACCTCTTGTAGGCAGATTTTTCCCAACTCAAAACT
The DNA here is from genome assembly GCF_030052815.1 of Hevea brasiliensis. Lineage (NCBI taxonomy): Eukaryota > Viridiplantae > Streptophyta > Magnoliopsida > Malpighiales > Euphorbiaceae > Hevea > Hevea brasiliensis. The sequence goes on along the minus strand of NC_079493.1, from coordinate 43,344,893 downwards.
TCACTTTCTTTCCTCTTCTTGGCTGCCAAAAGCTTCCCCAAGAGATATGGTCAAGTTTTAATGAAAGGGGTTAGGGTTTAGTGGTGTAACAAAGGGAGAAATTAAGCTTTGATTGAAAAAATCAATGGAGGTTGTCTAGGGCATGTTTCGGCTGGCTTTTGGGGAGGGAGATGGCTGCTGTATTTTTGGTTATTTTGGTCCTCATTTAGTCTCTTTTATTAGTTAGTCAAATGGTTGCTTAATTGTGATTGGTGGACAATTTTAAATGACATCACAATGATGTCACAAATTGCATATATTGTATTTTTCTTTTCTTTCCTCCACTACTCATTTTCAATTTAATTTCTAGTAATGTTTATTCATATTTTATGTCATATTAATTATTTACTCAACTGGACAAGTCGGCCAAAAATCAGCTCTGAAGGCGAAATGACCAAAATGCCCTCCGTTTGACTTAACGGGTCAAAATTGTCTGTACCGATTGAAAAATTTTTCTAGGTATGTTCTTGGCATTCTAATGCCATGGGAACCTCAATAACCCTTCTCTGGAGTCCCAAAAATTATTTTATGAATTTTTCCCCGGGTCTAGGGCTCCTCGTTGCGAGAACCACAACTTCCCTCTGGTTACCCATTGCTTGGGCACCGGCTCGTTTAACTTGGTTGTATTTTATTTTTAAAATTTTTCCTAAATTTTTCTTATTAATATTTGAGTTAATTATGGTTCCTGACTTCAGTTTAAATATTTTTCCGGACGTTCTAGCTGTCCGGACCGACACCGGTCACCGGAACAGTAGAATGTACGGAGTTGCTACCGGGAGGGTGTTACAACTCTTCCCCTCTAATTTAAATTTTGTCCTCGAAATTTACCTGATGCAAACAGTTGAGGGAACTGTTGCCTCATTGTCTCTTCACCTTCCCAAGTTGCCTCCTCGGTGTTGTGGTTCCTCCAAAGTACTTTCACCAGTGGAATCTGCTTATTTCTCAACTCTTTCACTTCCCGAGCCAGAATCCGTATAAGTTCTTCTTCATATGTCAAATCCGGCTGTATTTCAATTTCTTCCCTGGAGATGACATGTGAAGGATCTGAGCGGTATCTTCTGAGCATGGATACGTGAAACACATTGTGGATCTTGTCCAGCTCTGGAGGTAAAGCTAGCCTATAGGCCACTGGACCCACACGTTCAATGACTTCATATGGGCCAATGAACCTAGGGCTTAACTTACCTTTCCTTCCAAACCTCAATACCTTCTTCCACGGTGACACCTTGAGGAACACTTTGTCGCCAACCGCATATTCTATTTCTTTTCTCTTCAGGTCGGCATAAGATTTCTATCTGTCTGAGGCAACCTTCAGATTGGCTTTGATTAGTTTTACTTTCTCCTCAGTCTGTTTCACCAGGTCTGGCCCTACCAATTTGTCTTCGCCCAATTCAGTCTAGCACACTGGAGTTCTACATTTTCTCCCATACAGTGCTTCATATGGGGCCATTTGGATGCTAGCTTGGTAGCTATTGTTGTATGCAAATTCTGCCAATGGGAGGTATCTATCCCAGCTTCCCTCAAACTCAATGACACAACTCCTAAGCATATCCTTAAGGACTTGACATATTTTTCATGTTATTGTTATCATTTCAGTTCAATATGTGTATTTATCTAATTGGTTTCAATTGTTTACCTGGATTACTCTTTCAGATTGCCCATCCGTCTGAGGATGGAAAGCTGTGCTGAAATGGAGTTGTGTACCCAAGGACTCATGCAACTTCTTCCAAAATCTCGATGTAAACCTTGGGTCCTGATCAGATATGATGGAAAGTGGAATTCCATGCAGTCTAACTATCTCACTGATATACAATTCTGCTAACTTCTCCAGTGAGTAGTCAGTCCTAACTGGCAGAAAGTGTGTTGACTTTGTCAATCTATCCACTATCACCCATGCTGCATCATGTTTCTTTCGGGTGAGAGGTAGACCACTTACAAAATCCATGGTGACCCGATCCCATTTCCATTCAGGTATGCTTATAGGCTGTAGCAAACCTGATGGAACTTGATGTTCTGCCTTGACTTGCTGACATGTCAAGCATTTAGTCACATAGTCAGCTATGTCCTTCTTCATACCAAGCCACCAATACTGAAGCTTCAGATCATGATACATCTTTGTACTTCCTGGGTGCATAGCATATACACTGGTGTGTGCCTCTTTTAGAATACTGGCCTTTAATTCCCCATTATCTGGTACACACAGCCTTCCTTTGTAATACAGACACTCATCTGCTTTCATCTCATAGTCAGTTGCTTTTCCCTCTGAGATTTTGCTCATAATAGCCATTAACTTCTCATCTACCTTCTGCCCATCTAAAATCTGCTGTAGCAGGTTTGGCCTCACTTGCAACTCAGCCAAAATAGCTCCATCTCGAATCAAAGTTAGACGGGCATTCAATGATCTCAAAGCTGTGATGGACTTTCTGCTCAAAGCATCAGCAACTACATTTGCCTTCCCAGGATGGTAGTCAATTACACAATCATAGTCCTTCAGGAACTCAATCCATCGCCTCTATCTAAGGTTGAGCTCCCTCTGAGTTGGCAAATATTTCAGGCTTTTGTGGTCTGTGTAAATGTAGCACTTTTCACCATACAAGTAATGCCTCCATATCTTCAGTGCGAAGATAATTGCTGCAAGCTCTAGATCATGGGTAGGGTAATTCTGTTCATGTGGCCTTAGCTGCCTGGAAGCATAAGCGACCATCTTTCCCTCTTGCATCAATACACACCCTAGCCCATTATGAGAGGCATCATCAGACCATGAAGTCCTTTCGACACCGGCCGTGTTAACACCGGTGCCTCTGTCAAGATAGCCTTCAACTTCTCAAACTGTGCGACACTTGTCATTCCAGTCAAATCTGACATTCTTGTGTAACAACATGGTCATTGGAGCAGCTATTAAGGAAAATCCCTTCACAAATCTTCTGTAATACCCAGCTAGCCCCAAGAAGCTTCTGACCTCAGTTGTATTTCTAGGAGGCTTCCATTCCATCACTGCTTCTATTTTCTTGGGATCCACCCTAATCCCATCGGCTGACACTATGTGTCTAAGGAATGCAATCTCATTTAACCAGAAGTCACACTTGGACAACTTAGCATACAGCTTCTTTTCTCTCAGGGTTTGCAGAACAATCCTCAAATGCTCATCATGTTCTTCCCTGGTCTTGGAATACACCAAAATATCATCAATAAAGACCACTACGAACCGATCTAGGTATGGATGGAAGATACAGTTCATAAGGTCCATGAATGCTGCTGGTACATTTGTTAGGCCAAAGGGCATCACCAGAAACTCATAATGCCCATACCGGGTCCTAAATGCAGTCTTGGGCACATCTACATCCTTCACCCTCAACTGATGATACCCTGATCTGAGATCAATCTTAGAAAATACTCCTGCTCCCTTCAACTGATCAAACATATCATCAATTCTAGGCAACGGATATTTGTTCTTCACAGTCACTTTATTCAACTGCCGGTAATCAATACAAAGCCTCAAAGTCCCATCCTTCTTTTTCACAAACAGCACTGGAGCTCCCCATTGTGACACACTGGGGCGTATGAACCCCTTATCAAGCAACTCTTGCAACTGAGTTTTCAACTCCCTCAATTCAGTGGGTGCCATCCTATAAGGAGCAATGGAAATGGGTGCTGTGCAGCGATATCTCAATAGCAAATTCAACTTCCTTTCGGTGGCAAACGGGCAATTCTTCAGGAAATACCTCTGGGAAGTCTCTTACTGTAGGTATATCACTCAGGTTTGGCTTAGCCTGCCTAGTATCCACCACATGTGCTAGGTAGGCTTCACAGCCTTTTCTCATCATTCTTCTTGCAACTGTGGCTGAGATAACATTGGACAGGAAATCTGTCCTTTCACCCACAATAGTGATCTCATTACCCTCAGAAGTTTTCAGAGAAATTCTCTTCAATTTGCAATCAACCATTGCCTGATGATGTGACAACCAGTCCATTCCAAAAATCACGTCAAACTCGTGGAAGGGCAACTCAATCAGGTCTGCCAAGAATTCATACCCCTGAATCCTTAACGGGCAACCCTTGTATACTTTGTTCACCACTACGCTGTGGCCCAATGGATTAGTGACCAGAATATCTTAGTCATTCTCCCCTACTAGTATCCCCTTTTCTACGGGTAGGTTGATGCAGATGTATGAATGAGTGGATCCTGGATCCACTAATGCATGCACAGGTGTATTGTAGAGGGAGAACGTACCCCTGATGACGTTCGGGGCATCTTGCTCCTCCTGAGCTCTCAGGGCATAAGCTCTGGCAGGTGGTCTGCTGTCAGGCCTCTCTGCTGGCTCAGATGCAGGCCTTTGTGATGGTCCCACAGCCTCGGATTTGCCAAATTTTCTACCCCTCTGTGGTGTAGGAGCAGGTCGGTCTGCTTGTGTTGTAGTAGTTCTGCGTGGATAATTCTTCAAGTGATGCTCTGTTGACCCACACCTTAAGCAGGCACCAGTCACTCTCCAACACTCCCCCTTGTGCCATTTCAAACAGTGTGGACATGCAGAAGATGTTAGGGCTGGTCCCCTGAACCCCATCCCTGGAGAGCTGCCCACTGATGGTGTGGACTGACCTCTCCTAGGGGTAAACTGTGGCCTGGGCCCCTGAGACTGACCCTGACCTTGTGGCTAACCCGAACTTTGTGCAGGTGGACCTCTGAACTTCTTCCCAGGTGCAGGAGATGAGCTAGACTGACCCGGTCCCCTCTTCTGCTGTCTCTCCCTTCTGGTCTGCTCACTTATTCTTACTTTTTCAACCCTTATTGCAGCTTCCACTAACTTGCTAAATTCTATGATTCCCAAGGCAATGAGCTGAATCTATATGTTGTCATTTAGTGCCTCTTCGAATCTCTTGCACCTTTCAGCTTCATTAGGGACTATCTCCCTTCCATAGCGGCTTAATCGGACAAATTCCTTTTCATACTCGGCCACTGACAGCTGTTTTTGCCTCAGGTTAATAAACTCTCTTATTCTCTCTTCTAGGTATACAGTACCCACATATTTCTTCTTGAATTCTGAGAGAAAGAAGTCCCAAGTTATAGCTTCTGGCTGCATTTCACTGGATACCGTGTCCCACCATTCATAGGCATCATCTTGTAACAAAGATATGGCAGCCTCTAAGTTTTGCTCCGGGGTGCAGTGGAGTTGTTTTAGAACTCTGCCCGTTCTGTTCAACCAATTCTACCGCAATGAGTCATCTTCTCTCTTACCGAAAAAATCCACTACTCCAAACTTTCTTAGCCTTTCCAGGTGTGATTTCTGCTGTGGAGCTGGTGGTGGAGGTGGTGCTGGCATTACTCCGGCCATTTGTCTAAAGAAATCGGCCATTTGCTGGAACATGGCCTGTGGAGGCTGAGCAGGCTCTGCTTGAGCTGGCGAAGCAGATTCTCCCATGCCCCCAGTCTCAGCTGCTGCAAGTGGAGCATGACTCTCCACTTCCTCCTCGACTGCTCTCTGTGATGAAGGGTCCATATCCTATTCAAAATAAAAAAAGACAAACAGATCTGCATTAGTGTCACCTCGACTCTTACAATTGCAATGCATGGTATGGACTCAATCTAGGCCCAGAAACGCCTAAACCGTGCTCTGATACCACTAAATGTGACACCCCTTACCCGGCTACAGTGTATCCGAGTAAGCTATGTCACACGGTGTACCGGCACACTCTATTTTACCTTAATTAATTTTTTTGTCAAAGTTTTGAATATAATTTGTGAAATATAGTTCATTTATTGAAATTATAATTTATTTGAGGTTCTGGATATTTTAAAGAAAATCCGGCAGAGTACCGGCTAAAAATGGAGAAAACAGTTCTTTGGAACCTGTTAAAAACACTTCCAAATAATTTCCAAACAATCCCAACTTCAATTCATCAACAAAATCTCAATATTAAGATATCCACAACATTTCTCAATTTCAGTTCTCAATAACCTTTTCATTTCTCAAACATCCATTTCTCATATACAAACAATAAATAAATGCTCAAATTTTGCATTCATAGCCATAACTTTCATTATTTACATGAACATCAGAATACATTACATAAGTTCAAATACATATGAGAAAGTAAAAATTAGCTACAAAATATCAAAATGACACCTAGTGTCCTACCAATGCAATCGCGAAGTTGAGGTGACACGGACATCGTGCGAAGCGCTGACAGACTCACCCATCTGCGGCTCATTGGGCTCACGATCTGTATCTCCAGTACCTACGCATGGAAAAAGCAACGCGCTAAGCAATAATGCTTAGTGGTGCAATAGTATAATAAAAGAAAATAGCAGAAAATAAGTATGTATAGAATGTGTATGATTTCTTTGTTTGGTATTGGTGTATCCATTATTTCATTATCTTTGTCCACTTTCATTCATTTGGTTGCCCAAGCAACCTACACTAGATGACTGGACTGGATAACGGGTAAACTGGCACTGGGTATCAAGTACCTCGGGCCGTCACACCATCGGTCACATATGCATCTCCCGATGTGCAACAGAACAGCTAACAAGCTGTGATAACATCAGGCACAAGGCCAAAGCTCAATACAAGGTCAGAATGGCTAAAAGCCATAAAATCACAGAATGGCAAATTGCCATGTGCAGTACTGCTAACTGAACCCTATTGGAATGCCAAACTATCCAAACCAATCTTGTTAGGTATACTAGGGCATTTGAAACTTTTAAATTCTTCAATTTGTGAATTTCAAGTTTTGGTGTTACTATTCACCTCATTGATCAAAAAAAATGTTGAATTTTGGATAAACAATATGTACATTGACTTTGGCACTCCCAATATACCACATTTTACATTTAAAACTTGTTAGAATTGGTCACCATTACCATTTCTAACTTAAAACCAAGAGGGCAGAAAATTTCAGTTTTTGAAGCATAAGTTTACTGTTCCATTAAGCACTGTTACAGTGGGAATTTGAAGAAATGACAAACATGAAAGTTGTTCCTTATTTTGTCTAGTTGAATTTCCTTTTTTGAATCACTCCATTTGGAGTTTTGTAGCTCCAGATATGGTCCAAAAACCACAGCTGGCCGGATTTCCAAAACTGCAGAATTACCAAATCTACAGTACCATGAACAGTGACTGTGATTGCATATTTGAATAGTTCTGGCCATAATTTGGGGTAGGTTTCTTCATGAAAGTTGTTTTTCTATGTCTTAACTTGTTTCTGTAAAAATTTCAGGTCAATTGACCATATCTACAGTAAGTTATGGCCAAATGAACAGTTACTGTTCATTTGGTCATTTCTGCAGGTGCTGTTGCAGGGTATCTGGATTGGGACCAAATTTTGGTCCTCTTGATTTGGTCTTTTGGGCATGGTTTCTTCAGCAAAAATGTGCCATTATAAACCTAGTTTCATGTCCAATTGGCCAAACACCAATTGGACCTACACAACCAAAGTTATGGCTGTGTAAATGGGCTGGAATCTCAGCCACTCTGCTGCTGTCCCTAGGCAGCCTACCATTCCACTTTGCCATGCCATTTTTCAGTCCAATTTATGGTCAACATACCTCAAATGGTCACTAATTGACCATTAGAATGTTCTTTAACCATTTCATAAGCCAAGTCAAATTTTCATTCCTAAACCCTAGCCAAATTTCAAAGTTTTCACAATTTCCCTAATTAACTCTTTCATTCTTCATATATATATATGTATACACTTTAAACCTAAGCTCTAGTTCACTCTAAGTCCATCAAACACTCCATTTCTATTCCTTCAATAGGGCTGCCGAAATGCATGGCATACATATGAAGGAACGGAAGCGTGAAAAACACAAGATTATACCATTGAATTCAAAAATTTTCACCTAGGGTCACAAGCACCATGCAAGATTTATTTTTATCTATTTGATTTCAATGATAAACAACAAATTAAAACTCTTTTAATATGTTTTTGGATCTGTATTTGCCATTTAAGATTTTAAAATTAATCAGATTAATTTTAGAACCCTAGATTAAATCAAGAACGATTACACTAACCTCTTGATGTCTTGCCGCAATGTCTGCGCCTTTGAGATTCGTCTTCAGGACACCAGATGTTGTCCCTCTAGCTTGTCCACACCAAGAACACCTATGGCAGCCCTTGAACAGCTTCTAAAGCCTTTTCTATTAATTAGAAATTCAAGTTCTGCCTTTCAAGAGATTAGAGATGTAAACAGGACACTAGAAACAATTTCTAGTGTTCTTAATTCAAGAGATTGATGGCTAATCTCTTTGAATTGATGAGAGATGAAGAGAAATAGCTGGAGAGGCTCAAAGTGGCGTGACATATGAGAGGAGAGGCTGCTGGTTATGTTTTCTTTTCATAACCACACTTAAATAGCTAGGTTAACACATTAAACCCTAGCCACATGTCACCTTTTGATTAGCTCTAGGTTTAAGTGACCCAATCACATTGTGCCAAGTATCAAACCTATATTTAATCTTGATTTTAATCATCTTACATGATTAAAAAAACATTTGGCAAGCTTATGTGTTATGCCATGTGTCACCATCTCATGGTGCCACATGTCACACTGCAAAATGACCAAAATGCCCCTGTGTCTTAATTTTGAGTTCTTAACCCAAAATAATTATTTTCTTCTTCTAATTAATTTATATCAAATATAAATTAATTAATTAATCTCTATTAATTAATTTCTCATCAATTAAATTCATATTTAAACACTTTAAATATAAATTTAATTTATACTACACATCCAATAATCTAGATTTGGTTTCAAGTCATGCTAGTGACTTTGCAATTTAATTGCAAACCAAATCTATTTAATTAATCAATTAAACTCTTTAATTAATTAATTAAATCATATTTAAATAGGTGATAACTTGTGTATATGTGTGACTTACTAGGCTCATCACTAATTGGCAATGAGACATGATATCAACTCTTAATATCATCAGAACTCTTTCTTACCATAAATGATTTCTCTAAATCATTTTATGAACCTCATAGACCATGGTTAACACCTAGCATAGCATGCCATGGCCACCCAATTAGTAATAAGATTTACCTTAAATGAACCTATAATCATATGTTACCATGCACTAGAATCTCTCTGTTACAAAATCCCAACTCAAGCCGAGTCATGGTTTATGTCAAACTCCATTTGCTATGAATATTATGTTCTCTTTTAATTCCAGTTCTTGATTAAAAGATTTTTCTCATCAGAAACTCTTTTCTGAATAAATCTATCTGTCCTTGCCAGGAACTTGAAACATCAAGAACAATTAAATGAACATAGGATTTTATCTCTATTTACTTAGAGGAACAGATTCCATCTTGATCAACACCTACCTCCATATATAACTAGCAGGAGCCAACACATGCCCATATACCCATACATAGTACAAGTATGAAAGCAGTATCAAACTCAAACTACCTATATACAAGATAACTGTGCTATCTCAGGTCTAAAGATTATATGCACTGATATGATTTATGACAAAACATTGACAAGAGTAAACTCCATGTGCTTGTCATAAGTGTCACTGGTTCGGCCTACTTATAATTTATAAGTGCCTATCATGTTTGTTATATGGCATGAGACTCACCATTCCATCTTATTTATATCTCATATAAATAACTTGGGAACAAACATGAATACAATCTTTCTGGATAAGTCATGTCCTTATTATGAAGTATCCTCGATTGTGAACCTATTTATGATACTTTGTGCTAGAAATATTGTCACTCATATTCTTAACAACTTAAGAATAATATTTCTAACAAAATATCAATGGACCTTTTCTATTACACATAAATATATTATGTAAACGGAAAAGTTGAAATGCCTTTTATTATTAAAAATATGTACAAGATACATACTAAATGATATGCTCTAGGGCATACTACTAACAACATACACATAATTTTTTTTCATTTTAGTTACAACTCCTTACTTATTTTAAGTCCCTTAGCATAGAAATAAAGAGCTTTAGGTGTGTATATGCACTAACCTCTTGTGGGTAGATTTTCCCCAACTCAAAACTTCACTTTCTTTCCTCTTCTTGGCTGCCAAAAGCTTCCCCAAGAGATATGGTCAAGTTTTAATGAAAGGGGTTAGGGTTTAGTGGTGTAACAAAGGGAGAAATTAAGCTTTGATTGAAAAAATCAATGGAGGTTGTCTAGGGCATGTTTCGGCTGGCTTTTGGGGAGGGAGATGGCTGCTGTATTTTTGGTTATTTTGGTCTTCATTTAGTCTCTTTTATTAGTTAGTCAAATGGTTGCTTAATTGTGATTGGTGGACAATTTTAAATGACATCACAATGATGTCACAAATTGCATATATTGTATTTTTCTTTTCTTTCCTCCACTACTCATTTTCAATTTAATTTCTAGTAATGTTTATTCATATTTTATGTCATATTAATTATTTACTCAACTGGACAAGTCGGCCAAAAATCAGCTCTGAAGGCGAAATGACCAAAATGCCCTCCGTTTGACTTAACGGGTCAAAATTGTCTGTACCGATTGAAAAATTTTTCTAGGTATTTTCTTGGCATTCTAATGCCATGGGAACCTCAATAACCCTTCTCTGGAGTCCCAAAAATTATTTTATGAATTTTTCCCTTGGTCTAGGGCTCCTCGTTGCGAGAACCGCAACTTCCCTCTGGTTACCCATCGCTTGGGCACCGGCTCGTTTAACTTGGTTGTATTTTATTTCTAAAATTTTTTCTAAATTTTTCTTATTAATATTTGAGTTAATTATGGTTCCTGACTTTAGTTTAAATATTTTTCCGAACATTCTAGCTGTCCAGACCGACATCGATCATCGGAACAGTAGAATGTACGGAGTTGCTACCGGGAGGGTGTTACAACTCTTCCCCTCTAATTTAAATTTCGTCCTCGAAATTTACCTGATGCAAACAGTTGAGGGAACTGTTGCCTCATCATCTCTTCACCTTCCCAAGTTACCTCCTTGGTGTTGTGGTGCCTCCAAAGTACTTTCACCAGTGGAATCTGCTTATTTCTCAACTCTTTCACTTCCCGAGCCAGAATCCGTATAAGTTCTTCTTCATATGTCAAATCCGGCTGTATTTCAATTTCTTCCCTGGAGATGACATGTGAAGGATCTGAGCGGTATCTTCTGAGCATGGATACGTGAAACACATTGTGGATCTTGTCCAGCTCTGGAGGTAAAGCTAGCCTATAGGCCACTGGACCCACACGTTCAATGACTTTATATGGGCCAATGAACCTAAGGCTTAACTTACCTTTCCTTCCAAACCTCAATACCTTCTTCCACGGTGACACCTTGAGGAACACTTTGTCGCCAACCGCATATTCTATTTCTTTTCTCTTCAAGTCGGCATAAGATTTCTGTCTGTCGAGGCAACCTTCAGATTGGCTTTGATTAGTTTTACTTTCTCCTCAGTATGTTTCACCAGGTCTGGACATCTGAAGAAAGAGATAAGATGCCCAAGATTTCATATGCTTCGGCTATTGGAAGTTTAATGTATGCAATGTTGTGTACTAGGCCGGATATCACATATGAAGTTCGTTTGACTAGCAGGTATCAATCCAATCCAGGTTTGGAACACTGGATAGCTATTAAGAATATCCTTAAGTACTTGAGAAGAACTAAGGATTTATTCTTGATCTATAGAGGTGGAGACTTGCAATTGGATGGTTATACTGATTCTAATTTCCAATCAGATATCAATGATAGAAGTCTACCTCTGGATGTGTGTTCATTTGTAATGGAGGTGCAGTCAGTTGGAAGAGTTCCAAATAGAGGACGACTGCAGATTCCACTATTGAGGCTGAGTATACTGCTGTATCAGATGCTGCAAAGGAAGCTGTTTGGATAAAGAAGTTCGTGACAGAACTTACAATAGTTCCTTCCATTGAGTCAGCAGTTCCACTACACTGTGATAATAATGGAGTAGTCATACAGGCTAAGGAACTAAGGTCTTACCAAAAATCCAAATACATAGAAAGGAGCTACCACATTATTAGAGAAATAGTTGAGTGAGGCGATGTAGCCATGCAGAAAATAGCATCAGCTGAAAATCTAGCTGATCCATTCACTAAGCCTATGTCACAGACTCAGCTAGACCGACATCTTGAGAAGATAGGTCTAAGATATTGTAATGAATGGCTCTAGTGCTAGTGGGAGATTGTTAGTAGTATGCCCTAGAGCATATCATTTAGTATGTATCTTGTACATATTTTTAATAATAAAATGCATTTCACTTTTCTGTTTACATAATATATTTATGTGTAATAGAAAAGGTCCATTGATATTTTGTTACAAATTTTATTCTTAAGTTGTTAAGAATATGAGTGACAATATTTCTAGTATAAAGTATCATAAATAGGTTCACAATCGAGGATACATCATAATAAGGACATGACTTATCCAGAAAGATTGTATTCATGTTTGTTCCCAAGTTATTTATATGAGATATAAATAAGATGGAATGGTGAGTCTCATGCCATATGACAAACATGATAGGCACTTATAAATGATAAGTAGGCCGAACCAGTGACACTTATGACAAGCACATGGAGTTTACTCTTGTCAATGTTTTATCAAAAATCATATCAGTGCATATAATCTTTAGACCTGAGATAGCACAGTTATCTTATATATAGGTAGTTTGAGTTTGATACTACTTTCATACTTGTACTGTGTATGAGTATATGGGCATGTGTTGGCTCCTACTAGTTATATATGGAGGTAGGTGTTGATCAAGATGGAATCTGTTCCTCTAAGTAAATAGAGTTAAAATCCTATGTTCATATAATTGCTCTTGATGTTTCAAGTTCCTGGTCAGGACAGATAGATTTAATCAGAAAAGATTTTCTGATGAGAAAATCTTTTTAATCAAGAACTAGAACTAAAAGAGAACATAATATTCATAGCAAATGGAGTTTGACATAAACCATGACTCCAGCTTGAGTTGGGATTTTGTAACAGAGAGATTCCAGTGCATGGTAACATATGATTATAGGTTCATTTAAGGTAAACCTTATTACTAATTGGGTGGCCATGGCATGCTATGCTAGGTGTTAACCATGGTCTATGAAGTGCATAAAATGATTTAGAGAAATCATTTATGGTAAGAAAGAGTTCTAATGATATTAAGAGTTGATATCATATCTCATTGCCAATTAGTGATGAGCCTAGTAAGTCACACACATACACAAGTTATTACCTAATTAAATATGATTTAATTAATTAATTAAAGAGTTTAATTGATTAATTAAATAGGTTTGGTTTGCAATTAGATTGCAAAGTCCCTAGCATGACTTGAAACCAAATCTAGATTATTAGATGTATAATATAAGTTAAATTTATATTTAAAGTGTTTAAATATGAATTTAATTAATGAGAAATTAATTAATAGAGATTAATTAATTAATTTATATTTGATATAAATTAATTAGAAGAAGAGAAATAATTATTTTGGGTTAAGAACTCAAAATTAAGGCACAGGGGCATTTTGGTCATTTCGCAGTGTGACATGTGGCACCATGAGATGGTGACACGTGGCATTACACATAAGCTTGCCTAATGTCTTTTAATCATGTAAGATGATTAAAATTAAGATTAAATATAGGTTTAACACTTGGCACAATGTGATTGGGTCACTTAAACCTAGAGCTAACAAAGGGTGACATGTGGCAAGGGTTTAATGTGTTAACCTAGCTATATAAGTATTTTTATGAGAAAAATAAAACTAACCAGCAGCCACACTCCTTTGTCATGCCATTTTGAAGCTCTTTCTCTCTTCCTCTTCAAATCTCATCAATTCAAAGAGATTAGCCATCAATCTCTTGAATTAAAAATACTAGAAATTGTTTCTAGTGTCCTGTTTACATCTCTAATCTCTTAAAAGGAAAAACTTGAATTTCTAATTAATAGAAAAAGCTTTAGGAGCTGTTCAATGGCTGCCATAGGTGTTCTTTGTGTGGACAAGCTAGAGGGACAACATTTGATGTCCTGAAAACGAATCTCAAAGGCGCAAATACGCTGCAGTGCATCAAGAGGTTAGTGTAATCGTTCTTAATTTAATCTAAGGTTCTAAAATTAATCTGATTAATTTTAAAATCTTAAATGGCAAATACAGATCAAAAAACATATTAAAAGAGTTTTAATATGTTATTTATCATTGAATCAAATAGTTAAAAATAAATATTGCTTGATACATGTGACCCTAGGCGAAAATTTTTGAATTCAATGGTATAAACTTGTGTTTTTCACGCTTCCGTTCCTTTAGATGATACCCTGATCTAAGATCAATCTTAGAAAACACACTGGCTCCCTTCAACTGATCAGACAGATCGTTAATTCTAGGCAATGGATATTTGTTCTTCACTGTTACTCTATTTAACTACTGGTAGTCAACACATAACCTCAGTGTCCCATCATTCTTCTTTACAAATAGTACTAGAGCTCTCCATGGTGACACACTGGGGCATATGAACCCCTTGTCTAGTAATTCTTGTAGCTGGATTTTTAACTCTTTTAATTCAACAGGTGCTATCCTATATGGAGCAATTGAAATCGGAGCTGTACCCGGCATAATCTCAATAGCAAATTCAATTTTCCTTTCTGGTGGCAAACTAGGCAATTCCTCAGGAAATACCTCAAAGAAATCCCTTACTATGGGTATGTCAGACAAGTTAAATTTACCCTGCCTAGTGTCAACCACATATGCCAGATAGGCTTCACACCCTTTTCTCAACCATCTCCTTGCAATTATAGCTGAGATGACATTGGACAAGAAATCTGTCCTTTTACCCACAAGTGTTATTTCTTCCTTCTCAGCAGTTTTCATACAAATATATGAATGAGCAGATCTAGGATCCACTAATGCATGCACAAAAGTATTATAGAGGAGGAACGTACCCTTGATAACATCTGGAGCATCCTGTTCCTCCTGTGCCCTTATAGCATAGGCTCTGGCTGGTTTTCTACCCTCTTCTCTCTCCATAGACTCTGATACAAGCTTCTGTGAAGTACCGGCTGCCTCAGCCTTACTTGGCTTTCTACCCCTTAGAGCTGGAGGGGCAGGCCTATCTGTTGATATCAGAGTAGATGTAGCAGTTTTGCATGGATAATCTCGGATTAGGTTGTTTGTAGACCCACACCATAAACAAGCACCTATCATCCTCCAACATTCACCCTTATGCCATTTTTGGCAATGTGGGCAAGCAACAGATACGGTTGGGGCTGGTCCCTTGAACCCTATCTCTGGAGAGCTAGCCACTGAAGGTGTGGACAGGCCTCTCCTCGGTGCAAACTAAGATTTGGGCCTATGTGACTAACCCTGACTTGGTGCTCTACTGAAACCCTGAGTAGGCGAAACCTCTAAATTTCTTACTAAGAGTAGAAGATGTACTGGTTTGACCCTGACCTCTTTTCTGTTGTCTATCCCTTCTGTTCTGCTCATTCATTCTAACTTTTTCAAACTTCAGTGCAGCTTCCACTAACTTGGCAAACTCTGTAATCTCTAAGGCTGTAATCATTACTTTAATGTTATCATTGAGTCCTTTCTCAAATCTCTTGCATCTCTCTACCTCATTAGGGATTATTTCTCGCCCATAGCGGCTCAGTCTGATAAATTCTCTTTCATATTTAGCCACTGTCAGCTGTCTCTGGCGTAGGGTAATAGACTCCTTTCTCTTCTCTTCCAAGTATACACTTCCCACATACTTCTTTCTGAACTCAGTGAGAAAGAAGTCCCAAGTTATTTGTTCTGGTAGAACCTCACTAGTCACTGTATCCCACTATTGGTATGCATCATCTTGTAGTAGTGATACAGTAGCTTCCAAATTCTGCTCTGGAGTACAATGAAGTTGTTTCAAGACTCTTCCAGTTCTGTCCAACTAGTTTTTAGCTGTGACAGAATCATCTTCCCTTTTGCCCAGAAAATCCACTGCTCCAAACTTCCTAAGTCTCTCCATATGAGATTTTTGATGTGAAAGTGGTGGTGGTGGCATAACTCCTGCCATCTGTCTAAAGAACTCAGCCATTTGCTAAAATGTGGCTGGTGCATCTGGTACTGGTGGAGCAGGTTCCCTCCTGTCTCTTAGGTCAGTCATAGATGGAGCATGACTCTCCACCTCCTCATCGACCGCTCTCTACGATGTGGAGTCCATATTCTGATCAAAATAACAAATCAAAAGATCTGCATTAGAGTCATCTTAACACTTACAATGCAATGCATGATATGCAATCTATCTAGGTCCAGAAATGCCTAAACCGTGCTCTGATACCACTAAATGTAACACCCATCGCCCGTCTACAGTATAGCCGAGCAAGGCATGCTACACAGCGTGCTGGAGCACCTAGTCTATAATCTTCTCATTTCCTAAACTCAATTTGATTTTAAGAAGTCTTTTATGTAATATTCATATCATGCTGATACTATTTTCCTACTTTAATAAAATCAGTGTTTCAAACTGTCCTTCTAAACCTGTTAAAAACAGTTCAATATGATAATATCAAAATCTCAGTTATTTCACAGTCTCAATTTCTCAGTAAAGTCAATAGACTTTCACAGTCATTAAACAATTCCATAATACAGTCCATAATAATTTAAATATATATCCAGAAATTCTCTATGTTATTTAATATGTACAATGTATTATAAACTTTAGAGCTTTCACAATATTACAAAATACAGGGCCGAATTTCAAAAATATAACAGAAGTACAAAATACAAGATATCCTAAGTCCTACCATGTATGCAATGCAGTGCAGAAGAATTTGGACTCCTGTGCAGATCTGATGTCTCACCCGGTCATAGGTCTGCTGAACTACCCACGGTGACACACTGGGGCATATGAACCCTTTGTCTAGTAATTCTTACAACTAGATTTTAACTCTTTCAATTCAGCAGGTGCCATCCTATATGGAGCAATTGAAATCGGAGCTGTACCTGGCATAATCTCAATAGTAAATTTAACCTCCCTTTCTGGTGGCAAACTAGGCAATTCCTCAGGAAATACCTCAGAGAAATCCCTTACTGTGGGTATGTCAGACAAGTCAACTTTACCCTACCTAGTGTCAACCACGTATGCCAGATAGGCTTCACACCCTTTTCTCATCCATCTCCTTGCAACTGTAGCTGAGATGACATTGGACAAGAAATTTGTCCTTTCACCCACAACTGTTATTTCTTCGTTCTCAGCAGTTTTCAGAGAGATTCTCTTCAATTTACAATCTACCATTGCATGATGATGGGATAACCAGTCCTTTTCCAAAATCACGTCAAACTCATGGAAAGGCAGTTCTGTTAAGTCTGCCGAGAACTCTTTCCCTTGAATCTTCAATGGACAGCCCTCATATACTTTGTTTACTATCACAGTTTGGCCTAGCGGATTTGTGACTAGGATGTCTTGGTCACCTTCCTCTACTGGTATTCCCTTTTCTACGTGCAGCTTGATATAAATATATGAATGAGTAGATATAGGATCCACTAATGCATGCACAGAAGGAGGAGTAGGCCTAATAGTTGATACCGGAGTAGATGTAGCAGTTCTGCAAGGACAATCTCAGATTAGGTGGTCTGTAGACTCACACCGTAAACAAGCACCTATCATCCTCCAACATTCACCCTTACGCCATTTTTAACAATATGGGCAAGCAATTAATACTGTTGGGGCTGGTCCCCTGAACCCTGTCCGTGGAGAGCTAGCCACTGAAGGGGTGGACTAGCCTCTCCTCGGTGCAAACTGAGATTTGGGCCTCTGTGACTGACCCTTACTTGGTGCTCTACTGAAACTCTAAGTAGGCAAACCTCTGAATTTCTTACTAGGGCGTAAGATGTCTTTGGTCCGACTCGACCTCTTTCTCTCGCTGTCCCCTTCTGCTCGCTCATTTATTCTAACTTTTTCAACCTTCAGTGCGGCTTCCCCTAACTTAGCGAACTCTGTAATCCCCAAGGCTGTAATCATTACTTTAATGTTATCATTGAGTCCTTCATCATATCTCTTGCATCTCTTGGCCTCATCAAGGACTACTTCCTGCCCATAACAGCTCAGTCTGACAAATTCTCTTTCATATTCAGTCACTGTCAGCTGTCTCTGACATAGGGTAATAAATTCCCTTCTTTTCTCTTCTAGGTATATACTGCCCACATACTTCTTTCTGAACTCAGTGAGAAAGAAATCCCAAGTTATTTGTTCTGGTGGCACCTCACTAGTTACTGTATCCCACCATTGGTATGCATCATCTTGCAGTAGTGATATAGTAGCTTCCAAATTCTGCTCTAGAGTATAATGAAGTTGTTTCAAGACTCTTCCAGTTCTGTCCAACCAGTTTTCAGCTGTGACAGAATCATCTTCCCTTTTGCCCAGAAAATCCACTGCTCCGAACTTCCTAAGTTTCTCCATATGAGATTTTTGATGTGGAGGTGGTGGTGGTGGTATAATTCCTGCCATCTGTCTAAAAAACTCAGCCATTTGTTGAAATGTGGCTGTTGCATCTGGTACTGGTGGAGCAGGTTCCCTTTTATCTCTTGGTTCAGTTATAGATGGAGCATGACTCTCCACCTGCTCATCGACCGCTCTCTGCGATGTGGAGTCCATATTCTAATCAAAATAATAAATCAAAAGATCTGCATTAGAGTCATCATAACACTTACAATGAAATGCATGATATGTAATCTATCTAGGTCCAGAAACGCCTAAATCGTGCTTTGATACCACTAAATATAACACCCTTCACCCGTCTATAGTGTAGCCGAGCAAGGCATGCTACACGGAGTGTCAGAGTACTTAGTCTGTGAAGTCTTTAAGTGATATTCATAACATACTAGTTCTATTTTAATAAAATTAGTGTTTCAAAAATGGTAATAAAAATCTGGCAAGGTACCGTTTGTATTTCAGACAAACTATCCTTCTAAACCTGTTAAAAATAGTTCAATATGATAATCTCAACCTTCCAAATAATTTTTTCAGTCTCAAAATTTCATAGTTTCAAAATACAATCCATCATAATTTACATTCATCCAAACACTCTCCATAGGAGTTTAATATGTACAATTTATTACAAACCTTAAAGTTTTAGAATATACAAAATTACATAACAAAATGTCAAAATACAACTGATAGTCATTCCACAAGATCCTAAGTCGTACCATGTATGCACTGTAGTACAGATGACTTTGGACTCTTGTGCAGATCTGATGTCTCACCTAGTCGTAGGTCTGCTGGGCTCCCCAGCTATGTCTCCAATACCTACGCGTAGCAGAAGCAACGTGCTAAGCAATTCTGCTTAGTGGTGCCAAATATAGAGTAATATATACTAAAATAAAAAAAATGAATTATTTATGAATTTATGACATCGATATTCTTTACAGTTGCTGATTCTACTTTTATTCGCTAACCTTTAATTTTTGCTAATTTTGGTGGTGCTATATGTCAATAAACTGAATTTAGCCATTTGAATTTAATAATGGTTAATTTAACTGCCCGTGTAGCCTATACACTAACCAAACTGGATAAATGGATATATTGGCACTGGGTACCTAGTACCTTGGGTCGTTACACCATCGGTCACAAAGTGTCTCCCAGTGTGCAAATAGTATGGCTAAAAAGCCATATAGTCAATTCGGCGATAAGCCAAGTATAATAACACAATCTGTATAGCCGCAGGCTATTAAAGTCACAGTGCAGCATAATAAGCCATAAAAACACAGTATGGCGTAAAGTCATTTACAGAATAGCTGTCAGAATCCTATTGGCATGCCAACCTATCCAAACTAGTCAACTAGGCAAACTAGGGCACATTACAAATTAATTGTTTAATTCTTTATTTATTTTTTTTTTAGTTTACTAGTTATCATGTAATTCACAAGTCAATGCAAATATTGACCTTTTTAGATAATGTGGATAAGTTGATTCTAGTATCAACATGTCACAATTTGTAATTTAATATGCTGCAATATAGTGCAATTTACCCTTTTCACAAGTTAGCATTTATTACCAAATTAATTGTATGTAAATGTCAAATTTTCAGTTTTAGTGTGCTAGAATAGTCTAGCTTAAAGTCCTACTTCTCTTAGTTTTTAGCTCTGGTCAAAGAAGCAAAATTGTAGTTCTATGTCTTATTGAACTTTTGGAACAAATTCCAGATCATTATGAGTTGTATAGACCAAGATATGGTCAATTTACTAAAGCTAGACAGATTGCATCTTTAGTGCAAGATTTGGTCAATTTTAGGTCAAATTCAGTTCTGGCAGTTTTGGTACCCGAACTTGGGCAAGCAATTTGACTTGGTTCTGGACATTTTTGGGCTTTGGTGTCTTCATAAGAATTGTAGCTCTATGGCTAAGCTTTCCATGGTAAAAATTTCAGGTCATTTTGACCTGTTTTGAGTGAGTTATGGTCATCTTAGTGACTACTATTCATATGGTAAAAAATCTGGGTCTGCACTTACCAATTCCGGATTAGGTCATTTTTAAGGTCAGTTTCTAGGCAGAATTTTAGCAACATTTCTACATGAAAGTTAGCCTATTTTGTGTCTTGTTCACATCCCATTGGCCTTATACCAATTGGGGTCACCAATTGTCACTTAGGGTTCAATTTACCTACTGCCTTCACAACACAAAATCTACACACAAAGAACACTTTCAAATGACATTTCTCCTCGTCCAAAAACTACAAATATACATTCATAACACTTCTATACCATTCATCATATCTCAATCATGTCCATTAGGATAGAATATACAAGTGCTCCATGTACATTATACAACCCTAATTTGCAAAGTTAAATTCAACATAATATATACATGAAAACACTTGATTATAACATATATCTCCCAACCATTACTTCACATATACTACCCTCAATTCATCTTCACCATAATTCATCAAGAAAATTCATGAAACCAAATACTAATTCATGAATTTAAAGGCTACCAAAAGTGGCAGTTTACTAAGATATACAAATTGCTTTTCAAACCTTCAAATTCAAGTACTCAATATACATATACATGGAAACTAAATTGCTACAACTTTAAAATGACTAAATCAAAACTATTTTCCATCCATTAGAGGTAAAAAAAACTCAAGCAACTTAGGTTCTCATGGCTGCCAAAATTGAACAATACCATAACTCAATAAATTCTTCCATTCTCTTCACCATTCAACTCACCTCAACCTAAACATGAAGTTTACTAAAGCAAGGGAGGGGATTTGGACACTTACTTCTTTTGGAGCTTATTAAAAACTCACTAAATCCCTTTCTTCTTGCTGCCAATGGCTTCCTCAAGTTGAATGCATAAGCTTTAATGAAGACATTAGTGAGAAAGGATGGCTAAAACATGATTGCATGGTGGTCCTTCCATGGTTGGCTATGGAGTTCTTCCATGGTGAGCTTCGGCTGGTTATTTGGGAGGATGAAGATGGATTGAAATTCTGTCTACTTTGCTTTATTTAGGTCCCATAATTCATGGTTAGTGGAGCACTAAGGTTTCTTTTATTGTTTAATTATTCAAAGTTTCATTATTTGGATTTTAAGCCCCATTTCTTTCAACATTCATATAATGTACCTCATTTTAATTTTTCATGATATTTGCAAAGTATCATATCATTTATTTTTAATGGACATTAAGGTCAAAAGGCAACTCTAGGTGTCAAATGACCAAAATGCCCTTCTTCGGGTTGTATTCTCGATTTTTCGATAACACCGATTTTTGTTTGTTTCTAGATTTTTCATTTTTCTTTGTACTAATTTATTAATTTTTCTTTGATATTTCTATGTCAATTACATTTCAATAAACCTTTAATTATGTCCCAAAATATAATTTCGAGGGTTCCCTGCGGTCCTGGAGTTGGCAATTCCCTTCGCAGTAACTTCCTGATGGGGTCACCCATCGCTATGGTGCCGACTCGTTTAAATTAGTTTCATTTTCTCTCTTTTATTTTTCTTAATTTTCTTGTATTTTTTTTATTTATTTCATCATTATATGTCTGTTTACTATCACCGAAGTATAGTTCCAAACATCCTGACTTGCCCGAACTGACACGAGGTCACTAGAGCAATAGAACATACATAATACATACAGGGAGGATGTTACAACCGGTGTCAGTCCAGACAATTAAGAGGACTATAACTATGTTTAAGACATATAGAAAAGCCCTGATCGAAAATAAATAGTGATTACCATATGGAAAAGGAAAAATAAGAAAAATAAAGCATAAAAAGTTAAATGAGCTGAGGGTCACAGCAATGGGTGACCTTACCGGGAAGTGATTGCGAAGTTAGTCCTAACCCGAATTTTGAACGGGCAAATATGACGCCGCAGTCCTTAGAACTATTGCGAACACAGTGGAAAAGAGAAAATCATAGAAAAGAATTTTTAAGCAGGTCAAATAATTAGGTCAGAGATCCGGAAGAAATATCGAATAACTTACAAACTGGATCAGACCGGCGAGGGGCAATTGGGTCAATTCACCCCTAGAGGTGATTCCTGACATAACTATCTAATAAAATCGGAGAAATAAAAATTTTGGGATTAAGAATTAAATTAAAGAACTAATGAAAAAAAAAAGAAAGGAAAAGAAAAGAAAAGAAAATGAATTAAGAATTATGATATCATCCTAGTGAGGTAAGTATAACCTCATAATTAATTTTCTTTTTATTTACTAATTTGACCAAGTCAAAATTTGAGATAAATATGCACAAATAATAATTAAGAAAAAAAAAAGCCATTTGGTCTTCTTCTTCCTCTTGATGCCGCCATCTTCTCTCTCTACACTCTTTTATTTTTTTTTTTCTTTATCTTCCTCCATTAAAGCTCATTTTGAGCTTTAAAAACCTTAAATTCCTCCATAACTAACCTAGCTCCTTTGGTTAAACCTTATAATTGAGACTTGAAAAGAAGATTCGGAGAAGAGAAAGTGGCAAAAAAATTGAAGAAATTGAAGATTGAAGAAGCTTCCTTTAAGGTTAGCAAATAAACACTTAAATTCTCTTCAAGATTATGGTTATATGCATGATTTAGTTTAGAAATTGTGAGAAAATTTAACAAAATCAAACATGGTAGGATGATTAGGGATTTTCAGCCAGCCATAAGTAGGGTTGGAATTGAATGAAATTGATGCATTTGAGTGGTTTTTTAGGTTGAATTATGCATGGGGGAAATAATCACTAGAGGCATTTTTTGGTGGAATGGCCTGGAGAGTTAGAAGAACTCCAGTGTCACAGCCTACCCCTCTGTAAGGTATGACATGAGCCCGTAGTATACCTAATGACTTACCAACTTCATCTACTGATAACCCTTTAAATACACTACAAGGGATTTTAAAACTTTTCTTACTTCTTTTTACAGTGGTGAGCACTATTTACAGGTGTTAAAAAAAAAAATTTTATCCGAAGTGAAACAGCTAACACATTTGAAGAAATAATAATTTTTGTAAAAATTTTGACTGAGTGCCATTTGTATTTTGAATAAAGCAATTCTTCAAAAACCTGTAAAAAACACTTCAAATATATTTCTCAATCTCAAACTCCAACATTTAATCAACACAATATGTTTCTCAACTCAAAACCACAATAATCTTTCAATGTTTCCAAAGGCTGAGATAAAAGAAATATAGTACAAATTTTACAATCCCAAAATAATTTACAATTTATTTTACAACTTCAATGTACAATTTTAATTTACAATTGCTCAAAATCAAGAACACTATATACATACAGTGATCATACATTATAATACAAAATGCAAAATATGGCATACTCAATATACCCTATGATCTCTCACTCAAGCACTAGCAGCCTAGTCTGCTACCCTATCAGTCTGTCGACCTGCGACAGCAATGAAAAGCTATCGCTGAGTAAAATTTACTTAGTGGTGCATAATAACAATTTGAAATGCGATATATAAATCTTTTATTGACAATTCACAAATCAAATAATTCACAATTCTATTTTACAATTTACAAAGTTCATTTAACACAAATTTGATCAAATAACTGAATAATACAGTTTTGCCAATCAATAATACAATTTTATCAAATAACTGAATAATACAGTTTTGCCAATCAATAACACCATTTTATCAAATAAATGAATAATATAGTTTTGCCAATCAATAACACAATTTAGGCCATGACACAATTTTTTCGCACATGTCGTGTTGTACACCACGACAAGACACACTCACCCCAATAATCAAAATCAATGAGGGAGGAATATAGTCATACTCACCCCATAAATGGAGGAGGAATATAGTGTACTTATCAGAGCACTTGCAGGCATTACGTATCGCCATCCCTGTAAGCTCCTGGGTTCACTCGTCAGAGTTCCCAAGAATCGTAGGTGTTACGTATCGCCGTCCCTACTTTGCTCGGATAACACTAAACACATTTTATCTCAAAATTTCAACTTATAAAGTAGGCAACACAATAACATTCAAATAGAATTCCCAAAGCCAAAACAATCAAATATTATTCATAACTCATTTCTCCAAATAAATTTTCTAGTAAAAGCAGTTAATATAAAAAGTATTGTGCACAGACACAATTTAGAACTATAATGTTCAAATAAATTTTTAAGTAGAAAATAAGAAATCAAAATTATTGTGCACAAACACAATTTAAAATAATAACATACAAATAATCATAATTTATCTCAATTGAAAAATTCAAAAGAGATAACTATTGTGCACAAACACAATTTAAAACAATAACATACAAATAATCATAATTTATTTCAATTGAAAAATTTAAAAGAAATAACTATTGTGCACAAACCTCTGATAACTCTCTTAGCTCTGACTCAGTGTTTCCTTCCCTTTCCCTAAGTCTTTGCTAACTGAAACATGCAATTTGAAGTGTTTCAGTACTCATTTAAACTGTCTCTAAGAATAAGGTTCAATAATTAATTTATCGAATTCCATTATTTCCTTAGTCAACCTAAGATGTCGACCCTCGATGCAGTCTAGGTGAATTAGGTTTCAATGTTACCAATATGTCACATTTTATAGCCTTTTAGTGTTGGTACATGTTAGCCAATTCATTTCCATGTATAGTGCACTTTAGTGCAATTTGTCAGATTCCAGTATACTAATTTGACCTAACCGGATGACCTAGTTCCCTCGATTTTCGGGTTTCGCTCAAAACTACAAACTTGTAGATCTATGTCTTGTTGCACGCAGGGAAAAGTTTTAGGTCTTTCTGAGTTTACTAGACCAAGTTATGGTCATTTTACCATTTTTGGTCAAAGTGCATCAAAATTGGTCACTTTAGGTCATTTTAGGTTCGGCCAGTTTTTGGACCCGAACTTGTGCAAGCTATTTGACTTACTTATGGTCATTTCTGGGTTTGGTGTCTTCATAAGACTTGTAGATATATGTCTCAGCTATTCATGGTAAAAATGTCAGGTCAATTGGACTGGTTTTGAGTGAGTTATGGCCAAAACACTAACTACTGCCCAAATGGTTAATTTTCAGGCCTTAAATGCACTAATCCGGATTTAGTCATTTTTCAAGTTACCTTCCAAGCAAAATTTTGGTAAGATTCCTTCATGAAAGTTGGCACTTTTTGTGCCTAGTTTCACCTCCAATTGGTTTCGTACCAATTGGAGCCACACACTTAAGGTTCTAGGCTAAAACACACACTGCCCTATTGCACATTGTCCATCACTCATCAAAGGATGCATTTAACACTTACCAATTTACACATTCATGCCATTTCTGTTTTGTACCATAACCTAAACACATTTCGCAACACATTTTTGGTTATTTAGGCAGCTTATAACCACACTCAATATGCACCTTATAGTACAGAATTTACCAAGTTTAAATTACAAACAATTCAATCATATAACCTAGCTCATTTACATGTCCAAACTCAAACTCTTACACACATGTACAAGCTGCCATAACAAGCACCGTAATTCAATCATATAATTCCATAAACCAAGCATGAAATACATATTTTGGGTTCACACTTCAAGTTGCCGAATTGTAGTCTTCATCAATTTGCTTTCCAAGCTTCCAAAGTTAAGTGTACATTCACATATACATCTAATATACATCACCCAATTTATTCTTACACACAAAAACACTTAATCAACCCTTTAGTCTACCATTTACAAGCAAGGATAAACTGTTCTTATGGAGTTTCCATGGCTGCCAAATAAAGTTTCATTTTCCTTCATTTAACTCTCAATTTTTGCTATTTACATTAGGTACCACCAATTTAATTTTTTATGACATTTTCCAAGTGTAATATCATGTATTTTTAATGGACATTTAGGTCAAAAGACAACTCGGGGTGTCAAATGACCACAATGCC
Organism: Hevea brasiliensis; assembly: GCF_030052815.1. NCBI lineage: Eukaryota > Viridiplantae > Streptophyta > Magnoliopsida > Malpighiales > Euphorbiaceae > Hevea > Hevea brasiliensis. The sequence goes on along the minus strand of NC_079493.1, from coordinate 43,318,556 downwards.
CCTGTTCAGGTTGCATTTTCGATTTTTCGATAACACCGAGTTTTATCGTTTTCTCGATTTTTCACTTTTCTTTGTACTAATTAATTTATTTTTCTTTGATATTTCTAATGGTATTTATACTTCAATAGACATTTATTTAAGTCCTAAAAATATTTTTTAGGGTTCCCCGCGGTCTAGGGTTAGTCAACGGTCCACGCCGTGACTTCCCGGTGCGGTCATCCATCGCTAGGGTTCTCAGCTCGTTTAACTTGGTTACATTTCATTGCTATTATTTTTCCTTTATTTTTCTTGTATTTTATTTTCTTGTATTTCATTATTTTATGTCTTCTCACTCATATCTAAGTATAGTTCTAGGCATCCTAGCTATCCGTGAAGGAATGGAAGCATGAAAAAACACAAGTTTATACCATTGAGTTCAAAAATTTTCACCTAGGGTCACATGCATCATGCAAGATTTATTTTTATCTATTTGATATCAATGATAAACAACATATTAAAACTCTTTTAATATCTTTTTGGATCTATATTTGCTATTTAAGATTTTAAAATTAATCAGATTAATTTTAGAACCCTAAATTAAATCAAGAACGATTACACTAACCTCTTGATGCACTGCAGCGTGTTTGGGCCTTTGAGATTTGTCTTCAGGACACAAAATGTTGTCCCTCTAGCTTGTCCACACCAAGAACACCTATGGCAGCCCTTGAGCAGCTTCTAAAGCTTTTTCTATTAATTAGAAATTCAAGTTCTGCCTTTTAAGAGATTAAAGATGTAAATAGGACACTAGAAACAATTTCTAATGTTCTTAATTCAAGAGATTGATGGCTAATCTCTTTGAATTGATGAGAGATGAAGAAGAATAGATGGAGAACCTCAGAATGGCGTGACAAAGGAGAGGAGTGGCTGCTGGTTGTTTTTCTTTTTTATAACAACACTTATATAGCTAGGTTAACACATTAAACCCTTATCACATGTCACCCTTTGATTAGCTCTAGGTTTAAGTGACCCAATCACATTGTGCCAAGTGTCAAACTTATATTTAATCTTGATTTTAATCATCTTATGTGATTAAAAACATTTGGCAAGCTTATTTGTAATCCCATGTGTCACCATCTCATGGTGCCACGTGTCACACTGTGAAATGACCAAAATGCCCCTGTGTCTTAATTTTGAGTTCTTAACCCAAAATAATTATTTTTATTCTTCTAATTTATATCAAATATAATTTAATTAATTAATCTCTATTAATTAATTTCTCATTAATTAAATTCATATTTAAACACTTTAAATATAAATTTAACTTATACTATACATCCAATAATCTAGATTTCGTTTCAAGTCATGCTAGGGACTTTGCAATTTAATTGCAAACCAAACCTATTTAATTAATCAATTAAACTCTTTAATTATTTAATTAATCAATTAAACTCTTTAATTAATTAATTAAATCATATTTAATTAGGTGATAACTTGTGTATGTATGTGACTTACTAGGCTCATCACTAATTGGCAATGAGACATGATATCAACTCTTAATATCATCAGAACTCTTTCTTACCATAAATGATTTCTCTAAATCATTTTATGAACCTCATAGACCATGGTTAAAACCTAGCATAGCATGCCATGGCCACCCAATTAATAATAAGGTTTACCTTAAATGAACCTATAATCATATGTTACCATGCACTAGAATCTCTCTGTTACAAAATCCCAACTCAAGCTGGAGTCATGGTTTATATCAAACTCCATTTGCTATGAATATTATGTTCTCTTTTAATTCCAATTCTTGATTAAAAAAATTTTCTCATCAGAAACACTTTTCTGAATAAATCTATCTGTCCTGGTTAGGAACTTGAAACATCAAGAACAATTATATGAACATAGGATTTTATCTCTATTTACTTAGAGGAATAGATTCAATCTTGATCAACACCTACCTTCATATATAACTAGTAGGAGCCAACAAATGCCCATATACCCATACATAGTACAAGTATGAAAGCAGTATTAAACTCAAACTACCTATATACAAGATAACTGTGCTATCTCAGGTCTAAAGATTATATGCACTGATATGATTTATGATAAAACATTTACAAGAGTAAACTCCATATGCTTGTCATAAGTGTCACTGGTTCGGCCTACTTATCATTTATAAATGCCTATCATGTTTGTCATATGGCATGAGACTCACCATTCCATCTTATTTATATCTCATATAAATAACTTGGGAACAAACATGAATACAATCTTTCTGGATAAGTCATGTCCTTATTATGAAGTATCCTCGATTGTGAACCTATTTATGATACTTTGTGCTAGAAATAATGTCACTCAAATTCTTAACAACTTAAGAATAATATTTCTAACAAAATATCAATGGACCTTTTCTATTACACATAAATATATTATGTAAACAAAAAAGTGGAAATGCCTTTTATTAATAAAAATATGTACAAGATACATACTAAATGATATGCTCTAGGGCATACTACTAAAAATCTCCCACTAGCACTAGAGCCATTCATTACAATATCTTAGACCTATCTTCTCAAGATGTCGGTCTAGCTGAGCTTGTGACAAAGGCTTAGTGAATGAATCAGCTGGATTTTCAGCTGATGCTATTTTCTGCATGGCTATATCGCCTTGCCCAACTATATCTCTAATAATGTGGTAGTGTCTTTCTATGTGTTTGGATTTTGGGTGAGACCTTAGTTCCTTAGCCTGTATGACAGCTCCATTATTGTCACAGTGTAGTGGAACTGCTGACTCAATGGAAGGAACTACTGTAAGTTCTATCTTGAACTTCTTTATCCAAACAGCTTCTTTTGCAGCATCTGATGCTGCAATATACTCAGCCTCTGTAGTGGAATCTGCAGTCGTGCTCTGTTTGGAACTCTTCCAACTGACTGCACCTCCATTACAAATGAACACATCCAGAGGTAGACTTTCTAACATCGATATCTGATTGGAAATCAGAATCAGTATAACCATCCAATTGCAAGTCTCCACCTCCATAAATCAAGAATAAATCCTTAGTTCTCCTCAAGTACTTAAGGATATTCTTGACAGCTATCCAGTGTTCCAAACCTGGATTGGATTGATACCTGCTAGTCAAACTAATAGCATATGCGATATCTGGCCTAGTGCACAACAATGCATACATTAAACTTCCAATAGCCGAAGCATATGGAATCCTGGCCATCTTATCTCTTTCTTCAGGTGTCTTTGGAGTCATCTCTTTAGAAAGATGGATACCATGTCTCACTGGTAACAATCCTCTCTTAGAATCAAGCATGTTAAACCTCTTTAACACCTTTTCCAAGTATAGACTTTGGGATAAACCAATTATTCTTTTCGCTCTGTCTCTATAGATGCGAATCTCAAGAATATAGGTTGCCTCCCCTAAGTCTTTCATGGAGAATGTATTTGACAACCATACCTTTATAGTTGTCAATATACCTGTGTCATTACCCATCAACAGTATGTCATCCACATATAAGACAAGGAAAGTAATAGCACTGTTATTAACCTTCTTATATACACATGGCTCATCCTCATTTTTGATAAAACCAAAGGATTTAATGGCTTCATCAAAACAGATGTTCCAACTCCTCGAAGCTTGTTTCAACCCATAAATGGATCGCTTTAGCTTGCATACCTTGGAACCATCTTGGGATTCAAAACCCCTAGGTTGTTCCATGAAAATGTTTTCTTCAATGTATCCATTGAGAAAAGCTGTTTTGACATCCATCTACCAAATCTCATAATCATAGTATGTAGCTATTGCTAATAAAATCCTAATTGATTTAAGCATGGCAACAGGCAAGAAAGTCTCCTCATAGTCGACTCTTGCCCTTAGCAAAACCCTTTCACTACTAGCCTTGCCTTATAGGTCTCTACCTTTCCATCAGAACCAATTTTCTTCTTGAAAACCCATTTGTTCCCTATAGGTACAATACCTTCAGGTGGGTCAACAAGATCCCAAACTTGATTCTTATACATGGAATCAATCTCAGATTTCATAGAATCAATCCATTTTGAAGAGTCTATATATGATATAGCTTCTTCATAGGTAAGTGGATCATCTCCATGATCTACTTCTTCATGAGTAGACAAATCTTGTTCTTCTTCATAAAGAAAACCATATCTCACTGGTGGGTGAGATACCCTGGTTGTTCTACGTGGAACAGTAGCAGATGTTTCATCAATGGGTATAGGTTGACTAGATGGATCTATATCCATCGATGCATTGGTTGAATGAATTCTCCAATTCTAACTCTATTTGCCTTCCTTTGCCTCCTTCTTGAACAAACTGTTGTTCAAGAAATGTGGCATCTCTACTTATCACAACCTTTTGTGAAGTAGGCAAATAAAAATAATATCCAAAACTATCTTTTAGATATCCAACAAATCGACCTTTTTCTGATCTGGTCTCCAATTTATCAGTGTTCAGCTTTTTGATATAAGCTGGACAACCCCAAATCTTAACATGCTTAAGACTTGGTTTTCTTCCATGCCATATCTCATAAGGTGTGGAAGAAACTGATTTTGATGGAATCCTATTCAGAATATACAAAGCTGATTCTAATGCAAATCCCCAAAAGAAGATTGGCATATAAGTATAGCTCATCATACTACGTACCATATCCAATAGGGTACGATTTCTCCTTTCAGATACACCATTCAGCTGTGGCGTTCCTAGAGGAGTCAGCTGAGAAACAATGCCATGCTCTCTCAAGTATTCATCAAATTCAGTACTCAAATATTCACCTCTACGATCTGATCGAAGAGCTTTAATACTCTTTCCTGTTTGATTTTCTACTTCAGATTTAAATTCTTTGAACTTTTCAAAGGATTCATGTCTATATTTCATCAAATACAAATACCCAAACCTTGATTTATCATCAGTAAAGGTAATAAAATAATGAAAACCGCCTCTAGCCATTTCCTTAAATGGTCCACATACATCACTATGTATTAACTCCAAAATATTTTCAGCCCTTAGCCCTTGTCCAACAAAGGGTGATCTAGTCATTTTACCCTGAAGGCAAGATTCACAAGTTGGAGTAGGCTCAGAGTCTAATGAGGATAGAATCCCCATTTTCTCCAATTTTGTAATCCTATCCTCTGCAACATGACATAACCTTAAGTGCCAAATATATTTTGAACTTGAGTTGGTTTTCACCATGGCATTGCATTCATTTAGATTGCTATATTCTAGCCAGTGGAAGCACTTTCTTACTGGCAATGGAAACACTTTCCTGTTGGCAATGGAAACACTTTCCTTTGCCTTTGTCAGCTTTGGTCTTCCCTTTCTGTTTAGCTATTTTCTTGGAAGGGCCAGGAATCTAAAGTTTCTTTTTCTTATTGCCCTTCTTCTTGTTGGACTTTCCAGCAAAAGAAGATGCAATTAAAGCTACCTCTTTTCCTTTATTGCCCGGCATATTCTTTTGAGCAATAACCAGCATGTTTGTCACAAAATTCCCCAAAAACTCAAGAAGGGACTGAAGGATCAAATTCGTCTGTAGTTGGAAATCTATGTTGAAGTCAAGATGTTCCAACTGCTCAATCAGCCGAATCATCTTGTGGACATGATCCCCAACATTCTGTCCCTCAGACATCCTCATGCGGAACAGCTGCCTAGATATCTCATAACTAGCATTCTTACTGTGCTCACCATACAACTCTTGTAGGTGAAGGAGGATCTCACTTGCACTCTGCATGTTTTCATGCTGCTCCTGTAACTTATTACTCATTAAAGCAAGCATGTAACACTTAGCTCTCATATCATGCTCCTTCCACTTGTCCAAAGTTTCATGTTCCTCTTGAGTGGCCTCTGGAGGTAAGGGACCAGGAACATTTGAATCTAGAACATATCCTATATGTTCAAGGTTGAGGACAAGTTTCAAATTTCTTAGCCAATCAAAGAGATTAGGTCCTGTCAACCTATTGCGATCAAGTATGCTTGCAAGGATATTGGATGGTGGTGGTTATTCTGTGCTCATTTTTACCAGAAAATTAACTGCAGAAAATAACCAGATTAATTAGTAAATGTATCATGTAATTAACCAAAATGATTATGGTCTTTTAATCAAATTGGTCCTCCCACTAACTTAGCGAATCCTACACTTCCAAAGTAGAAAACGAAAATCTAGTTGGATGGATTTCTAGTGGGTGATTGAATTCTTATAATTCTATTGATCATCCTTAGGTACATCCGTTATTGGAATTACAATAAACTATAAGTGAGCAACTCCTTGCCCATCACATCTCATGTGAGGTTCAATCCTTTACCTAGCCCTTAATGCTCAAAATCTCAGGTACATCTATTATTGACTTATCTTGTATTAGCTAAGTTGATCCCATTGAGCCAGTAATTATGCAAATAATTTTAATGTCCTCAGGTACATCCAATATTGGCCACCAAACCATTTACATATTTACAACATCTCATGCTTAATAATTATTCTCAAGAAAATCTCTTAAATTAATTGCATCTTATGCAACTATTTAAAATTTCTTAAAATAATTGCCCCAATGGAGGGCCTATGTTATAATTACTTTAATTATAGCATTTCCAACTTAATCATTTGTTTGGAAGATTTTATAGTCATCCTAATTACTATTAAGGTCTCACTTTGCACATTATCCATTTAGCATGCATATATCATATAATTGCATACATTCCCATACATCTCATGCATTCATGGATAAGCAGTAAATATGGTATGATCATGGACTTTCTAAGGGATTCAATTCTGAGCCACCAAGAATTGAATCAGGGCATTCCTAGGTGCATTTCATTCATTCATTTTACAAGAGTTGCTGATGGAGTACATAATCAACACTTGATCTTGAATTCCTCCCACTGGTCCCACCAATGCTCTTGACCTCCTTGAACTTCTTGCAATCCAATATTACATAGTAATCCATGGCATACCAAGGAGAATTTACAAGAATTTAAATAAATGAAATTACAACCCAAAAATTATTACAAACTTAATAATACATGCCCAAAATAAATTAAAATAAATTAATTAATATACAATCCCAAAGAAACATAAAAGAAATAAATCAAATCACATTGGTCTTTTATAGTCCATGATCATTCATCATGCATATCACTATTTAACAATTAAATAAAACATATATACTTAAATTAAATTGAATACCTCATATTCAATTTAAAAATCCAGATTTGAATATGATTCAAATAAATTTAAAAATTCAGATTTGAATCTTATTCAAACAAATTTAAAAATTCAGATTTGAATCACATTCAAATAACTTAAAAAATTCAGATTTGAATCACATTCAAGCATTTTTTAAAAAATCAGATTTGAATCAAATTCAAACATTTTTTAAAAAATCAGATCTGAATTTTATTCAATCAATTTAAAAAATCAGATTTAAATATGATTCAAACAACTTTAAAAATTCAGATTTGAATCACATTCAAATAACTTTTGAAATTCAGATTTGAATCACATTCAAACAATTTTTTAAAATTATGATTTGAATCATAATTTAATTGTGTGATAAAAATTCTAATTAAACAATTTAATTAGACATAAAATGGATCTTAGATCATACAACAATTGCACATTCACCATCTATTTACCTTTGCACACCATTGTGGTGCATCAACTATGCGCACCATGGTGTTCCTCATTTGTGCCGCCACCTTGGCTTTGCAACCAGCAATGAACTTTTGATCTCGTGATCAAACACACAATTAAATCACATAAACATCAATCTAAATGGAAAATATAGTGGCTCTGATACCAATTTAAGGAACGGAAGCATGAAAAAACACAAGTTTATACCATTGAATTCAAAAATTTTTACCTAGGGACACATGCATCATGCAAGATTTATTTTTATCTATTTGATTTCAATGATAAAAAACATATTAAAACTCTTTTAATATGTTTTTGGATATGTATTTGCCATTTAAGATTTTAAAATTAATCAGATTAATTTTAGAACCCTAGATTAAATCAAGAACGATTACATTAACCTCTTGATGCACTGCAGCGTGTTTGGGCCTTTGAGATTTGTCTTCAGGACACCAAATGTTATCCCTCTAGCTTGTCCACACCAAGAACACCTATGGCAGCCCTTGAGCAGCTTCTAAAGCTTTTTCTATTAATTAGAAATTCAAGTTCTTCCTTTTAAGAGATTAAAGATGTAAACAGGACACTAGAAACAATTTCTAATGTTCTTAATTCAAGAGATTGATGGCTAATCTCTTTGAATTGATGAGAGATGAAGAAGAATAGATGGAGAACCTCAGAATGGCATGACAAAGGAGAGGAGTGGCTGCTGGTTGTTTTTCTTTTTCATAACAACACTTATATGGCTAGGTTAACACATTAAACCCTTGCCACTTGTCACCCTTTGATTAGCTCTAGGTTTAAGTGACCCAATCACATTGTGCCAAGTGTCAAACCTATATTTAATCTTGATTTTAATCATCTTACCTGATTAAAAACATTTGGCAAGCTTATGTGTAATTTCTTAACCCAAAATAATTATTTTTATTCTTCTAATTTATATCAAATATAAATTAATTAATTAATCTCTATTAATTAATTTATCATTAATTAAATTCATATTTAAACACTTTAAATATAAATTTAACTTATACTATACATCCAATAATCTAGATTTGGTTTCAAGTCATGCTAGGGACTTTGCAATTTAATTGTAAACCAAACCTATTTAATTAATCAATTAAACTCTTTAATTAATTAATTAATTAAATCATATTTAATTAGGTGATAACTTGTGTATGTGTGTGACTTACTAAGCTCATCACTAATTGGCAATGAGACATGATATCAACTCTTAATATCATCAGAACTCTTTCTTACTATAAATGATTTCTCTAAATCATTTTATGAACCTCATAGACCATGGTTAACACCTAGCATAGCATGCCATGGCCACCCAATTAGTAATAAGGTTTACCTTAAATGAACCTATAATCATATGTTACCATGCACTAGAATCTCTCTGTTACAAAACCCCAACTCAAGCTGGAGTCATGGTTTATGTCAAACTCCTTTTGCTATGAATATTATGTTCTCTTTTAATTCTAGTTCTTGATTAAAAAGATTTTCTCATCAGAAACTCTTTTCTGAATAAATCTATCTGTCCTGGTCAGGAACTTGAAACATCAAGAACAATTAAATGAACATAGGATTTTATCTCTATTTACTTAGAGGAACAGATTCCATCTTGATCAACACCTACCTCCATATATAACTAGTAGGAGCCAACACATGCCCATATACCCATACATAGTACAAGTATGAAAGTAGTATCAAACTCAAACTACCTATATACAAGATAACTGTGGTATTTCAGGTCTAAAGATTATATGCACTGATATGATTTATGACAAAACATTGACAAGAGTAAACTCCATGTGCTTGTCATAAGTGTCACTGGTTCGGCCTACTTATCATTTATAAGTGCCTATCATGTTTGTCATATGGCATGAGACTCACTATTCCATCTTATTTATATCTCATATAAATAACTTGGTAACAAACATGAATACAATCTTTCTGGATAAGTCATGTCCTTATTATGAAGTATCCTCGATTGTGAACCTATTTATGATACTTTGTACTAGAAATACTGTCACTCATATTCTTAACAACTTAAGAATAATATTTCTAACAAAATATCAATGGACCTTTTCTATTACACATAAATATATTATGTAAACAGAAAAGTGAAAATGCCTTTTATTAATAAAAATATGTATAAGATATATACTAAATGATATGCTCTACGGCATACTACTAACAGTCCGGACAACACTGGTCACTGGAACAGTAGAACGCACTACCGAACATAGGGGTGTTACAATTCTCCCCCCTTAAAATAAATTTCGTCCGCGAAATTTTACCCAATAGCCATCTTACAATAGTCATACGTTTATTTTCTCCTTTCTATATGATCGTATAATCTTCTTTCCCTCGAATTTGTATAAGACTTTTAACAATCTAATACAACATTTAATTTGTTTGTATAACACCAATCTTCTCTTATTATTGTGTTGTCTAATATTTTGATTTATATTCCTTCTTGAATGACTCTTGAGGTCATGTTAGAATGATTTATCTAGTCATTGGTCCGCTGACCATTCTAGTCAATAGTCTTCCTCACATTTGTAACATTTCTTCGTTATATCTGAATCAACTCTTCAAATTTATACTTCCACAACTCTTTTTATCTTTTAATATTCTATAACTTACTTCCTCCTGTACTAAACTATAACCTTTCGATTTTCTAACTTTTGAGTTTTAAATCCCTAAGTAGGATTTTCAAACTTATTTCTAACAATTAAATTCTGTCTTGGCATAATTATACCAAAACAGATGCCGTTGGCAACTATTCTCATCTTGGTGTACTATTGAGTAGTATGTAGCTTTATACAATAATCTCAAGTCAGTACTGTAATCTGTAGCTTACAGTACAAACATCAAGAACATTTCATAGTAACTATGATACATCCCAATAGATCAAATTTTTTGATATTTTATCCTTTTTGAATTTACTGATATTCGAATCTTATTCTGATTACAATATCCATTACTAATTACTAACAGTAACATCCTTGCCCTCATCTAGAGCAATTCTATTACTGTAACTTACTTTTACGTCCTCATGCCTTACATTAAGTAGGCTTGCCGTTTAGCTTTATAATTTATGGTGTGTTAGAAAATACTTGTCACTGATAAACTCTTTCAAAACTAATTTCACTTATTATCACAATCCTTATCTTAAAGGACTAATCACTAATGCATCAAAATTTATTCCCCTGTAAAGGAATAACAACAGAACATATAATTCTAACACTAACATAAAAGTATGCAGATTTTAGGTCAAACAATACATAAATGAAGAGTGCCATCCTTTTTCTTAACAAACAATACTGGCGCTCCCCATGGTGACACACTAGGGCGGATGAAGCCCTTTTCAAGTAGTTTTTGCAACTGTATCTTCAACTCCTTTAACTCTGCTAGTGCCATTCTATATGGTGTTATGGAGATTGGATCCACACCAGGCATAACATTAATTTCAAACTGCACCTCTCTTTCCGGAGGTAATCCTGGCAATTCATCAGGAAACACATCTGGAAAGTCATATACTATAGGGATGTCCCTTAATGCTGGACTCCCCACTTGGGTGTCTACCACATGTGCCAAGTATGCTTCACACCCCTTTTTAATCATTTTTTTTAGCCAGTGCAGCCGAAATGACGTTTGATGACAATAGCTGCCTCTCCCCATGTATTACCACATCACTATACTGAGGGAGACCAAAAGTGACTGTCTTCAGTCTACAGTCAATCATGGCATGATGCCTGGCTAACCAATCCATGCCCAAGATGATATCATAATCTCTGAAGGGCATTTCAATGAGATCAGACAGAAAAGTGTGTCCTTGGATCACCAAAGGACAATCCCTATACATTATATTAACCTGACCTCTTGTCGTAACGGACTGGTTATTAGCACCTTAAAGTTCATTTTTTTGTATATGGAACAACAATGCAATCAATGATGCTAGCACTCACATAAGAATGGATAGATCCCGGATCAAATAACACAAACACATCCTGATTAAAAGTTGAGAAGGTACCAGCCACAATATCAGATGTCTCGACTTCTTCTTTCTGTCTCATTACGTAGACTCTGACTGGAGCACTGTCTTGCTCTTATTGTTTAACTGTGCCTTGGCTGCCTACTGGGTTACCTCTACCCCTGCCTCTACCTCTACTGGGTGGTTGTGAACCACTGGTGACAGGGCTCTAAACTAACCCTTCAGCGGTAGTAGGAGGTGGTCCAACTCTGCGGGTACTAGTGCAGTCCTTGGCAAAGTGTCCTATGCCTCCACAGTTATAACAGGCTCCTATGGCCTTGTAGCATACCCCACCATGATTTTTACCACATGTTTCACATTGGCAGGGAGGGTAGGAACTTCTAGTTGTTCGACGACTGGACCTTGGTGGTCTCTGCCTTGATGATCCACCTATGTTATATCCCTAAGCTCGGGGCTCCTCAAATTCTTTTCTCTTCCTCAAATTACTGCTTGAGCTCTGACCCATAGGTTTCTCCCTCTCTCTATTTCACACTGCCCTTGTGGGTGTTGGGTTTGTACTTGGGCTTGGGCTGACAGATTATCAGCCATTTATTGAAAGAAAGTGGCCATTTGCTAGGCCATTTGTGCAGTAATTTGTACCGATAAAATTAGTACAGTTGGGCCTTCGACATTTTGTGAAACTGGGGCCTTAACTTGTACCTCAGCCTCTATCGATTGATCGACTGAACGATCACCCTCTTCCATAGTCAATTCGAGGATCTTAGACCTCCTGAATAATTAACACAACGAGATTTCCTCCCGTTAGTGCATATTTATAATGTAATGTACTGTATGTATCAAACAATGACATTGAGCAGTTGTACTATGAAGAAAGAATATTCAAATTATAGGTGAAAACGAAATTTAAAAACTTTGCTCTGATACCACTTAAACATGTCACACCCTACCCCTCTGTAAGGCATGACATGATCCCGTAGTATACCTAATGAATTACCAACTTCGTCTGCTGATAACCCATTAAGTATACTACAAGGGATTTTAAAACTTTTCTTACTTCTTTTTAAAGTGGTGAACACTATTTACAGGTGTTAAAAATAAAATTTTTTATCTGAAGTGAAACAGCTAACACATTTGAAGAAATAATAATTTCTGTAAAAATTTTGGCAGAGTGCCATTTGTATTTTGAATAAAGCAGTTCTTCAAAACCTGTAAAAGGCACTTCAAATATATTTTGCGATCTCAAACTCTAACATTTAATCAACATAATATATTTCTCAACTCAAAACTACAATAATCTTTCAATATTTCCAAAGGCTGGACAAAAGAAATATAGTACAAATTTTACAAGCCCAAAATAATTTACAATTTATTTTACAACTTCAATGTACAATTTTAATTTACAACTGCTCAAAACTAAGAACACTATTACATACAGTGATCATACATTATAATATAAAATGCAAAATATGATATACTCAATATACCCGATGATCTCTCACTGAAGCACTAGCAGCCTAGTCTGCTGCCCTATCAGTCTGTCTACCTGCGATAGCAATGAAAAGCTATCGCTGAGTAAAATTTACTCAGTGGTGCACAATAACAATTTGAAATGTGATATATAAATCTTTTATTGACAATTCACAAATCAAATAATTCACAATTCCATTTCACAATTTACAAAGTTCATATAACACAAATTTGATCAAATAACTGAATAATACAGTTTTGCCAATCAATAACACAATTTGATCAAAGAACTGAATAATACAGTTTTGCCAATCAATAACACCATTTGATCAAATAAATGAATAATACAGTTTTGCCAATCAATAACACAATTTAGGCCATGACACAATTTTTTCACACATGCCGTGTTGTACACCATGACAAGACACACTCACCCCAATAATCGAAATCAATGAGGGAGGAATATAGTCATACTCACCCCATAAATGGAGGAGGAATATAGTGTACTTATTAGAGCACTTACAGGCATTACGTATCGCCATCCCTGCAAGCTCCTGGGTTCACTCGTCAGAGTTCCCAAGAATCGTAGGCGTTACGTATCACCGTCCCTACTTTGCTCGGATAACACTAAACATATTTTATCTCAAAATTTCAACTTACAAAGTAGGCAACACAATAATATTCAAATAGAATTCCCAAAGCCAAAACAATCAAATATTATTCATAACTCATTTCTCCAAATAAATTTTCTAGTAAAAGTAGTTAATATAAAAAGTATTGTGCACAGACACAATTTAGAACTATAATGTTCAAATAAATTTTTAAGTAGAAAATAAGAAATCAAAATTATTGTGCACAAACACAATTTAAAATAATAACATACAAATAATCATAATTTATTTCAATTGAAAAATTCAAAAGAGATAACTATTGTGCACAAACATAATTTAAAACAATAACATATAAATAATCATAATTTATTTCAATTGAAAATTTTAAAAGAAATAACTATTGTGCACAAACCTCTGATAACTCTCTTGGCTCTAACTCAGTATTTTCTTCCCTTTCCCTGAGTCTTTGCTAACTGAAACATGCAATTTGAAGTGTTTCAGTACTCATTTAAACTGTCTCTAAGAATAAGGTTCAATAATTAATTTATCGAATTCTATTATTTCCTTAGTCAACCTAAGATGTCGACCCTCGATGCAGTCTAGGCGAATTAGGTTTCAATGTTACCAATATGTTACATTTTATAGCCTTTTAGTGTTGGTACATGTTACCCAATTCATTTCCATGTATAGTGCACTTTAGTGCAATTTGTCAGATTCTAGTATACTAATTCGACCTAACCGGATGACCTAGTTCCCTTGGTTTTCGGGTTTTGGTCAAAACTACAAACTTTTAGATCTATGTCTTATTGCACGTGGGGCAAAATTTTAGGTCATTCTGAGTTTACTAGACCAAGTTATGGTCATTTTACTATTACTGGTCAAAGTGCATCAAAATTTGTCACTTTAGGTCATTTTAGGTCATTTTAGGTTCAGCCTGTTTTTGGACCCAAAATTGTGCAAGCTGTTTGACTTGCTTATGGTCATTTCTGGGCTTTGGTGTCTTCATAAGACTTGTAGATATATGTCTCAACTATTCATGGTAAAAAGTTCAGGTCAATTGGACCTATTTTTAGTGAGTTATGGCCAAAACACTAACTACTGCCCAAATGGTCAATTTTCAGGCCTTAAATGCACTAATTCGGATTTGGTCATTTTTCAAGTTACCTTCCAAGTAGAATTTTAGTAAGCTTCCTTCATGAAAGTTGGCACTTTTTGTGCCTAGTTTCACCTACAATTGGTTTCATACCAATTGGAGCCACACACTTAAGGTTCTAGGCCAAAACACACATTGCCCTATTACACATTGTCCATCACTCATCAAAGGATGCATTTAACACTTACCAATTTGCACATTCATGCCATTTCTGCTTTGTACCATAACCTAAAAACATTTCACAACACATTTTTGGTTATTTAGGCAACTTATAACCACACTTAATATGCACCTTATAGTTTAGAATTTACCAAGTTTAAATTACAAACAATTCAATCACATAACCTAGCTCATTTACATGTCCAAACTCAAACTCTTGCACACATGTACAAGCTGCCATAACAAGCACCATAATTCAATCATATAATTCCATAAACCAAGCCATGAAATACATATTTTGGGTTCACACTTCAAGTTGCCGAATTGTCGTCTTCATCAATTTGCTTTCCAAGCCTCCAAAGTTAAGTGTACATTCACATATACATCTAATATACATCACCCAATTTATTCCTACACACATAAACACTTAATCTACCATTTACAAGCAAAGATAAACTATTCTTATGGAGTTTCCTTGGCTACCAGAAATAAACATCTCCCTTAGAACATCAAACCGCAAAAATCTCTCCACAATTCAAGTACCCATAACATCCTCACAAACTTTAATGAAGCAATAATAAAAAACACAGACTTACTACTTTGGAAACTCTTTAAAACTTCACCAAAACTTGTTCTTCTTGCTACCTATCTACTGCCCAAGGTGTATGGACAACTTTTAATGAAGGAAAGTGCAAGGAAGGAGGGTTGGATTAAGCTTGCATGGAGCTCCAAAACCATGCGGCCATGGAGTTCTTCATTCCTCCATTTTCGGCTGAATTTGAGAGATTGAAGAAGAAGATGAATCTTCTGTCCTAAATTAAGAGTAAGTGGTCCACTTATGTGAGTTAGTGGAGCACTATATAAGATTTAATATTAATTTAATCTAAAGTTTTATTTTCCTTCATTTAACTCTCAATTTTTGCTATTTACATTAGGTACCACCAATTTAATTTTTCATGACATTTTCCAAGTGCAATATCATGTATTTTTAATGGACATTTAGGTCAAAAGACAACTCGGGGTGTCAAATGATCACAATGCCCCTGTTCGGGTTGCATTCCCGATTTTTCTATAACACCGAGTTTATCGTTCTCTCGATTTCTCACTTTTCTTTGTACTAATTAATTTATTTTTCTTTGATATTTCTAATGGTATTTATACTTCAATAGATATTTATTTAAGTCTTAAAAATATTTTCAGGGTTCCTCGCGGTCCAGAGCTAGTCAATGGTCCATGCCGTGACTTCCCGGTGCAGTCACCCATCGCTAGGGTTCTCAGCTCGTTTAACTTGGTTACATTTCATTGCTATTATTTTTTTTTTTATTTTTCTTGTATTTTCTTTTCTTGTATTTCATTATTTTATGTCTCCTCACTCATATCTAAGTGTAGTTCTAGGCATCCTAGCTGTCCGGACAACACTGGTCACAGGAACAGTAGAACGCACTACTGAACATAGGGGTGTTACATCCAGGGTTAAGTGTGCTCGCTTGAGAGAAATCCTAGGATGGGTTACCTCCTGGGAAGTTCTCCATTCCACCTATGGGACAAAATCGTGAGGCTTACGGTGAAAGCGGAAAATTCCACTAGTGGTTAGAGCCAGACCGTTACAATTGGTATTAGAGCCACTCGCGTGTCCTCTTGGGCAATGGTGAGACTTATGGCCAAAGCATACAATCCCTCTAGTGGTTAGAGACTGATCATTACAATTGGTATCAGAGCCGCTCAGGTGTCTTGTTGGGCGAAGGTGGGGCAAACCTCGGCAAGGACGCTGAGTCCCAAAAGGGGGGGATAAAGGTCCTTTAGCCAAATCCCACATCGGCAAAGCACGGAGATGGTTTTTGTCACACCTTACCCCTTTGTAAGGCATAACATGATCCCGTAGTATACCTAATGAATTATCAAACTTTGTCTACTGATAACCCATTAAGTACACTATAAGGGATTTTAAATCTTTTCTTATTTCTTTTTACAATGGTGAGCACTTTTGACAGGTGTTAAAATTTTTTTGAACTGAAATGAAACCAAATAACAAGTCTGTAATATCACTATATTCTATAAAAATTTTGGCAAAGGGACGTCTATATTTTGAATAAAATAATTTTTCAAGAACCTATAAAAAGCACTTTCAATATATTTATTCAATCCCAAACTTCAATATGGCTCAACACAAATCAATTTTCTCAATATTTGTCAAACTCAATTCAACATAAATTTCCAGTAGTTCCAAAAGCTGAGATAAGAGAAATATATTAAAATATTTTTACAGGCCAAAATAATTTATAACTTTAGTTTACAACTGCTCAAGATTAAGTACAATATATACATACATTACAACAAAAATTACAAAAAGTTGGTATATTCAATATACCCGACAGAATTCCAAAATGTAGCACAAGTAGCCTACTCTGCTGTTCTATCTGTCTGTCTACCTGCGACAACAATGAAAAAGCTATCACTTAGCCAATGTTTCAGTGGTGTACAACATTAAGAAAATACAATTTAAAAACCACAAACCATAAATCATATAAACTGTGGATACTTAAAATCATAGTTAAATTCAAAAGACAGATATTGTCATAAAGAATTTAAACTCCATTTCACAATGTCTCAATGAAAATCAATAAATCACACACACAGGTCTGTAGTACAATATGCAAATATCTATCATGCTACTTTGCATTCCTCAAATATATCAAAATATCATCAATAAACACCACCAGAAACTGGTCGAGGTATGGTCTGAAGATAGTGTTCGTCAGATCCATAAAAGCAGCTGGAGCATTAGTTAACTTGAATGGCATTACCAGAAACTCATAGTGGCCATATCAAGTTCTGAAAGTAGTTTTTGGAATACTCTACTCTTGCACTTTCGACTGATAATAACTAGATCACAAATCAATTTTGGAGAACACAGCTACACCTTTCAACTGATCAAACAGATCATCAATGTAAGGCAATGGATATTTGTTCTTTATTATCACCTTATTCAACTGCCGATAGTCAATACATAAGTGGAGAGTGTCGTCTTTCTTCTTAAAAAACAATACTGGCGTTCCCCAAGGTGACACACTAGGGCAAATGAAGCCCTTTTAAAGTAGTTCTTGTAACTGTACCTTCAACTCCTTCAATTCTGCTACTGCCATTCTTTATGGTGTTATGGAGATTGGATCCAGACCTGGCATAACATCAATCTCAAACTGCACTTCTCTTTCTGGAGGTAATCCTGGCAATTTATCAGGAAACACATATGGAAAGTCATATACTGTAGGAATGTCCCTTAATGCTGGACTCCCCACTTTGGTGTCTACCACATGTGCCAAGTATGCTTCACACCCTTTTCTGATCATTTTTCTGGCTAATGCAGCCGAAATGATGTTTGATGGCAATAGCTGCCTCTCCCCATGTATTACCACATCACTGTATTGAGGGAGACCAAAAGTGACTGTCTTCAGTCTACAGTCAATCATGGTGTGATGCTTGGCTAACTAATCCATGCCCAAGATGATATCATAATCTCTGAAGGGCATTCTAATGAGATCAGACAGAAAAGTATGTCTTTAGATCATCAAAGGACAATCTCTATACATTCTATTAACCATGACCTCTTGTACTAATGGACTTTTACTAGCACCTCAAAGTCCATTTTCACACACGGAACAGCAATGCAATCAATGATGCTAGCACTCACATAGGAATGGGTAGAACCCAGATCAAATAACACAAACACATCTTGATTAAAAGTCGAGAAGGTACCAGCCACAATATCAGATGTCTCAGCCTCTTCTCTCTGTCTCATTGCGTAAACTCTAACTGAAGCACTGCCTTGCTCTGACTGAATCATTGTGCCTTAACTGCCTGCTGGACTACCTCCACCCCTGTCTTATTGAACTTATTTAAGTATAATTCCAGGCATTCTAGCTATCCGGACAAACACAGGTCACTAGAATAGTAGAATGCACTACCGAATATAGGGGTGTTACAATTCTCCCCCCCTTAACATAAATTTCATCTCGAAATTTTACCTGACATCAGTCTCTGAACAGCTGTGGGTGCTGTCTCCTCATGTCCTCTTCACGTTCCTAAGTAGCTTCTTGGCCTAAATGATGGTTCCATAGCACTTTAACTAGGGTTATCTATTTGTTCCCCAGTTGCTTCACCTCATGTGCTAGAATCTCTATAGGTTCTTCTTTATATGAAAGGTCTGGATTTACCTCAATCTCTTTGTCACACTCTACCCCTCTGTAAGGCATAACATGATCCCGTAGTATACCTAATGAATTACCAACTCCGTCTACTGATAACCCATTAAATACACTACAAGGGATTTTAAAACTTTTCTTACCCTTTTTTTTTTTACAGTGGTGAGCACTTTTTACAAGTGTTAAAAACTTTTTTAAACTGAAGTGAAAGAACTAACACATTTGACTTATTTGAAATTTCTGTAAAAATTTTGGTAGAGTGCCATCTGTATTTTGGATAAAACAGTTCTTCAGAAAACCTGTAAAAAGCACTTCAATATTTTTTCCAAATCTCAGCTCCAATAAAATTCAACACAATATTTTTCTCAACTCAATCCACAATAATTTTTCAGTATTTTCAAAGGATGAGATAAAAGAAATATAATACAAATTTTATAAGTCAAAATAACTCATAATTCACTTTAAAACTTCAATGTACAATTTTAATTTACAACTGCTCAAATAATTTACATACATATTATTACATGCTTACATCAGACCTATGTACATGGGTATACCTATAATATACTGAGTGATCTGAAAGTGTCTTCAAAGAAACTTACTCACTGCTCTATGCTCTTCTTACCTGCGACAGCATACAAAGCTATCGCTGAGTGGTGAACTTAGTGGTGCACAACTATAATTTAAAACATAGTACAATATACATTGACAAAATTTACAGTAAATAATTTGGAAATCTGAATACTCATCAAATTCCAAAACTCAAAATATTCATTTCCAATAATGTAAATCATTTGTATAAAATGACTTTGATCACGACATTCAATTTATCAAATCATGACTAACCATTTAAGGTAGTTCCAACAAAATCAATTATACATAACCCATAATTGAAATCACAATTCTTTACCATTCAAAAGCCATTCTGTATCTCAAAAATCATTATGTATCTCAAAAATCAATCTTTATCTCAAAAACCATGCTGTAGCTCAAAAACCACGCTGTAGCTCAAAAACCATGCTGTATCTTAAAAATCATTCTTTATCTCACTAACTATGCAAGACTAATCTGATAGGGCCATCTTCGATGTGATTCTAACTCCCTATGGTCGGGGAGGTCGAATCAGATTCTAACTCCCTATGGTCGGGGAGGTCGAATCATCGTGCACAGTACCATCACAATAATGAATCTTCCGCAAGGGCCATAACGATAAAATAACTTAGATCTAACCTCAAATCAGAGGAAAATCTAAGCCTGTGCACGTACCATGGTAATCAAAACACAACTAACTCCATTGTCTTCTCAACAAATGAGAGAGACGGGTAATAACCTAGTCAAGCATCTATAGTGAGATATAAAACAATATCACAATCCTTTTAGTGAGCATAAATCACAATATAATTCAATTCAAAGTCAATTCCAATATCTAATAATTTTTATGCTCATCACAATTCAAATCATAAATTTGCATTTTTCCATGAAAATTACCATCACAATTCAAAACATGTTCTATCACAATTTTCCAAAACATAATTTATTCAATCCATAACAATGCTTAATACTTGTGGAAATACCATTTCACAAAGCTAAATTCATACATACTATAACAATTTCAATAATCATTGAATTAAATCCAATGCTTGTTAAACATAATACATAAGAAAAATATGTCATTTAATCATATGAAATATTCAAAACAAAATCAGTTAAAAACTAGTTGTGCACAAACCTCTAATAACTGTCTCCTGGTATGAACTCAGTATTTCCTTCCCTTTTTCTGAGTCTTTGCTAACTGAGAAACACAATTTGAAGTGTTTCAGTACTAAATTAAACTGTCTCTATCGATAATATTTGACAAATAATTCACTGAAAGCTATTATTTGCTTAATCACCTAATATACCGACCCTCGATGCGTTCTAGGTAAATTAGGTTTTAGTGTCATTAATATGTCACAATCGATAGGGTTTTAGGATTGGTACGTTTTACCAAACTCCTTTCCTTGTTTAGTGCATTTTCTTGCAATTTGCTGGATTCCGGGACACTAGTTTGACCTAGCCGGACGACCTGGTTCCCTCAGTTTTCGGGTTTCAATAAAAACTACAAACTTGTATATCTATGTCTTATTGCACGCGGGGCAAAATTTCAGGTCAATCTGAGTTATGTAGACCAAGTTATGGTCATTTTACTATTTATGGTCAAATGGCATCAAATTAGGTCAAATTTGGTCAACTTTGGTTCGGCCAGTTTTTGGACCCGAACTTGTGCAAGCTGTTTGACTTGCTTATGGTCATTTCTGGGCTTTGGTGTCTTCATAAGACTTGTAGGTATGGGTCTTAACTATTCATGATTAAAATTTCAGGTCAATTGGACCTGTTTTGAGTGAGTTATGGCCTAAACACTAACTGCTGCCCAATTGGTCAGTTTTCAGGTTTCAATTGCACCTAATCCGAATTGGTCATTTTTTTATGTCACCTTGCAAGCAGAATTTTGGTATGCTTTCTCAATGAAAGTTGGCACATTTTGTGCCTAGTTTCACCTCCAATTGGTCTCATACCAATTGAGGTTACACATTTAAAGTTATAGGCTAAAATGCATACTGCCCTTAATTACCTTACATATACATATATCCATTACACATTTAATTGCTATATGTCCACTTCCCTTACCAATTCTGTTTTGGTACATTACCAATTCTGTTTTGGTACATTACCAAAACCACATACCTCTTCACTTTAAAGTCACTTTGGGCAGATTACAATTATCCTCAATACACTAATTAAAACTCAAATTTACAAAGTCTAAGTACAATCACATATACACCTAAACATTACTCATTCTTACATACACTTTACACAACCAATCTATATACACACTCATCAATCCTTAATGTCACAATTCTGCCCATATCTTCATGAACACATACATTTATCAAAGAAACCTCAAGGCTGCCGAAAAGCTTCACCATGCCAAAGTGTCCATAATTCATCAATTTCCATTCCAAGTGCATAATCACCATTTACATGTGGAATTAACTACTAGGACATCAATTCACCCTATTCAACATGAATTCCCATCAAACATATGTAAAATAAATCATCAAATATACAACTCCATGGCTGCCCAAAATTGATATATTAAGAACTCCTCAAACTTGAAAAGTTTCTTCACAATTCAAACACCCATAACAAGTATACAAAGTTTAACAAAGCAAAGTTCAAAAACTCAAACTTACCACTTTGGAAATTCTTCAAAACCTCACCAAAACTCTTCTTTCTTGCTTGCTATATGCTGCCCAATGTGTGTAGACAAGAATTATTGAAGGAACTTATGTGGAATCAAGGCTTGATCATGTGGAGAAAGAGCTTGAAAAGTGGTCGGCCATGGAGGTTTCTTTAGAAATGAATTCGGCAATGAGGAAGAATGAGGAAGATGAAGTTGAATCTGTCCATATTGGGTTTATATATGTCCACCTATGTCCACTTAGTGCTCCACTAATGTTGATTAAAAATTAAATTAATCCAAGGTTCCTTTAATTACAATTATGCCCTCATTCTTTCACTTTTTATATAATATACCACAATTTAATTTTTCATGACATTTTTCAAGTGTAATATTATTTATTTTTAATGGAAATTTAGGTCAAAAGACAATTTGGGATGTCAAATGACCATAATGCCCCTGTTCGGGTTGCATTCCCAATTTTTCGGTAACACCGGGTTTTGTCTGTTTTTCGATTTCTCACTTTTCCTTGTACTAATAATTTAATTTTTCTTTGATATTTCTAATGATATTCCTACTTCAATTGATGTCTCTTTAAGTCCTAAAAATATTTTCCGTGGTTCCATGATCGCAAAGCTAGTCAACGGTCCACGCCATGACTTCCCGGTGCGGTCACCCATCGCTAGGGTTCTCGGCTCGCTTAACTTGGTTACATTTCTTTGCTATTATTTTTCCTTTGTTTTTCTTATATTTTCTTTTCTTGTATTTCATTATTTTATGTCTCGTTACTCATAACGAAATATAGTTCTAGGCATCCTAGCTGTCCGGACAGCACTGGTCACTGGAACAGCAGAACGCACTACCGAACATAGGGGTGTTACACTCTTCAACTGATAGAACATGAGATGGGTCAAATATGTGCCTCCTTAACATGGACACATGGAAGACACTGTGTATCTTTTCTAGCTTTGGAAGTAATGCCAACTGATATGCCAAAGGACCTACTCTTTCCAGAACCTCATATGGTCTAATGAAACGAGGACTCAGTTTCCCCTTTCTGCCAAATGTCATAATCCTCTTCCAAGGAGAAACTTTGAGGAATACCTTATCACCCACTGCATATTCAATATCTCTTCTTTTCAAATCAATATAGGACTTATGACGGTCTGATGCAGCCTTGAGTCGATCTCTAATCAATTTGATCTTTTTCTCTATCTGCTAAACAATTTCTAGGCCAATCATCTTTCTTTCACCTACTTCATCCAAACATAGGGGAGTTGTGCACTTCCTGCCTTACAAAGCTTCATATTGAGGCATCCCAATGCTTGATTGGTAGCTGTTGTTATAAGCATACTCAATCAAAGGCAAGTGTGTATCCAACTACCTTCAAACTCAATCACACAAGCTCGTAGCATATCCTCCAAGATCTGAATTACCCTCTCAGACTGGCCATCTATCTGTGGGTGGAATGCCGTGCTGAAGTTCAATCTAGTTCCTAGGGCTCTCTAAAGACTACCCCAAAATCTAGAAGTGAACCTAGGATCTCTGTCTGATACAATCGATACTGGCACTCCATGCAGTCTTACAATCTGGCCAATCTCTCTAGGCTATAGTCCATCTGGACTAGCAGAAAGTGAGCAGACTTGGTCAGTCTATCAACTATAACCCATATTGCATCATGGCCCCTCTATGTCCTTGGAAGTCCCATCACAAAATCCATAGTTATCCATTCCCATTTCCACTCTGGTACTGACAATGGATGTAACAAACCAGCTGGTACTTGATGTTCTGCCTTCACTTGTTGACAATTTAGGCATTTGGAGACAAAATTAGCAACATCTCTTTTCATACCCATCCACCAGTAATGCTCTTTTAGCCCTCTGTATATTTTAGTTCCACCGGGGTGCATAGCAAAAGGAGACTCATGTGCTTCCTTCATAATGATCTGTCTCAATTCCACATCATTAGGAACGCACATTCTACCTTAATGTAGTAGTAAACCATCATCTCTCACAGAAAATTCAGGTTTCTTGCCCTGCTGGACTTCTTTTAGTAGCTTCTGATATTTTTATTCATTCTGAGTAGCCATTCTGATCTGATCAATGAACACTGGCTGTACATGCCATGCAACTACTATTTGTCCCTCACCATCAATCTCCAAACTGGCATGTTGTGCTTTCAACTCATGTACCATAGACAAAGGAGAAACTCTAAGACTTGCCATAGTCTTGCGACTTAAGGCGTCAGCCACCACATTTGCTTTTGCTGGCTGATAGTCTATTAAGCAATCATAGTCTTTAATAAGTTCTAACCATCTCCTCTGTCTCAAATTCAATTCCTTCTGGGTGCCCAAGTACTTCAAGCTCTTGTGATCTATGTAGATGTAACTCTTTTCCCCATATAAGTAATGTCTCCGGATCTTCAAAGCAAATACAATAGCTGCTAGCTCCAAGTTATGTGTCGGATAGTTCCTCTCATGCAGTTTCAGCTGGCGTGATGCATAAGCAATGACATTCTGATCTTGCATTAGTACATAGCCTAACCCATTGTGAGAAGCATCACTATAAACTGTGTATTTTTTACCTGGTGTAGGTAAAGTAAGGACTGGAGCTTCAGTCAAACACCTCTTCAACTCATCAAAACTCTGCTGGCATTTATCCATCCATTGAAATTTTACATCTTTTCGAAACAGCTTGGTCAGTGGAGAAGCTAACATAGAAAGCCCTTTCACAAATCAGCAGTAGTATCCAACTAAACCTAGAAAACTGTGAATTTCTGTGATATTCCTGCATAGCTTCCAATTAAGGATAGCTTCTACCTTACTAGAATCTACCTTGATCCCTTCAACTGACACAATATGTCCCAAGAAAGAGATTTCTTTTAGCCAAAATTCACATTTTGACAATTTGGCGTATAGCTATTTCTCCCTTAAGGTCTATAGTACAATCCACAAATGTCTATCATGCTCCTTTGCATTCCTCGAATATATCAAAATATCATCAATAAACACCACCACAAACTGGTCGAGATATGGTCTGAAGATAGTGTTCATCAAATCCATAAAAGCAGCTGGAGCATTAGTTAACTTGAATGGCATTACCAGAAACTCATAGTGGCCATATCGAGTTCTGAAAGCAGTTTTTGGAATACTTTGCTCTTGCACTTTCAACTGATAATAACTAGATCACAAATCAATTTTGGAGAACACAGCTACACCTTTCAACTGATCAAACAGATCATCAATGTGAGGCAATGGATATCTGTTCTTTATTGTCACCTTATTCAACTGCCGGTAGTCAATACATAAGCAGAGAGTGTCGTCTCTCTTCTTAACAAACAATACTGGTGCTCCCTAAGGTGACACACTAAGGCAGATGAAGCCCTTTTCAAGTAGTTCTTGCAACTGTACCTTCAACTCCTTCAATTTTGCTAGTGCCATTCTATATGGTGTTATGGAGATTGGATCCACACCTGGCATAACATAAATCTCAAACTGCACTTCTCTTTCCGGAGGTAATCCTGGCAATTTATCAGGAAACACATCTGGAAAGTCATATACTATAGGAATGTCCCTCAATGCTAGACTCCCCACTTGGGTGTCTACTACATGTGCCAAGTATGCTTCACACCCCTTTCTGATCATTTTTCTGGCTAGTGCAGCCGAAATGATGTTTGATGGCAATAGCTGCCTCTCCCCATGTATTACCATATCATTGTATTAAGGGAGACCAAAAGTGACTGTCTTCAGTCTACAATCAATCATGGCGTGATGCCTGGCTAGCTAATCCATACCCAAAATGATATCATAATCTCTAAAGAGCATTTTAATGAGATCGGACAGAGAAATATGTCCTTAGATCACCAAAGGACAATCTCTATACATTCTATTGACCCTGACCTCTTATCCTAATGGACTTGTTACTAGCACCTCAAAGTCCATTTTCACACACAAAACAGCAATGCAATCAATGATGCTAGCACTCACATAGGAATGGGTAGAACCCAGATCAAATAACACAAACATATCTTGATTAAAAGTTGAAAAGGTACCAGCCACAATATCAGATGTCTCAGCCTCTTCTCTCTGTCTCATTGCGTAGACTCTGACTAAAGCACTGCCTTGCTCTGACTGATTCACTGTGCCTTGGCTGCCTGCCGGACTACCTCTACCACTGATTCATTGTACCTTGAACACCTTATCCATTCTCTCCAATCGTTGTTCTGCCTCTAGTGGATCTATTGTCCCCTTGAACTCCATAGCCCCATATTTAATCAGCTTGTCATACTGCCTAGCTGAAGGCTGTGGTTGTACCACTGGTGTTTGCAGTCGGGCTTGAGTAGGCATGTTACCAGCCATCTGTTGGAATATTGCAGCCATCTGCTGAGCAAACTGAGTAGGGAACTGCGGTAATGAGGGGGCTGGTGCGGCTAATCCACTCATATTATGAAGGGCTGGGGCTTCCCCTTATACCTCAGCCTCTATTGATTGATCGACTAAACGATCCCCTTCTTCCATAGTCAATTAGAGGATATTATAACTTCTGAACAAATAACACAAGGAAATTTCCTCCCGTTAGTGCATATTTATAATGTAATGTACTGTATGTATCAAACCATGACATTGAGCAGTTGTACTATGAAGAAAGAATATTCAAATTATAGGTCAAAACAAAATTTAAAAACTAGCTCTGATACCACTAAAACATGTCACACCTTACCCATCCGTAAGGCATAACATGATCCCGTAGTATACCTAATGAATTACCAAACTTCGTCTATTGATAACCCATTAAGTACACTACAAGGGATTTTAAACCTTTTCTTATTTCTTTTTACAGTGGTGAGCACTTTTGACAGGTGTTAAAATTTTTTTGAACTGAAGTGAAACCAAATAACAAGTCTGTAATATCACTAGATTCTATAAAAATTTTGACAAAGTGCCGTCTATATTTTGAATAAAACAGTTCTTCAAGAACCTGTAAAAAGCACTTCCAATATATTTATTCAATCCCAAACTCCAATATGGCTCAACACAAATCAATTTTTCTCAACATTTGTCAAACTCAATTCGACATAAATTTCCAATAGTTCCAAAAGCTGAGATAAGAGAAATATATTACAACATTTTTACAGGCCAAAATAATTTATAACTTTAGTTTATAACTGCTCAAGACCAAGTACAATATATATACATACAGTTCACATATATTACAATAAAAATTACAAAAAGGTGGTATACTCAATATACCCAGCAGAATCCCAAAATGTAGCACAAGCAGCCTACTCTGCTGCTCTATATGTCTGTCTACCTGTGACAGCAATGAAAAAACTATCGCTGAGCCAATATCTCAGTGGTGCACAACATTAAGAAAATACGATTTAAAAACCATAAACCATAAATCATATAAACTATGGATACTTAAAATCATAGTTAAATTCAAAAGACAGAGAATGTCATAAAGAATTTAAACTCCATTTCACAATGTCTCAATGAATATCAATAAATCACGCACGCAGCTTAATCATGATTCCAAAGTCCAATTCTTCCCAAAAGCCAATGGCTAATGAGGAATAACATAGCTAGCTAGCAATTATATGAGTACTCATCCTATTCTTCCTCAACACTTCAGCCAGAGAGGGAATGCAAAGCCAATTCATCCCACTAGACAAGCTAGCGAGGAATTCAATCAAATATACATGATAGCTGTGGTTTCAAACCATTTGAAATATTTTTCAAGCAATAAGTATCCATCAAATTTCATTCAAACAAATTTTTCATAATTTAAGCAATAACATACAAATTGTTATAATTTATTTCAATTGAAAATTCAAAAGAAATAGCTGTTGTGCACAAACCTCTGAAGAATAGCCTCTTGGCCTTGAATCAGTGTTTCTTTCCCCTTTCCTGAGTCTTTGCTAACTAAAACACACAATTCAAAGTGTTTTAGTACTCATTTAAATTGTTTCTAACAATAAGGTTCAATAATTAAATTTATTTATTACTATTGCTTTCATTAGTCAACCTATAATGTTAACCTTTGATGCAATCTAGGGGCATAAATTTTAATGTTACTAATGAGCACTCCTAGGATGCTAAGAAACACAACATCTAAATATTGGCACCAAGATCTTTAATCATCGAAACAAGGCAGAATTTCAGATTGAAAACCCAAGTGTCAATATACAAATAGTAACAAGCTAAAGCATATTGATCATCAAAATAAGACTAGCAAGGGGTTCATGCTGCTAGAATCCAAGTTCTTTCAAGAAACATGGAAGAAACATAGAAGAAACTCAAGCTCCAGCAATGGAGTTCTCTCCCTAATGCTCACACTTAAACTAGAAAAAATGAAGGCTGCCAATACAATTTGAATATCTTGGGTTATATATAGCATCTCTAAAACCCTAAAAGTGTGCCAAAACCCTAAAAGTGTGCCAACATGGCTAAAAAGACAAAAATGCAAGGCTCATCAATCAGATGGGGCCTCTCCATAGGGAGGGGGGACCATTTGGGACCACTTGCTTTATGGCAGCCCTTTATGTAGTGGGGACCATAAGGTGGCAGCAACACTTTAGGTGGTAGCAGCCTTTTTTTTAATATAGTGGGGACCAATAAAAGGTGTCAGCACATGGCAAATCCAAATAAGCATAAGAAGCTCCTCCAATCCACTTGGCCGAATGGTTTTGTGCCAAGTCATGCTGATGTGGCGAAGTCACGCTGATGTGGCTCCACTTGTCAAGTCTCCCATGCCAACTTGTGTGAGAATGATCCACCTAGATTCCAACAATATGCAAGAAAGTCCAACATGGCAATTTTGATCCCCCTTGTGCTCACAATGCTCCAACACCAATGCTTGTAGCTCTCTAGCTCTGGCTCTGGTGATGGGTCCTCTAAATAATGGCATAGGCACTGGTGCTTCTTCATCATCCCCTCCACCTTTAAAAGAATTCGTCCTCGAATTTGGTCCTGCATCAATGCAAGGGGAAAGATCAGTAATGTTAAAAGAATTGCTAACACCATACTCACCAGGTAAATCAATTTTGTATGTATTGTTGTTGATCCTTTCTAGCACTTTGAATGGACCATCACACCTTGGCTGTAATTTTGACTTTCTTAGGTTTGGAAATCGCTCTTTCCTTAAATGCACCCAAACAAAGTCACCTGGTTCAAACACAAGAGGCTTTCGGCCTTTATTAGCATGAGTAGCATATTGTGCATTTTTCTTTTCAATTTGTAACCTAGTTTGCTCATGCAATTTCCTAACCAAATCTGCTTTCTTTTTACCATCAAGACTATTAATATGATCAATAGGTAAAGGCAATAAGTCTAATTGTGTCAATGGATTAAATCCATACACAATATGAAATGGTGAAAATCTGGTAGAAGAATGCACTACTCTGTTATAAGCAAACTCAACAACAGGAATGCAATCTTCCCAAGATTTCAAGTTTTGTTTAACCACCACACGTAATAAAGTAGTTAAGTTTATATTCACTACTTTTATTTGTCCATCAGTCTGGGGATGACAAGTAGTTGAGAACAACAGTTTAGTACCTAACTTACCCCACAACACCCTCCAAAAGTGACTTAGGAACTTAACATCTCTATCACTCACTATAGTCCTAGGTATACCATGTAACCTGACTATCTCCTTAAAGAACAAATTAGCTATGTATGTGGCATCATCTGTTTTGTGACACGGTATGAAGTGTGCCATCTTAGAAAATCTATCAACAACCACAAATATAGAATCATGACCTCTCCTAGACCTAGGCAAACCCAAAATAAAATCCATAGAAATATCAGTCCAAGGTTCCTTAGGAACAGGCAAGGGTGTGTAAAGACCATTTGGCATTACTCTAGACTTTGCTTTCTTACATTCAACACACCTAGAACACATTCGATCAACATCTTTCCTCATATGTGGCCAAAAGTAGTGTTCTTGCAATATGTTTAAAGTCTTAGCAACACCAAAATGTCCATCAAACCACCACTATGTGACTCCAAAACAAGCAAGTCTCGCATAGAGCATTTAGGCACACACAATTTATTCTCCTTAAACAAGTATCCATCATGCCTATAAAATTTCTGAAATGCACTTTTCTCACAAGCAGCATATACATTACAAAAATCAGCATCATCAACATACAATTCTTTCATGAACTCAAAACCAAGCAATTTAGCATCAAGTGTAGACAAAAGTGCATGTCTCCTAGAAAGTGCATCAGCTACAACATTCTCTTTTCCTTGCTTGTATTTAATCACATATGGAAATGACTCCAAAAATTCAATCCATTTAGCATGCCTTCTACTCAACTTATTTTGACTCTTAATATGCTTCAATGATTCATGATCCGAATGTATGACAAACTCTTTAGGCCACAAATAATGTCGCCAAGTTTCCAAGGCCCTAACTAATGCATACATCTCCTTATCATAAGTAGAGTAATTCAAGGCAGCTCCATGCAATTTCTCACTAAAATATGCTATTGGTCGTTTCTCTTGCATGAGAATCACGCCAATTCCTACACCACTTGCGTCACATTCAATTTCAAAAGTCTTATCAAAATTTGGCAAACTCAACAAGGGTGCAGAACACAATCTATCTTTAAGTTCAAAAAATGCATCTTCATGTCTCTTTTTCCACTCAAATGCAACATTCTTTTTCACCAATTCATTCAAAGGAGCAGCAATTGTACTAAAATTAGGCACAAATCGCCTATAGAAACTAGCCAATCCATGGAAACTCCTAACCTCAGACACATTCTTAGGAATTGGCCAATCTCTAATGGCTTTGATTTTCTCTTCATCAACCTGTACACCTTTACTACTTACAACAAAACCAAGAAAAACAACCTTATCCAAGCAAAATGAACACTTTTTCACATTCGCATACAATTTCTCATTTCTCAACACATCAAAAACAAGTCTCAAGTGATGCAAATGCTCGTCTATGTTATTGCTGTAAATCAAAATGTCATCAAAATACACAACAACAAATTTTCTAATGAAATTCCTCAACACATGATTCATCAAATGCACAAAAGTGCTAGGAGCATTTGTGAGCCCAAATGGCATCACCATCCATTCATACAACCCATATTTAGTTTTGAAAGCAGTTTTCCACTCATCACCAATTTTCATTCTTATTTGGTGGTAACCACTTTTCAAATCTATCTTAGAAAACACACTTGCACCATGCAACTCATCAAGCATATCATCAAGGTGAAGGATTGGGTGTCTATACTTTACAGTGATTTTATTGATGGCTCTGCAATCCACACACATGCCATAACTCCCATCCTTCTTAGGCACTAGCAACACAGGTACAGCACATGGGCTCATGCTCTCCCTAACATAGCCCTTCTCCATAAGCTCCTCCACTTGCCTTTGTAACTCCTTTGTTTCTTTAGGATTTGTTATGTATGCTGGTCTATTCGGTTTTTGTGCTCTAGGTACCAAGTCGATCTGGTGCTCAATCCCTCTGATAGGTGGCAATCTTGGTGGCAACTCATTAGGGAAGACATCTTCATATTCCTGTATAAGAGACAAAACATCACTAGGCAAATGTGAATCACGGTCAGTAACACATAAATTAACCTCCTTGTACATAAGTACGCAAAGAGGTCTTCCTGAATGTAAAGCCTCTCTAGCTTCTCTTTCCTTCACATACAAACTCATTCTTTTCTCTCCACTCTTCTTTTGCCCCGAGCTTTCCTTTTTCTCATTTGCTCTCATTTTCTTTTCTTTTGTTTCTCTTTTTCTCTCTTTTTCTTCTCTCTTCTCTTTCTTTTCACTCTCATCCAGCTCGACCTCTCTAAGTTTTTCTCTCCAAGTTTCTTTCTTTTCTTCAATGGATCTAAGAATCCTTATTTGATCTTCATGCACTTGAGTTGGTGTCATAGGAAGTAATGAGTATGTTCGACCTTCCTTAGTGACCGTGTACCTGTTCTTCCTACCATCACGCACAACACTTCTATCATACTGCCATGGACAGCCCAACAAAAGATGCGTAGCAACCATAGGCACAACATCACAAAGTACCTCATCATTATACTTGCCAATGGTGAATGGCACCACCACCTGTTTTGTAACCCTCAACTTCCCACAATCATTCAACCATTGCAAGCCATATGGTTTTGGATGTGTAGTAGTAGGCAAACCCAACTTGTCCACCAAGAGTGAACTATACACATTACAACAGCTCCCACCATCTACAATCACACTACATAACTTGTCATTCACCAAGCACCTAGTATGGAAGATGTTCTCCCTTTGCATTTCATCACCACACTCCATACTCACTTGTGCACTAAGTGTGCGCATGGTGACAAAGATATTGTCATCCATAGGTGGCTGATCTCCCTCATCGTAGCAATCATCCTCATGCTCACCAACATTATCAGATTCTTCCTTCCTTTCCTCTTCACTTTCTAACTCTCCATTTTCCCTAACAACCATCACTGTTTTATTTGGACATTGTGAGGCATAATGTCCATTTCCCAAACACTTAAAACACTTCAATTCTCTAGTCCTAGTAGGAACTCCCTTGTTCTTCTCCTCTACTTTCTCCTTTCCTTTCCATTCTTCTTTCTTGAATTTGGGAACTTCTTTCTCCACCCTTGAAGGAGCAGACCAATTTGAGTTCCAATTACTCCTAGGAGCTGAATGGTTGGCTAGTGCATATCTAGCCACATTTTTCCTTTTTAGTTGCTTCTCCACTTTAAGTGCCATTTGTAGCATATCCTCCACCTCCACACAAGGTTGCAGCTCCACAATATTAGCAATTTTAGGATTTAACCCATTTAAAAGCGAACCATTGTAGCTTCCCGATCCTCCTCAACATCAGCTCTAATCAACGCTATCTCCATGGCCTTGTAGTATTCTTCGACACTTTTAGTACCTTGAGTGAGTTTTTGTAACCTTTGAAGCAGCTCTCTGGGGTAGTAAGGTGGCACAAACCTGTTTCTCAAGATTCCCTTCATTTCGTCCCATGTCTCCACGGTTCGTTGCCCATTTCTCCTCCTCCTACTCAACAACTGATCCCACCATACAATTGCATACTCTTTGAATTCTATAGCTGCTAACTTCACTTTCTTCTCTTCAGAATAATGGTGGCACTCAAAAATCAACTCCACCTGTCTCTCCCACTCCAAATAAACATCTGGATTATCCTTCCCATGAAAAGGTGGAATTTGCATTTTTATACTAGCTAAATTCCCATCAACTCTTTCCTCATTCCCATCTCTATCCCAATGATCACCGAACCTAAAATTTCTGCCACCCCTTCTTCCCCTAGGTGGTCTATACCCTCTTCCACCATAATGGTAGTTGCCATAGTCATAAGCTTCATCATACTCATCATCATTCCATTCAGCTTCTTCATACCCTTCATTCCTATGTTCTGCCCGAAATCTACCTTCATTTCTATTCTGATTTCCCACATTTGCTCCCCCATCATTCCTCCTATTTCTATCTTCTCTGTCCCTTCTCATCTCTTCCATAAACCTGGTCATCTCATTTCTCATTCCCCTCAATACATCCAATTCATCTGTAAAGTCATTCATTTGCAAATTCATCCTTTCAAAGCTTTGTGCTACGGATTCTTTAAAAATAAGATCATTAGGAAACTCCCTTTTTTCTTCATTACCTCCACTACTACCACTTGTCTCTTGGAATTGATACATGATTTGGCTGTA
The DNA here is from genome assembly GCF_030052815.1 of Hevea brasiliensis. Lineage (NCBI taxonomy): Eukaryota > Viridiplantae > Streptophyta > Magnoliopsida > Malpighiales > Euphorbiaceae > Hevea > Hevea brasiliensis. The sequence continues at coordinate 43,284,419 of NC_079493.1, read as the reverse complement.
AGAAAATGAAGTTAGTAGAAATGGCTCACCCTCTCAAGTGTTTAGCTCAAGTGTTTTCGCACAAATTCCAGGCTCTTACCCTCTTTTGGCACTCACACACTCTTGCCTTTTACCACTCAACAGTTTGCTTCCCTTGTTCCTTTGGGAACTAAAATTCACAAACAAGCACAAATACTTGCTAATTTTATAAAAAATAATCAACAAACGAAACTGGAAGAAACGAAATAGCAATAACTAGAGAGTGTGATACTAGAGCCAAAGAAATGGAAGACACCAAAAGTAGAAGCAAATGTGAACTAAATGGTATGATTTTTGAAAACTGCATGAGAGACAACCCAATAGAATGATATCAAGCTCAAACTTCCAATTTCATAGCCAACTTTGCACAAATACCAGCAGTTCACACAATTAACAAAAAATATGCAACAATTTTGGTTCACCACACAAACGAACATATTTTGATCTGAAATTTGGTAGACATAGGCATCCCAATACTGACTAACTACTGGCAAAATTTCAGGAGTTTCTGAATGGGTTTACCAGGTGAACGAAATTTGACTAGGTCTGTCGCAAAATTTTGGTTCGGTAGGCAAACAATGTCACAAAACCCTGAAAATTGACACAAAAGCTACTGAAATGGAGTGTAATCAGCCTGCAAAATTTCGGAGTTTTCTGGGTTGGTTTGGTGTGTTAACTAAATGTGATCAAGTTTGCCGCAAAATTTGGTTCGATATCCAAACAGTGGAATTTTCACATCAAATATGGCATGTGAGGTGTCTAGTAATACCCAAAGATGTTGGTAGATTATCAGGCTCAAATTCAATGTTTAACTTCACAATTCACAATTTCATCACTTATGTCAGCTTGTCAATTTTTTTTCAGCACAACACAACTCAGCTTACAATTCAATCTCCTTTTTTTTTTTCTTTTTTTTTTCTTTTATACTGATGCAAAGGATAAAAATTGCAGAATCAACTACTGATACCACTCAACTACTTTGGGAATCCAAATCAAGCTCTACCCACTAGCACAAAGGCACATCCCAAGCATTAATTAGCCAATTTAACATACTCAGACTTGATATCATATAACTCAAGAGGCAAATAGCTAGTGTCAAAGATAGGTTTCAGCTTGATTAACTCTAATCCTACAGACAAACTCAAGGAAAACAAGATGAACAAGAGATTTAATCTAAGATTAAGCAAAATCCTACACTAAAATTAAGACTGCCAAGTTTCAGCCAGCAAGAGTTCAAACAAAAAAAAGAAGAAAAAATCAGTACCCTAAAATGCAGATTTGATTTGGCTATAAAGAACAAGGTACCAGATGAAGAAACTAATAGATATCTAAAGGTCCTACAATGGCTGACTATTATAGTTAACCAAATAGAAAAGAAAAAGTAGTTTTAATGGATAAATACATTGTTAGATGCCAAGGCTCTGATACCAAAATGATGAGCACTCCTAGGATGCCAAGAAACACAACATCTAAATATTGGAACCAAGATCTTTAATCATCCAAACAAGGCAAAATTTCATATTGAAAACCCAAGTGTCAATACACAAATAGTAACAAGCTAAAGCATATTAATCATCAAAATAAGACTAGCAAGGGGTTCATGCTGCTAGAATCCAAGTTCTTTCAAGAAACATAGAAGAAACTCAAGCTCCAGCATTGGAGTTCTCTCCCTAATGCTCACACTTAAACTAGAAAAAATGAAGGCTGCCAATACAATCTGAATATCTTGGGTTATATATAGAATCTCTAAAACCCTAAAAGTGTGCCAAAACCCTAAAAGTGTGCCAACATGGCTAAAAAGACAAAAATGCAAGGCTCATCAATCAGATGGGGCGTCTCCATAGGGGGGGGGGGGGACTGTGACACCCCTTACCCGTGTACAGTATACCCGAGTAAGTAATGCCACACGGTGTACTGGCACACTCTAATATTCCTCAATTCATTTATATCATGCTTTTGAAGTTAATTTATGAAATATGATTTATTTTAACCATTTATCAAAAGCATTATTCATTTGAGGTTTCGAAGATTTTAAAGAAAATCCGGCGGAGTACCGGCTAAAAATAGAGAAAACAGTTCTTCAGAACCTGTTAAAAACAAATCCAATATTTGTATTTCATAATCTCAAACTCCAATATCCAAAATCTCAACAATATTTCTCAATTTCAATTCTCAATAATCTTTTCATTTCTCAAACATCCATTTCTCATATACAAGCGATAAATACATGCTCAAAATTTTGCATTCATAGTCATAACTTTCATTATTTACATGAACATCAAAATATATTACATGAGTTCAAATACATATGAGAAAGTAAAAACCTGCTACAAAATATCAAAATGACAAAATGACACCTAGTGCCCTACCAATACACTGCAGGTAGTGAGGTGACACGGACATCGCATGCATCTACAGGATGAACTCACCTACCATGGTCTACTGGGCTCACGATCGGGATCTCGGTACTCACGCGTGGCAAAAGCAACGCGCTAAGCAATAATGCTTAGTGGTGCAATAATATAATAGAAGAAAATAGTAAGAAAATGAATGTGTATAGAATGTGTATGCTTTCTTTGTTTGGTATTGGTATATCCATTATTTCGTTAACGTTGTTAACTTTTATTCATTTGGTTGCCCCAAGTAACCTACACTAGACGATCGGATCGATAACGGGTAAATCGCACCTGGTACCTAGTACCTCGCCGCCACACCATCGGTCACATATGCATCTCCCGTGTGCAGGCGGCTAACAATGTAAATAATATCGTGCACAAGGCCAAGTCTCAATATAAAGTCGAATGGCTAAAAGCCATGAAATCACGGAATGGCATATTGCCATGTGCGATCGCTAATCAACCCTATTGGCATGCCAAACTATCCAAACCAATCTTGTTAGGTATACTAGGGCATTTGAAACTTTTAAATTCTTCAATTTGTGAATTTCAAATTTTTGGTGTCACTATTCATCATTGGTCAACAAAAATGTTGACTTTTAGAATAAAAATGTGTACATTGACTTTTGCACCCCCAACATACCACATTTGGTGTTTAAAACTTGTTGGCATTAAGTGTTAATACCATTTCAAAGTGTAACTCAACACAAGCAGAATTTTCAGTTTTGGTGAGTCAACTTCACTGTTCCATTGGACACTGTTACTGTGGGAATTTGAAGAAATGTAAAACATAAAAGTTGTTCCTTATTTTTTCTAGTTGAATTTCTTTTTTTGAATCACTCCATTTGGAGTTTTGTAGCTCCAGATATGACCCAAAAACCCAGGCTGGCCGGATTTGCATTCTGCAGAAAATACCATATCTACAGTAGCATGAACAGTGAATGCCATAGCCATTTGGGTTAGGTTCTGGCCATAATTTGGGGTAGGTTCCTTCATGAAAGTTGTTTCTCTATATCTTAACTTGTTTCTGTAAACATTTCAGGTCAATTGACCAAATCTACAGTGAGTTATGGCCAAATGAACAGTTACTGTTCATTTGGTCAATTCTGCAGAACCAGCTGCAGGGTATCCGGATTGGGGCCAAGTTTTGGTCCTCTTGCTTTGGTCTTTTGGGCATGGTTTCTTCAGCAAAAATGTGCCATTATAAGCCTAGTTTCATGTCCAATTGGCCAAACTTCAATTGGACTAACACAGCCCAAGTTATGACAGTGCAAAGGGACTGAATTTTCAGTCCCTATGTCTTGCCCTAGGCGCTTTATACCTTGACTTTGCCATACCATTTTTCAGTCCAAATTGTGTTCAACATACCTCAAATGGTCACTTATTGACCATTAGATTGTTCTTTAACAGTTTAATAAACCAAGTCACATTTTCACCTTTCCAAACCCTAATATCCAAATCAATTTACTCATAACCTTAATTAGCATACTTAGTTTAATGTCCATGTATATTAATACCTTAACGATTATTTCTAGCCACTCTAAATTTATTAAAACAATCAACCTCATACTTTCATAGGGCTGCTGAAAATTGAAGGTACCATGACACATATAATTTACTTCAATTTCTTAAAATTTCTTAGCTCAAAATGATGTTCTAACTAAGATTTAAAAGAAGGAGAATGAAAGTGTAGCACTAACCTTGAATGGGTAGAATTTCCAAAGCCCCAACTTCACTTTCTTTCTTTTCCTTGGCTGCCAAAAGCTTTGTCTAGGTGTGGGATTAATTTTTGATGAAGGGACTTATGGGTTTTAGAGTGAAATAAAGGAGGGAATTGAGCTTTGATTAGGTTGTCAATGGTGGTTTGGGTACACTAGGGTTTCAGCTGGTAAGAGAATGAGGAGGGGCTACTGAAATTTTTAGTTATTTAGTCTTCATTTAGTCTTTTTATTTGTTGGTCAAAGGATGGCTTAATTGTGATTGGTCCAAATTTCCTTAATGACATCACCATGATGCCATAATTAAGCTTTTTTCCTCATTTTCTTTCCTTTCCTCCACTACTCCTTTTCAATTTGATTTCTAGTAATGTTTATTCATATTTTATGTCATATTAATTATTTACTCAACTGGACAAGTCGGCCAAAAATCACCTCTGAAGGCGAAATGACCAAAATGCCCTCCGTTTGGCTTAACGGGTCAAAATTGTCTGCACTGATTGAAAAATTTTCTAGGTATTTTCTTGGCATTCTAATGCCATGGGAACCTCAATAACCCTTCTTCGAGTCCCAAAAATTATTTTATAATTTTTCTCTCAGTCTAGGGCTCCTCGTTATAGAACCGCAACTTCCTCCTCTGTTACCCATCGCTTGGGCACCTACTGCTTAACTCGGTTGTATTTTATTCCTAAAATTTTTACTAAATTTTTCTTATTAATATTTGAGTTAATTATGGTTCCTGACTTTAGTTTAAATATTTTTCCGGACATTCTAGCTGTCCGGGCCGACACCGGTCACCGGAACAGTAGGATGTACGGAGTGGTTATCGGGAGGGTGTTACAACTCTTCCCCTCTAATTTAAATTTCGTCCTCGAAATTTACCTGATGCAAACAGTTGAGGGAACTGTTGCCTCATCATCTCTTCACTTTCCCAAGTTGCCTCCTCGGTGTTGTGGTGCCTCCATAGCACTTTCACCAATGGAATTTGCTTGTTTCTGAACTCTTTCACTTCCCGAGCCAAGATCCGTAGAGGTTCTTCTTCGTATGTCAAATCCGGCTGTATTTCAATTTCTTCTCTGGAGATGACATGTGAAGGATCTGAGCGGTATCTTCTGAGCATGGATACATGGAACACATTGTGGATCTTGTCCAGCTCTGGTGGTAAAGCTAGCCTATAGGCCACTGGACCCACACGTTCAATGACTTCATATGGGCCAATGAACCTAGGGCTTAACTTACCTTTCCTTCCAAACCTCAATACTTTCCTCCATGGTGACACCTTGAGGAACACTTTGTCGCCAACCCCATATTCTATTTCTTTTCTCTTCAGGTCGGCATAAGATTTCTCATCTGCGAGGCAACTTTGAGATTGGCTTTGATTGATTTTACCTTCTCCTCAGCCTGTATCACCAGGTCTGGCCCTACCAGTTTGTATTCTCACAATTCAGTCCAGAACACTGTAGTTTTACATTTTATCCCATACAGTGCTTCATACGGGGCCATTTGGATACTAGCTTGGTAGCTATTGTTGTATGCAAATTCTGCCAGTGGGAGGTATCTATCCCAACTTCCCTCAAACTCAATGACACAACTCCTCAGCATATCCTCAAGGACCTGACATATATTTCACGTTATTGTTATCATTTCAATTCAATATTTGTATCAATTTCATTGGTTTCAATTGTTTACCTGGATTACTCTTTCGGATTGCCCATCCATCTGAGGATGGAAAGCTGTGCTGAAATGGAGTTGTGTACCCAAGGATTCATGCAACTTCTTCCAAAATCTCGATGTAAATCTTGGGTCTCGATCAGATATGATGGAAAGTGGAATTCCATGCAGTCTAACTATCTCACCTAACCTCTCTAGTGAGTAGTCAGTCCTAACTGGCAGAAAGTGTGCTGACTTTGTCAATCTATCAACTATCACCCATGCTGCATCATGCTTCTTCCGGGTGAGAGGTAGGCCACTTACAAAATCCATGGTGACCCGATCCCATTTCCATTCAGGTATGCGTATAGGCTGTAGCAAACCTGATGGAACTTGATGTTCTGCCTTGACTTGCTGACATGTCAAGCATTTAGTCACATAATCAGCTATGTCCTTCTTCATACCAGGCCACCAATACTGAAGCTTCAGATCATGATACATCTTTGTACTTCCTGGGTGCATAGCATACACACTGGTGTGTGCCTCTTTTAGAATACTGGTCTTCAATTCCCCATCATCCGTACACACGTCTTCCTTTGTAGCATGACACCCATCTGCTTTCACCTCATAGTCAGTTGCTTTTCCCTCTGAGATCTTGCACATAATAGCCATTAACTTCTCATCTGCCTTTTGCCCATCCAGTATCTGCTGTAGCAGGTTTGGCCTCACTTGCAACTCAGCCAAAATAGCTCCATCTCGAACCAAAGATAGACGGGCATTCAATGATCTCAAAGCTGTCATGGATTTTCTGCTCAAAGCATCAGCAACTACATTTGCCTTCCCAGGATGGTAGTCAATTACACAGTCATAATCCTTTAGGAACTCAATCCATCGCCTCTGTCTAAGGTTGAGCTCCTTCTGGGTTGGCAAATATTTCAGGCTCTTGTGGTCTGTGTAAATGTAGCACTTTTCACCATACAAGTAATGCCTCCATATCTTCAGTGCGAAGATAATTGCTGCAAGCTCTAGATCATGGGTAGGGTAGTTCTGTTCATGTGGCCTTAGCTGTCTGGAAGCATAGGCGATCACTTTCATCTTGCATCAATACACACCCTAACCCATTATGTGAGGCATCACTATAGACCACAAAGTCCTTTCCGACACCGGCCGTGTTAACACCGTGCCTCTGTCAACATAGCCTTCAATTTCTCAAACTGTCCGACACTTGTCATTCCAATCAAATCGACATTCTTGTGTAACAACTTGGTCATTGGAGCAGCTATTAGGAAAATCCTTCATAAATCTTCAGAATACCCACTAGCCCCAAGAAGCTTCGACCTCGCTTGTATTCCCGGGAGGCTTCCATTCCATCATCGCTTCTATTTTCTTGGGATCCACCTAATCCCATCACCGACACTATGTGTCCAAGGAATGCAATCTCATTCACCATAAGTCACACTTGGACAACTTAGCATACGACTTCTTTTCCCGCAGGTTTGCGAACAATCCTCAAATGTTCATCATGTTCTTCCTCGGTCTTGGAGTACACCGAATATCATCAATAAAAACCACTATGAACCGATCCGGTATGGATGGAAGATACGGTTCATAAGGTCCATGAATGCTGGTGCATTTGTTAGGCCAAAGGGCATCACCAGAACTCATAATGCCCATACCGGGTCCTGAATGCGCCTTGGGCACATCTACATCCTTCACCCTCAATCGATGATACCTCGATCCGAGATCAATCTTAGAAAATACTCTGCTTCCCTTCAACCGATCAAACAGATCATCAATTCTAGGCAACGGATATTTATTCTTCACACCACTTTATTCAACCGCCAGAATCAATACATAGCCTCAAAGTCCCATCCTTCTTTTTCACAAACAAAGACCTTGAGCTCCCCATGGTGACACATCGCGTATGAACCCCTTATCTAACAATTCTTGCAACTGAGTTTTCAACTCTCTCAATTCAATTGGTGCCATCCTATAAGGAGCAATGGAAATGGGTGCTGTACCCGGCAGTGTCTCAATAGCAAATTCGACTTCCCTTTCTGGTGGCAAACCAGGCAACTCTTCAGGAATTACCTCTGGAAAGTTTCTTACTGTGGGTATGTCACTCAAGTTTGGCTTAGCCTGCCTAGTATCCACCACATGTGCTAGGTAGGCTTCACAGCCTTTTCTCATCATTCTTCTTGCAACTGTGGCTGAGATGACATTAGACAGAAAATCTGTCCTTTCACCCACAACTGTAATTTCATTACCCTCAGGGGTTTTCAAAGAAATTCTCTTCAATTTTTAATCAACTATTGCCTGATGACGTGACAACCAGTCCATTCCCAAAATCACGTCAAACTCATGGAAAGGCAACTCAATCAAGTCTGCCAAGAATTCATACCCCTGAATCCTTAAAGGGCAACCCTTGTATACCTTGTTCACTACCACACTGTGACCCAATGGATTAGTGACCAGAATGTCTTGGTCACTCTCCCTACCAAGATCCCCTTTCTACGGGTAGATTGATGCAGATGTGTGAATGAGTGGATCCTGGATCCACCAATGCATGCACAGGTGTAGTGTAGAGGGAGAACGTACCCCTGATGACGTCCGGGGCATCTTGCTCCTCCTGAGCTCTCAAGGCATAATTTCTGGCAGGTGGTGCATTATCCGGCCTTCTTCGCCGCTCGATGCAGTGCCTCGAGATGGTCCCACGCTGATTTACTGCACCTTCTACCCCTTGGTGGTGCAGGAGCAGGTATGTCTGCTTGTGTTGGAGCAGCTGTAGTAGTTCTGCGTGGACAGTTTCTCAACTGATGCTCTGCTGACCCACACCTCAAGTAAGCACCAGTCACTCTCCAACACTCCCCCTTATGCCATTTCTGATAGTGTGGACATGCAGAAGATGCTGGGGCTGGTCCCCTGAACCCCATCCCTGGAGAGCTGCCCACTAATGGTGTGGACTGACCTCTCCTAGGGGTGAATCGTGGCCCGGCCCCGAGACCGACCACGACTCGTGGCGACCAACTCGTGCGGGAGGACCCTTAAACTTCTTCCCAAATCCAGGAGCGGAACTAGACCGACTGGTCCCCTCTTCTCGCCTATCCCTTCGGTCCTGCTCACTAATTCTTACTTTTTCCACCTTTATTGCAGCTTCCACTAACTTGGTAAATTCTGTGATTCCCAAGGCGTGAGCTGGATCTTGATGTTGTCATTTAGTCCCTCTTCAAATCTCTTGCATCTTTCACTTCATTTGGGACTATCTCCTTCCATAGCGGCTTAATCGGACGAATTCTTTCTCATACTCACCACCGACAATTGTCTCTCGCCTCAGTTAATAAATTCTCTTCTTCTCTCTTCCGTATACAAGATCCACATATTTCTTCTTGAACTCAGAGAGAAAGAAGTCCCAAGTTACAGCTTCTGGCTGCACTTCACTGGACACGGTGTCCCACCACTCATATGCATCATCTTGCAATAAAGAGATGGCAGCTTCCAGGTTTTGCTCTGGAGTGCAGTGGAGTTGTTTTAGTACTCTGCCTGTTCTGTTCAACCAATTCTACGCAACAGAGTCATCTTCTCTCTTGCCATAGAAGTCCACAGCTCCAAACTTCCTTAGCCTTTCCAAGTGTGATTTTTGCTGTGGAGCTGGTGGTGGTGGTGGTGCTGGCATTACCTCGGCCATTTGTCTGAAGAAGTCACCATTTGTTGGAACATGGCCTGTGGAGGCCGAGCAGCTCGCTTGAGCTGGCGAGTAGATTCTCTCATGCCCCGCCTCACCGCCGCAGTGGAGCATGACTATCAACTTCCTCCTCAACGGCTCTCTGAGATGAAGGATCCATATCCTATTCAAAATAAGAAAGATAAACAGATCTGCGTTAGTGTCACCTCGACTCTTACAAATGCAATGCATGGTATGGACTCAATCTAGGCCCAGAAACGCCTAAACCGTGCTCTGATACCACTAAATGTGACACCCCTTACCCGTGTACAGTATACCCGAGTAAGTAATGCCACACTGTTGAGTGGCACACTCTAATATTCCTCAATTCATTTATATCATGCTTTTGAAGTTAATTTATGAAATATGATTTATTTTAACCATTTATCAAAAGCATTATTCATTTGAGGTTCCGAAGAGTTTAAAGAAAATCCGGCGGAGTACCGGCTAAAAATGGAGAAAGCAGTTCTTCGGAACCTGTTAAAAATACTTCCAATATTTGTATTTCATCATCTCAAACTCCAATATCCAAAATCTCAACAATATTTCTCAATTTCAATTCTCAATAATCTTTTCATTTCTCAAACATCCATTTCTCATATACAAGCGATAAATACATGCTCAAATTTTTGCATTCATAGTCATAACTTTCATTATTTACATGAACATCAAAATATATTACATGAGTTCAAATACATATGAGAAAGTAAAAATCTGCTATAAAATATCAAAATGACAAAATGACACCTAGTGCCCTACCAATACACTGCAGGTAGTGAGGTGACACGGACACTGTGCAGATCTACAGGATGAACTCACCTAGTCTGCGGTCTACTGGGATCACGATCGGGATCTCCAGTACCTACATGTGGCAAAAGCAACGCGCTAAGCAATAATGCTTAGTGGTGCAATAATATAATAGAAGAAAATAGCAAGAAAATGAATGTGTATAGAATGTGTACGCTTTCTTTATTTGGTATTAGTATATCCATTATTTCGTTAACGTTGTTCACTTTTATTCATTTGGTTGCCCCAAGTAACCTACACTAGACCACTGGACTGGATAACGGGTAAACTGGCACTGGGTACCTAGTACCTCGGGCCGTCACACCATCGGTCACATATGCATCTCCTGCAGGTAACAAAGACTAACAAGTCAGAATAATATCAGGCACAAGGCCAAGTCTCAATATAAAGTCACAATGGCTAAAAGCCATGAAATCACGGAATGGCATATTGCCATGTGCAGTACTGCTAACTGAACCCTATTGGCATGCCAAACTATCCAAACCAATCTTGTTAGGTATACTAGGGCATTTGAAACTTTTAAATTCTTCAATTTGTGAATTTCAAATTTTTGGTGTCACTATTCATCATTTGTCAACAAAAATGTTGACTTTTAGAATAAAAATGTGTACATTGACTTTTGCACTCCCAACATACCACATTTGGTGTTTAAAACTTGTTGGCATTAAGTGTTAATACCATTTCAAAGTGTAACTCAACACAAGCAGAATTTTCAGTTTTGGTGAGTCAACTTCACTGTTCCATTGGATACTGTTACTGTGGGAATTTGAAGAAATGTAAAAAATAAAAGTTGTTCCTTATTTTGTCTAGTTGAATTTCCTTTTTTGAATCACTCCATTTGGAGTTTTGTAGCTCCAGATATGACCCAAAAACCCAGGCTGGCCAGATTTGCATTCTGCAGAAAATACCATATCTACAGTAGCATGAATAGTGACTGCCATAGCCATTTGGGTTAGGTTCTGGCCATAATTTGGGGTAGGTTCCTTCATGAAAGTTGTTTCTCTATATCTTAACTTGTTGCTGTAAACATTTCAGGTCAATTGACCAAATCTACAGTGAGTTATGGCTAAAACTGTTCATTTGGTCAATTCTGCAGAACCAGCTGCAGGGTATCCGGATTGGGGCCAAGTTTTGGTCCTCTTGCTTTGGTCTTTTGCGCATGGTTTCTTCAGCAAAAATGTGCCATTATAAGCCTAGTTTCATGTCCAATTGGCCAAACTTCAATTGGACTAACACAGCCCAAGTTATGACAGTGCAAAGGGACTGAATTTTCAGTCCCTATGCTGCTGTCTTAGGGCAGTTTATACCTTGACTTTTCCATACCATTTTTCAGTCCAAATTGTGTTCAACATACCTCAAATGGTCACTTATTAACCATTAGATTGTTCTTTAACAGTTTAATAAACCAAGTCACATTTTCACCTTTCCAAACCCTAATATCCAAATCAATTTACTCATAACCTTAATTAGCATACTTAGTTTAATGTCCATGTATATTAATACCTTAACGATTATTTCTAGCCACTCTAAATTTATTAAAACAATCAACCTCATACTTTCATAGGGCTGCTGAAAATTGAAGGTACCATGACACATATAATTTACTTCAATTTCTTAAAATTTCTTAGCTCAAAATGATGTTCTAACTAAGATTTAAAAGAAGGAGAATGAAAGTGTAGCACTAACCTTGAATGGGTAGAATTTCCAAAGCCCCAACTTCACTTTCTTTCTTTTCCTTGGCTGCCAAAAGCTTTGTCTAGGTGTGGGATTAATTTTTGATGAAGGGACTTATGGGTTTTAGAGTGAAATAAAGGAGGGAATTGAGCTTTGATTAGGTTGTCAATGGTGGTTTGGGTACACTAGGGTTTCGGCTGGTAAGAGAATGAGGAGGGGCTGCTGAAATTTTTAGTTATTTAGTCTTCATTTAGTCTTTTTATTTGTTGGTCAAAGGATGGCTTAATTGTGATTGGTCCAAATTTCCTTAATGACATCACCATGATGCCATAATTAAGCTTTTTTCCTCATTTTCTTTCCTTTCCTCCACTACTCCTTTTCAATTTGATTTCTAGTAATGTTTATTCATATTTTATGTCATATTAATTATTTACTCAACTGGACAAGTCGGCCAAAAATCACATCTGAAGGCGAAATGACCAAAATGCCCTCCGTTTGGCTTAACGGGTCAAAATTGTCTGTACCGATTGAAAAAATTTTCTAGGTATTTTCTTGGCATTCTAATGCCATGGGAACCTCAATAACCCTTCTCTGGAGTCCCAAAAATTTATAATTTTTCTCCCGGGTCTAGGGCTCCTCGTTGCGAGAACCGCAACTTCCCTCTGGTTACCCATCGCTGGGCACCTACTGCTTAACTCGGTTGTATTTTATTCCTAAAATTTTTACTAAATTTTTCTTATTAATATTTGAGTTAATTATGGTTCCTGACTTTAGTTTAAATATTTTTCCGGACATTCTAGCTGTCCGGGCCGACACCGGTCACCGGAACAGTAGGATGTACGGAGTGGTTATCGGGAGGGTGTTACAGGGACCATTTGGGAGCACTTGCTTTATGGCAGCCCTTTATGTAGTGGGGACCATAAGGTGGCAGCAACACTTTAGGTGGTAGCAGCCTTTTTTTTAATGTAGTGGGGACCAATAAAAGGTGTCAGCACATGGAAAATCCAAATAAACATAAGAAGCTCCTCTAATCCACTTGGCCGAATGGTCTTGTGCCAAGTCATGCTGATGTGGCGAAGTAACGCTGATGTGGCGCCACTTGTCAAGTCTCCCATGCCAACTTGTGTGAGAATGATCCACCTAGATTCCAACAATATGCAAGAAAGTCCAACATGGCAATTTTGATCCCCCTTGTGCTCACAATGCTCGAACACCAATGCTTGCAGCTCTCTAGCTCTGGCTCTGGTGATGGGTCCTCTAAATAATGGCATAGGCACTGGTTCTTGGTGCTTCTTCATCAGTTACCAATATGTCACATTTTATAGTCCTTTAGTGTTGGTATATGTTACCAATTTCATTTTCAAGTGTATTGCATTTTATTGTAATTTATCGGATTTTGGTATGCTATTTTGACCAAGCCGAATGACCTAGTTCCCTCAGTTTTCGAGTTCTGGTTTGAATTACAGACTTATAGGTCTATGTCTTATTGAACTTTTGCCATAAATTTTAGGTCATTTGGAGTTTATTAGACCAAGTTGTGGTCATTTTACCAATGTTGGACAGGTTGCACTAAAATCACCAAGTTGTGGTCATTTTACTAATGCTGGACAGGTTGCACTAAAATGGCAAACTTAGGTCATTTTTAGGTCATTTCCGATTCTGGCAGTTTTTATACCCGAACTTGTACAAGCATTTTGACTTGCTTATGGTCTTTTCTGGGTTTTGTGATCTCTACAAGAGATGTAGCCCTGTGTCTAAGCTTTTCAGCCATATAAATATCTGGTCATTTGGACCTGTTTTGAGTGAGTTATTGCCAATGTAATGGCCCGGCCCACTAGTGATATTGTCCGCTCTGGGCTGAAGCCCTCACGGTTTTAAAACACGTCACTAGGGGTTACGAACCACCAACTTATAAACCCAACATCTCTCCCGTGTTTTGCCAATGTGGGATTTGCCTAGGGTGTTACAATCCACCCCCCTTATGGGACTCAGCGTCCTTGCTGAGGTTTGCCCCACCATCGCTCAAGGTTGCACGCAGAGCGGCTCTGATACCACAAATGTAACGGCCCGGCCCACTAGTGATATTGTCCACTCTGGACTGAAGCCCTCACGTTTTTAAAATGCGTTACTAGGGTTTATGAAACACTAACTTATGCATCTGAAACACCCCTAAGTTCGGTAGTGCGTTCTACTGTTCCAGTGACCAGTGTTGTCCGGACAGCTAGGATGCCTAGAACTACACTTCGATATGAGTGAGGAGACATAAAATAATGAAATACAAGAAAAACAAAGGAAAAATCATAGCAAAGAAACGCAACCAAGTTAAGCGAGCCGAGAACCATAGCGATGGGTGACCGCACCAGGAAGTCGCGGCGTGGACCGTTGACTAGCCCTGGACCACGGGGAACCCTGGAAAAATATTTTAGACTTAGATAAATGTCTATTAAAGTATAAATGCCATTAGAAATATCAAAGAAAAATTAATTAATTAGTACAAAGAAAAGTGAGAAATCGAAAAACGGACAAAATCCGGTGTTACCGAAAAATCGAGAATGCAACCCGAACAGGGGCATTGTGGTCATTTGACACCCCGAGTTGCCTTTTGACCTCAATGTCCATTAAAAATAAATGATATTAAACTTTAAAAATGTCATAAAAATTAAATTAGTGGTACCTAATGTAAATAGCAAAAATGGGAAGCTTAATGTGGGAAAATGAAATCTTATATTAAACTAATATTTAATTTAAGCTTAGTGCTCCACTCACCCATCAAAGTGGACCACTAACTCATCATCTTGGACAGAATACACATCTTCATCTTTAACCTTAGAACCAACAAAAAATTGCTCCCAAAAAACTCCATTGACGCATGGTTTGAAGCTCCATGCATGTGAGATTCAAGCTCCTTTCTTGGCACTTTCCTTCATTAAAGATTGTCCATACACCTTGGGCAGTAGATAGGCAACAAGAAGACCAAGTTTTGGAGAGATTTTGAAGAGTTTCCAAAGTGGTAACTTTGTGTTTTTGGGTTATGGCTTCATTAAAGTTAGTAAGAATGTTATGGGTACTTGAATTATGGAGAGATTTTTGAGGTTTGATGTTTAAAGGGAGAGGTGTATTTTTGGCAGCCATGGAAACTCCTTGAGGGCAGTTTATTCTTGCTTGTAAGTGGTAGGTTAAAGGGTTGATTAAGTGTTTATGTGTGTAGGAATTAATTTGGGTGATGTATACTTAGTATATGTGAATGTGTACTTGAATTTGGAAGCTTGGAAATTAATGGATTGTAATGTATGAATCGGCAGCCTTGTTTGGTGAACCATAAAGATGTTATTTCATATTTGGTTTATGGAATATTAATGTTGAATTGTGATAGTTGTTATGTCAGCTTGGGTATATGTATGATGGTGTGAGGTTGGACATGTAAATGAGCTAGGTTAGGTGATTGAATTGTTGTAATTGAGCTTGAAAAATTCTGCACTATATGGTGCATGTTGAGTGTGATTATAAGCTGACAAAATGACCAACAATATGTTGTGAAATGTATTTAGGTTAGGGTACAAACCAGAATTGGCATGAATGTGTAGTTTGGTAAGTGTTGAAAGTATCCTTTGATGAGTAATGAACAAATGCAATTGGGCAGTTTATGTTTTGGGCCTAGAACCTTAAGTGTGCGGCTCCAATTGGTATGAAACAAATTGGAGGTGAAACCAGGCACAAAATGTGCCAACTTTCATGAAGGAAGCTTACCAAAATTCTGCTCGTAAGGTAACTTGAAAAGTGACCAAATCCGGATTAGTGCATTTAAGGCCTGAAAATTGACCATTTGGGCAGCAGTTAGTATTTTGGCCATAACTCACTCAAAACAGGTCCAGTAGACCTGAAAATTTGACCATGAATTAAGATATATATCTACAAGTCTTATGATGACACCAAAGCCCAGAAATGACCATAAGCAAGTCAAACAGCTTGCACAAGTTCGGGTCCAAAAACTGGCCGAACCTAAAATGACCTAAAATGACCTAAAGTGACCAATTTTGGTTCATTCTGACCAGCAATAGTAAAATGACCATAACTTGGTCTAGTAAACTCAAAATGACCTGAAATTTTGCCCCGCGTGCAATAAGACATAGATCTACAAGTTTGTAGTTTTGACCAAAACCTGAAAGCCGAGGGAACTAGGTCATCCGGCTAGGTCAAATTAGTATACCGGGATCCGACAAATTGCAATAAAACGCAATATACATGGAAATGAATTTGGTAACATGTACCAATACTAAAAGGCAACAAATGTGACATATTAGTAACATTAAAACCTAATTCACCTAGACTGCATCGAGGGTTGACATCTTAGGTTGACTAAGGAAATAATAGAATTCGATAAATTAATTATTGAACCTTATTCTTAGAGACAGTTTAAATGAGTACTGAAACACTTCAAAATTGTGTTTCTCAGTTAGCAAAGACTTAGGGAAGGGGAAAGAAACACTGAGTCAGAGCTAAGAGACAGTTATCAGAGGTTTGTGCACAACTAGTTTTTAACTGATTTTGTTTTGAATATTTCATATGATTAAATGACATATTTTTCTTATGTATTATGTTTAACAAGCATTGGATTTAATTCAATGATTATTGAAATTGTTATAGTATTTATGTCACACCCTACCCCTCTGTAAAGCATAACATGATCCCGTAGTATACCTAATGAATTACCAACTTCGTCTACTGATAACCCATTAAATACACTACAAGGGATTTTAAAAACTTTTCTTACTTCTTTTACAGTGGTGAGTACTATTTACAGGTGTTAAAAACCTTTGTGAACTGAAGTGAAACAGCTAACTCATTTGGACTATTAGTAATTTCTGTAAAAATTTTGGCAGAGTGCCATTTGTATTTTGGATAAAATAGTTCTTCAAAAAACCTGTAAAAAGCACTTCAATATATTTTCAAATCTCAACTCCAACATATTTCTCAACATAACATATTTCTCAACTCAAATCCATAGTAATTTTTCAAAGACTGAGATACAAGAAATATAATACAATTTTTACAAGTCAAAATAACTCATAATTTACTTTACAACTTCAATGTTTAATTTTAATTTACAACTGCTCAAAACCAAAAACAATATATACATACAGTGTACATACATTACAGTACAAAATGCAAAATGTGGTATACTCAATATACCCGATAATCTCTCGCTGGATGTACTAGTAGCCTAGTCTGCTGCCCTGTCCGTCTGTCTACCTACGACAGCAATAAAAAGCTATCGCTGAGACAATTTCTCAGTGGTGTACAACATTAACCAAATACAACTTTAAATCACAATTCATAAATCATTTAAATGATGGATACGTAAAATCATAATTAAATTCAAGACAATGAATGTCAGAAGGAATTTAACACAATATCACAATAAATCTCAGAGATCAAAACATAGTTAACTTGAAAAGACAGTGAATGTCAATAAGGATTTAACTCCATTTCACAATCTCATAATACAAATCAATAAATCACACACAGCTTAATCATGTTCCAAAGTTCAATTCGTCCCAAAAGCCAATGGCTAATGAGGTATTCAATTCGTCCCAAAAGTCGATGACTAATGAGGAATAACATAGCTAGCTAGCAAAAATATGAGTACTCATTCGATTCGTCCTCAACAGGCACACACCTCAACACTTCAGCCAGAGAGGGAATTCAATTCGTCCCACTAGACAAGCTAGCGAGGAATACAATCAATATACATGATAGCTGTGGTTTCAAATCATTTCCAATGCTTTTCAATCAATAAGTATCCATCAATATCATTCAAACAATTTTTCACAGTTTCAAACCATTTACAATGCTTTTCAAGCAATAAATATTCATTCAAACACATTTCCACAATTTAAAACAATAATGTACAAATAGTCATAATTCATTTCAACTGAAAAATTCAAAAGAATTAGCTGTTGTGCACAAACCTCTTATAACTGTATCCTGGTCTGGACTCAGTGTTTCCTTCCCTTTTCCTGAGTCTTTGCTAACTAAGAAACACAATTTAAAGTGTTTCAGTACTAAATTAAACTGTCTCTAACGATAATGCTTGATAAGTAATTCACTGAATGCTATTATTTGCTTAATCAACCTAATATATCGACCCTCGATGCATTCTAGGTAAATTAGGTTTTAATGTTACTAACATGTCACATTCGATAGTCTTTTAGGGTTGGTACATGTTGCCAAGTTCATTTCCGTGTATACTGTATTTTCTTGCAATTTGCTGGATTCCGGGATACTAGTTTGACCTAGCTGGACAACCTAGTTCCCTTGGTTTTCGGGTTTTGGTCAAAACTACAAACTTGTAGATCTATGTCTTATGGAATGCGGGGCAAAATTTCAGGTCATTCTGAGTTATGTAGACCAAGTTATGGTCATTTTATTATTGCTGGTCAAATTGCATCAAAATTGGTCACTTTAGGTTATTTTAGGTCAATTTTGGTTCGGCCAGTTTTTGGACCCGAACTTGTGCAAGCTGTTTCACTTGCTTATGGTCATTTCTGGGATTTTATGTCTTCATAAGACTTGTAGATATGGGTCTTAACTATTCATGGTTAAAATTTCAGGTCAATTGAACCTGTTTTGAGTGAGTTATGGCCTAAACACTAACTACTGCCCAAATGGTCAATTTTCAGGCCTTATTTGCACTTAATCCGGATTTGGTCATTTTTCAAGCTACCTTGCAAGCAGAATTTTGGCAAGCTTTCTTCATGAAAGTTGGCACATTTTGTGCCTAGTTTCACCTCCAATTGGTCTCATACCAATTGGAGCCACACACTTAAAGTTATAGGCCTAAAACACAAACTGCCTTATTGCATTTCTTTCATACACATCAAGGATTACTCCTAACACTTACCAAACTCAATATTCAAGTCAATTCTGGTTGTATCATGACCTAAACATAATTCACAACACATTATAGGTCATTTTAGCAGCTTACAATCACATTCAACATACACCATAAGGTGCAGAATTTTTCAACTCAATTTACAACAATTCAATCACCTAACCATAACACTTTTTTCATGTCCAACTTCACACCATCATATATACACTCAAACTGCCCTAACATCCAACACAATTCAACATTAGTAGACCATAAACCAAGCATGAATTCCAGCATTCTTCAAGAGTTAACAACCTGCTGCAGTTGTACCTTTACATTCTATTAATTTCCAAACTTCAAATTTCAATTCACATTTACATATACTAAGTATACATCACCCAAACAATTTCCTACATAATATACATTTAATCAATTATTTAATTCACCATTTATAAGCAAAAATAAACTGCCTTTAAAGTGTTTCCATGGCTGCCAAAAGTACACATCCCCATTCAACATCAAACCTCAAAAATTTCTCCATAAATCAAACACCCATAACATCCTTACAAACTTTAACAAAGCAACAATCAAAAACACAAACTTACCTATTGTTGGGACTTGCTAAATCTTCACTAAAATTATTAAAATTGCTATCAAACTCTTCCTTGTGACGTGGGGATAAACTTTAATGAAGATAAGTAAAGAAAACATAGCTTGAAAATGGGTGCAAAGAGCCATGCATTTGGGCAGCCATGGGAGGACTTTGGGAGCTCTTCATTTCGGCCATGGTGTTTGAATGAATGAGGAAGATGAAGTTTTAGTGGTGTAATCTAACCACTTAGTGTTTATTAAATTCCCATAGGGCTCCACTCACTTAAGAAAATAATTTAATATGTTTAAGTGCTAATTACTCAAATCACACTCCACTTTTGCTATTTATATTAGGTACCCCTAATTTAATTTTTCATGACATTTTCCAAGTGTAATATTATTTATTTTTAATGGAAATTTAGGTCAATAGACAACTCGGGATGTCAAATGACCACAATGCCCCTGTTCGAGTTACATTCTCGATTTTTCGGTAACACCTGGTTTTGTCCGTTTTTCGATTTCTCACTTTTTTTTGTACTAATTATTTAATTTTCATTTAATATTTCTAATGGTATTTGTATTTCAATAGGTGTCTATTTAAGTCCTAAAAATATTTTCCAGGGTTCCCCGCGGTCCGGGGCTAGCAAACGGTCCACACCGTGACTTCCCGGTGCAGTCACCCATCGCTAGGGTTCTCGACTCGCTTAACTTGATTACATTTCTTTGCTATTATATTTCCTTTGTTTTTCTTGTATTTTCTTTTCTTGTATTTCATTATTTTATGTCTCCTCACTCATATTGAAGTGTAGTTCTAGGCATTCTAGCTGTCCGGACAACACTGGTCACTGGAACAGTAGAACGCACTACCGAACATAGGGGTGTTACAATGTATGAATTTAGCTTTGTGAAATGGTATTTCCACAAGTATTAAGCATTGTTATGGATTGAATAAATTACGTTTTGGAAAATTATGATAGAACATGTTTTGAATTTTGATGGTAATTTTCATGGAAAAATACAAATTTATTATTTGAATTGTAATAAGCATAAAATTTATTGGATATTGGAATTGAATTTGAATCGAATTATATTGTGATTTATGCTCACTAAAAGGATTGTGATATTGTTTTATAACTCACTATAGATGCTTGACCAGGTTATTACCCGTCTCTCTCATTTGTTGAGAAGACAATGGAGTTAGTTGTGTTTTGATTACCATGGTACGTGCACAAGCTTAGATTTTCCTCTGATTTGAGGTTAGATCTAAGTTTTTTATCATTATGGCCCTTGCGAAAGATTCATTATTGTGATGTGTACTGTGCATGATGATTCGACCTCCCCGACCATAGGGAGTTAGAATCTGATTCGACCTCCGTGACCATAGGGAGTTAGAATCACTTCGAATATGGCCCTTTCGGATTGGTCTTGCATAGTTAGTGAGATAAAGAATGATTTTTGAGATAAAGAATGATTTTTGAGATAAAGAATGATTTTTGAGATACAGCATGATTTTTGAGATACAGCATGATTTTTTAGATACAACATGGTTTTTGAGATAGAACATGGTTTTTGAGATACAGAATGTTTTTTAATAGTAAAGAATTGTGATTTCAGTTATGATTTATGTATAATTGATTTTGTTGGAACTACCTTCAATGGTTAGTCATGATTTGATAAATTGAATTTCGTGATCAAAGTCATTTCATACAAATGATTTACATTATTGGCAATGAATATTTTAAGTTTTGAAATTTGATGAGTATTTAGATTTCCAAATTATTTACTGTAAATTTTGTCAATGCATATTGTACTATGCTTTAAATTATAGTTGTGCACCACTGAGTTCACCACTCAGTGATAGCTTTGTATGCTGTCGCAGGTAAAAAGAGCATAGAGCAATGAGTAAGTTTCTTTGAAGACACATTCAGATCAGCTCCAGGTATATCATAGGTATACCCATGTACATAGGTTTTGATGTATGCATGTAATAATATGTATGTAAATTATTTGAGCAGTTGTATAAAAACTCTTGTAAAATATTTTGGTATGTAATGAAATGTTTCTTTTATGAGGAGATTGATTTGATTATTGAGATTTGAATTATGGGTTCAAATGAAGTTATTGAAGTTGTATTTGAGAAAACATATTAGGAGTGTGTTCTTTGCAGGTTTTGAAGAACTGTTTTCTCAAAATACAACCGGCACTTTGCCGAAATTTTGAAAAAAATTTTATAACACCAGATTTTAATCGATTATTTAAATTTCATGAAAATTGTTTTAAAATCCCTTGTAGTATATTTAATAGATTACCGGTAGGCGAAGTATAATAATTCATTAGGCGTACTACGGGATCATGTTACATCTTACAGGGGAGTAGGGTGTGACAGCATCTCTCCCATGTTTTGTCGATGTGGGATTTGCCTAGGGTGTTACAATTATAACAATCGGGCTCCAACCACTAGAGGAATTGTCCACTTTGGCCATAAGCCTTACGGTTTTGTCCCATAGGTGGAATGGAGAACTTCCCAGGATGTCACCCATCCTAAGATTTCTCTCAAGTGAGCATGCTTAACCCTGGAGTTCTTCCAACTCTCCAGGCCATTCCACCAAAATGCGCCTCTAGTGATTAGTTCCCCTATTTTATATATCATTATTTTTTGAACCCAAGACCATCTCCGTGCTTTGTCCGCTTTGACCATAAGCCTCACGGTTTTTTCCCATAGGTAGAATGGAGAACTTCCCAGGAGGTCACCCATCCTAGGATTTCTCTCAAGCGAGCACACTTAACCCTGGAGTTCTTCCAACTTTCTAGGCCATTCCACCAAAAGGCGCCTCTAGTGATTAGTTCCCCTATTTTATATATCATTACTTTTTGAACCAAAGACCATCTCCGTGCTTTGCTGATGTGGGATCTGCCTAAGGGACCTTTCTCCCCCCCTTTAAGGACTCAGCGTCCTCGCTGAGGTTTACCCCACCATCGCTCAAGAGGACACGCGAGCTACTCTGATACCAATTGTAATGATCGGGCTCCAACCACTAGAGGTATTGTCCGCTTTGGCCATAAGCCTCACGGTTTTGTCCCATAGGTGGAATGGAGAACTTCCCAAGAGGTCACCCATCCTAGGATTTCTCTCAAGTGAGCACGCTTAACCCTGGAGTTCTTCCAACTCTCCAGGCCATTCCACCAAAAGGTGCCTCTAGTGATTAGTTCCCCTATTTTATATATTATTACTTTTTGAACCCAAGACTATCTCCGTGCTTTGCCGATGTGGGCTTTGCCTAAGGGACCTTTAAAATCCTTGGTAGCATAACTAATGGGTTATCGGTAGGTGGAGTTCGGTGATTCATTAGGTATGCTACGGGAACATGTCATGCCTTACAAGGGATAAGGTGTGACAGCCAAAATACTAACTGCTGTTCAAATGGTCAACTTTAAGGTTTGCAAAGTCACTCATTCGGATTTGGTCAATTTTCATGTCACTTTCTGGATAGAATTTAGGTAGGCTTCCAATATGAAAGTTGGCACATTTAGTGCCTAGTTTCACATCCAATTAGCCTCATTCCAATTGGAGTCACACAATTAGGGTTATAGGCTCATTTACATACTGCCCTTTACACATTTTTAAAGCACTAAACCAATCACACATTCAACTAGCTATAACTTCATGCCCAAACCAAATTCTGCATTTGTATCATACCATAACCATTCATTAGTTTACATTATATTAACTTTGGGCAGAATATGACCAATTGGCAATGAACCATTTACACTTCCATTTCACAATATCCGATTCTAAACAATATATCTACATGATACTCCTAACCAATACATATAATTTCCATCATCAAATTACATATATATTCACTATTATATCATACACATATGCTGCCACTTTTAGTACCATAATTCAACAAACTTTTCATGAATTTAAACACTTCCAATCTTCATCATGAGGCTACCCAAGTAACACATATACATCAAGCTTCCATTATAACTTTTCCAATTTATAATTCAAACTATATACATGGTAAATCAAGCTCTTACACATTTAATCACTCTAATTAACCTCATTACCCATCAAATACAAGTGAAAATACATCAAGTTTTGTCGACACCATATTTTGGCCGATCCCTAGAATCAATAAAAATTCTTCTTTGAACAGCTAATCTCATTTCCGATCCCTCTTTAGGCGGTCACATTTCCGATCTCTCCTCACAAAAATTGAATTAATACTGAGTCCTCATATTCATTAAGCCTCGCCGATCTCTCAAATCATTTACCGACCTCTCAAACCCGTTGTCGAATTTCTGACACACAAGTATATTCTGATCTCTGTAGATAAATAAAAAGAACTGTAACTAGATCTTTTCCTACAGCTTTATTGCGACCTCCTTTTCTAAGATTAAGAGCTAAAGTTTGGGTTCGGTTTAACGAGGGTTCCGATCTTAAGTGTTCAAGTTAAAATTTTCAATTTTAACCAAGTCCCGTTCAGCATTTCTCCCCCACCGATCTCATGCTTATTGTGCTTTCTGATCTTTTATACTTAGATTAATAATGGCATTTAGTTCATGTTTCGCTATGCTCATACAATCAAATACTTAGGCAATTCAAAGATTTTCCAATCACATCCATTCATTGAACAAAAGAGATATTCCATTTCATTTCATAATTTGTACAAGTTATTCGGCTGGGGGTGATCCCCGACTGATTGTCTGCTCACTCTCTCTCTCTTCCTCGCCTCCTCCTCACTATCTTCACCATCGCCCCGGAGCCGTGTCGTCCATCCAAGAGAAGTCCTCTTCAGATAGCGCTTTTGGAGTTCGGCCAAGAGATCTTTATGAGCATTCACATAGGCTCGGCTATTCCGACACCATCTCTTCATCCTTTTCCTTAAGCTCTTTGTCTTTCTCCGAAAGCTCCTTATCCTTCGCGTTAAGCTCCTCTACAAGTTGAGCGACTGGCGGCCGTTGGCTGAAGTGCCCGGACTTCTCTGAGAGCCGCTCACTTTCACCAAGTCACGAGACCTTTCGACCACCGGTCTTCATGGTACTTTGCCCGTCCCTCAACTTGAGATATATAATCTTGAGCGGATGAGAGTTGAGATCGGAGGAAGCCACTTCCGATTTTTCTTCCCGACCTCCTTACCCGGTATTGAATCTTTTCCCGAATCATGGTCCGGTTCACGGACACTCCACGCTTAGGCTCATGGTTCGAGTCAAGATATCATCGAGACCACTCGGGATAGCCTGTCCGATCCTCTGAAAGAAGATGGTAGATCCGTGACTTTGGCAAAATCGGGTTCTCCCTAACATCAGGTTATTCTTCAAGCGATCGATCGGCATTTGAGCGCCACGAGAAGAGGTCCTCCCGAAGCTTGAGGAGGCCCCTTCCGTGCTTGGGACAATCGAGAGAGGCGGGGCTGCTCTTCCGATCTAGGAGGAGATCGGCGGCCAATGGTCGGCGGACCGAAGGTTGAGGTGGGTCTCTTTGTATCTCCCGTGTTCGTGGCCAGGGTGTTTGAAGTCGTTCAACGCTTCATCTCCTTTACTTTCCTAAGATCTCTTTGTCCTTCTTCCGCTTCCTAGAACCCTCACCACCCGCCATACCGCACAAAGAAAATGTTAGTGAGATCGCTAAGGTCCCGAGAATCGAGATATAGAAAATACCAATGCCGAGGTCGAGAGCGGAAGTTCGCGATCTCGGCGGTGATCGATTGCATGGTCCAATGGTGCGATTCGCGATCACCGCATTTGGACAGAATATTTTAGAGTGGTGGCGACTTTTCACTCCATCACTATCAAGCTTTCCTCTTGACTCGTGGTAAAGTGCTTCGAGCGAGGGCCCCTGGTACCACCGATTCTGAGGAAAGTCCTCAGCGGCTCGGATCTTTACTCCTCGTAATGAAGAACCGGTTCTTCCAATTCTTAAGGGATGAGGCGGATCGTAAAAGAGTCTACAACGAGGCTTCACTGAAAGAACCAAAGGTTCGCCATCCTTTCGCGAGTTAGTGCATGCGGCTCGCGAACACCTTAGCCGTAGGTCGATTCCCTTAGCTCGGCATAGACCTCGGAAAGCTACCAAGATCCGCCACGAGTTGGGGTGGATTTGAACAATGGATGCTCGGTGAAGTTTTAGGACCTCCTTATAGAAATCGGCTAGAGGAACCTCGGACCGGCCTTTAATCGTTCCTCGTACACCATGACCATGTCATTCTCTTCAAAAGAGTGATCGACACGAAGATCGCCATGGCACTTGATCACCATATGAATCGTGACAAATATTGTATTCTTGAACAAACGATTGCAGATCGGATTCTCAAGAACCGACGAAGCTCGTCTATAGGAAGGGTCTCTCTCCTTGAAGGTGGTGCAAGCCTTGATGGTATGACCCGACCCGACTGAGCAGACCCTAGGGGTTTAGGTTGCACGGGCCCGATCGCTTCTTCTTCATCGACGATGACCATGAGAACTGAATGGAAGGAGGGCTCGCTCTCCGACCTTCTGCACCGCTCATTTTTAAAAGAAACAAAGAACTTAAACAAGAAAGAAGATCAAAGTCCTTACCGAGTCCGATCGGCGCTGAGAGACTGGAGAAAATGAGAGAACTTCAAGTCGTGAGCAGGGATTGAAAATGGAATGAGAGAACAACCGCTAACCCTCCCACCCCTATTTATACTAGTCCGAGCATTTAATGCTCATGAGGTTCTAGGCAACAGATCGATTGGTGGGATTCGACAATGTTTCGACACTTCTCTCAAATATCCGAATGTTCGAGATCGGTTAATTGGAGATCGCATAATAAGTTAAATATTTTGAATAAAAGATCGCTTAAGTGTCATTCGTAAAGAACCAGATCGGATAACCACATTAGAGATCGGAAAATAATCAATGCAAAAATAATAAGATGATAACCGACAAAATAAAGTCTTTATTTTCAAAAGATCGATTACATCATTTGGGCGATCTCTAGGATCGGATTACACTAACATTGGATCACATCATTTCGTGATCTCTAGGATCGGATTGCATTGAAAATAAAATACATCATTTGGGCGATCTCTAGGATCGGACTACAATAAAGGTCTAACTACATCATTTGGGCAATCTCTAGAGATCTGATTACATTTCAGTGATTACATCATTTGGGCGATCTCTAGAGACCAGGTGGAACATCCTATCTAAAAGGCCTATGTCAAAGCCTAGTCTTGTGGTCAATCAAAAGATGTGTTCGATCAGAGACCTGGCTATTGACATCTGACAGATGTACATTTCGGATGGGGTGATTATGACTCCCATGAAGATGAGAGACATCGCCACCGATGTTACCACTCAAACCGACTCGCTTTAACACCCAATGTGGAGGAAAGACGCCGCTTAACACCCAATGCGGTTAGAAGTCGAATGAACTCGCTTGAGCGACTCGAGATCGGTACAACCGAGGTCCGCAATACAGATCGGTCAAATCCAGCTTCTCTCACCATCGTAAGTTAAGGTCATGCGATCACCGGATCATAAATTTTCACGGTAAGTAAAGAAGTTCATCGGAAAGATCAAAGCCACGCTTATAGCCGTAACTTCCACCGAGCAATGAACAGGAAAGTAAGAAAAGAAGAGAGGAAAGTCGATGAAGAAAATGTCTCCGCTGATAGGGTATATATAGGGGAAATGGGCATTTAATGTCGAAGGAAAACGGCGACGCTCGAGAATCGAGATGTAATTAATGCTTGGACCGAATCCGATCGATCAAGGGATAAAAGAGATCGGAGATAGGAGATCGCATGAGAGATCGTAATAGGAGCTAGGGAGGGATCAAGACAAAAAGAATAAGACAAATTCCAATAACCGCCGCCGTAATCGTGAGCCGAGGTAGTTAAAGCGTGGCGCATTTAGATCTCCACCGCACGCCTAAGAATCGCCCGCACGCCGACAGTGCCGTGGTATGTCATGATAGTCCCAGACATCCCAATCTCCACCGTTGATCTCACTTGTAAGGATGAATCCGAACCCTTGGATCAAAAGAGAAGACGACAATACCAGCGTTTTCACTCTTAGCCCTCGATCGTTCCGACAAGAGGATTCAAGACCGCGATTAAAAGAGGAAAAGGACAAATATTCCGAGAAGCGATCTCACCATTCGCTTTGATTCTCTTTAATTCCCGAACATCCGATCATGTACTTCAAAATCTTGACCCTCCATCTCCTCAAAATAAATCCCGACCCTTCATGGGGAGCACCCGATTCCTATAAATACCGCATGAAAACTGCTCAAGGACTGACAAAAAAATATAGACAAGAGGTCGCTATTATCGTGGAGGAACTCAAACTTCATTCACTTTGTTACTCATTGCTTTGTAGTGATCAAAAAGACTTTTGAAACTAGTTTTCGTGGAGTGTTTTCTTGGAAAAGATTTTGAATACTGAACTCTACATTTCCAGCTTGTTCATTATCCGGTCATATTCTTGTCATCTCTCGCTTTTCCTCCTGCTCAAGCTCAACTTCCTTCCACTGGTTCTTACCCTGCTACCTTTTAGCTAAAGCATCTCTCGGTTTCACGATGCACATCAACTCTCAGCTGGTTAATCCGCCATCTTCATCACTATTTACCACCTCACAGTTATTTCAATACATTTGGCTCCTCACAGACATCAACTCTTAGGTCGATCAATCCGCCATCTTCATCACTATTTACCACCTCACGCTTATTTCAATATATTTGGCTCCTCACTGTAAGAGTTCATATTACTGCTTTATTAAGTATTTGCGCTTACTTTTCGTGACTTTCTTTGTTCTCTTTACGCACGCGGTTTTCTTTAAGTTCATTATAAGCAAAAATCTCAAAGAACGTTACTCGAATTATCTCTTTAGTGATCGGTCCATCGCTTCACAATTTTCGCTATTTCAATACGAGCTTTTAGCTCCTAGTAGCGTGTAAGTGGTCGTGCAAAATATAGATATCTGCAACTTAAGGGCCTCTTTTAAAAGAGAAAGTTGAATAACACGTCAGAAAATAGCCAAACTATTAGGCCGACGTGAACGGAATTCGCAAGATACCATGAAGAGGAATAAAACCAAAATAAACTAGATGTAATGATCGGACATTAATAGGTATGCGTGAAATGACTACATGGAAGGTCGGTAAATCAAGTTTAGTATTACCCATTTAGTCATAGGGTATCAAGAAACCTTATCTCCAGATTTTTGAATGCCGTAAACCTTAGTTTTAGATTCTTGTGACATGTAGCTGAAATTGAAATTCGAGATCTGCAAAGCCCCTTCCAGTGCTCGCTAATCCGAAAGAGATCGGAGGAGAGTTCTTATCCTGGTCTCAGCTTAAAATTTTAATAAATACTTAAAAGAGGTAGGAGGAGAGTTCTTATCCGACCTCAATTCAAAATTTTAATAAATACTTAAAAGAGGTCGGAGGAGAGTTCTTATCCGACCTCAATTCAAAATTTTTAATAAATATTTAAAAGAGATCTGAGGAGAGTTCTTATACGGAATCAGATTAAAATTTTAATAAATGCTTAATAGAGATTGGAGGAGAGTTCTTAATAGGTCTCAGATTAAAATTTTAATAAATACTTAAAAGAGGTCTGAGTAGAGTTCTTATCAGATCCCTAATTAAAATATCTAATAAATATTTAATAGGATCTAAGATAGTCCTTATCCTCTCCCCACCCAAAATTGTAATGAATATCTAAAAGATGATCGGATGAGATTTCTTATCCGATCTTCTAAATTAAATTTTAAATAAAACATTCCTTTTCAATTAAAATTAACATGCAAAAGTAATTCACTAAGGTTGTCTCATTTACTTATGTATCCGGTGATCCTAATCGTGAAAAATCAAACATTCCTTTTACCAAAAGGACTAACATTCCCATCCGAGCCCTTCTAACTAATTTATAAAGGACGAATAATTAAATCTACCTACCATTATTAAGGGACGAGGTGGGGTGCCTAACACCTTCCACACCCGTTTACGGAACCCGAACATAGAATCTCTGTCTTGAAGTGGTTTCATTCTTTATTTATCTTCTCAAATGGTTTTCTTTAGTTCCTCAAAACTAAGGTGGCGACTCTCACTTTTTCCCACTTCGTGAGCGATCGTCCAAGCGACCGCAAAATCCCATTGCGATACCATGACTACTGGGAGCTATTGACCCAACCCCGCCTAGAGGTCCAAAAGTAGGCTTAATTTTTGTCCGATCAAATTATATTTAGGGGAGGCTCACTCACGATGTCTTGTATGCTAATTATTATTGCTACTAACTATTTTGTTTTGCCTGCTCTATCTCCTACAAAGGCTCTTCATTTCAAAGAAAAAGAAAAAAGAAAAAATGGAAAATAAAATCCCCCGAATTGGGAAGAGGTAAAAGTGTCCCTTCACACACTAAACACTTACACAATGTCCTCACACACTATGGTCCTAACCCGCTTTCTCACCCTTTTAGGAAAGTAGGAGGGGTCATGTAGCTGCACTGTGGGTTTTACCCTGTTAGTATCCGTGAAGGCTTCGCCAAATTGAAACTTGTTCTATTTACCGTGATACCCGTGGAATTTTCCGACAATATCATGGGGGTAGAATGGGGCTCTACTGTTTACAGTAGGGGCAATTTGGGAACCTGTGGCTATTAGAAAATTAGATCCTGAGCTAAACCATCACGATAGCTGAAAGCCGTAGTAAACTGCCTCATAAGATAGAACTATCCAGATAGGTAGCGCTACCCTGTTAGGAGTCTCCTACTATAGGACAAAAGGGGCATACTTACTCTTACCCTATTCTGCTTTAATTTCCTTTTGTTCATTTCTTTTCAGGGTAATCTTGAATCCTACTAAAACACCTACACATTTTCCTACTTTGATAAATGTGTACGTGTCACCCTGTCAACTGTTTGATTAAAAATTACACTAATTTGTCTTACTAACAAATTTTCTGCAGCGTTACCAAACCAAGAGTCTGTATAAGGATAGGCATCATTTTTATCATGGCATCCTCGAGTCAGTCGGTAGGAGAGGCTCAGAATGCTAAACTTTGGTCCAAATCAGCTCATTGGTCGGTACCCTCGCAAAATGATGTTTCCAAGGCACACATTAGCTCAATACCTTCACCGATCCGACAAAATAGAGGTCAAAATGAACAACCTCGAGGGTCCGTCTAATAGATGGAGGTTGCTTCCACTGTGTCAAGGTACGCTTTGAAGAGAAGTACTAAGGATTGCAACCTTAATGCAAGTCAAGGTCCAAATCCTCGCATTAAAAGCCATGTTGACGGTTTGGAATCCTGGCACGGAGTGTTCTCTTTCAATGACATTGATACGCCCCCACTATGGAGGAATATCGTGCATTGTCGGGATCCCATACTCATTGCGTAACCTGATCTACTTACACCTCGAGCATAGGCGCACTGAAACGATTGGCACATATGTTGGGTTCTCCCCGTAAGAAGTAAAGTCCAGAGAAACAACAAAGGGAACACGCATGGATGGCATTGGACGACCTTGAGAAGCGGTTAGATCATCACCTCCAAGAGAAACAGTGGGATCAAGCTCCGTAGCACTCGCCTTGGGAATCTATGGTCCGATCCTGCCTCTGGCCATTGGGGATCATCACTAGCAAGGCAAAGGAGGTATTTTGGACAAGAGAAAGGCAGGATCATTCGATACCGGCAATTCTTGCCGAAACCTTGTTAACCCTAACTTACCGCATAACAGGAAAGGGTCCATTAAGTGTTGCTCGCTATTATACCTTTGACTATCACCACATGTGTCCTGTGGAGACAAAAGGATTGACTTGGTACCTTGACCAGCCTCTCATTGAGAAGATGATCCGTTAGTGATCACCAAGAATGAAAAAGCATGGAACGGATTTTGAGTTTCAATAGCCATGATTATCGTTGGAGGAAGTCGTGGACGCCAAGCCAACCCGCCTTGATTGGTACAGAGGTATTCACGGTGTCCCCGATTGGAATAACCGCATACAAGTTACACTCCAAAGACCGTAATGAGGCAGTTTGGCTCAACACAGTCCATGATCAACATTAAAGAATACCACCAAGGTCACTTCTACCATGAGCTCAAGGAAGAAGAAGGGTTGAAAATGGCTCGCAAGTCCTGGGAAAACATCACTCTAATGGAGAGATCACCCAAAGGCCCAAGTGCCTCGAGCGATTACCTTAAATGGAGAGCTGATAGGGACCAAGAACGCTCTACCGTAGAATTCAAGGACGACAACCCTCGCCAAGAAGCACTATTAGAGGAAGCTGATGATCGCCTGGTTGACTCGCTACAAAAGGCATATACCGAGATCTCACAAATGCAAGAACGAATGAAACAATTGGAGGACCAACAGTAAACTTAAGAGAAGGGTAAGAAAACTCAAGGAAGAGGCAAGGGCCGAAAGGATAGGGTTCGAAGAACAAGAGGTGCAGTGGGAAAAGGAAAGAGACTCTCTCCAAACTGAGGTAAAAGAAGCGAAAGTACAGAATAGCAAGTTTCAGGAAAAAATGAAATACCAAGAGGTACTCATGAAGAATATAAGCAAGAAAGTAAGAAGAAGAAGCTTGAATTAAAAGAACAAGCACTACTCATCAACGATATCTTGAAAGAGTGTGCTAAAGAAAGGAAAGAGAAAGAGAAACAAGCTGCCCTATATCAAGGACTGAAAGAAAATGTGGACCAATTGGAGAAAATGATAGCACAGGGGAAAAAGGACCTATTACTGAACTGAGTATGCTCAAAGTGTTCGACTCGCCAAACAAGAGGAAAGGTTATATGAGTATCTCGTAAAATGTCATCTCATTATAAAGAACCTCCTAACCTAGGCCGATGTAAAGAATATGTCACAAATTATTCAGCTTAATGAAATGATTTTTGGACCATTGTCTAAGCAGATTTGTGAATGAATAATATGACTCGTAGGAACTCCTCGCTAGGGTTATGTGAAAATTGAAATGCGCTATATGGACAGTATCATAAATGCGCATTCAATCCCGCCATTCACTGGCCGACTATCGAACGATGCCATGATAAAGCCGAGGCGATTATCCTTTGCGCATTCCAACTCGCTCTCAAATGCCATCAGATCCTTCGTCCGCATCAGACTTTTAGTTTCTTTGCAAAACTCAAATTCATTTAAATTTTTTTATCCTCACAGGAAATCAATATTGATTCAAACAAAGCAATTCTGACCAAGCACACGATCCAACCCAAGCGAGTGTACTTAACAAGATCTCGAATGAGGAAGATAATGGAAAATCAGGAGCAAGTACGTAACCTACAGGACAGTCTCCGAGTTGAAGGATCACTTTTCCAAATTATGAGACTAATGAAAGAAATGTCTCAGAGCAAACCCGCCTGTAACCTAGCCCACCATTACCTCCTCCGCCTCCTACAATAAATGATCCTCGAAGCTTCAACCTCTTTTACCTTTCAGTCCCCATTCCGACCCGACAATCACTTGCCAATCCGGTGACCATAAGTAATGACCCACCTTTTTCCTATTACCCTACTGCCTCAAATGCCGAGCCTCACCATTCAATCCCGATCCTCCAGCCTTACTCCACCCCTCAGCTCCCGGTTGGAGGAGTGTATCATGCGGTGGAAGGAGAACATAGGGCGAGAGAAAACGAGAAACTATCTGCCCTAGAAGAAAGATTGAGAGCAATAGAAGGGTTGAACATGTATGGCTCAGTCGATGTGTCGTCACTGAGATTGGTGCCAGATGTGGTGGTACCACCCAAATTCAAGGTTCCTGATTTCGACAAATACAGTGGAAACTCGCACTTCAGATCCACCTGGCAACCTACATTGCCAAAATGTCTGCCTTAACAGAAGACGATAGACTCCTCATTCACTTCTTTCACGAGAGCCTCTCCGGAGCAGCTCTGAGATGGTGTATACAATTGGACAGGAGCAAGCTGCACTCCTGGAAAGATTTAGCCGATACCTTTCTTAAGCAGTACAAATTCAATTGTGATGCAGCACCCACAAGGAGGGACCTCCAGAACCTGGTACAGAAAGACCGGGAAGGTTTTAAGCAGTACGCCCAACGATGGAGGGAGAAGGCTGCGTATATATCCTCCAAAGGACCGATAATGAACTCTGCTCCCTATTCATTGAAACATTGAAGGCTCCCTACTTCAACCTGATGATTGGAAATACCTCCAACAGCTTCTCAGATATCATCCAAGCCGGTGAGAGAATTGAAGCTAATCTGAGAATAGGAAGGCTACAGGAGTTGACTGAGAACCCTGTGAAAAAGACTGCCAATTTTGGCAAGAAGAAGGAGAGTGATGTGCATTCCATCACTCGACAGAATAATTTTCCCCAATTCCCCCAAAATAGCTACCGGCCATATCCTCCCTCTCATGGCCCAACTATCGCAAACATCCCACCCCCTTTCCCTAATTATTCACAACCACGCCCTCAATACGCCCCACCTACAAATTTCCAACCAAGACCACCTCCTCCTCCAGCTCAACCACGACCACCACAAAATAACCCAAGACCTCCAAGGAATCCTGATCCACCCCTTCCCCTCCCTCTCAGTGAAATATACCGATACCTTGCCGTGATAAACCAAATCGCATCACCCCTTTAGACCCAATCCACCCGCCATATCCTGTGGTATGATGCCACCGCCTGCTGTGAGTATCATGGAGGAGCACAAGGGCATTCAATCGACAATCGCGGGCACTCAGAGGGAGAGTGCACGCTTTAATCCAAACGGTGGTCAAGATCGAGGGAAATGGTTCCCTCCCCAATGTTACCTCAAACCCACTGCCTAACCACAATGCGGGCAGTGGTGTAAATATGATAGAGTCTAAAGGAGAGGGATCAACACCAGAAGTGGATGAGCTAGTTCCATACTTTAAGGAGATTTTTACTATAGCAACGAGGGAAGGCTACCTTTGCTCTCAGGTAGCGGGATTCAAAGAAAGTGCGAGGTGTCCTTACCATGGAGGGGCAGCTGACCATGAGTCATGAGATTGTGAGGGGTCAGCAAGAAGTCCAGAACTTATTGTCTCTCGTGGTTCCGAGATGCCGCATAAGGCCGAAAACGGAAAAGGAGTGAACACCACCTGATACACCTAACAAACCTAATCACCTTCTCACCCCTGTAGCCTCCGCCGCAGAATAGCTTATCCAAACTCCACCTCAGCTCCCCATCACCAATACTCACGCTGTCCCTTGGAATTATAACTTCCAAGTTTTCACTCAG
Source organism: Hevea brasiliensis (assembly GCF_030052815.1). NCBI lineage: Eukaryota > Viridiplantae > Streptophyta > Magnoliopsida > Malpighiales > Euphorbiaceae > Hevea > Hevea brasiliensis. The sequence continues at coordinate 43,249,753 of NC_079493.1, read as the reverse complement.
GGAGCGTCAAGCAGTACATCCGCTCCTAGTCTTGCCTCACCTCCGGCACCACCAAAACCATGTTTCGCTCCTCACGAGCACTTCAGAATGACTTATGCTGGACTCGCTAGCAACACTACTCCCAAGTCGCTTCTAGACCCGTTATTGCAACAAAATCCTCTCCACTGAGCAAGAAGTCGAGTTTATAACTCAAGTGGGAGGTGTTACTGAACGAAGAAAGAGAGAAGAGAAAAGGGAAAGTAAAATGGGAGAGTCATCCGTAAACACTAAGAGGAGGTTGAGAAAGCAGGGAAGCAGAGCCTATTGAGCACAAGGAAGATGAAGAACTGCTCCAAATAATGAAACAGAGCGAGTATGACGTGGTGGAGCAATTGAGAAAACCCCGCCCGAATTTCATCAAGTATCACCGATCTTGAGCTCTAAGTCCACCGACAAGCCCTACAAAGAATCTCGGATCGGGCCTTTGTGAACCCCGACATTACTCCGGGCGCTTGAGAAAATAGTAGGACAAATCCTGCATCCACTCAGAGCCTTTTCTCAAGAGGAGGTAGACCGCAGCTTAGGGCACAATAAAGCTCTACATGTAATCGTGAAGTGTAAGGGTTGTATAGTGGCCAAGGTCCTCATCGATAACGGATCGACCCTCAATGTATCGCCTAGCGCTACCTTAGCCAGCACGGCCGACCAATCATATATACGCCGAGTGCTATGGTGGTAAGAGCCTTCGACGGCATCAGGAGAGAGGTGTGGGAGACATTGACTTGCCGATCCAAGTCGGTGCATGTACTTTCAATGTCACGCTTCAAGTGATGAACATTGAGCCGCTTACACTATGTATTGGGAAGGCCATGGATCCATTCCGCACGTCGCTCCTTCGACTTTGCACCGTAAGATCAAATACATTAAGGACGGCAAAATCATCACCGTAAGGGGCGAAGAAGCCATATCGTCACCAAGCCGCAATCACTTCCTTATGTGGAAGCGCCGAGGAATCATTGAGAGTTCTTTCCGTGCCCTTGAATTGCAAGATACCGAAAGGAAGGGGCTATGGCTATGGTGGCCAAAGTAATGTCAAGGAACGGTATCAAAAGGGGAAAGGCTTAGGCACCGCCTTGCAAGGAATCGCCGAGCCTATACCGCTATTCGTAAGATAGGCCGCTGTGGTTTGGGGTATGAGGAGGATGCCTCGTGGATGGGCGATTCGATGAGGAAAATACTTCGGATCGAGGTTCGACCAGAGACGGAAAATGAAAATAGTCCCAGAATTACGGAGATCTTCACCAAACCGGCCATCCAACATCCGCAAGTACGTATGATCGCCGATGATCCATCCATAGATGTCATCCAACCGATTCCTTGTATGAGGCCCTAGTTTCACCCATGGTGGTCAAGAGCAGAGCTTGACAACCGGACAACGGAGGATATCCCTGCACTCAATTTCGAGTAAAGTACCTCCGTTATCTACACTTGATCATTTTGTCCATGGTGACAAGTGTAATCAGAAATGGACCTTTTCTTATGGCATTAATATTAATGAATTGATAGCGCATTTTAAATCCAATACTCTCTTTCCTTTTAATTCCATCCTCATAACATGTTCTATTCTTTATTCATTCAGACCATTCATCAATTAACACCTAATAATCCAATAGACTCGTAAATTCCTCTGGTTAATTTTGAAATCCCCATAACCGCCATTGCTTCAAGTAATTCGAGGAAGACCTTACGTAAGAAAGCAATGAAAAGATGAACCCTCCTCGTGCCTTGTGAAGATGAAACGCGCACAATAAACTTAGGTTCTAAGAAGTAAAAAGGGAACTTAAGATAGTAGAGAGTGAGGAATTGGGAGATATGATCGGTCCGCTAAGGAATTTCTCGACGATTTTCATGGAGCTATGATGATATGGTTGGTTTGGACCCCGATAGTGACGCACAAGATTCCCTTAATTCCGTGAACGATCCCTGAAGCGTAAATCGAGGAGAATGAATCCCACACACCGCTCAAGGTTTGGGATGAAGTCAAGAAACAAGATGACGCCGATTCTTGGAAGTAGTCAAATATCCCCAATGGGTGGCTAATGTCGTCCCAAAGAATGAAGAAAGACGGAGAGTCAGGTGTGTGTTGACTACAGGACCTTAATAAAGCAAGTTTGAAAGATGATTTCCTCTCCTCACATTGATGTGTTAGTTGACAATGCATGGGATTGGGTAGGTGTTCGTGTATTGATGGGGCATCGTGGTACAATCGATTCCGATGGACAAGGAAGACAAGGATAAAATCGCTTTCATCACCCAATGGGGGTATTTTGCTATCGGGTCATGCCCTTCGGGTTGAAGAATGCCGGGCTACTTACAAGAATGGTCACATTATTCCACGATATGATGCATAAAGAAGTGGAGGTATATGTGGATGATATGATCATTAAGTCCAGGAGAAGAGAGCCACGCTCAGTGATGAGGAGGGTGCTCAAAGGCTCAGAAATACAAGTTGAAGTCAACCCCGCTAAATGCATCTTCCGAGCTAGATCGGGAAAACTGTTGGGATTCATAGTAAGCGAGAAAGGGATAGAAGTGGATCCGCATAAAGTTCGAGCTATTCAAGAAATGCCGCCCCAAAATAGAAAAGGGAGGTGCGCAGCTTTCTAGGAAAGTTGAACTACATCTCAAGATTTATTCCTAATCTCACCGCCAAAGCCGAGCCTATTTTCAGACTACTCCTAAGAACAATCCTACCCAATGGGATTCGGATTGTCAAAAGGCTTTCGAGACAATCAAACAAGATTTGTCAAACCCACCAAGATTGGTCCCTTTGCCAGGCAGTGTGCCTCGATCCTGTACATGGCAGTCCAACAGAGCTCTATGGGATGTGTTTTAGGACAAGATGATGATACCGGCCAAAAGAGAGGGCCATTTACTACCCGAGCAAGAAGTTCAATGATTGTGAGTCAAGGTACTCTTTCTTAGAAAAGACTTGTCAGCGTTAGCCTCGACAAAGAAATCGCCTCAAGCACTACATGTTGAATCACAAGACATGGCTTATCTCCTGATGGATCCTATCGATACATATTCGAAAGCCCATTCGTGTCGGAAGGATAGCCAAGTGGCAGTTATACTCTCCCAATATGATATAGTCTACATGACCCGAAAGCGGTGAAAGGTAGCGTAATTGTCGACCTCCTAGCGGAAAACCCTATCCCGGATTATGAAGCTCGATTTTGAGTTCTCGACGAACATATTAATGAAGTAGACTGCAAGAAGAGGGGTCACCGATGTGTGGGAAATGTATTTTGACGAGCAACAATTTATCCGAATGGAATTGAGCCGCACTAGTATCCCTGCATGAAAGCACTTCCCAATAGCCGCTAAGTTGGGATTTGACTGTACCAACAATGTCGCAGAATATGAAGCTTGTGTAATGGGTCTACATGCCGCTATAGAGATGAAAATCGAAAGTTGGAGGTGTATGGAGACTCGGCTCGATAATTTATCGTGTCAAGGGAGAATGGCAAACCAAGGATCCCAAGCTAATCCCCTACCGTAAATACTTCATCGAGATGATCGGGAATTCAAGAAATCTCTTTCACTCATCCGAGTAGAGACAAGAATCAATTTGTCGACGCCTTAGCTACTCTAGCCGTTATGGCTCAAATCAAGAAGGGCGACGCTTCAGACGCTGAAGATTAAAGTAAGGGATGAGCCACCTATTGCTTCATGATTGAAGAAGAGCTCGATGGAAAGCCTTGGTATCACGACATCCTCGGCTCATCAGAGAACCGAGAATTCCTTCAGGCAAGCAAAAATGAAAAGAAGATGATTCGAGGTTAGCATTGGGGTACTTTCCTGGGGAAACCCTATACAAAAGAAGCTCCAACGGTGAATTATTGAGATGTGTGGATGCAAAGGAGGCAAAGAGAATCCTTTTTGAAACTCATGAGGGAAATTGTGCAACTCACGCCAATGGACACATGATGGCCAAGCAAATCATGCGACGTGGGTATTTTTGGACCACAATGGAAAAGGATTGCATCGAGTATTTCCGAAGTGCCACAAGTGTCAGATTTACGCAGATCCGATAAATGTGCCACCTCACAAGCTGTTCAATCTCGTCTCACCGTGGCCTTTTGCAATGTGGGGCATAGATGTGATTGGTCCCATCAATCCCAAGGCATCCAATGGGCACAGATTCATCCTTGTAGCCATCGACTATTTCTCCAAGTGGGTCGAGGCGACATCATATGCTCACATCACGCAGAACACGCTTTCAAATTCTTCGTAAACAATATCATATGCCGCATGGTCTCCCGAATGAAATTGTCACCGATAACGCCAAGAACCCGAACGGTCCAAGATTCGTAAGCCGTGTGATCAATACGTAATCCGACATCTCAATTCCTCCCCATACCGCCCTCGGATGAATGGAGCGTGGAAGCCGCGAACAAAAATCTAAAGAGGATAATCCGAAAATGACGGTCACATATAGGGATTGGCATGACATGCTCCTCACGCTCTTCATGCATACCGACTTCCATAAGAACCTCAATTGGGGCAACTCCATACTCACCGGTCTACGGATGGAAGCAGATACCGTTGAGGTTGAAATTCCTTCCCTAAGGATTCTCAAGGAATCGTGATTGGTGAGTCGAATGGATCCACCAAGGTTGGATCGCTTAAACTTGCCGGATGAGAAAAGGTTAACAGCAGCATGTCACGCAATTATATCGAGGAGAATGGCCGAGCATTTGATAAAACGCACGCCACGGAATTCCTACCCGGGACTTAGTTCTAAAGAAAGTACTACCAAACCAAAACGATCCTCGGCAAATGGTCACCAACCTACGAGGACCCTATGTGGTTAAAAAGGCGCATCGGAGGAGCCTTGATCTTGACCCACATGGACGGTGAAGAATTCCCGAGACTCGTGGAATGCCGACATCACAAGAGATACTATGCATAAAAAGGAGAAGGGATGAAACCCGAAAGGGCGCCCTATATAAAAAAAAAAAAAAAAAAAAAAAAAAAACCTTCTTTGGGTTAAAACCAAAAAGGGCAACCCAAGAACCAAACTTGAGGAATAAGGAAGTGGGCATGAAAACGCGGGTAGAGAAGCACCCGTCACGGCAAGGGACTTCAGAGAACTTGGAATATGGCGCTTAAAAGACTTAAAAACCAACTAAAAGGAATATATGAGATCTATCATTGTACCTTTACTTTTCATTTGAAATTCTATTTTTCATAAAGAAATGATAAAGTAATAATCAATTCTTTCTGATTTTGTTTTCCTGCTTGCTCACTTTTTAATTCTATCCTTTCTCTTTGACTAATGCGCTATTGATTAGTTAAATTTCGCCATAAGATTTGAATTTAAAAATTGATAACCTCGCAGACTTTACTATGAGATTTGCAGGAATAAAAAAAAAAAAAAAAAAAACTAGAGGTGAAAACCCGAAGGGCGCTCGTCGAATGGACGAAAAGAAAGTGAAAACCCACAAGGGCGCTTTCCAAGAATAAGGAGAAAATCGGAATGTAAAAGGGACATCCGAAAGAACGAGGTCATAGGTCGTGCCTTACAACTCCTCCTCCATTAATCGTCCGCCTTCATTATCTTGTTAAGTACACTTTGTCAAGGAATAACTTCATGTGCCAAAGTCGACTTGTTTTGTAAGTTGATTTTAATTTCATGCAATTTACATTTCGTTATCAACCTCTCGTTCCTTGATCTAAGTTGATTTTAATTTTCGCAATTTACATTTCGCTATCAACCTCTCGGTTCCTTGATCTAAGTTGATTTTAATTTTTCGCAATTTACATTTCCGCTATCAACCTCTCGTTCCTTGATCTAAGTTGATTTTAATTTTCTCGCAATTTACATTTCCTGCTATCAACCTCTCGGTTCCTTGATCTAAGTTGATTTTAATTTCATGCAATTTACATTTCATGTTATCAACCTCTGGTTCCTTGATCTAAGTTGATTTTAATTTCCGCAATTCCACCATCAACCTCCGTTCCTTGATCTAAGTTGATTTTAATTTCCGCAATTCCACCATCAACCTCTCGGTTCCTTGATCTAAGTTGATTTTAATTTCCGCAATTCCACCATCAACCTCTGGTTCCTTGATCTAAGTTGATTTTAATTTCATGCAATTTTAATTCTCGTTATCAACCTCTGGTTCCTTGATCTAAGTTGATTTTAATTTCATGCAATTTTAATTCTCGTTATCAACCTCTGGTTTCTAGATCCAAGTTGATTTTAATGTTCGAGGTCATTAACTTAGGTGTGCTTTAGTTCCCTAATTTCAACACCTAATCGCCCAAATTATGAGTTCAATCTTTACATAATTCCTATACGGAAATTTTTCCTTTAATAGAAATTATGTAAAGAGGGGCAATTGTCGACACCATATTTTGGCCGATCCCTAGAATCAATAAAAATTCTTCTTTGAACAGCCTAATCTCGCTTTCCGATCCTCTTAGGCGGTCACATTTCCGATCTCTCCTCACAAAAATTGAATTAATACCGAGTCCTCATATTCATTAAGCCTCGCCGATCTCTCAAATCATTTACCGACCTCTCAAACCCGTTGTCGAATTTCCTGACTGTCAAGTATATTCCTCGATCTCTCGTTGATAAATAAAATGAACTGCACTAGATCTTTTCCTACCGCTTTATTGCCGACCTCCTTTCTAAGATTAAGAGCTAAAGTTTGGGTTCGGTTTAACGAGGGTTCCGATCTTAAGTGTTCAAGTTAAAATTTTCAATTTTAACCAAGTCCCGTTCAACATTTCTCCCCCACCGATCTCATGCTTATTGTGCTTTCCGATCTTTTATACTTAGATTAATAATGGCATTTAGTTCATGTTTCGCTATGCTCATACAATCAAATACTTAGGCAATTCAAAGATTTTCCAATCACATCCATTCATTGAACAAAAGAGATATTCCATTTCATTTCATAATTTGTACAAGTTATTCGGGGATCACCTCACTGATTTACATTCTCGCTCACTCTCTCTCTCTTCCTCGCCTCCTCCTCACTATCTTCACCATCGCCCGGAGCCGTGTCGCCCATCCAAGAGAAGTCCTCTTCAGATAGCGCTTTTGGAGTTCGGCCAAGAGATCTTTATGAGCATTCACATAGGCTCCGCTATTCCCGACACCATCTCTTCATCCTTTCCTTAAGCTCTTGTCTTTCTCCAAAGCTCCTTATCCTTCGCTAAGATCCTCTACAAGTTGAGCGACTGAGCGCTTCGTTGGCTCAAGTGCCCGGACTTCTCTCGAGAGCCCGCTCACTTTCACCAAGTCACGAGACCTTTCGCCACCGGTCTTCATGGTACTTTGCCCGTCCCTCAACTTGAGATATATAATCTTGAGCGGATGAGAGTTGAGATCGGAGGGAAGCCACTTCCTGATTTTTCTTCCCGACCTCCTTACCAGTGCGCCGAATCTTTCCTCAATCATGGTCCGTTCACTGCACACTCCACGCTTAGGCTCATGGTTCGAGTCAAGATATCATCGAGACCACTCGGGATAGCCCGTCCCGATCCTCCCGAAAGAAGATGGTAGATCCTGTGACTTTGGCAAAATCGGGTTCTCCCTAACACCCGGTTATTCTTCAAGCAATGATCAAGATTTGAGCGCCACGAGAAGAGGTCCTCCCGTAAGCTTGAGGAGGCCCCCTTCCGTGCTTGGGACAATCGAGAGAGGCGGGGCTGCTCTTCCGATCTAGGAGGAGATCTCGACTTCAATGGTCGGCGGACCAAGGTTGAGGTGGGTCTCTTGTATCTCCCTGTGTTCGTGATCGGTGTTTGAAGTCGTTCAACGCTTCATCTCCTTTACTTTCCTAAGATCTCTTTGTCCTTCTTCCGCTTCCTAGAACCCTCACCACCCGCCATACCGCACAAAGAAAAGGTTAGTGAGATCGCTAAGGTCCCGAACGAGATATAGAAAATACCAATGCCGAGGTCGAGAGCGAAAGTTCGCGATCTCACGGTGATCGCTGCATGGTCCAATGGTGCGCTTCAGCCACCGTGATTTGGACAGAATATTTTAGAGTGGTGGCCTGACTTTTCAGCTCCATCACTATCAAGCTTTCCTCTTGACTCGTGGTAAAGTGCTTCTGCAGGGGCCCCGTACCACCACTACGAGGAAAGTCCTCAAAGCAGCTGATCTTTACTCCTCGTAATGAAGAACCTGCTTCTTCCAATTCTAAGGGATGAGGGCAGATCGAAAAGAGTCCGCAACGAGGCTTCACCGAAAGAACCAAAGTGTTCGCCATCCTTTCGCGAGTTAGTCTGCAAATTTCTGGCGAACACCTTAGCCGTAGGTCCGATTCCCTTAGCTCGGCATAGACCTCTGAAAGCTACCAAGATCCGCCACGAGTTGGGGTGGATTTGAACAATGGATGCTCGGTGAAGTTTTAGGACCTCCTTATAGAAATCGGCTAGAGGGAACCTCGGCACCGCCTTTAATCGCTCCTCGTACACCATGACCATGTCATTCTCTTCAAAAGAGTGATCGACACAAAGATCGCCATGGCACTTGATCACTCATATGAATCAGACAAATATTGTATTCTTGAACAAACGATTGCAGATCGGATTCTCAAGAACCGACGGAAGCTCGCCTATAGGAAGGGTCTCTCCTTGAAGGTGGTGCAAGCCTTGATGGTATGACCCACTCGACTGGAGCAGACCCTAGGGGTTTAGGTTGCACGCTGGGCCCGACTGCTTCTTCTTCATCAGACGATGACCATGAGAACTGAATGGAAGGAGGGCTCGCCGCTCTCTGACCTTCGGCACCACTCATTTTTAAAAGAAACAAAGAACTTAAACAAGAAAGAAGATCAAAGTCCTTACCGAGTCCGACGGCGCCGAGAGACCGGAGAAAATGAGAGAACTTCAAGTCGTGAGCAGGGATTGAAAATGGAATGAGAGAATAATCGCTAACCCTCCCACCCCTATTTATACTAGTCCGAGCATTTAATGCTCGCGAGGTTCTAGGCAACATCGATTGGTGGGATTCGATACCGTTTGCTCGACACTTCTCTCAAATATCCGAATGTTCAGAGATCGGTTAATTGGAGATCGGCATAATAAGTTAAATATTTTGAATAAAAGATCAGTTAAGTGTCATTCAGGTAAAGAACCAGATCGGATAACCACATTAGAGATCGGAAAAATAATCAATGCAAAAATAATAAGATGATAACCGACAAAATAAAGTCTTTATTTTCAAAAGATCGGATTACATCATTTGGGCGATCTCTAGGATCGGATTACACTAACATTGATCACATCATTTCTATGATCTCTAGGATCGGATTGCATTGAAAATAAAATACATCATTTGGGCGATCTCTAGGATCTGACTACAATAAAGGTCTAACTACATCATTTGGGCAATCTCTAGAGATCTGATTACATTTCGTGATTACATCATTTGGGCGATTCTAGAGACCGTGGAACATCCTATCTAAAAGGCCTATGTCAAAGCCTAGTCTTGTGGTCAATCAAAAGATGTGTTCGATCAGAGACCGGCTATTGACATCGGACAGATGTACACTCGGATGGGGTGATTATGACTCCCATGAAGATGAGAGACATCGCCACCGATGTTACCACTCAAACCGACTACCGCCTAACACCCAATGTGGAGGAAAGACGCTTAACACCCAATGAGGTGAGAAGTCGAATGAACTCGCTTGAGCGACTCGAGATCGGTACAACCGAGGTCCGCAATACAGATCGGTCAAATCCAGCTTCTCTCACCATCGTAAGTTAAGGTCATGCGATCACCGGATCATAAATTTTCACTGGTAAGTAAAGAAGTTCATCGAAAAGATCAAAGCCACGCTTATAGCCGTAACTTCCACCGAGCAACAGAACAGGAAAGTAAGAAAAGAAGAGAGGAAAGTCGATGAAGAAAATGTCTCCGCTGATGGGTATATATAGGGGAAATGGGCATTTAATGTCGAAGGAAACGGTTGACGCTCGAGAATCGAGATGTAATTAATGCTTGACCGAATCCGCATCGATCAAGGGATAAAAGAGATCGGAGATAGGAGATCAGCATGAGAGATCGGAATAGGAGCTAGGGAGGGATCGGAAGACAAAAAGAATAAGACAAATTCCAATAACCGCCGCCGTAATCGAGCCGAGGTAGTTAAAGCGCAAGGCACGAGATCTCCACCGCACGCCTAAGAATCGCCCGCACGTCGACAGTGCCGTGGTATGTCATGACAATCCTGTACATCCCAATCTCCACCGTTGATCTCACTTGTAAGGATGAATCCGAACCCTTGGATCAAAAGAGAAGACGACAATACCAGCGTTTTCACTCTTAGCCCTCGATCGTTCCGACAAGAGGATTCAAGACCGCCGATTAAAAGAGGAAAAGGACAAATATTCCGAGAAGCGATCTCACCATTCGCTTTGATTCTCTTTAATTCCCGAACATCCGATCATGTACTTCAAAATCTTGACCCTCCATCTCCTCAAAATAAATCCCGACCCTTCATGGGGAGCACCCGATTCCTATAAATACCGCATGAAAACTGCTCAAGGACTGACAAAAAAATATAGACAAGAGGTCGCTATTATCGTGGAGGAACTCAAACTTCATTCATTTGTTACTCATTGCTTTGTAGTGATCAAAAAGACTTTTGAAACTAGTTTTCGTGGAGTGTTTTCTTGGAAAAGATTTTGAATATCGAACTCTACATTTCCAGCTTGTTCATTATCCGGTCATATTCTTGTCATCTCTCGCTTTTCCTCTGCTCAAGCTCAACTTCCTTCCACCGGTTCTTACCCTGCTACCTTTTAGCTAAAGCATCTCTCGTTTCACGATGCATATCAACTCTCAGCCGTTAATCCGCCATCTTCATCACTATTTACCACCTCACGTTATTTCAATACATTTGGCTCCTCACAGACATCAACTCTTAGGCCGATCAATCCGCCATCTTCATCACTATTTACCACCTCACGCTTATTTCAATATATTTGGCTCCTCACTGTAAGAGTTCATATTATCGCTTTATTAAGTATTTGCGCTTACTTTTCGCACTTTCTTTGTTCTCTTTACGCACGCGTTTTCTTTAAGTTCATTCTAAGCAAAAATCTCAAAGAACGTTACTCTCGAATTATCTCTTTAGTGATCGGTCCATCGTTTCACAATTTTCGCTATTTCAATACGAGCTTTTAGCTCCTAGTAGCGTGTAAGTGGTCAGGCAAAATATAGATATCTGCAACTTAAGGGCCTCTTTTAAAAGAGAAAGCTTGAATAACACGTCAGGAAAATAGCCAAACTATTAGGTTGACGTGAACGGGAATTCGGCAAGATACCATGAAGAGGAATAAAACCAAAATAAACTAGACAGAATAGATCGGACATTAATAGGCATGCGTGAAATGACTACATGGAAGGTCGGTAAATCAAGTTTAGTATTACCCATTTAGTCATAGGGTATCAAGAAACCTTATCTCCAGCATTTTTGAATGCCAGAAACCTTAGTTTTAGATTCTTGTGACATGTAGCTGAAATTGAAATTCGGGAGATCGGCAAAGCCCCTTCCAGGCTCCTGCTAATCTGAAAGAGATCGGAGGAGAGTTCTTATCCGGTCTCAGCTTAAAATTTTAATAAATACTTAAAAGAGGTCGGAGGAGAGTTCTTATCCGACCTCAATTCAAAATTTTAATAAATACTTAAAAGAGGTCGGAGGAGAGTTCTTATCCGACCTCAATTCAAAATTTTTAATAAATATTTAAAAGAGATCGGAGGAGAGTTCTTATCCGGTCTCAGCTTAAAATTTTAATAAATGCTTAATAGAGATTGGAGGAGAGTTCTTATTCGGTCTCAGCTTAAAATTTTAATAAATACTTAAAAGAGGTCGGAGGAGAGTTCTTATCCGATCCCTAATTAAAATCTCTAATAAATATTTAATAGGGATCGGAAGAGAGTCCTTATCCGATCCCCAACCAAAATTTTAATGAATATCTAAAAGAGGATCGGAGGAGAGTTCTTATCCGATCTTCTAAATTAAATTTTAAATAAAACATTCCTTTTCAAGTAAAATTAACATGCAAAAGTAATTCACTAAGGTTGTCTCATTTACTTATGTATCTGGGTGATCCTAATCAGTGAAAAATCAAACATTCCTTTTACCAAAAGGACTAACATTCCCATCCGAGCCCTTCTAACTAATTTATAAAGGACGCAAAATTAAATCTACCTACCCTTATTAAGGGACGAGGTGGGGTGCCTAACACCTTCCCCACCCGTTTACGGACCCCGAACCTAGAATCTCTGTCTTGAAGTGGTTTCATTCTTTATTTATCTTCTCAAATGGTTTTCTTTAGTTCCCCTCAAAACTAAGGTGGCGACTCCTCACTTTTTCCCACTTCGGTGAGTGATCGTCCGGGCGACCGCAAAATCCCATTGCGACAAGTTTATTCAACAATCATGGCTGCCAAAAATAATACCTTGCCCATACTCATCAAATTCCTTAACTTGTTCCATAATCTAACTCACCATAACCTCAATTACAACTTTAATGAAACAAGTAATCAGAATAAGCACTTACCTATTTTTAAAGCTCATTAAATCTTCTTCAAATCCTTCCCGTTTTGCTCCCAATATGCTACCCAAGGTATGAGGATAAAGTTTAGTGAAGGAAAGTATAAGAATTGGAGCTTGGATCATGGAGATTTAGGCTTAACAAGTGGGGCGGCCATGGATGGACTTTGGGAAGAAGTTTCATTCGGCTAGTTCTTATTTTTGAGGTTGAAGATGATAGTTTCTGTCCACTAAAGCTTTATATAGGTCCCTTAGGATGTCACTAGTGGAGCACTAACTTGAATTGAATAATTCATTAATCTTAATTTCCTTAATTTGCACATTTGCCGCTAATCTTTCACTATTTACATTATGTATCATATTTTTATTTTTCATGACATTTTCAAAGTTTAATATTATTTATTTTTAAAGGAAATTTAGGTTAAAAGGCAACTCGGAGTGTTAATTGACCAAAATGCCCCTATTCGTGTTGTATTCCCAATTTTTCGGTAACACCAATTTTTGTCAGTTTCTCGATTTCTCATTTTTCATTGCTCTTATTTTTCCTTTATTTTTCTTGTATTTTTCTCTATTGTATTTCATTATTTTATATCTCCTCACTAATATTTAAGTATAATTCCAGGCATTCTAGCTGTCCAGATAGACACTGGTCACCGGAATAGTAGAACGCACTACCGAATATAGGGGTGTTACAGTTTTGAGTTCAAAAAGTAATGATATATAAAATGGGAGAAATAATCACTAGAGGCACCTTTTGGTGCAATAGCCTGGAGAGTTGGAAGAACTCCAGGGTTAAGTGTGCTTACTTGAGAGAAATCCTAGGATGGGTGACCTCCTAGGAAGTTCTCCATTCCACCAATGAGACAAAACCATGAGGCTTACGGCCAAAGCGGACAATTCCTCTAGTGGTTAGAGCCCGACCATTACATTATTACTACCAGTGGCTACTGAACCGGACTGACCAAATCCAGAACCCCTCATACGTTGCTTGTCCCTTCTAGACTGCTCCTCATTTCTGACTCTTTCCATATCCAGAGCTGATGCTACTAACAGGGAAAAGCCTGTGAAGTGGTGAGATGTGACTATCAATCTGATATTGTTATTCAGTCCATCCTCAAACCTTCTGCAGTTATCAAGCTTTATAGGCATTATCTCCAATGCATATCCACTAAGCCTCATGAATTCCCATTCATATTCGGAGACTGTAAGCTGCCTCTGTCTCAATGCCAGGAATTCTCTTCTTTTGGCCTCCAAGTACACATGGCTGATGTATTTCTTTTTGAATTCAGTAAAAAAGAACTGCTAGGTGATATGTGCAGGCTGTACCACTCTCGATATGGTTACCCACCATCTATATGCATCCTTCTGTAGTAGGGATAGAGCACATTCCAACTGCTGCTCTAGAGTGCAGTACAGCTACTGCAAAACCCTCTCTACCCTTTCCAGCCAATACTCTGCTATGGTTGGATCATCCTCCTTCTTGCCCTTAAAGTCAACTACCCCATACTTCTGCAGTATCTCAAATGGGGATCTGTGTACAGGTTGTGGCTGTGGGGGTGGTGGTGACTATACAGGTGGTGGTGGTAGTGGCTGTGGTTGTGGCTGTGGAGGCGGTGGTGGCTGTGGCTGTGGCAGTGGAGGCGGTGGTGGCTGTGGCTGTGGCAGTGGAGGCGGTGGTATGGCTCCAGTGACCTGACAAAGTAGCTGAGTCATCTGTTCCAGGAAGGCCTGTTGTGCTCTCCCTACAGTACCATGTGATGACTCTGCTCTGCTGCTTCACTCCGTACTAGGAGCAGGAATGGGTACATGTCACACCCTACCTCTCCGTAAGGCATAACATGATCCCATAGTATACCTAATGAATTACCAACTTCGTTTATTGATAACCCATTAAATACACTATAAGGGATTTTAAACCTTTTCTTACTTCCTCTTACAGTGGTGAGCACTATTTATAGGTGTTAAAATTTTTTTAACTGAAGTAAAACTAGATAACACATTTGAAGTATTAATAATTTTTGTAAAAATTTTGGTAGAGTGCCATCTGTATTTTGAATAAAACAGTTCTTCAAAAACCTGTAAAAAGCACTTCTAATATTTTGTTCAATCCCCAAATTCCAAAATCCAATCAACACAATAAGTTTCTCAACATTTGCCAATTCAAATCCATAATAAATTTCCAGTGTTTTCAAAAGCTGATATAAAAGAAATATATCACAATATTTATAAGCCAAAATAATTTACAAATTTAGTTTACAACTTTAATGTACAATTTTAATATACAACTTTAATTTACAACTGCTCAAAACCAAGAACAATATATACATACATTGAACATACATTACAATACAAAATGCAAAATATGGTATACTCAATATACCCAATGGACTCTCAATGTAGCACTAGCAGCCTATTCTGCTGCTCTGTCAGTTTGTCTACCTGCGACAGCAATGAAAAGCTATTACTGAGCCAATGTCTCAGTGATGCACAACATTAAGAAAATACAATTTAAAAACCATAAACCATAAATCATATAAAAAGTGGATACTTAAAATCATAGTTAAATTCAAAAGACAGTGAATGTCAATAAGAATTTAAACTCCATTTCATAATATCACAATAAATATAAAAAAATCACACACACAGCTTAATCATGTTCCAAAGTCCAATTCATCCCAAAAGCCAATGGCTAATGAGGAATAACATAGCTAGCTAGTAATAATATGAGTACTCATTCTATTCATCCTCAACAGGCACAAACCTCAACACTTTAGCTAGAGAGGGAATTCAAAGTCAATTCGTCCCACTAGACTTGCTAGTGTGGAATTCAATCAATATACATGAAAGCTGTGGTTTCAAACCATTTACAATGCTTTTCAATCAATAAGTATCCATCAAATATCATTCAAACAATTTTTCACAATTTAAAACAATAACATACAAATAGTCATAATTTATTTCAATTGAAAAATTCAAAAGAAATAACTGTTGTGCACAAACCTCTAATAAAAGTCTTTTGGCCCTGACTCAGTGTTTCCTTCCCCTTCCTTGAGTCTTTGCTAACTGAAACACACAATTTGAAGTGTTTCAGTACTCATTTAAACTGTCTCTAACAATAAGGTTTAATAACTAATTTATTGAATTCTATTATTTTTCTTAGTCAACCTAAAATGTTGACCCTCGATGCACTCTAGGCGAATTAGGTTTGATGTTACCAATATGTCACATTTTATAGCCTTTTAGTATTGGTACATGTTATCAAATTCACTTTCAAGTATATTGCATTTTATTGCAATTTGCTGGATTTCGGTATACTAATTTGACCTAGCCGAACGACCTAGTTCCCTCGGATTTTGGGTTTCGGTCCAAACTACAAACTTGTAGGCCTATGTATTATTGCACGCGGGGTAAAATTTCAGGTTATTCTGAGTTGTGTAGGCCAAGTTATGGTCAATTTACCAATGCTGGACATAATGCATCAAAATGGTAAGTTTAGGTCACTTTTGGTTCGGTCAGTTTTGGTACCTGAATTTGTGCAAGCTATTTGGCTTGGTTTTGGTCATTTCTGGACTTTGGTGTCTTCATAAGAATTGTAGATATATGTCTAAGCTATTCATGGTAAAAATTTTAGGTCAATTGAACCTGTTTTGAGTAAGTTATGGTTAAAACACTAACTACTGCATAATTTTGGTCATTTTTCAGGCTTTCAAGTCCCTAATCGGGATTTGGTCATTTTTCAAGTCACCTTCTAGGCATAATTTTGGTAAGCTTCCTTCATGAAAGTTGGCACATTTTGTGCCTAATTTCACCTCCAATTGGTCTCATACCAATTGGAGTCACATACTTAAGGTTCTAAGCCAAAACACACACTGCCCTACTACACACTTCTCATCACTTACCAATTACATATTCAACACTTACCAAACTACTTCGTTCATGCCAATTGTGGTTTGTACCTTACCATTAACACATTTAACAACACACTTTGGTCACTTTGGACAGCTTGTAACCATTCTCAATATGTACACTATAACACAGAATTTTCCAAAGTCCATTTATACCATTTAACTACATGAACATACCCTATTTACATACCCAATTCCAAACCATTATACACATATCCATGCTGCCATCAATAACCACATCTTAAACAACCATAAACAAGTAAAAACAAGCTACATATACTGAATTTCCATGGCTGCCAAAATGTACATCTCCATTAAAACATCAAACTTCAAAAATTCTTCCATAAATCAACTACCCACAACCTTGGTTACACTTTTAATGAAACAAGAATTAAAAACACTCACTTACCACTTTTAAAGTTCTTCAAAACCTCACCAAAACTTATCCTTCTTGCTCCTAGTATGCTGCCCAAAGTATGGTGATCAAGCTTACTGAAGAAAGCTAATGGAAAAAGTGGCTAAAACATGCTTGCATGGAGCTCTCACCATGGATGGCTATGGAGGTTTTCTCCAAAGGTTTGGTTCGGCTGGTTCTCTTCCTGAGGTTGAAGATGAATGCTACACCTCCCAAGTGTCCCTTTAGGTGTCTAAATACTGAAGTTAGTGGAGCACTATCTAACATTTTAATGGTTATTTATTGAGTTTCCAATTTTTACAATTTGGCCACCATAGTTTCACTATTTACATAATGTATCTTATTTTAATTTTTCATGACTTTTTAAAGTTTAATATCATTTATTTTTAATGGACATTTAGGTTAAAAGGCAACTCAGGATATCAATTGACTACAATGCCTCTATTCGGGTTGCATTCCCGATTTTTCGGTAACACCGAGTTTTATCGTTTTCACGATTTCTCGTTTTTCTTTGTATTAATTAATTAATTTTTCTTTGATATTTCTAATGACATTTATACATCAATAAATATTTATTTAAGTCTTAAAAATATTTTCCAGGGTTCCCCGCAGTCCAGGGCTAGTCAACGGTCCATGCCGCAACTTCCTGATGCGGTTACCCATCGCTATGGTTTTCGGCTCGTTTAACTTGGTTACATTTCATTACTATTATTTTTCCTTTGTTTTTCTTGTATTTTCTTTTCTTATATTTCATTATTTTATGTCTCCTCACCCATATCTAAGTGTAGTTCTAGGTATCCTAGCTGTCCGGATAACACTGGTCACCGGAACAATAGAACACACTACTGAACATAGGGGTGTTACAATTCTCCCCCCCTTAAAATAAATTTCATCTCGAAATTTTACTGCATCGCCTCTGAATTTGTGGTGCCGTCTCCTCATATCCTCTTCACGTTCCCAAGTAGCTTTCTGGCCTGAATGATGGTTCCATAGCACTTTAACCAGGTGTATCTGTTTATTCCTCAGCTGCTTCACCTCATATGCCAGAATTTCTATGGGTTCTTCATCATATGAGCTGTTTGGATTTACCTCAATCTCTTCAACTGATAGTACATGAGATGGGTTAGATCTGTACCTCCTTAATGTGGACACATGGAAGACACTGTGTATCCTTTCTAGCTCTGGAGGTAATGCTAATCGATATGCCAAAGGACCCACTCTCTCCAGAATCTCATATGGTCCGATGAAACAAGGACTCAGTTTCCCCTTTCTACCAAATCTCATAATTCTCTTCCAAGGAGAAACTTTGAGGAATACCTTATCACCCACTGCATATTCAATATCTCTTCTCTTTATATCAACATAGGACTTCTGACGGTCTAATGCAGCCTTGAGTCGATCTCTGATCAATCTGATCTTTTCCTCTATCTGCTGAACAATTTCTGGCCCAATCATCCTTCTTTCACCTACTGCCTCCCAACATAGGGGAGTTCTGCACTTCATGCCATACAAAGCTTCATATGGAGGCATCTCAATGCTTGATTGGTAGCTGTTGTTGCAAGCAAACTCAATCAAAGGCAAGTGTGTATCCCAACTTGTAATGGCCCGGCCCACTAGTGATATTGTCCGCTGTGGGCTGAAGCCCTCACGGTTTTAAAACGCGTCAATAGGGGTTAGGAACCTCCATCTTATAAAACCAGCATCTCTCCCGTATTTTGTCGATGTGGGATTTGCCTAGGGTGTTACAATCCACCCCCCTTATGGGACTCAGCGTCCTCGCTGAGGTTTGCCCCACCATCGTTCAAGGTTGCACACGGAGCGGCTCTGATACCACAAATGTAATGGCCCGGCCCACTAGTGATATTGTCCGCTCTGGGCTAAAGCCCTCACGGTTTTAAAACGCGTCAATAGGGATTAGGAACCTCCATCTTATAAAACCAGCATCTCTCCCGTGTTTTGTCGATGTGGGATTTGCCTAGGGTGTTACACAACTACCTTCAAACTCAATCACACAAGCCCGTAGCATATCTTCCAATATCTGAATTACCCTTTCAGACTAGCCATCTGTCTGTGGGTAGAATGCTATGCTGAAGTTCAATCTAGTTCCTAGGGCTCTCTGAAGACTACCCCAAAATCTAGAAGTGAACCTAGGATCTCTGTCAGATACAATCGATACTGGCACTCCATGCAGCCTTACAATCTCATTTATGTACAATCTGGCTAATCTCTCCAGGCTATAGTCCATCCGGACTGGCAAAAAGTGAGCAGACTTGGTTAGTCTATCAACTATAACCCATACAACATGATGACTATTCTGTGCTCTCGGAAGTCCCATCACAAAATCCATAGTTATCCGTTCCCACTTCCACTTTAGTACTAGCAATGGATGTAACAAACCAGCTGGAACTTGATGTTCTGCCTTTACTTATTGACAAGTTAGGCATTTGGAAACAAATTCAGCTATATCCCTCTTCATACCCATCCACCAGTAATGCTACTTCAACTCTCTATACATTTTAGTTCCACCAGGGTGCATAGCAAAAGGAGACTCATGTGCTTCTTCGTAATGATCTGTCTCAATTCCACATCACTAGGAACGCACATTCTGCCCTGATGTAGCAATAAACCATCATCTCTCATAGAAAATTCAGGTTTCTTATCCTGCTGGACTTCTTTCAGTAGCTTCTGATATTTATCATCATTCTGAGTAGCCATTTTAATCTGATCAATCAACACTGGCTGTACATGCCATGCAACTACTGTCTGTCCCTCATCATCAATCTCTAAACTGGCATGCTGTGTTTTCAACTCATGTACCATGGACAAAGGAGAAACTCTAAGATTTGCCATAGTCTTGCGACTTAAGGCATCAGCCACCACATTTGCTTTCCCTGGCTGATAGTCTATTAAGCAGTCATAGTCTTTAATCAGTTCTAACCATCTCCTCTGCCTCAATTCAATTCCTTCTAAGTGCCTAAGTACTTCAAGCTCTTGTGATCTGTGTAAATGTAGCATTTCTCCCCACACAAATAGTGTCTCCAGACTTTCAGAGCAAAAACAATAGCTGCAAGCTCCAAATCATGTGTTGGGTAGTTCCTCTCATGCGGTTTTAGCTGGCGTGATGCATAAGTAATGACATTCTGATCTTGCATCAGTACACAACCTAACCCATTGTGAGAAGCATTACTATAAACTGTATGCTCTTTATCCAGTGTAGGTAAAGTAAGGACTGGAACTTCAGTCAAACACCTCTTCAACTCATCAAAACTCTACTGATATTTATCTGTCCACTAAAATTTTACTTTCCAAAGCAGTTTGGTTAGTGGAGACGCTAACATAGAAAATCCTTTCATAAATCGATGGTAATATGCAGCTAAACCCAGAAAACTGCGAATTTCTGTGATATTTCTGGGTGGCTTCCAATTAAGGATAGCTTCTACCTTGTTGGAATCTAACTTGATCCCTTCAGCTGACACAACATGTCCCAAGAAGGAGATTTCTTTCAGCCAAAATTCACATTTCGACAATTTGGCATATAGTTGTTTCTCCTTTAAAGTCTATAGTACAATCTGCAGAAGTCTGTCATGCTCCTCTGCATTCCTCGAATATATCAAAATATCATTAATAAACACCACCATAAACTGGTCGAGATATGGTCTGAAGATAGTGTTCATCAGATCCATAAAAGCAGCTAGAGCATTTGTTAACCCGAATGGCATTACCAGAAACTCATAGTGGCCATATCAATTTCTGAAAGCAGCTTTTGGAATACTCTGCTCTTGCACTTTCAACTGATAATAACCAGATCGCAAATCAATTTTGGAGAATACAGCTGCACCCTTCAACTGATCAAACAGATCATCAATGTGAGGCAATGGATATATGTTCTTTATTGTCACCTTATTCAACTGTCGGTAGTCAATACATAAGCGGAAAGTGCCATCTTTTTTCTTAACAAACAAAACTGGTGCTCCCCAAGGTGACACACTAGGGCAGATGAAGCCTTTTTCAAGTAGTTCTTGCAACTGTACCTTCAACTCCTTCAACTCTGCTGGCGCCATTCTGTATGGTGTTATGGAGATTGGATCCACACCAGGCATAACATTAATTTCAAACTGCACCTCTCTTTCCAGAGGTAATCCTGGCAATTCATCAGCAAACACATCTGGAAAGTCATATACTGTAAGGATGTCCCTCAATGCTGGACTCCCCACTTGGGTGTCTACCACATGTGCCAAGTATGCTTCACACCCCTTTCTGATCATTTTACTAGCTAGTGCAGCCGAAATGATGTTTGATGGCAATAACTACCTCTCCCCATGTATTACCACATCACTGTACTAAGGGAGACCGAAAGTGACTGTCTTCAGTCTACAGTCAATCATAGCATGATGCCTGGCTAACCAATCCATGCCCAAGATGATATCATAATCTCTGAAGAGCATTTCAATGAGATCAGACAGAAAAGTATGTCCTTGGATCACCAAAGGACAATCCCTATACATCTTATTAACCCTGACCTCCTGACCTCCTGTCCTAGCGGACTTGTTATTAGCACCTCAAAGTCCATTTTCACACAAGGAACAGCAATGCAATCAATGATGCCAGTACTCACATAGGAATGGGTAGAACCCGAATCAAATAACAAAAACACATCTTGATTAAAAGTTGAGAAGGTACCTGTCACACCCTACCCCTCTGTAAGGCATAACATGATCCCGTAGTATACCTAATGAATTACCAACTTCGTCTACTGGTAACCCATTAAATACACTACAAGGGATTTTAAAACTTTTCTTACTTCTTTTTATAGTGGTGAGCACTATTTACAAGTGTTAAAAACTTTTTGAATCAAGTGAAATAAACAATGATTTGAATTATTAGTAATTTCTGTAAAAATTTTGGCGGAGTGCCATCAGTATTTTGAATAAAACAGTTCTTCAAAAACCTGTAAAAAGCACTTCAAATATATTTCTCAATCTCAACTCCAATATTTGATCAACTCAATATGTTTCTCAACTCAAATCCACAGTAATTTTTCAGTATTTGCAAATGCTGAGATAAAAGAAATATAGTATAAATTTTACAAGTCAAAATAATTCACAATTTATTTTACAACTTCAATGTACAACTTTAATTTACAACTGCTCAAAACCAAGAACACTATATATATACAGCGAACATACATTACAATATAAAATGCAAAATATGGTATACTCAATATACCCGATGATCTCTCAAAGGTAGTACTAATGACCTAGTCTCATCGCCTCACACCATTTCTACTCGACAAAGAATGAAAAGTTATCGCTGAGTAAAATTTACTCAGTGGTGCACAATAATAATTTGAAATGCGATACATAAATCTTTTATTGACAATTCAAAAATCAAATAGTTCACAATTCCATTTAACAATTTACAAAGTTCATATAACACAAATTTGATCAAATAACTGAGTAACACAGTTTTGCCAATCAATAACACAATTTGATCAAATAACTGAACAATAATATTTTGCCAATCGATAACACAATTTGATCAAATAACTGAATAACACAGTTTTGCCAATGAATAACATAATTTGATCAAATAATTGAATAACACAGTTTTACCCATTAATAACACAATTTGATCAAATAACTGAAGAATACAGTGTTGCCAATCGATAACACAATTTAGGCCATGACACAATTTTTCCACACATGCCGTGTTGTACACCACGACAAGACACACTCACCCCAATAATCGAAATCAATGAGGGAGGAAGCTAGCTGAATAATGAGTACTCATTCACACTCACCTCAGGCTGGCAAGTCAAAGAGGGAGGAACATAATCACACTCACCCCAGACTGATAAGTCAAAGAGGGAGGAATATGATCACACTCACCCCATAAATGGAGGAGGAAAATAGTAACAGTGTCATGCCAAGTGTGAATCAAAATAATTCCAAATCACAATATTTAATACAATTCCCAAATCACATTTTATTTCAAAATTTCCATTTGCAAAGTAGGCAACACAATAATTTCCAAATAAGATTCTTAAAGCCAAAACAACAAAAAATTATTCATAACTCATTTCTCCAAATAAATTTTTTGGTAAAAGCAGTGAATATAAAAAGTATTGTGCACAAACACAATTTAAAACTATAATGTTCAAATAAATTTTCAAGTAGAAAATAAGAAATAAAAAATATTGTACACAAACACAATTTAAAACAACAACATAGAAAAAATCATAATTTATTTCAATTGAAAAATTGAAAAGAAATAACTATTGTGCACAAACACAATTTAAAACATTTATTTCAAATGAAAAATTCAAAAGAAATAACTATTGTGCACAAACACAATTTAAAACAATAACATACAAATAATCATAATTTATTTCTATTGAAAAATTCAAAAGAAATAATTATTGTGCACAAACACAATTTAAAACAATAACATACAAATAATCATAATTTATTTCAGTTGAAAAATTCAAAAGAAATAACTATTGTGCACAAACCTCTGATATTTGCCTCTTGTCTCTGACTCAGTGGTTTCTTCTGTTAGTAGTATGCCCTAGAGCATATTATTTAGTATGTATCTTGTACATATTTTTATTAAGAAAAGGCATTTCCACTTTTCCGTTTACATAATATATTTATGTGCAATAGAAAAGGCCCATTGATATTTTGTTAGAAACATTATTCTTAAGTTGTTAAGAATATGAGGGACAATATTTCTAGCACAAAGTATCATAAATAGGTTCACAATCGAGGATACTTCATAATAAGGACATGACTTATCCAGAAAGATTGTATTCATATTTGTTCCCAAGTTATTTATATGAGATATAAATAAGATGGAATGGTGAGTCTCATGCCATATAACAAACATGATAGGCACTTATAAATGATAAGTAGGCCGAACCAGTGACACTTATGACAAACACATGGAGTTTACTCTTGTCAATGTTTTGTCATAAATCATATCAGTGCATATAATCTTTAGACTTGAGATAGCACAGTTATCTTGTATATAGGTAGTTTGAGTTTGATACTGCTTTCATACTTGTACTATGTATGGGTATATGGGCATCTATTGGCTCCTACTAGTTATATATGGAGGTAGGTGTTGATCAAGATGGAATCTGTTCCTCTAAGTAAATAGAGATAAAATCCTATGTTCATTTAATTGTTCTTGATGTTTCAAGTTGCTGGCCAGAACAGATAGATTTATTCAGAAAAGAGTTTCTGATGAGAAAATTTTTTAATCAAGAACTGGAATTAAAAGAGAACATAATATTCATAGCAAATGGAGTTTGACATAAACCATGACTCCAGCTTGGGTTGGGATTTTATAATAGAGAGATTCTAGTGCATGGTAACATATGATTATAAGTTCATTTAAGGTAAATCTTATTACTAATTGGGTGGCCATGGCATGCTATGCTAGGTGTTAACCATGGTCTATGAGTTCATAAAATGATTTAGAGAAATCATTTATGGTAAGAAAGAGTTCTGATGATATTAAGAGTTGATATCATGTCTCATTACCAATTAGTGATGAGCCTAGTAGGTCACACATATACACAAGTTATCACCTATTTAAATATGATTTAATTAATTAATTAAAGAATTTAATTAATTAATTAATTAATTAGGTTTGGTTTGCAATTAAATTGCAAAGTCTTTATCATGACTTGAAACCAAATCTAGATTATTGGATGTACAGTATAAGTTAAATTTATATTTAAAGTGTTTAAATATGAATTTAATTAATGAGAAATTTATTAATAGAGATTAATTAATTAATTTATATTTGATATAAATTAGAAGAAGAAAAATAATTATTTTGGGTTAAGAACTCAAAATTAAGACACAGGGACATTTTGGCCATTTCACAGTGTGACACGTGGCACCATTAGATGGTGACACATGGGATTACACATAAGCTTGCCAAATGTTTTTTAATCATGTAAGATGATTAAAATCAAGATTAAATATAGGTTTGACACTTGGCACAATGTGATTGGGTCACTTAAACCTAGAGCTAATCAAAGGGTGACATGTGGCAAGGGTTTATTGTGTTAACCTAGCTATATAAGTGTTATTATGAAAAAGAAAAACAACCAGCAGCCACTCCTCTCCTTTTTCACGCCATTTTGAGGCTCTCCACCTATTCTTCTTCATCTCTCATCAATTCAAAGAGATTAGCCATCAATCTCTTGAATTAAGAACACTAGAAATTGTTTCTAGTGCCTTGTTTACATCTTTAATCTCTTAAAAGGCAGAACTTGAATTTCTAATTAATAGAAAAAGCTTTAGAAGCTGTTCAAGGGCTGTCATAGGTGTTCTTGGTGTGGACAAGCTAGAGGGACAACATTTGGTGTCCTGAAGATGAATCTCAAAGGCGCAGACACGCTGCAGTGCATCAAGAGGTTAGTGTAATCGTTCTTGATTTAATCTAGGATTCTAAAATTAATCTGATTAATTTTAAAATCCTAAATGGCAAATACAGATCCAAAAGCATATTAAAAGAGTTTTAACGTATTGTTTATCATTGAAATCAAATAGTTAAAAATAAATCTTGCATGATGCATGTGACCCTAGGTGAAAATTTTTGAATTCAATGGTATAAACTTGTGTTTTTCACACTTCCGTTCCTTCAATTGGTATCAGAGCCACTATATTTGCCATTTAGATTGATGTTTATATGATTTAATTGTGTGTTTGATCATGAGATCAAAAGTTCATCACTGCTTGCAAAGCCAAGGTGGCGGCACAAATGATGAACACCATGGTGCGCATGGTTGATGCACCAAAATGGTGTGCAAAGGTAAATGGATGGCGAATATGCAATTTTTGTATGATCTAAGATCCATTTTGTGTCTAATTAAATTGTTTAATTAGAATTTTTATCACACAATTAAATTATGATTCAAATCAGAATTTTAAAAATTGTTTGAATATGATTCAAATCTGAATTTTAAAAGTTGTTTGAATGTGATTCAAATATGAATTTTTAAAGTTATTTGAATCATATTTAAATCTGATTTTTTAAAATTGATTGAATAAAATTCAAATCTGATTTTTTAAAAAATGTTTGAATGTGATTCAAATCTGATTTTTAAAAAAATGTTTGAATGTGATTCAAATCTGAATTTTTAAAGTTGTTTGAATGTGATTCAAATCTGAATTTTTAAATTTTTTTGAATGAGATTCAAATCTGAATTCTTAAATTTATTTGAATCATATTCAAATCTGGATATTTAAGTTGAATATGAGATATTCAATTTAATTTAAGTATGTATGTTTTATTTAATTGTTAAATAGTGATATGCATGATAGATGATCATGGACTATAAAAGACCAATGTGATTGGATTTATTTCTTTTATGTTTCTTTGGGACTGTAAATTAATTAATTTATTTTAATTTATTTTGGGCATGTATTATTAAGTTTGTAATAATTTTTGGGTTGTAATTTCATTTATTTAAGTTCTTGTAAATTCGCCTTGGTATGCCAAGGATTACTATGTAATATTGGATTGCAAGAAGTTCAAGGAGGTCAAGAGCATTGGTGGGACCAGTGGGAGGAATTCAAGATCAAGTGTTGATTATGTACTCCTTCAGCAACTCTTGTAAAATGAATGAATGAAATGCACCTAGGAATGCCCTGATTCAATTCTTGGTGGCTCAAAATTGAATCCCTTAGAAAGTCCATGATCATACCATATTTATTGCTTATCCATGAATGCATGAGATGTATGGGAATGTATGCTATTATATGATATAGGCATGCTAATTGGATAATGTGCAAAGTGAGACCTTAATAGTAATTAAAATGACCATAAAATTTTCCAAACAAATGATTAAGTTGGAAATGCTATAATTAAAGTAATTATAACATAGGCCCTCCATTGTCAATTATTTTAAGAAATTTTAAATAGTTACATAAGATGCAATTAATTTAAGAGATTTTCTAAAGAATAATTGTTAAGCATGAGATATTGTAAATATGTAAATGGTCTGGTGTCCAATATTGGATGTACCTAAGGACATTAAAATTATTTGCATAATTACTGGCTCAATGGGATCAACTTAACTAATGCAAGATAAGTCAACAATGGATGTACCTGAGATTTTGAGCATTAGGGGCTAGGTAAAGGATTGAACCTCACATGAGATGTGATGGGCAAGGAGTTGTTCACTTATAGTTTATTGTAATTCCAATAATGGATGTACCTGAGGATGATCAATAGAATTATAAGAATTCAATCACCCACTAGAAATCCATCCAACTAGGATTTCCGTTTTCTACTTTGGAAGTGTAGGATTCACTAAGTTAGTGGGAGGACCAATTTGATTAAAAGACCATAATCATTTTGGTTAATTACTTGATACATTTACTAATTAATCTAGTTATTTTCTGCAATTAATTTTCTGATAATAATGAGCACATAACAACCACCACCATCTAATATATACTTGCAAGCATACTTGATCGCAATAGGTTGACAGGACCTAATCTCTCTGATTGGCTAAGAAATTTGAAACTTGTCCTGAACCTTGAACATATAGGATATGTTCTAGATTCAAATGTTCCTGGTCCCTTACCTCCAAAGGCCATTCAAGAGGAACATGAAACTTTGGACAAGTGGAAGGAGCATGATATGAGAGCTAAGTGTTACATGCTTGCTTCCATGAGTAACGAGTTACAGAAGCAGCATGAGAACATGCAGAGTGCGAGTGAGATCCTCCTTCACCTACAAGAGTTGTATGGTGAGCACAGTAGGAATGCTAGGTATGAGATATCTAGGCAGCTGTTCTGCATCAGGATGTCTGAGGGACAAAATGTTGGGGATCATGTCCACAAGATGATTCGGCTGATTGAGCAGTTGGAACATCTTGACTTCAACATGGATTTCCAACTACAGACGGATTTGATCCTTCAGTCCCTTCCTGATTCTTTTGGGAATTTTGTGACAAATTTCCATATGACTAAACAGGAATGCACCTTAGCTGGTTGACTCAACATGCTGGTTATTGCCCAAAAGAATATGTCGGGCAATAAAAGAAAAGAGGTAGCTTTGATTTCATCTTCTTCTACTAGAAAGTCCAACAAGAAGAAGAGCAATAAGAAAAAGAAACGTCGGATTCCTGGTCCTTCCAAGAAGATAGCCAAATAGAGAAACAAAGATCAAAGTTGACAAAGGTAAAGGAAAGTGTTTCCACCATCAGCAGGAATGTGTTTCCACTACTAGCAGGAAAGTGTTTCCACTGTCCAGAGTATAGCAATATAAAAGAATGCAATGCCATGATGAAAATCAACTCAAAATTCAAAATATATTTGGCACTTAAGATTAGGTCTTGTTGCAGAAGATAGGATTGCAAAATTGGAGAAAATGAGGATTTTATCCTCATTGGGCTCTGAGCCTACTCCTACTTGTGAATCTTGCCTTCAAGGCAAAATGACTAGATCACCCTTTGTTGGACAAGGGCTAAGAGTTGAAAATATTTTGGAGCTAATACATAGTGATGTATGTGGTCCATTTAAGGAAATGGCTAGAGGTGGTTTTCATTATTTTATTACCTTTACTGATGATAAATCAAGGTTTGGGTATTTGTATTTGATGAAATACAGACATGAATCCTTTAAAAAGTTCAAAGAATTTAAATTTGAAGTAGAAAATCAAACAGGAAAGAGTATTAAAGCTCTTCGATCAGATCGTGGAGGTGAATATTTGAGTACTGAATTTGATGAATACTTGAGAGAGCACGGCATTGTTTCCCAGCTGACTCCTCCAAGAACGCCATAGCTGAATGGTGCATCTGAAAGGAGAAATCGTACCCTATTGGATATGGTACGTAGTATGATGAGCTATACTGATATGCCAATCTCCTTTTGGGGATTTGCATTAGAATCAGCTTTGTATATTCTGAATAGGATTCCATCAAAATCAGTTTCTTCCACACCTTATGAGATATGGCATGGAAGAAAACCAAGTCTTAAGCATGTTAAGATTTGGGGTTGTCCAACTTATATCAAAAAGCTGAACACTGATCAATTGGAGACCAGATCAGAAAAAGGTCGATTTGTTGGATATCCAAAAGATAATTTTGGATATTATTTTTATTTGCCTACTTCACAAAAGGTTGTGATAAGTAGAGATGCCACATTTCTTGAACAACAGTTTGTTCAAGAAGGAGGCAAAGGAAGGCAAATGAGTTAGAATTGGAGAATTCTGACCAACCAACAGATCAGATGGATATAGATTCATCTAGTCAACCTATACCCATTGATGAAACATCTACAGCTGTTCCTTGTAGAACAACCAGGGTATCTCACCTACCAGTGAGATATAGTTTTCTTCATGAAGAAGAACAAGAGTTGTCTACTCATGAAGAAGTAGATCATGGAGATGATCCACTTACCTATGAAGAAGCTATATCAGATATAGACTCTTCAAAATGGATTGATTCTATGAAATCTGGGATTGATTCCATATATAAGAATCAAGTTTGGGATCTTGTTGACCCACCTGAAGGTATTGTACCTATAGGGAACAAATGGGTTTTCAAGAAGAAAATTGATTCTGATGGAAAGGTAGAGACCTATAAGGCAAGGCTAGTAGCGAAAGGGTTTCGCCAAAGGCAAGGAATCGACTATGAGGAGACTTTCTCGCCTGTTGCCATGCTTAAATCAATTAGGATTTTATTAGCAATAGCTGCATACTATGATTATAAGATTTGGCAGATGGATGTCAAAACAGCTTTTCTCAATGGATACATTGAAGAAAACATTTTCATGGAACAACCTAGGGGTTTTGAATCCGAAGATGGTTCCAAGGTATGCAAGCTAAAGTGATCCATTTATGGGTTGAAGCAAGCTTCGAGAAGTTGGAAAATCCGTTTTGATGAAGCCATTAAATCCTTTGGTTTTATCAAAAATGAGGATGAGCCATGTGTATATAAGAAGGTTAGTGACAGTGCTATCACTTTCCTTGTCTTATAAGCGGATGACATACTATTGATGGGTAATGACACAGGTATGTTGACAACTATAAAGGTATGGTTGTCAAAAACATTCTCCATGAAAGACTTAGGGGAGGCAACCTATATTCTTGGGATTCGCATCTATAGAGATAGAGCGAAAAGAATAATTGATTTATCCCAAAGTATATACTTGGAAAAGGTGTTAAAGAGGTTTAACATGCTTGATTCCAAGAGAGGATTGTTACCAGTGAGACATGGTATCCACCTTTCTAAAGAGATGTCTCCAAAGACACCTGAAGAAAGAGATAAGATGGCCAGGATTCCATATGCTTCGGCTATTGGAAGTTTAATGTATGCAATGTTGTGTACTAGGCTGGATATCGCATATACTGTTAGTTTGACTAGTAGTTATCAATCGGATCCAGGTTTGGAACACTGGATAGCTGTTAAGAATATCCTTAAGTACTTGAGAAGAACTACGGATTTATTCTTGATTTATGGAGGTGGAGACTTGCAATTGGATGGTTATACTGATTCTAATTTCCAATCAGATATCGATGATAGAAAGTCTACCTCTGGATATGTATTCATTTGTAATGGAGGTGCAGTCAGTTGGAAGAGTTCCAAAAAGAGCACGACTGCAGATTCCACTACGAGGTCGAGTATATTGTCGCATCGATGCCGCAGCGAAGTTGTTTGGATAAAGAAGTTCGTGACAGAACTTACAGTAGTTCCTTCCATTGAGTCAGCAGTTCCACTACACTGTGGCAACAATGGAGCAGTCATATAGGCTAAGGAAGCAAGGTCTCACTAGAAATCCAAACACATAGAAAGGCACTACCACATTATCAGAGAAATAGTTCGGCAGGGTGATATAGCCATGCAGAAAATAGCATTAGCTGAAAATCACTAAGCCTATGTCACAGACACAGTTAGACCAACATCTTGAGAAGATAGGTCTAAGATATTGTAATGAATGGCTCTAGTGCTAGTGGGAAATTGTTAGTAGTATGCCCTAGAGCATATCATTTAGTATGTATCTTGTACATATTTTTATTAATAAAAGGCATTTCCACTTTTCCGTTTACATAATATATTTATGTGTAATAGAAAAGGTCCATTGATATTTTGTTAGAAATATTATTCTTAAGTTGTTAAGAATATGAGTGACAATATTTCTAGCACAAAGTATCATAAATAGGTTCACAATCGAGGATACTTTATAATAAGGACATGACTTATCCAGAAAGATTGTATTCATATTTGTTCCCAAGTTATTTATATGAGATATAAATAAGATGGAATGGTGAGTCTCATGCCATATCACAAACATGATAGGCACTTATAAATGATAAGTAGGCCGAACCAGTGACACTTATGACAAGCACATGGAGTTTACTCTTGTCAATGTTTTGTCATAAATCATATCAGTGCATATAATCTTTAGACCTGAGATAGCACAGTTATCTTGTATATAGGTAGTTTGAGTTTGATACTACTTTCATACTTGTACTATGTATGGGTATATGGTCATCTGTTGGCTCCTACTAGTTATATATGGAGGTAGGTGTTGATCAAGATGGAATCTGTTCCTCTAAGTAAATAGAGATAAAATCCTATGTTCATTTAATTGTTCTTGATGTTTCAAGTTCCTGGCCAGGATAGATAGATTTATTAAGAAAAGAGTTTCTGATGAGAAAATCTTTTAAATCAAGAACTGGAATTACAAGAGAACATAATATTCATAGCAAATGGAGTTTGACATAAACCATGACTCCAGCTTGAGTTGGGATTTTGTAACAGAGAGATTCTAGTGCATGGTAACATATGATTATAGGTCCATTTAAGGTAAACCTTATTACTAATTGGGTGGCCATGGCATGCTATGCTAGGTGTTAACCATGGTCTATGAGGTTCATAAAATGATTTAGAGAAATCATTTATGGTAAGAAAGAGTTCTGATGATATTAAGAGTTGATATCATGTCTCATTGCCAATTAGTGATGAGCCTAGTAAGTCACACACATACGCAAGTTATCACCTATTTAAATATGATTTAATTAATTAATTAAAGAGTCTAATTGATTAATTAAATAGGTTTGGTTTGCAATTAAATTGCAAAGTCTCTAGCATGACTTGAAACCAAATCTAGATTATTGGATGTATAGTATAAGTTAAATTTATGTTTAAAGTATTTAAATATGAATTTAATTAATGAGAAATTAATTAATAGAGATTAATTAATTAATTTATATTTGATATAAATTAGAAGAAGAAATATAATTATTTTGGGTTAAGAACTCAAAATTAAGACACAGGGGCATTTTGGCCATTTCACAGTGTGACACGTGGCACCATAAGATGGTGACACATGGGATTACACATAAGCTTGCCAAATGTTTTTTAATCATGTAAGATGATTAAAATCAAGATTAAATATAGGTTTGACACTTAGCACAATGTGATTGGGTCACTTAAACCTAGAGCTAATCAAAGGGTGACATGTGGCAAGGGTTTAATGTGTTAACCTAGCTATATAAGTGTTGTTATGAAAAAGTAAAACAACCAGCAGCCACTCCTCTCCTTTGTTACGCCATTTTGAGGCTCTCCACCTATTCTTCTTCATCTCTCATCAATTCAAAGAGATTAGCCATCAATCTCTTGAATTAAGAACACTAGAAATTGTTTCTAGTGCCTTGTTTACATCTTTAATCTCTTAAAAGGTAGAACTTGAATTTCTAATTAATTGAAAAAGCTTTAGAAGCTGTTCAAGGGCTGCCATAGGTGTTCTTGGTGTGAACAAGTTAGAGGGACATCATTTGGTGTCCTGAAGACGAATCTCAAAGGCGCAGACACGCTGTAGTGCATCAAGAGGTTAGTGTAATCGTTCTTGATTTAATCTAGGGTTCTAAAATTAATCTGATTAATTTTAAAATCTTAAATGGCAAATACAGATCCAAAAACATATTAAAAGGGTTTTAATGTGTTGTTTGTTATTGAAATCAAATAGTTAAAAATAAATCTTGCATGATGCATGTGACCGTAGGCGAAAATTTTTGAATTCAATGGTATAAACTAATGTTTTTCACGCTTCCGTTCCTTCACCTTCCCCTTCCCTGAGTCTTTGCTAACTGATGAAGGAACGGAAGCGTGAAAAACACAAGATTATACCATTGAATTCAAAAATTTTCACCTAGGGTCACATGCACCATGCAAGATTTATTTTTATCTATTTGATTTCAATGATAAACAACATATTAAAACTCTTTTAATATGTTTTTGGATCTGTATTTGCCATTTAAGATTTTAAAATTAATCAGATTAATTTTAGAACCTAGATTAAATCAAGAATGATTACACTAACCTCTTGATGTGCCGCAGTGTCTGCGCTTTGAGATTCTTCAGACACCAGATGTTGTCCCTCTAGCTTGTCCACACCAAGAACACCTATGGCAGCCCTTGAATAGCTTCTAAAGCTTTTTCTATTAATTAGAAAATCAAGTTCTGCCTTTTAAGAGATTAAAGATGTAAACAGGACACTAGAAACAATTTCTAGTGTTCTTAATTCAAGAGATTGATGGCTAATCTCTTTGAATTGATGAGAGATGAAGAGAAATAGCTGGAGAGGCTCAAAGTGGCGTGACATATGAGAGGAGAGGCTGCTGGTTGTGTTTTCTTTCATAACCCCACTTAAATAGCTAGGTTAACACATTAAACCTAGCCACATGTCACCTTTGATTAGCTCTAGGTTTAAGTGACAATCACATTGTGCCAAGTGTCAAACCAATATTTAATCTTGATTTTAATCATCTTACATGATTAAAAACATTTGGCAAGCTTATGTGTTATGCCATGTGTCACCATCTCATGGTGCCACGTGTCACACCGCAAAATGACCAAAATGCCCTCGTGTCTTAATTTTGAGTTCTCAACCCAAAATAATTATTTTCTTCTTCTAATTAATTTATATCAAATATAAATTAATTAATTAATCTCTATTAATTAATTTCTCATCAATTAAATTCATATTTAAACACTTTAAATATAAATTTAATTTATACTACACATCCAATAATCTAGATTTGGTTTCAAGTCATGCTAGGGACTTTGCAATCTAATTGCAAACCAAACCTATTTAATTAATCAATTAAACTCTTTAATTAATTAATTAAATCATATTTAAATAGGTGATAACTTGTGTATGTGTGTGACTTACTAGGCTCATCACTAATTGGCAATGAGACATGATATCAACTCTTAATATCATCAGAACTCTTTCTTACCATAAATGATTTCTCTAAATCATTTTATGAACCTCATAGACCATGGTTAACACCTAGCATAGCATGCCATGGCCACCCAATTAGTAATAAGAATTACCTTAAATGAACCTATAATCATATGTTACCATGCACTAGAATCTCTCTGTTACAAAATCCCAACTCAAGCTGGAGTCATGGTTTATGTCAAACTCCATTTGCTATGAATATTATGTTCTCTTTTAATTCGATTCTTGATTAAAAGATTTTTCTCATCGAAACTCTTTATGAATAAATCTATGCGTCTGCCAGTAACTTGAAACATCAAGAACAATTAAATGAACATAGGATTTTATCTCTATTTACTTAGAGGAACAGATTCCTTCTTGATCAACACCTACCTCCATATATAACTAGCAAGAGCCAACACATGCCCATATACCCATACATAGTACAAGTATGAAAGCGAGATCAAACTCAAACTACCTATATACAAGATAATCGTGCTATCTCAGTCTAAAGATTATATGCACTGATATGATTTATGACAAAACATTGACAAGAGTAAACTCCATGTGCTTGTCATAAGTGTCACCGGTTCGCCTACTTATCATTTATAAGTGCCTATCATGTTTGTTATATGGCATGAGACTCACCATTCCATCTTATTTATATCTCATATAAATAACTTGGGAACAAACATGAATACAATCTTTCTGGATAAGTCATGTCCTTATTATGAAGTATCCTCGATTGTGAACCTATTTATGATACTTTGTGCTAGAAATATTGTCACTCATATTCTTAACAACTTAAGAATAATATTTCTAACAAAATATCAATGGACCTTTTCTATTACACATAAATATATTATGTAAACGGAAAAGTGGAAATGCCTTTTATTATTAAAAATATGTACAAGATACATACTAAATGATATGCTCTAGGGCATACTACTAACAATCTCCCACTAGCACTAGAGCCATTCATTATAATATCTTAGACCCATCTTCTCAAGATGTCGATCTAATCGAGCTTATGACACAGGCTTAGTGAATGGATCAGCTGAATTTTTCAGCTGATGTTATTTTTCTGCATGACTATATCGCCTTGCCCAACTATATCTCTGATAATGTGATAATGCCTTTCTATGTGTTTGGATTTTGGTGAGACCTTAGTTCCTTAGTCTGTATGACTGCTCCATTATTGTCACAGTGTAGTGGAACTGCTGACTTAATGGAAGGAACTACTGTAAGTTCTATCACGAACTTCTTTATCCAAACAGCTTCCTTTGCGAGATCCGATGCGAGAATATACTCACCTCGATAGTAGAATCTGCAATGTGCTCGCTTGGAACTCTTCCAACCGATCGCACCTCCATTACAAATGAACACATATCTAGAGGTAGACTTTCTATCATCGATATCATCGAAATCGTAATCGATATAACCATCCAATTGCAAGTCTCCACCTCCATAAATCAAGAATAAATCCTTAGTTCTTCTCAAGTACTTAAGGATATTCTTGACAGCTACCCAGTGTTCCAAACCTGGATTGGATTGATACCTGCTAGTCAAACTAACAGCATATGCGATATCCGGCCTAGTACACAACATTGCATACATTAAACTTCCAATAGCCGAAGCATATGGAATCCTGGCCATCTTATCTCTTTCTTTAGGTGTCTTTGGAGACATCTCTTTAGAAAGATGGATACCATGTCTCACTGGTAACAATCCTCTCTTGGAATCAAGCATGTTGTCGACACCATATTTTGGCCGATCCCTAGAATCAATAAAAAAATCTTTTTTGAACAGCTAATCACGTTTCCAGTCCCTCTTTGATAGGCGGTCACATTTCCGATCTCTCCTCACAGAGAATTGAATCAATGCTAAGTCCTCACATTCATTAAAGCCTCGCCGATCTCTCTAAATCATTTTACCGACCTCTCAAACCCGATGTCGGATTTCCGGACCTGTCAAGAATATTCCTGATCTCTGTTGATGAATAAAATGAACGGGCACTAGATCTTTTCCTACCAGTTTTATTGCCGACCTCCTTTCCGAAAGTTTAAGAGCTAAAGTTTTGGTTCGATTCCGATCTTAAGTGTTCGAGTTAAATTTTCGGTCAAGTTCTGTTCAGCATTTCTTCCCTACCGATCTCATGTTCAAAGTGCTTTCCGATCTCTCATACTTAGATTAATAATCACATTTAGTTTTTGTTTTGCTGTGCTCATACAATCAAATACTCAGACAAATAATGGTTTAAAATTTTCCGATCACAATCATTCATTCAACAAAAGGCATTTCATTTCATGTCATAATTTGTACAAGTTATTCGGCTGGGGGATCACCCCCAGCCTGATCTACATTTGGATCACTCCCTCTCTCCCTCTCACCCTCGGCTTCATCCTCACTGTCTTCATCATTGTCCTCAGGAGCCACGTCTGCCATCCAAGAAAAGTCTTCTTAGGTAACGCTCTGGAGTGCGGCCAAGAGATCCTTGTGAGCCTTCACATAGGCCTCGGCTATTCCGTCACCATCTCCTCATCCCTCTCCTTAAGCTCCTTGTCTTTCTCCTTAAGCTCCTTATCCTTCGCCTCAAGTTCCTCTATAAGTTGAGCGACACAGTAACCGTTGGCGTGAAGCACTGGACTTCCTTAAGAGCACGGTCCCTCTCATCCAAAACACGATTACATTCGGCCAACCGGTCTTCATGGAGCTTTGCCGTCCCTCGACTTGAGATATATAATCCCGGCGGATGAGAGTTGGGATCGGAGGAATCCACCTCCGATTCTTCTTCCCGATCTCCTTACCCGGTAGCTGAATCCTTTCCGGATCATGGTGCGGTTCACGGACACTCCACGTTTAAACTCATGGTCCGAGTCAATATGTCGTCGAGACCATTACGAGATAACTGTCCGATCCTCTGAAAGAAGATGGTAGACCCGGGACTTTGGCGAAATCAGAGTTCTCCTTGACGGTCCGGTTATTCCTCAAGCAGTCGATCAGTACTTGAGCGCCCCGAGAAGAGGTCCTCCCAGAAGCTTGAGAAGGCCCCCCTTCCCTGCTTGGAACAACTGCAAGAGTCGGAGGCTGCTCCTCCGATCTAGGAGGAGATCGGGTAGCTTCAGTGGTCGGCGGACCAGAAGGTTGGGGAGGATCACTTTGTATCTCCCGTGTTCGTGACCGGGCGTTTGGAGTCGTTCCGAACGCTTTATCTCCTTTATCTTCCGGGAGATCTCTCTCTCCTTCTTCCGTTTCCTTGAACCCTCACCACCCGCCATACCTGCACAAAGAAAAGGTTAGTGAGATCACTAAGGTCGTGAGAATTGAGATATAGAAAATACCGATGCCGAGGTTAGAGAGCGGAAGTTCGCGGTCTTGGCCAGTGAGCAGCTGAACAGTCCAATGGTGCAGCTCGGCAGTCACCGAATCCAAACAAGAATACTTTTAGTGGCAGCCTCACTCTTCAGATCCATCACTATCAAACTTTCCTCTTCGCTCGAGGTAATATGGTTGGAAGCAAGGGTCCACTGGTACCACCAGTGCGGGGAAGTCCTCAAAGCGGCTCGGATCTTTGCTCCTCACAATGAAGAAACGATTCTTCCAGTTCTTAAGAGACGAGGGCAGATCGGAAAAGAGCCCGCAATTAGGCTTCGCCTGAAAGAACCAGTGGTCATCGTCCTTTCGGTGAGTTAGCCGGTGCAGCTTGGCGAACACTTTAGCTGTAGGTCTGATTCCCTTAGCTCGGCATAGACCTCGGAAAGCAACCAAGATCCGCCACGAGTTGGGGTGGATTTGAACAATGGATATTCGGTGAAATTTTAGGACCTCCTTATAGAAATCGGCTAGAGGGAACCTCAGACCGGCCTTTAACTGCTCTTCGTACACCATGACCATGTCATCCTCTTCAAAAGAATGATCGACACGAAGATCGCCATGGCACTTGATCAGCTCATATGAATCAGGACAAATGTTGTATTCTTGAACAAACGATTGCAGATCGGATTCCCGAAGAACCGATGGAAGCTCGTCTATAGGAAGGGTCTCTCTCCTTAAAGAAGGGCGCGTACGCCTTAATGGTACGACCCGACCCCGACCTGGAGCAGGGACCCTAAGGGGTCCAGGTTGCGCGCTTGGCCCGACTGCCTCTTCTTCATCAGACGATGACCAAGAGAACTCAATGGAAGGAGGGCTCGCCGCTCTCTGACCTTCGGCACCGCTCATTTTCAAAAGAAACAAAGAACTTAAACAAAAAGAAGATCAAAGTCCTTACCATAGTATAATCGTCGTCGGAGAAACTGGAGAAAATGAGAGAACTTCGAAGCTATGAGCAGGAGACTGAAAATGAAATGAGAGAACAACTGGCTAACCCTCCCCTATTTATACTAGTCCGAGCATTTAATGCTCGCGAGGTTCTAGGCGGCGCATCGATTGGTGAGACTCGGCGGTACATTACGACCCTTCTCTCAAATATCCGAATGTTCAGAGATCGATTAATTGGAGATCGGCATAATAAGTTAAATATTTTGAATAAAGGATTAGTCAAGTGTCATTCAAGTAAAGAACCAGATCGGATAACCACCTTAGAGATCGGAAAATAATCAATGCAAAAATAATAAGATGATAACTGCTAAATAAAGTCTTTATTTGCAAAAAGATCGGATTACATCATTTGGGCGATCTCTAGGGATCGGATTACAATAAAGGACAGACTACATCATTTGGGTGATCTCTAGAGATCTGATTACATTGACAGACTACATCATTTGGGCGATCTCTAGAGATCGGATTACACTAACATTGGATCACATCATTTCTGTGATCTCTAGAGACCGGTGAAAAATCCTATCTGAAGAGGCTGATCTAAGGATCAGTTTATAAGCGATCCCAAGGATACTCCCGGAAGATCTAAGGATCGGTTATAATCGATCCCAAGGATACTCGGAAGATCCATGGATCGATTTATAACTAATGCCAAGGATACTCCCGGGTGATCTAAGGATCGGTTTATAATCGATCCCAAGGATATTACCGACCGGATGCTTCATCATTGTCGGAACACCCAATGTGGATCAGAATCGCTGTCGGAACACTCAATGTGATGAGAAGCCGAATGAACTCAGTTGAGCAACTCGAGATCGGTACAACCAAAGCCCGCAATACGGATCGGTCAAATCCAGTTCTCTCACCATCGTCAATTAGGACCATCCAATCACCGGGATCGTAAATTTTCAGTCGAGGAATAGGGAATTCCATCGGAAGAGGATCAAAACCACAGTTGTAGCCGGAACTTTCCCGAGCAGCTAGAACCAAGAAACAAGGAGAAAGAGAAAAATCGAATGAAGGAAATGCCACTATCAACGAGGGGTATATAGGGAAAATGGGCATTTAATCTTTGGCGGAAAGCAAGCGGGCGTTTGAAAATCGAGATGTAATTAATGCTTGGACCGAATCGGTGATCAAGGGATAAGAGAGATCGGAGATAGGAGATCGGCATGAGAGATCGGAATAGGAGCTAGGGAGGATCGGAAGACAAAAAGAATAAGACAAATTCCAATAACCGTCGTCGAATCGGAGCGAGGTAGTTAAAGCGTGTGACGAGATCTCCACATACGCCTAAGAATCGCCCGCAATCTTGACAGTGCGTGGTATGTCATGGATCCTGTACATCCCAATCTCCACCGTTGATCTCACTTGTAAGGATGAATCCGGAACCCTTGGATCAAAAGAAGATGACAATACCGGCGTTTTTCACTCTCGGCCCTCGGATCGTTCGGACAAGAGGATTCAAGACCGTCCGGATTAAAAGAGGAAAAGGACAAATACTTTGAGAAGCGATCTCAGCCATAAGTTTTGATTCTCTTTAATTACTGAACATCCGATCATTTAATTCAAAATCGACCCTCCATCTCCTCAAAATGAATCGACCCTTCATAGGAGCACCCGATTCCTATAAATACTGCATGAAAAAAGCTGTTCAGGGACGAAAAAAGCGGACAAAAAAATATAGACAAGAGGTTGCTATTATCGTGGAGGAACTCAAACTTCATTCGATTTGTTACTCTGTGTTTTGTAGTGATTAAAAGACTTTTGAAACTAGTTTTCAGGAGTGTTTTCTTGGAAAAGGTTTTGAATACTGGAACTCCATATTTCCAGTTTGTTCATTACCTGACATCAACTCTCAGGCTGATCAATCCGCCATCTTCATCACTATTTACCATCTCATAGTTATTTCAATATATTTGGCTCCTCACAGGTAAGAGCTCATACTGTTGTTTACGTTTATTTTCCACACTTCCTTTGTTCTTTATACATCTGCAACTTCCTTCAAAGATTATTTTGCACTAGAGAATCTCAAAAGGTGTTATTGTAGGAGTTCATGCTACTGTTTTATTAAGCGTCCACGTTTATTTTCCGCATTTTCCTTGTTTTCTTACATCTGCGATTTTCTTCAAGTTTACTTTTTGCACGAACGATCCCCAAAGAATGACACTCCTAAATCATTTCTTTAGTGATCAGTTTATTTTTATTAATCTTCATCATTTCTGAAAGCAAGTTTTCTAACTCCCAGTAGTATGTAAATGTTTGGGTAAACGTAGGCAACTGCGACTTAGAGGTCTCTTTTGAGGGAAGACATGAATAACACGTCAGGAAAATAGCCAAACTATTAGGCTGACATAAATGGCAGATCAGCAAAGAGGCCATAAAGTGAGACAAAACCAAAGTAAACGAAATAGAATAGATCGGTCATTAACAGATATTGGTAAAAATGAATATCTGGAAGGTCGGTAAATTAAGTCTAGTTTTCCCCGTCTAGCCAAAAGGTATCGAGAAGCCTTATCCCTGACATCTTTGAACGCCAGGATCTTTAACTTTAGGTTCTTAGGACATCAAAATTCGGAGATCGTAAAAGTCTTTTTCGTGCTCTGTTAACTTAAAAGAGATCGGAGGAGAGTTCTTATCCGGTCTTAACTCAAAATTTTGCTAACTATTAAATAGGGATCGGAGGAGAGTTCTTATCCGGTCCCAACTCGAGACCTAAATAACTTAAAAGAGATCGGAGGAGAGTTCTTATCCGGTCTCAACTTAAAATTCTAATAACTATAAAAAGGAGATCGGAGGAGGGTTCTTATCCGGTCTCCTCTCAAAATTTTAATAAATAACTTAAAAGAGATCGGAGGAGGATTCTTATCCGGTCTCCCTTCAAAATTTTAATAAACATTAAATAAGGATCGGAGGAGAGTTCTTATCCGGTCTCCACCTCAAATTTTAATAAACATCTGAAAGAGATCGGAGGAGAATTCTTATCCGGTCTCATCCTCAAAACTTTAAATAAATAACCTAAAAGAGACCGGAGGAGAATTCTTATCCGGTCTCCCCTCAAAACTTTAATAACTTAAAAGAGGTCGGAGGAGAGTTCTTATCCGATTCTCACACTCGTTCACTAAGGTTGTCTCATTTACTTATGTATCTGGGTGATCCAAATTTAGTGAAAAATCAAACATTCCTTCTATCTAAAGGATTAACATTGCCGCCTAAGCCCTTCTAACTAATTTGTAAAGGACGCAGAATTAAATCTACTTACCCTTATTAAGGGACGAGGTGGGGTGCCTAACACCTTCCCCACCCGTTTACGGACCCCGAACTTAGAATCTCTGTTTTAAAGTGGTTTCATTTTTAATTTAACTTCTCAAATGGTTTTCTTTAGTTTCCCTCAAAACTAAGGTGGCGACTCCTCACTCTTTCCCACTTCGGTGAGTGATCGTCCGGGCGACCGCAAAATCCCATTGCGACAGCTTGGCGACTCCACTGGGGAAATCTAGGGACTCAACCCCAGTCTAGAGGCCCAAAAGTAGGCTTAATTTTTGTCCGATCAAATTATATTTAGAGGGGCTCACTCGGCGATGTCTCATATGCTAATTATTATTGCTACTAACTATTTTGTTTTGCCTGTTCTATCTCTTACAGTGCTCTTCATTTCGAAAAAGAAAAAAGGAAAAAATGGAAAAATAAAATCCCCCTGAATTGGGAAGAGGTAAAGGTGTCCCTTCACACACTGAACACTCACACAATGTCCTCACACACTATGGTCCTAACCCGGGCTTTCTTACCCTTTTAGGAAAGTAGGAGGGAGTCATGTAGCGGTACCCGTGGGTTTTACCCCGTTAGTATCCGTGAAGGCTTCTGCTCAAATTGAAACTCGTTCTATTTACCGTGATACCCGTGGAATTTTCCCGACAATATCATGGGGGTAGAATGGGGCTCTACTGTTTACAGTAGGGGCAATTTGGGAACCTGTGGCTATTAGAAAAATTAGATCCTGAGCTAAACCGTCACGATAGTTGAAAGCCGTAGTAAACTACCTTATAAGATAGAACTAATCCAAATAGGTAGCGCTTACCCGGTATCAGGAGTCTCCCTATTATAGGACAAAAAGGGACATGTTTACTCTTACTTTGCTCTCTTTTGATTTCCTTTCGTTCATTTTGTGAGGGTAATCTTGAATTCTACTGAAACACCTACACATTTTCCTACTTTGATAAATGTGTACGTGTCACCCTGTCAACAGTATGATTCAAAATTACCCTAATTTGTCTTACTAACGAATCTTCTCACAGGCATTACCAAACCAAGAGTTTGTAGAAGGATAGGCATCATTTTTATCATGGCATCCTCGAGTCAGTCGGCAGAAAAGGTTCAGAATGCTAAACTTTGGTGCAGATCGGCTCATAGTCGTACCCTCCCAAAATGATGCTTTAGGCACGCTAGCTCGCTACCTTCACCGGATTTGGATAAAATAGAGGTCAAAATGAACAACCTCGAAGTCCATCTAGTAGATGGAGGTCGCTTCGATCGAGTCAAAGGTGCAGTTTGAAGAAAAATGCGGAAGGATTGCAACCTTAATGCAAGTCAAGGTCCAAATCCGGCATTAAAAGCCATGTTGTCGGTTTGGAATCCTAAGTGCAGTATTCTCTTTCAATGATATTGACACGGTCCCCACTATGGAAGAATATCAAGCATTCTTTGGGAATCCCATACTCCTTGCGAGCAGGATCTACTTACACCTCGAGCATAGACGGACACGAAGCGGTTGGCACACATGTTGGGTTTTCCCGGAAGAAGTGAAGTCGAGAGAAAGCAGTCAAAGGAACACGCATGGATGGTATTGGGCGTACCTTGAGAAGCGGTTAGATCATTACCTCCAAGAGAAAGCGGTGGGATCAAGCTTCCATGGCACTCGCCTTGGGAATCTATGGTCACATT
Source organism: Hevea brasiliensis (assembly GCF_030052815.1). Lineage (NCBI taxonomy): Eukaryota > Viridiplantae > Streptophyta > Magnoliopsida > Malpighiales > Euphorbiaceae > Hevea > Hevea brasiliensis. The sequence continues at coordinate 43,206,349 of NC_079493.1, read as the reverse complement.
CCGGGGCCATTGAGGATCATCACTTGCGGTCTGCGGTGGAGGTATTTTGGGCGGATAGAAAGACGAGGATCAATACGATACCAGCAATTCTTGCGAAACCTTGTTAACCCTAACTACTGCGGACAACGGGAAAGGGTCCATTAAGTGTTGCTCTCAGTTGTTATACCTCTGGACTATCAGTCACATGTGTCCTGTGGAGACAAAAGGATTGACTTGGTACCTTGACCAGCCTCCCATTGAGAAGATGACCCGGTTAGTGATCAGCCCGAAGAATGAAAAACAGTGGCGGGAACGGATTTTGAGTTTCAATAGCCATGGTTACTGTTGGAGGAAGCTGTGGACGTCAAGTCAACCCTTCTTGATCGGTACAGGAGGTATTCAGTCGGTGTCCCTGATTGGGATAACCGGGTACACAAGTTACACTCCGGCATTGGTAATGAGGCAGTTCGGCTCAACACAATCTGTGATCAACATTGAAGAATACCACCAAGGTCACTTCTACCATGAGCTCAAGGAAGAAGAAGGGTTGAAAATGGCTCGCAAGTCCTGGGAAAGCATCACTCTGATAGAGAAATCACCCAAAGGCCCAAGTGCCTCGGGCGATTATCTTAAATGGAGAAGCGCGGGGCCGAGAACACTCTCTTGTAGAATTCAGGACGACAACCCTCGCCAAGACGCCTTATTAGAGGAAGCTGATAATCGCCTGGTTGACTCGCTACAAAAGGCAAATACCGAGAACTCACAATTGCAGGAACAAATAAAACAGCTGAAGGACCAACAGCAGAAAATTAAGAGGAGGATAAGAAAGCTCAGGGAAGAGGCAAGGGCCGAAAAAATAGGGTTCGAAGAGCAAGAGGTACAGTGGGAAAAGGAAAGAGACTCTCTCCAAGCTGAGGTTAAAGAGATGAAAGGGCAGAATAGTAAGCTTCAGGAAAGGATGAAGTACCAAGAGGTACTCGTTGAAGAGTATAAACAGGAAAACAAGAAGAAGAAGCTAGAATTAAAAGAACAGGCACTCCTCATCAACGACATCTTGAAAGAGTGCGCTAAAGAAAGGAAGGAGAAAGAGAAACAAGCGGCCCTCTATCAAGGGTGAAAGAAAATGTGGACCAGTTGGAGAAGATGATAGCACGGGGAAAAAGGAACTATTACAGATCAAGTATGCTCTGAAAGTGTTCGACCACCAAGCAAGAAGAAAGGTTATATGGGTATCTCGAGAAAATGTCATCTTATTATAAAGAATCTTCGAGCCTAGGCCAAGTTAAAAGAAACGATGTACAAATTACTCAGTTAATGAAGTGATTTTTGGAGCTTTGTTTAGCAAAAATTGTGAATGAATAGTATGACTCCCGTAGGAACTTCCTCGCTAGGGTTATGTGAAAAATTGAAACGCGCTATATGGGCCAGTATCATAAATGCGCATTCAATCCCGTCATTCACGGTCAGACTATCGAACGATGCCATGATAAAGCTGAGGCAATTATCCTTTTTAAAGATTTCAACTTGTCTCTCAAATGCCACTGTATCCTTCGTCCAGACCAGGACTTTTAGTTTCTCTGCAAAAATTCAAATTTTATTTAAAATTTTCTTTTTACTCCTCACAGAAATCAATATTGATTCAAACAAGGCAAGTCGACCAAACACAGTTCAACCCAAGCGAGTGTACTTAACAAGATCTCGAACAAGGAAGATAATGGAAAATCGGGAGCAATCTGAGAACCTACGAGGCGGTCTCAGAGTTGAAAGATCGACTTTACGAAATTATGAGACTAATGAAGGAAATGTCTCAGAACAAACCTACTTGAGAACCTAGCCCACCATTACCTCCTCGCCCCTCTGAGAAATGATCCTCAACAAGCTTCAACCTCTTTTACCTTTGGTCTCCCATTCGGACCCGACAATCACTTGTCAATCCGGTGACCATAAATAATGACCCACCTTTTTCCTATTACCGGCCGTCTCAAATGCCGAGCCTCACCATTCAATCCCGATCCTCCGATTTACTCCACCCCTCGGCTCGGTTGGAGGAGCATATCATCTGATGGAAGGAGAACATAGGGCGAGAGATAACGAAACTATCGCCTAGAAGAAAGATTGAGAGCAATAGAAATTTGAACATGTATGGTTCGATCGATGTGTAAATCACGAGATTGGTGCGGATGTGGTGGTACCACCCAAATTCAAGGTTCGGATTTAGACAAGTACACGGAAACTCGGATCCCGCATCCACGGCAACCTACATTGCCAAAATGCGCCTTAACGGAAGGCGATAGACTTCTCATTCACTTCTTTCACGAGAGCCTCTCGGAGCGGCTACGAGATGGTGCATACAATTGGACAGAGCAAGCTACACTCCTGGAAGGATTTAGCGATACCTTTACGAAGCAATATAAATTCAATTGTGATGCGGCACCCACAAGGAGGGACCTCGGAACACAGTGCAGAAAGGCGGGAGAGTTTCAAGCGATCGCCCAACGATGGAGGAGAAGGCTGCGAAGTACATCCTCCGGTGGACCGACAATGAACTTTGCTCCTATTCATCGAAACATTAAAGGCTCCTACTTCAACTGATGATTGGCAATACCTCCAATAGCTTCTCGGATATCATCAAGCGGTGAGAGAATTGAAGCTAATCGAAAATAGGAAGACTACGAGAGTTGGTGAAAACCACTGTGAAGAAGCCCGCCAATTTTGGCAAAAGAAGGAAGGTGATGTACACTCTGTCACCGTCCAAATAATTACCCCAATTTCCCCAAAATAACTACTGCCATATTCCCCTCCCATGGCCAAACCATCGCCAACATTCCACCTCCTTTCCTAATTATCCACAAACACGCCCACAATACGCCCCACCCACAAATTTCCAACCAAGACCACCTCCTCCACCAACTCAACCACGACCACCACAAAATAACCCGAGACCTCCAAGGAATCTGATCCACCCCTTCCTCCCTCTCGGTGAAATATACCGATACCTTGTCGGTATAAACCAAATCGTACCAGTCCCTTTGGACCCAATCCAGCCACAGTATCCCAGGTGGTATGATGCCACTGCCCGGTGTGAGTACCATGCAGGGGCATTCAACCGATAACTGCGGGGCACTCAGAGGGAGAGTGCACGCTTTAATCCGGAGCAGGTGGTTGAAGATTGAGGGAATGGTTCCCTCCCAATGTCACCTCAAATCCACCGCCCAACCATAATGCGGGTAGTGGTGTAAATATGATTGAGTCAGGAAAGGATCGACACAGGAAGTGGACAAGTTGGTCCCTTACTTCAAAGAAATTTTTGCCATGTCGGTAAGAGAGGGTCACCTTGCCCCGAACAGCGGGATTAGAGGAGAATACGGGGTGTCCTTACCATGGAGGGGCAGCTGATCATGAGCTGCGAGATTGTGAGGGGTTCAGGCAAGAGGTCCGGAACTTATTGTCTTTTAAGGTTCTGAGATGTCAGAAGAGGTCAAAGACGGAAGGGGAAGTGAACACCACAAGATTCAGCCAAACTGCTTCTACCTCCAAGCCCAGAATCACCTTCTCACCCCCAGTAGCCTCACCACGATGCTGATTATTCGGACTCATACAGCTCCCCATCACCAACACTCATGCTGTCCCTTGGAACTATAATTTCCAAGTTTTTACTCAGGGAGCGTCAAGCAGCACATCCGCTCCTAGCCTTGCCTCACCTCCGGCACTACCAAAGCCATGTTTCGCTCCTCACGAGTACTTCAGGATGACTTATGCTGGACCTGCCAGCAACATCACTCCCCAAACAAGTCCCCAGCCTGTTATTGCAATAAAACCCTCTCCACCTGAGCAAGAAGTCGAGTTTATAACCCGAAGTGGGAGGTGTTACGGGAACGAGGAAAGAGAAAAGAGAAAAGGGAAAGTAAAGATGGGAGAGTCATCAAGAAACACGGAAGAGGAGGTTGAGAAAGCGAGGAAGCGAGCACATTGAACATAGAAGATGAAGAAGCTGTTGCTCCAAATAATGAAGCGAGCGAGTATGGCGTGGTGGAGCAGTTGAGAAAGACACCCGCTCGGATTTATTGTTATCGCTGATTTTGAGTTCGGAAGTGCACGACAAGCCTTACAGAGAATCCTGGATCGGGCCTTTGTCAACCCGACATTACTCGGGCGGTTGAGAAGTTAGTGGGACAAATCCGGGCATCGGCTCTGTAGCTTTTACGAAGAGGAGGTAGACCTGCGAGCTTAGGGCATAATAAAGCTCTGCATATAACGGTGAAATGTAAAGGCGTATAGTGGCCAAGGTCCTCATCGATAACGGATCGACCCTCAATGTCTTGCCTAGCGCTACCTTGGCTAGATTGCGGTTGACCAATCGGACATACGTCAAAGTGCTATGGTGGTGAGAGCTTTTGTGGAACAAGGAGAGAGGTCTTTGGGGACATTGACTTGCCAATCAGTCGGTGCATGTACTTTCAATATCACGTTTCAAGTGATGAACATTGAGCCGACCTACACCATCTTTGTTAGGAGGCCTTGGATCCATTCTGCGAATCTTTGTTCCTTGACTTTGCACGGAAGATCAAATACATTAAGGGCGGCAAAATCATCACGGTGAGGCGAAGAGGCCATCTTGGTCACCAAGCCGCAATCACTCCCTTATGTGGAAGCGGTAGGAGTCATTGGAAAGTTCTTTCCAGGCCCTCGAGTTGCAAGATCTTTGGGAAAGAGGGGCCATGGCTATGGTGGCCAAAGTAATGTCAAGAAGTGGGTATGAAGAGGGTAAAGGCCTAGGCGCCACATTACAAGGGATTCTCGAGCCTATCTGGCCATTCAAAAGATAGGCCGTTATGGTTTGGGGTATGAGGAGGATGCCCTCGCGGATGGGCAGTTCGGATGAGAAAAATGCTTGGGATCGGAGATTTGACGGAAGATGGGAAAGGTGAAAGTAGTCCGAGAATCACGGAAATCTTCACTAAACCGGTCATTCAACATCAAGCAAGTCTGGAAGAATCACCTGATGATCCATCCATAGATGTCATCCAACTGGATTCCTTGTATGAGGCCCTAGTTTCGCCAATGGCTGAAGAGCAGGAGCTTGACAACTGGACAACGGAGGATATCCCTGTACTCAATCTCGAGTAAAGTACCTCTGGTTATCTACACTTGATCACTTTGTCCATGGTGACAAGTGTAATACTGTAAATGGATCTTTTCTTATGGCATTAATATTAATGAATTAATAGCGCATTTTTAATCCAATACTCTTTTTCTTTCCTTTTTAATTCCATCCTTATAACATGTTCTATTCTTTATTCCTTCAGGACAATTCATCAATTAACACCTAATAATCCAATAGACTCAGAAATTCCTCTGGTTAATTTTGAAATCCCCATAACTGCCATTACTTCAAGTGATTCTGAGGAAGACCTTACAGAGGAAAGCAATGAAAAAGATGAACCCTCCCTCGTGCCTTGTGAAGATGAAACGCACACAATAAACTTAGGCACGGAAGAAGTAAAAAGGGAACTTAAGGTAGTGGAGAGTGAGGAATTGGGAGATATGATCGGTGCAGCTAAGGAATTTCTCGGCGTATTTTCATGGAGCTATGACGATATGGTCGGTTTGGACCCTCGGATAGTGACGCACAAGATTCCTTTAATTAGGAACGATCCGGTGAAGCGGCGAGGAGAATGAATCGATACCTTTGCTCAAGGTTGGGATGAAGTCAAAGCGATATGGCCGGGTTCTTAGAAGTGGTCAAATACCCCCAATGGGTGGCTAACGTCGTCCCGGTAATGAAGAAAGACGGGAGAGTCAGGGTGTGCGTTGACTACCGGGATCTTAATAAAGCTAGTTTGAAAGACGATTTCCCTCTCCCCCACATTGATGTGCTAGTTGACAATGCCGCGGGTTTGGGCAGATGTTCGTGTATTGATGGGGCATCAGGATACAATCAGATTCCGATGGACAAGGAAGACAAGGATAAAACTGCTTTTATCACCCAATGGGGGGTATTCTGCTATCGGGTCATGCCCTTCGGGTTGAAGAATGCCGGGGCTACTTACCAGCGCGCAATGGTCACATTATTCCACGATATGATGCATAAAGAAGTAGAGGTGTATGTGGATGATATGATCATCAAATCCCGGGGAGAGGAGAGCCACGTTCAGGTGATAAGGAGGGTGTTTGAAAGGCTCAGGAAATACCAGTTGAAGCTGAACCCTGCTAAGTGCATATTCGGAGCTAGATCGGGAAAATTGTTGGGATTCATAGTAAGCGAGAAAGGGATAGAAGTGGACCCAGACAAAGTTCGAGCTATTCAAGAAATGCCGTCCCCAAAAACAGAAAGGGAGGTGCGCAGTTTTCTGGGAAAGTTGAACTACATTTCGAGGTTTATTTCTAATCTCACTGCCAAAGCTGAGCCTATTTTCAGATTACTCCGGAAGAACAACCCTACCCAATGGGATTCGGATTGTCAAAAGGCTTTCGAGACAATCAAGCAGTATTTGTCAAATCCACCAGTATTGGTCCCACATGGCGGGAAGGCCTTTAATCCATGCACTGGCGGTCAACGAATTCTATGGGGTGTGTTTTGGGACAACATGATAATTCCGTAGAAAAGAGGGCCATTTATTACGAGCAAGAAGTTCAATGATTGTGAGTCAAGGTACTCCTTCTTAGAAAAGACTTGCTGCGCGTTAGCATGGACAGCAAATCGCCTCAAGCACTATATGTTGAATCACAAGACATGGCTTATCTCCAGGATGGATCCTATCAAATATGTATTCGAAAGCCCATTCGTGCCGGGAAGGATAGCCAAGTGGCAGGCTATACTCTCCCAATACGACATAGTCTACATGACCCAAAGCGGTGAAAGGTAGCGTGATTGCGACCTCTAGCGAGAAAACCCTATCGGGATTATGAAGCTCACGAATTTGAGTTCCACGATGAACATATTAATAAGGTAGGCGCAAAGAAGGCAGGCCAACCGATATATGGGAAATGTATTTTGATGGAGAAGTCAATTTATCAGGAAATGGACACGGAGCGGTACTAGTATCCCCGGACGGAAATCATGTCCCGCTAGCTGCTAAATTAGGGTTTGACTGTACCAACAATGTCGCAGAGTATGAAGCTTGTGTAATGGGTCTACATGCCGCTATAGAGATGAAAATCAGAAAGTTGGAGGTGTACGGAGACTCGGCTCTGATAATCTATCAAGTCAAGGGAGAATGGCAAACTAAGGATCCCAAGTTGATCCCATATCAGAAGTACTTACTGGAGTTGATCAAGAAATTCGAAGAAATCTCTTTCACTCACCTGAGTAGAGACAAGAATCAATTTGCTGATGCCTTAGCTACTCTAGCTGTTATGGCTCAAATCGAAGAAGGGCAGACATTTCAGACGTTGAAGATTAAGGTAAGGGATGAGCCAGCCTATTGCTTCATGATTGAAGAAGAGCCCGACGGAAAGCCTTGGTATCATGACATCCTAGTCTACTGTAGAACCAGAGAATTCCCCTCAGGGGTAAGCAAAAATGAAAAGAAGATGATTCGGAGGTTAGCATTAGGGTACTTTCCCAGTGGAGAAACCCTATACAAAAGAAGCTCCAACGGCCAGTGCGAGATGCGTAGATGCAAAAGAAGCAAAGAGAATCCTCTGTGAAACTCATGAGGGAAATTGTGCCACTCACGCCAATGGACACATGATGACGAAGCAAATCATGCGACGTGGGTATTTTTGGATCACAATGGAAAAGGATTGCATCGAGTATTTCCGGAAGTGCCACAAGTGTCAGATTTACGCAGATCCGATAAATGTGCCACCTCACAAGCTGTTCAATCTCGTCTCACCATGGCCTTTTGCAATGTGGGGCATAGATGTGATTGGTCCCATCAATCCCAAGGCATCCAATGGGCACAGATTCATCCTTGTAGCCATCGACTATTTCTCCAAGTGGGTCGAGGCGACATCCTATGCTCACATCACGCAGAACACGTTTCTCAAATTCTTCAGAAGCAATATCATCTGCGGCATGGTCTTAGAATGAAATTGTCGCGATAATGCCAAGAACTTGAATGGTCAGAAGATTCGGAATTATGTGATCAATACAAAATCCGACACCTCAATTCCTCCCCATACCGTCCCGGATGAATGGAGCGGTGGAAGCGCAAACAAAAACCTCAAGAGAATAATCCAGGAAAATGACGGTCACATATAGGGATTGGCATGATATGCTTCCCTACGCTCTTCACGCATACCGGACTTCCGTAAGAACCTCGACCGGGGCAACTCCATACTCACTGGTCTACGGGATGGAAGCTGTATTGCCTATTGAGGTTGAAATCCCGTCCCTAAGGATTTTGAAGGAATCAGGGATCGAAGAGTCAGAATGGATCCAGTCAAGGTTGGATCGATTGAATTTCTTTGGATGAGAAAAGGTTAACGACATGTCACGGACAATTATACGAGAGAAGAATGGCGGGGCATTTGATAAAAATGTACGCACACATGAATTCCAACCGGGGACCTAATCTTGAAGAAAGTCTTCTTGAACCAAAAGCGACCCGGGGCAAGTGGTCACCAACCTATGAGGACCCTATGTGGTTACAAAGACATTTTCCGGAGGAGCCTTGATCTTGACCCACATAGACGGTGAAGAATTCCCGAGACCAGTCAATGCCGACACTGTCAAGAGATACTATGCATAAAAAGGGGAAAGGGTGAAAACCTGAAAGGGCATCCAAAAAAAAAAAAAAAAAAAAAAAAATTCTTGGGGTGAAAACCCAAAAGGGCATCCCAAGAACCAAAGTGGAGAAATAAGGAAGAGGGTATGAAACCACGGATGGAGAAGAAACTGTCGCGACATGAAGCTTCAGAGAACTTGAAATAATGGCAGTTAAAAGACTTTAAAACTAACCATAAGGAATATGTGAGATCTATCTTTGTACCTTTTCCTCTCCTTTGAAAGTCTATTCTTTCTAATAAAGTTATACTTCACTCATACATTTGTTATTTTACCCATTCTATCCTTTCTCTTTGTTTAATTCGATATTAATTAGTTAAAATTTTTGCCATAAGATTTGAATTTGAAAATTGATAACCTCACGTACTTTATTATGAGATTTGCAGGAAATAGCCTTCAAAAAAAAAAAAAAAAAAAAAAAAAAAAAAAAAAAATTATAGAGGTGAAAACCCGAAAGGGCGCTTCTGGTCGAATGGACGAAGAGAAAGTGAAAACCTGCAAGGGCGCTCTCCGTAGAGTAAGAAGAAAGTCGGGAATGAAAAAGGGGTATCCGAAAGAATGAGATCATAGGTCAGGTCTTGCAACTCCTCCTCCATTAATCATCCGCCTTCGTTATCTTGTTAAGTACACTTCTTCAGGGAAAGAACTTCATGTGTCAGGGTTAGACTCGCCTTGTAAGTTGATTTTAATTTCCTGCAATTTAAATTTCTGCTATCAACCTCTGGTTCCTTGATCCAAGTTGATTTTAATTTCCTGCAATTTACATTTCTGCTATCAACCTCTGGTTCCTTGATCCAAGTTGATTTTAATTTCATGCAATTTACATTTCTGCTATCAACCTCTGGTTCCTTGATCCAAGTTGATTTTAATTTCATGCAATTTACATTTCTGCTATCAACCTCTGGTTCCTTGATCCAAGTTGATTTTAATTTCCTGCAATTCCACCATCAACCTCTGGTTCCTTGATCCAAGTTGATTTTAATTTCCTGCAATTCCACCATCAACCTCTGGTTCCTTGATCCAAGTTGATTTTAATTTCCTGCAATTCCACCATCAACCTCTGGTTCCTTGATCCAAGTTGATTTTAATTTCCTGCAATTCCACCATCAACCTCTGGTTCCTTGATCCAAGTTGATTTTAATTTCCTGCAATTCCACCATCAACCTCTGGTTCCTTGATCCAAGTTGATTTTAATTTCCTGCAATTCCACCATCAACCTCTGGTTCCTTGATCCAAGTTGATTTTAATTTCCTGCAATTTAAATTTCCACCATCAACCTCTGGTTCCTTGATCCAAGTTGATTTTAATTTCATGCAATTTACATTTCTGCTATCAACCTCTGGTTCCTTGATCCAAGTTGATTTTAATTTCATGCAATTTACATTCCTGTTATCAACCTCTGGTTTCTAGATCCAAGTTGATTTCAATTCTCTAGGTCATTAATTTAGGTGTGCTTTAGTTCCTCAATTTCAAATACCTAATCGTCCAAAATATGAGTCGGAATCTTTACATAATTCCTATACGGAAATTTTTCCTTTAATTGAAATTATGTAAAGAGGGGCAGCTGTCGACACCATATTTTGGCCGATCCTAGAATCAATAAAAATCTTTTGAACAGCTAATCACGTTTCCAGTCCCTCTTTGATAGGCGGTCACATTTCCGATCTCTCCTCACAGAGAATTGAATCAATGCTAAGTCCTCACATTCATTAAAGCCTCGCCGATCTCTCTAAATCATTTTACCGACCTCTCAAACCCGATGTCGGATTTCCGGACCTGTCAAGAATATTCCTGATCTCTGTTGATGAATAAAATGAACGGGCACTAGATCTTTTCCTACCAGTTTTATTGCCGACCTCCTTTCCGAAAGTTTAAGAGCTAAAGTTTTGGTTCGATTCCGATCTTAAGTGTTCGAGTTAAATTTTTGGTCAAGTTACATTGACATTTCTTCCCTACCGATCTCATGTTCAAAGTGCTTTCCGATCTCTCATACTTAGATTAATAATCACATTTAGTTTTTGTTTCTTTGTGCTCATACAATCAAATACTCGGACAAATAATGGTTTAAAATTTTCCGATCACAATCATTCATTCAACAAAAGGCATTTCATTTCATGTCATAATTTGTACAAGTTATTGGTGGGGATCACCCCACTGATCTACATTGGATCACTCCTCTCTCCCTCTCACCCTCGGCTTCATCCTCACTGTCTTCATCATTGTCCTCGGGAGCCACGTCGCCATCCAAGAAAAGTCTTCTTAGGTAACGCTCCTGGAGTGCGGCCAAGAGATCCTTGTGAGCCTTCACATAGGCCTCGGCTATTCCGTCACCATCTCCTCATCCCTCTCCTTAAGCTCCTTGTCTTTCTCCTTAATCTCCATATCCTTCGCCTCAAGTTCCTCTATAAGATGAGCGACCTGAGCGGCTTAGTTGGATTGAAGCACCTGGACTTCCTTAAGAGCACGGTCCCTATCATCAAAACACGATTACATTCGCCAACCGGTCTTCATGGAGCTTTGCCGTCCCTCGACTTGAGATATATAATCCCGGCGGATGAGAGTTGGGATCGGAGGAATCCACCTCTGATTCTTCTTCCGATCTCCTTACCCGGTATGAATCCTTTCGGATCATGGTGCAGTTCACGGACACTCCACGTTTAAACTCATGGTCCGAGTCAATATGTCGTCGAGACCATTACGAGATAACTGTCCGATCCTCCTGAAAGAAGATGGTAGACCCCAGGACTTTGGCGAAATCAGAGTTCTCCTTGACAGTCCGGTTATTCCTCAAGCAGTCGATCAGTACTTGAGCGCCCCGAGAAGAGGTCCTCCCAGAAGCTTGAGAAGGCCCCCCTTCCCTGCTTGGAACAACTGCAAGAGTCGGAGGCTGCTCCTCCGATCTAGGAGGAGATCGGGTAGCCCGGTGGTCGGCGGACCGAAGGTTGGGGAGGATCACTTTGTATCTCCCGTGTTCGTGGCCAAGGCGTTTGGAGTCGTTCCGAACGCTTTATCTCCTTTATCTTCCGGGAGATCTCTCTCTCCTTCTTCCGTTTCCTTGAACCCTCACCACCCGCCATACCTGCACAAAGAAAAGGTTAGTGAGATCACTAAGGTCGTGAGAATTGAGATATAGAAAATACCGATGCCGAGGTTAGAGAGCGGAAGTTCGCGGTCTTGGCGATGGCGGTGAAACAGTCAATGGTGCGGCTCGGCGATCACCGAATCAAACAAGAATACTTTTTAGTGGCAGCCTCACTCTTGAGATCCATCACTATCAAACTTTCCTCTTCGCTCGAGTAATATGGTTGGAAGCAAGGGTCCACTGGTACCACCAGTGCGGGAAGTCCTCAAGCGGCTCGGATCTTTGCTCCTCACAATGAAGAAAGCGATTCTTCCAGTTCTTAGAGACGAGGCGGTCGGAAAAGAGCCGCAATTAGGCTTCGCTGAAAGAACCCGATGGTCATCGTCCTTTCGGTGAGTTAGCCGGTGCGGCTTGGCGAACACTTTAGTCAGTAGGTCCGATTCCCTTAGCTCGGCATAGACCTCGGAAAGCAACCAAGATCCGCCACGAGTTGGGGTGGATTTGAACAATGGATATTCGGTGAAATTTTAGGACCTCCTTATAGAAATCGGCTAGAGGAACCTCGGGCCAGGCCTTTAAGCGCTCTTCGTACACCATGACCATGTCATCCTCTTCAAAAGAATGATCGACACGAAGATCGCCATGGCACGTGATCAGCTCATATGAATCAGGACAAATGGTGTATTCTTGAACAAACGATTGCAGATCGGATTCCCGAAGAACCGATGGAAGCTCGTCTATAGGAAGGGTCTCTCTCCTTAAAGAAGGGCGCGTACGCCTTAATGGTACGACCCGACCCCGACCTGGAGCAGGGACCCTAAGGGGTCCAGGTTGCGCGCTTGGCCCGACTGCCTCTTCTTCATCAGACGATGACCAAGAGAACTCAATGGAAGGAGGGCTCGCGCTCTCGACCTTCGGCACCGCTCATTTTCAAAAGAAACAAAGAACTTAAACAAAAAGAAGATCAAAGTCCTTACAGAGTCTAATCGCGTCGGGAAACGGAGAAAATGAGAGAACTTCGAAGCTATGAGCAGGAGACTGAAAATGAAATGAGAGAACAACTGGCTAACCCTCCCCTATTTATACTAGTCCGAGCATTTAAAGCTCGCGAGGTACTAGGCGGCGCATCGATTGGTGAGACTCGTAATATGTTCTGACACTTCTCTCAAATATCCGAATGTTCAGAGATCGATTAATTGGAGATCGGCATAATAAGTTAAATATTTTGAATAAAGGATTAGTCAAGTGTCATTCAAGTAAAGAACCAGATCGGATAACCACCTTAGAGATCGGAAAATAATCAATGCAAAAATAATAAGATGATAACTGCTAAATAAAGTCTTTATTTGCAAAAAGATCGGATTACATCATTTGGGCGATCTCTAGGGATCGGATTACAATAAAGGACAGACTACATCATTTGGGTGATCTCTAGAGATCTGATTACATTGACAGACTACATCATTTGGGCGATCTCTAGAGATCGGATTACACTAACATTGGATCACATCATTTCTGTGATCTCTAGAGACCGGTGAAAAATCCTATCTGAAGAGGCTGATCTAAGGATCAGTTTATAACTGATCCCAAGGATACTCCCAGAAGATCTAAGGATCAGTTTATAACTGATCCCAAGGATACTCCCAGAAGATCCATGGATCAGTTTATAACTAATGCCAAGGATACTCCCAGGTGATCTAAGGATCAGTTTATAACTGATCCCAAGGATATTACCGACCGGATGCTTCATCCGCTGTCGGAACACCCAATGTGGATCAGAATCGCTGTCGGAACACTCAATGTGATGAGAAGCCGAATGAACTCAGTTGAGCAACTCGAGATCGGTACAACCAAAGCCCGCAATACGGATCGGTCAAATCCAGTTCTCTCACTATCGTCAATTAGGACCATCCAATCACCGGGATCGTAAATTTTCAGTCGAGGAATAGGGAATTCCATCGGAAGAGGATCAAAACCACAGTTGTAGCCGGAACTTTCCCCGGAACAGCTAGAACCAAGAAACAAGGAGAAAGAGAGAAAAATCGAATGAAGGAAATGCCACTATCAACATGGGTATATATAGGGAAAATGGGCATTTAATGTTGGCGGAAAGCAGCGGGCGTTTGAAAATCGAGATGTAATTAATGCTTGGACCGAATCCAGACTGATCAAGGGATAAGAGAGATCGGGAGATAGGAGATCAGCATGAGAGATCGGAATAGGAGCTAGGGGAGGGATCGGAAGACAAAAAGAATAAGACAAATTCCAATAACCGTCGTCAGAATCAGAGCCGAGGTAGTTAAAGCGTGACAGACGAGATCTCCACCGCACGCCTAAGAATCGCCATAATCTTTGACAGTGCGGTATGTCATGTGATCCTGTACATCCCAATCTCCACCGTTGATCTCACTTGTAAGGATGAATCGGAACCCTTGGATCAAAAGAGAAGATGACAATACCAGCGTTTTCACTCTCGGCCCTCGGATCGTTCGGACAAGAGGATTCAAGACCGTCGGATTAAAAGAGGAAAAGGACAAATACTTTGAGAAGCGATCTCAGCCATTCGTTTTGATTCTCTTTAATTCCTGAACATCCGATCATGTACTTCAAAATCCTGACCCTCCATCTCCCTCAAAATGAATCCTGACCCTTCATGGGGAGCACCCGATTCCTATAAATACCTGCATGAAAAAACTGTTCAGGGGACGAAAAAAACGGACAAAAAAAAATATAGACAAGAGGCTGCTATTATCGTGGAGGAACTCTGAAACTTCATTCAGTTTGTTACTCTGCTGTTTTGTAGTGATTAAAAGACTTTTGAAACTAGTTTTCAGGAGTGTTTTCTTGGAAAAGGTTTTGAATACTGGAACTCCATATTTCCAGTTTGTTCATTACCTGACATCAACTCTCAGGCTGATCAATCCGCCATCTTCATCACTATTTACCATCTCATAGTTATTTCAATATATTTGGCTCCTCACAGGTAAGAGCTCATACTGTTGTTTACGTTTATTTTCCACACTTCCTTTGTTCTTTATACATCTGCAACTTCCTTCAAAGATTATTTTGCACTAGAGAATCTCAAAAGGTGTTATTGTAGGAGTTCATGCTACTGTTTTATTAAGCGTCCACGTTTATTTTCCGCATTTTCCTTGTTTTCTTACATCTGCGATTTTCTTCAAGTTTACTTTTTGCACGAACGATCCCCAAAGAATGACACTCCTAAATCATTTCTTTAGTGATCAGTTTATTTTTATTAATCTTCATCATTTCTGAAAGCAAGTTTTCTAACTCCCAGTAGTATGTAAATGTTTGGGTAAACGTAGGCAACTGCGACTTAGAGGTCTCTTTTGAGGGAAGACATGAATAACACGTCAGGAAAATAGCCAAACTATTAGGCTGACATAAATGGCAGATCAGCAAAGAGGCCATAAAGTGAGACAAAACCAAAGTAAACGAAATAGAATAGATCGGTCATTAACAGATATTGGTAAAAATGAATATCTGGAAGGTCGGTAAATCAAGTCTAGTTTTCCCCGTCTAGCCAAAAGGTATCGAGAAGCCTTATCCCTGACATCTTTGAACGCCAGGATCTTTAACTTTAGGTTCTTAGGACATCAAAATTCAGGAGATCAGAAAAGTCTTTTTCAGGCTCCTGTTAACTTAAAAGAGATCGGAGGAGAGTTCTTATCCGGTCTTAACTCAAAATTTTGCTAACTATTAAATAGGGATCGGAGGAGAGTTCTTATCCGGTCCCAACTCGAGACCTAAATAACTTAAAAGAGATCGGAGGAGAGTTCTTATCCGGTCTCAACTTAAAATTCTAATAACTATAAAAAGGGGATCGGAGGAGGGTTCTTATCCGGTCTCCTCTCAAAATTTTAATAAATAACTTAAAAGAGATCGGAGGAGGATTCTTATCCGGTCTCCCTTCAAAATTTTAATAAACATTAAATAAGGATCGGAGGAGAGTTCTTATCCGGTCTCCACCTCAAATTTTAATAAACATCTGAAAGAGATCGGAGGAGAATTCTTATCCGGTCTCATCCTCAAAACTTTAAATAAATAACCTAAAAGAGACCGGAGGAGAATTCTTATCCGGTCTCCCCTCAAAACTTTAATAACTTAAAAGAGGTCGGAGGAGAGTTCTTATCCGATTCTCACACTCGTTCACTAAGGTTGTCTCATTTACTTATGTATCTGGGTGATCCAAATTTAGTGAAAAATCAAACATTCCTTCTATCTAAAGGATTAACATTGCCGCCTAAGCCCTTCTAACTAATTTGTAAAGGACGCAGAATTAAATCTACTTACCCTTATTAAGGGACGAGGTGGGGTGCCTAACACCTTCCCCACCCGTTTACGGACCCCGAACTTAGAATCTCTGTTTTAAAGTGGTTTCATTTTTAATTTAACTTCTCAAATGGTTTTCTTTAGTTTCCCTCAAAACTAAGGTGGCGACTCCTCACTCTTTCCCACTTCGGTGAGTGATCGTCCGGGCGACCGCAAAATCCCATTGCGACACATGTTAAACCTCTTTAACACCTTTTCCAAGTATAGACTTTGGGATAAACCAATTATTCTTTTCGCTCTATCTCTATAGATGCGAATCCCAAGAATATAGGTTGCCTCCCCTAAGTCTTTCATGGAGAATGTATTTGACAACCATACCTTTATAGTCGTCAACATACCTGTATCATTACCTATCAACAGTATGTCATCCACATATAAGACAAGGAAAGTGATAGCACTGTCACTAACCTTCTTATATACACATGGCTCATCCTCATTTTTGATAAAACCAAAGGATTTAATGGCTTCATCAAAACGGATGTTCCAACTCCTCGAAGCTTGTTTCAACCCATAAATGGATTGCTTTAGCTTGCATACTTTGGAACCATCTTGGGATTCAAATCCCCTAGGTTGTTCCATGAAAATGTTTTCTTCAATGTATCCATTGAGAAAAGCTGTTTTGACATCCATCTGCCAAATCTCATAATCATAGTATGCAATATTGCTAATAAAATCCTTATTGATTTAAGCATGGCAACAGGCTAGAAAGTCTCCTCATAGTTTATTCCTTGCATTTGGCGAAACCCTTTCTCTACTAGGATTGCCTTTTAGGTCTCTACCTTTCAATCTTAACCAATTTTCTTCTTGAAAACCCATTTGTTCCTAATAGGTACAATACCTTGTGGGTCAACAAGATCCCAAACTTGATTCTTATACATGGAATCAATCTCGGATTTCATAGCTTCAATCCATTTTGAAGAGTCTATATCTGATATAGCTTCTTCATAGGTAAGTGGATCATCTCCATGATCTACTTCTTCATGAGTAGACAACTCTTGTTCTTCTTCATGAAGAAAACCATATCTCAACTGGTGGGTGAGATACCTGGTTGTTCTACGAGGAACAGTGTAGATGTTTCATCAATGGGTATAGGTTGACTAGATGGATCTATATCCATCGATGCATTGGTTGGTCGAATTCTCCAATTCTAACTCTATTTGCCTTCCTTTGCCTCCTTCTTGAACAAACTGTTGTTCAAGAAATGTGGCATCTCTACTTATCACAACCTTTTGTGAAGTAGGCAAATAAAAATAATATCCAAAACTATCTTTTGGATATCCAACAAATCGACCTTTTACGATCCTGGTCTCCAATTTATCGGTGTTCACTTTTGATATAATTTGGACAACCCCAAATCTTAACATGCTTAAGACTTGGTTTTCTTCCATGCCAAATCTCATAAGGTGTGGAAGAAAGCGATTTTGATGGAATCCTATTCGGAATATACAAAGCTGATTCTAATGCAAATCCCCAAAAGAAGATTGGCATATCAGTATAGCTCATCATACTACGTACCATATCCAATAGGGTACGATTTCTCCTTTCAGATACACCATTCAGCTGTGGCGTTCCTGGAGGATTCAGCTGAGAAACAATGCCATGCTATCTCAAGTATTCATCAAATTTAGTACTCAAATATTCACCTCCACGATCTGATCGAAGAGCTTTAATACTCTTTCCTGTTTGATTTTCTACTTTAGATTTAAATTCTTTGAACTTTTCAAAGGATTCATGTTTGTATTTCATCAAATACAAATACCCAAACCTTGATTTATCATCAGTAAAGGTAATAAAATAATGAAAGCCCCCTCTAGCCATTTCTTTAAATGGACCACATACATCACTATGTATTAGCTCCAAAATATTTTCAACTCTTAGCCCTTGTCCAACAAAGGGTGATCTAGTCATTTTGCCCTGAAGACAAGATTCACAAGTTGAAGTAGGCTCAGAGCCCAATAAGGATAGAATCCCATTTTCTCCAATTTTGTAATCCTATCTTCTGCAACATGACATAACCTTAAGTGCCAAATATATTTTGAACTTGAGTTGGTTTTCACCACGGCATTGCTTTCAATTAGATTGCTATACTCAGGCTAGTGGAAACACTTTCTTACTGGCAATGGAAACTCTTTCCTATTGGCAATGGAAACACTTTCCTTTGCCTTTATCAGCTTTAGTCTTCCTGTTCTGTGTAGCTCTGTTATTGGAAGGACCAGGAATCTAAGGTTTCTTTTTCTTATTGCCCTTCTTCTTGTTGGACTTTCCAGTAAGAAGATGCAACCAAAGCTACCTCTTTTCCTTTATTGCAGCATATTCTTTTGGGCAATAACCGGTATGTTGAGTAAACCAGCTAAGGTGCATTCTGTTTAGTCATATGGAAATTTGTCACAAAATTCCCAAAAGACTCGGGAAGGGATCAAGGATCAAATCGTCTATAGTTGGAAATCCATGTTGAAGTCAAGATGTTCCAAGCTGCTCAATTAGCCGAATCATCTTGTGGACATGATCCCCAACATTCATCCCTCGAGAGATCTTCATGTGGAACATTTGCCTAGATATCTCATACCTAGCATTCCCTCTGTGCTCACCATACAACTCTTGTAGGTGAAGGAGGATCTCACTTGCACTCTGCAAGTTTTCATCTTTATACGTAACTCATTACTCATGGAAGCAAACATGTAACACTTAGCTCTCATATCATGCTCCTTCCACTTGTCCAAAGTTTCATGTTCCTCTTAAGTGGCCTCTGGAGGTAAGGGACCAGAACATTTGAATCTAGAACATATCCTATATGTTCAAGGTTCTGACAAGTTTCAAATTTCTTAGCCAATCAGACAGTTAGGTCTTGTCAACTGTTGTGATCAAGTATGCTTGCAAGGATATTGGATGGTGGTGGTTGTTTTGTGCTCATTTTATCGTAAAATTAAGCTGAGAAAATAACCAGTTAATTAGTAAATGTATCATGTAATTAACCAAAATGATTATGGTCTTTTAATCAAATTGGTCCTCCCACTAACTTAGCGAATCCTACACTTCCAAAGTAGAAAACGGAAATCCTAGTTGGATGGATTTCTAGTGGGTGATTGAATTCTTATAATTCTATTGATCATCCTCAAGTACATCCATTATTGGAATTACAATAAACTATAAGTGAGCAACTCCTTGCCCATCACATCTCATGTGAGGTTCAATCCTTTTGCTAGCCCCTAATGCTCAAAATCTCAGGTACATCCAATATTGACTTATCTTGCATTAGTTAAGTTGATCCCATTGAGCCAGTAACTATGCAAATAATTTTAATGTCCTCAGGTACATCCAATATTGGCCACCAAACCATTTACATATTTACAACATCTCATGCTGTAACGATCAGGAACCAGCCACTAGAGGAATTGTCCGCTTTGGCCATAAGCCTCACGGTTTTGTCCCATAGGTGGAATGGAGAACTTCCCAGGAGGTCACCCATCCTAGGATTTCTCTCAAACGAGCACGTTTAACCCTGGAGTTCTTCCAACTCTCCAGGCCATTCCACCAAAAGGCGCCTCTAGTAATTAGTTCCCCCATTTTATATATCATTACTTTTGAGCCCAAGACCATCTCCGTGCTTTGCCGATGTGGGATTTGCCTAAGGGATCATCCTTTCGCAGGACCTTTTTCCCCCCCTTTCGGGACTCAGCGTCCTCGTGAGTTTGCCACATCGCCCAAGAGGACACGCGGCGCTCGATACCAATTGTAACGATCAGGAACCAGCCACTAGAGGAATTGTCCGCTTTGGCCATAAGCCTCACGGTTTTGTCCCATAGGTGGAATGGAGAACTTCCCAGGAGGTCACCCATCCTAGGATTTCTCTCAAACGAGCACGTTTAACCCTGGAGTTCTTCCAACTCTCCAGGCCATTCCACCAAAAGGCGCCTCTAGTAATTAGTTCCCCCATTTTATATATCATTACTTTTGAGCCCAAGACCATCTCCGTGCTTGTTGTCACACCCCGACTTAGCGGGCCCCAGCTCAAGCCCCTCATTGGGTGGCCATCTTGCCGGCGTACCCCCCTAGAGGCCGGCGGTGCGACTCACAAGGTACTGTCCGCTCTGGTGGAGTTCAATCCCTTCGCCCTGCAGAGCTAGGATTCGAACCCTTATACCTCACGGGTTTGCTTCGCCTCTTACCAATTGAGAAAGGTCCTGCGAAAGGATGATCCCTTAGGCAAATCCCACATCGGCAAAGCACGGAGATGGTCTTGGGCTCAAAAGTAATGATATATAAAATGGGGGAACTAATTACTAGAGGCGCCTTTTGGTGGAATGGCCTGGAGAGTTGGAAGAACTCCAGGGTTAAACGTGCTCGTTTGAGAGAAATCCTAGGATGGGTGACCTCCTGGGAAGTTCTCCATTCCACCTATGGGACAAAACCGTGAGGCTTATGGCCAAAGCGGACAATTCCTCTAGTGGCTGGTTCCTGGTCGTTACAATTGGTATCAGAGCCGCTCGCGTGTCCTCTTGGGCGATGTGGGGCAAACCTCAGCGAGGACGCTGAGTCCCGAAAGGGGGGGAAAAAGGTCCTGCGAAAGGATGATCCCTTAGGCAAATCCCACATCGGCAAAGCACGGAGATGGTCTTGGGCTCAAAAGTAATGATATATAAAATGGGGGAACTAATTACTAGAGGCGCCTTTTGGTGGAATGGCCTGGAGAGTTGGAAGAACTCTAGGGTTAAACGTGCTCGTTTGAGAGAAATCCTAGGATGGGTGACCTCCTGGGAAGTTCTCCATTCCACCTATGGGACAAAACCGTGAGGCTTATGGCCAAAGCGGACAATTCCTCTAGTGGCTGGTTCCTGATCGTTACAACCGGTGTCGGTCCGGACAGCTAGAACGTCCGAAAAAATATTTAAACTAAAGTCAGGAACCTTAATTAACTCAAATATTAATAAGAAAAATTTAGTAAAAATTTTAGAAATAAAATACAACTGAGTCAAGCAGTAGGTGCCCAAGCGATGGGTCATCGGAGGAAGTTGCGGTTCTAGCGAGGAGCCCTAGACCCGGGGGAAAAATTATAAAATAATTTTTGGGACTCCAAAGAAGGGTAATTGAGGTTCCCATGGCATTAGAATGCCAAGAAAATACCTAGAAAAATTTTTCAATCGGTACAGACGATTTTGACCCGTTAAGCCAAACGGAGGGCATTTTGGTCATTTCGCCTTCCGAGGTGATTTTTGGCCGACTTGTCCAGTTGACTAAATAATTAATATAACATAAAATATGAAGAAACATTGCTAGAAATTAAATTGAAAATGAGTAGTGGAGGAAAGAAAAGAAAAATGCAATAAAATGCAATTTATGACATCAATGTGATGTCATTTGTAATTTCCAACCAATCACACTTAAGCACCCATTTAACCAACAAATAAAAGAGATAAATAAGACTAAATAAAGACCAAAAACGTGAGCAGCCATGCCTTCCCCATTTCAGCCGTTTCCCTCTTCCCTCTCCCTCCACCATTTTTATCAAGCTTTGAACTTGATTTTCTCTTCATCCACTCACTAAAACCCATAAGTCCCTTCATTAAAAATTAATCCCACATCTTAAACAAACTCTTGGCAGCCAACAAGAGGAAGGAAATTGAGGTTTAGAGGCTTGGAAAAATCTGCCACACAAGGTTAGTGCAACTATAACTTAAAAACTCATTATTTTCATGGTTTAGGACTTGAAACTTAGTGAGAATTGTGATTTAAATGAACAAAAACCTAAGTGTATGAGCTCTTGAATTTTGGCTGCCCTAGCTATGGAATAGGAGGGAGTGTTTTTATGAGCTTGAAGTGATCTAGAATTATATTAGAAGTTGATAAACACAAGAATAATGGATTAAAAGTTAACAAAGGTAAGTTGTGTAAAACATGAACTTGAATTAGGGTTTTGTGAGCAAAATGTAAACTTGGTTTAGGAAATTGTTAGGGCACATTTTAATGGTCAATTAGTGACCATTTTAGATATGTTGACCATAAATGGGACTGAAAAATGCTATGGCAAAGTGAGGTGAAATCTGCCCTATGGACAGCAGCATAGGGACTGAAATTTCAGTCCCTTTGCACTGCCATAACTTGGGCTGTGCTTGTCCAATTGATGTTTGGCCAATTGGACATGAAACTAGGCTTATAATGGCACATTTTTGATGAAGAAACCATGCCCGAAAGACCAAAGCCAAAGGGTCAAAACTCAGCCACAATCCGGAACCCTGAAACTGCCTCTGCAGAATTTGACCAAATGAACAGTAACTGTTCATTTGGCCATAAGTCACTGTAGATTTGGTCAATTGGTCTGAAATTTTTACAGAAACAAGTTAAGACATAGACAAACAACTTTCATGAAGGAACCTACCCCAAATTATGGCCAGAACCCATTCAACCAAGTGACTCAAGTCACTGTTCATGCACTGTAGATATGGTAAAATTCTGCAGACTGCATATCCGGACAGCCTGGGTTTTTGAGCCATATCTGGAGCTACAAAACTCCAAATGGAGTGATTCAAAAAAGGATATTCAACTAGACAAAATAAGGAACAACTTTCATGTTCTTCATTTCCTCAAATTCCAACAGTAACAGTGTCCAATGGAACAGTGAAGTTGACTCACCAAAACTGAAAAATCTGTTTGTGTTGAGTTACACTTTGGAATGGCAAAAACACTTAATGCTAATAAGTTTTAAACACCAAATGTGGTATGTTGGGAGTGCCAAAGTTGATGTACACATTTTTATTCTAAAAGTCAACATTTTTGTTGACCAATGATGAATAGTAACACCAAAAAAGTTGAAATTCACAAATTGACGAATTTAAGAGTTTCAAATGCCCTAGTATACCTAACAAGATTGGTTTGGATAGTTTGGCATGCCAATAGGGTTCGATTAGCGATCGCACATGGCAAAAATGCCATTCTGTGATTTCATGGCTTTTAGCCATTCGACTTTGCATTGAGACTTGGCCTTATGCACGATATTATTCTGACTTGTTAGTCGTTACATTTACACCGGGAGATGCATATGTGACCGATGGTGTGACGGCCGAGGTACTAGGTACCCAGTGCGGTTACCCGTTATCGATCCGATGCGTCTAGTGTAGGTTACTTGGGGCAACTAAATGAATAAAAGTGAAAATAGTTAATGAATTAATGAATATACCAAAATCAAACAAAGAAAGCATACACTTTGCATACACATTTATTTTCTTGCCAATTTCTTCTATTATATTATTGCACCACTAAGCATTATTGCTTAGCGCGTTGCTTTTGCCACGCGTAGGTACTGGAGATTCCGACCGTGAGCCCAGTAGACCACGGACTGGGTGAGTCCATCCGATTACGCTCGATGTCCGTGTCACCTCACTACTGCGGTGCATCGGTAGGGCACTAGGTGTCATTTTGTCATTTTGATATTTTGTAGCATTTGTATTTTCTCATATGTACTTGAACTCATGTAATATATTTTGATGTTTATGTAAATAATGAAAGTTATGACTATGAATGCAAGATTTGAGCATGTATTTATTGCTTGTATATGAGAAATGGATGTTGAGAAATGAAAAGGTTGTTGAAACCTGAAACTGAAAAATTGTTCAAATCTTGATATTGAGTTTTGTGATGATATTGAAGTTGAGAATGAATGAATTTGTTTATTGGAAGTGTTTTTAACAGGTTCCGAAGAACGGTTTTCTCCATTTTTAGCCGGTACTCCGCCGGATTTTCTTTAAAATTTTCGGAACCTTAAATGAATAATACTTTTGATAAATGGCTTAAACAAATTGTATTTCATAAATTATATGCAAAAGTATGACATAAATTAATTGAGGAATATTAGAGTGTGCCGGTACACCGTGTGGCATTACTTACTCGGGTATACTGTACACGGGTAAGGGGTGTCACAGACAGGGCAGCAGACTAGGCTGCTAGTACCTACAGCGAGAGATTACCGGGTATAATGAGTATACCCACATTTTGTATTTTGTAATGTAATGTATGTTCACTGTATGTACATATTGTTGTTGGTTTTGAGCAGTTGTAAATTCAAATTGTACCTTGAAGTTGTAAAATAATTATGAGTTATTTTGGCTTGTAAAAATTGTATTATATTTTCTTTATCTCAATCTTTGAAAAATTACTGTGAATTTGACTTGAGAAATATGTTGTGTTGAGAAAAATGTTGAAGTTGAGACTTGGAAATATATTGAAGTGCTTTTTACAGGTTTTCTGAAGAACTATTTTTGAAGGAACGGAAGCGTGAAAAACACAAGTTTATACCATTGAATTCAAAAATTTTCACCTAGGGTCACATGCATCATGCAAGATTTATTTTTATCTATTTGATTTCAATGATAAACAACATATTAAAACTCTTTTAATATGTTTTTGGATCTGTATTTGCCATTTAAGATTTTAAAATTAATCAGATTAATTTTAGAACCCTAGATTAAATCAAGAACGATTACACTAACCTCTTGATGCACTGCAGCGTGTCTGCGCCTTTGAGATTCGTCTTCAGGACACCAGATGTTGTCCCTCTAGCTTGTCCACACCAAGAACACCTATGGCAGCCCTTTAATAGCTTCTAAAGCTTTTTCTATTAATTAGAAAATCAAGTTCTGCTTTTTAAGAGATTAAAGATGCAAACAGGACACTAGAAACAATTTCTAGTGTTCTTAATTCAAGAGATTGTGTAACACTCTCCCGGTAGCAACTCCGTACATTCTACTGTTCCGGTGACCGGTGTCGGTCCGGACAGCTAGAACTTCTGGAAAAATATTAAAACTAAAGTGAAGAACCATAATTAACTCAAATATTACTAAGAAAAATTTAGTAAAAATTTTAGAAATAAAATACAACCAAGTCAAATGAGCCGGTGCCCAAGCGATGGGTAATAAGAGGTAAGTTGCGGTTCTCACAACGAGGAGCCCTAGACTCGGAGAAAAATTCATAAAATAATTTTTGGGACACCAGAGAAGGGTCATTGAGGTTCCTATGGCATTAGAATGCCAAGAAAATATTTAGAAAATTTTTTCAATCGGTACAGACAATTTTGACCCGTTAAGCCAAACGGAGGGCATTTTGGTCATTTCGCCTTCAGAGACGATTTTTGGCCGACTTGTCCAGTTGAGTAAATAATTATTATGACATAAAATATGAATTAATGTTGATGAAAAATTAATTTGAAGTTAGTAGAAGAGAAAAGAAAAGAAAATACAATAAAATGCCAATTATGACATATTATGAGGTCATTTAAAATTGTCCACCAATCACAATTAAGTAACCATTTGACTAATTAATAAAAGAGATAAATAAAGACCAAGGAAGACCAAAAACAAGCAGCCATCTTCTTCTTCAAAACGTGATCCTCTCCTCCATAACCCTCCATGGAAGTTTTCTTTAATTACTTCCATTTTCCCATGAATTTGCACTATAAAACCCTAAGTCCCTTCACTAAAAAACTTGTCTCTACCTCTTGGGAAGTGTTTGCCAGCCTAGAAAGGGAAAGAAAGTGAAGATTAACTTGGGAAAATTCTGCCCTGCAAGAGGTTAGTGCACATATATACTTAAAACTCTTTAATCCCATGCTAGAGACTTGAAACAAGTATGAATTTGTAACTTAAATTAATAAAAGTTATGTGTATGTCCACCATGATTTTCGGAAGCCCTAAAGAAGGAACATGATTAAGTGTCTTGATGGACTTAGAGTGAACTAGAGAGTATGTTTAATATATATATATATATATATATATATATATATATATAAGGAATGAAAGTGATTAATTAAGGTAGTTGTGAAAATTTATAATGGAAATTAGGGTTTTGAGGTGTGAAACTTGGATTTAGCTTATGAAATTGTGAAAGAAAATTATAAGGGTCAATTAGTGACCATTTTAGGTAAGTTGACCACAATTTGGACTGAAAAATAGTATGGCAAAGTGAATGTGTAGGCTGCCCTAGGGCAGTGAGGTGGTGAAATTTCAGTCCACTTGGACTGCCATAACTTTGGCTGTGTTGGTCCAATTGGTGTTTGTCCAATTGGACATGAAACTAGGCTTATAATGGCACATTTTTGCTGAAGAAACTATGCCCAAAAGACCAAAGCAAGTGGACCAAAAGTTGGCCCCAATTCGGATACCACATAAGCGACCCTGTGAGAATGACCAAATGAACAGTAACTGTTCATTTGGTCATAACTCACTGTAGAATGGTCAAATTGACCTGAAATGTTTACAGCAACAATATATGATATAGACAAACAACTTTCACGAAGAACATTACCCCAAATTATGCCATTAACCCATTCAAATTATTGGGCAAAGTTAAGTTATCAAACCTGCAACTCTGCAGATTTTCACTTGGGCAGTAATGTTTGGATGGCTATAACTCTCTCTAGAAAACTCGGATTTAGGCGATTCTTGAACCGATGGAAACCAAAGGTATGTTAGAACATTTCATAAGAAGAAAGTTAGACCAAATTATGAACTTAACTTGATCAAATTACTGACAAAAGTTGGACAAAAAATCTGCCAGACCCAAAATCTCAGCATGAATAGTGCACGTGAACAGTAAACTTATTTTGGTCATAACTTGAGCTAAAAAACTCCAAATGGAGTGATTAAAAAAAGAAAATTCAACTAGACAAAATAAGGAACAACTTTCATGTTTACCATTTCCTCAAATTCTTACTGTAACAGTGCCCAATGGAATAGTAAAGTTGAGTTACAAAAATTGAAAATTTTGCTTCTGTTGGTTTAAGCTTAGAAATGGTATTAATGCTTAATGCCAACAAGTTTTAAATGCAAAATGTGGTACATTGGAAGTGTTAAAACCAATGCAACTATTTTCTATGCAAAAGTCAACTTTTTGTTGACCAATGAAGTGAATAGTGACACCAAGACTTGAAATTCAAAAATTGTGAAACTTAAAAGTGCAAAATGCCCTAGTAGGCCTAATGTGATTGGTTTGGATAGATTGGCATGCCAATAGGGTATTGTGTTAGCAGTACTGCAAAAGGCTTTATGCTAGTATTCATGGCTTTTATGCCCGTATTCATGGCTTTTATGCCCGATTATGTGATATCATGGCTTTTTAGCCATACTGACTGCATACGTGGTTGACGTTCTGCGTCCCATGGTATGACGGCCCGAGGCACCGCGGTGTCCAGTGCCAACGACCCGTTATCTAGTCCAGTCGTCTAGTATAGGTTACTTGGGCATGGAAAAGTATAACTGTGATTGAACTGATTATTAAAGAAAATACAAAAATTAAGTATCAGGAATGATTACAAAAATACAAAGAAGCTCAAGATCATGAAGAAAATAATTAACGAAATGCATGAAGAAGTTAATATCATAAAACATGATTAGACCTCGACTAAACAATAAGTTAGTAATTATTCATTTCTTATGAACACAGTAGCAAGGAAATTATTATTTTTATTTACATATTATATTTTCTTGTATTATTGGCACCACTAAGCTTTATGCTTAGCGCGTCGCTTTTGCAACGCGTAGGTACTGAAGATTTGGACAGAGGGCCCAATAGACCACAGATTCGGTAAGGCAGTTCACAGTTCTGCATAGTGTCCGTGTCACCTCGTCACCTGTAGTGCATTGGTAGGACACTAGGTGTCATTTTGATATTTTGTAACTAAATTTTTATCTTCTCATATGTATTTGGATCTATGTAACATATTTTGATGTTCATGTAAATAATGAAAATTGTATTTGTGAATGGAAGAGTGAATGTCTATTTATGACTTGTACATGATTAACAAATGAGATGAATGATTGAGAAATGAATGTGAACTGAAAAATATTGAGATTTTGATAAATGGAGTTGAGATGAATGAATAAGAATATAGGAAGTGTTTTTCACAGGTTTCGAAGAACGGTTTTCTCCATTTTTAGCCGGTACCTTGCCGGATTTTCTATAAAATTTTCGGAACCTCAAATAAATTACAATTTCAATAAATGAATTAAATTTCACAAGTTATTTTCAAAACTATGATAAAAATGAATTAAGATAAAATAGAGTGCTCGGCACACTGAGTGGCATAACTTGCTCGGCTACACTGTAGTCGGGTAAGGGGTGTCACATTTAGTGGTATCAGAGCACGGTTTAGGCATTTCTGGACCTAGATAGACTGCATATCATGCATTGCATTCATAAGAGTCGAGGTGACACTATTGCAGATCTGTATTTCCTATTTATTTTAGGTTAAGATATGGAATAAGAGAGTGAAGAGACAATGAGATAGCGAATGGAGATGAGAAGGAGACTGTATTTAAGATGAAAAAGGATGAGTACATAACTGTTTGAGGATAGGATTGAGACTAAGGAGAAAGTGAAGTAGGATAACACGAAAAGGTGAAGAAATAAAGAGGTAGTAGCTCCTTGGCTATTTACATTGGGTAAATTTCGAGGACGAAATTTAAATTAGAGGAGAAGAGTTGTAACACCCTCCCGGTAGCAACTCCGTACATTCTACTGTTCCGGTGATCGGTGTCGGTCCGGACAGCTAGAACTTCTGGAAAAATATTTAAACTAAAGTGAGGAACCATAATTAACTCAAATATTACTAAGAAAAATTTAGTAAAAATTTTAGAAATAAAATACAACCAAGTCAAATGAGCCGGTGCCCAAGCGATAGGTAATCAGAGGTAAGTTGCGGTTCTCGCAACGAGGAGCCCTAGACCTGGAGAAAAATTCATAAAATAATTTTTGGGACACCAGAGAAGGGTCATTGAGGTTCCTATGGCATTAGAATGCCAAGAAAATATTTAGAAAATTTTTTCAATCGGTACAGACAATTTTGACCCGTTAAGCCAAACAGAGGGCATTTTGGTCATTTCGCCTTCAGAGACGATTTTTGGCCGACTTGTCCAGTTGAGTAAATAATTATTATGACATAAAATATGAATTAATGTTGATGAAAAATTAATTTGAAGTTAGTAGAAGAGAAAAGAAAAGAAAATACAATAGAATGCCAATTATGACATATTATGAGGTCATTTAAAATTGTCCACCAATCACAATTAAGTAACCATTTGACTAATTAATAAAAGAGATAAATAAAGACCAAGGAAGACCAAAAACAAGCAGCCATCTTCTTCTTCAAAACGTGAACCTCTCCTCCATAACCCTCCATGGAAGTTTTCTTTAATTACTTCCATTTTCCCATGAATTTGCACTATAAAACCCTAAGTCCCTTCACTAAAAACTTGTCTCTACCTCTTGGGAAGTGTTTGGCAGCCTAGAAAGGGAAAGAAAGTGAAGATTAACTTGGGAAAATTCTGCCCTACAAGAGGTTAGTGCACATATATACTTAAAACTCTTTAATCCCATGCTAGAGACTTGAAACAAGTATGAATTTGTAACTTAAATGAATAAAAGTTATGTGTATCTCCACCATGATTTTCGGTAGCCCTAAAGAAGGAACATGATTGAGTGTCTTGATGGACTTAGAGTGAACTAGAGAGTATGTTTAAAATATATATATATATATATATATATATATATATATATATATATATACATACATATGTAAGGAATGAAAGTGATTAATTAAGGTAGTTGTGAAAATTTATAATGGAAATTAGGGTTTTGAGGTGTGAAACTTGGATTTAGCTTATGAAATTATGAAAGAACATTATAAGGGTCAATTAGTGACCATTTTAGGTAAGTTGACCACAATTTGGACTGAAAAATAGTATGGCAAAGTGAATGTGTAGGCTGCCCTAGGATAGCAGCAGGGTGACTGAAATTTCAGTCCACTTGGACTGCCATAACTTGGGCTGTGTTGGTCCAATTGGTGTTTGGCCAATTGGACATGAAACTAGGCTTATAATGGCACATTTTTTTCTGAAGAAACTATGCCCAAAAGACCAAAGCAATTGGACCAAAAGTTGGCCCCAATCCGGATACCACCAAAGCGACCCTGCGAGAATGACCAAATGAGCGATGGCGCTCATTTGGTCATAACTCACTGTAGAATGGTCAAATTGAATTGAAATGTTTACAGCAACAAGATATGATATAGACAAACAACTTTCACGAAGAACATTACCCCAAATTATGTTATTAACCCATTCAAATTATTGGGCAAAGTTAAGTTATCAAACCTGCAACTCTGCAGATTTTCACTTGGGCAGTAATGTTTGGATGGCTATAACTCTCTCTAGAAAATTCGGATTTTGGCGATTCTTGAACTGATGGAAACCAAAGGTATGGTAGAACATTTCATAAGAAGAAAGTTAGACCAAATTATGAACTTAACTTGATCAAATTGCTGACCAAAGTTGGACCAAAAATCGCGGACCCAAAATCTCAAAGCATGAGCGATTGCGTGAACAGTAAACTTATTTTGGCCATAACTTGAGCTACAAAACTCCAAATGGAGTGATTCAAAAAAGAAAATTCAACTAGAAAAAATAAAGAACAACTTTCATGTTTACCATTTCCTCAAATTCGTACTGCAACAGTGCCCAATGGAATAGTAAAGTTGAGTTACAAAAATTGAAAATTTTGCTTCTCTTGGTTTAAGCTTAGAAATGGTATTAATGCTTAATGCCAACAAGTTTTAAATGCAAAATGTGGTACATTGGAAGTGTTAAAACCAATGCAACTATTTTCTATGCAAAAGTCAACTTTTTGTTGACCAATGAAGTGAATAGTGACACTAAGACTTGAAATTCAAAAATTGTGAAACTTAAAAGTGCAAAATGCCCTAGTAGGCCTAATGTGATTGGTTTGGATAGATTGGCATGCCAATAGGGTATTGTGTTAGCAGTACTGCGAAAGGCTTTATGCCAGTATTCATGGCTTTTATGCCCGTATTCATGGCTTTTATGCTCGATTATGTGATATCAGGGCTTTTTAGCCATACCGATCGCATACGTGGTTGGCGTTACTGCGTCCCATGGTATGACGGCGAGGCACCGCGTTGTCGATTGCCAACGACCCGTTATCGATCGATCGTCCAAAGATAGGTTACTTGGGCATGGAAAAGTATAACTGTGATTGAACTGATTATTAAAGAAAATACAAAAATTAAGTATCAGGAATGATTACTAAAATACAAAGAAGCTCAAGATCATGAAGAAAATAATTAACGAAATGCATGAAGAAGTTAATATCATAAAACATGATTAGCCCTCGACTAAACAATAAGTTAGTAATTATTCATTTCTTATGAACACAGTAGCAAGGAAATTATTATTTTTATTTACATATTATATTTTCTTGTATTATTGGCACCACTAAACTTTATGCTTAGCAGGTCGCTTTTGCAACGCTTAGGTACTGAAGATTTGGACAGAGGGCCCAGTAGACCACAGATTCGGTAAGGCAGTTCACAGTTCTGCATAGTGTCCATGTCACCTCGTCACCTGCAGTGCATTGGTAGGACACTAGGTGTCATTTTGATATTTTGTAACTAAATTTTTATCTTCTCATATGTATTTGGATCTATGTAACATATTTTGATGTTCATGTAAATAATGAAAATTGTATTTGTGAATGGAAGAGTGAATGTCTATTTATGACTTGTACATGATTAACAAATGAGATGAATGATTGAGAAATGAATGTGAACTGAAAAATATTGAGATTTTGATAAATGGAGTTGAGATGAATGAATAAGAATATAGGAAGTGTTTTTCACAGGTTTCGAAGAACGGTTTTCTCCATTTTTCATAGGTTTCGAAGAACAGAATATAGAAATGATGGCTAATCTCTTTGAATTGATAAGAGATGAAGAAGAAGAGATAAAAACCCTCAAAGTGGCGTGACAAGGGAGTGTGGCTGCTGGTTATATTTTATTTTCTCATAACAACACTTAAATAGCTAGGTTAACACATTAAACCCTTGCCACATGTCACCCTTTGATTAGCTCTAGGTTTAAGTGACCCAATCACATTGTGCCAAGTGTCAAACCTATATTTAATCTTGATTTTAATCATCTTACATGATTAAAAAACATTTGGCAAGCTTATGTGTTATGCCATGTGTCACCATCTCATGGTGCCACGTGTCACACTGCAAAATGACCAAAATGCCCCTGTGTCTTAATTTTGAGTTCTTAACCCAAAATAATTATTTTCTTCTTCTAATTAATTTATATCAAATATAAATTAATTAATTAATCTCTATTAATTAATTTCTCATTAATTAAATTCATATTTAAACACTTTAAATATAAATTTAACTTATATTATACATCCAATAATCTAGATTTGGTTTCAAGTCATGCTAGGGACTTTGCAATCTAATTGCAAACCAAACCTATTTAATTAATCAATTAAACTCTTTAATTAATTAATTAAATTATATTTTAATAGGTGATAACTTGTGTATGTGTGTGACTTACTAGGCTCATCACTAATTGGCAATGAGACATGATATCAACTCTTAATATCATCAGAACTCTTTCTTACCATAAATGATTTCTCTAAATCATTTTATGAACCTCATAGACCATGGTTAACACCTAGCATAGCATGCCATGGCCACCCAATTAGTAATAAGGTTTACCTTAAATGAACCTATAATCATATGTTACCATGCACTAGAATCTCTCTGTTACAAAATCGCAACTCAAGCTGAAGTCATGGTTTATGTCAAACTCCATTTGCTATGAATATTATGTTCTCTTTTCATTCCAGTTCTTGATTAAAAAGATTTTCTCATCAGAAACTCTTTTCTGAATAAATCTATCTGTCCTGGCCAGAAACTTGAAACATCAAGAACAATTAAATGAACATAGGATTTTATCTCTATTTACTTAGAGGAACAGATTCCATCTTGATCAACACCTACCTCCATATATAACTAGTAGGAGCCAACACATGCCCATATACCCATACACAGTACAAGTATGAAAGCAGTATCAAACTCAAACTACCTATATAAAAGATAATTGTGCCATCTCAGGTCTAAAGATTATATGCACTGATATGATTTATGACAAAACATTGACAAGAGTAAACTCCATGTGCTTGTCATAAGTGTCACTGGTTCGGCCTACTTATCATTTATAAGTGCCTATCATGTTTGTCATATGGCGTGAGACTCACCATTCCATCTTATTTATATCTCATATAAATAACTTGGGAACAAACATGAATACAATCTTTCTGGATAAATCATGTCCTTATTATGAAGTATCCTCGATTGTGAACCTATTTATGATACTTTGTGCTATAAATATTGTCACTCATATTCTTAACAACTTAAGAATAATATTTCTAACAAAATATCAATGGACCTTTTCTATTACACATAAATATATTATGTAAACGGAAAAATGGAAATGCCTTTTATTAATAAAAATATATACAAGATACATACTAAATGATATGCTCTAGGGCATACTACTAACAATCTCCCACTAGCACTAGAGCCATTCATTACAATACCTTAGACCGATCTTCTCAAGATGTCAGTCTAACTGAGCTTGTGACAAAGGCTTAGTGCATGGATCAGCTGAATTTTTTCAGCTGATGTTATTTTTCTGCATGGCTATATCACCTTTGCCCAACTATATGTCTGATAATGTGGTAGTGCCTTTCTATGTGTTTGGATTTTGGGTGAGACCTTAGTTCCTTAGCTCAGATGATCGCTCCATTGTTGTCACAAAGGTAGTGGAACCGCTGCTCAATGGAAGGAACTCTTTGTAAGTTTTGTCACGAACTTCTTTATCCAAATAGCCTTCCTTTGCGGATCTCGATGCAAGAATATACTCAGCCTCTGTAGTGGAATCTGCAGTCGTGCTCTGTTTGGAACTCTTCCAACTGACTGCACCTCCATTACGAATGAACACATATCCAGAGGTAGACTTTCTATCATCGATATCTGATTGAAAATCAGAATCAGTATAACCATCCAATTGCAAGTCTCCACCTCCATAAATCAAGAATAAATCCTTAATTCTTCTCAAGTACTTAAGAATATTCTTGACATCTATCCAGTGTTCCAAACCTGGATTGGATTGATACCTGCTAGTCAAACTAACAGCATATGCGATATCCGGCCTAGTACACAACATTGCATACATTATACTTCTTATAGCCGAAGCATATGGAATCCTGGCCATCTTATCTCTTTCTTCAGGTGTCTTTGGAGACATCTCTTTAGAAAGATGGATACCATGTCTCACTGGTAACAATCCTCTCTTGGAATCAAGCATGTTAAACCTCTTTAACACCTTTTCCAAGTATAGACTTTGGGATAAACCAATTATTCTTTTCGCTCTATCTGTATAGATGCGAATCCCAAGAATATAGGTTGCCTCCCCTAAGTCTTTCATGGAGAATGTATTTGACAACCATACTTTTATAGTTGTCAACATACCTGTGTCATTACCCATCAATAGTATGTCATTCACATATAAGACAAGGAAAGTGATAAAGATCACACTAACCTTCTTATATACACATGGCTCATCCTCATTTTTGATAAAACCAAAGGATTTAATGGCTTCATCAAAACGGATGTTCCAACTCCTCGAAGCTTGTTTCAACCCATAAAATGGATCGCTTTAGCTTGCATACCTTGGAACCATCTAGGGATTCAAATCCCCTAGGTTGTTCCATGAAAATGTTTTCTTCAATGTATCCATTGAGAAAAGCTGTTTTGACATCCATTTGCCAAATCTCATAATCATAGTATGCAGCTATTGCTAATAAAATCCTAATTGATTTAAGCATGGCAACAGGTGAGAAAGTCTCCTCATAGTGGATTCCTTGCCTTTGGCGAAACCCTTTCGCTACTAGCCTTGCCTTATAGGTCTCTACCTTTCCATCAGAACCAATTTTCTTCTTGAAAACCCATTTGTTCCCTATAGGTACAATACCTTCAGGTGGGTCAACAAGATCCCAAACTTGATTCTTATACATGGAATCAATCTCGGATTTCATAGCATCAATCCATTTTGAAGAGTCTATATCTGATATAGCTTCTTCATAGGTAAGTGGATCATCTCCATGATCTACTTCTTCATGAGTAGACAACTCTTGTTCTTCTTCATGAAGAAAACCATATCTCACTGGTGGGTGAGATACCCTGGTTGTTCTACGAGGAACAACTGTAGATGTTTCATCAACGGGTATAGGTTGACTAGATGGATCTATATCCATCTGATATGTTGGTTGGTCAGAATTCTCCAATTCTAACTCTATTTGCCTTCCTTTGCCTCCTTCTTGAACAAACTGTTGTTCAAGAAATGTGGCATCTCTACTTATCACAACCTTTTGTGAAGTAGGCAAATAAAAATAATATCCAAAACTATCTTTTGGATATCCAACAAATCGACCCTTTTCTGATCTGGTCTCCAATTTATCAGTGTTCAGCTTTTTGATATAAGCTGGACAACCCCAAATCTTAACATGCTTAAGACTTGGTTTTCTTCCATGCCATATCTCATAAGGTGTGGAAGAAACTGATTTTGATGGAATCCTATTCAGAATATACAAAGCTGATTCTAATGCAAATCCCCAAAAGGAGATTGGCATATCAGTATAGCTCATCATACTACGTACCATATCCAATAGGGTACGATTTCTCCTTTCAGATACACCATTCAGTTGTGGTGTTCCTGGAGGAGTCAGCTGAGAAACAATGCCATGCTCTCTCAAGTATTCACCAAATTCAGTACTCAAATATTCACCTCCACGATCTGATCGAAGAGCTTTAATACTCTTTCCTTTTTGATTTTCTACTTCAGATTTAAATTCTTTAAACTTTTCAAAAGATTCATGTTTGTATTTCATCAAATACAAATACCCAAACCTTGATTTATCATCAGTAAAGGTAATAAAATAATGAAAACCCCCTCTAGCCATTTCTTTAAATGGACCACATACATCACTATGTATTAGCTCCAAAATATTTTCAGCTCTTAGCCATTGTCCAACAAAGGGTGAACTAGTCATTTTACCCTGAAGGCAAGATTCACAAGTTGGAGTAGGCTCAGAGCCCAATGAGGATAGAATCCCCATTTTCTCTAATTTTGCAATCCTATCTTCTGCAACATGACGTAACTTTAAGTGCCAAATATATTTTGAACTTGAGTTGGTTTTCACCATGGCATTGTATTCATTTAGATTGCTATACTCTGGCCAGTGGAAACACTTTCTTACTAGAAATGGAAATACTTTCTTATTGGCAATGGAAACACTTTCCTGTTGGCAGTGGAAACACTTTCCTTTGCCTTCATCAGCTTTAGTATTCCTTTTCTGTTTAGCTATTTTCTTAGAAGGATCAGGAATCTGAGGTTTCTTTTTCTTATTGCCCTTCTTCTTGTTGGACTTTCCAGCAGAAGAAGATGCAACCAAAGCTACCTCTTTTCCTTTATTGCCTGGCATATTCTTTTGGCCAATAACCAGCATGTTGAGTAAACCAGCTAAGGTGCATTCCTGTTGAGTCATATGGAAATTTGTCACAAAATTTCCCAAAAGACCCAGGAAGGGACTGAAGGATCAAATCCGTCTGTAGTTGGAAATCCATGTTGAAGTCTAGATATTCCAACTGCTCAATCAGCCGAATCATCTTGTGGACATGATTCCCAACATTCTGTCACTCAGACATCCTCATGCGGAACAGCTGCCTAGATATCTCATACCTAGCATTCCTGCTGTGCTCACCATACAACTCTTGTAGGTGAAGGAGGATCTCACTCGCACTCTGCATGTTCTCATGTTGCTTCTGTAACTCATTACTCATGGAAGCAAGCATGTAACACTTAGCTCTCATATCATGCTCCTTCCACTTATCCAGAGTTTTATGTTCTTCTTGTGTGGCCTCTGGAGGTAAGGGACCAGGAACATTTGAATCTAGAACATATCCTATATGTTCAAGGTTCAGGACAAGTTTCAAATTTCTTAGCCAATCAGGTAGATTAGGTCCTGTCAACCTATTGTGATCAAGTATGCTTGCAAGGATATTGGATGGTGGTGGTTGTTTTGTGATCATTTTTATCATAAAATTAACTGCAGAAAATAACTAGATTAATTAGTAAATGTATCATGTAATTAACCAAAATGATTATGGTCTTTTAATCAAATTGGTCCTCCCACTAACTTAGCAAATCCTACACTTCCAAAGTAGAAAACGGAAATCCTAGTTGGATGGATTTCTAGTGGGTGATTGAATTCTTATAATTCTTTTGATTATCCTCAGGTACATCCATTATTAGAATTACAATAAACTATAAGTGAGCAACTCTTTGCCCATCACATCTCATGTGAGGTTCAATCCTTTACCTAGCCCCTAATGCTCAAAATCTCAGGTACATCCATTATTGACTTATCTTGCATTAGTTAAGTTGATCCCATTGAGCCAATAATTATGCAACTAATTTTAATGTCCTCAGGTACATCCAATATTGGCCACTAAACCATTTACATATTTACAACATCTCATGCTTAACAATTATTCTTAAGAAAATCTCTTAAATAAATTGCATCTTATGCAACTATTTAAAATTTCTTAAAATAATTGCCCCAATGGAGGGCCTATGTTATAATTACTTTAATTATAGCATTTCCAACTTAATCATTTGTTTGGAAGATTTTATGGTCATTCTATTTACTATTAAGGTCTCACTTTGCACATTATCCATTTAGCATGCATATATCATATAATTGCATACATTCCCATACATCTCATGCATTCATGGATAAGCGATAAATATGGTATGATCATGGACTTTCTAAGGGATTCAATTCGAGCCACCAAGAATTGAATCAGGGCATTCCTAGGTGCATTTCATTCATTCATTTTACAAGAGTTGCTGAAGGAGTACATAATCAACACTTGATCTTGAATTCCTCCCACTGGTCCCACCAATGCTCTTGACCTCCTTGAACTTCTTGCAATCCAATATTACATAGTAATCCTTGGCATACCAAGGCGAATTTACAAGAACTTAAATAAATGAAATTACAGCCCAAAAATTATTACAAACTTAATAATACATGCCCAAAATAAATTAAAATAAATTAATTAATTTACAATCCCAAAGAAACATAAAAGAAATAAATCCAATCACATTGGTCTTTTATAGTCCATGATCATCCATCATGCATATCACTATTTAACAATTAAATAAAACATACATACTTAAATTAAATTGAATATCTCATATTCAACTTAAAAATCCAGATTTGAATATGATTCAAATAAATTTAAAAATTCAGATTTGAATCTCATTCAAACAAATTTAAAAATTCAGATTTGAATCTCATTCAAACAAATTTAAAAATTCAGATTTGAATCACATTCAAACAACTTCAAAAATTCATATTTGAATCAAATTCAAACATTTTTTAAAAAATCAGATTTGAATCACATTCAAATATTTTTAAAAAAATCAGATCTGAATTTTATTCAATCAATTTTAAAAAATCAGATTTAAATATGATTCAAACAACTTTAAATATTCAGATTTGAATCACATTCAAACAACTTTTAAAATTCAGATTTGAATCACATTCAAACAATTTTTAAAATTCTGATTTGAATCATAATTTAATTGTGTGATAAAAACTACTAATTAAACACTTTAATTAGTCAAAGAATAGGCCTTAGATCATACAACAATTGCAGAATTAAAAGCCAAACCTTAAACCACCCATGGAAGCCAAACCATGCGCACCATTGATGGTGTTTTTTCAAGTATGCTGCCAACTTGCTTTGCAACCAGCAATGAACATTTGA
Source organism: Hevea brasiliensis (assembly GCF_030052815.1). Classification (NCBI taxonomy): domain Eukaryota; kingdom Viridiplantae; phylum Streptophyta; class Magnoliopsida; order Malpighiales; family Euphorbiaceae; genus Hevea; species Hevea brasiliensis. Next base: position 43,167,476 of record NC_079493.1, on the reverse strand, counting down.
TCTCATGATCAAACACACAATTAAATCATATAATCAACAATCTAAATGGCAAATATAGTGGCTCTGATACCAATTGAAGGAACGGAAGCGTGAAAAACACAAGTTTATACCATTGAATTCAAAAATTTTCACCTAGGGTCACATGCATCATGCAAGATTTATTTTTATCTATTTGATTTCAATGATAAACAACATATTAAAACTCTTTTAATATGTTTTTGGATCTGTATTTGCCATTTAAGATTTTAAAATTAATCAGATTAATTTTAGAACCCTAGATTAAATCAAGAACGATTACACTAACCTCTTGATGCACTGCAGCGTGTCTGCGCCTTTGAGATTCGTCTTCAGGACACCAGATGTTGTCCCTCTAGCTTGTCCACACCAAGAACACCTATGGCAGCCCTTGAATAGCTTCTAAAGCTTTTTCTATTAATTAGAAAATCAAGTTCTGCCTTTTAAGAGATTAAAGATGCAAACAGGACACTAGAAACAATTTCTAGTGTTCTTAATTCAAGAGATTGATGGCTAATCTCTTTGAATTGATAAGAGATGAAGAAGAAGAGATAAAAACCCTCAAAGTGGCATGACAAAGGAGTGTGGCTGCTGGTTGTATTTTATTTTCTCATAACAACACTTAAATAGCTAGGTTAACACATTAAACCCTTGCCACATGTCAACCTTTGATTAGGTCTAGATTTAAGTGACCCAATCACATTGTGCCAAGTGTCAAACCTATATTTAATCTTGATTTTAATCATCTTACATGATTAAAAAACATTTGGCAAGCTTATGTGTTATGCCATGTGTCACCATCTCATGGTGCCACGTGTCACACTGCAAAATGACCAAAATGCCCCTGTGCCTTAATTTTGAGTTCTTAACCCAAAATAATTATTTTCTTCTTCTAATTAATTTATATCAAATATAAATTAATTAATTAATCTCTATTAATTAATTTCTCATTAATTAAATTCATATTTAAACACTTTAAATATAAATTTAACTTATATTATACATCCAATAATCTAGATTTGGTTTCAAGTCATGCTAGGGACTTTGCAATCTAATTGCAAACCAAACCTATTTAATTAATCAATTAAACTCTTTAATTAATTAATTAAATCATATTTAAATAGGTGATAACTTGTGTATGTATGTGACTTACTAGGCTCATCACTAATTGGCAATGAGACATGATATCAACTCTTAATATCATCAGAACTCTTTCTTACCATAAATGATTTCTCTAAATCATTTTATGAACCTCATAGATCATGGTTAACACCTAGAATAGCATGCCATGGCCACCCAATTAGTAATAAGGTTTACCTTAAATGAACCTATAATCATATGTTACCATGCACTAGAATCTCTCTGTTACAAAATCCCAACTCAAGCTGGAGTCATGGTTTATGTCAAACTCCATTTGCTATGAATATTATGTTCTCTCTTAATTCCAGTTCTTGATTAAAAAGATTTTCTCATCAGAAACTCTTTCTCAATAAATCTATCTGTCTGCCAGAACTTGAAACATCAAGAACAATTAAATGAACATAGGATTTTATCTCTATTTACTTAGAGGAACAGATTCCATCTTGATCAACACCTACCTGCATACATAACTAGTAGGAGCCAACACATGCCCATATACCCATACACAGTACAAGTATGAAAGCAGTATCAAACTCAAACTACCTATATACAAGATAACTGTGCTACCTCAGGTCTAAAGATTATATGCACTGATATGATTTATGACAAAACATTGACAAGAGTAAACTCCATGTGCTTGTCATAAGTGTCACTGGTTCGGCCTACTTATCATTTATAAGTGCCTATCATGTTTATCATATGGCATGAGACTCACCATTCTATCTTATTTATATCTCATATAAATAACTTGGGAACAAACATGAATACAATCTTTCTGGATAAGTCATGTCCTTATTATGAAGTATCCTCGATTGTGAACCTATTTATGATACTTTGTGCTAGAAATATTGTCACTCATATTCTTAACAACTTAAGAATAATATTTCTAACAAAATATCAATGGACCTTTTCTATTACACATAAATATATTATGTAAACGGAAAAGTGGAAATGCCTTTTATTAATAAAAATATATACAAGATACATACTAAATGATATGCTCTAGGGCATACTACTAACAATTTTATCCAAAATACAGATGGCACTCTGCCAAAATTTCTACAGAAATTCCAAATAATTCAAATGTGTTTGTTCTATCACTTCAGTTCAAAAAGGTTTTTAGCACCTGTAAATAGTGCTCACCACTGTAAAAGAAGTAAGAAAAGTTTTTAAAATCCCTTATAGTATATTTAATGGGTTATCAGGAGACGGAGTTGGTAATTCATTAGGTATACTACGGGATCATGTTATGCCTTACAGAGGGATAGGGTGTGACAGGAAGAATTGTGGCATAATTACAAATTAAGAAACTTTTGGATTAATTAATTCATTACGTACGTTTAGTGCTCCACTAACTTCAAATTAAGGGACCTATATAAGCCATTTGGGATAGAAAATGTCATCATATTAAACCTCTCAACATTCAGCCGAAATCAATTCTCCAAAGAAACTCCTTTGCCATCCAAGCTTCAAGCTCCATGCTTCCATGATCAAGCAATAATTTCTTGCAAGAGTCTTCACTAAAGTTGGAGTACACACCTTGGGCAGCATTTTGGGAGCAAAAAGGGAGAGATTTGAAGAGGTTTGACAAGTTCCACTTGAGGTACATGTCCAATTTTCTTTCATTTCTTTGTTAAAGTTTGTGTTAGTGTTGAGAGGAGTTGATTTATGGAAGAAATTGGAAGAATTAATGAGCTAGGGAGGTGTTCCATTTTCAGTAGCCATGGATATTGAAGAAGTTTGAGTTGTTTCCACTTGAATTTGATGGGTAAGGAGGTTAATAATAGTGATTAAATATATAAGAGTTGATTACAATGTGTATAGCGTGAATTGTGAGTTTGTGAATTGAAATTGGAAGCTTGATGTATATGTGTAAATTTGGACAGCCTTGATATGCTTATGAAGACCTTAATTTCATGTATATTTAATGTTGATTTAAAAACAATGGGCTGTATGTTATTGATCTTGGTTAGTTGGATTGGGTTTGAGCAATTGAATTGTTGTTAGATATGGATTTGATTAATTGAATGTGATGGAGACTTACTTGAGTTGAATTGGTATTTGGAAATTAATTAAATTGATGGACACTTAATTTAGTATATTCTGGTTGGATATTAGTGGTATTGAAGTATTGTTGGACAATTGACCTAGATACAATGTGTATGGTATTCATTAGAAATGTAAAATTTTAATGCAAAGTGTGGTTAATTGGGGCAGTATGCAATTTAGCTTATAACCCTAAATGTGTGACCCAAATTGGTATGAGGCTAGTTGGAGGAAAAAATAGGCACAAAATGTGCCAACTTTCATGTTGGGAGCATACCTAAATTCTATCTATAAGTGACCTAAAAGAATACCTAAATCCGATATTGCAAACTTGGTAACCCAGCAATTGACCATTTGAACAATAGTCAGTTTTTTTGCCATAACTCACTCAAAACAGGTCCAAATGACCTGAAATTTATACCGTTGGAAAGCTTAGACATAGGGCTACATCTTTGGTAGAGATCACCAAACTCAGAAATGGCCATAAATAAGTCAAAATGCCTGCATAATTTCAGGTATAAAACCTGCCAGAATCGGAAATGACCTAAAAATGACCTAAAATCACAATAAAAAGGCAATTTGACCAGCAATAGTAAAATAACCAAAACTTGGTCCAGAGAACTCCAAATGACATGAAATTAGTGCCAAAATGTCACTAAGACATAAATCTATAATTTTTCTCTTTTGACCAGAACCTAAAAACTAAGGGAAACAAGACATAGCTAGAGCAATCTAGCATATAAAATCTAGAAAATGGCAAAAAAATGCAATAAGCTTTGAAATGAAATTGGTAATATATACCAACACTTAGAGACTATAAAATGTGACAAATTGAGAATATTAAAATTAATTCACCTAGTGTATATTATAGGTCAACATTATAGGTTGGCTAATGAAATGAATTGAAGGGAATAGTACCAAGAAAATTTAGATATTAGATTTTATTGTTAGAAGCAATTTAACTAAGTACTAAAACACTTTAAATTTTGTGTTCTAGTTGAAAAGGATATTGAAAAGCATAAGGAACATTGAGTAAAAGCTTAAAGGCAACTCAAATTAGGTATGTGCATAATACTTTTTATATTCACTGATTTTACTAGAAAATTTTTTTGGAGAAATGAGTTATGAATAATTTTTTATTGTTTTGGCTTTGGGAATTTTATTTGGAAACTATTGTGTTGCCTACCTTGAAAATTGAAATTTTGAGATAAAATGTGATTTGTGGTTTGAATGAAATATTTAAATATTGTGATTTGGCATTGTTTTGATTCACACTTGGCATGGCAATATTACTATGTTCCTCCTCCATTTATGGGGTGAGTATGACTATATTCCTCCCTCTTTGACTTGTCAGTCTGAGGTGAGTATGGATGAATATTCATTATCTAGCTAGCCACCTCTTTCATTGGTTTCGATTAGTGGAATGAGTATGCCTTGTCATGGTGTACAACATGGCATGATCAGAAAAATTTGTGTCATGGCCTAAGTTGTGTTATTGATTGGCAACACTGTGTTATTTAATTGTTTGATCAAATTTGTATTATATGAGCTTTGAAAATTGTTACATGAAATTGTGAATTATTTGAATTGTAAATTATCAATAAAAGTTTTATATGCCGCATTTTAAATTGTTATTGTGCACCACTGAGTAAATTTTACTTAACGATAACTTTTTCATTGCTGTCGTAGGTAGGCAGACAGATAAAGCAGCAGAGTAGGCTGCTTGTGCTACACTTTTGGAATTTTACCCGGTATATCGAGTATATGTAACACCCCTATGTTCGGTAGTGCGTTTTACTGTTCCGGTGACTAGTGTCTGTCCGGACAGTTAGGATGCCTAGAACTACATTTAAATGTTAGTGAGGAGACATAAAATAATGAAATACAAGAAAAGAAAATACAAGAAAAACAAAGGAAAAATAATAGCAATGAAATGAAACTAAGTTAAACGAGCCAACACCGCAGCGATGGGTGACCGCACAGGGAAGTTAAGGCGCAGGCAATAGCTGACCCCAGAACTGCAGGAATTCCTCAGAATTTAGTTTCGAGACATAATTAAAGACTTATTGAAGCATAAATTTCACTAGAAATATTAAAGAAAAATTAATTAATTAGTACAAAGAAAAATGAGAAATCGAGAAAATGATAAAACTCAATGTTACCGAAAATTTGGGAATGCAACTTGAATAGGGGCATTGTGGTCATTTGACATGTCGAGTTGCCTTTTGACCTAAATGTCCATTAAAAATAAATGATATTACACATTGGAAATGTCATGAAAAATTAAAATGTGGTACATAATTTAAATAGTAAAAGAAATGAGGCTAAATGTTGGAATTATGAAACTTTTGATTAAACAAATATTGTAACTTCATTAGTGCTCCACTAACATCACCTAAGTGGACTTTTAATCAGCCTTTGGATAGAAAAGTCTGTCATCTTCAACCTTGGGACAAACAGCCGAAACCAACTTGAGAGAAAACCTCCATGGCCAAATGTGAGGGAGCTTCATGCAACCAACCTTAAGCCACCATTTCCACTAGGCTCCTTCATTAAAGTTATTCCTCAACTTTCAAGGATGAGTTTGATAGCAATTTTATGAAGTTTAGTGAGGTTTTGATCAAGCTTTAAAAGTGGTAAGTGAGTATTTTCCATTCTTGTTTCATTAAACTTTGAGTGGATGTTGTAGGGAGTTGATTTATGGAAGAAATTTTGATGTTTGATGAATTGTTAGAGTTGAGCCATTTTGGCAGCCATGAAACCTCACCATGAACAGCTTGTCCTTGCATGTAAATGGTTGTTTGAATGTTGATTTAAATGTTTAATTATATTAAAGTTGAATTCCATGTGTAAAGTTTGATTTGTAAGCTTGAAAAGTGAAAATAGAAGTTGATGGGTACGTGTAAACTTGTGGCAGCCTTATGAAGAAGATTGAAGTGTTTAAGTTCATGAAATATTGTTGAATTATGTTCCTTATAGTGGCAGCATGTGTATGTGAAAAATTGTTTGGATTTGGACATGTAAATGGGGTATGTTCATGTGGTTAAATTGTGTAAATGGACTTTGGAAAATTCTAAGTTATAGTGTGTATATTGAAAATGGTTACAAGCTGTCCAAAATGACCAAAATGTGTTTTAAAGTGTGTTAATGGTATAGTACAAACCAGAATTGGCATAAAAGAGTTAACTTGGTAAGTATAGGATGTGTAATTGGTAAGGGATGAAGGATGTGTAGTAGGGCAGTGTATGTTTTAGCTTAGAACCATAAGTGCGTGACTCCAATTGGTATGAGACCAATTGGAGGTGAAACTAGGCACAAAATGTGCCAACTTTTATGAAGGAAGCTTATCTAAATTCTGCCTAGAAGGTGACTTGAAAAATGACCAAATCCGGATTAGTGACTTGAAAGCCTGAAAATTGACCATTTGAGTGGCAGTTAGTGTTTTGACCATAACTTACTCAAAACAGATCCAAATAACCTGAAATTTTTATCATAAATAGTTAGACATAGATCTACAATTCCTATGAATACACCAAAGCTCAGAAATGGCCAGAACCAAGCCAAATAGCTTGCACAAGTTCACATACCAAAACTGGCCGAACCAAAAGTGACCTAAAAATGACCTAAGCCTACCATTTTAATGCATTCTGTCCAGCATTGGTAAATTGACCATGTCTTGGCCTACACAACTTAGAATGACCTGAAATTTTTCCCCGTGTGCAATAAGACATAGACCTACAAGTTTGTAGTTTGGACCAAAACCCAGAAACCGAGGGAACTAGGTCGTCCGGCTAGGTCAAAAAAGTACACTAAAATCCGGTAAATTGCAATAAAATGCAATACACTTAGAAATGAATTTGGTAACATATACCAACACTAAAGGGCTAAAAATTGTGACATATTGGTAACATTAGAATTGACTCACTTAGAATGCATCAAGGGTCAACATTATAGGTTGGCTAATGAAATGAATTGAAAGGAATAGTACCAAGAAAATTTAAATATTGAATTTTATTATTATAAACAAATTCATTGAGCACTGAAACACTTTAAATTGTGTGTTTCAGTTGAAAAGGATATTAAGAAGCATAAGGAACACTGAGTTAGGGCCAAGAGGCATATATTAAAGGTTTGTGCATAATACTTTTTATATTCACTGCTTTTACTAGAAAATTTATTTGGACAAATGAGTTATAAATAATTTTTGATTGTTTTGGCTTTGGGAATATTATTTGGAAATTATTGTGCTGCCTACTTTGCAAATGGAAATTTTGAGATAAAATGTGATTTATGGTTTGTATGAGATATTGTGATTTGGAATTATTTTGATTCACACTTGGTATGACAATGTTACTATGTTCCTCCTCCATTTTTGACTTGTCAGTCTGAGGTGAGTGTGGATGAGTACTCATTATTTAGCTAGCTTCCTCCCTCATTGATTTCGATTAGTGGGGTGAGTGTGCCTTGTCATGGTGTACAACACAGCATGTTCGGAAATATTTGTGTCATGACCTAAGTTGTGTTATTGATTGGCAACACTGTGTTATTCAATTGTTTGATTAAATTTGTGTTATATGAGCCTTGAAAAATTGTGAATTGTTTGAATTGTAAATTGTCAATAAAAGTTTTATATACAACATTTTAAATTGTTATTGTGCACCACTAAGTAAATTTTACTCAATGATAGCTTTTTCATTGCTGTCGCAAGTAGACAGACGGACAGAGCAGCAGAGTAGGCTGCTTGAGCTACAATTTGAGATTTCATCGAGTATATCGAGTATACCATGTTGTGTAGTTTTTGTTGTAATGTATGTGCTCTGTATGTATATATTGTACTTGGTCTTGAGTAGTTGTAAACTAAAATTGTAAACTATTTTAGCCTATAAAAGTATTGTGATAAATTTATCTTATCTCAGTTTTTGGAAACATTGAAAAGTTGTTATTGAATTGAGTTGACAATTATTGAGGAATTTACTGTATTGAACAATTTATTGGAAGTGCTTTTTATAGGTTTTTGAAGAACTATTTTATTCAAAATACAGATGGCATTCTGCCAAAATTTTCACAGAAATTATTAATGCTTTAAATTTGTTATTTGGTTTCACTTCAGTAAAAGAAAATTTTTAACACCTGTCAATAATGCTCACCACTGTAAAATGAAGTAAGAAAAGTTTTAAAATCCCTTGTAATGTATTTAATGGGTTATCAGTAGATGAAGTTGGTAATTCATTAGGTATACTACGGAATCATGTTATGCCTTACGGAGGGATAGGGTGTGACATGTTTTAGTGGTATCAGAGCTAGTTTTTAAATTCTATTTTCACCTGTAATTTGAATATTCTTTCTTCATAGTACAACTGCTCAATGTCATTGTTTGATACATATAGTACATTACATTATAAATATGCACTAACAGGAGGAAATCTCCTTGTGTTATTGTTTAGGAGGTGTAATATCCTCTAATTGACTATGGAAGAAGGGGACCGTTCAGTCTATCAATCAATAGAGGCTGAACTACAAGGGGATGCCTTAGCCCTTCACAATGTGAGTGGATCAGCTGCACCAGTCCCCTCTGTGCCACAGTTCCCTGCTCAATTTGCTCAGCAAATGGGTGCGATGTTCCAACAGATGGCTGGTAACATGCCTACTCAAGTCCCACTATAGACACCAGTGGTATAACCAGAGCCTTCAACTAGGCAGTACGACAAGCTAATTAAGTATGGGACTACTGAGTTCAAGGGGACAGTGGATCTGCTAGAGGCAGAACAATGGTTGGAAAGGATAGAAAGAGTTTTTAGGAAGCTGAACTGCTCCTATGAGCTGAAGTTTGAATACTCAGTCTCACTTATACAGTGAGATGCATATGACTGGTGGAAAACCATTCCCCACAATTTGGTAGAACACCCAGTGCTGACATGGGATGACTTTCTCAGAGAATTCAGACAAAAATATGTCCCAGATGCCTATGTGGACCAGAAGCTACAGGAGTTCTTAAGTCTGAAGCAAGGAGGCAGAATAGTGACAAAATATGAGAGAAACTTCTCTCGATTGAGTCATTATGCTGGAAGCCTGCTTACTACTCCTAGAAACGGATGTAAACATTTTGAGACTGGGTTAAGGCCTATTCTAAGAATGCAAGTTGTGGGGTTTCGACACTAGAACTTCTCAGAGCTAATATCGCAAGCACTGGAACTAGAAAGAATTGAAAATGAAGATACAGTTAAAAAGGGTAAAACAGAAAAAGAGAAAACTAGAAAGACTACTGATCAAGTTCCTCATAGTGGGTCAGGAAAGAGAAAGCACTTTGGAGGATCTAGCTCACGCAAATCGGGTAGAGATAGATCTTCTGGACAGAAACCACCTCGATCAGATCAGCAGCAAAGACCCAGAAATGCGCCGTCGGATCGACTTTGTGAAACTTGTGGTAAACCACATAGTGGGGTAAGTTATAGAGCCATAGGAGCATGTTTTAATTGTGGAGAGACTGGTCATTTTACTAGGGATTGTATAAATCCACACCGTTCTAGATCATTTACTATACTAGAGGGATCAACCCAAGTTTCTACCCCAAAGAGTTCACCATCAGTTAGTAGAGGCAGAGGTAGAGATAGGGGTAGTACACCTAGAAGTCAGAGTACTGTGAATAAGCCAGAACAGGGTGATGCTTGTAACACCCCTGTGTTCGGTAGTTCATTCTACTGTTCTGGTGACAGTGTCTGTCCGAACAGCTAGGATGCCTAGAACTATACTTAGATATGAGGAGACATAAAATAATGAAATACAAGAAAAGAAAATACAAGAAAAACAAAGGAAAAATAATAGCAATAAAATGTAACCAAGTTAACCAAGCCGAAAACCATAGCGATAGTGACCGCACCAGGAAGTTGCGGCGTGGACTGTTGACTAGCCCTGGACCGCGGGAAACCCTAGAAAATATTTTTAAGACTTAAATAAAAATCTATTGAAGTATAAATGTCATTAAAAATATCAAAGAAAAATTAATTACTTAGTACAAAGAAAAATGAGAAATCGAGAAAACGACAAGACTTGGTGCTACCGGAAAAATAGGAATACAACTCGAATAGGGGCATTTTGGTAAATTGACACCCCGAGTTGTCTTTTGACCTAAATTTCCATTAAAAATAAACGATATTAAACCTTGAAAATCTCATGAAAATTAAAATGGTGGTACATAGATTAAATAGTAAAAGAAATGAGGTAAAATATGGGAATTTAGAAACTTTGGATTATTAAATCCTTAACCAAACTTAGTGCTCCACTAAGTTAAGCTAGTGGACATTAAAATATCGCAAAGAGGGGCAGAAAAATTCATCTTCAACCTTGCCTTGCAAACCAGCTGAAATTCTCTCAAATGAAGCTCCCATGGCCGCCCACCTTTCAACCCACCATGCACCCCTCATTTAGCCACCATTTCCCTAAGAGTTCTTTATTAAAGTTATAGTATACACCTTGGGCAGCATACTAGGAGCAAGAAAGTTAAGTTTTGGTGAGGTTTTCAAGAACTTCTAAAGTGGTAAGTGAGTGTTTTCAATTCTTGTTTCATTAAGAGTGTAACCAAGGTTGTGGGTAGTTGATTTATGGAAGAATTTTTTAAGTTTGATGTTTTAATGGAGATGTACATTTTGGCAGCCATGGAAATTCAGCATATATAGCTTGTTTTTACTTGTTTATGGTTGTTTAAGATGTTGTTATTGATGGCAACATGGATATGTGTATAATGGTTTGGAATTGGATATGTAAATGGGGTATGTTCATGTGGTTAAATAATGTAAATAGACTTTGGAAAATTTTGTATTATAGTGTGCATATTGAGAAAGGTTACAAGCTGTCCAAAATGACCAAAAATGTGTTGTTAAGGGTGTTAATGGTAAGGTACAAACTAGAATTGGCATGAAGGAAGTATGTTGGTAAGTGTTGAATATGTAATTGGTAAGTTAAGAGGAGTGTGTAGTAGGGCAGCGTATGTTTTAGCTTAGAACCTTAAGTGTGTGACTCCAATTGGTATGAGACCAATTGGAGGTGAAACTAGGCATGAAATGTGCCAACTTTCATGAAGGAATCTTATCTAAACTCCGCCTAAAAGGTAACTTGAAAAATAACTAAATCCGGATTAGTGACTTGAAAGCCTGAAAATTGACCATTTGGGTAGTAGTTAGTGTTTTGGCCATAACACACTCAAAACAGGTCCAAATAACCTAAAATATTTACCATAAATAGTTTAGACATATATCTACAATTTATATGAAGATACCAAAGCCCAGAAATGGCCAGAACTAAGCCAAATAGCTTGCATAAGTTCAGATACCAAAACTGGCCGAACCAAAGTGACCTAAAAATGACCTAAAGTTACCATTTTGATGCATTCTGTCTAGCATTGGTAAATTGACGATAACTTGGTCTCGACAACTAAGAATGACCTGAAATTTTGCCCCGTGTGCAATAAGACATAGGCCTACAAGTTTGTAGTTTGGACCGAAACTCGAAAACTGAGGGAACTAGGTCGTCTGGCTAGGTCAAAATAGTATATCGAAATCCAGTAAATTACAATAAAATGCAATACACTTGAAAATGAATTTAATAACATATACCAACACTAAAAGGCTCTAAAATGTGACATATTGGTAACATTGGAATTGACTCACTTAGACTGCATCAAGGGTCAACATTATAAGTTGACTAATGAAATAAATTAAAGGGAATAGTACCAAGAAAATTTGGATATTGGATTTTATGGTTGGAAATAAATTCATTGAGTACTAAAACACTTTAAATTGTGTGTTTCAGTTGATAAGGATATTGAGAAGCATAAAGAACATTGAGTCAAGGCCTAGGAGAGACTCAAATCAGGTTTGTGCACAACTAGTTTTTAACTGATTTTATTCTGAATATTTCATATGATTAAATGACATATTTTTCTTATGTATTATGTTTAACAAGCATTGGATTTAATTCAATGATTATTGAAATTGTTATAGTATGTATGAATTTAGCTTTATAAAATGGTATTTCAACAAGTGTTAAGCATTTTTGCGAATTGAATAAATTATGTTTTGAAAAATTATGATAGAACATGTTTTGAATTGTGATGGGCAATTTACATGGAAAAATGCAAATTTATGATTTGAATTGTGATGAGCATAAAAATTATTGGATATTGGAATTAACTTTGAATTGAGTTGTATTGTGATTTATGCTCACTAAAAGGATTGTGATATTGTTTTACATCTCACTATAGACACTTGACTAGGTTATTACCCGTCTCTCTCATTTGTTGAAAAGACGATGGAGTTAGTTGTGTTTTGATTACCATGGCGCATACACAGGCTTAGATTCTCCTCTTATTAGGGGTTAGATCTAAGTTTTTTTAGGTTATGGCCCTTTCGAAAGATTCATTATTGTGATGTGTACTGTGCACGATGATTCGACCTCTCTGACCATAGGGAGTTAGAATTCGATTCTACCTCCCTGACCATAGGGAGCTAGAATCACCCCGAAGATGGCCCTTTCGCATTAGTCTTGCATAGTTAGTGAGATAAAGAATGGTTTTTGAGATAAAGAATGGTTTTCAATATAAAGAATGTTTTTGAATAGTAAAGAATTGTGATTTCAATTATGATTTATGTATAATTGATTTTGTTAGAATTACCTTAAATGGTTCGTTATGATTTGATAAATTGAATTTCCTGATCAAAGTCATTTTATACAAATGATTTATATTTTTGGCAATGAATATTTTGAGTTTTGGAATTTGATGAGTATCCTGATTTCGAAATTATTTGCTATAATTTTACTAAGGTATATTGAACTATGTTTTAAGTTATAGTTGTTCACCAATGAGTTCACCACTCAGCGATAGCTTTGTATGCTGTCGCAGGTGAAAAGAGCATAGAGCAATTGAGTAAGCTTCTTTGAAGAGACATTCAGATCAGCTCCAGGTATACCCATGTACACAGGTTTTGATGTATGCATGTAATAATATGTATGTACATTATTTGAGCAGTTGTATAAAAACTCTTATAAAATATTTTGGTATGTAATTAAATGTAAATTATTGTAATGTAAATTTGAAATTTCATTTACCTGTATAGTTTTGTAATATTAAATTTTGAGTCTTATAATTAATGAAATGTTTCTTTTATGATGAGGTTGGTTTGAAAATAAATTGATTTGATTATTAAGATTGAATTGTGAGATGAAATGAAGTTCATTGGAGTTGTATTTGAGAAATCATATTGGAAGTGTTTTCCTTTTCAGGTTTGAAGAAATGTTTTCTCAAAACACAGCCAGCACTTTGTCGAAATTTTGAAAAAAAATTATAACACCTGATTTTAATAAATGATTTAAGTTTCACAAAAATTGTTTGAAATCCCTTGTAGTATATCTAATGGGTTATCGATAGGCGAAGTACGGTAATTTGTTAAGTGTATTACGGGATCATATTACATCTTACAGAGGAGTAGGGTGTGACATGTTTTGTGGTATCAGAGCAATGGTTTTAAAGTAAATTTCGAACTGTGAATTTGAAATCTTTTTATCAGTAACTAAAACTGGTCAAATGTTTGATACATATAGTACATTTACATCAAAAATATGAACTAATGGAGAGGAATCTCCTTGTGTTGGTTATACAGGAATAGAAAATCTTGTGAAAAGATATAAAAGAGAAGAATGAGACAATAGAACAGTCTGTGATGGCAAAAGTACAAGTTGAGGCCCCAGCCCCACAAAGTGTCGAAGGCCCGACTGTACCAGTTTTATCGATACAAATTACTACACAAATGGCCTAGCAAATAGCCACTTTCTTTTAACAAATGGTTGATACTTTGCCAGCTTAAGCTCAAGCACAAACCCAACCCCCACAAGGGCAGTGTGAAATAGAGAAGAGGGAGAAACCTATGGGTCAGAGCTTGAATAGTAATTTAGGAAAGAGAAAAGAATTTGAGGAACCCCGAGCTTAGGGATATGACAAAGGCGGATCATCAGGGCAGAGAACACCAAGATCTAGTCGTTGAACAACCTGAAGTTCCTATTCTGCCCGTTTCTGCCATGTTTATGGCAAGCTACATGGAGGTATTTGTGGTAAGGCCTCTGGAGCCTGCTACAATTGTGGAAAGCTTGGACACTTTATTATAGATTGTACTAGAGAGCCTCAATCTACTCTTCGGAGTTCACAGACAGTCAGTCAGAGTCGAGATAGAAATAGAGTTGGTACTCCTCACCACCATAACACAGTGAATCAACCCGAATATAGTAACGCACCAGTCAGAGCGTCCACTATACGCCAAGGAGAAAGAACAAAAACTTCGGATGTAGCTGCTGGTAAGTTCCTAATTTTTGAAAGAAATAATTAGTTATTATTTGATCCCAGCACTACTTAGTTGTGTGCTAGTGTTAGAACTATATGTTCTGTTGCTATTCCTTTACATGGGAATGAATTTTGATGTATTAGTGACTAGTCCTTTAGGATAAAAACTATAATAACAAGTATGATTGACATTAATTTTGGAAGAATTGTTAGCTAAAAGTATTCTCTAACACACCATAAATTACAAAGCTAATTGGCGAGCCTACTTAATGTAAGGCAAGAGGACCTAAAAGTAAGTTACAGTACTAGAATTGCTCTAGATGAGGGCAAAGATATTACTGTTAGTAATTGTCAAGGGATATTGTAATTAGAATCGGTTTAGGATATTAGTGGATTCGAGAAAGATAAGATGTTAGAAAACCTAGTCCATGAGGTTATAACGTAGTGACTCTGTAATGTTCTCGATATTTGTATTGTAAGTCGCAGACACAAAGATCGATACGGATTATTGTGTAGAGCTATGTGCTTCCTCATGGTATAATAAAATAAGAATATTTGTAAGTAATCTATAAATTGATACGCTACTAATAGAGTGCTACATCGAAATAAATGTGAAAATTTTAGTCAGAAATTTAAAACTTCAGAACTAGCCTGTCGAAAGACTACACTTGTAAGGTAGCTAGAGTCAGTAACTCGGTTACAATAATTTGAACTACCTGTACCATAGTAATTGCTATAAGTTTAGAGATATTAGTATGACTTATCATCCTCAGACGGATGGATAGTCAAAACAAGTAATTCAGGTAAATTCTGAAACTCGTTGAGTTTGTGTAAATAATGAAATGAAATGATAATAATAACCTGTAAAATGTAATAAGCCCTCGAGAATATACTAAGATCTTGTGTCCTTTAATTCGAGGGGAGATGGGATAGATACCTCCCACTAACAGAATTTGTATACAATAATAAGTGTCAAGCTAGCATACAAATGGCACCCTATGAAACATTGTAAGGGAATGGATAACTATGGATTTTGTGATGAGACTTCCGAGGACACAGAATAGTCATGATACAGTATGGGTCATAGTTGATAGACTAACCAAGTCTGCTCACTTTTTACCAGTCCGAATGCACTATAGTTGGAGAGATTGGCCAGATTGTACATAAAGGAGATTATAAAATTGCATGGAGTGCTAATATCGATTGTATCAGACAGAGATCTTAGGTTCACTTCTAGACTCTGGGGTAGTCTTCAGAGAGCCCTAGGAACTAGATTGAACTTTAGCATGACATTCCACCCACAGACAGATTGCTAGTCTGAGAGGGTAATTCAGATATTGGAGGATATGCTACGAGCTTGTGCGATTGAGTTTAAAGGTAGTTGGGGTATACACTTGCCTTTGATTGAGTTTGCTTATAATAACAGCTACTAATCAAGCATTGGGATGCCTCCATATGAAGCTTTATATGACAGAAAGTGCAGAATTCACTTATGTTGGGATGAAGTAGGTGAAAGGAAGATGATTGGGCTAGAAATTGTTCAGCAGATAGAGGAAAAGATCAGATTCATCAGAGATCGACTCAAGGCTGCATCAGACCGTCAGAAGTCCTATGTTGATCTGAAGAGAAGAGATATTGAATATGCAGTGGATAATAAGGTATTCCTTAAAGTTTCTTCTTGGAAGAGGATTATGAGATTTGGCAGAAAGGGGAAACTGAGTACTCGTTTTATCGGACCATATGAGGTTCTGGAAATAGTGGGTCCTTTGGCATACCAGTTAGCATTACCTCCAAAGCTAGACAGGATACACAGTGTCTTCCATGTGTCCATGTTAAGGAGGTATAGATATGACCCATCTCATGTATTATCAGTTGAAGAGATTGAGGTAAATCCAGACCTCTCATATGAGGAAGAACCCATAGAAATTCTGACGTATGAGGTGAAGCAGCTGAGGAACAAACAGATACACCTGATTAAAGGGCTGTGGAACCATCATTCAGGCCAGGAAGCTACTTGGGAACATAAAGAGGACATGAGGAGACAGCACCCACAGCTGTTCAGAAACTGATGCCAGGTAAAATTTTGAGACGAAATTTATTTTAAGGGAGGGAGAATTGTAACAGCCCTATGTTCGGTAGTGCATTCTACTGTTCCGATGACAGTGTCTGTCCGAACAGCTAGGATGCCTAGAACTACACTTAGATATGAGTAAGGAGACATAAAATAATGAAATAAAAGAAAAGAAAATAAAAGAAAAATAAAGGAAAAATAATAGCAATGAAATTTAACCATGTTAAACGAGCCAAAAACCATAGCGATGGGTGACCGCACCGAGAAGTTGCGGCGTGGACCGTTGACTAGCCCTGGACCACGGGGAACGCTAGAAAATATTTTTAAGACTTAAATAAACATCTATTAAAGTATAAATTTCATTAGAAATATCAAAGAAAAATTAATTAACTAGTACAAAGAAAAATGAGAAATCGAGAAAACGACAAAACTCGGTGTTACCGAAAAATCGGGAAGACAACCCGAATAGGGGCATTTTGGTAAATTGAAATCCCAAGTTATCTTTTGACCTAAATGTCCATTAAAAATAAATGATATTAAACCTTCAAAATCTCATGAAAATTAAAATGGTGATACATAGATTAAATAGTAAAAGAAATGAGGTAAAATGTGGGAATTTAGAAACTTTGGATTATTAAATCCTTAACTAAACTTAGTGCTCCACTAAGTTAAGTTAGTGGACATTAAAATATCACAAAGAGGGGCAGAAACTTCATCATCAACCTTGCCTTGCAAACCAGCCAAAATTCTCTCAAATGAAGCTCTTATGGCCGCCCACCTATCAACCCACCATGCACCCCTCATTTAGCCACAATTTCCTTAAGAGTTCTTCATTAAAGTTATAGTATACACCTTAGGCAGCATACTAGGAGCAAGAAAGTTAAGTTTTTGTGAGGTTTTCAAGAACTTCAAAAGTGGTAAGTGAATGTTTTCAATTCTTGTTTCACTAAAAGTTTAACCAAGGTTGTGGGTAGTTGATTTATGGAAGAAATTTTGAAGTTTGATGTTTTAATGGAGATGTACATTTTGGTAGCCATGGAAATTTAGTATATGTAGCTTTTTTTTTATTTTTTTATGGTTGTTTAAGATGTTGTTATTGATGGTAGCATGGATATGTGTATAATGGTTTGGAATTGGGTATGTAAATGGGGTGTGTTCATATGGTTAAATAATGTAAATGGACTTTGGAAAATTCTGTATTATAGTGTGCGTAATAAGAATGGTTACAAGCTATCCAAAATGACCAAAAATGTGTTGTTAAAGGTGTTAATGGTAAGGTACAAACCAGAATTGGCATGAAGGAAGTAAGTTGGTAAGTGTTGAATATGTAATTGGTAAGTTATGAGGAGTGTGTAGTAGGGCAGCGTATGTTTTGGCTTAGAACCTTAAGTGTGTGACTCCAATTGGTATGAGACCAATTGGAGGTGAAACTAGGCACAAAATGTGCCAACTTTCATGGAGAAATCTTATCTAAAGTCTGCCTAGAAGGTAACTTGAAAAATGACCAAATCCGGATTAGCGACTTGAAAGCCTGAAAATTGACCATTTGGGTAGTAGTTAGTGTTTTGGCCATAACTCACTCAAAACAGGTCCAAATGACCTAAAAGTTTTACCATGAATAGTTTATACATATATCTACAATTCATATGAAGATACCAAAGCCCAGAAATGGCCAGAACCAAGCCAAAATAGCTTGCACAAGTTCAGATACCAAAACAGGCCGAACCAAAGTGACCTAAAAATGACCTAAAGTTACCATTTTGATGCATTATGTCCAGCATTGGTAAATTGACGATAACTTGGTCTATACAACTCAGAATGACCTGAAATTTTGCCCCGTGTGCAATAAGACATAGACCTACAAGTTTGTAGTTTAGACCGAAACTCGAAAACTGAGGGAACTAGGTCGTCTGGCTAGGTCAAAATAGTATATCGAAATCCGATAAATTACAATAAAATGCAATACACTTGAAAATGAATTTAATAACATATACCAACACTAAAAGGCTCTAAAATGTGACATATTGGTAACATTGGAATTGACTCACTTAGACTGCATCAAGGGTCAACATTATAAGTTGACTAATGAAATAAATTAAAGGGAATAGTACCAAGAAAATTTAGATATTGGATTTTATGGTTGGAAATAAATTCATTGAGTACTAAAATACTTTAAATTGTGTGTTTCAGTTGATAAGGATATTGAGAAGCATAAAGAACATTGAGTCAAGGCCTAGGAGAGACTCAAATCAGGTTTGTGAACAACTAGTTTTTAACTGATTTTATTCTGAATAATTCATATGATTAAATGACATATTTTTCTTATGTATTATGTTTAACAAGCATTGGATTTAATTCAATGATTATTGAAATTGTTATAGTATATAAGAATTTAGCTTTATAAAATGGTATTTCAACAAGTGTTAAGCATTGTTGCGAATTGAATAAATTATGTTTTGGAATATTGTGATAGAACATGTTTTGAATTGTGATGGGCAATTTGCTTGGAAAAATGCAAATTTATAATTTGAATTGTGATGAGCATAAAAATTATTGGATATTGGAATTGACTTTGAATCGAATTGTATTGTGATTTATGCTCACTAAAAGGATTGTGATATTGTTTTACATCTCACTATAGATGCTTGACTAGATTATTACCCGTCTCTCTCATTTGTTGAGAAGAAAGTGGAGTTAGTTGTGTTTTGATTACCATGGCATGTGCACAGCCTTGGATTCTCCTCTTATTAGGAGTTAGATCTAAGTTTTTTTATGTTATGGACCTTTCAGAAGATTCATTATTATGACGTGTACTGTGCACGATGATTCGACCTGCCCGACCATAAGGAGTTATAATCACCCCGAAGATGGCCCTTTCGGATTAGTCTTGCATAGTTAGTGAGATAAAAAATGGTTTTTGAGATAAAGAATGGTTTTCAAGATAAAGAATGTTTTTGAATAGCAAAGAATTGTGATTTCAATTATGATTTATGTATAATTGATTTTGTTATAATTACCTTAAATGGTTAGTTATGATTTGATAAATTGAATTTCGTGATCAAAGTCATTTTATACAAATGATTTATATTATTGGCAATGAATATTTTGAGTTTTGGAATTTGATGAGTATCCTGATTTCCAAATTATTTGTTGTAATTTTGCTAAGGTATATTGAACTATGTTTTAAGTTATAGTTATGCACCATTGAGTTCACCACTCAGCGATAGCTTTGTATGCTGTTGCAGGTGAAAAGAGCGTAGAGCAATTGAATAAGCTTCTTTGAAGAGACATTCAGATCAGCTCCAGGTATACCCATGTACACAGGTTTTGATGTATGCATGTAATAATATGTATGTAAATTATTTGAGCAGTTGTATAAAAACTCTCGTAAAATATTTTGGTAAGTAATTAAATGTAAATTATTATAATGTAAATTTGAGATTTCATTTACCTGTATAGTTTTGTAATATTAAATTTTGAGTCTTATAATCAATGAAATGTTTTTTTAATGATGAGGTTGGTTTGAAAATAAATTAATTTGATTATTGAGATTGAATTGTGAGATGAAATGAAGTTTATTGGAGTTGTATTTGAGAAATCATATTGGAAGTGTTTTCCTTTTCAGGTTTGAAGAACTGTTTTCTCAAAACACAGCCGGCACTTTACCGAAATTTTGAAAAAAAAATTATGACACCAGATTTTAATGAATGATTTAAGTTTCACGAAAATTGTTTAAAATCTCTTGTAGTATATCTAATGGGTTATCGGTAGGCAAAGTACGGTAATTCATTAGGTGCTACGAGATCATGTTACGTCTTACAGAGGAGTAGGGTGTGACAATGCTTTAGCTAGAGTATACGCTATACGGCAGAGGGAAGAGGCTGAGACTTTTGACATTGTTGTTGGTACTTTCTCAATTAGTAACTAAGATATATATATATATATATATATATATATATATATATATATATGTATGTATTATTTGACCTGGGGTCTGCATACTTTTATGTTAGTGCCAGTATTGTTTGCCTTTCTACTGTCCCTCGTATAAAAAAAAATTTAGTTATCTAAAAGTAAGTTACAGTAATGGAATTACTCTAGATGAGGGCAAAGATGTTACAGTTAGTAATTTTCAGTGGATATTGCAATCATAATAAGTTTCGGATATTAGTGAATTTGAAAAGGATAAAAGATAGGAAAGTTTGATCTATTAGGATGTATCGTAGTAACTATGCAATGTTTTTGATGTTTATACTGTAAGCTACAGATTACAGTACTGACTTGAGATTATTGTGTAGAGCACTGTACTACTGATAGTGCACCAAGATGAGAATAGTTTCTAACGGCATCTATATTGGTATAGTTATGCCAGGACAAAATTTTATTTTTGGAAATGAGTTTGGAAATCCTACTTAGGGATTTAAAACTCAAAAGTTAAAATATCGAAAGGTTATAGTTTAGTACAAAAGGAAGTATGTTATAGAATATTAATAGATAAAAAGAGTTGTGAAAGTAAAAATTTGAACAGTTGGTTCAGATATAACAAAGAAATGTTACGAATGTGAGTAAGATTGTTGACTAGAATGGTTAAAGGACCCATGATTAGATAAATAATTTTAACATGACCTCAATGGTCTTTCAAGAAGGGAACATAAATCGAAATATTAGATAGAATGATAGTAAGAAAAGATTATGCTGTATAAATAAAGTAAATTTTCTATTAGATTGTTAAAAGTCTTACACAAATTCAGAGGAAAGAAGATTATATGATCATATAGAAAGGAGAAAATAAATGTGTGAATATAATAAGACGGCTATTGGGTAAAATTTCGCGGATAAAATTTATTTTAAGGGGGGGAGAATTGTAACACCCCTATGTTTGGTAGTGCGTTCTCACTGCTCGTGACCAAAGGTCTGCAGACGGATACTAGGATGCCTAGAACTACATTTAAATGTTAGTGAGGAGGCATAAAATAATGAAATACATGAAAAAAAATAAAATAATAATAAAGGAAAAATAATAGCAATGAAATGAAACTAAGTTAAACGAGCCAACACCGCAGCGATGGGTGGCTGCACGGGGAAGTTACGGTGCAGGCAATAGCCGACCCTAGGACTGCAAGGAACCCTCAGTATTTAGTTTCGAAACATAATTAAAGACTTGTTGAAGCATAAATTTCACTAGAAATATCAAAGAAAAATAAATTAATTAGTACAAAGAAAAACGAGAAATCGAGAAAACGACAAAACTCGGTGTTACCGAAAAATTGGGAATGCAACCCGAATAGGGGCATTGTGGTCATTTGAAATCCCGAGTTGCCTTTTGACCTAAATGTCCATTAAAAATAAATGATATTACACTTTGAAAATATCATGAAAAATTAAAATGTGGTACATAATCTAAATAGTAAAAGAAATGAGGCTAAATGTGGGAATTATGAAACTTTTGATTAAACAAATATTGTAACTTCATTAGTGCTCCACTAACATCACCTAAGTGGACTTTTAATCAACCTTTGGACAGAAAATTCTGTCATCTTCAACCTTGGGACAACCAGCCGAAACCAACATGAGAGAAAACCTCCATGGCCAAATGTGAGGGAGCTTCATGCAACCAACCTTAAGCCACCATTTCCACTAGGCTCCTTCATTAAAGTTCATCCTCACCTTACAAGGAAGAGTTTGATAGCAATTTTAAGAAGTTTAGTGAAGTTTTGATCAAGCTTCAAAAGTGGTAAGTGAGTATTTTCCATTCTTGTTTCATTAAACTTTGAGTGGATGTTGTAGGGAGTTAATTTATGGAAGAATTTTTAATGTTTGATGAATTGTAGGAGTTGAGCCATTTCGGCAGCCATGAAACCTCACCATGAACATCTTTTCCTTGCATGTAAATGGTTGTTTGAATATTGATTTAAATGTTTAATTGTATTGAAGTTGAATTCCATGTGTAAAGTTTGATTTGTAAGCTTGAAAAGTGAAAATGGAAGTTGATGGTATGTGTAAACTTTTGGCAGCCTCATGAAGAAGATTGAAGTGTTTAAGTTCATGAAATATTGTTGAATTATGTTGCTTATGGTGGCAGCATGTGTATTTGAATAATTGTTTGGATTTGGACATGTAAATAGGGTATGTTTATGTGGTTAAATTGTGTAAATGGACTTTGGAAAATTCTGAGTTATAGTGTGCATATTGAGAATGCTTACAAGCTATCCAAAATGACCAAAATGTGTTGTAAAGTATGTTAATGGCATGGTACAAACCAGAATTGGCATGAAAGAGTTAACTTGGTAAGTATAGGATGTGTAAATGGTAAGGGATGAAGGATGTGTAGTAGGGGAGTGTATGTTTTAGCTTAGAACCTTAAGTGTGTGACTCCAATTGGTATGAGACCAATTGGAGGTGAAACTAGGCACAAAATGTGCCAACTTTCATGAAGGAAGCTTACCTAAATTCTGCCTAGAAGGTGACTTGAAAAATGACCAAATCCGGATTAGTGACTTGAAAGCCTGAAAATTGACCATTTGAGCAGTAGTTAGTATTTTGACCATAACTTACTCAAAACAGGTCCAAATGACCTGAAATTTTTACCATGAATAGCTTAGACATAGATCTACAATTCTTATGAAGACACCAAACCCAGAAATGGACAGAACCAAGCAAAATAGCTTGCACAAGTTTAGGTACTAAAACTTGCCGAACCAAAAGTGACCTAAAAATGACCTAAGCCTACCATTTTAGTGCATTCTATCCAGCATTGGTAAATTGACCATATCTTGGTCTACACAACTCAGAATGACCTGAAATTTTTCCTCGCGTTCAATAAGACATAGAACTAAAAGTTTGTAGTTTGGACCGAAACCCGAAAACTGAGGGAACTAGGTCGTCCGGCTAGGTCAAAATAGTACACCGAAATCTGGTAAATTGCAATAAAATGCGATATACTTGGAAATGAATTTGGTAACATATACCAACACTAAAGGGCTATAAAATGTGACATATTGGAAATAGTAGAATTGATTCACTTAGAGTGCATCAAGGGTCAACATTATAGGTTGACTAATGAAATGAATTGAAGGGAATAGTACAAAGAAAATTTAAATATTGGATTTTATTATTAGAAACAAATTCATTAAGTACTGAAACACTTTAAATTGTGTGTTTCTATTGAAAAGGATATTGAGAAGCATAAGGAACATTGAGTCAGGGCCAAAAGGCATATATTAAAGGTTTATGCATAATACTTTTTATATTCACTGCTTTTATAAAAAAATTTATTTGGAGAAATGAGTTATGAATAATTTTTTCTTGTTTTGGCTTTGGGAATATTATTTGGAAATTATTGTGTTGCCTACTTTGCAAATGGAAATTTTGAGATAAAATGTGATTTGTGGTTTATATGAAATATTGTGATTTGGAATTATTTTGATTCACACTTGGCATGACAATGTTACTATGTTCCTCCTCCATTTATGAGGTGAGTGTGATTATATTCCTCCCTCTTTGACTTGTCAGTCTAAGGTGAGTGTGGATGAGTACTCATTATCTAGCTAGCTTCCTTCCTCATTGATTTCGATTAGTGGGGTGAGTGTGCCTTGTCGTGGTGTACAACACAGCATGTTCGGAAATGTTTGTGTCATGACCTAAGTTGTGTTATTGATTGGCAACACTGTGTTATTCAATTGTTTGATCAAATTTGTGTTATATGAGCTTTGAAAAATTGTGAATTGTTTGAATTGTAAATTGTCAATAAAAGTTTTATATACAACATTTTAATTTGTTATTATGCACCACTGAGTAAATTTTACTCAACGATAGCTTTTTCATTGCTGTCGCAGGTAGACAGACGGACAGAGCAGCAGAGTAGGCTGCTTGTGCTACAATTTGAGATTTCGCCGGGTATATCGAGTATACCATATTGTGTAGTTTTTATTGTAATGTATGTGCTCTGTATATATATATATTGTACTTGGTCTTAAGTAGTTGTAAACTATTTTGGCCTGTAAAAGTATTGTGATAAATTTA
Organism: Hevea brasiliensis; assembly: GCF_030052815.1. NCBI lineage: Eukaryota > Viridiplantae > Streptophyta > Magnoliopsida > Malpighiales > Euphorbiaceae > Hevea > Hevea brasiliensis. Next base: position 43,142,856 of record NC_079493.1, on the reverse strand, counting down.
TCTTATCTCAGTTTTTGAAAACATTGGAAAATTGTTGTTGAATTGAGTTGACAATTATTGAGGAATTTACTGAATTGAACAAATTATTGGAAGTGCTTTTTACAGGTTTTTAAAGAACTATTTTTTTCAAAATACAGATGGCAATCTGCCAAAATTTTCACAGAAATTATTAATACTTTAAATTTGTTATTTGGATTCACTTTAGTAAAAGAAAATTTTTAACACCTGTCAATAGTGCTCACCACTGTAAAATGAAGAAAGAAAAGTTTTAAAATCCCTTGTAATGTATTTAATGGGTTATCAGTAAACGAAGTTGGCAATTCATTAGGTATACTACGGGATCATGTTATGCCTTATAGAGGGGTAGGGTCTGACAATATACCACCTACTTGTAATTTTTTTTGTAATGCATGTGAACTGTTTGTATATATTGTACTTGGTCTTGAGTAGTTATAAACTAAAGTTGTAATATATTTCTCTTATCTCAGCATTTGAACTACTCGATCATTTTGTAGTCTATTTTTGGAAATACTGAAAATTGATGTTGAATTAAGTTTGACAAATGTTGAGAAAATTGATTTGTGTTAAGCCATATTGGAGTTTGGGATTGAACAAATATAATGGAAGTGCTTTTTATAGGTTTTTGAAGAACTGTTTTATTCAAAATACAGACGGCACTCTATCAAAATTTTTACAGAAATTACTGATACTTCAGATTTGTTATTTGGGTTCACTTTAGTTACAAAAAAAAAAAAAAATTCTAACACTTGTCTAAATTGCTTACTACTGTAAAAAGAAGTAAGAAAAAGTTTAAAATCCCTTGTAGTGTATTTAATGGGTTATCAGTAGATGAAGTTTGGTAATTCATTAGGTAGACTGCAGGATCATGTTATGCCTTACGGAGGGGTAAGGTGTGATATGTTTTAGTTGTATTAGAGCAAGTTTTTAAATTTTGTTTTGACCTGTAATTTAAATATTTTCCTTCATAGTACAACTGCTCAATGTCATGGTTTGACACATACAGTACATTACATTATAAATATGTGCTAACGAGAGGAAATCTCCTTATGTTATTTGTTCAGGAGGTATAATATCCTATAATTGACTATAGAAGAAGGGGTCCGTTCAGCCAATCAATTAGTAGAGGTTGAGGTGCAAGGGGAAGCCCCAGCCCATCAAAATGTGAGTGGATCAGCTGCACCAACCCCTTCAAAACCGCAATTCCCTGCTCAATTTACTCAGCAGATGGGCGCGATGTTCCAACAGATGGCTGGTAACATGCCCACTCAAGCCCCACTACAGACACTAGTAGTACAACCACAACCTTCAGCTAGGCAGTATGACAAGCTGATTAAGTATGTGGCTACTGAGTTCAAGGGGACAGTGGATCCGCTAGAGGCAGAACATTGGTTGGAAAGAGTTTTCAGAAAGCTGTACTGCACCAATGAACTAATGTTTGAATACTCAGTCTCATTTCTACAGGGGTATGCATATGACTGGTAGAACCTCCAGTGCTGACATGGGACGACTTTCTCAGAGAGTTCAGACAAAAATATGTCCCAGATGCCTATGTGGACCAGAAGCTACAGGAGTACTTAAGCCTGAAGCAAAGGAACAGAATAGTGGCAGAATATGAGAGAATCTTCTTTCGTTTGAGTCATTATGTAGGAAGCCTGCTTACCACTCCTAGAGACAGATGTAAACATTTTGAGACCGGGTTAAGGCCTAGTCTAAGAATGCAAGTTGTGGGGTTCCGACACCAGAATTTCTCAGAGCTAATATCACAAGCCCTGGAACTAAAAAAATTAAGAATGAAAAAATAATTAAAAAGGGTATAGAAGAAAAAGAGAAAATTAGAAAGACTATTGATCAAGTTCCTAATAGTGGGTCAGGAAAGTGATAGCATTTTGGAGGATCTAGCTCACGCGAATTGGGTAGAGATAGATCTTCTGGACAGAAACCACCCCGATTGGATCAGCAAACTCAGCAGAAACCCAGAAATGCACTATCGGATCGATTTTGTGAAACTTGTGATAAACCATATAGTGGGGTATGTTATAGAGCCATAGGAGCTTTTTTTAATTGTGGAGAAACTAGTCATTTTGTTAAAGATTGTATAAATCCACGCCGTTTTGGATCATTTACTACACCAGAGGGATCAATCTAAGTTTCTACCCAAAGAGTTCACCATCAGTTAGTAGAGGCAGAGGTAGAGGTAGGGGTAGTACAATTGGAAGTCAGAGTACTGTCAATCAGCCAAAACAAGGTGATGCTTTAGCTAGAGTATACACTATACTGCAGAGGGAAGAGGTTGAGACTTCTGACATTATTACTGGTACTTTCTCAATTTTTAATTAAGATATATATATATATATATATATATATATATATATATATATATATATATATATATATGTATTGTTTGACCCAGGGTCTGCATACTTTTATGTTAGTGCCAGCATTGTTTGCCGTTCTGTTGTCCCTCGTATAAAAAAATAAATTTTGATATGCTAGTGATTAGTCTTTTTGGAACTAGTTTTGGAAGAGTTTGCTAGCAAAAGACATTTTCTCGAATGCAATAAATTATTAAAAATCGATAGATAAAAGAGTTGTGGAAATAAAAATTTGAACAGTTGGTTCAGATGTAACAAAGAAATATTATGAATATGAGTAAGATTGTTGACTATAATGGTCAGAGAGCCAATGATTAAATAAATAATTTTAACATGACCTTAATGGTCATTCAATAAGGAAACATGAATCGAAATATTAGACAAAACGATAGTAAGAAAAGATTAGCGTTATATAAATAAATTAAATATTATATTAGATTGTTAAAAGTCTTACACAAACATAAAGAAAAGAATATTATACGATTCTATAGAAAGGAGAAAAACTAAGTTCTCACTCCATAGGATCACACAAGGTCCTAGAAAGAGTGGATTCATTAGCACACAAAATTGCTTACCTTTAAAAAGGTGAAATGAATTTAAGTTCAACATATGATGGGGAAACTCATAAAGATCTTAGTACATGAGTTGAAGCAGCTGAAAAATAAATGTATACATTTGGTTAAGGTGTTATGGACCATCATTCAGGCCAAGAAGTTAATTAGGAATGAGAGGAGGATATGACAAGGCAGCACCCACAGTTGTTCAGAGACTAAAATCAGGTAAAATTTAGAGATTAAATTTATTTTAAGGGGGGGAGAATTGTAACACCCCTATATTCGGTAGTGCGTTATAATATTCCGGTGACCAGTGTTTGTCCAGACAGCTAGAATGCCTGGAACTACACTTAAATGTTAGTGAAGAGACATAAAATGATGAAATAAATAAAAAGAAAATACAAGAAAACATTAAGAAAAAATAAAAGAGAGAAAATGAAACTAAGTTAAACAAGCCAGCACCGCAGCGATGGGTGACCGCACGAAGAAGTTACGGCACAGGCAATAGTTGACCCCAGGACTGCGAAGCCCTCGAAATTAAGTTTTGAGACATAATTAAAGACTTATTGAAGTATAATTGACATTAGAAATGTCTAAGAAAAATTAATGAATTATTACAAAGAAAAAATGAAAAATCGATAAATCGACAAAAATCGGTATTACCGAAAAATCGAGAATACAACTCGAAGAGGGGCATTTTGGTCATTTGACTCCTAAAGTTGGCTTTTGACCTAAATGTCCATTAAAAATAAGTAGTATTAAACTTTGAAAATGCCATGAAAATAAGAAATGTAGTACATAATGTAAATAGTGGAAGAATTGTGGCATAATTACAAATTAAGAAACTTTTGGATTAATTAATTCATTAAGTAAGTTTAGTGCTCCACTAACTTCAAATTAAGGGACCTATATAAGCCATTTGGGATGGAAAATGTCATCATCTTCAACCTCTCAACATTAAGCCGAAATCAATTCTCCAAAGAAACTCCGTTGCCGTCCAAGCTTCAAGCTCCATGCTTCCATGATCAAGCAACAATTTCTTGCAAGAGTCTTCACTAAAGTTGGAGTACACAGCTTGGGCAGCATTTAGGGAGCAAAAAGGGAGAGATTTGAAGAGGTTTGACAAGTTCCACTTGAGGTACATGTCCAATTTTCTTTCATTTCTTTGTTAAAGTTTGTGTTAGTGTTGAGAGGAGTTGATTTATGGAAGAAATTGGAAGAATTGATGAGTTAGGGAGGTGTTCCATTTTCGGCAGCCATGGATATTGAAGAAGTTTGAGTTGTTTCCACTTGAATTTGATGGGTAAGGAGGTTAATTATAGTGATTAAATGTATAAGAGTTGTTTACCATGTGTATAGTGTGAATTGTGAGTTTGTGAATTGAAATTGGAAGCTTGATGTATATGTGTAAATTTGGATAGCCTTGATATGCTTAGAAAGACCTTAATTTCATGTATATTTAATGTTGATTTAAGAACAATGGGTTGTATGTTATTGATCTTGGTTAGTTGTGTAACATCCTCCCTGTAGCAACTCCGTACATTCTACTATTCCGGTGACCAGTGTTGATCCGAACAATTAGAATGTTCGGAAAAATATTTAAACTAAAGTAAGGAACCATAATTAACTCAAATATTAATAAGAAAAATTTAGGAAAAATTTTAGAAATAAAATATAACCAAGTTAAATGAGCCGGTGCCCTAACGATGGGTAACCTAGTGAGAAATTACGGTTCTCGCAACTAGGAGCCCTAGACCCGAGGGAAAAATTATAAAATCATTTTTGGTACTCCAGAGAAGGGTCATTGAGGTTCTTATGGCATTAGAATGCCAAGAAAATGCTTAGAAAAATTTTTCAATCGGTATAGACAATTTTGGCCCGTTAAGCCAAATGGAGGGCATTTTGGTCATTTCGTCTTCAGAGATGATTTTTGGCCGACTTGTCCATTTAAGCAAATAATTATTATGATCTAAAATATGAATAAATATTGCTAAAAATTAAATTGGAAATGAGTAGAGAAGAGAAGAAAAGAAAATGAAAGAAAATACTAATTATGACATCATATGATGTCATTTAAATTTCCTCCACCAATCACAATTTGTTAAACTCATTAAAAGAGATAAAAGAGACCAAAAAATTGAAAAACCAATCTGCATCTTCAACCTTTGGGCAGCCAAAAACGTTGAGAGAGAGAGAGAAAAGAGATTCCACCATTTTCAAGCTTAAAAGCTTGAATTTCCTCTCCATTTGTTCACCAAAATTGCCAAGTCCCTTCACAAAAATTTGATCTTTCACCTAGGAAAAGCTATCGGTAGCCAAAGAAGAAGAGAATAGGGAGGTTTAATCAAGGTTAAGTGAAGCTCAAAAAGGTTAGTGTACTAAACAATTTCTTTTCTTTCTTTAATCTTGTAAGCATGCTAAATCAAGTAGAAATTGTGTGAAATTAAAAGAAAAACTTGAGTAAATGAAATCTTTAAATTTTTCAGCCATGAGAAAGTTTAAGGATTGTTGGTTTTTGATGAAACTAAGTGGCTTGATTATGTTATTGATGAGTATAGATGATGAATAAAGTGATTTGGTATTAGTTTGGTGTGTGTATGCCATGAATTGGAAATTGGAGTTAGGGTTTGAGCATGAAATGGAGACTTTGATCATGTAATGATGAAAGTGAGTTTTAATGGTCAATTAGTGACCATTTGGTTATGTGTAAATAAGAAATGAGGTGGTTTGATTAGTGGGAATTGCAGTTAGTGTGGCTGCCCATGGTGACCTGCAGAATTGGACATGAGTCTAGCAGGTTTGGGCAGCTATAACTTGACTTTTACAGGTTCAATGGGTTCAAGGACAATTGGACATGAAACTAGACACATAATGGCACAACTTTGGTGAAGAAACCATGCCCATAAAACCAAACCAAGTGGACCAAAAGCTTGCCCTAATCTGGGTGATCTGTAGTATGTTTCTGCAGAATGACCAAATGAATAATGTTTGGTCATTTCGCCATAACTCAGTGTTCAATTGGCTTGAAATTTTACCAGCAACAAGCTGAGATATAGACCAACAACTTTCATGAAGAAACCTAACCCAAATTATGGCCAAAACCTATCCAAAAAATGAGTTGCAATCACTATTCACTGTACTATAGAAATGGTCAGTCCTGAAAAATTTCAATCCGGCCAGTTGTGGTTTTTAGACCATAACTTGAGCTACAAAACTCCAAATGGAGTGATTCAAAAAAAGAAATGCAACTAGACAAAACAAGGAAAAACTTTCATGTTGATCAGTTTGCTAAATTCCCACTACAAAATTGACCAATGGAACAGTAAAACAAGGCATAAAAAGTGAAAATTCTGCCCAACTAACATTAAGCTTAGAAATGGTATTAGCAACCAATACCAACAAATTTTGAATGCAAAATGTGGTATGTTGATGATATTAAAACCAATGTACCTATTACCTATGCAAAAGTCAACATTTTTGTTGACCAATGATTGGAATAGTAATACTAAAACTTAAATTCTAAAAATTGTGAAACTTAAAAGTGTGAAATGCCCTAGTATACTTAACAAGATTGGTTTGGATAGCTTGGCATGCCAATAGGGTTCAGTTAGCAATACTGCACATGGCATTATGTCATTCTGTGATTTCATGGCTTTTAGCTATTCTGACATTATGTTGATACTTGGCCTTGTGCCTAATGTTATTACAAATTATTAGTCGCTCATTTGCACAATCGAGACACATATGTGACCAATGGTGTGATGGCCCGAGGTACTTGATACCCAGTGCCAGTTTACCCGTTTATCCAGTCCAGTCATCCAGTATAGGTTACTTAGGCAACCAAAAATGAAAGTGGATAAATTTAATGAAATAATGAATATAACAAGTATAAAATAAATAAGACTATAAATACTCATCGAAAATTTATTTGCAATGAGACATCAATATATTCACTGCATATTTATTTTCTGTTATTTCCTTTTATTTTATTTTTAGCACCGCTAAGCATTATTGCTTAGCGTGTTGCTTTTGCCACGCGTAGGTTCTGGAGAGACTGACAGAGAGCCCAGTAGACCACAGACTGGGTGAGACCATCTGTAGGTCTGCATAGTGTACGTGTCACCTCACCGTCTTCAGTGCATTGGTAGGACACTAGGTTTCATTTGGGTATTATGTAATCAAACTTTTATTTTCTAATGTATAATAAGACTTTTGTAATGTATTTTGATATTAATGTAAATAGTGGAAATTGTGTTTATGAATGGAACATTGAGTATTTATTTATGACTTGTATATGAATATTATGTGAAATGAATGAATGAGAAATGGAAATATTGTTGAAAAATATTGAGACCATGTTGATGGTTATTGGAGTTTGAGAATGATTGGAAATTATTATTGGAAGTGTTTTTCACAAGTTCCGAAGAACTGTTTTCTCCATTTTTAGCCGGCACTCTGCCGAATTTTCTATAAAATTTGTGAAACCTCAAATAAATTATAATTTCAATAAATGACTTAAATGAATTATATTTCACAAATTGTACTTCATAACTTTGGAAAAAAAAAATTAGGAAGGATAAAAATGATTGAAATAAAATAGGGTGTTCCAGTACACTGTGTGTCATATCTTACTCGGCTATACTGTAGACGGGTAAGGGGTGTCACATTTAGTGGTATCAGAGCATGGTTTAGGCGTTTTTGGGCCTAGATCGAGTCCATACCATGCATTGCATTTGTAAGAGTCAAGGTGACACTAATGCAGATATGTTTATCTTTGTTATTTTGAATAGGATATAGACCCCACATCTCAGAGGGCAGTTGAGGAGGAAGTGGAGAGTCATGCTCCACCTGCAATAGCTGAGACTGGGGGTAGGGCAGAACCTACTCCACCAGCTCCAGCAGAGCCTGCTCAGCCTCCACAGGCCATGTTTCAGCAAATGGCCGAATTCTTCAAACAAATGGCTGGGGTAATGCCACCACCACCACCACCTCCACAACAGAAATCACACCTGGAAAGACTGAGAAAATTTAGAGCAGTGGATTTCTTTGGCAAGAGAGAAGATGATTCTGTTGTAGCTGAAAATTGGTTGAACAGAACAGGAAGGGTTTTAAAACAACTCCACTGCACTCCAGAGCGAAACCTAGAAGCTATCATATCTCTGTTGCAAGATGATGCATATGAATGGTGGGATACGGTGTCTAGTGAAGTGCAACCAGAAGTAATAACTTGGGACTTCTTCCTCTCAGAATTCAAGAAGAAATATGTGGGTAGTGTATACCTGGAAGAGAGAAGAAGAGAGTTCATTAACCTGAGGCAGAGACAGCAGACAATGGCCGAGTATGAAAATGAATTTTTCAGACTGAGCCGCTACGGAAGGGAGATAGTCCCTACTGAAGCTGAAAGGTGTAAGAGATTTGAAGAGGGATTAAATGACAACATAAAGATCATGATCACTGCCTTGGGAATCACAGACTTCACCAAGTTAGTGAAAGCTGCTGTAAAAGTTGAAAAGGATAGAATAAGTGAGCAGACTAAAAGAGAGAGACAACAGAAGAGGGGACCAGGTCAGTCTAGTTCATCTCCTACACCTAGGAAGAAGTTCAAAGGTCCACCTACACAGAGTTCAGACCACAAGGTCAGGGTCAGTCTCAGGGGCCCAGGCCACAGTTTACCCTAGGAGAGGTCAGTCCACACCATCAGTGGGCAGCTCTCCAGGGATGGGGTTCAGGGGATTAGCCCTAGTATCTTCTACATGTCCACATTGCCTGAAGTGGCATAAGGGGGAGTGTTGGAGAGTGACTGGTGCCTGCTTAAGGTGTGGGTCGACAGAGCATCAGTTGAGGAACTGTCCACACAGAACTACCACAGCTGCTCCAACAGAAGCAAACAGACCTGCTCCTGCACCACAAAGGGGTAGGAAATCTGGCAAATCTGAGGCAGTGGGACCATCACAGAGGCCTGCATCTGAGCCAGCAGAGAAGCCTAAGGGAAAACCACCTACCAGAGCCTATGCCATGAGAGCTCAGGAGTAGTAAGATGCCCCGGACGTCATCAGGGGTACGTTCTCTCTCTACAATACATCTATGCATGCATTGGTGGATCTAGGGTCCACTCATTCATATATCTGCATCAACCTACCCATAGAGAGGGGGATATTAGTAGGAGAGAGTGACTAACACATTCTAGTCACTAATCCATTGGGCCACAATGTAGTGGTGAACAAAGTGTACAAAGGTTGCCCGTTAAGGATTAAGGGGTATGAATTCTTGGCAGACCTGATTGAGTTGCCTTTCCATGAGTTTGACGTGATTTTGGGAGTGGACTGGTTGTCACGTTATCAAGCAATGGTTGATTGTAAATTGAAGATAATTTCTTTGAAAACTCTTGGGGATATTGAGATCACAGTTGTGGGGGAAAGGACAGATTTCTTGTCCAATGTTATCTCAGTGACAGTTGTAAGAAAACTGATGAGAAAATGCTGTGAAGCCTACCTAGCACATGTGGTGGATACTAGGCAGGCTAAGCCAGATCTGTGTGACATACCCACAGTAAAAGACTTCCCATATGTGTTTCCTGAAGAATTGCCTAGTTTGCCACCAGAAAGGGAAGTTGAATTTGCTATTGAGACACTGCCGGGTATAACACCAATCTCTATCGCTCTTTATAGGATGGCGCCCATAGAATTGGAGGAACTGAAAATCCAGTTGCAGGAGTTACTGGATAAGGGATTCATACGTCCCAGTGTGTCACCATAGGGAGCGCCAGTGCTGTTTGTAAAGAAGAAAGATGAGACTTTGAGGTTATGCATTGATTACCGGCAGTTGAATAAAGTGACAGTGAAGAATAAGTATCCGTTGCCTAGAATTGATGATCTATTTGATCAGTTGAAGGGAGCAGGAGAATTTTCTAAAATTGATCTCAGATCAGGGTATCATCAGTTGAGGGTAAAGGATGCAGATGTGCCAAAGACTGCATTCAGTACTCGGTATGGGCATTATGAGTTCCTAGTGATGCCTTTTGGCCTAACAAATGCACCAGTGGCATTCATGGACCTTATGAACCGTATCTTCCATCCATGCCTAGATCGGTTCGTAGTGGTCTTTGTTAATGATATTTTGGTGTATTCCAAAACCAGGGGTTCTGCAAACCCTGAGAGAAAAGAAGTTGTATGCTAAGTTGTTAAAGTGTGACTTCTGGTTAAATGAAATTGCATTCCTTGGACACATAGTGTCAGCTGATGGGATTAGAGTGGATCCCAAGAAAATAAAAGCAGTGATGGAATGGAAGCCTCCCAGGAATACAACTGAGGTCAGAAGCTTCTTGGGGCTAGCTGGGTATTACAGAAGATTTGTGAAGGGATCTTCCTTAATATCTGCTCCAATGACCAAGTTATTACACAAGAATGTCAGATTTGATTGGAATGACAAGTGTCATACCAATTTTGAGAAGTTGAAGGCTATATTGATAGAGGCACCAATGTTAACACAGCCAGTGTCGGGAAAGGACTTTGTGGTCTACAGTGATGCCTTTCATAATGGGTTAGGGTGTGTATTGATGCAAGAGGGGAAGGTGGTCGCTTATGCTTCCAGGCAGCTAAGGCCACATGAACAGAATTACCCTACCCATGATTTAGAACTTGCAACACTTATCTTCGCACTGAAGATATGGAGGCATTACTTGTATGGTGAAAAGTGCTATATTTACACAAACCACAAAAGCCTGAAATACTTGCCAACTCAGAAGGAGCTCAACCTTAGACAGAGGCGATGGATTGAGTTCCTAAAGGACTATGATTGTGTGATTGACTACCATCCTGGGAAGGCAAATGTAGCTGCTGATGCTTTAAGCAGAAAATCCATCACAACTTTGAGATCATTGAATGCCTGTCTATCTTTGGCTCGAGATGGAGCTATTTTGGCTGAGTTGCAAGTGAGGCCAAACCTGCTACAGCAGATTTTAGATGGGCAAAAGGCAGATGAAAAGTTAATGGCTATTATGAGCAAAATCTCAGAGGGAAAAGCAACTGACTATGAGATGAAAGCAGATGGGTGTCTGTACTACAAAGGAAGAGTATGTGTACCAGATGATGGGGAATTGAAGGCCAGTATTCTAAAAGAGGCACACACCAGTGTGTATGCTATGCGCCCAGGAAGTACAAAAATGTATCCTGATCTGAAGCTTCAGTATTGGTGGCCTGGTATGAAGAAGGACATAGCTGACTATGTGACTAAATGATTAACATGTCAGCAAATTAAGGCAGAACATCAAGTTCCATCGGGTTTGCTACAACCTATACGCGTACCTGAATGGAAATTGGATCGGGTCACCATGGATTTTGTAAGTGGTCTACCCTCACCCAGAAGAAACATGATATTGTATGGGTGATAGTAGATAGATTGACGAAGTCAGCACACTTTCTACCAGTTAGGATTGACTACTCACTGGAGAAGTTAGCAGAATTGTATATCAGTGAGATAGTTAGACTGCATGGAATTCCACTTTCTATTATATCTGATTGAGACCTAAGGTTTACATCGAGATTTGGGAAGAAGTTACATGAATCCTTGGGTACACAACTCCTCTTCAGCACAGCTTTCCATCCTCAAACGGATGGGCAATCAGAAAGAGTAATCCAGGTAAATAATTGAAACCAATTGAATTAATACAAATATTGAACTAAAATGATAATAATAACATGAAATATATGTTAGGTCCTTGAGGATATGCTGAGGAGTTGTGTCATTGAATTTGAGGGAAGTTGGGATAGATACCTCCCACTGGTAGAATTTGCATACAACAATAGCTACCAAGCTAGCATCCAAATGGCCCCGTATGAAGCACTGTATGGGAGAAAATGTAGAACTCCAATGTGTTGGATTGAATTGGGCGAAGACAAACTGGTAGGCCCAGACTTGGTGAAACAGACTGAAGAGAAGGTAAAACTAATCAAAGCCAATCTGAAGGTTGCCTCAGACAGACAGAAATCCTATGCGGTTGGCGACAAAGAAATAGAATATGCGATTGGCGACAAAGTGTTCCTCAAGGTGTCACCTTGGAAGAAGGTACTGAGGTTTGGAAGAAAAGGTAAGTTAAGCCCTAGGTTAATTGGCCCATATGAAGTTATTGAACATGTGGGTCCAGTGGCCTATAGGCTAGCTTTACCTCTAGAGCTGGACAAGATCCACAATGTGTTCCACGTATCTATGTTAAGAAGACACCGTTTAGATCCTTGACATGTTATCTCCATGGAAGAAATTGAAGTACAACCAGATTTGACATATGAAGAAGAACCCATACGGATCCTAACTCGGGAAGTGAAAGAGTTGAGAAATAAGCAGATTCCACTGGTGAAAGTGCTTTGGAGGCACCACAACACCGAGGAGGCAACTTGGGAAAGTGAAGAGACGATGAGGCAACAGTTCCCTTAACTGTTTGCATCAGGTAAATTTCGAGGACGAAATTTAAAATAGAGGGAAAGAGTTGTAACACCCTCCCTGTAGCAACTCCGTACATTCTACTATTCCGATGACCAGTGTCAGTCCGGACAGTTAGAACATCCAGAAAAATATTTAAACTAAAGTGAGGAACCATAATTAACTCAAATATTAATAAGAAAAATTTAGGAAAAATTTTAGAAATAAAATATAACCAAGTTAAATGAGCTGGTGCCCTAACGATGGGTAACCTAGTGAGAAATTACGGTTCTCGCAACTAGGAGCCCTAGACCCGAGGGAAAAATTATAAAATCATTTTTGGTGCTCCAGAGAAGGGTCATTGAGGTTCTTATGGCATTAGAATGCCAAGAAAATGCTCAGAAAAATTTTTCAATCGGTACAGACAATTTTGGCCCGTTAAGCCAAACGGAGGGCATTTTGGTCATTTCGTCTTCAGAGATGATTTTTGGCCAACTTGTCCAGTTAAGCAAACAATTATTATGATCTAAAATATGAATAAATATTGCTAAAAATTAAATTGGAAATGAGTAGAGAAGAGAAGAAAAGAAAATGAAAGAAAATACTAATTATGACATCATATGATGTCATTTAAATTTCCTCCACCAATCACAATTTGTTAAACTCATTAAAAGAGATAAAAGAGACCAAAAAATTGAAAAACCAATCTGCATCTTCAACCTTTGGGCAGCCAAAAACGTTGAGAGAAAGAGAGAGAAGAGATTCCACCATTTTCAAGCTTAAAAGCTTGAATTTCCTCTCCATTTGTTCACCAAAATTGCCAAGTCCCTTCACAAAAATTTGATCTTCCACCTAGAAAAAGCTATCAACAACCAAAGAAGAAGAGATTAGGGAGGTTTAATCAAGGTTAAGTGAAGCTCAAAAAGGTTAGTGTACTAAACAATTTCTTTTCTTTCTTTAATCTTGTAAGCATGCTAAATCAAGTAGAAATTGTGTGAAATTAAAAGAAAAACTTGAGTAAATGAAATCTTTAAAATTTTCAGCCATGAGAAAGTTTAAGGATTGTTGGTTTTTGATGAAACTAAGTGGCTTGATTATGTTATTGATGAGTATAGATGATGGATAAAGTGATTTGGTATTAGTTTGGTGTGTGTATGCCATGAATTGGAAATTGGAGTTAGGGTTTGAGCATGAAATGGAGACTTTGATCATGTAATGATGAAAGTGAGTTTTAATGGTCAATTAGTGACCATTTGGTTATGTGTAAATAAGAAATGAGGTGGTTTGATTAGTGGGAATTGCAGTTGGTGTGGCTGCCCATGGTGACATGCAGAATTGGACATGAGTCTAGCAGGTTTGGGCAGCCATAACTTGAATTTTACAGGTTCAATTTGTGCAAGGACAATTGGACATGAAACTAGACACATAATGGCACAACTTTGGTGAAGAAACCATGCCCATAAAACCAAACCAAGTGGACCAAAAGCTTGCCCTAATCCGGGTGATCTGCAATATGTTTCTGCAGAATGACCAAATGAACAATGTTTGGTCATTTGGCCATAACTCAGTGTTCAATTGGCCTGAAATTTTACCAACAACAAGCTGAGATATAGACCAACAACTTTAATGAAGAAACCTAACCCAAATTATGACCAGAACCTATCCAAAAAGTGAGTTGCAATCACTGTTCACTGCACTATAGATATGGTCAGTCCTGAAAAATTTCAATCCGGCCAGTTGTGGTTTATGGACTATAACTTAAGCTACAAAACTCCAAATGGAGTGATTCAAAAAACGAAATGTAACTAGACAAAACAAGGAAAAACTTTCATGTTGATCAGTTTTCCAAATTCCCACTGCAAAATTGACCAATGGAACAGTAAAACAAGGCATATAAAGTGAAAATTCTGCCCAACTAACATTAAGCTTATAAATGGTATTAGCAACCAATACCAACAAATTTTGAATGCAAAATGTGGTACGTTGATGATATTAAAACCAATGTACCTATTACCTATGCAAAAGTCAACATTTTTGTTGACCAATGAATGGAATAGTAATACTAAAACTTAAATTCCAAAAATTGTGAAACTTAAAAGTGTGAAATGCCCTAGCATACCTAACAAGATTGGTTTGGATAGCTTGGCATGCCAATAGGGTTCAGTTAGCAGTACTACACACGGCATTATGTCATTCTGTGATTTCATGGCTTTTAGCTATTCTGACATTATGTTGATACTTGGCCTTGTGCCTAATGTTATTACAGCTTATTAGCTATTCTGTTGCACACCGAGAGACACATATGTGACCGATGGTGTGATTTACAGAGGCACTTGATACCCACCAGTGCGGTTACCCATTTATCCATCCGATCATCCAAAGATAGGTTACTTGGGCAACCAAAAATGAAAGTGGATATATTTAATGAAATAATGAATATAACAATTATAAAATGAATAAGACTATAAATACTCATCGAAAATTTATTTGCAATGAGATATCAATATATTCACTGCATATTTATTTTCTGTTATTTCCTTTTATTTTATTATTAGCACCGCTAAGCATTATTGCTTAGCACGTTGCTTTTGCCACGCGTAGGTTCTGGAGAGACCGACAGAGAGCCCAGTAGACCACAGACTGGGTGAGACCATCTGTAGCTCTGCATAGTGTACGTGTCACCTCACCGTCTTCAGTGCATTGGTAGGACACTAGGTTTCATTTTGGTATTATGTAATCAAACTTTTATTTTCTAATGTATAATAAGACTTTTCTAATGTATTTTGATATTAATGTAAATAGTGGAAATTGTGTTTATGAATGGAACATTGAGTATTTATTTATGACTTGTATGAATATTATGTGAAATGAATGAATGGGAAATGGAAATATTGTTGAAAAATATTGAGACCATGTTGATGGTTATTAGAGTTTGAGAATGATTGGAAATGATTATTGGAAGTGTTTTTCACAAGTTCCGAAGAACTGTTTTCTCCATTTTTAGCCGGCACTCTACCGAATTTTCTATAAATTTTGCGAAACCTCAAATAAATTATAATTTCAATAAATGACTTAAATGAATTATATTTCACAAATTGTACTTCATAACTTTGGAAAAAAAAATTAGGAAGGATAAAAATGATTGAAATAAAATAGGGTGTTCCGGTACACTGTGTGACATATCTTACTCGACTATACTGTAGACGGGTAAGGGGTGTCACAAGTTGGATTAGGTTTGAGCAATTGAATTGTTGTTAGATATGGATTTGATTAATTGAATCTGATGGAGACTTACTTGAGTTGAATTGGTATTTGGACATTGATTAAATTGCTGGACATTTGATTAAGTATATTGTGGTTGGATATTGGTGGTATTAAAGTATTGTTGGACAATTGACCTAGATACAATGTGTATGGTGTTCATTAGAAATGTAAAATTTTAATGCAAAGTGTGGTTAATTGGGGCAATATGCAATTTAGCTTATAACCCTAAATGTGTGACCCCAATTGGTATGAGGCCAATTGGAGGCAAAAATAGGCACAAAATGTGCCAACTTTCATGTTTGGAGCATACCTAAATTCTGTCTATAAGTGACCTAAAAGAATGCCTAAATCCGGAATTGCAAACTTGGTAACCCAGAAATTGACCATTTGAACAGTAGTAAGTCTTTTGGCCATAACTCACTCAAAACAGGCCCAAATGACTTGAAATTTATACCATTGGAAAGCTTAGACATAGGGTACATCTTTTTTACAAATCACCAAACCTAGAAATGACCATAAGCAAGTCAAAAGTCTTGCACAAGTTCGGGTATAAAACCTGCCAGAATCAGAAATGACCTAAAAATTACCTAAAATCACAATAAAAAGGCAATTTGACCAGCAATAGTAAAATGACCAAAATTTGGTCCAGAAAACTCCAAATGACATGAAATTACTGCTAAAATGTCACTAAGACATAAATCTATAATTTTGCTCTTTTGACCAGAACCTAAAAACTAAGGGAAACAAGACATTTAGCTAGAGTAATCTAGCATATAAAATCTGAAAAATGGCAATAAAATGCGATAAGCTTTAAAATGAAATTGGTAACATATACCAACACTTAGAGACTATAAAATATGACAAATTGGGAACATTAAAATTAATTCACCTAGTGTATATTAAAGGTCAACATTATAGGTTGACTAATGAAATGAATTGAAGGGAATAGTACCAAGAAAATTTAGATATTGGATTTTATTATTAGAAACAATTTAACTAAGTACTGAAACACTTTAAATTGTGTGTTTCAGTTGAAAAGGATATTGAAAAGCATAAGGAACATTGAGTCGAGGCCTAGAGGTAACTCAAATCAGGTCTCTGCATAATACTTTTTATATTCACTACTTTTACTAGAAAATTTATTTGGAGAAATGAGGTATGAATAATTTTTTATTGTTTTGGCTTTGGGAATTTTATTTGGAAATTATTGTGTTGCTTACATTGCAAATGGAAATTTTGAGATAAAATGTGATTTGTGGTTTGTATGAAATACTTAAATGTTATGATTTGGAATTATTTTGATTCACACATGGCATGGCAATATTACTATGTTCTTCCTCCATTTATGGGGTGAGTATGACTATATTCCTCCCTCTTTGACTTGCCAGTCTGAGGTGAGTTTTGTAACACCCTATGTTCGGTAGTGCGTTCTATTGTTTTGGTGACAGTGTCTGTCCGGACAGCTAGGATGCCTAGAACTACACTTAGATATGGGTAAGGAGACATAAAATAATGAAATATAAGAAAAAAAAATACAAGGAAAATAAAGGAAAAATAATAGCAATGAAATGTGACCAAGTTAAACGAGCCGAAAACCATAGCGATGGGTGACAGCACCGGGTAGTTGCGGCGTGGACCATTGACTAGCCCTGGACCATGGGGAACCCTGAAAAATATTTTTAAGACTTAAATAAATATCTATTGAAGTATAAATGTCATTAGAAATATCAAAGAAAAATTAATTAATTAGAACAAAGAAAAATGAGAAATCAAGAAACTGACAAAAATCGGTGTTACCAAAAAATCGGGAACACATACCGAATAGGGGCATTTTGGTTAATTGACACTTGGAGTTGACTTTTGACCTCAATGTCCATTAAAAATAAGTGATATTAAACTTTGAAAATACCATAAAAAATAAGAAATATGTTACATAATACAAAGAGTGGAAGTTTGGGGCATAAATTGCAAATTATGGAACTTAGAAATTAATTAATCCTAAACTAAGGTAAGTGCTCCACTAATTATATTTTAAGGGACCTATATAAGGCTTTAGTGGACAGAATTGAGCTCATCTTCAACCTTAGCCGAAAATGAATCTCCATGGAAACTCCATGGCCAAGCTTGGAAACACCACCATGCACCCATGATTTAAGCCTCATTTCACCATACTTTCTTCATTAAACCTTGCATACTCAGCTTGGGGAAAACATTGGCAGCAAAAAGAAGAAGTTTTGGTGAGGTTTTGAAGAACTTCAAAAGTGGTAAGTGAGTGTTTTCAATTCTTGTTTCATTAAAAGTGTAACCAAGGTTGTGGGTAGTTGATTTATGGAAGAATTTTTGAAGTTTGATGTTTTAATGGAGATGTACATTTTGGCAGCCATGGAAATTCAGTATATGTAGCTTGTTTTTACTTGTTTATGGTTGTTTAAGATGTTGTTATTGATGGCAGCATGGATATGTGTATAATGGTTTGGAATTGGGTATGTAAATGGGGTATGTTCATGAGGTTAAATGATGTAAATGGACTTTGGGAAATTCTGTATTATAGTGTGCATATTAAGAATAGTTACAAGCTATCTAAAATGGCCAAAAATGTGTTGTTAAAGGTGTTAATGGTATGGTACCAACTCAGAATTGGCATGAAAGGTTAACTTGGTAAGTGTAGAATGTGTAATTGGTAAGTGATGAACAATGTGTAATAGGGCAGTGTACATTTTAGCTTAGAACCTTAAGTGTGTGACTCCAATTAGTATGAGACCAATTGGAGGTGAAAATAGGCACAAAATGTGCCAACTTTCATGAAGGAAGCTTACCTAAATTATGGTTAGAAGGTGACTTGAAAAATGACCAAATCCGAATTAGTGACTTGAAAGCCTGAAAATTTACCATTTGGGCAATAGTTAGTGTTTTGGCCATAACTCACTCAAAACAGGTCCAAATGACCTGAAATTTTTACCATGAATAGCTTAGACATAGATCTACAATTCTTATGAAAACACCAAAGCCCAGAAATGGCCAGAACCAAGCCAAATAGCTTGTACAAATTTAGGTACCAAAACTAGCCGAACCAAAAGTGACCTAAAAATGACCTAAAGTTACCATTTTGATGCATTTTGTCCAGCATTGGTAAATTGACCATAACTTGGTCTACACAACTCAGAATGACCTAAAATTTTGCCCCGCATGCAATAAAACATGGACCTACAAGTTTGTAGTTTGAACCGAAACCCGTAAATCGAGGAAACTAGGTCATCCGGCTAGGTCAAATTAGTATACCGAAATCCAGTAAATTGTAATAAAATGCAATATACTTGAAAATGAAATTGGTAACATATACCAACACTAAAGGGCTATAAAATGTGACATATTGGTAACATTAAACCTAATTCACGTAGAATGCATCAAGGGTCAACATCTTAGGTTGACTAAGAAAATAATAGAATTTAATAAATTAATTATTAAGCCTTATTGTTAGAGACGATTTAAATGAGTGCTGAAACACTTCAAATTGTGTGTTTCAGTTAGCAAAGACTCAGGGAAGGGGAAGGAAGAGCCAAGAGGTATTTATCAGAGGTTTGTGCACAATTAGTTTTTAACTAATTTTGTTTTGAATATTTCATATGATTAAATGACATATTTTTCTTATGTATTATGTTTAACAAGCATTGGATTTAATTCAATGATTATTGAAATTGTTATAGTATGTATGAATTTAGCTTTGTGAAATGGTATTTCCACAAGTATTAAGCATTGCTATAAATTGAATAAATTATGTTTTGGAAAATTGTGATAGAACATGCTTTGAATTGTGATGGGTAATTTGCATGGAAAAATGTAAATTTATGATTTGAATTGTGATGAGCATAAAAAATTATTGGATATTGGAATTGACTTTGAATCGAATTGTATTGTGATTTATGCTCACTAAAAGGATTGTGATATTATTTTATATCTCAGTATAGATGCTTGACTAGGTTATTACCCATCTCTCTCATTTGTTGAGAAGATAATGGAGTTAGTTGTGTTTTGATTACCATGGTACGTGCATAGGCTTAGATTCGCCTCTTATTAGAGGTTAGATCTAAGTTCTATGTTATGGCCCTTTTAGAAGATTCATTATTGTGGTGTGTACTGTGCATGATGATTCGACCTCTCCGACCATAAGAAGTTAGAATCTGATTCGACCTCCCCGACCATAGGGAGTTAGAATCACCCCGAAGATGGCCTTTTCGGATTAGTCTTGCATAATTAGTGAGATAAAGAATGGTTTTTGAGATAAAGAATGGCTTTTGAGATGAAGAATGATTTTTGAGATAAAGAATGGCTTTTGAGATAAATAATGGTTTTCGAGATAAAGAATGGTTTTTGAATAGTAAAGAATTGTGATTTCAATTATGATTTATGTATAATTGATTTTGTTAGAATTAATCTTTATTTCCAATAAATTGTTGGAATTACCTTAAATGGTTAGTTATGATTTGATAAATTGAATTTCGTGGTCAAAGTCATTTTATACAAATAATTTATATTATTGGCAATGAATATTTTGAGTTTTGGAATTTGATGAGTATTCAGATTTCCAAATTATTTGCTATAAATTTTGTCAATGTATATTGTACTATGTTTTAAATTAAAGTTGTGCACCACTGAGTTCACCACTCAGCGATAGCTTTGTATACTGTCGTAGGTGAAAAGAGCATAGAACAATTGAGTAAGCTTCTTTGAAGACACATTCAGATCAGCTCCAGGTTTATCATTGGTATGCCCATGTACACAGGTTTTGATGTATGCATGTAATAATATGTATGTAAATTATTTGAGCAGTTATATAAAAACTCTTATAAAATATTTTGATATGTAATTAAAATGCAAATCATTATAATATAAATTTGAGATTTCATTTACCTGTATAGTTTTGTAATATTAATTTTTGAGTCTTGTAATCAATGAAATATTTCTTTTATGATGAGGTTGGTTTGAAAATGAAATGATTTGATTATTGAGATTGAATTATGAGATGAAATGAAGTTTATTAGAGTTGTATTTGAGAAAACATATTGGGAGTATTTTCCTTTGCAGGATTGAAGAATTGTTTTCTCAAAATACAGTCGGCACTCTGCCGAAATTTTGAAAAAATTTTTACAACACCAGATTTTAATCGATGATTTAAATTTCATGAAAATTGTTTTAAAATCCCTTGTAGTATATCTAATGGGTTATCGGTAGGCGAAGTACGGTAATTCATTAGGTGTACTACGGGATCATGTTACATCTTACAGGGGAGTAGGGTGTGACAAGTATGGATGAGTATTCATTATCTAGCTAGCCACCTGCCTCATTGATTTCGATTAGTAGGGTGAGTATGCCTTGTCGTGGTGTACAACACGGCATGTTCGAAAAAATTTATGTTATAACCTAAGTTGTGTTATTGATTGGCAACACTGTGTTATTTAATTGTTTGATCAAATTTATATTATATGAGCTTTGAAAATTATGACATGAAATTGTGAATTATTTGAATTGTAAATTGCCAATAAAAGTTTTATATACCGCATTTTAAATTATTATTGTGCACCACTGAGTAAATTTTACTTAGCGATAGTTTTTTCATTATTGTCACAAGTAGACATACAGATAAAGTAGCAGAGTAGGCTGTTTGTGCTACACTTTTGAGATTTTACCGGGTATATTGAGTATACCACCTCTTTGTAATTTTTCTTATAATGTATGTGAACTGTATGTATATATTGTACTTGGTCTTGAGTAGTTATAAACTAAAGTTGTAATATATTTCTCTTATCTCAGCTTTTGAACTACTCAGTCATTTTATAGTCAATTTTTGGAAATACTGAAAATTGATGTTGAATTAAGTTTGACAAATGTTGAGAAAATTGATTTGTGTTGAGCCATATTTGAGTTTGGGATTGAACAAATATAATGGAAGTGCTTTTTATAGGTTTTTGAAGAACTGTTTTATTCAAAATACAGGCGACACTCTGCTGAAATTTTTACACTCTGCCGTTTTATTCATTAGGTGTACTCTGTTGAAATTGTTATTTGGGTTCAATTCAGTTAAAAAAAAGAAAAATTCTAACACCTGTCTAAAGTGCTCACCACTGTAAAAAGAAATAAGAAAAGGTTTAAAATCCCTTATAGTGTATTTAATGGGTTATCAGTAGACGAAGTTTGGTAAATCATTAGGTATACTACGGGATGATGTTATGCCTTACGGAGGGATAAGGTGTGGCATGTGACATGTTTAAGTGGTATCAGAGCAAGTTTTTATGTAAATTTGGAATAGTGAATTTGGAATATTTTTCGATAAGTATAATTGCTCAAATATTTGATACATATCGTACAATTACATCATGAATATGAGCTGACGGGGAGAAATCTCCTTATGTTGGTTGTACAGGAAACATAAAATCTTGTGAAAAGATATGGAAGAGAAAAACAAAATAGTAGAACAGTCAATTGCAGCTAAATTATAAGGTGAGGCCCCAACTCCTCAGAGTGTTAGAGGCTCGGTGGCACCAGTCCCACCTGTACAAATTACTGCACAAATGGCCTAGCAAATAGCCACATTTTTTCAACAAATGGCTGATAATCTGTTGACCCAAGCCCAAGTAAATACCCGACCCCCACAAAGGTTGCATGAAAAGGGGAAGGGTGTGAAGCCTGCTGGCCCAAGTGCAGGTAGCAATTTGGGGAAAAGAAAAGATTTTGGGGGACCCCAAACTCATAGATATGATAGAGATGAACCAATAGGATAGAGGCTACCAAGATCTAATCAACAGACAACCAGGAATTTCTTTCCTATCCATACCTATGGCATTTGTGGCAAATTACACGAGGGTATTTGCGATAAGGCCACTGGAGCCTGTTACAATTGTGATAGAATCAGGCATTTTATTAGAGATTATACTAAAGCACGTCAACCTGTGCCACATACTACACTGGAGGAATTAGTCCAAGGTTTTGATTCTAGAGGTAAATCGATAGTCAATAGGGGTAGAGACAGAAGTAGAGACAACACTTCGAGTAATCCTAACACAGTGGACCAACCTGAGCAAAGGAGTACACTAGACAGAGTGTACACTATGTATCGTGGGGAAGAAGTGGAGATTTCAGACGTAGTTGCCGGTATGTTCTTAATTTTTGAAAAGAATAATTATGTACTATTTGAATTCGACTCTACTCATCCGCATGCTAGTATTAAAATTATATGTTTTATTGCTATCCCCTTGCATGGAAATAAATTTTGATTTGTTAGTGATAAATTCTTTAGGATAAGAGCCATGACAATAAGTGTGATTGTAATTAGTTTTAAAAAAGTTGGCTATTTTGAGACATCTCCTAGAATGCGATAAAATTGTAAAGCTAATTAGTGTGCCTGTTTAATGCAAGCAAGAGGACCTAAAAGTGAGTTATAGCAATACAGCTGCCTAGAGGAGGGCAAAGGTATTATTACTGACAGATATCAGTGGATACTGTAACACCCCTATGTTTGGTAGTGCGTTCTACTGTTTCAGTGACCAGTGTTGTCCGGACAGCTAGGATGCCTAGAACTACACTTCAATATGAGTGAGGAGACATAAAATAATGAAATACAAGAAAAAAAAATACAAGAAAAATATAGGAAAAATAATAGTAAAGAAATGTAATCAAGTTAAGTGAGCCGAGAACCCTAGCGATGGGTGACCGCACCGGGAAGTCACGGCGTGGACCGTTGACTAGCCCTAGACAGCGGGGAACCCTGGAAAATATTTGTAAGACTCAAATAGACATCTATTGAAGCATAAATACCATTAGAAATATCAAAGAAAAATTAATTAATTAGTACAAAGAAAAATGGGAAATCGAGAAAACGACAAAAATCGGTGTTATCGAAAAATTTGAAATGCAAACCGAAAAGGGGAATTTTGATCATTTGACACCTAGAGTGGACTTTTGACCTAAATGTCCATGAAAAATAAGTGGTATTACATTTTGAAAATTTAATGAAAAATGAAATTGAAGATAAAATGTAATTTAAGGAAAGTTGAGGGCAAAAGTGCAATTAAAAGAAATCTTAAATTAAACCAATTTTTAATTAACTTAATGGAGCACCACGTGGGACATTTAGTGGCCATATAAAGCCACCTTTGGACAGCAGAAACTGCATCTTCTTCTTCATTTTTTTTCACTAGCCGTATTGCTCTCCCATAGAAACCTCCATTGATGTCCCTAAACCAAGCTCCATGCATCCATTTCCAAGCCATTTTCCACATGATTTGCTTCATTAAATTTAGTCTACACAGCTTGGGAAGTGTTATGGCAGCAAAAAAGAAGCACGATTGGTGAGGTTTTAGCAAGCTCCAACAAGAGGTAAGTGTCCATTTTCTTCCCTTGCTTAATTAAAACTTGTGTTGAGGTTGTGGGTAGTATTTTGGTTGAAAAATTGAAAGAATTATTTGAATAATTATTGGGTGTAACTTTTGGCAGCCATGGAAAGGAAAGGTGAGCAGATTATTCTCACTTGTAATTGATGTTAATTGATGAGAATTAGTGGGGATTAAAGTGCTTAAATGTATAAGAGCTTAATTACCATGTGTATGTGTGAATTGTGCATTGAAAATGAGGTTAGGAAGTCAATATGGGAGATTGAAGTATATGTGTAAATTGGGCAGCCTTGATGTGCTTAGGAAGGCCTTAAATTCATGTATATTTAATGTTGATTTAAGAACAATGAGTTGTATGTTATTGATCTTGGTTAGTTGGATTAAGTTTGAGCAATTAAATTGTTGTTAGACATGGATTTGATCAATTGAGTGTGATGGAGAATTACTTGAGTTGAATTTGTATTTGGACATTGATTTAATTGCTGGATATTTGATCACATATATTGTGGCTGGATATTGGTTGTAGTATATTGATATTGGACAATTGACCTAAGTATAAAGTGCATAATGTCTATTAGAATTGCAAAAATTTGCAATGCAAAGTGTGTTAGTAAAAACAGTGTGTATTTTAGGCTCTAAATGGAATTGTGTGACTCTAATTGGTATGAGACCAATTGGAGGTGAAACTAGGCACAAAATGTGCCAACTTTCATGAAGGAAGATTACCAAAATTCTGCTTGTACGGTAACTTGAAAAGTGACCAAATCCGGATTAGTGCAATTGAGGTCTGAAAATTTACTATTTGGGCAGCAGTTAGTGTTTAGGCCATAACTCACTCAAAACAGGTCCAATTGACCTGAAATTTTAACCATGAATAGTCAAGACCCATATCTACAAGTCTTATGAAGACACCAAAGCCCTGAAATGACCATAAGCAAGTCAAACAGCTTGCACAAGTTCGGGTCCAAAAACAGGCTGAACCTAAAATGACCTAAAATGACCTAAAGTGACCAATTTTGATGCATTTTGACCAGCAATAGTAAAATTACCATAACTTGGTCTACATAACTCAGAATGACTTGAAATTTTGCCCCGCGTGAAATAAGACATAGATCTACAAGTTTGTAGTTTTGACCAAAACCCAAAAGCTGATGGAACTAGGTCATCCGGCTAGGTCAAATTAGTATACCGGAATCCGACAAATTGCAATAAAACGCAATATACATGGAAATGAATTTAGTAACATGTACCAATACTAAAAGGCTACAAATGTGACATATTGGTAACATTAAAACCTAATTCAGCTAGACTGCATCGAGGGTTGACATCTTAGGTTGACTAAAGAAATAATAGAATTCGATAAATTAATTATTAAACCTTATTCTTAGAGACAGTTTAAATGAGTACTAAAACACTTCAAATTGTGTTTCTCAGTTAGCAAAGACTCAGGGAAGGGGAAGGAAACACTGAGTCAGAGCCAAGAGACAGTTATCAGAGGTTTGTGCACAACTAGTTTTTAACTGATTTTGTTCTGAATATTTCATATGATTAAATGATATATTTTTCTTATGTATTATGTTTAACAAGCATTGGATTTAATTCAATGATTATTGAAATTGTTATAGTATGTATGAATTTAGCTTTGTTAAATGGTATTTCCATAAGTATTAAGCATTTTTATGGATTGAATAAATTATGTTTTGGAAAATTGTGATAGAACATGTTTTGAATTGTGATGGTAATTTTCATGGAAAAATGCAAATTTATGATTTGAATTGTGATGAGCATAAAAATTATTGGATATTGGAATTGACTTTGAATCGAATTATATTGTGATTTATGCTCATTAAAAGGATTGTGATATTGTTTTATCTCTCACTATAGATGCTTGACTAGGTTATTACCCGTCTCTCTCATTTGTTGAGAAGACAATGGAATTAGTTGTGTTTTGATTACCATGGTACGTGCACAGGCTTAGATTTTCCTCTGATTTGAGGTTAGATCTAAATTTTTTATCGTTATGGCCCTTGCGGAAGATTCATTATTGTGATATGTACTGTGCACGATGATTCGACCTCCCCGACCATAGGGAGTTAGAATCTGATTCGACCTCCCCGACCATAGGGAGTTAGAATCACATCGAATATGGCCCTTTCGGATTAGTCTTGCATAGTTAGTGAGATAAAGAATGATTTTTGAGATACAGCATGATTTTTGAGATACAGCATGGTTTTTGAGATACAACATGGTTTTTGAGACACAGAATGTTTTTGAACAGTAAAGAATTGTGATTTCAGTGATGATTTATGTATAATTGATTTTGTTGGAACTACCTTAAATGGTTAGTCATGATTTGACAAATTGAATTTCGTGATCAAAGTCATTTATACAAATGATTTACATTATTGGCAATGAATATTTTGAGTTTTGGAATTTGATGAGTATTTAGATTTTCAAATTATTTACTGTAAATTTTGTCAATGTATATTGTACTATGTTTTAAATTAAAGTTGTGCACCGCTGAGTTCACCACTCAGCGATAGCTTTGTATGCTCCAAGTAAAAAGAGCATAGAACAGTGAGTAATTTTCTTTGAAGACACATTCAGATCAGCTCCAGGTATATCATAGGTATACCCATGTACATAGGTTTTGATGTATGCATGTAATAATATGTATGTAAATTATTTGAGTAGTTGTTTAAAAACTCTTGTAAAATATTTTGATATGTAATTAAATGTAAATTATTGTAAATGTAAATTGGAATTTCAATTATCTGAATAGTTTTGTAATATTAATTTTGAGTCTTGTAATCAATGAAATGTTTCTTTTATGAGGAGATTGATTTGATTATTGAGATTTGAATTGTGGGTTCAAATGAAGTTATTGAAGTTGTATTTGAGAAAACATATTGGAAGTGTGTTCTTTGCAGATTTTGAAGAACTGTTTTCTCAAAATACAACCAGCACTTTGCTGAAATTTTGAAAAAAATTTTTATAACACCAGATTTTAATCGATGATTTAAATTTCATGAAAATTGTTTTAAAATCCCTTGTAGTATATTTAATGGATTATCGGTAGGCGAAGTACGTTAATTCATTAGGTGTACTATGGGATCATGTTATATCTTACAGGGGAGTAGGGTGTGACATGTTTTGTGGTATTAAAGCAATGGTTTTAAAGTAAATTTCAAACTGTGAATTTGAAATCTTTTTGTTGGTAACTACAACTGCTCAAATGTTTAATACATATAGTACATTTACATCATAAATATGAACTAATGGAGAGGAATCTCCTTGTGTTGGTTGTATAAGAAATAGAAAATCCTATGAAAAGATATGGAAGAGAAGAATAAGACAATAGAATAGTCTGTTACGGCGAAAGTACAAGGTGAGGCATCAGCCCCTCAAGGAGTCAGAAGTCTGACTTTATTAGCCCCACCTGTATAAATTACTGCACAAATGACCCAGCAAATGGCCACTTTCTTTTAACAAATGGCTGATAATCTGTCATCCCAAGCCTAAGTACAAACCCAACCCCACAAGGGCAACGTGAAATAGATAAGAGGGAGAAACCTATGAGTCAAAGCTCGAATAGTCATCTGAGAAATAAAAGCAAGACATAAAAGAACAATTTCCTTTTAGGAAATGGGGCCAAACAGTGGCCACAAACTATCCAAAGTGATATGCAAAGTAACAATCTCGAAATTGAACCTAAAGAAAGGTTTTTGAAAAACATTATTGGCTTATCCCTACTAAGTCACTATATACTAAATTACTTGAAATAGGTATGTGGGACCCACCTTTTCTACAATAAATGGATATGAAGATTTTGTTAGGCAATTGATAATGCTTAATTGCTCAAAGTAAACCTAGACTTATGTATATTGTATAGATCGATTGGTATACCAATTAGGAATTTCAAATAGCAGTACTGCCTACATGGAAAGTCATGGATTGACCACATATGGTGGATATGATTTTAAAAGACAATGAATATCGGTATCAGGGGGCTTGCAGGGATGGTGATACGTAATGCCTGCAGGTGCTTTGATAGGTACCTTTAATTGCCACCAAAGACAGAGAAGAGGCTTGCGAGGACGACGATACGTAACGCTTGCAGGTGCTTTGATAGGTTACTCAAGCATAAATATAAGTAATGAGTTTTAAATTGAAATAATTACATGAAGAGACCACTGATATGACTTTAAAAGACAGAGAAGGAAATAAGTGTATAGATAAGATGTTAGAAAACCCAATCCATGAGGTTATAACGTAGTGACTATATAATGTTCTCGATGTTTATATTGTAAGCTGCAGATTACAGTACCGACACGGGATTATTGTGTAGAGCTACGTGCTTCCTCGTGGTACAATAAATTAAGAATATTTGTAGGTAATCTATAAATTGATACAGTTGCACCCGAATAAAGTACTATTACTAGAAATAAATGTGAAAATTCTAGTAAGAAATTTAAAACTTCAGAACTAGCCTATCAAACGACTACACTTGTAAGGCAGCTAGAGTCAGTGACTCAGTTATATTAATGTGAATTACCTGTACCATAGTAATTGCTATTAGTAATTGCTATAAGCTTAGAGATATCAATACGACTTATCATCCTCAGACGGATGGACAGTCGAAACAAGTGATTCAGGTAAATTTTGAAACTCATTGAGTTTCTATAAATAATGAAATGAAATGATAATAATAACTTGTAATATGTGATAAGCCCTCAAGAATATACTGAGAACTTGTGTCATTGAATCCAAGGGGAGATGGGACAGATACATCCCACTAACAGAATTTGTATATAATAATAAGTGTCGAGGTAGTATACAAAGAGCACCCTATGAAACATAGTAAGAGAACAGATAACTATGGATTTTGTGATGAAACTTCTGAGGACACAGAATAGTCAAAATGCAGTATAGGTCATAGTTATCAGACTAACCAAGTCTACTCACTTTTTGCCAGTCCGGATGGACTATAGACTGGAAAGATTGGCCAGATTGTACATATATGAAATTGTAAAATTGCATGGAGTGCCAGTATCGATTGTATCTGACAGAGATCCTAGGTTCACTTCTAGATTCTGGGATAGTCTTCAGAGAGCCCTAAGAACTAGATTGAACTTCAGCATAGCATTCCACCCACAAACAGATGGCCAATCCAAAAGAATAATTCAAATATTAGAGGATATGCTACGGGCTTGTGTGATTGAGTTTGAAGGTAGTTGGGATACACACTTGCCTTTGATTGAGTTTGCTTATAACAACAGCTACCGATCAAGCATTGGGATGCCTCCATATGAAGCTTTGTATGGCAGAAAGTGTAGAACTCCCTTATGTTGGGATAAAGTAGGTGAAAGGAAGATGATTGAGCCAGAAATTATTCAGCAAACAGAGGAAAACATCAGATTGATCAGAGATAGACTCAAGGCTGCATCAGACCGTCAGAAGTCCTATGTTGATCTGAAGAGAAGAGATATTGAATATGCAGTGGGTGATAAAGTATTCCTCAAAGTTTCTCCTTGGAAGAGGATTATGAGATTTGGTAGAAAGGGGAAACTGAGTCCTCGTTTCATCGGACCATATGAGGTTCTTGAAAAAGTGGGTCCTTTGGCATATCGGTTAGCATTACCTCCAGAGTTAGCAAGGATACACAGTGTCTTCCATGTGTCCATGTTAAGGAGGTATAGGTCAGACCCATCTCATGTACTATCAGTTGAAGAGATTGAGGTAAATCCAGACCTCTCATATGAGGAAGAACCCATAGAAATTATGGCTTATGAGGTGAAGCAGCTGAGGAATAAACAGACACACCTGGTTAAAGTGTTGTGGAACCATCATTCAGGCCAGGAATCTACTTGGGAACGTGAAGAGGATATGAGGAGACAACATCCACAGCTGTTCTGAGACTAATGCCAGGTAAAATTTCGAGACAAAATTTATTTTAGGGGGGGAGAATTGTAACACCCCTAAGTTCGGTAGTGCGTTCTACTGTTCCTGTGACCAGTGTTGTCCGGACAGCTAGAATGCCTAGAACTACACTTAGATATTGATGAGGAGACATAAAATAATGAAATACAAGAAAAGAAAATACAAGAAAAATAAAGAAAAAATAATAGTAAAGAAATGCAATCAAGTTAAGCGAGCCGAGAAAGGCCTTAAATTCAATATGGGATATTGAAGTATATGTGTAAATTGGGCAGCCTTGATGTGCTTAGGAAGGCCTTAAATTCATGTATATTTAATGTTGATTTAAGAACAATGAGATGTATGTTATTGATCTTGGTTAGTTGGATTAAGTTTGAGCAATTAAATTGTTGTTAGACATGGATTTGATCAATTTAGTGTGATGGAGAATTACTTGAGTTGAGTTTGTATTTGGACATTGATTTAATTGTTGGATATTTGATCACATATATTGTGGCTGGATATTGGTTGTAGTATATTGATATTGGACAATTGACCTAAGTATAAAGTGCATAATGTCTATTAGAATTGCAAAAATTTGCAATGCAAAGTGTGTTAGTAAAAACAGTGTGTATTTTAGGCTCTAAATGGAATTGTGTGACTCCAATTGGTATGAGACCAATTGGAGGTGAAACTAGGCACAAAATTTGCCAACTTTCATGAAGGAAGCTTACCAAAATTCTGCTTGTACGATAACTTGAAAAGTGACCAAATCCGGATTAGTGCAATTAAGGTCTGAAAATTTACTATTTGGGCAGCTGTTAGTGTTTAGGCCATAACTCACTCAAAACAGGTCCAATTGACCTGAAATTTTAACCATGAATAGATAAGACCCATATCTACAAGTCTTATGAAGACACCAAAGCCCAGAAATAACCATAAGCAAGTCAAACAGCTTGCACAAGTTCGGGTCCAAAAACTGGCCGAACCTAAAATGACCTAAAGTGACCAATTTTGATGCATTTTGACCAGCAATAGTAAAATGACCATAACTTGGTCTACATAACTCAGAATGACCTTAAATTTTGCCCCGCGTGCAATAAGACATAGATCTACAAGTTTTTAGTTTTGACCGAAACCCAAAAGCTGATGAAACTAGGTCATCCGGCTAGGTCAAATTAGTATACCGGGATCCGACAAATTGAAATAAAACGCAATATACATGGAAATGAATTTAGTAATATGTGCCAATACTAAAAGGCTACAAATGTGACATATTTGTAACATTAAAACCTAATTCACCTAGACTGCATCGAGGGTTGACATCTTAGGTTGACTAAAGAAATAATAGAATTTGATAAATTAATTATTAAACCTTTTTCTTAGAGACAGTTTAAATGAGTACTGAAACACTTCAAATTGTGTTTCTCAGTCAGCAAAGACTCAGGGAAGGGGAAGAAAACACTGAGTCAGAGCCAAGAGACAGTTATCAGAGGTTTGTGCGCAACTAGTTTTTAACTGATTTTGTTCTGAATATTTCATATGATTAAATGACATATTTTTCTTATGTATTATGTTTAACAAGCATTGGATTTAATTCAATGATTATTGAAATTGTTATAGTATGTATGAATTTAGCTTTGTGAAATGGTATTTCCACAAGTATTAAGCATTGTTTATGGATTGAATAAATTATGTTTTGGAAAATTGTGATAGAACATATTTTGAATTGTGATGGTAATTTTCATGGAAAAATGCAAATTTATGATTTGAATTGTGATGAGCATAAAAATTATTGGATATTGGAATTGACTTTGAATCGAATTATATTGTGATTTATGCTCACTAAAAGGATTGTGATATTGTTTTATCTCTCACTATAGATGCTTGACTAGGTTAGTACCCGTCTCTCTCATTTGTTAAGAAGACAATGGAATTAGTTGTGTTTTGATTACCATGGTATGTGCACAGGCTTAGATTTTCCTCTGATTTGAGGTTAGATCTAAATTTTTTATCGTTATGGCCCTTGCGGAAGATTCATTATTGTGATGTGTACTGTGCACTATGATTCGACCTCCCTGACCATAGGGAGTTAGAATCTGATTCGACCTCCTCGACCATAGGGAGTTAGAATCACATCGAATATGGCCCTTTCGGATTAGTCTTGCATAGTTAGTGAGATACAGCATGATTTTTGAGATCTGACATGATTTTTGAGATCTGACATGGTTTTGAGATACAACATGGTTTTTGAGACACAGAATGTTTTTGAACAGTAAAGAATTGTGATTTCAGTGATGATTTATGTATAATTGATTTTGTTGGAACTACCTTAAATGGTTAGTCATGATTTGATAAATTGAATTTCGTGATCAAAGTCATTTATACAAATGATTTACATTATTGGCAATGAATATTTTGAGTTTTGGAATTTGATGAGTATTCAGATTTTCAAATTATTTACTGTAATTTTGTCAATGTATATTGTACTATGTTTTAAATTAAAGTTGTGCACCACTGAGTTCACCACTCAGCGATAGCTTTGTATGCTGTCGCAGGTAAAAAGAGCATAGAGCAGTGAGTAATTTTCTTTGAAGACACATTTAGATCAGCTCCAGGTATATCATAGGTATACCCATGTACATAGGTTTTGATGTATGCATGTAATAATATGTATGTAAATTATTTGAGCAGTTGTAAAAATCTTGTAAAATATTTTGATATGTAATTAAATGTAAATTATTGTAAATGTAAATTTGGAATTTCAATTATCTGAATAGTTTTGTAATATTAATTTTGAGTCTTGTAATCAATGAAATGTTTCTTTTATGAGGAGATTGATTTGATTATTAAGATTTGAATTATGGGGTCAAATGAAGTTATTGAAGATGTATTTGAGAAAATATATTGGAAGTGTGTTCTTTGCAGATTTTGAAAAACTGTTTTCTCAAAATACAACCGGCACTTTGCCAAAATTTTGAAAAAAATTTTATAACACCAGATTTTAATCGATGATTTAAATTTCATGAAAATTGTTTTAAAATCCCTTATAGTATATTTAATGGATTATCGGTAGGCGAAGTACGGTAATTCATTAGGTGTACTACGGGATCATGTTATATCTTACAGGGGAGTAGGCTGTGACAAACACCGTGGCCGAAATGAAGAGCTCCCAAAGTCCTCCCATGGCCGACCAAATGCATGGCTCTTTACACCCATTTTCAAGCTACATTTTCTTTACCTATCTTCATTAAAGTTTATCCCCACGTCGCAAGGAAGAGTTTGATAGCAATTTTAAGAAGTTTTAGTGAAGATTTAGCAAGTCCCAACAATAGGTAAGTTTGTGTTTTTGATTGTTGCTTTGTTAAAGTTTGTAAGGATGTTATGGGTGTTTGATTTATGGAGAAATTTTTGAGGTTTGATGTTGAATGGGATGTGTACTTTTGGCAGCCATGGAAACACTTTGAAGGCAGTTTATTTTTGCTTGTAAATAGTGAATTAAATGATTGATTAAATGTATATTGTGTAAGAAATTTTTTGGGTGATGTATACTTTGTATATGTAAATGTGAATTGAAAAACACCCCTATGTTCGGTAGTGCATTCTACTGTTCCAGTGACCAGTGTTGTCCGGACAGCTAAGATGCCTAGAACTACACTTCAATATGAGTGAGGAGACATAAAATAATGAAATACAAGAAAAGAAAATACAAGAAAAACAAAGGAAAAATAATAGTAAAGAAATGCAATCTAGTTAAGCGAGCCGATAACCCTAGCGATGGGTGACCGCACCGGGAAGTCACGGCGTGGACCGTTGGCTAGCCCTGGACCGCGGGGAACCCTGGAAAATATTTTTAGGACTTAAATAGACCCCTATTGAAGTATAAATATCATTAGAAATATCAAAGAAAAATTAATTAATTAGTACAAAGAAAAGTGAGAAATCGAAAAATAGACAAAACCCGGTGTTACCGAAAAATCAGGAATGTAAACCGAACAGGGGCATGTGGTCATTTGACATCCCGAGATGTCTTTTGATCTAAATGTCCATTAAAAATAAATAATATTACACTTGAAAAATGTCATGAAAAATTAAATTAGGGGTACCTAATATAAATAGCAAAAGTGGAGTGTGATTTGAGTAATTAGCACTTAAACATATTAAATTATTTTCTTAAGTGAGTGGAGCACTATGGGAAATTAATAAACACTAAGTGGGCAGATTATTCCACTAAAACTTCATCTTCCTCATTCATTCAAACACCATGGCCGAAATGAAGAGCTCCCAAAGTCCTCCCATGGCCGCCCAAATGCATGGCTCTTTACACCCATTTTCAAGCTACATTTTCTTTACTTATCTTCATTAAAGTTTATCCCCACGTCACAAGGAAGAGTTTGATAGCAATTTTAAGAAGTTTTAGTGAAGATTTAGCAAGTCCCAACAATAGGTAAGTTTGTGTTTTTTATTGTTGCTTTGTTAAAGTTTGTAAGGATGCTATGGGTGTTTGATTTATGGAGAAATTTTTGAGGTTTGACGTTGAATGGGGATGTGTACTTTTGGCAGCCATGGAAACACTTTGAAGGCAGTTTATTTTTGCTTGTAAATGGTGAATTAAATGATTGATTAAATAAATATTGTGTAAGAAATTGTTTGGGTGATGTATACTTAGTATATGTAAATGTGAATTGAAATTTGAAGCTTGGAAATTAATGGAATGTAAAGGTACCATTGCGGTAGGTTGTTAACTCTTGAAGAATGCTGGAATTCATGCTTGGTTTATGGTATATTAATGTTGAATTGTGTTGGATGTTAGGCCAGTTTGAGTGTATATATGATGGTGTGAAGTTGGACATGAAAAAAATGTGTCATGGTTAGGTGATTGAATTGTTGTAAATTTGGTTTGAAAAATTCTGCACTTTATGGTGTATGTTAAATGTAATTGTAAGCTGCCAAAATGACCTATAATATGTTGTGAATTATGTTTAGGTTATGGTACAACCAGAATTGGTTTGAATGTTGAGTTTGGTAAGTGTTAAAAGTGATCCTTGATGTGTATGAAAGAAATGTAATAAGGCAGTTTGAGTTTTAGGCCTAGAACTTTAAATGTGTGGCTCCAATTTGTATGAGACCAATTGGAGGTGAAACTAGGCACAAAATGTGCCAACTTTCATGAAGGAAGCTTGCCAAAATTCTGCTTGCAAGGTAGCTTGAAAAATAACCAAATCCGGATTAAGTGCAAATAAGGCCTAAAAATTAACCATTTGGGCAGCAGTTAGTATTTAGGCCATAACTCACTCAAAACAGGTCCAATTGACCTGAAATTTTGACCATGAATAGTTAAGACCCATATCTACAAGTCTTATGAAGACACAAAAGCCCAGAAATGACCATTAGCAAGTCAAACAGCTTGCATAATTTCGGGTCCAAAAACTGGCCGAACCAAAATTGACCTAAAATGACCAATTTTGGTGCAATTTGACCAGCAATAGTAACATGACCATAACTTGGTCTACATAACTCAGAATGACCTGAAATTTTGCCCCACGTTCCATAAGATGTAGATCTACAAGTTTGTAGTTTTGACCGAAACTCGAAAACCGAGGGAACTAGGTCGTCTTGCTAGGTCAAACTAGTATCCCGGAATCTAGCAAATTGCAAGAAAATGCAATATACAAGGAAATGAATTTGGCAACGTCTACCAACCCTAAAAGACTATTGAATGTGACAAATTAGTAACATTAAAACCTAATTTACCTAAAACGCATCGAGGGTCAATATATTAGGTTAATTAAGCAAATAATAGCATTCAGTAAATTATTTATCAAACATTATCGTTAGAGACAGTTTAATTAAGTACTGAAACACTTCAAATTGTGTTTCTCAGTTAACAAAGACTCAGGGAAAGGGAAGGAAACACAGAGTCAAGACCAGGAGACAGTTATCAAAGGTTTGTGCACAACAGCTATTTCTTTTGAATTTTTCAATTGAAATGAATTATGACTATTTGTACTTTATTGTTTTAAATTGTGGAAATGTGTTTGAATGGATACTTATTGCTTGAAAAACATTGTAAATGGTTTGAAACTGTGAAAAATTATTTGAATGATACTGATGGATACTTATTGATTGAAAAGCATTGGAAATGATTTGAAACCACAGCTATCATGTATATTGATTGTATTCCTCACTAGCTTGTCTAGTGGGACGAATTGAATTCCCTCTCTGGCTGAAGTGTTGAGGTGTGTGCCTGTTGAGGACGAATCGATTGAGTACTCATATTTTTGCTAGCTAGCTATGTTATTCCTCATTAGTCATCAACTTTTGGGACGAATTGAATACCTCATTAGCGATCGGCTTTTGGGACGAATTGAACTTTGAAACATGATTAAGTTGTGTGTGACTTATTGATTTGTATTATGAGATTGTGAAATGGAGTTAAATCCTTATTGACATTCACTGTCTTTTGAAGTTAACTATGTTTTGATCTCTGAGATTTATTGTGATATTGTGTTAAATTCCTTCTGGCATTCGTTGTCTTGAATTTAACTATGATTTTACGTATCCATCATTTAAATGATTTATGAATTGTGATTTAAAGTTGTATTTGGTTAATGTTGTGCACCACTGAGACATTGTCTCAGCGATAGCTTTTCATTCTTTATCGCAGTAGACAGACAGACGAGTGATTAGGTCGCTAGTACTCCAGCGAGAGATTATCGGGTATAACGAGTATAATACATTTTGTATTTTGTACTGTAATGTATGACCACTGTATGTACATATTGTTCTTGATTTTGAGCAGTTGTAAATTAAAATTGTATAATAAAGTTATAAAGTAAATTATGAGATATTTTGGCTTATAAAATTTGTACTGTATTTCTTTATCTCAGCCTTTGAAAAATTATTGTGGATTGAGTTGAAAAACATATTGTGTTGAATTTTGTTGGAGTTTGAGATTGAGGAAAATATTGAAGTGCTTTTTACAGGTTTTTGAAGAACTGTTTTATCCAAAAAATAGAGGGCACTCTGCCAAAATTTTTACAGAAATTACTAATAGTCTAAATGTGTTAGCTAATTCATTTCAGTTCAAAAAAGGTTTTTCAACACCTGTAAATAGTTCTCACCACTGTAAAAGAAGTAAGAAAAGTTTTGAAAATCCCTTACAGTGTATTTAATGGGTTATCAGTAGGCGAAGTTGGTAATTCATTAGGTATACTACGGGATCATGTTACGCCTTACAGAGGGGTAGGGTGTGACATGTTTTAGTGGTATCAGAGCTAGTTTTTAAATTATGTTTTCACCTGTTACTTGAATATTCTTTCTTTATAGTACAACTGCTCAATATCATTGTTTGATACATATAGTACATTACATTATAAATATGCACTAACGGGAGGAAATCTCCTTGTGTTATTTGTTCAGGAGATCTAAGATCCTCGCATTACCATGGAAGAGGGTGATCGTTCAGTCGATCAATCTATAAAGGCTGAGGTATAAGGGGATGCCCCAGCCCTACACAATGTCAGTGGTTCAGAAGACACCCGCAAGATCTGCAGTTTCTGCTCGATTCGCTCGTGGATGGCTACAATGTTCCAACATATGGCTGGTAATATGCCGACTAAAGTCCCAATACAGACACCAGTGGTACAAACATAGTCTCCTACTAGGCACTATGACAAATTGATGAAGTATGGGGCTACAGAGTTCAAGGGGACAGTAGATCCTCTAGAAGCTGAACAGTGGTTAGAGAGGATGGATAGGGTATTCATGAAACTGCATTGCACGGAGGAGCTCAGATTTGAATACTCTGTATCTTTGCTACAGGGGGATCCTTATGACTGGTGGAAAACCATTCCCCACAGTCTGGTAAAACTGCAGTGTTAACATGGAATGACTTTCTCAGGGAATTCAGACAAAAGTATGTCCCCGATGCTTATGTAGACCAGAACTGTCACACCCTACCCCTCTGTAACGCATAACATGATCCCGTAGTATACCTAATGAATTACCAACTTCGCCTACTGATAACCCATTAAATACACTATAAGGGATTTTCAAAAACTTTTCTTACTTCTTTTACAGTGGTGAGCACTATTTACAGGTGTTAAAAACCTTTTTGAACTGAGGTGAATTAACTAACACATTTAGACTATTAGTAATTTCTGTAAAAAAATTTTGGCAGAGTGCCCTCCGTAATTTCGATAAAACAGTTCTTCAAAAACCCGTAAAAAGCACTTCAATATTTTTCTCAATCTCAAACTCTAGCATAATTCAACACAAATCCACAATAATTTTTCAAAGACTGAGATACAAAAAATATAATACAATTTTTACAAGTCCAAATAACTCATAATTTATATTACAACTTTAATGTACAATTTTAATTAACAACTGCTCAAAACCAAGAACACTATATACATACAGTGAACATACATTACAATATAAAATGCAGAATATGGTGTACTCAATATACCCAATGATTTCTCACTAAATGTACTAGCAGCCTAGTCTGCTGCTCTGTCAGTCTGTCTACCTGCGACAGCAATGAAAAGCTATCGCTGAGTAAAATTTACTCAGTGGTGCACAATAACAATTTGAAACGCGATATATAAATCTTTTGTTGACAGTTCACAAATCAAATGATTCACAATTCCATTTCACAATTTACAAAATTCATCTAACACAAATTTGATCAAGTAATTGAATAATACCATTTTGCAAATCAATAACATAATTCGATCAAATAACTGAATAATACCGTTTTACAAATCAATAACACAATTCGATCAAATAACTGAATAATACCTTTTTGCAAATCAATAACACAATTCGATCAAATAACTGAATAATACAATGTTGCCAATCGATAACATAATTTAGGCCATGACACAATTTTTTCCACACATGCCGTATTGTACACCACGACAAGACACACTCACCCCAATAATCGAAATTAATGAGGGAGGAAGCTAGCTGAATAACGAGTACTCATCCACACTCACCTCAGACTGGCAAGTCAAAGATGGTGGAATATATCAACAGTGGTTTACCACAAGTTTCACAAAGTCGATCTGACAGCGCATTCCTGGGTTTCTGTTGAGTTTGCTGATCGGATCGAGGTGGTTTCTGTCCAGAAGATCTATCTCTACCGGACTTCTTACTATCTCTGTTGTATCCCCCAAAGTTTTTCCTCTTTCCAGTAAGACCACTAAAACTCTGTTCTACTGACTTTCCCTCTTTTTCTGTCTTCTCTGATTTCTTTTTCTCAAAAGCTGCTTCAGATTCAATTCTTTCTAATTCTAGTGCTTGAGAAATAAGTACAGAGAAATTGTTATGTTTGAATCCGACCACTTGTAATCTGATACTAGGCTTCAAGCCGGTTTCAAACCTCTTACATCTCTCCCTACTGGTAGAAAGTAGACTTACTGCATAATGGCTCAGGCGGAAAAATTCCTTTTCATATTCAGCCACCAATCTACTCCCCTGTTTCAGACTTAGGAACTCTTGTAGTTTTTGATCTACATAAGCATCAGGGACATATTTTTGTCTGAATTCCCTGAGAAAGTCACTCCATGTTAGCATTGCAGGTTCTACCAAACTGTGGGGAATGGTTTTCCACCAGTCATAAGCATCCCCCTGTAGCAAAGATACTGAGTATTCAAATCTGAGCTCCTGCATGCGATCTGATTTCTTGAATACCCTATCCATCCTTTCTAACCACTATTACGCCTCTAGAGGATCTCTGTCCCCTTGAACTCAGAGCCCCATATTTCATCAATTTGTCATATTGTCTAGCGTAACACCGTGGTCGTACCATGAGTGTCAGATTGGGGCTTGAGTAGGCACATTACCGACCATTTGTTGGAACATTGCGACCATCTGCCGAGCGAATCGAGGAATCATGCGCTGCGGTGTCTTCTTGAACCATCGACATTATGTAGGGTGGGCATCTCCTTGCACCTCACCTCTATAGATTGATCGATGAACGATCACCCTCTTCCATAGTCAATGCGAGGATCTTAGACCTCCTAAACAAATAACACAAGGAGATTTCCTCGTTAGTGCATATTTATAATGTAATGTCTTGTATGTATCGAGACAATGATATTGAGCAGTTGTACTATGAAGAAAGAATATTCAAGTAACATGTGAAAATAGAATTTAAAAAAACTAGCTCTGATACCACTGAAACATGTCACACCCTACCCCTCTGTAAGACATAACATGATCCCGTAGTATACCTAATGAATTACCAACTTCGCCTACTGATAACCCATTAAATACATTTAGACTATTTACAGGTGTTAAAAACCTTTTTGAACTGAGGTGAATTAACTAACACATTTAGACTATTAGTAATTTCTGTAAAATAATTTTGGCAGAGTGCCCTCCGTACTTTGGATAAAACAGTTCTTCAAAAACCTGTAAAAAACACTTCAATATTTTTCTCAATCTCAAACTCTAGCATAATTCAACACAAAATCCACAATAATTTTTCAAAGACTGAGATACAAGAAATATAATACAATTTTTACAAGTCCAAATAACTCATAATTTATTTTACAACTTTAATGTACAATTTTAATTTACAACTGCTCAAAACCAAGAACAC
This sequence comes from Hevea brasiliensis, assembly GCF_030052815.1. Lineage (NCBI taxonomy): Eukaryota > Viridiplantae > Streptophyta > Magnoliopsida > Malpighiales > Euphorbiaceae > Hevea > Hevea brasiliensis. Next base: position 43,102,319 of record NC_079493.1, on the reverse strand, counting down.
TATATACATACAGTGAACATACATTACAATATAAAATGCAGAATATGGTGTACTCAATATACCCAATGATTTCTCACTGAATGTACTAGTAGCCTAGTCTGCTACCCTGTCAGTCTGTCTACCTGCGACAGCAATGAAAAGCTATCGCTGAGTAAAATTTACTCAGTGGTGCACAATAACAATTTGAAACGTGATATATAAATCTTTTATTGACAGTTCACAAATCAAATGATTCACAATTCCATTTCACAATTTACAAAATTCATCTAACACAAATTTGATCAAGTAATCGAATAATACCGTTTTGCAAATCCATAACACAATTCGATCAAATAACTGAATAATACCGTTTTGCAAATCAATAACACAATTCGATCAAATAACTGAATAATACCTTTTTGCAAATCAATAACACAATTCGATCAAATAACTGAATAATACAATGTTGCCAATCGATAACATAATTTAGGCCATGACACAATTTTTTCCACACATGCCGTGTTGTACACCACACAAGACACACTCACCCCAATAATCGAAATCAATGAGGGAGGAAGCTAGCTGAATAATGAGTACTCATCCACACTCACCTCAGACTGGCAAGTCAAAGAGGCAGGAACATAATCACACTCACCCCAGACTGATAAGTCAAAGAGGGAGGAATATATCAACAGTGTCATGCCAAATGTGAATCAAAACAATTTCAAATCACAATATTTCATACAAACCATAAATCACATTTTATCTCAAAATTTCCATTTGCAAAGTTGGCAATACAATAAGTTCCAAATAATATTCCCAAAAACAAAGCAATCAAAAATTATTCATAACTCATTTCTCCAAATAAATTTGCTAGTAAAAGCAGTGAATATAAAAGTATTGTGCACAGACACAATTTAAAACTATAATGTTGAATTAAATTTTTTTAGTAGAAAATGAGAAGTCAAAATTATTGTGCACAAACACAATTTAAAATAATAACGTATAAATAATCATAATTTATTTCAATTAAAAAATTCAAAAGAAATAAATATTGTGCACAAACACAATTTAAAACAATAACATACAAATAATTGTAATTTATTTCAATTGAAAAATTCAAAAGAAATACTTATTGTGCACAAACCTCTGATAACTGTCTCTTGGCTCTGACTCAGTGTTTCCTTCCCCTTCCCTGAGTCTTTGCTAACTGAGAAACACAATTTGAAGTGTTTCAGTACTTAATTAAACTGTCTCCAATGATAATGTTTGATAATTAATTCACTGAATTCATTTATTTGCTTAGTCAACCTACTATGTCGACCCTTGGTACATTATAGGTAATTTAGGTTTTAGTTTCATTAATATGTCACATTCGATAGTCTTTTAGGGTTGGTACATGTTACCAAATTCATTTCCGTGTATACTGCATTTTCTTGCGATTTGTTGGATTCCGGGATACTAGTTTGACCTTGCTGGACGACCTAGTTCCCTTGGTTTTCGGATTTCGGTTAAAACTACAAACTTGTAGATCTATGTCTTATGGAATGCAGGGCAAAATTTCAGGTCATTCTGAGTTATGTAGGCCAAGTTACGGTCATTTTACTATTGCTGGTCAAATTGCACCAAAATTGGTCATTTTAGGTCACTTTAGGTCATTTTAGGTTCGGCCAGTTTTTGGACCCGAACTTGTGCACGCTGTTTGACTTACTTATGGTCATTTCTGGGCTTTGGTGTCTTCATAAGACTTGTAGATATGGGTCTTAACTATTCATGGTTAAAATTTCAGGTCAATTGGACCAGTTTTGAGTGAGTTATGGCCTAAAAACTAACTGCTGCCCAAATGGTCAATTTTCAGGCCTCATTTGCACTTAATCCGGATTTGGTCATTTTTCAAGCTACCTTGCAAGCAGAATTTTGGCAAGCTTCCTTCATGAAAGTTGGCACATTTTGTGCCTGGTTTCACCTCCAATTTGTCTCATACCAATTGGAGCCACACACTTAAAGTTATAGGCCTAAAATACAAACTGCCTTATTGTAATTCTTGCATACATATCAAACATCACTTTTAACACTCACCAAACTTAACATTCAAACTAATTCTGGTTGTACCATGACCTAAACATAATTCACAACACATTATAGGTCATTTTGGCAGCTTACAATTACATTCAATGTGCACCAACAAGTGCAGAATTTGCCCAACTCAATTTATAACAATTTAACTCCATAACCAAGCTCATTCACATCTCTAACCTTCACACCACTATACATACATTCAAACTGCCATAACAACTAACACATTTTAACATCATTATTCCATAAACCAAGAATGAATTCCAGCATTGTTCAAGGGTTAGCAAACTGCCGCAATGGTACACTTACATTCCATTACTTTCGAAGCTTTAAATTTCATTTTACATTTACATATACTAAGTATACATCACCTAAACAATTTCCTACACAATATACATTTAATCAATCATTTAATTCACCATTTACAAGCACAAATAACCTGCCTTCAAGGTATTTCCATGGCTGCCAAAATTACACATTCCCATTCAACATCAAACCTCAAAAATTTCTTCATAATTCAAACACCCATAACATGCTTACAAACTTTAACAAAGCAATATTCAAGAACTCAAACTTACCTATGGATGAGACTTCTTAAATCTTCACCAAAACTTCTTTTTTTTGCTTCCTACATGCTGCCCATGATGTGTAGAACAAGTTTAATGAAGAACAATTGGAGAAATTGTGGCTTGATTATTAGGAGTGGAGCTTGCATGCAAGGTGTGGCCATGGTGGACAATGGAGAGAAAATTCAATTCGGCAAAGTGAGGATTTGAGAGGAAGAAGAAGACATTAGTGGAGTAATCTGCCCACTTAGTGAATTTTTAATTCCCATAGTGCTCCACTCATGCTAGGATAATCATTTAATAAGTTTTAAGTGATAATTACTCCATTTACACTCCATTTTTGTTATTTACATTAGGTACCACTAAATTAATTTTTTCATTATATTTTCCAAGTGTAATATTATTTATTTTTAATGGAAATTTAGGTCAAAAGACAACTCGGGGTGTCAAATGACCACAATGCCCCTGTTCGGGTTGCATTCCCGATTTTTCGGTAACACCGGGTTTTGTCCATTTTTCGATTTCTCACTTTTCTTTGTACTAATTATTTAATTTTTCTTTGATATTTCTAATGATATTTCTACTTCAATTGATGTCTCTTTAACTCCTAAAAATATTTTTCAGGGTTCCCCGCGGTCCAGGGCTAGTCAACGGTCCACGCCGTGACTTCCCGGTGCGGTCACCCATCGCTAGGGTTCTCAGCTCGCTTAACTTAGTTGCATTTCTTTACTATTATTTTTCCTTTATTTTTCTTGTATTTTCTTTCTTTTATTTCATTATTTAATGTCTCCTCACTCATATCGAAGTGTAGTTCTAGGCATTCTAGCTGTCCGGACAACACTGGTCACCGGAATAGTAGAACGCACCACCGAACTTAGGGGTGTTACAATTCTCCCCCCCTTAAAATAAATTTCGTCCACGAAATTTTTCCCAATAGCCATCTTACAATAGTCATACGTTTATTTTCTCCTTTATATATGATCGTATAATCTTCTTTCTCTCGAATTTGTATAAGACTTTTAACAATCTAATACAACATTTAATTTATTTGTATAACACTAATCTTCTCTTACTATTGTCCTGTCTAATATTTCGATTCATGTTCCTTCTTGAATGACCCTTGAGGTCATGTTAGAATCATTTATCTAGTCATTGGTCCTTTGACCATTCTAGTCCATAGTCTTCCTCACATTCGTAACATTTCTTTGTTATATTTGAGCCAACTGTTCGAATTTTTACTTCCATAACTCTTTTTATCTGTCAATATTCTATAACTTACTTTCTTTTGTACTGAACTATAATCTTTCGATATTCTAACCTTTGAGTTTTAGATCCCTAAGTAGGATTTTCAAACTTATTTCTAACAATTAAATTCTGTCATGGCATAACTATACCAAAACAGATGCCGTTGGCAACTATTCTTATATAGGTGTACTATCGGGTAGTACGTAGCTCTACACAATAATCTCAAGTCAGTACTGCAATCTGCAGCTTACAGTATAAACATCAAGAACATTGCATAGTTACTACGATACATCCAAATAGATCAAATTTCCCTATCTTTTATCCTTTTCGAATTCACTAATATCCCGAACTTATTATGATTATAATATCCATTAACAATTACTAACAGTGACATCCTTGTCCTCATCTAGAGCAATTCCATTACTGCATCTTACTTTTACGTCCTCTTGCCTTACATTAAGTAGGCTCGCCAATTAGCTTTATAATTTATGGTGTGTTAGAAAATACTTTTTACCAATAAATTTTTTCAAAACTAATTTCACTTATTATCACAATCCTTATTTTAAAGGGCTAATCACTAATGCATCAAAATTTATTCCCCTGTAAAGGAATAACAATAGAACATATAGTTATAACACTAACATAAAAGTATGAAGACCCCAGGTCAAACAATACATATATATATATCTTAGTTACTATTTGAGAAAGTACCAGCAATAATATCAAAAGTCTAAGTCTCTTCTCTCTACCGTATAGCGTATACTCCAGCTGGAGCATCACCTGCTCGGGTGATTCACAAGACTGACTTCTAGGTGTACTACCCCTACCTCTACCTTTCCCTCTACTAACTGATGGTGAACTCTTTGGGGTAGAAACTTGGGTTGATCCCTTTGGTGTAGTAAATGATCCAGAACGACCTTGATTTACACAATCCCCAGCAAAATGGCCAGTCTCTCCACAGTTAAAACATACTCCTACGGCTCTATAACATACCCCACTATGTGGTTTACCACAAGTTTCACAAAGTCGATCTGACAACATTCCCTGGTTTCTGAGTTTGGAGTTTCTTTGATCGGATCGAGGTGGTTTCTGTCCAGAAGATCTATCTCTACCGGACTTCTTACTATCTCTGTTGTATCCCCCAAAGTTTTTCCTCTTTCCAGTATGACCACTAAAACTCTGTTCTACTAACTTTCCCTCTTTTTCTGTCTTCTCTGATTTCTTTTTCTCAAAAGCTGCTTCAGATTCAATTCTTTCTAATTCTAGTGCTTGAGAAATAAGTTCAGAGAAATTGTTATGTTTGAATCCGACCACTTGTAATCTGATACTAGGCTTCAAGCCGGTTTCAAACCTCTTACATCTCTCCCTACTGGTAGAAAGTAGACTTACTGCATAATGGCTCAGGCGGAAAAATTCCTTTTCATATTCAGCCACCGATCTACTCCCCTATTTCAGACTTAGGAACTCTTGCAGTTTCTGATCTACATAAGCATCAGGGACATATTTTTGTCTGAATTCCCTGAGAAAGTCACTCCATGTTAGCATTGCAGGTTCTACCAAACTGTGGGGAATGGTTTTCCACCAGTCATAAGCATCCCCCTGTAGCAAAGATACTGAGTATTCAAATCTGAGCTCCTCATGCGGCAAAGGCAGTTTCTTGAATACCCTATCCATCCTTTCTAACCACTATTCTCGCTCTAGAGGATCTATCGTCCCTTGAACTCTGAGCCCCATATTTCATCAATTTGTCATATTGTCTAGCGTAACCGTGGTCGTACCACCGTGTCTCAGATTGGGGCTTGAGTAGGCACATTACCACCATTTGTTGGAACATTGCAGCCATCTCGACCGAGCGAATCGAAAGCTGGAATCGCGATCATGGGGCCGGTGTCACGAACCACTGACATTATGTAGGGCTGGGGCATCTCCTTGCACCTCAGCCTCTATAGATTGATCGACTGAACGATCACCCTCTTCCATAGTCAATGCGAGGATCTTAGACCTCCTAAACAAATAACACAAGGAGATTTCCTCTCGTTAGTGCATATTTATAATGTAATGTACTGTATGTATCAGACAATGATATTGAGCAGTTGTACTATGAAGAAAGAATATTCAAGTAACATGTGAAAACAGAATTTAAAAAAACTAGCTCTGATACCACTGAAACATGTCACACCCTACCCCTCTGTAAGACATAACATGATCCCGTAGTATACCTAATGAATTACCAACTTCGCCTACTGATAACCCATTAAATACATTTAGACTATTTACAGGTGTTAAAAACCTTTTTGAACTGAGGTGAATTAACTAACACATTTAGACTATTAGTAATTTCTGTAAAATAATTTTGGCAGAGTGCCCTCCGTACTTTGGATAAAACAGTTCTTCAAAAACCTGTAAAAAACACTTCAATATTTTTCTCAATCTCAAACTCTAGCATAATTCAACACAAAATCCACAATAATTTTTCAAAGACTGAGATACAAGAAATATAATACAATTTTTACAAGTCCAAATAACTCATAATTTATTTTACAACTTTAATGTACAATTTTAATTTACAACTGCTCAAAACCAAGAACACTATATACATACAGTGAACATACATTACAATATAAAATGCAGAATATGGTGTACTCAATATACCCCATGATTTCTCACTGAATGTACTAGCAGCCTAGTCTGCTACCCTGTCAGTCTGTCTACCTGCGACAGCAATGAAAAGCTATCGCTGAGTAAAATTTACTCAGTGGTGCACAATAACAATTTTAAACGTGAAATATAAATCTTTTATTGACAGTTCACAAATCAAATGATTCACAATTCCATTTCACAATTTACAAAATTCATCTAACACAAATTTGATCAAGTAATCGAATAATACCGTTTTGCAAATCCATAACACAATTCGATCAAATAACTGAATAATACCGTTTTGCAAATCAATAACACAATTCGATCAAATAACTGGATAATACCTTTTTGCAAATCAATAACACAATTCGATCAAATAACTGAATAATACAATGTTGCCAATCGATAACATAATTTAGGCCATGACACAATTTTTTCCACACATGCTGTGTTGTACACCACGACAAGACACACTCACCCCAATAATCGAAATCAATGAGGGAGGAAGCTAGCTGAATAATGAGCACTCATCCACACTCACCTCAGACTGGCAAGTCAAAGAGGGAGGAACATAATCACACTCACCCCAGACTAATAAGTCAAAGAGGGAGGAATATATCAACAGTGTCATGCCAAATGTGAATCAAAACAATTTCAAATTACAATATTTCATACAAACTATAAATCACATTTTATCTCAAAATTTCCATTTGCAAAGTTGGCAATACAATAAGTTCCAAATAATATTCCCAAAAACAAAGCAATCAAAAATTATTCATAACTCATTTCTCCAAATAAATTTGCTAGTAAAAGCACTGAATATAAAAGTACTGTGCACGGACACAATTTAAAAGTATAATGTTGAATTAAATTTTTTTAGTAGAAAATGAGAAGTTAAAATTATTGTGCACAAACACAATTTAAAACAATAACGTATAAATAATCATAATTTATTTCAATTAAAAAATTCAAAAGAAATAAATATTGTGCACAAACACAATTTAAAACAATAACATACAAATAATTGTAATTTATTTCAATTGAAAAATTCAAAAGAAATACTTATTGTGCACAAACCTCTGATAACTGTCTCTTGGCTCTAACTCAGTGTTTCCCTCCCCTTCCCTGAGTCTTTGCTAACTGAGAAACACAATTTGAAGTGTTTCAGTACTTAATTAAACTGTCTCCAATGATAATGTTTGATAATTAATTCACTGAATTCATTTATTTGCTTAGTCAACTTACTATGTCGACCCTTGGTACATTATAGGTAATTTAGGTTTTAATGTCATTAATATGTCACATTCGATAGTCTTTTAGGGTTGGTACATGTTACTAAATTCATTTCCGTGTATACTGCATTTTCTTGCGATTTGCTGGATTCCGGGATACTAGTTTGACCTAGCCGGACGACCTAGTTCCCTTGGTTTTCGGATTTCGGTTAAAACTACAAACTTGTAGATCTATGTCTTATGGAATGCAGGGCAAAATTTCAGGTCATTCTGAGTTATGTAGGCCAAGTTACGGTCATTTTACTATTGCTGGTCAAATTGCACCAAAATTGGTCATTTTAGGTCACTTTAGGTCATTTTAGGTTCGGCCAGTTTTTGGACCCGAACTTGTGCAAGCTGTTTGACTTACTTATGGTCATTTCTAGGCTTTTGTGTCTTCATAATACTTGTAGATATGGGTCTTAACTGTTTATGGTTAAAATTTCAGGTCAATTGGATCTGTTTTGAGTGAGTTATGACCTAAAAACTAACTGCTGCCCAAATGGTTAATTTTCAGGCCTCATTTGCACTTAATCCGGATTTGGTCATTTTTCAAGCTACCTTGGAAGCAGAATTTTGGCAAGCTTCCTTCATGAAAGTTGGCACATTTTGTGCCTGGTTTCACCTCCAATTGGTCTCATACCAATTGGAGCCACACACTTAAAGTTATAGGACTAAAATACAAACTGCCTTATTGCAATTCTTGCATACATATCAAACATCACTTTTAACACTCACCAAACTTAACATTCAAACTAATTCTGGTTGTACCATGACCTAAACATAATTCACAACACATTATAGGTCATTTTGGCAGCTTACAATTACATTCAATGTACACCAACAAGTGCAGAATTTGCCCAACTCAATTTACAACAATTTAACTCCATAACCAAGCTCATTCACATGTCCAACCTTCACACCACTATACATACATTCAAACTGCCATAACAACCAACACATTTTAACATCATTATTCCATAAACCAAGCATGAATTCTAGCATTCTTCAAGGGTTAGCAAACTGCCACAATGGTACACTTACATTCCATTACTTTCCAAGCTTTAAATTTCATTTTACATTTACATATACTAAGTATACATCACCTAAACAATTTCCTACACAATATACATTTAATCAATCGTTTAATTCACCATTTACAAGCACATATAACCTGCCTTCAAGGTATTTCCATGGCTGCCAAAATTACACATTCCCATTCAACATCAAACCTCAAAAATTTCTTCATAATTCAAACACCCATAACATGCTTACAAACTTTAACAAAGCAATATTCAAGAACTCAAACTTACCTATGGATGAGACTTCTTAAATCTTCACCAAAACTTCCTTTTCTTGCTTCCTACATGCTGCCCATGATGTGTAGAACAAGTTTAATGAAGAACAATTGGAGAAATTGTGGCTTGATCATTAGGAGTGGAGCTTGCATGCAAGGTGTGGCCATGGTGGACAATGGAGAGAAAATTCAATTCGGCAAAGTGAGGATTTGAGAGGAAGAAGAAGACATTAGTGGAGTAATCTGCCCACTTAGTGAATTTTTAATTCCCATAGTGCTCCACTCATGCTAGGATAATCATTTAATAAGTTTTAAATGATAATTACTCCATTTACACTCCATTTTTGTTATTTACATTAGGTACCACTAAATTAATTTTTTCATTATATTTTTCAAGTGTAATATTATTTATTTTTAATGGAAATTTAGGTCAAAAGACAACTCGAGGTGTCAAATGACCACAATGCCCCTGTTCGGGTTGCATTCCCGATTTTTCGGTAACTCCGGGTTTTATCCGTTTTTCGATTTCTCACTTTTCTTTGTACTAATTATTTAATTTTTATTTGATATTTCTAATGATATTTCTACTTCAATTGATGTCTCTTTAACTCCTAAAAATATTTTTCAGGGTTCCCCGCGGTCCAGGGCTAGTCAACGGTCCACGCCGTGACTTCCCGGTGCAGTAACCCATCGCTAGGGTTCTCGGCTCGCTTAACTTAGTTGCATTTCTTTACTATTATTTTTCCTTTATTTTTCTTGTATTTTCTGTTCTTGTATTTCATTATTTAATGTCTCCTCACTCATATCGAAGTGTAGTTCTACGCATTCTAGCTGTCTGGACAACACTGGTCACCGGAACAGTAGAACGCACCACCGAACTTAGGGTTGTTACAAGAAGCTACAAGAATTCCTAAGTCTTAAACAGGGAAGCAGATCAGTGGCTGAGTATGAAAGAGAATTTTCCCACCTGGGCCATTATGCATTAAGTTTACTTGCTTCCAGCAGGGAGAGATGCAAGTGGTTTGAAACTGGCTTGAAGCCCAGTATCAGATTACAAGTGGTCGGATTCAAACACACTAACTTCTCTGAACTTGTTTCTCAAGCCCTATAGTTGGAAAGAATTGAGTCTGAAGCAGCTCCTGAGAAAAAGAAATCAGAGAAGACAGAGAAAGAGGGAAAATCAGTAGAACAGAGTTCCAGTGGTCCTACTAGAAAGAGGAAGAATAATGGGGGACACAGCAGAGGTGGCAAGAAGTCTGGTAGGGGAAGATATTCAGGACAGAAGCCTCCTCTATATGGTCAGCAGAGTACCAGAGGTTCCTACCCTCCCCGCCAATGTGAAACTTGTGGAAGAAATCATGGTGGGATATGCTAAAGGCTATTGGAGCCTGTTATAACTGTGGAGGTACAGGACACTTTGCCAAGGACTACACTAGTAGTCGCAGAGTCGGACCACCTCCTACTACTGCAGAAGGGTCAGTTCAGAGCCCTGTCACCAGAAGTTCACAACCACCTAGCAGGGGTAGAGGCAGGGGTAGAGGTAGCCCATCAGGTAGCCAAGGCACAGTGAAACATTCAGAGCAAGACAGTGCTCCAGTCAGAGTCTATGCAATGAGACAGAGAGAAGAAGCCGAGACATCTGATTTTGTGGCTGATACCTTCTCAACTTTTAATCAAGATGTGTTTGTGTTATTTGATCCGGGTTCTACCCATTCTTATGTGAGTGCTAGTATCATTGATTGCATTGCTGTTCCATGTACAAAAATGGACTTTGAGGTGCTAGTAACAAGTCTGCTAGGACAGGAGGTCAGGGTTAATAGAATGTATAGAGATTGTCCTTTGGTGATCCAAGGACACACTTTTCTGTCTGATTTGATTGAAATGCCCTTCAGAGATTATGATATCATATTGGGCATGGATTTGTTAGCTAGGCATCATGCCATGATTGACTGAGGTCAAGATACCACTTTTGGCCTCCTCGATCTGATGATGTGGTAATACATGGGGAGAGGCAGTTATTGCCATCAAACATCATTTCGGCTGCACTAGCTAGAAAAATGATCAAAAAAGGGATGTGAAGCATACTTGGCACATGTGGTAGACAACCAAGTGGGGAGTCCAGCATTGAAGGACATCCCTACAGTATATGACTTTCCAGATGTTACCTCCGGAAAGAGAAGTGCAGTTTGAAATTTATGTTATGCCTGATGTGGATCCAATCTCCATAACGCCATACAAAATGGCACCAGCAGAGTTGAAGGAGTTGAAGATACAATTGCAAGAACTACTTGAAAAGGGCTTTATCCGCCCTAGTGTGTCACCTTGGGGAGCACCAGTGTTGTTTGTCAAGAAGAAGGATGGTACTCTTCGCTTATGTATAGATTACCAGCAGTTGAATAAGGTGACAATAAAGAACAGATATCCATTGCCTCGCATTGATGATCTGTTTGATCAGTTGAAGGGTGCAGATGTATTCTCCAAAATTGATTTGCGATCTGGTTATTATTAGTTGAAGGTGTAAGAGCAGAGTATTCCAAAAACTGCTTTCAGAACTCGGTATGGCCACTGTGAGTTTCTAGTAATGCCATTCGGGTTAACAAATGCTCCAGCTGCTTTTATGGATCTGATGAACACTATTTTCAGACCATATCTCGATCAATTTGTGGTGGTGTTTATTGATGACATTTTGATATATTCGAGGAATGTAGAGGAGCATGACAGACATCTGCGGATTGTACTGCAGACTTTAAGGGAGAAATAACTATATGCCAAATTGTCGAAGTGTGAATTTTGGCTGAAAGTAATCTCCTTTTTAGGACATGTTGTGTCAGCTTATGCATCACGTCAGCTGAAACCGCATGAGAGGAACTACCCAGGACATGATCTGGAGCTAGCAGCTATTGTTTTTGCTCTGAAGATCTGGAGACACTATTTGTATGGGGAGAAATGCTACATTTACACAGATCACAAGAGCTTGAAGTACTTTGGCACCCAAAAGGAATTGAATTTGAGGCAGAGGAGATGGTTAGAACTCATTAAAGATTATGATTGCTTAATAGACTATCAGCCAGGGAAAGCAAATGTGGTGGCTGACGCCTTAAGTCGTAAGACTATGGCAAGTCTCAGAGTTTCTCCTTTGTCCATGGTATATGAGTTGAAAGCACAGCATGCCAGTTTAGAGATTGATAATGAGGGACAGACAGTAGTTGCCTGGCATGTACAGCCAGTGTTGATTGATCAGATCAGAATGGCTGCTCAGAATGATGTTAAATATCAGAAGCTAATGAAAAGAAGTCCAGCAGGGCAAGAAACCTGAATTTTCTGTGAAAGATGATGGTTTATTTCTACATCAGGGCAGAATGTACGTTCCTAATGATGCTGAATTGAGACAGATCATTATGAAGGAAGCACATGAGTCTCCATTTGCTATGCACCCTGGTGGAACTAAAATGTACAGAGGGCTGAAAGAGCATTACTGGTGGATGGGTATGAAGAGGGATATAGCTGAGTTTGTTTCCAAATGCCTAACTTGTCAGCAAGTAAAGGCAGAACATCAAGTTCTAGCTGGTTTGTTACATCCTTTGTCAGTACCATAGTGGAAATGAGAACAAATAACTATGGATTTTGTTACAGGACTTCCAAGGACAGAGAGTGGTCATGATGCAGTATGGGTTATAGTTGACAGATTGACCAAGTCTACTCACTTTTTGCCAGTTCGGATGGACTATAGCTTGGAAAGATTGGCCAGATTTTACATATATGAGATTGTAAAATTTCATGGAGTGCCAGTACCAATTGTGTCTGACAGAGATCCTAGGTTCACTTCTAGATTCTGGGGTAGTCTTCAGAGAGCCCTAGGAATTAGATTGAACGTCGGACAAAGATTCCACCCATGCATGCATGGCCACCGAGAGGGTTATTCAGATATTGGAGGATATGCTACGGGCTTGTGTGATTGAGTTTGAAGGTAGTTGGGATACACACTTGCCTTTGATTGAGTTTGCTTATAATAACAGCTACCAATCAAGCATTGGAATGCCTCCATATGAAGCTTTGTGTGGCAAAAAGTGTAGAACTCCCTTATGTTGGGATGAAGTAGGTGAAAGGAAGATGATTGGGACAGAAATTGTTCAGCAGACAGAGGAAAAGATCAGAGTGATCAGAGATAGACTTAAGGCTGCATCAGACCGTCAGAAGTCCTATGTTGATCTGAAGAGATGAGATATTGAGTATGCAGTGGGTGATAAAGTATTCCTCAAAGTTTCTCCTTGGAAGAGGATTGTGAGATTTGGTAGAAAGGGGAAACTGAGTCCTCGTTTCATCGGACCATATGAAGTTCTGGAAAGAGTGGGTCCTTTGGCATATCGATTGGCATTACCTCCGGAGTTAGCAAGGATATACAGTGTCTTCCATGTGTCCATGTTAAGGAGGTACAGATCTGACCCATCTCATGTACTGTCAGTTGAAGAGATTGGGGTAAATCCAGACCTCTCTTATGAGGAAAAACCAATAAAAATTCTAGCTTATGAGGTGAAGTAGCTAAGGAACAAACAGATACACCTGGTTAAAGTGCTGTGGAACCATCTGTAACACTCTCCAGGTAGCAACTCCGTACATTCTACTGTTCCGATGACCGGTGTCGGTCCGGACAGCTAGAACGTCCGAAAATATATTTAAACTAAAGTCAGGAACCATAATTAACTCAAATATTAATAAGAAAAATTTAGGAAAAATTTTTGAAATAAAATACAACCAAGTTAAACGAGCCGGTGCCCAAGTGATGGGTAACCAGAGTGAAGTTGCGGTTCTCGCAACGAGGAGCCCTAGACCGGAGGAAAAATTCATAAAATAATTTTTGGGACTCCAGAGAAGGGTCATTGAGGTTCCTATGGCATTAGAATGCCAAGAAAATATTTAGAAAAATTTTTCAATCGGTACAGACAATTTTGACCCGTTAAGCCGAACGGAGGGCATTTTGGTCATTTCACCTTCAGAGACGATTTTTGGCCGACTTGTCCAGTTGAGTAAATAATTATTATGACATAAAATATGAATTAAGGTTGATGAAAAATTAATTTAAAGTTAGTAGAAAAGAAAAGAAAAGAAAAATAAAGAAAATTAGGGATAATGACATCACATGATGTCATTATCTTACTCCCAACCAATCACAAATTAACAAGCATTCTTAAAACATTTAAAAGATACAAAATGGACCAAAAATTCTGGTCATCTTCTTCTTCTTCTTCCTCAAAACGTGACCTCTCTTCCATAGCCCTCCATAAAAATTTCTTGCATCACTTCCATTTTCCCATGAATTTCCACTATAAAACCCTAGACACCTTTCATTAAAACTTGTCCACACCTCTTGGGGAAGTGTTTGGCAGCCTAGAAAAGGAAAGGAAAGTGAAGTTTGAGCTTGGAAAATTCTGCCCTACAAGAGGTTAGTGCACTTATACACCTTAAGCTCTTTATTTCCATGTTAGTGACTTGAATTGAGTAAGAATTTGTGAGTTAAATGAACCAAATATATGTGTATGTCCACCATGAATTTCGGCAGCCCTAAGGAAGGAACAGTGATGGAGTGTTTTGATGGTTTTAATGGACTTAAAATGAATTAGAGATTATGTTTAAGGTGTATATACACATATAGAATGAATGAAAGTGCTTAACTAGGTGTATGGGTGAATTGAAAGGGAAAATTAGGGTTTTGGGAGTGAAAAATTGGACTTGGCTTATGAAATGATTAATGGACATTCTAATGGTCAATTAGTGACCATTTGAGGCAAGTTAATCATAATTTGAAGTGAGCTAATGTATGGCATATTTGAAATGGGAAGGCTGCCTAGAGACAGCAGCAATGAGGCTGTGATTCCAGCCTATTTAGACAGCCATAACTTTGGCTGTGTAGGTCCAATTTGTGTTTGGCCAATTGGACATGAAACTAGACTTATAATGGCACAATTTTGCTGAAGAAACCATGCCCAAAAGACCAAAGCAAGTGGACCAAAAGTTGGCCCCAATCCGGATACCCTGCAACAGCACCTGCAGAAATGACCAAATTTGGCCATAACTCACTGTAGATATGGTCAATTGACCTGAAATTTTTACAGCAACAAGTTAAGACATAGAAAACCAACTTTCATGAAGAAATCTACCCCAAATTATGACCAGAACCTATCCAACAAGACAGTGGCAGTCACTGTTCATGGTACTGTAGATTTGGTAATTCTGCAGTTTTTCCAATCCGGCCAGCTGTGGTTTTTGGACCATAACTGGAGCTACAAAACTCCAAATGGAGTGATTTAAAAAAAGAAATTCAACTAGACAAAATAAGGAACAACTTTCATGTTTACCATTTCCTCAAATTCCCACTGCAACAGTGCTTAATGGAACAGTAAAGTTAGGCTTCAAAAACTAAAAATTCTGCTTCCCTTGGTTTAAGTTTAGAAATGGTATTAATGCTTAATGCCAACAAGTTTTCAATGCAAAATGTGGCATGCTGGGTGTGTTAAAACCAATGTACCTATTTTCTATCCAAAAGTCAATATTTTTGTTGACCAATAAGGTGAATAGTGACACCAAAACTTGAAAATTCAAAATTTGAAATTAGAAATGCATCTAGGGGACTTTAAATTGCAATTGGCAATTAATACTAGCAAATGTAAAACTAAAAATGTGGGATCTTGGTGTAATTAGAATTAATATATCCATTAAGTATAAAAAGGTCAACATTTTGGGTTGACTAGTAAGGTGAATAGTAATCAAAATGATTAGTAAATTAAGATGAAGACCTAGAACCAATTCTAAGCTTAAATGCTTAGAATTGTATGACAAATGTGGACTATGCATCCTAGTCAAAATTGTTAAAAAGAAATTAATGCCATAAATTTGAAATCCATGAAATATTTATGGATTACTTGAAACATGAAAAATAAGTCACCAAATTGATGTGAATAATTAGTTAGGGCTTATATGCCCATCACAAATGGAATTCATAACATATTAATAACTCAACTTGAAATATAAAAATTGTAATTACATGAGTAGATTCTTGAATGCATAAATGAGAAAAGAAAAATGTTTTGAGTACAATGGTATAAAAGGATAATTGATGTGAATTGTGATCATATAAATGATCAAATGAATGTATGAATTATAATCGAAATTTATCATGAAATAATGAAGTCATAAAATACAATATATTAATATTTAATGATATTATGTGCCCTTGTATTGCCTAGACATGTGTATCAGATTGGATAGTTTGGCATGCCAATAGGGTATTGTTTTAGCAGTACTGCAAAAGGCTTTATGCCTATATTCATAGCTCTATGCCTGTATTCATGGCTCTTATGCCCGTATTCATGGCTTTTATGCCCGATTATATGATATCATGGCTTTTTAGCCATACTGACTGCATACGTGGTTGACGTTCTGCGTCCCATGGTATGACGGCCCGAGGCACCGCGGTGTCCAGAGCCAACGACCCGTTATCCAGTTTAGTCAGCCTGTCGTAGGTTACTTGGGCAGTGTAATTTATTAAAATAAATTAAGACTATTAGTAATTAAAAATATTAGAAATCAAATAAATGAGTTAATAAGACTTCAAAAGAATTAGTTACAATTATGAAATGATCCAAACCACATAAAAATTGTTAAGTAAAATGATAAAAGAGTTGCAAAAATAGGTATAACTTAACTAAATATTTTAAATGTACCTTCTATTGCCATATAAATATAAACTGAGTATTTTTATTAATTCTGTATGTTGTACATTATCCCTGTGAATTCCGGAATTAAACGCTTTCAAAGCGAAACAAATGAGAACAAAAGATAATTAATATTAGACACATTGTATTAAATTAAATTGATTCTTAAATATTCAAATTATGCTTCGTTCTTTCTTTATTTGTATATTTTATTTTCTTGTTCTATTATTGCACCACTAAGCAGTAATGCTTAGCGCGATGGATTTGTTTCCTCGCGCAGGTACTTTGACTGAGATTTTTGGATTCTAGATCTGCAGAAGTGGCTGGAGTATTCAAGGTTGTCACCTCCTCAGCAATGCATGTAGACAGGGCCCATATAGATCATATTTTGTATTTAGTATAAAATGCTAGATATTGTATTATAATGTAGATTATGAGCAGGTAATTAATAGAAATGTAATATAATTTAATAAATTAGCTTTTTCATATGTAATTAATTTATATATCATATAAATTATGAAATTATGTAAATTAAAGAAATTTAAAAATTTTACTTATGTGATTTGAGCATGAATGAGATTGTATGGATTCGAAGACAGATTCGAAATATATAGATAATGCATGGAAATGAATATGAAATTGAGATATATGAATGAGATGTGAATTATGAGATGGTTATGAAAATAATTGATGAGATTTTATTTGTAAAATATTATTGAAACTTTCAAACAGGTAAATAGTAAAATACGTCAACTGGTAATAAAATAGGGGAAACTCCGCTAGTTTCTCCGTCGAAAAATTTATTAATATTAAAATATATCGAGATCAAAATATGAAAGGAATAAAGTAAGATAAGATAGGGTGCTCCGGCACTGAATGTAGCACACTTTGCTCGGCTACACTGTAGTCGGGTAGGGGTGTTACATTTATTGGTATCAGAGCGCGGTTTAGGCATTCCTAGGCTTAGATAGATAGAATAAGATTGTGTGCATAACATGCATTGCATTTATATGAGTTGAGGTGACACTAATGCAGATCTGTTTTCTTGGTTATTGTAGGTTAAGGTATGGACTCAGAATCGCAGAGGGCAGTAGAAGAAGAAGTTGTAAGTCGTATCCCGATTGGGAGTGATATTGGAAATCAGGGAGATTCTGCTTCACCAGTGCAAGAGGTGCCTGTACAACCCCAACCAGCCTTGTTTGAGCAGATGACTGAATTCTTTCGACAGATGACTGGGGTTATTCCACCACCGCCTCAGCGAAAATCACCTCTAGGAAAAATTAGGAAGTATGGAGCTGTAGATTTCAATGGTAAAAAGGAAGACGATTCTTCAACAGCTGAGTATTGGTTAGAAAGGACTGAAAGAGTCCTACAGCAGCTCCATTGCACACCAGAACAGAGTTCGGAGTGTGTAGTTTCATTGTTACAAGAAGCTGCATATCGATGGTGGGATGTCGTAACCAAGGTAGTGCCACCAGCTAACGTAACTTGGGAATTCTTTCTGATAGAGTTCAGAAAGAAATATATCAGCTGTGTTCATGAAGAGGAACAGAAGAGGAGTGGCGATCAGCAAAAGAGGAAATTTGGACAGTCTAGTAATAAGAGGCCGAGAGAACAATTAAGTCAGACATTCGATCAAAGTAGGAGATCCAGACCTAGGCCTATACCCAGAAGAGATCAACCAAAAACACTAGTAGTGAGTGCGCCAGGATTAGCAAGAAAATGTGGCCATTGTAACAAGTGGCATAAAGGTGAATGTAGGGGATTGACTGGAGCCTGTTATAGATGTGGGGCCATAGACCATCGTCTGAAAGATTGTCCTAAGAAGAATTTACCATGGACCCAGACAGAGGTCGTGGAAGGACCAAGTACAACAGTAACACCACTTCCAAATGTTACCCAAGTCGGAGAGGAACAAGAAGCCCCAGATGTGAATTTGAGGTAAAGTATTTCCTTTATGATATGCCTAAGTGTATAATAATAGATTCAAAAAAAAAAAAAAACTAAATAGTACCATATATACAAAAGAAGTAGACAGATGGAGTAATAGAAAGGTAAAAGAATTATCTCAGAACCTAAAATACCCAAAGAAATTTTGAGGACGAAATTTAAATTAGAGGAAGAGTTGTAACACCCTCCCGTAGCAACTCCGTACATTCTACTGCTCCGTGATCGGTGTCGGTCCCTGACCTAGAACGTCCGAAAAATATTTAAACTAAAGTCAGAACCATAATTAACTCAAATATTAATAAGAAAAATTTAAGAAAATTTTTGAAATAAAATACAACCAAGTTAAACGAGCCCAAGGCCTGCCGATGGGTAATCAGAGTGAAGTTGCGGTTCTCGCAACGAGGAGCCCTAGACCCAGGGAAAATTTCATAAAATAATTTTTGGGACTCCAGAGAAGGGTCATTGAGGTTCCTATGGCATTAGAATGCCAAGAAAATATTTAGAAAAATTTTTCAATCGGTACAGACAATTTTGACCCGTTAAGCCAAACGGAGGGCATTTTGGTCATTTCGCCTTCAGAGGCGATTTTTGGCCGACTTGTCCAGTTGAGTAAATAATTATTATGACATAAATATGAATTAAGGTTGATGAAAAATTAATTTAATGTTAGTAGAAAAGAAAAGAAAAGAAAAATAAAGAAAATTAGGGATAATGACATCACATGATGTCAATGTCTTACTCCCAACCAATCACAAGTCAACAAGCATTCTTAAAACATTTAAAAGATACAAAGTGGACCAAAAATTCTGGTCATCTTCTTCTTTTTCTTCCTCAAAACCTGACCTCTCTTCCATAGCCCTCCATAAAAATTTCTTGCATCACTTCCATTTTCCCATTAATTTCCACTATAAAACCCTAGACACCTTTCATTAAAACTTGTCCATACCTCTTGGAGAAGTGTTTGGCAGCCTATAAAAGGAAGGAAAGTGAAGTTTGAGCTTGGAAAATTCTGCTCTACAAGAGGTTAGTACACTTATACACCTTAAGCTCTTTATTTCCATGTTAGTGACTTGAATTGAGTAAGAATTTATGAATTAAATGAACCAAATATATGTGTATGTCCACCATGAATTTCGGCAGCCCTAAGGAAGGAACAATGATGGAGTGTTTTTTATGGTTTTAATGGACTTAAAATGAATTAGAGATTATGTTTAAGGTGTATATACACATATAGAATGAATGAAAGTGCTTAACTAGGTATATGGGTGAATTGAAAGGGAAAATTAGGGTTTTGGGAGTGAAAAATTGGACTTGGCTTATGAAATGATTAATGGAAATTCTAATGGTCAATTAGTGACCATTTGAGGCAAGTTAATCATAATTTGAAGTGAGCTAATGTATGGCAAATTGAAATGGGAAGGCTGCCTAGAGACAAGAAAGAATGAGGTCGTGATTCCAGCCCATTTAGACAGCCATAACTTTGGCTGTGTAGGTCCAATTTGTGTTTGGCTAATTGGACATGAAACTAGACTTATAATGGCACAATTTTGCTGAAGAAACCATGCCCAAAAGACCAAAGCAAGTGGACCAAAAGTTGGCCCCAATCCGGATACGCTCCAACAGCACCTGCAGAAATGACCAAATGAACAGTAACTGTTCATTTGGCCATAACTCACTGTAGCTATGGTCAATTGACCTGAAATTTTTACAGCAACAAGTTAAGACATAACAAACAACTTTCATGAAGAAACCTATCCCAAATTATGACCAGAACCTATCCAACAAGACAAAGCAAGCGCCACTGCTCATGGTAATCAGATTTGGTAATTCTCAGCTTTTTCCAATCCAGCCAGCTGTGGTTTTGGACCATAACTGAGCTAAAAACTCCAAATGGAGTGATTTAAAAAAAGAAATTCAACTAGACAAAATAAGGAACAACTTTCATGTTTACCATTTCCTCAAATTCCCACTGCAACAGTGCTTAATGGAACAGTAAAGTTAGGCTTCAAAAACTGAAAATTCTACTTCCCTTGGTTTAAGTTTAGAAATGGTATTAATGCTTAATGCCAACAAGTTTTCAATGCAAAATGTGGTATGTTGGGTGTGTTAAAACCAATGTACCTATTTTCTATCCAAAAGTCAACATTTTTGTTGACCAATAAGGTGAATAGTGACACCAAAACTTGAAAATTCAAAATTTGAAATTAGAAATGCATCTAGGGGACTTTAAATTGCAATTGGCAATTAATACTAGCAAATGTAAAACTAAAAATGTGGGATCTTGGTGTAATTAGAATTAATATATCCATTAAGTATAAAAAGGTCAACATTTTGGGTTGACTAGTAAGGTGAATAGTAATCAAAATGATTAGTAAATTAAGATGAAGACCTAGAACCAATTCTAAGCTTAAATGCTTAGAATTGTATGACAAATGTGGACTATGCATCCTAGTCAAAATTGTTAAAAAGAAATTAAGGCCATAAATTTGAAATCCATGAAATATTTATGGATTACTTGAAACATGAAAAATAAGTCACCAAATTGATGTGAATAATTAGTTAGGGCTTATATGCCCATCACAAATGGAATTCATAACAATTAATAACTCAACTTGAAATATAAAAATTGTAATTACCTGAGTAGATTCTTGAATGCATAAATGAGAAAAGAAAAATGTTTTGAGTATAATGGTATAAAAGGATAATTGATGTGAATTGTGATCATATAAATGATCAAATAAATGTATGAATTATAATCGAAATTTATCATGAAATAATGAAGTCATAAAATACAATATATTAATATTTAATGATATTATGTGCCCTTGTATTGCCTAGACATGTGTATCAGATTGGATAGTTTGGCATGCCAACAGGGTATTGTTTTAGCAGTACTGCAAAAGGCTTTATGCCTATATTCATAGCTCTATGCCCGTATTCATGGCTCTTATGCCCATATTCATGGCTTTTATGCCCTATTATGTGATATCATGGCTTTTTAGCCATACTGACTGCATACGTGGTTGACGTTCTGCGTCCCATGGTATGACGGCCCGAGGCACCGCGGTGTCCAGAGCCAATGACCCGTTATCCAGTTTAGTCAGCCTGTCATAGGTTACTTGGGCAGTGTAATTTATTAAAATAAATAAGACTATTAGTAATTAAAAAGATTAGAAATCAAATAAATGAGTTAATAAGACTTCAAAAGAATTAGTTACAATTATGAAATGATCCAAACCACATAAAAATTGTTAAGTAAAATGATAAAAGAGTTGCAAAAATAGGTATAACTTAACTAAATATTTTAAATGTACCTTCTAATGCCATATAAATATAAACTGAGTATTTTTATTAATACTGTATGTTGTACATTATCCCTGTGAATTCCGGAATTAAACGCTTTCAAAGCGAAACAAATGAGAACAAAAGATAATTAATATTAGACACATTGTATTAAATTAAATTGATTCTTAAATATTCAAATTATGCTTCGTTCTTTCTTTATTTGTATATTTTATTTTCTTGTTCTATTATTGCACCACTAAGCAGCAATGCTTAGCATGATGGATTTGTTTCCTCGCGCAGGTACTTTGACTAAGATTTTTGGAGTCCAGATCTGCAGAAGTGGCTGGAGTATTCAAGGTTTTCACCTCCTCAGCAATGCATGTAGATAGGGCCCATGTAGATCATATTTTGTATTTAGTATAAAATGCTAGATATTATATTATAATGTAGATTATGAGCAGGTAATTAATAGAAATGTAATGTAATTTAATAAATTAGCTTTTTCATATGTAATTAATTTATATATCATGTAAATTATGAAATTATGTAAATGAAAGAAATTTGAAAATTTTACTTATGTGATTTGAGCATGAATGAGATTGTATGGATTCGAAGACATATTTGAAATATATAGATAATGCATGGAAATGAATATGAAATTGAGATATATGAATGAGATGTGAATTATAAGATGGTTATGAAAATAATTGATGAGATTTTATTTGTAAAATATTATTGAAACTTTCAAACAGGTAAATAGTAAAATACGTCAACTGGTAATAAAATAGGGGAAACTCCGCTGGTTTCTCCGTTGAAAAATTTATTAATATTAAAATATATCGAGATCAAAATATGAAAGGAATAAAGTAAGATAAGATAGGGTGCTCTGGCACCGAATGTAGCACACTTTGCTCGGCTACACTGTAGTCGGGTAGGGGTGTTACACCATCATTCAGGCCAGGAAGCTACTTGGGAACGTGAAGAGGATATGAGGAGACAACACCCACAGCTATTCAGAGACTAATGCCAGGTAAAATTTCGAGACGAAATTTATTTTAAGGGGGGGAAGAATTGTAACACCCCTATGTTCGGTAGTGCGTTATACTGTTCCAGTGGCCAGTGTTGTCCGGACAGCTAGGATGCCTAGAACTACACTTCAATATGAGTGAGGAGACATAAAATAATGAAATACAAGAAAAGAAAATACAAGAAAAACAAAGGAAAAATAATAGTAAAGAAATGCAATCAAGTTAAGAGAGCCGAGAACCCTAGCGATGGGTGACCGCACCGGGAAGTCACGGCGTGGACCGTTAGCTAGCCATGGACCGTGGGGAACCCTAGAAAATATTTTTAGGACTTAAATAGACCCCTATTGAAGTATAAATATCATTAGAAATATCAAAGAAAAAGTAATTAATTAGTACAAAGAAAAGTGAGAAATCGAAAAACAGACAAAACTCGGTGTTACCGAAAAATCAGGAATGTAAACCGAACAGGGGCATGTGGTCATTTGACATCCCGAGTTGTCTTTTGATCTAAATGTCCATTAAAAATAAATAATATTACACTTGGAAAATGTCATGAAAAATTAAATTAGGGGTACCTAATATAAATAGCAAAAGTGGAGTGTGATTTGAGTAATTAGCACTTAAACATATTAAATTATTTTCTTAAGTGAGTGGAGCACTATGGGAATTTAATAAACACTAAGTGGGCAGATTACTCCACTAAAACTTCATCTTCCTCATTCATTCAAACACCATGGCCGAAATGAAGAGCTCCCAAAGTCCTCCCATGGCCGCCCAAATGCATGGCTCTTTACACCCATTTTCAAGCTACATTTTCTTTACTTATCTTCATTAAAGTTTATCCCCACGTCACAAGGAAGAGTTTGATAGCAATTTTAAGAAGTTTTAGTGAAGATTTAGCAAGTCCCAACAATAGGTAAGTTTGTGTTTTTGATTGTTGCTTTGTTAAAGTTTGTAAGGATGCTATGGGTGTTTGATTTATGGAGAAATTTTTGAGGTTTGACGTTGAATGGGGATGTGTACTTTTGGCAGCCATGAAAACACTTTGAAGGCAGTTTATTTTTGCTTGTAAATGGTGAATTAAATGATTGATTAAATGTATATTGTGTAAGAAATTGTTTGGGTGATGTATACTTAGTATATGTAAATGTGAATTGAAATTTGAAGCTTGGAAATTAATGGAATGTAAAGGTACCATTGCGGCAGGTTGTTAACTCTTGAAGAATGCTGGAATTCATGCTTGGTTTATTGTATATTAATGTTGAATTGTGTTGGATGTTAGGGCAGTTTGAGTGTATATATGATGGTGTGAAGTTGGACATGAAAAAAAAGTGTTATGGTTAGGTGATTGAATTGTTGTAAATTTGGTTTGAAAAATTCTGCACTTTATAGTGTATGTTGAATGTAATTGTAAGCTGCCAAAATGACCTATAATATATTGTGAATTATATTTAGGTTATGGTACAACCAGATTTGGCTTGAATGTTGAGTTTGGTAAGTGTTAAAAGTGATCCTTGATGTGTATGAAAGAAATGCAATACGACAGTTTGAGTTTTAGGCCTAGAACTTTAAGTGTGTGGCTCCAATGAAGGAACGGAAGTGTGAAAAACACAAGTTTATACCATTGAATTCAAAAATTTTCACCTAGGGTCACATGCATCTTGCAAGATTTATTTTTATCTATTTGATTTCAATGATAAACAACATATTAAAACTCTTTTAATATGTTTTTGGATCTGTATTTGCCATTTAAGATTTTAAAATTAATCAGATTAATTTTAGAACCCTAGATTAAATCAAGAACAATTACACTAACCTCTTGATGCACTGCAGCGTGTCTGCGCCTTTGAGATTCGTCTTCAGGACACCAGATGTTGTCCCTCTAGCTTGTCCACACCAAGAACACCTATGGCAGCCCTTGAACAGCCTCTAAAGCTTTTTCTATTAATTAGAAATTCAAGTTCTACCTTTTAAGAGATTAGAGATGTAAACAGGACACTAGAAACAATTTCTAGTGTTCTTAATTCAAGAGATTGATGGCTAATCTCTTTGAATTGATAAGAGATGAAGAGGAATAGCTGGAGAGGCTCAAAGTGGCGTGACAAATGAGAGGAGAGGCTGCTGGTTATTTTTTCTTTTTCATAACCACACTTAAATAGCTAGGTTAACACATTAAACCTTTGCCACATGTCACCCTTTGATTAGCTCTAGGTTTAAGTGACCCAATCACATTGTGCCAAGTGTCAAACCTATATTTAATCTTGATTTTAATCACCTTACATGATTAAAAAAAACATTTGGCAAGCTTATGTGTAATCCCATGTGTCACCATCTCATGGTGCCACGTGTCACACTGTGAAATGAGCAAAATGCCCCTCTGTCTTAATTTTGAGTTCTTAACCCAAAATAATTATTTTCTTCTTCTAATTAATTTATATCAAATATAAATTAATTAATTAATCTCTATTAATTAATTTCTCATTAATTAAATTCATATTTAAACACTTTAAATATAAATTTAACTTATATTATACATCCAATAATCTAGATTTGGTTTCAAGTCATGCTAGGGACTTTGCAATTTAATTGCAAACCAAACCTATTTAATTAATCAATTAAACTCTTTAATTAATTAATTAAATCATATTTAAATAGGTGATAACTTGTGTATGTGTGTGACTTACTAGGCTCATCACTAATTGGCAATGAGACATGATATCAACTCTTAATATCATCAGAATTCTTTCTTACCATAAATGATTTCTCTAAATCATTTTATGAACCTCATAGACCATGGTTAACACCTAGCATAGCATGCCATGGCCACCCAATTAGTAATAAGGTTTACCTTAAATGAACCTATAATCATATGTTACCATGCACTAGAATCTTTCTGTTACAAAATCCCAACTCAAGCTGGAGTCATGGTTTATGTCAAACTCCTTTTGCTATGAATATTATGTTCTCTTTTAATTCCAGTTCTTGATTAAAAAGATTTTCTCATCAGAAACTCTTTTCTGAATAAAACTATCTATCCTGGCCAGGACATTTAAAAATCAAGAAAAATTAAATGAACATAGGATTTTATCTCTATTTACTTAGAGGAACAGATTCCATCTTGATCAACACCTACCTCCATATATAACTAGTAGGAGCCAACACATGCCCATATACCTATACACAGTACAAGTATGAAAGCAGTATCAAACTCAAACTACCTATATACAAGATAATTGTGCTATCTCAGGTCTAAAGATTATATGCACTGATATGATTTATGACAAAACATTGACAAGAGTAAACTCCATGTACTTGTCATAAATGTCACTGGTTCGGCCTACTTATCATTTATAAGTGCCTATCATGTTTGTTATATGGCATGAGACTCACCATTCCATCTTATTTATATCTCATATAAATAACTTGGGAACAAACATGAATACAATCTTTCTGGATAAGTCATGTCCTTATTATGAAGTATCCTCGATTGTGAACCTATTTATGATACTTTGTGCTAGAAATATTGTCACTCATATTCTTAACAACTTAAGAATAATATTTATAACAAAATATCAATGGACCTTTTCTATTACACATAAATATATTATGTAAACGGAAAAGTGGAAATGCCTTTTATTAATAAAAATATGTACAAGATACATACTAAATGATATGCTCTAGGGCATACTACTAACAATATCCCACTAGCACTAGAGCCATTCATTGCAATATCTTAGACCTATCTTCTCAAGATGTCGGTCTAATCGAGTCCGTGACATAGGCTTAGTGAATGGATCACCGGATTTTTCAAATGATGTTATTTTTTCTGCATGGCTATATCGCCTTGCCCAACTATATCTCTGATAATGTGGTAATGCCTTTCTATGTGTTTGGATTTTGGGTGAGACCTTAGTTCCTAAGCTCAGATGATCGCTCCATTGTTGTCACAAAGGTAGTGGAACTGCTGACTCAATGGAAGGAACTACTGTAAGTTCTGTAACGAACTTCTTTATCCAAACAGCTTCTTTTGCAAGATCCGATGCAAAGAATATACTCGACCTCAGAATGGAATCTGCAGTCGTGCTTTGTTTAGAACTCCTCCAACTGACTGCACCTCCATTACAAATGAACACATATCCAGAGGTAGACTTTCTATCATCAATATCTGATTGGAAATCAGAATCAGTATAACCATCCAATTGTAAGTCTCCACCTTCATAAATCAAGAATAAATCCTTAGTTCTTCTCAAGTACTTAAGGATATTCTTGATGACTATCCAAATGTTCCAAACCTGGATTGGATTGATACCGCTAGTCAAACTAACAGAATATGCGATATCCGGCCTAGTACACAACATTGCATACATTAAACTTCCAATAGCCGAAGCATATGGAATCCTGGCCATCTTATCTCTTTCTTAAGGTGTCTTTGGAGACATCTCTTTAGAAAGATGGATACCATGTCTCACTGGTAACAATCCTCTCTTGGAATCAATCATGTTAAACCTCTTTAACACCTTTTCCAAGTATAGACTTTGGGATAAACCAATTATTCTTTTCCCTCTATCTCTATAGATGCGAATCCCAAGAATATAGGTTGCCTCCCCTAAGTCTTTCATGGAGAATGTATTTGACAACCATACCTTTATAGTCATCAACATACCTGTGTCATTACCTATCAACAGTATGTCATCCACATATAAGACAAGGAAAGTGATAGCACTGTCACTAACCTTCTTATATACACATGGCTCATCCTCATTTTTGATAAAACCAAAGGATTTAATGGCTTCATCAAAACGGATGTTCCAACTCCTCGAAGCTTGTTTCAACCCATAAATAGATCGCTTTAGCTTGCATACCTTGGAACCATCTTGGGATTCAAATCCCTTAGGTTGTTCCATGAAAATGTTTTCTTCAATGTATCCATTGAGAAAAGTTGTTTTGACATCCATCTGCCAAATCTCATAATCATAGTACGCAGCTATTGCTAATAAAATCCTAATTGATTTAAGCATGGCAACAGGCGAGAAAGTCTCCTCATAGTCTATTCCTTGCCTTTGGCGAAACCCTTTCTCTACTAGCCTTGTCTTATAGGTCTCTACCTTTCCATCAGAACCAATTTTCTTCTTGAAAACCCATTTGTTCCCTATAGGTATAATACCTTCAGGTGGGTCAACAAGATCCCAAACTTGATTCTTATACATGGAATCAATCTCGAATTTCATAGCATCAATCCATTTTGAAGAGTTCATAGGTAAGTGGATCATCTCCATGATCTACTTCTTCATGAGTATACAACTCTTGTTCTTCTTCATGAAGAAAACCATATCTCACTGGTGGATGAGATACCCTGGTTGTTCTACGAGGAACAGTTGTAGATGTTTCATCAACGGGTATAGGTTAACTAGATGGATCTATATCCATCTGATCTGTTGGTTGGTCAAAAATCTCCAATTCTAACTCTATTTGCCTTCCTTTGCCTCCTTCTTGAACAAACTGTTGTTCAAGAAATGTGGCATCTCTACTTATCACAACCTTTTGTGAAGTAGGCAAATAAAAATAATATCCAAAACTATCTTTTGGATATCCAACAAATCGACCTTTTTCTGATCTGGTCTCCAATTTATCAGTGTTCAGCTTTTTGATATAAGCTGGACAACCCCAAATCTTAACATGCTTAAGACTTGGTTTTCTTCCATGCCATATCTCATAAGGTGTGGAAGAAACTGATTTTGATGGAATCCTATTCAGAATATACAAAGCTGATTCTAATGCAAATCCCCAAAAGAAGATTGACATATCAGTATAGCTCATCATACTACGTACCATATCCAATAGGGTACGATTTCTCCTTTCAGATACACCATTCAGCTGTGGTGTTCCTGGAGGAGTCAGCTGAGAAACAATGCCATGCTCTCTCAAGTATTCATCAAATTCAGTACTCAAATATTCACCTCCACGATCTGATCGAAGAGCTTTAATATTCTTTCCTGTTTGATTTTCTACTTCAGATTTAAATTCTTTGAACTTTTCAAAAGATTCATATTTGTATTTCATCAAATACAAATACCCAAACCTTGATTTATCATCAGTAAAGGTAATAAAATAATGAAAGCCCCCTCTAGCCATTTCTTTAAATGGACCATATACATCACTATGTATTAGCTCCAAAATATTTTCAGCTCTTAGCCCCTGTCCAACAAAGGGTGATCTAGTCTTTTTGCCCTGAAGGCAAGATTCACAAGTTGGAGTAGGCTCAGAGTCCAATAAGGATAGAATCCCCATTTTCTCCAATTTTGTAATCCTATCTTCTGCAACATGACATAACCTTAAGTGCCAAATATATTTTGAACTTGAGTTGGTTTTCACCATGGCATTGCATTCTTTTAGATTGCTATACTCTGGCCAGTGGAAACACTTTCTTACTGGTAATGGAAACACTTTCTTATTGGCAATGGAAACACTTTCCTGTTGGCAGTGGAAACACTTTCCTTTGCCTTCATCAGCTTTAGTCTTCCATTTCTGTTTAGCTATTTTCTTAGAAGGACCAGGAATCTGAGGTTTCTTTTTCTTATTGCCCTTCTTCTTATTGGACTTTCCAGTAGAAGAAGATGCAACCAAAGCTACCTCTTTTCCTTTATTGCCTGGCATATTCTTTTGGGCAATAACCAGCATGTTGAGTAAACCAGCTAAGGTGCATTCTTGTTGAGTCATATGGAAATTTGTCACAAAATTTCTCAAAAGACCCAGGAAGGGACTGAAGGATCAAATCCGTCTGTAGTTGGAAATCCATGTTGAAGTCAAGATGTTCCAACTGCTCAATCAGCCGAATCATCTTGTGGACATGATCCCCAACATTCTGTCCCTCAGACATCCTCATACGGAATAGCTGTCTAGATATCTCATACCTAGCATTCCTGCTGTGCAACTATTTAAAATTTCTTAAAATAATTGCCCCAATGGAGGGCCTATGTTATAATTACTTTAATTATAGCATTTCCAACTTAATCATTTGTTTGGAAGATTTTATGGTCATTCTATTTACTATTTACTTAGAGGAACAGATTCCATCTTGATCAACACCTACCTCCATATATAACTAGTAGGAGCCAACACATGCCCATATACCCATACACAGTACAAGTATGAAAGCAGTATCAAACTCAAACTACCTATATACAAGATAACTGTGCTATCTCAGGTCTAAAGATTATATGCACTGATATGATTTATGACAAAACATTGACAAGAGTAAACTCCATGTGCTTGTCATAAGTGTCACTGGTTCGGCCTACTTATCATTTATAAGTGCCTATCATGTTTGTTATATGGCATGAGACTCACCATTCCATCTTATTTATATCTCATATAAATAACTTGGGAACAAACATGAATACAATCTTTCTGGATAAGTCATGTCCTTATTATGAAGTATCCTCGATTGTGAACCTATTTATGATACTTTGTGCTAGAAATATTGTCACTCATATTCTTAACAACTTAAAAATAATATTTCTAACAAAATATCAATGGACCTTTTCTATTACACATAAATATATTATGTAAACGGAAAAGTGGAAATGCCTTTTATTAATAAAAATATGTACAAGATACATACTAAATGATATGCTCTAGGGCATACTACTAACATCCAATTGGTATGAGACCAATTGGAGGTGAAACTAGGCGCAAAATGTGCCAACTTTCCTGAAGGAAGCTTGCCAAAATTCTGCTTGCAAGGTAGCTTGAAAAATGACCAAATCCGGATTAAGTGCAAATAAGGCCTGAAAATTGACCATTTGCGCAGAAGTTAGTGTTTAGGCCATAACTCACTCAAAACAGGTCCAATTGACCTGAAAGTTTGACCATGAATAGTTAAGACCCATATCTACAAGTCTTATGAAGACACCAAAGCCCAGAAATGACAATAAGCAAGTCAAACAGCTTGCACAAGTTCGGGTCCAAAAACTGGCTGAACCAAAATTGACCTAAAATGACCTAAAATGACCAATTTTGGTGTAATTTGACTAGCAACAGTAAAATGACCATAACTTGGTCTACATAACTCAGAATGACCTGAAATTTTGCCCCGCGTTCCATAAGACATAGATCTACAAGTTTGTAGTTTTGACCGAAACCCAAAAGCCGAGGGAACTAGGTCGTCCGGCTAGGTCAAACTAGTATCCTGAAATCCAGCAAATTGCAAGAAAATGCAATATACAAGGAAATGAAATTGGTAACATGTACCAGCCCTAAAAGACTATTGAATGTGACAAATTAGTAACATTAAAACCTAATTTACCTAAAACGCATCGAGGGTCGATATATTAGGTTAATTAAGCAAATAATAGCATTCAGTAAATTATTTATCAAACATTATCGTTAGAGACAGTTTAATTAAGTACTGAAACACTTCAAATTGTGTTTCTCAGTTAGCAAAGACTCAAGGAAAGGGAAGGAAACACTGATTCAAGACCAGGAGACAGTTATTAGAGGTTTGTGCACAACAGCTATTTCTTTTGAATTTTTCAATTGAAATGAATTATGACTATTTGTACATTATTATTTTAAATTGTAGAAATGTGTTTGAATGGATACTTATTGCTTGAAAAACATTGTAAATGGTTTGAAATTGTGAAAAATTATTTAAATGATATTGATGGATACTTATTGATTGAAAAGCATTGGAAATGATTTGAAACCACAGCTATCATGTATATTGATTGTATTCCTCGCTAGGTTGTCTAGTGGGACGAATTGAATTCCCTCTCTGGCTGAAGTGTTGAGGTGTGTGCCTGTTGAGGATAAATTGAATGAGTACTCATATTTTTGCTAGCTAGCTATGTTATTCCTCATTAGTCATCAACTTTTGGGATGAATTGAATACCTCATTAGCCATCGGCTTTTGAGACGCATTGAACTTTGAAACATAATTAAGCTGTGTGTGATTTATTGATTTGTATTATGAGTTTGTGAAATGGAGTTAAATCCTTATTGACATTCACTGTCTTTTAAAGTTAACTATGTTTTGATCTCTGAGATTTATTGTGATATTGTGTTAAATTCCTTCTGACATTCATTATCTTGAATTTAACTATGATTTTACGTATTCATCATTTACATGATTTATGAATTGTGATTTAAAGTTGTATTTGGTTAATATTGTGCACCACTGAGACTTTGTCTCAGCGATAGCTTTTCATTGCTGTCGCAAGTAGACAGACGGACAGGGCAGCAAATTAGGCTGCTAGTACATCCAGCGAGAGATTATCGGGTATAACGAGTATATTACATTTTGCATTTTGTACTGTAATGTATGACCACTGTACGTACATATTATTCTTGATTTTGAACAGTTGTAAATTAAAATTGTACATTAAAGTTGTAAAGTAAATTATGAGATATTTTGGCTTGTAAAATTTGTACTGTATTTCTTTATCTCAGCCTTTGAAAAATTATTGTGGATTGAGTTGAAAAACATATTGTGTTGAATTTTGTTGGAGTTTGAGATTGAGGAAAATATTGAAGTGCTTTTTACAGGTTTTTGAAGAACTATTTTATCTAAAAAATAGAGGGCACTCTACCAAAATTTTTACAAAAATTACTAATAGTCTAAATGTGTTAGCTAATTCACTTCAGTTCAAAAAAGGTTTTTTAACACTTGTAAATAGTGCTCACTACTGTAAAAGAAATAAGAAAAGTTTTGAAAATCCCTTGTAGTATATTTAATGGGTTATTAGTAGGCGAAGTTGGTAATTCATTAGGTATACTATGGGATCATGTTACACCTTACAGAGGGGTAGGGTGTGACAGATACCATAATCAGAATAAGTTTAAGATATCAGTGGACTTGAGAAGGAAAAAAAATAAAATAAAATAAAATAATAATAAATAAATAAATAAATAAATAAATATAAGAAAGTGTGATCTATTGAGATGTGTCGTAGTAACTATGCAATGTTCTTGATGTTTGTGCTGTAAGTTACAGATTACAGTACTGACTTGGGATTTATTGTGTAGAGCTATGTGCTAGCCGATTGTATACCAAGATAAGAATAGTTGCAAGTGGCTTCTGCTTTGGTATAGTTATGCCAGAGGGGAATTCTATTAATGGAAATGAGTTTGAAAATTCTAATTTGGGATTTAAAACTCTATAATAAGAATATTCAAAGATCATGGTTGGAGGGTAGCGAGTGTCAATGACTCAGTTACCCTAGCATGAGTTGCAATGCATTAGGAATTGCTATAAGACTAGAGATTTTAGTATAGTCATAAATTAAAGATAATGTAACACCCTCCCTGTAGCAACTCTGTACATTCTGCTGTTTCGGTGACCAGTGTCGGTCCGGACAGCTAGAACATCCAGAAAAATATCTAAATTAAACTGAGGAACCATAATTAACTCAAATATTAATAAGAAAAATTTAGAAAAAATTTTAGAAATAAAATACAACTAAGTTAAATGAGCCGGTGCCCTAGCGATAGGTAACCTAGTGGGAAGTTGCGATTCTCGCAACTAGGAGCCCTAGACCAATGGAAAATTCATAAAATAATTTTTGAGACTCTAGAGAAGGGTCATTGAGGTTCCTATGGCATTAGAATGCCAAGAAAACACTTAGAAAATTTTTTTAATCGATACAGAAAATTTTGGTCTGTTAAGCCAAACGGAGGGCATTTTGGTCATTTCGCCTTCAGAGGTATTTTTGGCCGACTTGTCTAGTTAAGTAAATAATTATTTTGACATAAAATGTGAATAAATATTACTAAAAATTAAATAGAAATTAAGTAGACAAGAAAAGGAAAGAAAATGAAAGAAATTTGAATTATGACATTATTATGATGTCATTAAACATCCTCCAACCCAACCAAATTTTGACACATCATTATAAACTACTTAAAAATGAATAAAAGGAGATAAAAATTAAAGAACTAAACAGCTATCTTCAACCTTTGGCGTAGCTAAAAAATGTGGAGAGAGAGAGAGAGAGAGGAAGGAAAACTCCATTAAAGCTTCACCAAGCTTGAGTTCACCACCCAAATCACCCCAAAACCCTAGCTTCCCTTCACAAATATTTACCCTTACACCTAGAGCAAGTCTTGGGCAGTAAAAAGAAAGAGAAAAAGAGGAGTTCTCAAGCTTTGGGAATTAGCTAAATCAAGGTTAGTGTCCAAACTTTTGCTATTTTGATTAAATTCATGTTTAATGGCATGAAGTAAGTAGGAAATGTAAGAAAACAAGATAAAAATGTGTGTGAGTGCACTCTAAAAATTTTGGCAGCTAGGGTTAGCTAGGGTTTGCTCATGTAATGGTTTATTAACCTTGTAATGGTCAATTAGTGACCATTTGAATGTGTGTGAGAAGTAATTGAAGTGAGTAAGGATGTTGGATTTGAGTTTAGCTGAGCTGCCTTAGCTTACTTGCAGGACTGAGTATGAGTCCAGCAGGTTTGGGTAGCAATAACTGGAGTTGTAGAGGTTCAATTAGTGCAAGGCCAATTGGACATGAAACTAGACACATAATGGCATAATTTTGGTGATGAAATCTTGCTCAGAAAACCAAACCAAGTTGACCTAAAAATTGCCCTAATCCGGGTGACTTGCATTCTGCCTGGGCAAAATGACCAAATGAATAGTGATTATTCATTTGGTCATAACTCAGTGTAGAAAGGTCCAATTGACCAGAAATTTTACCAGAATATAGCTGAGACATATACCTACAACTTTTACGAAGAACAAAATTCTAAATTCTGATCATAACCTAGTCAAATTGCCAACCAAACTTAGGTTACCAAATCTGGCAGAACCAGTTTTGCTCAGAATTTTGGATTCTGTCCAATCTGGCCAGTTATGGTGTTTAGGCCATAACTTAAGCTACAAAACTCCAAATGTCACACCTTATCCCTCTGTAAGGCATAACATGATCCCATAGAATACCTAATGAACTACCGAACTTCACCTACCGATAACTCATTAAGTACCCTACAAGGGATTTTAAAATAATTTTCTTATTTTTGATAAGTGGTGAGCATTTCTAATAAGTATTTAAAACATGTAATTAAGTGGAAGGCTAGTTTGAAATTTTGGCCCATTTTATTTTTCCACAAATTTTATAAAAATTTTGACAGAGTTCTGTCTGTATTTTGAGAAAGCAGTTCTTCAAATACCTGTAAAAAGCACTTCTAAAAATTTTTCTCAACTACTACTTCAATTTCACAATCAAACTCAATCAATTTCACAATCATTTCAATAAATTTCTCAAGTTCAAAATTCAATAATCCTCAGCATACTAGCAACACATTTCATTTAAATTAAACAAAATAGTTGTACTCATATTTCATTAGAGACAAAACAATTTATATACATTCTTACAAAATTTACATTAAGAGAGTTTCAAACTACAATATATATTACAACTTTATACAAATTTTATACAAACTGCTCAAGACCCATTTTTACATGTCCATACATTTATGTGCAATATATATACATCAAAAGAAATATTTACAGTTAGGGTATAAATTATACCCAAAGACTTTAAGCTGAATGATCCTCAATCTTCAGCAGCTCAGTCTACTGCTGCTCTAGTCTCTAAATCGGCGACAGCAATAAAAGCTATCGCTGAGTACTAGGACTCAGTGGTGCACTGTTAGTAGTATGCCCTAGAGCATATCATTTAGTATGTATCTTGTACATATTTTTATTAATAAAAGGCATTTTCACTTTTCCGTTTACATAATATATTTATGTGTAATAGAAAAGGTCCATTGATATTTTGTTAGAAATATTATTCTTAAGTTGTTAAGAATATGAGTGACAATATTTCTAGCACGAAGTATCATAAATAGGTTCACAATCGAGGATACTTCATAATAAGGACATGACTTATCCAGAAAGATTGTATTCATGTTTGTTCCCAAGTTATTTATATGAGATATAAATAAGATGGAATGGTGAGTCTCATGCCATATAACAAACATGATAGGCACTTATAAATGATAAGTAAGTAGGCCGAACTGGTGACACTTATGACAAGCACATGGAGTTTATTCTTGTCAATGTTTTGTCATAAATCATATCGATGCATATAATCTTTAGACACGAGATAGCAGTTATCTTGTATATAGGTAGTTTGAGTTTGATACTGCTTTCATACTTGTACTGTGTATGGGTATATGGGCATGTGTTGGCTCTTACTAGTTATATATGGAGGTAGGTGTTGATCAAGATGGAATCTGTTCCTCTAAGTAAATAGAGATAAAATCCTATGTTCATTTAATTGTTCTTGATGTTTCAAGTTCTGGCAGACAGATAGATTTATTGTAAAAGAGTTTCGATGAGAAAATCTTTTAATCAAGAACTGGAATTAAAAGATAACATAATATTCATAGAAAATGGATTTTGACATAAACAAAGAATCTAGCTTGAGTTTGGAATATTTAAAAGAGAGATTCTAGTGCATGGTAACATATGATTATAGGTTCATTTAAGGTAAACCTTATTACTAATTGGGTGGCTATGGCATGCTATGCTAGGTGTTAACCGAGGTCTATGAGGTTCATAAAATGATTTAGAGAAATCATTTATGGTAAGAAAGAGTTCTGATGATATTAAGAGTTGATATCATGTCTCATTGCCAATTAGTGATGAGCCTAGTAAGTCACACACATACACAAGTTATCACCTAATTAAATATGATTTAATTAATTAATTAAAGAGTTTAAATTGATTAATTAAATATGTTTGGTTTGCAATTAGATTGCAAAGTCCCTAGCATGACTTGAAACCAAATCTAGATTATTGGATGTATAATATAAGTTAAATTTATATTTAAAGTATTTAAATATGAATTTAATTAATGAGAAATTAATTAATAGAGATTAATTAATTAATTTATATTTGATATAAATTAATTAGAAGAAGAAAATAATTATTTTGGGTTAAGAACTCAAAATTAAGACACAGGGGCATTTTGGTCATTTTGCAGTGTGACACGTGGCACCATGAGATGGTGACACATGGCATAACACATAAGCTTGCCAAATGTTTTTTTTAATCATGTAAGATGATTAAAATCAAGATTAAATATTGGTTTGACACTTGGCACAATGTGATTGGGTCAGTTAAACCTAGAGCTAATTAAAGGGTGACATGTGGCAAGGGTTTAATGTGTTAACCTAGCTATTTAAGTGTTGTTATGAGAAAATAAAATACAACCAGCAGCCACACTCCTTTGTCACGCCACTTTGAGGGTTTTTATCTCTTCTTCTTCAACTCTTATCAATTCAAAGAGATTAGCCATCAATCTCTTGAATTAAGAACACTAGGAATTGTTTCTAGTGTCCTGTTTACATCTCTAATCTCTTAAAAGGCAGAACTTGAATTTCTAATTAATAGAAAAGGCTTTAGAAACTGTTCAAGGGTTGCCATAGGTGTTCTTGGTGTGGACAAGCTAGAGGGACAACATCCGTGTCCTCAAGACGAATCTCAAAGGCATGTACATTTGCGATTGCATCAAGAGGTTAGTGTAATCGTTCTTGATTTAATCTAGGGTTCTAAAATTAATCTGATTAATTTTAAAATCTTAAATGGCAAATACAGATCCAAAAACATATTAAAAGAGTTTTAATATGTTGTTTATCATTGAAATCAAATAGATAAAAAATAAATCTTGCATGATGCATGTGACCCTAGGTGAAAATTTTTGAATTCAATGGTATAAACTTGTATTTTTCACGCTTCCGTTCCTTCATGCACAACATACTAAAATAATCTTTATGCAGAATATAAATCACATTTATTCAAAAATTTAACTAAACTTGAGCATTAAACACAAAACACGAATTATGAAATTTTAATGCAAACTAAGTTCATTTCGAAGAATCAAAACACATTTCATAAAATCCACAGTTAGATCATGCCATTCGAAACAAATAGAATCTCAATAGCCAGAGGCTAAAGAGAAATCACATCACAAGGCTAGCTAGCTCAAATATATGGATATCCATTCACATCCTCTTTTACTGGCATACCTCAACACTTCTCCAGAGAAGGAATCAAAATTCGAAACTAATTACCCCCACTAGTCATGTTAGTGAGGTGTCCAAATATATGGTCATGACACTGTGGTTTCAAAACTTATCTTAACAATTTACTAAACATTTTCATTTCAAATATACACAATAACTTTCACAATTTAAATCAAACATCATAAGAATGCCATAATTCAATATTTCACATTATTCAAAACAGTATGCAGAAGATAATTATAAAAAGTATACGTTGTGCACAAACCTGTTGGCCTTGACTCGCCTCCTCGGGTTCTGTCCCGGTATTTTTTTCCACCGAAACACATAATTTCATAGTGTTTCAGTACCATAAGTTAGCATAAATGCAATAATAAATTTAACTTCACTTGTTGAATTCTAATTGCATACTTAGAAGTTATACACTCATTCACACTTAACTAATTTCATAATTTGTATCAAAATTATCCATCCTCAAACCTAAACCCTAGCTGCCCACATTTCTATTTGGTCTACCATGCTTGATTTTATTCACTTACTTGTTGCTTACAAATGTAACTTAGCTACTTAAACATAAATTCAAAGAGAGAATGAAGGAAGAGTACCAACCTTAAGTGAGCAGAATTTTTAGCTCCAATTCTTCAATTTTCCTTTTCTTTTCTTCTTTTTTTCTTGTTAAATTTCTTTCTCAATAGGCTTGCCAAGATCCAAGAACAAGTTTTATTTAGGAAAATTATGGGATTTATGGGGTTGATTCGAGCTTTAAAAGCTTGAAATTAAGTAGCCATGGAGGATTTAGTGAGAAAAGGGAGAGGGATGAGAAGCTACGGGAAAGAGAGAAAAAAAAAAAGAAGAAGAAGAAAAAATTTGGCTTTTCAATTTTGTTTTTATTCTTTAATTTGACTTAGTCAATTAGTTAATTAAATTAAAATTAATTATGAAGTCATAGTTGCATCATCATTATGATGTCATCACCTTTTCAACTTTTCTTTTTCTTTTTCTTTTTTTTAATTAGTTCTTTAATTTAATTTTCGATTCCGAAATTTTCTTTTCTCTGATTTTATTTGACAGTTAGGTTAGGAGTCAGCTCTGGTGGTCAATTGACCAAATTGCCCCTCGCCGGTTCAACCCGGTTTGCAAATAATTCCATATTTCTTTCGGCTCCCTGACCTAATTATTTGATTAGCTTAACAGTTCTTTTTCGTGATTTTCTCTTTTCCACTGTGTCTATAAGGGTCCTAAGGACCGCAGCGTCACTTTTTACAGTTCGAAATTTGAGTTTAAAATGACTTCGCAGTCATTCCCGAGAGGGTCACCCATCGCTGTGACTCTCGGCTCGTTTAACTTTTTCTGTTCTTGTTTTCTTATTTATACTTAACTAATTGAACATTACTAATTTTTTGTGTTTATGGCTTATCTAGTTGTCTTAAGTGTGGTTCTAATCCCCTTAATTGTCCAGACCGACACCGGTCACCGAAACAGTGAAATCTACCAGGCTATGCAAACAGGGGTGTTACAATTCTCCCCCCCCCCCCTTAAAATAAATTTCATCTCGAAATTTTACCTGGTACTAATCTCTGAATAGCTGTGGGTGTTGTCTCCTCATGTCCTCCTCTCGTTCCCAAATAGCCTCCTGGCTCGAATGATGATTCCACAGCACTTTCACCAACGGTATCTGCTTGTTCCGTAGCTGCTTTACCTCATAAGCCAGAATCTCTATGGGTTCTTCTTCATATGTGAGGTCTGGATTCACTTCAATTTCCTCTACTGGTAGTACATGAGATGGGTCTGATCGATACCTCCTTAGCATAGACACATGGAAGACATTATGTATCTTCTCTAACTCTGGAGGTAGTGCCAAATGATATGCCAAAGGACCCACTCTTTCCAGAACCTCATATGGCCCAATGAAACGAGGACTCAGTTTCCCCTTTCTATCGAATCTCATAATTCTCTTCCAAGGAGAAACCTTGAGGAAAACTTTCTCACCCACTGCATACTCAATATCCCTTCTCTTCATATCAATGTAGGACTTCTGACGGTCTGATACAGTCTTAAGTCGATCTCGGATCACCTTGATTTTCTCCACAGTCTGCTGAACAATTTCGGGTCCAATCATCTTTCTTTCAACCACATCATCCCAACACAATGGGGTTCTACATTTTCTGCCATACAAAGCTTCATATGGAGGCATCCCAATGCTTGATTGGTAGCTGTTGTTGTAAGCAAACTCAATCAAAGGCAAGTGTGTGCCCCAACTGCCCTCAAATTCAATCACACAAGCCCGTAGCATGTCCTCCAATATCTAAATTACCCTCTCAGACTAGCCATCTGTCTGTGGGTGGAATGCAGTACTGAAGTTCAATCTAGTTCCTAGGGCTCTCTGAAGATTACCCCAGAATCTAGAAGTGAACCTAGGATCTCTGTCCGATACGATGTATACTGGCACTCCATGCAGTCTCACAATCTCGTCAATGTACAACCTGGCCAATCTTTCTAAACTGTAGTCCATCCGAACTGGCAGAAAATAAGCAGACTTGGTCAGTCTATCAACAATGACCCAAACCGCATCATGACTCTTCTGTGTCCTCGGAAGTCCCATTACAAAATCCATCGTTATTCTTTCCCATTTCCATTCTGGTACTGGTAGTGGATGTAACAACCCAGTGGGTACTTGATGCTCTGCCTTTACTTGCTGACAAGTTAGGCATTTGGAAACAAACTCTGCCACATCTCTTTCAATACCCATCCACTAGTAATGCTCCTTTAACCCCCTATACATTTTTGTGCCACCAGGGTGCATGGAAAAAGGAGACTCATGTGCTTCTTTCAAAATGATCTGCCTCAAATCAACATCATTAGGAACACACATTCTGCCCTGGTGTATAAATAGACCATCATCTCTGATTGAGAATTCTGGTTTCTTTCCCTGTCGGACTTCTTCCATCAACTTCTGATACTTCTGATCATTCTGAGTAGCCATTCTAATCTGATCAATCAACACTGGCTATACATGCCATGCAACTGCTGTCTACCCATCATCATTAATCTCTAAGCTGGCATGCAGTGACCTTAACTCATGCACCAAAGACAAAGGAGTAACCCATAGATTTGCCATAGTCTTGCGACTTAAGGCTTCAGCCACAATATTAGCTTTCCCTTGCTGATAGTCTATCAGACAATCATAGTCTTTTATCAACTCTAACCATCTCCTCTGCCTCAAATTCTACTCTTTCTAACCATCTCCTCTGCCTCAAATTCTACTCTTTCTGCGTGCCCAAATACTTTAAACTCTTATGATCTGTGTAGATGTAGCACTTATCCTCATACAAATAATGTCTCCAGATCTTAAGAGCAAGCACAATAGCTGCAAGCTCCAAATCATGTGTTGGATAATTCCTCTCATGCGGTTTTAGCTGGCGTGATGCATAGGCAATGACATTTCAATCTTGCATCAATACACAGCCTAACCCATTATGAGAAGCATCACTATATACTGTATATTCTTTACCCGGAGTAGGTAAAGTAAGGACTGGAGCTTCAGTTAAACATTTCTTCAATTCATCAAAACTCTGTTGGCATTTATCCGTCCACTGAAATTTCACATCTTTTCGAAGTAGCTTGGTAATAGGAGATGCCAACATGGAGAATCCCTTCACAAATCTACAGTAGTATCCAACTAAACCTAGAAAACTACGAATTTCTGTGACATTTCTGGGTGGCCTCCAATTAAGGACAGCTTCAATCTTACTTGGATCTACCTTAATGCCCTCTTCTGATACTACATGCCCCAAGAAAGATATCTCCTTCAGCCAAAATTCACACTTCGACAATTTGGCATATAGTTGTTTCTCTCTCAAAGTCTGCAGTACAATCCGCAGATGTCTATCATGCTCTTCTGCATTCCTCGAATAGACCAATATATCATCGATAAATACCATAACAAACTGGTCGAGGTATGGTCTGAAGATGTGTTCATCATATCCATAAAAGCAGCCGGAGCATTAGTTAACCCGAATGGCATAACCAAAAACTCATAATGGCCATAATGGGTTCTGAAGGCAGTTTTAGTAATACTCTGCTCTTGTACTTTCAACTGATAATAACCTAATCTCAAGTCAATTTTGGAGAACACAACTGCACCCCTCAACTGATCAAACAAGTCATCAATGCGGGGCAATGGATATCTATTCTTTATTGTCACCTTATTCAACTGCCGATAATCAATACACAAACGGAGAGTGCCATCTTTCATCTTTACAAACAATACTGGCGCTCCCCAAGGTGACACACTAGGGCGGATAAAGCCCTTGTCAAGTAACTCTTGCAACTGCACTTTCAACTCTTTCAATTCTGCAGCTGCCATTCTATATGGCGTTATAGAGATTGGGTCCACACCAGGCATAACATTAATCTCAAACTGCACCTCTCTTTTCTGGAGGTAATCCTGGTAATTCATCAGGAAATACATTCGAAAAATCACATACAGTAGGGATGTCCCTTAGTGCTGGACTCCCCACTTGGGTGTGTTATGCTTCACACCCCTTTCTGATCATCCTTCTGGCTAATGCAGCTGAAATGATGTTTGATGGTAGTAAATGCCTCTCCCCATGTATTACCACATCAATGTACAAAGGAAGACCAAAAGTGACTGTCTTCAGTCTACAGTCAATCATGGCATAATGCCTAGCTAACCAATCCATGTCCAAGATGATATCATAATCTCTGAGGGGTAATTCAATCAAGTCTGATAGGAAAACATGTCCTTGGATCACCAAAGGACAGTCTCTATAAATTCTGTTGACCCGGACCTCTTATCCTAATGGACTAGTTACTAATACTTCAAAACCCATTTGCACACATGGAACAATAAGTGAACTGACTATGCTAGCACTAACATATGAATGGGTTGAACCCGGATCAAACAATACAAATACTTCTTGATCAGAGATAGAGAATGTACCAGCTACCACATCAGAAGTCTCAGCCTCTTCTCGCTGTCTCATTGTGTAGATTCTGGTTGAAGCACTTCCTTGTCCTGACTGACCAACTGTGCCCTGACTGCCTGAAGCAGTGCCTCTACCTCTGCCTCTTCCTCTGCCAACTGACTGTGAACCTCTGGGAGCAGGACTGTAACACCCCTATGTTCGGTAGTGCGTTCTACTATTCCGGTGACCAGTGTTGTCCGGATAGCTAGGATGCCTAGAACTACACTTCGTTATGAGTGAAGAGACATAAAATAATGAAATAGAAGAAAAGAAAATACAAGAAAAACAAAGGAAAAATAATAGCAAAGAAAGGTAACCAAGTTAAGCGAGCCGAGAACCCTAGCGATGGGTGACCGCACCGGGAAGTCACGGCGTGGACCGTTGACTAGCCTTGGACTGCGGGGAACCCTGGAAAATATTTTTAGGACTTAAAGAGACCCCTATTGAAGTATAAATATCCTTAGAAATATCAAAGAAAAATTAATTAATTAGTACAAAGAAAAGTGAGAAATCGAAAAACGGACAAAACCCGGTGTTACCGAAAAATCAGGAATGTAACCCGAACAGGGGCATTATGGTCAATCGACATCCCGAGTTTTCTTTTGACCTAAAAGTCCATTAAAAATAAATAATATTACACTTGGAAAATATAATGAAAAATTAAATTGGTGGTACTTAAAGTAAATAGCAAAAATTAAGGGTTTAATGTGGAATAAATGGGAGTTAAACATATAATATGATTAAATTGAG
Organism: Hevea brasiliensis; assembly: GCF_030052815.1. NCBI lineage: Eukaryota > Viridiplantae > Streptophyta > Magnoliopsida > Malpighiales > Euphorbiaceae > Hevea > Hevea brasiliensis. Next base: position 43,058,509 of record NC_079493.1, on the reverse strand, counting down.
TGAGTGGGCCACTATAGAATAAAGTAAGAACAAAATGGGCAGGTGTAAGTTCATCAAACAATCTGCAAATTCATTTTCTCCAAACCCTTCACCCATGGCCGAATGAATTTCTCCAAAAAGCTTCCATGGCCGCCCACCTTCAAACCTTCAAAATCCTATGATCAAGCCTTCTTTTCTCACACCTATCTTCATTAAGTTTTATCTCCACATCATAAGGAAGAGTTTGATACAAAAATTAAGAAGTTTAGTGAAGGTTTAACAAGTCCCAACCATAGGTAAGTTTGTATTTTTGAATATTGCTTTGTTAAACTTTATATACATGTTATGGGTGTTTGATTTGTGAAGAAAATTTTCAAGTTTGAGGAGTTCTTGATATGTCCAATTTTGGACAGCAATGGAGTTCTATATTTGATGAAGTATTCTTACATATATTTGATGTGGATTCATGTTGAGTAGGGTGATTTAATGTCCTAGTAAGTTATTTCCATATGTAATGGTAATGGTGCATTTGAAATTGAAGTTGAGGAAATTATGTGAAACTTTGGCAAGGTGGAGCATTTCGGCAGCCTTGAGACTCCATGATGAATGTATGAATTCATGAAGATATTGGCAGAATTATGACATTGAGGATTGATGGATATGTATATAAATTAGTTGTGGAAATTGTATGAAATAATGAATAGTGTTTATGTGTAATTGTGGTTGTATTTGGACTTTATGAATTAGAGTTTTATTTGGTGTGTTAAGGATGTTTGTAATCGGCTCAAAGTGACTTTAAAGTGAAGTGGTATATGGTTTTGGTAATGTACCAAAATATCTAAGACCCATACCTACAAGTCTTATGAAGACACCAAAGCCCAGAAATGACCATAAGCAAGTCAAACAGCTTGCACAAGTTCGGGTCCAAAAACTGGCCGAACCAAAGTTGACCAAATTTGACCTAAAATGACCTAATTTGATGCCATTTGACCAGCAATAGTAAAATGACCATAACTTGGTCTACATAACTCAGAATGACCTAAACTTTTGCCTCGCGTTCCATAAGACATAGATCTACAAGTTTGTAGTTTTGACTAAAACCCGAAAACCGAGGGAACTAGGCTGTCTGGCTAGGTCAAACTAGTATCCCGAAATCCAGCAAGTTGCAATAAAATTCACTAAACATGGAAATGAAATTGGTAACATGTACCAACCCTAAAAGACTATCGAATGTGACATATTAGTGACACTAAAACCTAATTTACCTAGAACGCATCGACGGTCGATATATTAGGTGATTAAGCAAATAATAGCTTTCAGTGAATTACTTATCAAGCATCATCGATAGAGATAGTTTAATTTAGTACTGAAACACTTCAAATTGTGTTTCTTAGTTATCAAAGACTCAGGAAAAGGGAAGGAAACACTGAGTCCAGACCAGGAGACAGTTATCAGAGGTTTGTGCACAACAACTATTTCATTTGAATTTTTTAATTGAAATGAATTATGACTATTTGTACATTATTGTTTAAAATTGTGGAAATGTGTTTGAATGGATATTTATTGCTTGAAAAGCATTGTAAATGATTTGAAACTGTGTAAAATTATTTGAATGATATTGATGGATACTTATTGATTGAAAAGCATTGGAAATGGTTTGAAACCACAGCTATCATGTATATTGATTGTATTCCTCACTAGCTTGTCTAGTGGGATGAATTGAATTCCCTCTCTGGCTGAAGTGTTGAGGTGTGTGCCTGTTGAGGACGAATTGGATGAGTACTCATATTTTTGCTAGCTAGCTATGTTATTCCTCATCAGTCATCGACTTTTGGGACGAATTGAATACCTCATTAGCCATCGGCTTTTGGAACGAATTGAACTTTTGAACATGATTAAACTGTGTGTGATTTATTGATTTATATTATGAGATTGTGAAATAGAGTTAAATCCTTATTGACATTTACTGTCTTTAGAAGCTAACTATGTTTTGATCTTTGAGATTTATTGTGATATTGTGTTAAATTCCTTCTGACACTCATTGTCTTGAATTTAACTTTGATTTTACATATCTATCATTTAAATGAATTATGAATTGTGATTTAAAGTTTTATTTGGTTAATGTTGTGCACCACTGAGACATTGTCTCAGCGATAGCTTTTTATTGTTGTCGTAGGTAGACAGACAGACAGGGCAGCAGACTAGGCTGCTAGTACCTCCAGCGAAAGATTTTCGGGTATAACGAGTATACCACATTTCCACTGTATGTACATATTATTTTTGGTTTCAGCAGTTGTAAATTAAAATTGTAAATTGAAGTTGTAAAATAATTATGAGTTATTTTGGCTTGTAAAAGTTGTATTATATTTCTTTTATCTCAGTCTTTGAAAAATCACTGTGGATTTGAGTTGAGAAAAATGTTGTGTTGAGAAAAATGTTGTGTTGAGAAAAATGTTGGAGTTGAGATTTGGAAATATATTGAAGTGCTTTTTATAGGTTTTTCTGAAGAACTGTTTATCCAAAATACAGATGGTACTTTGCCAAAATTTTTACAGAAATTCCAAATAATTCAAATGTGTTAGTTCTATCACTTCAGTTCAAAAAGGTTTTTAACAGCATTCCACCCACAGACAGATGGCCAGTCTGAGAGGGTTTTTCAGATATTGGAGGATATGCTACGGGCTTATGTGATTGAATTTGAAGGTAGTTGGGATACACACTTGCCTTTGATTGAGTTTGCTTATAACAACAGCTACCAATCAAGCATTGGGATGCCTCCATATGAAGCGTTGTATGGCAGGAAGTGCAGAACTCCCTTATGTTGGGATGAAGTAGGTGAAAGGAAGATGATTGGGCCAGAAATTGTTCAGCAGACAGAGAAAAAGATCAGATTGATTAGAGATAGACTCAAGGCTGCATCAGACCGCTAGAAGTCCTATGTTGATCTGAAAAGAAGAGATATTGAATATGCAGTGGGTGATAAGGTATTCCTCAAAGTTTCTCCTTGGAAGAGGATTATGAGATTTGGCAGAAAGGGGAAACTGAGTCCTCGTTTCATCGGACCATATGAGGTTCTGGAAAGAGTGGGTCCTTTGGCATATCGGTTGGCATTACCTTCAGAGCTAGCAAGGATACACAGTGTCTTCCATGTGTCCATGTTAAGGAGGTACAGATCTGACCCATCTCATGTACTATCAGTTGAAGAGATTCAGGTAAATCCATACCTCTCATATGAGGAAGAACCCATAAAAATTCTGGCTTATGAGGTGAAGCAGCTGAGGAACAAACAGATACACCTGGTTAAAGTGCTGTGGAACCATCATTCAGGCCAGGAAGCTACTTGGGAACATGAAGAGGATATGAGGAGACAGCACCCACAGCTGTTCAGAGACTAATGCCAGGTAAAATTTTGAGACGAAATTTATTTAAGGGGGGGAGAATTGTAACACCCCTATGTTCGGTAGTGCGTTCTACTATTCCGGTGACCAGTGTTGTCCGGATAGCTAGGATGCCTAGAACTACACTTCGTTATGAGTGACGAGACATAAAATAATGAAATAGAAGAAAAGAAAATACAAGAGAAACAAAGGAAAAATAATAGCAAAGAAAGGTAACCAAGTTAAGCGAGCCGAGAACCCTAGCGATGGGTGACCGCACCGGGAAGTCACGGCGTGTTCCGTTGACTAGCCCTGGACTACGGGGAACCTTGGAAAATATTTTTAGGACTTAAAGAGACCCCTATTGAAGTATAAATATGATTAGAAATGTCAAAGAAAAATTAATTAATTAGTACAAAGAAAAGTGAGAAATCGAAAAACAGACAAAACCCGGTGTTACCGAAAAATCTGGAATGTAACCCGAACAGGGGCATTATGGTCAATCGACATCCCGAGTTGTCTGTTGACCTAAATTTCCACTAAAAATAAATAATATTACACTTGGAAAATATAATGAAAAATTAAATTGGTGGTACCTAAAGTAAATAGCAAAAATTAAGGGTTTAATGTGGAATAAATGGGAGTTAAACATAAAATATGATTAAATTGAGTGAGTGGGCCACTCTAGAATAAAGTAAGAACAAAATGGGCAGGTGTAAGTTCATCAAACAATCTACAAATTCATTTTCTCCAAACCCTTTACCCATGGCCGAATGAATTTCTCCAAAAAGCTCCCATGGCCGCCCACCTTCAAACCTTCACAATCCTATGATCAAGCCTTCTTTTCTCACACCTATCTTCATTAAGTTTTATCTCCACATCATAAGGAAGAGTTTGATACCAAAATCAAGAAGTTTAGTGAAGGTTTAACAAGTCCCAACCATAGGTAAGTTTGTATTTTTGAATATTGCTTTGTTAAACTTTGTATACATGTTATGGGTGTTTGATTTGTGAACAAAATTTTCAAGTTTGAGGAGTTCTTGATATGTCCAATTTTGGACAGCCATGGAGTTCTATATTTGATGAAGTATTCTTACATATATTTAATGTGGATTCATGTTGAGTAGGGTGATGTAATGTCCTAGTAAGTTATTTCCATATGTAATGGTAATGGTGCATTTGAAATTGAAGTTGAGGAAATTATGTGAAACTTTGGCAAGGTGGAGCATTTCGGCAGCCTTGAGACTCCATGATGAATGTATGTATTCATGAAGATATTGGCAGAATTATGACATTGAGGATTGATGGATATGTATATAAATTAGTTGTGGAAATTGTATGAAATAATGAGTAGTGTTTATGTGTAATTGTGGTTGTATTTGGACTTTATGAATTAGAGTTTTATTAGGTGTGTTAAGGATGTTTGTAATCTGCCCAAAGTGACTTTAAAGTGAAGTGGTATATGGTTTTGGTGATGTACCAAAACAGAATTGGGTTGAGGAGTGGATTTATGGTAAGGTAAATGTGTAATTGCTACATGTTTAAGCAAGGTAATTAAGGACAGTGTGCATTTTGGCCTATAACTCTAAATATGTGACTCCAATCGGTATGAGACCAATTGGAAGTGAAACTAGGCACAAAATGTGCCAACTTTCATGAAGGAAACATACCAAAATTCTGCTTGCAAGGTAGCTTGAAAAATGACCAAATCTGGATTAAGTACAATTGAGACCTGAAAATTGACTAATTGGGCAGCAGTTAGTGTTTAGGCCATAACTCACTCAAAACAGGTCCAATTGACCTGCAATTTTAAACATGAATAGCTAATACCCATACCTACAAGTCTTATGAAGACACCAAAGCCCAGAAATGACCATAAGCAAGTCAAACAGCTTGCACAAGTTCGGGTCCAAAAACTGGCCGAACCAAAGTTGACCAAATTTGACCTAAAATGACCTAATTTGTTGCCATTTGACCAGCAATAGTAAAATGACCATAACTTGGTCTACATAACTCAGAATGACCTAAAATTTTGCCTCGCGTTCCGTAAGACATAGATCTACAAGTTTGTAGTTTTGACCGAAACCCGAAAATCGAGGGAACTAAGCCGTCCGGCTAGGTCAAACTAGTATCCCGAAATCCAGCAAGTTGTAATAAAATGCACTAAACAAGGAAATGAAATTGGTAACATGTACCAACCCTAAAAGACTATTGAATGTGACATATTAGTGACACTAAAACCTAATTTACCTAGAACGCATCGAGGGTCGATATATTAGGTGATTAAGCAAATAATAGCTTTCAGTGAATTACTTATCAAGCATCATCGATAGAGATAGTTTAATTTAGTACTGAAACACTTCAAATTGTGTTTCTCAGTTATCAAAGACTCAGGAAAAGGGAAGGAAACACTGAGTCCAGACCAGGAGACAGTTATCAGAGGTTTGTGCACAACAACTATTTCATTTGAATTTTTCAATTGAAATGGATTATGACTATTTGTACATTATTGTTTAAAATTGTGGAAATGTGTTTGAATGGATATTTATTGCTTGAAAAGCATTGTAAATGATTTGAAACTGTGTAAAATTGTTTGAATGATATTGATGGATACTTATTGATTGAAAAGCATTGGAAATGGTTTGAGACCACAGCTATCATGTATATTGATTGTATTCCGCACTAGCTTGTCTAGTGGGACGAATTGAATTCCCTCTCTGGCTGAAGTGTTGAGGTTTGTGCCTGTTGAGGACGAATTGGATGAGTACTCATATTTTTGCTAGCTAGCTATGTTATTCCTCATTAGTCATCGACTTTTGGGATGAATTGAATACCTCATTAGCCATCGGCTTTTGGGACGAATTGAACTTTTTAACTTGATTAAGTTGTGTGTGATTTATTGATTTGTATTATGAGATTGTGAAATGGAGTTAAATCCTTATTGACATTCACTGTCTTTAGAAGCTAACTATGTTTTAATCTTTGAGATTTATTGTGATATTGTGTTAAATTCCTTCTGACACTCATTGTCTTGAATTTAACTATGATTTTACATATCCATCATTTAAATGAATTATGAATTGTGATTTAAAGTTGTATTTGGTTAATGTTGTGCACCACTGAGACATTGTCTCAGCGATAGCTTTTTATTGCCGCAGTAGACGTATTGCAGGCGATGAGACTAGGCTGCTAGTAGCTCCAGCGAAAGATTTTCGGGTATAACGAGTATACCACATTTTGTATTTTGTACTGTAATGTATGACCACTGTATGTACATATTGTTTTTGGTTTGAGCAGTTGTAAATTAAAATTGTACATTGAAGTTGTAAAATAATTATGAGTTATTTTGGCTTGTAAAAGTTGTATTATATTTCTTTTATCTTAGTCTTTGAAAAATCACTGTGGATTTGAGTTGAGAAAAATGTTGTGTTGGGAAAAATGTTGGAGTTGAGATTTGGAAATATATTGAATTGCTTTTTACAGGTTTTTCTGAAGAACTGTTTATTCAAAATACAGATGGCACTCTGCTAAAATTTTTACAGAAATTCCAAATAATTCAAATGTGTTAGTTCTATCACTTCAGTTCAAAAAGGTTTTTAACACCTGTAAATAGTGCTCACCACTGTAAAAGAAGTAAGAAAAGTTTTTAAAATCCCTTGTAGCGTATTTAATGGGTTATCAGTAGACGGAGTTGGTAATTCATTAGGTATACTACGGGATCATGTTATGCCTTACAGAGGGGTAGGGTGTGACAAGGACTCTGAATAGATCCCTCGGCAGTAGTAGGAGTTGGACCATATCTCGAAGACGGAGCACTAGTGCAGTCTGTTGCTAAATGACCCTTGCCTCCGCAGTTAAAACAGGCTCCAGTGGCCCATTAGCATTCCCCTCCATGAACCTTGCCACAAGTCTCACAGGGGCGGGCAGAATGTGAACCCCTGCTCGACTGCTGACCAGACCAAGGGGGTCTCTGTCTAGAAAATTTGCCTCTATCAAATCTTCCACCTCGACCCTTGCTGGGTCCACTAAACTTCTTCTTCTTTCCAGAGGTAGCACCAGAACTTTGTTCAATTGATTTTTCCCCCTTGTCTTTTTCTAATTTCTCAGCTTTTTCTGATTTTTCTTTCACTGGGGTCGCTTCTGATTCAATTCTCTCCAGTTCAAGTGCTTGAGACATAAGCTCTGAGAAGTTGCTGTGTCAGAATCCCACAACTTGCATCCTTATGCTGGGCTTCAAACCCGTCTCAAATCTCTTACACCTTGCCTTGCTGGTAGTAAGGAGACTCCCAGCATAATGACTTAAGCGGGAGAACTCCCTCTCATACTCTGCCACTGATCTATTGCCTTGTTTTAGACTCAGAAACTCTTGTAACTTCTGATCAACGTATGCATCTGGGATGTATTTCTGTCTGAACTCTCTAATGAAGTCATCCTGTGTCAAGATCGTGGTTCAAAGCTGTGGGGGATAGTCTTCCACCAATCATACGCATCCCCTTGCAGTAGCGACACAGAGTATTCAAACTTCAATTCATCTTGGCAGTGCACCTTCTTAAATACTCTGTCCATTCTTTCAAGCCATTGCTCTGCCTCTAAAGGGTCCACTGTACGCTTAAATTCTGCAGCCCCGTACTTCAATAATTTATCATACTGTCTAGCTAGAGGCAGTGGTTGTGCCACTGGTGGTTGGGGTGGAGCTTGAACAGGCATACCCCCAGCCATTTATTGAAACATTGCTGCCATCTGCTGTACAAACTATGCAGGGAACTGCGGCATTTGCAGGGCTGGTGCTACTGACCCATTGACATTCGGTAAAGCTGGGGCTTCCTCTTGTGCCTCAGCTTCAAAAGACTGCTCAACTGAGCGATCCTCTTCTTCCATTTCAGGCTGAAGTTAGGGTATCTCCTAAACAAGTAACACATGGAGATTTCCCTCCGTTAGTTCATATTCATGATGTAATGCACTGTATGTAACAATTATGGACATTGAGCAGTTATACTTAACAAAGAAAAGACACAAATTCACTATTTAAAACATACTTCAAAACTTGCTCTGATACCAGTAAAACACGTCACACCTTACCTCTCTGTAAGGCATAACATGATTCCGTAGAATACCTAATGAACTACAGAACTTCACCTACCGATAACTCATTAAGTACCCTACAAGGGATTTTAAAATAATTTTCTTATTTTTGATAAATGGTGAGCATTTCTAATAAGTATTTAAAACATGTAATTAAGTGGAAGGCTAGTTGGAAATTTTGGCCCATTTTATTTTTTTGCAAATTTTATAAAAATTTTGACAGAGTTCTGTCTGTATTTTGAGAAACCAGTTCTTCAAATACCTGTAAAAAGCACTTCTAAAAATTTTTCTCAACTACTACTTCAATTTCACAATCAAACTCAATCAATTTCACAATCATTTCAATAAATTTCTCAAGTTCAAAATTCAATAATCTTCAGCATACTAGCAACACATTTCATTTAAATTAAACAAAATAGTTGTACTCATATTTCATTAGAGACAAAACAATTTATATACATTCTTACAAAATTTACATTAAGAGAGTTTCAAACTACAATATATATTACAACTTTATACAAATTTTATACAAACTGCTCAAGACCCATTTTTACATGTCCATACATTTATGTACAATATATATACATCAAAAGAAATATTTACAGTTAGGGTATAAATTATACCCGAAGACTTCAAGCTGAATAATCCTCAATCTTCAGTAGCTCAGTCTGTTGCTCCTCTAGTTTCTAAATCTGCGACAGCAATAAAAGCTATCGCTGAGTACTAGGACTCAGTGGTGCACAACATACTAAAATAATCTTTGTGCAGAATATAAATCACATTTATTCAAAAATTTAACTAAACATGAGCATTAAACACAAAACACGAATTATGAAATTTTAATGCAAACTAAGTTCATTTCGAAGAATCAAAACACATTTCATAAAATCCACAGTTAGATCATGCCATTTGAAACAAATAGAATCTCAATAGCCAGAGGCTAAAGAGAAATCACATCACAAGGCTAGCTAGCTCAAATATATGGATATCCATTCACATCCTCTTCTACTGGCACACCTCAACACTTCTCCAGAGAAGGAATCAAAATTCGAAACTAATTACCCCCACTAGTCGTGCAAGTGAGGTGTCCAAATATATGGTCATGACACTGTGGTTTCAAAACTTATCTTAACAATTTACTAAACATTTTCATTTCAATTATACACAATGTAACACCCTCACTGTAGCAATTACGTACATTCTACTATTCCGGTGACTGGTGTCGGTTTTGACAGCTAGAACGTCTGGAAAAATAATTAGACTAGAGTGAGGAGACATAAATAACTCAAATATTAATAAGAAAAATTTAGAAAAAATTTTATAAATAAAATACAACCAAGTTAAATGAGCCGGTGCCCTAGCGATGGGTAACCTAGTGAGAAGTTGCGGTTCTCGCAACTAGGAGCCCTAGACTCAGTGAAAAAATTATAAAATAATTTTTGGGACTCCAGAGGAGGGTCATTGAGGTTCTTATGGCATTAGAATGCCAAAGAAATGCTTAAAAAAATTTTTCAATCGGTACAGATAATTTTAGTATGTTAAGCCAAACGGAGGGCATTTTGGTCATTTCACCTTCATAGGTGATTTTTGACCAACTTGTCCAATTAAGTAAATAATTATTATGATCTAAAATGTGAATAAATATTGTTAAAAATTTAATTGAAAATGAGTAGAAAAGAAAATGAAATAAAATATAAATTATGGCATCATTATTGTGTCATTAAAAGTCCTCCACCAATCATATTGTAACACACACCTTATAAACTAATTAAAAAGGGATAAAATGAGTTAAAATGAAAAACAACAATCTGCTGCCCTTCTTCTTCAACCAGCCGAAACTCTCTCCCTCTCTATTCTCCATAGATGCTTTTACTTCTCTCTAAAAGTTCCTTGTAAACACACCATAAAATCACTTCTTGATTTCACAAAAATTGCTCCTTGCAACTAGAACAAGCCTAAGGCAGCAAAAGAAAAGGAGAGAAAGATTTTTCTTCAAGCTTGGGTTGACACACAGAAAGGTTAGTGCTTTAACTTATAGTTATTTCTGTGTTTTATGAAAGAAATTAGTAAATCCTACAACTAGGTGCCATAGGAAATTATAGATGAGTGAAAATCTGGAATCTGTACAGTATATGCGTGAACAGTAAAAATTCATAACTGGAGTTAGGGATCTCAGATCAGGGTGATTTTTATGTTAAAAGAAACCTTAAGAAATGTTCTAAAACTTTGTAGTTTTATGGCAGACCTGATTCTAATGTTAGGTTAGGGTTTGAGGACAAAACATTTTATTGCTCAGATGTGGACTCTGTTCTGCTGATTTCCTGCAACAGGACAGCCACTTTCAATAAATCATAACTGGAGCCACAAAACTCGAAATGATGTGATTCTTGAGTCCTTGAAATGCTTATTGAATGCTCTAAAACCTTGTAGTTATGGCCAAGAGCTAATTGTGGTAGCTGCTAGTTGATATTTTTGCATTTCCTTACTGCTATCCTGCATGTACTGGATTCTGGACAGGTTGCACCTTTTTAATTAGTTCTACAATTTCCGATCTGATTTTGATGTGATTCCAATTGGAGATTGAGTTAAACATATGAAGGTTGATTTCAGGAAAATATGGTCTTGAAATCGTGTTTCTATAAATTATGGTGATTATTTTTGCACCCTATTTCTGCATGCTGATTGTGCACTGAGTGCACTATTCATTCTAGTAACATGTATATTGCATGAGCTAGAAATTTTAGAGGAAAAATGATTAAGCATGCTTTGATTTAATGAACTTACATGTAGAAATTAATAAGGTGGAGGCCCATTTCTGGTCTAGAAATGAGTGACATGAGGAAATTGAGTGAATGGGCTGCCCTTGGTGACCTGCAGGACTGGGCATGAGTCCAGCAGGTTTGGGCAGTAATAACTTGAATTGTAGAGGTTCAATTGGTGCAAAGCCAATTGGATATGAAACTAGACACATAATGGCACAACTTTGGTGAAGAAACCATGCCCATAAAAGCAAACCAAGTGGACCAAAAGTTTGCCCTAATCCGAGTGACCTGCAATCTGCCTGGGCAAATCGACCAAATGAACAGTGTTTGGTCATTTGGCCATAACTCAATGTAGAAAGGTCCAATTGACCTGAAATTTTACCAGCAACAATCTGAGATATAGACCAACAACTTTCATGAAGAAACCTTACCCAAATTATGACCATAACCTAGTCAAATTGCCAACCAAACTTAGGTCACCAAATCTGGCAGAACCAAATTGCCCAAAAAATCTGGGTACAGGTCACTCAGACCAGTTATGGTAAAATGACCATAACTTGAGTTACAAAACTCCAAATAGAGTGATTCAAAAAGGGAATTAAAGAAGACATAATAAGGAACAACTTTGATGAAGAAAGGTTAGCCTAGTTTCCACTCTAAAATTGTCCAATGGAACAGTAAACTTAGGTAGTAAAAACTGAAAATTTAAAAATGCATCTAGGGGACTTTAAATTGCAATTGGCAATTAATACTAGCAAATGTAAAACTCAAAATGTGGGATCTTGGTGTAATTAGAATTAATATATCCATTAAGTATAAAAAAGTCAACATTTTGGTTGACTAGTAAGGTGAATAGTAATCAAAATGATTAGTAAATTAAGATGAAGACCTAGAACCAATTCTAAGCTTAAATGCTTAGAATTGTATGACAAATGTGGACTATGCATCCTAGTCAAAATTGTTAAAAAGAAATTAAGGCCATAAATTTGAAATCCATGAAATATTCATGGATTACTTGAAACATGAAAAATAAGTCACCTAATTGATGTGAATAGATAGTTAGGGCTTATATGCCCATCACAAATGGAATTCATAAAATATTAGTTACTCAACTTGAAATATAAAATTTGTAATTACATAAGTAGATTCTTGAATGTATAAATGAGAAAGGAAAAATGTTTTGAATACAATGGTACATGTGAACCATTGTTTAGAATTGTGATCAATATGAATAACATAATGAATGAATAAATGAACCATATTAATGTATGAATGAGACATTAGTTCTCATTATTGTAGAGAGGAAAAGTATTTTGAGTACAATGGTATAAAAGGATAATTGATGTGAATTGTGATCATATAAATGATCAAATGAATGTATGAATTATAATTGAAATTTATCATGAAATAATGAAGTCATAAAACACAATATATTAATATATAATGATATTATGTGCCCTTGTATTGCCTAAACATGTGTGTCAGATTGGATAGTTTGGCATGCCAATAGGGTATTATTTTAGCAGTACTGCGAAAGGCTTTATGCCTGTATTCATAGCTTTTATGCTCGTATTCATGGCTTTTATGCCCGATTATGTGACATCATGGATTTTTAGCCATACAGACTGCATACGTGGTTGACGTTCTGCGTCCCATGGTATGACGGCCCGAGGCACCGCGGTGTCCAGTGCCAACGACCCGTTATCCAGTTTAGTCAGCTTGTCGTAGGTTACTTGGGCAGTGTAATTTATTGAAATAAATTAAGACTATTAGTAATTAAAAATATTAGAAATCAAATAAATGAGTTAATAAGACTTCAAAAGAATTAGTTAGAATTATGAAATGATCCAAACCACATAAAAATTATTAAGTAAAATGATAAAAGAGTTGCAAAAATAGGTATAACTTAACTAAATATTTTAAATGTACCTTCTATTGCCATATGAATATAAACTGAGTATTTTTATTAATTATGTATATTGTACATTATCTCTGTGAATTTAGGAATTAAACGCTTCCAAAGCGGAACAAATTAGAACAAAAGATAATTAATATTAGACACATTGTATTAAATTAAATTGATTTTTAAATATTCAAATTATGCTTCGTTCTTTCTTTATTTGTATATTTTATTTTCTTGTTATATTATTGCACCACTAAGCAGCAATGCTTAGCGCGATGGAATTGTTTCCTCGCGCAGGTACTGAAGGTAAAGCCCAGATAAAAATATTAATCAGAGATTTTGGAGTTCTGATCTGCAGAAGTGCTTGAAGTATTCAAGGTTGTCACCTCCTCAGCAATGCATGTAGATAGGGCCCATATAGATTATATTTTATATTTTGTATAAAATGCTTAGATATTGTATTGTAATGTATATTATGAACAGGTAATTAATAGGAATGCGATGTAAATTAATTAATTCGCTTTTTCATATGTAATTAATTTATATATCATGTAAATTATGAAATTATGTAAACTATTGAAATTTGAAAATTTTACTTATGTGATTTGAGCATGAATGAGATTGTATGGATTTGAAGACTGATTTAAAATATATAGATAATGCATGGAACTGAATATGAAATTGAGAAATATGAATGAGATGTGAATTATGAGATGGTTATGAAAATAATTGATGGGATTTTTATTATAAAATATTATTGAAATTTTTAAACAGGTGAATAGTAAAACACGTCAAACAGTAATAAAATAGGAAAAACTCCGTTAGTTTTTCCGTCAAAACATAATCGATATTAAATATAACGAGAACAAAATTTTTAAAGAAATAAAGTAAGGTAAGTTAGGGTGCTCCAGCACCGAATGTAGCACGCCTTGCTCGGCTACATTGTAGTCGGGTGAGGGGTGTTACACACAATAACTTTCACAATTTAAATCAAACATCATAAGAATGCCATAATTCAATATTTCACATTATTCAAAACAGTATGCAGAAGATAATTATAAAAAGTATACGTTGTGCACAAACCTCAAACGAGTCGCCTGTTGGCCTTGACTCGCCTCCTCGGGTTCTGTCCCGGTATTCTTTTCTACTGAAACACACAATTTCACAGTGTTTCAGTACCATAACTTAGCATAAATCCAATAATAAATTTAACTTCACTTGTTGAATTCTAATTGCATACTTAGAAGTTATACACTCATTCACACTTAACTAATTCATAATTTGTATCAAAATTATCCATCCTCAAACCTAAACCCTAGCTGCCCACATTTCTATTTGGTCCACCAAGCTTATTTTATTCACTTATTTGTTGCTTACAAATGTAACTTAGCTACTTAAACATAAATTCAAAGAGAGAATGAAGGAAGAGTACCAACCTTAAGTGAGCAGAATTTTTAGCTCCAATTCTTCAATTTTCCTTCTCTTTTCTTCTTTCTTTCTTGTTAAATTTCTTTCTCAATAGGCTTGCCAAGATCCAAGAAAAAGTTTTATTTAGGAAAATTGTGGGATTTATGGGGTTGATTCAAGCTTTAAAAGCTTGAAATTAAGTAGCCATGGAGGATTTAGTGAGAAAAGGGAGAGGGATGAGAAGTTACGGGAAAGAGAGACAAAAAAGAAGAAGAAGAAGATAAAATTTGGCTTTTCAATTTTGTTTTTATTCTTTAATTTGACTTAGTCAATCACTTAATTAAATTAAAATTAATTATGAAGTCATAGTTGCATCATCATGATGATGTCATCACCTTTTCAACTTTTCTTTTTCTTTTTCTTTTTTTTATTAGTTCTTTAATTTAATTCTCAATTCCGAAATTTTCTTTTCTCCGATTTTATTTGACAGTTAGGTCAGGAGTCAGCTTTCGGGGTCAATTAACCAAATTGCCCCTCGCCGGTTCAACTCGGTTTGCAAATAATTCCATATTTCTTCCGGCTCCCTGACCTAATTATTTGACTGGCTTGATAGTTCTTTTTCGTGATTTTCTCTTTTCCACTGTTCTATAAGGGTCCTAAGGACCGCAGCGTCACTTTTTACGGTTCAAAATTTTAGTTTAAAATGACTTCGCAGTCATTCCCGAGAGGGTCACCCATCGCTGTGACTCTCGGCTCGTTTAACTTCTTCTGTTCTGTTTTTCTTATTTATACTTAACTAATTGAACATTACTAATTATTTGTGTTTATGGCTTATCTAGTTGTCTTAAGTGTGGTTCTAATCCCCTTAATTGTCCAGACTGACACGGGTCACCGAAACAGTGAAATCTACCAGGCTATGCAAACGGGGGTGTTACACTAAATGGAGTGATTCAAAAAAGAAAATGTAACTAGACAAAATAAGGAATAACTTTCATGAATACAATTTTGCCAAATTCCTACTGTAAAAATGACCAATGGAACAGTAAACGCAAGGCTTGAAATCTGAAAATTTTGAACAACTAGCACTAAGCTTAGAAATGGTATTGGCAACCAATACCAATAATTTTAGAATGCAAAATGTGGTATGTTGGGAGTATTAGAACCAATGTACCTATGGTCTATGCAAAAGTTAACATTTTAGTTGACTAATGAAATGAATAGTAACACCTAAACTTAAATTTCAAGAATTGTAAAGTTTAAAAGTGTAGCATGCCCTAGTACACCTAGCAAGATTAGTTTGGATAGGTTGGCATGCCAATAGCGTTCAGTTAGCAGTACTGCACATTGCATTATGTCATTCTGTGATTTCATGGCTTTTAGCTATTCTGACATTGTGTTGAGACTTGGCCTTGTGCCTAATGTTATTACAACTTATTAGCTGTTCTGTTGCACACTGGGAGACACATATGTGATCGATGGTGTAACGGCCCAAGTTATTTGATACCCAGTGCCAATTTACTCGTTTATCCAGTCCAGTCATCCAGTATAGATTACTTGGGCAACCAAAAATGAAAGTTGATAAATTTAATGAAATAATGAATATAACAAGTACCAAATAAATAAGACTACCAATAATTATCAAAAATTTGTCTGCAAGAGACATTAATACACTCACTGCATATTTTTTTTTATTAGTTCTTTTTATTTTATTATTGGCATCACTAAGCATTATTGCTTAGCGCGTCGCTTTTTGCCACGCGTAGGATCTGAAGAGACAGATAGAGAGCCCAGCAGACCACAGACTGGGTGAGGTCATAGATCTGCCTAGCGTCAGAGTCACCTCTCATCTACAGTGCATCAGTGGTAGGACCTTTAGGTCCCTTTTGAAATTATGTTTTTGCATTTTGTAATTGGTAGTAGTTTGTGATTTATAAACTATGAACTCATGTAAATAGTAAATTTATGTAATCATATGTTGATGTATATATTTTGAAGAATTTTGTTAATTAATATAATTTGAGAATATCTTCATGAAATTTTAGTTGATTTTGAATTTGAATGAAATTGCATATTAATGTTGAGAACTTGAAATGATTGCTAATGTTGAGATCATGTTGATGGTTATTGGAGTTTGAGAATGATTGGAAATGATTATTGGAAGTGCTTTTCACAGGTTCCGAAGAACTGTTTTCTCCATTTTTAGCCGGTACTCTGCCAAATTTTCTATAAAATTTTCGGAACCTCAAATAAATTATAATTTCAATAAATGACTTAAATGAATTATATTTCATAAATTTTATTTCATAACTATGAAAAAAAAAAATTAGGAAGAATAAAAAAATGATTGAATTAAAATAGGGTGTTCTGGTACACTGCGTGGCATATCTTGCTCGGCTACACTGTAGACAGGTAAGAGGTGTCACAGATAACACCTATAGGGCGAGGTTATTCGGTCCCTGATATGGGGTTTATAATTGTTTTTGGTATGCAATGGACCTTTTGCCTAAAGTCTAGTGAAAAACAGTATTCTATTTGTGTAGCAATAAGACACAAAATATGATTTTGTTCCCTTAAAGGAGACAGGATGCTATGAATGATAATTATAACTTATAAAATGATTAAGAAATGATGTTCTAATGAGAATAGTAGTGTGATAGAAAATCATTAACTCAGATATTCCTTAGGAAGAGCACAATCCCCATTGTACGGATTATAATGGATTAGATCATAATCGTGCAGAACTTTTGAATGGCAAAAGAAAAAGGACAGTTCTGTAAACTCCCTTCTTAAGACATTAAAGGATAGTTTATAGTTAAGTAGAAGAGAAAGTAATGATTTCAAAACGGTGAAAAATAAGCTATAGGATATTGGTAGATAAAAAAAAAATAGAAGTGAAAATTAGAATAGTAGATTTAAATGTGATAAAGAAATATCACAAATATTGGAAGTATTGGCCAGAGTGGTCAGAGGACCAATCTAGAGTAATATTGCAGTGTAGATAATTTATTGGGAATGGTAAAAAGGTACAAACTTTTGATTTGATAGTTGGGCTAAGGAATAACAATTGGGGGAAACAATTAATGTGGTATAGAACCCAGAAATTGTTCAACAGACAGAGGAGAAGATTAAGCTTATTAGAGACCCGACTCAAGGCTACATCAGATCAGCAAAAGTCCTGTATTGATTTGAAGAGGAGAGACATTGAGTACACAGTAGGTGATAAGGTATTCCTTAAGGTTTCCCCTTGAAAGAAAATTATGAGATTCGGTAGAAAGGGGAAACTGAGTCCTCGCTTCATTGGACCATATGTGTAACACCCCTATGTTCGGTAGTGCGTTCTGTTAGTAGTATGCCCTGGAGCATATCATCTAGTATGTATCTTGTACATATTTTTATTAATTAAAAAGGCATTTCCACTTTTCCGTTTACATAATATATTTATGTGTAATAGAAAAGGTCCATTGATATTTGGTTAGAAATATTATTCTCAAGTTGTTAAGAATATGAGTGACAATATTTCTAGCACAAAGTATCATAAATAGGTTCACAATCGAGGATACTTCATAATAATAAGGACATGACTTATCCAGAAAGATTGTATTCGTGTTTGTTCCCAAGTTATTTATATGAGATATAAATAAGATGGAATGGTGAGTCTCATGTCATATAACAAACATGATAGGCACTTATAAATGATAAGTAGGCCGAACCAGTGACACTTATGACAAGCACTTGGAGTTTACTCTTGTCAATGTTTTGTCATAAATCATATCAGTGCATATGATCTTTAGACCTGAGATAGCACAGTTATCTTGTATATAGGTAGTTTGAGTGTGACACCCCGTACCCGTGTACATTATACCCGAGTAAGTAATGTCACATGGTGTACCGGCACACTCTAATATACCCTAATTAATTTTCATCATGATTTTGAATATAACTTGTAAAATATAACTCATTTAAGTCATTTATTGAAATCATAATTTATTTGAGGTTCCGTAAAGTTTAAAGAAAATCCGGCAGAGTACCGGCTAAAAATGGAGAAAACAGTTCTTTGGAACCTGTGAAAAACACTTCCAATAAACAAATTCATTCATTCTCAACTCCAATATCATCACAAAACTCAATATCAAGATCTCACATTTCAATTTCAATTCTCAACCATCCATCACATGTGATGATCACATATAATTCATAAATAACCATTTACTTTTCCATTCACAAATACAATTTTCATAATTTACATAAACCTCAATATACATTACACAAGTTTAATTACATATGAGAAAATCAAAATTAAGTTACAAAATGACAAAATGACACCTAGTGTCCTACCAATGCAGTGCAGAAGTTGAGGTGACACGGACACTGTGCAGAGCTACAGGATGGACTCACCCAGTCTGTGGTCTACTGGGCTCACGATCTGTATCTCCAGTACCTACGCGTGGCAAAAGCAACGCGCTAAGCAATAATGCTTAGTGGTGCAATAATATAATAAAAGAAAATAGCAAGAAATTAAATGTGTAGTGAATGTGTACGTTTTATTTGTTTGGTATTTGTATATCATTTACTTTGTTCACTTTTATTCATTTGGTTGCCCCAAGTAACCTACACTAGATGACTAGACTGGATAACGGGTAAACTGGCACTGGGTACCTAGTACTTCGGGCCGTCACACCATCGGTCGCATATGCATCTCCCAGGCAAATGTAACAGCTAACAAGTCAGAATAATATCGTGCACAAGGCCAAGTCTCAATACAAAGTCGAATGGCTAAAAGCCATGAAATCACTGAATGGCATATCGCCATGTGCAAGATCGCTAACTGAACCCTATTGGCATGCCAAACTATCCAAACCAATATTGTTAGGTATACTAGGGCATTCGATACTTTAAAATTCTTCAATCTTTGAATTTCAAGTTTCGGTGTCACTATTCACCTCTTTGGTCAACTAAAATGTTGACTTTTAGGTAGAAATTAGGTATATTGGTTTTGGCACTCCCAACATACCACATTTTGCTGTTTACACTTGTTGGGATTGGTCACATTTACCATTTCTAACTTAAAACCAAGAGGGCAGAAAATTTCAGTTTTTGAAGCATATGTTTACTGTTCCATTAAACACTGTTACAGTGGGAATTTGAAGAAATAACAAACATGAAAGTTGTTCCTTATTTTGTCTAGTTGAATTTCCTTTTTTGAATCACTCCATTTGGAGTTTTGTAGCTCCAGATATGGCTCAAAAATCACAGCTGGCCGGATTGCCAATCTGCAGAATTGACCATATCTATGGTAATATGAACAGTGACTGTGATTGCATTTTTGAATTGGTTCTGGCCATAATTTGGGGTACGTTTCATCACCAGAAACTCATAATGGCCGTATCGGGTCCTGAATGCAATCTTGGGCACATCTACATCCTTCACTCTTAACTGATGATACCTTGATCTGAGATCAATCTTAGAAAATACTCCTGCTCCCTTCAACTGATCAAACAGATCATCAATTCTAGGCAACGGATATTTGTTCTTCACAGTCACTTTATTCAACTGCCAGTAATCGATGCATAGCCTCGAAGTCCCATCCTTCTTTTTCACAAACAAAGACCGGAGCTCCCCATGGTGACACATCAGCGTATGAACCCCTTATCAAGCAACTCTTGCAACCGAAGTTTTCAACTCCTCAATTCGATGGGTGCCATCCTATAAGGAGCAATGGAAATAGGTGTCAGACTGGCAGTGTCTCAATAGCAAATTCAACTTCCCTTTCTGGTGGCAAACCAGGCAATTCTTGAGGAAATACCTCTGGGAAGTCTCTTACTGTGGGTATGTCACTCAGGTTTGGCTTTGCCTGCATAGTATCCACCACATGTGCTAGGTAGGCTTCACAGCCTTTTCTCATCATTCTTCTTGCAACTGTGGCTGAGATGACATTGGACAGGAAATCTGTCCTTTCACCCACAACTGTGATCTCATTACCCTCAGGGGTTTTCAAAGAAATTCTCTTCAATTTGCAATCAACTATTGCCTGATGACGTGACAACCAGTCCATTCCCAAAATCACGTCAAACTCGTGGAAGGGCAACTCAATCAGGTCTGCCAAGAATTCATACCCCTAAATCCTTAACAGGCAACCCTTGTATACCTTGTTCACCACTACACTGTGACCCAATGGATTAGTGACCAGAATGTCTTGGTCACTCTCCCCTACTAGTATCCCCCTTTCTACGGGTAAGTTGATGCAGATGTATGAATGAGTGGATCCTGGATCCACCAATGTATGCACAGGTGTAGTGTAGAGGGAGAACGTACCCCTGATGACGTCCGGGGAATATTGCTCCTCCTGAGCTCTCAGGGCATAATTTCTGGCAGGTGGTCTGTTATCTGGCCTCTCTGCTAGCTCAGATGCAGGCTTTTGTGATGGTCCCACTGCGTCAGATCTGCCAGATTTTCTACCTCTCTGTGGTGCAGGAGCAGGTCTTTCTGCTTGTGTTAGAGCAGCTGTAGTAGTTCTGCGTGGACAGTTCTTCAACTGATGCTCTGTTGACCCACATCTCAAGCGAGCACCGCCACTCTCCAACACTCCCCTTGTGCCATTTCGCATGCTGTGGACATGCGTAAGATGTTGGGCTGGTCCTCGAACCCCATCCTCGAGAGCTGCCCACCGATGGTGTGGACCGACCTCTCCTAGGGGTGAATCGTGGCTGGGCCCCGAGACCGACCACGACCATGTGGCTGACTTGAACTCGTGTGTGGACCTCTCAACTTCTTCCTGTGTGCGTGAGATGAGCTAGACCGACCCGGCCCCTCTTCTCTGCCTATCCTTCCAGTCTGCTCACTGATTCTCACTTTTTCAACCCTTATTGCAGCTTCCAATAACTTGCTAAATTCTGTGATTCCCAAGGCAGTGAGCTGGATCTTGATGTTATCATTTAGTCCCTCTTCAAATCTCTTGCACCTTTCAACTTCATTAGGGACTATCTCCCTTCCATAACGGCTCAATCGGACAAATTCCTTCTCATATTCGGCCATTGACAACTGTCTTTGCCTCAGGTTAATAAACTCTCTTCTTCTCTCTTCCAGGTATACAGTACCCACAAATTTCTTCTTGAACTCGGAGAGAAAGAAGTCCCAAGTTACAGCTTCTGGCTACACTTCACTAGACACCGTGTCCCACCACTCATAAGCATCATCTTGCAGCAAAGATATGGCAGCTTCCAGGTTTTGCTCTGGAGTGCAGTGGAGTTGTTTTAGGACTCTGCCTGTTCTGTTCAACCAATTCTCGGCTGCAACAGAGTCATCTTCTCTCTTGCCATAGAAGTCTACAGCTCCAAACTTTCTTAGCCTTTCCAGGTGTGATTTCTGCTGTGGAGCGGGTGGTGGTGGTGGTGCTGCTGGCATTACCCCAGCCATTTGTCTAAAGAAGTCGGCCATTTGCTGAAACATGGTCTGTGGAGGCTGAGCAGGCTCTGCTTGAGCTGGAGGAGCAGATTCTCTCATGCCCCCAGTCTCAGCTGCTGCAGGTGGAGCATGACTCTCCACTTCCTCCTCAACGGCTCTCTGAGATGAAGGATCCATATCCTATTCAAAATAAGAAAGACAAACAGATCTGCATTAGTGTCACCTCGACTCTTACAAATGCAATGCATGGTATGGACTCAATCTAGGCCCAGAAATGCCTAAACCGTGCTCTAATACCACTATATGTGACACCCCGTACCCGTGTACAGTATACCCGAGTAAGTAATGTCACACGGTGTACTGGCACACTCTAATATACCCTAATTAATTTTCATCATGATTTTGAATATAACTTGTAAAATATAACTCATTTAAGTCATTTATTGAAATCATAATTTATTTGAGGTTCCGTAAAGTTTAAAGAAAATCCGGCAGAGTACAGGCTAAAAATGGAGAAAACAGTTCTTTGGAACCTGTGAAAAACACTTCCAATAAACAAATTCATTCATTCTCAACTCCAATATCATCACAAAACTCAATATCAAGATCTCACATTTCAATTTCAATTCTCAACCATCCATCACATGTGATGATCACATATAATTCATAAATAACCATTTACTTTTCCATTCACAAATACAATTTTCATAATTTACATAAACCTCAATATACATTACACAAGTTTAATTACATATGAGAAAATCAAAATTAAGTTACAAAATGTCAAAATGACACCTAGTGTCCTACCAATGCACTGCAGAAGTTGAGGTGACACGGACACTGTGCAGAGCTGCAAGATGGACTCACCCAGTCTGTGGTCTACTGGGCTCACGATCTGTATCTCTAGTACCTACGCATGGCAAAAGCAACGCGCTAAGCAATAATGCTTAGTGGTGCAATAATATAATAAAAGAAAATAGCAAGAAATTAAATGTGTAGTGAATGTGTACGTTTTATTTGTTTGGTATTTGTATATCATTTACTTTGTTCACTTTTATTCATTTGGTTGCCCCAAGTAACCTACACTAGACGACTGGACTGGATAACGGGTAAACTGGCACTGGGTACCTAGTACCTCGGGCCGTCACACCATCGGTCGCATATGCATCTCCCGGTGCAAATGTAACAACTAACAAGTCAGAATAATATCAGGCACAAGGCCAAGTCTCAATACAAAGTCAGAATGGCTAAAAGCCATGAAATCACAGAATGGCATATCGCCATGTGCAGTACTGCTAACTGAACCCTATTGGCATGCCAAACTATCCAAACCAATCTTGTTAGGTATATTAGGGCATTCGATACTTTAAAATTCTTCAATATTTGAATTTCAAGTTTCGGTGTCACTATTCACCTCTTTGGTCAACTAAAATGTTGACTTTTAGGTAGAAATTAGGTATATTTGTTTTGGCACTCCCAACATACCACATTTTGCTGTTTACACTTGTTGGGATTGGTCACATTTACCATTTCTAACTTAAAACCAAGAGGGCAGAAAATTTCAGTTTTTGAAGCATATGTTTACTGTTCCATTAAACACTGTTGCAGTGGAAATTTGAAGAAATGTCAAACATGAAAGTTGTTCCTTGTTTTGTCTAGTTGAATTTCCTTTTTTGAATCACTCCATTTGGAGTTTTGTAGCTCCAGATATGGCTCAAAAATCACAGCTGGCCGGATTTCCAATCTGCAGAATTGACCATATCTACAGTAACATGAACAATGACTGTTATTGCATTTTTGAATTGGTTCTGGCCATAATTTGGGGTAGGTTTCTTCATGAAAGTTGTTTGTCTATGTCTTAAATTGTTGCTGTAAAAATTTCTGGTCAATTGACCAAATCTACAGTGAGTTATGGCCAAATGAACAGTTACTATTCATTTGGTCATTCTGCAGAATCAGTTGCAGGGTATCCGGATTGGGGCCAAGTTTTGGTCCTCTTGATTTGGTCTTTTGGGCATGGTTTCTTCAGCAAAAATGTGCCATTATAAGCCTAGTTTCATGTCCAATTGGCCAAACACTAATTGGACCAACACAGCCAAAGTGATGGCTGTGTAATTGGACTGGATTCTCAGTCCCCATTCTGCTGTCTTTAGGCAGCATAGTCATTCTCTTTGCCAAGCCATTTTTTAGTCCAATTTATGGTCAACATATCTCAAATGGTCACTAATTGACCATTAGAGTGTTCTTTAACAGTTTCATAAGCCAAGTCAAAGTTTCACTTCTCAAAACCCTAATGTCCAACTCAATTTACCCATAAACCTCAATTAGCACACTAGTTCAACATCCATGCATATTCATACCTTAAACACCATTTCTAGCTCACTTTAAGTCCATTAAAACAATCAAAACCATTCCTCTATTAGGGCTGCCGAATTCTATGGTGGACATACACATGAATTTGTTTCATTTATTTCACAATTTCTCATCCATTACAAGCCTCAATCATGAAATTAATGAGTTTTAACTACATATATGCACTAACCTTGAATAGGGCAGATTTTTCCCAACTCAAACTTCACTTTCTTTCTTCTTCTTAGCTGCCAAAAGGTTTTTCAAGGTTGAGTGATCAATTTTGATGAAGGGACTTAAGGCTTTTGAGTTAAGGTGAGAGAGCTTTTCAAGCTTGAATGAAGAAAAGCAATGGAGGTTTTCCCTTGGCTATGGTGCGGCTGATTTTGGGGAAGAAGAAGGCTGCTGCTTTCTTTAATTATTTGGCCATATTTATCTCTTTTTATTTGTTAATTGAATGTTTGTTTAAATGTGATTGGTGGTAGCTTATTAAATGACATCATCATATGTCATAATTTGCTTTTTATTTCATTTTTCTTTTCTTTTCTCCACTACTCATTTCCAATTTAATTTCTAGTAATGTTTATTCATATTTTAGATCATAATAATTATTTACTCAACTGGACAAGTCGGTCAAAAATCACCTCTGAAGGTGAAATGACCAAAATGCCCTCCGTTTGGCTTAACGGGTCAAAATTGGCTGTACCAATTGAAAAATTTTTTCTAGGTATTTTCTTGGCATTCTAATGCCATGGGAACCTCAATAACCCTTTTCTAGAGTCCCAAAAATTATTTTATAATTTTTCCCCTGGGTCTAAGGCTCCTCGTTACGAGAACCGCAACTTCCCTCTGATTACCCTTCGCTTGGGCACCGGCTCATTTAACTTGGTCGTATTTTATTTCTAAAATTTTTACTAAATTTTTCTTATTAATATTTGAGTTAATTATGGTTCCTGACTTTAGTTTAAATATTTTTTCGGACGTTCTAGCTGTCCGGACCGATATCGGTCACCGGAACAGTAGAATGTATGGAGTTGCTACCGGGAGGGTGTTACATTGAGTTTGATACTGCTTTCATACTTATACTGTGTATGGGTATATGGTCATCTGTTGGCTCCTACTAGTTATATATGGAGGTAGGTGTTGATCAAGATGGAATCTGTTCCTCTAAGTAAATAGAGATAAAATCCTATGTTCATTTAATTGTTCTTGATGTTTCAAGTTCCTGGCCAGGACAGATAGATTTATTCAGAAAAGAGTTTCTGATGAAAAAATCTTTTTAATCAAGAACTGGAATTAAAAGAGAACATAATATTCATAGCAAATGGAGTTTGACATAAACCATGACTCCAGCTTGAGTTGGGATTTTGTAACAGAGAGATTCTAGTGCATGATAACATATGATTTTAGGTTCATTTAAGGTAAACCTTATTACTAATTGGGTGACCATGGCATGCTATGCTAGGTGTTAACCATGGTCTATGAGGTGCATAAAATGATTTAGAGAAATCATTTATGGTAAGAAAGAGTTCTGATGATATTAAGAGTTGATATCATGTCTCATTGCCAATTAGTGATGAGCCTAATAAGTCACACACATACACAAGTTATCACCTATTTAAATATGAATTAATTAATTAATTAAAGAGTTTAATTGATTAATTAAATACGTTTGGTTTGCAATTAAATTGCAAAGTCCCTAGCATGACTTGAAACCAAATCTAGATTATTGGATGTGTAGTATAAATTAAATTTATATTTAAAGGGTTTAAATATGAATTTAATTGATGAGAAATTAATTAATAGAGATTAATTAATTAATTTATATTTGATATAAATTAATTAGAAGAAGAAAATAATTATTTTGGGTTAAGAACTCAAAATTAAGACACAGGGGCATTTTGGTCATTTCATAGTGTGACACGTGGCACCATGAGATGGTGACACATGGGATTACACATAAGCTTGCCAAATGTTTTTTAATCATGTAAGATGATTAAAATCAAGATTAAATATAGGTTTGACACTTGGCACAATGTGATTGGGTCACTTAAACCTAGAGCTAATCAAAGGGTGACATGTGGCAAGGGTTTAATGTGTTAACCTAGCTATTTAAGTGTGGTTATGAAAAAAAAAATAACCAGTAGCCTCTCCTCTCCTTTGTCACGCCACTTTGAGGGTTTTCATCTATTCTTCTTCATCTCTCATCAATTCAAAGAGATTAGCCATCAATCTTTTGAATCAAGAACGCTAGAAATTGTTTCTAGTGTCCTATTTACATCTCTAATCTCTTAAAAGGCAGAACTTGAATTTCTAATTAATAGAAAAAGCTTGAGAAGCTGTTCAAGGGTTGCCATAGGTGTTCTTGGTGTGGACAAGCTAGAGGGACAACATTTGGTGTCCTGAAGACGAATCTCAAAGGCGCAGACACGCTGCAGTACATCAAGAGGTTAGTGTAATCGTTCTTGATTTAATCTAGGGTTCTAAAATTAATCTGATTAATTTTAAAATCTTAAATGGAAAATACAGATCCAAAAACATATTAAAAGAGTTTTAATATGTTGTTTATCATTGAAATCAAATAGATAAAAATAAATCTTACATGATGCATGTGACCCTAGGTGAAAATTTTTGAATTCAATGGTATAAACTTGTGTTTTTCACGCTTCCGTTCCTTCAATTGGTATCAGAGCCAGGTTATTTGCCATTTAGATTGTTGATTATATGATTTAATTGTGTGATTTGATCATGAGATGATTGATCATCGCTGGTTACAAAGCAAGGTGGCGGCATACTTGAAAAAAGACCATCAATGGTGTGCATGGTTTGGCTACCATGGGTGTTCAAGGTTTGGCTTTTAATTCTGCAATTGTTGTATGATCTAAGGCCTATTCTTTGACTAATTAAAGTGTTTAATTAGTGGTTTTAATCACACAATTAAATTATGATTCAAATCAGAATTTTAAAAAATTATTTGAATGTGATTCAAATCTGAATTTTTAAGAGTTGTTTGAATGTGATTCAAATCTGAATTTTTAAAGTTGTTTGAATCATATTTAAATCTGATTTTTTAAAATTGATTGAATAAAATTCAGATCTGATTTTTTAAAAAATGTTTGAATGTGATTCAAATCTGATTTTTTAAAAAATGCTTGAATGTGATTCAAATCTGAATTTTTAAAGTTGTTTAAACGTGATTCAAATCTGAATTTTTAAATTTGTTTGAATGAGATTCAAATCTGAATTTTTAAATTTATTTGAATCATATTCAAATCTGGATTTTTAAGTTGAATATGAGATATTCAATTTAATATAAGTATGTATGTTTTATTTAATTGTTAAATAGTGATATGCATGATGGATGATCATGGACTATAAAAGACCAATGTGATTGGATTTATTTCTTTTATGTTTCTTTGGGATTGTAAATTAATTAATTTATTTTAATTTATTTTGGGCATGTATTATTAAGTTTGTAATAATTTTTGGGTTGTAATTTCATTTATTTAAGTTCTTGTAAATTCGCCTTGGTATGCCAAGGATTACTATGTAATATTGGATTGCAAGAAGTTCAAGGAGGTCAAGAGCATTGGTGGGACCAGTGGGAGGAATTCAAGATCAAGTGTTGATTATGTACTCCTTCAGCAACTCTTGTAAAATGAATGAATGAAATGCACCTAGGAATGCCCTGATTCAATTCTTGGTGGCTCGATTGAATCCCTTAGAAAGTCCATGATCATACCATATTTACTGCTTATCCATGAATGCATGAGATGTATGGGAATGTATGCAATTATATGATATATGCATGCTAAATGGATAATGTGCAAAGTGAGACCTTAATAGTAATTAGAATGACTATAAAATCTTCCAAACAAATGATTAAGTTGGAAATGCTATAATTAAAGTAATTATAACATAGGCCCTCCATTGGGGCAATTATTTTAAGAAATTTTAAATAGTTGCATGAGATGCAATTAATTTAAGAGATTTTCTTAAGAATAATTGTTAAGCATGAGATGTTGTAAATATGTAAATGGTTTGGTGGCCAATATTGAATGTACCTGAGGACATTAAAATTATTTGCATAATTACTGGCTCAATGGGATCAACTTAACTAATGCAAGATAAGTCAATAATGGATGTACCTGAGATTTTGAGCATTAGGGGCTAGGTGAAGGATTGAACCTCACATGAGATGTGATGGGCAAGGAGTTGCTCACTTATAGTTTATTGTAATTCCAATAATGGATGTACCTGAGGATGATCAATAGAATTATAAGAATTCAATCACCCACTAGAAATCCAACCAACTAGGATTTCTGTTTCCTACTTTGGAAGTGTAGGATTCGCTAAGTTAGTGGGAGGACCAATTTGATTAAAAGACCATAATCATTTTGGTTAATTACATGATACATTTACTAATTAATTTGGTTATTTTCTGCAGTTAATTTTCTAATAAAAATGAGCACAAAACAACCACCACCATCCAATATCCTTGCAAGCATACTTGATCACAATAGGTTGACAGGACCTAATCATGCGATTGGCTAAGAAATTTGAAACTTGTCCTGAACCTTGAACATATAGGATATGTTCTAGATTCAAATGTTCCTGGTCCCTTACCTCCAGAGGCCACACAAGAGGAACATGAAACTTTGAACAAGTGGAAGGAGCATGATATGAGAGCTAAGTGTTACATGCTTGCTTCCATGAGTAATGAGTTACAGAAGCAACATGAGAACATGCAGAGTGCGAGTGAGATCCTCCTTCACCTATAAGAGTTATATGGTGAGCAAAGCAGGAATGCTAGGTATGAGATATCTAGACAGCTATTCCGTATGAGGATGTCTAAGGGACAGAATGTTGGGGATCATGTCCACAAGATGATTTGGCTGATTGAGCAGTTGGAACATCTTGACTTCAACATGGATTTCCAACTACAAACGGATTTGATCCTTCAGTCCCTTCCTGAGTCTTTTGGGAATTTTGTGACAAATTTCCATATGACTAAACAGGAATGCACCTTAGCTGGTTTACTCAACATGTTGGTTATTGCCCAAAAGAATATGCCAGGCAATAAAGGAAAAGAGGTAGCTTTGATTGCATCTTCTTCTACTGGAAAGTCCAACAAGAAGAAGGGCAATAAGAAAAAGAAATCTCAGATTCCTGGTCCTTCCAAGAAAATAGCTAAATAGAAAAGGAAGACTAAAGCTGATGGAGGCAAAGGAAAGTGTTTCCACTGCCAAAAGGATGGGCACTGGAAAAGGAACTGCCGGAGTATCTTGCTTCTCTGAAGGACAAGAAGGATACACCTTTGGAAGGTATGTCCATATCTTGTTATTTAGATTCTGATGATACTCATAGTTCATCTACAGCTTGGGTTTTAGATACTGGTGCCAGTTCTCACATTTCTAAAGATATGCAGGAACTAGCAAATAGTAGCAGCTTGCGTTCTCAAGATATTAGAGTCCGGATTGGCAATGGCTCAACTGTTGAAGCTTTAGCCATAGGATCTAAATCTTTTTACATGTTTGGACATGTTTTGTGTTTGGATAATATTTTATATGTACCTGATGCTTTTAAGAACATCATTTCTATATCTAGTTTGACTAGAAATGGCTATGAATTTCAGTTCACAGATGATGTTTGCAATATTTATTTTGGAAATAAATATGTTGGTTCGGGTTATATGAATGATGGTCTTTATTATTTGGATAATAATGACAAACACAAATTGAATACAAGTGATCTAAAAGAATACAATGCCATGGTGAAAACCAACTCAAGTTCAAAATATATTTGGCACTTAAGGTTATGTCATGTTGCAGAAGATAGGATTGCAAAATTGGAGAAAATGGGGATTCTATCCTCATTGGGCTCTGAGCCTACTCCAACTTGTGAATCTTGCCTTCAGGGCAAAATGACTAGATCACCCTTTGTTGGACAAGGACTAAGAGCTGAAATTATTTTGGAGCTAATACATAGTGATGTATGTGGTTCATTTAAAGAAATGGCTAGAGGGGGCTTTCATTATTTTATTACCTTTACTGATGATAAATCAAGGTTTGGGTATTTGTATTTGATGAAATACAAACATGAATCTTTTGAAAAGTTCAAAGAATTTAAATCTGAAGTAGAAAATCAAACAGGAAATAGTATTAAAGCTCTTCGATCAGATCGTGGAGGTGAATATTTGAGTACTGAATTTGATGAATACTTGAGAGAGCATGGCATTGTTTCTCAGCTGACTCCTCCAGGAATGCCAGAGTTGAATAGTGTATCTGAAAGGAGAAATCTGACCCTATTGGATATGGTACGTAGTATGATGAGCTATACTGATATGCCAATCTTCTTTTGGGGATTTGCATTAGAATCAACTTTGTATATTCTGAATAGGATTCCATCAAAATCAGTTTCTTCCACACCTTATGAGATATGGCATGGAAGAAAACCAAGTCTTAAGCATGTTAAGATTTGGGGTTGTCCAGCTTATATCAAAAAGCTGAACACTGATAAATTGGAGACCGGATCGTAAAAGGTCGATTTGTTGGATATCCAAAAGATAGTTTTGGATATTATTTTTATTTGCCTACTTCACAAAAGGTTGTGATAAGTAGAGATGCCACATTTCTTGAACAACAGTTTGTTCAAGAAGGAGGCAAAGGAAGGCAAATAGAGTTAGAATTGGAGAAT
Organism: Hevea brasiliensis; assembly: GCF_030052815.1. Classification (NCBI taxonomy): domain Eukaryota; kingdom Viridiplantae; phylum Streptophyta; class Magnoliopsida; order Malpighiales; family Euphorbiaceae; genus Hevea; species Hevea brasiliensis. The sequence continues at coordinate 43,027,553 of NC_079493.1, read as the reverse complement.
TCTGACCAACCAACAGATCAGATGGATATAGATCCATCTAGTCAACCTATACCTGTTGATGAAACATCTACAGCTGTTCCTCGTAGAACAACCAGGGTATCTCACCCACCAGTGAGATATGGTTTTCTTCATGAAGAAGATCAAGAGTTGTCTACTCATGAAGAAGTAGATCATGGAGATGATCCACTTACCTATGAAGAAGCTATATCAGATATAGACTCTTCAAAATGGATTGATGCTACGAAATCCGAGATTGATTCCATGTATAAGAATCAAGTTTGGGATCTTGTTGACCCAATTGAAGGTATTGTACCTATAGGGAACAAATGGGTTTTCAAGAAGAAAATTGGTTCTGATGGAAAGGTAGAGACCTATAAGGCAAGGCTAGTAGCGAAAGGGTTTCGCCAAAGGCAAGGAATCGACTATGAGGAAACTTTCTCGCCTGTTGCCATGCTTAAATCAATTAGGATTTTATTAGCAATAGCTGCATACTATGATTATGAGATTTGGCAGATGGATGTCAAAACAGCTTTTCTCAATGGATACATTGAAAAAAACATTTTCATGGAACAACCTAGGCGATTTGAATCCCAAGATGGTTCCAAGGTATGCAAGCTTAAGCGATCCATTTATGGGTTGAAACAAGCTTCGAGGAGTTGGAACATCCGTTTTGATGAAGCCATTAAATCCTTTGGTTTTATCAAAAATGAGGATGAGCCATGTGTATATAAGAAGGTTAGTGACAGTGCTATCACTTTCCTTGTCTTATATGTGGATGACATACTATTGATGGGTAATGACACAGGTATGTTGACGACTATAAAGGTATGGTTGTTAAATACATTCTCCATGAAAGACTTAGGGGAGGCTACCTATATTCTTGGGATTCGCATCTATAGAGATAGAGCGAAAAAAATAATTGGTTTATCCCAAAGTCTATACTTGGAAAAGGTGTTAAAGAGGTTTAACATGTTTGATTCCAAGAGACGATTGTTACCAGTGAGACATGGTATCCATCTTTCTAAAGAGATGTCTCCAAAGACACCTGAAGAAAGAGATAAGATGGCCAGGATTCCATATGCTTCGGCTATTGGAAGTTTAATGTATGCAATGTTGTGTACTAGGTCGGATATCGCATATGCTGTTAGTTTGACTAGCAGGTATCAATCCAATCCAGTTTGGAACATGGATAGTCACAAGAATATCCCTAAGTACTTGAGAAGAACTAAGGATTTATTCTTGATTTATGGAGGTAGAGACTTGCAATTGGATGGTTATACTGATTCTGATTTCCAATCAGATATCGATGATAGAAAGTCTACCTCTAGATATGTGTTCATTTGTAATGGAGGTGCAGTCAGTTGGAAGAGTTCCAAACAGAGCACGACTGCAGATTCCACTACAAAGGTTGAGTATATTCTTTGCATCGAATCTTTGCAAAGGAAGCTGTTTGGATAAAGAAGTTCGTGACAGAACTTACAGTAGTTCCTTCCATTGAGTCAACAGTTCCACTACACTGTGACAATAATGGAGCAGTCATACAGGCTAAGGAACTAAGGTCTCACCCAAAATCCAAACACATAGAAAGGCACTACCACGTTATCAGAGATATAGTTGGGCAAGGCAATATAGCCACGCAGAAAATAGCATCAACTGAAAAATCCAGCTGATCCATTCACTAAGCCTATGTCACAGACTTAGTTAGACCGACATCTTGAGAAGACAGGTCAAAGATATTGTAATGAATGGCTCTAGTGCTAGTGGGAGATTGTTAGTAGTATGCCATAGAGCATATCATCTAGTATGTATCTTGTACATATTTTTATTAATTAAAAAGGCATTTCCACTTTTTTGTTTACATAATATATTTATGTGTAATAGAAAAGGTCCATTGATATTTGGTTAGAAATATTATTCTTAAGTTGTTAAGAATATGAGTGACAATATTTCTAGCACAAAGTATCATAAATAGGTTCACAATCGAGGATACTTCATAATAAGGACATGACTTATCCAGAAAGATTTTATTCGTGTTTGTTCCCAAGTTATTTATATGAGATATAAATAAGATGGAATGGTGAGTCTCATGTCATATAACAAACATGATAGGAACTTATAAATGATAAGTAGGCCGAACCAGTGACACTTATGACAAGCACATGGAGTTTACTCTTGTCAATGTTTTGTCATAAATCATATCAGTGCATATGATCTTTAGACCTGAGATAGCACAGTTATCTTGTTTATAGGTAGTTTGAGTTTGATACTGCTTTCATACTTGTACTGTGTATGGGTATATGGGTATCTGTTGGCTCCTACTAGTTATATATGGAGGTAGGTGTTGATCAAGATGGAATCTGTTCCTCTAAGTAAATAGAGATAAAATCCTATGTTCATTTAATTGTTCTTGATGTTTCAAGTTCCTGGCCAGGACATATAGATTTATTCAGAAAAGAGTTTCTGATGAAAAAATCTTTTTAATCAAGAACTGGAATTAAAAGAGAACATAATATTCATAGCAAATGGAGTTTGACATAAACCATGACTCCAGCTTGAGTTGGGATTTTGTAACAGAGAGATTCTAGTGCATGATAACATATGATTTTAGGTTCATTTAAGGTAAACCTTATTACTAATTGGGTGACCATGGCATGCTATGCTAGGTGTTAACCATGGTCTATGAGGTGCATAAAATGATTTAGAGAAATCATTTATGGTAAGAAAGAGTTCTGATGATATAAAGAGTTGATATCATGTCTCATTGCCAATTAGTGATGAGCCTAGTAAGTCACACACATACACAAGTTATCACCTATTTAAATATGAATTAATTAATTAATTAAAGAGTTTAATTGATTAATTAAATACGTTTGGTTTGTAATTAAATTGCAAAGTCCCTAGCATTACTTGAAACCAAATCTAGATTATTGGATGTGTAGTATAAATTAAATTTATATTTAAAGGGTTTAAATATGAATTTAATTGATGAGAAATTAATTAATAGAGATTAATTAATTAATTTATATTTGATATAAATTAATTAGAAGAAGAAAATAATTATTTTGGGTTAAGAACTCAAAATTAAGACACAGGGGCATTTTGGTCATTTCATAGTGTGACACGTGGCACCATGAGATGGTGACACATGGGATTACACATAAGCTTGCCAAATGTTTTTTAATCATGTAAGATGATTAAAATCAAGATTAAATATAGGTTTGACACTTGGCACAATGTGATTGGGTCACTTAAACCTAGAGCTAATCAAAGGGTGACATGTGGCAAGGGTTTAATGTGTTAACCTAGCTATTTAAGTGTGGTTATGAAAAAAAAAAATAACCAGCAGCCTCTCCTCTCCTTTGTCATGACACTTTGAGGGTTTTCATCTATTCTTCTTCATCTCTCATCAATTCAAAGAGATTAGCCATCAATCTCTTGAATCAAGAACGCTAGAAATTGTTTCTAGTGTCCTGTTTACATCTCTAATCTCTTAAAAGGCAGAACTTGAATTTCTAATTAATAGAAAAAGCTTTAGAAGCTGTTCAAGGGCTGCCATAGGTGTTCTTGGTGTGGACAAGCTAGAGGGACAACATCTGGTGTCTCAAGACGAATCTCAAAGCGCAGACATTGCGATTACATCAAGAGGTTAGTGTAATCGTTCTTGATTTAATATAGGGTTCTAAAATTAATCTGATTAATTTTAAAATCTTAAATGGCAAATACAGATCCAAAAAAATATTAAAAGAGTTTTAATATGTTGTTTATCATTGAAATTAAATAGATAAAAATAAATCTTGCATGATGCATGTGATCCTAGGTGAAAATTTTTGAATTCAATGGTATAAACTTGTGTTTTTCACGCTTCCGTTCCTTCACGTTCTACTATTCCAGTGACCAGTGTCTGTCCGGACAGCTAGGATGCCTAGAACTACGCTTAAATATTATTGAGGAGACATAGAATAATAGCAATGAAATGTAACCAAGTTAAACGAGTCGAGAACCATAGCGATGGGTGACCGCACCGGGAAGTTGCGGTGTAGATCGTTGACTAGCCCTGGACCACTAGAAACCCTGGAAAATATTTTTAGGACTTAAATAAACGTATATTGAAGTATAAATATCATTAGAAATATCAAAGAAAAATTAATTAATTAGTACAAAGAAAAACGAGAAATCGAGAAAATGACAAAACTCGGTGTTACCGAAAAGGGAATGCAACCCGAATAGGGGCATTGTGGTCATTTGACACCACGAGTTGCCTTTTGACCTAAATGTCCATTAAAAATAAATGATATTAAACTTTGAAAATACCATGAAAATTAAAATGGTGGTCCATTATAGAAATAGTGAAAAAAATTGAGGTAAATGTGAGAATTTAAAAACTTGGAATAAATAACCATTTTATTTCTTTAGTGCTCCACTAACCTTAACTTTGGGACACCTTAAGGGACACTTGGATTGCTGAAAACCCATCTTCAACCTCACTTTGCAAAACCAGCTGAATCCTTTCTCCCAAGGTCCATCCATGGCCGTCCATGGTGAGAGCTCAAGTTCACCATGTTCTAGCCACTTTTTCCATTAGGTTCCTTCACTAAACTTGACCACCATACCTTGGGCAGCATACTAGGAGCAAGAAAGTTAAGTTTTGGTGAGGTTTTGAAGAACTTCAAAAGTGGTAAGTGAGTGTTTTCAATCTTGTTTCATTAAAAGTGTAACCAAGGTTGTAGGTAGTTGGTTTATGGAAGAATTTTTGAAGTTTGATGTTTTAATGGAGACGTACATTTTGGCAGCCAAGGAAATTCCATATATGTAGCTTGTTTTTACTTGTTTATGGTTGTCTAAGATGTTGTTATTGATGGCAGCTTGGATATGTGTATAATGGTTTGAATTTGGACATGTAAATGAGGTATGTCATGTGGTTAATTACTGTAATTGGAATTGGAAAAATTTTGAGTTATAATGTGTTTGTCAAGAGTGGTTACAAGCTGCCAAAATGACCAAAAATATGAATTAAAGTGTGTTAATGTTATGGGACAAACCAGAATTGGCATGGAAGAGTTAATTTGGTAAGTGTTGGATGTGTAATTGGTAAGGATGAACAATGTTTAATAGGGCAGTGTATGTTTTGGCTTAGAACCTTAAGTGTGTGACTCCAATTGGAGGTGAAACTAGGCACAAAATGTGCCAACTTTCATGAAGGAAGCCTACCAAAATTGTGCCTAGAAGGTAACTTGAAAAATGACCAAATCCGGATTAGTAAATTGAAAGCCTGAAAATTGACCATTTGGGTAGCAGTTGGTGTTTTGGCCATAACTCACTCAAAAAAAGTCCAATTGACTTAAAATTTTTACCATGAATAGTTTAGACATATATCTACAATTCTTATGAAGACACCAAAGCCCAGAAATGGCCAGAACCAAGCCAAATAGCTTGCAAAAATTCAGGTCCAAAAACTGGCCAAACCAAAAGTGACCTAAAAATGACCTAAAGTTACCATTTTGGTACATTCTATCCAGCATTGGTAAATTGACCAAAACTTGGCCTACACAACTTAGAATGACATGAAATTTAGCCTCGCGTGCAATAAGACATGGTCCTATAAGTTTGTAGTTTGGACCGAAACCCGAAAATCGAGGGAACTAGGTCATCCGGTTAGGTCAAATCAGCATACCGAAATCCAGCAAATTACAATAAAATGCAATATACATGAAAATGAATTTGGTAACATGTACCAACACTAAAAGGCTATAAAATGTGATATATTGGTAACATTAAACCTAATTCGCCTAGAGTGCATCGAGGGTCAACATTTTAGGTTGACTAAAGAAAATAATAGAATTCAATAAATTAATCATTAAGCCTTATTGTTAGAGACAATTTAAATAAGTAATAAACACTTCAAATTGTGTGTTTCAGTTAGCAAAGACTCAGGGAAGGGGAAGGAAACACTGAGTCAGGCCCAAGAGACATTTATCAGAGGTTTGTGCATGACAGTTATTTCTTTTGACTTTTCAATTGAAATAAATTATGAGAATTTTGTATGTTATTGTTTTGAATTGTGAAAAATTGTTTGAATGGAAATTTGATGGATACTTATTGTTTTAAAATATTGCAATTGGTTTGAAACCACAGCTATCATGTATATTGATTGAATTCCTCACTAGCTTGTCTAGTGGGATGAATTGACTTTGAATTCCCTCTTTGGCTGAAGTGTTGAGGTGTGTGCCTATTGAGGACGAATAGAATCAGTACTCATATTATTGCTAGCTAGCTATGTTATTCCTCACTAGCCATTGGCGTTTGGGATGAATTGGACTTTGGAACATGATTAAGCTATGTGTATGATTTATTGATATTTATTGTGATATTGTGAAAGGGAGTTTAAATTCTTTATGACATTCACTGTCTTTGAATTTAACTATGGTTTTAAGTATCCACTATTTATACGACTTATGATTTATGATTAAGTTGCATTTTGTTAATGCTGTGCACCACTGAGACATTGGCTCAGTGATAGCTTTTCATTGCTGTCGCAGGTAGACAGACTGACAGGACAGCAGACTAGGCTGCTAGTGCTACATTGAGAGTTCATTGGGTATATTGAGTATACCATACTTTGCATTTTGTATTGTAATGTATGTTTACTGTATGTATATATTGTTCTTAGTTTTGAGCAGTTGTAAATTAAAATTGTACATTGAAGTTGTAAACTAAATTTGTAAATTATTTTGGCTTGTAAATATTGTGATATATTTCTTTTATTTCAGCTTTTGAAAACACTAGAAAATTATGATGGATTTGAATTCACAAATGTTGAGAAACTTATTATGTTGATTGGATATTGGAGTTTGGGATTGAGAAAAATATTGGAAGTGCTTTTTATAGGGTTTTGAAGAACTGTTTTATTCAAAATATAGATGGCACTTTGCCAAAATTTTTATAGAAATTATTAATGCTTCAAATGTGTTATCTGGTTTCATTTCAGTTAAAATTTTTTTTTTTACACTTGTAAATAGTGCTCACCACTGTAAAAAGAAGTAAGAAAAGGTTTAAAACCCCTTGTAGTGTAGTTAATGGGTTATCAATAGATGAAGTTTGGTAATTCATTATGTATACTATGGGATCATGTTATGCCTTATAGAGGAGTAGGGTGTGACATGTTTTAGTAGTTTCAGAGCTAGTTTTTAAATTCTATTTTCACCTATAATTTGAATATTCTTTCTTTATAGTATAACTGCTCAATGTCATTGTTTGATACATACAGTACATTACATTATAAATATGCACTAACGGGAGGAAATCTCCTTGTGTTATTTATTCAGGAGGTCTAAGATCCTTGAATTGACTATGGAAGAGGGTGATCGTTTAGTCGATCAATCGATAGAGGTTGAGGTGCAAGGGGATGCCCCAGCCCTACACAATGTCAGTGGATCAGCTGCACCAGGCCCCTCAATACCGCAGTTCCTTGCTCAGTTCGCTCAGCAGATGGCTACAATGTTTTAACAGATGGCTGGTAACATGCCTACTCAAGTCCCACTACAGACAGCAGTGGTACAACCAAAGTTTTCTACTAGGCAGTATGACAAATTGATGAAATATGGGGCTACTGAGTTTAAGAAGACAATAGATCCTCTAAAGGCAAAACAGTGGTTAGAGAGAATGGATAGGGTGTTCAAGAAGCTACATTGTACAAAGGAGCTCAGATTTGAATATTCAGTGTCTCTGCTACAGGGGGATGTATATGACTGGTGGAAAACCATTCCCCATAGTCTGGTAGAACCTTCAGTGCTAACATGGAATGATTTTTTACTGGAGTTCAGACAAAAATATGTCCCTGATGCTTATGTGGACCAGAAGCTGCAAGAGTTCCTAAGTCTAAAATAGGGGAGTAAATCAGTGGATGAATATGAAAGGAAATTTTCCCGCCTGAGTTATTATGCAGTAAGTCTACTCTCTACCAGTAGGGAGAGAAGTAAGAGATTTGAAACCGGCTTGAAGCCTCGTATCAGATTACAAGTTGTCGGATTCAAACATAACAACATCTCTGAGCTTATTTCTCAAGCACTAGAATTAAAAAGAATTGAATCTGAAGCGGTCCCTGAAAAAAAGAAATCAGAGAAGACAGAAAAAGAGGGAAAGTCAGTAGAACAGAGTTCCAATGGTCCTACTAGAAAGAGGAAGAACCATGGGGGACACAGCAAAGGTGGTAAGAAGTCTGGTAGGGGAAGATATTCAAGACAGAAACCTCCTCTATCTGGTCAGCAGAGTACCAGAAGTTCCTACCCTCCCTGCCAATGTGAAACTTGTGGAAGAAATCATGGTGGGGTGTGCTATAAGGCCATAGGAGCCTGTAATAACTGTGGAGACACAGGGCACTTTGCTAAAGATTGCACCAGTACTCATAGAGTTGGACCACCTCCTACTACTGCAGAAGGGTCAGATTAGAGTCCTGTCACCAGAGGTTCACAACAACCTGGCAAAGGTAGAGGCAGGGGTAGAGGTAGTCCAGCAGGCAGCCAAGGCACTGTGAATCAATCAGAGCAAGGCAGTGCTTCAGTCAGAGTCTACGCAATGAGACAGAGAAAAGAGGTCGAGACATCTGATGTTGTGGCTGGTACCTTTTCAACTTTTAATTAAGATGTGTTTGTGTTATTTGATTCGGGTTTACCCATTCTTATGTGAGTACTAGCATAATTGATTGCATTGCTGTTCCATGTACAAAAATGGACTTTAAGGTGCTAGTAACAAGTCCGCTAGGATAAGAGGTCAGGGTTAATAGAATGTATAGGGATTGTCCGTTGGTGATCCAAGGACATGCTTTTCTATATAATCTTATTGAAATGCCCTTCAGAGATTATGATATCATCTTGGGCATGGATTGGTTAGCCAGGCATCACGCCATGATTGACTGTATACTGAAGATAGTCACTTTTGGTCTCCCTCAGTACAGTGAAGTGGTAATACACGGGGAGAGGCAATTATTGCCATCAAACATCATTTCGGCTGCACTAGCCAGAAAAATGATCAGAAAGGGGTATGAAGCATGCTTGGCACATGTGGTAGACACCCAAGTGGAGAGTCCAGCATTGAGGGACATCCCTACAATATATGACTTTCCAGATGTGTTTCCTGATGAATTGCCAGGATTACCTCCAGAATGAGAGGTGCAATTTGAGATTAATGTTATGCCTGGTGTGGATCCAATCTCCATAACACCATACAGAATGGCACCAGCAGAGTTGAAGGAGTTAAAGGTACAGTTGCAAGAACTACTTAAAAAGGGCTTCATCCGCCCTAGTGTGTCACCTTGGGGAGCGCCAGTATTGTTTGTTAAAAAGAAAGATGACACTCTTCGCTTATATATTGACTACCGGCAGTTGAATAAGGTGACAATAAAGAACTAATATCCATTGGCTCGCATTGATGATCTATTTGATCAGTTGAAGGGTGCAGCTGTATTCTCTAAAATTGATTTGTGATCTAGTTATTATCAGTTAAAAGTGCAAGAGCAGAGTATTCCAAAAACTGCTTTCAGAACTCGATATGGCCACTATGAGTTTCTAGTAATGCCATTCGGGTTTACTAATGCTCCAGCTGCTTTTATGGATCTGATGAACACTATCTTCAGACCATATCTCGACTAGTTTATGGTGGTGTTTATTGATGATATTTTGATATATTCGAGGAATGCAGAGGAGCATGATAGACATCTGCGAATTGTACTGCAGACTTTAAGGAAGAAACAGCTATACGCCAAATTGTCAAAATGTGAATTTTGGCTGAAAAAAATCTCCTTTTTGGGACTTGTTGTGTCAGCTGAAGGGATCAAGGTAGATTCCAGCAAGGTAGAAGCTATCCTTAATTGGAAGCCACCCAGGAATATCACAGAAATTCACAGCTTTTTGGGCTTAGCTAGATATTACCGCTGGTTTGTGACAGGGTTTTCTATGTTAGCCTTTCCACTGACCAAGCTACTTCAGAAAGATGTAAAATTTCAGTGGATAGATAAATGCCAGTAGAGTTTTGATGAGTTGAAGAGGTGTCTGACTGAAGCTCCAGTCCTTACTTTACCTACACCGGGTAAAGAATACACAGTTTATAGTGATGCTTTTCACAATGGGTTAGGCTGTGTACTGATGCAAGATCGAAATGTCATTGCTTATGCATCACGCCAGCTGAAACCGCATGAGAGGAACTACCCAACACATGATTTAAAGCTTGCAGCTATTGTTTTTGCTCTGAAGATCTGGAGACACTATTTGTATGGAGAGAAATGCTATATTTACATAGATTATAAGAGCTTGAAGTACTTGGGCACCCAGAAGGAGTTGAATTTGAGGCAGAGGAGATGGTTAGAACTGATTAAAGACTATGATTGCTTAATAGACTATCAGCCAGGGAAAGCAAATGTGGTGGCTGACGCCTTAATTCGCAAGACTATGGCAAGTCTTAGATTTTCTCTTTTGTCCATGGTATATGAGTTGAAAGCACAGCATGCTAGTTTGGAGATTGATGATGAGGGACAGACAGTAGTTGCATGGCATGTATAGCCAGTGTTGATTGATCAGATTAGAATGGCTGCTCAGAGTGATGATAAATATCAGAAGCTACTGAAAGAAGTCCAACAGGGCAAGAAACCTAAATTCTTTGTGAGAGATGATGGTTTACTACTACATCAGGGCAAAATGTGCGTTCCTAGTGATGTGGAATTGAGACAGATCATTATGAAGGAAGCATATGAGTCTCCTTTTGCTATGCATCCTGGTGGAACTAAAATGTACAGAGGCCTGAAAGAGCATTACTGGTGGATGGGTATGAAGAAGGATATAGATAAATTTGTTTCCAAATGCCTAACTTGTCAGTAAGTAAAGGCAGAACATCAAGTACCAACTGGTTTGTTACATCCATTGCTAGTACCAGAGTGGAAATGGGAACGGATAACTATGGATTTTGTGATGCGACTTCTAAAGACACAAAATAGTCATGATGCAGTATGGGTTATAGTTGACAGACTGACCAAGTCTGCTCACTTTTTGCCAGTTCGGATGGACTACAGCCTGGAAAGATTGGCCAGATTGTACATATATGAAATTGTAAAATTACATGGACTGCCAGTATCGATTGTATCTGACAGAGATCCTAGGTTCACTTCTAGATTCTGGGGTAGTCTTTAGAGAGCCCTAGGAACTACATTGAACTTCAGCACAGCATTCCACCCACAGATAGATGGCCAGTCTAAGAGGGTAATTCAGATATTAGAGGATATGCTACGAGCTTGTGTGATTGAGTTTGAAGGTAGTTGGGATATACACTTGCCTTTGATTGAGTTTGCTTATAACAATAGCTACCAATCAAGCATTGGGATGCCTCCATATGAAGGTTTGTATGGCAGGAAGTGTAGAACTCTCCTATGTTGGGATGAAGTAGGTGAAAGAAAGATGATTGGGCCAGAAATTGTTCAACAGACAGAGGAATAGATCAGATTAATTAGAGATCGACTCAAGGCTGCATCAGATCATCAGAAGTCCTATGTTGATCTAAAGAGAAGAGACATTGAATATGCAGTGGGTGATAAGGTATTCCCTAAAGTTTCTCCTTGGAAGAGGATTATGAGATTTAGCAGAAAGGGGAAACTGAGTCCTCGTTTCATCAGACCATATGAGGTTCTGGAAAGAGTGGGTCCTTTGGCATATCGGTTAGCATTACCTCCAGAGCTAGAAAGGATACACAGTGTCTTCCATGTGTCCATGTTAAGGAGGTACAGATTTGACCTATCTCATATATTATCAGTTAAAGAGATTGAGGTAAATCTAGACCTCTCATATGAGGAAGAACCCATAGAAATTCTGGCATATGAGGTGAAGCAGTTGAGGAACAAACAGATACACCTAGTTGAAGTGCTGTGGAACCATCATTCAGGCTAGGAAGCTACTTGGGAACGTGAAGAGGATATGAGGAGACAGCACCCACAGCTGTTCAGAGACTGATGCCAGGTAAAATTTCGAGATGAAATTTATTTTAAGGGGGGGAGAATTGTAACACCCCTATGTTCGATAGTGCATTCTACTGTTTCAGTGACCATTGTCTATCCGGACAGCTAGGATGCCTAGAACTACGCTTAAATATTGGTGAGGAGACATAGAATAATGAAATATTAGAAAAGAAAATACAAAAAAATAAAGGAAAAATAATAGCAATGAAATGTAACCAAGTTAAACGAGCCGAGAACCATAGCGATGGGTGACTGCACCGAAAAGTTGCGGTGTAGACCGTTGACTAGCCTTGGACCACGGGGAACCCTGAAAAATATTTTTAGGACTTAAATAAACATATATTGAAGTATAAATATCATTATAAATATCAAAGAAAAATTAATTAATTAGTACAAAGAAAAATGAGGAATCGAGAAAACGACAAAAATCAGTGTTACCGAAAAATTGGGAATGCAACCCGAATATGGGTATTGTGGCCATTTGACGTCCCGAGTTACCTTTTGACCTAAATGTCCATTAAAAATAAATGATATTAAACTTTGAAAATACGATGAAAATTAAAATGGTGATCCATTATGTAAATAGTGAAAAAAATTGAGGTAAATGTGAGAATTTAAAAACTTGGAATAAATAACCATTTTATTTCTTTAGTGCTCCACTAACCTTAACTTTGGGACACCTTAAGGGACACTTGGAATGCTGAAAACCCATCTTCAACCTCACTTTGCAAAACCAGCTGAATCCTTTCTCCCAAGGTCCATCCATGGCCGTCTATGGTGAGAGCTCAAGTTAACCATGTTCTAGCCACTTTTTTCATTAGGTTCCTTCGCTAAACATGACCACCATACCTTGGGCAGCATACTAGGAGCAAGAAAGTTAAGTTTTGGTGAGGTTTTGAAGAACTTCAAAAGTGGTAAGTGAGTGTTTTCAATTCTTGCTTCATTAAAAGTGTAACCAAGGTTGTAGGTAGTTGGTTTATGGAAGAATTTTTGAAGTTTGATGTTTTAATGGAGATGTACATTTTGGCAGCCATGGAAATTCTATATATGTAGCTTGTTTTTACTTGTTTATGGTTGTCTAAGATATTGTTATTGATGGCAGCATGGATATGTGTATAATGGTTTGAATTTGGACATGTAAATGAGGTATGTCATGTGGTTAATTGTTGTAATTGGACTTGGAAAAATTTTGAGTTATAATGTGTTTTTTGAGAGTGGTTACAAGCTGCCAAAATGACAAAAAATGTGAAGTAAAGTGTGCTAATGTTCTGATACAAACCAGAATTGACATGGAAGAGTTAATTTGGTAAGTGTTGGATGTGTAATTGGTAAGGATGAACAATGTGTAATAGGGCAGTGTATGTTTTGGCTTAGAACCTTAATTGTGTGGCTCCAATTGGTATGAGACCAATTGGAGGTGAAACTAGGCACAAAATGTGCCAACTTTCATGAAGGAAGTTTACCAAAATTCTGCCTAGAAGGTAACTTGAAAAATGACCAAATCCGGATTAGTGAATTGAAAGCCTGAAAATTGACCATTTGTGGAGCAGTTGGTTTTTTTGCCATAACTCACTCAAAACAGGTCCAATTGACCTAAAATTTTTACCATGAATAGCTTAGACATATATCTACAATTCTTGTGAAGACAATAAAGCCCAAAAAGGGCCAGAACCAAGCCAAATAGCTTGTACAATTTCAGATCCAAAAACTGGCCAAACCAAAGGTGACCTAAAAATGACCTAAAGTTACCATTTTGGTACATTCTGTCCAGCATTGGTAAATTGACCATAACTTGGTCTACACAACTCAGAATGACCTGAAATTTTGCCCTGCATGCAACAAGACATAGACCTACAAGTTTGTAGTTTCTACCAAAACCCAAAAACCGAGGGAACTAGGTCATCTGGTTAGGTCAAATTAGTATACCGAAATCTGACAAATTGCAATAAAATGCAATATACATGAAAATGAATTTGGAACATGTACCAACACTAAAAGGCTATAAAAAGTGACATATTGATAACATTAAACCAAATTCACTTAGAGTGCATTGAGGGTCAACATTTTAGGTTGACTAAGGAAAATAATATAATTCAATAAATTAATTATTAAGCCTTATTGTTAGAGACAGTTTAAATGAGCACTGAAACACTTTAAATTGTGTGTTTCAGTCAGCAAAGACTCAGAGAAAGGAAAGGAAACACTGAGTCAGGGCCAAGAGACATTTATCAGAGGTTTGTGCACAATAGTTATTTCTTTTGACTTTTCAATTGAAATAACTTATGAGAATTTTGTATGTTATTGTTTTGAATTGTGAAAAATTGTTTGAATGGAAATTTGATGGATACTTATTGTTTGAAAATATTGTAATTAGTTTGAAACCACAGCTATCATGTATATTAATTGAATTCCTCGCTAGCTTATCTAGTGGGATGAATTGACTTTGAATTCCCTCTCTGGCTGAAGTGTTGAGGTGTGTGCCTGTTGAGGACAAATAGAATGAGTACTCATATTATTGCTAGCTAGCAATGTTATTCCTCACTAGCCATCGACTTTTGGGATGAATTGGACTTTGGAACATGATTAGGCTGTGTGTATGATTTATTGATATTTATTATGATATTGTGAAAGGGAGTTTAAATTCTTTATGACATTCACTGTCTTTGAATTTAACTATGGTTTTAAGTATCCACTATTTATATGACTTATGATTTATGATTAAGTTGCATTTTGTTAATGTTGTGCACCACTGAGACATTGGCTCAGCGATAGCTTTTCATTGTTATCGCAAGTAGACAGACTGACAAGGCAACAGACTAGGCTGCTAGTACTACATTGAGAGTTCATCGGGTATATTGAGTATACCATATTTTGCATTTTGTATTGTAATGTACGTTCACTGTATGTATATATTATTCTTGGTTTTGAGCAGTTGTAAATTAAAATTGTACATTGAAGTTGTAAACTAAATTTGTAAATTATTTTGGCTTGTAAATATTGTGATATGTTTTTTTTATTTCAGCTTTTGAAAACACTGAAAAATTATGATGGATTTGAATTGACAAATATTGAGAAACTTATTGTGTCGATTGGATATTGGAGTTTGGGATTGAGAAAAATATTGGAAGTGCTTTTTACAGGTTTTTGAAGAACTGTTTTATTCAAAATACAGATGGCACTTTACCAAAATTTTTACAGAAATTATTAATACTTCAAATGTGTTATCTAGTTTCATTTCAGTTAAAAATTTTTTTTTTACACTTGTAAATAGTGCTCACCACTATAAAAAGAAGTAAGAAAAGGTTTAAAATCCCTTGTAGTGTATTTAATGGGTTATCAGTAGACAATGTTTGGTAATTCATTAGGTATACTACACGATCATGTTATGCCTTACAGAGGGGTAGGGTGTGACAATATGAGGTTCCGGAGAGAGTGAGTCGTCTGGCATATCGAGTGGCATTACCTCCAGAGTTAGAAAGGATACATAATGTCTTCTATGTGTCCGTGTTGAGGAGGTATAGATCAGACCCATCTCATGTTCTACCTGTTGGGGAGATTGAGTTGAATCCAGACCTCACATATGAGGAAGAACCTATAGAGATTCTAGCATATGTGGTAAACCAACTGAGGAATTAGCAGATACCATTGGTTAAAGTGCTGTGGAACCATCACTCAGGCCAGGAAGCTATTTGGGAGCGTGAGGAGGACATGAGAAGACAGCACCCACAACTATTCAGCAACTAAAATTAGGTAAAATTTCAGGATGAAATTTCTTTTAAGGGGGGGAGAATTGTAACACCCCTATTTAAAGCAGTCTATGCATTCTACTGTTCCAGTGACTAGTGTTTGTCAGGATAGCTAGGATGTCTGGAATTACATTTAAATGATAATGAAGAGACATAAAATGATGGAATAAATGATAAAAAAAAATACATGAAAAATTAAGAGAAAAATAAAAGAGTTGAAATGTAACTAGGTTAAATGAGCCGGAACCGTAGCGATGGGTGACTGCACCAGGAAGTTATGGTGAAGACAATTGCTAACCCTAGGTGAAGGAGCGGAAGCATGAAAAACATAAGTTTAGACCATTGAAATTCAAAATTTTTCTTCAAGGGTCACATGCATCATGCAAGATTTATTTTTATCTATTTGATTTCAATGATAAACAACATATTAAAACTCTTTTAATATATTTTTGGATCTACATTTGCCATTTATGATTTTAGAATTAACATATTAATTCACTAGAACCCTAGATTAGATCAAGAACAAGTGCACTAACCTGTTTGATGCACTGCAGTGTGTTTGGCACCTTTGGGATGCGCCTAGGACACCAGATGTTGTCCATCTAGCTTGTCCACACCAAGATCACCAATGGCAGCTACTTGAACAGCTTCTAAAGCTTTTCCAATCAATTAGAAAATTAGGTTTTGCCTTTTGAGAGATTACAGATGTAAATAGGATACTAGAAATGATTTCTAGTATTTTTAATTCAAGAGATTGTTGGGAAATCTCTTTGAATTGATGAGAGATAAAGAAGATGAAATGGAGAGGTGCTTTGGGGTGGCACCAATGAAACAAATAGCAGCTAGGTAGTTTTCTTTTCATCCTTTCCCTTATATAGCTAGGTCACTACTTAAAACCCATGCCACATGTCACCTTCTTATTGGCTTTAGGTTTAATTGACCCAATCACATTGTGCCAAGTGTCAAACCTATATTTAATCCTAATTTTAATCACCTTGCATGATTAAAAGACATTTGGCAAGCTTATGCGTAGTGCCATGTGTCACCATCTCATGGTGCCATATGTCACCTTATGAAATGACCAAAAACCCCTGTGTCTTAATTTTGAGTTCTCAACCCAAAATAATTATTTCGCTTCTTCTAATCAATTTATATCAAATATAAATTGATTAATTAATCTCTATCAATTAATTTCTCATTAATTAAATTCATATTTAATATAACAACTCTATTTACATAGCCTGGTATATTTCACTATTCCGATGATCGGTGTCGGTCTGGATAATTAAGGGGATTAGAACCACACTTAAGACAACTAGATAAGCCCTGAACACAAATAATTAGTAACTGTCAATTGGTTAAGTATAAATAAGAAAAACAGAATATAAGAAGTTAAATGAGCCGAGAGCACAGCGATGGGTGTCCTTTTCGGGAAGGACTGCGAGGTCAATTTAAACTCCAATTTTGAACCATAAAATGTGACGCTGCGGTCCTTAGGACTATTACAAACACAGTGGAAAAGAGAAAATCACGAAAAAGAATTATTAAGCCAGTCAAATAATTAGGTCAGGGATCCATAAGAAATATTGAATTATTTGCAAATCGGGTTGAACCGGCAAGGGGCAATTTGGTCAATTCACCGCGAGAGCTGACTCCTGACCTAACTGCCAAATAAAATTGAAGAAAATAAAATTTTAGAATTGGGAATTAAATTAAAGAACTAATGGAAAAATAAATAGAAAAAAAAGGAAGAAAAAGGAAAAGTAAAAAGTGATGACATCATGCATGACCTCATGCATGATGCAATAATAGTTATAATTAAAATTTATTTTATTTAAATTTTGGTCTTCCTAAGGGATAAACTAATAAAAGAAAAAGAAAAGAAAAAAAATAAGAAAACACTCATCTTCATCCTTGCCATCCCTCACCTCTCTCTCCCTCTCTCTCTCACCAAAACTCCATTGAAGCTTACACTCAAGCTTGAATTCCCTCACTTAACCCTTATATTTTCTATAAATATCTCATCAAAGCTTGTTACCTTAACTTAAGAAGAAGATTGAAAGAGGGAAGAAAGGGCAAAAGATAGAGAATTGAAGGATTTGAAGTTCTAAGAAAGGTTAGTAAGCTAAACTTGTATTTTTAGCTTAATTCTAGTGTTTATGATTGAATGAACTTAGAAATTAACATCAAATGAAACAAACATAATTGTATGTGGACTATACATGAATTTTAGCCAGCCTAGGGTTGATGGGAATTGGAGTGTTTGATGAAGTTATAATATGATTTGGAGCTTGGGTAATGTTGAATATGTTATTAGTGTAATGATTTGATTAGGAATTAATCAATGGCATGAACTAGGGTTTTGGCACCTAGGGTTTGGAAGACAAAAGTGTGAAAATTTATTAAATGATGTGTTTGACTTTTTTGGTGATGAAAAATGGTCATTTGTGACCAATTGATGTGTGTTGAAAGTGTTAGAATTAGGTTTAGATTCGGACCAGTTATGGGCAGTATGCATGCAGCATGACCAAGGTCCCTTTCAGGGACCAAAACTAAAAATTTACAAGCCCAATTGGTGTGAGTGCAATTGAGAATGAAACTAGACACAAAATGACACATTTTTCATTTAGGAATCATGCCCAAAAAGTGACTAAAACCTAGTGACCAAATTGACCAAATCTGGACTTAGGCAATCTGACCTGTACAAAAATGACTAAATGAACAGTGTTTGTTCATTTGGCCATAACTTGGGCTAGATAGGTCTAGATGATCTGAAATTTTACCAGTAGAAAGCTAAGATATAGACCTAAAACTTTCATGAAGAATACAAACTCAAATTATGCCCTTAACCAAGTCATTTGGCCACCCAAAATTGGTAACCTAAAACTGCCAGAACCAGTTTTGGTGCCCAAAAATCTGGGTTAAGCCAATCCGGCAGCCATGATTCAAATGGCTATAACTTGAGCTACAAAACTCCAAATGGAGTGATTTAAAAATAGAAATAAAGTTAATACAATAAGGAACAATTTCTATGAAGAAACCTTAGCCAAATTCTAATAGCAACATAACCAATGGAATAGTACAAAATAGGACACCAAAACTGAAAATTGGTAATTTTGCTTAAAAGACTTAAGTTTTGAGAAAACAACCAAAACCAACAAAATTGGTGACCATAATGTGGTATGTGAGTATAGTTGGACTTTCCATACCTTTTAGGCATAAGAAAGTCAATATTTTGACTTGAATAGTACTATGAAGAGTAACTTCAACATGAAAGTATTCAATAGTGAAGTTTAAGCATAATGAGATTAATTATTGGAATTATTATGAAGTAAAGATACTAAGACAATATAAATTTTGTGTTTCAGCTGAAAAAGACTCGGAAGGTCTGAGAGACTGAGTTAAGGCCTAGAGGGGACTCACATCAGGTTTGTACATAATAAACCCTATTTAAGCATTTTATCATTGAAAAATTGATTTAATACGCATTATGAGTTTAAGAACTTTTGTGTTGCCACTTTGTGAATGAAAATGTAACTTTAGAAATTGATTTGATTTTTGTAGGCAATATTTGAATAAATTGTTTTAAATTGATTTCGGATTCACACTTAGCATGACAATGCCATATTATTGCCCTATTTATAGGGTTGAGATCGATTATTTTCCTCCCTTTCTGGTTTACTAGTTGAGGTTGTAGATCGGATGAGTACTCATTAGCTAGCTAGCCACCTCCCTCATTAATTTCGATTAGTGGGGTTGTAGATTGCTTTGTCATGGTGTACAACGCGGCATTGATCGTAAATTTTGTGTCATGGCTTAAATTGTGTATGAATTGGCAACATTGTGTTTATTAAATTATTTGACCCAAAATTGTGTTATAATGCGTTATGATAATTTGTGAAATGTAATTGTGCAATATTTAAATTGTGTTTTATCAATGAATGTTTTATGTATTGTATTTCAAATTTTTATTATGCACTACTGAGTATTTTTATACTCAACGATAGCTTATTTTGCTGTCGCAGATTAGGGCAAGGAGAAAACAGCAGAGTGAGCTACTACTGAGATAGTGGACTTCACTGATCCTTTTTGTACGGGTATTTATTTATACCCTTGTAATTATTTGATGTAAACATTGTAGTACTCTATGTATCAATGTAAAATTGAGCAGTTGTATAATAAATTGTAATAACATTATTTTGGATTTTCTTTTCATAAATTAAGTACTATATGCAATGTGAATGAAATTGTAAAGTATTTTGAGATGAAAAATTTTTGGTTGAATTGTGGAATTGTGATGATTTGAGTTGATTTGAGTTGGAAGTTGTGGAAAAATTTATTATAAGTGTTTTTTTTTAGGTAATTGAAGAACTGTTTTCTCAAAATACAGATGGCACTCTGCCGAAATTTTTAGAAAATTTGCGGAAAAATAAAATGGACAAAAATTTTTACTAATTTTGAAACTTCAATTAAATGTTTTTAATTCCTACTAAAACGCTCACCACTTCCAAAATGTAAGAAAATGGTTTTAAAATCCTTTGTAGTGTACTTAATGAATTATCGGTAGGTAAAGTTCGGTAGTTCATTAGGTATTCTACGGGATGATGTTATGCCTTACAGAGGGATAAGGTGTGACATGTTTTAGTGGTATCAAAGCATGGTTTTGCAATAAATTTTGACTATGTATGTGAATTTTTCTTTGATAAGTACAACTGCTCAGGTGTCTTTAATTGATACATATGACATATTTACATCATGAATATACACTAACGGAGGTCAACCTCCATGTGTTTGATCTCAGGAAGTAGAAATTTTTGGGAAATAGAATGGAAGAGGGAGATCATTCCGTGGAATAATCTGTTGAGGCTGAGGTTCAAGGGGAAGCCTCAGCGCTCCAGAACATGAGTGGGTCAGCCACTCCAGCTCCTACTCTAGCGCTGTAGTTTCCTACTCAGTTTGCACAGTAGATGGCTGCATTTTTCCAACAAATGGTAGGAAATGTGCCACCTCAAGTTCAGATGCAAGAAACTATAGCACAACCACAGTCCTCGGCTCGGCAATATGAAAAATTGATGAAATTTGGGGCCATCGAGTTTAAGGGCACTGTGGATCCACTGGAGGCAAAACAGTGGTTGGAAAGAATGGAACGGGTTTTCAGAAAGCTGCAGTGTACTGAAGAATTAAAATTTGAATATTCAGTATCTCTTCTCCAAGGGGATGCATATGAATGGTGGAAGACCATCCCCCACAGCCTGGTTGAGCCACCTGTGTTGACCTGGTCAGACTTTTTGAGGAAGTTTCGACAGAAGTTGGTTCCCGATGCTTATGTGGATATAAAGTTACAGGAATTTTTGAGTTTGAAACAAGGGGACAGAACCGTAGCAGAATAAGAGAGAGATTTCTCTCGACTGAGCCACTACACTAGAAGCTTAGTCTCCACCCCCAGAGATAGGTGTAAGCAGTTTGAGTCCGGGTTAAGGCCGAATATGAGAATGCAAGTTGTGGGATTCAGACTCCAAAATTTTTCTGAGCTGATTTCACAAGCCCTGGAACTAGAAAGGATAGAATCAGAAGGGGCAGTGAAGAAGGGTACACAAGAGAAAGAGAAGACTGAAAAGACTACTGATCAAGCACCTGAAAGTGGTTCAGGAAAGAGGAAACAGTCTGGGGGATCTAGCTCTTGCAGATCTGGCAGAGGTAGATTCTCTAGCCAAAGACCATCCCAGACTGGTCAGCAGACCCAACAAGCTTATCGAGGACCTTTATCAGTCTGGCAGTGTGAAACCTGTGGTAGAACACACAGTGGGGTGTGTTTCAAGGCCATAGGTGCATGCTATAACTGTGGAGGGAGCGGACATTTTGCTGAGGATTGTACTAGTCCACGCTGATCTGGACCTTCTGCTACATCTGAGGGATTAGCCCAAGTCTCTACATCTAGAGGGCCACAGCTAGCTATTAGAGGTAGAGGTAGAGGTAGGGGTCCTGGTAACACTCCTAGAAGTCAAAGCATTAACTACCAAAGACCCAATGGCGCACTACCAGATCGTATACCATGCATCAAAGGGAGGAGGCTGAAACATCAGACATAGTAACTGGTATTTTCCCCATCCTTGATAAGATGTATATGTGTCATTTGATCCTTGCTCCACACATTCATATGTCAGTGCTAGTGTGATGTGTTCTACTGTTATCCAGTGTGTACAAATGGACTATGATGTGCTAGTAACTAGTCCATTAGGTCAGGAGGTTAGGGTCAATAGAATTTATAGAGACTGTCCTTTGGTGATCCAATGACATGTCTTTTTGTCAGATTTGATTGAAATGCCCTTTAGAGATTATGATATTATCTTGGGCATGGATTGGTTAGCCAGGCATCACGCCATGATTGACTGTAGACTGAATGCAGTCACTTTTGGTCTCCCTCTGTATGATGATGTGTTAATACATGGGGAGAGGCAGTTATTGCCGTCAAATATCATTTCAGCTACACTGGCCAAAAAATTGATTAGGAAAGGATGTGAGGCATACTTAGCATATGTGATAGACACCCAAGTGGGTAGTCTAGCATTGAGGGACATCCCTACAGTATGTGACTTTTCGAATGTATTTCCTGATGAATTGCCAGGAATACCTCCAAAAAGAGAAGTGCAGTTTGAGATTAACGTTATGCCTGGTGTGAACCCAATCTCCATAACACCATACAGAATGGCACCAGCAGAACTAAAAGAATTGAAAGTATAGCTGCAAGAGCTACTTGATAAGGGCTTTATCTGCCCTAGTGTGTCGCCTTGGGGAGTGCCAGTGTTGTTTCTAAAGAAGAAGGATGGCACTCTTCTGTTATGAATTGACTATCGACAGTTGAATAAGGTGACAATAAAGAATAGATACCCATTACCCCGCATTGATGACTTATTTGATCAGTTGAGGGGTGCAGCTGTGTTCTCCAAAATTGACCTGAGATCTCGTTATTATCAGCTGAAAGTACAAGAGCAGAGTATTCCTAAAACTACCTTTAGAACCTATTTTGGCCATTATGAGTTCCTGGTCATGCCATTCGGGTTAACTAATACTCCGGCTGCTTTTATGGATCTGATGAGCACTATCTTCATACCATACCTCCACCAGTTTGTAGTTGTGTTTATAGATGATACATTGGTTTATTAGAGGAATGCAGAAGAGCATGATAGACATCTGCGGATTGTACTACAAACTTTGAGGGAGAAACAGCTATACGCTAAATTGTCAAAGTGTGAATTTTGGCTAGAAGAAATGTCTTTCTTAGGGCATGTAATTGGAAGCCACCCAGAAATATTACAGAGATTCACAGTTTCTTGGGGTTAGCTGGATACTGCCACCGTTTTGTGAAAGGATTCTCCATGTTGGCATCTCCATTGATCAAGCTGCTTAGGAAAGATGTGAAATTTCAGTGGACGGACAAATGTCAACAGAGTTTTGATGAATTGAAAAGGTGTTTGACTGAGGCTCCAGTCCTAGCTTTACCTACATCGAGTAAAGAATATACATTTTATAGTGATGCTTCTCACAATGGGTTAGGCTGTGTGTTGATGCAAGATCGAAATTTCATTGCCTATGTATCACGTCAGCTGAAACCGCATGAGAGGAACTATCCGACCCATGACTTGGAGCTTACAGCTATTGTGTTTGCTCTTAATATCTGGAGGCACTATTTGTATGGGGAGAAATACTACATCTACACAGATCATAAGAGTTTGAAGTATTTGGGCACCTAGAAAAAGTTGAATTTGAGACAGAGGAGATGGTTAGAGTTGATAAAAGACTATGATTGTTTGATAGCCTATCAGCCAGGGAAAGCTAATGTTGTGGCTGACGCCTTAAGTCGCAAGACTATGGCAAGTCTATGGGTTACTCCTTTGTCTATGGGACATGAGTTGAGATTATTACATGCCAGTTTAGAGATTAATGATGAGGGGTAGACAACAGTTGCATGGCATGTACAACCAGTGTTGATTGATCAGATCAGAATTGCTGCTCAGAATGATCAGAAGTATCAGAAATTGTTAGAAGAAGTCTGACAGGGCAAGAAACCAGAATTCTCAATAAGAGATGATGGTTTATTGCTACACCAGGGCAGAATGTGTGTTCCTAATGATGTTGATTTGAGGCAGATCATTTTCAAAAAAGCACATGAGTCTCCTTTTGTCATGCACCCTGGTGATACAAAAATGTATAGAGGGCTAAAGGAGCATTATTGGTGGATGGGTATGAAAAGAGATGTAGCAGAGTTTGTTTCCAAATGCCTAACTTGTCAGCAAGTGAAGGCAGAGCATCAAGTAGCAACTGAGTTGTTACATCCACTACCAGTGCCAGAATGGAAATCGGAGAGAATAATTATGGATTTTGTGAAGGGACTTTCGAGGACACAGAAGAGTCAAGATGCAGTTTGGGTCATTATTGACAGACTAATCAAGTCTGCTCATTTTCTGCCTGTTCGGATGGACTATAGTCTAGAAAAATTGTCCAAGTTGTACATTGATGAGATAGTAAGACTGCATGGAGTGCCAGTATCCATCGTATCTGACAGAGATCCTAGGTTCACTTCTAGATTCTGGGGTAGTCTTCATAGAGCCCTAGGAACTAGATTGAACTTCAGTATGACATTCCACCCACAGATCGATGGCCAGTCTGAAAGGGTAATTCAGATCTTAGAGGACATGCTACGGGCTTGTGTGATTGAATTTGAGGGCAGTTGGAATACACATTTGCCTT
Source organism: Hevea brasiliensis (assembly GCF_030052815.1). Lineage (NCBI taxonomy): Eukaryota > Viridiplantae > Streptophyta > Magnoliopsida > Malpighiales > Euphorbiaceae > Hevea > Hevea brasiliensis. Next base: position 43,003,067 of record NC_079493.1, on the reverse strand, counting down.
TGATTGAGTTTGCTTACAACAACAGCTACCAATCAAGCATTGGGATGCCTCCATATGAAGCTTTATATGCCAGAAAATGTAGAACCTCATTTTGTTGGGATGATGTGGGTGAAAGAAAGATAATTGGGCCTGAAATTGTTCAGCAGACTGAGGAGAAAATCAGGGTGATCAGAGATCGACTTAATACTACATCAGACCGTCACAAGTCCTATGTTGATCTAAAGAGAATGTGTCACACGCTACCCCTTTGTAAGGCATAACATGATCCCGTAGTATACCTAATGAATTACCAAACTTTGCCTACTGATAACCTACTAAATACACTACAAGAGATTTTAAACCTTTTCTTACTTCTTTTTAGAGTGGTGAGCACTATTTACAAGTGTTAAAAAAAATTTTTAGCTGAAGTGAAACAGCTAACACATTTGAAGAATTAATAATTTCTGTAAGAATTTTGGCAAAGTGCCATCTGTATTTTGAATAAAACAGTTCTTTAATAACGTATAAAAAAGCACTTCAATTATTTTGTTCAATCCCCAAACTCGAATATTCAATCAACACAATAAGTTTTTCAACAATTTTCAACTCAAATCCATAATAATTTTCCAGTGTTTTCAAAAGCTGAGATAAAAGAATATATCACAATATTTACAAATCAAAATAATTTACAAATTTAGTTTACAACTTTAATGTATAATTTTAATTTACAACTACTCAAAATGAAGAATAATATATACATACAGTGAACATACATTACAATACAAAATACAAAATATGGTATACTAAATATACCCGATGATCTTTCAGTGTAGTACTAGCAGCCTAGTCTGCTATCCTGTCAGTCTGTCTGCTTGCAACAGTAATGAAAAGCTATCGCTGAGCCAATGTCTCAGTGGTGCACAACATTAACAAAATGCAACTTTAAATCACAAATCATAAGTCATATAAATAATGGATACTTAAAACCATAGTTAAATTCAAAAGACAGTGAATGCCAATAAGAATTTAAACTCCATTTCACAATATCACAATGAATATCAATAAATCACACACACAGCTTAATCATGCTCCAAAGTCCAATTCATCCCAAGATGCGATGGCTAATGAGGAATAACATAGCTAGCTAGCAATAATATGAGTACTCATTCTATTCGTCCTCAACAGGCACATACCTCAATACTTCAGCCATAGAGGGAATTCAAAGTCAATTCATCCCACTAGACAAGCTAGTGAGGAATTCAATCAATATACATGATAGCTGTGGTTTCAGACCATTTACAATATTTGCTTAGTTAAAGTTTCATAATTTAGTTTTTATCCCCCATTTCTTTCACTATTCTTTTAATGTGTCACAATTTAATTTTTCATGACATTTCTAAAGTGTAATATCATTTATTTTTAAAGGAAATTTAGGTCAAAAGACAATTCGGGGTATCAAATGACCACAATGCCCCTATTTGGGTTGCATTCCCGATTTTTCGGTAACACCGAGTCTTGTCGTTTTCTCGATTTCTCGTTTTTCTTTGTACTAATTAATTAATTTTTCTTTGATATTTCTAATGATATTTATACTTCAATAATTCTTTAATTATGTCTTAAAAAATGTTTTTCAGGGTTCCCTGCAGTTCAGGACTAGTCAACGGTCTACGCCTCAACTTCCCGGTGCAGTCACCCATCGCTATGGTTTTCGGCTCGTTTAACTTGGTTACATTTTATTGCTATTATTTTTCCTTTATTTTTCTTGTATTTTCTTTTCTTGTATTTCATTATTTTATGTCTCCTCACCCATATCTAAGTGTAGTTCTAAGCATCCTAGCTGTCCGGACAGACACTGGTCACCAGAACAGTAGAACGCACTACCGAACATAGGGGTGTTACAATTCTCCCCCCTTTAAAATAAATTTCCTCTCGAAATTTTTCCTGGCATCAGTCTCTGAAAAGTTGTGGGTGTTGTTTCCTCATACCCTCTTCACGTTCCCAAGTAGCTTTCTGGCCTGAATGATGGTTCCACAGCACTTTAACTAGGTGTATCTATTTATTCCTTAGCTGCTTTACCTCATATGCCAGAATTTCTATGGGTTCTTCGTCATATGAAAGGTCTGGATTTTACCTTAATCTCTTCAATTGATAGTACATGAGATAGGTCAGATTTGTACCTCCTTAACATAGACACATGGAAGACACTGTGTGTCCTTTCTAGCTCTGGAGGTAATGCCAACCGATATACCGAAGGACCCACTCTCTCCAGAACCTCATATGGTCCGATAAAGCGAGGACTCAGTTTCCCCTTTCTGCCAAATCTCATAATCCTCTTCCAAGAAGAAACTTTAAGGAATAACTTATCACCAATTGCATATTCAATATCTCTTCTCTTCAGATCAATATAGAACTTCTGATGGTCTGATGCAGCCTTGAATCGATCTCCAATCAATCTGATCTTTTCCTATGTCTGCTGAACAATTTATTGCCCAATCATCTTTCTTTTACCTACTTAATCCCAACATAGGAGAGTTCTGCACTTCCTGCCATACAAAGCTTCATATGGAGGCATCCTAATGCTTGATTGGTAACTGTTGTTATAAGCAAACTCAATCAAAGGCAAGTGTATATCCCAACTACCTTCAAACTCAATCACACAAGCCCATAACATATCCTCCAATATCTGAATTACCCTCTCAGACTGGCCATCTGTCTATGGGTGGAATGCTGTGCTGAAGTTCAATCTAGTTCCTAGGGCTCTCTGAAGACTACCCCAGAATCTAGAAGTGAACCTAGGATCTCTGTCAGATACAATTGATACTGGCACTCCATGCAGTCTTACAATCTCATTTATATACAATCTGGCCAATCTCTCCAAACTATAGTCCATCCGGACAGGCAAAAAGTGAGCAGACTTGGTTAGTCTATCAACTATAACCCATACTACATCATGACTATTCTATGTCCTCGGAAGTCCCATCACAAAATCCATAGTTATTCGTTCCCATTTCCACTCTGGTACTGGCAATGGATGTAACAAACCAGTTGGAACTTGATGTTCTGCCTTCACTTGCTGACAAGTTAGGCATTTGGAAACAAATTCAGCTATATCCCTCTTCATACCCATCCACCAGTAATGCTCTTACAGCCCTCTATACATTTTAGTTCCACCAGGGTGCATAGCAAAAGGAGACTCATGTGTTTCCTTCATAATGATCTATCTCAATTCCACATCATTAGGAATGAACATTCTGCCCAGATGTAGTAGTAAACCATCATCTCTCACAGAGAATTCAGGTTTCTTGCCCTGCTGGACTTCTTTCAGTAGCTTCTGATATTTATCATCACTCTGAGCAGCCATTCTGATCTGATCAATCAACACTAGCTGTACATGCCATGCAACTACTGTCTGTCCCTCATCATCAATCTCCAAACTGGCATGCTGTGCTTTCAACTCATGTACCATGGACAAAGGAGAAACTCTGAGACTTGCCATAGTCTTGCGACTTAAGGCGTCAGCCACCACATTTGCTTTCCCTGGTTGATAGTCTATTAAGCAATCATAGTCTTTAATCAGTTCTAACCATCTCCTCTGCCTCAACTTCAATTCCTTCTGGGTACCTAAGTACTTTAAGCTCTTGTGATCTGTGTAAATGTAGCATTTCTCTCCATAAAAATATTGTCTCCAGATCTTCAGAGCAAAAACAATAGCTGCAAGCTCCAAATCATGTGTTGGGTAGTTCCTCTCATGTAGTTTCAGCTAGCGTGATACATAAGCAATGACATTTCGGTCTTGCATCAGTATACAGCCTAACCCATTGTGAGAAGCATCACTATAAACTGTGTATTCTTTACCTGGGGTAGGTAAAGTAAGGACTGGAGCTTCAGTCAAACACCTCTTCAACTCATCAAAACTCTGCTGACATTTATCTGTCCACTAAAATTTTACATCTTTCCGAAGCAACTTAGTCAGTAGAGAAGCTAACATAGAAAACCCTTTCACAAATCAGTGGTAATATCCAGCTAAACCTAGAAAACTGTGAATTTTTGTAATATTCCTGGGTGGCTTCCAATTAATGATAGCTTTTACCTTGCTGGAATCTACCTTGATCCCTTCAGCTGACACAACATGTCCCAAGAAGGAGATTTCTTTCAGCCAAAATTTACATTTCGACAATTTGGCGTATAGCTGTTTCTCCCTTAAGGTTCGCAGTACAATCTGTAGATGTCTGTCATACTCCTCTGCTTTCCTCGAATATATCAAAATATCATCAATAAACACCACCACAAATTGGTCGAGATATAGTCTGAAGATATTGTTCATCAGATCCATAAAAGTAGCTGGAGCATTAGTTAACCCGAATGGCATTACCAGAAACTCATAGTGGCCATATCGAGTTCTGGAAGCAGTTTTTAAAATACTCTGCTCTTGCACTTTCAATTGATAATAACCAGATCGCAAATCAATTTTGGAGAATACAGCTGCACCCTTCAACTGATCAAACAGATCATCAATGCAAGGCAATGGATATTTGTTCTTTATTGTCACCTTATTCAACTATCGGTAGATAATACATAAGTGGAAAGTTCCATCTTTCTTCTTAACAAATAACACTGGCGCTCCCCAAGGTGACACACTAGGGCGGATGAAGCCCTTTTCAAGTAGTTCTTGCAACTGTACCTTCAACTCCTTCAACTTTGCTGGTGTCATTCTATATGTTGTTATGGAGATTGGATCCACACTAGGCATAACATTAATCTCAAACTGCACCTCTCTTTCTGGAGGTAATCCTAGCAATTCATCAGGAAACACATCTGGAAAGTCATACTGTAGGGATGTCCCTCAATGCTGGACTCCCCACTTGGGTGTCTACCACATGTGCCAAGTATGCTTCACACCCCTTTCTGATCATTTTTCTGGCTAGTACAGCCGAAATAATGTTTGATGGCAATAGCTGCCTCTCCCCATGTATTACCACATCACTGTACTGAGGAAGACCAAAAGTGACTGTCTTCAGTCTACAATCAATCATGGCGTGATGCCTAACTAACCAATCCATGCCCAAGATGATATCATAATCTCTGAAGGGCATTTCAATGAGATCAGATAGAAAAGTGTGTCCTTGGATCACCAAAGGACAATCTCTATACATTCTATTGACCCTAACCTCTTGTCCTAGCGAACTTGTTACTAACACCTCAAAGTACATTTTTGTACATGGAATATCAATGCAATCAATGATTCTAGCACTCATATAAGAATGGGTAGAACCCGGATCAAATAATACAAACACATCTTGATTAAAAGTTAAGAAGGTACCAGCCACAATATTAGATGTCTCAGCCTCTTCTCTCTGTCTCATTGCATAGACTCTGACTGGAGCACTACCTTGCTCTGATTGATTCATTGTGCGTTGGCTGCCTACTAGACTACCTCTACCCCTGCCTTTTACCTCTACTAGGTGGTTGTGAACCTCTAGTGGCAAGACTCTGAACTGACCCTTCTGCAGTAGTAGGAGGTGGTTCAACTCTACGGGCACTGGTGTAGTCCTTAGCAAAATGTCTTGTGCCTCCACAGTTATAACAGGCTCCTATGGCTTTGTAGCATACCCCACCATGAGTTCTTCCACAAGTTTCGCATTGGCGGGGAGAGTAGGAACTTCTAGTACTCTATTGACAAGATAGAGGAGGTTTTTGTCCCGAATATCTTCCCCTACCGAACTTCTTACCACCTCTGTTGTGTCCCCCAAAGTTTTTCCTCTTTCCAGTAGGACCACTGGAACTCTGTTCTACTTACCTTCCCTCTTTTTCTGTCTTCTCGGATTTCTTTTTCTCTGGGGCTGCTTCTAACTCAATTCTCTCTAATTCCAGTGCTTGAGAAATAAGCTCAGAGAAGTTGTTATGTTTGAATCCGACCACTTGTAATATGATACTAGGCTTCAAGCCGGTTTCAAACTTCTTACATCTCTCCCTACTGGTAGAAAGTAGACTTACTACATAATGGCTTAGGCGAGAAAATTCCCTTTCATATTCAGCCACCGATCTACTCCCCTGTTTTAGACTTAGGAACTCTTGCAGCTTCTAGTCCACATAAGCATCAGGGACATATTTTTATCCGAACTCCCGTAGAAAATCATTCCATGTTAGCACTGATGGTTCTACCAGACTACAGGGAATGGTTTTCCACCAGTCATATGCATCCCCCTGTAGCAGAGACACTGAATATTCAAATATGAGCTTCTCTGTACAATGTAGCTTCTTGAACACCTTATCCATTCTCTCTAACCACTGTTCTGCCTCTACAGGATCTACTGTCCCCTTGAACTCAGTAGCCCCATATTTCATTAATTTGTCATACTGCCTAGCAGAAGACTGTGGTTGTATCACTGGTGTCTGTAGTGAGACTTGAGTAGGTATGTTACCAGCCATTTGTTGGAACATTGCAGCCATCTGCTGAGCGAACTGAGCAGGAAACTGCGGTATTGAGGGGGCTGGCGTGGCTGATCCACTAAAATTGTGTAGAGCTGGGGCATCCCCTTGCACCTCAGCCTCTATAGATTGATCAACTGAACGATCACCCTCTTTCATAGTCAATTCGAGGATCTTAGACCTCCTAAACAAATAACACAAGGGGATTTCCTCCCGTTAGTGCATATTTATAATGCAATGTACTGTATGTATCAAACAATGACATTGAGCAGTTGTACTATAAAGAAAGAATATTCAAATTACAGGTGAAAATAGAATTGAAAAACTAGCTCTGATACCACTAAAACATGTCACATCCTACCCCTCTATAAGGCATAACATGATCCCGTAGTATACCTAATGAATTACCAAACTTCGCCTACTGATAACCCATTAAATACACTACAAGGGATTTTAAACCTTTTCTTATTTCTTTTTAGAGTGGTAAGCACTATTTAAAAGTGTTAAAAAAATTTTTGAACTGAAGTGAAATAGCTAACACATTTGAAGAATTAATAATTTCTGTAAGAATTTTGGTAGAGTGCCATCTGTATTTTGAATAAAACAGTTCTTCAAAAACCTGTAAAAAAGCACTTCAATTATTTTATTCAATCCCCAAACTCCAATATTTAATCAACACAATAAGTTTCCCAACAATTGTCAACTTAAATCCATAATAATTTTCCAGTGTTTTCAAAAGCTGAGACAAAAGAATATATCACAATATTTACAAACCAAAATAATTTATAAATTTAGTTTACAACTTTAATGTACAACTTTAATGTACAATTTTAATTTGCAACTGCTCAAAACCAAGAATAATATATGCATACAGTGAACACACATTACAATACAAAATGCAAAATATGGTATACTCAATATACCCGATGATCTCTCAATGTAGTACTAGCAATTACTAGCCTGCTCGATCTACCTGCGATAGCAATGAAAAGCTATCGCTGAGCCAATGTCTCAGTGGTGCACAACATTAACAAAATGCAACTATAAATCACAAATCATAAGTCATATAAATAATGGATACTTAAAACCATAGTTAAATTCAAAAGACAGTGAATGTCAATAAGAATTTAAACTCCATGTCACAATATCACAATGAATATCAATAAATCACACACACAGCTTAATCATGTTCCAAAGTCCAATTCATCCCAACAGCCGATGGCTAATGAGGAATAACATAGCTAGCTAGCAATAATATGAGTACTCATTCTATTCGTCCTCAACAGGCACACACCTCAATACTTCGGCCAGAGAGGGAATTCAAAGTCAATTCATCCCACTAGACAAGCTAGTGAGGAATTCAATCAATATACACGATAGCTGTGTTCAGACCATTTACAATGTTTTTTAAGCAATAAGTATCCATCAAATATCATTAAGACAATTTTTCACAATTTGAATAATAATAGACAATTTATCATAATTCATTTCAATTGAAAATTCAAAAGAAGTAACTGTTGTGCACAAACCTCTAATAAATGTCTCTTGACTCTGACTCAGTGTTTCCTTCCCCTTCCCAGAGCCTTTGCTAACTGAAACACACAATTTGAAGTGTTTCAGTACTCATTTAAACTATCTCTAACAATAAGGCTTAATAATTAATTTATTGAATTCTATTATTTTCCTTAGTCAACCTAAAATGTTGACCCTCGATGCACTCTAAGTGGATTAGGTTTAATGTTACCAATATATCACATTTTATAGCCCTTTAGTATTGGTATATGTTACCAATTTCATTTCCAAGTATGTTTTATTTTATTGCAATTTGTCGGATTTAAGTATTCTAATTTGACCTAACCGGATGACCTAGTTCTCTTAGTTTTCGGGTTTCAGTCCAAACTACAAACTTGTAGGTCTATGTCTTATTGCACGCGGGGAAAAATTTTAGGTCATTCTAAGTTGTGTAGACCAAGTTATGATCAATTTACCAATGCCGGACAGAATGTACCAAAATGGTAACTTTAGGTCATTTTTGGTTCGGCCAGTTTTTATACCCAAACTTGTGCAAGCTATTTGACTTGCTTATGGTCATTTCTGAGTGTTGGTGTCTTCATAAGAATTGTATATATATGTCTAAACTATTCATGGTAAAAATTTCAGGTCAATTGAACTTGTTTTGGAGTGAGTTATGGACAAAACACCAACTACTGCCAAATGGTCAATTTTCAGGCTTTCAATTCACTAATCCGGATTTGGTCCTTTTTCAAGTTACCTTCTAGGCAGAATTTTGGTAAGCTTCCTTCATGAAAGTTCGCACATTTTGTGCCTAGTTTCACCTCCAATTGGTCTCATACCAATTGGAGTCACACACTTAAGGTTCTAAGCCAAAACATACACTGCCCTACTACACATTGTTCATCCTTTACCAATTACACATTCAACACTTACCAAGTTAACTCTTCCATGCCAATTCTGTGTAACACCCCTATGTTCGGTAGTGCGTTCTACTGTTCCGGTAACCAGTGTTATCCAGACAGCTAGGATGCCTAGAACTACACTTAAATATGAGTGAGGAGACATAAAATAATGAAATACAAGAAAAGAAAATACAAGAAAAACAAAGGAAAAATAATAGTAAAGAAATGCAATCAAGTTAAGCGAGCCGAGAACCCTAGCGATGGGTGACCGCACCAGGAAGTCACGGCGTGGACCGTTGGCTAGCCCTGGACCGCGGGGAACCCTGAAAAATATTTTTAGGACTTAAATAGACCCTTATTGAAGTATAAATATCATTAGAAATATCAAAGAAAAATTAATTAATTAGTACAAAGAAAAGTGAGAAATCGAAAAATAGACAAACCCGGTGTTACCGAAAAATCGGGAATGTAAACCGAACAGGGGCATGTAGTCATTTGACATCCCAAGTTTTCTTTTGACCTAAATGTCCATTAAAAAATAAATAATATTACACTTGGAAAATGTCATGAAAAATTAAATTAGGGGTACCTCATATAAATAGCAAAAGTGGAGTGTGATTTGAGTAATTAGCTCTTAAACATATTAAATTATTTTCTTAAGTGAGTGGAGCACTATGGGAATTTAATAAACACTAAGTGGGCAGATTACTCCACTAAAACTTCATCTTCCTCATTCATTCAAACACCATGGCCGAAATGAAGAGCTCCTAAAGTCCTCCCATGGCCGCCCAAATGCATGGCTCTTTACACCCATTTTCAAGCTACATTTTTTTTACTTATCTTCATTAAAGTTTATCCCCACGTCACAAGGAAGAGTTTGATAGCAATTTTAAGAAGTTTTAGTGAAGATTTAGCAAGTCCCAACAATAGGTAAGTTTGTGTTTTTGATTGTTGCTTTGTTAAAGTTTGTAAGGATGTTATGGGTGTTTGATTTATGGAGAAATTTTTGAGGTTTGATGTTGAATGGGGATGTGTACTTTTGGCAGCCATGGAAACACTTTGAAGGCAGTTTATTTTTGCTTGTAAATGGCAAATTAAATGATTGATTAAATGTATATTGTGTAGGAAATTGTTTGGGTGATGTATACTTAGTATATGTAAATGTGAATTGAAATTTGAAGCTTAGAAATTAATGGAATGTAAAGGTACCATTGTGGCAGGTTGTTAACTCTTGAAGAATGCTGGAATTCATGCTTGGTTTATGGTATATTAATGTTGAATTGTGTTGGATGTTAGGGCAGTTTGAGTGTATATATGATGGTGTGAAGTTGGACATGAAAAAAAAGTGTTATGTTTAGGTGATTGAATTGTTGTAAATTTGGTTTGAAAAATTTTGCACTATATGATGTATGTTGAATGTAATTGTAAGCTGCCAAAATGACCTATAATATGTTGTGAATTATTTTTAGGTTATGGTACAACCAGAATTCGCTTGAATGTTGAGTTTGGTAAGTGTTAAAAGTTATCCTTGATGTGTATGAAAGAAATGCAATAAGGCAGTTTGAGTTTTAGGCCTAGAACTTTAAGTGTGTGGCTCCAATTGGTATGAGATCAATTGGAGGTGAAACTAGGCACAAAATGTTCCAACTTTCATGAAGGAAGCATACCAAAATTCTGCTTGCAAGGTAGCTTGAAAAATGACCAAATCCGGATTAAGTGCAAATAAGGCTTGAAAATTGACCATTTGGGCAGCAGTTAGTATTTAGGCCATAACTCACTCAAAACAGGTCCAATAGACCTGAAATTTTGACCATTAATAGTTAAGACCCATATCTACAAGTCTTATGAAGACACCAAAGACCAGAAATGACCATAAGCAAGTCAAATAGCTTGCACAAGTACGGGTCCAAAAACTGGCCGAACCAAAATTGACCTAAAATGACCTAAAATGACCAATTTTGGTGCAATTTGACCAGCAATAGTAAAATGACCTCAGAATGACCTGAAATTTTTCCCCATGTTCCATAAGACATAGATCTACAAGTTTGTAGTTTTGACCAAAACCCGAAAACTGAGGGAACTAGGTCGTCCGGCTAGGTCAAACTAGTATCTCAAAATCCAGCAAATTGAAAGAAAATGCAATATACAAGGAAATGAAATTGGTAACATGTACCAACCCTAAAAGACTATTGAACATGAAAAATTAGTAACATTAAAACCTAATTTACCTAAAACGCATCGAGGGTCGATATATTAGGTTAATTAAGCAAATAATAGCATTCAGTGAATTATTTATCAAACATTATCGTTAGAGACAGTTTAATTAAGTACTGAAACACTTCAAATTGTGTTTCTCAGTTAGCAAAGAATCAAGGAAAGGGAAGAAAACACTGAGTCAAGACCAGGAGACAGTTATCAGAGGTTCGCGCACAATAGCTATTTCTTTTGAATTTTTCAATTGAAATGAATTATGACTATTTGTACATTATTGTTTTAAATTGTGGAAATGTGTTTGAATGGATACTTATTGCTTGAAAAACATTGTAAATGGTTTGAAATTGTGAAAAATTGTTTGAATGATATTGATGGATACTTATTGCTTGAAAAACATTGTAAATGGTTTGAAATTGTGAAAAATTGTTTGAATGATATTGATGGATACTTATTGATTGAAAAGCATTGGAAATGATTTGAAACCACAGCTATCATGTATATTGATTGTATTCCTCACTAGCTTGTCTAGTGGAATGAATTGAATTCTCTCTCTGGCTGAAGTGTTGAGGTGTGTGCCTGTTGAGGACGAATTGAATGAGTACTCATATTTTTGCTAGCTAGCTATGTTATTCCTCATTAGTCATCGACTTTTAGGACGAATTGAATACCTCATTAGCCATCAGCTTTTGGGACGAATTGAACTTTGAAACATGATTAAGCTGTGTGTCATTTATTAATTTGTATTATGAGATTGTGAAATGGAGTTAAATCCTTATTGACATTCACTGTCTTTTGAAGTTAACTATGTTTTGATCTCTGAGATTTATTGTGATATTGTGTTAAATTCCTTCTGACATTCATTGTCTTGAATTTAACTATGATTTTACGTATCCATCATTTAAATGATTTATGAATTGTGATTTAAAGTTGTATTTGGTTAATGTTGTGCACCACTGAGACATTATCTCAGCGATAGCTTTTCATTGCTGTCGCAGGTAGACAGACGGACAGGGCAGCAGATTAGGCTGCTAGTACATCCAGCGAGAGATTATCGGGTATAACGAGTATACTACATTTTGTATTTTGTACTGTAATGTATGACCACTGTATATACATATTGTTCTTGATTTTGAGCAGTTGTAAATTAAAATTGTACATTGAAGTTGTAAAGTAAATTATGAGATATTTTGGCTTATAAAATTTGTACTGTATTTCTTTATCTCATCTCAGCCTTTGAAAAATTATTGTGGATTGAGTTGAAAAACATATTGTGTTGAATTTTGTTGGAGTTTGAGATTGAGGAAAATATTGAAGTGCTTTTTACAGGTTTTTGAAGAACTGTTTTATCCAAAAAATAGAGGACACTCTGCCAAAATTTTTATAGAAATTACTAATAGTCTAAATGTGTTAGCTAATTCACTTCAGTTCAAATAGTGCTCACCACTGTAAAAGAAGTAAGAAAAGTTTTGAAAATCCCTTGTAGTGTATTTAATGGGTTATCAGTAGGCGAAGTTGGTAATTCATTAGGTATACTACAGGATCATGTTATGCCTTACAGAGGGGTAGGGTGTGACATATTTTAGTGGTATCAGAGCTAGTTTTTAAATTCTGTTTTCACCTGTTACTTTAATATTCTTTCTTTATAATACAACTGCTCAATATCATTGTTTGATACATACAGTACATTACATTATAAATATGCACTAACAGGAGGAATTCTCCTTGTGTTCTTTGTTCATGAGATCTAAGATCCTCGCATTACCATGGAAGAGGGTGATCATTTAGTCGATCAATCTATAGAGGCTGAGGTACAAGGGGATGCCTGACCTTACACAATGTCGATGGTTCAAGAAGACCCCATGATCTGCAGATTTCCTACTCGATTCACTCGTGAGATGGTCGCAATGTTCCAACAAATGGCTGGTAATATGACTACTCAAGTCCCAATACAGACACCAGTGGTACAACCACTGTCTCCTACTAGGCAGTATGACAAATTGATGAAGTATGGGGCTACAGAGTTCAAGGGGACAGTAGATCCTCTAGAAGCTGAACAGTGGTTAGAGAGGATGGATAGGGTGTTCAAGAAACTACATTGCACGGAGGAGCTCAGATTTAAATACTCTATATCTTTGCTACAGGGGGATGCTTATGACTGGTGTAAAACCATTCCCCACAGTCTGGTAGAACCTGCAGTGCTAACATGGAATGACTTTCTCAGGAAATTCAGACAAAAATATGTCCCTGATGCTTATGTAGACCAGAAGTTATAAGAGTTCCTAAGTCTGAAACAGGGGAGCAGATCAGTGGCTGAGTATGAAAGAGAATTTTCCCGCCTGAGCCATTATGCAGTAAGTTTACTTGCTACCAGCAGGGAGAGATACAAGAGGTTTAAAACTAGCTTGAAGCCCAGTATCAGATTACAAGTGGTAAGATTCAAACACACTAACTTCTCTGAACATGTTTCTCAAGCCTTAGAGTTGGAAAGAATTGAGTGCAAGCGGCTCTGAGAAAAGAAATCGGAGAAGGCAGAGAAAGAGGAAAATCAGTAGAAACGAGTTCCGGTGGTCCAACCGGAAGAGGAAGAATCATGGGGACACAGCAGAGGTGGCAAGAAGTGCAGTAGGGGAAGATATTCGGATGAAGCCTCCTCTATCTGGTCAGCAGAGTACCAGAGGTTCCTACCCTCCCCGCCAATGTGAAACTTGTGGAAGAAATCATGGTGGGATATGCTACAAGGCTATTGGAGCCTGTTATAGCTGTGGAGGTACAAGACACTTTGCCAAGGAATGCACCAGTAGTCGCAGAGTTGGACCACCTCCTACTACTGTAGAAGGGTCAGTTCAGAGCCCTATCACCAGAAGTTCACAACCACCTAGCAGAGGTAGAGGCAGGGGTAGAGGTAGCTCAGCAAGCAGCCAAGGCACAGTGAAACATTCAGAGCAAGACAGTGCTCCAGTCAGAGTCTATGCAATGAGACAGAGAGAAGAAGCTGAGACATCTGATGTTGTGGCTGGTACCTTCTTAACTTTTAATCAAGATGTGTTTGTATTATTTGATCCGGGTTCTACCCATTCTTATGTGAGTGCTAGCATCATTGATTGCATTGCTGTTCCATGTACAAAAATGGACTTTGAGGTGCTAGTAACAAGTCCACTAGACAAGATGGGTCGAGTTAATAGAATGTATAGAGATTGTCCTTTGGTGATCCAAGGACACACTTTTCTGTCTGATTTCATTGAAATGCCCTTCAGAGATTATGATATCATATTGGGCATGGATTGGTTAGCTAGGCATCATGCCATGATTGATTGTAGGCTAAAGACAGTCACTTTTGGCCTCCCTCAGTACAGTGATGTGGTAATACATGGGGAGACGCAATTATTGCCATCAAACATCATTTCGGCTGCACTAGCCAGAAAAATGATCAAAAAGGGGTGTGAAGCATACTTAGCACATGTGGTAGACACCCAAGTGGGGAGTCCAGCATTGAAGGACATCCCTACAGTATATGACTTTTCAGATGTGTTTCCTGATGAATTGCCAGGATTACCTCCGGAAAAAAAAGTACAGTTTGAAATTAATATTATGCCTGGTGTGGATCCAATCTCCATAACACCATATAGAATGGCACTAGCATAGTTGAAGGAGTTAAAGATACAGGTGCAAGAATTACATGAAAAGGGCTTCATCAGCCCAAGTGTGTCACCTTGGGGAGCACCAGTGTTGCTTGTTAAGAAGGAGGATGGTACTCTCTGCTTATGTATAGATTACCGGCAGTTGAATAAGGTGACAATAAAGAACAGATATCCATTGCCACGCATTGATGATCTGTTTGACCAATTGAAGGGTGCAGCTGTATTCTCCAAAATTGATTTTCAATCTGGTTATTATCAGTTGAAGGTGCAAGAGCAGAGTATTCCAAAAACTGCTTTCAGAACTCGGTATGGCCACTATGAGTTTCTAGTAATACCATTCGGGTTAACAAATGCTCCAGCTGCTTTTATGGATCTGATGAACACTATCTTCAGACCATATCTCGAACAATTTGTGGTGGTGTTTATTGATGATATTTTGATATATTCGAGGAATGCAGAGGAGCATGACAGACATCTGCAGATTATACTGCAAACCTTAAGGGAGAAACAACTATACGCCAAATTGTCAAAGTGTGAATTTTGCCTGAAAGAAATCTCCTTTTTGGGACATGTTGTGTCAGCTAAAGGGATCAAGGTAGATTCCAGCAAGGTAGAAGCTATCCTTAATTGGAAGCCGCCCAGGAATATCACAGAAATTCGCAGTTTTCTGAGTTTAGCTGGATATTACTGTCAGTTTGTGAAAGGATTTTCTATGTTATCTTCTGCACTGACCAAACTGCTTCGGAAAGATGTAAAATTTCAGTGGACAGATAAATGTCAGCAAAGTTTTGATGAATTGAAGAGGTGTTTAACTGAAGCTCCAATCCTCACTTTACCTACTCCGGGTAAAGAATACACAGTTTATAGTGATGCTTCTCACAATGGGTTAGGCTATGTACTGATGCAAGATCGGAATGTCATTGCTTATGCATTACGTCAGCTGAAACCGCATGAGAGGAACTACCCAACACATGATCTGGAGCTAGCAGCTATTGTTTTTGCTCTGAAGATCTGGAGACACTATTTGTATGGGGAGAAATGCTACATTTACACATATCACAAGAGCTTGAAGTACTTAGGCACCCAGAAGGAATTGAATTTGAGGTAGAGGAGATGGTTAGAACTCATTAAAGATTATGATTGCTTAATAGACTATCAGCCAGGGAAAGCAAATGTGGTGGCTGACGCCTTAAGTCGTAAGACTATGGCAAGTCTCAGAGTTTCTCCTTTGTCCATGGTATATGAGTTGAAAGCACAGCATGCCAGTTTAGAGATTGATGATGAGGGACAGACAATAGTTGCATGGCATGTACAGCCAGTATTGATTGATCAGATCAGAATGGCTGCTCAAAATGACGTTAAATATCAGAAGCTACTAAAAGAAGTCCAGCAGGGCATGAAACCTGAATTTTCTGTGAAAGATGATGGTTTATTGCTACATCAGGGCAGAATGTGCGTTCCTAATGATGCTAAATTGAGACAGATCATTATGAAGGAAGCACATGAGTCTCCATTTGCTATGCACCCTGGTGGAACTAAAATGTACAGAGGGCTGAAAGAGCATTACTGGTGGATGGGTATAAAGAGGGATATAGCTGAGTTTGTTTTCAAATGCCTAACTTGTCAGCAAGTAAAGGCAGAACATCAAGTTCTAGCTGGTTTGTTACATCCTTTGTCAGTACCAGAGTGGAAATGGGAACGAATAACTATGGATTTTGTTACAGGACTTCCAAGAACACAGAGTGGTCATGATGCAGTATGGGTTATAGTTGACAGATTGACCAAGTCTGCTCACTTTTTGCCAGTTCGGATGGACTATAGTCTGGAAAGATTGGCTAGATTATACATATATGAGATTGTAAAATTGCATGGAGTGCCAGTATCAATTGTGTCTGAGAGAGATCCTAGGTTCACTTCTAGATTCTGGGGTAGTCTTCAGAAAGCCCTAGGAATTAGATTGAACTTCAGACCTGACATTCCACCCACAGCGGATGGCCGATGCGAAAGGGTTATTCAGATATTGGAGGATATGCTACGGGCTTGTGTGATTGAATTTGAAGGTAGTTGGGATACACACTTGCCTTTGATTGAGTTTACTTATAACAATAGCTACCAATCAAGCATTGGAATGCTTCCATATGAAGCTTTGTATGGCAGAAAGTGTAGAACTCCCTTATGTTGGGATGAAGTAGGTGAAAGGAAGATGATTGGGCCAGAAATTGTTCAGTAGACAGAGGAAAAGATTAGATTGATCAGAGATAGACTCAAGGCTGCATCAGACCGTCAGAAGTCCTATGTTGATCTGAAGAGAAGAGATATTGAGTATGCAGTGGGTGATAAAGTATTCCTCAAAGTTTCTCCTTGGAAGAGGATTATGAGATTTGGCAGAAAGGGGAAACTGAGTCTTCGTTTCATCAGACCATATGAAGTTCTGGAAAGAGTGGGCCCTTTGGCATATCGGTTGGCATTACCTCCGGAGTTAGCAAGGATACACAGTGTCTTCCATGTGTCCATGTTAAGGAGGTACAGATCTGACCCATCTCATGTACTATCAGTTGAAGAGATTAAGGTAAATCCAGACCTCTCATATGAGGAAGAACCCATAAAAATTCTGGCTTATGAGGTGAAGCAGCTGAGGAACAAACAGATACACCTGGTTAAAGTGCTGTGGAACCATCATTCAGGCCAGGAAGCTACTTGGGAACATGAAGAGGATATGAGAAGACAGTACCCACAGCTGTTCAGAGACTAATGTCAGGTAAAATTTCGAGACGAAATTTATTTAATGGGGGGAGAATTGTAACACTCTTATATTCGGTAGTGCGTTCTACTGTTCCGGTAACCAGTGTTGTCCGGACAGCTAGGATGCCTAGAACTACACTTCAATATGAGTGAGGAGACATAAAATAATGAAATAAAAGAAAGGAAAATACAAGAAAAACAAAGGAAAAATAATAGTAAAGAAATGCAATCAAGTTAAGCCAGCCGAGAACCCTAGTGATAGGTGACCGCACCGGGAAGTCACGGCGTGGACCGTCGGCTAGCCCTGGACCGCGGGGAACCCTGGAAAATATTTTTAGGACTTAAATAGACCCCTATTGAAGTATAAATATCATTAGAAATATCAAAGAAAAATTAATTAATTAGTACAAAGAAAAGTGATAAATCGAAAAACAGACAAAACCCGGTGTTACCGAAAAATCGAGAATGTAAACTGAATAGGGGCATGTGGTCATTTGACATCCCGAGTTGTCTTTTGACCTAAATGTCCATTAAAAATAAATAATATTATACTTGGAAAATGTCATGAAAAATTAAATTAGGGGTACCTAATATAAATAGCAAAAGTGGAGTGTGATTTGAGTAATTAGCACTTAAACATATTAAATTATTTTCTTAAGTGAGTGGAGCACTATGGGAATTTAATAAACACTAAGTGGGCAGATTACTCCACTAAAACTTCATCTTCCTCATTCATTCAAACACCATGGCCAAAATGAAGAGCTCCCAAAGTCCTCCCATGGCCGCCCAAATGCATGGCTCTTTACACCCATTTTCAAGCTACATTTTTTTTACTTATCTTCATTAAAGTTTATCCCCACGTCACAAGGAAGAGTTTGATAGCAATTTTAAGAAGTTTTAGTGAAGATTTAGCAAGTCCCAACAATAGGTAAGTTTGTGTTTTTGATTGTTGCTGTGTTAAAGTTTGTAAGGATGTTACGGGTGTTTGATTTATGGAGAAATTTTTGAGGTTTGATGTTGAATGGGGATGTGTACTTTTGGCAGCCATGGAAACACTTTGAAGGCAGTTTATTTTTGCTTGTAAATGGCGAATTAAATGATTGATTAAATGTATATTGTATAGGAAATTGTTTGGGTGATGTATACTTAGTATATGTAAATGTGAATTGAAATTTGAAGCTTGGAAATTAATGGAATGTAAAGGTACCATTGCGACAGGTTGTTAAGTCTTGAAGAATGCTAGAATTCATGCTTGGTTTATGGTATATTAATGTTGAATTGTGTTGGATGTTAGGGCAGTTTGAGTGTATATATGATGGTGTGAAGTTGGACATGAAAAAAAAGTGTTATGGTTAGGTGATTTAATTGTTGTAAATTTGGTTTGAAAAATTCTGCACTTTATGGTGTATGTTTAATGTAATTGTAAGCTGCCAAAATGACCTATAATATGTTTTGAATTATGTTTAGGTTATGGTACAACCAGAATTGGCTTGAATGTTGAGTTTGGTAAGTGTTAAAAGTGATCCTTGATGTGTATGAAAGAAATGCAATAAGGCAGCTTGGGTTTTAGGCCTAGAACTTTAAGTGTGTGGCTCCAATTGGTATGATACAAATTGGAGGTGAAACTAGGCACAAAATTTGCCAACTTTCATGAAGGAAGCATACCAAAATTCTGCTTGCAAGGTAGCTTGAAAAATGACCAAATCCGGATTAAGTGCAAATAAGGCCTGAAAATTGACCATTTGGGCAGCAGTTAGTTTTTAGGCCATAACTCACTCAAAACAGGTCCAATTGACATGAAATTTTGACCATGAATAGTTAAGACCAATATCTACAAGTCTTATGAAGACACCAAAGCCCATAAATGACCATAAGCAAGTCAAACAGCTTGCACAATGACCTAAAATGACCGAACCAAAAACAAGTCAAACAGCTTGCACAGTTCGGGTCCAAAAACTGGCCGAACCAAAATTGACCTAAAATGACCTAAAATGACCAATTATTGTGCAATTTGACCAGCAATAGTAAAATGACCATAACTTGGTCTATATTACTCAGAATGACCTGAAATTTTGCCCCACGTTCTAGAAGACATAGATCTACAAGTTTGTAGTTTTGACCAAAACTCGAAAACCGAGGGAACTAGGTCATCCGGCTAGGTCAAACTAGTATCCCTGAATCCAGCAAATTGCAAGAAAATGCAATATACAAGGAAATGAAATTGGTAACATGTACCAACCCTAAAAGACTATTGAATGTAACAAATTAGTAGTATTAAAATCTAATTTACCTAAAACGCATCGAGGGTCGATAAATTAGGTTAATTAAGCAAATAATAGCATTCAGTGAATTATTTATCAAACATTATCGTTAGAGACAGTTTAATTAAGTACTGAAACACTTCAAATTGTGTTTCTCAGTTAGCAAAGACTCAGAGAAAGGGAAGGAAACACTGAGTCAAGACCAGGAGACAGTTATCAGAGGTTCGTGCACAACAGCTATTTCTTTTGAATTTTTCAATTGAAATGAATTATGACTATTTGTACATTATTGTTTTAAATTGTGGAAATGTGTTTGAATGGATACTTGTTGCTTGAAAAACATTGTAAATGGTTTGAAACTGTGAAAAATTGTTTGAATGATGTTGATGGATACTTATTGATTGAAAAGCATTGGAAATGATTTGAAGCCACAGCTATCATGTATATTGATTGTATTCCTCACTAGCTTGTCTAATGGGACGAATTGAATTCCCTCTCTGGCTGAAGTATTGAGGTGTGTGCCTGTTGAGGATGAATCGAATGAGTACTCATATTTTTGCTAGCTAGCTATGTTATTCCTCATTAGTCATCGACTTTTGGGACGAATTGAATACCTCATTAGCCATCGGCTTTTGGGACGAATTGAACTTTGAAACATGATTAAGCTGTGTATGATTTATTGATTTGTATTATGAGATTGTGAAATGGAGTTAAATCTTTATTGACATTCACTGTCTTTTGAAGTTAACTATGTTTTGATCTCTGAGATTTATTGCGATATTGTGTTAAATTCCTTCAGACATTCATTGTCTTGAATTTAACTATGATTTTACGTATCCATCATTTAAATGATTTATGAATTGTGATTTAAAGTTGTATTTCATTGCTGTCGCAGGTAGACAGACGGACAGGGCAGCAGATTAGGCTGCTAGTACATCCAACGAGAGATTATCGGGTATAACGAGTATACTACATTTTGCATTTTGTGCTGTAATGTATGACCACTGTATGTACATATTGTTCTTGATTTTGAGCAGTTGTAAATTAAAATTGTACATTGAAGTTGTAAAGTAAATTATGAGATATTTTAGCTTGTAAAATTTGTACTGTATTTCTTTATCTCAGCCTTTGAAAAATTATTGTGGATTCAGTTGAAAAACATATTGTGTTGAATTTTGTTGGAGTTTGAGATTGAGGAAAATATTGAAGTTCTTTTTACAGGTTTTTGAAGAACTGTTTTATCCAAAAAATAGAGGGCACTCTACCAAAATTTTTACAGAAATTACTAATAGTCTAAATGTGTTAGCTAATTCACTTCAGTTCAAAAAAGGTTTTTTAACACCTGTAAATAGTGCTCACCACTGTAAAAGAAGTAAGAAAAGTTTTGAAAATCACTTGTAGTGTATTTAATGGGTTATTAGTAGGCGAAGTTGGTAATTTATTAGGTATACTACGGGATCATGTTACGCCTTACAGAGGGGTAGGGTGTGACATTCTAGTTGTACCATACCATTAACACATTTTACTTCACATTTTTGGTCATTTTGGCAGCTTGTAACCACTCTCAACATACACACAATGATACAGAATTTTCCAAAGTCCCATTTACAATAATTAAAGTCCCATTTACAATAATTCAACCACATGAACGTACCTCATTTCCATGTCCAAATTCAAACAATTATTTGTATACACATGCTGCCATGAATGACAACATAATTCAATAATATTTCACAAACTCAAACACTTCAATCTTCTTCATGAGGCTGCCACAAGTTTACACATACCCATCAACCTCCATTTGAAATTTTCAAGCTTACAAATCAAACCTTACTCATGGAATTCAACTACAATACAATCAAACATTTAAATCATCATTCAAACCTCTATTTACATGCAAGAACAAGCTGTTCATATTGAGGTTTTATGGCTGCCAATATGTACATCTCCATTAATTCATCAAACTTCAAAAATTCTTCCATAAATCAATTACCCACAACCTTGGTTACACTTTTAATGAAACAAGAATTGAAAACACTCACTTGCCACTTTTGAAGTTCTTCAAAACCTCACCAAAATTTAACTTTCTTGCTGCCTATCTACTTCCCAAGGTGTGAGGATCACTTTTAAGGAAGGGACTTATAAGAATTTATGGCTTGAAGGTGGTGAAATGGGAGCTTGCATGCAATTTGGCCATAGAGGTTTCTATCCCTTGTTTCGGCTGGTTTTTCCCAAGGTTGAAGATAACAAAATTTTTCTGTCCAAGGGTTGATTAAATGTCCACTTAAGTGGAGTTAGTGGAGCACTAAGGTAAAGGTTTAATATTTGTTTAGTTAAAGTTTCATAATTTAGTTTTTATCCCCCATTTCTTTCACTATTCTTATAATATGTCACAATTTAATTTTTCATGACATTTCTAAAGTGTAATATCATTTATTTTTAAAGGACATTTAGGTCAAAAGACAATTCGGGGTGTCAAATGACCACAATGTCCCTATTCGGGTTGCATTCCTGATTTTTTGGTAACACCGAGTTTTGTCATTTTCTCGATTTCTCGTTTTTCTTTATACTAATTAATTAATTTTTCTTTGATATTTTTAATGATATTTATACTTCAATAAGTCTTTAATTATTTCTAAAAAATATTTTCCAAGGTTTTCCGCAATCCAGGGCTAGTCAACAGTCCACGCCGCAACTTCCCAGTGCGGTCACCCATCGCTATGGTTTTCGGCTCGTTTAAATTGGTTACATTTCATTGATATTATTTTTTCTTTTTTTTT
Organism: Hevea brasiliensis; assembly: GCF_030052815.1. NCBI lineage: Eukaryota > Viridiplantae > Streptophyta > Magnoliopsida > Malpighiales > Euphorbiaceae > Hevea > Hevea brasiliensis. The sequence continues at coordinate 42,980,607 of NC_079493.1, read as the reverse complement.
TCTTGTATTTTCTTTTCTTGTATTTCATTATTTTATGTCTCCTCGCCCATATCTAAGTGTAGTTCTAGACATCCTAGCTGTTCAGACAGACACTGGTCACCGAAACAGTAGAACGCACTACCGAACATAGGGGTGTTACAGAAGGGATATTGACTATGTAGTGGGTGACAAAGTATTCCTCAAGGTTTCCCCTTGGAAGAGGATTATGAGATTTGGCAGGAAGGGGAAACTGAGTCTTCATTTCATTGGGTCTTATGAGGTTCTGGAAAGAGTGGGTCCTTTGGCATATCGTTTGGCACTACCTCCAGAGTTAGAGAATAATATCTTCCATGTGTCCATGTTGAGGAGGTATAGATAAGACCCATCTCATGTACTACCGGTAGAAGTAATTAAAGTGAATCCAGACCTCACATATGAGGAAGAACCCATAGAGATTCTGGCTTATGAGGTGAAGCAGCTACGAAACAAGCAAATAACATTGGTGAAGGTGCTGTGGAACCATCATTCGAGCCAAGATGCTACTTGGGAACGAGAGGAGGACATGAAGAGACAACACCCACAGCTGTTCAGAGACCGATACTAGGTAAAATTTCGAGACAAAATTTATTTTAAGGGGGGGGAGAATTATAACACCCCTATTTATATAGCCTGGTATATTTCACTGTTCCGATGACCGGTGTCGATCCAGATAATTAAGGGGATTATAACTACACTTAAGACAACTAGATAAGCCCTGAACTCAAATAATTAGTAATTGTTAATTGGTTAAGTATAAATAAGAAAAACATAACATAAGAAGTTAAGTGAGCCAAGAGCCACAATGATGGGTGACCTTCTCGGGAAGGACTACGAGGTCGATTTAAACTCAAATTTTGAACTGTAAAATATGACGTTGTGGTCCTTAAGACTATTGCAAACACAGTGAAAAACAGAAAATCATGAAAAAGAATTGTTAAGCCAGCCAAATAATTAGGTCAGGGATCTGGAACAAATATTGAATTATTTGCAAACCGGGTCGAACCGGCGAGGGGCAATTTGGTTAATTAACCCCGAGAGCTGACTCCTGACCTAACTGTCAAATAAAATTGGAGAAAAAAAATTTTAGAATCGGGAATTAAATTAAAGAACTAATGGAAAAATAAATAGAAAAAAAAAGGAAGAAAAAGGAAAAGTAAAAAGTGATGACATCATGCATGATGCAATAATTATTATAATTAAAATTTATTTTATTTAAATTTTGGTCTTCCTAAGGGATAAACTAAGAAAAGAAAAAAAAAAAAAAAAAGAAAACACTCATCTTCATCCTTGCCGTCCCTCACCTCTCTCTCCCTCTCTCTCACCAAAACTCCATTGAAGCTTGCACTCAAGCTTCAATTCCCTCACTTAACCCTAATATTTTCCATAAACACCTTATCAAAGCTTGTTAGCTCAACTTAAAAAGAAGATTGAAAGAGGAAAGAAAGGGCAAAAGATAGAGATTTGAAGGATTTGAAGTTCTAAGAAAGGTTAGTAAGCTAAACTTGTGTTTTTAGTTTAATTCTAGTGTTTATGATTAAATGAACTTAGAAATTAACATGAAATGAAACAAACAAAATTGTATGTGGACTATACATGAGTTTTGGCCAGCCTAGGGTTGATGGTAATTGGAGTGTTTGATGAAGTTATAATATGATTTGGAGCTTGGGTAATGTTGAATATGTGATTAGTGTAAGGATTTGATTCGGAATTAATCAATGGCATGAACTAGGGTTTTGGCACCTAGGGTTTGGAAGACAAAAGTGTGAAAATTTGTTAAATGATGCGTTTGACTATGTTGGTGATGAAAAATGGTCATTTGTGACCAATTGATGTGTGTTGGAAATGTTAGAATTAGGTTTAGATTCAGACTGGTTATGGGCAGTATGGAGGCAACATGACCAAGGTCCATTTCAGGAACCAAAACTTAAAATTTACAAGCCCAATTGGTGTGAGGCCAATTGGGAATGAAACTAGACAAAAAATGACACATTTTTCATCTAGGAATCATGCCCAAAAAGTGACTAAAACCTAGTGAACAAATTGACCAAATCCGGACTTAGGCAATCTGACCTGTACAAAAATGACTAAATGAACAGTGTTTGTTCATTTGGCCAAAACTTGGGCTAGATAGGTCTAGATGATCTGAAATTTTACCAGTAGAAAGCTAAGATATAGACCTAAAACTTTCATGAAGAATACAAACTCAAATTATGCCCTTAACCAAGTCATTTGGCCACCCAAAATTGGTGACCTAAAACTGCCAGAACTAGTTTTGGTGCCCAGAAATCTAGGTTAAGCCAATCTGACAGCCATGATTCAAATGGCTATAACTTGAGCTACAAAACTCCAAATGGTGTGATTCAAAAAGAGAAATAAAGCTAAGACAATAAGGAACAATTTCTATGAAGAAACCTTAGCCAATTTCTAACAGCAACATGACCAATGGAGCATTACAAAATAGGACACCAAAACTGAAAATTAGCAATTTTGCTTAAAAGACTTAAGTTTTGAGAAAACAACCAAAACCAACAAAATTGGTGACCAAAATGTGGTATGTGAGTATAGTTGGACTTCCCATACCTTTTAGGCATAAGAAAGTCAATATTTTGACTTGAATAGTACTATAAATAGTAACCTCAACATGAAAGTATTCAAGAGTGAAGTTTAAGCATAATAAGATTAATTATTGGAATTATTATGAAGTAAAGATATTGAGACACTATAAATTTTGTGTTTCAGCTGAAAAAGACTCGGAAGGTCTGAGAGATTGAGTCAAAGCCCAGAGGCGACTCACATCAGGTTTGTGCATGCTAAACCATATTTAAGCATTTTATCATTGAAAAATTGATTTAGTACGTATTATGAGTTTAGGAACTTTTGTGTTGCCACTTTGTGAATGAAAATGTAACATTGGAAATTGATTTGATAGGCAATGTTTGAATAAATTGTTTTAAATTGATTTCGGATTCACACTTAGCATGACAGTACCATATTATTTCCCCATTTATGGGGTTGAGATCGATTATTTTCCACAATCTCTGGTTTACCAGTTGAGGTTGTAGATCGGATGAGTACTCATTAGCTAGCTAGCCACCTCCCTCATTGATTTTGATTAGTGGGGTTGTAGATTGCTTTGTCGTGGTGTACAATACGGCATTGATTGAAAATTTTGTGTTATGGCTTAAGTTGCGTATGAATTGGCAACACTGTGTTTATTAAATTATTTGACCCAAAATTGTGCTATAATGAGTTTTGATAATTTGTGAAATGTGATTGTGCAATATTTAAATTGTGTTTTGTCAATGAATGTTTTATGTATTATATTTCAAATTTTTATTGTGTACCACTAAGTATTTTTATACTCAGCGATAGCTTATTTTGCTGTCGCAGATAAGGGCAAGAAGAAAATAGCAGAGTGAGCTGCTACTGAGATAGTGGACTTCACTGATCCTTTTTGTACGGGTATTTATTTATATCCTTGTAATTATTTGATGTAAACATTTTAGTATTCTATGTATCAATGTAAAGTTGAGTAGTTGTATAATAAATTGTAATAACGTTATTTTGGATTTTCTTTTTATAAATTAAGTACTATATGCAATGTCAATGAAATTGTAAAGTATTTTGAAATGACAAATTTTTGGTTGAATTGTGGAATTGTGATGATTTGAGTTGATTTGGGTTGGGAGTTGTGGAAAAATTTATTGGAAGTGTTTTTTTTACATAATTGAAGAACTATTTTCCTAAAATACAGACGGCACTCTGCCGAAATTTTTATAAAATTTGCGAAAAAATAAAATGGACAAAAATTTTTACTAATTTTGAAACTTCAATTAAATATTTTTAATTCCTACTAAAATGCTCACCACTTCCAAAATGTAAGAAAATGGTTTTAAAATCCCATGTAGTGTACTTAATGAATTATCGGTAGGTGAAGTTCGGTAGTTCATTAGGTATTCTACGGGATCTTGTTATGCCTTACAGAGGGGTAAGGTGTGACATTTAAACACTTTAAATATAAATTTAAATTATACTATACATCCAATAACCTAGATTTAGTTTCAAGCCATGCTAGGGACTTTGCAATCTAATTGCAAACCAAACCTATTTAATTAATCAATTAAACTCGTTAATTAACTAATTAAACCATATTTATTTTGGTGATTACTTGTGTATGTGTGTGACTTACTAGGCTCATCACTAATTGGCAATGAGACATGATATCAACACTTAATATCATCATAACTCTTTCTTACCATAAATGATTTCTCTAAATCATTTTATGCAGCTCATAGACCATGGTTAACACCTATCGTAGCATGCCATGGCCACACAATTTGTGACACCCCTTGCCCGTGTACAGTATACCCGAGTAAGTAATGCCACACGGTGTACCGGCACACTCTAATATTCCTCAATTAATTTATATCATGCTTTTGCATATAATTTATGAAATACAATTTATTTAAGCCATTTATCAAAAGTATTATTCATTTAAGGTTCCGAAAAATTTAAAGAAAATCCGGCGGAGTACCGACTAAAAATGGAGAAAACCATTCTTTGGAACCTGTGAAAACACTTCCAAATAATTTTCAAACAAACCCAACTTCAATTCATCAACAGAGTCTCAATATCAAAAACTCAACAATATTTCTCAATTTCAATTCTCAATAGCCTTTTCATTTCTCAAACATCCATTTCTCAGGGTTCTCACATATATAAATAACAATTAAAAGCTCAAATTACTTCCATACATAACCATAAATCTTTATTATTTACATGAACCTCAAAATACATTACATAATCCCAAATACATATGAGAAAATAAAAATTTAATTACAAAATGAAAAATGACACCTAGTGCCCTACCAATGCACTGCAGGTAGTGAGGTGACACGGACACTGTTACTGTGGGAATTTGAAGAAATGTAAAACATGAAAGTTGTTCCTTATTTTGTCTAGTTGAATTTCCTTTTTTGAATCACTCCATTTGGAGTTTTGTAGCTCCAGATATGGTCCAAAAACCATAGCTGGCCGGATGTGCATTCTGCAGAAATTACCATATCTACAGTAACATGAGTAGTGACTGCCACTGCCATTTGGGTTAGGTTCTGGCCATAATTTAGGGTAGGTTCCTTCATGAAAGTTGTTTGTCTATGTCGTAACTTGTTGCTGTAAAAATTTCAGGTCAATTGACTAAATCTACAGTGAGTTATGGCCAAATGAATAGTTACTGTTCATTTGGTCAATTCTGTAGAATCAGTTGCAGGGTGTCCGGATTGGGGCCAAGTTTTGGTCCTCTTGCTTTGGTCTTTTGGGCATGGTTTCTTCAGCAAAAATGTGCCATTATAAGCCTAGTTTCATGTCCAATTGGCCAAACACCAATTGGACCAACACAACCCAAGTTATGGCAGTGCAAGTGGACTGAAATCTCAGTCCATTGCTGCTGTCCTAGGGCAGATTTCACCTTCAATTTACCATACTATTTTTCAGTTCTAATTATGGTCAACTTACCTAAAATGGTCACTAATTGACCATTAAAATGTGCTCTAACAATTTCCCAAGCCAAGCCAATTTTTCACTCTTCAAAACCCTAGTTCCATTATAGGTTTTCACAACACCTTAATCATTAGCTCCTTCAATAATCACATACACTCATGGTTTAAACTTGATCTATAGCCCACTTTAAGTCAATCAAAACAATTAAAATAATTCCTTCACAAGGGCTACCAAAAATTCATAGTATGTATACACATAATTCTTGTTCATTTTAGATGCAATTCTCACTCAATACAAGTTACAATTCATGAAAATAAGAAGTTTTAAGTGTCTAATGCACTAACCTTGATTAGGGCAGATTTTTCCCCACTCAAAACTTCACTTTCCTTCACTTTCTAAGCTGCCAAACACTTCCCCAAGAGGTGTGGTTAAGTTTTAATGAAGGGGTTTAGGGTTTAGTGGTGGAAACAAAGGAGAAATTGAGCTTGATTGAAAAAAAAATCAATGGAGGGAGGAAGATGGATTTCGGCTGCACTTGAGGAGAGAAGGATAGCTGCTGGTTTTTTGATGAATTTACTCTTCAATTTGTCTATTTATTAGTTAGTCAAATGAGGGCTTAATGGTGATTGGTTGGAAATTTTAAATGACATCACATTGATGTCATAAATTAAATATGTTGCATTTTTCTTTTCTTTCCTCCACTACTCATTTTCAATTTAATTTCTAGCAATGTTTCTTCATATTTTATGTCATATTAATTATTTACTCAACTGGACAAGTCGGCCAAAAATCACCTCTGAAGGCGAAATGACCAAAATGCCCTCCGTTTGGCTTAACGGGTCAAAATTGTCTGTACCGATTGAAAAATTTTTCTAAATATTTTCTTGGCATTCTAATGCCATAGGAACCTTAATGACCCTTCTCTGGAGTCCCAAAAATTATTTTATAATTTTTCCCCCGGGTCTAGGGCTCCTCGTTGCGAGAACCGCAACTTCCTTCTGGTTACACATCACTTGGGCACCGGCTCGTTTAACTTAGTTGTATTTTATTTCTAAAATTTTTACTAAGTGTTTCTTATTAATATTTGAGTTAATTATGGTCCCTCTCTTAAGTTTAATTATTTTTCCGGACGTTCTAGCTGTCCGGACCGACACCGATCACCGGAACAGTAGGATGTACGGAGTGGTTACCGGGAGGGTGTTACAACTCTTCCCTTCTAATTTAAATTTCGTCCTCGAAATTTACCTGATGCAAACAGTTGAGGGAACTGTTGCCTCATCGTTTCTTCACTTTCCCAAGTTGCCTCCTTCGTGTTGTGGTGCCTGCAAAGCACTTTCACCAGTGGAATCTGCTTGTTCCTTAATTCTTTTACTTCCCGAGCCAAGATCCGTAAAGGTTCTTCTTCATATGTCAAATCCGGCTGTATTTCAATTTCTTCTCTGGAGTTGACATGTGAAGGATCTGAGCGGTATCTTCTGAGCATGGACACGTGGAACACATTGTGGATCTTGTCCAGCTCTGGTGGTAAAGCTAGCCTATAGGCCACTGGACCCACACGTTCAATGACTTCATATGGGCCAATGAACCTAGGGCTTAACTTACCTTTGCTTCCAAACCTCAATACTTTCTTCCATGGTGACACCTTGAGGAACAACTTGTCGCTAACCACATATTCTATTTCTTTTCTCTTTGGGTCGGCATAGGATTTCTGTCTGTCTGAGGCAACCTTGAGATTTGCTTTGATTAATTTTACCTTTTCCTCAGTCTGTTTCACCAGGTCTGGCCCCACCAATTTGTCTTCGCCCAATTCAGTCCAGCACACTGGAGTTCTACATTTTCTCCCATACAGCGCTTCATACGGGGCCATTTGGATACTAGCTTGGTAGCTATTGTTGTATGCAAATTCTGCCAGTGGGAGGTATCTATCCCAACTTCCCTCAAACTCAATGACACAACTCCTCAGCATATCCTCAAGGACCTGACAAATTTTTTTCATGTCATTACTATCATTTCAATTCAATATTTATATCAATTTCATTGGTTTCAATTGTTTACCTGCATTACTCTTTCTGATTGCCCATCCGTCTGAGGATGGAAAGCTGTGCTGAAATGGAGTTGTGTACCCAAGGATTCATGCAACTTCTTCCAAAATCTCGATGTAAACCTTGGGTTTCGATCAGATATGATGGAAAGTGGGATTCCATGTAGTCTAATTATCTCACTGATATACAATTCTGCTAACCTCTCTAGTGAGTAGTCAGTCCTAACTGGCAGAAAGTGTGCTGACTTTGTCAATCTATCAACTATCACCCATGCTGCATCAGGTTTCTTCCGGGTGAGAGGTAGACCACTTACAAAATCCATGGTGACCCGATCCCATTTCCATTCAGGTATGCGTATAGGCTGTAGCAAACCCGATGGAACTTGATGTTCTGCCTTGACTTGCTGACATGTCAAGCATTTAGTCACATAGTCAGCTATATCCCTCTTCATACCAGGCCACCAATACTGAAACTTCAGGTCATGATACATCTTTGTACTTCCTGGGTGCATAGCATATACACTGGTGTGTGCCTCTTTTAGAATACTGGTCTTCAATTCCCCATCATCTGGTACACACAATCTTCCTTTGTAGTACAGACACCCATCTGCTTTCACCTCATAGTCAGTTGCTTTTCCCTCTGAGATCTTGCTCATAATAGCCATTAACTTTTCATTTGCCTTTTGCCCATCTAGTATCTGCTGTAGCAGGTTTGGCTTCACTTGCAACTCAACCAAAATAGCTCCATCTCGAATTAAAGATAGACGGGCATTCAATGATCTCAAAGCTGTCATGGATTTTCTGCTCAAAGCATCAGCAACTACATTTGCCTTCCCAGGATGGTAGTCAATTACACAATCGTAGTCCTTCAGGAACTCAATCCATCGCCTCTGTCTAAGGTTGAGCTCCTTCTGGGTTGGCAAATATTTCAGGCTTTTGTGGTCCGTGTAAATGTAGCACTTTTCACCATACAAGTAGTGCCTCCATATCTTCAGTGCGAAGATAATTGCCGCGAACTCTAGATCATGGGTAGGGTAATTCTGTTCATGTGGCCTTAGCTGCCTGGAAGCATAGGCGATCACTTTCCCCTCTTGCATCAATACACACCCTAACCCATTATGTGAGGCATCACTGTAGACCACGAAGTCCTTTCACGACCTTTGCCGTGTGCTGCGGTGCCTCTATCAACATAGCCTTCAACTTCTCAAAACTTGTCTGACACTTGTCATTCCAGTCAAATCTGACATTCTTGTGTAACAACTTGGTCATTGGAGCAGCTATTAGGGAAAATCCCTTCACAAATCTCCTGTAATACCCAGCTAGCCCCAAGAAACTTCTGACCTCAGTTGTATTCCTGGGAGGCTTCCATTCCATCACTGCTTCTATTTTCTTGGGATCCACCCTAATCCCATCAGCTGACACTATGTGTCCAAGGAATGCAATCTCATTCAACCAGAAGTCACACTTGGACAACTTAGCATACAGCTTCTTTTCTCTCAGGGTTTGTAGAATAATCCTCAAATGCTTATCATGTTCTTCCCTGGTCTTGGAATACACCAAAATATCATCAATAAAGACCACTACGAACCGATCTAGGTATGGATGGAAGATACGGTTCATAAGGTCCATGAATGCCGCTGGTGCATTAGTTAGGCCAAAGGGCATCACTAGGAACTCATAATGCCCATACCGGGTCCTGAATGCAGTCTTGGGCACATCTACATCCTTCACCCTCAACTGATGATACCCTGATCTGAGATCAATCTTGGAAAATACTCCTGCTCCCTTCAACTGATCAAACAGATCATCGATTCTAGGTAACGGATATTTATTCTTCACTGTCACTTTATTCAACTGTCGATAATCGATACATAGCCTCAAAGTCCCATCCTTCTTTTTCACAAACAGCACTGGAGCTCCCCATGGTGACACATTGGGGTGTATGAACCCCTTATCTAGCAACTCTTGCAACTGAGTTTTCAACTCCCTTAATTCAGTGGGTGCCATCCTATAAGGAGCAATGGAAATAGGTGCTGTACCCGGCAGTGTCTCAATAGCAAATTCAACTTCCCTTTCTGGTGGCAAACCAGGCAACTCTTCAGGAAATACCTCTGGGAAGTCTCTCACTGTGGGTATGTCACTCAGGATTGGCTTAGCCTGCCTAGTATCCACCACATGTGCTAGGTAGGCTTCACAGCCTTTTCTCATCATTCTTCTTGCAACTGTGGCTGAGATGACATTGGACAAGAAATCTGTCCTTTCCCCCACAACTGTGATCTCATTACCCTCTGAAGTTTTTAGAGAAATTCTCTTTAATTTGCAATTAACTATTGCCTGATGACGTGACAACCAGTCCATTCCCAAAATCACGTCAAACTCATGGAAGGGTAACTCAATCAGGTCGGCCAAGAATTCATACCCCTGAATCCTTAACGGGCAACCCTTGTATACTTTGTTCACTACTACACTATGGTCTAATGGATTAGTGACCAGAATGTCTTGGTCACTCTCCCCTACCAGTATCCCCCTTTCTACGGGTAGATTGATGCAGATGTATGAGTGAGTGGATCTTGGATCCACTAATGCATGCACAGGTGTAGTGTAGAGGGAGAACGTACCCTGATGACGTCCGGGGCATCTTGCTCCTCCTGAGCTCTCAAGGCATAATTTCTGGCAGGTGGTCTGTTATCTGGCCTCTCTGGCTCGGATCTGAGCCTCGAGATGGTCCCACAGCTTCGGATTTACCAGACCTTCTACCCCTTGGTGGTGCAGGAGCAGGTTTGTCTGCTTGTGTTGGATCAGCTGTAGTAGTTCTGCGTGGACAGTTCTTCAACTGATGCTCTGTTGACCCACACCTCAAGCAGGCACCAGTTACTCTCCAACGTTCCCCCTTGTGCCATTTCAGGCAATGTGAACATGCAGAAGATGTTGGGGCTGGTCCCCTGAACCCCATCCCTGGAGAGCTGCCCACTGATGGTGTGGACTGACCTCTCCTAGGGGTGAACTGTGGCCTGGGCCCTCAGACCGACTTCGACCACTGTGGTGAACTCGTGCGGTGAGGACCCTTGAACTTCTTCCCAAATGCGGAGATGAGCTGGGTGACCGGTCCCCTCTTCTGCTGTCTTTCCCTTCTGGTTTGCTCACTGATTCTTACTTTTTCCACCTTTAATGCGGCTTCCACTAACTTGGTAAATTCTGCGATTCCCAAGGTAGTGAGCTGGATCTTGATGTTGTCATTTAGTCCCTCTTCAAATCTCTTGCACCTTTCAGCTTCATTAGGGACTATCTCCCTTCCATAACGGCTTAATCGAACAAACTCCTTCTCATATTTGGCCACTGACAGCTGTCTCTGCCTCAGGTTAATAAACTCTCTTCTTCTCTCTTCCAGATATACAGTACCCACATATTTCTTCTTAAATTCTGAAAGAAATAAGTCCCAAGTTACAGCTTCTGGCTGCACTTCACTGGACACAGTGTCCCACCATTCGTAGGCATCGTCTTGTAACAAGGATACAACAGCTTCTAAGTTCTCCTCTAGGGTGCAGTGGAGTTGTTTTAAGACTCTGCCCGTTCTGTTCAACCAATTTTCGGCTGCAATAGAGTCATCTTCTCTCTTGCCATAGAAGTCCACAGCTCCAAACTTCCTTAGCCTTTCCAGGTGTGATTTCTACTGTGGAGTTGGTGGTGGTGGTGGTGGTGCTGGCATTACCCCGGCCATTTGTCTGAAGAAGTCGACCATTTGTTGGAACATGGCCTATGGAGGCCGGCGAGCTCGCTTGAGTGGCGGAGCAGATTCTCTCATGCCCCAGCCTCGCTTCTGCAGTGGAGCATGACTCTCCACTTCCTCCTCAACGGCTCTCTGAGATGAAGGATCCATATCCTATTCAAAATAAGAAAGATAAACAGATCTGCGTTAGTGTCACCTCGACTCTTACAAATGCAATGCATGGTATGGACTCAATCTAGGCCCAGAAATGCCTAAACCGTGCTCTGATACCACTAAATGTGACACCCCTTGCCCGTGTACAGTATACCCGAGTAAGTAATGCCACACGGTGTACCGGCACACTCTAATATTCCTCAATTAATTTATATCATGCTTTTGCATATAATTTATGAAATACAATTTATTTAAGCCATTTATCAAAAGTATTATTCATTTAAGGTTCCGAAAATTTTAAAGAAACTCCGGCGGAGTACCGGCTAAAAATGGAGAAAACCGTTCTTCGGAACCTGTGAAAACACTTCCAAATAATTTTCAAACAAACCCAACTTCAATTCATCAACAGAGTCTCAATATCAAAAACTCAACAATATTTCTCAATTTCAGTTCTCAATAGCCTTTTCATTTCTCAAACATCCATTTCTCAGGGTTCTCAAATATATAAATAACAATTAAAAGCTCAAATTACTTCCATACATAACCATAAATCTTTATTATTTACATGAACCTCAAAATACATTACATAATCCCAAATACATATGAGAAAATAAAAATTTAATTACAAAATGACAAAATGACACCTAGTGCCCTACCAATGCACTGCAGGTAGTGAGGTGACACGGACACTGTTACTGTGGGAATTTGAAGAAATGTAAAACATGAAAGTTGTTCCTTATTTTGTCTAGTTGAATTTCCTTTTTTGAATCACTCCATTTGGAGTTTTGTAGCTCCAGATATGGTCCAAAAACCATAGCTGGCCGGATGTGCATTCTGCAGAAATTACCATATCTACAGTAACATGAACAGTGACTGCCACTGCCATTTGGGTTAGGTTCTGGCAATAATTTGGGGTAGGTTCCTTCATGAAAGTTTTTTGTCTATGTCTTAACTTGTTGCTGTAAAAGTTTCAGGTCAATTGACCAAATCTACAGTGAGTTATGGCCAAATGAACAGTTACTGTTCATTTGGTCAATTTTGCAGAATCAGTTGTAGGGTGTCCAGATTGGGGCCAAGTTTTGGTCCTCTTGCTTTGGTATTTTGGGCATGGTTTCTTCAGAAAAAATGTGCCATTATAAGCCTAGTTTCATGTCCAATTGGCCAAACACCAATTGGACCAACACAGCCCAAGTTATGGCAGTGCAAGTGGACTGAAATCTCAGTCCATTGCTGCTGTCCTAGGGCAGATTTCACCTTCACTTTACCATACTATTTTCAGTTCTAATTATGGTCAACTTACCTAAAATGGTCACTAATTGACCATTAAAATGTGCTCTAACAATTTCCCAAGCCAAGCCAATTTTTCACTCTTCAAAACCCTAGTTCCATTATAGGTTTTCACAACGCCTTAATCATTAGCTCCTTCAATAATCACATACACACATGGTTTAAACTTGATCTATAGCCCACTTTAAGTCCATTAAAACAATCAAAATAATTCCTTCACAAGGGCTGCCAAAAATTCATAGTACGTATACACATAATTCTTGTTCATTTTAGTTGCAATTCTCACTCAATACAAGTTACAATTCATGAAAATAAGAAGTTTTAAGTGTCTAATGCGCTAACCTTGATTAGGGCAGATTTTTCCCCACTCAAAACTTCACTTTCCTTCACTTTCTAGGCTGCCAAACACTTCCCCAAGAGGTGTGGTTAAGTTTTAATGAAGGGGTTTAGGGTTTAGTGGTGGAAACAAAGGAGAAATTGAGCTTGATTGAAAAAAAAATCAATGGAGGGAGGAAGATGGATTTCGGCTGCACTTGAGGAGAGAAGGATAGCTGCTGGTTTTTTGATGAATTTAGTCTTCAATTTGTCTCTTTATTAGTTAGTCAAATGAGGGCTTAATGGTAATTGGTTGGAAATTTTAAATGACATCACATTGATGTCATAAATTGCATATGTTGCATTTTTCTTTTCTTTCCTCCACTACTCGTTTTCAATTTAATTTCTAGCAATGTTTCTTCATATGTTATGTCATATTAATTATTTACTCAACTGGACAAGTCGGCCAAAAATCACCTCTGAAGGCGAAATGACCAAAATGCCCTCCGTTTGGCTTAACGGGTCAAAATTGTCTGTACTGATTGAAAAATTTTTCTAAATATTTTCTTGGCATTCTAATGCCATAGGAACCTTAATGACCCTTCTCTGGAGTCCCAAAAATTATTTTATAATTTTTCCCCTGGGTCTAGGGCTCCTCGTTGCGAGAACCGCAACTTCCCTCTGGTTACCCATCGCTTGGGCATCGGCTCGTTTAACTTGTTTGTATTTTATTTCTAAAATTTTTACTAAGTGTTTCTTATTAATATTTGAGTTAATTATGGTCTCTCTCTTAAGTTTAATTATTTTTCCGGACGTTCTAGCTGTCCGGACCGACACCGGTCACCGGAACAGTAGGATGTACGGAGTGGTTACCGGGAGGGTGTTACACAATTAGTAATAAGATTTACCTTAAATGAACCTATAATCATATGTTACCAGGCACTAGAATCTCTCTGTTACAAAATCCCAACTCAAGCTAGAGTCATGGTTTATGTCAAACCCCATTAGCTATGAATATTATGTTCTCTTTTAATTCTATTTCTTAATTAAAAATATTTTCTCATCAGAAATTCTTTTCTGAATAAATCTATCTGTCTTGGCCAGGAACTTGAAACATCAAGAACAATTAAATGAACATAGAATTTTATCCCTATTTACTTAGAGGAACAGATCCCATCTTGATCAACACCTACCTCCATATATAACTAGTAGGAGCCAACACATGCCCATATACCCATGCACAATACAATTATGAAAGCAGTATCAAACTCAAACCACCTATATGTAAGATAACTGTGCTATCTCAGGTCTAAAGATTATAAGCACTGATATGATTTATGCTAATACATTGACGAGAGTAAACTCCATATGCTTGTCACAAATGTCACTGGTTCGACCTACTTATCATGTATAAGTGCCTATCATGTTTGTTATATGCCATGAGACTCACCATTCCATCTTATTTACATCTCATATAAATAACTTGGGAACAAACATGATTACAATCTTTCTGGATAAGTCATGTCCTTATTGTGAAATATTCTCGATTGTGAACCTATTTATGATACTTTGTGCTAGAAATACTGTCACTCATATTCTTAACAACTTAAGAATAGAATTTCTAACAAAATATCAATGGACCTTTTCTATTACACATAAATATATTATGTAAACGGAAAAGTGAAAATGCCTTTTATTAATAAAAACATGTACAAGATACATACTAAATGATATGTTATAGGACATACTATTAACAATCTCCCACTAGCACTAGAGCCATTTATTATAATACCTTAGACCCATCTTCTCAAGATGTCGGTCTAACTGTGCTTATGACAAAGGCTTAGTGTATGGATCAGCTGGATTTTCAGCTGATGCTATTTTCTACATGGCTATATCACCTTGCCCAATTATTTCTTTGATAATGTGGTAATGCCTTTCTATGTGTTTAGATTATTTACTATGATTGAGGTTCCTTATATCTAAACAGCTTCTTTTACAGCATCTGATGCAGCAAAATATTCAACCTCGATAGTGAAATCTGTAGTCGTACTCTGTTTAGAACTCTTCCAACTAACTGCACTTCCATTACAAATGAACACATACCTAGAGGTAGACTTTCTATCATCTATATCAGATTGGAAATCAGAATGAGTATAATCATCCAATTGCAAGTCACCACATCCATATATTAAGAATAAATCCTTAGTTCTTCTCAAGTACTTAAGGATATTCTTGATAGCGATCCAGCGTTCCAAACCTGGATTTGATTGATACCTACTAGTCAAACTAACAGCATATGCGATATCCAGCCTAGTACACAACATTGCATACTTTAAACATCCAATAGCCGAAGCATATGGAATCCTGGCCATTTTATCTCTTTCTTCAAGTGTCTTTGGAGACATCTCTTTAGAAAGGTAGATACCATGTCTCACTGGTAACAATCCTTTCTTGGAAACAAGCATGTTAAACCTCTTTAACACCCTTTCCAAGTATAGACTTTAGGATAAAGCAATTATTCTTTTCGTTCTATCTCTATAGATGCGAATCCCAAGAATATAGGTTACCTCCCCTAAGTCTTTCATGGAGAATGTATTTGACAACCATATTTTTATAGTTGTCAACATACCTTTGTCATTACCTATCAACAGAATATTATCCACATATAAGACAAGGAAAATGATCACACTATCACTAACCTTCTTATATAGACGTGGCTCATCCTCATTTTTGACAAAACCAAATGACTTAGTGGCTTCATCAAAACGGATGTTCCAACTCCTCGAAGCTTGTTTTAACCCATAAATGGATCGCTTTAGCTTGAGCACTTTGGAACCATCTTGGGATTCAAAACCCCTAGGTTGCTCCATGAAATTGTTTTCTTCAATGTATCCATTGAGAAAAGCTGTTTTGATATCCATCTGCCAAATCTCATAATCATAGTATGCAGCTATTGCTAATAGAATCCTAATTGATTTAAGCATGGCAACAGGCGAGAAAGTCTCCTCATAGTCGATTCCCTGCCTTTGGTGAAACCCTTTTGCTACTAACCTTGCCTTATAGGTCATTACATTTCCATTAGAACCAATTTTCTTCTTGAAAAACCCATTTGTTCCCTATAGGTACAATACCTTCAGGTGGGTCAATAAGATCCCAAACCTGATTCTTATACATGGAATCAATTTCAGATTTCATAACATTAATCCATTTTGAAGAGTCTATATCTGATATAGCTTCTTCATAGGTAAGTGGATCATCTCAATGATCTACTTTTTCATGAGTAGACAACTCTTGTTCTTCTTCATGAAGGAAACCATATCTCATTAGTGGGTGAGATACCCTAGTTGTTCTACGAGGAACAGCTGTAGATGTATCATCAATAGGTGTAGGTTGACTAGATGGATCTATATCCATCTGATCTATTAGTTGGTCAGAATTCTCTAATTCCAACTCTATTTGCCTTCCTTTGCCTCCTTCTTGAACAAATTGTTCTTCAAGAAATGTGGCATCTCTACTTATCACAAACTTTTGTGATGTGGGCAAATAAAAATAATATCCAAAACTATCTTTTGGATATCCAATAAATCTACCCTTTTCTGATCTGGTTTTCAATTTAACAGTGTTCAGCTTTTTGATATAAGCTGGACAATCCCAAATCTTAACATGCTTAAGACTTGGTTTTCTTCCATGCTATATCTCATAAGGTGTGGAAGTTACTGATTTTGTTGAAATCCTATTCAGAGTATACAAAGCTGATTCTAATGCAAATCCCCAAAAGGAGATTGGCATATTAGTATAGCTCATCATACTACGTACCATGTGCAATATGGTACGATTTCTCCTTTCAGATAGACCATTCAGCTGTGGTGTTCCTGGAGGAGTTAGCTGGGAAACAATGCCATGCTCTCTTAAGTATTCATTAAATTTAGTAGTCAAGTATTCACCTCCACGATCTGATCGAAGAGCTTTAATACTTTTTCCTGTTTGATTTTTACTTCAGATTTAAATTCTTTGAACTTTTTAAAGGATTCATGTTTCTATTACATCAAATACAAATACCCAAACCTTGATTTATCATAAGTAAAGGTAATAAAGTAATGAAAACCGCCTCTAACCATTTCCTTAAATGGATCACATACATCACTATGTATTAGTTTCAAAATATTTCCAGCTCTTAGTCCTTGTCCAACAAAGGGTGATCTAGTCATTTTGCCCTGAAGGCAGGATTCACAAGTTGGAGTAGGCTCAGAGCCCAATGAGGATAAAATCCCCATTTTCTCCAATTTTGCAATCCTATCTTCTGCAACATGACCTAATCTTAAGTGCCAAATATATTTTGAACTTGAGTTGATTTTCATCATGGCATTGCATTCTTTTAGATTGCTTGCATTAGATTTGTATTTAACATTATTATCTAGATAATAAAGTCCATCATGCATATAACCCGAACCAATATATTTATTTTCAAAATAAATATTGCAAACATCATTTATGAATTGAAATTCATAACCATCTCTAGTCAAACTAGATATAGAAATGATGTTCTTAAAAGGTATCAAGTATATGCAAAACCTTGTTTAAATACAAAACATGTCTATACATGCATAAAGATTTAGATCCTATGGCTAAAGCTTCAATAGTTGAGCTTTTGCCAACCTGGAGTCTAATTTCTGTGCCCATCATTATGGCAATGGAAACACTTTCCTTTTGCCTTTGTCAGCTTTGGTCTTCCCTATCTATTTAGCTTATCTTCTTGGAAGGATTAGGAATCTAAGGTTTCTTTTTCTTATTGCCCTTCTTCTTGTTGGACTTTCCAGCAGAAGAAGATGCAATCAAAGCTACCTCTTTTCCTTTATTACTCGTCATATTCTTTTGGGCAATAACCAACATGTTGAGTAACCCAGCCAAGGTGCATTTCTGCTTAGTCATATGAAAATTTGTCACAAAACTACTAAATGAGTCAGGAAGGGACTGAAAGATTAAATTCGTCTGCAGTTGGAAATCCATGTTAAAGTCAAGATGTTCCAGCTGCTCAATCAGCCGAATCATCTTGTGGACATGATCCCTAACATTCTATCCTTTAGACATCCTCATGCGAAATAGTTGTCTAGATATCTCATACCTAGCATTCCTGCTGTGCTCACCATGCAACTCTTGTAGGTGAAGGAGGATCTCACTCGCACTCTGCATGTTCTTATGCTGCTTCTGTAACTTATTACTTATGGGAGCAAACATGTAACATTTAGCTCTCATATCATGCTCTTTCCACTTTTCCAAAGTTTCATGTTCCTCTTGAGTGGTCTCTGGAGGTAAGGGGCCAGGAACATTTGAGCCTAGAACATATCCTATATGTTTAAGGTTTAGGACAAGTTTCAAATTTCTTAGCCAATCAGATAACTTAGGTCCTGTCAACCTATTGCGATCAAGTATGCTTGCAAGGATATTGGATGGTGGTGGTTGTTCTGTGCTCATTATTATCAGAAAATTAACTGCAAAAAATAACCAGATTTATTAGTAAATGTATCATGTAATTAACCAAAATGATAATGGTCTTTTAATCAAATTGGTCCTCCCACTAACTTAGTGAATCCTACACTTCCAAAGTAGAAAACGGAAATCCTAGTTGGATGGATTTCTAATGGGTAATTGAATTCTCATAATTCTATTTATCATCCTCAGGTACATTCGTAATTGGAATTACAATAAACTATAAGTGAGCAACTCCTTACCCATCACATCTCATGTGAGGTTCAATTCTTTACCTAGCCCCTAATGCTCAAAATCTCAAGTACATCCATTATTGACTTATCTTGCATTAGTTAAGTTAATACCATTGAGCTAGTAATTATGCAAATAATTTTAATGTCCTCAGGTACATCTAATATTGGCCACCAAGCCATTAACATTTTTACAACATTCTCATGCTTAACAATTATTCTTAAGAAAATCTCTTAAATTAATTGCATCTTATACAAGTATTTAAAATTTCTTAAAATAATTGCCTCAATGGAGGGCCCATGTTATAATTACTTTAATTATACCATTTCCAACTTAATCATTTGTTTGGAAGATTTTATCGTCATCCTAATTACTATTAAGGTCTCACTTTGCACATTATCCATTTAGCATGCATATATCATATACTTGCATACATTCCCATACATCTCATGCATTCATGGATAAACAGTAAATATGGTATGATCATGGAGCTTCTAAGGGATTCAATTCTAAGCCACCATGAATTGAATCAGGGCATTTCTAAGTGCATTTCAATCATTCATATTACAAGAGTTGCTGAAGGAGTACATAATCAACACTTGATATTGAATTCCTCCCACTGGTCCCACCAATGCTCTTGACCTCCTTGTTCTTCCTGCAATCCAATTACATAGTAATCCTTAGCATACCAAGGCGAATTTACAAGAATTAAATAAATGAAATTACAACCCAAAAATTATTACAACCTTAATAATACATGCCCAAAATAAATTAAAATAAATTAATTAATTTACAACCCAAAAAAACATAAAAGAAATAAATCTAATCATATTGGTCTTTTATAGTCCATGATCATCCATCATGCATATTACTATTTAATAATTAAATAAAATATGCATGCTTAAATTAAATTGAATATCTCATATTCAACTTAAAAATCCAGATTTGAATATAATTCAAACAAATTTAAAAATTCAGATTTGAATCACATTCAAACAAATTTAAAAATTCAGATTTGAATCACATTCAAACAAATTCAAAATTGCAGATTTGAATCACATTCAAACAACTTTAAAAAATCATATTTGAATCACATTCAAACAACTTTTATAAATTCAAATTTGAATCACATTCAAACAACTTTAAAAATTCAGATTTGAATCATACTTAAACTGTAACACCCCTATGTTCGGTAGTGTGTCCTACTGTTCCGGTGACCAGTGTTGCCCGGACAGCTAGGATGCCTAGAACTACACTTTGATATGAGTGAGGAGACATAAAATAATGAAATACAAGAAAATAAAATAGAAGAAAAACAAAAGAAAAATAATAGCAAAGAAATGTAACCAAGTTAAGCGAGCCGAGAACCCTAGTGATGGGTGACCGCACCAAGAAGTCGCGGCGTGGACCGTTGACTAGCCCTAGACCGCGGGGAACCCTGGAAAATATTTTTAGGACTTAAATAGACACCTATTGAAGTATAAATGCCATTAGAAAAATCAAAAAAAAAAAAAAAATTAATTAGTACAAAGAAAAGTGAGAAATCGAAAAACGGACAAAATCCGGTATTACCGAAAAATCGGGAATGCAACCCGAACAGGGGCATTGTGGTCATTTGACATTCCGAGTTGTCTTTTGACATAAATGTCCATTAAAAATACATGATATTACACTTTGAAAATATAATGAAAAATTAAATTGTGATACATTATAAGAATAGTGAAAGAAATGGGGGATAAAATCCAATTTATGAAACTTTGAATAATTAACATTAAAACCAAAGTTAGTGCTCCACTAACTTGGATATTGGGACCCTTATCACAGCCTTGGGACAGCAGATAGCACTCAGCATCATCTTCTTCATCACCCCATTTTACCTTGCCGAATCCATTTCCTTCCCTAAAAACCACCATGGCCACACCTTGCATGCAAGCTCCACTCCTAATGATCAAGCCACAATTTCTCCAATTGTTCTTCATTAAAAGTGTTCCACACATCATGGGTAGCATGTAGGAAGCAAGAAAGAGGAGTTTTAGTGAAGTTTAATTAAGCCCAAGTTGAGGTTAGTGCTTAATCTTTCCATTTTCCTTCATTAATCCTTGTGTTGAGCTTTGGGTAAGTTGAATTGCTAAGAAAATTTGAGGAAATGATTGAGTATTGGTGAACCTTATTTTTGGCAGCCATGAAAACTCTTTAAGGGCAGCTTATTCTTGCTTGTAAATGGTAGATTAAAGGATTGATTAAATGTATATGTGTATAGGAAATTATTTGGGTGATGTATACTTAGTATATGTGGATGTGTATTTGAAATTTAAAGCTTGGGAATTAATGGAATGTAATGCATGAATTGGCAGCCTGGTTGGGTGAACCATAAGGATGTTATTTCATGTTTGGATGATGGAATATTAATGTTGAATTGTGTTAGTTGTGATGACAGTTTGGGTATATGTGTGATGGTGTGAAGTTGGGCATGTAAATGAGCATGAATAGGTAGTTAAATTGTTGTAATTGAATTTGACAAATTCTGCACTTTGTGGTGTATGTTGAATATGATTGTAAGCTGCCAAAATGATCAACAATATGTGGTAAAATATGTTTAGGTTATGGTACAAACCAAATTGGGTAAGAATATGTGAATTGGTAAATGCTAAAAGTGAGCTTTGATGAGTAATAAAGAAAGTGCAATAGGGCAGTATGCATTTTGGCCTAGAACTTTAAGTGTGTGGCTCCAATTGGTATGAGACCAATTGGAGGTGAAACTAGGCACAAAATGTGCTAACTTTCATGAAGGAAGCTTGCCAAAATTCTCCTTGCAAGGTAGCTTGAAAAATGACCAAATCCGGATTAAGTGCAAATAAGGCCTGAAAATTGACCATTTGGGCAGCAGTTAGTTTTTTGGCCATAACTCACTCAAAACAGGTCCAATTAACCTGAAATTTTGACCATGAATATTTAAGACCCATATCTACAAGTCTTATGAAGACACCAAATCCCAGATATGACCATAAGCAAGTGAAACAGCTTGCACAAGTTCAGGTCCAAAAACTGGCCGAACCAAAATTGACCTAAAGTGACAAATTTTGATGCAATTTGACCAACAAGAGTAAAATGACCATAACTTGGTCTAGTAAACTCAGAATGAACTGAAATTTTGTCCCGTGTGCAATAAGACATAGATCTACAAGTTTTTAGTTTTGACCGAAACCCAAAAATCGAGGGAACTAGGTCGTCCGACTAGGTTAAACTCATATCCCGAAATCCAGCAAGTTGCATAAAAATGCAGTATACATGGAAATGAAATTGGTAACATGTACCAACCCTGAAAGACTATAGAATGTGACATATTAGTAACATTAAAACCTAAATTACCTAGAATGCATCGAGGGTTGACATATTAGGTTGACTAAGCAAATAATAGAATTCAGTGAATTAATTATCAAGCATTATCATTAGAGATAGTTTAAATGAGTACTGAAACACTTCAAATTGTGTTTCTCAGTTAGCAAAGACTTAGGGAAAGGGAAGGAAACACTGAGTCAAAGCTAGGAGACAGTTATCAGAGGTTTGTGCATAATAATTATTTCTTTTGAATTTTTCAATTGAAATAAATTACGATTATTGATATGTTATTGTTTTAAATTGTGTTTGTGCACAATAAGTATTTCTTTTGAATTTTTCAATTGAAATAAATTATGATTATTTGTATGTCATTGTTTTAAATTATATTTGTGCACAATAATTTTGACATCTCATTTTCTACTTAAAAATTTAATTGAACATTATAGTTTTAAATTATGTCCGTGCACAATACTTTTATATTCACTGCTTTTACTAGCAAATTTATTTGAAGAAATGAGTTATGAATAATTTTTGATTGCTTTGGTTTTGGGAATATTATTTGGAACTTATTGTGTTGCCAACCTTGCAAATGGAAATTTTGAGATAAAATTTGATTTGTGGTTTGTATGAAATATTGTGATTTGAAATTATTTTGATTCACACTTGGCATGACACTGTTACTATGTTCCTCCTCCATTTATGGGGTGAGTGTGATATATTCCTCCCTCTTTGACTTGCCAGTCTGAGGTGAGTGTGGATGAGTACTCATTATTCAGCTAGCTTCCTCCCTCATTGATTTCGATTATTGGGGTGAGTGTGTCTTGTCGTGGTGTATAACACGGCATGTGTGGAAAAATTGTATCATGGCCTAAATTGTGTTATCGATTGGCAACATTGTATTGTTCAGTTATTTGATCAAATTGTGTTATTGATTGGCAAAACTGTATTACTTAGTTATTTGATCAAATTTATGTTATATGAACTTTGTAAATTGTGAAATGGAATTATGAACTATTTGATTTGTGAATTATCAATAAAAGATTTATGTATCGCATTTCAAATTGTTATTGTGCACCACTGAGTAAATTTTACTCAGCGATAGCTTTTCATTGCTGTCGCAGGTAGACAGACTGACAAGGCAACAGACTAGGCTGCTAGTACTACATTGAGAGATCATCGGGTATATTGAGTATACCATATTCTGCATTTTATATTGTAATGTATGTTCACTGTATGTATATATTGTTCTTGGTTTTGAGCAGTTGTAAATTAAAATTGTACATTGAAGTTGTAAAGTAAATTATGAGTATTTTGACTTGTAAAAAAAAATTGTATTATATTTCTGTTATCTCAATCTATGAAAATTTATTGTGGATTTGAGTTGAAAAAACATATTGTGTTGAATTATGTTGGAGTTTGAGATTGAGAAAAATATTGAAGTGCTTTTTACAGGTTTTTGAAGAACTGTTTTGTCCAAAATACAGATGGCACTCTGCCAAAATTTTTACAGAAATTATTAATAATTCAAATGTGTTAGCTCTTTCACTTAAGTTCAAAAAAAAATTTTTTAACACCAGTAAATAGTGCTCACCACTGTAAAAAGAAGTAAGAAAAGTTTTAAAATCCCTTGTAGTGTATTTAATGGGTTATCAGTAGACGAAGTTGGTAATTCATTAGGTATACTACGGGATCATGTTATGCGTTACAGAGGGGTAGGGTGTGGCACAAACAACTTTTAAAATTCAGATTTGAATCACATTCAAACAACTTTAAAAATTCAGATTTGAATCGCATTCAAACAACTTTTAAAATTCTGATTTGAATTAAAATTTAATTGTGTGATTTAAAACTCTAATTAAACAATTTAATTAGACATAAAATAGACATAATTATGAGCATTAGATCATACAACAATTGCACAAACATTGCCCAAACAATGTGCACCATAAGAAGTGCTCAAACCATGCGCACGTATGGAGTATTCATCAAGCCGCCACCTTTATCATTGCAAACAGTAATGGATCTATCATCTCATAATCAAACCACACAATTAAATCATATAATCAAGAATCTAAATGGCAAATATAATGGCTCTGATACCAATTGAAGGAGCAGAAGCATGAAAAACACAAGTTTAGATCATTGAAATTTAAAATATTTCTTCTAGAGTCACATGCATCATGCAAGATTTATTTTTATCTATTTGATTTCAATGATAAACAGCATATTAAAACTCTTTTAATATATTTTTGGATCTACATATGCTATTTAAGATTTTAGAATTAATAGATTAATTCATTAGAACCCTAGATTAGATCAAGAACAAGTGCACTAACCTGTTTGATGCACTGTAGTGTGTTTGACATCTTTAGGATGCGCTTAGGACACCAAATGTTGTCTCTATAGCTTGTCCACACCAAGATCACCAATGGCAGCCACTTGAACAGCTTCTAAAGCTTTTCCAATCAATTAGAAAATTAGGTTTTGCCTTTTGAGAGATTACAGATGTAAACAGAACACTATAAACAATTTCTAGTATTTTTAATTCAAGAGACTATTGGGAAATCTCTTTGAATTAATGA
The DNA here is from genome assembly GCF_030052815.1 of Hevea brasiliensis. Taxonomy (NCBI): domain Eukaryota; kingdom Viridiplantae; phylum Streptophyta; class Magnoliopsida; order Malpighiales; family Euphorbiaceae; genus Hevea; species Hevea brasiliensis. The sequence goes on along the minus strand of NC_079493.1, from coordinate 42,955,925 downwards.
GAGATGAAGAAGATGAAAGGGAGAGATGCTTTGGGGTGGCACCAATGAAACAAATAGCAACTAGGTATTTTTCTTTTCATCCCTTCTCTTATATAGCTAGGTCACCACTTAAAACCCTTGCCACATGTCACATTCTGATTGGTTCTAGGTTTAATTGACCTAATCACATTATGCCAAGTGTCAAACCTATATTTAATCTTAATTTTAATAATCTTGCATGATTAAAAGACATTTGGCAAGATTATGTGTAGTGCCATGTGTCACCATCACCATCTCATGGTGCCACATGTCACCCTGTGAAATGACTAAAATACCCCTGTGTCTTAATTTTGAGTTCTCAACTCAAAATAATTATTTTGCTTCTTCTAATCAATTTATATCAAATATAAATTAATTAATTAATCTCTATTAATTAATTTCTCATTAATTAAATTCATATTTAAACACTTTAAATATAAATATAAATTATACTATACATCCAATAACCTAGATTTGGTTTTAAGCCATGCTAGAGACTTTGTAATCTAATTGCAAACCAAACCTATTTAATTAATCAATTAAACCCTTTAATTAATTAATTAAACCATATTTAATTTGGTGATTACTTGTATATGTGTGTGACTTACTAGGCTCATCACTAATTGGCAATGAGACATGATATCAACTCTTAATATCATCAGAACTCTTTCTTAGCATAAATGATTTCTCTAAATCATTTTATGCACCTCATAGACCATGGTTAACATCTAGCATAGCATGCCATGGCCACCCAATTAGTAATAAGATTTACCTTAAATGAACCAATAATCATATGTTACCATGCACTAGAATCTCTCTGTTATAAAATCCCAACTCAAGCTGGAGTCATGGTTTATGTCAAACCCCATTAGTTATGAATATTATATTCTCTTTTAATTCTAGCTCTTGATTGAAAAGATTTTCTCATCAGAAACTCTTTTCTGAATAAATCTATTTGTCCTGGCCAGGAACTTGAAACATCAAGAGCAATTAAATGAACATATGATTTTATCCCTATTTACTTAGAGGAACAGATTCCATCTTGATCAACACCTACCTCCATATATAACTCGTAGGAGCCAACACATGCCCATATACCCATACACAGTACAAGTATGAAAGCAGTATCAAACTCAAATCACCTATATGCAAGATAACTGTGCTATCTCAGATCTAAAGATTATATGCACTGATATGATTTATGACAATACATTGACAAGATTAAAACTCCATGTGCTTGTCATAAATGTCACTGGCTTGACCTACTTATCAAGTATAAGTGCTTATCATGTTTGTTATATGGCATGAGACTCACTATTCCATCTTATTTACATCTCATATAAATAACTTGGGAACAAACATGATTACAATCTTTCTGGATAAGTCATGTCCTTATTATGAAGTATCCTCGATTGTGAACCTATTTATGATACTTTGTGCTAGAAATACTATCACTCATATTCTTAACGACTTCAGAATAGAATTTCTAACAAAATATCAATGGACCTTTTCTATTACACATAAATATATTTTGTAAATGGAAAAGTGAAAATGCCTTTTATTAATAAAAACATGTACAAGATACATATTAAATGATATGCTCTAGGGCATACTACTAACACTAGGACCATGGGGAACCCTAGGAAATAATTTTCAAGACCTAATTAAAGGTTATTGAAGTGCAAATGACATTAAAAATGTCAAAGAAAATTTAGTTAATCGGTACAGATAAAAACAAAAATTTAAGAAATCGGCAGATTAGGGATTAAATCAATATTATTGAAAAAGTATGAATATGACCCGAAGAGGGGCATTTTGGTCATTTGATACCAAGAGTTGACTTTTGACAGAAATGTCCATTAAAAATAAACAGTGTTAAATTTTGAAAATGCCATGAAAATAAGAAATTTTACAAGTAATGTAATTTAATCGAATATGAGGGCATTATTGCAATTATGGAAAACTTTGAATTATTAAAATATTTAAATGAATTAGTGGACATATAAGAGCCACTTAAGGACAAGAATCAGCCACTTCACTTCATCTTCAACCTTCACTTATCCTTGGCTAAATTCAAATGCTCTCAATTTCCTCCATGGCTGGCCACATGCAAAGCTCTATCTCCTCCATGATCAAGCCATGAATCTTGCAATTGTCTTCATTAAAAGTGGTCTACACATCTTGGGAAGCTTATAAGGAGCAAAAAGGAAGAGATTTGGTGAGTTTTTTAGCAAGCTCAGAAAAGGTAAGTGTCCATTTTCTCTTCCTTGTTTAATTAAACTTTGAATTAAGGTTATGGTGAGTTGATTGGTTGAGGAATTTGAAGAATTGGTTGAGTATTTGACGAACTCAAATTCAGTAGAAGACAAACAAAGTTTGGTTAATTTTGCATGTAACTGATGATTAGGCATATTGATTAAAGCAAAATTATGTATTAGAGCTTATTGGCATGTGTGTGTTTGAAATGACCAATTGAATTAGGGCTTTTGAACAATTGCTGAAGACCTTGGGTAATTATCTAATTTGGTAGCTTTGATGAGGTTAGAAGAGTGATATTTCCATGAAATTAAAGGCTGAATTATGAAGGAACGGAAGCGTGAAAAACACAAGTTTATACCATTGAATTCAAAAATTTTCACCTAGGGTCACATGCATCATGCAAGATTTATTTTTTATCTATTTGATTTCAATGATAAACAACATATTAAAACTCTTTTAATATGTTTTTGGATCTGTATTTGCCATTTAAGATTTTAAAATTAATCATATTAATTTTAGAACCCTAGATTAAATCAAGAACGATTACACTAACCTCTTGATGTACTGCAGCGTGTCTGCGCCTTTGAGATTCGTCTTCAGGACACCAGATGTTGTCCCTCTAGCTTGTCCACACCAAGAACACCTATGGCAGCCCTTGAAGAGCTTCTAAAGCTTTTTCTATTAATTAGAAAATCAAGTTCTGCCTTTTAAGAGATTAAAGATGTAAACAGGACACTAGAAACAATTTCTAGTGTTCTTAATTCAAGAGATTGATGGCTAATCTCTTTGAATTGATAAGAGATGAAGAAGAAGAGATAAAAACCCTAAAAGTGGCGTGACAAAGGAGTGTGGCTGCTGGTTGTATTTTATTTTCTCATAACAACACTTAAATAGCTAGGTTAACACATTAAACCCTTGCCACATGTCACCCTTTGATTAGCTCTAGGTTTAAGTGACCCAATCACATTGTGCCAAGTGTCAAACCTATATTTAATCTTGATTTTAATCATCTTACATGATTAAAAAACATTTGGCAAGCTTATGTGTAATCCCATGTGTCACCATCTCATGGTGCCACGTGTCACACTGCAAAATGACCAAAATGCCCCTGTGTCTTAATTTTGAGTTCTTAACCCAAAATAATTATTTTCTTCTTCTAATTAATTTATATCAAATATAAATTAATTAATTAATCTCTATTAATTAATTTCTCATTAATTAAATTCATATTTAAACACTTTAAATATAAATTTAACTTATATTACACATCCAATAATCTAGATTTGTTTTCAAGTCATGCTAGGGACTTTGCAATTTAATTGCAAACCAAACCCATTTAATTAATCAATTAAACTCTTTAATTAATTAATTAAATCATATTTAAATAGGTGATAACTTGTGTATGTGTGTGACTTACTAGGCTCATCACTAATTGGCAATGAGATATGATATCAACTCTTAATATCATCAGAACTCTTTCTTACCATAAATGATTTCTCTAAATCATTTTATGAACCTCATAGACCATGATTAACACCTAGCATAGCATGCCATGGCCACCCAATTAGTAATAAGGTTTACCTTAAATGAACCTATAATCATATGTTACCATGCACTAGAATCTCTCTGTTACAAAATCCCAACTTAAGCTGGAGTCATAGTTTATGTCAAACTCCATTTGCTATGAATATTATGTTCTCTTTTAATTCCAGTTCTTGATTAAAAAGATTTTCTCATCTGAAACTCTTTTCTGAATAAATCTATCTGTCCTGGCCAGGAACTTGAAACATCAAGAACAATTAAATGAACATAGGATTTTATCTCTATTTATTTAGAGGAACAGATTCAATCTTGATCAATACCTAGCTCCATATATAACTAGTAGGAGCCAACACATGCCCATATACCCATACACAGTACAAGTATGAAAGCAGTATCAAACTCAAACTACCTATATACAAGATAACTGTGCTATCTCAGGTCTAAAGATTATATGCACTGATATGATTTATGACAAAACATTGACAAGAATAAACTCCATGTGCTTGTCGTAAGTGTCACTGGTTCGGCCTACTTATCATTTATAAGTGCCTATCATGTTTGTTATATGGCATGAGACTCACCATTACATCTTATTTATATCTCATATAAATAACTTGGGAACAAACATGAATACAATCTTTCTGGATAAGTCATTTCCTTATTATGAAGTATCCTCGATTGTGAACCTATTTATGATACTTCGTGCTAGAAATATGGTCACTCATATTCTTAACAACTTAAGAATAATATTTCTAACAAAATATCAATGGACCTTTTCTATTACACATAAATATATTATGTAAACGGAAAAGTGGAAATGCCTTTTATTAATAAAAATATGTACAAGATACATACTAAATGATATGCTCTAGGGCATACTACTAACAAATTATGGTGCTGATGCATTAGTGGATGTGTATTATGTGATGCTAGTTGAAATTTCATGTACTAATAATTTGTTCCATGTGTATTATGTTGACTTTGACCATTTGATTTAAGGTTTTGTATTGAATATTGAGGACTTTTGTAATTGCTGGACTTTTGAGCAATTTGAGATTTGATGAATGATATTAGAGTGCTATGAATCTAGAATTTGAGTATGGGAGATGGAGGGATAGAACTTTGAAGTGTAATGTTTTTGTATTTGAGAATTGATTGAAGGCAGCGTGCATTTTGAGCCCTAACCTAATTTGTGTGATCCCAATTGTTATGAGGTCAATTGGAGGTAAAACTAGACTTAAAATGGACCAACATTCATGGAGAAATTTTGCCAGAATTCTGCCTAAAAGTGACCTAAAAATTTGACCTAATCCGGATTGACAATTTGCAAACCCAGAATTTTGACCAAATGAATATTATTCACTCATTTGGCCATAACTCACTGTAGACAGGTCCAAATGACCTAAAATTTATATCATTACAAAGCTTACACATAGGGCTATAACTCTTATGAAGACACCAAAGCCTAGAAATGTTATTAACTAAGTTAATTTGCTTCCCTAAGTTGGGTTACCAAAACTGTTCAGTCCCCAATGCTGCCTAGAAATTCTGAGTAGATACTAATCCGGCCAGTCATATTAAAATTAGCATAACTTGAGCTAAAAAACTCCAAATGGAGTGATTCAAAAAGGAAATTAAAGAAGACACAATAAAGAACAACTTTGAAGAAGGGAGTTTAGCCAAATGTTTACTGTAACAATGAACAATGGAATAGTGAACTTAAGGCATGAAATCTGGAAAATTGAAATTAAGTGCAATAAGCTTTGAAATGAAATTGGCAACAAATGCCAACATATGTGGAATGTAAAATGTGACATGTTGGTGATATAAAAACCAACTTACCTATTATGTATAAAAAGTCAACATTTTACCTAATTAGTCAAATGAATAGTAACTCCATAACCCTAAATACAAGAATTCAACTTATAAGACCTAATAGGTAAATTTAGTATGCAAAAATGAAATTATTGAAACTAATTATTAGAAATGGTTCAAATGGATACTGAAATACTTTAATTATGTGTTTCAGTGGGAAAGAAGCCTCCAAGGAAGGAGGAGGAATTGAACTAAGTCAAGCCTAGATAAGAGGTTTGTGCACAACTAGCTTATTTCTATGTTTTAAATTTATAATGGGTTTTGAATGAACTTGATAATTGTATTTTCTCTATGTACAAGAATTTTAATTTATTGAATGACTTTGTATGATTTAATTATGTTTTCTTCTATGCATTTAAGGATTTATTGCATGGTTTTAACAATTATAAATTGTGAATTGTACAATTGATGTATTGACAACCTTATGCATGAGTTTACAATTATTAAAAATGTTTATGGATTTGTAAAGATGCTTATGAGTAAAAATTGTTTGAAATATGTTTTGAAACCACATTCGGCATGGCAATGTGATTGAATTCCTCATTGGCTTGTCTAATGGGATGAATTGAATTCCCTCTCTAGCTAAAGTGTTGAGATGTGCGCCAGTTGAGGGAGAATTTATTATGCTAGCTAGCCTTAGTATTCCTCATTAGCCTTTGGCTATTGGGATAAATTGGCTTTATCATTGTCACACCTTACCCCTCCATAAGGCATAATATGATCCCGTAGTATACCTAATGAATTACAAAACTTCATCTACTGATAACTCATTAAATACACTACAAGGGATTTTAAAACTTTTCTTATTTAAATTAAACACTTCTTATGGGAGATATACTTATTTGAATTTTATGGATTTTATGGTCCAATGTGCCAATTCCAGATTTTATACATCAACTTGATCAAACTAATTGACCTATGCCTCTTGGTTTCTGCGTTTTAGTCCAATTACCAATTTTGTAGGTCTATGTCTTATTGATTTTTTGGCACTGATTTCAGGTCATTTGGAGTTCTATGGACCAAGTTATGGTTATTTTACTATTGCTGGTTAAGTTGCACTTATATTGCAAAGTTTAGGTCATTTTTACGTCAAAGCCAATTCGGCTAGTTTTTGTAACCCAACTTTGGCGATCATTTTGACTTGGTAATTCGCATTTCTGAGCTTGGTGGTCTTCACCAAAGTTGTAGCCCTATGTCTAAGATTTCCAACCATATAAATTTTAGGTCATTTTGACCTGTTTTGAGTGAGTTATAGCCAAAAGACTGATTACTATTCACATGGTCAAATTCTGGGTTCACATTTTAGGCAATCTAGATTTGGTCACTTTTTAGGTCATTTTCTATGTAGAATTTGGGCAATACTTCTACATGAAAGTTGGCCTATTTTATGTCTAGTTTCACCTCCAATTGGCTTCATACCAATTGGAGTCACACAAATCAGATTATAAGCTCAATTGTATACTGCCCTTATACACTTCATCAAATACACAACCATTACACATCCTCCTTGCTTCACCTTAACTTTCCTTACCAATTTTTGGATTTATAAGATACTAACATCATTCATCACATCTCAACATGGTAATTTTGGACAAAATATACACATTTTCAATACACATATTACAACTTTAATTCTCAAAGTTACATTCCACATTCACATATACATGAAATCACTTACTTTTACTACATACAATTCCAACCATTACTTTCATATACTGCCCTCAATCCATCAATATCATCATTCATTATTTGAATTCATGAAATCAAACATTAATCCATGCTCTTCAAGGCTGCCAAAAATGGTAGTTTGCCAAGGCTTTCACAATTACTTCCAAAACCCTAAATTCAAGTACTAACATACTCGTACATGGATATTAACTTGATATAACTTCATAGTGACTTAATCAACCCAATTTTCCATCAATTAAAGGTAGAGAAAAGCTCAAGCAATACATATTTTTATGGCTGCCAAAATTAGCTCAATCCAATTACCTAACAATTTATCAATTTTTCTTTATCAAACACCATCCCTCACCTTAAACATCATTTTGCCTAAAAAAAGGACGAGTAATTGGACACTTACCTCAAATTAAACTTGTCAAAACTTCTCCAAATCTCTCTCTTTCAGCTACCAATATCCTTCCCCAAGTGTAGTGATCAACTTTAGTGAAGAAAGAAAGTGGAAAGGAGGTGAAATGCATGGTTGCATAGATGTAGGAAGGATTCGGCCATGGGAGTTTTCTGTGGGAGGTTTCGGCTATTTCAATTGCTGGAGGTTGAAAATGAATTTTTGATGTCCATGGTATCTTATATAGGTGTCCCAATATGCCTTAGTGGAGCACTAACCATTGTTTAATATTTAATTAATCAAACTTTCATAAATTACATTTTTATGCACCAAACTTCCATCATTTATATTATGTACCACATTTTTAATTTTCATGACATTTTTTGTAACACCCCTATTTACATAGCCCGGTATATTTCACTATTCCGGTGATCGGTGTCGGTCCGGATAATTAAGGGGATTAGAACCATACTTAAGATAACTAGATAAGCCCTGAACACAAATAATTAGTAATTGTTAATTGGTTAATTATAAATAAGAAAAATATAACACTAGAAGTTAAAATGAGCCGAGAGTCACAATGATGGGTGACCTTCTCGGGAACGACTGCGAGATTGATTTAAACTCAAATTTCGAACCGTAAAATGTGACACTGTAGTCCTTAGGACTATTGCGAACACAGTGGAAAAGAGAAAATCATAAAACAGAATTGTTAAGCTGGTCAAATAATTAGGTTAGGGATCCGAAAGAAATATTGAACTATTTGCAAACCGGGTCGAACCGGCGAGGGGCAATTTGGTCAATTGACCCCTAGAGCTTACTTCTGACCTAACTGTCAAATAAAATCAAAGAAAAGAACATTTTGGGATCAAGAATTAAATTAAAGAACTAAAGAAAATAAATGAAAAAAAAAAGATGAAAAAGTGAAAAAGTTATTACATCATGCATGACATCATGCATGATACAATAAACTTAATAATAAAAAAATTTGAAACTTCCATTGGATAATTGTGAATCAAAGTAGATTAAAAATGCATAAAAGAAAAGAAAAAAAAAAACTAAAGTCTTCTTCTTCCCAAAACAAGCCGGCTCACCCTCTTCCTCTCTAAACCTCCATGAAAGCTCATTTGTGAGCTTGAAGAAAACCATGATTCAGCCATAGAAAGGGGAAATTTCTCAGTTAAACCTTGTTTGCGCAACTTGAAAAGGAGTTTAAGCAAGAAAAGAAGAGAGGAAAAGGAAGGAATTGAGGAAGAGGAAACTCCAAGTTGAGGTAAGCATTAGATTGAAATTTAATGTTTAAAAATATATGTTTTGAGTTACTTTAGCTTAGATTTTAATTTAAAATAAAAAGAAAACCTCTTAGGAGGACTAAAGGAAAATTCGGCCAGCTTATGTAGGGGAATGATTTGCATGAGTTTGATTGAATTAAACATGTTAGAAAGCTCAAATGAGTTGAGAAATTATGTTTATATGTGTTGAATTAATAAAATGTAACAAAAATTGTGAGTTAGGGTTTTGCACCTAGGGTTTGGGAGACAAAATTTGGAAAATTAGTCAAATGGTGTGTTTGACCTTGTTTGAGCTGAAAAATGGTCATATGTGACCAATTGTGGTGTGTTGGAAGGGTTGGAACCAAAGGAGATTCGCATTGGATATGGTCATTCTATAGGCAGCAAGACCAAGGTCCCTTCCAGGGACCAAAAATGAAAATTTACCAAGCCAATTAGTGTGAGGCCAATTGGGAATGAAACTGGACACAAAATGACACATTTTTCATTCAGGAATCATGCCCAAAAAGTGACCATAGCATAGTGAACAAATTGGCCAAATCCGGAAATGGGTGTTCTACCCTGTACAAAAATGACCAAATGAACAGTGTTTGTTCATTTGGCCATAACTTGGGTTAGGCAGGTTTAAATGACCTGAAATTTTACCAGTAGCAAGCTAAGATATAGATCTATAACTTTCATGGAGAACACAAACCCAAATTATGCACTTCACTAAGTCATTTAGCCACCCAAATTTAGTAACCTAAAACTACCAGAACCAGTTTTGGTGCCCAGAAAATCTGGGTTAGGCCAATCCGGCCAGCCATGTTCAAATGGCTATAACTTGAGCTACAAAACTCCAAATGGAGTGATTCAAAAAGGGAAATAATGTTAAGACAATAAGTAACAATTTCTATGCAGAAAACTTAGCCAAATTCTAACAACAACATAATCAATGGAACAGTACAAAATATGACACCAAAACTAAAAATTTGCAATTTTGCCTAAAAGACTTAAGTTTTGAGAAAACAACCAAAACCAACAAAATTGGTACCCAAAATGTGGTATGTGAGTATAGTTGGAGTTCCCATACCTTTTAAGCATAAGAAAGCCAATAATTTGACTTGAATAGTAACTTCAACATGAAAATATTCAAGAATGTAAGTTTAAGCATATTGGGATTAATTATTGGAATTATTGTGAGGCAAAGATACTGAGGCATTATAAATTTTGTGTTTCAGCTGAAAAAGACTCGGAAGGTCTAAGAGACTGAGTCAAGGCCTAGAGGCGACTCACATCAGGTTTGTGCACAATAAACCCTATTTAAGCATTTTCTCATTGAAAATTTGATTTAGTATGCACTATGAAATTTTCGTGTTAATTATGAGTTTAAGAACTTTTTTGTTGCCACTTTGTGAATGAAAATATGACTTTGGAAATTGATTTGATTTTGCATGCAATATTTGAATAAATTATTTTAAATTGATTTTAGATTCACACGTAGCATGACAGTGCCTTATTATTCTTCCTCCATTTATGGGGTTGAGATCGATTATTTTCCTCCCTCTCTGGTTTACCAGTTGAGGTTGTAGATCGGATGAGTACTCATTAGCTAGCTAGCCACCTCCCTCATTGATTTCGATTAGTGGGGTTGTAGATTGCTTTGTCGTGGTGTATAATGCGGCATTGATCGAAAATTTTGTGTCATGGCTTAAGTTGTGTATGAATTGGCAATACTATGTTTATTAAATTGTTTGACCAAAATTGTGCTATAATGAGTTTTGATAATTGTGAAATATTTAAATTGTGATTTGTCAATGAATGTTTTATGTATTGCATTTCAAATTTTTATTGTGCACCACTGAGTATTTTTATACTCAGCGATAGCTTATTTTGCTGTCGCAAATAAGGGCAAGGACAAAGCAGCAGAGTGAGCTGCTGAACTGGCAAGGCCTTCGTTGATCTTTTTGTACGGGTATTTAATTATACCTTATCATTATTTGATGTAAATATTGTAATGTCTTATGTATCAATGTAAAGTTGAGCAATTGTATAATAAATTGTAATAATACTATTTTTGGATTTTATATCTGTAAATTAAACCTGTGAATGTAAATTAGCTTTACTGAATGCAATGTTGATGGAATTATTTTGAAATGGTTTGATCTGAAAATTTTGGAGTTGAATTGAGATTATTTAGAGGTTGGGAGTTATAGAAACAATTATTGGAAGTGTTTTCGAAGAACTGTTTTCTCAAAATACAGATGACACTCTGCCGAAATTTTTTCAAAAATTTGCAGAAAAATAAAATGGATAAAAATTTTTACTAATTTTGAAACTTCAATTAAATGTTTTTAATTCCTACTAAAATGCTCACCACTTCAAAAAAGTAAGAAAATGGTTTTGAAATCCCTTGTAGGGTACTTAATGAGTTATTAGTAGGTGAAGTTCTGTAGTTCATTAGGTATTCTACGGGATCATGTTATGCCTTACAGAGGGGTAAGGTGTGACATTTTCAAAGTGTGCTATCACTCATTTTTAATGGACATTGAGGTCAAAAGGCAACTATAGGTGTCAAATGACCAAAATGCCCCTCTTCGGGTTGCATTCATGATTTTTCGGTAACACCGATTTTTGTCATTTTCTTAATTTTTCGTTTTTCTTTGTACTAATTAATTAGATTTTCTTCAATATTTTCTAAGTCAATTATACCACAATAGATGTTTATTTAAGTCTCTAAAATATTTTTCAAGGTTCCTCGCAGTCCAGGGCTAGTCAACGGTTCTCGCCGCAACTTCCTAGTGCGGTCACCCATCGCTACGATTTTTGGCTCGTTTAACTTAATCACATTTCATTACTCTTATTTTTCCTTTATTTTTCTTGTATTTTCTTCTGTTGTATTTCATTATTTTATGTCTCCTCACTAATATTTAAGTATAATTCCAAGCATCCTAGCTGTCTGGACAGACACCGATCATCAGAACAGTATAACGCACTAACGAATATAGGGGTATTACACTTCTCCCCCCCTTAAAATAAATTATGTCTGTGAAATTTTACCCAATAGCCATCTGACAATAGTCATACGTTTATTTTCTCCTTTCTATAGAATCATATAATCTTCTTTCCTTTATGTTTGTGTAAGACTTTTAACAATCTAATACAACGTTTAATTTGTTCGTATAACACTAATCTTCTCTTTCTATCGTTCTGTCTAATATTTCAATTCATGTTTCCTTATTGAATGATCATTGTGGTCATATTAGAATTATTTATCTAATCAGGGATCCTTTGACCATTCTAGTCAACAATCTTGCTAATTTTTGTGACATTTATTTGTTACATCTGAACCAACTGTTCAAATTTTTACTTCCACAACTCTTTTATCTATTGATTTTCAATAATTTATCGTATTCTAGGAAATGTCTTTCTCTAGCAAACTCTTCCAAAACTAATTCCAAAACGACTAGTCACTAACATATCAAAATTTATTTTTATACGAGAGACAGCAGGAAGGCAAACAATGATGGCACAATGCTGGCACTAATATAAAAGTATGCAGACCCCAGGTCAAACAATACATATATATATATCTTAGTTAAAAATTGAGAAAGTACTAGCAACAATGTCAGAAGTCTCAACCTCTTCCCTCTGCCGCATAGTGTATACTTTAGCTGAAGCATCACCTTGTTGTGGCTGATTCACACTATTTTGACTTCCAGGTGTACTACCCCTACCTCTACCTCTACCTCTGCCTCTACTAACTGATGGTGAACTCTTTGAGGTAGAAACTTGGGCCGATCCCTCTGGTGTAGTAAATGATCCAGAATGGCGTGGATTTATACAATCCTTAGCAAAATGACCAGTCTCTCTACAATTAAAACATGCTCCTATGACTCTATAACATACCCCACTATGTGATTTACCACAAGTTTCACAAAGTCAATCCGACAGTGCATTTCTGGGTTTCTGCTAAGTTTACTGATCGGATCGGGGTGGTTTCTGTCCAGAAGATCTACCTTTACCCGATTCACGTGAGCTAGATCCTCTAAAGTGCTTTCTCTTTCCTAACCCACTATCAGAAACTTGATTAGTAGTCTTTCTAGTTTTCTCTTTTTAACTATTTCTTCATTCTCAATTCTTTCCAGTTCCAGGGCTTGCGATATTAGCTCTGAGAAATTCTGGTGTCAGAACCCCACAACTTGCATTCTTAGACTAGGCCTTAACCCAGCCTCAAAACGATTACATCTGTCTCTAGGAGTGGTAAGAAGGCTTCCTGCATAATGACTCAATCGAGAGAAGTTTCTCTCATATTCTGCCATTGTTCTGTTCCTTTGCTTCAGGCTTAAGAACTTCTATAGCTTCTAGTCCACATAGGCATCTGGAACATATTTTTGTCTAAACTCTCTTAGAAAGTCATCCCATGTTAGCACTGGGGGTTCCACCAAACTGTGGGGAATGGTTTTCCACCGGTCATATGTATCCCCCTACAGAAGTGAGATTGAGTATTCAAACTTCAACTCATCGGTGCAATGCAGCTTCCTAAAAACTCTTTCCATCCTTTCTAACCATTTTTCTGCGTCTAGTGGATCCACTATCCCCTTGAACTCAGTAGCCTCATACTTAATCAGCTTGAGTGGGCATGTTACCAACCATCTGTTGGAACATCGCACCCATTTGCTGAGCAAATTGAGTAGGGAACTGTGGTGTTGAGGGGGTTGGTGCAGCTGATCCACTCACATTTTGAAGGGCTGAGGCTTACCCTTGCACCTCAGCCTCTAATGATTGATTGACTAAACGGTCCCCTTCTTCTGTAGTCAATTAAAGGCTATTATACCTCCTGAACAAAAAACATAAGGAGATTTCCTCCCGTTAGTGCATATTTATAATGTAATGTACTGTATGTATCAAACCATGACATTGAGCAGTTGCACTATGAAGGAAAAATATCCAAATTACAGGTCAAAACAGAATTTAAAAACTAGCTCTGATACCACTAAAACATGTCACACCTTACCGCTCCGTAAGGCATAACATGATCCCGTAGTATACCTAATGAATTACCAAATTTCGTCTACTGATAACCCATTAAATACACTACAAGGAATTTTAAAACTTTTCTTATTTCTTTTTACAGTGGTGAGCACTTTTGACAGGTGCTAAATTTTTTTTAGCTGAAGTGAAATCAAATAACAAATTTGAAGTATCAATAATTTTTGTAAAAATGTTGGCAGAGTGCCGTCTGTATTTGGAGCAAAACAGTTCTTCAAAAACCTTTGAAAAGCACTTCCAATATATTTGTTCAATCTCAAACTCCAATATGGCTCAACTCAAATTAGTGTCCTCAACACAGTTCAAACTCAATTCAATATCATTTTCAGTAATTCCAAAGATAAAATGCAAAATGACTAAGTGGTTCAAAAGCTGAGATAAGAGAAATATATTATAATATTTTTTACAGGCCAAAATAATTTACGACTTTAGTTTACAACTGCCCAAGACCAAGTATAATATATACATACAATTCACATACATTACAATAAAAATTACAAGGAGGTGGAATACTCAATATACCAGGCAAAATCCCAAAAGTGTAGCACAAGCAACCTACTCTGCTGCTTTATCTATTTGTCTACCTACGGCAGCAATGAAAAAGCTATCGCTGAGTAAAATTTACTCTGTGGTGCACAATAACAATTTAAAATGCGGCCTATAAAACTTTTATTGACAATTTATAATCCAAATAATTCACAATTTCATGTCACAACTTTCAAAGCTCATATAACCCAAATTTGATCAAACAATTGAATAACACATGTTGCCAATCAATAACACAACTTAGGTTATGACACAACTTAGGTCATGACACAAATTTTTCGAACATGCCGTGTTGTACACCACGACAAGACATACTCACCCCACTAATCGAAATTAATGAGGGAGGTGGCTAGCTAGATAATGAATACTCATCCATACTCACCTCAGACTGGAAGTCAAAGAGGGAGGAATATAGTCATACTCACCCCATAAATGGAGGAGGAACATAGTAATATTGCCTTGCCAAGTGTGAATCAAAATAATTCCAAATCACAATATTTCATAAAAACCGTAAATCACATTTTATCTCAAAATTTCCATTTGCAAAGTAGGTAATACAATAATTTCTAAATAATATTCCCAAAGCCAAAACAATAAAAAAATTATTCATAACTCATTTCTCTAAATAAATTTTATAGTAAAAGCAGTGAATATAAAAAGTATTATGCACAAACTTGATTTGAGTCGCCTCTAGGCCTTGACTCAATGTTCCTTATACTTTTCAATATCCTTTTCAACTGAAACACATAATTTAATGTGTTTCAGTACTCAGTTAAATTGTTTATAACAATAAAATCCAATATCTAAATTTTCTTGGTATTATTGCCTTCAATTCATTTCATTAGTCAATCTATAATATTGACCTTTAATTCATTTTTAATGTAAATTGAGGTTAAAAGGCAACTCTTGGTGTCAAATGACCAAAATGCCCCTCTTCGGGTTACATTCTTGATTTTTCGGTAACACTGATTTTTATTGTTTTCTTGATTTTTCATTTTTCTTTATACTAATTAATTAAATTTTCTTTGACATTTTCTAAGTCAATTATACCACAATAGATGTTTATTTAAGTCTCAAAAATATTTCCCAGGGTTCCCTGCAGTCCAGGGCTAGTCAACAGTCCTCGCCGCAACTTCCCGTTGCGGTCACCCATCGCTAAGGTTTTTGGCTCGTTTAACTTAATCACATTTCATTGCTCTTATTTTTTCTTTTATTTTTCTTGTATTTTCCTCTATTGTATTTTATTATTTTATCTCTCCTCACTAACATTTAAGTATAATTCCAAGCATCCTAGCTGTGTGAGTGTACTACTGAATATAGGAGTGTTACAGTCGTGGTGTAGAACCCGGCATTATTTTAGTGTCATGCTCTAAGCTGTGTGAATGTTTTCAACATCCTTAAATTATGCATACTTGATAAAATGTGATTGAGACAAACAATTGTTAGTGGTTGAAAAATGATATATTGTTTTATGGTTCAAGAAAAGTATAAATGTTTCAATTGCTTTATTATGAATTGGATAACTTGTTATTACTTGAGCAAATGCTATTCATCAAATAATTTGTGTGATTGGAACTATCGATTTTGATTTTATGGGTTTTGAAGAATTCAAATATTTTGAGCCTTTTTGTTATGATTTTGTCAAAGTATAGTATACTACATTTAAATTATAGTTGTGCACCACTGAGTTCATCGCTTAGCGATAGCTTTGTATGCTGTCACAAGTGAAAGAAAGGATAGAGCAGCCGAGCGAGATCACTTGAAGCTGCGACTTGAAGACAGGCTGGGATAAATTTTGATTATATTGTATGCATACCCGTATGCATTAGTTTGTGATGTAATCATGTAATTATATGTATGTAAGCATGTTTGAGCAGTGTACAAAAACTCTTATAATATTATTTTAGTATGTAATCAAATACAAATAATTGTAATAGTATTTGGAGATTTTAATTACCTGGATATTTTTGTGAAATAAATTGTATTACTCCAATGAATGCAGTACTTAAATTTTCTTCTGAATTTTGAAATTAATGAACTATTTCCTTTATGATGAGTTTGTTAAAAATGAATTGAGATGATTACTGGAAATGATTTATCAATTGTTGAGATTGGTTTTGTCACACCCTACCCCTCTGTAAGGCATAACATGATCCCGTAGTATACCTAATGAATTACCAACTTTGTCTACTGATAACCCATTAAATACACTACAAGGGATTTTAAAAACTTTTCTTACTTCTTTTACAGTGGTGAGCACTATTTACAGGTGTTAAAAACCTTTTTGAATTGAAGTGGTAGAACTAACATATTTGAATTTTTTGGAATTTCTGTAAAACTTTTGGCAGAGTGCCATCTGTATTTTGGATAAAACAGTTCTTCAGAAAACCTGAAAAATACACTTCAATATTTTTCTAAATCTCAACTCCAACATATTTCTCAACTCAAATCCACATCGATTTTTCAAAGACTGAGATACAAGAAATATAATACAATTTTTACAAGCCAAAATAACTCATAATTATTTTACAACTTTAAGGTACAATTTGAATTTACAACTGCTCAAAACCAAAAACAATATATACATACAGTGGTCATACATTACAGTACAAAATGCAAAATATGGTATACTCGTTATACCCAAAAAATCTCTCGCTGGGTGTACTAGCAGCCTAGTCTGCTGCCCTGTCTGTCTGTCTACCTGCGACAGCAATAAAAAGCTATCGCTGAGACAATGTCTCAGTGGTGCACAACATTAACCAAATACAACTTTAAATCACAATTCACAAGTTATATAAATAGTGGATACTTAAAACCATAATTAAATTCAAGATAATAATTGTCAACAAGAATTTAAACTCCATTTCTCAATATCACAATAATTTCAATAAAACAAATCATGATTAAATTCAAAAGATAGTGAATGTCAGTAAGAATTTAACTCCATTTCACAATCTCATAATACATATCAATAAATCACACACACCTTAATCATGTTCCAAAGTTCAATTAGTCCCAAAAGCCGATGGCTAATGAGGTATTCAATTCGTCCCAAAAGTCGATGACTAATGAGGAATAACATAGCTAGCTAGCAAAAATATGAGTACTCATCCAATTCGTCCTCAACAGGCACACACCTCAACACTTCAGCCAGAGAGGGAATTCAATTCGTCCCACTAGACAAGCTAGCGAGGAATACAATCAATATACATGATAGCTGTGGTTTCAAACCATTTACAGTGCTTTTCAATCAATAAGTATCCATTAAATATTATTCAAACAATTTTTCACAGTTTCACAATTTAAAACAATAATATACAAATAGTCAAAATTTATTTCAATTGAAAATAATTCAAAAGAAATAGCTATTGTGCACAAACCTCTGATAACTGTCTCTTGGTCTGGACTCAGTGTTTCCTTCCCTTTTCCTGAGTCTTTGGTAACTGAGAAGCACAATTTGAAGTGTTTCAGTACTAAATTAAATTGTCTCTAATGATAACGTTCAATAAGTAATTCACTGAAAGCTATTATTTGCTTAATCAACCTAATATATCGATCCTCGATGCATTCTAGGTAAATTGGGTTTTAACGTTACTAATATGTCACATTCGATAGTATTTTAGGGTTGGTACATGTTACCGATTTCATTTCCTTGTTTAGTGCATTTTATTGCAACTTGCTGGATTCCGGGATACTAGTTTGACCTAGCCGGAAGACCTAGTTTCCTCGGTTTCCGATTTCGGTCAAAACTACAAACTTGTAGATCTATGTCTTACGGAACGCGGGGCCAAATTTTAGGTCATTCTGAGTTATGTAGACCAAGTTATGGTCATTTGACTATTGCTGGTCAAATGGCATCAAATTTGGTCAATTTAGGTCAATTTTGGTCAACTTTGGTTCAGCCAGTTTTTGGACCCGAACTTGTGCAAGCTGTTTGACTTACTTATGGTCTTTCTGGGCTTTGGTGTCTTCATAAGACTTGTAGATATGGGTCTTAACTATTCATGGTTAAAATTTCAGGTCAATTGGACCTGTTTTGAGTGAGTTATGGCCTAAACACTAACTTCTGCCCAATTGGTCAGTTTTCAGGCCTCACTTGCACTTAATCCGGATTTGGTCATTTTTCAAGCTACCTTGCAAGCAGAATTTTGGTATGTTTCCTTGATGAAAGTTGGCACATTTTGTGCCTAGTTTCACCTCCAATTGGTCTCATACCAATTGGAGTTACACATTTAGTGTTATGGGCTAAAATGAATACTGCCCTTAAATGCATTACTTAACATCTATCAATTGCACATTTACTTGCTATAAGTCCACTTCCCTTACCAATTCTGATTTGGTACATTTCCAAAACCATTGACCACTTCACATTAAAATCACTTTGGCCAGAATACAAATATCCTCAATACACCAAATGAAACTCTAATTCACAAAGTACAAATACAATAATAGATACACATAAAACTCTTAATTATTACATGCAATTTCCACAACCAATTTACATACATATTCATCAATCCTCAATGTCACAATTTACCCAATATCTTCATGAATTTAAACACTCATAACATATATACATAGTTTAACAAAGTAATATTCAAAAATACAAACTTACCTATGGTTGGGACTTGCTAAACCTTCACTAAACTTCTTGATTTTGGTATCAAACTCTTCCTTATAATGTGGAGATAAAACTTAATGAAGCTACCTAGTTGTTTAGAGGTAAAATGAAGGAGAAGATGAAGGTTTGAAGCAAAACGGCTATGGAGTTTTTTTTTAGGGAGTTTGTTTCGGCATGGTTGAAACAATTGAAGAAGATGATGTTTGAGTGGGAGTAATCTGCCCACTTATGATTAAATTTAATCCATATTATAATTCTTAGTGGTCCACTCACATAAAATCAATCATTTTTTTATGTTTAAATATGTTAATTACCTAAATTGAACCCCATTTTTGCTATTTACTTTAGGTACCACCAAATTAATTTTTCATTATATTTTCCAAGTGTAATATTATTTATTTTTAATGGACATTTAGGTCAAAAGGCAATTCGGGATGTCAAATGACCATAATGCCCCTGTTCGGGTTACATTCCCAATTTTTCGGTAACACCGGGTTTTGTCCATTTTTCGATTTCTCACTTTTCTTTGTACTAATTAATTAATTTTTCTTTGACATTTCTAATGATATTTATACTTCAATAGGGGTCTCTTTAAGTCCTCAAAATATTTTTCAGGGTTCCCCGCAGTCCAGGGCTAGTCAACGGTCTACGCTGTGACTTCCCGGTGCGGTCACCCATCGCTAGGGTTCTCGGCTCGCTTAACTTGGTTACCTTTCTTTGCTATTATTTTTCCTTTGTTTTTCTTGTATTTCTTTTCTTGTATTTCATTATTTTATGTCTCCTCCCTCATATCAAAGTGTAGTTGTAGGCATCCTAGCTGTCCGGACAACACTGGTCACCGGAACAGTAGAACATACTACCGAACATTGGGGTGTTACAATTCTCCCCCCCTTAAAATAAATTTCGTCTCGAAATTTTACCTAGCATTATTCTCTGAACAGCTTTGGGTGCTGTCGCCTCATATCCTCTTCACGTTTCCAAGTAGCTTCCTGGCCTGAATGATGGTTCCATAGCACTTTAACCAGGTGTATCTGTTTATTCCTCAGTTGCTTCACCTCATAAGCCAGAATTTTTATGGGTTCTTCCTCATATGAGAGGTCTGGATTTACTTCAATCTCTTCAACTGATAGTACATGAGATGGGTCAGATTTGTACCTCCTTAACATGGACACATGGAAGACATTGTGTATCCTTGCTAGCTCTGGAGGTAATGCCAACCGATATGCCAAAGGACCCACTCTTTCCAGAACCTCATATGGTCCGATGAAACGAGGACTCAGTTTCCCCTTTCTGCCAAATCTCATAATCCTCTTCCAAGGAGAAACTTTGAGGAATACCTTATCACCCACTGCATATTCAATATCTCTTCTTTTCAAATCAACATAGGACTTCTCGATGCAGTCACCTTGAGTCTATCACAGATCAATCTGATCTTTTCCTCTGTCTGCTGAACAATTTCTGGCCCAATCATCTTCCTTTCACCTACTTCATCCCAACATAAGGGAGTTCTGCACTTCCTGCCATACAATGCTTCATATGGAGGCATCCCAATGCTTGATTGGTGGCTGTTGTTATAAGCAAACTCAATCAAAGGCAAGTGTGTATCCCAACTACCTTCAAATTCAATCACACAAACTCGTAGCATATCCTCCAGTATCTGAATAACCCTCTTAGATCGCCATCATGCGTGGGTGGAATCTTTGTCTTTGAAGTTCAATCTAGTTCCTAGGGCTCTCTGAAGACTACCTCAGAATCTAGAAGTGAACCTAGAATCTCTGTCAGACACAATTGATACTGGCACTCCATGCAATTTTACAATCTCATATATGTACAATCTGGCCAATCTTTCCAGGCTATAGTCCATCCGAACTGGCAAAAAGTGAGCAAACTTGGTCAATCTGTCAACTATAACCCATACTGCATCATGACTACTCTGTGTCCTTGGAAGTCCTGTAACAAAATCCATAGTTATTTGTTCCCATTTCCACTCTGGTACTGACAAAGGATGTAACAAACCAGCTAGAACTTGATGTTCTGCCTTTACTTGCTGACAAGTTAGGCATTTGGAAACAAATTCAGCTATATCTCTCTTCATACCCATCCACCAGTAATGCTCTTTCAGCCCTCTGTACATTTTAGTTCCACCAGGGTGCATAGCAAATGGAGACTCATGTGCTTCCTTCATAATGATTTGTCTCAATTCAGTATCATTAGGAATGCACATTCTACCCTGATGTAGCAATAAACCATCATCTCTCACAGAAAATTCTGGTTTCTTGCCCTGCTGGACTTCTTTCAGTAGCTTCTGATATTTTTCATCACTCTGAGCAGCCATTCTGATCTGATCAATCAACACTGGCTGTACATGCCATGCAACTACTGTTTGTCCCTCATCATCAATCTCTAAACTGGCATGCTGTGCTTTCAATTCACATACCATGGACAAAGGAGAAACTCTGAGACTTTCCATAGTCTTGCGACTTAAGGCGTCAGCCACCACATTTTCTTTCCCTGGCTGATAGTCTATTAAGCAATCATAATCTTTGATGAGTTCTAACCATCTCCTCTGCCTCAAATTTAATTCCTTCTGGGTGCCTAAGTACTTCAAGCTCTTGTGATCTGTGTAAATGTAGCATTTCTCTCCATACAAATAGTGTCTCCAGATCTTCAGAGCAAAAACAATAGCTGCTAGCTCTAGATCATGTGTTGGATAGTTCCTCTCATGCAGTTTCAGCTGGCGTGATGCATAAGCAATGACATTCCGATCTTGCATCAGTACACAGCCTAGCCCATTGTGAGAAGCATCACTATAAACTGTGTATTCTTTACCTGGAGTAGGTAAAATGAGGACTAGAGCTTCCGTTAAACACCTCTTCAGCTCATCAAAACTCTGCTGGCATTTATCTGTCCACTGAAATTTTACATCTTTCCGAAGCAGTTTGGTCAGTGGAGAAGATAACATAGAAAACCCCTTCACAAACCGACGGTAATATCCAGCTAAACCCAGAAAACTGAGAATTTCTGTGATGTTCCTGGGCGGCTTCCAATTAAGGATAGCTTCTACCTTGCTGGAATCTACCTTGATCCCTTCAGCTGACACAACATGTCCCAAAAAGGAGATTTCTTTCAGCCAAAATTCACATTTCGACAATTTGGGGTATAGTTGTTTCTCCCTTAAAGTTTGCAGTACAATCCGCAGATGTCTGTCATGCTCCTCTGCATTCCTTGAATATATCAAAA
Organism: Hevea brasiliensis; assembly: GCF_030052815.1. Classification (NCBI taxonomy): domain Eukaryota; kingdom Viridiplantae; phylum Streptophyta; class Magnoliopsida; order Malpighiales; family Euphorbiaceae; genus Hevea; species Hevea brasiliensis. The sequence goes on along the minus strand of NC_079493.1, from coordinate 42,933,433 downwards.
TGTCATCAATAAACACCACCACAAATTGATCGAGATATGGTCTGAATATAGTGTTCATCAGATCCATAAAAGCAGCTGGAGCATTTGTCAACCCGAATGGCATTACTAGAAACTCATAGTGGCCATACCGAGTTCTGAAAGCAGTTGTTGGAATACTCTGCTCTTGCACCTTCAACTGATAATAACCAGATCGCAATTCAATTTTGGAGAATACATCTGCACCCTTCAACTGATCAAACAGATCATCAATGCGAGGCAATGGATATCTGTTCTTTATTGTCACCTTATTCAACTGTCGGTAGTCAATGCATAAGTGGAGTGTACCATCCTTCTTCTTAACAAATAACACAGGTGCTCCCCAATGTGACACACTAGGGTGGATGAAGCCCTTTTCAAGTAGTTCTTGCAATTGTATCTTCAACTCCTTCAACTCTGCTGGTGCCATTCTGTATGGCGTTATGGAGATTGGTTTCACACCAGGCATAACATTAATTTCAAACTGCACTTCTCTTTCCGGAGGTAATCCTGGCAATTCATCAGGAAACACATCTAGAAAGTCATATACTGTAGGGATGTCCTTCAATGCTGGACTCCCCACTTGGGTGTCTACCACATGTGCCAAGTAGGCTTCACACCCCTTTCTGATCATTTTTCTGGCTAGTGCAGCCGAAATGATGTTTGATGGAAATAACTGCCTTTCCCAATGTATTACCACATCATTGTACTGAGGGAGACCAAAAGTGACTGCCTTCAGCCTACAGTCAATCAGGGCATGATGCCTAGCTAACCAATCCATGCCCAAGATGATATTATAATCTCTGAAGGGCATTTCAATGAGATCAGACAGAAAAGTGTATCCTTGGATCACCAAAGGACAATCTCTATACATTCTATTAACCCTAACTTCCTGTCCTAGTGGACTTGTTACTAGCACCTCAAAGTCCATTTGTATACATGGAACAGCAATGCAATCAATGATGCTAGCACTCACATAAGAATGGGTAGAACCCGGATCAAATAACACAAACACATCTTGGTTAAAAGTTGAGAAGGTACCAGCCACAACATCAGATGTCTCGGCCTCTTCCCTCTATCTCATTGCATACATTCGATCGAGCACTGCTCTTGCTCGATTGTTTCATCGTGCCTTGGTCGCTGGGCTACCTCTACCCCTGCCTCTACCTCTGCTGGGTGGTTGTGAACTTCTAGTGACAGGGCTCTGAACTGACCCTTCTGCAGTAGTAGGAGGTGGTCCAACTCTTCTACGACTACTGGTGCAGTCCTTGGCAAAGTGTCCTGTGCCTCCACAGTTATAACAGGCTCCAATAGCCTTGTAGCATATCCCACCATGATTTCTTCCACAAGTTTAACATTGGCAGGGAGGATAGGAACCTCTGGTACTCTGCTGACCAGATAGGGGAGGTTTCTGTCCTGAATATCTTCCCCTACCAGATTTCTTGCCACCTCTGCTGTGTCCCTCATAGTTCTTCCTCTTTCCAGTAGGACCACCGAACTCGTTTCTCTGATTTTCCTCTTTCTCTGTCTTTTCTCGATTTCTTTTCTCAGAGCGACTTGGACTCAATTCTTTCTAACTCTAGAGCTTGAGAAATAAGTTCAGAGAAGTTAGTGTGTTTGAAGCCGACTACTTGTAATCTGATACTAGGCTTCAAACCGGTTTCAAACCTCTTGCATCTCTCCCTGCTGGTAGAAAGTAAACTCACTGCATAATGGCTCAGGAGGGAAAATTCTCTTTCATACTCAGCCACTGATCTGCCCCCCTGTTTTAGACTTAGGAATTCTTGTAGCTTCTGGTCTACATAAGCATCAGGGACATATTTCTGTTTGAATTCCCTGAGAAAGTCATTCCATGTTAGCACTACAGGTTCTACCAGACTGTGGGGAATGGTTTTCCACCAGTCATAAGCATCCCCCTGTAGCAAAGATACTGAGTATTCAAATCTGAGCTCCTCTGTGCAATGCAATTTCTTGAATACCCTATCCATCCTTTCTAACCACTGTTCAGCCTCTAGAGGATCTACTGTCCCCTTGAACTCTGTAGCCCCATATTTCATCAATTTATCATACTGCCTAGTAGGAGATTGTGGTTGTACCACTAGTGTCTGTATTGGGACTTGAGTAGGCATGTTACCAGCCATTTGTTGGAACATTGCGACCATCTCTGTGAGCCCGACCGAAGCTGCGATGCTGCGGTGGTGCTGCTGAACCACTGACATTTTGTAGGCCTGGGGCATCCCCTTGCACCTCAGCCTCAATAGATTGATCGACTGAACGATCACCCTCTTCCATAGTCAATGCGAGGATTTTAGATCTCCTGAACAAATAACACAAGGAGATTTCCTCCCGTTAGTGCATTTTTATAATGTAATGTACTGTATGTATCAAACAATGATATTGAGCAGTTGTACTATGAAGAAAGAATATTCAAATAACAGGTGAAAACATAATTTAAAAACTTTGCTCTGATACCACTAAAACATGTCACACCCTACCCCTCTATAAGGCATAACATGATCCCATAGTATACCTAATGAATTACCAACTCTGTCTACTGATAACCCATTAAATACACTACAAGGGATTTTAAAAACTTTTCTTACTTCTTTTACAGTGGTGAGCACTATTTACAGGTGTTAAAAACCTTTTTGAATTGAAGTGGTAGAACTAACATATTTGAATTATTTGGAATTTCTGTAAAAATTTTGGCAGAGTGCCATCTGTATTTTGGATAAAACAGTTCTTCAAAAAACCTGAAAAAAACACTTCAATATTTTTTTAAATCTCAACTCCAACATATTTCTCAACTAAAATCCACTGTGATTTTTCAAAGACTGCGATACAAGAAATATAATATAATTTTTACAAGCCAAAATAACTCATAATTATTTTACAACTTCAAGGTACAATTTGAATTTACAACTGCTCAAAACCAAAAACAATATATATATACGATGGTCATACATTACAGTACAAAATGCAAAATATGGTATACTCGTTATACCCAAAAAATCTCTCGCTGGGTGTACTAGCAGCCTAGTTTCTTTGCCACTGTCTACTACTGCGGCGGCAATAAAAGCTATCATTTGAGACAATGTCTCAGTGGTGCATAACATTAACCAAATACAACTTTAAATCACAATTCACAAGTTATATAAATAGTGGATACTTAAAACCATAGTTAAATTCAAGATAATAATTATCAACAAGAATTTAAACTCCATTTCTCAATATCACAATAATTTCAATAAATCAAATCATGATTAAATTCAAAAGACAGCGAATGTCAATAGGAATTTAACTCCATTTCACAATCTCATAATACGTATCAATAAATCACACATAGCTTAATCATGTTCCAAAGTTCAATTCATCCCAAAAGCCGATGGCTAATGAGGTATTCAATTCGTCCCAAAAGTCGATGACTAATGAGGAATAACATAGCTAGCTAGCAAAAATATGAGTACTCATCCAATTCGTCCTCAACAGGCACACACCTCAACACTTCAGCCAGAGAGGGAATTCAATTCGTCCCACTAGACAAGCTAGTGAGGAATACAATCAATATACATGATAGCTGTGGTTTTAAACCATTTACAGTGCTTTTCAATCAATAAGTATCCATTAAATATTATTCAAACAATTTTTCATAGTTTCACAATTTAAAACAATAATATACAAATAGTCAAAATTTATTTCAATTGAAAATAATTCAAAAGAAATAGCTATTGTGCACAAACCTCTGATAACTGTCTCTTGGTCTGGACTCAGTGTTTCCTTCCCTTTTCCTGAGTCTTTGGTAACTGAGAAACACAATTTGAAGTGTTTCAGTACTAAATTAAATTGTCTCTAACGATAATGTTCGATAAGTAATTCACTAAAAGCTATTATTTGCTTAATCAACCTAATATATCGATCCTCGATGCGTTCTAGGTAAATTAGGTTTTAACGTTACTAATATGTCACATTCGATAGTATTTTAGGGTTGGTACATGTTACCGATTTCATTTCCTTGTTTAGTGCATTTTATTGCAACTTGCTGGATTCCGGGATACTAATTTGACCTAGTCGGAAAACCTAGTTCCCTCAGTTTTTGGGTTTTGGTCAAAACTACAAACTTGTAGATCTATGTCTTACGGAACGCGGGGCAAAATTTTAGGTCATTCTGAGTTATGTAGACCAAGTTATGGTCATTTTACTATTGCTGATCAAATAGCATCAAATTTGGTCAATTTAGGTCAATTTTGGTCAACTTTGGTTCGGCCAGTTTTTGGACCCGAACTTGTGCAAGCTTTTTGACTTTCTTATGGTCATTTCTGGGCTTTGGTGTCTTTATAAGACTTGTAGATATGGGTCTTAAATATTCATGGTTAACATTTCAGGTCAATTGGACCTGTTTTGAGTGAGTTATGGCCTAAACACTAACTGCTGCCCAATTGGTCAGTTTTCAGGCCTCACTTGCACTTAATCCGGATTTGGTCTTTTTTCAAGCTACCTTGCAAGCAGAATTTTGGTATGTTTCCTTCATGAAAGTTGGCACATTTTGTGCCTAGTTTCACCTCCAATTGGTCTCATACCAATTGGAGTTACACATTTAGTGTTATGGGCTAAAATGAATACTGCCCTTAAATGCATTGCTTAACATCTATCAATTGCACATTTACTTGCTATAAGTCCACTTCCCTTACCAATTCTGATTTGGTACATTACCAAAACCATTTACCACTTCACATTAAAATCACTTTGGGCAGAATACAAATATCCTCAATACACCAAATGAAACTCTAATTCACAAAGTATAAATACAATAATAGATACACATAAAACTCCTAATTATTACATGCAATTTCGACAACCAATTTACATACATATTCATCAATCCTCAATGTCACAATTTACCCAATATCTTCATGAATTTAAACACTCATAACATGTATACAAAGTTTAACAAAGTAGTATTAAAAAATACAAACTTACCTATGGTTGGGACTTGCTAAACCTTCACTAAACTTCTTGATTTTGGTATCAAACTCTTCCTTATAATGTGGAGATAAAACTTAGTGAAGCTACCTAGTTGTTTAGAGGTAAAATGAAGGAGAAGATGAAGGTTTGAAGCAAAACGGCTATAGAGTTTTTTTTTTAGGGAGTTTGTTTTGGCATGGTTGAAACAATTGAAGAAGATGATGTTTGAGTGGGAGTAATCTGCCCACTTATGATTAAATTTAATCCATATTATAATTCTTAGTGGTCCACTCACATAAAATCAATCATTTTTTTATGCTTAAATATGTTAATTACCTAAATTGAACCCCATTTTTGCTATTTACTTTAGGTACCACCAAATTAATTTTTCATTATATTTTTCAAGTGTAATATTATTTATTTTTAATGGACATTTAGGTCAAAAGGCAATTCGGGATGTCAAATGACCATAATGCCCCTGTTCGGGTTACATTCCCAATTTTTCGGTTACACCGGGTTTTATCCGTTTTTCGATTTCTCACTTTTCTTTGTACTAATTAATTAATTTTTCTTTGATATTTCTAATGATATTTATTCTTCAATAGGGGTCTCTTTAAGTCCTCAAAATATTTTCCAGGGTTCCCCGCAGTCCAGGGCTAGTCAACGGTCCACGCCGTGACTTCCCGGTGCGGTCACCCATCGATCGGGTTCTCGGCTCACTTAACTTGGTTACCTTTCTTTGCTATTATTTTTCCTTTGTTTTTCTTGTATTTTCTTTTCTTGCATTTCATTATTTTATGTCTCCTCCCTCATATCAAAGTGTAGTTCTAGGCATCCTAGCTGTCCGGACAACACTGGTCACCGGAACAGTAGAACGCACTACCGAACATGGGGGTGTTACAGGTTTGGGACATTTTTTTTATAAATTACTTTTGCAGGTAAATTGAAGAACTGTTTTTATCTAGTTTTAGCCATAACCACGTGAATTTTCTGTAAAATTTTTTAAAATGCTAAATTATTACTAAATAAATTTATGACACATCCTTGAATTTAAAATACTCAGATAAATTTTTATTACCACATTAGACTTAAAAACGAAATTGTTTTATCAAAATTCCTTGTAGTATATTTAATAGATTATCGATAAGCAAAGTACAGTAATTTATTAGATATACTAAGGAATCATGTTACATCATACGGAGGGGTAAGGTGTGACACGGGTCGTGTAATCAGACCAGTGTAAGCTGTGGAGACCCATGTAAGTCTCTGCCAGGCACAAGCATGAAGAATTCTCTAAAAACAGAAGAACACGGGCCGTGTAACCAGACCTGTGTACCCAGTGCGGATCTGTGTAAACTCATGTCCCAATGCAAGATGCAACCATTCAGCTCCAATAAGTTACACGGCCCTGGGCCGTGTAGTGACACACGGGCTGTGTACCATGCGGCAGCCAATTTCCTAATTCGAATTTCAGCTCTTGTTTGCACACTTAAAACAGACTCCTAATGTTTTTGGGATTTTAAAGACATAACCCTTGACCAGCAATTATAAATAGAAGTAGAAAATGACAATAAAAAAGGAGGCTCTTCTTTTCAGTTCAACGTTTTTGCAGAGCATTTTGGAGTTTTTTAGAAGGGTTTTCATTTTTCATACTTGCATCCTCCGTAGCCGTCTTGAAGAGTAGAACACCAGCACAAAATAGAAATCCTCAATCAAAGTTCCACAAGGATCAAGACTGCAATCATTCCTGTTCAGTTTTTTTGTTCTATTTCTCTAAATAGACTCTTTATGTTCTTTTATTTTATTTTCTCCATGTTTGTTGAACTCACCATGAGTGAGTAATTCCTTTATTCTGGAGTTAGGAGAGTAGCATTTGCAATTTTTATTATGGATAAATATTGAGTTTTATTTTTTGGATTTGAGTTTGGTTCTTTGATTTAATTTCTTGTGGTCTTAATGCATGCTATGTATTGGTACCCACTTAGTATTGATTGTAGATATTAATTGAAAGACTGAAAGGTGAAGATTAATATTAGAAAATTGAGATCTTGAACCTAGGAAATCTGACCTAGAGATAGGCTGATACCTTTGTGGAGTTCTAAAATTAATCATAGATCGTAATTGGTTTTAATTAATATAATCACCACGAAAATAGGGTTTAGGTTAATTAAAATACACCTTGAGTGCCATGAGAGAGGACTTAGGATATCCTAGGATTAACTTCCATCAAAGCAATTACTCTCAATCCAATAAATAGACAAGATTAAAATCCATAGTAAGGTTGCAGTGTGAAATCTTAATTATGGAATTGCTTTTATAAATAGTTTAATTCAAAAATTACTTTGAGCATGTAACACCCCTAATTTCATAGCCTGGTATATTTCATTATTCCGGTGACTGATATCGGTCCGAACAATTAAGAGAATTAGAACCATGCCTAAGACACTTAGTTAAGCCCTGAACACAAATAATTAGTAATTGTCAATTAGTTAAGTATAAATAAGAAAAACAGAACATAAGAAGTTAAATGAGCCGAGAGTCACAGCGATGGGTGACCTTCTCGGGAAGGACTGCAAATTCGATTTAAACTCAAATTTCGAACCATAAAATGTGACGTTGCGGTCCTTAGAACTATTACGAACACATTGAAAAAGAGAAAATCACGAAAAAAAATTGTTAAGCCAGTCAAATAATTAGGTCAGGGAGCCAGAAGAAATATTGAATTATTTACAAACCGGGTTGAACCGGCGAGGGGCAATTTGGTCAATTGACCCCGAGAGCTGACTCCTTACCTAACTGTCAAATAAAATCGGAGAAAAGAAAATTTTGGAATCGAAAATTTAAATTAAATAACTATTGAAAAATTAAAGAAAAAGAAAAAGAATAAAAATAGGACTTATTACATCACCTTTATGACATCATCATGATGTCAAAACTAATTTTAATTTTCCTACCTAAATTGACCAAGTCAAAAGCAATTTTAAAAGACATAAAAATAGCAAAAATTGAAAGAAATTTCATTTTTTTTTTCCTTTATTCTTCTTCATGCTGTGAACTCTCTTCTCTCTCATTTTTTTTCTTTTCCTTCCCTCCATTAAAGCTCACTTTGAGCTTTTGTAACCCTAAATTACCACATAAATCCCTTAGAAAACTTGTAGAAATCCTCAAATTGAGCTTCAAGAAAAAGATTTGAAAGAGAAAATTTGAAGAAAATTGAAGAATTAAGAAGATTGGAAGGCTCAAGTGAGGTAAGAATTTAAATTGAAATTTTTAGTTTAAAACATATGTTTTGAGTTAATTTGACTTAGATTTTAACTTAAATTCAAAAGAAAACTATTATGGGGGACCAAATAGAAATTGCAGCCAACTAGGATTAGGGTTTGAAATGAATGAGTTTGATGGTTTTGAATGATTATTTGAGATGAATTAAGTGTATAGATGTTGATTATGTACTTTAAATTCATTAATTGAATGAATTGTGTAAGTTAGGGTTTGGGAGACAAAATTTGGAGAAATGGTCAAATGGTGTGTTTAACCTTGTTTGAGATGAAAAATTGTCATTTGTGACCAATTGAGATGTGTTGGAAGTGTTAGAAGTGAGTTTAAATTCGGACTGAAAATGGCCATGCTGCAGGTAGTAGGACTAAGGTCCCTTTGAGGGACCAAAACTGAAAATTTACAAGTCCAATTGGTATGAGGCCAATTGGGAATGAAACTAGATACAAAATGACACATCTTTCATTTAGGAATCATGCCCAAAAAGTGACCAAAACCTAGTGAACAAATTGATCAAATCCGGATTTATGCAATCTGACCTGTACAAAAATGACCAAATTTGGCTATAACTTGGGCTAGGTAGGTCTAAATGACCTGAAATTTTACTAGTGGACAGATGAGATATAGACCTAAAACTTTCATAAAGAACAAAAACCCAAATTATGCCCTTAACCAAGTCATTTGGCTACCCAAAGTTGGTGACCTAAAACTGCTAGAACCAGTTTGGTGCCCAGAAATCTGGGTTAAGTCCAATCCAGCAGCCATGATTCAAATGGCTATAACTTGAGCTACAAAACTCCAAATGGAGTGATTTAAAAAGGAGAATAAAGTTAAGACAATAGGGAACATTTTCTATGAAGAAGGTTTTGCCAAATTCTAACAGAAAAATGACCAATGGAACAGTGCAACATAAAGACACCAAAATTGAAAATTTGCAAATTTGCCTAAAAAACTTAAAATTTGAGAAAACAACCAAAACCAACAAATTAGGTAACCAAAATGTGGTATGTGGGTGAAATTAGAATTCCCATACCTATTAAGCATTAGAAAGTCAACAAATTGACTTGAATAGTGTCATGAATAGTAACCCCGAAACACAAATTTTAAAGAACGTCAAGTTTGGCATATTTAAGCTAGGTATAAGTAGATTTGAATTTATTTTTGGAGTTATGATAAATGGTGATACTGAAACACTGTGAAACTGTGTGTTTCAGTGGAAAAAAATACCGGGAAAGAACCCAAGATATCGAGTCAAGGCCAAGAGGCGACTCGTATAAGGTTTGTGCACAACTAACTATTTTGTTACTTTTCACTTCTAAATTCATTTGAACAAGTTTATTTTATGATTTATAATTTTGTTGTGTTGAGGATTTTAATTTGTTGAATAAAATTGTATAAATTAAATGTAAATTTTCTTATGCATTTTAGGATTTGTTGCATGGTTTTGAGGATTGTAAATTTTAAGTTTGATGTGTTGCCAACCTTGAGCATGAATTTATGATGATTAAATATATTGATGATTTGTAAACACTTTGTAAATAGAAATTGTTTTGAATATGATTTGAAACCACAGTTGACATAGCAAAATATGTTGTGAATTCTCATTAGCTTGTCTAATGAGATATCTCCTCCAATAGATGGGGTGAGTTCCTTCCTCTCTGGCTTGCCAGTTGGGGAAGAGTTTGAATGAGTACTCATATATACTAGCTAGCCTTTGTTCCTCCCTTTTAGCCTTGGTTATTGGGAGAGTCTGAAATGTCGTGGTGTACAACACGGCATCTATTTGAATTTTGGGTCATGGGTTCAACTGTGTAAATTATTGGCAACGCTCTTTAAATTATGCATAGTTTGATAAATTGTGGTTGAAATAAATAATTTTTCAATGATTCAAAATATTTTCGTATTGTCTCGGGATTTAAAAGAAATGTAGATTTATAGTTACTATTTGATCAAAATTTTATTCAAATGAATAATTTGCATGAATGAAAATATTGATTTCTAAATGTTATGAATTTTGATGAATTTAGAAATTTTAAATTTTTATTTATTATGAATTGTTAAGCATAACTTGTATTAAGTTTTAAATTATTAGTTTGTGCACCACTGAGTTCACCACTCAGCGATAGCTTTGTATACTGTCGCAGGTGAAAGAAAATATAAAGCAGCTGAGCGAGAATACTAAAAGGCATAGTGAGACTATCTTTGGGTATATCATAGGTATACCCTTGTACTTTAGATTTTGATGTAATTCTGTAATTATTTGTATGAAATTTACTTTGAGCAATTGTACCAACTCTTTTGTAATATATTTTTTTTATTGTAATGAAATACAAATTATTATAAGGTTATCTTGAGATTTTATATATTTATAAAGTTTGCACTATAAAATTTTTAATACTCCCATGAATGTAAATATTCATTTTGTTATCTTAATGAGATATTTCAATATTTGATTTAATTTAAATTGTGTATTGAGTTGCTTGTGTTGATTTGTGAAATGAGATTGAATAATGGAGTTGTGATTGAGAAAATTATTGGGAGTGTCTTTATTTTCAAGTTTTGAAGAACTGTTTTCTCAAAATACAGACGGCACTCTGCTGAAATTTTTGTAAAAATTACGGAGATTTTAAATATCTAAAAATTTAATTTATGTTTGGACTTTAAATAAAGGTTTTTAAAATATGAAAAAAAAAATTTTTAACCACCTATTTAAAAATGAACGAAAGTTACGGTAATTCGTTAGGTGTACTACGGGAGCATGTTACATCTTACGAGAAGCAGGGTGTGACATAGCATCTAAAATAGGTCTAACTCATTCTCCATCTATATTCGGTAGCCTAAATAGTCAAAATTACTGTGTAGTCTGATACTTGCTAATTAAATTCCTCGTGGGAATGATACTTCACTCATTACTTATTACTTGTTAGCGATCTATGCACTTGCAGCAGTTGAAAACCCAGTAAACAATAGGTGGGCATTCAAGGATCTCAAAGCTGTAATAGACTTCCTGGTCAAAGCATCAGCAACTACATTTGCCTTCCTAGGCTGATAATCTATTACGCAATCATAGTCCTTTAGGAACTCAATCCATCGTCTCTATCTAAGGTTGAGCTCCTTTTGGGTTGGCAAGTATTTCAAACTTTTATGGTCTGTGTAACACCCATATGTTCGGTAGTGCGTTCTACTGTTCCAATGACCAGTGCTGTCCGGACAGCTAGAATGCCTAGAACTACACTTCGATATGAGTGAGAAGACATAAAATAATGAAATACAAGAAAAGAAAATACAAGAAAAACAAAGGAAAAATAATAGCAAAAAAATGTAACCGAGTTAAGCGAGCCGAGAACCCTAGCGATGGCTGACCGCACCGGGAAGTCACGGCGTGGACCATTGACTAGCCCTGAACCGCGGGGAACCCTGGAAAATATTTTTAGGACTCAAATAAATATTTATTGAAGTATAAATATCATTAGAAATATAAAAGAAAAATTAATTAATTAGTACAAAGAAAAGTGAGAAATCGAAAAACGGATAAAAATCTAGTGTTGTCGAAAAATCGGGAATGCAACCCGAACAGGGGCATTGTGTTCATTTGACACCCCGAATTGTCTTTTGACCTAAATGTCCATTAAAAATAAATAATATTACACTTGGAAAATACAATGAAAATTTAATTTAGTGGTACCTAATGTAAATAACAAAAATGGAGTGTAAATGGAGTAATTATCACTTAAAACTTATTAAATTATTATCCTAGCATGAGTGGAGCACTATGGGAATTAAAAATTCACTAAGTGGGCAGATGTAAACCCACTAAACTCATCTTCAACCTTCATTCACTCCCATTGCCAAAATGAAGCTTCCAAGGTTCTCCCATGGCCGATTTGCTTGAATCCTTCAAATCTCCTCCATTCCACCTCCAAACACCAAAGCTTCTTCACTAATTTTGATCCCCACCTCACAAGGAAGAAGTAGATACCAAAATCAAGGGAGATTAATGAAGATTTAACAAGTCCCAACAATAGGTCAGTTTGTGTTTTTTATTGTTGCTTTGTTAAAGTTTGTAAGGATGTTATGGGTGTTTGATTTATGGAGAAATTTTTGAGGTTTGATGTGTAAATGGGGAAGTGTACTTGTGGCAGCCATGGAAACACCTTGAAGACAGTTTATTTTTGCTTGCAAATGGTGAATTAAATGATTAATTAAATGTATATTGTGTAGGAAATTGTTTGGGTGATGTATACTTAGTATATGTAAATGTGAATTGAAGTTTGAAGCTTGGAAATTAACGGAATGTAAAGGTACCATTGCAGCAGGTTGTTAACTCTTGAAGAATGCTGGAATTCATGCTTGGTTTATGGTATATTAATGTTGAATTGTGTTGGATGTTAGGGCAGTTTGAGTTTATATATGATGGTGTGAAGTTGGACATGAGAAAAGTGTTATGGTTAGGTGATTGAATTGTTGTAAATTGAGTTGAAAAATTCTGCACTTTATGGTGTATGTTAAATGTAATTGTAAGCTGCCAAAATGACCTATAATGTGTTGTGAATTATGTTTAGGTCATGATACAACCAGAATTGACTTGAATATTGAGTTTGGTAAGTGTTAGGAGTGATCCTTGATGTGTATGAAAGAAATGCAATAAGGCAGTTTGTGTTTTAGGCCTATAACTTTAAGAGTGTGGCTCCAATTAGTATGAGACCAATTGGAGGTGAAACTAGGCACAAAATGTGCCAACTTTCATGAAGGAAGCTTGCCAAAATTCTGCTTGTAAGGTAACTTGAAAAATGACCAAATCCGGATTAAGTGCAAATAAGGCCTGAAAATTGACTATTTGGGCAGCAGTTAGTTTTTAGGCCATAACTCACTCAAAACAGGTCCAATTGACCTGACATTTTAACCATGAATAGTTAAGACCTATATCTACAAGTCTTATGAAGACACCAAAACCCAGAAATGACCATAACCAAGTCAAACAGCTTGCACAAGTTCGGGTCCAAAAACTGGCCGAACCTAAAATGACCTAAAATGACCTAAAGTGACCAATTTTGATGCATTTTGACTAGCAATAGTAAAATGACCATAACTTGGTCTACATAACTCAGAATGACCTGAAATTGTGCCCCGCGTTCCATAAGACATAGATCTACAAGTTTGTAGTTTAGACCGAAACCCGAAAACTGAGGGAACTAGGTCGTCCGGCTAGGTCAAACTAGTATCCCAGAATCCAGCAAATTGCAAGAAAATGCAATATACAAGGAAATAAAATTGGTAACATGTACCAACCCTAAAAGACTATTGAATGTGACAAATCAGTAACATTACAACCTAATTTACCTAAAACGCATCGAGGGTCGATATATTAGGTTAATTAAGCAAATAATAGCATTCAGTGAATTATTTATCAAACATTATCGTTAGAGACAATTTAATTAAGTACTGGAACACTTCAAATTATGTTTCTCAGTTAGCAAAGACTCAGGGAAAGGGAAGGAAACACTGAGTCAAGACCAGGAGACAGTTATCAGAGGTTTGCGCACAATAGCTATTTCTTTTGAATTTTTCAATTAAAATGAATTATGACTATTTGTACATTACTGTTTTAAATTGTGGAAATGTGTTTGAATGGATACTTATTGGTTGAAAAGCATTGTAAATGGTTTGAAACTGTGAAAAATTGTTTGAATGATATTGATGGATACTCATTGATTGAAAAGCATTGGAAATGATTTGAAACCACAACTATCATGTATATTGATTGTATTCCTCGCTAGCTTGTCTAGTGGGACGAATTGAATTCCCTCTCTGGCTGAAGTGTTCAGGTGTGTGCCTGTTGAGGACGAATCGAATGAGTACTCATATTTTTGCTAGCTAGCTATGTTATTCCTCATTAGTCATCGACTTTTGGGACGAATTGAATACCTCATTAGCCATCGGCTTTTGGGACGAATTGAACTTTGGAACATGATTAAGCTGTGTGTGATTTATTGATATGTATTGTGAGATTGTGAAATGAATTTAAATTCTTATTGACATTCACTGTCTTTTGAATTTAACTATGTTTTAATCTCTGAGATTTATTTTGATATTGTAAAATAGAGTTTAAATTCCTTATGACATTTATTGTCTTGAATCTAACTATGGTTTTACGTATCCATTATTTATATGATTTATGAATTGTGATTTAAAGTTGTATTTGGTTAATGTTGTGCACCACTAAGACATTGTCTCAGCGATAGCTTTTCATTGCTGTCGCAGGTAGACAGATGGACAAGGCAGCAGACTAGGCTGGTAGTACATCCAGTGAGAGATTATCGGGTATATTGAGTATACCACATTTTGCATTTTGTACTGTAATGTATGTACACTGTATGTATATATTGTTTTGGTTTTGAGCAGTTGTAAATTATGAGTTATTTTGACTTGTAAAAATTGTATTATATTCTTGTATCTCAGTCTTTGAAAAATTACTGTGGATTTGAGTTAAGAAATATGTTGTGTTGAGAAATATGTTGGAGTTGAGATTTGGAAATATATTGAAGTGCTTTTTACAGGTTTTCTGAAGAACTGTTTTATCCAAATACAGATGGCACTCTACCAAAATTTTTACAAAAATTACTAATAGTCCAAATGAGTTAGCTGTTTCACTTCAGTTCACAAAGGATTTTAACACCTGTAAATAGTGCTCACCACTGTAAAAGAAGTAAGAAAAGTTTTTAAAATCCCTTGTAGTGTATTTAATGGGTTATCAGTAGACGGAGTTGGTAATTCATTAGGTATACTACGGGATCATGTTATGCCTTACAGAGGGGTAGGGTGTGACAGTCTGTGTATATATAGCACTTTTCACCATACAAGTAGTGCCTCTATATCTTCAATGCAAAAATAATTATTGCTAACTCTAGATCATGAGTAGGGTAGTTCTTTTCATATGGCCTTAGCTGTCTAGAAGCATAAGCGACCACTTTTCCCTCTTGCATTAGAACACACCTTAGCCCATTGTGAGAAGCATCATTATAGACCACATAGTCCTTCCTAAATACTGGCTATGTTAACACTGGTGTCTCTATCAACATAGCCTTCAACCTCTCAAAACTAGTTTGACACTTGTCATTCTAGTCAAATTTTATACACTTATGCAGCAACTTGGTCAGTGGAGTAGCTTTCAGAGAAAACCTCTTCACAAACCTTCTGTAATACCCAGCTAGCCCAAAGAAACTTCTAACTTTAGTTGCATTTCTTGGAGGCTTCCATTCCATTATTGTTTCTATTTTCTTAGGATCCACTCTAATCCCATTAGCTGATACTATGTGTCCAAGAAAAGCAATCTCATTCAACTAGAATTCACACTTAGATAGCTTAGCATACAATTTCTTCTCTCTCAAGGTCTGCAGAACAATCCTCAAATGCTCATCATGCTCTTCTGTATTCTTGGAATACACCAGAATGTCATCAATAAATACCACTACAAACCGATCTAAGTATAGACGGAAGATACGATTCATAAGGTCCATAAAAGCCAATCTAAGTATGGATGGAAGATACGATTCATAAGGTCCATAAAAGCTGCTGGTGCATTTGTCAAACCAAACAGCATCACCAGAAATTCATAATGCCCATACCGAGTCCTGAATACAGTCTTATGCACATCCGCATCCTTTACCCTTAGCTGATGATACCCTGATCTGAGATCAATCTTTGAAAATACACTTGCTCCCTTTAATTGATTAAATAGATCATCAATTTTGGGCAATGGGTACTTATTCTTCACAGTTACTTTATTTAACTAATGATAATCAATACATAACCTCAAAGTCCCATCCTTCTTTTTCACAAATAGCACCGGAGCTCCCCACGATGACACACTGAGGTGTATAAACCCCTTATCTAGTAACTCCTGTAACTGGAATTTTATCTCCTTCAATTTAGTGGGTGCCATTCTATAAGGAGCAATTGGGATTGGTGTTGTACCCAGTATTACCTCAATAGCAAATTCTACTTCCCTTTCTGGTGGCAAACCAAGCAATTCCTCTGGGAAGACATCGGAGAAATCACTTACCGTGGGAATGTCCTAGAGACTAGATCCAGCCTTTCTGGTATTAACAACATGCACTAGATAGGCTTCACAACCCTTCCTGATCAGTGTCTTTGCAGCAGTGGCTGAGATGACATTAGACAGAAAATCTGTCCTTTCCCCCACAACTGTAATCTCATCATTTTCAGGAGTTTTCAATGTAATCCTCTTTAATCTACAATCCACTATTGCCTGATGATGTGATAGCCAATCCATCCCAAGGATGACATGACTTCAAACTCGTAGAAGGGTAATTTAATTAGGTCTATCAAGAACTCATACCCCTGAGTCCTCAATGGGCAACCTTTGTACGCTTTATTTACCACCACACTGTGGCCTAGTAGGTTAGTGACAAAAATATCTTGGTCATTTTCCTCTACTCGAATTCCCCTTTCCATGGGTAACTTAATGCAAATGTATGAGTGAGTGGATCCTGGATGCACCAATGCATGAACAGGTATGTCATAGAGAGAAAATATACCCCTAATGACATACAGAGCATCTTGCTCCTCCTGAGCCCTCATGGCATATGCCCTGGCTGGTGCCTTTGCCTCTGGCCTCTCAATTCACTCTGATGCAGGACTTTATGAAGTACCAACTGCCTCAGATTTACCTGGTCTTATACCCCTTTGAGTTGCAGGGGCAGGTCTATCTGTTAGTGCTGGAGTAGCTGCAACATTCCTCCATAGGCAATCTCTTATCTGGTGCTTAGTAGACCCACACTGGAAACATCCCCAGTCAGTCACCAACACTTGCCTCTGTGCCACTTATGACAGTGTGGACATGATGAAGAGGCTGCTGGGGCTAGTCCCCTAAACACCGTCCCTGGAGAGCTACTCACTAATGGTGTGGACTGACCTCTTTTAGGTGCAAACTAAGACCTGGGCCTCTGTGACTAGCCCTGACTCTGTGTCTGACTTTGGCCCTGAGCTTAGGGGCCTTTAAATTTCTTACTGGGTACAGAGGAGGAGCTAGCTTGACCCTGACCCCTCTTTTGTTGCATGTCCCTTCTGTTCTGTTCATTTATTCTGACGCTCTCAACTTTCAGTGCAGCTTTAACTAACTAGGCAAAATTTGTAATCCTCAAGGTCGTGATGTATAGCTTAATATTGTTGTTTAGCCTTTCTTCAAATCTTCTACATCTCTCAGCTTCAGTGGGGACTATTTCTCCCCCATATTTACTCAATATGATAAATTCTCGCTCATATTCTGCTACTGATAGCTGCCTCTGCCTCAAGCTGATAAACTCTCTTCTCGTTTCCTCCAGATACACATTACCGATGTATTTTTTCCTGAACTTCGCAAGGAAGAAATCCTAGGTTATTTGGTCTGGTTGCACCTCCCTGGATACTATGTCCCACTATTGATAGGCATCATCCTGAAGTAGGGACACAACACCCTCTAAGCTCTGTTCTAGAGTGCAGTGGAGTTGCTGAAGGACCCTTTCTGTTCTTTCTAACCAATGCTCAACTACTGATGGTTCATCTTCTTTCTTACCTAGAAAATCCATAGCCTCATACTTTCTTAATTTCTCCAAATGGGACTTCTGTGGTGGCTGCTGAGGTTGTGTAATAGCCCCAGTCATTTGCCTGAAGAATTCTATCATCTGTTGCAATAGGGCCTGCTGAGGCTGTGTAGGTACTTCTTACACTAGTGGAGTAGGTTCTCCCCTACTTCCAGCTTTAGTCATGGGTGCAGCATGACTCTCCACCTCTTCCTCAATGACTCTCTGTAATGCCGGATCCATACTCTAACAAAAATAGCCAAAGATAAACAGATCTGCATTAGTATCAGCTCAACTTTTATAAATGCAATGCATGGTATGCACTCTATCTAGGTCCAAAAATGGCTAAACCATGCTCTGATACCACTAAATGTGACACCCCTTATCCATCTATAGTGTAGCCAAGCAAGACATGTAACACTAGGTGTCAAAGTGCCTTAACTTATCTTATTATCTTTCCTAGTATCCACATTTTAGTTTGTTGGTTTAGGGCCAATTTATTAATCGGAGAAACTAATGGAGTTTTCCCTAATTTATTAATATGTTGACGTTTTCCCACCTTGTAAAAGTCTCAACAATAATTTCAATAAATATATAAAATTTTCCCAATCTTAAACTTCATCTTAATATCTCAAACTTAAATTTCATTTATTCCATACATAAATAAATTCATGCTCACATTCTTAAAAGGAGTATTCAAATTTCATTAATTTACATAATTTACAAATAATTACATAAGTTTATAATTTACATGACAAATGAATGTCTACTACAAAATAGAAAATTTCTAGTAAGCCTAGTGGGTCCTACCAAGATGCACCGTAGAGAAAGTGACACCGGATGCAAATGCAGATCTGGACTCCCACAATAATCCCAGTCTATGGTCTACTGGGCTCTCGCTCATGATATCCAGTACCTACTTGTGGCAAAAAGCGACGCGTTAAGCATAAAGCTTAGTGGTGCCAATATAATATAAAAATAAACTAAATAATTAAATATGTAGAAATTATGCTATTGATTCACACAGATTGAATTTTTGGTAACTTTTTATAATATCAATAATTTAGTGGTTTTTGTATCTATTATTTAGCTGTAAATTTCTACGATTATTTTTAATTGCTTAAGTAACCTATACCAGTTAACCGGACTAAATAAATGGGTAAACTGGCACTAGATACCTAGTACCTCGAGTCGTCACACCATCGGTCACATAGTGTTTGCTAGGTGTGCAACAGAATGGCTAACAACCCATAAAATCAGTCGGCCATAAAGCCGTGTATGTCAAAGAATAGCAAAATGGCCAAAGGCCATAATATCACAAAATGGCAATAAGAGCCATAAATCATGAAATGGCATGAAGCCATAAGTAGTACTGCAGTTAAAACCCTATTAGCATGCCAATCTATCTAAACCAATCATACTAGGCATACAAGGGCATATTAGCAAAGTTAGGTTTTGGTTCTTTATATTTTATGTTATTGTGATTACTATTCACATTACTGTTCATACAAAATTTTGACTATTTCATAAATAATAGGTATACAAATTCTAATTTCATGATAGTACCACATTTTAGGTTATAAACTTGTTGGTATTAATTATCAATTACAATTCGAGTCTTCCTAGAAGAAATTTCAAAATTTCAGTTTTTATCACCTATGTTTACTATTCCATTGGACTAATCTATAGTGGAAATTTGGCAAAACTTTCTTCATCAAAGTTGTTCCTCAATGTCTGTACTTTAATTCCCTTTTTCAATCACTCCATTTTGAGTTTTGTAGCTCAAGTTATGATATTTTTACCGTAACTGGCCGGATTGGTCCATATCCAGAATTTCTGGGCAAATTTTTTATTATGGCAGTTTTGATGAGCTAAATTTGGTTAGCAATTTGATTAGGTTATGGTCAGAATTTGAGTTTTTGTTCTTCATTAAAGTTGTACTACTATGTCTAAGCTTTCCATGGGTTCAAGAAACAAGTCATTTGGACCTCTCTGCATAAAGTTATGGCCATTTGAACAATCATTGTTCATATGGTCATTTTTTCAGGTCCAGATTTTGGTTACCCGGATTCAAGCTAAATTTAGGTCACTTTGTGTTAGTTTTCTAAGTAGGATCTCTTTAAGAAAAATGTGGAATTATATCCCTAGTTTTACGTTCAATTGGCCTTACACCAATTGAAGCTACACAATTCAACTTATGGCTGCCCAAATCCACCGGACTCAAAGTCCAGAATTTCCAGCATAAAGGGCAGCACACCCAATTCACAATTCAAAGCCACAATCAATTCCATTAAAGGTCAAACCATATCAAATAGTCACTAACTGACCTTAAGAACACTAATTCATCAACAATTTAGCAAAACCCAAATTTTGGCTCAAAACCTTAATTCCCAATATCTCAATTTCCTACCATAAATGAAAATTGAGGTTCTAATATATATGTACTCATCAAGCTCATCACTAATCATCTTTTATTTAATAGAAAATCATCATAACCCTAACCTACTCATGGCTTCTGAAATTCATGGGTGCACATACATATATATTTTTGTTTTAATTTTAACCATTTCTAGCTCAAATTAAGTTTCTAATCATGAATAGATAGAGAGAGGAGTGAAAATTGGCACTAACCTTGAATTGAGGCAATTCCAAGCTTGCTAAACTTCTCTCTTTCTACTTCTTTTTGCTGCCTAATGCTTCCTCAAGGTGCAAGGTCAAATCTTTGTGAAGGGATCAAGGGATTTTATGGTGAAATTGGGTAGGAAATGGACCATTGATTGAACAACAATGGTGGAGTTCTTTCAAGATGAGTTTCGACCAAAGAGAGGAGGTAGAAGATGATGGAAATTCTGATTTATTTGTTTCCTTTTTCCCTTGTATACTTTTGTTTGTCTAATTGTGATTGGCTAGAAAATTTTAATTGCATCATTCTTTCATCATGCTTAGGTAATAATTCTAATTTAATTTCATTTTTGTTTGATTTTTCTTTCTTCTTTCTTTTACTCATTTTTAATTAAATTTTTATCAATATTTATTCATATCTTATAACATAAACCTCACTTACTTAAATGGACATATTGGTCAAAAATCATCTCTGAAAGTGAAATGACCAAAATGCCCTTCATTGTACTTATCGAGTTAAAATTGTCTGTATCGATTGACATAATTTTTTGCGTATTTTCTTGGCATTCTATTGTCATCTAGACCTCAGTTATCCTTCACTTAATTCCTAATAATTATTTACAGGTTTCCCCACTGGTCTAGGATTGTCAACTGTCTTCACAGTCGCTTCCCGATAGGGTTACCTATCGCCAGAGCTTTGGCTCATTTAACCTCTTTTCATTTCATCTCTTAAAATTTTTCCTTAATTTTTCTTGTCATTATTTAAGTTATTTATAATTGCTCACTCTAGTTTAAATATAGTTCTAGATATTCTAGCTATCTGGACAGACATTAGTCTCTAGAATAGTAGAATGTATGGACTATCTACAGTGAGGGCGTTACAAGTAAAGCCAATCTTTAGCTGCATCCCCTAATAAGAATGGGAATGCTCTCAACTTAATTTACTCCTTTGTAATACCTATAGGTTTCATGCTTGAACACATAATATAGAATTCCTTAAGGTGTTTGTTAGGATCCTCACCTGTAAGACCATGAAAAGTAGGTAATAAGTGAATTAAGCCAAATTTCAATTTAAGAGGTACCATAAGTGCAGGATATTAAATGCATAATGATTGTTGGTTCATGTCAGGAGTTGCAAACTCCTCGATGGTGTGATTTTCATTAGCAGCCATGATTTCTAATTCTAAATCACTTAATGAATCTAAAGGTTCTTACTCAAAAAGATGAGAAGGAATCACTTGTGGTTCATTTCCAATAAAAGTTTTAGTGCTAAATGGAGTGGATGATTTAACTTGATGCTTGACGAATTCCCTGATACATTTAAGCCTTGTATTAAGTTCTTCTTTAGACATGCAACCTAAGAATAAACACAAAAACTAAATATAAAACATATATGAATTCAAGTTTAAAACAAATAACAATCACTCCCCAGTAATGGCGCTAAAATTTGATGTGTGCCAAATGCACCAATTAAAAATACTTTACCTAAACTATTTATATATAGGGTAATTATAGGTTAATCCCACAAGGAATGAGTAAATGCAAATAAGAAAATAGTTCTTAGAGACACAAAATAATAAAAGGAACTTAAAACAAACAAAATATATACCTAATCTATCAAACTGAATATGCAAAGTAAAATGAAAGGGGGTTTTGATTTGTATTTGCCGAGCTACAAAACATAAACTAAGAATGCTATAATATAAACTAAGGCTAATTACACTTATGAATACTCAACATAGCCAGATTACAACAAATTCAGTGGATAGGGTGTATCCACCATGTAACATGTATCAATCATCGGCTAATGATGCAAATTTATTTAATTTAGTAAATTAGTTATAAAAGTTAACAGCTTTCTTATCTTTCCTTACATATTAGAATAACTTGAAAATGCTCTACAATTAATCCCTTACCATCACACTCAATCTAAGACTAGAGCAGCTTTTAATTAAGTTAAATAGTAGCATTAATCATTAGAAAGACATCCCAATTCAAGGGTATAAACTCATTCAGCATGGTTCATTTAACCTAGATTATTCAAGCTATTACGTACTCAAATTAGCTTAACTTAGCAATATGTTTTCATGCACAATTAATTAATTGGCCACCCTAAGTAACCATTCGTTCAACATTCATAACATAAACCAAAAGATAAGTGATACTCAATATAGAATAAATCTAGATTTTATTAAACTCAAATCAAAGTCTTCGATGGCTTCAACTATCTCCCTACTGAATTACAAAATTTTTCACACATAACTAAGAACATTAAACATAAACAAATTAACAAAAGAAGAGAGAAAAGTAAGCTGCCCCTTTTTGAAGCAACTCGAACAACTTGGATCTAATGTTGATGAGAGTACTACACACTCCAAAGGATGTAGAAGTATTCCATAAGCTAAAAGAAGAAGAAATCACACTAGCAACTAGATCAAGCAGTTGATATCTTTGAATGCACAAAGATAGAATTTAGCCACTATGAGTGGAAGAGAATTGAAAAGCTCTAAATCTATATTTTTGACCTTTTTTATGGAGAAAAATAGGTTAACTAAGACTCCAAATCTGATTTGAAAGTTCTCGTTATATTTTGACTTAAAACTCTCTTAAAAATCCTAGTTAAAGTAGGAAAACAAGTTAAAAATAACTCTCCATGTAAAGATCTACCATTTGCACGAAATTGGAGACTCTCACACCTCTATTTTATTTATTTTGAGCCTTAAATAAAATAATTAAACCCATCAATTAAGGCCTTAAATCTTAGTCCTGCATAATTAAACGTAAAGAGCTCAAACATACTCAACATGTGACCCTTAACGTAATCTAGCCTAATTACTCTCATTTTTTATATATAACCTCAAAACATGTCAACTATGTCCATCTGAGCTCAAAAGGTCAGATTCACAATGTCACACCCTACCCCTCTGTAAGGCATAACATGATCCCGTAGTATACCTAATGAATTACCAACTCCGTCTACTGATAACCCATTAAATATACTACAAGGGATTTTAAAAACTTTTCTTACTTCTTTTACCGTGGTGAGCACTATTTACAGGTGTTAAAAACTTTGGTGAATTGAAGTGAAACAACTAACTCATTTGATTTATTTAGAATTTCTGTAAAAATTTTGGCAGAGTACCATCTGTATTTTGAACAAAACAGTTCTTTAGAAAACCTGTAAAAAGGCACTTCAATATATTTTCAAATCTCAATTCCAACACATTTCTCAACACAATAATTTATCAACTCAATTCCATAGTGATTTTTCAAAAGCTGAGATAAGGAAATATAATACAACTTTTACAATCCAAAACACTCATAATTAATTTACAACTTCATGGTACAATTTAATTTACAACTGCTCAAAACCAAAAACAATATGTACATACAGTGTCATACATTACAGTACAAAATGCAAAATACTGGTATACTCATAATGCAGAAATCCCTCATTTGGATGTATATGCAGCCTAGTCTGCTGCCCTGTCTGTCTCTCTACCTGCGACAGCAATAAAAAGCTATCGCTGAGACAATGTCTCAGTGGTGCACAACATTAACCAAATACAAATTTAAATCACAATTCATAAATCATGTAAATAGTGGATACTTACAACCATAGTCAAATTTAAGACAATAAAGGTCAATAAGAATTTAAACTCCATTTCTCAATATCACAATAGATTTTCATAAGTCAGGTCATGTTTGAATTCAAAAGACAGTATATGTCAATGAGAGTTTAAATCCATTTCACAATCTCACAATACACATCAATAAATCACACACAGCTTAATCATGATCCATAGTTCAATTCGTCCCAAAAGCCGATGGCTAATGAGGTATTCTATTCATCCCAAAAGTCGATGACTAATGAGGAATAACATGGCTAGCTAGCAAAAATATGAGTACTCATCCAATTCGTCCTCAACAGGCACACACCTCAACACTTGACGGAGAGGGAATTCAATTCGTCCCACTAGACAAGCTAATGAGGAATACAATCAATATACATGATAGCGTGGTTTCAATCCATTTCCAATGCTTTTAAATCAATAAGTATCCATCAATGTCATTCAAACAATTTTTCACAGTTTCAAACCATTCACAATATTTTTCAATCAATAAGTGTCCATCAAACACATTTCCACAATTTAAAACAATAATATACAAATAGTCAATATTTATTTCAATTGAAAATAATTCAAAAGAAAGCGATTGTTGTGCACAAACCTCGATGATTTGTATCCACGGTCCGACTCGATGTTTCTTTCCCTTTTGTTGAGTCCTTGTTAACTGAGAAACACAATTTGAAGTGTTTCAGTACTAAATTAAACTGTCTCTATCGATGGTGTTTGGTAAATAATGCACTGAACTCAATTATTCACTTAATCACCTAATATACTGACCCTCGTTGCGTTTTAGGTAAATTAGGTCTTAGTGTCATTAATATGTCATATTCGATAGGGTTTTAGGTTTGGTATGTTTTACCAAAGTCATTTCCTTGTTTAGTGCATTTTAATGCAAATTGCTGGATTCCGGGACACTAGTTTGACCTAATCGGACGATCTAGTTTCCTGGGTTTTCGGGTCTCGGTCGAAACTACAAACTTGTAGATCTAGGTCTTATTGCAAGCGGGGCAAAATTTCAGGTCAATCCGAGTTAAGTAGACCAAGTTATGGTCATTATACTATTGCTGGTCAAATGGCATCAATTAGGTCATTTTTTTGGTCAATTTGGTCAACTTTGGTTCGGCCAGTTTTTGGACCCGAACTTGTGCAAGTTGTTTGACTTGCTTATGGTCATTTTTGGGCTTTGGTGTCTTCATAAGACTTGTAGGTATGGGTCTTAACTATTCTTGGTCAAAATTTCAGGTCAATTGGACCTGGTTTGAGTGAGTTATGGCCTAAACACTCACTGCTGCCCAATTGGTCATTTTTCAGGTCCTAATTGCACCTAATCCGAATTGGTCATTTTTTTTTTAGGTCACCTTGCAAGCAGAATTTTGGCATGGTTTCTCAATGAAAGTTGGCACATTTTGTGCCTAGTTTCACGTCAAATTGGTCTCATACCAATTGAGGTTACACATTCAAGGTTATAGGCTAAAATATACACTGCCCTCAATATGCATTTCACACCCCAACTTCAAACATACACTTACCTTTGCCATTTGTTTACTTACCTACCAAACTGTTTTGGCACATTACCAAAAGCATTTTCTACATTACATTAGCATTATTTTGGGCAGATTCCAATCACCTTCAACACACCAATAATCATTCACAATTACAATCTCTAAGTACCATTACAAACACACCTAAAACATTACAAACTTTACATACACTTTACAATGTTAATTTACATACATATCATCAATCCTTATAGGTCAATATTCTGCCCACACTTCCTTCAATATATACCATTACTCAAGTGTCCACAAGCTGCCACAAACCATTCTTCAACATCACATTGCCGTCCCATATACCAATTTCCATCAAAGTGCATAATTCACCATATAAACATGAAATAATTCCCTAAGTTACTAAATCACCATGATTAACATTATTTCTCATCAATTATATGCACAAATACCTCATCAAAAACGTGACTCATGGCTGTCCAAAATGAAAACAACAATAACCCTTCAAACTCAAAATTTTCCTTCACCAAACTAACACCCATAACATGAACATAAACTTTAACAAAGAAATTCTCAAAAATGCAAACTTACCTTTAATTGTAACTTGTTAAACCTTCACCAAACTTCTCAAAATTTGTATCAATATCTTCCTTGTGATGTGTAGACCATTTTTCATAAAAGAACCTAAGTGAATGAAGTTGAAATGGAGGGAGAGGTTGAAGCTCAAAGAAAACGTCAATGGTGGCTCTTTTTCACTCTTCAATTCGGCATGGATGAGCTAAGTGAGGAAGATGGACTTTTGAGTGGGAATAATCTGCCCACTAATGAGTATTTTTAATCCTTTTAATGTTCTTAGTGGTCCACTAACAAATTTAATTCATATTTTAAGCTAACTATCCACTTATTCCACATTTAACCCATGATTTCCACTATTTATTTTAGGTACCACCAATTTAATTTTTTATTTTATTTTCTAAGTGTAATACTATTTATTTTTAATGGACATTTAGGTCAAAAGACACTTCGGGATGTCAAATGACTATAATGCCCCTGTTCGGGTGGCATTCCTGATTTTTCGGTAACACCGTATTTTGTCTGTTTTTCGATTTCTCACTTTTCTTTGTACTAATTATTTAATTTTTCTTTGATCTTTTTAATGATATTTATTCTTCAATAAGGTTCTATTTGAGTCCTAAAAATGTTTTCCAGGGTTCCCCGCAGTCCAGGGCCAGTCAACGGTTCACGCCGTGACTTCCCGGTGCGGTCACCCATCGCTAGGTTTCCCGGCTCACTTACTCGGTTACATTTCTTTGCTATTATTTTTCCTTTGTTTTTCTTGTATTTTCTTTTCTTGTATTTCATTATTTTATGTCTCCTCTCTCACATTAAGGTGTGGTTCTAGGCATCCTAGCTGTCCGGACAACACTGGTCACCGGAGCAGCAGAACGCACTACCGAACTTTGGGGTGTTACAATTCTCCCCCCCTTAAATAAATTTCGTCTCGAAATTTTACCTGGCATTAGTCTCTGAACAGCTGTGGGTGCTGTCTCCTCATATCCTCTTCACGTTCCCAAGTAGCTTCCTGGCCTGAATGATGGTTCCACAAAGACTTTAACCAGTGTATCTGCTTGTTTCTCACCGCTTCACCTCATAAGCCAGAATTTTTATGGGTTCTTCCTCATATGAGAGTGCGGATTTACTTTAATCTCTTCAATGTTAGTACATGAGATGGGTCGACTGTACCTCCTTAACATGGACACATGGAAGACACTGTGTATCCTTGCTAGCTCTGGAGGTAATGCCAACCGGTATGCTAAAGGACCCACTCTTTCCAGAACTTCATATGGTCCGATGAAACGAGGACTCAGTTTCC
Source organism: Hevea brasiliensis (assembly GCF_030052815.1). Lineage (NCBI taxonomy): Eukaryota > Viridiplantae > Streptophyta > Magnoliopsida > Malpighiales > Euphorbiaceae > Hevea > Hevea brasiliensis. The sequence goes on along the minus strand of NC_079493.1, from coordinate 42,905,967 downwards.
CCTTTCTGCCAAATCTCATAATCCTCTTCCAAGGAGAAACTTTGAGGAATACCTTATCACCCACTGCATACTCAATATCTCTTCTCTTCAGATCAACATAGGACTTCTGGCGGTCTGATGCAGCCTTTAGTCTATCTCTGATCAATCTGATCTTTTCCTCTGTCTGCTGGACAATTTCTGGTCCAATCATCTTCCTTTCACCTACCTCATCCCAACATAAGGGAGTTCTACACTTTCTGCCATACAAAGCTTCATATGGAGGCATCCCTATGCTTGATTGGTAGCTGTTGTTATAAGCAAACTCAATCAAAGGCAAGTGTGTATCCCAACTACCTTCAAATTCAATCACACAAGCCCGTAGCATATCCTCCAATATCTGAATAACCCTCTCGGTGGCCATGCATGCGTGGGTGGAATCTTTGTCTTTGAAGTTCGATCTAGTTCCTAGGGCTCTCAAGACTACCCAGAATCTAGAAGTGAACCTAGGATCTCTCGGACACAATTGATATTGGCACTCCATGCAATTTTACAATCTCATATATGTATAATCCGCCAATCTTTCCGTGCTATAGTCCATTCGAATCGTAAAAGTGAGCGGACTTGGTCAATCATCAACTATAACCCATACTGCATCATGACTACTCTGTGTCCTTGGAAGTCCTGTAACAAAATCCATAGTTATTCGTTCCCATTTCCACTCTGGTACTGACAAAGGATGTAATAAACCAGCTGGAACTTGATGTTCTGCCTTTACTTGCTGACAAGTTAGGCATTTGGAAACGAATTCAGCTATATCTCTTTTCATGCCCATCCACCAGTAATGCTCTTTCAGCCCTCTGTACATTTTAGTTCCACCAGGGTGCATAGCAAATGGAGACTCATGTGCTTCCTTCAAAATGGTTTGTCTCAATTCCACATCACTAGGAACGCACACTCTGCCCTGATGTAGCAATAAACCATCATCTCTCACAGAGAATTCAGGTTTCTTGCCCTGCTGGACTTCTTTCAGTAGCTTCTGATACTTTTCATCACTCTGTGCAGCCATTCTGATCTGATCAATCAACACTGGCTGTACATGCCATGCAACTACTGTCTGTCCCTCATCATCAATCTCTAAACTGGCATGCTGTGCTTTCAATTCATATACCATGGACAAAGGAGAAACTCTGAGACTTGCCATAGTCTTGCGACTTAAGGCGTCAGCCACCACATTTGCTTTCCCTGGCTGATAGTCTATTAAGCAATCATAATCTTTAATGAGTTCTAACCATCTCCTCTGCCTCAAATTCAATTCCTTCTGGGTGCCTAAGTACTTCAAGCTCTTGTGATCTGTGTAAATGTAGCATTTCTCCCCATACAAATAGTGTCTCCAGATCTTCAGAGCAAAAACAATAGCTGCTAACTCCAGATCATGTGTTGGGTAGTTCCTCTCATGCGGTTTCAGCTGGCGTGATGCATAAGCAATGACATTCCGATCTTGCATTAGTACACAGCCTAACCCATTGTGAGAAGCATCACTATAAACTCTATATTCTTTACCCGGAGTAGGTAAAGTGAGAACTGGAGCTTCAGTTAAGCACCTCTTCAACTCATTAAAACTCTGCTGACATTTATCAGTCCACTGAAATTTTACATCCTTCCGAAGCAGCTTGGTCAGTGGAGAAGATAACATAGAAAACCCCTTCACAAACCGACGGTAATATCCAGCTAAACCCAGAAAACTGCAAATTTCTGTGATGTTCCTGGGCGGCTTCCAATTAAGGATAGCTTCTACCTTGCTGGAATCTACCTTGATCCCTTCAGCTGACACAACATGTCCCAAAAAGGAGATTTCCTTCAGCCAAAATTCACATTTCGACAATTTGGCGTACAGCTGTTTCTCCCTTAAAGTCTGCAGTACAATCCGCAGATGTCTATCATGCTCCTCTGCACTCCTCGAGTATATCAAAATGTCATCAATAAACACCACCACAAATTGATCAAGATATGGTCTGAAGATAGTGTTCATCAGATCCATAAAAGCAGCTGGAGCATTTGTCAACCCGAATGGCATTACTAGAAACTCATAGTGGCCATATCGAGTTCAAAGCGATTTTGGAATACTCGCTCTTGCACCTTCAAGCGATGATAACCGGATCGCAAATCAATTTTGGAGAATCTTGCTGCACCCTTCAATCGATCGAGCGGATCATCAATGCGAGGCAATGGATATCTGTTCTTTATTGTCACCCTATTCAAGCGCCTATAGTCAATGCATAAGCGGAGAGTACCATCCTTCTTCTTAACAAACAACACCGTGCTCCCCAAGGTGACACACTAGGCGGATGAAGCCCTTTTCAAGTAATTCTTGTAATGTATCTTCAACTCCTTCAACTCTGCTGGTGCCATTACGTATGGTGTTATGGAAATTGGATCCACACGGGCATAACATTAATTTCAATCGCACTTCTCTTTCCGAGGTAATCACGGCAATTCATCAGAAACACATCCGAAAGTCATATACTATAGGGATGTCCTTCAATGCTGGACTCCTACTTGGTGTCTACCACATGTGCCAAGTATGCTTCACACCCCTTTCGATCATTTTTTCGCTAGTGCAGCCGAAATGATGTTTGATGGCAATAACTGCCTCTCCCCTTGTATCACCACATCACTGTACTGAGTAAGGCCAAAAGTGACTGTCTTCAGCCTACAGTCAATCATGGCATGATGCCTAGCTAACCAATCCATGCCCAAGATGATATCATAATCTCTGAAGGGCATTTCAATGAAATCAGACAGGAAAGTGTGTCCTTGGATCACCAAAGGACAATCTCTATACATTCTATTAACCCTGACCTCCTGTCCTAACGGACTTGTTACTAGCACCTCAAAGTCCATTCTTGTACATGGAACAGCAATGCAATCAATGATGCTAGCACTCACATAAGAATGGGTAGAACCAGGATCAAATAACACAAACACATTCTGGTTAAAAGTTGAGAAGGTACCAGCCACTACATCAGATGTCTCTGCCTCTTCCCTCTGTCTCATGGCATAGACTCTGACTGGAGCACTATCTTGTTCTGAATATTTTACTGTGCCTTGGCTGCCTGCTGGGTTACCTCTACCCCTGCCTCTACCTCTGCTGGGTGGTTGTGAGTTTCTAGTAACATACCAATTGTAACGATCGGGAACCAGTCACTAGAGGAATTGTCCGCTTTGGCCATAAGCCTCACGGTTTTGTCCCATAGGTGAAATGGAGAACTTCCCAGGAGGTCACCCATCCTAGGATTTCTCTCAAACGAGCACGTTTAACCCTGGAGTTCTTCCAACTCTCCAGGCCATTCCACCAAAAGGCGCCTCTTGTGATTAGTTCCCCCATCTTATATATCATTACTTTTGAGCCCAAGACCATCTCCGTGCTTTGCCGATGTGGGATTTGCCTAAGGGACCTTTCTCCCCCCCTTTCGGGACTCAGTGTCCTCGCTGAGGTTTGCCCCACCATCGCCCAAGAGGACACGCGAGCAGCTCTGATACCACTAAAACATGTCACACCCTACCCCTCTGTAAGGCATAACATGATCCCGTAGTATACCTAATGAATTACCAACTCCGTCTACTGATAACCCATTAAATATACTACAAGGGATTTTAAAAACTTTTCTTACTTCTTTTACCGTGGTGAGCACTATTTACAGGTGTTAAAAACTTTGGTGAATTGAAGTGAAACAACTAACTCATTTGATTTATTTGGAATTTCTGTAAAAATTTTGGCAGAGTACCATCTGTATTTTGGACAAAACAGTTCTTTAGAAAACCTGTAAAAAGGCACTTCAATATATTTTCAAATCTCAATTCCAACACATTTCTCAACACAACAATTTATCAACTCAATTCCATAGTGATTTTTCAAAAGCTGAGATAAGGAAATATAATACAACTTTTACAATCCAAAACACTCATAATTAATTTACAACTTCATGGTACAATTTAATTTACAACTGCTCAAAACCAAAAACAATATGTACATACAGTGTCATACATTACAGTACAAAATGCAAAATACTGGTATACTCATAATACCAGGAAATCCCTCGCTGGATGTATATGCAGCCTAGTCTGCTTTACTGCGTCTATCTCCCTGCGACAGCAATAAAAAGCTATCGCTGAGACAATGTCTCAGTGGTGCACAACATTAACCAAATACAAATTTAAATCACAATTCATAAATCATGTAAATAGTGGATACTTACAACCATAGTCAAATTTAAGACAATAAAGGTCAATAAGAATTTAAACTCCATTTCTCAATATCACAATAGATTTTCATAAGTCAGGTCATGTTTGAATTCAAAAGACAGTATATGTCAATGAGAGTTTAAATCCATTTCACAATCTCACAATACACATCAATAAATCACACACAGCTTAATCATGATCCATAGTTCAATTCGTCCCAAAAGCCGATGGCTAATGAGGTATTCAATTCATCCCAAAAGTCGATGACTAATGAGGAATAACATGGCTAGCTAGCAAAAATATGAGTACTCATCCAATTCGTCCTCAACAGGCACACACCTCAACACTTCAGCCAGAGAGGGAATTCAATTCGTCCCACTAGACAAGCTAATGAGGAATACAATCAATATACATGATAGCTGTGGTTTCAAACCATTTCCAATGCTTTTAAATCAATAAGTATCCATCAATGTCATTCAAACAATTTTTTACATTTTCAAAAAATTCACTATATTTTTCAATCAATAAGTTTCAATAAAACACATTTCAACAATTTAAAAAAATAATATACATATAGTCAATATTTATTTAAATTGAAAATAATTCAAAAGAAATATTCGTTGTGCACAAACCTCTGATGACTGTCTCCCTAGTCTGGACTCAGTGTTTCTTTCCCTTTTGTTGAGTCCTTGTTAACTGAGAAACACAATTTGAAGTGTTTCAGTACTAAATTAAACTGTCTCTATCGATGGTGTTTGGTAAATAATGCACTGAACTCAATTATTCACTTAATCACCTAATATACCGACCCTCGTTGCGTTTTAGGTAAATTAGGTCTTAGTGTCATTAATATGTCATATTCGATAGGGTTTTAGGTTTGGTATGTTTTACCAAAGTCATTTCCTTGTTTAGTGCATTTTAATGCAAATTGCTGGATTCCGGGACACTGGTTTGACCTAACCGGACGATCTAGTTACCTCGGTTTTCGGGTCTCGGTCGAAACTACAAACTTGTAGATCTAGGTCTTATTGCAAGCGGGGCAAAATTTCAGGTCAATCCGAGTTAAGTAGACCAAGTTATGGTCATTATACTATTGCTGGTCAAATGGCATCAATTAGGTCATTTTTTTGGTCAATTTGGTCAACTTTGGTTCGGCCAGTTTTTGGACCCGAACTTGTGCAAGTTGTTTGACTTGCTTATGGTCATTTCTGAGCTTTGGTGTCTTCATAAGACTTGTAGGTATGGGTCTTAACTATTCTTGGTCAAAATTTCAGGTCAATTGGACCTGGTTTGAGTGAGTTATGGCCTAAAAACTCACTGCTGCCCAATTGGTCATTTTTCAGGTCCTAATTGCACCTAATCCGAATTGGTCATTTTTTTAGGTCACCTTGCAAGCAGAATTTTGGCATGGTTTCTCAATGAAAGTTGGCACATTTTGTGCCTAGTTTCACCTCAAATTGGTCTCATACCAATTGAGGTTACACATTCAAGGTTATAGGCTAAAATATACACTGCCCTCAATATGCATTTCACACCCCAACTTCAAACATACACTTACCTTTGCCATTTGTTTACTTACCTACCAAACTGTTTTGGCACATTACCAAAAGCATTTTCTACATTACATTAGCATTATTTTGGGCAGATTCCAATCACCTTCAACACACCAATAATCATTCACAATTACAATCTCTAAGTACCATTACAAACACACCTAAAACATTACAAACTTTACATACACTTTACAATGTTAATTTACATACATATCATCAATCCTTCTAGGTCAATATTCTGCCCACACTTCCTTCAATATATACCATTACTCAAGTGTCCACAAGCTGCCACAAACCATTCTTCAACATCACATTGCCGTCCCATATACCAATTTCCATCAAAGTGCATAATTCACCATATAAACATGAAATAATTCCTAAGTTACTAAATCACCATGATTAACATTATTTCTCATCAATTATATGCACAAATACCTCATCAAAAACGTGACTCATGGCTGTCCAAAATGAAAACAACAATAACCCTTCAAACTCAAAATTTTCCTTCACCAAACTAACACCCATAACATGAACATAAACTTTAGCAAAGAAATTCTCAAAAATGCAAACTTACCTTTAATTGTAACTTGTTAAACCTTCACCAAACTTCTCAAAATTTGTATCAATATCTTCCTTGTGATGTGTAGACCATTTTTCATAAAAGAACCTAAGTGAATGGAGTTGAAATGGAGGGAGAGGTTGAAGCTCAAAGAAAATGTCAATGGTGGCTCTTTTTCACTCTTCAATTCGGCATGGATGAGCTAAGTGAGGAAGATGGACTTTTGAGTGGGAATAATCTGCCCACTAATGAGTATTTTTAATCCTTTTAATGTTCTTAGTGGTCCACTAACAAATTTAATTCATATTTTAAGCTAACTATCCACTTATTCCACATTTAACCCATGATTTCCACTATTTATTTTAGGTACCACCAATTTAATTTTTTATTTTATTTTCTAAGTGTAATACTATTTATTTTTAATGGAAATTTAGGTCAAAAGACACTTCGGGATGTCAAATGACTATAATGCCCCTGTTCGGGTGGCATTCCTGATTTTTCGGTAACACCGTATTTTGTCTGTTTTTCGATTTCTCACTTTTCTTTGTACTAATTATTTAATTTTTCTTTGATCTTTTTAATGATATTTATTCTTCAATAAGGTTCTATTTGAGTCCTAAAAATGTTTTCCAGGGTTCCCCGCAGTCCAGGGCCAGTCAACGGTTCACGCCGTGACTTCCCGGTGCGGTCACCCATCGCTAGGTTTCCCGGCTCACTTACTCGGTTACATTTCTTTGCTATTATTTTTCCTTTGTTTTTCTTGTATTTTCTTTTCTTGTATTTCATTATTTTATGTCTCCTCTCTCACATTAAGGTGTGGTTCTAGGCATCCTAGCTGTCTGGACAACACTGGTCACCGGAGCAGCAGAACGCACTACCGAACTTTGGGGTGTTACACACAATCTAAATAATGGATCACATACAAGCTCCATTAAGGTTGTCCAAAGAAGCTCAACATGAATTAATGTCTGAATCTATTCATTTTTCACCATTAACCTCCAAATACCATGAATAAGATACCCCTAAACCCATTTTGTCATTGGCTAAGTCCTTATCAAAATCGCAGCTCCTTTTGCCTTGAAATGCTTGAAGTGTGTTTTACTTCATTTTGTGCTCAATTCACCTCTTTATGCTTCATAAGCTCTTACATATTCTTGTAAACACCTAATAACATAAAATTAAGCATTAACAAGCTAATTGAACAAGAAACAAAATCAAAAGACTAAGTATGCAATGATAAAAATATGACATTTTAAGCTACTATCACCAATCTTGTCAATATAGGAATTACGGTGTAATATTTAAATATAGCCAATAATTTTGATGAGAATTTCAAATATTTATACTAATAGTAGGTTTAAGTTGAAAGACACCCTCTGTATACATAAATTTGAAATTCATGTTGATTGTGTTTATCACTAACTAAGTGGAGGATTATTAAAAATAGTTAGTGATAGGCAAAGTTATCCCATATCAAAAGAGTTATATCTATTCTTTAAAAAGCATAAAAAATGAATTGTTTATTACCAACAGTTATATCTGTTCTAAGAGGTATTCTAAGGGATACAAAGTAAAGTATTGTATCTGTTCTAAAAAGTGTAAGTGAATAGATGTAATTATTCTAATAGATACAAAGTGAGGTGTAAATGCTTTATATACAATCAACATTATTATTCTTTAATTCGTTCTTAAGAGAATTCTCGAATCGCTAATTAGAATTTTATTTTGGCTTTGTTATCCTGAAAGGATCTACCCAAACTACCTGATAGCAACATAGTGAAGGGTATAATTCCCTTAAGGAAAGTGATTACACAATTAAAGCTTATTATTATTGTTATTTTCTAACACTTTTTTAAAACAAAATGATTGTGTTGACTATTGTTGGTGCTCTTGAGAACGACTATATATATTATTATTGTCTTGGTTATCATTATTTATTTTATAGGAGGAAATGTCCAGTTTTAGGGGAAATGTTGTCAATTTTTTTTTCTAAAAGTTGGGTATACAATCACTATATAATAAGGCTTACAGAGTAGTAGACCTGTAGGAGTATTGATATTTTAAGATTATCAAATAGCAACACAATAAGACTAGAGATAAATCATTTACATAAAGAGATAATAGATATACTATTTCAAATAATTCTAGCCTTGCTTTTTGAAATGTAAATTACTATCACCAGATGATTAACATGGTAGGTTGTATATTTACACACAAGCTTGAACCTTTTAGTTGGACTGATAAATTAACATTGTATAAGTGCCTCATATATGTCTTAAGAGTGATATGGAATTTACTAGGCTTTATACTAATAGATTAAATTAGTGCATTAGACTATTTGAGCTGAAGAACAATTTTTGGGCAAATAATTAACAATTTACTAGATCTATTTGATGATATTTTAGTTTTTTTTATTTGTTTACATTGTAGTTCTATCCTTAGAACAAATTATTGGATCTATTGCATTTCAATGAAGAGATTTTTGTTATTTGTTTACATTTTAAACCTATGATAATTCCATGTTCCTATTTGTGTTACACATGTCTAAGGATTTCTCATTTATGTGCAGTGTAACACCCCTCACCCAATCTACAATGTAGCCGAGCAAGGAACATCACATTTTGTTCTGGAGCACCTTGTCCTATCTCACTTTATTCATTATTAGTTCAAATCCATTATTAATTAAATCATAATATTTAAGTGGAGAAACTGCCAAAGTTTCCCCTGTTTTATTAACATTTGATCTGTTAAAATCCATTACCTACTTAAATAATTTCATATCAATCTCAACTTCAATCATCATTTCATATCATCTATCACATCATCATACACTCATATAGTCATTTCATGTCTAATTTATCTCATTTCATTTATGAAGTTCATATACATCATTTACAAAACTTTATACAATCTTAAAATTCAATTATAAGCTTTCCCCTATTTACAATTAAAGGCTTGGAAGCATGGATTTAAGGGTATTATAGCATTGAATTTTAAATTTTCTTTTAGGGTTACAAGCAACATACCAAATGAGTTATGTGCCTAGCCATTTCTAATGCCCAAAAGCATACTAAAACACATTTTAGCATGCATTAGAGGTTCATTTGCCATCAAGAATTGAGGTTTAGAATATGATTTCATTAAACTCTAACTAAAAGAGGGATTATTGATTTCTAACCTCCAAGGTGTAGAATCAATCAATCGTACTCCCTTAGGGTGCTCCTAGGACTCCAAATATTATCCCTCTCCATAGGCACACCGAGGTCCACTAATGGCAACCCTGAAGGTCTCTTTTCTTGTTTGCCAACCAACTAAAATGAGATAGGTTTGCTTTAGTGAGGGTTACTAGATGTAGTGCACTAGAAACTCTTTCTAGCAAATTAATTCAAGAAGAAATGAAAGTTTTTCTTCAAGAATTAATTGAGAATTGAAGAAGAAGGAAGAACGCCCATGGTTGCCATCCAAGATGGAAAGAGAGGGAAGAAGATTGTTTTCTTCTTCTTTCCTCATTTATATACATAAGACATATTTACTTAAATGCTTGCCACATGTCATGCTAGGATTAAATCTCACTTTTAGAAGACTTAATCACATTAAGCCACTTGTCAAAGCTAGATTTAATCTTCATTTAATCATCTTTTATGAATGAAAGACAAGTGGCAAGCTTGTGTGGTGCCATGTGTCACCATGTGAAAAGTCTAATTTGCCCTTATGTAAATCCTTGAGTTCTTAATCCAAAATTATTAGTTCTCTTCTTCAAATTAATTTATATCACATATAAATTAATTAATTAATTAATCTATATTAATTAATCTCATAATTAAATTCATATTTAAACTTTTTAAATATAAATTCAATTTATATTATACATCCAATAACCTAAATTTGGTTTCAAGTCACGCTAGGGACATTGCAATTTAATGCAAAACAAACCCATTTAATTAATTAATTAAACTCTTTAATTAATTAATTAAATCATAATTTACTTGGTGATTCACTTGTGTAGGTGTGTGACTTACTAGGCTCATTACTAATTGGTAATGACAAATGATATTAACTCTTAATATCATTAGAACTCTTTCTTACCATAAATGATTTCTTTAAATCACTTTAGAAATCTCATAGACCATGGTTAACACCTAGTATAGCGTGCCATGACCACCCAATCAGTAATAAGCAATACCTTAAATGAGCCTTTTAATCTTATGTTACCATGCACTATGATCTCTCCATTACAAAATCCCAATTCTAGCTTGAGTCATGGTTAATGTCAAACTCCATATACTATGAATGTTATGTTCTCTTTTAATTCTATTTCTTGATTAATCAAACTTTCTTGTCAGAAACTACTTTCTTGTCAGAAACTCCTTTCTGACTAAGTCTATCTATCCTGGCCAGGAACTTGAATCATCAAAAACAATTAAATGAACATAAGATTTTATTCCTGTTTACTTAGGGTAATGAATCCCATCTTGACCAACACCTATCTGAAGGAGCGGAAGCATGAAAAATATTAGTTTAGATCATTGAATTCAAAATTTTTCTTCTAAGGTTTCATGCACCATGCAAAATTCATTATCTACCTATTTGATTTTAATGTTCAATAGCATATTAAAACACTTTTAATATGTTTTTAGATCTATATTTGTCATTTAAGATTTTAGAATTAAAAGATTATTTCATTACAACCCTAGATCAAATTAAGAACTAGTGCACTAACCTTTTAATGGACTGTAGTTGTGTTTGGTACCTTTGGGATGCACCTAGGATACCAGATGTTGTCCCTCTAGCTTTTCCACACTAAGATCACCAATGGCAGTCCCTTGAACAGCTTCTCAAGCCTTTCCAATCAATTAGAAATTGCAGTTTTTCCTTTTAGAGAGATTATAGATATATATAGGACACTATAAACGATTTTTAGCAATTTTAATTCAAGAAAATGTTGGCAATTCTCTTTAAATTGATGAGAGATGAAGAAGAAGAGAGGAAAGGTGCTCAATGGGTGGCGGCACACAATGAAAGAAATCACATTGTTATTTTGTTCTTTCATCCTTTCCCTTTATATAGCTAGGTCATCACTTAAAACCCTTGCCACATTGGCTCCTAGTTTAATTGACCCAATCACATTGTGCCAAGTGCCAAACCTAGATTTAATCTTGACTTTGATCATCTTACATGATAAAAAGATAGATGGCAAGCTTATGTTTAGTGCCATGTGTCACCATCCCATGGTGCCACGTGTCACCCCTGTGAAATGACCAAATTACCCTTGTGTCTTGATTTTGAGTTCTCAACCCAAAATAATTATTTTTCTTCTTCTAATCAATTTATATCAAATATAAATTAATTAATTAATCTTTATTAATTAATTTCTCATAATTAAATTCATATTTTAACACTTTAAATATAAATTTAACTTATACTATACATCCAATAACCTAGATTTGGTTTCAAGCCATGCTAGGGACTTTGCAATCTAATTACAAACCAAACCTATTTAATTAATCAATTAAACTCTTTAACTAATTAATTAAATCACATTTAACTTGATGATTACTTGTGTATATGTGTGACTTACTAGCTCATCACTAATTGGCAATGAGATATGATATTAACTCTTAATATCATAAGAACTCTTTCTTACCATAAATGATTTCTCTATACCATTTTATGCACCTCATAGACCATGGTTAACACTTAGCATAGCATGCCATGGCCACCCAAATAGTAACAAGAAATACCTTAAATGAACCTTCAATCATATGTTACCATGCACTAGAATCTCTCTGTTACAAAATCCCAATTCGAGCTGGAGTCATGGTTTATGTCAAACCCCATTTGCTATGAATATTATGTTCTCCTTTAATTCTAGTTCTCGATTAAAAAGATTTTCTCATCATAAACTCTTTTTTTACTAAATCTATCTATCCTGGTCAGGAACTTGAAACATCAAGAATAATTAAATGAACGTAGGATTTTATCCCTATTTACTTAGGGTAACAGATTCCATCTTGATCAACACCTACCTCCATATATAACTAGTACGAGCCAACACATGCCCATATACCCATACACTGTACAAGTACAAAAGCAGTATCAAACTCAAACTACCTATATACAAGATAACTATGCTATCTCAGGTCTAAAGATTATATGCACTGATATGATTTATGACAATGCATTGACAAGAGTAAACTCTATGTGCTTGTCACAAATGTCACTGGTTCGGCCTATTTATTATGCATAAGTGCCTATCATGTTTGTTATATGGCAAGAGACTCACCATTCCATCTTATTTATATCTCATATAAATACATTAGGAACAAATATGAATACAATCTTTCTGGATAAGTCATGTCCTGTGTGAAGTATCCTCGATTGTAAACCAATTTATGATACTTTGTGCTAGAAATACTGTCACTCATATTCTTAACAACTTAAGAATAGAATTTTGAACAAAATATCAATGGACCTTTTCTATTACACATAAATATATTATGTAAATGGAAAAGTGAAAATTCCTTTTATTAATAAAACATGTACAAGATACATACTAAATGATATATTTTAGGGTATGTTACTAACAATCTCCCACTAGCACTAGGGCCATTCATTACAACATCTTAGACCCATCTTCTCAAGATGTCGGTCTAACTGAGCTAGTGACATAGGCTTAGTGAATGGATCAGCTAGATTTTCAGCTGATGCTATTTTCTATATAACTAGATCGCCTTGCCCAACTATTTCTTTGATAATGTGGCAGCACCTTTCTATGTGTTTGGACTTCTGGTGAGACTGGGGTTCCTTAGCCTGTATGATTGCTCCATTGTTGTCACAGTAAAGTCAAACTACTGACTCAATGGAAGAAACTACTACAAGTTCTGTCATGAACTTCTTTAACCAAACAGTTTCCTTTGCAGCATCTGATGCAGCAATATACTCAGCCTCGGTAGTGGAATCTGCAGTCCTACTCTATTTGAAACTCTTCCAACTGACTGCACCTCCATTACAAATGAAAATAAATCCTGAGGTAGACTTTCTATCATCGATATCTGATTGGAAATCAGAATCAGTATAACCATCCAATTGTAAGTCACCACCTCCATATATCAATAATAAATCCTTAGTTCTTCTCAGGTACTTAAGGATATTCTTGACAGCTATCCAGTGTTCCAAACCTAGATTGGATTGATACCTGCTAGTTAAACTAACAGCATATGCTATATTCGGCCTAGTACACAATATTGCATACATCAAACTTCCAATAGCCGTAGCATATGGAATCCTGGCCATTTTATCTCTTTCTTCAGGTGTCTGTGGAGACATCTTTTTAGAAAGGTGGATACCATGTCTCACTGGTAACAATCCTCTCTTGGAATCAAGCATGTTAAACCTCTTTAACACCTTTTCCAAGCATAGACTTTGGGATAAATCAATTATTCTTTTCGCTCTATCACTATAGATGCGAGTCCCAAGAATATAGGTTGCCTCCTCTTAGTCTTTCATGGAGAATGTATTTGACAACCATACATTTACAGTTGTCAACATTCCTATATCATTACCCATCAATAAAATGTCATCCACATATAAGACAAGGAAAGTGATAACCCTATCACTAACCTTCTTATATACACATGGCTCATCCTTATTTTTTTATAAAACCAAATGACTTAATGGCTTCATGAAAATGGATTTTCCAACTCCTCGAAGCTTGTTTCAACCCATAAATAGATCACTTTAGCTTGCATACCTTGGAACCATCTTAGGATTCAAAACCCCTAGGTTGTTCCATGAAAATGTTTTCTTCAATATATCCATTGAGAAAAGCTTTTTTGACATCCATATGCCAAATCTCATAATCATACTATGTAGCTATTGCTAATAGAATCCTAATTGATTTAAGCATGGTAACAGGCGAGAAAGTCTCCTCATTGTCGATTCCTTGCCTTTGGTGAAACCCTTTCGCTACTAGCCTTGCTTTATAGGTCTCTACCTTTCCATCAGAACCAATTTTCTTCTTGAAAACCCATTTGTTCCCTATAGGTACAATACCTTCAGGTGGGTCAATAAGATCCCAAACTTGATTCTTATACATGGAATCAATCTCGAATTTCATAGATCACTCTATTTTAAAGAGTCTATATCTGATATAGCTTCTTTATAGGTAACTGGATCATCTCCATAATTTACTTCTTCATGAGTAGACAACTCTTGTTCTTCTTTATGAAGAAAACCATATCTCACTGGTGGGTGAGATATCCTGGTTAATCTGCAACGAATTACAGTAGATGTTTCATCAATAGGTGTAGGTTAACTAGATGGATCTATATCCATTTGATCTGTTGGTTGGTCAAATTTCTCCAATTCTAACTCTATTTGCCTTCCTTTGCCTCCTTCTTGAACAAACTGTTGTTCAAGAAATGTGGCATCTCTACTTACCACAATCTTTTGTGATGTAGGCAAATAAAAATAATATCCAAAACTCTCTTTTAGATATCCAACAAATCTACCCTTTTCTGATTTGGTTTCCAATTTATCAGTGTTCAGCTTTTTGACATAAGTTGGACAACCCCAAATCTTAACATGCTTAAGACTTAGTTTTCTTCCATGCCATATCTCATAAGGTGTGGAAGATACTGATTTTGATGGAATCCTATTCAGAATATGCAAAGCTGATTCTAATGCAAATCCCCAAAAGGAGATTGGCATATCAGTATAGCTCATCATACTACTTACCATATCTAATACGGTGTGATTTCTCCCTTCAGATACACCATTCAGCAGTAGTGTTCCTGGAGGAGTCAACAGGGAAACAATGCCATGCTCTTTCAAGTATTCATCAAATTCAGTACTCAAGTATTCACCTCCACGATCTAATCGAAGAGCTTTAATACTTTTTCCTGTTTGATTTTCTACTTCAGATTTAAATTCTTTAAACTTTTCAAAGGATTCATGTTTGTATTTCATCAAATACAAATACCCAAACCTTGATTTATCATCAGCAAAGGTAATAAAATAATGAAAACCATGTCTAGCCATTTCTTTAAATGGACCACATATATCACTACGTATTAGCTCCAAAATATTTTCAACTCTTAGCCCTTGTCCAACAAAGGGTGATCTAGTCATTTTGCCTTGAAGGCAGGATTCACAAGTTGGAGTAGGTTCAAAACCCAATGAGGATAAAATCCCCATTTTCTCCAGCTTTGCAATCCTAACTTCTGCAACATGACCTAATCTTAAGTGCCAAACATATTTAGAACATGAGTTGATTTTCATCATGGCATTGCATTCTTTTAGATTGCTATACTCTGGGCAGTTCCTTTTCTAGTGTCCATCCTGCTAGTAGTGGAAACACTTTCCTTTGCCTGCATTAGCTTTAGTCTTCCCTTTTTGTTTAGCTATCTTTTTGGAAGGACCAGGAATTTGAAGTTTCTTTTTCTTATTACCTTTCTTCTTGTTGGACTTTTCAGCAGAAGAAGATGCAATCAAAGCTACCTCTTTTCCTTTATTGCCCGGCATATTCTTTTGGGCAATGACCAGCATGTTGAGTAAACCAGCCAAGGTGCATTCCTGTTTAGTCATATGAAAATTTGTCACAAAATTTCCAAATGACTCTGGAAGGGACTGAAGGATCAAATCCATTTGTAGTTGGAATTCCATGTTAAAATCAAGATGTTCCAGCTGCTCAATCAGCTGAATCATCTTGTGGACATGATCCCTAACATTTTGTTCCTCAGACATCCTCATGCAGAATAACTGTCTAGATATCTCATACCTAACATTCCTACTATGCTCACCATACAACTCTTGTAGGTGAAGGAGGATCTCATTCACACTCTGTATGTTCTCATGCTACTTCTGTAACTCATTACTCATAGAAGCAAACATGTAACACTTGGCTCTCATATCATGCTCCTTCCACTTGTCCAAAGTTTCATATTCCTCTTGAGTGGCCTCTGGAGGTAAGGGACCAGGAACATTTGAGCCTAGAACATATCCTATATGTTCAAGGTTCAGAATAAGTTTCAAATTTCTTAGCTAATCAGAGAGATTAGGTCCTGTCAACTTATTGTGATCAAGTATGCATGCAAGGATATTGGATGGTGGTGGTTGTGGTGTGCTCATTATTATCAAAAAATTAACTGCAGAAAATAACCAGATTAATTAGTAAATGTATCATGTATTTAACCAAAATGATTATGGTCTTTTAATCAAATTGGTCCTTCCACTAACTTAGCGAATCCTACACTTCCAAAGTAGAAAACGGAAATCCTAGTTTGATGGATTTCTAGTGGGTGATTGAATTCTTATAATCCTATTGATCATCCTCAGGCACATCCATTATTGGAATTACAATAAATTATAAGTGAGCAACTCCTTGCCCATCACATCTCATATGAGGTTCAATTCTTTACCTAACCCCTAATGCTTAAAATCTCAGGCACATCCATTATTGACTTATCTTGCATTAGTTAAGTTGATCCCATTGAGCCAGTAAATATGCAAATAATTTTAATGTCCTTAAGCACATCCATTATTGGGCACCAAACCATTTACATATTTACAACATCTCATGCTTAACTATTATTCTTAAGAAAATCTCTTAAATTAATTGCATCATATGCAAGTATTTAAAATTTCTTAAAATAATTGCCTCAATGGAGGGCCCATGTTATAATTACTTTAATTATACCATTTTCAACTTAATCATTTGTTTGGAAGATTTTGTGGTCATCCTAATTACTATTATGGTCTCACTTTGCACATTATCCATTTAGCATGCATATATCATATACTTGCATACAATCCCATACATCTCATGCATTCATGGATAAACAATAAATATGGTATGATTACGGACTTTCTATGGGATTCAATTCTGAGCCATCAAGAATTGAATCAGGGAATTTCTAGGTGCATTTCATTCATTCATATTACAAAAGTTGCTGAAGGAGTACATAATCAACACTTGATCTTGAATTCCTCCCACTGGTCCCACCAATGCTCATGACCTCTTTAATCTTCTTGCAATCCAATTACATAGTAATCCTTGGCATACCAAGGCGAATTTACAAGAACCAAATAAATGAAATTACAACTCAAAAATATTACAACCTTTATAATACCTGCCACTAAAATAAATTAAAATAAATTAATTAATTTGCAACCCAAAGAAACATAAAAGAAATAAATCCAATCACATTGGTCTTTTATTGTCAATGATCATCCATCATGCATATCACTATTTAACAATTAAATAAAACATACATACTTAAATTAAATTGAATATCTCATATTCAACTTAAAAATCCAGATTTGAATATGATTCAAACAAATTTAAAAATTCATATTTGAATCACATTCAAACAAATTCAAAAATTCAGATTTGAATCACATTCAAACAAATTTAAAATTCAGATTTGAATCAAAATTTAATTGTGTGATTAAAACTCCTAATTAAACACTTTAATTAGTCGTGGGCCTAATTATGGGCCTTGAAACCAAGCCCACATTCAAGCCTAAAAGCCATGCGCATGGTTGAATGCACCAAACCATGGGCACCAATGGAACTCTTCTTCATGCCGCCACATTGTTTGTCCAACCAGCAATGATTCAATTAACTCTTCATCAAATCACACAATTAAATCATATAATCAACAATCTAAATGGCAAATATAGTAGCTCTAATACCAATTCAAGGAGCGGAAGCTTGAAAAATATTAGTTTAGATCATTGAATTCAAAATTTTTCTTCTAGGGTCTCATGCATCATGCAAGATTTATTATTTACCTATTTGATTTTAATGTTCAATAGCATATTAAAACACTTTTAATATGTTTTTGCATCTACATTTGCTATTTAAGATTTTAGAATTGACATATTAATTCATTAGAACCCTAGATTAAATCAAGAACTAGTGCACTAACCTTTTGATGCACTGTAGTTGTGTTTGGTACCTTTAGGATGCACCTAGGACACCAGATGTTATCTCTCTAGCTTGTCCACACCAAGATAACCAATGGTAGCCCCCTTGAAAAGCTTCTCAAGCCTTTCCAATCAATTAGAAATTGTGGTTTTGCCTTTTAGAGAGATTACAGATGTATATAGGACACTAGAAATAATTTCTAGCAATTTTAATTAAAGAGAATGTTGGCAATTCTCTTTGAATTGATAAGAGATGAAGAAGAAGAGAAGAGAGGTGCTCAACGGGTGGCGGCACACAATGAAAGAAATCAGATAGTTATTTTGTTCTTTCATCCTTTCCCTTTATTTAGCTAGTCCATCACTTAAAACCCTTGCCACATGTCATCTTCTGATTGGCTCCTAGTTTAATTGACCCAATCACATTGTGCCAAGTGTCAAACCTAGATTTAATCTTGACTTTGATCATCTTACATCATTAAAAGATAAATGGCAAGCTTATCTGTAGTGCCATGTATCACCATCCCATGGTGCCACATGTCACCCTGTAAAATGACCAAATTACCCTTGTGTCTTAATTTTGAGTTCTCAACCCAAAATAATTATTTCTCTTCTTCTAATCAATTTATATCAAATATAAATTAATTAATTAATCTCTATTAATTAATTTTTCATAATTAAATTCATATTTAAACACTTTAAATATAAATTTAACTTATACTATACATCTAATAACCTAGATTTGATTTAAAGCCATGCTAAGAACTTTACAATCTAATTGCAAACCAAATCTATTTAATTAATCAATTAAACTCTTTAACAAATTAATTAAATCACATTTAACTTAGTGATTACTTGTGCATGTGTGTGACTTACTAGGCTCATCACTAATTGGTAATGAGATATGATATTAACTCTTAATATCATTAGAACTCTTTCTTACCAAAAATGATTTCTCTATATCATTTTATGCACCTCATAGACCATGGTTAACACCTAGCATAGCATGCCATGGCCACCCAATTAGTAATAAGAAATATCTTAAATGAACCTTTAATCATATGTTACCATGCACTAGAATCTCTCTGTTACAAAATCCCAATTTGAGCTGGAGTTATGGTTTATGTCAAACCCCATTTGTTATAAATATTATGTTCTCTTTTAATTCCAGTTCTCAATTAAAGATTTTCTCATCAAAAACTCTTTTCTGGTTAAATCTATCTATCCTGGCCAGGAACTTGAAACATCAAAAAGAATTAAATGAACATAGGATTTTATCCCTATTTACTTAGGGTAACAGATTCCATCTTGATCAACACCTACCTCAATAAATAACTAGTAGGAGCCAATACATGCCCATATACCCATACACAGTACAAGTATGAAAGCAGTATCAAACTCAAACCACCTATGTACAAGATAACTGTGCTACCTCAGGTCTAAAGATTATATGCACTGATATGATTTATGATAATGCATTGATAAGAGTAAACTCTATGTGCTTGTCATAAGTGTCACTGGTTCGGCCTACTTATCATGTATAAGTGCCAATCATGCTTGTTATATGGCATGAGACTCACCATTCCATCTTATTTATATCTCATATAAATACCTTGGGAACAAACATGATTACAATCTTTCTGGATAAGTCATGTCCTGTGTGAAGTATCCTCGATTATGAACCAATTTATGATACTTTGTGCTAGAAACACTATCACTCATATTCTTCACAACTTAAGAATAAAATTTCTAACAAAATATCAATGGACCTTTTCTATTATACATAAATATATTATGTAAACAGAAAAGTGAAAATGCCTTTTATTAATAAAACATGTACGAGATACATACTAAATGATATGCTCTAGGGCATACTACTAACACTATCTCTATATATAACTAGTAGGAGCCAACACATGCCCATATACCCACACACAGTATGAGCATGAAAGTAGTATCAAACTCAAACCACCTATACACAAGATAACTATGTTATCTCAGGTCTAAAGATTATATGCACTTATATGATATATGACAATGCATTGATAAGAGTAAACTCTACGTGCTTGTCATAAGTGTCACTGGTTCGGCCTACTTATCATATATAAATGCCTATCATGTTTGTTATGTGGCATGAGACTCACCACTCTAACTTATTATTATCTCATTTAATACTTTGGGAACAAACATGACTACAATCTTTCTGGATAAGTCATGTCCTTTATGAAGTATCCTCGATTGTGAACCAATTTATGATAATTTGTACTAGAAATACTGTCACTCATATTCTTAACAACTTAAGAAAAGAATTTCTAACAAAATATCAATGGACCTTTTTAATCACGCATAAATAGATTATGTAAACAGGAAAGTGTAATTGTCTTTTATTAATAAAATATGTGCAAGGTACATACAAAATGATATGCTTTAAGGCATACTACAAACAATCTCCCACTAGTACTAGAGCCATTCATTATTGTATCTTAGACCCATCTTCTCAAGATGTCGATCTAATTGAGTTTGTGACATAGCCTTTGTGAATGGATCAGCTGGATTTTCGGCTAATGCTATTTTCTGCATGGCTACATCGCCTCGCCCAATAATCTCTCTAATAATGTGGTAGCGCCTTTTTATGTGTTTGAATTTCTAGTGAGACTAGGGTTCCTTAACTTGAATGACCGCTCTATTATTGTCACAGTAGAGAGGAACTGCTAACTTAATGGAAGGAACTACTACAAGTTCTGTCATGAACTTCTTTATCCAAACAACTTCTTTTGCAGCATCTAATGCAGCAATATACTCGGCCTTTGTAGTTGAGTCATTAGTTTTACTCTGTTTGGAACTCTTCCAACTAATTGCACCTTTATTACAAATGAACGCAAAGCCAAAGATAGACTTTCTATCATCAATATCTAATTGAAAATCAGAATCAATATAACTATCCAATTGTAGGTCACCACCTCCATAGATCAAGAATAAATCCTTTGTTCTTCTCAAGTACTTAAGAATATTCTTGATAGCTATCCAGTGTTCCAAACCTATATTAGATTGAAATATGCTAGTCAAACTAACAACATACGCAATATCTGGCTTAGTACATAATATTGCATACATTAAATTTGCAATAGCTGAAGCATATGAAATCCTAGTCATTTTGTCTCTTTCTTCAGGTATCTTCGGAGACATCTCCTTAAAAAGATGGATACCATGTCTTACTGATAACAATTCTCTCTTGGAATTAAGCATGTTAAACCTTTTTAACACCTTTTCCAAGTATAGACTTTGGGACAAACCAATTATTCTTTTCGTTCTATCCTTATAGATGCGAATTCCAAGAATATAGGTTGCTTCCCCTAAGTTTTTCATGGAGAATGTATCTGACAACCATACCTTGACAGTTGTTAACATACCTATGTCATTGCCTTTTAATAAAATGTCATCTATATATAAAACAAGGAAAGTGACAGCACTCCCACTAACCTTCTTATATAAACATGGCTCATCCACATTTTTGATAAAACCAAATGATTTAATAGCTTCATCAAAATGGATGTTCCAACTTCTCAAAGCTTGTTATAACCAATAAATGGATCGTTTTAGCTTGCACACCTTAGAATGATCTTAGGATTCAAAACCCCTAAGTTGTTCCATGAAAATGTTTTCTTTAATATTTCAATTGAGAAAAGCTATTTTGACATCCGTCTTCCAAATTTCATAATCATATATGCAGCTATTGCTAACAAAATCCTTATGGATTTAAGCATGGCAACAAGTGATAAAGTCTCGTCATAGTCGATTCCTTACCTTTGGCGAAACCCTTTCGTAACTAGCCTTGCTTTATAGGTCTCTATCTTTCCATCAGAACCAATTTTCCTCTTCAAAACCCATTTTTTACCTATAGGTACAATACCTTCAGGTGGGTCAACAAGATCCCAAATACATGGAATCCATTTCAGATTTCATAACTTCAATCCATTTAGAAGAATCTATGTCTGATATAGCTTCTTCATAAGTTAATGGATCATCTCCAAGATCTGTTTCTTCAGGAGCAAACAACTCTTATTCATCTTTATGAAGAAAACCATATCTCTCTGGTGGGTGAGATATTCTGGTTGATCTGCGAGGAATTATTATAGATATTTCATTAATAGGCATAGGTTGACTAGATGGATCTATATCCATCTGATTTATTGGTTGGTTAGAATTCTCTAATTCTAACTCTATTTGCCTTCTTTTTCTACCTTCTTGAATAAATTGTTATTCAAGAAATATGGCATCTCTACTTGAGACAACCTTTTATGAAGTAGGCAAATAAAAATAATATCCAAAACTTTCTTTTGGATATCCAACAAATCGACCCTTTTCTGATTTGGTTTCCAATTTATCAGTCTTCAGCTTTTTAATATAAGTTGGACAACCCCAAATCTTAACATGCTTCAGACTTGGTTTTCTTTCATGCCATATCTCATAAGGTGTGGAAGAAACCGATTTTGATGGAATCTTATTCAGAATATGCAAAGTTGATTCTAATGCAAATCTCCAAAAAGAGATTGGCATGTCAATATAACTCATCATGCTACGTACCATATCTAATAGGGTACGATTTCTCCTTTTAGATATAACATGGCATTCCTAAAGGAGTCAGCTAGAAATAATGCTATGCTCTTTCAAGTATTTATCAAATTCAGTACTTAAGTATTCACCTCCACGATCTGATTGAAGAGTTTTAATACTTTTTCCCGTTTGATTTTCTACTTCAGGTTTAAATTCTTTGAACTTTTTAAAGGATTCATATTTGCATTTCATCAAATACAAATACCCAAACCTTGATTTATCATCAGCAAAGGTAATAAAGTAATGAAAACCGCCTCTAGCCAATTTCTTAAATAGACCACATACATCTTTATGTATTAGTTTCAAAATATTTTCAGCTCTTAACTCTTGTCCAACAAAAGGTGGTTGAGTTATTTTGCCTTAAAAGCAGGATTCACAAGTTGGAGTAGGTTCAGAACCCAATGAAGATAAAATCCCCATTTTCTCCAGCTTTGTAATCATATCTTCTATAATGTGACCTAATATTAAGTGCTAAAGATGTTTTGTACTGCAGTTGATTTTCATTATGGCATTATATTCATTTAGATTGCTTGCATTCAATTTGTATTTATCATTATTGTCACACCCTACTCCTCCGTAAGATGTAACATGATCTCGTAGTACACTTAATGAATTACCGTACTTCGCCTACCGGTAACCCATTAAATATACTACAAGGGATTTTAAATCAATTTTCGTGAAATTTAAAACATCGATTAAAATCTGGTGTTATAAAAATTTTTCAAAATTTCGACAAAGTGCCGGCTGTATTTTGAGAAAACAGTTCTTTAAACCTGAAAAGGAAAATACTCCCAATATGATTTCTCAAATACAACTCCAATAGACTTCATTTCATCTTACAATTCAATCTCAATAATCAAATCAATTTATTTTCAAACCAACCTCATCATAAAAGAAGCATTTGATTGATTACAAGACTCAAAATTTAATATTACAAAACTATACATGTAAATGAAATCTCAAATTTACATTACAATAATTTATATTTAATTACATACCAAAATATTTTACAAGAGTTTTTATACAACTGCTCAAATAATTTACATACATATATTTACATGCATACATCAAAAGCCTAAGTATATGGGTATACCTATGATATATCTGGAGCTGATCTGAATGTGTCTTCAATGAAGCTGACTCACTTACTCTATTCTCTTTTCACTTGCGACAGCATGCAAAGCTATCGTTGAGTGGTGAACTCAGTGGTGCGAAACTATAATTTAAAATATAATACCATATATACGTTAACAAAATTATAACAAATAATTTAAAAATCTTGAACTTCACAAAAATTCCAAAGGTTTAAATAATCATTGCCAATAATGTAATCATTTGTTAAAATAACCTTGACCAAGAATTTCAATTTGTCAAATCACAACTGAACAATTAAAGTAATTCCAGCAATCATGAAAATAAAGATTAATTCTAAAAAAATTAATTATGCATAAATCTCGTTTGAAATCAAAATTCTTTACTATCCAAAAACCATTCTTTATCTCACTAACTATGCAAGACTAATCCAAAAGGGCCATCTTCGGGGTGATTCTAACTCCTATGGTCAGGGAGGTCAAATCGGATTCTAACTCCCTATGGTCAGGGAGGTCGAATCATCGTGCACAGAACACATCACAATAATGAAACTTCTGAAAGGGCCATAACATAAAAACTTAGATCTAACCTCTAATTAGAGGAGAATCTAAGCCTGTGCACGTACCATGGTAATCAAAACAAAGCTAACTCCATTGTTTCCTCAACAAATGAGAGAGACGGGTAATAACCTAGTCAAGCATCTATAGTGAGATACAAAATAATATGATCAATCTCTTTGTCCTTTTTATGAGCATAAATCACAACACAATTCGATTCAAAGTCAATTCCGATATCTAATAATTTGTTATGCTCATCACAATTCAAAACATAAATTTGTATTTTTCCATGCAAAGTGCCCATCACAATTCAAAACATATTCTATCACAATTTTCCGAAACATAATTTATTCAATCCACAACAATGCTTAATACTTGTTGAAATATCATTTTCAAAGCTAAATTCATACATAATATAACAATTTCAATAATCATTGAATTAAATCCAATACTTGATAAACATAATACATAAGGAAAATAACTTCATTTAATCATATGAAATTTTTAGAACAAAATCAATTAAAAACTACTTGTGCACAAACTTCTAATGAGTCATCTCTTGGCCTTAACTCAGTGGGTTTTTTCCCTTCCCTGTGTCTTTTCTAACTGAAACACACAATTTAAAGTATTTCAGTACCCATTTAAATTATTTCTAATAATGAGGTTCAATAATTAAATTTTATTAATACTATTCCTTTCATTAGTCAACCTATAATGTTGACCTTTAATGTACACTAGGTGAATTAGTTTTAATGTCACTAATATGTTTCATTTTTCATTCCTCACATGTTGACATATATTGCCAATTTCATTTTAAAACTTATTGCATTTTATTGTAATTATTCAGATTTCATGGCCAATGTTTACTGTCTATTGGACCAAGCTACAGTGCAAATTTAATAGATTTCTCTTCATTAAATTGTTTCTCATTATGTCTTCATTAATTTCCTTTTTGAATCATGCCATTTGGATGTATATAACTCAAGTTATGGTCAATTGACCATAACTAGGTCAATTCTGAATTTTGGTTCGCTTACTAGGCAATTTTAGTATTACACTTTGCCAAATTTATTTGAGTAGATTACTGCCATATTTAGGTCTATTACTCTTCATAGGATATGTTACCCTATGTCTTATGGTCACTAAGAATTTTTTACTGTAATTTTTCAAGTCTTGTAGAGTTACTTATGGTCAATTTATTGGATTAGACTCAATGGTCTTGTAGTGACAAGATGTTCAATTAGGGCAGTAGCTTTGACCCAACATTTGAGCTTCTTACATTCATAAGGTAAGAGAGAGCTCTAAAACAAAGTTAAAGATCTATTTCTTAGCTTTCCATAATAGTATAGCTCATTTTGTTTGAAGACTTCTAGTGGGAGTTATACTTAAAACACTTTGCTGGAGTTAATGGTCATTTGAACCATTTCAGATTTGGTATGCCAATTTAATTAAGTTAATTGACCTAGTTCCCTAAGTTTCTAGGTTTTGGTCAAAATACCATTATTGTAGGCCTATGTCTTAGTGAAAATTTGGCACTGGTTTCAGGGCATTTGGAGTTATATGGACCAAGTTATGGTCATTTTACTATTGCTAGTCAAGTTGCACTTATATTGCAAAGTTTAGGTCATTTTTAGGTCAAAGTCAATTCGGCCAGTTTTTGTAATCCAAATTATGCAAGCATTGTGACTTGGTTCTGGTCATTTCTGGGCTTTGGTGTCTTAATAAGAGTTGTAGCTCTATGTCTAAGCTTTCCATGGTATAAATTTCAGGTCAGTTGGATCAGTTTTAAGTGAGTTATGGCCAAAAAACTGATTACTATTCATATGGTAAAATTCTGGGTTCTTATGTTATGCTAATCCGAATTTGGTCATTCTTTTAGGTCACTTCTAGGCAGAATTTGGGAAACACTTCTGCATGAAAGTTGGCCTATTTTATGTTAGTTTCACCTCCAATTAGCCTCATACCAATTGGAGTCACAACTTTATAGTTATAACCTAATTTATACACTGCCAACAATCATAACCTGCATAAGAGAATTTACACTCTTAATTTGGCAATTCTCCTCCTCCCAATACTTCAATATTCATTCTTGGCACTTTTATATTTATTCAATACAATTCCAGCAAAGTAAATTGGGTAGAATACTCAAATAATATAGGCTCTCATGACTGCCTAAAATTGGGCAGTCCAATTACTCAACGATTCCATCAATTTTTATCACCAATCAACTCATCTCAAGCTAAACATAAACTTTACTTAAGAAAGGAAGTGAATTGGACCCTTACCTCTTTTTGGAGATTGGTCAAACCTTAACAAAACTCTTTCTTTTTGCTCCCAATATGCTGCCCAAGGTATAAGGATAAAGTTTAATGAAAGAACCTTGAAGATTTCATGGCTTGATCTTGGTCGATGAGAGCTTGAAGCATTGGCCATCCATGGAGTTTTTGGGAGGATTGGATTCTACTTGAAGATGAAATAAAGAAGAAGAAGTGGCTGAAGTGGGATATGTTGTCCACTTAATCAATATACAAATCCATAGTGCTCCACTAAGGTGGATTAAATGTTTAATAATCTAAATTTTCCCTTAATTGTCATTATGCCCCAAACTTCCATCATTTATTTTATGTATCACATTTTTAATTTTCATGACATTTTCAAAGTGTGCTATCACTCATTTTTAATGGACATTGAGGTCAAAAGAAAACTTTAGGTGTCAATTGACCAAAATGCCCCTATTCGGTTTGTATTCTCGATTTTTCGGTAACACTGATTTTTGTTTTTTTTTGATTTTTTCGTTTTTCTTTGCACTAATTTATTAATTTTTCTTTGACATTTCTAATGTCATTTATACCTCAATAGATGTTTAATTAGGTCCCAAAAATATTTTTCTGGGTTCTCTGCAGTCCAGGGCTAGTCAACAGTTCTCACCGCAACTTTCGGTGTGGTCACCATCACTACGATTTTTTGCTCGTTTAACTTAATCACATTTCATTGCTCTTATTTTTCCTTTGTTTTTCTTTTATTTTCCTCTATTATATTTCATTATTTTATGTCTCCTCACTAACATTTAAGTTTAATTCTAAGCATCCTAGCTGTCCAGACAAACACTGATCACCAGAACAGTAGAACGCACTACCAAATATAGGGGTGTTACAATTATTATCCAAATAATAAAGTCCATTATGCATATAACCCGAGCTAACATATTCATTTTCAAAATAAATATTACAAACATCATTTGTGAAATGAAATTCATAACCATTTCTAATCAAACTAGATACAAAAATGATGTTCTTAAAAGCATCAGGTACATACAAAATGTTATTTAAATACAAAACATGTCCATACATGTATAAAGATTTAGATCCTATGGTTAAAGCTTTAACAGTTAAGCCATTGCCAATTTGGAGTCTAACATCTTGTGCTTGCAAGCTGTTACTACTTGCGAGTTCCTACATATTAAAAGAAATGTGAGAACTCACACCAGTATCTAAAACTCAAGCTATAGATGAATTATGAGCATCACCAGAATCTAAATAATAAGATATAGACATACCTTCTGAAGGTTTATCTTTCTTGTCCTTCAGAGATGCAAGATACTCTGGGCAGTTCCTTTTCTAGTGCCCATCCTTCTAGCAGTGGAAACACTTTCCTTTCCTATTATCAGCTTTAGTCTTGCCTTTTTGTTTCGCTATTTTCTTGGAAGATCTAGGAACTTGAGGTTTTTTTTTCTTATTGCCCTTCTTCTTCTTGGAATTTCCAACAGAAGAAGAAGATGCAACCAAAGCTACCTTTTTTCCTTTATTGCTCGACATATTCTTTTAGGCAATAATTAGCATGTTAAGCAAGCCAGCCAGAGTGCATTCTTGCTTAGTCATATGAAAATTTGTCACAAAATTTCCAAATGACTCTAGTAGGGACTGAATGATTAAATCCGTTTGCAGATCTCTTACATTCTGTCCCTCTGACATCCTTATTCGGAATAACTGTCTAGATATCTCATACCTAGCATTCCTACTATGTTCACCATATAACTCTTACAGGTGAAGAAGTATCTCATTTGCACTCTACATATTTTCATGCTGCTTCTGTAACTCATTAGTCATAGAAGCAAGCATATAACATCTGGCTTTCATATCATGCTCCTTCCACTTGTCTAAAGTTTCTAACTCCTCTGGAGTGGCCCCTAGAGGTAAGGGACAAGGAATTTTTGAATCTAGAACATATCCAATATGCTCTAAATTTAGGACAAGTTTCCAATTTCTGAGCCAATCAGAAAGATTAGGTTTTGTCAACCTATTATGATCAAGTATGCCCGCAAGAATATTGGATGGTGGTGGTTGTTGTGTGCTCATTTTTATCAAAATATAAAACTACAAAAAATAATAAGATTAATTAGTAAATGTATCAAGTAATTAACCAAAATGATTATGATCTTTTAATAAAATTGGTCCTCCACTAACTTGGCGAATCCTACACTTACAAAGTAGGAAACGAAAATCCTAGTTGGATGGATTTCTAATGGGTGATTGAATTCTTATAGTCTTATTGATCACCCTTAGGCACATCCATTATTGGAATCACAATAAACTATAAGTGAGCAACTCCTTGCCCATCACATCTCATGTGAGGTTCAATCATTTATTTGGCCCATAATGCTCAAAACCTTAAGCACATCCATTATTGATTTATCTTGCATTAGTTAAGTTGATCCCATTGAGCTAGTAAACAGGCAAATAACTTTAATGACCTCAGGCACATCCATTATTGGCCATCAAGCATTTACATACTTACAACATCTCATGCTTAACAATTATTCTTAAGAAAGTCTCTTAATCAAATGCATCATTCCCATGTTTTTCATAACTAATAATGCAAGTATTTAAAATTTCTTAAAATAATTTCTTCAATAGAGGGCCATGATATAATTACCATAATTATATCATTACTAACTTAATCACTTGTTTGGAAGATTTTGTGCTCGGCTTAATTACTATTACGGTCTCACTTTGCATATTATCTAGTTGGCATGCATATATCACATATTTGCATACATTCATACACATCTCATGTATACATGGATAAACATACAATATGGCATGATCATGGACTTTCTAAGGGATTCAATTTTGAGCCACCAAGAATTGAATTTGGGCATTCTTAGGTGTATTTCATTCATTCATTTTACAAGATTTGTTGAAAGAGTACATAATCAACCCTTGATTTTGATCTCCTCCCACTGGTCCCACCATTGCTCTTGACCTTCTAGTTTTTCTTGTAATCCAATTACATTGTAACCCTTGGCATACCAAGGTGAATGTATAAGAATATGGACTTTAAAGTCCTTAAATAAGTAAAATTACATCCTAACTTATCACAACATTTATGATACATGCCACTAAAATAAAATTAATTATTTTACATTCCAAAGAAAAATAAAAGAAATAAATCCAATCACATTGGTCTTTTATTGTCCATGATCATCCATCATGCATATTAAAATTTAACAATTAAATAAAATATACATGTTAAAATTAAATTGAATATGATAAATTCAATTATGATTAAATTTGAATCTTATTCAAATAATCTTTAAATTTAGGAATTTTTCCTAATTTTAATGTTATGAAAACAATTTTCAAAATTATTTGTATGATTGGAAATTCTAATTAAACCATTTAATTAGGTTTAGGCTTAATTCTAGGTCCAAAATTATACAAAAGTTTCATAAAAAACCAAAAACTGAGCCAAACACGCCACTATTGGAAAAACACGGCCTGTGTAATAATTACATGGCCTGAGGGGCGCCAAAAACACGGTCTGTGTAACAATTACATGGCCTGAGGTATGCATGAACATTGGCTGGACTATGTAAACGCTGCCCGACATGGGCTGGGGGAAGAAAAGAGACATGGGCCGTGTCGTTCAATGACTCGCCCCTGGGCGCGCATTAACATGGCTGTGTGCTATGAAAACATGCCCTGGGCCGTGTAAAAACCCAAAACACGGTCCAGGCCGTGTTTCTTGAGGTAGAATGACATTTCTTAGGGTTTTTGATCCAAACCAACTTCAAATCAACCCAAACTTCATCCAATCACACAATTAAGCCTCAAAATCAATCCTAATGGCAAATATAGTGGCTTTGATACCAATTGAAGGCTTGGAAGCATAGATTTAAGGGCATTAGAGCATTGAATTTTAAATTTTCTTCTAGGGTTACATGCAACATACCAAATGAGTTATGTGCCTAGCCAATTTCTAATGCCCAAAAGCATACCAAAACACATTTTAGCATGTATTAGAGGTTTTTGCCATCAAGAATTGAAGTTTAGAATTTGATTTCATTAAACCCAAACAAAAAGAGGGATTATTGAATTCTAACCTCCAAGGCATAAAGTCAATCAATCTTACTCCCTTAGGGTACTCCTAGGACTCCAAATGTTGTCCCTCTAGCTTGTTCACCACAAGCACACCGAGGTCCACTACAAGCTCTCTTTTATTATTTGCCAACCAACTAAAATATGATAGGTTTGCTTTAGTGAGGGTTAATGGATGTAGTGCACTAGAAACTCTTTTTAGCAAATTAATTCAAGAAGAAATGAAAGTTTTTCTTCAAGAATTAATTGAGAATTGAAGAAGAAGGAAGAACTCCCATGGTTGCCGTCCAAGATGGAAAGAGAGGGAAGAAGATTGTTTTCTTCTTCTTTCTTCATTTATATACATAAGACAAATTTACTTAAATGCTTGCCACATGTCATGCTAGGATTAAATCTCACTTTTAGAAGACTTAATCACATTAAGCAACTTGTCAAAGCTAGATTTAATCTTCATTTAATCATCTTTTATGAATGGAAGACAAGTGGCAAGCTTGTATGGTGCCATGCGTTACCATCTCATGGTGCCACGTGCTACCATGTGAAAAGTCTAATTTGCCCTTATGTATATCCTTGAGTTCTCAATCCAAAATTATTATTTCTCTTCTTCAAATTAATTTATATTACATATAAATTAATTAATTAATTAATCTCCATTAATTAATCTCACAATTAAATTCATATTTAAAATTTTTAAATATAAATTTAATTTATATTAAACATCCAATAACCTAGATTTGGTTTCAAGTCATGTTAGGGACTTTGCAATTTAATGCAAACCAAACCCATTTAATTAATTAATTAAACTCTTTAATTAATTAATTAAATCATAATTTACTTGGTGATTCAGTTGTGTAGGTGTGTGACTTACTAGGCTCATTACTAATTGGTAATGAGAAATGATATTAACTCTTAATATCATTAGAACTCTTTCTTACCATAAATGATTTCTCTAAGTCACTTTAGGAATCTCATAGACTGTAACATCCTGACTTTAGCTAGTCCGTACAGTCTACTGTTCTGGTGACCAATATCGGTCTAGGCAGCTAGAATGTTTGAAATTATAATTAGACTAAAGTGGGGAGTTATAAAGAAACTAAATAATGCTCATAAAAATCAAGGAAAATTTATAGGAATGAAATACACTAAGGTTAAATGAGCCGAAACCCCAGGGATGAGTAAAAAAAGGGAAGTGACGGTGAAGGCCGTTGCAATCCTAGACCCAGGGAAAATTTATAAAATAATTTTTGGAACTCCAGATAAGTGTCATTGAGGTTTTATGGCATTAGAATGCCAAGAAAATACTTAGAAAATTTTTTCAATAAGTACAGACAATTTTGGCCTGTTAAGCCAAACGGAGGGCATTTTGGTGATTTCGTCTTTAGAGATAATTTTTGACCAACTTGTCCATTTATGTAAGTGAATTATATGACATAAAATATGAACAAATATGGATGAAAAATTAATTAAAAATGAATAGGAAAAGGAAGAAGAGAAATTGTGAATAAATGAGATTTATTACCTCATGCTTATGTAAGCATGAGGTAATTAAAATGCTTAGCCAATCAAATTAAAGAAAAACACTTATAATACATAAAATGGGTAGAAAAGAAGTCAAATTCTAGAAAAAAAACACAGCAGCCACTCTCTTTCTTCCCAAGCCGCACCACCTCTCTCCCATGTTCACTATTGTCAAGCTTACCAAAGCTAGATTTCCATGGCTTTTCACCCACTAAAGCTTAAGTTCCCAAGACAAATTCTTATTCTTTCATCTTAGTAAAGCTTTTGGGAGCAAAAAGAAATCAAAAGGAGGAGTTCTTGCAAGCTTTGGATTAGGTCCATTGGAGGTTAGTGACTAAACTTGATTTTTATCTTTCAATTCATGTTGAAAGAGTGGTAATTGATGCAAATTTACAAAAAAAATTTAGTAAACATCATGTGTATGTCTTGCTTAAAATTCCAGCAGCCTTGAACTTGGTTGAGTTTTGAATATTTCTTAGAATTAAAATGATATTGTGTCTGCCCTTAACACTAATATATTGATTAGGAAGGTGAAGTGCAAGTAATGCAATAATCTAGAAAGGTGGAGCTAGGGTTTGAACCCAAATTGAGACTTTATTCATGTATTTGGTGAAAGAGAGTTTTAATGGTCAATTACTGACCATTGGGCTGTGTGTGAATAAGAAATGAAGTGGTTTGTCCAGTGGGAATTGAAGTTAGTATGGCTGTCCTTGGTGACCTACAGGATTGGGCATGAGTCCAGCAGGTTTGAGTAGCAATAACTAGAGTTGTAGAGGTTTAATTAGTGCAAGGCCAATTGGACATGAAACTATACACATAATGGCACAACTTTGGTGAAGAAACTATGCCCAGAAAACTAAACCAAGTTGACCTAAAAATTCCCCTAATCCGGGTGACCTACAATCTGCCTGGGTAAAATGACCAAATGAATAATGTTTAGTCATTTGGTCATAACTCAGTGTAGAAAGGTCCAATTGACCTAAAATTTTACCAGCAGTAGTCTGAAATATAGACCTACAACTTTCATGAGGAAACCTAACCCAAATTATGACCATAACATATTCAAAAAGTGACCTGCAATCACTGCTTAAAATACTGTAGATTTGGTCAGTCCAGAAAATCTGGAAAATTTGTAATCCAGCCAGTTATGGTTTTTGAGCCATAACTTGAGCTACAAAACTCCAAATAGAGTCATTCAAAAAAAAAAAGAAATGTAACTAGACACAATAAGGAACAACTTTCATGTTGACCACTTTGCCAAATTCCCACTGCAAAAATGACTAATGGAACAGTAAACACAAAGCTTAAAATCTGAAAATTTTGAACAATTAACATTAAGCTTAGAAATGGTATTGGCAACCAATGCCAATAATTTTAGAATGTAAAATGTGGTATGTTGGGAGTATTAAAAGTAATGTACCTATTGTCTATGTAAAAGTCAACATTTTTGTTGACTAATGGAATTAATAGTAACACCTAAACCTAAATTTCAAGAATTGTATAAATTAAGAGTGTGACATGCCCTAGTACACCTAGCAAGATTGGTTTGGATAAGTTGGCATGCCAATAGGGTTCTGTTAGCAGTACTGCATATGGCTTTATGCCATTCTGTGTTTTATGGCCTCACGTGCCATTCTATGATAAAATAACCTTTGGCTATGTTAATTGAGTATTTATACTTGAATTTTATCTCTGATGATTATTACAGCTTATTAGTTGTTCTGTTGCACACCGGAAGACACAATGTGACCGATGGTGTGATGGTCTGAGGTACTTAGTACCCAGTGCCAGTTTACCCGTTTATCCAGTCCAGTCGACTCGTAGGGGTTACTCGGGCAATGATAATAAATCATACAAAATTTTAATCAAATAATACTGCAATAAATGCCAGAAATTAAGTCTACCTAAAATGTAGACATAAATTCTACATATTTATGTTATTTTAGTTATTTTATTTTATATTGTCACCACTAAGTAGAATTGCTTAGCGCGTCGCTTTTGCTACGCGCAGGTACTGGAGACATAGCTAGGGAGTCCAGCAGACCTCATACTGGGTGAACTTTTAGAGCTGCATACAGAGTCCAGAGTCACCTCTCATTTGTAGTGCATTTGGTAGGACATTAGGCCACTTTGGTATTTTGTTATTTTTGTATTTTGTAAACTTTTGTAAGGTATATTATAAACTCATGTAATTATGCTTTTGATGTAATTATCTTTGAACTATGTTCCATAATAAATGTGAGTATTTCTTATTGAATTGAGCATGATATGAAATGAATTGAAATTTGAGATACTAAAGTGATTTGAGAAATTGTTGAAAATATGTTGGTGGTTGACTGAGATTGAAATTATGATTATATTGGACGTGCTTTTAACTGATTCAGAAGAACTGTTTTTCCAATTTACAGCCGGCACTCTGCCAAATTTTCTATAAAATTTGTGAAAAACTCAGATTAATTAAAAATTGTGAATAAATGAATTAAAAAGGGTAAATGGTAATAGAAATATGAATTGGTGCTCCGGCACACTGTGTGGCATATCTTGCTCAGCTACACTGTAGATGGGCAAGGGGTGTCACATTTAGTGGTATCAGAGCATCAGTTTAGGCATTTCTGGGCCTAGATAGAGTGCATACCATTGCATTGCATTTATAACTGTTAAGGTGACACTGATGCAGATCTGTTTGTTTTGTTGTTTTGCTCAGGATATGGATCCTGCTTCTCAAAGAGCAGTTGATGAAGAGGTGGAGAGTCGTTCTCCACCATGAGCTGAATCTGGGGGCAGGGGAGAATCTGCTCCTCCAGAAGCTGAGGCACTTGCCCAACCTCTATTTGCATTATTTCAGCAAATGACCGAGTTTTACCAGCAAATGATGGGGCCAATTCCACCACTGCAACCACAGCCACAACCTCCACCAGCACCACAGAATTCCTATCTGGAGAAACTGCGAAAACATGGGGCTATGGATTCTTTGGGAAGAAGGAGGATGATCCCATGACAGCAGAAAACTGGTTGGATAGAACAATTAGAGTGCTGAAATAGCTTAATTGCACCCCGGAGCAGAACCTGGAGGGTGCTGTGTCCCTACTTTAAGATGATGCATACCAGTGGTGGGACACAGTAACCAGTGAGATGCAACCGGATCAAATCACATGGGATTACTTCCTTATCGAGTTTAGGAAGAAGTATGTCAGTAAAGTATATTTAAAAGAGAGAAGAAGAGAATTTATCAGTCTGAGACAGAGGCAATTATCAGTGGTAGAGTATGAGCGAGAATTCGTCAGACAGAGCCGGTATGGGAGGGAGATAGTCCCTATAGAGGCAAAAAGGTGCAGAAGGTTCGAAGAAGGGCTCAATGACAATATCAAAGTCATGATAATAGCATTGGAGATCACGAATTTTGCCAAATTAGTAGATGCTGCATCGAAAGTAGAAAGAGTCCGAATAAATGAGCAAAATATAAGGGAAAGACAGCAGAAGAGGAGTCTAGGTCAGTCCAGTTCATTTTATGCTCCTAGTAAGAAGAGTAAGGGTCCTCCTGCTCAGGGTTCAGGACAACCACAAGGTCAGGGTCAATCCCAGGGGCCCAGACCATAGTTTACACCTAGGGGAGGCCAGTCCACACCATCAGCGGGCAGCTCTCTAGGGATGGTATTCAGGGAACCAGCCCCAGCATCTTTTGCCTATCCATACTGCCAGAAGTGGCATAAGGGGGACTATTGGTGAGTGACTAGTGCATGCTTATGGTGTGGATCTACAGAACATCAGATCAAAAATTGTTCGAAGAGGACTACTACAGCTGCTACAACACAAGCAAATAGACCTACTCCTGCACCACAAAGGGATAGGAAGCCTGATAAATCTGAGGCAGCTGGTCCATCACTGAGGCCTACATCAGAGTCAGCTGAGAGGCCGGAGGCCAGAGTACCTGCCAGAGCCTATACCATCAGAGCTCAGGAAGAGCAAGATACCTCGGATGTCATCATGGGTACGTTCTCCCTCTACAACACATCTGTGCATGCATTGGTGGATCCAGGATCCACTCATTCATACATCTGCATCAAACTACCCATATAGAGGGGAGTTTTAGTAGAGGAGAGTGATCAAGACATTCTAGTCACAAATCCACTAGGCCACAGTGTGGTA
Source organism: Hevea brasiliensis (assembly GCF_030052815.1). Taxonomy (NCBI): domain Eukaryota; kingdom Viridiplantae; phylum Streptophyta; class Magnoliopsida; order Malpighiales; family Euphorbiaceae; genus Hevea; species Hevea brasiliensis. Next base: position 42,869,405 of record NC_079493.1, on the reverse strand, counting down.
GTGAATAAGGTGTATAAAGGTTGCCCGTTGAGGATTCAAGGGTATGAATTCTCAGCAGACCTAATTGAATTGCCCTTCCACGAGTTTGACGTGATTTTGGGAATGGACTGGTTGTCACGTCATTAGGCAATAGTTGATTGCAAACTGAAGAGGATTTCTCTAAAAGCTTCTGAGGGTAATGAGATTACTGTTGTGGGTGAAAGGACAGATTTCCTGTCCAATGTTATCTCAGCCACAGTTGCAAGAAGACTGATGAGAAAAGGCTGTGAAGCTTACCTAGCACACGTGGTTGATACTAGGCAGGCTAAGCCGAACCTGTGTGATATACCCACAGTAAGAGACTTCCTAGATGTGTTTCCTGAAGAATTGCCTGGTTTACCACTAGAAAGGGAAGTCGAATTTGCTATTGAGGTAATGCCAGGTACAACACCAATTTCTATTGCTCCTTATAGGATGGCACCCACTGAACTGAGGGAGTTAAAAATTCAGTTGCAGGAGTTACTCGATAAGGGGTTCATACACCCCAGTGTGTCACCATAGGGAGCTCCAGTGCTGTTTGTGAAGAAGAAGGATGGAACCTTGAGATTGTGTATTGGTTACCGGCAGTTGAATAAAGTAACTGTAAAAAATAAATATCCGTTGCCCATAATTGACGATCTGTTTGATCAGTTAAAGGGAGCCGGTGTATTTTCAAAAATCGATCTCAGATCAGGGTATCATCATTTAAGGGTAAAGGATGCAGATGTGTCAAAAATTGCATTTACAACCTGGTATGGGCATTATGAATTTCTAGTGATGCCGTTTGGGTTAACAAATACACTAGCAGCATTTATGGACCTTATAAACGCATCTTCCATCCATATCTAGATCGGTTTGTAGTGGTCTTTATTGATGATATTCTGGTGTATTCCAAGACTAGGGAAGAACATGATGAACATTTGAGGATTGTCCTGCAAAGCCTGTGAGAAAAGAAGCTATATGCTAAGTTGTCCAAGTGTGACTTCTGAATAAGTGAAATCTCTTTCCTTGGACATATAGTATCAGCTGAGGGGATTAGAGTGGATCCTAAAAAGATAGAAGTAGTGATGGAATGGAAGCCTCCCAGAAATACAACTGAGGTCAGAAGTTTCTTGGGGCTAGCTAGGTATTACAGAAGATTTATGAAGGGATTCTCTCTTATAGCTGCTCCAATGACCAAGTTGTTGCACAAGAATGTGAAATTTGGCTGGAACGATAAGTGCCAAGCCAGTTTTGAGAGGCTGAAGGCTATGTCGACAGAAGCACCGGTGTTAACACAGCCAGTGTCTGGAAAAGATTTTGTGGTCTACAGTGATGCCTCGCATAATGGGTTAGGGTGTGTATTGATGCAAGAGGGGAAAGTGGTCGCCTATGCTTCTAGGCAGTTAAGACCACATAAACAGAACTACACTACTCATGACCTAGAGTTAGTAGCAATAATCTTCACACTAAAGATATGGAGGCATTATTTATATGGTGAAAAATGCTACATATATACAGACCACAAAAGTCTGAAGTACTTGCTAACCTAGAAAGAGCTCAATCTTAGACAGAGGTGATAGATTGATTTCCTAAAGAACTATGATTGTGTGATAGATTACCATCCTGGGAAGGCAAATGTAGTTGCTGATGCCTTGAGCAGAAAGTCCATCACAACTTTAAGATCACTAAATGCCCGTCTGTCCTTAGCTCAAGATAGAGCTATTTTAGCTGAGTTACAAGTGAGGCCATACCTGCTACAGCAGATACAAAAGGGACAGAAGGCAGATAAAAAATTAATGGCTATTGTGGGTAAAATTCTAGAGGGAAAGGAAACTGATTATGAGGTGAAAGCAGATGGGTATCTGTACTACAGAGGAAGAGTGTGTATACCAGATGATGGGAAACTGAAGACTAGTATTCTGAAAGAGGCATACACTAGTGTTTATGCTATGCATCCGGGAAGTACAAAAAATGTATAATGATTTGAAGCCTCATTATTGGTGGCCTGGTATGAAAAAGGATATAACTGACTATGTTACTAAGTGCTTGACATGTCAGCAAGTTAAAGCAGAACATCAAGTTCCATCAGGATTGCTACAGCCTATAAGCATACCTGAATGGAAATGGGACCAGGTCACTATAGATTTTGTTAGTGGTCTACCTCTCACCCAGAAGAAGCATGATGCAGTATGGGTGATAGTGCATAGAATGACAAAGTCAGCATATTTTTTGCCAGTTAGGACTGACTACTCACTGGAAAAGCTAGCAGAATTGTATATCGGTGAGATTGTTAGACTGCATGGAATCCCACTTTCCATCATATCTGATCGAGACCCAAGGTTTACATTGAGATTCTGGAAAATGTTGCAAGAAGCCTTGGGCACACAACTCTGCTTTAACACAGCTTTTCATCCTCAGACGGATGGACAGTCAGAACAAGTAATCTAAGTAAACCTAAAAACTAATTGAATTTTCACAATTAATAAATTGGAATGATAGTAACAATGTGAATTATGTGATAGATCCTAGAGGATATGCTGAGGAGTTGTGTCATTGAGTTTGAGGGGAGTTAGGATAGATACCTCCCACTGGCAGAATTTACATATAATAATAGCTACTAAGCTAGCATTCAAATGGCCCCGTATGAAGCACTGTATGGGAGGAAGTGTAGAACCCCAGTATGTTGGACTGAATTGGGCGAAGATAAGCTGGTAGGATTAGACCTGGTGAAACAGACTAAGGAGAAGGTAAAACTAATCAAAGCCAATTTGAAGGTTGCCTCAGACAAATAAAAATCCTATGCCGACTTGAAGAGAAAAGAGATAGAGTATGCAGTTGGCGATAAAGTGTTTCTCAAAGTCTCACCGTGGAAGAAAGTACTAATGTTTAGAAGAAAGGGTAAGTTAAGCCCTAGGTTCATTGGCCCATATGAAATAATTGAACGTATGGGTCTAGTGGCTTACAGGCTAGCTTTACCACCAGAGCTGAACAAGATCCATAATGTATTCCATGTTTCTATGCTGAGAAGATATCGCTCAGACCCTTCACATATTATCTCCATGGAAGAGATTGAAATCCAACCAGACTTGACATATACAGAAGAGCCTATACGGATGCTAGCTCGGGAAGTGAAGGAACTGAGAAATAAACAAATTCCACTGGTGAAAATGCTTTGGAGGCACCACAACACTGAAGAGGCAACTTGGAAAAGTGAAGAGACGATAAGGCAACAGTTCCCTCAACTGTTTGCATCAGCTAAATTTCGAGGACGAAATTTTTATTAGAGGGGAAGAGTTGTAACATCCTCACTTTAACTAGTCCGTACAGTTTACTGTTTCAATGACCAATGTTGGTCCGGGCAGCTAGAATATTTGAAATTATAATTAGACTAAAGTGGGGAGTTATAAAGAAACTAAATAAAGCTCATAAATATCAAGGAAAATTCATAAGAATGAAATACACTAAGGTTACATGAGCCAAAACCCCAGGGATGAGTAAAAAAGGAAACTGACGGTTCCGTTAGCAACCCTAGACCTGGGGCAAATTTATAAAATAATTTTTGGGACTCCAGAGAAGGGTCATTGAGGTTCTTATGGCATTAGAATGCTAAGAAAATGCTTAGAAAAATTTTTCAATCGGTACAGACAATTTTGGTCTGTTAAGCCAAACGGAGGGCATTTTGGTCATTTCGTCTTTAGAGATAAATTTTGACCAACTTGTCCATTTATGTAAGTGAATTATATGACATAATATATGAACAAATATTGATGAAAAATTAATTAAAAATGAATAGGGAAAGGAAGAAGAGAAATTGTGAATAAATGAGATTTATTACTTCATGCTTATGTAAGCATGAGGTAATTAAAATGCTTAGCCAATCAAATTAAAGAAAAACACTTATAATACATAAAATGGGTAGAAAAGAAGTCAAATTCTAGAAAAAAAAAAAAACACTGCAGCCACTCTCTTTTTTCCCAAGCCGCACCACCTCTCTCCTATGTCCACCATTGTCAAGCTTACCAAAGCTTGATTTCCATGGTTTTTCACCCATTAAAGCTCAAGTTCCCAAGACAAATTCTTGTTCTTTCATCTTAGTAAAGCTTTTGGGAGTAAAAAGAAATCAAAAGGAAGAGTTCTTGCAAGCTTTGGATTAGCTCCATTAGAGGTTAGTGACTAAACTTGATTTTTATCCTTCAATTCATATTGAAGGAGTGGTAATTGATACTAATTTACAAAAAAATTTAGTAAACATCATGTGTATGTCTTCCTTAAAATTCCAGCAGCATTGAACTTGGTTGAGTTTTAAAGATTTTATAGAATTCAAATGATATTGTGACTGCCCTTAACACTAATATATTGATTAGGAAGGTGAAGTGCAAGTAATGCAACAATCTAGAATGGTGGAGCTAAGGTTTGAACCCAAATTGAGACTTTATTCATGTATTTGGTGAAATAGAGTTTTAATGGTCAATTACTGACCATTGGGCTGTGTGTGAATAAGAAATGAAGTGGTTTGTTTAGTGGGAATTGAAGTTAGTATGGCTGCCCTTGGTGACCTACAGGACTGGGCATGAGTCCAGCAGGTTTGAGCAGCAATAACTGGAGTTGTAGAGGTTCAATTGGTGCAAGGCTAATTGGACATGAAACTAGACACATAATGGCACAACTTTGGTGAAGAAACCATGCCCAGAAAACTAAACCAATTTGACCTAAAGATTGCCCTAATCCGGGTGACCTGCAATCTGCCTGGGTAAAATGACCAAATGAATAGTATTTAGTCATTTAGTCATAACTCAGTGTAGAAAGGTCCAATTGACCTAAACTTTTACCAAAAGCAAGCTGAGATATAGACCTACAACTTTCATGAAGAAAGATAACCCAAATTATGACCATAACATATTCAAAAAGTGACCTGTAGTCACTGCTTAAAATATTGTAGATTTGGTCAGTCCAGAAAATCTGAAAAATTTGTAATCCAGCCAGTTGTGGTTTTTAGGCCATAACTTGAGATACAAAACTTCAAATGGAGTGATTCCAAAAAAGAAATGTAACTGGACACAATATGGAATAACTTTCATGTAGACCACTTTGCCAAATTCGCACTGCAAAAATAACTAATGGAACAGTAAACACAAAGCTTGAAATCAGAAAATTTTGAACAATTAACATTAAGCTTAGAAATGGTATTGGCAACCAATACCAACAATTTTAGAATGCAAAATGTGGTATGTTGGGACTATTAAAACTAATGTACCTATTGTCTATATAAAAGTCAAAATTTTTGTTGACTAATGGAATTAATAGTAAAACCTAAACCTAAATTTCAAGAATTGTATAAATTAAGAGTGTAACATGCACTAGTACACCTAGTAAGATTGGTTTGGATAGGTTGGCATGCCATTCTGTGTTTTATGGCCTCACGTGCCATTCTGTGACAAAATAGCCTTTGGCTATGTTAATTGAGTATTTATACTTGAATTTTATCCCTGATGATTATTACAGCTTATTAGCTGTTCTGTTGCACACCGGGAGACACAATGTGACCGATGGTGTGATGGTCTGAGGTACTTAGTACCCAGTGCTAGTTTACCCGTTTATCCAGTCCAGTCGACTCGTAGGGGTTACTCGGGCAATGATAATAAATCTTACAAAATTTTAATCGAATAATACTGCAATAAATGCTAGAAATTAAATCTACCTAAAATGAAAACATACATTCTACATATATATGTTATTTTAGTTATTTTATTTTATATTGTCACCACTAAGCAGAATTGCTTAGCACGTCGCTTTTGCCACGCGCAGGTACTGGAGACATAGCTGAGGAGTCCAGCAGACCTCATACTAGGTGAACTTTCAGAGCTGCATACAGAGTCCAGAGTCACCTCTCATTTGCAGTGCATTTGGTAGGACATTAGGCCACTTTGGTATTTTGGTATTTTGGTATTTTTATATTTTGTAAACTTTTATAAGGTATATTATAAACTCATTTAATTATGCTTTTGATGTAATTATCTATGAACTATGTTCAGAAATAACTATGAGTATTTCTTATTGAATTGAGCATGATGTGAAATGAATTGAATTTTGAGATACTGAAGTGATTTGAGAAATTGTTGAAAATATGTTGGTGGTTGACTGAGATTGAAATTATGATTATATTGGAAGTGTTTTCAACAGATTCAGAAGAACTATTTTTGCAATTTACAGTCGGCACTCTGCCGAATTTTTTATAAAATTTGCGAAAAACTCATATTAATTAAAAATTGTGAATAAATGAATTAAAAAGGGCAAATGTTAATAGAAATATGAAATGGTGCTCCGGCACACTGTATGGCATATCTTACTCGGCTACACTGTAGACGGGTAAGGGGTGTCACATAGGCCATGGTTGACACCTAGCATAGCATGCCATAACCACCCAATCAGTAATAAGGAATACCTTAAATGAACCTTTTAATCATATGTTACCATGCACTATGATCTCTTCATTACAAAATCCCAATTCAAGCTGGAGTCATGGTTAATGTCCAACTCCATATGCTATGAATGTTATGTTCTCTTTTAATTCTAATGCTTGATTAATTAGACTTTCTTGTCAGAAACTCCTTTCTAACTAAGTCTATCTGTCCTGGCCAGGAACTTGAATCATCAAAAACAATTAAATGAACATAAAATTTTATCCTTATTTACTTAGGGTAATGGATCCCATCTTGATCAACACCTATCTCCATATATAACTGGTAGGAGCCAACACATGCCCATATACCCACACACAGTATGAGTATGAAAGTAGTATCAAACTCAAACCACCTATATACAAGATAACTATGTTAACTCATGTCTAAAGATTATATGCACTGATATGATATATGACAATGCATTGACAAGAGTAAACTCCACGTGCTTGTCATAAGTGTCACTGGTTCGGCCTACTTATCATGTATAAGCGCCTATCATGTTTGTTATGTGGCATGAGGCTTACCACTCCAACTTATTAATTTCTCATTTTAATAGTTTGGGAACAAACATGATTACAATCTTTCTGGATAAGTCATGTCCTTTGTGTAGTATCCTCGATTGTTAACCAATTTATGATAATTTGTACTAGAAATACTATCACTCGTATTCTTAAAAACTTAAAAATAGAATTTTTAACAAAATATCAATGGACCTTTTCAATTGCACATAAATAGATTATGTAAACAGAGAAGTGAAATTGCTTTTTATTAATAAAATATGTACAAGATACATACAAAATAATACTACTAACAATAATGTATATAAAAAAAAATACATAATTAAGCATCCATGGGCCCTGCTAAAATACACTGTTGAGGTGACACACACTACTTCAGATCAATCCAAAATCCTAATCTGATCTCTACTTATCCTTATTCCAATACCTACGTGTGGAAAAACCAATGCGCTAAGCATTCCTTAGTGGTGCAATAATAAAATGAAAATAAACTAAATAATTAAAAAAAAAATTTCAAGTTTGTAGTGTCATATAAGAGAAATGCATTTTTGTTAATTATGAGTCATTGCACGATTTTGGTGTTCTTTAGGAACAATTTAGTTCATAAGGATCTTTTCCATTCATTTGTTGGACATTCAATCTTCTCAAATAACCTATAACTGTAACACCCCTTACTTAGTGTAATGTGTAGCCGAGTAAGGCATGTCACACTTTGTACTAGAGCACCCTATCTTATTTTACTACATTTCCTACTAGTTAAATTTAATTTTTAATAACTTAAGTTCACTTATTTAATCAGAGAAACTAACGGAGTTTCCCCTAATTTATTAACATTTTGACGATTTCCCACTTGTTTAAAAATAATTTCATATTTAATTCAATATTCTCCATAATCATCTCGATATCTCAAACTCATAATCTAATTCATCATTATTCCCATACAAGTTTAATTTATCATTCATTTCATACATAAACTTACAAATTTCATAAATTTCATAATGTGCAAATTAATTACATACAATTCATAATTAACATTCCAAAACTTATAAATAATTACAGTGTACAAGATAATTACATATATGGTCTGATGAACCCTACCAAAATGCACTGCTGATGAGGTAACACTCAGGACCCTTTGCAGATCTGATATCCCAACTCCTACTGTAAGGTCTATTGGGCTCTCTCTCCTGATCTCCAGTACTTATGCATGGCAAAAAGTGACGTGCTAAGCATAATGCTTAGTGGTGCAAGAATAATATAAAAATAAACTAAATAATTAGAAATAAAGAAATTATACTATTATGCCACACATGATATATTTTTTATAACTATTTGTAAGATATTTAATTTAATAGTTTTTCTATTCATTATTTATTAGTAAATTTTTAGGACTTATTTCAATGCCCAAATAACCTATACAAGTTGACTGGACTGGACAAATGGATAAACTAGCACTGGGTATCAAGTATCTCTGGCCATCACACCATCAGTCACATAGTGTCTGCTTGTGTGCAACTGAATGGCTAAAAAGCCATAATGTCAATCAGGCATAAAGCCACATGTATCAAAGAGTAACAGAATGGCTAGGAGCCATAAATCACAGAATGATAATAAAAGCCATAAATTATAGAATGGCATGGAGCCATAAGCAGTACTGCAAGTCAGAACCCTATTGGCATGTCAACCTATCCATACCAATCATAAAACTAGGCATACATGGGCACATTAACATTTTAGGTATTGATTCTTTTCATTGTGTCATTATGGTTACTATTCACAACATTATTCATGCTAAATCTTGGTTATGCCATATATAATAGGAGCACAAGCTCCAAATTCATTTCATCCCACATTTTAGTTTACTAAGTTGTTAGCATTAATTGCCAACCACAATTCAAGTCCTTCTAAGAGCAATTCAAAAATTTCAGATTTTGCAACTTAAGTTCACTGTTGCATTATGCAAATCTACAGTGGAAATTTGGCCAACCTTTCTTCATCAAAGTTATTCCTTAATGTCTTAAGTTTAATTCCCTTTTTGAATCACTCCATTTTGAGTTTTTTAGCCCAGGTCATGGCTTTTTTATCACAACTGGTTGGATTGGTCAATGTCTAAGATTTTCTAGTCAGTTTCGGTTCTGGCAGTTTTGTTGGGCTAACTTTGGTTAGCAATTTGATTAGGTTAGGGTTAGGATCTTCATGAAAAATTTCTACTATGTCTAAGATTTCCATGGGTTCAAAAATCAGGTCATTTGGACCTCTCTACAATGAGTTATGCCCATTTCAGCATTTATTGTTCATATGGTCATTTTTCCAGGTCCAGCATATGGTTACCGGAATTCAAGCCAATTTTATGTCACTTTATGTTAGATTTCTTGTAACGCCCTCACTTTAGATAGTCCGTACATTTTACTATTCTAGTGACTAATGTCTGTCTAAACAGCTAGAATATCTAGAACTATATTTAGACTAGAGTGAGGAGTCATAAATAAACCAAATAATGGTAAGAAAAATCAAGAAAAAAATTTTACAAATGAAATACACTAAGGTTAAATGAGCCATAGCTCCAGCGTTGTGTGACCTAACGGGAAGCTACTGTGAAGATAGCTAGCAATCCTAAACCTGTGGAAAATCCTGTGAAATAATTTTTGGGACTCCATAAAAAGATTATTGGAGTTTCGATGATAATAAATTGCTAAGAAAACACAAGGAAATTTAAAATAATCGGTACAGACGATTTTAGCTCATTAAGCTAAACAGAGGACATTTTAGTCATTTTGCCTTCAAAGACGATTTTTGACCAACTTTTCCATTTAAGTAAGTGAGATTTATGACATAAAATGTGAATTAATATCGATAAAAAAAATTAATTAAAAATGAGTAAAGAAAGAAGAAAGAAAAACAAAACAAAAATGAAATAAAACTTAATTATGACATAAGCATGACCTAGGATGATGCAATTAAAACTATCCCCACCAATCACAATTAAGCAAACTCATTAAAAGAGATAAATGAGACCAAAAACCATTTCATCTTCTTCCATTTCCTTCCATGGCTGAAAATTCTCTCTCACCTCCCATAGAAAATTTCTTTCATCTCTCTTCCTAATCCTTTGATTTCCCACCATAAAAGTCCTTCCTCTCTTCATTAAAATTTAACCTTTCACCTTGGGCAAGCTAGAGGTAGCAAAAAGAATTGGAAATCAAAGAGATTTGCAAGCTTGGGAAAACTTCAAGTGAGGTTAGTGCCATCTCTCTCTCTCTCTCTCTTTTAGTATTCATGTTAGGATACTAAATTCAACTAGGAATTAGGGAAAAAGAAGAAAAATATGCATGTTAGAGCCACTTCAAATTTCAATAGCCAAGAGAGGGTGAGGGTTTTGATGTTTTAGTTGCAATTAAGCTTGTATATTAATGTCAATTGATGTGCATATATGAATTAGAGTTGAAATTTTATGAGTTTGCATGAGATTGAGACTTTGATCAATTAGGGTTTTTGATAAATTGGGGGTTATTGTGTTTTAATGCTTACTTGGAGTTCTAATGGTCAATTAGTGACCATTTGATAGGGTATGACCTCAAAATAAAATTGATTGTGGCATTGCAAATTGATTTGGTATGCTGCCCCTACGGTGCCAGAATTTTTGGACTTGAGTCCAGTGTGGTTGGGCCGTAATAACTGGACTTGTGTAGCTCTAATTGGTGCAAGACCAATTGAAGGTGAAATTGACATATAAAGCCACATTTTTTTTATGAAGAAACCTTGCCCAAAAAACCAACTTTGGATGACCTAAAATCTGCCTCAATCTGGGCAACCAACCTGCTGGACCTGGAAATTGACCAAATGAACAATGTTTGTTCAAATGGTTATAACTCAGTGTAGAAATGTCCAATTGACCTAATTTTTATGTCAATAGAAAGCTTAGACAATTTAGAACAACTTTCATGAAGAATATAAACTCAAATTCTAACCATAGCCTAATGACATTATTCACCAAATGCAAGACACCAAAACAGCCAAAACCAATTTCTGCCTGAAATTCTGGGAAATGGCCAATCTGGCTAGCCATGGGAAAAATGGCACAACTTGAGCTACAAAACTCCAAATGGAGTGATTTAAAAAGAGAATTAAAGAAGATACAATAAGGAGAAACTTTGATGAAGAGAGTGTAGTCAAAGTTCTACTATAGAAATGTCCAATGGAATAGAAAACATAAGCCATGAAATCTAAAAATTTGAAATAACCTTTAATGAGCTTTGAAATGAAATTTGCAGCAAATGCCAACAATTGTAGAATTCAAAATATGGTATGTTGGTGTCATTAGAACTAACATACCTATTTTTTATGAAAAAATCAATATTTTGTTGACTAGTAAGGTGAATAGTAACTCCTAAATATCAAATACAATAAATTACACAATTAACTTTGTAATATGCCCTAGTATGCCTAGTATGATTGGTTTGGATAGGTTGGCATACCAATAGGGTTCTGATAGTAGTAATGCATATGGTTTTATACCATTCCGTGATTTATGGCATTTAGTGTGATTTTGTAATATTATTGTTTATGGCCATTCTGTTGTACTTGATACACTTGGCCTTGTGCCCAAAGATTATTGCGGCTTATTAGCTATTCAGTTGTACACCTGGAGACACTTTGTGACCAATGGTGTGATGGCTCAAGGTACTTGGTACCCAGTGCCAGTTTACCCGTTTATGCAGTTCGGTCAATTTGCATAGGTTACTTGGGTAACTAAATTAAGTTTTAATAAATTATTATAAAATAATGAATATAACAAGTACCAAATTGATAATATTATTAATAATTGCCAAAATTTTAGGTTGCAAAAAATATCAACAAAATACCTGCATATTTATTTATTTTAGTTTATTTTTATTTTATTTGGCATCACTAAGCTATATTGCTTAGCGCATCACTGTTTTCCTCGTGTAGGTACTGGAGACACTAACAGAGAGCCCAGCAGACCTCAGACTGGATGAGATTACAAATCTGCGTGAGTTCAGAGTCACCTCCATTATAGTGCATCCTTGGTGGGACCCTTAGGCATCTTTTGGATTTTGTATTCTATATTTTGTAATAAATATTAGTTTTTATTCTGTACATTATAAACTCATGTAATTATATGATGATGTAATTATCTGTAAACTTTATTAATAAATAAAATTTGAGTATTTCTTTATGGATTGGGCTTGAGTATGATATGAAATAAATTGGGTTTTGAAATATTGAGATGAATGAGAAATTGTGAAATTGTGTTGGTGGTTGACTAGAATTAATGATATGGTTATATTTGAAGTGTTTTCAACAAGTTTAGAAGAACTATTTTTCCAATTTATACCCGGCACTTGATACACTTGAATTGCAAAGATGTTTTTAAGCACATTTGCATTCTATTTCATAGCACTTAGGCAAGTATTTTCATACATAATAGTTGATTTCATTAGTTTTCATAATTTCTATTGTAAAGCCCTTAATTCTATGTTTTCTGCATCATTTCAGGTGTTTGGGTGAAGCTACAGAAGTATAGGAGTGCAAGAAAAGCTTAGAGGAGCCAAGAGACAGAGAATTGTTGTTGCTACAAAGTACACGAGTCGTGTAAACCAAGCCCCAAACCCGTGTAAATCTCTGCCAGAAGAAAGCCAAGAGAATTGATGAGAAACACAAGTACACGGGTCGTGTAATGAGGCCCGTGTAATCTGTAGGGACTCATGTAAGTCTCTGCCGAATGCAAGCTTGAAGAAACTTATGGGAACAACAGTACACGGCCTGTATAATCAGGCCCGTGTAACTTTCTGTCCGAAAACAAGACCACGCGATTCTCCTCTAGCAAGTTACATGGCCCTACTTTGTGGGACACATGTAGTGACACACGGGCCGTGTACTATGCTGCAGCTAGTTTTATAACTCGAATTGCCCTCCTATTTTTGGATAAAAACGAGACTCCTAAGGCCCTTTGGACTCAAAGCAACCTAACCCTAGAGCAACCAATATAAATAGAAAAGAAAACGTCAAAAGAAGGGTGGAAGGGAAAAAAGAAAAGACGACTGTCATCGGGAGTGTTGCTGAAGGCTGCTGCTGTCGCGCTCTACATCAGTACCAACAAAAGTACTATCTTCGGTTTCTTCATTTCATCTCCCTAGGCAGATTTCTATTGCTTTATTTCTTTCTATGGTTTTCTTTTTACTATCTTTATTTTTTATCATGATGTTTGCTAAACTCACCATGAGTGAGTAGTTTCCTTATTCTGGATTTAGGAGAGTAATGCTTGTAATTATTATTATGGATGAACATTAAGTTTTATTTACTAGATTTCATATTTGTTTCTTGATTTAATTCCTTGTGATCCTAATGCATGCTATGTGATGGTACCCACTTAGACATGATTGTAGATGTTGATTGAAGGACTGAAAGGTGAAGATTAACATTAGAAAATCAAGATCTTAAACCTAGGAATTCTGACCTAGACATAGACTGATACCTTTGTGGAACCTAAAAATTGGTCAAAGGTCTTAAAGGATTTTAATTAATTTGATCACCACGAAAGTAGGGTTTGAATTAATTAAAATACACCCTAGATGCCTTGAGAGAGGATTTAGGATAACTTAGGGCTAATTTCCATCAAAGAAAACAAACCTCAATTCAGTAAATAAACGAGATAACATCCCTAATAAGATTCAAGTGTGAAATCCTAACTCTAGGATTGTTCCAAAAAATAGATTACTTCATTTTAAGTTTGCTATTCTAGTGTTTAAAGTTAAAGAATTTCATTCCCTAAAAATTTGATAGCCTAGACAGTCAAAATTACTGTGTAGATTGGTATTTGTTAAACATAGGTCCTTGTGGGAATGATACTCTACTTATCGCTTTATTACTTATTAGCGATTCGTGTACTTGCGGGGTTGTAAAACGAGGCAAACAAGTTTTTGGCACCATTGCTGGGGACTCTTTGGTATTAGTAATATCAAGCGATAGGCAATTTAGCTGATTTAGACAATTATATTTATTATATAATTTTATTTTACTGGTTATATTTTTCTTCTTTTCTCTCAGGTTCTCAATCTGGTATATGACCAGAACAAGGGCAGAAGAAGAAATATTGGACTATGATCCAGAGATCCTGAATTTCCAACCATAGGCGATAATAATGATAGACCAAGATTCTTGAGAGATTACGAAGCTCCATCTATCCAAGGATTTCAGCCCAGTGTCAATAGACCCACAGTGGAAGTCAACAACTTTGAATTAAAATCAGCATGGCTCCAAATGATTCAACAAACCCAGTTTGCAGGTTCACCTACAGAAGACCCACACTATCACCTCTAGTGCTTTCTTGCCCTATGTGATACATTCAAGATGAATGGAGTGTTTGATCAGGCAATAAGACTCAGAGCATTCCCATTCTCCCTTCGAGACAGAGCAAGGAAGTGTTTACTTTCTCAACTAGTTGGAACATTCACTACTTGGGAGAATCTCCCTCAAGCGTTTCTAGCAAGGTATTTTCCACCTGCAAAGAATGCAAAACTAAGGCTTAAGCTCAACACCTTTAGAAAAAAAGGAGGGAGAATCACTTTATGATGCATGGGAAAGATATAAAGACGTGCAAAGAGAATGTCCACACCATGGTATAGAAGATTGGCTATTAGTGCAAAACTTTTATAATGGGTTACTACCCTCTACAAGGAGCACAGTTGATTCAACTACAAAAGGAGATCTAATGGAGAAAATAGTGCCACAAGCACTTGAACTTCTAGAAAGGGTGGCATACCATAACTATGAGTGGTCAAATGAAAGAGGAAATGCAAAGAAAACTATAGGGATATTAGAAGTAGATGCCCTAAGTATGATAAATGCTCAATTTGATCAGCTCACAAGGAAACCCGAGAAGATGCAAGCCAACGCAGTTAGTACAAACAGTCAACATGAAGATAACTATGGCGGAGGATACATGAGTTCAGAATACAGCAATTTCAATGAACCCTCCTCAGAACAGATGAACTATGTGAATAATGGAGGAAACTTCAACCAGAAGCAGTCAAACAATTCGTATTCAAATACTTACAACTCTGGATGGAGGAACCACCCAAATTTCTCATGGTCCAATCAGCAGAACCAGCCAATAAACAAGCAAAAAGGGTACAAACCACTAGCACCCCCTGGATTTCAGAACAGAGGTCAAAACTTTGCACAGCCACCACTACCTCTCTAGCACCAACAGCCTGAACCGAATATGGCTATGGAAACCATGATGGAAGGGTTGCTAGCAGCTCAACAACAACAAACTGAATTGATTAAACAGCTGACTTCCAGAGTGGACCAACTTGCTACTCACAACAAGATGCTAGAGAATCAGATCGCTCAGTAAGCAAGTTCTTCAAGTAAGGCTACTGGCAAACTGCCTAGCCAATAAAAAATGAACCCAAGGGAACATTGTAAGGCAGTTACACTAAGGAGTGGGAGAACTCTAGTACAACCAGAGGTAGAACCAACAGAGGAAACCATAGAAAAATCTAAAGAAAAGCAGAGAAAAAGTAGTTAGAAGCTAAGAAAGATCAGGAAGAGGAAGTGAGGGAACCAATAGAGGAAACCATAGAAAAATCTAAAGACAAGCAGAAAAAAGTAGTTAGAAGCTAAGAAAGATCAGGAAGAGGAAGTGAGGAAGACAAAAAAATTACTAGAGCCATACCAGCCTCCCTTACCTTTTCCTCAGAGATTTCAAAAAGCCAAATTGGACAAGCAGTTTGAGAAGTTTTTGGAAGTTTTACATAAACTTTACATCAACATCCCCTTCACTGAAGCACTTTCTCAGATGCCATCCTATGCCAAATTTCTTAAGGAAATTCTGTCAAAGAAAAGGAAGCTAGAAGACTGTGGAACAGTAGCTCTAACAGAGGAATGCAGTGCCATACTGCAAAACAAATTGCCTCCAAAGTTGAAAGATCCAAGAAGCTTTTCCATACCTTGCCTTATTAGTGATAAGAAAATAAACAAGGCTCTCTGTGATCTTGGGGTAAGCGTCAGTCTAATGCCTCTATCAATATGCAAAAAGCTGGAGATCGGGGAATTGAAACCCACAACAATCTCATTGCAGTTAGCTGATAGATTTGTTAAATATCCTGTAGGAATACTGGAGAACATTTCTATCAAAGTAAGCAAATTCTTCATTCCAGTGGACTTTGTTGTCCTTGAGATGGAAGAAGATGTTAAAATTCCTATCATCTTGGGAAGACCATTTTTGGTAATTGCCGGAGCTATCATAGATGTCAAAAATGGGCGACTAACTCTCAAAGTAGGAGAAGAAGAAGTGGAGGTCAACTTGTTCGACACAATGAAACACAAATTTGAACCTAATGAATGCTTCAAAGTCGACATAATTGACGAACAAATTGAAAAGGAATTTCATGAGACACATCCTAAAGATCCTCTTGAAGCATGTATTGTGCACAGCCACACGGTGGATGATGAAAATACAGAAATAGCGACTGTACTGTGATTAGCGACTCATCCACCCCTACCATTAGCTAAAGCTTCCGAGATGGAGGAGTTGAAGAAGGAACAAACCAAAGCTAAGCTCCAGGAAAATGCCAAACAGGTAGAGCTTAAACCTCTCCCGTCTTCCCTAAGGTATGCATTTCTGGATTCAAATTCTAAATGTCCTGTTATAATCAATGCTAGCCTATCTAAATTAAAAGAGGAAAAATTGCTAAGAGAACTTAGGTCTATAGCAAAGCCATAGGGTATAAGATAGAAGACCTGAAGGGAATCAACCCTTCAATTTGCATGCATAGGATACCCATAGAAGAAAACAATAAACCCACAATCGAACAACAAAGAAAACTTAACCCAAACATGAAAGAAGTAGTTAAGAAATAAATTTTAAAACTATTAGATGCAGGCATCATATACCCAATCTCTAATAGTAAATGGGTTAGTCCAATACATGTAGTTCCTAAGAAAGGTGGGACAACTGTTATCCAAAATGCAAGCAATGAACTAATCCCTACTAGAGTAGTCACTGGTTGGCAAATGTGCATAGACTATAGAAAATTGAACAGTGCCGGCAGAAAAGACCATTTTCCTCTCCCCTTCATTGACCAAATGTTAAAAAGATTGGCAAAACATTCCTATTTCTGTTATTTAGATGGGTATTCAGGATTCTTTCAAATCCCTATTCACCCAGAAGACCAAGAAAAGACAATATTCACTTGCCCCTATGGAACATTTGCATATAGGAGAGTGCCTTTTGGTCTTTGTAATGCCCCTGCTACCTTTCAAAGATGCATGATGGCTATCTTTTCTTATTATATTGAAGATATCATGGAAGTTTTTATGGATGATTTTTCTTTCTATGGAACTATTTTTTATGATTGCCTAGCTAATTTTTCTAAGGTGTTGCAAAGATATGAAGAATCAAACCTGGTCCTAAATTGGGAAAAATGCCACTTTATGGTAAGGGAAGGTATAGTTCTGGGACATTTGATACCAGAAAGAGGAATTGAAGTAGATAAGACAAAAATTGAGATCATTGAAAACATGCCACCACCAACATCAGTCAAGGGAGTGCAAAGCTTTTTGGGACATGTAGGATTCTACAGAAGATTTATTAAGGACTTTTCCAAAATAGCTAAGCCACTTACTAACTTGTTAAGTCAAGATGTTCCCTTTGATTTTGATGAAAATTGCCTTGTTTCCTTTAACAGGATAAAAGAAGCCCTGATATCAGCACCAATAATGCAGCCACCGAATTAGGAGCTACCATTCGAGGTTATGTGTGACGCGAGCAACTTTACAGTTGGAGCAGTGCTCGGGTAAAGAAAGAATAAAAAGCTCCATGCTATTTATTATGCTAGCAAGACATTAGATGATGCGTAAATCAATTATGCCACCACAGAAAAGGAATTCCTAGCAGTGGTATTTGCAATGGACAAGTTCAGATCTTACCTCATTAGGTCAAAAGTCATTGTATTTATAGATCATGTTGCGATCTGATACCTTTTGAACAAGAAGGAAGCAAAACCAAGGCTGATTTGATAGATCCTACTCCTACAAGAATTTGACCTTGAAATAAAGGACAAAAAGGGATCCGAAAATGTAGTAGCTAACCATCTTTCCAGACTAAAATTGGAGTACATGGAGGACTTTGAAGATTTTCCAATTGATGATTAATTTTCTGATGAACAATTACTTGCATTCTCCAAGGCTCCATGGTACGCTGATTTTGTTAATTTTCTTGTATGCAGGATACTGCCTCCAAACATGACTTATCAGCAAAGGAAGAAATTCCTACATGATGTGAGATATTACTTATGGGAGGAACCTCTACTATACAAGAAATGTAATGATGGGCTGATAAGAAGATGCATACCAGAGGAAGATATGGAAAGTGTCATTTATCAATGCCATTCATCACTATATGGAGGACATTTCGGCACCTCAAAAACCACAGCAAAAATTTTGCAAGCAGGGTTTTACTGGCCACATTTGTTTAAGGATGTAAGATTCTTTGTGCTAGGTTGTGATCATTGCCAAAGAACAAGTAACAGCTCAAGAAGGAATGAAATGCCACTGCATATTATAGTTGAGATAAAATTGTTCAATGTATGGGGAATAGACTTCATGGGCCTATTTCCCTCTTCCCGTGGAAATAAGTATATTCTTATTGGAGTTGATTATGTATCAAAATGGGTAGAAGCAATTGTGACACCAACCAACGATGCTAGAGTGATCACAATGTTCCTTAAGAAAAACATTTTCACAAGATTTGGCACACCACGAGCAATAATCAGTGATGGAGGAAGTCACTTCTGCAAACAACAATTCGAAATACTACTAAAAAAGTATGGAGTGACTCACAAAGTGGCCACACCTTACCATCCTCAAACTAGCAGTCAAGTAGAAATCTGAACAGGGAACTGAAGCAGATTCTGGAAAAAACCGTAAACAGATCTAGGAAGGACTGGTGCATAAAGTTAGATGATGCACTTTGGGCATACCGCACTGCATATAAAACCCCAATTGGCATAACACCCTTCCGTCTGGTTTATGGAAAATCATGTCATCTCCCTATTGAACTTGAGCATAAAGCTTACTGGGCAATTCAGATCTTAACCTTTGACCTCAAAGCTGCTGGTGAGAAAAGGGTCTTACAACTGAATGAGTTGGAAGAAATCCGACAGGATGCATACGAAAATGCCAAATCTTCAAGGATAAAACTAAAAGATGGCATGATAGGCACATAGCAAGGAAATAGATAAAAGGGGGAGATCTTGTCCTCTTATTCAACTCTCGATTAAAACTCTTTTCGGGGAAGCTGAAATCAAGATGGTTCAGACCTTTCAAGGTCACCCAAGTCTTCCCACATGGAGCAGTAGAGGTATGGAGTGAAACCTCAGGCGCATTCAAGGTCAATGGGCAGAGGCTGAAGCCTTACTTTCAGGGAGAACCCATAGAAACGGGAGTCAATTGCACTCTCAATCCTCTTACTGACAGACCATAAACAAGCAAAGTCCAGCTAAAGACTATAAATAAGCGCTTTTTGGGAGGCAACCCAAAATTTTTCTGAACTTTTCTTTTTTTTTTTTTCTTTAATATTGAATTTTTGTTTCGTACTCATTAGCATTTCATTTTGTAGGATTTTTGAAAAAGGGAATAAAGATCAAGAGAGGAAGGGAATCACCAAGTCAAAACCACAAAAGGAAAATTTGAACAAAACCAGGCAAGTAACTCTATTGTTAATCTTTGCATCCATTTTATGTGTTATGATGATAAAATTTTTTCATTTGCCAAAGATTTGAAAAATCAGAAACTTACACGGGTTGTGTACTAGTTTTACACGCCCCGTGCAACTTTCTGGAAGTCCATAAATTTCATGCAATTTCAACTCTTCAGGAGACAGAAAATTACACGAGTCCACATCCCAAAATTACAAGGACCTTGTAATGTCTCTAGCAGAATAACTTAGAGACAAGAAGTACATGGCCCTCCTTGAATTTTACACTGGCCGTGTAACATATCCAATAAAGCAACCTAAGAGACAGAAAGTTACACGGGTCCCAGAGCTCATTTACACGGTCCGTGTACTATGATAGATTTCGAAAATTTTGGGCAGAAATTTACACAGCCCTACATGTTGGGACCCGTGTAGTGATACACGACCCGTGTATTTCGTCGCTAACACGACTCCTAAGGCATGAAATGCGTGAAACAAAGAGTCCTAATGGCTCTTTAAATGCACCCCAAGCATTAAAACCCTTTGTAAACACAAAACCCTTCATCTACTCCCTTCCTAGCTTATAAAAACCTCTCAAATCTCATCTCCCTTCACCAAAATCCTACTATTCTCCTTCCCAAAAACACATCCATGGCTCCTGCGAAGAGATATGTAAGAAGAATCGGCTCTTCTTCAAGGCAAAGAGGAGAATCCTCACCTTCTCCACCCCAGCCTCCAGTCCAATGCCTAAGAACGAGAGTAGCCACTCCCCAACCATCTCAACAAGCCCCTCCTCCACCACAACCATAGCCACAACCGGCTCCGCAACCCGAAATCTCTATTCTTTGGGGATTTCGAGATGATGCCCACAAAGCAATGTGCACCCAACTTCATGCTCGAAAAATATCCTCTACCAAATACATGGATTTTCCACTTTTGGAGCAAATCGGGTTGCAAGAGGAAATCAATGGGCTACTTGACAGCATTAGGTGGACAAGGTTCACCCAACTCCAATTTCTGGCCTACAAAGACAGAACGCTGGAATTTTTAGGTAGCTTCAAGGCCAACTTATGGCCCATAGACAGGGAGGACAGCGGCAGAATTGAGTTTCGCCTACTTGGTGTAGACCGGGTAATGAACATGGACGAGTTCAATGCCATCTTCGGCTTTGATAGTGTCGGCCACTAAGAGATCCCAAGGAATCGCATGCTGTACAATAACATCAACTTTTGGGATTCTATTACACCGAACACAGAGCCTTACAACTCCAGTAAATCCAAATCAACGGGCGTCACTAGTCTAGCACTGCGATAAATGCACCAGTTCGCCACCCACACCATCATGGGCCGTGGCGACAGCCTTGGCGTTGTCAATGCCAGCGAGCTATTTTTCCTATGGTGCATGGCAACTGGACAGCACTATAGCACTGGCTTTTTCCTGTGCAACCATCTCCGATGACTCTGCCAATAGTCTACCGGGCACATTGTACTTGGTGGCCTTGTCACCACCATTACCCTCCACTTTGACTTCATTCCAGGACATCACAGACTGTGCTTTGTTACTGGAACATCGAGAATTGATCAAATTATCTGCATATCCATGGGGATATGTAAGAAGGTGGGCAAAACATGCTACTTGGTGGATGCCGAAGGAAACACCATCCCTCGGAGAGACAAGGAAAGGGAGGGACCTGGCAAAACTTCACAGCCTCAAGAAGAAGGACAAGGACGAATGTTCAAAGAATCCCCCGTTCGAGTGCCCCCACACACACCACCATAGACAGATCTGATCCTCGCATACCTGTAATGCATGGAGACCACAATATAAGGTAGAATGCAAGCTATCAAAGACAGCCTCCAAGAAGCACACAACAAGCTGGACATACTAATGGATAAGTTAGATGAGGAGGATGAGGAGGAAGAGGAGCAAGGATCACCAGCATCACCATCATCATCATCAGAGGCCTTTTAGAGCTAGGACTATAGGATAGGATCTTTATTGTAATATCTTACATGCCCTAGTCCTAACTTGCAACCATAGGTGTCTTTTATTTGCTTTATGTTCAAAAATTTTCCATGCTTAATAAATAATATGCTTCCTTAAATTTTTGTACGTTTGCTCTGATTTTGCACATTATGTTAACATTGAGGACAATGTCTGGTTTGGGTTTGGGGGGGGATACATTTACACTTGCATATCATTACATGCACATCATTGCATTGTTTAAACATAGCTACATTATTCTTGAGTATCAAAAATTTCGAGAATTTCTGAAAATTTTTGGATTGTAAATTGTGAAACTTAGCATTATAACCAAATTTTTAATAAGCTAATAATTGGACTCCACAGGATAGAGGAATGAACGTATCTAGATGGGAAAAAAGGGATTCTAACATGTTGTTTGTGAAGAAACTAATCTCTTTTATGGAACTAGATTAGTTAAACCTCTTCATAACTATTAATTTATCACATTGAACTCGTAAAATTAGGAGAACAAATTTTGAAACACAAGCAAACTTAAAAATTGCCTCACTAGCTCTAGAACATTTCTCTTGGACCTATTAAGGCGAAATCCTAGCATAAGCTTGATGAAGAAATGATTAAGGCATTCTTTGATACAGCCTTACTAAGCCTAAGCCACCCCTAATTAAAATGTATATCCCTTGTAGCCAACTTGAAGCCTATGTTCATCTCTTAAAATTTATTACTTACCCATGTTATTCACCTAACCCCTAACCTAAACACCTATTATACCCTTTTGAGCAAGCAAAATGCATAAAAAAAATGAAGAAAGGATGTGGAACTCAAGAAAGAATGCGAGTGTTCAAGTGAAACCAAAGAAAAATTTGTCTTTCCAACCTAGCGAAAGCAATGAGTTTAAGGGAAAGGACAAAAAGGAAAAAGAAAAGAAGTCCCAAGATAAGTATCATGAAAGCATGCTTGGTAATATAAAAAGCCAAAAGCCTTTCCTCTCCACAAAATATGTAGAAACGAACTCAGTATACTTGGATTTTATGCATACATGCTATCCTCATAATTGCATTCCCTAAAAACCTTTTCAATGGCAACCAAGTTTATCCCTCTAGCCCCATTACAACCCTTTTAAAGACCTTTTGATCTTTGGAAAAGCACATGCTACATTAGTAGAGATAGAAAATTGAGATATGCCTATGGAGTTGGAATTGAAATACTTCATCTCAATTACTCACGAAAGAGGCATATTTGGGGGAGTTAGTGTTTCTTAATTCTACCCCGATAAATCAAGTTATTTATGGCTTATTAATGATCTTGTATAGAGGAATAATTAGTCGAAACACAATGAAACGAGGTGAAGTTCCAGACAGACAGCTATTAGAACCCTTATGCCTTGAAAGAGGGAAATTGGTATGAAGGTTGGAGGAATTCAATTCTATGCTTATTAAATTGATTGTTGTATTCCTAAGTATCCCCAGAAATGTGTTTTAAAACAAAGTTTTGCTTTGCTTGAAGACAAGCAAAAGTTTGAGTTTGGGGGTATTTGATACACTTGAATTGTATAAATGTTTTTAAGCACATTTGCATTCTACTTCATAGCATTTAGGCAAGTATTTTCATGCATAATAGTTGATTTCATTAGTTTTCATAATTTCTATTATAAAGCCCTTAATTCCATATTTTCTGCATCATTTCAGGTGTTTGGGTGAAGCTACAGAAGTGTAGGAGTGTAAGAAAAGCTTAAAGGAGTAAAGAGATAGAGAATTACTGCTGATACAAAGTTCACAGGTCGTGTAAACCAAGCCCTAGACCCGTGTAAATCTCTGCCAGAAGAAAGCCAAGAAAATCGATGAGAAACACAAGTACACGGTCGTGTAATGAGACCCGTGTAATCTGCAGAGACCCGTGTAAGTCTCTGCCGAATGCAAGCTTGAAGAAACTTATGGGAACAATAGTACACGGCCTGTGTAATCAGGCTCGTGTAGTTGGCACAGACCCATGTAACTTTCTGTGCCGAAACAAGACCACACCTCCAGCAAGTTATACGGCCCTACTTTACAGGACCCGTGTAGTGACACACGGGCCATGTACTATGCTACAGCTAGTTTTATAACTAGAATTTCCCTCCTGTTTTTGGATAAAAACTAGACTCCTAAGGCCTTTTCGACTCAAAGCAACCTAACCCTAGAGCAACCAATATAAATAGAAAAGAAAATGTCAAAAGAAGGGTGGAAGGAAAAAAAGAAAAGGCAGCGTAAATCGGGAGTGTTCTTTGAAGGTCGCTACTATTGCGCTCTGCATCAGTACCAACAGAAGTTCTCCAGCTAAAGTTCCACAAGATCAAAGTTGCAAACTATCTTCGGTTTCTTCGTTTCATCTCCCTAGATAGATTTCTATTGCTTTATTTCTTTACATGGTTTTCTTTTTACTGTCTTTATTTTTTATCATGATGTTTGCTCAACTCATCATGAGTGAGTAGTTTCCTTATTATGGATTTAGGAGAGTAATGATTGTAATTATTATTATGGATGAACATTAAGTTTTATGTACTGGATTTGAGATTTGTTTCTTAATTTAATTTCTTATGATCCTAATGCATGCTATGTGATGGTACCCACTTAGACATGATTGTAGATGTTGATTGAAGGACTGAAAGGTGAAGATTAACATTAGAAAATAAAGATCTTGAACCTAGAAATTCTGACCTAGACATAGGCTGATACCTTTGTGAAACCTAAAAATTGGTCAAAGATCTTACAGGATTTTAATTAATTTGATCACCATGAAAGTAGGGTTTGAATTAATTAAAATCCACCCTAGATGCCTTGAGAGAGGATTTAGGATAACTTAGGGCTAAATTCCATCAAAGAAAACGAACCTCAATTCAGTAAATAAACAAGATAACATCCCTAATAAGATTCAAGTGTGAAATCCTACCTCCAGGATTGTTCCAAAAAATAGATTACTTCATTTTAAGTTTGCTATTCTAGTGTTTAAAGTTAACGAATTTCATTCCCTAAAAATTCGATAGCCTCGACAGTCAAAATTACTGTGTAGATTGGTACTTGCTAAACAAAGGTCTTTGTGGGAACGATAATCTACTTGTCACACCCTACCCCTCTGTAAGGCATAACATGATCCCGTAGTATACCTAATGAATTACCAACTTCATCTACTCATAACCCATTAAATACACTACAAGGGATTTTAAAACTTTTCTTACTTCTTTTTACAGTGGTGAGCACTATTTACAGGTGTTAAAAATTTTTTTAAACTGAAATGATAGAACTAACACATTTGAATTACTTGGAATTTCTGTAAAAATTTTGGCAGAGTGCCTTTTGTATTTTGAGTAAAACAGTTCTTCAAAAAACCTGTAAAAGCACTTCAATATAATTCTCAATCTCCACTTCAACAGTTAAACAACACAATATCTTTTTCAACTCAAATCCACAATAATTTTTTAAAGACTGAGATAAAAGAAATATAATACAATTTTTACAAGTCAAAATACTCATAATTTACTTTACAGCTTCAATGTACAATTTTAATTTACAACTGCTCAAAATCAAGAACAATATATACATACAGTGAATATACATTACAGTACAAAATGCAAAATGTGGTATACTCAATATACCCGATGATTTCTCACTGAATGTACTAGCAGCCTAGTCTGCTGCCCTGTCAATCTGTCTACCTGCGACAGCAATGAAAAGCTATCGCTGAGATAATGTCTCAGTGGTGCACAACATTAACCAAATACAACTTTAAATCACAATTCATAAATCATATAAATGATGGATACATAAAACCATAGTTAAATTCGAGACAATGAATGTCATAAGGAATTTAATACAATATCACAATAAATCTCAGTGATCAAAACATAGTTAAATTCAAAAGACAGTGAATGTCAATAAGAATTTAAACTCCATTTCACAAATTATCAAAGCTCATAATAACACAATTTAGTCGAATAATTTAAGAACACAGTGTTGCCAATTCATTCACAACTTAAGCCATGACACAAGATTTCCGATCAATGCCGCGTTGTACACCACGACAAAGCAATCACAACCCCACTAATCGAAATCAATGAGGAAGGGAGCTAGCTATATAATGAGTACTCATCCAATCACCTCAACTGGTAAACTAGAGAGGGAGAAAAATAAACGATCACGACTCCATAAATGGAGAGGGAAAATAAACGATCACAACCCCGTAAATGGAGAAGGAACGATATGATATTGTCATGCTAAGTGTGAACACAAAATCAATTCCAAACATTTTATTCAAATGATTCGTGAGAATCCAATAAATTTCCAAAGTCATAATTTCATTCACAAAATGGCAACACAATTCATAATTAACTTCAATTTTCACAAATCACACTAAATCAATTTTTCCACAGTTTCAAACCATTTACAATGCTTTTCAAGCAATAAGTATCCATCAATATCATTCAAACAATTTTTCACAATTTCAAACTATTTACAATGCTTTTCAAGAAATAAGTATCCATTTAAACACATTTCCATAATTGAAAACAATAATATTCAAATAGTCATAATTTATTTCGATTGAAAAATTCAAAAGAAATAACTGTTGTACACAAACATAATTTAAAACAATGACATACAAATAATCATAATTTATTTCAATTGAAAAATTCAAAAGAATTAACTAATGTGCACAAACACAATTTAAAACAATAACATACAAATAATCATAATTTATTTCAATTGAAAAATTCAAAAGAAATAACTATTGTGCACAAACACAATTTAAAACAATAACATATAAATAATCGTAATTTATTTCAATTGAAAAATTCAAAAGAAATACTTATTGTGCACAAACCTCTGATGTCTGTCTCCTGGTCTTGACTCAGTGTTTCCTTCCCTTTCCCTGAGTCTTTGCTAACTGAGAAACACAATTTGAAGTGTTTCAGTACTTAATTAAACTGTCTCTAACGATAATGCTTGATAATTAATTTACTGAATTCTATTATTTGCTTAGTCAACCTAATATGTCGACCCTCGATGCATTCTAGGTGAATTAGGTTTTAAGGTTACCAATATGTCACATTCGATAGTCTTTTAGGGTTGGTACATGTTACCAAATTCATGTCCATGTATCTTGCATTTTCTTGCAATTTGCTAGATTAAGGGATACTAGTTTGACCTAGCTGGACTACCTAGTTCCCTCAGTTTTTGAGTTTCAATCAAAACTAAAAACTTGTAGATCTATGTCTTATGGAACGCAGGGCAAAATTTCAGGTCATTCTGAGTTATGTAGACCAAGTTATGGTCATTTTACTATTGCTGGTCAAAATGCATCAAAATTGGTCACTTTAGGTCATTTTAGGTCATTTTAGGTTCGGCCAGTTTTAGGACCCGAACTTGTGCAAGCTGTTTGACTTGCTTATGGTCATTTCTGGGCTTTAGTGTCTTCATAAGACTTGTAGATATGGGTCTTAAATATTCATGGTCAAAATTTCAGGTCAATTGGACCTGTTTTAAGTGAGTTATGGCCTAAACACTAACTGCTGCACAAATGGTCAATTTTCAGGCCTCAATTGCACTTAATCCGGATTTGGTCATTTTTCAAGCTACCTTGCAAGTAGAATTTTGGCAAGCTTCATTCATGAAAGTTGGCACATTTTGTGCCTAGTTTCAACTCCAATTGGTCTCATACCAATTGGAGCCACACACTTAAAGTTATAGGCCTAAAACATAAACTGCCTTATTGCATTTCTTTCATACACATCAAGGATCACTCCTAACACTTACCAAACTCAATATTCAAGTCAATTCTGGTTGTATCATCACCTAAACATAATTCACAACACATTATAGGTCATTTTGGCAGCTTACAATTACATTCAACATACACCATAAAGTGCAGAATTTATCAACTCATTTACAACAATTTAAGCATCTAACCATAACACTTTTACATGTCCAACTTCACACCATCATGCATACACTCAAACTGCCATAACCACTATTACAATTCCACATTATTATTCCATAAACCAAGCATGAAATAACATCCTTATGGTTCACCCAACCAGGCTGCCAATTAATGTATTACATTCCATTAATTTCCAAGCTTCAAATTTCAATTACACATTCACATATACTAAGTATACATCACCCAAATAATTTCTTACACACATATATTGTGACACCCCTTGCCCGACTACAGTGTAGCCGAGCAAGTTATGCCACTCAGTGTGCCAGAGCACTCTATTTTATCTGATTTCAATACAGTCCTTGATTTATTTATTCAAAAACTTTATTGAAGATTTAGGCTATTTTTACTTTTATCAAAATCTAACTAAGTTGGAAATTTCAAAAATTTTAACGATAATCCGACAAAGTGTCGGCTGTAATTTGGACTAACGATTCTTACGAACTGCCAAAGACAATTTCAATATATACTCAATTTCTCAAACTTAATAGTCTCAAAATTTTCAAACATAATGTATCTCAATGCGGTATCCAGTTTCTCGAAATCTCATTAGATTTTCAATATCTCAATATTCACAAGTATAATCTCATTATAACTCAAATTCAATTCACATACTAAAATACTTACTTTGAATAGCTTCCATAATTCATAGGTTAATTACATGAGTTTATTTTGTACAAGATATACAAATAATTTACAATGTGCTAGGAATGAACAATATACATAACATGTATAAAATGAGCCCTATCTACATGCATTCTTTGAGGAGGTGACAATCTTGAACTCTTCTGACACTTCTGCAGATCTGGACTCCAAAAATCTCAGTCGACAGTCTACTGGTTTTACCTTCAGTACCTGCGCGAGGAAGCAATTCCATCGCGCTAAGCATTTCTGCTTAGTGGTGCAATAATATAACCAGAAATAATATATACAAGTAAAGAAAGAAATAAATGATAATTCAGATACTCAAGAATCAATTTAATTTGGTATGGTATTTCTAGTATCAACGATCTTATATACTAGTTTGTTCCTCTTTGGAAGTGCTTAGTTTATAACTTTTCAGTAATACTAGCAGGTATATAATTTATTCTATCTGTATTGTATTTCAAGTCTGTACGGTTCTGCAATTTATATTTTTGTTATGTTTCTTTTGCTAATCTCTTTTGCTTATTCATTCAATACTTAATTTAATTGTACTGGATTTTCATTATACTTAACTTAACTTAGTTGCCTGAATTGAATAATACTTTAATTGACTGCCCAAGTAACCTATACTAGACGACTGGACTGGATAACGGGTCGTTGGCACTGGACACCGCGGTGCCTCGGGCCGTCATACCATGGGACGCAGAACGTCAACCACGTATGCAGTCAGTATGGCTAAAGAGCCATGATATCACATAATCGGCATAAAAGCCATGAATACGGGCATAAAAGCCATGGATACGGGCATAAAGCCATGAATACAGGCATAAAGCCTTTCCTTTCGCAGTACTGCTAAAACAATACCCTATTGGCATGCCAAACTATCCAAACCAATCTTGTTAGGTATACTAGGGCATTTGATACTTTAAAATATTAATATATTGTGCTTTATGACTTCATTATTTCATGATAAATTTCAATCATAATTCATACATTCATTTGATCATTTATATGATCACAATTCACATCAATTATCCTTTTATACCATTGTACTCAAAATACTTCTCCTCTTTACAATAATGAGAACTAATGTCTCATTCATACATTTATATGGTTTATTTATCCATTCATTATGTTATTCATATTGATCCCAATTCTAAACAATGGTTCACATGTACCATTGTATTCAAAACATTTTTTCTTTCTCATTTATACATTCAAGAGTCTACTTATGTAATTACAAATTTTATATTTCAAGTTGAGTTACTAATATTTTATGAATTCCATTTGAGATTGGCATATATGCCCTAACTATCTATTCACATCAATTAGGTGACTTATTTTTCATGTTTCAAGTAATCCATGAATATTTCATGGATTTCAAATTTATGGCCTAATTTCTTTTTAACAATTTTGACTAGGATGCATAGTCCATATTTGTCATACAATTCTAAGCATTTAAGCTTAGAATTGGTTCTAGGTCTTCATCTTAATTCACTAATCATTTTGATTACTATTCACCATACTAGTCAACCAAAATGTTGACCTTTTTATACTTAATGGATATATTAATTCTAATTACACCAAGATCCCACATTTTGAGTTTTACATTTACTAGTATTAATTGCCAATTGCAATTTAAAGTCCCCTAGATGCATTTCTAATTTCAAATTTTGAATTTCAAGTTTTGGTGTCACTATTCACCTCATTGGTCAACAAAAATGTTGACTTTTGCATAGACAATAGGTACATTGGTTTTAACACTCCCGATGTACCACATTTTGCATTTAAAACTTGTTGGAATCAATTACCAAATCCATTTCCAAGCTTATTTCAAGTTTTCATGTCACTATTCACTTCATTAGTCAACTAAAATGTTGACTTTTGCGTAGAAAATATGTACATTGACTTTGGCACTTCAAACATACTACATTTTTCATTTAAAACATTTTGGTTTTGGTCACTTTCTCAAAGCTCAGGTCATTTTGGCAAAATTGCCAATTTTCGGTTTTGGTGCTCCGAAGTTGCACTGTTTCATTGGTCGATTTACTGTTAGAATTTGACAAAACTTCCTTCATAGAAAATGTTCCTTATTTTGTCTAGTTGAATTTCTTTTTTTGAATCACTCCATTTGGAGTTTTGTAGCTCAAGTTATGGCCAAAATAAGTTTACTGTTCACGTGCACTGTTCATGCTGAGATTTTGGGTCTGGCAGATTTTTGGTCCAACTTTGGTCAGTAATTTGATCAAGTTAAGTTCATAATTTGGTCTAACTTTCTTCTTATGAAATGTTCTACCATACCTTAGGTTTCCATCGGTTCAAGAATCGCCTAAATCCGAGTTTTATAGAGAGAGTTATAGTCCTCCAAACATTGCTGCTCAAATGAAAATTCTGGAAATCTCAGTACAGTAAACTTCACTTTGCTCAATGATTTGATTAGGTTCTGCTCATAATTTGGGGTAGGTTTCTTCATAAAAGTTGTTTGTCTATGTCTTAACTTGTTTCTGTAAAAAGTTCAGGTCAATTGACCAAATCTACAGTGAGTTATGGCCAAATGAACAGTTACTGTTCATTTGGTCATTCTGCAGGGGCTGTTTGCAGGGTATCCGGATTTGGGCCAAGTTTTGGTCCTCTTGCTTTAGTCTTTTGGGCATGGTTTCTTCAGCAAAAATGTGCCATTACAAGCCTAGTTTCATGTCCAATTGGCCAAACACCAATTGAACCAACACAGCCCAAGTTATGGCAGTGCAAGTGGACTGAATTTTCAGTCCCTCTGCTGCTGTCCTAGGGCAGCCTGCAACTTCACTTTGCCATGCATTAACTCACTTCAAATTATGATTAACTTGTCTTAAATGGTCACTAATTGACCACTAAAATGTCCATTAATCACTTCATAAACCAAGTCCAATTCTTCACTCTCAAAACCCTAATTTCAAATTTCAAAACTTAATCAATTAAATTCCTATCACTTCTCATGCATATAACCTCATCAATCATCATCACTAATCATGTATATATATGCAGGAATTCATCAAACCCCATAAGGTTCCCAAGGTTGCTGAATTAGGGATGTTTAATTCCTTAACTAATTCTTTCAATTTCTTGAATTTCCCACTTAATTTGGCATGCATACTACACCTAAAGTTGAAAGAAAAGGTTTTAGTGCACTAACCTCTTGTAGGCAGATTTTTCCCAACTCAAAACTTCACTTTCTTTCCTCTTCTTGGCTGCCAATCACTTCCCAAGAGATAGAGACAAGTTTTTAGTTAAGGGACTTAGGGCTTAGTAGTGGAAATTCATGGGAAATGGGAGTAATGAAAGAAATTTCTATGGAGGGCTATGGAGAAGAGAAAAACGTCTTGAGGAAGAAGAAGAAGAGCAGCAGAATTTTTTTTGGTCTTCTTGGTCTCTTTCATTAGTTAATTAGATGGTTGTTTATATGTGATTGGTGGGAGCTTTAAAATGACATCATCATATGTCATAAATGAGCATTTTTCTCATTTTCTATTCTTTTCTTCTCTACTTATTTTCAATTTAATTTCTAGTAATATTTATTCATATTTTATATCATATTAATTATTTACTCAACTGCACAAGTCGGCCAAAAATCACCTCTGAAGGCGAAATGACCAAAATGCCCTCCGTTTGGCTTAACGGGTCAAAATTGTCTGTACCGATTGAAAAAATTTTTTAGGTATTTTCTTGTCATTCTAATGCCATGGGAACCTCAATAACCCTTCTCTGGAGTCCTAAAAATTATTTTATAATTTTTCCCCCAGGTCTAGGGCTCCTCGTTGCGAGAACCGCAACTTTCCTCTGGGTTACCCCTCGCTAGGGCACCGGCTCGTTTAGCTTGGTTGTATTTTATTTCTAAAATTTTTAATAAATTTTTCTTATTAATATTTGAGTTAATTATGGTTCCTGACTTTAGTTTAAATATTTTTTCGGACGTTCTAGCTGTCCGGACCGACACCGTCACCAAGCGATGGGTATGCGGAGTTGCTACCGGGAGGGTGTTACAACTCTTCCCCTCTTATTTAAATTTCGTCCTCGAAATTTACCTGACTTAAGTAATCGGGGAGTTGCTACCTCCTTGTTTCTTCACCTTTCCGTGTTATCCTACTTCACTTTCTCCTTAGTCTCAATCCTATCCTCAAACAGTTATGTACTCATCCTTTTTCATCTTAAATACAATCACCTTCTCATCTCCATTCGCTATCTCATTGTCTCTTCACTCTCTTATTCCATACCTTAACCTAAAATAAACAGGAAATACAGATCTGCAATAGTGTCACCTCGACTCTTATGAATGCAATGCATGATATGCAATCTATCTAGGTCCAGAAACGCCTAAACTGCGCTTTGATACCACTAAATGTGACACCCCTTACCCGACTACAGTGTAGCCGAGCAAGTTATGCCACTCAGTGTGCCAGAGCACTCTATTTTATCTGATTTCAATACAGTCCTTGATTTATTTATTCAAAAACTTTATTGAAGATTTAGGCTATTTTTACTTTTATCAAAATCTAACTAAGTTGGAAATTTCAAAAATTTTAACGATAATCCGACAAAGTATCGGCTGTAATTTGGACTAACAGTTCTTCTGAACCTGCCAAAGACAATTTCAATATATATTTGCAATTGCTGTCTGCCCATCATCATTAATCTCTAAGCTGACATGCAATGATCTTAACCCATGTACCAAAGACAAAGGAGTAACTCGTAGACTTTCCATAGTCTTGCGACTTAAGGCATCAGCCACAACATTAGCTTTCTCTGGCTGATAATCTATCAGACAATCATAGTCTTTTATCAACTCTAACCATCTCCTCTGTCTCAAATTCAACTCTTTCTGGGTGCCTAAATACTTCAAACTCTTATGATCTGTGTAGATGTAAGATTTTTCTCCATACAAATAATGTATCCAGATCTTAAGAGCAAACACAATAGCTGCAAGCTCCAAATCATGTGTTGGATAATTCCTCTCATGCGGTTTCAGCTTGTGTGATGCATAGGCAATGACATTTCGATCTTGCATCAATACACAGCCTAACTCATTGTGAGAAGCATCACTGTAAATTGTGTATTCTTTACCCAGAGTAGGTAAAGTAAGGACTGGAGCTTCAGTCAAACATTTCTTCAATTCATCAAAACTCTGTTGGCATTTATTCGTCCACTGAAATTTTACATCTTTTCAGAGTAACTTAGTCAATGGAGATGCCAACATGGAGAATCCTTTCACAAATCTACGGTAGTATCCAGCTAAACCCAGAAAACTGCGAATCTCTGTGACATTTCTGGGTGGCCTCCAATTAAGGACAGCTTCAATCTTACTTGGATCTACCTTGATGCCCTCTTTTGATACTACATGCCCCAAAAAGGATATCTCCTTCAGCGAAAATTCACACTTCAACAACTTGGCATATAGCTATTTCTCCCTTAGAGTTTGCAGTACAATCCGTAGATGTCTATCATGCTCTTCTGCATTCCTCGAATAGACCATTATATCATCTATGAATACCACAACAAACTGGTCGAGGTATGGTCTGAAGATAGTATTCATTAGATCCATAAAAGCAGCCGAAGCATTAGTTAACCCGAATGGCATAACTAGGAACTCATAATGGCCATAGCGGGTTCTAAAGGCAGTTTTAGGAATACTCTGCTCTTGTACTTTCAGCTGATAATAACCTGATCTCAGGTCAATTTTAGAGAATACAGTTGCACCACTCAACTGATCAAACAAGTCATCAATGCGAGGCAATGGATATCTATTCTTTATTGTCACCTTATTCAACTGTCGATAATCAATACACAAGCGGAGAGTGCCATCCTTCTCCTTTACAAACAACAACGGCGCTCCCCAAGGTGACACACTAGGGTGGATAAAGCCCTTGTCAAGCAACTCTTGCAACTGCACTTTCAACTCTTTCAATTCTGCAGGTGCCATTCTATATGGCGTTATGGAGATTGGGTCCACACCAGGCATAATATCAATTTCAAACTGCACCTCTGTTTTCGGAGGTAATCCTGGTAATTCATCAGGAAAAACATCCGAAAAGTCACATACAGTAGGGATGTCCCTCAGTGCTGGACTCCCCACTTGGGTGTCTATCACATGTGCCAAGTATGCTTCACACTCCTTTCTGATCATCCTTCTGGCTAGTGCAGTAGAAATGATGTTTGATGGCAGTAAATGCCTCTCCCCATGTATTACCGCATCACCATACAGAGGGAGACCAAAAGTGACTGTCTTCAGTCTACAGTCAATCATGGCGTGATGCCTGGCTAACCAATCCATGCCCAAGATAATATCATAATCTCTGAAGGGCATTTCAATCAAATATAACAGGAAAACATGTCTTTGGATCACCAAAGGACATCCCTATAAATTCTGTTAACCCGGACCTCTTGTCCTAACGGACTAGTTACTAGCACTTCAAAACCCATTTGCACACATGAAACAAAAAGTGAACAGACTATGCTAACGCTAACATAAGAATGGGTTGAACCCGGATCAAACAGCACAAATACTTCTTGATCAGAGATAGAGAATGTACCAACTACCACATCGAAAGTCTCAGCCTCTTCTCGCTGTCTCATCGTGTAAACTCTGACTGAAGCACTTCCTTGTGCTGACTGACCAACTGTGCCTTGACTGTCTGAAGTAGTGCCTTTACCTCTGCCTCTTCCACTGCCAACAGACTGTGAACCTCTAGGAGCAGGACTCTGAATAGATCCTTCGGCAGTAGTAGGAGCTGGACCATA
Source organism: Hevea brasiliensis (assembly GCF_030052815.1). Lineage (NCBI taxonomy): Eukaryota > Viridiplantae > Streptophyta > Magnoliopsida > Malpighiales > Euphorbiaceae > Hevea > Hevea brasiliensis. Next base: position 42,834,333 of record NC_079493.1, on the reverse strand, counting down.
TCTCGGATACGGAGCACTAGTGCAGTCTTTAGCTATATGGCCCTTGCCTCCATAGTTAAAGCAGGCTCCAGTGGCCCAATAGCATTCCCCCCCATGAATCTTGCCATAAGTCTCACAGGAGCGGGCAGAATGTGAACTCCTGCTCGACTGCTGACCAGACCAAACCTAGGGGGTCTCTGTCTGGAAAATCTATCCCTACCAAATCTTTTACCTCGACCCCTGTTGGGTCCACTAAACTTCTTCTTCTTCCTAGAAGTACCACCAGAACTTAGTTCAACTGATTTTTCCCCTTTGTCTTTCTCTGATTTTTTAGCTTTCTCTGATTTTTCTTTCATTGGGGTTGCTTCTGATTCTATTCTTTCAAACTCAAGTGCTTGAGACATGAGCTCTGAGAAGTTGCTATGTCAAAATCCCACAACTTGCATCCTTATGCTGGGCTTCAAACCCGTCTCAAATCTCTTACACCTTGCCTTGCTGGTGGAAAGGAGACTCCCAGCATAATGACTTAAGCGGGAGAACTCCCTCTCATACTCTGCCACTGATCTATTCCCTTGTTTTAAACTCAAAAATTCTTGCAGTTTCTGATCAACATATGCATCTGGGATGTATTTCTGTCTGAATTCTCTGATGAAGTCATCCTAGGTCAAGATCGTGGTTCAAATAAGCCGTGGGGATGGTCTTCCACCAATCATACGCATTCCCTTGCAGTAGCGACACAGAATACTCAAACTTTAGTTCATCTTGGCTGCACAGCTTCTTAAATAATCTGTCCATTCTTTCAAGCCATTACTCTGCCTCTAAAGGGTCCACTGTACCCTTAAATTCTGCAGCCCCATACTTCAGTAATTTATCATACTGTCTGGCCGGAGGCAGTGGTTGTGCCACAGGTATCTAGGGTGGAGCTTAAGCAGGCATACCCCCAGCCATTTCTTGAAACATCGCAGCCATCTCAGGCAACCGTGCAGGCAGAAATCATGCATTTGTGAGGCTGGTGCTACTGATCCACTAACATTTTGTAAAGCTGGGGCTTCCCCTTGCGCCTCAGCTTCAACAGACTGCTCAACTGAGCGATCCCCTTCTTCCATTTCAGTCTGAAGTTAGGGCCTCTCCTGAACAAGTAACACATGGAGATTTCCCTACGTTAGTTCATATTTATGATGCAATGCATTGTATGTAACAAATATGGACATTGAGCAGTTGTACTTAACAAAGAAAGACACAAATTCTCAAGTTAAAACATACTTCAAAAATTTTGCTCTGATACAACTAAAACATGTCATACCTTACCCCTCTGTAAGGCATAACATGATCCTGTAGAATACCTAATGAACTACCGAACTTCACCTACCGATAACTCATTAAGTACCCTACAAGGGATTTTAAAACAATTTTCTTATTTTTAACAAGTAGTGAGCATTTTCTAATAGGTATTAAAACATTTAATTAAAGTTGAAAACTAGTTAAAACTTTTGGCCCATTTTATTTTTCCGCAAACTTTATAAAAATTTTGACAGAGTTCCGTCTGTATTTGGAGAAAACAGTTCTTCAAATACCTGAAAAAAAAAAACACTTCCAATAATTTTCTCAACAACTACTTCAATTTCACAATCAATCTCAATCAATTTCTCAAGTTCAAAATTCAATAATCCTCAAGATACTGTCAATCAATTTCATACATTCATATTTCTTTAAAGATAAACAATTTATGTATACATCATACAAAAATTTACATTAAGAAAATCCAAACTAAAATTTATTACAAATTTTATACAGATTTTGTACAAGCTGCTCAAGACCCATTTTCACATGTCCATACATTTATGTGCCTTACATACATCAAAATAAATATTTATAATTAGGGTATAAATTATACCTAATAGCTTCAAAGCAGGAAGATCCTCAATCCTCAACATTTCCATCGCTTCCTCTAGTCTCTATATCCATGACAAAGAATAAAGCTATCACGAGTACTAGGACTCAGTGGTGCACAACATACTAAAATAATCTTTATGCAGAACTTAAATCACATTTATTCGAAAATTTGACTGAACATGAGAATTAAATATAAATCATGCATTATGAGATTTTAATCCAAAACAATTTCATTTTGAAGTATCAAATCACATTTCATAAAATCTAGAGTTAGATCATGCCATTCGAAACAAATAGAATCTCAATAGCCAGAGGCTAAAGAGAAATCACATCACAAGGCTAGCTAGCTCAAATATATGGATATCCATTCACATCCTCTTCTACTGGCACACCTCAACACTTCTCCAGAGAAGGAATCAAAATTCGAAACTAATTACCCCCACTAATCGTGCTAGTGAGGTGTTCAAATATATGGTCATAACACTGTGGTTTCAAAACTTATCTTAACAATTTGCTAAACATTATCATTTCAAATATACACAATAACTTTCACAATTTAAATCAAAACATCATAATTAAAGTCACAATAAACTTTCAACAATTCAAAGCAAAAGTAAAATGCATATTTCATTCACTTTATCAATGAATTTTAAAACATAGTGATGTTGTGCACAAACCTCAAACGAGTCACCTATTGGCCTTGACTCGGTTCCTCGGGTCCTTTCCTGATATTCTTTTCAACTGAAACACACAATTTACAGTGTTTCAGTACCATAACTTAGCATAAATCCAAAAATAAATTTAACTTCACTTTTACCTAGCTCTAACGTGTTAAACTCGACGTTCCTTAAATTTTTGTGTTTCGGGTTACTATTCCCTACACTATTCAAGTCAAATTGTTAACTTTCTAAGGCTTAATAGGAATGGGAATTCCAACTTCACCCACATACCACATTTTGGTCACTAAATTTGTTGGTTTTGGTTGTTTATTCAAATTCTAAGTCTTTTAGGCAAATTTGATAAATTTTCAGTTTTGGTGTCTAAAGTTGCACTGTTCTATTGGTCACTTTTCTGTTGGAATTTGGCAAAACTTCCTTCATAGAAAATGTTCCCTAATGTCTTAAGTTTATTCTCCTTTTTGAATCACTCCAATTGGAGTTTTTTAGCTCGAGTTATAGCCATTTGAACCATGGCTGCCGAATTGGACACAACCCAAAATTCTGGGCAATTTTTTGGTTCTGGCAGTTTTAGGTCACCAATTTTGGGTGGCCAAATTAATTGGTTAATGGCATAATTTGGGTTTGTGTTCTTCATGAAAGTTTTAGGTCTATATCTCATCTAACCACTGGTAAAAGTTCAGGTCATTTAGGCCTGCCTAGCTCAAGTTATGGCCAAATGAACAGACACTGTTCATTTGGTCAGTTTGTATAAGGCAGCATGCAATTTTCTAACTTTGGTCAATTTATTCATTAGGTTTTGGTCACTTTTTGGGCATGCTTCCTAAATGAAAATTGTGTCATTTAGTGTCTATTTTCATTCCCAATTGGTCTCATACCAATTGGACTTGTAAAATTTCATTTTTGGTCCCTCAAAGGAAATTTGGTCATGCTGATACTCCATCCGAATTTAGCCTTAACTCCCACCATTCCAACACACTTCATTTGGTCACAAATGACCATTTTTCACTTCACATTAAGTCAAAAACATCATTTGACTAATTCTCAAATTTTTCTCCCCATTTTAATAGCACTAAGAATCCTAAATTTTTTTAATTTGCACAATTCATGAAATTGAAACATTCTAAGCACAACAACTACTTCCATTGAACTTATGTACATAATTTATTACACTAAAACATATCATGTCCACTCAATCTCATGGCTGATGAATTTTTTTATGACTCCTAACAAGCATGATTTGTTTTCCATGCAATTCACAGTTATTCAACCTCATATCCATTCATAATACTTAATTTAAAAGAGAAAATGGACTTACTTAAATTTTTGAATTTCCACTTCTCCACTCCTTCAATTTTCCTTATCTTTTTTTTTTCAATCTTCAAATCAAAGCTCAAGGGAAATTTTTTCTTAAGGGAGTTGTGAAATTAATGGAGCTTTTTAGGGTTGTGAGAGCTTAACACAAGCTTTCATGGTGGAGGAAGAAAATGAGAGAGATGAGAGAAAGAGATGAATCGGCAAGAAGGATAAAGAAAGAAGCAAAATGAATTTCTTTTTGTTTTTATATGTTATTTATCTCTTAAATTAGCCATTTGACTTGGTCAATTATTAGGCAAAATTAATCTTTTATTTTGACATCATTTGTGATGTCATCAAGATGATGAAATTAAGCTTTTTCTTTTTTTTTTCCTTTTTCATTAATTTTTCTATTAGTTCTTTAATTTAATTCTCGATTCTGAAATTTTCTTTTCTCCGATTTTATTTGACAGTTAGGTCAGGAGTCAGCTCTCGGGGTCAATTGACCAAATTGTCCCTTGCCGGTTCATCCCAGTTTGCAATTAATTCAATATTTCTTCCGGCTCCCTGACCTAATTATTTGATTGACTTAACAGTTCCTTTTCGTGATTTTCTCTTTTCGACTGTGTTTATAATAGTCCTAAAGACCGCAGCGTCACATTTTACGGTTCGAAATTTGGGTTTAAACGACTTCGTAGTCATTCCCGATAACGTCACCCATCGCTGTGACTCTCGGCTCGTTTAACTTCTTATGTTCTGTTTTTCTTATTTATACTTAAGTAATTGACAATTACTAATTATTTGTGTTTATGGCTTATCTAATTGTCTTAAGTGTGGTTCTAATCCCCTTAATTTTCCGGACCGACACCGGTCACCGGAATAGTGAAGTATACCAGGCTATACAAATGGGGGTATTACAAACAAGTGCAGAATTGTCCAATTCAATTTACAACAATTCAATCACCAATTCATGCTCATTTACATGTCCCACTTCACACCACCATACATACACTCAAACTGCCATAACAACCAACACATTTTAATATCATTATTCCATAAACCAAGCATGAATTCCAGCATTCCTCAAGAGTTAGCAAACTGCCACAATGGTACACTTACATTCCATTACTTTCCAAGCTTTAAATCTCATTTTACATTTATATATACTACGTATACATTAACCAAACAATTTCCTACACAATATACATTTAATCAATCATTTAACTCACCATTTACAAGCACAATTAAACTGCCTTCAAGGTGCTTCCATGGTTGCCAAAAGTACACACCATCATAACTCACCAAAAACTCAAAATTTCTTCATCAATCATTTTATCTCAAGCTTCCCATAAACTTTACTTAAGAAAAAACATAATTTAAACACTTACCTATTGTTGGGGCTTGTTAAATCTTTACCAAATTTCTTTCTTTTTGTTCCCTATAATTTGCCCAAGAGGTGTGGACCAAGTTTAATGAAGAGAATTTATGGTTTTATGTTGAAAATGGAGAAGAATTAGCTTGCATGGAAAATTTTTTCATGGAGGGGGAGACAATCGGCCATTTTTTTTTTTTTTGAAAAAAAATGAGTTAGTTACTGGAGAAATCTTCCCATTTAATGGTTATTATAATCCTTAGTGCTCTCACACATAATAATATATTCATTTTTAAATGTGTTAATTAGTCAATTTACCCTCCATTTTTACTATTTACATTAGGTACCCCTAAATTAATTTTTCATTATATTTTCCAAGTGTAATATTATTTATTTTTAATGGACATTAGGTCAAAAGACAACTCGGGATGTCAAATGACCACAATGCCCCTGTTCGGGTTGTATTCCCGATTTTTCGGTAACACCGGGTTTTGTCCATTTTTTGATTTCTCACTTTTATTTGTACTAATTATTTAATTTTTCTTTGATATTTCTAATGATATTTATACTTCAATAGGGGTCTATTTAAGTCCTAAAAATATTTTCCAGGGTTCCCCGCGGTCCAAGGCTAGTCAACGGTCCACATCGTGACTTCCCGGTGCGGTCACCCATCGCTAGGGTTCTCGGCTCGCTTAACTTGGTTACACTTCTTTGCTATTATTTTTCCTTTGCTTTTCTTGTATTTTATTTTCTTGTATTTCATTATTTTATGTCTCCTCACTCATATCGAAGTGTAGTTCTAGGCATCCTAGCTGTCCCGACAACACTGGTCACTGGAACAGTAGAACGCATTACCGAACATAGGGGTGTTACAATTCTCCCCCCCCCCCCCCACCTTAAATAAATTTTGTCTCTAAATATTTACCTGGCATTAGTCTCTGAACAACTGTGGGTGCTGTCTCCTCATATCCTCTTCACGTTCCCAAGTAGCTTCCTGGCCTGAATGATGGTTCCACAGCACTTTAACCAGGTGTATCTGTTTATTCCTCAGCTGCTTCACTTCATAAGCTAGAATTTTTATGGGTTCTTCTTCATATGAGAGGTCTGGATTTACCTCAATCTCTTCAACCGATAGTACATGAGATGGGTCAGATCTGTACCTCCTTAACATGGACACATGGAAGACACTGTGTATCCTTGCTAGCTCTGGAGGTAATGCCAACCGATATGCCAAAGGACCCACTCTTTCCAGAACCTCATATGGTCCGATGAAACGAGGAATCAGTTTCCCCTTTCTACCAAATCGCATAATCCTCTTCCAAGGAGAAACTTTGAGGAATACCTTATCACCCACTGCATATTCAATATCTCTTCTCTTCAGATCAACATAGGACTTCTGACGGTCTGATGCAGCCTTGAGTCTATCTCTGATCAATCTAATCTTTTCCTCTGTCTGCTGAACAATTTCTGGCCCAATCATCTTCCTTTCACCTACTTCATCCCATCATAAGGGAGTTTTGCACTTTCTGCAATACAAAGCTTCATATGAAGGCATCCCTATGCTTGATTGGTAGTTGTTGTTATAAGCAAACTCAATCAAAGGCAAGTGTGTATCCCAACTACCTTCAAATTCAATCACACAAGCCCGTAGCATATCCTCCAATATCTGAATAAGCCTTTCAGACTGGCCATCTGTCTGTCGGTGGAATTCTGTGCTGAAGTTCAATCTAGTTCCTAAGGCTCTCTGAAGACTACCCCAGAATCTAGAAGTGGACCTAGGATCTCTATCAGACACAATTGATACTGGCACTCCATGAAATTTTACAATCTCATATATGTATAATCTGGCCAATCTTTCCAGGCTATAGTCCATCCGAACTGGCAAAAAGTGAGTAGACTTGGTCAATCTGTCAACTATAACCCATACTGCATCATGACCATTCTTTGTCCTTGGAAGTCCTGTAACAAAATCCATAGTTATTCATTCCCATTTCCACTCTGGTACTAACAAAGGATGTAACAAACCAGCTGGAACTTGATGTTCTGCCTTTACTTGTTGACAAGTTACGCATTTGGAAACGAATTCAGCTATATCTCTCTTCATACCCATCCACTAGTAATGTTCTTTCAGCCCTTTGTACATTTTAGTTCCACCAGGGTGCATAGCAAATGGAGACTCATGTGCTTCCTTCATAATGATTTGTCTCAATTCCACATCACTAGGAACGCACATTCTGCCCTGATGTAACAATAAACCATCATCTCTCATAGAAAATTCAGGTTTCTTGCCCTTCTGGACTTCTTTTAGTAGCTTCTGATATTTTTCATCACTTTGAGCAGCCATTCTGATCTGATCAATCAACACTGGTTGTACATGCCATGCAACTACTGTCTGTCCCTCATCATCAATCTCTAAACTGGCATGCTGTGCTTTCAATTCATATACCATGGACAAAGGAGAAACTCTAAGACTTGCCATAGTCTTGCGACTTAAGGCGTCAGCCACCACATTTGCTTTCCCTGGCTGATAGTCTATTAAACAATCATAGTCTTTAATGAGTTCTAACCATCTCCTCTGCCTCAAATTCAATTCCTTCTGGGTGCCCAAATACTTCAAGCTCTTGTGATCTGTGTAAATGTAGCATTTCTCCCCATACAAATAGTGTCTCCAGATCTTTAGAGCAAAAACAATAGCTGCTAGCTCCAGATCATGTGTTGGGTAGTTCCTCTCATGCGGCTTCAGCTAGCGTGATGCATATGCAATAACATTCCGATCTTGCATCAGTACACAGCCTAACCCATTGTGAGAAGCATCACTATAAACTGTGTATTCTTTACCCGGAGAAGGTAAAGTGAGGACTGGAGCTTCAATCAAACACCTCTTCAACTCATCAAAACTTTGCTGACATTTATCTGTCCACTGAAATTTTACATCTTTCCGAAGCAGCTTGGTCAATGGAGAAGATAACATAGAAAACCCTTTCACAAACCGACGGTAATATCCAGCTAAACCTAGAAAACTACGAATTTCTGTGATGTTCCTGGGCGGCTTCCAATTAAGGATAGCTTCTACCTTGCTGGAATCTACCTTGATCCCTTCAGCTGACACAACATGTCCCAAAAAGGAGATTTCTTTCAGCCAAAATTCACATTTCGACAATTTGGCGTATAGCTGTTTCTCCCTTAAAGTCTACAGTACAATCCGCAGATGTCTGTCATGCTCTTCTGCATTCCTCGAGTATATCAAAATGTCATCAATAAACACCACCACAAATTGATCGAGATATGGTCTGAAGATAGTGTTCATCAGATCCATAAAAGCAGCTGGAGCATTTGTTAACCCGAATGGCATTACTAGAAACTCATAGTGGCCATACCGAGTTAAAGCGCTTTTGGAATACTCGCTCTTGCACCTTCAATCGATAATAACCAGATCGCAAATCAATTTTGGAGAATACAAATGCACCCTTCAATCGATCAAACAGATCATCAATGCGAGGCAATGGATATTCGTTTTATTGTCACCTTATTCAACTGCCGGTAGTCAATGCATAAGCGGAGAGTACCATCGTTCTTCTTAACAAACAACACTGGTGCTCCCCAAGGTGACACACTAGGGCGGATGAAGCCCTTTTCAAGTAATTCTTGCAATTGTATCTTCAACTCCTTCAACTCTGCTGGTGCCATTCTATATGGCGTTATGGAGATTGGATCCACACCAGGCATAACATTAATTTCAAACTGCACTTCTCTTTCTGGAGGTAATCCTGGCAATTCATCAGGAAACACATCTGGAAAGTCATGTACTGTAGGGATGTCCTTCAATGCTGGACTCCCCACTTGGGTGTCTACCACATGTGCCAAGTAGACTTCACACCCCTTTCTGATCATTTTTCTGGCTAGTGCAGCCGAAATGAAGTTTGATGGCAATAACTGCCTCTCCCCATGTATTACCACATCACTATACTGAGGGAGACCAAAAGTGACTGTCTTCAGCCTACAGTCAATCATGGCATGATGCCTAGCTAACCAATCCATGCCCAAGGTGATATCATAATCTCTAAAGGGCATTTCAATGAAATCAGACAGAAAAGTGTGTCCTTGGATCACCAAAGGACAATCTCTATATATCCTATTAACCCTGACCTCCTGTCCTAGCGGACTTGTTACTAGCACCTCAAAGTCCATTTGTGTACATGGAACAGCAATGCAATCAATGATGCTAGCACTCACATAAGAATGGGTAGAACCCGGATCAAATAACACAAACACATCTTGGTTAAAAGTTGAGAAGGTATTAGCCACAACATCATATGTCTCGACCTATTCTCTCTGTCTCATTGCATAGATTCTTACTGGAGCACTGTCTTGCTCTGAATGTTTCACTGTGCCTTGGCTGCCTGCTGGGCTACCTCTACCCCTGCCTCTACCTCTGCTGGGTGGTTGTGAACTTTTGATGATAGGGCTCTGAACTGACCCTTCTGCAGTAGTAGGAGGTGGTCCAACTCTGCGACTACAGGTGCAGTCCTTGGCAAAGTGTCCTGTGCCTCCACAGTTATAACAGGCTCCAATAGCCTTGTAGCATATCCCACCATGATTTCTTCCACAAGTTTCACATTGGCGGGGAGGGTAGGAACCTCTGGTACTCTGCTGACCAGATAGAGGAGGCTTCTGTCCGGAATATCTTCCCCTACCAGACTTCTTGCTACCTCTGCCATGTCCCCCATGATTCTTTCTCTTTCCAGTAGGACCACTGGAACTCTGTTCTACTGATTTTCCCTCTTTCTCTGTCTTCTCTGATTTCTTTTTCTCAGGAGCAGCTTCAGGCTCAATTTTTTCCAACTCTAGAGCTTGAGAAACAAGTTCAGAGAAGTTAGTGTGTTTGAATCCAACCACTTGTAATCTGATACTGGGCTTCAAGCTAGTTTCAAACCTCTTGCATCTCTCCCTGCTAGTAGCAATGTAAACTTACTGCATAATGGCTCAGGTGGGAAAATTCTCTTTCATACTCAGCCACTGATCTGCCCCCCTGTTTCAGACTTAGGAACTCTTGTAGCTTTTGGTCTACATAAGCATCGGGGACATATTTACATCGAATTCTCGAGAAAGTCATTCCATGTTAGCATCGCAGTTCTACTGCATCAGTGGGAAATGGTTTTCCACTAGTCATAAGCATCCCCCTGTAACAAAGATACAGAGTATTCAAATCTGAGCTCCTCCGCGCAATGCAGTTTCTTGAATACCCTATCCATCCTCTCTAACCACTGTTCAGCTTCTAGAGGATCTACTGTCCCCTTGAACTCTGTAGCCCCATACTTCATCAATTTGTCATACTGCCTAGTAGGAGACTGCGGTTGTACCACTGGTGTCTGTATTGGGACTTGAGTAGGCACATTACCAGCCATTTGTTGGAACATTGCAGCCATCTGCTGAGCGAACTGAGCAGGAAACTGCGGTACTGTGGGGGCTAGTGCTGCTGAACCACTGACATTGTGTAGGCCTGGGGCATCCCCTTGCACCTCAGCCTCAATAGATTGATCGACTGAACGATCACCCTCTTCCATGATCAATGCGAGGATTTTAGATCTCCTGAACAAATAACACAAGGAGATTTCCTCCCGTTAGTGCATATTTATAATGTCATGTACTGTATGTATCAAACAATGATATTGAGCAGTTGTACTATGAAGAAAGAATATTCAAGTAACATGTGAAAATAGAATTTAAAAACTTTGCTCTGATACCACTAAAACATGTCACACCCTACCGCTCTGTAAGGCATAAGATGATCCCGTAGTATACCTAATGAATTACCAACTCCGTCTACTAATAACCCATTAAATACACTACAAGGGATTTTAAAAACTTTTCTTACTTCTTTTACAGGTGTTAAAAAACTTTTTGAACTGAAGCGATAGAACTAACACATTTGAATTATTTGGAATTTCTGTAAAAATTTTGGCAGAGTACCATCTGTATTTTGGATAAAACAGTTCTTCAGAAAACCTGTAAAAAGCACTTCAATATATATTTCCAAATCTCAACTCCAACATGTTTCTCAACACAACATATTTCTCTTAAATCCATAGTAATTTTTCAAAGACTGAGATAAAAGAAATATAATACAAATTTTACAAGTCAAAATATCTCATAATTTACTTTACAACTTCAATGCAAAATTTTAATTTACAACTGCTCAAAACCAAAAATAATATATACATACAGTGGTTATACATTACAGTACAAAATGCAAAATGGGTTATACTCGTTATACCCGATAATCTCTCGCTGGATGTACTAGCAGCCAAGTCTGCTGCCCTGTCTGTCTGTCTACCTGCGACAGCAATAAAAACCTATCGCTGAGACAATGTCTCAGTGGTGCACAACATTAACCAAATACAACTTTAAATCACAATTCATAAATCATATAAATAGTGGATACTTAAAACCATAGTTAATTTCAAGACAGTAATTGTCAACAAGAATTCAAACTCCATTTCTCAATATCACAATAAATTTCAATAAGTCAGATCATGGTTAAATTCAAAAGACAGTGTATGTCAATAAGAGTTTAAATTCATTTCACAATCTCACAATACATATCAATAAATCACACACAGCTTAATCATGTTCCAAAGTTCAATTCGTCTCAAAAGCCGATGGCTAATGAGGTATTCAATTCGTCCCAAAAGTCGATGACTAATGAGGAATAACATAGCTAGCTAGCAAAAATATGAGTACTCATTCGATTCGTCCTCAACAGGCACACACCTCAACACTTCAGCCAGAGAGGGAATTCAATTTGTCCCACTAGACAAGCTAGCGAGGAATATAATCAATATACATGATAGCTGTGGTTTCAAATCATTTCCAATGTTTTTAAATCAATAAGTATCCATCAGTATCATTCAAACAATTTTTCACAGTTTCACAATTCAAAACAACAATATACAAATAGTCATAATTTATTTCAATTGAAAATAATTCAAAAGAAATAGCTGTTGTGCACAAACCTCTGATAACTGTCTCCTGGTCTTGACTCAGTGTTTCCTTCCCTTTTCCTGAGTCTTTGCTAACTGAGAAACACAATTTGAAGTGTTTCAGTACTTAATTAAACTGTCTCTAACGATAATGCTTAATAAGTAATTCACTGAATGCTATTATTTGCTTAATCAACCTAATATATCGGCCCTCGATGCGTTTTAGGTAAATTAGGTTTTAGTGTTACTAATATGTCACATTTTATAGTCTTTTAGGGTTGGTACATGTTACCAAATTCATTTCTATGTATTTTCCGTTTTCTTACAATTTCCTGGATTCCGGGATACTAGTTTGACCTAGCCGGACAACCTAGTTCCCTCAGTTTTCCGGTTTTGGTCAAAACTACAAACTTATAGATCTATGTCTTATGGAACGCGGGGAAAAATTTCAGGTCATTCTGAGTTATGTAGACCAAGTTATGGTCAGTCTACTATTGCTGGTCAAATTGCACCAAAATTGGTCACTTTAGGTCATTTTAGGTTCGGCTAGCTTTTTGGACCCGAATTTGTGAAAGCTGTTTGACTTGCTTATGGTCATTTTTAGGCTTTGGTTTCTTCATAAGACTTGTAGATATGGGTCTTAACTATTCATGGTTAAAATTTCAGGTCAATTGGACCTGTTTTGAGTGAGTTATGGCCTAAACACTAACTGCTGCCCAAATGGTCAATTTTCAGGCCTTATTTGCACTTAATCCGGATTTGGTCATTTTTCAAGCTACCTTGAAAGCAGAATTTTGGTAAGCTTTCTTCATGAAAGTTGGCACATTTTGTGCCTAGTTTCACCTCCAATTGGTCTCATACCAATTGGAGCCACACAATTAAAGTTCTAGGCCTAAAACTCAAACTGCCTTATTACAATTCTTGCATACATATCAAACATCACTTTTAACACTCACCAAACTTAACATTCAAACTAATTCTGGTTGTACCACAACCTAAACATAATTTACAACTTATTATAGGTAATTTTGGCAGCTTACAATTACATTCAATGTGCACCAACAATGTCACACCTTACCCCTCTGTAAGGCATAACATGATCCCGTAGAATACCTAATGAACTACCGAACTTCACCTACCGATAACTCATTAAGTACCATACAAGGGATTTTAAAACAATTTTCTTATTTTTAACAAGTAGTGAACATTTTCTAATAGGTATTAAAACATTTAATTAAAGTTGAAAACTAGTTAAAACTTTTGGCCCATTTTATTTTTCCGTAAACTTTATAAAAATTTTGACAGAGTTCCGTTTGTATTTGGAGAAAACAGTTCTTCAAATACCTGGAAAAAAAATACTTCCAATAATTTTCTCAACAACTACTTCAATTTCACAATCAATCTCATTCAATTTCTCAAGTTCAAAATTCAATAATCCTCAAGATACTGTCAATCAATTTCATACATTCATATTTCTTTAAAGATAAACAATTTATATATACATCATACAAAAATTTACATTAAGAAAATCCAAACTAAAATTTATTACGAATTTTATACAGATTTTGTACAAGCTGCTCAAGACCCATTTTCACATGTCCATACATTTCTATGCATTACATACATCAAAATAAATATTTACAATTAGGGTATAAATTATACCCAATAGCTTCAAAGCAGGAAGATCCTCAATCCTCAGCAGCTAAGTCTGCTGCTCCTCTAGTCTCTATATCTGCGACAGTAATAAAAGCTATCGCTGAGTACTAGGACTCAGTGGTGCACAACATACTAAAATAATCTTTATGCAGAACTTAAATCACATTTATTCGAAAATTTGACTGAGCATGAGAATTAAATACAAATCATGCATTATGAGATTTTAATCCAAAACAATTTCATTTTGAAGTATCAAATCACATTTCATAAAACCCAGAGTTAGATCATGCCATTCGAAACAAATAGAATCTCAGTAGCCAGAGGCTAAAGAGAAATCACATCACAAGGCTAGCTAGCTCAAATATATGGATATCCATTCACATCCTCTTCTACTGGCACACCTCAACACTTCTCCAGAGAAGGAATCAAAATTTGAAACTAATTACCCCTACTAGTCGTGCTAGTGAGGTGTTCAAATATATGGTCATGACACTGTGGTTTCAAAACTTATCTTAACAATTTGCTAAAAATTATCATTTCAAATATACATAATAACTTTCATAATTTAAATCAAAACATCATAATTAAGGTCACAATAAACTTTTAACAATTCAAAGCAAAAGTAAAATGCATATTTCATTCACTTTATCAATGAATTTTAAAGCATAGTGATGTTGTGCACAAACCTCAAGCGAGTAGCCTCTTGGCCTTGACTCGGTTCCTCGAGTTCTTTCCCAGTATTCTTTTCAACCGAAACACACAATTTACAGTGTTTCAGTACCATAACTTAGCATAAATCCAAAAATAAATTAAACTTCACTTTTACCTAGCTCTAACGTGTTAAACTCGACGTTCCTTAAATTTTTGTGTTTCGGGTTACTATTCCCTACACTATTCAAGTCAAATTGTTGACTTTCTAAGGCTTAATAGGTATGGGAATTCCAACTTCACCCACATACCACATTTTGGTCACTAAATTTGTTGGTTTTAGATGTTTATTCAAATTCTAAGTCTTTTAGGCAAATTTGATAAATTTTCAGTTTTTGTGTCTAAGGTTGCACTGTTCCATTGGTCACTTTTCTGTTGGAATTTGGCAAAACTTCCTTCATAGAAAATGTTCCCTAATGTCTTAAGTTTATTCTCCTTTTTTAATCACTCCAATTGGAGTTTTGTAGCTCAAGTTATAGCCATTTGAACCATGGCTGCCGAATTGGACACAACCCAAAATTCTGGGCAATTTTTTGGTTCTGGCAGTTTTAGGTCACCAGCTTCGGGTGGCCAAATAACTTAGTTAATGGCATAATTTGGATTTTTGTTCTTCATGAAAGTTTTAGGTCTATATCTCATCTAACCACTGGTAAAAGTTCAGGTCATTTAGGCCAGCCTAGCTCAAGTTATGGCCAAATGAACAGACACTGTTCATTTGGTCAGTTTGTATAAGGCAACATGCAATTTTCTAACTTTGGTCAATTTATTCATTAGGTTTTGGTCACTTTTTGGGCATGCTTCCCAAATGAAAATTGTGTCATTTAGTGTCTATTTTCATTCCCAATTGGTCTCATACTAATTGGACTTGTAAAATTTCATTTTTAGTCCCTCAAAGGAAATTTGGTCATGCTGATACTGCATCCGAATTCGGCCTTAACTCCCACCATTCCAACACACTTCATTTGGTCACAAATGACCATTTTTCACTTCACATTAGGTCAAAAACATCATTTGACTAATTCTCAAATTTTTCTCCCCATTTCAATAGCACCAAGAACCCTAAATTTTTTTAATTTGCACAATTCGTGAAATTGAAACATTCTAAGCACAACAACTACTTCCATTGAACTTATGTACATAATTTATTACACTAAAACATATCATGTCCACTCAATCTCATGGCTACTGAATTTTTTTATGACTCCTAACAAGCATGATTTTTCATATTTTCCATGCAATTCACAGTTATTCAACCTCATATCCATTCATAATACTTAATTTAAAAGAGAAAATGGACTTACCTAAATTTGTGAATTTCCACTTCTCCAATCCTTCAATTTTCCTTATCTTTTTTTTTTTCAATCTTCAAATCAACGCTCAAGGGAAATTTTTTCTTAAGGGAGTTGTGAAATTAATGGAGGTTTTTAGGGTTGTGAGAGCTTAACACAAGCTTTCATGGTGGAGGAAGAAAATGAGAGAGATGAGAGAAAGAGATGAATCGGCAAGAAGGAGAAAGAAAGAAGCAAAATGAATTTCTTTTTGTTTTTATATGTTATTTATCTCTTAAATTAGCCATTTGACTTGGTCAATTATTGGGCAAAATTAATTTTTTATTTTGACATCATTTGTGATGTCATCAAGATGATGAAATAAAGCTTTTTCTTTTTTTTTTTCTTTTTCATTAATTTTTCTATTAGTTCTTTAATTTAATTCTCGATTCCGAAATTTTCTTTTCTCTGATTTTATTTGACAATTAGGTCAGGAGTCAGCTCTCGGGGTCAATTGACCAAATTGCCCCTTGCTGGTTCATCCCGGTTTGCAATTAATTCAATATTTCTTCCGGCTCCCTGACCTAATTATTTGACTGACTTAACAGTTCTTTTTCGTGATTTTCTCTTTTCCACTGTGTTTATAATAGTCCTAAAGACCGCAGCGTCACATTTTACAGTTTGAAATTTGGGTTTAAAATGACTTCGCAGTCGTTCCCGATAAGGTCACCCATCGCTGTGACTCTCGGCTCGTTTAACTTCTTATGTTCTGTTTTTCTTATTTATACTTAACTAATTGACAATTACTAATTATTTGTGTTTACGGTTTAAGTGTGGTTCTAATCCCCTTAATTTTTCAGACTGACACCGGTCATCGGAATAGTGAAGTATACCAGGCTATACAAATGGGGGTGTTACAAACAAATGCAGAATTTGTCTAATTCAATTTACAACAATTCAATCACCAATTCATGCTCATTTACATGTCCCACTTCACACCACCATACATACACTCAAACTGCCATAACAACCAACACATTTTAACATCATTATTCTATAAACCAAGCATGAATTCCAGCATTCCTCAAGAGTTAGCAAACTGCCATAATGGTACACTTACATTCCATTACTTTCCAAGCTTTAAATCTCATTTTACATTTACATATACTACGTATACATTACCCAAACAATTTCCTACACAATATACATTTAATCAATCATTTAACTCACCATTTACAAGCACAATTAAACTGCCTTCAAGGTGCTTCCATGGCTGCCAAAAGTACACACCATCATAACTCAACAAAAACTCAAAATTTCTTCATCAATCATTTTATCTCAAGCTTCCCATAAACTTTACTTAAGAAAAAACATAATTTAAACACTTACCTATTGTTGGGGCTTGCTAAATCTTCACCAAATCTGTTTCTTTTTGTTCCCTATAATCTGCCCAAGAGGTGTGGACCATGTTTAATGAAGAGAATTTATGGTTTTATGTTGAAAATGGGAGAGAATTAAGCTTTGCATGGAAAATTTTCCATGGAGAATTGGGAGTGACAATCGGCCATTGTTGGAAGCTTGAAGAAAATGAGCTAGTAAAGAAATCTGCCCATTTAATGGTTATTATAATCCTTAGTGCTCCACTCACCAATTATAAACTATATTATATGTTTAAATGTGTTAATTAGTCAATTTACCCTCCATTTTTACTATTTACATTAGGTACCCCTAAATTAATTTTTCATTTTATTTTCCAAGTATAATATTATTTATTTTTAATGGAAATTTAGGTCAAAAGACAACCCGGGATGTCAAATGACCACAATGCCCCTGTTCGGGTTGTATTCCCGATTTTTCGGTAACACCGGATTTTGAGCGTTTTTCGATTTCTCACTTTTCTTTGTACTAATTATTTAATTTTTCTTTGATATTTCTAATGATATTTATACTTTAATAGGGGTCTATTTAAGTCTTAAAAATATTTTCCAGGGTTCCCCGTGGTCCAGGGCTAGTCAACGGTCCACGCCGTGACTTCCTAGTGTGGTCACCCATCGCTAGGGTTCTCGGCTCGCTTAACTTGGTTACACTTCTTTGCTATTATTTTTCCTTTGTTTTTCTTGTATTTTCTTTTCTTGTATTTCATTATTTATGTCTCCTCACTCATATCGAAGTGTAGTTCTAGGCATCCTAGCTGTCCGGACAACACTGGTCACCAGAACAGTAGAACGCACTACTGAACATAGGGGTGTTACATTCTGCTAACTTAAGAAGAAAAGATATAGAATATGAAGTTAGCGACAAGGTGTTTCTCAAAGTATCACCATGGAAGAAGGTATTAAGGTTTGGGAGAAAGGGTAAGTTAAGCCCTAGGTTCATTGGCCCATATGAAGTCATTGAACATGTGGGTCCAGTGGCCTATAGGCTAGCTTTACTGCCAAAGCTGGACAAGATCCACAATGTATTTCATGTATCTATGCTGAGAAGGTATAGGTCAGACCCTTCACATGTCATCTCTATCGAAGAAATTGAAATCAAACCGGACTTGACATATGAAGAGGAACCAATACGGATCCTAGCTCGAGAAGTGAAGGAATTGAGGAATAAGCAAATCCCACTGGTGAAAGTAGTTTTAATAAATTATTATCAAATAATGAATATAACAAGTACCAAATTGATAATATTATTAATAATTACAAAAATTTTAGGTTGCATAAAATATCAACAAAATACCTGTATATTTATTTTATTTTATTTTTATTTTATTTGGCACCACTAAGCTGTATTGCTTAACGCGTCACTGTTTGCCACACGTAGGTACTAGAGACACTGACAGAGAGTTTAGCAGACCTCAGACTGAGTGAGATTACATATCTACATTAGTCCAGAGTCACCTCCATTATAGTGCATCCTTGGTAGGACCCTTAGGCATCTTTTGGATTTTGTATTCCATATTTTAAAATAAATATTAGTTTTTGTTCTGTACATTATAAACTCATGTAATTATATGATGATGTAATTATCTATAAACTTTATTAATAAATAAAATCTGAGTATTTCTTTATAAATTAGGCTTGAGTATGATATGAAATAAATTCGGTTTTGAAATATTGAGATGAATGAGAAATTGTGAAATTGTGTTGGTGGTTGACTGGAATTAATGATATGATTATATTTGAAGTGTTTTCAACAGGTCCAGAAGAACTATTTTTCTAATTTATAGCCGGCACTCTATCGGATTTTCTATAAAATTTGTGAAAATCCAACTAAATCAAAATTTTAAATCAAGGACATAAATGGTATGAATTTCATATAAAAGCCTTTTTAATCAATAAAATAAGTATTGGAAATTGTAATAAGATAAGTTAGGATACTCTGGCACATTGTGTGGCATTCCTTGCTTAGCTACACTGTAGACGGGTGAGGAGTGTCACATTTTTGAGCAGGGTCTCTTCATGAAATGTAACACCCTCCCGGTAGCAACTCCATACATTCTACTGTTCCGGTGACCGGTGTCGGTCCGGACAACTAGAACGTCCGGAAAAATATTTAAACTAAAGTGAGGGACCATAATTAACTCAAATATTAATAAGAAAAATATAGTAAAAATTTTAGAAATAAAATACAACTAAGTTAAATGAACCGGTGCCCAAGCGATGGGTAACCCAGAGGGAAATTGCGGTTCTCGCAACGAGGAGCCCTAGACCCGGGGGAAAAATTTTAAAATAATTTTTGGGACTCCAGAGAAGGGTTATTGAGGTCCCTATGGCATTAGAATGCCAAGAAAATAATTAGAAAAATTTTTCAATCGGTACAGACAATTTTGACCCGTTAGGCCAAACGAAGGGCATTTTGGTCATTTCGCCTTCAGAGACGATTTTTTGCCGACTTGTCCAGTTGAGTAAATAATTATTATGACATAAAATATGAATTAATGTTGATGAAAAATTAATTTGAAGTTAGTAGAAGAGAAAAGAAAAGAAAATACAATAAAATACCAATTATGACATATTATGAGGTCATTTAAAATTGTCCACCAATCACAATTAAGTAACCATTTGACTAATTAATAAAAGAGATAAATAAAGACCAAGGAAGACCAAAAACAAGCAGCCATCTTCTTCTTCAAAACGTGATCCTTGAAGGATCGGAAGCGTGAAAAACACAAGATTATACCATTGAATTCAAAAATTTTCACCTAGGGTCACATGCACCATGCAAGATTTATTTTTATCTATTTAATTTCAATGATAAACAACATATTAAAACTCTTTTAATATGTTTTTGGATCTGTATTTGCCATTTAAGATTTTAAAATTAATCAGATTAATTTTAGAACCCTAGATTAAATCAAGAACGATTACACTAACC
Source organism: Hevea brasiliensis (assembly GCF_030052815.1). Lineage (NCBI taxonomy): Eukaryota > Viridiplantae > Streptophyta > Magnoliopsida > Malpighiales > Euphorbiaceae > Hevea > Hevea brasiliensis. The sequence goes on along the minus strand of NC_079493.1, from coordinate 42,814,136 downwards.
TCTTGATGTGCTGCAGCGTGTCTGCGCCTTTGAGATTCGTCTTCAGGACACCAGATGTTGTCCCTCTAGCTTGTCCACACCAAGAACACCTATGGCAGCCCTTGAACAGCTTCTAAAGCCTTTTCTATTAATTAGAAATTCAAGTTCTGCCTTTTAAGAGATTAGAGATGCAAACAGGACACTAGAAACAATTTCTAGTGTTCTTAATTCAAGAGATTGATGGCTAATCTCTTTGAATTGATGAGAGATGAAGAGAAATAGCTGGAGAGGCTCAAAGTGGTGTGACATATGAGAGGAGAGGCTGCTGGTTATGTTTTCTTTTCATAACCACACTTAAATAGCTAGGTTAACACATTAAACCCTAGCCACATGTCACCTTTTGATTAGCTCTAGGTTTAAGTGACCCAATCACATTGTGCCAAGTGTCAAACCTATATTTAATCTTGATTTTAATCATCTTACATGATTAAAAAAACATTTGGCAAGCTTATGTGTTATGCCATGTGTCACCATCTCATGGTGCCACGTGTCACACTATGAAATGACGAAAATGCCCCTGTGTCTTAATTTTGAGTTCTTAACCCAAAATAATTATTTTCTTCTTCTAATTAATTTATATCAAATATAAATTAATTAATTAATCTCTATTAATTAATTTCTCATCAATTAAATTCATATTTAAACACTTTAAATATAAATTTAATTTATACTACACATCCAATAATCTAGATTTGGTTTCAAGTCATGCTAGGGACTTTGCAATTTAATTGCAAACAAATCTATTTAATTAATCAATGAAACTCTTTAATTAATTAATTAAATCATATTTAAATAGGTGATAACTTGTGTATGTGTGTGACTTACTAGGCTCATCACTAATTGGCAATGAGACATGATATCAACTCTTAATATCATCAGAACTCTTTCTTACCATAAATGATTTCTCTAAATCATTTTATGAACCTCATAGACCATGGTTAACACCTAGCATAGCATGCCATGGCCACCCAATTAGTAATAAGATTTACCTTAAATGAACCTATAATCATATGTTACCATGCACTAGAATCTCTCTGTTACAAAATCCCAACTCAAGCCGAGTCATGGTTTATGTCAAACTCCATTTGCTATGAATATTATGTTCTCTTTTAATTCCAGTTCTTGATTAAAAGATTTTTCTCATCGAAACTCTTTTCTCGAATAAATCTATCTGTCTGGCCAGAACTTGAAACATCAAGAACAATTAAATGAACATAGGATTTTAACTCTATTTACTTAGAGGAACAGATTCCATCTTGATCGACACCTACCTCCATATATAACTAGTAGGAGCCAACAGATGCCCATATACCCATACACAGTACAAGTATGAAAGCGAGATCAAACTCAAACTACCTATATACAAGATAACATGTATATCTCGGTCTAAAGATTATATGCAGATATGATTTATGACAAAACATTGACAAGAGTAAACTCCATGTGCTTGTCATAAGTGTCACTGGTTCGCCTACTTATCATGTACAAGTGCCTATCATGTTTGTTATATGGCATGAGACTCACCATTCCATCTTATTTATATCTCATATAAATAACTTGGGAACAAACATGAATACAATCTTTTCGGATAAGTCATGTCCTTATTATGAAGTATCCTTGATTGTGAACCTATTTATGATACTTTGTGCTAGAAATATTGTCACTCATATTCTTAACAACTTAAGAATAATATTTCTAACAAAATATCAATGGACCTTTTCTATTACACATAAATATATTATGTAAGCGGAAAAGTGGAAATGCCTTTATTAATAAAATATATACAAGATACATACTAAATGATATGCTCTAGGCATACTACTAACAATCTCCCACTAGCACTAGAGCCATTCATTACAATACCTTAGACCCATCTTCTCAAGATGTCGGTCTAATCGAGCTTGTGACAAAGGCTTAGTGAATGAATCAATTGGATTTTCAGCTGATGCTATTTTCTGCATGGCTATATTGCCTTGCCCAACTATATCTCTGATAATGTGGTAGTGCCTTTCTATGTGTTTGGATTTTGGGTGAGACCTTGGTTCCTTAGCCTGTATGACTGCTCCATTGTTGTCACAAAGGTAATGGAACTGGCGACTCAATGGAAGGAACTACTGTAAGTTCATCACGAACTTCTTCATCCAAATGACTTCTTTGCGAGATCCGATGCAGAATATACTCGACCTCGAGTGGAATCTGCGATCGCTCTGTTTGGAACTCTTCCAACCGATCGCACCTCCATTACAAATGAACACATATCCGGTAGACTTTCTATCATCGATATCGATTGGAAATCGAATCGGATAACCATCCAATTGCAAGTCTCCACTTATAAATCAAGAATAAATCCTTAGTTCTTCTCAAGTACTTAAGGATATTCTTGACGACTATCGATGTTCCAAACCTGGATTGGATTGATACCTGCTAGTCAAACTAACAACATATGCGATATCCGGCCTAGTACACAACATTGCATACATTAAACTTCTAATAGCCGAAGCATATGGAATCCTGGCCATCTTATCTCTTTCTTCAGGTGTCTTCGGAGACATCTCTTTAGAAAGGTAGATACCATGTCTCACTGGTAGCAATCCTCTCTTGGAATCAAGCATGTTAAACCTCTTTAACACCTTTTCCAAGTATAGACTTTGGAATAAACCAATTATTCTTTTCGCTCTATCTCTATAGATGTGAATCCCAAGAATATAGGTTGCCTCCCCTAAGTCTTTCATGGAGAATGTATTTGACAACCATACCTTTATAGTCGTCAACATACCTGTATCATTACCCATCAACAGTATGTCATCCACATATAAGACAAGGAAAGTGATAGCACTGTCACTAACCTTCTTATATACACATGGCTCATCCTCATTTTTGATAAAACCAAAAGATTTAATGGCTTCATCAAACGGATGTTGCAACTCCTCGAAGCTTGTTTCAACCCATAAATGGATCGCTTTAGCTTGCATACCTTGGAACCATCTTGGGATTCAAATCCCTTAGGTTGTTCCATGAAAATGTTTTCTTCAATGTATCCATTGAGAAAAGCTGTTTTGACATCCATCTACCAAATCTCATAATCATAGTATGCAGCTATTGCTAATAAAATCCTAATTGATTTAAGCATGGCAACAGGTGAGAAAGTCTCCTCATAATCTATTCCTTGCCTTTGGCGAAACCCTTTTCGCTACTAGCCTTGCCTTATAGGTCTCTACCTTTCCATCAGAACCAATTTTCTTCTTGAAAACCCATTTGTTTCCTATAGGTACAATACCTTCAGGTGGGTCAACAAGATCCCAAACTTGATTCTTATACATGGAATCAATCTCGGATTTCATAGCATCAATCCATTTTGAAGAGTCTATATCTGATATAGCTTCTTCATAGGTAAGTGGATCATCCCCATGATCTACTTCTTCATGAGTAGACAACTCTTGTTCTTCTTCATGAAGAAAACCATATCTCACTGGTGGGTGAGATACCCTGGTTGTTCTACGAGGAACAGCTGTAGATGTTTCATCAACGGGTATAGGTTGACTAGATGGATCTATATCCATCCGATGCTGGTTGGTCAGAATTCTCCAATTCTAACTCTATTTGCCTTCCTTTGCCTCCTTCTTGAACAAACTGTTGTTCAAGAAATGTAGCATCTCTACTTATCACAACCTTTTGTGAAGTAAGCAAATAAAAATAATATCCAAAACTATCTTTTAGATATCCAACAAATCGACTTTTTTCTGATCTGGTCTCCAATTTATCAGTGTTCAGCTTTTTGATATAAGCTGGACAACCCCAAATCTTAACATGCTTAAGACTTGGTTTTCTTCCATGCCATATCTCATAAGGTGTGGAAGAAACTGATTTTGATGGAATCCTATTCAGAATATATAAAGCTGATTCTAATGCAAATCCCCAAAAGGAGATTGGCATATCAGTATAGCTCATCATACTACGTACCATATCCAATAAGGTACGATTTCTCCTTTCAGATACACCATTCAGCTGTGGCGTTCCTGGAGGAGTCAGCTGAGAAATAATGCCATGCTCTCTCAAGTATTCATCAAATTCAGTACTCAAATATTCACCTCCACGATCTGATCGAAGAGCTTTAATATTCTTTCCTGTTTGATTTTCTACTTCAGATTTAAATTCTTTGAACTTTTCAAAAGATTCATGTTTGTATTTCATTAAATACAAATACCCAAACCTTGATTTATCATCAGTAAAGGTAATAAAATAATGAAAGCCCCCTCTAGCCATTTCTTTAAATGGACCACATACATCACTATGTATTAGTTCCAAAATATTTTCAGCTCTTAACCCTTGTCCAACAAAGGGTGATCTAGTCATTTTGCCTTGAAGGCAAGATTCACAAGTTGGAGTAGGCTCAGAGCCCAATGAGGATAGAATCCCCATTTTCTCCAATTTTTGCAATCCTATCTTCTGCAACATGACATAACCTTAAGTGCCAAATATATTTTGAACTTGAGTTGTTTTTCACCATGGCATTGCATTCATTTAGATTGCTATACTCTGGCCAGTGGTAACACTTTCTTACTGGCAATGGAAACACTTTCCTGTTAGCAATGGAAACACTTTCCTGTTGGCAGTGGAAACACTTTCCTTTGCCTTTGTCAGCTTTGGTCTTCCCTTTCTGTTTAGCTATTTTCTTGGAAGGACCAGGAATGTGAAGTTTCTTTTTCTTATTGCCCTTCTTCTTGTTGGACTTTCCAGCGGAAGAAGATGCAACCAAAGCTACCTCTTTTCCTTTATTGCCCAGCATATTCTTTTGGGCAATAACTAGCATGTTGAGTAAACCAGCTAAGGTGCATTCCTGTTTAGTCATATGGAAATTTGTCACAAAATTCCCAAAAGACTCAGGAAGGTACTGAAGGATCAAATCCGTTTGTAGTAGGAAATCCATGTTGAAGTCAAGATGTTCCAACTGCTCAATCAGCCGAATCATCTTGTGGACATGATCCTCAACATTCTGTCCCTCAAACATCCTCATACGGAATAGCTGTCTAGATATCTCATACCTAGCATTCCTGCTGTGCTCACCATACAACTCTTGTAGGTGAAGGAGGATCTCACTTGCACTCTGCAAGTTTTCATGCTGCTTCTGTAACTCATTACTCATGGAAGCAAACATTTAACACTTAGCTCTCATATCATGCTCCTTCCACTTGTCCAAAGTTTCATGTTCCTCTTAAGTGGCCTCTGGAGGTAAGGGACCAGGAACATTTGAATCTAGAACATATCCTATATGTTCAAGGTTCAAGACAAGTTTCAAATTTCTTAGCCAATCGCATGATTAGGTTCTGTCAACCTGTTGTGATCAATTATGCTTGCAAGGATATTGGATGGTGGTGGTTGTTTTGTGCTCATTTTTATCAGAAAATTAATTGCAGAAAATAACCAGATTAATTAGTAAATGTATCATGTAATTAACCAAAATGATTATGGTCTTTTAATCAAATTGGTCCTCCCACTAACTTAGCGAATCTCCAAAGTAGAAAACGGAAATCCTAGTTGGATGGATTTCTAGTGGGTGATTGAATTCTTATAATTCTATTGATCATCCTCAGGTACATCCATTATTGGAATTATAATAAACTATAAGTGAGCAACTCCTTGCCCATCACATCTCATGTGAGGTTCAATCCTTTACCTAGCCCCTAATGCTCAAAATCTCAGGTACATCCATTATTGACTTATCTTGCATTAGTTAAGTTGATCCCATTGAGCCAGCAATTATGCAAATAATTTTAATGTCCTCAGGTACATCCAATATTGGCCACTAAACCATTTACATATTTACAACATCTCATGCTTAACAATTATTCTTAAGAAAATCTCTTAAATAAATTGCATCTTATGCAACTATTTAAAATTTCTTAAAATAATTGCCCCAATGGAGGGCCTATGTTATAATTACTTTAATTATAGCATTTCCAACTTAATCATTTGTTTGGAAGATTTTATGGTCATTCTATTTACTATTAAGGTCTCACTTTGCACATTATCCATTTAGCATGCATATATCATATAACTGCATACATTCCCATACATCTCATGCATTCATGGATAAGCAGTAAATATGGTATGATCATGGACTTTCTAAGGGATTCAATTCTGAGCCACCAAGAATTGAATCAGGGCATTCCTAGGTGCATTTCATTCATTCATTTTACAAGAGTTGCTGAAGGAGTACATAATCAACACTTGATCTTGAATTCCTCCCACTGGTCCCACCAATGCTCTTGACCTCCTTGAACTTCTTGCAATCCAATATTACATAGTAATCCTTGGCATATCAAGGCGAATTTACAAGAACTTAAATAAATGAAATTACAACCCAAAAATATTATAAACTTAATAATACATGCCCAAAATAAATTAAAATAAATTAATTAATTTACAATCCCAAAGAAACATAAAAGAAATAAATCCAATCACATTGGTCTTTTATAGTCCATGATCATCCATCATGCATATCACTATTTAACAATTAAATAAAACATACATACTTAAATTAAATTGAATATCTCATATTCAACTTAAAAATCCAGACTTGAATATGATTCAAATAAATTTAAAAATTCAGATTTGAATCTCATTCAAACAAATTTAAAAATTCAGATTTGAATCACATTCAAACAACTTCAAAAATTCAGATTTGAATCACATTCAAACATTTTTTAAAAAATCAGATTTGAATCACATTCAAATATTTTTTAAAAAATCAGATCTGAATTTTATTGATTCAATTTTAAAAAATCAGATTTAAATATGATTTAAACAACTTTAAAAATTCAGATTTGAATCACATTCAAACAACTTTTAAAATTCAGATTTGAATCACATTCAAACAATTTTTAAAATTCTGATTTGAATCATAATTTAATTGTGTGATTAAAACAACTAATTAAACACTTTAATTAGTCAAAGAATAGGCCATAGATCATACAACAATTGCAGAATTAAAAGCCAAACCTTGAACCACCCATGGAACCATTGTTGCCGCCACCAATGGTGGCTCCACCATGTGTGCCGCCACACCTCATGATCCAACCAGCAATGAATCTCTTGATCTCATGATCAAACACACAATTAAATTATATAATCAACAATCTAAATGGCAAATATAGTGGCTCTGATACCAATTGAAGGATCGGAAGCGTGAAAAACACAAGATTATACCATTGAATTCAAAAATTTTCACCTAGGGTCACATGCACCATGCAAGATTTATTTTTATCTATTTAATTTCAATGATAAACAACATATTAAAACTCTTTTAATATGTTTTTGGATCTGTATTTGCCATTTAAGATTTTAAAATTAATCAGATTAATTTTAGAACCCTAGATTAAATCAAGAACGATTACACTAACCTCTTGATGTGCAGCGTGTCTGCGCCTTTGAGATTCGTCTTCAGGACACCAGATGTTGTCCCTCTAGCTTGTCCACACCAAGAACACCTATGGCAGCCCTTGAACAGCTTCTAAAGCCTTTTCTATTAATTAGAAATTCAAGTTCTGCCTTTTAAGAGATTAGAGATGCAAACAGGACACTAGAAACAATTTCTAGTGTTCTTAATTCAAGAGATTGATGGCTAATCTCTTTGAATTGATGAGAGATGAAGAGAAATAGCTGGAGAGGCTCAAAATGGCGTGACATATGAGAGGAGAGGCTGCTGGTTATGTTTTCTTTTCATAACCACACTTAAATAGCTAGGTTAACACATTAAACCCTAGCCACATGTCACCTTTTGATTAGCTCTAGGTTTAAGTGACCCAATCACATTGTGCCAAGTGTCAAACCTATATTTAATCTTGATTTTAATCATCTTACATGATTAAAAAAAAAACATTTGGCAAGCTTATGTGTTATGCCATGTGTCACCATCTCATGGTGCCACGTGTCACACTGTGAAATGACCAAAATGCCCCTGTGTCTTAATTTTGAGTTCTTAACCCAAAATAATTATTTTCTTCTTCTAATTAATTTATATCAAATATAAATTAATTAATTAATCTCTATTAATTAATTTCTCATCAATTAAATTCATATTTAAACACTTTAAATATAAATTTAATTTATACTACACATCCAATAATCTAGATTTGGTTTCAAGTCATGCTAGGGACTTTGCAATTTAATTGCAAACCAAATCTATTTAATTAATCAATTAAACTCTTTAATTAATTAATTAAATCATATTTAAATAGGTGATAACTTGTGTATGTGTGTGACTTACTAGGCTCATCACTAATTGGCAATGAGACATGATATCAACTCTTAATATCATCAGAACTCTTTCTTACCATCAATGATTTCTCTAAATCATTTTATGAACCTCATAGACCATGGTTAACACCTAGCATAGCATGCCATGGCCACCCAATTAGTAATAAGATTTACCTTAAATGAACCTATAATCATATGTTACCATGCACTAGAATCTCTCTGTTACAAAATCCCAACTCAAGCTGGAGTCATGGTTTATGTCAAACTCCATTTGCTATGAATATTATGTTCTCTTTTAATTCCAGTTCTTGATTAAAAAGATTTTTCTCATCAGAAACTCTTTTCTGAATAAATCTATCTGTCCTGGCCAGGAACTTGAAACATCAAGAACAATTAAATGAACATAGGATTTTAACTCTATTTACTTAGAGGAACAGATTCCATCTTGATCAACACCTACCTCCATATATAACTAGTAGGAGCCAACAGATGCCCATATACCCATACACGACAAGTATGAAAGCGATCAAACTCAAACTCCCTATATAAAAGATAACTGTGCTATCTCAGTTCTAAAGATTATATGCACTGATATGATTTATGACAAAACATTGACAAGAGTAAACTCCATGTGCTTGTCATAAGTGTCACTGGTTCGGCCTACTTATCATGTATAAGTGTCTATCATGTTTGTTATATGGCATGAGACTCACCATTCCATCTTATTTATATCTCATATAAATAACTTGGGAACAAACATGAATACAATCTTTCTGGATAAGTCATGTCCTTATTATGAAGTATCCTTGATTGTGAACCTATTTATGATACTTTGTGCTAGAAATATTGTCACTCATATTCTTAACAACTTAAGAATAATATTTCTAACAAAATATCAATGGACCTTTTCTATTACACATAAATATATTATGTAAACGGAAAAGTGGAAATGCCTTTTATTAATAAAATATATACAAGATACATACTAAATGATATGCTCTAGGGCATACTACTAACAATCCTCTCCTCCATAACCCTCCATGGAAGTTTTCTTTAATTACTTCCATTTTCCCATGAATTTGCACTATAAAACCCTAAGTCCCTTCACTAAAAGCTTGTCTCTACCTCTTGGAAAGTGTTTGGCAACCTAGAAAGTGAAGGAAAGTGAAGTTTTGAGTTGGGAAAAATCTGCCTACAAGAGGTTAGTGCTTACTTATGCAAAGATTTCTTTATTCCCATGTTAGGGACTTGAATTTAGTAGGAAATTGTAACCTAAATGGACTAGAGATTATGTTTGAAGTAAATTATATATGTTAGAGTATTTTCAATTTTTGGCAGCCCTAAGGAAGGATGAGTTTGATTGTTTTAATGGACTTAGAGTGGGCTAGAAATGATATTTAAGGTATATATATGCATGGATATTGAACTAGTGTGCTAACTAAGGTGTATGAGTAAATTGAAATGGATGCTAGGGTTTTGAGAAGTGAAAATTTGTCTTGGCTTAGGAAATTGTTAGAGAACATTTTAATGGTCAATTAGTGACCATGTTAGGTAAGTTGACCATAATTTGGACTGAAATATAGCATGGCAAAGTGAAGGAGTATGCTGCCTAGGGACAAGAAATAGGTGATCAAATTTCAGTCCACTTGGACTGCCATAACTTTGGCTGTGTAGGTTCAATTGGTGTTTGGCCAATTGGACATGAAACTAGGCTTATAATGGCACATTTTGGCTGAGGAAACCATGCCCAAAAGACCAAAGCAAGAGGACTAAAAGTTGGCCCCAATTCGGATACCCTGCAAACAGCCCCTGCAGAATGACCAAATAAACAGTAACTGTTCATTTGGCCATAACTCACTGTAGAATGGTCAAATTGACCTGAAAGTTTTACAATAACAAGATATGATATAGAAAAACAACTTTCATGAAGAACATCACCCCAAATTATGCCATTAACCCATTCAAATTATTGGGCAAAGTTGAGTTATCAAACCTGCAACTCTGCAGATTTTCATTTGAGCAGTAATTTTTGGAGGACTATAACTCTCTCTAGAAAACTCGGATTTAGGCGATTCTTGAACCGACGGAAACCTAAGGTATGGTAGCACATTTCATAAGAAGAAAGTTAGACCAAATTATGAACTTAACTTGATCAAATTACTGACCAAAGTTGGACCAAAAATCTGCCAGACCCAAAATCTCAGCATGAACAGTGCACGTGAACAGTAAACTTATTTTGGCCATAACTTGAGCTACAAAACTCCAAATGGAGTGATTCAAAAAAGCAAATTCAACTAGACAAAATAAGGAACAACTTTCATGTTTACCATTTCCTCAAATTCCCACTGTAACAGTGCTTAATGGAATAGTAAAGTTAAGCTTCAAAAACTGAAAATTTTGTTTCCCTTGGTTTTAAGTTTAGAAATGGTATGGGTGCTCAATTCCAACAAGTTTTAAATGCAAAATGTGGTATCTTGGAGAACTTAGGTTCAATAAATTTATTCTGTATGAAAAAGTCAACATTTTGGTTAACTAGTAAGGTGAATAGTAAACAAAATGACACATATTACATAAGTAATACAACTTGAAATATAAAATGTAATCGACACAAATGGATTGTTTAGAGTATAAATGAGATAAAGTTATCATTAGGATTTACGTCTTTGTTTCAAATAGGATTATAATACCTTGTACAAAAATTGGTACATGAGAGGTAATAATGTGAATACTAATTCATATAAATATTGTAATGATTAGATGAATCACATGGATGTGTAAATGGGTTAATTGCTCTCATCATGAGAGAAATGGAAATATTTCGATGTACAAATGGTACATGAAAAACGATTGATGTAAATTGCAATTAACGTGAATGGTATGATGAATGCATAAATTATATAAAAATGAGATTAGAAGATTTATGCTTCTACTATAAATAAAATTAAAATACTATGAACGATAATTGGAACATAAAATGAAATAATAAAATTTATGAACATTTAATGATATTATGTGCCCTAGTATACCTTACAAGAGTGGTTTGGATAGTTTGGCATGCTAATAGGGTATTGTTTTAGCAGTACTGAGAAAGAAAAGGTTTTATGCCTGTATTCATGGCTTTATGCCCGTATTCATGGCTTTTATGCCAGTATTCATGGCTTTTATGCCCGATTATGTGATATCATGGCTTTTTAGCCATACTGACTGCATACATGGTTGACGTTCTGCGTCCCATGGTATGACGGCCCGAGACACCGCGGTGTCCAGTGCCAACGACCCGTTATCCAGTCTAGTCGTCCAGTATAGGTTACTTGGGCATGAAAAAGTATAACTGTGAACTGATTATTAAAGAAAATATGAAAATTAAGTATCAGAAATGATTACAAAAATACAAAGAAGCTCAAGATCATGAAAAAAAAAATTAATTAACGAAATGCATGAAGAAGTTAATATTATAAAATATGATTAGCTCTCGACTAAACAATAAGTTAGTAATTACTCATTTCTTATGAACACAATAGCAAGGAAATTATTATTTTATTTGCATATTATATTTTCTTGTATTATTGGCACCACTAAGCTTTATGCTTAGCGCGTCGCTTTTGCAACGCGTAGGTACTGAAGATTTGGACAGAGGGCCCAGTAGACCACAGATTCGGTAAGGCAGTTCACAGTTCTGCATAGCGTCCGTGTCACCTCACAGACTACAGTACATTGGTAGGACACTAGGTCCCATTTTGTATTTTGAGATTTTTTGTAAATTTGGTAATTAAACTCTTATTTTATCATATGTATTTGAACAAATGTAATATAATTTTATATTAATGTAAGTACTTGTAATTTGTGATTATAAATCACATGTGAGAATTTATTTATGATTTGAGTCTAACGATGATGTGAAATGACAAATAGAGGAATCATTAAGAAATTGCTGTAAATTGATGTGGTACAAAATGTGAATTGTATATGGGTACCATGAGATGAATGATTGAGAAATAAATGAAATTGATGAAATTATTCTGAGACTTTGTTGATAATTGGAGTTGGGATTGACTGAATATGATCATAGGAAGTGTTTTTCACAGGTTCTGAAGAACTGTTTTCTCCATTTTTAGCCGGTACTCCGCCGGATTTTCTATAAAATTTTCGGAACCTCAAATAAATTACAATTTCAATAAATGAATTATATTTCACAAACTATTTTCAAAAACTATGATAAAAATGAATTAAGATAAAATAGAGTGCTCCGGCACACTGAGTGGCATAACTTGCTCGGCTACACTGTAGTCGGGTAAGGGGTGTCACATGAAAAATGTGACATTATATCGCTAATTTCACCTCCAATTATCATTTCACCAATTGAAGCTATATAACTCTATTTATGATTGCCTAAATATACTGGTCTCAGAGTCCAGAATTCCAGCACAAAGGAGCACTTCTCCTTTTAGCATTTCAACTCTAAAACCAACTCCATTTTAAGGTCAAACCACATCAAATGGTCATTAATTGACCTTAATAATATCAATTCAACAATAATTTAACAAACTCCCAATTTTGATTCAAAACCCTAGCTTCCAATTTCTCAATTTCATACTACACATGTAAATTCAACTTCTAATTCATACATGCTTATCAAATACCATTACTAGGCAACTTTAAATCAATCAAAACCATCAAAACCACCATTCCCTTAAGGTTGCCAAAATTTCATCCCTCCATAAATTCATCATCTCTTCATAATTTCATGCAATATGGACTCACTTCAACATAATAACAAGAATTAAAGAAAGGAGGAAGGTAGTAATTGCACTAACCTTAGTTGGCAGTCTTCCAAGGCTTCCCAACTTCACTTTCTTTCAATTATGTGGCTGCCAAATACTTCTCAAGACCTAATAACTAATTTTTGTGCTGGGGATTAGGGGTTTGCGGTGAGAATAGCTAGGGAATCAAGCTTAGAAGAAGAAGAAATGGAAGAGCTTTCCATTCATGGTGGTTCGGCCAACTTAGTGGGAGGAAGAAGATGACCAAATTTTGCTCTCTTTTAATTTCTTTTATCTCTTATAAATGTGTTTGTCTAACTCTAATTGGTTAAAGATTTTAATTGCATCACCATGACATCATGCATATATCATTAATTAGATTTTATTTTCATTTCATTTTATTTTTTTTTCTTCCTTTTCTCTACTCATTTCTAGTTAAATTTTTATTAATATTTCTTCATATTTTATTACATAAATCTCACTTAACTAATTGGACATGTTGGTCAAAAGTCAACTTTGAGGGTGAAATGACCAAAATACCCTTCATTGTGTTCATGACATCACAATTATTGTTACCGATTAGCATAATTTTTCTTACATTGCCATGACACTTTTATTATCATTAAACCTCATTAATCTTTCAATTAAGTCCCAAATATTTATTTCATAGGTTTCCCCACGGGTCTGGGATTGACAACTGTATTCACAGTCACTTCCCGTTAGGGTCACCCATCGCTGGAGCCTCAGCTCCTTTAACCTCTTTGCATTTCTTTTATTTAATTTTTCCATAATTTTTCTTAGTCATTATTTAGGTTATTTATGGCTCCACACATTAGTTTAGGTTTGGTTCCAAACATTTTGACTGTCTGAACAGATATTAGTCATCGGAACAGTAGAATATACAGACTGCCTAAAGTGAGGGCATTACAGTTCTTCCCCTCTAACAAAAATTTCATCCTCGAAATTTACTTGATGTAAACAGTTGAGGGAACTATTGCCTCATCATCTCTTCACTTTCCCAGGTTGCCTCTTCAGTATTCTGGTGCCTCCAAAGTACTTTCACCAATGGAACCTATTCGTTTCGTAGTTCTTTCACTTCCCGAGCCAGGATCTTTATTAGTTCCTCTTCATATGTCAAATCTAGTTGTATTTCAATTTCTTCCATTGATATGACATGTGAAGGGTCTGATCGATATTTCCTCAACATTGAGACATGGAATACATTATGGATCTTATCCAGCACTGGTGGTAAAGCTAGGGGTTAATTACCAAAAAGGGGTAATCAAAAATGAAATTTTACCAAAACAGGTGAGTTTGAAATTAATTACCAAAAAGGGGTGAATTGTGCTGAGGTTGATGGGCTGAGTGCGAGACGCTAACTATAATAGCGTTTTTAAGATCCGGACGCTATTTATAATAGCGTCAGGATGAAAAATTTGAAAGGAAAGCTGGACGCTATTCAAAATAGCATCCAGCGTTCCCTTAAATAATAAAAAATTAATTAAAAAAAAATTAAAGGTTCGACGCTACTTATAGTAGCTTCCAACCTTTTTTTTAATTTTTAATTATTTTACTTTATATTTTAAATAAAATATAAATATTATTTTAATAAATAAAATAATAATATTTAATAATATATATTATAATATTTTTATTATAAAATATTATTTTTTAATTTAAAATTAAATTAAAATTTAATAAAATTAAAAATTAAAATTAAAAAAAATAAATAATTTAAAAAATTTAAGAAAAGTTGAACGCTTTTTTAAATTTTTAATTATTTTATTATTAATAATAATAATTATTTATTATTTATTATTTGTTATTTATTTTATTATTAAAATAATTAAAAATTCAAAGAAAAATCGGATGCTACTTATTGTAGCGTCCAATTTTTCTTAAACTTTTTAATTATTTATTTTTTTAATTTTAATTTTTTATTTTATTAAATTTTAATTTAAATTTAAATTAAAAAATAATATTTTATAATAAAAATATTATAATATATATTATTAAATATTATAAATTTATTTATTAAAATAATATTTATATTTTATTTAAAATATAAAATAAAATAATTAAAAATAAAAAAAAAGGTTAGACGCTACTTATAGTAGCATCTAACCTTTAATTTTTTTTAATTAATTTTTTATTATTTAAAGGAATGCTGGACGCTATTTTAAATAGCGTCCAGCTTTCCTTTCAAACTTTTCATCCCGACGCTATTATAAATAGCGTTCGAACCTTAAAAACACTATTATAGTTAGCGTCTCGCACTCAACCTGTCCAACTCAGCACAATTCACCCCCTTTTGGTAATTAATTTCAAACTCACCTGTTTTGGTAAAATTTCATTTTTGATTACCCCTTTATGGTAAAAAAAACCCTAAAGCTAGCCTGTAGGCTACTGGACCCACACATTTAATGACTTCATATGGGCCAATAAACCTAGGGTTTAACTTACCCTTTCTCCCAAACCTCAATACTTTCTTCCATGGTGAAACTTTGAGAAACACTTTATCGCCAACTTAATATTCTATGTCTTTTCTCTTTAGGTCAGCATATGACTTATGTCTGTCTGAGATAGCTTTCAAATTGGCTTTAATTAATTTCACATTCTCCTTGGTCTATTTCAACAGTTCTGGTCCCATAACTTTGTCCACACCAAGTTCTATCCAACACAGTGGTGTTTTGCACTTCCTCCCATATAAGGCTTCATAAGGAGCCATCTAAATACTAGCTTGATAGTTATTATTATAAGCAAATTCTGCTAGTGGGAGGTATCTGTCCTAACTCCCCTTATGCTCTATGACATAACTCCTTAGCATATCCTCAAGCACCTATCACATACTTCATATTGTTACTATTATTTTAGTTTAATATTTATAATAATTTAATAAGTTTTAAGGTTTACCTGAATCACCCGTTCTAACTGTCCATCCTTTTGAGGATGAACAGTCATGCTATAATGGAGTTGTGTACCCAAGGCTTCTTGAGACTTCTTCCAAAATTTATATATGAAGCTTGGGTCTCTATCAGATATAATGAAAATTAGGATTCCATGTAGTTAACTATCTCACTAATATACAACTCTGCTAGCTTCTCCAGTGAATAGTCTGTTCTGACTGGCAGAAAATGTACTGATTTGATTAATCTATCCACTATCAAGCATATTACATCATGTTTTTCTGGGTGAGAGGTAGACCACTAACAAAATCCATGGTGACCTGATTCCATTTCCATTCAGGTATGGTGATAGGCTGTAATAAACCTAATGGAACTTGGCGCTCTACTTTGACTTGCTGGCATGTCAAACATCTCGTTACATATTCAGTAATATCCTTCTTCATACTAGGCCACCAATAGTAGGGTTTCAAGTCATGGTACATTTTAGCACTCCTGGGTGCATAGTATAAACACTATTGTGTGCCTCTTTCAGATTCTTTTTCTTCAATGTTTTATCATCTGGTACACATATTCTTCCTTTGAAGTACAAATCTCATCTTCTTTCAGCTCATATTCAGCCTCCTTCCCCTCTTTGATTCAACCCATGATATTCACCAATTTCTCATTTTGTTTTTGTGCCTCCTGTATCAACTGTAGCAGGTTTGGCTTTACTTGTAACTCAACCAAAATAGCTCCATCTTGAGCTAAGGACAAACCGAGCATTTAAGGATCTCAGTGCTACAATAGACTTTATGCTCAGAGCATCAGCAACCTCATTTGCCTTGCCAGGATGATAATCTATCACACAGTCATAATCCTTTAGGAATTCAACCTATCACCTCTGTCTAAGGTTGAGCTCCTTCTGGGTTGGGAAATATTTTAGACTTTTGTGGTCTATGTATATATAGCACTTTTCACCATACAAGTAATGCCTCTATATCTACAATGCAAAGATAATTGCTGCTAACTCCAGATCATGAGTAGGGTAGTTTTTTTCATGTGGCCTTAGCTGTTTGGAAGCATAGGCAACCACCTTCCCTTCTTGCATCAGAACACACCCTAGCCCATTGTGGGAAGCATCACTGTAAACTACAAAGTCTTTCCTAGATATAGGCTATGTTAAAATTGGTGCTTCTATCAACATAGCCTTCAGCTTCTCAAAACTGGCTTGACACTTGTCATTCCAGTCAAATTTTGCATTCTTATGTAGCAACTTGGTCAATGAAGTAGCTATCAAAGAAAATCCCTTCACAAACTTTCTATAATACCCAGCTAGCCCCAAGAAACTTCTGACTTCAGTTGCATTGCTGGGAGGTTTCCATTCCATCACAGCTTCAATATTCTTGAGATTCACTCTAATCCATCAGCTGATACTATGTGTCCAAGGAAAGCAATCTCGTTCAACCAGAATTCACACTTGGATAGCTTAGCATACAGCTTCTTCTCCCTTCAAGTCTGCAGAACAATCCTTAAATGCTCATCATGCTCTTCTCTCTTCAAGGAATACACCAGAATGTTGTCAATAAAGACAACTACAAATCGATCTAAATATAGATGGAAAATACAATTCATAAGGTCTATGAAAGTTGCTGGTGCATTTGTCAACCCAAACGGCATTATAAAAAATTCACAGTGCCTATTTAGGGTCCTGAATACAATCCTTTACCCTTAGCTAATGATACCTTGATCTGAGAACAATCTTAGAAAATACACCTACTCCCTTTAATTGATCAAATAGATAATCAATTTTGGGCAATGGGTACTTGTTCTTCACTGTCACTTTGTTTAGTTGTTGCTAATCAATGCATAACCTCAAGGTCCCATCCTTCTTCCTCACAAATAACACCGGAGCTCCCCATGGTAACACACTGGGGTGTATAAAACCCTTATCTAGTAACTCCTATAACTGGATTTTCAACTCCTTTAATTCAGTGGGTGCCATCCTATAAGAAGCAATTGAGATTGGTGTTGTACCTAGCATCACCTCTATAGCAAATTCCACTTCCCTTTCTGGTGGCAAACCAAGCAACTCCTCAGGGAAGATATTAGCGAAATCACATGAAGTGGAAATGTCACGAAGACTAGACCCAGCCTTTCTGGTATAAACAACATGCGCCAGATAGGCTTTACAACCCTTCGTGATTAGTCTCCTTACAGTAATAGCTGAAATAACATTGGACAAGAAATTTGTCCTTTTTGCCACAACTATGATCTCTTCATTCTCAGGAGTTTTCAAAGTAATTCTCTTCAATTTACAATCCACTATTGCCTGATGATGTGACAGCCAATCCATCCCAATGATGACATCAAACTCGTGGAAGGATAATTCAATTAGGTTTGCCGAGAACTCATACTCCAGAATCCTCAATGGGCAACCTCTGTACACTTTGTTTACCACTACACTGTGGCCCAGTGGGTTAGTGGCTAGGATATCTTAGTCACTTTCCTCTACTTGAATTCCCCTTTCCATGGGTAATGCAACACAAATGTAGGAATGAGAGGATCCTGGATCCACTAATGCATGCACAGGCATGTCATAAAGTAAGAATGTACCCCTGATCACATCCAGAGCATCCTGCTCATCTTGTGCCCTCATAGCATATGCTCTAGCCGGTGCCCTCACCTCTGGCCTCTCAACTGTCTTTGATGGAGGCCTCTGTGAAGTACCAACTACTTCTGATTTACCCAGTCTCCTACCCCTTTAGCCTGCAGGGGCAAGTCTGTTTGCTTGTGCTGGAGCGACTGAAACATTTCTCCAGGGACAATCTCTCACTTAATGCTCAGTAGACCCATATTGAAAGCATTTTCCAATCAAAAGCTAACACTCACCTCTGTGCCACTTATTATAATGTGGACACACTGTGGAAACTGCTGGGGCTAGTCTCTTAAACACCGTCCCTGGAGAGCTGCCCACTAATGGAGCGGACTGACCTCTCCTAGGTGCAAACTAAGATCTAGGCCCCTATGACTGACCCTGACTCTTTGTCTAGCTGTGACCCTGAGTCTTGGGGCCTCTGAACTTCTTACTGGGTGCAAATGAAGTACTAGCTTGACCCAAACCCCTCTTTTGCTGCCTGTCTCTTCTACTCTGCTCATCATTTCTAACCCTCTCAACCTTCAGTGCAGCCTCAACCAACTGTGTGAAGTCTGTGATCCTCAAAGCTATTATCAGGATCTTAATGTTATCATCTAGCCCCTCTTCAAACCTTCTGCATCTTTTGGTCTCAGTCGGGACTATCTCACTGCCATAGTGACTGAGCCTCACAAACTCCTGCTCATACTTTGCCACCGATAGCTATCTTTCTCTTAAACTGATGAACTCTCTCCACTTAGTTTCCAAATATATCTGACTAATATATTTCTTCCTGAACTCTGATAAGAAGAAATCCCAGGTGATCTACTCTAACTGAACTGCATGGGAGACTATATCCCACCACTGAAATGCATCCTCTTGGAGTAGTGATATTGCACACTCTAAACTCTCGCCCAGAGTACAGTGAAGCTACTGAAGGACCCTCTCTGTCCTTTCTAACCAGTATTCAGCAACAACAAGATCATCCTCCATTTTCCCCTTGAAGTCTACAGCTCCATACCTTCAGAGCTTCTCCAAATGAGACTTTTATGGTGGTGGCTGTGATGGCTAGATTGTTGGGATTTCCCCTGTCATCTATCTGAAAAATTCTGTCATATAATCAAATAACACCTGTTGGGGTTGTGCGAGCCCCTCTAGTACTGGTGGAGCAGGAGCTCCCCTACTTCCAGCTTCAGCCATAAGTGAAGCAAGGCCCTCTACTTCTTCATCTACTGCCCTCTGGGACTCTGGGTCCATACCTTAACCTATAACAATAGAGAAACAGATCTGTATTAGTGCCACCTCAACTCCTATAAATGCAATGCATGGTACACACTCTATTTATGTGACACCCCTTACCCGTCTACAGTGTAGCCGAGCAAGTTATGCCACTCAGTGTGTCAGAACACCAATTCATGTTTCAATTTCAATTAATCCCTTTTTATTCATTTATTTATAATTTTTGATAAATCTAAATTTTTTCGCAAATTTTATAGAAAATCCGGCAGACTGCCGGCTATAAATTGGAAAACAGTTCTTCTGAACCTTTTTAAAAACACTTGCAATATAATTATAATCTCAATCTCAGTCAACCACCAACATTTTTCAACAATTTCTCAAATCAATTCAGTATCTCAAAATTCACATTCATCTCATATCACACCCAATTCAATGAGAAATACTCATATTTATTTCTGAACACAGCTCATAGGTAATTACAGCAAAAATATGATTACATGAGTTTATAATATACATAACAAAAGTTTATAAATACAAAAGATTTAGGTAGCCCAATGTCCTACTAATGCACTGCAATTTGTGATGTGACTTTGAACTCTGAGTACAGATCTGAAAACTCACCCTGTATGAGGTCTGCTGGACTCTCCAGCTATGTCTCCAGTACCTGTGCGTGGCAAAAGCGACACGCTAAGCAATTCTGCTTAGTGATGACAATATAAAATAAAATAAAATAAAATAATAACATGTATGCAGAATGTATGTTTACATTTTTGGTAGACTTGATTTCAAATATTTATTGAATATTATTTTATTAAAGTTTGGTAAGATTTATTAATATTGCCCGAGTAACCTATGCTAGTTGACTGGACTGAATAAACGGGTAAACTAGTACTGGGTACTAAGTACCTCAGACCATCACACCATCGGTTATATAGTGTTTTCCGGTGTGCAACAGAACAGCTAATAAGCTGTAATAATTATCCGGGATTAAACCCGAGCATAACAACTCAATATCATAGCCAAAGGCTATTATGTCACAGAATGGCATGGAAAGCCATGAAATACAGAATGGCATGAAGCCATATGCAGTACTACTAACAGAACCCTATTGGCATGCCAACCTATCCAAACCAATCACATTAGGCCTACTAAGGCATTTAACACTTTTTATTTATGTAATTCTTTGAAATTGAATTTTTATGATTACTATTCATTTCATTGGTCAACCAAAATGTTGACTTTTAAATTGGCAATAGGTAAATTAGGTTAAATATCATCAACATACCACATTTTGCATTTTAAACTTGTTGGTATTGGTTGCCAATACCATCTCTAAGCTTAATGTGAATTGGATAGAATTTTCAGTTTTTAAGCTTTGGGTTTACTATTCCATTAGTTACTGTTGTAGTGAGCATTTGGAAAAATGATAAACATGAAAGTTGTTCCTTATTTTGTCTAGTTGAATTTCCTTTTTTGAATCACTCCATTTAGAGTTTTGTAGCTCAAGTTATGGTCCGAAAACCACAACTGGCCGGATTGAAATTTTTCTAGACTTACCATATCTACAGTCCAGTGAACAGTGACTTCAACTCACTTGTTGGATAGGTTCTGATCATAATTTGGGTTAGGTTTCTTCATGAAAGTTGTTGGTCTATATCTCAGCTTATTGTGGGTAAATTTCAGGTCAATTGGACCATTCTACACTGAGTTATGGCCAAATGACCAAACACTGTTCATTTGGTCATTCTGCAGAAACAGACTGTAGGTCACCCGGATTGGGGCAAGCTTTTGGTCCACTTAGTTTGGTATTATAGGCATGGTTTCTTCACCAAAGTTGTGCCATTATGTGTCTAGTTTCATGTCAAATTGGCCAAACACCAATTGAACCTCTACAATTCAAGTTATGGCTGCCCAAACCTGCTGGACTCATGTCCAATTCTGCAGGTCACCTAGGGCAGCCACACTAAACCTAAATCCCATCCCTCAACACACTTCATTTTTAGTTTAAACTGAACTAAATGGTCACTAATTGACCATTAATACCCATTTTCATCATCACATGGTCAAAGTCCCATTTCTCCACCCCAAACCCTAACTCAAACATTACCATTCATGCATTTTTATTGCATTTCTTCAATCCACTTACAAAATGCACATTAAGGGCAGCCATAATAACCTTTTAACTTCATTAAATCATCATAAACAAACCCTAACCATGGCTGTGAAAAATTTAGGGTTTACATACAATTGGTATTCAACAATTTTTCTTTGTAATTTACACTCATTTATACTTACTCAACATAAATTTGAAGAGAAACATAAGTTTAAGTCACTAACCTCTTTTAGCTCAAATCCAAGCCAACCAAAACTTTAATTTTTCTTCAAAATTTTGCTGCCCAAAGCTTCCTCAAGATGTGGGGTGAATTTTTTGTGAAGACAACTAGGGCTTTTATGGTGTGGAAGCTAGGGAAAACCAAGCTTGAAAAAGCTTGTCCATGGAGGTTAGGGAAGGAATGGTTTACGGCAAGGAAGAAAGAAGAAATGAGAAATCTGGTTTTTCTCTCATTTTTCAGCCCATTTGTCTCTTTTAAATATAGTTATGCCATGTGTCAACATTGGGTTGGGTGAAGGCACACTAATGACATCATGTGATGTCATAAATTCCTATTTAATTTATTTTTTTTCTTTTCTTTTCTACTCATTTTCAATTCAATTTTTAGTAATATTTATTCACATTTTATGTCATAATAATTATTTACTTAACTTGACAAGTTGGCCAAAAATCACCTCTGAAGGCGAAATGACCAAAATGCCCTCCGTTTGGCTTAACGGGCCAAAATTGTCTATACTGATTGAAAATTTTTTCTAAGTATTTTCTTGGCATTCTAATGCCATAAGAACCTCAATAACCCTTCTCTGGAGTCTCAAAAATTATTTTATAATTTTTCCCCCGGGTCTAGGGCTCTTAATTTCGAGAACCGCAACTTCTCACTAGGTTACCCATCGCTAGGGCACCGGCTCATTTAACTTGGTTGTATTTTATTTCAAAAATTTTTCCTAAATTTTTCTTATTAATATTTGAGTTAAATATAGTTCCTCACTTTAGTTTAAATATTTTTCTAAATATTCTAGCTGTCCGGACCGACACCGATCACCGGAACAGTAGAATGTACAAAATTGCTATGGGGAGGGTGTTACAATTTAGGTCCAAAAATACCTAAACTGTGCTTTGATACCACTAAATGTAACACTCCTTACTCAATCTATTGTGTAGCCGAGCAAGGCATGTCACACTCTGTGCTAGAGCACCTTATCTTATTTTACTACATTTCTTGCTAATTAATTTTAATTTTTAATAACTTATGTTCACTTATTTAATCGGAGAAACTGATGGCGTTTCCCCTAATTTATTAACATTTTGACTATTTCCCACCTGTTTAAAAATAATTCCATATTTAATTCAATATTCTCCATAATCATCTCAATATCTCAAACTCATAATCTCATTCATCATCATTCCTATACAAGTTTAATTTATCATTCATTTCATATATAAACTTACAAATTTCATAAATTTCATAATGTACAAATTAATTACATACAATTCATAATTTACATTCCAAAACCTATAAATAATTACAGTGTACAAGATAATTACATATATGGCCTGATAGACCCTACCAAAATGCACTGCTGAAGAGATGACACTCGAGACCCTGTGCAAATCTGAAATCCCAACTCCCATTCTAAGGTCTACTGAGCTCTCTCTCCTGATCTCCAGTACCTACGCGTGGCAAAAAGTGACGCGCTAAGTATAATGCTTAGTGGTGCAAGAATAATATAAAAATAAACTAAATAATTAGAAATAAAGAAATTATACTATTATGCCACACAGAATATATTTTTTATAACTATTTAGAAGATATTTAATTTAATAGTTTTTCTATTCATTATTTATTCGTAAATTTTTAGGACTTATTTCAATGCCCAAGTAACCTATACAAGTTGACTGGACTGGATAAATGGGTAAACTGGCACTGGGTATCATGTATCTCAGGCCATCACACTATCGGTCACATAGTGTCTGCCAAGTGTGCAACAGAATGGCTAAAGAACTATAACGTCAATCGAGCATAAAGCCACATGTATCAAAGAGTAACGGAATGGCTAAAAGCCATAAATCACAGAATGGCAATAAAAGCCATAAATCACAGATTGGCATAGAGCCATAAGTAGTACTGCAAGTCAGAACCCTATTGGCATGCCAACCTATCCATACCAATCGTAAAACTAGGCATACATGGGCACATTAACATTTTAGGTATTGGTTCTTTTCACTATGTCATTATGGTTACTATTAATAATACTATTTATACTAAATCTTGGTTATGCCATATATAATAGGAACACAAGCTTCAAATTCATGTTCATCCCACATTTTAGTTTACTAAGTTGTTGGCATTAATTGCCAACCACAATTTAAGTCCTTCCAAGAGCAATTCAAAAATTTCAGATTTTACAACTTAAGTTCACTGTTACATTAGTCCAATCTATAGTGGAAATTTGGCTAACCTTTCGTCATCAAAGTTATTCCCTAATGTCTTAGCTTTAATTTCCTTTTTGAATCACTCCATTTGGAGTTTTGTAGCCCAAGTTATGGTATTTTTACCACAACTGGTTGGATTGGTCAATGTCCAGGATTTTCTGGTCAGTTTTGGTTCTAGTAGTTTTGTTGGGCTAACTTTGGTTAGTAATTTGATTAGGTTAGGGTCAGAATTAGGGTTCCTGATCTTCATGAAAAATGTTTCACTATGTCTAAGATTTCCATAGGTTCAAGAATCAGGTCATTTGGACCTCTTTACAATGAGTTATGCCCATTTGAACATTCACTGTTTATATAGTCATTTTTCCAGGTCCAAAATATGGCTAATTTTATGTCACTTTATGTTGGATTTCTGGGCAGGGTCTCTTCATGAAAAATGTGACATTATGTCCCTAATTTCACCTTCATTTATCCTTTCACCAATTGAAGCTAAATAACTCTATTTATGACTACCTAAACTTACTAGACTCAGAGTCCATAAATCCAGCACAAAGGAGCACTTCTCCTTTTAGCATTTCAACTCCAAAACCAACTCCATTTTAACATCAAACCACATCAAATGATCATTAATTGACCTTAATAACATCAATTCAACAACAATTTAACAAACCCCAATTTTGATTCGAAACCCTAGCTTCCAATTTCTCAATTTGATACTACACATGTAAATTCAACTTCTAATTCATACATGCTTATCAAATACCATTACTAGGCAAATTTAAATCAATCAAAACCATCAAAACCACCATTCCCTTAAAACTGCCAAAATTTTATCCCTCCATAAATTCGTCATTTCTTCACAATTTCATGCAATATGGATTCACTTCAACATAATAACAAGAATTAAAGAAAGGAGGAAGGTAGTAATTGCACTAACCTTAGTTGGTCACTCTTTCAAGGCTTCAAAACTTCACTTTCTTTCAATTTTATGGCTGCCAAACACTTCTTCAAGACCTAATAACTAATTTTTATGTTGGAGATTAGGGGTTTTTTGGTGAGAATAGCTAGGGAATCAAGCTTAGAAGAAGGAGAAATGGAAGAGCTTTCCATTCATGATGGTTCGGCCAACTTAGTGGGAGGAAGAAGATGACCAAATTTTGGTCTCTTTTAATTTCTTTTATCTCTTATAAATGTGTTTGTCTAACTCTAATTGGTTAAAGATTTTAATTGCATCACCATGACATCATGCATATGTCATTAATTAGATTTTATTTTCATTTCATTCTATTTTCTTTTCTTCTTTTTCTCAACTCATTTCTAGTTAAATTTTTAACAATATTTCTTCATATTTTATTACATAAATCTCACTTAACTAAATGGACATGTTGATCAAAAATTAACTCTAAGGGTGAAATGACCAAAATGCCCTTTATTGTGTTCATGACATCACAATTGTCCTTATCGATTAGCATAATTTTTCTTGCATTCCTATGACACTTTTATTGTCATTAAACCTCATTAATCTTTCAATTAAGTCCCAAATATTTTTTTTGCAGGTTTCTCCATGGGTCTGGAGTTGACAACTGTATTCACAGTCACTTTCGTTAGGGTCACCCATCGCCGGAACCTCTGCTCCTTTAACCTCTTTGCATTTCTTTTCTTTAGTTTTTCCTAAATTTTTCTTAGTCATTATTTAGGTTATTTATGGCTCCTCACTTTAGTTTAAGTCTGGTTCCAAACATTCTGACTATCCGAACAGACGTTAGTCACCAGAACAGTAGAATATACGGACTACCTAAAGTGAGGGCGTTACAATAACAAACTGTTAAGAATTGATGCACAGTAGTATACTAGTTAGACACTTCATGTATCTATCAGGTATACATCTATCAGGCATAAAAGCCAATAAAATGTGTCAGGCATAAAGCCAGCATATTAGGCATAAATCCAGAAGAATAGCCATATCAGACATACATTGTCTATCAATGATCACTCATGAAATAGGGTCGAAAGTCGTGGGCAGAACTACATCATTGGTCGCTAATTGATATGTCAATCGATCCAACTCATACACATAAGTCTAGGCATACATGGGCAATTTAGTATCATTAGGTATTCATAAATCTCATTAGTTCATCACATGTGTTAGTCATGCTTTATAGCATTTTCATTCCATTCATAATGGGAACGTAAGTCCCAATTGCATATCCATATGACATATGTGTTCATCAAATCATTTATGTTAGGTACACATCACATTTCAAGTCATTTTGTGCAAGTTTAATGAATTCCAAAATTGATGCTTCAAATTTTCCTAGCAATTTGGTTAAGATGTAAATTCAGTTTGGCCTCACTTTATTCATGAAAGTTGTTCTCCTATGTTTTAACTTTAATTCCCTTTTTGAATCATTCAATTTGAAGTTTTGTAGCTCTAGTTATGGTCAAATTACCAAGTACTATTTTAGGATACTAAACCCTACACTTTCCTTATTTCTAGGATTTCACCAAGTATTGCAACTAGTATACGAGCACCTTAGGCTCAGAATTGGCTTCAGGTCCCCGAAACAAAGTTTTGGGCCTTTGTCTTATGTTTCTAAATCTTTTTGAATCACTACATTTGGAGTTTTCTAGAGGAAGTTGTGACCTATTAACCATTCGGAGGTCATGAGGCAAATTTGCTGGATTGCAGGAATTCCAGCGTTGTCATTTCTAAATTCTTCTAACAATTTCCCTAACTTACCTTAAAATCTGGGTTTAGGTCAAAAGAGGAAAGTTGTAGTTCTATGTCATATGGAAATTTTAGCTTTGAAATTACCACATTTGCAATTTTGTAGCTTGAGTTATGGCAATTTTGCCAAAACTGGTCGGATGACCAATGGTTTAGGATTTCAGGTTCAGTCTAGAATTCAGGGCAGGTTTCTAGATCAATTTTGTCCAGCAATTTGGTTGAGTTAGGTTCATAATTTGGATTTAAGTTCTTCATATGAAATATTCTCCTATGTTTCAGAATTCTATAGGTTCAATAATCACCTAAATTGGAGTTTCCTAGAGTGAGTTATGCTAATTTTACTAGGTACTATTCATATGGTCAATTCTGCCCAGGTCCAGAATTGTAATTCCAGATTCAAGGCTTAATTAGGGTAACTTATGGTAATTTTCTGGGCAGGCTCTCTTCATGAAAATTGTAGCATTATGTCTTAGGTTTCATCTTCCATTGGTTTCACACCAATTGGAGCTATTTAGCTCAACTTATGACCAATTAACAATATTGGACTCAAGCTGTCCAAAATCAAGTTCACTACATAACTTCATTTTCCATCAACCTATTTGATATATTCTCAACATACTCGAATAATTAACACATCCAAGAGTTATAATCAACGTCCAATTGCATCAATTAGGGCATAAATAAGAAACTCCCTAATTATAGCAAACCCTAACAAAAATTCATAAAACTTCATAATTGATAGGGACTTTTAGCACTAACTTTGTCTTCAAGCTCTCCTTAGCCCAAATCAACCTTCAATCCAACCAAACTTCACTCCTCCTTATAGAACCCTCTTTGGCTGAAATTTCCTCTTGCTCTAACTTCAAATTTCTTGTGGTTTCTTAGTTGCTCTCTTCAATTTTAGCTTTAGTTTAGAATGGGCTATAGTTTTTCTAAGGAAATTTTAGCTGAGACTTAGGGTTTCAAGCTTTGGATTTTGGGTTTTAATAGAGAATTTTTGAGAGAGAGGAAAGAAAGCAAGTGGAAGAGAAAAAGAAAAGAAGAAGATGTAGAATTTAGTTCAA
This sequence comes from Hevea brasiliensis, assembly GCF_030052815.1. Classification (NCBI taxonomy): domain Eukaryota; kingdom Viridiplantae; phylum Streptophyta; class Magnoliopsida; order Malpighiales; family Euphorbiaceae; genus Hevea; species Hevea brasiliensis. Next base: position 42,785,990 of record NC_079493.1, on the reverse strand, counting down.
TAATTGACTTAAATAATAATTAAATATTTAATGGCAATATGATAAATAAGTATAATGATAAATTTGAAATTATTTTGAAGTTTATAATCATTATAATTTGACTTTTCAATAATTATTTTTAATTTTCATAATCTCAATTAATTAAATTAATCTAGTTTCATTAAATTAAAAACTCTCATTTTTTGTCAACATTGGACCTTTAAATTTAATTGATCAAGTTTGGCTCTTATCGGGTTTATGTCTGTCTTTTTTATAATATCCGATAATGCCTTATCTTTCTTTGCTTTGTGCTTATTTCCTTTCATTTCTTTGCCTTATTACTTCATAGAAATTCCCTTAATTAAGTCTTCATTAAGGGTCTCATAGGGTTCTAGTTGAATTTAGAGTTACACCAAACTCATTATTATTTCCAGTGAGGTCCCCCATCATCGGAACTTGTGCTCATTTAACCGATTCCTACTTTACTTCTTTTATTTTTCTACACCTTTAATTGATCTTTATTTGATTTAATTATGATTTCTCACTCTGATTTAAGTGTGGTTCTATACATTCTAACTGTCCGAATAGACCTTAGTCACCAGAACAGTAGAACGTACAGAACTGCCTACGGTGAGGATGTCACATATAGCTCTTGTATCTGTTGGACCTTAGAATGCTTGATGTTGATGCTGCAAGTATTACTTGATGTTGTGTAGCTCTTTCATATGTGAGTAATGGTTGGTGCTAAAATTCACTAATATGAATATTTATACACAAGTGTAACTTTTTGGGTTGAATAAGCAACTTTTAAGTTTTGGGTTCATTAGCAGATTTGTTATATATAGTTTAATTTAGGATGTTTTGTTATTTCAATGCTTTTATTTTTATATTTGATCATGTTTATGAACTTAAAGTTAAATGGAAAGTTATTTATAGTTATTTCAAATTAGTAATATTTAATTAATATATATTTATTTAATATTTTTATGGCCACTATTTCAACTAGTGACCCATCCACTCGATCCCTCTGCACAACTTCTTACTAATCTGATTGTTTCTTGCTAATAAAAATTCAGCCTTTTTCTTTTTTTACTTATTTTTAAAGTATGTGGAATTAATACTTCTAATTTTGTTTTTAAGCTAAATAAACTGAATTGCCAACTACAAATAATTTTTTTGGGAGTTTCGAGATTCTTGATAACTTGCTAGTTAAGATTTAAATTGACATTTCTTTTTTTTTTTTTCCACGTATTTGATAGTTTAAGTGTATTCAACAATTTATGGTGTTTTGTGTAACACCCTCACATTGGGTAGTTTCGTACATTCTATTGTTCGGGTGACTAATGTCTGTCCGGACAGTCAGGATGTTTAGGACCATATTTAAGCCATCTAGAAAAGCCATAAATAAAATTAATATAAATCATATGAAGGTTAAATGGAGATAACAAAAACAAAGTATAATCAGTTAAATGAGCCGAGGTCCCGGCGATGGATGATCGAAATGGGAAGTGACTGCGAGCTCAGTTGCTACCATAATTTCGTGCGGGACCCTGTGACACCTCAGGCCTAAGGATAATTGCGAAGCTAATGGTGTTGTGAAAATCATAGAAAAGAAAAGAAAACAAGTTCAAATAATTGAATTAGCAATCAAAGAGTTATTAAACACCATTGGAAAAATGGATTGAATCGGCGAGGGGCATTTTGGTCAATTCACCCATAGAGGTGATTTTTGACCTACATGTCCATTAAAATGTAAAAAATTAATATTATAATTTTAAAATTAAAAAATTTGGAGATAATTATACAACTAAAGAAACAAAAATTAAAAAGAAACAAATTTGGTCTTCTTCCCTAAATGTGCGGCCTCTCTCTCTCTCATCAATTCTCTCAAATTTCCACCATTGTTAACTCTTGTAAGCTTGATCTTCCTCCCTTTCTCACCATAAAAACCCCAACTTCCAACATTAAAGTTTGATTTTAGACCATGGTAGAGTGATTGGGAACAAAAAGAAGGAGAAAAGAAGGAGATTTAAAGAATTAGAAAATCCATAAATTGAGGTATGTATAAATTAGCTATAAATTCTTGAAATTTAGTTGAGATGCATGGAAATTATGAAAAAAAATGAAGAAAATTTTGTATGAATGATGGGTAGAGTGTGACACCCCTTACCCGTCTACAGTATAGCCGAGCAAGACATGTCACACAGAGTGCTGGAGCATTTTATCTTATTTTATTACAATTTTCAAATTCATATATTATTGATTAAAAAGCTTTAGGTGAAATTTCTAACATTTATGTCATTTGTTGAAATTTTGATTAATTCGGGATTTTTACAATTTTTACAGAAAATCCGGCAGAGTGCCAGCTATAAATTGGAAAAATAGTTCTTCTAAACCTATTAAAAACACTTCCAATATATTCTTCAAATCTCAACTCCAATGAACATCAACACAATTTCATAATTTCTCAATATTTCTCAAACTCAATTTCATACATTTTGTGACACCCCTTACCCATCTACAGTATAGCCGAGCAAGATATGCCACACAGTATATCGGAACACCATATTTTATCTCAATTATTTTTATCCTTCCTTAATTTATTTCTTTATGGTTATGAAGTGCAATTTGTGAAATTTGACTCATTTAAGTCATTTATTGAAATTATAAATTCATTTGAGGTTCCGAAAATTTTATAGAAAATTCGGCAGAGTACCGGCTAAAAATGAATAAATTAGTTCTTTGGAGCCTGTGAAAAACACTTCCAATACATTTTCAATCATTCTCAAACTCCATTATATCAACACAATCTCAATATTTCTCAACCATTTCTTAAAAATTCTTATATTTATCATTCATTCATTTCACATGATAATCATGTACAAATCATAAATAAATACTAAATTTTCATTTATAAACACAAATTACAAATATTTACATTAATACCAAAATATATTACATGAGTTTCAATTATACATGATAAAATAAAAGTTTGATTACAAAAGACAAATAGTAAAAAATACCAAAATGGGATCTAGTGTCCTATGAGGTGACACGGACACTATGCAAATATGTGAATAGGCCTCACCCAGTCAGTGGTCTGCTGGGCTCTCTATCAGTCTCTCCAAAACCTACGCGTGGCAAAAAGCAACGTGTAATACCCCTCACCCGTCTACAGTGTAGCCGAGCAAAGTGTGTCACACAGAATGCCGGAGCACCTAATCTTATCTAATTTCATTATAATTCTTGATTTTTTTATTCAAAAACTTTATCTAAGGTTTAGGCTATTTTTACTCTTATCAAAATATAACTAATTTGGAAATTTCAAAAATTTTAATGACAATCCGGCAGAGTGCCGGCTGTAATTTGGACTAACAGTTCTTCTGAACCTGCCAAAAACAATTTCAATATATACTCAAATTCATAACTCAGATTATCTCAAAGCTTTCTCAACAGTTTCTCAAACTCAGATTCAGTCTCAAAATTTCACAAACTCATTCTCATTCAGAATCATTATGATTACATAATCAACTTAGATATCAGAATTTTTATATTCATTAATGTATATAATTTTCCAATTAAGTACATAAATTTGTCAAGTACAGGATATACAAATGAAATTACAGTTACCAATTCACATTAAAATATAACCAGTAATTATAATGTACAGATTATAAAACATGCTTAAAATGAGCCTTATCTACATACATTGCTGAGGAGGTGACAACCTTGAACTCTTTTGACACTTCTGCAGATCTAGACTCCAAAAATCTCAGTCAACTGTCTACTGGTTTTACCTTCAGTACCTGTGCGAGGAAACAATTCCATCGCGCTAAGCATTTCAGCTTAGTGGTGCAATATTATAACAAGAAATAATATATACAAATAAAGAAATAAATAAATCATAATTCGGATACTCAGGAATCAATTTAATTTGGCATGGTATTTTTAGTATCAACTATCTTATATGCTAGTTTGTTCCTCTTTGGACGTGCTTAGTTTATAACCTTTCAGTAAATATACTCAGTATACAAATTATTCTAACTATATTATATTATAAATCTCTATGGTTATGCAAATTGTATTTTTGTTATGTTACTATTGCTAATCTCTTTTACTCATTTCATTCAATACTTAATTTAATTATACTGAAATTTCATTATACTTAACTGTCTAAATTGAATAATGTTTTAATTGACTGCCCATATAGCCTATACACTGACCAGACTCGATAAATGGATATACTAGCACTGGGTACCTAGTACCTCGGGCCGTCACACCATCGATCACAAAGTATCTCCCGGTGTGTAAAAAATGTGGCTAAGAAGCCATATAATCAATCAATAAGGCAATAAGCCAAGTATAATAACATAATTCATATAGCCACAGGCTGTTAAAATCACAGTGTGGCATAATAAGCCATAAAACACAATATGGTGTAAAGCCATTTATAAAATAGCTGTCAGAATCCTATTGGCATGCCAACCTATCCAAACTAGTCAACTAGGCAATACTAGGGCATTTACAAACTTAAATATTTAATTCTTTACTTTTAGGATTTATAGGTCATTATGCCTTTCACTAGTCAACAAAATTGTTGATCTTTTTATGCATCATGGATAGGTTGATTCTAGTATCAACATGTCACAATTATTCAGTAGATCTTCAAACAGATCACATTTCATATCAATTGTTCTAAAGTACCATTGTGCTCAAAGTATTTTTTTATGTCTCTAATAATAAGGACTAATGTCCCATTCATACATTCATGTGATTTATTAAGTCATTACATTTCTTATTCACATTACTAGTCAAACATAAACGTTGACTTTTCCACACTGAGTAGATATGTTGGTTCTATTTGCACTAGGATTCCTCATTTTGAGTTTATACTCGTTGGTATTGATTTCCAAACTTAATTCAAGGCTAATTATATGTGATTCCAATTTTTCAAATTTCATGGTCAATGATTACTGTTCCATTGGGTCAAGCTATAGGATGAAATTAGCAAAATTCTCTTCATTAAATTATTTCTTATTGTGTCTTCTTTAATTTCCTTTTTGAATTACTCCGTTCTGAGTTGTATAACTCAAGTTATAGTCAATTAACCATAACTAGCTCAATTATGAATCTTGGTTCCCTTAGTAGTCATTTTGATTCTGGACTTTACTAATTTATTTGGACTGCTTATAATGACATTTAGGCCTAGTGTGCTTCATAGGATTTGTTGCCCAATGTTTTATAGTCAGTTAGAAATTTTACTTGTAATTTGTCAAGTCTTATAGAATTATTTTTAGTCAAATTGTTGACATAGACTCAAAAGTCCTATATTGGCATGGTCCTCAATTAGGTCAATAACTTTGACCTTAAATTCTGGCCTTATACATTTATAATTTGAGGAAGTTGCCTAAAACAAAGTTTTTAGTCTCTTTCTTAGCTTTCCAAATTGGTATGGCTCATTACATTTGGATACTTCTTGTGGGAGATATGCCTATTTGAATTTTTTTTTTTTGGACTTAATGGCCAATTGTACCAATTCCAGACTTAGTGTGCTAGATTGGTCTAGCTAAATGTCCTATTTCTCTTGACCAAGATATGGTCAATTTACTAAAGCTGGACAGATTGCATTTTTACTGCAAAATTTGGTCAATTTTAGGTCAAATTTAGTTTTGACAGTTTTGGTACCTAACTTGGCCAAGCAATTTGACTTGGTTCTGGTTATTTCTGGGCTTTGGTGTCTTCATAAGAATTGTAGCTCTATGTCTAAGCTTTCCATGGTATAAAGTTCAGGTCATTTGGACCTGTTTTGAGTGAGTTATGGTCAAATGAGTGATTACTATTCATATGTCAAATTCTGGGTTGCAATGGTTCTGGACAGTTTTGATACCTCAACTTTTGCAGGCAATTTGACTTAGTAAATTACATTTCTGGGTTTTGTGATCTTCACCAAAGTTGTAGCTCTATGTCTAAGCTTTCCATGGTATAAATTTTAGGTCATTTGGACCTATTTTGAGTGAGTTATGGCCAAAATACTGGATACTATTCAAATAGTCAATTTTCAAGTTTGCAAGGTTGCAAATCCGGATTTGGTCATTTCTTTAGGTCATTTCTGGACAGAATTTTGGCATAACTTCTAACATGAAAATTGGTCCATTATAAGTCTAGTTTTACCTCCAATTGGTCTCATATCAATTGGGGTCACATGAGGTCAGTTATGACCTAACTTACACATTGTTTTCATCAAACTCAACCTGCACAGAAAAATTTGCACTCCTAATTGTCATTCCTCCTACACCCAAACTACAATTGCATATATAGCACTTATAATTATCATCAAATAAATCTCAATTGGTCATTTTCCAACAGTCACACAAGTCCTCATTATTCAATACACAACCCTAATTCATAAGGTCAACATTAACATAATATCCACATAAAAACACCCAACAATTACATATAATTCCAACAATAATTTGCATACACTTCCATTAATCCCTTAGTACCATAATTCATCAAGTAAATTCATGAAATCAAGCACTCTTCATTGAACCTAAAGGCTGCCAAAAAAATTACCATTGGCCAAAGTCTTTCACAATTTCTTTCAAATCCAATTCTAAAGCTCATTCACACATACACATGGAATTAATTCACTAACACATAAAATTACTTTAATTAACCTTAATTCCCATCAAATTCATGTAAGAATAAACCACTTACCTTTCACTTCCATGGCTGTCCAAAATTGAATAGATCAATAACTCATCAAATCCTTCAAATTTCTTCACCATTCAACTCATCTCAACCTTAATATAAACTTTAATGAAGCAAGGGATAAAAAACTAGCACTAACCTTTTGTGGAGCTTGATCAAACTTCATCAAATGCTGCCTTTTTTGCTCCCTATGTGTTGCCCATAATGTGTAGAACAACTTTAGTGAAGAAACTTAGAGGAAAAAATGGCTTGATCATGGGTTGATGAAGCTTGCTTCATGGACGTCCATGGAGCAAAAATGGAATTCATTTTCGGCCATGGTTGTGCAAAATGAAGAAAATGAATGTTGAAGTGATCATTGCTGTCCACTTATGGGTTTTTATACCCCCACTAAGGTCCACTAATTGTCCACTAATAATAATTAAACATTAGTTTAATCCAAGGTTTCAATATTTGCAAACTAATCTCCCATTTCTCTTTTAATTGCACTTCATTTTTAATTTCATTTTTTATGGAGTTCCAAAAATTTAATACCACTTATTTTTAATGGACATTTAGGTAAAAAGTCAACTCTAGGTGTCAATTGACCAAAATGCCCCTCTTTGAATTGTATTTCAAATTTTTCGGTGCCACCGATTTGTTCCTTGTACCGCTGATTTCTTTAATTTTTGTTTTTTATTTGTACTGACTTACTAATTTTTCTTTGACATTTTCAATGTCAATTACACCTCAGTAAACTTTTAATTATGTCCCAAAAATATTTCTCAGGGTTCTCTGCAGTCAAGGGCTAGTCAATGGTCCTCGCCGTAACTTCTCAGTGCAGTCACCCATCGCTACGAGTTCGGCTTGTTTAACTTAGTCACATTTTATCTCTTTTATTTTTCCTTCATTTTTCTCATCACATATTTAATTATTTTATACTTCCTAATTGTTATTACAGTGTAGTTCCAGACATTTTGACTTTCCGGGGCAGACATTAGCTGTCAGAATAGTATGATGTACGGACTATGAAAATGAGGATGTTACACAATGCGCTAAGCAATACTGCTTAGTGGTGCCAATAATAAAATAAAAAGAGCTTAAAAGATATAAACATGCAGTGTATATGTTAGTTTCTCATATAAACAAATTTTTTTTTATAATTATTTGTAACATTATTTATTTGGTCAATAATTGATTACAATTTTTCAATATTTATTTTTGGTTGCCTAAGTAACCTACATCAGTTGACTGAACTGGATAACGGGTAAACTAACACTGGGTACCAAGTACCTCGGGCCATCACACCATCGATCATAAAGTGTCTCCTGGTATGCAACAGAAGAGCTAATAAGCTGTAATAAATGTTAGGCACAAGGCCAAGTATCGTAACGATGTCAGAATGGCTAAAAGCCATAAAATCACAGAATGGCCATTTAAGCCATGAATCATAGAATGGCATGATGCCATGTGCAGTACTGCTAACAGAACCCTATTGGCATGTCAACCTATCCAAACCAATCACACTAGGCCTACTAGGGCATTTAACACTTTTAATTATGAAATTTTTTTTTGAAATTGAAATTTAATTGTTACTATTCATTTCATTAGTCAACTAAAATGTTGACTTTTTCATAGATAATAGGTTTATTGGTTCTAATATCCCCAACATACCACATTTTGCATTCTAAAAGTGTTGGCATTAGTTGCCAATTTCATTTCAAAGCTTAGGGTTGGTTATTTAAAATTTTCAGATTTTAAGTATTTGGTTTACTGTTCCATTGGTCAAAAAACAGTAAGAATTTGGTAATATTGTCTTCATGAAAGTTGTTCCTTTATGTGTTTTCTTTAATTCCCTTTTTGAATCACTCCATTTGGAGTTTTCTAGCTCAAGATATGCCACTTTGAGCAAGACTGGTCGGGTTGGTATATACCCAAAAATTCTGGGCAGAATACCATTCTGCCAGATTTAGTAGTTCAAATTTGGCCAATAATTTCATTTGGTTAAGTCTGGAATTAGAGTTTGTGTTCAACATAAAAGTTGTTCTAAATTGTCTAACCTTTTCATTGATAAATTTTAGGTCAATTGGACCTTTCTACACTGAGTTATGACTAAATGAATGAATACTGTTCATTTGGTCATTTTGCCCAGGCAGAATGTGTGTTACCCGAATGTGGTCAAATTTTAGGGCATTCTAAATTTGTTTCCTGTACAGGATTCCTTCATCAAAGTTGTGCCATTATGTGTCTAATTTTCATGTCCAATTGGCCTTGCACCAATTGAACCTACACAACTCAAGTTAAAGCTATCCAACCTTGCTAGACTCATACCCAGCCCTACAGGTCACTTAAGGCAGCACCTCTAACCTCAATTCCCATGGCACAATTTACTTCAATTCCTACTCAAACACAACCAAATGGTCACTAATTGACCATTAGAATTTCCTTTCACCAATACATGAGCAAAATCATAAATTTGTTGCCCAAACCCTAGCCCTAAATTTTGCTAAGTTCCAATTTCTTGCACCAAACTCATAAACTAATAATTGAAGTGATACATTCATATCAAGGGCAGCCTATACACTCCTTTAAATCAAAGAAATTCATCACTACACTAAGATTGACATGGCTGCTGAAAATGTAGAGTGGGCATTCCAATGAATTTCATTTCAATTCCTCATAAATCTCAACTCAATTCAACTTCCTAAACATGAATTTAAAAAAAAAAAATAAGGAGATTGGACACTAACCACTTTGGAGCTCTAACTTGAGCTTGTTAATCTTCAAGATTTCTCCCTCAAATTGCTGCCTCAAGACTATTCTAGTTGCAAGGATCTTGTTTAGTGAAGGGGGTAAGTGGTTTTATGGTGGAAGTGAAGGAGAGAGAAAGTTCCTGTTGAACAAAAATGGTGGAGGGAGTGAGAGAGAGTTTCAGCGGGGTTCAAGGAGGAGGAAGAAGAAGCAGATTTTTCTCTTAAATTTCAGCCCATTTAACTCTAATTTAAGTTGGTTTATAAAGGCTTGTCTTCATTTGATTGGTGGAGCTCCTTTTAATTACATAAGCATGATGTAATAATTAACATTTCTTTCTTTTTCATTTTGTTGCTTTTCTACTCATTTTTTAAAAAAATTTTGGTAATATTTATTCACATTTTATGCCAAATAATTTATTTATTCAATTGGACAAGTCGATCAAAAAACATCTCAGAAGACAAAATGACCAAAATGCCCTCCGCTTGGCTTATTGAGCTAAAATTGTCTGTACCAATCGAAAAAAATTTCTAAGCCTTTTCTTGGCATTCTAATGCCATAGAAACCTCAATAACTCTTCTCTGGAGTCCCAAAAATTATTTCATGAATTTTTCGCTGGGTTTAGGGTTTCTAGCTGCAAAAATAGCAACTTCCCATTGGGTCACCCATCGCTAGGGCACCAGCTCATTTAACTTGGTTGTATATTGTCACACCCTACTCCTTAGTAAGATGTGACATGATCTCGTAGTACATCTAATAAATTACCATACTTTGCCTACTGGTAACCCATTAAATATACTACAAGGGATTTTAAAACAATTTTGTTACTTTTTGAAAGTGGTGAGCTTTTACAGCAGGTATTAAAAACATTTGATTGAAGTTTAAAAACTAGTTAAAATTTTTGTGCATTTTTATTTTTATGCAAATCTTGGAAAAATTTCGGCAGAGTGCCGTCTATATTTGGGAAAAACAGTTCTTCAAACACCTGTAACAACACTTCCAATATTTTCAAAACAACCACAACTCCAATACACTCATTTTCATATCCTCATTCATCACAATCAATTCAATTCACTTATCAAGCCAAACTCATCATAAAAGAAACCATCCATAATTTTTAATTTCCAGAAGAAAGTAAATAATACATTCATTAAGGTACTAAAATTTTTGTTACAATTAAATTTGCATTTCCATTACAGACCCAAAATAACATTTCAAAAGTTTTATACATCTGCTCAAATAATTTACACACATATATTTACATGCATAATCAAAATCTAATATACAAGAGTATACCTATAATATACCTGAGACTAGTCACAAGCAGTCTTCAAGGTGCAGCTTCAGGAATCTCACTCAACTACTCTATCTCTGCTCTCACCTGCGACAGCATACAAAGCTATCGCTGAGTGGTGAACTCACTAATTTAAAATCATTTGTGCACAATCTCATTTAAAATCACAATTTCTTATAAATCAAAACCCATTCATTATCTCAATAATTATGCAAGACTAATTCGAAAGGGCCATCTTCGGGGTGATTCTAACTCCCTATGGTCGGAGAGGTCGAATCAGGATTCTAACTCCCTATGGTCGGGGAGGTCGAATCATCGTACACAGTACACAACAAAATAATGCAACTTCCGATGGGTCAATAACAAATACTTAGATCTAACCTCTAATAAGAGGAGGATCTAAGCTTGTGCACATACCATGGTATTCAAAACAAAATAAAGCTAACTCCATTGTCTCCTTAAGAAATGAAGGAGACGGGTAATAACATAGTCAAGCATCTATAGTGAGATATAAAACAATATCATACATTTCTTTGTCCTTTTTGTGAGCATAAATCACAATATAATGTTAATTCAAAATCAATTCCAATATTTCATAACTTTTTATGCTCATCACAATCCAAAACAAAATTTTGCATTTTATTCATGCAAATTGCCTGTTACAATTCAAAACATAATTTATCCAGTCTAAAATAATATTCAATAATTGTTGAAAATAATATTTCACAAAACTAAATCCATGCTTGCTATACCAATTTCAATAATCATTGACATAAATCCCATAATGGATAAACACAGTGCATAAAGAAGAATAAAATCATTTAATTATGTAAAATATTCAAAACAAATTCAATTAAAAACTAGTTGTGCATAAACCTCTTTTATCGACTCAATTTACTCAAACTTTCATTTGTCCTTCAAAGATCTCTTTCCAACTGAAACACATAAATTTAAAGTGCTTCAGTATCCATTTCTAATACTTAAATTCCAATAATTAATTCATATATACTTAATTCTAGCCTCAATATGCTTCAACTAACGTTCTTGAAAACTTTCATTTTAAGGTTACTATTTATGACACTATTCAAGTCAATTTGTTGACTTTCTTATGCTTAATAAGTTTATTTGTTCTAATTGCACCCATATACCACATTTTGGGTGTCAATTTTGTTGGCATTAATTGCCAATTCAATTTCTAAGTCTCCTAAGAGAAATTATAATTTTTCAGTTTTGGTCTCCTGTTTTCTACGGTTCCATTGGTCTGGTTACTGTGAGAATTTGGCTAAGTATCCTTCATCAAAGTTGTTCCTTATTGTCTTAAATTTATTTCTGCTTTTGAATCACTCCATTTGGAGTTTTGTAGCCCAAGTTATGCCTATTTGAATGGGGTTAACCAGATTTGGTATTACCCAGAATTCTTGGCATTTTCTGGATATTGGCAGTTTTTATGTGTTGACTGCAGGTGAGTTTTTGGATAGGTTATGTTCAAAATTTGGATTTGTTTTCTTCATGAAAGTTGTAGGGTTATGTCTCAGCTTTCTATCGGTATAAAATTCAGGTCATTTGGACCTTCCTAGACCAAGTGAAGGATCTGAGCGGTATCTTTTTAGCATAGATACGTGAAACACATTGTGGATCTTGTCCAGCTCTGGTGGTAAAGCTAGCCTATAGGCCACTAGACCCACACGTTCCATGACTTCATATGGGCCAATGAACCTAGGGCTCAACTTACCTTTTCTTCCAAAGCTCAATACCTTCTTCCACGGTGACACCTTGAGGAACACTTTGTCGCCAACTGCATATTCTATTTCTTTTCTCTTCAGGTCGACATAAGATTTACATGCATGCGAGGCAACCTTCAGATTGGCTTTGATTAGTTTCACTTTCTCCTCAGTCTGTTTCACCAGATCTGGCCCCACCAGTTTGTCTTTGCCTAATTCAGTCCAGCACACTGGAGTTCTACATTTCCTCCCATACAGTGCTTCATATGGGGCCATTTGGATGCTAGCTTGGTAGCTATTGTTGTATGCAAATTCTGCCAGTGGGAGGTATCTATCCCAACTTCCCTCAAACTCAATGACACAACTCCTCAGCATATCCTCAAGGACCTGACATATATTTCACGTTATTATTATTATTTTAGTTCAATATTTGTAATAATTCAATTGGTTCAATTGTTTACCTGGATTACTCTTTCTGATTGCCCATTCGTCTGAGGATGGAAAGTTGTACTGAAGTGGAGTTGTGTACCCAAGGACTCATGCAACTTCTTCCAAAATCTCGATGTAAACCTTGGGTCTCGATCAGATATGATGGAAAGTGGAATTCCATGCAGTCTAACTATCTCACTAATATACAATTCTGCTAACTTCTCCAGTGAGTAATCAGTCCTAACTGGCAGAAAGTGTGTTGACTTTGTCAATCTATCCACTATCACCGATACTGCATCATGTTTCTTCTGGGTGAGAGGTAGACCACTTACAAAATCCATGGTGACCCGATCCCATTTCCATTCAGGTATGCGTATAGGTTGTAGCAGACCTGATGGAACTTGATGTTCTGCCTTGACTTGCTGACATGTCAAGCATTTAGTCACATAGTCAGCTATGTCCTTCTTCATAACAGGCCACCAATACTGAAGTTTTAGATCATGATACATTTTTGTACTTTGTGGGTGCATAGCATACACACTGGTGTGTGCCTCTTTTAGAATACTGGCCTTCAATTTCCCATCATTTGGTACACACAGTCTTCCTTTGTAGTACAGACACCCATCTGTTTTCACTTCATAGTCAGTTGCTTTTCCCTCTGAGATTTTGCTCATAATAGCCATTAACATTTCATCTGCCTTTTGCCCATCTAAAATCTGCTGTAGCAGGTTTGGCCTCACTTGCAACTCAGCCAAAATAGCTCCATCTTGAACCAAAGATAGACGGGCATTCAATGATCTCAAAGCTGTCATGGATTTTCTGCTCAAAGCATCAGCAACTACATTTGCCTTCCTAGGATGGTAGTCAATTACACAATCATAGTCCTTCAGGAACTCAATCCATCGTCTCTGTCTAAGGTTGAGCTCCTTCTGGGTTGGCAAGTATTTTAGGCTTTTGTGGTCTGTGTAAATGTAGCACTTTTCACCATACAAGTAATGCCTCCATATCTTCAGTGCGAAGATAATTGCTACAAGTTCTAGATCATGGGTAGGGTAATTCTGTTCATGTGGCCTTAGCTGCCTAGAAGCATAAGTGACCACCTTCCCCTCTTGCATCAATACACACCCTAACCCATTATGAGAGGCATCACTGTAAACCACGAAGTCCTTTCCTGACACTGGCTGTGTTAACACTGGTGCTTCTGTCAACATAGCCTTCAACTTCTCAAAACTGGTCTGACACTTGTCATTCCAGTCAAATTTGACATTCTTGTGTAACAACTTAGTCATTGGAGCAGCTATTAAGGAAAATCCCTTCACAAATCTTCTATAATACCCAGCTAGCCCCAAGAAGCTTTTGACCTCAGTTGTATTCCTGGGAGGCTTCCATTCCATCACTGCTTTTATTTTCTTGGGATCCACTCTAATCCCATCAGCTGACACTATGTTTCCAAGGAATGCAATCTCATTCAACCAGAAGTCACACTTGGACAACTTAGCATACAGCTTCTTTTCTCTCAGGGTTTGCAGAACAATCCTCAAATGTTCATCATGTTCTTCCCTGGTCTTGGAATACACCAAAATATCATCAATAAAGACCACTATGAACCGATCTAAGTGTGGATGGAAGATACGGTTCATAAGGTCCATAAATGCTGCTGGTGCATTTGTTAGGCCAAAGGGCATCACCAGAAACTCATAATGCCCATACCGGGTCCTGAATGCAGTCTTTGGCACATCTACATCCTTCACCCTCAACTGATGATACCCTGATCTGAGATCAATCTTGGAAAATACTCCTGCTTCCTTCAACTGATCAAACAGATCATCAATTCTAGGCAACGGATATTTGTTCTTCACAGTCACTTTATTCAACTGCCGGTAATCGATACATAGCCTCAAAGTCCCATCCTTCTTCTTTACAAACAGCACTGGAGCTCCCCATGGTGACACACTGGGGCGTATGAACCCCTTATCAAGTAACTCTTGCAACTGAGTTTTCAACTCCCTCAATTCCGTGGGTGCCATCCTATAAGGAGCAATGGAAATGGGTGCTGTACCCGGCAGTGTCTCAATAGCAAATTCGACTTCCCTTTCTGGTGGCAAACCAGGCAATTCTTCAGGAAATACATCTGGGAAGTCTCTTACTGTGGGTATGTCACACAGATCTGGCTTAGCCTGCCTAGTATCCACCACATGTGCTAGGTAGGCTACACAGCCTTTTCTCATCATTCTTCTTGCAACTGTGGCTGAGATGACATTGGACAAGAAATCTGTCCTTTCCCCCACAACTGTGACCTCATTACCCTTAGAAGTTTTCATAGAAATTCTCTTCAATTTGCAATCAACTATTGCCTGATGACGTGACAACCAGTCCATTCCCAAAATCACGTCAAACTCGTGGAAAGGCAACTCAATCAGGTCTGCTAAGAATTCATACCCCTGAATCCTTAACGGGCAACCCTTGTATACTTTGTTCACCACTACACTGTGGCCCAATGAATTTGTGACCAGAATGTCTTGGTCACTCTCCCCTACTAATATCCCCCTTTCTACGGGTAGGTTGATGCAAATGTATGAATGAGTGGATCCTGGATCCACCAATGCATGCACAGATGTATTGTAGAGGGAGAACGTACCCCTGATGACATCCGGGGCATCTTGCTCCTCCTGGGCTCTAATGGCATAGGCTCTGGCAGGTGGTCTATTATCTGGCCTCTCTCTGTGGCTCGGATGCTGAGCCTCGTGATGGTCCCACTACCTCATTTGCATTTCCTACCCTTTGTGGTGCGGGAGTAGGTGCATGCGCTTGTGTTGGAGCAGTGTAGTGGTTCTGCGTGGGCAGTTCCTCGGTGATGCTCTGTCGACCCACACCTTAGCGAGCACCGATCACTTTCCAACACTCCCCCTTGTGCCACTTCGTGCAATGTGGACATGCGAGAAGATCTTTGGGCTAGTCCCTGAACCCCATCACCGAGAGCGCCTTGCGATGGTGTGGATTGACCTCTCCTAGGGGTAAGCGTGGCTGGGCCCCGAGGATCGACCACGACCTTGTGGGCGACTGAACTCTGTGCGGTGGACCCTTGAACTTCTTCCCAAAGGTCACGGAGATGAACTAGACGACCGGGCCCCTCTTCTGTCTCTCTCTTCTGGTCTGCTCACTTATTCTAACCTTTTCAACCTTTATTGCAGCTTCCACTAACTTGGTGAAGTCTGTGATTCCCAAGGCAGTGATCATGATCTTTATATTGTCATTTAATCCTTCTTCAAATCTCTTACACCTTTTAGCCTCATTTGGGACTATCTCCCTTCCGTAGCGGCTCAATCTAACGAATTCCTTTTCATACTCGGCCACTGACAGTTGTCTCTGCCTCAGATTAATAAACTCTCTTCTTCTCTCTTCCACGTATACACTACCCACATATTTCTTCTTGAATTCAGAGAGGAAGAAGTCCCAAGTTATAACTTCTGGCTGCACTTCACTAGATACCGTGTCCCACCATTCATATGCATCATCTTGCAATAGAGATACAGTAGCCTCTAAATTTTGCTCTGGGGTGCAGTGGAGTTGTTTTAAAACTCTGCCTGTTCTGTTCAACCAATTCTCGACTACAACAGAATCATCTTCTCTCTTGCCAAAGAAGTCCACTGCTCCAAACTTTCTCAATTTTTCTAGATGTGATTTTGGTTGTGGAGGTGGTGGTGGTGGTGCTGGCATTACCCCGGCCATTTGTCTGAAGAATTCGGCCATTTCTTTGGAACATGGCTGTGGAGGTGGCGAGCTCTGCTTGAGCTGGCGGAGCAGGTTCTCCCATACCCCCAGTCTCAGCTGCTGCAGGTGGAGCATGACTCTCCACTTCCTCCTCAACTGTTCTCTGTGATGTAGGGTCCATATCCTATTCAAAATAAGAAAGACAAACAGATCTGCATTAGTGTCACCTCGACTCTTACAAATGCAATGCATGGTATGGACTCAATCTAGGCCCAGAAACGCCTAAACCGTGCTCTGATACCACTAAATGTGACACCCCTTACCTGTCTACAGTATATCCGAGTAAGCTATGTCACACGGTGTACCGGAACACTCTATTTTGTCTTAATTAATTTTCATCATAATTTTGAACATAATTTGTGAAATATAATCTATTTAAGTCATTTGTTGAAATTTTAATTTATTTGAGGTTCCGAAAATTTTATAGAAAATCCGGCAGAGTACCGGCTAAAAATGGAGAAAACAGTTCTTCGGAACCTGTGAAAAACACTTCCAATAATCATATTCAATCATCTCAAACTCCAATATCAAAATCTCAACATTTTTCAATTTCATTTCTCAATCATTCATCTCATGTGATAATCATGTATAAATCACAGATAAACATTCACTTTTCCATTCACAAACACAATTCTCATTATTTACATGAACATCAAAATACATTTCATAAGTTCAATTACATATGAGAAAATAAATATTAGTTACAAAATATCAAAATGAAACCTAGTGTCCTACCAATGCACTGAAGATGGTGAGGTGACACGGACACTATGCAGAGCTGCAGGATAGAATCACCCAGTCTGTGGTCTACTGGGCTCTCGATCAGTATCTCCAGAACCTACGCGTGGCAAAAGCAACGCGCTAGGCAATAATGCTTAGTGGTGCAATAATAAAATAAAAGGAAATAACAGAAAATAAATATGTATTGAATGTATCGATGTTTTACTGGTTTTGTACTTGTTATAATCATTTATTTTGTTAACTTTGTCCACTTTCATTCTTTTGGTTGCCCAAGTAACCTATACTGGACGACTGGACTGGATAAACGGGTATACTGGCGCTGGGTATCTAGTACCTCGGGCCGTCACACCATCGGTCACGTATGCATCTCCCGGTGTGCAACAGAACAGCTAATAAGCTGTAATGACAATAGGCACAAGGCCAAATATCAACACAAGGTCAGAATGGCTAGAAGCCATAAAATCACAGAATGGCATAATGCCATGTGCGATCGCTAACTGAACCCTATTGGCATGCCAAACTATCCAAACCAATCTTGTTAGGTATACTAGGGCATTTGATACTTTTGAATTCTTCAATTTTTGAATTTCAAGTTTTGGTATCACTATTCACCTCATTGGTCAACAAAAATGTTGACTTTTGGATAGAAAATAGGTACATTGGTTTTAACACCCCCAATGTACCACATTTTGCATTCAAAACTTGTTGGAATTAATCACCAATACCATTTTTAAGCTTAGAACTAAGGGAGCAGAATTTTTAGTTTTTGTACCCTAAATTTACTGTTCCGTTAGTGACTGTTACAGTGGGAATTTGAGGAAATGGTACACATGAAAGTTGTTCCTTATTTTGTCTAGTTGAATTTTATTTTTTTAATCACTCCATTTGAAGTTTTGTAGCTCCAGTTATGGTCCAAAAACCACAGCTGGCCGGATTGCAAAACTGCAGAATTGACCATATCTACAGTGCAGTGAACAGTGACTTCCACTGCCTTGTTGGATAGGTTCTGTTCATAATTTGGGGTAGGGTTCTTCATGAAAGTTGTTTGTCTATATCTTATCTTGGTGCTGTAAAAATTTCAGGTCAATTGGGCCATTCGACAGTGAGTTATGGCGAAATGAACAGCATTTGGTCTTTCTGCAGAATCTGATTTCAGGGTATCCGGATTGGGGCCAATTTTTGGTCCACTTGCTTTGGTCTTTTGGGCATGGTTTCTCCAGCAAAATTGTGCCATTTTATGTCTAGTTTCATTTCCAATTGGCCAAACACCAATTGAACCTACACAGCCAAAGTTATGGCTGTCCAAGTGGGCTGGAATCACAGCCTCACCTACTGCCCTCCCTAGGCAGCATACCATTTCAGTTTGTAACACTCTAGTTCACTTCAAATTATGGTCAACTTACCTCAAATGGTCACTAATTGACCATTAGAATGTTCACTCATCATTTCATAAGCCAAGTCCAAATTTCACTGCCAAACCCTAGCTCAAATTCAAGGTTCACACAAGTTACCTTAGTTAACTAACTAATTCATTATCCTTATATTTATATACTTTAAACATGATCTCTAGTTCACTCCAAGTCCATCAAAAACACTCAATCTTGTTCCTTCCTTAGGGCTTCCAAATTCTAGGATATACATACACATAGATTTTGTCCACTTAATTTACAAATTCTTACTTATTTTAGGTTTCTAACATGGAAAAAGAGAGATGTACGCATAATAGGCACTAACCTCTTATAGGGCAGAATTTTCCCAAGCTTGACTTCACTTTCTTTCCTTTTCTAGGCTGCCTAGAGCTTCCTTAGAGTGTGTGGATAAGTTTTAGTGAAGGTGACTTAGGGTTTTGGGGTGAGGTTTGAGAGATTTTCAAGCTTGAATGAAGAAGAAAAATGGAGGATTTCCTTGGCTATGGTGCGGCTAGAATTTGGGGAAGAAGATGGCTGTTTGCTTTTTAATTTCTTTGGTCTTTTTTTGTCTCTTTTATTAGTTAATTAAATGGTTGTTTAATTGTGATTGGTGGGAACTTTTAAATGACCTCATAATGATGTCATTATTTGCATTATATTGATTTTTCTTTTCTTTTCTTTTCTACTAACTTTAAATTAGTTTTTCATCAACATTAATTCATATTTTATGTCATAATAATTATTTACTCAACTGGACAAGTCGGTCAAAAATCACCTCTGAAGGCGAAATGACCAAAATGCCCTCCGTTTGGCTTAACGGGTCAAAATTGTCTGTACCAATTGAAAAATTTTTCTAAATATTTTCTTGGCATTCTAATGCCATAGGAACCTCAATGACCCTTTTCTGGAGTCCCAAAAATTATTTTATGAATTTTTCCCCGGGTCTAGGGCTCCTAGTTGCGAGAACCGCAACTTCCCTCTGGGTTACCCATCGCTTGGGCACCGGCTCATTTGACTTAGTTGTATTTTATTTCTAAAATTTTTACTAAATTTTTCTTATTAATATTTGAGTTAATTATGGTCCCTCACTTTAGTTTAAATATTTTTCCGATCGTTCTAGCTGTCCGGACCAACACTGGTCACCAGAACAGTAGAATGTACGGAGTTGCTACAGGGAGGGTGTTACAATTTGGGTTTGTTTTCTTCATAAAAGTTGTAGGTCTATGTCTCAGCTTTCTATCAGTATAAAATTCATATCATTTGGACCTTCCTAGAACAAGTTATGGTCATTTATATAACTACTATTCATTGGGTCATTTTTGTACAAGTCAGTGTGCCGTAATCCAGATATGGCTTATTTGTTCACTAAGTTATGGTCATTTTCTTAGCATGATTCCTGAATGAGAAATGGTCCATTTTGTGTCTAATTTCATTCTCAATTGACCTCACACCAATTGGGTTGGTAAATTTTTAGTTTTGGTCCCTGAAAGGGACCTAGGTCAAGCTGCCTGCATATTGACCCTAACCAATCTGAATTGAAACTTATTTCTAACAATTCACACACACCACAAATGGTCACAATTGACCATTTCTCAACTCAAATAAGGTCAACTACATCAATTGACCAATTCTCAACTTTTTCTCTAATTTTTCAAATGCTCAAAACCCTAATCACATAGAGTTCAAATCTAATGAATTCAAAACATATATTCTACTTCACATACACAACTCAACCTAAACAACCATTCAAACACCTCAAAATCATTCATTTCAAACCCTAACTAAGGCTGGCCAAAATTCTTGTTTGGTCCCTCAACAATTGTTTTCTTTTAATTTTAAGTTAAGATCTAAGTTATTTACACTAAAAACATAAATATTAAACATAAATCTTCAATTCAAACCACTAACCTTAAACTTTGAAATTCAACTCTTCAATTTTCCTTTCTTTTTCATTTTCAATCTTCAAATCAAAGCTCAAGGGTAATTTTTTCTTAAGGGAGTTGTGGAATTAATGGGGATTTTAGGGTTGTGAAAGCTTAATATAAGCTTTCATGGAGGAAGAAGAAAATGAGAGAGATGAGAGAAAATAGGCTACGGCAAGAAGAAGAAGAAAAGGAAAAAAAATGAATTTTCTTTTCTTTTTTGTTATTTTATGTCTTTTTATTGTTATTTGAATTGGTCAATATTTGTAGGAAAAATTAAATTGGATTTTTCACATCACCCATGATGTTATCCAAGTGATGTAAGCATGATGTAATTAAACTTTTTCCTTTTCCTTTTTCTTTTTCTTTTTCTTTTTCTTTTGCATTTATTTTTCCATTAGTTCTTTAATTTAATTCTAGATCCCAAAATTTTCTTTTCTCTGATTTTAATGGACAGTTAGGCCAAGAGTCAGCTCTGGGGGTGAATTGACCAAATTGCCCCTCGTCGGTTTAATCCTGTTTGCAAGTTATTCAATATTTCTTTCGGATCCTTGACCTAATTATTTGACTTGCTTAACAACTCTTTTTCATGATTTTCTCTTTTCCACTATGTTCACAATAGTCCTAAGGACCGCGACATCACATTTTTCAATTCGAAATTTGAGTTAAGACTGACCTCGTAGTCACTTCCCAGGAAGGTCACCCATCGCTGTGACTCCCGGCTCATTTAACCTTTTATACTTTGTTTTTCTTCTTTATACTTAACTATTTGGTAATTACTAATTATTTGCGTTCAGAGCTTATCTAGGTATCTTAGATGTGATTCTAATCCCCTTAATTGTCCGGACCGATATTGGTCACCGAAACAATAAAATATACCAGGCTATGCAAATAGGGGTGTTACATATTTTATTTCTAAATTTTTTTTTAAATTTTCTTACCATTGTTTGAGTTATTTATGCCTCCTCACTCTAGTCTAAATATTTTTCTAGATGTTCTAGCTATCTAGACCGACACCGATCACTAGAACAGTAGAATGTACGGAATGGCTACAGTGAGGGTGTTACACACTTCATTCATCATATATATTTGAGCTCAATTTACAAAGGAATACTCAAATTTGTTCATTAACAAAAGTTACAGATAATTACATTAATCTATAAATACATGGATTTATCATTTACAAGACAAAAATTAAGGTCTAGTATAAAATATAAAATACAAAATACAAAAGAAGCCCAAGAGTCCTACCAAAGATACACTATAATGGAGGTGACTTCAGACTCACTGCAGATCTGAATGATCACCCAGTCTGAAGTGTGCTGGGCTCTCTATCGGTGTCTCCAATACCTATGCATGGCAAACAACAACGCGCTTAGCAATACAGCTTAGTGGTGCCAATATAAAATAAAAATAAACTAAAATAAATAAATATGTAGGTATTTTATTTATTTTTTATGCAACCTTAAATTTTGAAAATTATTAATAATATTATCAATTTGGTACTTTTTATGTTCATTATTTGATAATAATTCATTAAAATTTAATTTAGTTGCCCAAGTAACTTATGCAATTTGACCGCACTGGATAAA
Source organism: Hevea brasiliensis (assembly GCF_030052815.1). Lineage (NCBI taxonomy): Eukaryota > Viridiplantae > Streptophyta > Magnoliopsida > Malpighiales > Euphorbiaceae > Hevea > Hevea brasiliensis. The sequence continues at coordinate 42,763,691 of NC_079493.1, read as the reverse complement.
TGAGTAAAATGGCACTGGGTACCAAGTACCTTGGGCCATCACACCATCGGTCATAAAGTATCTCCAGGTGTGCAACAGAACAGCTAATAAGTCGTAATAAGCATCGAGCACAAGGCCAAGTATCTCAACTATAGCAAAATGGCCATAGGCCATAACTTCACAGAATGGCACGAAATGCCATAAATCACAGAATCGAATAATGTCATATGCTGTACTGCTATCAGAACTCTAGTGGTATGCCAACCTATCCAAACCAATCATACTAGGCGTACTATGGCATATTACAAAGTTAATTGTGTAATTCATTGCATTTGATATTTAGGAGTTACTATTTATCTTTCTAGTCAACCAACATGTTAACTTCTTCATAATCAATGGGCATGTTAGTTCTAAAGACACTAACATACCACATTTTGGATTTATATGTATTGGCTTTGATTGCCAAATTCAATTCCTAGCCCAATGGACATTATTTTAAATTTTCAGTTTTGGTTCACCTAAGTTCACTGTTCTATTAGGCCTTTCTACAGTAAAAATTTGGCTATACTCTCTTCATCAAAGTTATTCCTTATTGTGTCTTCTTTAATTCTCTTTTTGAATCACTCCGTTTGGAGTTTTGTATCTCAAGTTATGCTATTTTCTTTAAGGCTGGCTAGATTGATCTTTAGCCAGAATTTCTAGGCAGAAAATGGTTCTAGCAGTTTTGGTGTCCTGACTTTGGCTAGCATTTTGGTTGGGTTATGATCAAAATTTGGGTTTATATACTTCATGAAAGTTGTTCTAAATTGTCTAAGCTTTCAATTGACATAAAAATCAGGTCAATTGGACATTTCTACACAGAGTTATGACTATTTGAACAAACACTGTTTATTTGGTCGATTTTTAGGTCCAACTTATGTGTTACTTGGATTGAGGTAATTTTTAGGTCAACTTAAGTTAGGTTTTTGGGTAGGGTTTCTTTACCAAAAATGTTTCAATATGTGTCTTATTTCACCTCTAATTGGCTTTGCACCAATTGGAGCTACACATGTCTAACTAGTGCTATCCAAACACACTGGACTCCAAGGGTCCAGATTCACAACCACATGGCAGCCTACCAATTCTCTAATTCAATGCCACAATTCACTTCATTTTGTGGTCAAACCTTACCAAATGGTCACTAATTGACCATTAAAATGTTTATTCACCATGGTATGAGCAAAACCCTAACTTTGCTCAAAACCCTAATTCCCAAATTCCAATTCTTGCACTAACTTACAATTCAATGTTCTAAGTATTAAATTCATGTCAAGGGGTCTCCAAATTCCATTTACAATTTGACTAATAATCAAAACCCTAACAATCCCATGGCTGCCGAAATCTTGGGGGGTACATACATATAAATTTCATTCTATTTTCTTACAAATTCAACTTAAATCATGTCCCTAAAGAAGAATTAAGAGAGAAAGATGAAAGATTGGACACTAACCTCTTAATAAGCTAATTCCAACTTGCCAAACTTCTTGTTTTTCTCCTTCCTTTTGCTGCCTCAAGTTTGCTCTAGATGCAAGGAGAAGTTTTAACGAAAGAGAAAAGGGGTTTTATGGTGGAATTGAGTGAGAGATGGAGCTTGATTGAAGGATTAGTGGAGGAAGAGAGAGTGAGGTGAGTTCGGCCAAGCAAGGGAGAGGAAGAAGATGGATTTAATTTTTGGTTCAATTGATTTGTTTTTATCCCTTTAAAATGTTTGTCTAATTCCAATTGGTTAGAATTTTAATTAGTTTATTTATGACATCATGCTTATGTTAGGCTTATGCAATAATTAACTTTTTAAATTTCATTTTCTTTTCTTTCCTTTCCTACACATTTTTAATTATTTTTTATCAATATGTATTCGTATTTTATGTCATATAATTCACTTACTTAAATGGCTAAGTTGGTCCAAAGTCATCTCTGAAGGCGAAATGACCAAAATGCCCTCCGTTTGGCTTATTGAGCCAAAATCGTCTGCACCGATTGATTTAATTTTCCTGGTATTTTCTTAGCAATTTATTATCATTGAACCCTTAATAATCTTTCTCTGGAGTCCCAGAAATTATTTCACAGGTTTCCCCATAGGTTTAGGATTGCTAGCTGAAAAGGGTTGCTAGCTGTCTTTACAGTAGCTTCCCGTTCGGTCACCCATCGCTGGAGCTATGGCTCATTTAACCTTAGTGCATTTCATTTCTAAAATTTTTGTTAAATTTTTCTTACCATTATTTGGGTTATTTATGACTCATCACTCTAGTCTAAATATAGTTTGAGATATTATGGCTGTCCGAACAGATATCTGTCACCGAAATAGTAGAATGTAAGAACTATCTAAAGTGAGGGCATTACAGCTCTTCCCCTCTAACAAAAGTTTCGTCCTTGAAATTTACCTGATGCAAACAGCTGAGGAAACTGCTGCCTCATCGTCTCTTCACTTTCCTAAGTTGCCTCCTCAGTGTTGTGGTGCCTCCAAACACTTTCACCAGTGGGATTTGCTTGTTTCTCAATTCCTTCACTTCTTGGGCCAGGATCTGTTTTGGTTCCTCTTTATATGTCAAGTCCGGTTAGATTTCAATTTCTTCCATAGAGATAACATGTGAAGGGTCTGATGTGCACCTTCTCAGCATAGACATGTGAAACACATTATGGATCTTGTCCAGCTCTGGCGGTAATGCTAGCCTATAGGCCACTAGACCCACACGTTCAATAACTTCATATGGGCCAATGAACCTAGGGCTTAACTTACCCTTTCTTCCAAATCTCAACACCTTCTTCCATGGTGAGACTTTAAGGAACACTTTGTTGCCAACTGCATATTCTATATCTTTTCGCTTCAAGTAGGCATAAGACTTTCGTCTATCTGAGATAACCTTCAAATTGGCTTTTATTAACTTCACTTTCTCCTCAGTCTGCTTCACCAGGTTTGGTCCCACAAGCTTGTTTTCGCCCAACTCAACCCAACACACTAGTGTCCTGCATTTCCTCCCATACAATGCTTCATAAGGAACCATTTGTATGCTACTCTAGTAGCTATTGTTGTATATGAATTCTGCTAGTGGGAGGTATCTGTCCCAACTTCCCTCAAACTCCATAACACAACTCCTCAGCATGTCCTCAAGGACCTATCACATATTTCATATCATTATTATTATTTCAATTTATTATTTGTAATAACTCAATTAGTTTCAAAGTTTACTTGGATTACTCATTCTGACTATCCATCCATCTAAGGATGAAAAGCCATGCTAAAATAGAGTTGTATGCCCAAGGCTTCTTGCAACTTCTCCCAAAATCTGGATGTGGACCTCAAGTCTCCGTCAGATATTATAGAAAATGGGATTCCATGCAGTCTAACTATATCACTAATATACAACTCTGCTAGCTTCTCTAATGAGTAGTCAGTTCTAACAAGCAGAAAATGAGATGACTTTGTTAATCTATCTACTATCACCCATACTGCATCATGTTTCTTTTGGGTGAGTGGTAGACCACTTACGAAGTCCATGGTGACCCTATCCCATTTCCATTTAGGTATGTTTATAGGCTATAATAAACCTGATGGAACTTGATGTTCTGCCTTGACTTGCTGACATGTCAAACATCTAGTTACATAGTCAGCTATGTCCTTCTTCATACCAGGCCACTAGTAGTGAGGTTTTAGATCATGGTACATTTTTGTGCTTTTCGGGTGCATAACATAAACACCATTGTGTGCCTCTTTCAGAATACTAGTCTTCAATTCCCCATCATCTGGTACACACACTCTTTCTTTGTAGTACAAACACCCATTTGCTTTCACCTCATAGTCAGTTTCTTGCCCCTCGGTGATTTTGCCCATAATAGCCATTAGTTTCTCATCTACCTTCTGCCCATCTTGTATCTGCTATAGCAGGTTTGGTCTTACTTGCAACTCAACCAAAATAGCTCCATCATGAGCCAAAGACAGACGAGCATTTAAAGATCTCAGTGCTGTAATGGACTTCTTGCTTAAAGCATCAGCAACTAAATTTTCCTTCCCAAAATGATAGTCAATTACATAGTCATAATCCTTCAGGAACTCAATCCATTGCCTCTGTCTAAGGTTGAGCTCTTTCTAGGTTGGCAAGTACTTTAGACTTTTGTGGTCTATGTAAATGTAGCACTTTTCACCATGCAAGTAGTGCCTCCATATTTTTTATGCAAATACGATCGTTGCTAGTTCTAGATCATGGGTAGGGTAATTCTTTTCATGTGGCCTTAGCTGCCTGGAAGCATAGGGGATCGCTTTCCCTTCTTGCATCAATACACAACCCAACCCATTATATGAGGCATTACTGTAAACCACAAAGTCTTTTCCCAACACTGGCTGTGTTAACACTGGTGCTTCTGTCAACATAGCTTTCAACCTCTCAAAACTGGCTTTACACTTGTCATTCCAGTCAAATTTCACATTCTTGTGTAACAACTTGGTCAATGGAGCAGCTATCAGAGAAAATCCCTTCACAAATTTTCTGTAGTAACCAGCTAGCCCAAATAAGTTTCTGACCTTAATTGCATTTCTAGGAGGCTTCCATTCCATTACTGCTTCAATCTTCTTGGGATGCACTCTAATCCCATCAGCCGATACTATGTGTCCAAGAAAGGAGATCTCACTTAACCAGAAGTCACACTTGGATAACTTAGCATACAGTTTCTTCTCTCTTAGAGTTTTTAGAACAATCCTCAAATGCTCATCATGTTCTTCTATGTTCTTAGAATACACCAGTATATCATCAATGAAGACCATTACAAATCGATCTAAGTATGGATGGAAGATACGATTCATAAGGTGCATGAAAGCTATTGGTGCATTTGTCAAACCAAACGGCATCACCAGGAATTCATAGTGCCCATACCGAATCCTGAATGCAGTCTTAGGCACATCTGCATCCCTTACCCTCAGCTGATGATACCCTGATCTGAGATCAATTTTTGAAAATATGCTTGCTCCCTTCAATTGGTCAAACAGATCATCAATTCTGGGCAATGGGTTTTTGTTCTTCACAGTTACTTTATTTAGCTGCCAGTAATCAATACATAATCACAAAGTCCCATCATTCTTTTTCACAAATAACACCAGAGCTCCCGACGGTGACACACTGGGCTATATGAACCCTTTATCTAGTAACTCCTACAATTGGATTTTCAGTTCCTTTAATTCAGTGGGTGCCATCCTATAAGGAGCAATGGAGATTGGTGTTGTACCCAGCAGTACCTCAATGGCAAATTTCACTTCCCTTTCTGGTGGCAAACCAGGCAGTTCTTCAGGGAAAACATCAGGGAAGTCACTTACATTGGGTATGTCATACAAGTCTAGCTTCGCCTGCCTAGTATCAACCACCTGTGCCAAGTAGGCTTCACAATCTTTTCTCATCAATTACAGTGCAACAGTGGCTGAAATGACATTAGATAGAAAATCTATCCTTTCCCCCAAAACTATTATCTCATTATCCTCAGGAGTTTTCGGTGTAATCCTCTTCAATTTATAGTCCACTATTGCCTGATGATGTGACAACCAATCCATTCCCAAAATCACATCAAACTCATGGAATAGCAATTTAATTAGGTCTGTCGAGAACTCATACCTGTAACACCCCTATTTGCATAGCCTGGTATATTTCACTGTTCCGGTGACTAGAGTCGGTCCGGACAATTAAGGAGATTAGAACCACGCTTAAGACAACTAGAGAAGCCATAAACACAAATAATTAGTAATGTCCAATTAGTTAAGTATAAACAAGAAAAACAGAACATAAGAAGTTAAATGAGCCGAGAGTAACAGCGATGGGTGACCTTCTCGGGAACGACTACGAAGTCATTTTAAACTCAAATTTCGAACCATAAAATGTGGCGCCACAGTCCTTAGGACCCTTATAAATATAGTGGAAAAGAGAAAATCACGAAAAAGAGCTGTTAAGCCAGTCAAATAATTAGGTAAGGGAGCCAGAAGAAATATGGAATTAATTGCAAACCGGGATGAACCAGCGAGGGGCAATTTGATCAATTGACCCCGAGAGCTGACTCCTGACCTAACTGTCAAATAAAATCAAAGAAAATAAAATTTCAGAATCGAGAATTAAATAAAATAACTAATAGAAAAATAAATAGAAAAAAAAAGGAAAATGGAAAAGTCAAAAGGTGATGACATCATGCATGACTTCATGCATGATGCCATAAAAACAATACTTAATATATTTATTTAATTGGGATTTTTGAGTGCTCCATAAGGATAAAAACAAAACAAAAGGAAAAAAAAAATTAAAAAGTCTTCTTCCTAAGCAAAGCTGCCGCCTCCCATCCTTCTCTCTCCCTCACCATTGCAAACCTCCATTAAAGTATCCTTCAAGCTTTGAAACCACCATTAAACCTCAAATCCTTCCATACTTGCTTCACAAAAACTTGATTTAGTCACTTAAGAAGAAGCTTGGTCATCAAAGAAAGAAGAAAAGAAGAGGGAAATTAGAGAATTCAAATTCAAGTTGAGTAAACTGCAATTTCAAGTTTAAATTCTTATTGAATTCATGAATTTAAGTTTATGTGTGGTGAAATTGCATTAGAAATAAAGGAAATTATGCTTAAATAAGGGAAGAGAGAATGTGGCAGCCATGGAACCCTAAGATTTTGATGGTATTTAGTTAGGTTAAACATGAAATCTTGGTGAATAGATGTTAGATATGTGAATTGTATAATTAGATTACATGAATTGTGAAGATTGGACAAACTTAGGGTTTTGGACATTAGGGTTTGGAGACCAAAAATATGAGAAACTTGTAAATGGTGTTTTTGACCTAATGTGAAGTGAGAAATGGTCATTTGTGACCTAATTAAGTGTGTTAGAAGTGTTTAAATCAAAGCCAAATTCGGATTGGGTATGCACCATGACCAAAAGTCAACTTTGAGGGACAAAAAATGAAATTTTACAAGTCCAATTGGTATGGGACCAATTGGGAATGAAAATAGGCACTAAATGACGCAATTTTCTTTTAGGAAGCATGCCCAAAAAGTGACCAAAACCTAGAGAACAAATTGACCAAAGTTAGAAAATTGCAGGCTGCCCTGTATAAACTGACCAAATAAACAGTGTTTGTTCATTTGTCATAACTTGAGCTAGGCAGGTCAAAATGACCTGAAATTTTACCAGTGGTTAGATGAGATATAGACCTAAAAGTTTTATGAAGAACACAAACCAAAATTATGCCATTAACCCAATCAAATTACTGAGCAAATTTGAGTCACTGAATCTGCAGAATTGCAGATTTGCCATATGAACAGTAAAGTTTCAATGGCTATAACTCTCTCTAGAAAACTCCAATTTAGGTGATTCTTGAACCGATGAAAACCTAAGACATACTAGAACATTTCATATAAAGAAAATTATACCAAATTATGGACTTAACTTGATCAAATTGCTAAACGAAGTTGGAGCAATAAATCAGCAGAACTAAATTCTACAGCATGAACAGTAATTGTATTTTGGTTATAACTTGAGCTACAAAACTCTAATTGGAGTGATTCAAAAAGGAGAATAAACTTAAGACAATAGGGAACATTTTCTATGGAGAAATGTTTACCAAATTCCAACAGTAAAAGGACTAATGAAACAGTGCAACTTAGGACTCCAAAACTGAAAATTGGCAATTTTGCCTAAAAGACCTAAGTTTTGAGAAAATGACCAAAACTAAGAAATTTAGTGAACAAAATGTGGTATGTGAGTGAAGTTGGAGTTCCCATACCTATTAAGCCTTAGAAATTCAATAATTTGACTTGAATAGTGCAGTGAATAATAACCCGAAACACAAAAATTTCAGGAACGTCGAGTTTAGCACGTTAGAGTTAAGCAAAAGTGAAGCTAAATTTATTTTGGGTTTATGTTAAGTTCTAGTACTGAAATATTATAAAATTGTGTGTTTCAATTGAAAAGAATACCGGGAAAAACCTGAGGAACCGAGTCGAGGCCAAGAGGTGACTCGCTTGAGGTTTGTGCACAACATCATTATGCTTTAAAATTGATTGATTAAGTGAATGAAATATGCATTTTACTTTTGCTTTGAATTGTTGCAAGTATTGTGACCCTATTTATGATGTTTTGATTTAAATTGTGAAAGTTACTGTGTATATTTGAAATGATAATGTTTAGCAAATTGTTAAGATAAATTTTGAAACCACAGTGTCATGACCATATATTTGAACACCTCACTAGCACGACTAGTGGGGGTAATTAGTTTCGAATTTTGATTCCTTCTCTGGAGAAGTGTTGAGGTGTGCCAGTAGAATAGGATGTGAATGGATATCCATATATTTGAGCTAGCTAGCCTTGTGATGTGACTTCTCTTTAGCCTCTGGCTATTGAGATTCTATTTGTTTCGAATGGCATGATCTAACTGTGGGTTTTATGAAATGTGATTTGATATTTCAAAATGAAATTGTTTGGGATTAAAATCTCATAATACATGATTTGTATTTAATACTCATGTTCAGTCAAATTTTTGAATAAATGTGATTTAAATTCTGCATAAAGATTATTATAGTATGTTGTGCACCACTGAGTCCTAGTACTCAGCGATAGCTTCTATTGCTGTCGCAGATACAGAGACTAGAGGAGCAGCAGACTGAGCTACTGAGGTATGAGGAGCCATCAGCTTGAAGTTATCGGGTATAATTTATATCCTGACTATAAATATTTCTTTTGATGTATGTATTGCACATAAATATATGGACATGTAAATTCTGTCTTGAGCAGCTTGTATAAAGCTTGTGTAAAGTTTGTAATAAATTTTAGTTGAAGTTCTCTTAATGTAAATTTTGTAATGATGTATATAAATTGTTTTGTCCTTAATGAAATATGAATGAAACTATTTTATTTAATTTGAATGAAATAGATTGCTAGTATTTTGATGATCATTGGATAGTGAATTTGAAATTTGAAAGTTGATAAATGTGTTGAGAAATTGATTGAGATTGAGTATGAATTTGAAGCAGTGGTTGAAAAATTATTGAAAGTGCTTTTTTTTTTTTCAGGTATTTGAAGAACTGTTTTCTCAAAATACAGATGGAACTCTGGCAAAATTTTTATAAAATTTGCGGAAAAATAGAATGGGCCAAAAATTTTATCTAGTTTCCAACTTCAATTAAATGTTTTAAACACCTATTAGAAAATGCTCACCACTTATCAAAAGTAAGAAAATTATTTTAAAATCCCTTGTAGGGTACTTAATGAGTTATCGGTAGGTAAAGTTCGATAGTTTATTAGGTATTTTATGGGATCATGTTATGCCTTATAGAGGGGTAAGGTGTGACATATTTTAGTGGTATCAGAGCAAAATTTTTGAAGTATGTTTTAACTTGAGAATTTGTGTCTTTTCTTTGTTAAGTACAACTGCTCAATGTCCATATTTGTTACATATAGTGCATTACATCATAAATATGAACTAACGGAGGGAAATCTCCTTATGTTACTTGTTCGAGAGATACCCTAACTTCAGACTAAAATAGAAGAAAGGGATCGCTCAGTTGAGCAATATGTTGAAGTTGAGGCATAAGGGGAAGCCCCAGCTCTACAAAACATCAGTGGATCAGTAGCACCAGCCCCACAAATGTCGCAGTTTCCTGCACAATTCTCACAGTAGATGGCTACGATGTTTCAACAGATGGCTAGGGGTATGCCTACTCAAGTTCCACCCCAGACACCTGTTACACAACCACTGCCTCCAGCCAGGCAGAATGATAAATTATTGAAGCATGGGGCTACAGAATTTAAGGGTACAATGGACCCTTTAGAGGCAGAGCTATGGCTCAAAAGAATGGACAGAGTATTTAAGAAGTTGCTGTGACACCCCTTACCCGGCTACAGTGTAGCCGAGCAAGTTATGCCATTCAGTGTGCCGGAGCACTCTATTTTATCTTAATTCATTTTTATCGTAGTTTTGAATATAACTTGTGAAATATAATTCATTTATTGAAATTGTAATTTATTTGAGGTTCCGAAAATTTTAAAGAAAATCCAGTAGTCTGGCTAAAAATGGAGAAAACAGTTCTTCGGAACCTGTGAAAAACACTTCTAATAATCATATTCATCTATTCACAAACTCCAATATCAAAATCTCAATATTTTTCAACCATTCGTTTCTCAATCATTCATCACATTTGATAGTCATGTAACAGTCACAGATCAATATTCACTTTTCCATTTACAAACACAATTTTGCATTATTTACATGAAAATCAAATTACATTTCATATGTTCATTTACACATGAGAAAATAAAATCAATTACAAAATACCAAAATGACACCTAGTGTCCTACCAATGCACTGCAGACGGTGAGGTGACACAGACACTATGCAGAACTGTGAACGGCCTTACTCAATCTGTGGTCTACTGAGCCCTCTGTCCAAATCTTCAGTACCTACGCGTTGCAAAAGCGACGCGTTAAGCATAAAGCTTAGTGGTGCCAATAATACAAGAAAATATAATATGCAAATAAAAATAATAATTTCCTTGCTATTGTGTTCATAAGAATTGACTAATTACTAACTTATTGTTTAGTCGAGGGCTAATCATGTTTTATGATATTAACTTCTTCATGCCTTTCGTTAATTTTTTTTTTTTCTTCATGATCTTGAGCTTCCTTGTATTTTTGTAATCATTCCTGATACTTAATTTTCGTATTTTCTTTAATACTCAGTTCACAGTTATGCTTTTCCATTCATTTGGTTGCCCAAGTAACCTATACTGGATGACTGGACTGGATAACGGGTCATTGGCACTGGGCACCGCGGTGCCTCGGGCCGTCATACCATGGGACACAGAACGTCAACCATGTATGCAAGATGGCTAAAAGCCATGATATCACATAATCGGGCATAAAAGCCATGAATACGGGCATAAAGCCATGAATACAGGCATAAAGCCTTTCACAATACTGCTAAAACAATACCCTATTGGCATGCCAAACTATCCAAACCACTCTTGTTAGGTATACTAGGGCACATAATATCATTAAATGTTCATAAGTTTTATTATTTCATTTTATGTTCCAATTATCGTTCATAGTATTTTAATTTTATTTATAGTAGAAGCATAAATCTTCAAATCTCATTTTTATATAATTTATGCATTCATCATACCATTCACGTTAATTGCAATTTACATCAATCGATTTTCATGTACCATTTGTACATCGAAATATTTCCATTTCTCTCATGATGAGAGCAATTAACCCATTTACACATCCATGTGATTCATATAATCGTTACAATATTTATATGAATTAGTATTCACATTATTACCTCTCATGTACCAATTTTTGTACAAGGTATTATAATCCTATTTGAAACAAAGACGTAAATCCTAATGATAACTTTATCTCATTTATACTCTAAACAATCCATTTGTGTTAATTACATTTTATATTTCAAGTTGTATTACTTATGTAATATGTGTCATTTTGTTTACTATTCACCTTACTAGTCAACCAAAATGTTGACTTTTTCATACACAATAAATTTATTGAACCTAAGTTCTCCAAGATACCACATTTTGCATTTAAAACTTGTTGGAATTGAGCACCCATACCATTTCTAAACTTAAAACCAAGGGAAACAAAATTTTCAGCTTTTGAAGCTTAATTTTACTATTCCATTAAACACTGTTACAATGGGAATTTGAGGAAATGGTAAACATGAAAGTTGTTCCTTATTTTGTCTAGTTGAATTTCTTTTTTTGAATCACTCCATTTGGAGTTTTGTAGCTCAAGTTATGGCCAAAATAAGTTTACTGTTCCTGCTGAAATTTTGGGTTTTGGCAGATTTTGGTCCAACTTTGGTCAGTAATTTGACCAAGTTAAGTTCATAATTTGGTCTAACTTTCTTTATATGAAATGTTCTACCATGCCTTAGGTTTCCATCGGTTCAAGAATCGCCTAAATCCGAGTTTTCCAGAGAGAGTTATAGCCATCCAAACATTACTGTTCAAATGTAAATCTGCAGAGTTGCAGGTTTGATAACTCAACTTTGTTCAATAATTTGAATGGGTTAATGCCATAATTTGGGGTGATGTTCTTCATAAAAGTTGTTTGTCTATATCATATCTTGTTGCTGTAAACATTTCAGGTCAATTGACCAACTCTACAGTGAGTTATGGCCAAATGAACAGTTACTGTTCATTTGGTCATTTCTGCAGGTGCTGTTGCAGGGTATCCGGATTGGGGCCAACTTTTGGTCCACTTGCTTTGGTCTTTTGGGCATGGTTTCTTCAGCAAAAATGTGCCATTATAAGCCTAGTTTCATGTCCAATTGGCCAAACACCAATTGGACCAACACAGCCCAAGATATGGCAGTCCAAGTGGACTGAAATTTCAGTCACCCTACTGCACTTACAAGGCAGCCTACTCATTCCCTTTGCCATGCTACATTTCAGTCCAAATTATGGTCAACTTACCTAAAATGGTCATTAATTGACCCTTATAATGTTCTTTCACAATTTCATAAGCTAAATCCAAGTTTCACACCTCAAAACCCTAATTTCCATTATAAATTTTCACAACTACCTTAATTAATCACTTTCATTCCTTACATATATATATATATATATATATATATATATATATATATATTTTAAACATACTCTCTAGTTCACTCTGAGTCCATCAAGACACTCAATCATGTTCCTTCTTTAGGGCTGCCAAAAATCATGGTGGACATACGCATAACTTTTATTCATTTAAGTTACAAATTCATACTTGTTTCAAGTCTCTAGCATGGGATTAAAGAGTTTTAAGTATATATGTGCACTAACCTCTTGTAGGGCAGAATTTTCCCAAGTTAATCTTCACTTTCTTTCCCTTTCTAGGCTACCAAACACTTCCCAACAGGTAGAGACAAGTTTTTAGTGAAGGGACTTAGGGTTTTGGGGTGAGGAAAGCATGGAAATTGAAGCTTTAGAAAGTTTGTTAATGGAGGAGTGAGGGAGGAGGTGAAAAACGTTTTTGAAGGAGAAGAAGGGATGATGTTTGCTTTTCAATTCTTTGGTCTCTTTTGACTCTTTTTATTAGTTAATTTGATGGTTACTTAATTGTGATTGGTGGATAATTTTAAATGACATCATAATATGTCATAATTGGCATTTTATTGTATTTTCTTTTCTCTTCTTCTCTACTCACTTTCAATTAATTTTTTATCAATATTAATTCATATTTTATGTCATAATAATTATTTACTTAACTGGATAAGTCGGCCAAAAATCACCTCTGAAGGCGAAATAACCAAAATGCCCTCCGTTTGGCTTAACGGGTCAAAATTGTCTGTACCGATTGTAAAATTTTTCTAAATATTTTCTTGTCATTCTAATGCCATAGGAACCTCAATGACCCTTCTCTGGAGTCCCAAAAATTATTTTATAATTTTTCCCTCGGGTCTAGGGCTCCTCGTTGCGAGAACCGTAACTTCCCTCTGGTTACCCATCGCTTGGGCACCGGCTCATTTAACTTGGTTGTATTTTATTTCTAAAATTTTTACTAAATTTTTTTTTATTAATATTTGAGTTAATTATGGTTCGTGACTTTAGTTTAAATATTTTTCCGGACGTTCTAGCTGTCCAGACCGACACCAGTCACCGGAACAGTAGAATGTACGGAGTTGCTACAGTGAGGGTGTTACAGCTGCACTGCCAAGATGAACTGAAGTTTGAGTATTCTGTGTCTCTACTGCAAGGGGATGCGTATGATTAGTGGAAGACCATCCCCCACAGCTTGGCTGAACCACCAGTGCTAACCTGGGATGACTTCATCAGAGAATTTAGACAAAAATACATCCCAGATGCATATGTTGATCAGAAACTGCAAGAATTTTTAAGTTTGAAATAAGGGAATAGATCGGTGGCAGAGTATGAGAGGGAGTTCTCCCGCTTAAGTCACTATGCAGGGAGTCTCCTTACTACCAGTAAGGCAAGGTGCAAGAGATTTTAGATGGGTTTGAAGCCCAGTATAAGGATGCAAGTTGTGGGATTCCGACACAGCAACTGCTCAGAACTTATGTCTTAAGCACTTAAGCTGGAAAAAATTGAATCAGAAGCAACCCCAGTGAAGGAAAAATCAGAGAGAGCCGAAAAATCAGAAAAAGACAAGGGGGAAAAGTTAGTAGAACAGAGTTCTGGTGGTACCTTTAGAAAGAAAAAGAAGTTTAGTGGACCCAGCTGGGGTCGAGGTGGAAGATTTGGTAGGGGCAGATTTTTCGGACAGAGACCCCTTAGGTCTGATCAGCAATCAAGCAGGGGTTCACATTCTGCCTGCCCCTGTGAGACTTGTGGCAAGATTCATGGGGGGGAGTGTTATTGGGCCACTGGAGGCTGCTTTACTGTGGAGGCAAGGATCATTTAGCAAGAGACTGCACTAGGTGAAGTTCGATAGTTCATTAGGTATTCTACGGGATCATGTTATGCCTTACAGAGGGGTAAGATGTGACAATACCCTTGAATCCTCAATAGAAAACCTTTGTACACTTTATTCAGTACCACGGTTTAGCCTAGTGGATTAGTAACTAGACTGTCTTGGTCACTTTCCTCTACTTGTATTCCCCTTTCTACGGGTAGCATGATGCATATGTATAATTGGGTGGATCCCAGATCCATCAATGCATGTACAGATATGTTGTAGAGGGAGAATATACCCTGATGACATCTAGAGCGTCCTACTCCTCCTAAGCTCTCATGGCATACGCCCTTGCAGGTGCCTTGGCCTCTGGCCTCTCAACTAACTCTATTGTCGGCCTCTGTGATGTACCAGCTACCTCAGCCTTACCTCTGTGATGTACAATTTCTTCTTCAAGTTACTCCTACTCTTTTGGTAACTCTACTGGTAAGTCATCTTCAAAGGAATTTTGTTCTTCAGGCTCAACTTCTTCAATAGCTTCAAATTCCCATGAAGCTTCTTCATTCTCCCAATTTTGTTCATTTGTTTCGTCCTTATAAAGTGTTAGCTCATTGTTCATAATAAGGTTGTCAAAAGCTATCGCCTCTTCAAGTCCCACTCCCTTCTCTAATTGCAGCTCAAATGGTTGGTGTGAAATATTATATTGATAGATGTCTGGAGGGTATTAGTGACTCCAACCCTATAATGAAGGATCCCAATGCCAATGGTAATCAAAATCTGCCATGTCATTCAATAAGTGAATGGCATCCTCATGGTTTCTTTGAAGAACATAATCACCGGTAGCCCAAGCTCCATAATCTACCCAATTCCTTGTCACTTCATTTAGACCATTGTAGAAATTGAGAGTGAGTTCATAATTTGAAAGGCTATGATTGGCAAATTGCTCTACCAATTCATTTAATCTTCTCCAAGCATTATAAAATGGTTCATTGTGTTATTGAATAAAACTTGTGAAGACTTGTTGATGAAACATCTCAATGTACCTCACAAGAAAAACAAACAAAAATAAAATTAGACAAGAAATAAACTATAAAAAAAAATAAGAATGTCTAGAGTAATCAAATCATTAATCATTCAATATCAAGCACGGGTCCCTGGCAACGGCGCCAAAAACGTGTTTGCTGGTTTTACAACCACCGCAAGTGTACGGATCGCTAACAAGTAATAAAGTGATGAGTAGAGTATCGTTCCGATGAGGACCGTGTTGAGTACCAAACTATAGTGATTTTAATTATCTAGACGATAGAATTGTAGAGAAATAATGATTATATCTAAATTGAAAGAAATAAAATCTAAATAATTAACTAAAATAAAATACTAATGGATAAAGGCATTCTAGAGCTAGGGGTTCACACTTCAATCAATTATAGAATCAATCTAATTTGTTCAATAAATGGGAGATTATTACTTTGATGGAAATTAATCCTAAGTTATCTAAAATCCTCTCTTAAGGCACTCAAGGTGTATTTTATTTAATATAAACCCTACTTTCGTGGTGATTAAATTAATTAAAACTCTTTAAGATCTTTGATTAATTTTGGAACTCCACAAAGGTCATCAGCCTATCTCTAGGTTAGATTTCCTAAGTTTAAAATCCCGATTTTCTAATATTAATCTTCACCTTTCAGTCCTTCAATTAATATTTGTAATCAATACTAAGTGGTTGCCAACACATAGCATGCATTAAGATCATAAGAGTTGAATCAAAGAATAAAATACCCAATGTATTAAATAAAGTCAAACCAGATCCATAATGAAATTGAGTGCTACACCCTAACCCTAGAATAAAGAACCTACTCACCCATGGTGAGTTTTACAATCAAGCTTATAAAAAGATAAAGATAAGACATGAGAAGAAAATAAAGTGAAAGAACCCAGAAAGAGAGTTGCAACCTTGGACTTTTGGAACTTCAGCTGAAAATCCCTTAGAGAAATCTTGTAGATCTTATTTTCTCTCTTACCTCCCTTGAAGTTGATGTGCATCCTTGAATGTAAATCGGCTCCCCTTGAATGTAAATTCTGTTCTTGGATGTAAATTCTCTCCTCCTCTCAATTCTTGAATTGTTCTATTTATATCTAGTATAAAAAACCTAATTTCAGAGTCCTAGAAGCATTAGGAGTCCATCCAGATCAGGTTGGAGTGAAGAAAAGTCGCATTAGAATTATTGTCAGGGGACTTTACATGGCCCGTGTAGTGTTACATGGCTCTGCCCCGTGTAACTTTTTGTCACTTAATTTTTCACGTTTTCTTCAATCTAGAGAGTTACACAGGGTCTAGGAAGTTACACGGGGCAAGTTACATGGTCCGTGTACTTTTGTTTCTCCATTGGCTATCTAGCTTTCTTCTGGCAGAAAGTTACACGGGTCTGAGCTTGGCTTACATGACCCGTTTACTTTGTATTAACAACAATACTCAATCCCTTGACCTCTTCAAGCTTCCTTTTGCACTCCAATACTATGGGGCTTTACCCAAACACCTATTTTGAAGGAAATGATGCTCTGATCAAGACCAATCAATCCGTAGGATTCATTGGCCACACCCTCTTGAGTTCAAATTCGATTGTTTTTTAGGGTTTTGAGGCATTTTTCTGTATTCTTCACGTTTTGACCTCCAAATCTCTTCCAAACTCGTCTTTGATTCTAGAACCACATAAAAACACCTGATAAAATATAAAAATTAATGAATTGAGTTGGATTAACATGTTTTCTAAAATAATAAAGAAGACGCATAAAAATAAACATAAAAGGATACTAAATGCTAACAAAATGCAATGCATGTTAGCCTTAAATATCTATATAATTTGATGCAATCAATAACTCTGGCCATTTGTCTGAAAAGCTCGACCATTTGTTAAAACATGGCCTGCAGAGGCTGTGCAGGTGCCTCTTATGCTAGTGGAGCAAGTTCCCCCCTACCTCTAGCTTCTGTCATGGGTGGAGCATGACTCTCCACCTCTTCATCAACTACTCTCTGTGAGGTTAAGTCCATATCCTAACCAAAACAATCAAAGACAAACAGATCTGCATTAGTGTCACCTCAACTTTTACAAATGCAATGCAATGGTATGCGCTCTATCTAGACCTAGAAATGCCTAAACCGTGCTCTGATACCACTAAATGTGACATCCCTTACCCGTCTACAGTATAGCCGAGCAAGACATGTCACACAGAGTGCCGGAGCATTTTATCTTATTTTATTATAATTTTCAAATTCTTATATTATTGATTAAAAACTTTTAGGTGAAATTTCTAACATTTATGTCATTCATTGAAATTTTGATTAATTCTGGATTTTCGCAATTTTTGCAGAAAATCCGGCAGAGTACCGGTTATAAATTGGAAAAATAGTTCTTCTGAACCTATTAAAAACACTTCCAATATATTCTTCAAATCTCAACTCCAATGAACATCAACACAATTTCTTAATTTATCAATATTTCTCAAACTCAATTTCATACATTTTATTCATCATATATATTTGAGCTCAATTCACAAAGGAATACTCAAATTTATTCATTAACAAAAATTACAGATAATTACATTAATCTATAAATACATGAATTTATCATTTACAAGATAAAAATTAAGGTCTAGCACAAAATGCAAAATACAAAATACAAAAGAAGCCTAAAAGTCCTACCAAAGATGCACTATAATGGAGGTGACTCTGGACTCACTGCAAATCTGAATGATCACCAAGTCTGAGGTCTATTGGGCTCTCTATCGATGTCTCCATACCTACGAGTGGCAAACAACGACACGCTAAGCAATACAGCTTAGTGGTGCCAATATAAAATAAAAATAAACTAAAATAAATAAATATGCAGACATTTTATTGATATTTTATGCAACCTAAAATTTTGGAAATTATTAATAATATTATCAATTTGGCACTTTTGGTAATAATTTATTAAAACTTAATTTCGTTGCCCAAGTAACCCATGCAATTTGACAGAACTGGATAAACGGGTAAACTGGCATTGGGTACCAAGTACCTCGGGCCATCACACCATCGGTCACAAAGTGTCTCCAGGTGTGCAACATGTCACACCCTACCCCTCTGTAAGGCATAACATGATTCCGTAGTATACCTAATGAATTACCAACTTCATCTACTGATAACCCATTAAATACACTACAAGGGATTTTAAACCTTTTCTTACTTCATTTTAGAGTGGTGAGCACTATTTACAAGTGTTAAAAAAATTTTTGAACTGAAGTGAAATAGCTAACACATTTGAAGAATTAACAATTTTTGCAAAAATTTTAGCAGAGTGCCCTCTGTATTTTGAATAAAGCAGTTCTTCAAAAACCTGTAAAAAAGTACTTCAATTATTTTGTTCAATCCCCAAACTCCAATATTTAATCAACACAAAAAGTTTCTCAACAATCATCAACTCCAATCCACAATGATTTTCCAGTGTTTACAAAAGCTAAGATAAAAGAAATATATCACAAATTTTACAAGCCAAAATAATTCACAATTTATTTTACAACTTCAATGTACAATTTTAATTTACAACTGCTCAAAACCAAGAACAATATATACATACAGTGAACATACATTATAATACAAAATGCAAAATATGGTGTACTCAATATACCCGATGATCTCTCAGTGTAGTACTAGCAGCCTAGTCTGCTGCCCTGCTAGTCTGTCTACCTGCGACAGCAATGAAAAGCTATCGCTGAGCTAATGTCTCAGTGGTGCACAACATTAACCAAATACAACTTTAAATCACAAATCATAAGTCATATAAATAGTGGATACTTAAAATCATAGTTAAATTCAAAGACAGTGAATGTCAATAAGAATTTAAACTCCATTTCACAATATCACAATAATTATCAATAAATCACACACACAGCTTAATCATGTTCCAAAGTTCAATTCATCCCAAAAGCCGATGGCTAGTGAGGAATAACATAGCTAGCTAGCAATAATATGAGTACTCATTCTATTCATCCTCAACAGGCACACACCTCAACACTTCAGCAAGAGAGGGAATTCAATTCGTCCCATTAGACAAGCTAGCGAGGAATTCAATCAATATACGCGATAGCTGTGGTTTCAAACCATTTACAATGCTTTTCAATCAATAAGTATCCATCAAATATCATTCAAACAATTTCTCACATTTTAAAACAATAATATACAAATAGTCATAAATTATTTCAACTGAAAAATTCAAAAGAAATAACTATTGTGCACAAACCACTGATAACTGTCTCTTGGCTCTGACTCAGTGTTTCCTTCCCTTTCCTTGAGTCTTTGCTAACTAAAACACATAATTTGAAGTGTTTTAGTACTCATTTAAACCGTCTCTAACAATAAGGCTTAATACTTAATTTATTGAATTCTATTATTTCCTTAGTCAACCTAAGATGTTGACCCTCGATGCAGTCTAGGTGAATTAGGTTTTAATGTTACCAATGTGTCATATTTAATAGCCTTTTAGTATTGGTACATGTTACCCAATTCATTTTTATGTATAATGCATTTTATTGCAATTTGTCGGATTCCGGTCTACTAATTTGACCTAGCCGGATGACCTAGTTTCCTCAGTTTTCGGGTTTCGATCAAAACTACAAACTTGTAGGTCTATGTCTTATTGCACAGGAGGCAAAATTTCAGGTCATTCTGAGTTGTGTAGACCAAGTTATGGTTAATCTACCAATGCTAGACAGAATGTATCAAAATGGTCACTTTAGGTCATTTTTAGGTCACTTTTGGTTCGGCCAGTTTTTGGACCTGAACTTGTGCAAGCTATTTGGCTTGGTTTTGGCCATTTCTGGGCCTTTGTGTCTTCATAAGAATTGTAGATATATGTCTCAACTATTCATGGTAAAAATTTCAGATCAATTGGACTTGTTTTGAGTGAGTTATGGCTAAAAAACTAACTGCTGCCCAAATGGTTAATTTTCAGATTTTCAAAGCACTAATCCGGATTTGGTCATTTTTCAAGTCACCTTCTAGGTAGAATTTTGGTAAGCTTCCTTCATGAAAGTTGGCACATTTTGTGCCTAGTTTCACCTCCAATTGGTCTCATACCAATTGGAGCCACACACTTAAGGTTCTAAGCTCAAAACATACACTACCCTATTGTACATTATTCACCCTTTAACAATTACATATCCTATGCTTACCAAGTCACTCTTCCATGTCATTTCTGGTTTGTACCATAACATAAACACATTTAGAAACTCATTTTTGGTCATTTTGGTAGCTTACAGCCATTCTCCATATGCACATTATAGTACAGAATTTTCCAAGTCCACTTACAAACAATTTAACCACATGACATAGCTCATTTACATGTCCAAACTCAAACCTTTATACACATATACATGCTGCCATAACAAGTACCATAATTCAACAATATAATTCCACAAACCAAACCATGAAACAACACATTTTGATTTACATTTCAAAGTTGCCGATTTGTACATCTCTCCAATTAGCTTCTAAGCTTCCAAAATCAAGTGTACTATCACATACATCTAGTATACATTATCCAATTTATTCCTACACACATAAATACTTACATCAACACTTTAAACTATCATTTACATGCAAGGAAAAACTACTCTTATTGAAGCTCCATGGCTATAAAAAATGTACCTCTCCCTTAACCCATCAAACTTCAAAAATCCTTCCACAAATCAACTACCCATAACATGCATTCAAGGTTTAATGAAACAATAATAAAAAATACATACTTACCACTTTTAAAATTCTTCAAAACCTTCACTAAACTTCTTAAAATTGCTATCTAAGTCTTCCTTGTGATGTGGGGAGCAAGGTTAATGAAGGAACTTAGGGGAAAAATGGTTTAAACAAGCTTGCATGAAGTTTGGGAAAAATCGGCCATGGAGGTTTCCTTTCAAGAGCATTTTGGCTGGATTTTGGGAGGTTGAAGAAGATGAATTATTTATGTCCAAAATATGCTTAGTGGTCCACTTAATGGAATGAGTGGAGCACTAAGTGAAGATTAAATGTTTATTTATTCTAAAATTTCCAAATTCCATATTTAACTCCTATCTTTTGCTATTTAAACTATGTACCACCAATTTAATTTTTCATGACATTTTCCAAGTGTAAAATCATTTATTTTTAATGGAAATTTAGGTCAAAAGACAACTCGAGGTGTCAAATGACCACAATATCCCTGTTCGGGTTGCATTCCTGATTTTTCGGTAACACCGAGTTTTGTCATTTTCTCGATTTCTCGTTTTTCTTTGTACTAATTATTTAATTTTTCTTTAATATTTCTAATGATATTTACACTTCAATAGACATTTATTTAAGTTATAAAAATATTTTACAGGGTTCCCTGCGGTCTAGGGCTAGTCAACGGTCCACGCCGCAACTTCCCGGTGCGATCACCCATCGCTAGGGTTCTCGGCTCATTTAACTTGGTTACATTTCATTGCTATTATTTTTCCTTTGCTTTTCTTGTATTTTCTTTGCTTGTATTTCATTATTTTATGTCTCTTCATCCATAACTAAGTGTAGTTCTAGGCATCCTAGCTGTTCGGACAACATTGGTCATCGAAATAGTAGAACGCATTACCGAACATAGGGGTGTTACACAACAGAACAGCTAATAAACCGTAATAAGCAATGGGCACAAGGCCAAGTGTTTCAAGTATGGCAAAATGGCTATAGGCCATAACATCACAGAATGGCACAAAATGCCATAAATCACAAAATGGCATAATGCCATATGTAGTACTGCTATAAGAACCCTATTGGCATGCAAACCTATCCAAATCAATCATACTAGGCGTACTAGGGCATATTACAAAGTTAATTATGTAATTCATTGCATTTGATATTTAGGAGTTACTAGTTAACTTGCTAGTCAACCAAAATATTGACTTTTTCATAATCAATGGGCATGTTAGTTCTAATGACACCAACATACCACATTTTGGATATTATATGTATTGGTATTAGTTGCCAAATTTAATTCCAAGCCCTATGGACATTATCTTAAATTTTCAGTTTTGGTTCACCTAAGTTCACTGTTCCATTAGGCCTTTTTACAGTAAAAATTTGGCTATACTCTCTCCATCAAAGTTATTCCTTATTGTGTATTCTTTAATTCTCTTTTTGAATCACTCCATTTGGAGTTTTTTTAGCTCAAGTTATGCTATTTTCTGTAAGGCTAGCTGGATTGATCTTTACCCAGAATTTCTGGGTAGAAAATGGTTCTGCCAGTTTTGACATCCTGAATTTGGCTAGCATTTCAGATGGGTTATGATAAAATTTTCATTTATGTTCTTCATGAAAGTTGTTCTAAATTGTCTAAGCTTTCCATCAACATAAAAATCAGGTCAATTAGACATTTCTACACCGAGTTATGACCATTTGAACAAACACTATTTATTTGGTCAATTTTTAAGTTCAGCTTATGTATTACCCGGATTGAGGCAATTTTTAGGTCAACTTAAGTTGGGTTTCTGGGCAGGGTTTCTTTACCAAAAATGTTGCATTATGTGTCTACTTTCACTTCCAATTGTCTTTGCACCAATTGAAGCTACACAAGTCTAACTAGTGTTGCCCAAACACACTGGACTCCAAGGGTCCAGATTCACAACCACAAGGCAGCCTGCCAATTCTCCAATCCAAAACCATAATTCACTTCATTTTGTGGCCAAACCTTACCAAATGGTCACTAATTGACCATTAAAATGTTCATTCACCATGACATAAGAAAAACCCTAACTTTGCTTAAAACCCTAATTCCCAAATTCCAATTCTTGCACTAACTTACAAGTCAATGTTCTAAGTATTAAATTCATGTCAAGGGGTCTCCAAATTCCATTTACAATTTAAATAATCATCAAAACCCTAACAATCCCATGGCTACTAAAATCTTGGGGGGTACATACATATAAATTTCATACTATTTTCTTACAAATTCAACTTAAATCATGTCCCTAAAGAAGAATTAAGAGAGAAAGATGAAAAATTGGACACTAAGCTCTTAATAAGCTAATTCCAACTTGCCAAACTTCTTGTTTTTCTCCTTCCTTTTGCTGCCTCAAGTTTTCTATAGATGCAAGGAGAAGTTTTAATGAAAGAGACAAGGGGTTTTATGGTGGAATTGAGTGAGAGATGGAGCTTGATTGAAGGATTAATGGAGGAAGAGAGAGAGAGGTGAGTTCGACCAAGCAAGGGAGAGGAAGAAGATGGATTTAATCTTTGGTTCAATTGATTTGTTTTTATCCCTTTAAAAATGTTTGTCTAATTCCAATCGGTTAGAATTTTAATTATTTTATTTATGGCATCATGCTTATGTTAGGCCTACGTAATAATTAACTTTTTAAATTTTATTTTCTTTTCTTTCCTTTTCTACTCATTTTTAATTAATTTTTCATCAATATTTATTCATATTTTATGTCATCTAATTCACTTACTTAAATGGACAAGTTGGTCAAAAGTCATCTCTGAAGGCAAAATGACCAAAACGTCCTCCGTTTAGCTTATTGAGCCAAAATCACCTGCCAATTGATTTAATTTTCCTGGTGTTTTCTTAATAATTTATTATCATCAAACCCTCAATAATCTTTCTCTGGAGTCCCAAAAATTATTTCATAGGTTTCCCCACAGGTTTAGGGTTGCTAACTATCTTTATAGTAGCTTCTCATTAGGTCACCCATCACTGGAGCTACGACTCATTTAACCTTAGTGCATTTCATTTCTAAATTTTTTCCTAAATTTTTCTTACCATTATTTGGGTTATTTATGACTCCTCACTCTCGTCTAAATATAGTTTCAAATATTCTGACTGTCCGGATAAACATCTGTCACCGAAACAGTAGAATGTATGGACTATCTAAAGTGAGAGCGTTACATAGAGAATTCGGCCAGCCATCGTATGGTGAGGCCTTGTTATGTTTTAATCCAATTAAAGATGTATACAAGCTTAAATGAGTAGGTAGAGGTGATTAGTATGCTTGAATCACATAAATTATGACATTTAAAGAATTAGGGTTTCTGGTGGTTAAGGTTTTGAATGAAATTGGGGATTTTCAAGAATTGATGACCAATTGATGTTTTGATGCTCAATTTTGGTCATTTAGTAAGTTTTGAATTGTGAATTGATAATTGGAATTGAGTTGAGTTGTAGATATGGAATTGTGGAATTCTAGATTAATGAGTCCAACTAGGTTAAAATGCCATAAGTTGAATTGTGTTGCTCCAATTGGTGTGAGGCCAGTTGGAGATGAAATTAGGGTCATAATGCGACATTTTTTGTCAAGAAACCTTGCTCAAAAAACGACCATAAGTTGGTCTAAAATTAGGTTGAATCTAGAATTGGTGTTCTGATTTTCGGCAGAAATGATCAAATAAACAGTACATGTTCAAATGGTCATAACTTTGCGTAGAGAGGTCCAAATAACCTGATTTTTGAACCATTTGAAAGCTTAGACATAGTAGAAAAACTTTCTTGAGAATGCAAACTCAAATTTTGACCATAACCTATTCAAATTGCTAACCAAAGTTAGGTCATCAAAGCTGCCAGAACTAAATTTGCCCAGAAATTTGGAAATGGATCGATCCGGCCAGTTATGGTAAAAATGCCATAAGTTAAGTTACAAAACTCCAAATGGAGTGATTCAAAAAGGAAATTAAAGTAGACAAATTAAGGAAGTTTAGCCAAATTGCCACTATAGATTGGTCCAATAGAATAGTAAACATTGGAGACAAAAATTGAAATTTTGAAATTTCTCCTAATAAGCCTTGAATTGCAATTGGCAACCAATGCCAACAAAATTGTGACTCAAAATGTGGTATGACCATGCGTTTAGAAATGATATACCTATTAATTATAAAAAAGTCAACATTTGGCATGAATAGTAAAGTGAATAGTAATCGCAAATGCACCGAATGCAAAGAACTCAAACCTTATAAGTTTTTACGAGCAAATTAAGTATGCAACAATTTAATTATTAGATTAATTAGTAGAATTGATTTGGATGGGTATTGAAACACTTTAATTATGTGTTTCAGTTGAAAAGGAGCCTCCCAAGGAAGGAAAGGATTAAGTTAAGAATAGAGAAGTCAAATAAGGTTTGTGCACAACTAACTCTTTTAATTGTTTTTCACTTTGAAATGGATTTGAATAAGTTTATATAAATGTTTTATGGTTCTCATTGCATTGAGAGCTTTAAATTGTTAAATAAAATTTGTATGAACCAAATATGATTTTTCCTATGCATCTAAAGAATTATTTACATTTTTTCAAAAATTGTAAATTATGAAATGACTTTATATTATGGAAAGGCAGATGTTGGCCCTTGTTTTCATTGTAGTAATTGGGTGGGCCGGTATTTGAATGTCTTTAGAAGTGTTTTGCGAACTTGATGTGTTGCCAACCTTGTGCATGAATTTACTTTACTTGAATGTGTTTATTGATTTTATAAATGTATTTTGTGAATGAAATTTCTTTAAATATGTTTTGAAACTATAGTTGACATTGTGGTATACTTTGTATTTCTCATTAGCTTATCTAGTGAGATATCTCCTCCACTTATTGGGGTTGAGTTCCTTCCTCTCTGGCTTGCCAGTTGAGGAATAGTTTGGATGAGTACTCATTTATACTAGCTAGTCTTTGTTCCTCCCTTTAGCCTTGATTATTGGGAGAGTTTGCTTTATCATGGTGTACAACACGGCATTGATTGTGAAATTTTGTGTCATGGGTCCAACTGTGTGAATTATTGGCGACACCCTTAATTTATGCATACTTTGATAAAACGTGATCGAAATAAATATTTGTTAGTTATTGAAAAATATTATATTGTTTTCATGGTTCAAGAGAAATGTGGATAAATTGTTATTATTTGATGAAAATGTCATTCAAACGAATGATTTGAATAGTTGAAAATATTAATTATGGACGTTATGAATTTTGAAGAATTTAAAGATTCAGGCTTTTCTTTTTGCTATGATTTGTCAAAGCATAATTTGTATTAAGTTTTAAATTATTAGTTTGTGGACCACTGAGTTCACCGCTCAGCGATAGCTTTGTATGCTGTTGCAGGTGAAAGAAAATATAGAATAGCTGAGTGAGATCACTTGAAGACGTATTGGGACTATCTTCGGTATATCATAGGTATACCCTTGTACATTAGATTTTATTGTAATCATGTAACTATTTGTATGTAATTACATTCGAGTAGTTGTACAGAAAAGTTTGTAATAAAAATTTGGGATTGAAATTGTTGTAATAGTATTTTGAGATTTTATTTACATGTAAATTTTTGTAATATTAATTTTGTTATTTCAATGAATGCAAACATTTAAATTTCTTCATGAGTATTGTAAATAATGAATTATTTTCTTTATGATAAGATTTATTGAGAATGAGTTGATTGAGTTCCAATTGGACATGATATATTTTTGTAAATTGTTTTTTTTAACAGCTTATAAAGAACTGTTTTTATATAATTTTAGCCGTAACTACGTGGATTTTCCGCAAAATTTTGAAAATGCGTAATTATTCCTAAATAAGATTGATGACATATAGTTGATTTGAAAACACTTAGTTTAAATTTTTATCACCAACAGATTGTTAAATAGAATCGTTCTGCCAAAATCCCTTGTACTATATTTAATAGATTATCGATAGACGAATTACGATAATTTATTAGGTATACTGCGGGATCATGCCACATCTTACGGAGGGGTAGGGTGTGACATTTTGTTTATCAAATTAATATTTTGCGTGCTTGGTAGTTGTTATATATTGATCAACTTATTTTTCTTGATTATCAAATTAAATATTTTATTTGGATGTTACTATTATTTTTTTAGTCCATTATATTGCAATATATTTTTATCGTTCTCTTTTCATGATTGTTAATGTCAAAAATTTTATAATAATTAACAAGTAAATTATAATATTTTTGGCAATGCATGATTTAATATAAAACTGTCACCATTGAAAAAAAATTTGTCAAAATATAAAATGTCACTGTATAATTATTTTAGTGATTTAAAGTATATTAATAGCATGACAGATAATAAATTTTTCACTAAATAGAAATAATAGTGACAATTTATTAGCGTTATCATAATTAAAAAAAATGATGCTTTTACTATTTTCACTAAATATATAAATTTTATTGCAAAGTGAATAATTTGTAATTAAAAATGAATAATTAAATAACAAAAATTGGATTTAAATTATGACGAAATTTTTGTCACTAAATAAATAAAATTGCATGACAATTAATTTATTCATCATAAAATTGTTAATTATTTGGTGACCAAATTAACCTTTGATTATTCAAATGTAAAGTTTAGTGATGAAATTAATAATTAAATAACAAAAATTAGATGTAAATGATGACAAAATATATATCATTAAAGATATAAACTTTTATGACAAATCATTTTTTTTGTTATAAAAGGGTTCTTTGTTTAGTAATGAAATGAATAATTTGTATTAAAATATGACAACTTTAGTGATGAAATAAACAATTGAATGACAAAAATTATATGTAAATTATGACGAGCTATATTTCACGAAAGTATAAGTTTTTATGATAACTCATATTTTGTCATAAAAGGATTATTTATTTGGTGACGTAATAACTAATTCACAGTAAAAAAAATAATAGTTCTAATGATGAAATGAATAATTAAATGACAAAAATTAGATATAAATAATGAAGAATAATATGTTAATAAAGATATAAGTTTTTATTAGAATTTATATTTTCATCATAAAAGGTTCTTCTTTAGTGACAACAATAATATTTGTCGTGGTATACATTATATTATGCAATTCCAATAACAATCGCGGTGACGAAAATATTTCGTTACCAAAAATTTTTGATAACGAAAATATAATATTCAATGATTTTAATTTTCATAATTTATCTAATTTCCAGTATTGGCGCTGTGACACCCCTCACCTGTCTACAGTGTAGCCAAGCAAGGCATGTCATACTGGGTGCCGAAGCACCTTATCTTATCTTATCTCAATTATAGTTCTTGAATTATTGATTTAAAAGCTTTTAAGTGAAACTCATACCACTTATGTCATTTATCGAAATTTTGATTAATTTGGAAATTACGTAAATTTTATAAAAAATCTGGTAGAGTTCTGGCTATAAATTAAGAAAATAGTTCTTTTAAACCTGAAAAAAAAAAAATACTTCCAATATATTTTTGATATTCTCAACTCCAAATCAATCTCAACACAATTCAGCAAATCCCAATAATCTCAATATTTCAACACAATTTCATTCATATCATAATTAAGCTCAATTTCATGGAGAAATTCTCAAATTTTATTAATTAACAAAATTTATAGATATTTACATCAACATATAATTATATGAGTTTATAATATGCATGGCAAAATGATAATCTAATTACAAAATTGAAAATACAAAATATGTAATGAAGCCTAGTGGCCCTACAAAGATGCACAGTAGTGGAGGTGACACCAAACTCTATGCAGGTCAGGAATCTCACCCAATCTGGGGTCTGCTAGATTCTCTCTCTATGTCTCCTGTACCTATGTGTGGCAAACAGTGAT
Source organism: Hevea brasiliensis (assembly GCF_030052815.1). NCBI lineage: Eukaryota > Viridiplantae > Streptophyta > Magnoliopsida > Malpighiales > Euphorbiaceae > Hevea > Hevea brasiliensis. Next base: position 42,734,678 of record NC_079493.1, on the reverse strand, counting down.
GCGCTAAGCAATACAGCTTAGTGGTGCCAATAATAAATAAAAATAAACTAAAATAAATGAATATGCAGACTTTATGTTGAGATTTTATGTAAACTGTAATTTTGGTAATTATTAATAATATTATCAATTTAGTACTTTTATGTTCATTATTTAGTAATAATTTATTAAGACTTATTTTAGTTGCCCAAGTCACCTATGTAAATTGACCGGACTGGATAAATGGGCACACTGGCATTGGGAATCAAGTACCTCGAGCTGTCACACTGTGACACCCCTTACCCGACTACAGTGTAGCCGAGCAAGTTATGCCACTCAGTGTGCTGGAGCACTCTATTTTATCTTAATTCATTTTTATCATAGTTTTCAAAATAATTTGTGAAATATAATTCATTTATTGAAATTGTAATTTATTTGAGGTTCCGAAATTTTTAAAGAAAATCCGGCAGAATACCGGCTAAAAATGGAGAAAACCGTTCTTCGGAACCTGTGAAAAACACTTCCTATATTCTTATTCATTCATCTCAACTCCATTTATCAAAATCTCAATATTTTTCAGTTCACATTCATTTCTCAATCATTCATTTCATGTGATAATCATATATATATATCACAGATAAACATTCACTTTTTCATTTACAAACACAATTCTCATTATTTACATGAGCATCAAATTACATTTCATAAGTTCATTTACACATGAGAAAATAAGATCAATTACAAAACACCAAAATGACACCTAGTGTCCTACCAATGCACTGTAGCCTGTGAGGTGACACGGACACTATGCAGAACTGTAGGATGGACTTACCCAATATGTGGTCTACTGGCTCTCGATCAGTATCTTCAGTACCTACGCGTTGCAAAAGCGACGCGCTAAGCATAAAGCTTAGTGGTGCAAATAATAAAATAGAAAGAAATAATATGCAAATAAAAATCATAATTTCTTAGCCATTGTGTTCATAAGAACTGAATAATTACCAACTTAATGTTTAGTCGAGGGCTAATTACGTTTTATGATATTAACTTCTTCATGCATTTTGTTTATTTATTTTCTTCATGATCTTGAGTTTCTTTGTATTCTATCGTAATCATTTCTGATATTTAATTTTCGTATTTTCTTTAACAATCAGTTCAATTACAGTTATATTTTTCCATGCCCAAGTAACCTATACAAATTGACCGGACTGGATAAACGGGTAAACTAGCACTGGGTACCAGGTACCTCGGGCCGTCACACCATCGGTCACAATGTGTCTCCCGGTGTGCAAACAGAATGGCTAATAAGCCATATAAGCAATAAGGCTTAAAGCCAAGTAAAACATCATAATCAGTATAGCCATAGGCTATCACATCACAGAATGGCAATGAAGCCATACATCATACGCAGTACTGCTATCAGAACCCTATTGGCATGCCAACCTATCCAAACCAATCACATTAGGCCTACTAGGGCATTTGATACTTTTGAATTCTTCAATTTTTGAATTCTAAGTTTTTATGTCACTATTCACTTCAATAGTCAACAAAAAGTTGACTTTTGCATAGATCATAGATGCATTGGTTTTAACACTCCCAATGTACCACATTTTACATTTAAAACTTGTTGGTTTTGGTCACTTTCTCAAAACTTAGGTCATTTTGGCAAAATTGCCAATTTTTGGTTTTGGTGTCACTATTCACCTCATTGGTCAACAAAAATGTTGACTTTTGGATAGAAAATAGGTGTATTGGTCTTAACACCTCAAACATACCACATTTTGTATTTCAAACTTGTTGGTATTGGTTGCCAATACCATTTTTAAGCTTAATGCTAATTGAGCAAAATTTTCGGTTTTCATGCTTCATCTTTACTGTTCCATTTGTTATTTTTACAATGGGAATTTGAGGAAATGGTAAACATGAAAGTTGTTCCTTATTTTGTCTAGTTGAATTTCCTTTTTTGAATCACTCCATTTGGAGTTTTGTAGCTCAAGTTATGGCCAAAATAAGTTTACTGTTCACGTGCACTGTTCATGCTGAGATTTTGGGTCTAGCAGATTTTTAGTCCAAGTTTGGTCAGTAATTTGACCAAGTTAAGTTCATAATAGTCTAACTTTCTTCATATGAAATGTTCTACTATGCCTTAGGTTTCCATCGGTTCAAGAATCGCCTAAATCCGAGTTTTCTAGAGAGAGTTATAGCCATCCAAACATTACTGCTCAAATCAAAATCTGCAGAGTTGCAGGTTTAAACAGTAACTGTGACTGCCATTTGGGTTAGGTTCTGGTCATAATTTGGGGTAGGTTTCTTCATGAAAGTTGTTTGTCTATGTCTTAACTTGTTGCTGTAAAAATTTCAGCTCAATTGACCAAATCTACAGTGAGTTATGGCCAAATGAACAGTTACTGTTCATTTGGTCATTCTGCAGGGGCTGTTTGCAGGGTATCCATATTGGGGCCAAGTTTTGGTCCTCTTGCTTTGGTCTTTTGGGCATGGTTTCTTCAGAAAAAATGTGCCATTATAAGCGTAGTTTCATGTCCAATTGGCCAAACACCAATTGGACTAGCACAGCCCAAGTTATGGCAGTGCAAAGGGACTGAATTTTCAGTCCCTATCTTTGTATCTAGGGCAGCCTGCAATCCTCACTTTGCAATCTCATTTTTCTGTCCATTTGTTGGTCAAATTACCTAAAATGGTCACTAATTGACCATTAAAATGCTCTCTAATAATTTCCTAAGCCAAGTCACATTTTCACCTTTCCAAACCCTAATTCAAATTCATGGTTTATGCCATGTATCTTAGTAGCTACCAATGCATTGCTCATATGTTTATCACTTCAACATGGTTTCTATTCCACTCTAAGCTCATCAAAACACTTCCCCCTATTCCATAGCTAGGGCAGCCAAAATTCAAGATGTTATACACATAAGTTTTTGTTAATTTAAATCACAATCCTTACTAGTTTCAAGTCCCAAACCATGAAAATAATGAGTTTTTAAGATATAAATGCACTAACCTCAAGTGGCAGAATTTTTCCCTTCCTCAAAGTCTTGATTTCCTTTTCTTTTTGCTCCCGCAATAATCACCAAGATGATAGAATGAATTTTTGTGTTGGTAGTTAGGGTTTTTAGTGGAAGAAAGCTAAGAAAGATGAAGGATGAAAGGTTGTTAATGGTGGAATGGGTAAGAGTGAGTGAGTGGCGTGAAGAAGAAGAGAGGGAGCTGGTTTTGGGTCTCTAGAATTCTGCCTCATTACCCATTTTTATTTCATTTTAATGGACTTGCTTAAATTTGATTGGCCAATACACTTTTAATTACTTAAGCATGACATCATAATTCCCAATTAAGCTCCTTTTTCTTTCTTTTCTTTTCTATCAAGTTTCAATTTAATTTCTAGCAATGTTTCTTCATATTTTATGTCATATTAATTATTTACTCAACTGGACAAGTCGGCCAAAAATCACCTCTGAAGGCGAAATGACCAAAATGCCCTCCGTTAAACACGGGTCAAAATTATGTCTTGATTGAAAAATTTTTCTAGGTATTTTCTTGGCATTCTAATGCCATAGGAACCTCAATGACTCTTCTCTGAAGTCCCAAAAATTATTTTATAATTTTTCCACCGGGTGTAGGACTCCTCGTTGCGAGAACCGCAACTTCCCTCCGGTTACCCATCGCTTAGGCACCGGCTCATTTTACTTGGTTGTATTTTATTTCTAAAATTTTTTTACTAAATTTTTCTTATTAATATTTGAGTTAATTATGATTCCCGACTTTAGTTTAAATATTTTTTCCGGACGTTCTAGCTGTCCGGACCGACACCGGTCACCGGAACAGTAGAATGTACGGAGTTGCTACGGGGAGGGTGTTACACACACCATCAGTCACAAAGTGTCTCCGGATGTGCAACAGAATGGCCAACAAGCCATAGTAATCATCAGGTATAAGGCCAAGTATATCAAGTGTATCAAAATGGTCAAAAGCCATAATATCACAAAATGGCCATAAGAACCATAAATCACGGAATGACATAATGCCATATGCAGTACTGCTATCAGAACCCTATTGGCATGCCAACCTATCCAAACCAATCATACTAGGCATACTAGGGCATGATACCGAGTTAATTATTTAATTCTTTGCATTGAAGGTTTGGTAGTTACTATTCATGCAAGAATGTTGACTTTTTCATAACTAATAGGTAGGAAAGTTTTAATTGCACTAAAATATCACATTTTGGGTTTTACATTTGTTGGCATTGGTTGCCAATTTCACTTCCAAGCTCAATGGAAGTTATTTTGAATTTTGAGTTGTGGTCACTAAAGTTCACTGTTACATTGGACATTTCTACAGTAAGAATTTGGCTAATCACTCTTCATCAAAGTTGTTCCTTATTATGTCTACTTTAATTTCCTTTTTGAATCACTCCATTTGGAGTTTTGTAGCTCAAATTATGTCATTTTTCCCATGGCTAGCTGGATTAGTCATTAAACAGAATTTCTGGGCAAAACTGGTTCTGGCAGTTTTGGTGTCCTGACTTTGGCTAGCAATTCGAGTGGGTTATGGTAAGAATTTAAGTTTCTGTCCTTCATGAGAGTTGTTCTAAATTGTCTAAGATTTACATATCCATAAAAATCAGTTCATTTGGACATTTCTACACCAAGTTATGACCATTTGAATAAACACTGTTCATATGGTCAATTCTAGGTCCAGCATGTTGGTTACCCGAATTTAGGCAATTTTTAGGTCATTCTAGGTTGGTTTTCTGAGTAGAGTTTCTTCATAAAAAATATGGAATTATTGTGTCTAATTTAATCTCCAATTGTTCTTACACTAATTGGAGCAACATAGTTCAAGTTATGGCCAATTGAACACTCTGGACACAAGCTGTCTAGAATCAGTCTCATTGCACAACCTTACATACCTTTAATTGTTTTGTTATCTCATCAATATATATCAATAAACACATGCCAAATAGTCTTAATTTAGGCTTAAATACATCAATTAAATCATGAGAATTTAGATCCCCCAAATTCAGAAACCCTAACTCAATTTGCTAAAATTTCAAAATCCAAAAGATCTAATAGCACTAACCTTGTGTGCTAGCTTCAATCACCCTTCAAACACCCTTTTCTTCAATCAAACACCACTTCCCTCTTATCCTCCACTTCTGGCCAGATTTGCCTCTTGGAATTTAGTGTTTTTTTCTTTACTTTAGGGCTAGATATGAAGTTCTCTCAAGGTTTGCAACAATTTTGGTGAAAAAAGGTAGATGTTTGGAAGCTTAGGTTTAGTGTATCAATGGAAGAAATGAAGAAATTTTTGAGAGAAAATCAAAAGAGAGAGTGACAGGAATGCTTAAGAAGAAGAAGAAGACCTTTAGCCTCAAAATAAGAAAATAAAAATGAGTTGTCAAATTTCCATTTGATGGTGGCATTTTATTATGTCATGCTTAGGTCACCATGATGTCATAATTTGAAATTTTAATATTTCATTTTCTTTTTCTCTCTTTTCTAATCATTTTTAATTAAATTTTCATCAATATTTATTAAAATTTTGTGTCATATGCCTCACTTACTTAAATGGACAAGTTGGTAAAAAATCATCTCTAAAGGTGAAATGACCAAAATGCCCTTCATTTTGCTTATTGAGCCAAAATCGTCTTTACCGATTGATAAAATTTTCTTAGCATTTTCTTTGTATTATATTGTCATCAAAGACTCAATAACTCTCCACTGGAGTCTCAAAAATTATTTCACAGGGTTTCCCCATGGGTCTAGGGTCGCTAACTGTCTTCACAGTCGCTTCCCATTAAGTCACCCATCGCCTAAGCACCGGCTCATTTAACCTTAGTGTATTTCATTACTTAAATTTTTCCTTAATTTTTCTTATTAATTATTTGGTTTATTTATGACTCCTCACTCTAGTTTAAATATGGTTCCAAACATTCTGGCTGTCCGGACAGACATAAGTTATCGAAACAGTAGAATGTACGGACTATCTAAAGTGAGGGTGTTACAGAACTAATTGTAACGGTCAGGCTCCAAACACTAGAGAAATATCCCCTTTGGCCATAAGCCTCACGGTTTTATCCTATAGGTGGAATGGAGAACTTCACAGGATTAAGCGTGCTCGCTTGAGGAAAATCCTATGATGGGTGACTTCCTGGGAAGTTCTTAACTCCACCTATGGGATAAAACCGTGAGGCTTACGGCCAAAGCGGACAATTTCTCTAGTGGTTGAAGCCTGACTATTACAATTGGTATTAGAGCCGAAAGCTCCCTCAGTACGGTGCGATAAGTGAGGACACTTATGGTCGAAGCTGGTGGGCCACAAGGCCCTAAGGCAGCTCCCCAGTGATTCCGTTGGACGCGGCGAAAAGCTCTCTGAAAGATGGGAAACATGTCCCACATCGAAATGGGAGTGGAAAGTAATGATATATAAAATGGGGGAGCTAATCACTAGAGGCGCCTTTTGGTAGAATGGCCTAGAGAGTTGGAAGAACTCCAGGGTTAAGCATGCTCGCTTGAGAGAAATGCTAGGATGGGTGACCACCTGGGAAGTTTTTCACTCAACCTATGGGACAAAACCGTGAGGCTTACGGCCAAAGCGGACAATTCCTCTAGTGGTTGGAGCCTGACTGTTACAGGCGCTATTGGAGCTTCATCTCTTGGCCACTAATCCTGCATCTTACATAATGGATTCATAATCTAATTCCCCAAACCTACTTCAAATATGCTACTTTTAAACCTTAAATCTTTCCTTTTCGTGTTTATTAATTCCATATGATTTTCATTACTATAAGTAACCCCAAATAACTCTTACTAAATAATTTCACATTTGATTTTAATAATTCTTAAAATTTCCTTTTCTTTTTCTCAATTTTTTTTTTAATCTCTCTTCTAGGTACAATCATTAAGCTAAGTCAATTGTCAGGAACTTTTATAGGAATTAATAGATTAGAGATGCCACACCCTACGCCTCCATAAGATGTAACATGATCCAGTAGTACACTTAATGAATTACCGTACTTCGCTTACCGATAACCCATTAAATACACTACAAGGGATTTTAAACAATTTCTTACTTCTTTTTAAAGTGGTGAGCACTTTTTAAAGGTGTTAAAACTTTTTAATCGAAGTTAAATTACACATTAGGTCTGAAATAGCCACAAATTTTATAAAAATTTTGGCAGAGTGTCTTCTATATTTTGAGCAAAATAGTTCTTCAAAAAACTGTAGAAAACACTTCCAATATATTTGTTTCAGTCCCAAACTCCAATATGGCTCAACACAAATCAATTTTCTCAACATAAGTCAAACTCAATTCAACATCACTTTCAGTAGTTTCAAAAATAGAATGCAAAATGACTAAGTATTTCAAAGCTAAGATAAGAAAATTATAGTACAACATTTTTATAGGCCAAAATAATTTACAACTTTATTTTATAACTGCTCAAGACCAAGTACAATTTATATATATATATATACAGTGCACATACATTACGACAAAAATTATAAAAAAGGAAGTATACTCAATATACCCGACAAAATCCCAAAGCGAAGTTACAAGTAGCCTACTCTGCTGCTTTTTTTGTCTGTCTACCTGCGACAGCAATGAAAAAGCTATCGCTGAGTAAACTTTACTCAGTGGTGCATAATAAAAATTTAAAATGCGGTATATAAAACATTTATTGACAATTCACATTTCAAATGATTCACAATTTCATGTCACAATTTTCAAAGCTCATATACACAAATTTGATCAAATAATTTAATAACACAGTGTTGCCAATCAATAACACAACTTAGGTCATGACACAAATTTTCCAAAAATGCCGTGTTGTACACTACAACAAGGCAAACTCACCCCATTAATCGAAATCAATGAGGGAGGTGGCTAGCTAGCTAATGAGTACTCATCCAAACTCACCTCAAACTGGACAGTCAGAGAGGGAGGAAAATAATCAAAAATCAAACTCAACCCCATAAGTGGAGGAGGAACAGAGTAAGGGACTGCCATGCCAAGTGTGAATAAAAAACAATTTCAAATCACATTATTCAAATATTTCATGCAAAACATAATCAATTTCCAAAGTCAATTTTCCATTCACAAAGTGGCAACATAGTAGTTATCGAAACCCATAGTTAACACAATGCATACTAATCAAGTTTTCAATGGGAAAATGATAATTTAAAGTTATTGTGCACAAACATAATTTAAAACTATAATGTTCAATTGTAATTCAGGCAACAATGAAATAAATCTAATTTTCAAATTTCCATTTCTAAAATAGGCAATAAACTTTTCTCAAATAAATTTTCTCAAGTCATAAACTCACAACTCATTTCTCCAAATAAATTTTCTAGTAAAAGTAGTGAATATAAAAAGTATTGTGCACAGACCTGATTTGAGTTGCCTCTAGGCCTTGACTCAATGTTCCTTATGCTTTTCAATATCCTTTTCAACTAAAACACACAATTTAAAGTGTTTCAGTGCTCAGTTAAATTGTTTCTAACAATAAAACTCAATATCTAAATTTTCTTGGTACTATTCCCTTTAATTCATTTCATTAGTCAACTTATAATGTTAACTTTTAATACACACTAGGTGAATTAATTTTAATGTTACCAACATGTCACCTTTTATAGTCCTTTAGTGTTGGTATATGTTACCAATTTTATTTTCAAGTGTATTGCATTTTATTGCAATTTATCGGATTTTGGTATACTGTTTTGACCTAGCCGGATGACCTAGTTTCCTCAGTTTCTAGATTCTGATCAAAATTACAAACTTGTAGGTCTATGTCTTATTGAACTTTTGCCACAAATTTTAGGTTATTTGGAGTTTGCTAAACCAAGTTATGGTCATTTTACCAATACTGGACAGGTTGCACTAAAATGGCAAACTTAGGTCTTTTTTAGTTCATTTCTGATTCTGGCAGTTTTTATACCCAAACTTGTACAAGCATTTTGACTTGCTTATGGTCATTTTTGGGTTTTGTGATCGGTACAAAAAATGTATCCCTATGTCTAAGCTTTCCAACCATATAAATTTTAGGTCATTTGGACCTGTTTTGAGTGAGTTATGGCCAAAGTACTGACTGCTGTTCAAATAGACAATTTCTAGGTTCTCAAAGTTTCAATTCTGGATTAGGTCAGTTTTAGTGTCACCTTCCGAATAGAATTTTGGTAGGCTTTCAACATGAAAGTTGGCACATTTTGTGCCTAGTTTCACCTTCAATTGGCCTCATACCAATTGGAGTTACACGCTTAGGGTTATAGGCTCATTTGCATACTGTCCTTAAATACATTGCTTAAACATCTATCAATTGCACATTTACCTTGCTATAAGTCCACTTCTTTACCCAATTCTGATTTGGTACATTGCCACATTCATTAATCACTTTACATTATAGTCACTTTGGGTAGAATATAACCAATTGACAATGCACCAATTACACTTCCAATTCACAATATCCAATTCTAAACAATATATACACATAACACTCCTAACCATTACATATAACTTTCATCATCAATTATACATACTACCCCTACATCATCACCACCAGAATTCATCAATAAGTTTCATGATATCATACATAAATTCATGAATTTAAAGGCTACCCAAACATGGCAGTTTACTAAGGTATTGAATTTCCCTTTCAAACCCTTAATTTCAAGTACTAACATGCACATACATGAATATTAACTTGCTATAACTTCATAGTGACTTAATCAACCTAATTTCCCATCCATTAAAGGTAGAGAAAGCTCAAGCACATCAAGTTTTCATGGCTGCCAAAAATAGTACCCTCCAATAACTCATCAAAACCTCAAAATTTCTTCATGAACCCACTCACCATAACACCAACACAGACTTTAATGAAGAAATGAAAGAAAATTGAACATGTACCTCAAGTGAAACTTGTTAAATCTCTTCAAATCTCTCCCTTTTTGCTCCCAAAATGCTGCCATAGATGTGTACTCCAACTTTAGTGAAGACAACTTGCAAGAACTATGGCTTGGTTGTGGAGATTGGAGCATGTAGATGGGGTGGCCATGGATGAGCTTTTGAAAGAAATTTGGTTTGGCAACTTTAAGATGAAATGAGGAAAAAGATGTTGAATGGCATATTTTTTTCATCAAGTAGATTTATTTATGTCCATAATGTGTAGTCAGTGCTCCACTAAGCTTAGTTTATGATTTATTAATTTTCAAATTCCATAATTTGCAAATTTACCACTAACTTCCACTATTTACATTATGTATTAAATTCTTTTTTTTTTGACATTTTTAAAGTTTAATATCACTTATTCTTAATGGATATTTAGGTAAAAAGACAACTCTAGGTGTCAAATGACCAAAATACCCCTCTTCAGGTTGTATTCCTGATTTTTCGTTAACACCGATTTTTGTCGATTTCTCGATTTTTCGTTTTTCTTTGTACTAATTTATTAATTTTTCTTTGATATTTCTAATGTCATTTATACTTCAATAAGTCTTTAATTATGTCTCGATACTTAATTATGTCAGCTATTGCCCGCGCCGTAACTTCACCGTGCGGTCACCCATCGATCAGGTGCTGGCTCATTTAACTTAGTTTCATTTTCTCTCTTTTATTTTTGCTTAATTTTTCTTGTATTTTCCTCTATTGTATTTCATTATTTCATGTCTCCTCACTAACATTTAAGTGTAGTTCCAGGCATTCTAGCTGTCCGGACAGACATTGGTCACCGAAACAGTAGAACACACTACCGAATATAGGGGTGTTACAATTCTCCCCCCCTCTTAAATAAATTTCGTCCGCTAAATTTTACCTGACATCTGTCTCTGAACAGCTGTGGGTGCTGCCTCCTCATATCCTTCTCTCATTCCTAAGTAACTTTCTAGCCTGAATGATGGTCCATAACACCTTAACCAAATGTATACATTTATTTCTCAGCTGCTTCACCTCATGTACTAAGATCTTTATGAGTTTCCCCATCATACGTTGAATTTAAATTCATTTCACCTTTTTAGAGGTAAGCAAATTTTGTGTGCTAATGAATCCACTCTTTCTAGGACCTTGTGTGATCCTATGGAGTAAGAACTTAGTTTTTCTCCTTTCTGTAGAATCGTATAATCTTCTTTCCTTTAAGTTTGTGTAAGACTTTAACAATCTAATATAACATTTAATTTATTTATATAACACTAATCTTTTCTTACTATTGTTATGTCCAATATTTCGGTTCATGTTTCCTTATTGAATGACTATTGAGGTCATGTTAGAATTATTTAACTAGTCATTGGTCCTCTGACAATTCTAGTCAATAATCTTACTCATATTTGTAACATTTCTTTGTTATATCTGAATCAATTGTTCAAATTTTTACTTCCACAACTCTTGTGTTTATCGATTTTCAATATTATCGTATTCTAGGAAATGTCTTTCGCTAGCAAACTCTTTCAAAACTAATTGCAAAAAGACTAGTCACTAACATATCAAAATTTATTTTTATATGAGGGATAGCAGGAAGGCAAACAATGTTGGCACTAACATAAAAGTATGCATACCCCGGGTCAAATAATACGTATATATATCTTAGTTAAAAATTAAGAAAATACCCGCAACAATGTTAGAAGTCTCAGCCTCTTCCCTCTGCCGTATGGTGTATACTCTAGCTAAAGTATCACCTTGTTCTGGCTAATTCACAGTACTTTGACTTTCAGGTGTACTACCCCTACCTCTATCTCTGCCTCTACTAACTGATGGTAAACTCTTTGGGGTAGAAAATTGGGCTAATCCCTCTAGTGTAGTAAATGATCCAGAACGGCGTGGATTTATACAATCCTTAGCAAAATGACCAGTCTCTCCACAATTAAAACATGCTCCTCTGGCTCTATAACATGTCCCACTACGTGGTTTACCACAAGTTTCACAAAGTCGATCCGACAGCGTATTTCTAGGTTTTTGCTGAGTTTGCTGATCCGATCGGGGTGGTTTCTGTCCAGAAGATGTAACACCCCTCACCCGTCTATAGTATAGCCGAGCAAGGCATGCTACATGGCGTGTCGGAGCACTTAGTCTATAATCAACTCATTTCCTAAACTCAATTTGATTTTAAGAAGTCTTTTATGTAATATTCATATCATGCTGATACTATTTTCATGCTTTAATAAAATCAGTATTTCAAAAATGGTAATAAAAATCCGACATGGTGCCATCTGTATTTCGGACAAAATGTACTTCTAAACCTATTAAAAATAGTTCAATAAGATAATCTCAACCATCCAACTAATTTTTCAGTCTCACAATTTCATAATTTCAAAGTACAGTCCATGATATTTTACATTCATCAAAACACTATCCATAGGAGTTTAATATATACAAATTATTACAAACTTTAAAGTTTTATGATCTCTATACATATTACATAACAAAATGTCAAAATACAACTGATAGTCATTACACAAGATCCTAAGTCCTACCATGTATGCAGTGTAGTGCAGATGACTATAGACTCCTGTGCAGATTTAATGTCTCACTCAGTCGTAGGTCTGCTGGGCTCCCCAGCTGTGTCTCCAATACCTATGCGTTACAAAAGTAACACGCTAAGCAATTTTGCTTAGTGGTGCCAAATATAAAGAAATATACACTAAAATAAAATAAATGAATTGTTTATGAATTTATGACATCAATATTCTTTACAGTTGTTGATTCTACTTTTATTTGCTAACATTTCATTTTTGCTAATTTTGGTGGTGCTGTATGTCAAAAGACTGGATTTAGCTATTTAAATTTAATAGTGCTTAAATTAACTGCCGTGTAGCCTATACACTAACTAGACTGGATAAATGAATATACTGGCACTGGGTACCTAGTACCTCGGGTCGTCACACCATCGGTCACAAAGTGTCTCCCGGTGTGCAAATAGTATGGCTAAAAAGCCATATAGTCAATCTGGCGATAAGCCAAGTATAATAACACAATACGTATAGCCGTAGGCTATTAAAGTCACAGTGCGGCATAATATGCCATAAAAACACAGTATGGCATAAAGCCATTTACAGAACAACTGTCAGAATCCTATTGGCATGCCAACCTATCCAAAATATCAAAAAGGCAACTAGGGCACATTACAAATTAATTGTTTAATTCCTCATTTTTTTGAGTTTACTAATTATCATGTAATTCACAAGTCAATGTAAATGTTGACCTTTTTAGATAATATGGATAAGTTGATTCTAGCATCAACATATCACAAATTATAATTCAATATGCTCCCAATATAGTGCAATTTACCATTTTTACAAGTTGGCATTTACTGCCAAATTACTTCAAGCATCATTGTATGTAAATGTCAAATTTTTAGTTTTTGTGTGCTAGATTGGTCTAGCTTAATGTCCTATTTCTCTTGGTTTTTAGCTTCTAGTCAAAGAAGTAAAATTGTAGCTCTATGTCTTATTGAACTTTTGGAAAAATTTCAGGTCATTCTGAGTTGTATAGACCAAGATATAGTCAATTTACTAAAGTTGGACAGATTGCACCTTTAGTGCAAAATTTGGTCAATTTTAGGTCACATTTAGTTCTGGCAGTTTTGGTACCCGAAATTGTGCAAGCTATTTGACTTGGTTCTGGCCATTTTTGAGCTTTGGTGTCTTCATAAGAATTGTAGCTCTATGTCTAAGCTATCCATCACAAAAATTTCAGGTCAAGTGGACCTGTTTTGAGTGAGTTATGGTCATCCTAATGACTACTGTTCATATGGTCAAAAATCTGGGTTTGCAAGGTTGCCATTCTGGATTTGGTCATTTTTAAGGTCAGTTTCTAGGAAAAATTTTGGCAACATTTCTACATGAAAGTTGGCCTATTTGGTATCTAGTTTCACCCTCCATTGGCCTCATACCAATTGGGTTCACAATTTTGCACTTATGACCTAATTTAGATGCTACCAACACACACAACCTGTATTTGAAAATTACACTTTCAATTTTGACAATCCTCCTCCTCCCAATACTTCAATATTCAATCATGGCACTTCTATGTATATTGTACACAATTACAAAAAAGTATTTTGAACATAACACTCAAGTGCTCAATGCACACAATACACCATTCAAGTTCAACATTTACTTCCACCAAAATTCAACATACCTCAATATCAATATTACACATACACTTCCATGGAAACTATACATGCTGCCCATAATTTAACACCATGACATCTCATCAATAAATTACATAAAATCACATACAATTTCATGATTTTATAGGCTGCCAAACATGGCAGTTTACCAAAGCATCAAAGTCCCATTTTCAAACCCTTAATTCAAGCACTAACATGCACATACTTGGACATTAACCTACTACAACTTCTATTTGAGTTAATCAACCTTGATTCCCATCCATTAGAGGTAAGAAAAACTCAAATACAATAAACTTTCATGGCTACCGAAAATGGACAATTTCATATCTCAATATTTTCTTCCTTTATCTTCACCAAATTACTCACCTCAACCTAAACACAAAGTTTACTAAAGCAAGGGAGAGGATTTGGACACTTACCACTTTTGGAGCTTGTTAAAACTTCACCAAATCTCTTCCTTTTTGTTCCCTATAATCTGCCCAAGAGGTGTGGACCAAGTTTAATGAAAGAAATTATAAAGATTATGGCATGAAAATGGAAGAATGGAGCTTTGCATGTGGGGCGGCAATGGAGCTTTCATGGAGGATTCATTTCAGCAAGTGAGAGTGAGGTTGAAGAAGAAGATGACAATGAATGGAATCTACTGTCCCAAGGTTTCATATGTCTCCCAAGTTAGGAGTTAGTGGAGCACTAATCTTATTTTTAATGTTTAATTATTCCAAGTTTCCTTATTTGATCATTTATCTCATTTTTTTCACTATTTACATAATGTATCACAATTTAATTTTTCATGACATTTCTAAAGTGTAATATCATTTATTTTTAATGGACATTGAGGTCAAAAGGCAACTCTAGGTATCAACTGACCAAAATGCCCCTCTTCAGTTTGTATTCTCAATTTTTCGGTAACACCGATTTTTGTCTGTTTCTCAATTTTTTGTTTTTCTTTGTACTAATTTATTAATTTCTCTTTGATAATTCTAGTTTCAATTATATTTCAATAAACCTTTACTTATTTCCTAAAATTTAATTGCGAGGGTTCCTCGCAGTCCTAGGGTCGGTAACGGCCTTCCTAGTGCGATCACCCATCGCTACGGTGCCGACTCGTTTAACTTAGTTTCATTTTCTCTCTTTTATTTTTCTTTAATTTTTCTTGTATTTTCTTTTTATTTATTTCATCATTATATGTCTGTTCACTATCACCGAAGTGTAGTTCTAGACATTCTAACTTGCCTAGACTGATATTAGGCCACTGGAGCAACAGAACATATAGAACACGTACAGTGGGGATGTTACAACTCTTCCCCTCTAAATAAAATTTCGTCCTAGAAATTTACTGGATGTGAAGAGCTGAGGAAACTATTGCCTCATTGTCTCCTCACTCTCCCATGTTGCCCCTTCCGTGTTATGGTGCCTCCATAGGATTTTCACTAGTGGAATTGTTTTGTTTTTGAGCTCTTTTACCTCTCATGCCAAGATTTTAATTGGTTCTTCTTCATATGTCAGGTCAGGTTGTACAACAATTTCTTCTGCTGAGATGACATGTGAAGGATCTGATCTGTATCTTTTGAGCATCGAGACATGGAACACAATATGTATCTTGTCCAGCTTAGGTGGTAAGGCTAATCTATAACACCCCTATCTGTATAGCCTGGTATATTTCACTGTTCCGGTGACCGGTGTCGGTCCGGACAATTAAGGGGATTAGAACCACACTTAAGACAACTAGAGAAGCCATAAATACAAATAATTAGTAATTGCCAATTAGTTAAGTGTAAATAAGAAAAACAGAACATAAGAAGTTAAACGAGCCGAGAGTCACAGCGATGGGTGATCGTTTCGGGAACGACTGCGAAGCCATTTTAAACTCAAATTTCAAACCGTAAAATGTGACGCTGCTGCCCTTAGGACCTTTACGAACACAATGGCAAAAAGAAAATCACGAAAAATAACTGTTAAGCCAGTGAAATAATTAGGTCAGGGAGCCGGAAGAAATACTGAATTATTTATAAACCGGGATGAACCGACGAGGGGCAATTTGGTCAATTGACCCCGAGAGCTGACTCCTGACCTAACTGTCAAATAAAATCGGTGAAAAGAAAATTTCGAAATCAAGAATTAAATTAAAGAACTAATAGAAAAATAAATAGAAAAAAAAAAAGAAAATGAAAAAGTCAAAAGGTGATGACATCATGCATGACCTCATGCATGATGCCATAAAAATGATACTTAATATATTTACTTAATTGGAATTTTTGGATCTTTCATAAGTAAATAAGAGAAAAGAAAAGAAAAAAAAAATCATTGTCTTCCTTATCCCAAACAAGTTGCCCACTTCTCTCTCCCTTAGCTCTCTCTCTCAAACTCCATTGAAGCTCCCAATTTAAGCTTCATACACCCCAATTTAACCATAAATTTCCCTAAAGTCCTTAAGTAAATCTTACCCCTAGACCTAGATAAACACTTTGGGAGCAAGAAGGAAAAGAAAAAATAGAGAATTGAAGAATTAGGAAATCTGTAAATTGAGGTAAGTGCAATTTCAAGTTTAGATTCTTATTGAATTCATGAATTTAAGTTTATGTGTGATGAAATTGCATTAGAAATAAAGGAAACCATGCTTAAATAAGGGAAGAGAGAATGTGGCAGCCATGGAACCCTAAGGTTTTGATGGTATTTAGTTAAGTTAAACATGAAATCTTGGTGAATAGATGTTATATATGTGAATTGTATATTTAGATTACATGAATTGTGAAGATTGGACAAACTTAGGGTTTTGGACATTAGGGTTTAGAGATAAAAAATGTAAGAAACTTGTAAATGGTGTCTTTGACCTAATGTGAAGTGAGAAATGGTCATTTTTCACCTAATTAAGTGTGACACCCCTTGCCCGTGTACAGTATACCCGAGTAAGTAATGCCACACGGTGTACCGGCACACTCTAATATTCCTCAATTAATTTATATCATGCTTTTGCATATAATTTATGAAATATAATTTATTTAAGCCATTTATCAAAAGTATTATTCATTTAAGGTTCCGAAAATTTTAAAGAAAATCCGGCGGAGTACCGGCTAAAAATGGAGAAAACCGTTCTTCGGAACCTGTGAAAACACTTCCAAATAATTTTCAAACAAACCCAACTTCAATTCATCAACAGAGTCTCAATATCAAAAACTCAACAATATTTCTCAATTTCAGTTCTCAATAGCCTTTTCATTTCTCAAACATCCATTTCTCAGGGTTCTCATATATATAAATAACAATTAAAAGCTCAAATTACTTTCATACATAACCATAAATCTTTATTATTTACACGAACCTCAAAATACATTACATAATCCCAAATACATATGAGAAAATAAAAATTTAATTACAAATGACAAAATGACACCTAGTGCCCTACCAATGCACTGCAGGTAGTGAGGTGACACGGACACTGTGCAGATCTGCAGGATGAACTCACCTAGTCTGCGGTCTACTGGGCTCACGATCGGGATCTCCAGTACCTACGCATGACAAAAGCAACGTGCTAAGCAATAATGCTTAGTGGTGCAATAATATAATAAAAGAAAATAGCAAGAAAACGAATATATAGTGAATGTGTATGATTCATTTGTTTAGTATGGTTATATATACATTAATTCAGTAACTTTGTTCACTTTCATTCATTTGGTTGCCCAAGTAACCTACACTAGAGGACTGGACTGGATAACGGGTAAACTGGCACTGGGTATCAAGTACCTCGGGCCGTCACACCATCGGTCACATATGCATCTCCCGATGTGCAATGTAATGACTAACAAATCAGAATATATCAGGCACAAGGCCAAAGCTCAATACAAAGTCAGAATGGCTAAAAGCCATAAAATCACAGAATGGCATATTACCATGTGCAGTACTGCTAACTGAACCCTATTGGCATGCCAAACTGTCCAAACCAATCATGTTAGGTATACTAGGGCATTTGAAACTTTTAAATTCTTCAATTTGTGAATTTCAAATTTTTAGTGTCACTATTCATCTTATTGGTCAACAAAAATGTTGACTTTTAGAATAAAAATATGTACATTGACTTTGGCACTCCCAACATACCACATTTGGCATTCCAAACTTGTTGGCATTAAGTATTTATACCATTTCAAAGTTTAAACCAACACAAGCAGAATTTTCAGTTTTTGTGAGTCAACTTCACTGTTCCATTGGACACTGTTGCTGTGGGAATTTGAAGAAATGTAAAACATGGAAGTTGTTTCTTATTTTGTCTAGTTGAATTTCCTTTTTTGAATCACTCCATTTGGAGTTTTGTAGCTCCAGATATGGTCCAAAAACCACAGCTGGCCGGATGTGCATTCTGCAGAAATTACCATATCTACAGTAACATGAACAGTGACTGCCACTGCTATTTGGGTTAGGTTCTGGCCATAATTTGGGATAGGTTCCTTCATGAAAGTTGTTTTTCTATGTCTTAACTTATTTCTGTAAACATTTTAGGTCAATTGACCAAATCTACAGTGAGTTATGGCTTACTGTTCATTTGGTCATTCTGCAGAATCAGTTGCAGGGTATCCGGATTGGGGCCAAGTGTTGGTCCTCTTGCTTTGGTCTTTTGGGCATGGTTTCTTCAGAAAAAATGTGCCATTATAAGCCTAGTTTCATGTCCAATTGGCCAAACACCAATTGGACCAACACAGCCCAAGTTATGGCAGTGCAAGTGGACTGAATTTTTAGTCCCTCTGCTTTGCCCTAGGGCAGCCTGCAACTTCACTTTGCAATCCTATTTTTCAGTCCATTTTATGGTCAACATACCTAAAATGGTCACTAATTGACCATTAAAATGTGCTCTAACAATTTCCTAAGCCAAGTCAATTTTTCACTCTTCAAAACCCTAGTTCCATTATAGGTTTTCACAACACCTTAAATACTAGCTCCTTCAATAATCACATGCACACATGGTTTAAACTTGATCTACAGCCCACTTTAAGTCCATCAAAACAATCAAAATAATTCCTTCACAAGGGCTGCCAAAAATTCATAGTATGTATACACATAATTCTTGTTCATTTTAGTTGCAATTCTCACTCAATACAAGTTACAATTCATGAAAATAAGAAGTTTTAAGTGTCTAATGCACTAACCTTGATTAGGGCAGATTTTTCCCCACTCAAAACTTCACTTTCCTTCACTTTCTAGGCTGCCAAACACTTCCCCAAGAGGTGTGGTTAAGTTTTAATGAAGGGGTTTAGGGTTTAGTAGTGGAAACAAAGGAGAAATTGAGCTTGATTGAAAAAAAATCAATGGAGGGAGGAAGATGGATTTCGGCTGCACTTGAGGAGAGAAGGATAGCTGCTAGTTTTTTGATGAATTTAGTCTTCAATTTGTCTCTTTATTAGTTAGTCAAATGAGGGCTTAATGGTGATTGGTTGGAAATTTTAAATGACATCACATTGATGTCATAAATTGCATATGTTGCATTTTTCTTTTCTTTCCTCCACTACTCATTTTCAATTTAATTTCTAGCAATGTTTCTTCATATTTTATGTCATATTAATTATTTACTCAACTGGACAAGTCGCCAAAAATCACCTCAAGGCGAAATGACCAAAATGCCCTCCGCTTGGCTTAACGGGTCAAAATTGTCTGCACTGATTGAAAAATTTTTCTAAATATTTTCTTGGCATTCTAATGCCATAGGAACCTTAATGACCCTTTCTTGGAGTCCCAAAAATTATTTTATAATTTTTCCCTGGTTTAGGGCTCCTCGTTATGCGAACCGCAACTTCCTCCGTTACCCATCGCTTGGGCACCGGCTCGTTTAACTTGTTTATATTTTATTTCTAAAATTTTTACTAAATTTTTCTTATCAATATTTGAGTTAATTATGGTTCTTCACTTTAGTTTAAATATTTTTCCGGACATTCTAGCTGTCCGGACCGACACCTGGCCACGAATGGGATGTACGGAGTAGTTACCGGGAGGGTGTTACAACTCTTCCCCTCTAATTTAAATTTCGTCCTCGAAATTTACCTGATGCAAACAGTTGAGGGAACTGTTGCCTCATCGTCTCTTCACTTTCCCAAGTTGCCTCCTCGGTGTTGTGGTGCCTCCAAAGCACTTTCACCAGTGGAATCTGCTTATTCCTCAACTCTTTTACTTCCTGAGCCAGGATCCGTAGAGGTTCTTCTTCATATGTCAAATCCGGCTGTATTTCAATTTCTTCTCTGGAGATGACATGTGAAGAATCTGAGCGGTATCTTCTGAGCATGGACACGTGGAACACATTGTGGATCTTGTCCAGCTCTGGTGGTAAAGCTAGCCTATAGGCCACTGGACCCACACGTTCAATGACTTCATATGGGCCAATGAACCTAGGGCTTAACTTACCTTTCCTTCCAAACCTCAATACTTTCTTCCATGGTGACACCTTGAGGAACACCTTGTCGCCAACCACATATTCTATTTCTTTTCTCTTTAGGTCGGCATAGGATTTCTGTCTGTCTGAGGCAACCTTGAGATTTGCTTTGATTAATTTTACCTTTTCCTCAGTCTGTTTCACCAGGTCTGGCCCCACCAATTTGTCTTCGCCCAATTCAGTCCAGCACACTGGAGTTCTACATTTTCTCCCATACAGCGCTTCATACGGGGCCATTTGGATACTAGCTTGGTAGCTATTGTTGTATGCAAATTCTGCCAGTGGGAGGTATCTATCCCAACTTCCCTCAAACTCAATAACACAACTCCGCAGCATATCCTCAAGGACCTGACAAATTTTTTTCATGTCATTACTATCATTTCAATTCAATATTTATATCAATTTCATTGGTTTCAATTGTTTACCTGGATTACTCTTTCTGATTGCCCATCCGTCTGAGGATGGAAAGCTGTGCTGAAATGGAGTTGTGTACCCAAGGATTCATGCAACTTCTTCCAAAATCTCGATGTAAACCTTGGGTCTCGATCAGATATGATGGAAAGTGGGATTCCATGTAGTCTAACTATCTCACTGATATACAATTCTGCCAACCTCTCTAGTGAGTAGTCAGTCCTAACTGGCAGAAAGTGTGCTGACTTTGTCAATCTATCAACTATCACCCATGCTGCATCATGTTTCTTCCGGGTGAGAGGTAGACCACTTACAAAATCCATGGTGACCCGATCCCATTTCCATTCAGGTATGCGTATAGGTCAGAGCAAACCCGATGGAACTTGATGTTCGCCTTGACTTGTCGACATGTCAAGCATTTAGTCACATAGTCACTATGTCTTTCTTCATACTGTGCCACCAATATCAAGCTTCGATCATGATACATCTTTGTACTTCCAGGTGCATAGCATATACACCGTGTGGGCCTCTTTTAGAATATCGCCTTCAATTCCCATCATCCGTACACACGTCTTCCTTTGTAATACGTACACCCATCCGCTTTCACTTCATAGTCGCTGCTTTTCCTTCCGGGATTTTGCTCATAATGGTCGTTAACTTTCCATCCGCTTTTGCCCATCTAAAATCTGTCAGAGAGTTTGGCCTCACTTGCAACTCACCAAAATAGTTCCATCTCGAATCAAAGTTAGACGGGCATTCAATGATCTCAAAGTCATATGGACTTTCTGCTCAAAGCATCAAGAACTACATTTGCCTTCCCGTGATGATAGTCAATCACACAATCATAGTCCTTTAGGAACTCAATCCATCGCCTGCCTAAGGTTGAGCTCCTCCGAGTTGGCAAATATTTTAGACTCTTGTGGTCTGTAAATGTAGCACTTTTCACCATACAAGTAATGCCTCCATATCTTCATGAAGATAATTGCCACGAGCTCTAGATCATGAGTAGGGTAATTGCTCATGTGGCCTTAGTCACTGGAAGCATAGGCAATCACTTTCCCTCTTGCATCAATACACACCCTAACCCATTATGTGAGGCATCACCAGAGACCACGAAGTCCTTTCTCGACATCACTGTGTGCACACCGTGCCTCTGTCAACATAGCCTTCAACTTCTCAAACTGGTCTGATACTTGTCATTCCAACAAATCGACATTCTTGTGTAACAACTTGGTCATTGGCAAATATTAGGGAAAATCCTTCACAAATCTCTGTAATACCCAAATAGCCCCAAGAAACTTCTCGACCTCGCTTGTATTCCCGGGAGGCTTCCATTCCATCATCGCTTCTATTTTCTTGGGATCCACCTAATCCCATCACCGACACTATATGTCCAAGGAATGCAATCTCATTCATCCAAAAGTCACACTTGGACAACTTAGCATACGACTTCTTTTCTTTCGTGGTTTGCAGAACAATCCTCAAATGCTCATCATGTTCTTCCCTGGTCTTAGAATACACCAAAATATCATCAAAAAAGACCACTACGAACCGATCTAGGTATGAATGGAAGATACGGTTCATAAGGTCCATGAATGCCGCTAGTGCATTAGTTAGGCCAAAGGGCATCACCAGAAACTCATAATGCCCATACCGGGTCCGAATGCGATCTTTGGCACATCTGCATCCTTCACCTCAATCGATGATACCTCGATCCGAGATCAATCTTAGAAAATACTCCGCTTCCCTTCAACCGATCAAACAGATCATCAATTCTAGGCAACGGATATTTATTCTTCATACCACTTTATTCAATCGCCAGTAATCAATGCATAGTCTCAAAGTCCCATCCTTCTTTTTCACAAACAAAGACCTTGAGCTCCCCATGGTGACACATCGGGCGTATGAACCCCTTATCTAGCAACTCTTGCAATCGAGTTTTCAACTCCTCAATTCTGGGTGCCATCCTATAAGGAGCAATGGAAATAGGTGTCAGCATCTGATAGTGTCTCAATAGCAAATTCAACTTCCCTTTCTGGTGGCAAACCAGGCAATTCTTCAGGAAATACCTCTGGGAAGTCTCTCACTGTGGGTATGTCACTCAGGTTTGGCTTAGCTTGCCTAGTATCCACCACATGTGCTAGGTAGGCTTCACCTTTTCTCATCATTCTTCTTGCAATCGTGGTTGAGATGACATTGGACAAGAAATCATCCTTTCCCCACAACCGTGATCTCATTACCCTCTCAAGTTTTTAGAGAAATTCTCTTTAATTTGCAATCAACTATTGCTCGATGACGTGACAACCACCCATTCCCAAAATCACGCCAAACTCATGGAAGGGTAACTCAATTAGGTCGCCAAGAATTCATACCTCAATCCTTAACGGCAACCTCAGTATACTTTTTTCACTACTACACTGTGGCCTAATGGATTAGTGACCAGAATGTCTTGGTCACTCTCCCCTACCAGTATCCCCCTTTCTACGGGTAGATTGATGCAGATGTATGAGTGAGTGGATCCTGGATCCACCAATGCATGCACAGGTGTAGTGTAGAGGAGAACGCACTCGATGACGCCCGGCATCTTGCTCCTCCCGAGCTCTCAAGGCATAATTTCGGCAGGTGGTCCATTATCCGCCTCTCTGCCGCTCGGATGCAGCCTCGAGATGGTCCCACAGCCGGATTTACGGACCTTCTACCCTTGGTGGTGCAGAGCGTGTCCGCTCGCTTGGGTTGGAGCAGCGGTAGTAGTTTTGCGTGGACAGTTCTTCAACTGATGCTCTGTTGACCCACACCTCAAGCAGGCACCAGTTACTCTCCAACATTCCCCCTTGTGCCATTTCAGGCAATGCGGACACGCAGAAGTTGCTGGGGCTGGTCCCTTGAACCCCATCCCTGGAGAGCTGCCCACTGATGGTGTGGACTGACCTCTCCTAGGGGTGAACTGTGGCCTGGGCCCCTGAGAATGACCCTGACCCTGTGGTTGACCCGAACTCTGTGCAGGAGGACCCTTGAACTTCTTCCCAAATGCAGGGGCTGAACTAGACTGACCCGGTCCCCTCTTCTGCTATCTCTCTCTTCTAGTCTGCTCACTGATTCTTACTTTTTCCACCTTTATTGCGGCTTCCAATAACTTGGTAAATTCTGTGATTCCCAAGGCAGTGAGCTGGATCTTGATGTTGTCATTTAGTCCCTCTTCAAATCTCTTGCACCTTTCAGCTTCATTAGGGACTATCTCCCTTCCATAACGGCTTAATCGAACAAACTCCTTCTCATATTCGCCACCGATGCTTGTCTCTCGCCGAGTTAATAAACTCTCTTCTTCTCTCTTCCGGATATACAAGACCCACATATTTCTTCTTAAATTCTCAAAGAAAGAAGTCCCAAGTTACTGACTTCTATCCGCACTTCATCGACACGGTGTCCCACCACTCATATGCATCATCTTGCAAGAAAGAGATGGCGACTTCGTGTTTTGCTCTGGAGTGCAGTGGAGTTGTTTTAGTACTCTGCCTGCCTGCTCAACCAATTCTACCAATGCAGTCATCTTCTCTCTTGCCATAGAAGTCCATAGCTCCAAACTTCCTTAGCCTTTCCAGGTGTGATTTCTGCTGTGGAGCTGGTGGTGGTGGTGGTGGTGCTAGCATTACCCTGGCCATTTGTCTGAAGAAGTCGGCCATTTATTGGAACATGACCTGTGGAGGCTGAGCAAGCTCTGCTTGAGCTGGCGGAGCAGATTCTCTCATGCCCCCTGGGCCTCACCGCCGCAGTGGAGCATGACACTCCACTTCCTCCTCAACGGCTCTCTGAGATGAAGGATCCATATCCTATTCAAAATAAGAAAGATAAACAGATCTGCGTTAATGTCACCTCGACTGTTACAAATGCAATGCATGGTATGGACTCAATCTAGGCCCAGAAACGCCTAAACCGTGCTCTGATACCACTAAATGTGACACCCCTTGCCCGTGTACAGTATACCCGAGTAAGTAATGCCACATGGTGTACCTGCACACTCTAATATTCCTCAATTAATTTATATCATGCTTTTGCATATAATTTATGAAATACAATTTATTTAAGCCATTTATCAAAAGTATTATTCATTTAAGGTTCCGAAAATTTTAAAGAAAATCCGGCGGAGTACCGGCTAAAAATGGAGAAAACTGTTCTTCGGAACCTGTGAAAACACTTCCAAATAATTTTCAAACAAACCCAACTTCAATTCATCAACAGAGTCTCAATATCAAAAACTCAACAATATTTCTCAATTTCAGTTCTCAATAGCCTTTTCATTTCTCAAACATCCATTTCTCAGGGTTCTCATATATATAAATAACAATTAAAAGCTCAAATTACTTCCATACATAACCATAAATCTTTATTATTTACATGAACCTCAAAATACATTACATAATCCCAAATACATATGAGAAAATAAAAATTTAATTACAAATGACAAAATGACACCTAGTGCCCTACCAATGCACTGCAGGTAGTGAGGTGACACGGACACTGTGCAGATCTGCAGGATGAACTCACCCAGTCTGCGGTCTACTGGGCTCACGATCGGGATCTCCAGTACCTACGCGTGGCAAAAGCAACGCGCTAAGCAATAATGCTTAGTGGTGTAATAATATAATAAAAGAAAATAGCAAGAAAACGAATATATAGTGAATGTGTATGATTCATTTGTTTAGTATGGTTATATATACATTAATTCAGTAACTTTGTTCACTTTCATTCATTTGGTTGCCCAAGTAACCTACACTAGACGATCGGATCGATAACGGGTAAACCGCACCGGGTATCAAGTACCTCGCCGTCACACTATCGGTCACATATGCATCTCCCAGGCAGTAATGTACCTAACAAGTCAGAATATATCGAGCACAAGGCCAAAGCTCAATACAAAGTCGAATGGCTAAAAGCCATAAAATCACGAATGGCATATTACCATGTGCGATCGCTAATCGAACCCTATTGGCATGCCAAACTATCCAAACGAATCATGTTAGGTATACTAGGGCATTTGAAACTTTTAAATTCTTCAATTTGTGAATTTCAAATTTTTAGTGTCACTATTCATCTTATTGGTCAACAAAAATGTTGACTTTTAGAATAAAAATATGTACATTGACTTTGGCACTCCCAACATACCACATTTGGCATTCCAAACTTGTTGGCATTAAGTATTTATACAATTTCAAAGTTTAAACCAACACAAGCAGAATTTTCAGTTTTTGTGAGTCAACTTCACTGTTCCATTGGACATTGTTGCTGTGGGAATTTGAAGAAATGTAAAACATGAAAGTTGTTGCTTATTTTGTCTAGTTGAATTTCCTTTTTTGAATCACTCCATTTGGAGTTTTGTAGCTCCAGATATGGTCCAAAAACCACAGCTGGCCGGATGTGCATTCTGCAGAAATTACCATATCTACAGTAACATGAACAGTGACTGCCACTGCCATTTGGGTTAGGTTCTGGCCATAATTTGGGGTAGGTTCCTTCATGAAAGTTGTTTTTCTATGTCTTAACTTATTGCTGTAAAAATTTCAGGTCAATTGACCAAATCTACAGTGAGTTATGGCCAAATGAACAGTTACTGTTCATTTGGTCATTCTGCAGAATCAGTTGCAGGGTATCCGGATTGGGGCCAAGTTTTGGTCCTCTTGCTTTGGTCTTTTGGGCATGGTTTCTTCAGCAAAAATATGCCATTATAAGCCTAGTTTCATGTCCAATTGGCCAAACACCAATTGGACCAACACAGCCCAAGTTATGGTAATGCAAGTGGACTGAATTTTCAGTCCCTCTGCTGCTGTCCTAGGGCAGCCTGCAACTTCACTTTGCAATCCTATTTTTCAGTCCATTTTATGGTCAACATACCTAAAATGGTCACTAATTGACCATTAAAATGTGCTCTAACAATTTCCTAAGCCAAGTCAATTTTTCACTCTTCAAAACCCTAGTTCCATTATAGGTTTTCACAACACCTTAAATACTAGCTCCTTCAATAATCACATGCACACATGGTTTAAACTTGATCTATAGCCCACTTTAAGTCCATCAAAACAATCAAAATGATTCCTTCAAAAGGGCTGCCAAAAATTCATAGTATGCCTGGTGTGGACCCAATCTCTATAACGCCATATAGAATGGCACCTGCAGAACGAAAAGAATTGAAAGTGCAGTTGCAAGAGTTGCTTCACAAGGGCTTTATCCGCCCTAGTGTGTCACCTTGGGGAGCACCAGTGTTGTTTGTTAAGAAGAATGATGGTACTCTTCGGTTATGCATTGACTATCGGCAGTTGAATAAGGTGACAATAAAGCACAGATATCCATTGCCTCATATTGATGACTTGTTTGATCAGTTGAGGGGTGCAGCTGTATTCTCCAAAATTGACCTGAGATCAGGTTATTATCAGCTAAAAGTACAAGAGCAGAGTATTTCTAAAACTGCCTTCAGAACCCGCTATGGCCATTATGAGTTCTTGGTTATGCCATTCGGGTTAACTAATGCTTCGGCTGTTTTTATGGACCTGATGAATACTATCTTCAGACCATACCTCGACCAGTTTGTTGTGGTATTCATAGATGATATATTGGTCTATTCGAGGAATGCAGAAGAGCATGATAGACATCTGTGGATTGTACTACAGATTTTGAGGGAGAAACAGCTATATGCCAAATTGTCGAAGTGTGAATTTTGGCTGAAGGAAATATCTTTCTTGGGGCATGTTGTATCAGAAGAGGGCATCAAGGTAGATCCAAGTAAGATAGAAGCTGTCCTTAATTGGAGGCCACCCAGAAATATTACAGAGATTCGCAGTTTTCTGGGTTTAGTTGGATACTATCGTAGATTTGTGAAGGGATTCTCCATGCTGGCATCTCCATTGTCCAAGCTACTTAGAAAGGATGTGAAATTTCAGTGGACGAACAAATGCCAGCAGAGTTTTGATGAATTGAAGAGATGTTTGACTGAGGCTCCAGTCCTGACTTTACCTACACCGGGTAAAGAATATACAGTTTACAGTAATGCTTCTCGCAATGGGTTAGGTTGTGTATTGATGCAAGATTGGAATGTCATTTCCTATGCATCACGCCAGCTAAAACCGCATGAGATGAATTATTCGACACATGACTTGGAGCTTGCAGCCATTGTGTTTGCTCTTAAGATCTGAAGGCACTATTTGTATGGGGAGAAATGTTACATCTACACAGATCATAAGAGTTTGAAGTATTTGGGCACCCAGAAAGAGTTGAATTTGAGACATAGGAGATGGTTAGAGTTGATAAAAGACTATGATTGTCTGATAGACTATCAGCCAGGAAAAGAAAATGTTGTGGCTAACGCCTTAAGTCGCAAAACTATGGCAAGTCTACGGGTTACTCCTTTGTCTTTGGTGCATGAGTTAAGATCATTGCATGCCAGCTTAGAGATTAATGATGATGGGCAGACAGCAGTTGCATGGCATGTACAGCCATTATTGATTGATCAGATTAGAATGGCTGCTCAGAATGATCAGAAGTATCAGAAACTGTTGGAAGAAGTCCAGCAGAGCAAGAAACCAGAATTCTCAATAAGAGATGATGGTCTATTGCTACACCAGGGCAGAATGTGTGTTCCTAATGATGTTGATTTGAGGCTGATCATTTTGAAGGAAGCACATGAGTTTCCTTTTGCCATGCACCCTGGTGGTATAAAAATGTATAGAGGGCTAAAGGAGCATTACTGGTGGATGGGTATGAAAAGAGATGTGGCAGAGTTTGTTTCCAAATGCCTAACTTGTCAGCAAGTAAAGGTAGAGCATCAGGTACCCACTGGGTTATTACATCCACTAACAGTGCCAGAATGGAAATGGGAGAAAATAACTATGGATTTTGTGATAGGACTTTCGAGGACACAGAAGAGTCATGATGCAGTATGGGTCATTATTGACAGACTAACCAAATCTGCTCATTTTTTGCCAGTCTAAATGGACTACAGTTTAGAAAGATTGGCCAGGTTGTACATCGATGAGATTGTGAGATTGCATGGAGTGCCAGTATCCATTGTATCAGACAGAGATCCTAGGTTCACTTCTAGATTTTGGGTAGTCTTCAGAGAGCCCTAGGAACTAGATTGAACTTCAGTACTGCATTCCACCCACGCATGCATGGCGATCGAGAGGGTAATTCAGATCTTGGAGGATATGCTATGGGCTTGTGTGATTGAGTTTGAGGGCAGTTGGGATACACACTTGCCTTTGATTGAGTTTGCTTATAACAACAGCTATCAATCTAGCATTGGGATGCCTCTATATGAAGCTTTGTATGGCAGAAAATGTAGAACCTCGTTGTATTGGGATGACGTGGGTGAAAGAAAGATGATTGGACCCGAAATTTTTCAG
The DNA here is from genome assembly GCF_030052815.1 of Hevea brasiliensis. NCBI lineage: Eukaryota > Viridiplantae > Streptophyta > Magnoliopsida > Malpighiales > Euphorbiaceae > Hevea > Hevea brasiliensis. The sequence continues at coordinate 42,705,358 of NC_079493.1, read as the reverse complement.
CAAACTGAAGAGAAAATCAGAGTAATCAGAGATCGACTTAAGACTGCATTAGACCGTCAGAAGTCCTACATTGATCTGAAGAGAAGGGATATTGAGTATACAGTGGGTGAGAAAGTTTTCTTCAAGGTTTCTCCTTGGAAGAGAATTATGAGATTCAGCAAAAAGAGGAAACTGAGTCCTCGTTTCATTGGGCCATATGAGGTTCTGGAAAGAGTGGGTCCTTTGGCATATCGGTTGGCATTACCTCTAGAGTTAGAGAAGATACATAATGTCTTCCATGTGTCTATGTTGAGGAGGTATCGATCAAACCCATCTCATATACTACCAGTAGAAGAAATTGAAGTGAATCCAGACCTCACATATGAAGAAGAACCCATAGAGATTCTGGCTTATAAGGTGAAGCAGCTACGGAACAAGCAGATACCATTGGTAAAAGTGCTGTGGAACCATCATTCGGGCCAGGAGGCTACTTGGGAACGAGAGGAGGACATGAGGAGACAACACCCATAGCTATTCAGAGATTAATACCAGGTAAAATTTTGAGACGAAATTTATTTAAGGGGGGGAGAATTGTAACACCCCTATTTGTATAGCCTGGTGTATTTCATCTTTATTGACTGACCGATTAGTCTGGACAATTAAGGGGATTAGAACCACACTTAAGACAACTAGAGAAGCCATAAATACAAATAATTAGTCATTGCCAATTAGTTAAGTATAAATAAGAAAAACAGAACATAAGAAGTTAAACGAGCCAAGAGTCACTACGATGGGTGACCATCTCGGGAATGACTGTGAAGCCATTTTAAACTCAAATTTTGAATCGTAAAATGTGACGTTACGATCCTTAGGACCATTACGAACACAATGGAAAAAAGAAAATCACGAAAAAGAACTGTTAAGCCAGTCAAATAATTAGGTCAGGGAGCCGAAAGAAATACTGAATTATTTACAAACTGGGATGAACCGGCGATGGGCAATTTGGTCAATTGACCCTGAGAGCTGACTCCTGACCTAACTGTCAAATAAAATTGGAGAAAAGAAAATTTCAGAATCGAGAATTAAATTAAAAAACTAATAGAAAAATAAATAGAAAAAAAAAAGAAAATGGAAAAGTCAAAAGGTGATGACATCATGCATGACCTCATGCATGATGCCATAAAAATGATACTTAATATATTTACTTAATTGGAATTTTTGGGTCTTCCATAAGTAAATAAAAGAAAAGAAAAGAAAAACAAAGATCATTGTCTTCCTTATCCCAAACAAGCCGCCCACTTCTCTCTCCCTTAGCTCTCTCTCTTAAACTCCATTGAAGCTCCCAATTTAAGCTTCATACACCCCAATTTAGCCATAAATTTCCCTAAAGTCCTTAAGTAAATCTTACCCCTAGACCTAGATAGACACTTTGGGAGCAAAAAGGAAAAGAAAACTTGGAGAATTGAAGAATTAGGAAATCTAAAAATTGAGGTAAGTGCAATTTCAAGTTTAGATTCTTATTGAATTCATGAATTAAGTTTATGTGTGATGAAATTGCAATAGAAATAAAGGAAACCATGCGTAAATAAGGGAAGAGAGAATGTGGCAACCATGGAACCCAAAGGCTTTGATGGTATTAAGTCAGGTTAAACATGAAATCATGATGAATAGATGTTATATATCTGAATTGTATATTTAGATTACATGAATTGTGAACATTGGACAAACTTAGGGTTTTGGACATTAGGGTTTAGAGACCAAAAATGTGAGAAACTTGTAAATGGTGTCTTTGACCTAATGTGAAGTGAGAAATGGTCATTTGTGACCTAATTAAGTGTGTTAGAAGTGTTGGAATTAAAGTCAAATTCGGAGGGAGTGTGGTCATGCTGCTGCTGCATAACCAAGTCAACTTTGAGGGACAAAACATGAAATTTTACAAGTCCAATTGGTATGAGACCAATTGGAAATGAAAATAGGCACTAAATGACACAATTTTCATTTAGGAAGCATGCCCAAAAAGTGACTAAAACCTAGTGAACAAATTGACCAAATTTGGAAAATTGTAGGCTACCCTGAACAAACTGACCAAATGAACAGTGTTTGTTTATTTGGTCATAACTCGATCTAGACAGGTCAAAATGACCTGAAATTTTACCAGTGATTAGATGAGATATAGACCTAAAACTTTCATGAGGAGCACAAACTCAAATTATGCCATCAACCCAATCAAATTACTCAGCAAATTTGAATCACTGAATCTGCAGAACTGCAGATTTACCATATGAACAGTGAAGTTTCAATGGCTATAACTCTCTCTAGAAAACTCCAATTTTGGTGATTCTTGAACCGATGGAAACCTAAGGCATAGTAGAACATGTCATATGAAGAAAATTATACCAAATTATGGACTTAACTTGATCAAATTGCTGAACAAAGTTGGATCAATAATCTGCCAGAACTAAAATCTGTAGCATGAACAGTAACCGTAATTTGGATATAACTTGAGCTACAAAACTCCAATTGGAGTGACTTAAAAAGGAGAATAAACTTAAGACAATAGGGAACATTTTCTATTAAGGAAGTTTTGCCAAATTCTAATAGAAAAGTGACCAATGGAATAGTGTAACCTTAGACACCAAAACTGAAAATTTGGCAATTTTGCCTAAAAGACCTAAGTTTTGAGAGAATGACCAAAACCAACAAGTTTGGTGACCAAAATGTGGTATGTAGGTGAAGTTGGAATTCCCATACCTATTAAACCTTAGAAAGTTAACAATTTGACTTGAATAGTGTAGTGAATAGTAACCTGAAACACAAAAATTTCAAGAACGTCGAGTTTAGCACATTAGAGCTAGGTAAAAGTGAAGTTAAATTTATTTTTAGATTTATGCTAAGTTATTGACTGAAACGCTGTGAAACTGTGTGTTTCAGCTGAAAAATACTTGGAAGGTCTGAGAGACTGAGTCAAGGCCTAGAGGCGACTCACGTAAGGTTTGTGCACAATAAACCTTATTTGAGCCTTTTGTCATTGAAAAATTGATTTAGTGTGATTTATAAAAATTTGAAGTTAATTATGAATTGTGTTGCCATCTTGTGAATGAAATTATGACTTTGGAAATTTATTGGATTTCTCACGAATCATTTGAATAAAATGTTTGAAATTGATTTTTGATTCACACTTAGCATGACAGTATCTTATTATTCCTCCTCCATTTATAGGGTGAGATCGGTTATCTTTCCTCCCTCTCTGGTTTACCAGTTGAGGTTGTAGATTGGATGAATACTCATTAGCTAGCTAGCCACCTCCCTCATTGATTTCGATTAGTGGGGTTGTAGATTGCTTTGTCGTGGTGTACAACGCGGCATTGATCGGAAATTTTGTGTCGTGGCTTAAGTTGTGTATGAATTGGCAACACTATGTTCTTAAATTATTTGACTAAATTGTGTTATTATGAGTTTTAATAATTTGTGAAATGTGATTGAAAAATATTTAAATTGTGTTTTGACAGTGAATGATTTATGTATTGTATTTAAAATTTTTATTGTGCACCACTGAGTATTTTTATACTCAGTGATAGCTTATTTTGCTATCGCAGATAAGAGTAAGGAGAAAGCAGCAGAGTGAGCTGCTATCAATATTGAAGATTCCATTGATCTTTTTGTACGAGTATTGTTTTATACCCTTGTAGTTATTTTGATGTAAATATTGTGATATTGTATGTATCAATGTAAAGTGAGCAGTTGTATAAGAAATTGTAATAATTTTATTTTTGAATTGTATATCTGTAAATTTAATTTGTGCATACAGTATTGATGGAATGATATGAAATAGTTTGTTTTGAGAATTTTGAGATGAAAAATTTTGGATTAAATTATGGAATTGATTTGAGATGTGTTGACTTGAGAATATTTGGAGGTTGGGTGTTATGAAAAATTTATTAGAAGTGCTTTTTACAGGTTTTTGAAGAACTGTTTTCTCAAAATACAGACGGCACTCTGCCAAAATTTTTATAAAATTTGCGAAGAAAAAAAAATGGACAAAATTTTTACTAGTATTTAAGCTTTGAATAAATGATTTTAATTCCTACCAAAATGCTCACCACTTCCAAAATGTAAGAAAATAGTTTTAAAATCCCTTGTAGGGTGCTTAATGAGTTATCGGTAGGTGAAGTTCGGTAGTTCATTAGATAGTCTACGGGATCATGTTATGCCTTACAGAGGGGTAAGGTGTGTCATAGTCTGTAGGCTACTGGTCTCGTACATTCAATAACTTCATATGGGCCAATGAACCTAGGGCTTAATTTTCTCTTTTTCCCGAATCAACTTCATACTCAATGTCCTTTCTTTTCAAGTCAGCATAAGATTTCTGTCGGTCTGAGGCAACTTTGAAATTGGCCTTTATCAGTTTCACCTTTTCCTCTGTCTATTTTACCAGGTCTGGCCCCACTACCTTATCTTCACCCAATTCAATCCAACATATAGGTGTTCTGCATTTTCTCCCATACAGTGCTTCATAGGGTGCCATTTGTATGCTAGCTTGATAGTTATTATTGTATGCAAATTCTGCCAGTGGAAGGTATCTGTCCCAGCTTCCCTCAAACTCAATAACACAACTCCTCAGCATATCCTCGAGGACCTATCACATTTATTCAGTTATTATTATTATTATCAGTTTATTGTTTGCAATAACTCAATGAGTTTCAAATTTTACCTGGATTATTCTTTCTGACGGTCCATCCGTCTGAGGATGAAAAGCCGTACTAAAATGGAGTTGTGTGCCCAAGGATTCTTGTAATTTCTTCTAAAATCTAGATGTAAATCTCGGGTCTCTATCAGATATAATGGAAAGCAGAATTCTATGTAGTCTAACTATCTCACTAATATACAATTCTGCTAGCTTTTCCAGTTAGTGGTCAGTTCTAACTGGCAAAAAATGTGCTGATTTGATCAACCTATCCACAATCACCTATACTGCATCATGCTTCTTCTGAGTGAGAGGTAGACCACTGACAAAGTCCATAGTGACTCCGTCCCATTTCCATTCAGGTATGTTTATGGGCTGTAACAAACCTAATGGAACTTGAAGTTCTGCTTTGACTTGCTGACATGGCAAGCATCTACTTACATAGTCAGCTATGTCCTTCTTCATACCTGGCCACCAGTATCGAAGTTTCAGGTCATGGTACATTTTTGTGCTTCGTGGGTGCATAGTATGCACACTATTATGTGCTTCTTTCAGAATACTGGTTTTTAACTCTTTATCATCTGGTACGCACACTCTTTCTTTATAGTACATGCACTCATTTTCTTTCACTTCATATTCAGTTTCCTTCCCCTCAGTGATTTTGCCCATAACAGCCATTAATTTCTCATCTATCTTTTGCCCATTCTGTATCTGTTGTAACAGATTTAGCTTCACTTGCAACTCAACCAAAATAACTCCATCATGAGTTAAGGACAGTTGGGTATTTAGAGATCCTAATGCTACAATAGATTTTCTACTTAAGGCATCAGCGACTACGTTTGCCTTCCCAGGGTGGTAGTCAATCAAACAATCATAATCTTTCAGGAATTCAATCCATCGCCTCTGTCTCAAATTAAGTTCCTTCTGGGTTGGTAGATACTTCAGACTCTTATGGTCTGTGTATATGTAGCATTTTTCTCCATACAAGTAATGCCTCCATATCTTCAATGCAAAGATAATTGCCTTAACTGCCTGGAAGCATATGCAACCACTTTCCCTTCTTGCATGAGTACACACCCTAACCCATTATGTGAGGCATCACTGTAGACTATAAAGTCTTTTGCTGACACTGGCTGTGTTAACACTGGTGCCTGCATCAACATAGCCTTAAGCCTCTCAAAACTTGCTTGACACTTGTCATTCCAGTCAAATTTCATATTCTTGTGTAGTAATTTGGTCATTGGAGCAGCTATCAGGGAAAATCCCTTTACAAATCTTTTATAATATCCAGCTAACCCCAAGAAACTTTTGATCTCAGTTGTATTTCTGGGAGGCTTCCATTCCATCATTGCTTCAATCTTCTTGGGATCCACTCTAATCCCTTCAGCTGATACTACATGTCCAAGGAATGCAATCTCATTCAACCAGAACTCACACTTGGACAATTTGGCGTACAGTTTCTTCTCTTTTAGAGTCTGCAGAATAATTCTCAAATGCTCATCATGTTCTGCTTTATCCTTGGAATACACCAGGATGTCATCAATGAAGACCACTATGAACCGATCTAAGTATGGATGGAAGATACGGTTCATAAGGTCCATGAATGCTATTGGAGCATTTGTTAAACCAAATGGCATCACCAGGAATTCATAATGCCCATACCGAGTTCTAAATGCAGTCTTAGGCACATCTGCATCCTTAACCCTTAGCTGATGATACCCTAATCTGAGATCAATCTTAGAAAACACATCGGCTCCCTTCAACTGACCAAACAGATCGTCAATTATAGGCAACGGATACTTGTTCTTCACTGTTACTCTGTTTAACTGTTGGTAGTCAACACATAACCTCAATGTCCCATCTTTCTTCTTTATAAAAAATATCGGAGCTCCCCAAGGTGACACACTGGGGCGTATGAATCCCTTGTCTAGTAATTCTAGTAGCTGGATTTTTAACTCTTTCAATTCAACAGGTGCCATCCTATACTGAGCAATTGAAATCGGAGCTATACTCGGCATAATCTCAATAGCAAATTCAACTTCCCTTTCTAGTGGCAAACTAAGCAATTCCTCAGGAAATACCTAAGAGAAATCCCTTACTGTGGGTATGTCAGACAAGTTAAGTTTACCCTGCCTAGTGTCAATCACGTGTGCCAGATAGGGTTCGCACCCTTTTCTCAACCATCTCCTTGCAACTGTAGCTGAAATGACATTGGATAAGAAATTTGTCCTTTCACCCACAACTATTATTTCTTCGTTCTCAGTAGTTTTTAGAGAGATTCTCTTCAATTTACAATCTACTATTGCCTGGTGATTAGATAACTAGTCCATTCCCAAAATCACATCAAACTCATGGAAAGGCAGTTCGATTTAGTCTGCTGAGAACTCTTTCCCTTGAATCTTCAATGGACAGCCCTTATACACCTTGTTTACTACCACACTATGGCCTAGCGGATTTGTGACTAGGATGTCTTGGTCACTTTCCTCTAATGGTATTCTCTTTTCTATGGGTAGCTTGATACAAATATATGAATGAGTAGATCTAGGATCCACTAATGCATGCACAAAAGTATTATAGAGGAGGGAGCATCCTGTTCCTCCTGTGGCCTTATAGCATAGGCTCTGACTGGTTTTCTACCTTCTGCTCTCTCCACAGACTCTGATACAGGTTTTTGTGAAGTATCGGCTGCCTCAGCCTTTATTGGCTTTCTACCCCTTGGAGCTGGAGGGGCAGGCCTAACAGTTGATACCAGAGTAGATTTAGCATTTCTACGAGGATAATCTCGAATTAGGTGGTCTGTAGACCCACACCATAAACAAGCACCTATTATCCTCCAACATTCACCCTTCTGCCATTTTTGGCAATGTGGGCAAGCAACAGATACTGTTGGGGCTGGTCCCCTGTACCCTGTCCCTAAAGAGCTAGCCACTGAAGATGTGGACTAGCCTTTCCTTCGTAAAAACTGAGATTTAGTCCTCTGTGACTGACCCTGACTTGGTGCTCTACTGAAACTTTGAGTAGGCAAACCTCTGAATTTCTTACTAGGGGCAGAAGATGTATTAGTCTGACCCTGACCTCTTTTCTGTTGTCTGTCCCTTATGTTCTGCTCATTCATTCTAACTTTTTTGACCTTCAGTGTGGCTTCTACTAACTTGGCAAACTCTGTAATCCCCAAGGCTATAATAATTACTTTAATGTTATCATTGAGTCCTTCCTCAAATCTCTTGCATCTCTCGGCCTCATTAGGGACTATTTCCCTCCCATAGCGACTTAGTCTGACAAATTCTCTTTCATATTCAGCCACTGTCAACTCTCTCTAGCGTAGGGTAATAAACTCCCTTCTTTTCTCTTCCAGGTATACACTGCCCACATACTTCTTTCTGAACTCAGTGAGAAAGAAATTCCAAGTTATTTGTTCTGGTGGCACCTCACTCGTTACTGTATCCCACCATTGGTATGCATCATCTTGCAGTAGTGATATAGTAGCTTCCAAATTCTGCTCTGGAGTACAATGAAGCTGTTTCAAGACTCTTCTAGTTTTGTCCAACCAGTTTTCAGCTATGACAGAATCATCTTCCCTTTTGCCCAGAAAATCCACTGCTTCGAACTTCCTGAGTTTCTCCATATGAGATTTTTCATGTGGAGGTGGTGGTGGTGGCATAACGGCTTTCCCGGTGCAGTCACCCATCGCTGCGATGTCTGCTCGTTTAACTTAGTTTTATTTTCTCTCTTTTATTTTTCTTTAATTTTTCTTGTATTTTCTTTTTATTTATTTCATTATTATATGTTTGTTCACTATCACCGAAGTGTAGTTTCAGACATCCTAACTTGCTTGGACTAATATTAGGCCACTGGAGCAACAGAACGTACAGAACACGTATAGTGGGGATGTTACAGAAGATCTATCTCTACCCAATTCGCGTGAGCTAGATCCTCCAAAGTGCTTTCTCTTTCCTGACCCACTATCAAGAACTTGATTAATAGTCTTTCTAATTTTCTCTTTTTCTTCTGTACCCTTTTTAACTATTTCTTCATTCTCAATTCTTTCCAGTTCCAGGGCTTATGATATTAGCTCTGAGAAATTCTGGTATCAGAACCCCACAACTTGCTTTCTTAGACTAGGCCTTAACTCGGTCTCAAAATGTTTACATCTGTCTCTAGGAGTGTTAAGCAGGCTTCCTGCATAATGACTCAATCAAGAGAAGTTTCTCTCATTTTTTGCCACTGTTCTATCCCCTTGTTTCAGGCTTAAGAACTCCTGTAGCTTCTCGTCCATATAGGCATCTAGGACATATTTTTGTCTGAACTCTTTGAGAAAGTCATCCTATGTCAGCACTGGGGGTTCCACCAAACTATGGGGAATGGTTTTCCACCAGTCATATGCATCCCCTTATAGTAGTGACATTGAATATTCAAACTTTAGCTCATCAGTGCAGTGCAGCTTTCTAAAAACTCTTTCCATCCTTTCCAACCATTGTTCTACCTCTAGCGGATCCACTGTCCCCTTGAACTCAGTAGCCCTATACTTAATCAGTTTGTCATACTGCCTAGCTGAAGGCTGTGGTTGTACCACTAGTGTCTGCAATGGGGCTTGAGTAGGCATGCTACCAGCCATCTGTTGGAACATTGTAGCCATCTGCTGAGCAAACTGAGCAGAAAACTGCAGTACTGAGTGGGCTGGTGCAGCTGATCCACTCACATTTTGGAGGGCTAGGGTTTCCCCTTGTACCTCAGCTTCTATTGATTGATCGACTAAACGGTCCCCTTCTTCCATAGTCAATTAGAGGATATTATACCTCCTGAACAAATAACACAAGGAGATTTCCTCCCGTTAGTGCATATTTATAATGTAATGTACTATATGTATCAAACAATGACATTGAGCAGTTGTACTATGAAGAAAGAATATTCAAATTACAGGTCAAAACAGAATTTAAAAACTTGCTCTAATACCACTAAACATGTCACACCCTACGCCTCCGTAAGATGTAACATGATCCAGTAGTACACCTAATGAATTACCGTACTTTGCCTACCGATAAACCATTAAATACACTACAAGGGATTTCAAACAACTTCTTACTCTTTTTAAAGTGGTGAGCACTTTTGACAAGTGTTAAAACTTTTTAATCGAAGTTAAATCACACATTAGGTCTGAAATAGCCACAAATTTTATAAAAATTTCTGCAGAGTGCTTTTCTGTATTTTGAGCAAAACAGTTCTTCAAAAACCTGTAGAAAACACTTTCAATATATTTGTTTCAGTCGCAAACTCCAATATGGCTCAACACAAATCAATTTTCTCAACATAAATCAAACTCAATTCAACATCACTTTCAGTAGTTTCAAAAATAGAATGCAAAATGACTAAGTACTTCAAAGCTAAGATAAGAAAATTATAGTATAATATTTTTATAGGCCAAAATAATTTACAACTTTATTTTACAACTACTCAAGATTAAGTACAATATATACATAAAATGCACATACATTACAATAAAATTACAAAAAAGGTGGTATACTCAATATACCCGGCAAAATCCCAAAGCAAAGTTACAAGCAGCCTACTCTGCTACTTTATCTGTCTGTTTACCTGCGACAGCAATGAAAAAGCTATCGCTGAGTAAAATTTACTCAGTGGTGCACAATAAAAATTTAAAATGCAATATATAAAACATTTATTGACAATTCACAATTCAAATGATTCACAATTTCATGTCACAATTTCCGAAGCTCATATACACAAATTTGATCAAACAATTTAATAACACAGTGTTTCCAATCAATAACACAACTTAGGTCATGACACAAATTTTCCAAACATGCCATGTTGCATACCACGACAAGGAAAACTCACCCCCATTAATCGAAATCAATAAGGGAGGTGGCTAGCTAGCTAATGTGTAACACCCTCCCGGTAGCAACTCCGTACATTCTACTGTTCCGGTGACCGGTGTTGGTCTGGACAGCTAGAATGTCCGAAAAAATATTTAAACTAAAGTGAGGGACCATAATTAACTCAAATATTAATAAGAAAAATTTGGTAAAAATTTTAGAAATAAAATACAACCAAGTTAAACGAGCCGGTGCCCAAGCGATGGGTAACCAGAGGGAAGTTGTGGTTCTCGCAACGAGGAGCCCTAGACCCGGGGGAAAAATTATAAAATAATTTTTGGGACTCCAGAGAAGGGTTATTGAGGTTCCCATGGCATTAGAATGCCAAGAAAATACCTAGAAAAATTTTTCAATCGGTATAGATAATTTTGACCCGTTAAGCCAAACGGAGGGCATTTTGGTCATTTCGCCTTCAGAGGTGATTTTTGGCCGAGTTGTCCAGTTAAGTAAATAATTATTACGACATAAAATATGAATTAATATTGATAAAAAATTAATTGAAAGTGAGTAGAGAAGAAGAGAAAAGAAAATACAATAAAATGCCAATTATGACATATTATGAGGTCATTTAACATTGTCCACCAATCACAATTAAGTAACCATCAAATTAACTAATAAAAAGAGTCAAAAGAGACCAAAGAATTAAAAAGCAAACAGCAGCCCTTCTTCTCCTTCAAAAACGTTTTTCACCTCCTCCCTCACTCCTCCATTAACAAACTTTCTAAAGCTTCAATTTCCATGCTTTCCTCACCCCAAAACCCTAAGTCCCTTCACTAAAAACTTGTCTCTACCTCTTGGGAAGTGTTTCGCAGCCTAGAAAGGGAAAGAAAGTGAAGATTAACTTGGGAAAATTCTGCCCTATTCAAGGTTAGTGCATTAGATACTTAAAACTCTTTATTTTTTTTGATTTGTAACTTGAATTGAGTAAGAATTGTAACTAAAATGAACAAGAATTATGTGTATACATACTATGAATTTTCGGCAGCCCTTGTGAAGGAATTATTTTGATTGTTTTGATGGACTTAGAGTGAACTAGAGCTTATGTTTAAAGTGTATACATATACATATACAAAGAATGAAAGAGTTGAATAAGGAATTTGTGAAAACTCATATGGGAATTAGGGTTTTGAGAAGTGAAAAATTGACATGGCTTAGGAAATTGTTAGAGAACATTTTAATGGTCAATTAGTGACCATTTTAGGTAAGTTGACCACAATTTGGACTGAAAAATAGTATGGCAAAGTGAATGTGTAGGCTGCCCTAGGATAGCAGCAGGGTGACTGAAATTTCAGTCCACTTGGACTGCCATAACTTGGACTGTGTTGGTCCAATTGGTGTTTGGCCAATTGGACATGAAACTAGGCTTATAATGGCACATTTTTTCTGAAGAAACCATGCCACAAAGGACCAAAGCAAGAGGACCAAAAGTTGGCCCCAATCCGGACACCCTGCAACTGATTCTGCAGAATGACCAAATGAACAGTAAATGTTCATTTGGCCATAACTCACTGTAGATTTGGTCAATTGACCTGAAATTTTTACAGAAACAAGTTAAGACATAGAAAAACAACTTTCATGAAGAAACCTACCCCAAATTATGGCCAGAACCAATTCAAAAATGCAATCACAGTCACTGTTCATGTTACTATAGATATGGTCAATTCTGCAGATTGGCAATCCGGCCAGCTGTGGTTTTTGAGCCATATCTAGAGCTACAAAACTCCAAATGGAGTGATTCAAAAAAGGAAATTAAACTAGACAAAATAAGGATCAACTTTCATGTTTGTCATTTCTTCAAATTCCCACTGCAACAGTGCTTAATGTAACAGCAAACTTATGCTACAAAAACTGAACTTTTCTGCCCTCTTAGTTTTAAGTTAGAAATAGTAATGGTGACCAATTCTAACATGTTTTAAACATGAAATGTGGTATGTTGGGAGTGCCAAAGTCAATGTACATATTTTCTATCTAAAAGTCAACATTTTTGTTGACCAATGAGGTGAATAGTAACACCAAAACATGAAATTCACAAATTGAAGAATTTAAAAGTTTCAAATGCCCTAGTATACCTAACAAGATTGGGTTGGATAGTTTGGCATGCCAATAGGGTTCAGTTAGCAGTACTGCACATGACAATATGCCATTCCGTGATTTTATGGCTTTTAGCCATTCTGACCTTGCATTGAGATTTGGCCTTGTGCCTGATGTATTTACAGCTTGTTAGCTGTTCTGTTACACACCGCGAGATGCACATGTGACCGATGGTGTGACGGCCCGAGGTACTAGGTACCCAGTGCCAGTTTACCCGTTTATCCAGTCCAGTCATCTAGTGTAGGTTACTTGGGCAACCAAATGAATGAAGGTGAACAAAGTTAATGAAATGATGGATATACCAATACCAAACAAACAAATCATACACATTCTATACATATTTATTTTCTGCTATTTTCTTTTATTATATTATTGCACCACTAAGCATTATTGCTTAGCGCGTTGCTTTTGCCACGCGTTGGTACTGGAGATACAGATCGTGAGCCCAGTAGACCGCAGACTGGGTGAGTCCATCCTGCAGTTCTGCATAGTGTCCGTGTCACCTCAACTTCTACAGTGCATTGGTAGGACACTAGGTGTCATTTTGGCATTCTGTATTAAATTTTGATTTTCTCATATGTAATTAAACTTGTGTAATGTATTTTGAGGTTCATGTAAATAATGAAGATTTATGGTTATGTATGGAAGTAAATTTGAGTATTTAATTATTGTTTATATATGAGAACCCTGAGAAATGGATGTTTGAGAAATGAAAAGGTTGTTGAGAACCGAAATTGAAAATTGTTGAGATTTTGGATATTGGAGTTTGAGATGATTGAATACAAATATTGGAAGTGTTTTTAACAGGTTTCGAAGAACTTTTTTCTCCATTTTTAGCCGGTACTCTGCCGGATTTTCTTTAAAATTTTCGGAACCTCAAATAAATGACAATTTCGATAAATGGCTTAGATAAATTATATTTGACAAATTATATTCAAAAGCATGATAAAAATTAAATAAGGCATATTAGAGTGTGCCGGTACACCGTGTGACATTGCTTACTCGGGTATACTGTACACGGGTAAGGGGTGTCACATTTAGTGGTATCAGAGCACGGTTTAGGCATTTCTGGGCCTAGATTGAGTCCATACCATGCATTGCATTTGTAAGAGTCGAGGTGACGCTAATGCAGATCTGTTTGTCTTTCTTATTTTGAATAGGATATGGACCCTTCATCTCAAAGTGCAGTCGAGGAGGAAGTGGAGAGTCATGCTCCACCTGCAGCAATGAGGCGGGGGCATGGGAGAACTCGCTCCGACTCAAGTGAGCACCTTTCGGCCTCCACAGGCCATGTTCCAACAAATGGTCGACTTCTTTAGACAAATGGCTGGAGTAATGCCAGCACCACCACCACCACCACCACCAGCTCCACAGCAGAAATCACTCCTGGAAAGGCTAAGAAAATTTGGAGCAGTGGACTTTTTCGGTAAGAGAGAAGATGACTCTGTTGCAGCCGAGAATTGGTTGAACAGAACGGGCAGAGTCTTAAAACAACTCCACTGCACCTCAAAGCAAAATCTAGAAGCTGCAGTATCCTTGTTGCAAGACAATGCCTACGAATGGTGGGACACTGTGTCTAGTGAAGTGCAGCCAGAAGCTGTAACTTGGGACTTCTTTCTCTCCGAGTTCAAGAAGAAATATGTGGGTACTGTATACCTGGAAAAGAGAAGAAGAGAGTTCATTAACTTTGAGCGAGGCAGATGTCGGTGGCGAGTATGAGAAGGAATTCGTCCGATTAAGCCGCTATGGAAGGAGATAGTCCTAATGAAGTGAAAGATGTAATAGATTTGAAGAGTTAATAAATGACAACATCAAGATCCAGCTCACTGCCCTGGGAATCACAGAATTTACCAAGTTAGTGGAAGCTGCTATAAAGGTTGAAAAAGTAAGAATCAGTGAGCAGACTAGAAGGGAAAGACAGCAGAAGAGGGGACCGGGTCAGTCTAGCTCATCTCCTGCACCTGGGAAGAAGTTCAGAGGTCCACTTGCACAGAGTTCAGGTCAGCCACATGGTCAGGGTTAGTCTCAGGGGCCCAGGCCACAGTTCACCCCTAGGAGAGGTCAGTCCACACCATCAGTGGGCAGCTCTCCAGGGATAGGGTTCAGGGGACCAGCCCCAGCATCTTCTGCATGTCCGCATTGCCTGAAATGACACAAGGGGGAATGTTGGAGAGTAACTGGTGCCTGTTTAAGATGTGGGTCGACAAAGCATCAGTTAAGAAACTACCCACGTAGAACTACTACAGCTGCTCCAACACAAGCGAGTGCACTGCTCTGCACCACGCAGAGGTAGAAAATGCGGTATGTCCGACACGGTGGGACCATCACGAGGCTCTGCATCGAGCGGCCAGAGGCGGATAACGGACCACTGCCGAGAAATTATGCCCGAGAGCTCGGGAGGAGCAAGATGCCGGGCGTCATCGAGTGCGTTCTCCTCTACAATACTCCTGTGCATGCATTGGTGGATCCGAGATCCACTCACTCATACATCTGCATCAATCTACGTAAAGGGGATCTTGTTGGGAGAGTGACCCAGACATTCTTGTCACTTATCCATTGGGCCACAGTGTAGGGGTGAACATAGTATACAAGGGTTGCCCATTAAGGATTCAGGTGTATGAATTCTTAGCAGACCTGATTGAGTTGCCCTTCCACAAGTTTGACGTGATTTTGGGAATGGGTGGTTGTCACGTCATCGAGCAATAGTTGATTGCAAATTGAAGAGAATTTCTCTAAAAACTTGAGAGGGTAATGAGATCACGATTGTGGGGAAAGGATGATTTCTTGTCCAATGTCATCTCAGCCACAGTTGCAAGACGAATGATGAGAAAAGGCTGTGAAGCCTACCTAGCACATGTGGTGGATACTAGGCAGGCTAAGCCAAACCTGAGTGATATACCCACAGTAAGAGACTTCCCAGAGGTGTTTCCTGAAGAATTGCCCGGTTTGCCACCAGAAAGGGAAGTTGAATTTGCTATTGAGACACTGCCGGGTACAGCACCCATTTTTATTACTCCTTATAGGATGGCACCCACTGAATTGAGGGAGTTGAAAACTCAGTTGCAAGAGTTGCTTGATAAGGGGTTCACACGGCCCAGTGTGTCACCATGGGGAGCTCCAGTGCTGTTTGTGAAAAAGAAGGATGGGACTTTGAGGTTATGCATCGATTACTGGCAGTTGAATAAATTAATTAATTAATTTATATTTGATATAAATTAATTAGAAGAAGAAAATAATTATTTTGGGTTAAGAACTCAAAATTAAGACACAGGGGCATTTTGGTCATTTTGCAGTGTGACACGTGGCACCATGAGATGGTGACACATGGGATTACACATAAGCCTGCCAAATGTTTTTTAATCATGTAAGATGATTAAAATCAAGATTAAATATAGGTTTGACACTTGGCACAATGTGATTGGGTCACTTAAACCTAGAGCTAATCAAATGGTGATATGTGGCAAGGGTTTAATGTGTTAACCTAGCTATTTAAGTGTTGTTATGAGAAAATAAAACACAATCAGCAGCCACACTCCTTTGTCACGCCACTTTGAGGGTTTTTATCTCTTCTTCTTCATCTCTTACCCCTCTGTAAGGCATAACATGATCCCGTAGAATACCTAATGAACTACCGAACTTCACCTACCGATAACTCATTAAGTACCCTACAAGGGATTTTAAAATAATTTTCTTATCTTTGACAAGTGGTGAGCATTTCTAATAAGTATTTAAAATATTTAGTTAAAATTAAAACTAGTTAACATTTTTGGTCCATTTTAGTTTTTTGCAAATTCTGTAAAAATTTTGACAGAGTTTCCTCTGTATTTTGAGAAAACCGTTCTTCGAATACCTGTAAAAAGCACTTCTAAAAGTTTTTCTCAACCACTACTTCAAATTCATACTCAATCTCAACCAATTCTCAAAATTCACAAGTTCAAAAATTCTCAAAATACTGTCCATCAATATCATTTATTCATATTCCATTCAAGATAAACAATTTATATATTCATCATACTAAAATTTACATTCAAAAAGTCCAAATTAAAATTTATTACAACTTTTATACAAACTTTGTACAAGCTGCTCAAGACCCATGTACATGTCCATACATTTATGTGCAATATATACATCAAAAGAAATATTCTGATTAGGGTATAAATTATACCCAAAACTTTAGGTGGTAACTTCTCACAACTCAAGATCTGCTGCTCCTCTAGTCTCTGTATCTGCGGCAAAGAATAAAGCTATCACGAGTACTAGGACTCGATGGTGCACAATATACTAAAATAATCTTTATGCAAAACTTAAAGCACATTAATTCAAAAATTTGACTAAACATGAAAATTAAATACAATCATGCATTGTAAGATTTTACATGTAAACCAAGTTTATTTCAAAGTATCAAAACACATTTCATAAAACCCACAGTTAGATCACGCCATTCGAAACAAATAGAATCTCAATAGCCAGAGGCTAAAGAGAAATCATATCACAAGGCTAGCTAGCTCAAATATATGGATATCCATTCACATCCTCTTCTACTGGCACACCTCAACACTTCTCCAGAGAAGGAATCAAAATTCGAAACTAATTACCCCCACTAGTCGTGCTAGTGAGGTGTTCAAATATATGGTCATGACACTGTGGTTTCAAAACTTATCTTAACAATTTGCTAAACATTGTCATTTCAAATATACACAATAACTTTCACAATTTAAATCAAACATCATAAAAATGCTATAATCCAATATTTCACATTATTCAAAACATTATGCAAAAGATGATTATAAAAGTATATGTTGTGCACAAACCTCAAGCAGTCGCTGTTGGCCTTGACTCGACTCCTCGGGTTACATCCGGTATTCTTTTCCACTGAAACACGAAATTTTCCAATGTTTCAGTACTAAAACTTAAAATAAATCCAAAATAAACTTAACTTCACATTCACCTAGCTCTAACGTGTTAAATTCGACGTTCTCGAAATTTTGTGTTTCGGGTTACTATTCACTGCACTATTCAAGTCAAATTATTGACTTTCTAAGGCTTAATGGGTATGGGAACTCCAACTTCACCCACATACCACATTTTGGTCACCAAACTTGTTGGTTTTGGTCATTTGTTTAAAGCTTAGGTCATTTTGGCAAAATTGCCAATTTTCGGTTTTGGTTCTCCGAAGTTATACTGTTCCATTGGTCGATCTACTGTTGGAATTTGACAAAACTTCCTTCATAGAAAATGTTCCTTATTGTCTTAAGTGTATTCTCATTTTTGGATCACCCCAATCGGAGTTTTGTAGCTCAAGTTATGGCCAAAATAAGTTTACTGTTTATATGTACTGTTCATACTGAGATTTTAGTGCTGGCAGATTTTTGGTCCAACTTTGGTTAATAATTTGACCAAGTTAAGTTCATAATTTGGTCTCACTTTCTTCATATGAAATGTTGTACTATGTCTTAGGTTTCCATCGGTTCAAGAATCGCCTAAATCCGAGTTTTCTAGAGAGAGTTATAGCCATCCAAACATTGCTGCTCAATGAAAATTCTGCAGAATCTCAGTACAGTAAATTTAACTTTGCTCAATGATTTGAATGAGTTAATGGCCTAATTTGGGTTGGTGTTCTTCATGAAAGTTTTAGGTCTATATCATATCTAATTTCTGGTAAAATTTCATGTCAATTTGACCTACCTAGCTCGAGTTATGACCAAATGAACAGTTACTGTTCACTTGGTCAGTTTGGTGCAGTGGCAGCCAGCAATCAATTCACTTTGGTCAATTGTTTCACCAAGTTTTGGTCAGTTTTTGGTCATGGTTCCTTAATGAAAATTGTGCTCTTTTATGTCTATTTTCATCTCCAATTGGTGGCATATCAATTGGACTTGTAAAATTTGAGTTTTGGTCCTTCAAAGTGGGTTTGGTCATGCTGCCAGCAGCATGACCATTTACCTCCGAATTTAGTTTTCATTCCTATCATTCCCACACAAGTTATTTGGTCATAATTGACCATTATTTCACTTCACAATAGGTCCAACATGTCATTTATGCATTTCTCCAAATTTTGGTTCATAAACCCTAGCATTGAAACCCTAATCTCACTAACTCTTGCATTTAACTACTTCTAATGATTTTAATGTTAATCATTTAACTAAGTAAGGTTTCTAAACTCATTCAATTGCATCATATTCATGCAAACCATACTCCTCTCAAGCTGCCCCAAAATTCAGTTTGTTCTTCCCCACATTTTTTTTTATTTTAAGGTTATTTACAAGCTCTTAATGCCATATAAACACTAATTAAACAAAGAAAAATTAAGGCTTGTATTACCAACCTTGAGCAGAATTTTCTTCCTCCTTTTCTTCAAATTTTCCTTCTTTCTTTCTTGCTCAATCCTCTTCTCAAGTTGCCTAGATAAGCTTTAACTATGGTGGCTAATTTTTCTATGGTGAAATTAGGGATTTGATCAAGCTCAAAATGAGCTTTAATGGAGGTTTTGGGTGAGGGAGAGGGTGAGGGAGAGAGAGTCACGTTTTTTATGAAGAAGATGACTTTATTATATTTTTTTTTTCTTTTCTTTTCTTTTCTTTTATGTCTTAGGAAGACCAAAATTCCCAAATTAATAAAATAAATCAATTAAGCCTTTATGACATCATGCATGATGTCATCACTTTGACTTTTCCATTTTCTTTCTTTTTTTTATTTATTTTTCTATTAGTTCTTTAATTTAATTCTCAATTCCGAAATTTTCTTTTCTCCGATTTTATTTGACAGTTAGGTCAGGAGTCAGCTCTCGGGGTCAATTGACCAAATCGCCCCTCGCCGGTTCATCCCGGTTTGCAAATAATCCAATATTTCTTCCGCTCACGACCTAATTATTTGGTGACTTATGATTCTTTTTGTGATTTTCTCTTTTCCACTTTGTGTCCATAAGGGTCCTAAGGACCGCAGTCACTTTTTACGGTTCAAAATTTGAGTTTAAAAGCGACTTCGCGATGCGTTCAGGAAGGTCACTCATCGCTGTGACTCTCGGCTCGTTTAACCTCTTATGTTCTGTTTTTCTTATTTATAGTTAACTAATTAAACATTACTAATTATTTGTGTTTATGGCTTCTCATGTTGTCTTAAGTGTGGCCCTAATCCCATTAATTGTCCGGATCGACACCGGTCACTGGAACAGTGAAATCTACCAGGCTATGCAATGGGGGTGTTACAACCAGTATATATGCTATGCACCCAGGAAGTACAAAGATGTATCATGATCTGAAGCTTCAGTATTGGTGGCCTGGTATGAAGAAGGACATAGCTGACTATGTGACTAAATGCTTGACATGTCAGCAAGTCAAGGCAGAACATCAAGTTCCATCAGGTTTGCTACAGCCTATACGCATACCTGAATGGAAATGGGATCGGGTCACCATGGATTTTGTAAGTGGTCTACCTCTCACCCGGAAGAAACATGATGCAGCATGGGTGATAGTTGATAGATTGACAAAGTAAGCACACTTTCTGCCAGTTAGGACTGACTACTCACTAGAGAAGTTAGCAGAATTGTATATCAGTGAGATAGTTAGACTGCATGGAATTCCACTTTCCATCATATCTGATCGAGACCCAAGGTTTACATCAAGATTTTGGAAGAAGTTGCATGAGTCCTTGGGTACACAACTCCATTTCAGCACAGCTTTCCATCCTCAGACGGATGGGCAATCTGAAAGAGTAATCCAGGTAAACAATTGAAACCAATTAGATAAATACACACATTGAACTGAAATGATAACAATAACATGAAAAATATGTCAGGTCCTTGAGGATATGCTGAGGAGTTGTGTCATTGAGTTTGAGGGAAGTTGGGATAGATACCTCCCACTGGCAGAATTTGCATACAACAATAGCTACCAAGCTAGCATCCAAATGGCCCCATATGAAGCACTGTATGGGAGAAAATGTAGAACTCCAGTGTGCTGGACTGAATTGGGCAAAGACAAACTGGTAGGGCCAGACCTGGTGAAACAGGCTGAGGAGAAGGTAAAATCAATCAAAGCCAACTTAAAGGTTGCCTCAGATAGACAGAAATCCTATGCCGACTTGAAGAAAAAAGAAATAGAATACACAGTTGGCGACAAAGTGTTCCTCAAGGTGTCACCGTGGAAGAAAGTATTGAGATTTGGAAGGAAAGGTAAGTTAAGCCCTAGGTTCATTGGCCCATATGAAGTCATTGAACGTGTGGGTCCAGTGGCCTATAGGCTAGCTTTACCACCAGAGCTGGACAAGATCCACAATGTGTTTCACGTATCCATGCTTAGAAGATACCGCTCAGATCCTTCATATGTCATCTCTAGGGAAGAAATTGAAATTGAGAAATAAGCAGATTCCACTGGTGAAAGTGCTTTGGAGGCACCACAACACCGAGGAGGCAACTTGGGAAAGTGAAGAGACGATGAGGCAGCAGTTCCCTCAACTGTTTGCATCAGGTAAATTTCGAGGACGAAATTTAAACTAGAGGGGAAGAGTTGTAACACCCTCCCGGTAGCAACTCCGTACATTCTACTGTTCCGGTGACCGGTGTCGGTCCGGACAGCTAGAATGTCCAGAAAAATATTTAAACTAAAGTAAGGGACCATAATTAACTCAAATATTAATAAGAAAAATTTGGTAAAAATTTTAGAAATAAAATAAAACCAAGTTAAACGAGCCGGTGCCCAAGCGATGGGTAACCAGAGGGAAGTTGCGGTTCTCGCAACGAGGAGCCCTAGACCCGGGGAAAAAATTATAAAATAATTTTTGGGACTCCAGAGAAGGGTTATTGAGGTTCCCATGGGCTGTGTTGGTCCAATTGGTGTTTGGCCAATTGGACATGAAACTAGGCTTATAATGGCACATTTTTTCTGAAGAAACCATGCCCAAAAGACCAAAGCAAGAGGACCAAAAGTTGGCCCCAATCCGGACACCCTGCAACTGATTCTGCAGAATGACCAAATGAACAGTAACTGTTCATTTGGCCATAACTCACTGTAGATTTGGTCAATTGACCTGAAATTTTTACAGCAACAAGTTAAGACATAGAAAAACAACTTTCATGAAGAAACCTACCCCAAATTATGGCCAGAGCCAATTCAAAAATGCAATCACAGTCACTATTCATGTTACTGTAGATATGGTCAATTCTGTAGATTGGCAATCCGGCCAGCTGTGGTTTTTGAGCCATATCTGGAGCTACAAAACTCCAAATGGAGTGATTCAAAAAAGGAAATTAAACTAGACAAAATAAGGAACAACTTTCATGTTTGTCATTTCTTCAAATTCCCACTGCAACAGTGCTTAATGGAATAGCAAACTTATGCTACAAAAACTGAAATTTTCTGCCCTCTTGGTTTTAAGTTAGAAATAGTAATGGTGACCAATTCTAACAAGTTTTAAACATGAAATGTGGTATGTTGGGAGTGCCAAAGTCAATGTACATATTTTCTATCTAAAAGTCAACATTTTTGTTGACCAATGAGGTGAATAGTAACACCAAAACATGAAATTCACAAATTGAAGAATTTAAAAGTTTCAAATGCCCTAGTATACCTAACAAGATTGGGTTGGATAGTTTGGCATGCCAATAGGGTTCAGTTAGCAGTACTGCACATGACAATATGCCATTCCGTGATTTTATGGCATTTAGCCATTCTGACCTTGCATTGAGATTTGGCCTTGTGCCTGATGTATTTACAGCTTGTTAGTTGTTCTATTGCACACCGGGAGATGCATATGTGACCGATGGTGTGACGGCCCGAGGTACTAGGTACCCAGTGCCAGTTTACCCGTTTATCCAGTCCAGTCGTCTAGTGTAGGTTACTTGGGCAACCAAATGAATGAAGGTGAACAAAGTTAATGAAATGATGGATATACCAATACCAAACAAACAAATCATACACATTCTATACATATTTATTTTCTGCTATTTTCTTTTATTATATTATTGCTTAGCGCGTTGCTTTTGCCACGCGTAGGTACTGGAGATACAGATCGTGAGCCCAGTAGACCGCAGACTGGGTGAGTCCATCCTGCAGTTCTGCACAGTGTCCATGTCACCTCAACTTCTGCAGTGCATTGGTAGGACACTAGGTGTCATTTTGGCATTCTGTATTAAATTTTGATTTTCTCATATGTAATTAAACTTGCGTAATGTATTTTGAGGTTCATGTAAATAATGAAGATTTATGGTTATGTATGGAAGTAAATTTGAGTATTTAATTGTTGTTTATATATGAGAACCCTGAGAAATGGATGTTTGAGAAATGAAAAGGTTGTTGAGAACCGAAATTGAAAATTGTTGAGATTTTGGATATTGGAGTTTGAGATGATTGAATACAAATATTGGAAGTGTTTTTAACAGGTTCCGAAGAACTGTTTTCTCCATTTTTAGCCGGTACTATGCCGGATTTTCTTTAAAATTTTCGGAACCTCAAATAAATGACAATTTCGATAAATGGCTTAAATAAATTATATTTCACAAATTATATTCAAAAGCATGATAAAAATTAAATAAGGCATATTAGAGTGTGCCGGTACACCGTGTGACATTGCTTACTCGGGTATACTGTACACGGGTAAGGGGTGTCACATAATGAGTACTCATCTAAACTCACCTCAGACTGGCAAGCCAGGGAGGGAGGAAAATAATCAAATATCAAACTCAACCCCTCAAGTGGAGGAGGAACACAGTAAGGGACTGCCATGGAAAGTGTGAATAAAAAAAAATTTCAAATCACATTATTGAAATATTTCATGCAAAATATAATCAATTTCCAAAGTCAATTTTCCATTCACAAAGTGACAACACAGTAGTTATCGAAACCCATAGTTAACACAATGCATACTAATCAAGTTTTCAATGGGAAAAAGATAACTTAAAGCTATTATGCACAAACACAATTTAAAACTATAATGTTCAATTGTAATTTAGGCAACAATTAAATAAACCTCATTTTCAAATTTCCATTTCTAAAATAGCCAATAAACTTTTCTCAAAAAAATTTTCCCAAGTCATAAACTTACAACTCATTTCTCCAAATAAATTTTCTAGTAAAAGTAGTGAATATAAAAAGTATTGTGCACAGACCTGATTTGAATCGCCTCTAGGCCTTGACTCAATGTTCCTTATGCTTTTCAATATCATTTTCAACTAAAACACACAATTTAAAGTGTTTGAGTACTCAGTTAAATTGTTTCTAAAAATAAAATTCAATATCTAAATTTTCTTGGTACTATTCCCTTCAATTCATTTCATTAGTCAACCTATAATGTTGACCTTTAATACACACTAGGTGGATTAATTTTAATGTTACCAACATGTCACCTTTTATAGTCCTTTAGTGTTGGTATATGTTATCAATTTTATTTTCAAGTGTATTGTATTTTATTGCAATTTATCGGATTTTGGTATGCTGTTTTGACCTAGCCAGATGACCTAGTTCCCTCAGTTTTTGGATTGTGGTCAGAATTACAAACTTATAGGTCTATGTCTTATTGAACTTTTGCCACAAATTTTAGGTCAATTGGAGTTTGCTAGACCAAGCTATGGTCATTTTACCAATGTTGGATAGATTGCACTAAAATGGCAAACTTAGGTCATTTTTAGGTCATTTCCGATTCTGGTAGTTTTTATACCCGAACTTGTACAAGCATTTTGACTTGCTTATGGTCATTTTTGGGTTTTGTGATCGGTACAAAAGATGTAGCCCTATGTCTAAGCTTTCCAACCATATGAATTTCAGGTAATTTGGACCTGTTTTGAGTGAGTTATGGCCAAAAAATTGATTGTTATTCAAATGGTCAATTTCTGGGTTCTCAAAGTTTCAATTCTGGATTAGGTCAGTTTTAGTGTCACTTTCCGGACAGAATTTGTAACACCCTCACTGTAGCAACTCCGTACATTCTACTGTTCCGGTGACCGGTGTTGGTCCGGACAGCTTGAACGTCCGGAAAAATATTTAAACTAAAGTCAGGAACCATAATTAACTCAAATATTAATAAGAAAAATTTAGGAAAAATTTTTGAAATAAAATACAACCAAGTTAAACGAGCCGGTGCCCAAGCGATGGGTAACCAGAGTGAAGTTGCGGTTCTCGAAATGAGGAGCCCTAGACCCGGGGAAAAATTCATAAAATAATTTTTGGGACTCCATAGAACGGTCATTGAGGTTCCTATGGCATTAGAATGCCAAGAAAATATTTAGAAAAATTTTTCAATCGGTACAGACAATTTTGACCCGTTAAGCCAAACGGAGGGCATTTTGGTCATTTTGCCTTCAGAGGCGATTTTTGGCCGACTTGTCCAGTTAAGTAAATAATTATTATGACACAAAATGTGAGTAAACAATACTAAAAATTAAATTGAAAATGAGTAGAGATGAAAAGAAAAGAAAATGAAAGAAAATACCTAATAATGACATCATATGATGTCATTAAAAACCTATCCACCAATCACAATTTGTTAATCTCATTAAAAGAGATAAAAGTGACCAAAAATTTGAAAAAACAATCTGCATCTTCAACCTTTGGGCAGCCTAAAAAACGTTGAGAGAGAGAGAGAGAAGAGGTTCCACCATTAAAGCTCCCTTAAGCTTCATTTCCCACTTTAAACCACCTCAAAACCTTGTCCTCCCTTCACTAAAAATTTCCCTTACCACTAGAGCAAGACTTGGGCAGCAATTAGAAGAAGAGAAAGTGGAAGAAAGTGAGGTGTGAACAAGCTTAGAAAATCACCAAAGAGGTTAGTGCCATAACCTTTGCTTTTACATCTTTCTAATCATGAATTTGAGCTAAGTTAAGTTAAAAATTTGACAAAAATTGAATTAATGAAGCATGGTTATATTCCATGAAGTTTTGGCAGCCTTGACATGAGTTAGGGTTAGGAGAAATCTTTAGTTTAAAGTGACATATTGCTGCCCCTCTTATAAATTATATGATTAGTATAGCAAATTAGGAGTGGGATGCATGAATTGGAGGCTTGGTCAATTAGGATTAGGATTTTGGAGAGAAACTTGGACCTTGTTTAGGTAATGGTGAATGAACATTTTAATGGTCAATTAGTGACCATTTGAGGCAAGTTAATCATAATTTGAAGTGAGCTAATGCATGGCAAAGTGAAATGTGCAGGCTGCCTAGAGACAGCAGCAATGAGGTTGGAATTCCAGCCTACTTAGATAGCCATAACTTTGGCTGTGTAGGTTCAATTGGTGTTTGGTCAATTGGACATGAAACTAGACTTATAATGGCACATTTTTGCTGAAGAAACCATGCCCAAAAGACCAAAGCAAGAGGACCAAAAGTTGGCCCCAATCCGGATACCCTGCAAACTGATTCTGCAGAATGACCAAATGAATAGTAACTGTTCATTTGGCCATAACTCACTGTAGATATGGTCAATTGACCTGAAAGTTTTACAGCAACAAGTTAAGACATAGACAAACAACTTTCATGAAGAAACCTACCCCAAATTATGACCAGAACCTATCCAACAAGGCAGTGGCAGTCATTGTTCATGGTACTGTAGATTTGGTAAATTCTGCAGAATTGAAATCCGGCCAGCTGTGGTTTTTGGACCATATCTGGAGTTACAAAAATCGAAATGGAGTGATTCAAAAAAGGAAATTCAACTAGACAAAATAAGGAACAACTTTCATGTTTACCATTTCCTCAAATTCCCACTGCAACAGGACCCAATGGAACAGTAAAATTGGGTCACAGAAACTGAAAATTCTGCCCTCTTGGTTTTGGATTTGGAAATGGATTTTGTGGTTAATTCCAACAAGTTTTAAATGTAAAATGTGGTACCTTGGGAGTGCTAAAACCAATATACCTAAATTCTATCCAAAATTCAACATTTTTGTTGACCAATGAGGTAAATAGTGACACCAAAACTTGAAATTCAAAATTTGAAATTAGAAATGCATCTAGGGGACTTTAAATTGCAATTGGCAATTAATACTAGCAAATGTAAAACTCAAAATGTGGGATCTTGGTGTAATTAGAATTAATATATCCACTAAGTATGAAAAAGTCAACATTTTGGTTGACTAGTAAGGTGAATAGTAATCAAAATGATTAGTAAATTAAGATGAAGACCTAAAACCAATTCTATGCTTAAATGCTTAGAATTGTATGACAAATGTGGACTATGCATCCTAGTCAAAATTGTTAAAAAGAAATTAAGGCCATAAATTTGAAATCCATGAAATGTTTATGGATTACTTGAAACATGAAAAATAAGTCACCTAATTGATATGAATAGATAGTTAGGGCTTATATGCCCATCACAAATGAAATTCATAAAATATTAATAACTCAACTTGAAATATAAAATTTGTAATTACATAAGTAGATTCTTGAATGTATAAATGAGAAAAGGGAAAATGTTCTGAATACAATGGTACGTGTGAACCATTGTTTAGAATTGTGATCAATATGAATAACATAATGAATGAATAAATGAACCATATTAATGTATGAATGAGACATTAGTTCTCATTATTGTAGAGAGGAGATGTATTTTGAGTACAATGGTATAAAAGGATAATTGATGTGAATTCTGATCATATAAATGATCAAATGAATGTATGAATTATAATTGAAATTTATCATGAAATAATGAAGTCATAAAACACAATATATTAATATTTAATGATATTATGTGGCCTTGTATTGCCTAGACATGTGTGTCAGATTGGATAGTTTGGCATGCCAATAGGGTATTGTTTTAGCAGTAATGCGAAAGGCTTTATGCCCGTATTCATGGCTTTATGCCCACATTCATGGCTTTATGCCTGTATTCATGGCTTTTATGCCCGATTATGTGTTATCATGGCTTTTTAGCCATACTGACTGCATACGTGGTTGACATTCTACGTCCCATGGTATGATGGCCCGAGGCACCGCGGTGTCCAGTGCCAACGACCCGTTATCCAGTTTAGCCAGCCTGTCATAGGTTACTTGGGCAGTGAAATTTATTGAAATAAGTTAAGAATATTAATATTAAAAAAAATATTAGAAATTAAATAAATGAGTAAGATGACCTAAAATAAATTAGAATAGTTATTTATTAGAAAGAATCGAAATGAACTAGACCGGTATCAAAATTTACTTATTACGAAACAATCTGAGACAACCTAGAAAGTATTGAGAAAATGCTAAAAGATTAGCAAAGAAAATTATAACATACATAAATATTGCAAATGTGACTTACATGATAATATAAGCATAAATTTATCATTTTTATATCATTTTTCTTTGTACATTATTACTATACATTGGCGAAATAAACACTTCCAAAGAAGACTAAATTATGATAAAACATATTAAATTTTAGAATCGCATGTGAAGTATAAATAAATCTTAATTATTTAAATTATGTTTTATTTCTATCTCTATTTGTATATTATTTCCTTGGTATATTATTGCACCACTAAGCAGCAATGCTTAGCGCGATGGAATTGTTTCCTTCGCGCAGGTACTGAAGCTAGAACCCAATGGATGTTTGACTGGGAATTTTGGGAGTTCTGATCTGCAGAAGTGTTTGAAGTATTCAAAGCTTGTCACCTCCTCAGCAATGCATGTAGATAGGGCCCATATAGATCATATTTTGTATTTTGTTTAAAATGCTAGATATTCTATTATAACGTAGATTATGAACAGGTAATTAATAGGAATGCGATGTAAATTAATTAATTAGCTTTTTCATATGTAATTAATTTATATATTATATAAATTATGAAATTTTGTAATTATTTTGTAAATTATGTAAATTAAGGAAATTTGAAAATTTTGCTTATGTAATTTGAGAATGTTTACATATGAATTGAGTATGAATGGAAATGTATGGAAATGATTATGCAATTGAAATGTATGGATGAGATTTAAATTATGAGATAATTATGATTAGCATGGATAAGATTTTATTTTGGAAATATTATTGAATTTCAAACAGGTGAATATTGAAATACGCCAAACGATAATAAAATAGGGGAAACTCCGCTGGTTTCTCCATCGAAAAATAATTGATATTAAATTAAATGAATTCAAAATTATTTATAAAAAAAAAGTAAGATAAGTTAGGGTGCTCCGGTACCAATTGTAGCACGCCTTGCTCGGCTATACTGTAGTCGGGTGAGGGGTGCTACATTTATTGGTATCAGAGCATGGTTTAGGAGTTCCTAGGCATAGATAGATAGAATAAGATTGTGTGCATGACATGCATTGCATTCATATGAGTCGAGGTGACACTAATGCAGATCTATTTTCTTGGTTATTTTAGGTTAAGGTATGGACTCAGAATCGCAGAGGGCAGTAGAAGAAGAAGTAGTAAGCCGTATTCCGACTGGGAGTGATATTGAAAATCGGGGAGATCCTGCTCCACCAGTGCAAGAGGTGCCTGTACAACCCCAACAGGCCTTGTTTGAGCAGATGACTGGATTCTTTCGACAGATGACTGGGGTTATTCCACCACTGTCTCAGCAGAAATCACCTCTAGGAAAAATTAGGAAATATGGAGCTGTAGATTTCAATGGTAGAAAGGAAGACGATTCTTCGGCGGCTGAGTATTGGTTAGAAAGGACTGAAAGAGTCCTGCAGCAGCTCCATTGCACACCAGAACAGAGTTTGGAGTGTGCAGTTTCATTGTTACAAGAAGCTGCATATCGGTGGTGGGATGTTGTAACCAAGGCAGTGCCACCAGCCGACGTAACTTGAGAATTCTTTTTGGTAGAGCTTAGAAAGAAATATATTAGCTGTGTTCATGAAGAGGAACAGAAGAGGAGTGGTGATCAGCAAAAGAGGAAATTTGGACAGTCTAGTAATAAGAGGCTGAGGGAACAGTTAAGTCGGACATCCGATCAAAGTAGGAGATCCAGACCCAAGCCTATACCCAGAAAAGATCAACTAGAAACACTAGTAGTGAGTGCGCTAGGACTAGCAAGAAAATGTGGCCATTGTAACAAGTGGCATAAAGGTGAATATAGGGGATTGACTGGAGCCTGTT
This sequence comes from Hevea brasiliensis, assembly GCF_030052815.1. Classification (NCBI taxonomy): domain Eukaryota; kingdom Viridiplantae; phylum Streptophyta; class Magnoliopsida; order Malpighiales; family Euphorbiaceae; genus Hevea; species Hevea brasiliensis. The sequence continues at coordinate 42,675,694 of NC_079493.1, read as the reverse complement.
ATAGATGTGGGGCCATAGACCATCGTCTGAAAGATTGTCCTAAGAGGAATTTACCACGGACCCAAACAGAGGTTGTGGAAGCACCAAGTACAACAGTAACACCACTTCTAAATGTCACCCAAGCCGGAGAGGAGCAAGAAGCCCCAAATGTGAATTTGAGGTAAAGTATCCTTCCCTTCTGATATGCCTAAGTGTATAATGATAGATACGAAAAAAAACTAAATAATACCATATATATAAAAGAAGTAGACAGAGAGAGTAATAGAAAGGTAAAAGAATTATCTCAGAACCCAAAACACCCAGTAAATTTCGAGGACGAAATTTAAATTAGAGGGGAAGAATTGTAACACCCTCACTGTAGCAACTCCGTACATTCTACTGTTCCGGTGACCGGTGTCGGTCCGGACAGCTAGAACGTCCGGAAAAATATTTAAACTAAAGTCAGGAACCATAATTAACTCAAATATTAAAAAGAAAAATTTAGGAAAAATTTTTGAAATAAAATACAACCAAGTTAAACGAGCCGGTGCCCAAGCGATGGGTATCCAGAGTGAAGTTGCGGTTCTCGCAACGAGGAGCCCTAGACCCGGGAAAAAATTCATAAAATAATTTTTGGGACTCCAGAGAAGGGTCATTGAGGTTTCTATGGCATTAGAATCCCAAGAAAATATTTAGAAAAATTTTTCAATCGGTACAGACAATTTTGACCCGTTAAGCCAAACGGAGGGCATTTTGGTCATTTCGCCTTCAGAGGCGATTTTTGGCCGACTTGTCCAGTTAAGTAAATAATTATTATGACACAAAATATGAGTAAACAATACTAAAAATTAAATTGAAAATGAGTAGAGATGAAAAGAAAAGAAAATGAAAGAAAATACCTAATAATGACATCATATGATGTCATTAAAAACCTATCCACCAATCACAATTTGTTAAACTCATTAAAAGAGATAAAAGTGACCAAAAATTTGAAAAAACAATCTGCATCTTCAACCTTTGGGCAGCCTAAAAAACGTTGAGAGAGAGAGAGAGAAGAGGTTCCACCATTAAAGCTCCCTTAAGCTTCATTTCCCACTTTAAACCACCTCAAAACCTTGTCCTCCCTTCACTAAAAATTTCCCTTACCACTAGAGCAAGACTTGGGCAGCAATTAGAAGAAGAGAAAGTGGAAGAAAGTGAGGTGTGAACAAGCTTAGAAAATCACCAAAGAGGTTAGTGCCATAACCTTTGCTTTTACATTTTTCTAATCATGAATTTGAGCTAAGTTAAGTTAAAATTTTGACAAAAATTGAATTAATGAAGCATGGTTATATTCCATGAAGTTTTGGCAGCCTTGACATGAGTTAGGGTTAGGAGAAATCTTTAGTTTAAAGTGACATATTGCTGCCCCTCTTATAAATTATATGATTAGTATAGCAAATTAGGAGTGGGATGCATGAATTGGAGGCTTGGTCAATTAGGGTTAGGGTTTTGGAGAGAAACTTGGACCTTGTTTAGGTAATGGTGAATAAACATTTTAATGGTCAATTAGTGACCATTTGAGGCAAGTTAATCATAATTTGAAGTGAGCTAATGCATGGCAAAGTGAAATGTGCAGGCTGCCTAGAGACAGCAGCAATGAGGCTGGAATTCCAGCCTACTTAGATAGCCATAACTTTGGCTTTGTAGGTTCAATTGGTATTTGGCCAATTGGATATGAAACTAGACTTATAATAGCACATTTTTGCTGAAGAAACCATGCCCAAAAGACCAAAGTAAGAGGACCAAAATTTGGCCCCAATCCGGATACCCTGCAAACTGATTCTGCAGAATGACCAAATGAACAGTAACTGTTCATTTGGCCATAACTCACTGTAGATATGGTCAATTGACCTGAAATTTTTACAGCTACAAGTTAAGACATAGAAAAACAACTTTAATGAAGAAACCTACCCCAAATTATGACAAGAACTTATCCAACAAGGCAGTGGCAGTCACTGTTCATGGTACTGTAGATTTGGTAAATTCTGCAGAATTGAAATCCGGCCAGCTGTGGTTTTTGGACCATATCTGGAGCTACAAAACTCCAAATGGAGTGATTCAAAAAATGAAATTCAACTAGACAAAATAAGGAACAACTTTCATGTTTTCCATTTCCTCAAATTCCCACTGCAACAGGACCCAATGGAACAGTAAATTTGGGTCACAAAAACTGAAAATTCTGCCCTCTTGGTTTTAGATTTGGAAATGGATTTTGTGGTTAATTCCAACAAGTTTTAAATGTAAAATGTGGTACCTTGGGAGTGCTAAAACCAATATACCTATTTTCTATCCAAAATTCAACATTTTTGTTGACCAATGAGGTAAATAGTGACACCAAAACTTGAAATTCAAAATTTGAAATTAGAAATGCATCTAGGGGACTTTAAATTGCAATTGGCCATTAATACTAGCAAATGTAAAACTCAAAATGTGGGATCTTGGTGTAATTAGAATTAATATATCCACTAAGTATGAAAAGTCAACATTTTGGTTGACTAGTAAGGTGAATAGAAATCAAAATGATTAGTAAATTAAGATGAAGACCTAGAACCAATTCTAAGCTTAAATGCTTAGAATTGTATGACAAATGTGGACTATGCATCCTAGTCAAAATTGTTAAAAAGAAATTAAGGCCATAAATTTGAAATCCATGAAATGTTTATGGATTACTTGAAACATGAAAAATAAGTCACCTAATTGATATGAATAGATAGTTAGGGCTTATATGCCCATCACAAATGAAATTCATAAAATATTAATAACTCAACTTGAAATATAAAATTTGTAATTACATAAGTAGATTCTTGAATGTATAAATGAGAAAAGGGAAAATGTTCTGAATACAATGGTACGTGTGAACCATTGTTTAGAATTGTGATCAATATGAATAACATAATGAATGAATAAATGAACCATATTAATGTATGAATGAGACATTAGTTCTCATTATTGTAGAGAGGAGAAGTATTTTGAGTGCAATGGTATAAAAGGATAATTGATGTGAATTCTGATCATATAAATGATCAAATGAATGTATGAATTATAATTGAAATTTATCATGAAATAATGAAGTCATAAAACACAATATATTAATATTTAATGATATTATGTGCCCTTGTATTGCCTAGACATGTGTGTCAGATTGGATAGTTTGGCATGCCAATAGGGTATTGTTTTAGCAGTACTGCGAAAGGCTTTATGCCTGTATTCATGGCTTTATGCCCGTATTCATGGCTTTATGCCCACATTCATGGCTTTATGCCTGTATTCATGGCTTTTATGCCCGATTATGTGTTATCATGGCTTTTTAGCCATACTGACTGCATACGTGGTTGACATTCTGCGTCCCATGGTATGACAGCCCGAGGCACCGCGGTGTCCAAAGTACAACGACACATTATCGGTTGCTTAGCCTGTCATAGGTTACTTGGGCAGTGAAATTTATTGAAATAAGTTAAGAATATTAGTAATAAAAAAAATATTAGAAATTAAATAAATGAGTAAGATGACCTAAAATAAATTAGAATAGTTATTTATTAGAAAGAATCGAAATGAACTAGACCGGTATCAAAATTTACTTATTACGAAACAATCTGAGACAACCTAGAAAGTATTGAGAAAATGCTAAAAGATTAGCAAAGAAAATTATAACATACATAAATATTGCAAATGTGACTTACATGATAATATAAGCATAAATTTATCATTTTTATATCATTTTTCTTTGTACATTATTACTATACATTGGCGAAGTAAACACTTCCAAAGAAGACTAAATTACGATAAAACATATTAAATTTTAGAATCGCATGTGAAGTATAAATAAATCTTAATTATTTAAATTATGTTTTATTTCTATCTTTATTTGTATATTATTTCCTTGTTATATTATTGCACCACTAAGCAGCAATGCTTAGCGCGATGGAATTGTTTCCTTCGCGCAGGTACTGAAGCTAGAACCCAATGGATGTTTGACTGGGAATTTTGGGAGTTCTGATCTGCAGAAGTGTTTGAAGTATTCAAAGCTTGTCACCTCCTCAGCAATGCATGTAGATAGGGCCCATATAGATCATATTTTGTATTTTGTTTAAAATGCTAGATATTGTATTATAACGTAGATTATGAACAGGTAATTAATAGGAATGCGATGTAAATTAATTAATTAGCTTTTTCATATGTAATTAATTTATATATTATATAAATTATGAAATTTTGTAATTATTTTGTAAATTATGTAAATTAAGGAAATTTGAAAATTTTGCTTATGTAATTTGAGAATGTTTACATATGAATTGAGTATGAATGCAAATGTATGGAAATGATTATGCAATTGAAATGTATGGATGAGATTTGAATTATGAGATAATTATGATTAGCATGGATAAGATTTTATTTTGGAAATATTATTGAATTTCAAACAGGTGAATATTGAAATACGCTAAACGATAATAAAATAGGGGAAACTCCGCTGGTTTCTCCTTCGAAAAATAATTGATATTAAATTAAATGAATTCAAAATTATTTATAAAAAAAAAAAAGTAAGATAAGTTAGGGTGCTCCGGTACCGATTGTAGCACGCCTTGCTCGGCTATACTGTAGTCGGGTGAGGGGTGCTATAGAATTTTGGTAGGCTTTCAACATGAATGTTGGCACATTTTGTGCCTAGTTTCACCTCCAATTGGCCTCATACCAAGTGGAGTCACACACTTAGGGTTATAGGCTCATTTGCATACTGTCCTTAAATATATTGCTTAAACATCTATCAATTGCGCATTTACCTTGCTATAAGTCCACTTCTTTACCCAATTTTGATTTGGTACATTTCCACATTCATCAATCAATTTACATTATAGTCACTTTGGGTAGAATATAACTAATTGACAATGCACCAATTACACTTCCAATTCACAATATCCAATTCTAAACAATATATACACATAACACTCCTAACCATTACATATAACTTCCATCATCAATTATGCATACTGACCCTACATCATCACCACCAGAATTCATCAATAAGTTTCATGATATCATACATAAATTCATGAGTTTAAAGGCTACCCAAAAATGGTAGCTTACTAAGGTATTGAATTTTCCTTTCAAACCCTTAATTTCAAGTACTAACATGCACATACATGAATATTAACTTGCTATAACTTCATAGTGACGTAATCAACCCAATTTCCCATGCATTAAAGGTAAAGAAAGCTCAAGCACATCAAGTTTTCATGGCTTCCAAAAATAGCACCCTCCAATAACTCATCAAAACCTCAAAATTTCTTAATAAATCCACTCACCACAACACCAACACAAACTTTAATGAAGAAATGAAAGAAAATTGGAATGTACCTCAAGTAGAACTTGTCAAACCTCTTCAAATCTCTCCCTTTTTGCTCCCAAAATGCTTCCCAAGATGTGTACTCCAACTTTAGTGAAGACAGCTTGCAAGAACTATGGCTTGATTATGGAGATTAGAGCATGTAGATTGGGTGGCCATGGTTGAGCTTTTAGAAGAAATTTGGTTCAGCAACTTTAAGATAAAATGAGGAAGAAGATGCTGAATGGCATATTTTTGTCTTCAAGTAGATTTATTTATGTCCATAATGTGTAGTTAGTGCTCCACTAAGCTTAGTTTATGATTTATTAATTTCCAAATTTCATAATTTACAAATTTACCACTAACTTTCACTATTTATATTATGTATTAAATTCTTATTTTTCTTTGACAATTTTAAAGTTTAATATCACTTATTTTTAATGGACATTTAGGTCCAAAGACAACTCTAGGTGTCAAATGACCAAAATGCCCCTCTTCGGGTTGTATTCCCAATTTTTTGGTAACATCGATTTTTGTCGATTTCTCAATTTTTCATTTTTCTATGTACTAATTTATTAATTTTTCTTTGATATTTCTAATATCATTTATACTTCAATCAGTCTTTAATTATGTCTCGAAACTTAATTCCGAGGGTTTTCCACAGTCCTAGGGTCGGCTATTACCTGCGTTGTAACTTCCCCATGCGGTCACCCATCGCTGAGGTGCTGGCTCGTTTAACTTAGTTTCATTATCTCTCTTTTATTTTTCCTTAATTTTTCTTGTATTTTCTCTATTGTATTTCATTATTTCATGTCTCTTCACTAATATTTAAGTGTAGTTCCAGGCATTCTAGTTGTCCGAACAGACACTGGTCACCGGAACAGTAAAACACATTACCGAATATAGGGGTGTTACAAGAGATAGGAAGTTATTCAATTGCAAACCCCAAAATAGAATGAATTCCTACATCTCTCTTAGTCTTTCATTTTGTTACTTATTGTTAGAGTATAAACATTTATAGTACTTTACTTAGTTGATAATAAGAAAGGGAAGAAGAAAGAGAAGGGCATGGAAAAGGAGAAATGAGGGTGGAAAGAAAAGGGAAAGGGAGAAAGAAGGTTCTAAAAAGGGGAAAGGTTAATTGAGATGAAATATCTCCTAACTACCCATTTTATACTTCTATCTAAGGCCATTTGTCAGCTAAAGTTTAGTCTTTTTAGTGACCGAATATACCTTTAACTTTAGATTTCTCAAATTGTGCTTTGTTTGAATTTAAATTTAAGTCTTATTTAATAATTGCACTTTATTTATCAACTACATTAGGATGCTTATTCCAACTACCCTAAGAAAGAGTATTACAATTGTAAATTAATACAAATAATTAAAATGAATTGATCAATGTAAATCAAACATTTCTAAATTTAAAAAATGCAAAGGAAGTAGAATAAAGAGAAAACCTATATTACAAGTGGAGTAGAAATTGCTATAAAAGTAGTAAGAGAAGAGAATTCTACTTAGAAAAAAGCTCAGAGACAATTTTAAAATAGATTTGGACCATATCTTATTTAATAATTTTCATTAATTACAAATCATCAATATTGTAATGAATGTTTCTTCTTTTGTTGTTTCCTATTGGACAATGGAATTGCTATTTTCTCATATCTTTGAGATTGAACTGGGTTATTTGGTTGGAATGTGATGTGCAAAAAAGTCCTCCAATCAAAATGCAAGAAGCATGGACAAATTTTCATAAATAGCACAAAAAAAGCATGGAAAAAAGGGGTATAAATTGTTGCAAATGTTCATCTTTTGTCGAACAGAGATTGATGGTTTTAATTTCAAAATATTTATCTAAAAATTAGTTCTTGTACTAATTAATAGCGCATTATTTTCATTCCTTTATTATTAGAGTAATGAGATTGCAGGAAGTTTTAATTAAGTGGGATATTACATTTATATCAAGATATTCGAGAATTATTTCTTAGTAAATTTTAAACTTTGATTTTTATCTCAATTCTTTTTAAAAAAATATTTTAAAAACTTTTATCTATAATATTCACCTATTAGATTAGATAATTTTCTTACAAGTTTACCCCAGCAATTTAGGAATAGATGAGGAAGATAAAATTGTTTTTCCAAATATTTTAAAGGAAAAACGTTTGTGTACAAAAAATTATTTACAAAAAATGTACGAATGAGGTAGAATGTCTTCTTTACCCTCATATCATTTAGGCTCCAAATTGATTTGTTTTCCCTCCAAAACCATTTCCCTTCAAAATCTAATCAATCATGGCCCTTCTTTTTTTTACCAATCAACACTCACCAATCTCTTAACCAATCACATAACACTAAATTTTCAACTTCTCACCAATCTCTTAACCAATCACATATCACCAATCTTCAACCAATCAATAGATAACACTAATCTCTCAGCTAATCATACCCACTAAAAATTCAAACAATCATGTCTAACCATACTAAAAATTCAACTAATCACAATTAATTTCATATAGTGTTGTTAGAATCAAATTGAACTGGATTGGTCTGATCGGTTTAATTGAGAACCAGAACAACGATTTGTTCAGTTTGACTATTTCAGTTCAAGCTTCAAACCTTTTATTTAGCAAATCAAAGTTGACCCATCCGAGCAGGCCGAGTAACTGGTGAACCAATTAGATCATAAATTAAATAAATATGATTAATTAGATCATAACCAATTAGATAAATTAATCTTGTAGCTTTAACAATTAGATTAATTAATCAAGCAATTATTAATCATCTAGATCAATTAATCAAGTAACTATTAATTAATTAGATCTTAAATCAAATAATTATGATCCATTAGATCATAATCAAGTACTATTGGGTATTTTATCAATGAAAGATCACAATCAATTAGATAATAAATCAAGCAACTATGACCAATTAGATCATAATCAATATATAATCAAGTATTTTATCAATTAATAAAGTATATAATAATCAATTAGATCATAAACCAAGTAATTATAATCAATTGCATCATAATCAAGTATTATTGGATATTTTATCAATTAATCAAGTAGATCATAATCAATTAGATCATAAATAAAGTAATTATAATCAACTACATCATAATTAATAATGCATTTTATCAATTGATCAATTATATCATAAACCATGTAACAAGATCAATTACATCATAATCAAGTACTATCAGGTATTTTATCAATTAATTAAGTAGATCATAATTAATTAAATTATAAATCAAGTAACCATGATCAATTACATCATAATCAAGCATAATGGGATTATTTTATTAATTAATCAAGTATATCATAATCAATTATATTATAAACCAAGTAACTATGATCAATTATACCATAATCAAGTACTATTTATTATTTTATCAATTAATTAAGTAGATAATAATCAATTAGATTATAAATCAAGTAACTATGAGCAATTACATCATAATCAACTACTATAGGGTATTTTATCAATTAATCAAGTAGAGCATAATCAATTAAATCATAAATCAAGTAATTATGATCAATTATATCATAATCAATTCTATAGTACATTTTACTAAGTAATCAAGTGGATCATGATCAATTAGATTATAAATCAAGTAACTATGATCAATTATATCATAATCAAGTATTATCAAGTATTTTATCAATTAATCAAGTAGATTATAAATCTATTACATTATAAATCAAGTAACCATTATCAATTACATTATAATCAAGTACAATCGGATTATTTTATCAATTAATCAAGTAGATCATAATCAATTAGATCATAAATTAAGTAACTATATTCAATTACATCATAATCAATTAATTAATCATATAAGGGTGAGCATTATTCAATTTACACCAAAATAGCTGAGCAAACTAAATTAATTCAAAATTTTGGTTCTGTTTTTGTAGAAATTCAGTTTGGTTCAATTTTTATTTTTGAATATTTTGGTTTATTTGGTTCAATTTTAGAGATAACATAATATTTTTCTTTTTTCCTTCCCTCTTTTAAAAATTGGATCACCTAATCAATTAGATCATTAATTAACTATGATCAATCAGATATAATCAATTAGATCAATTAATAATCAACTAATTAGTAACAACTAGATCAATTAATTAAGCAACTATTAACCCATTAGATCATAACTCAAGTAATTATGATCAACTAAATCATAATCAATTATATAAATTAATCAAATAACTATTAACAATTAGATCTATTAATAAATTAAATCTTAAATCAAGTAATTATGATCAATTAAATTATAATCAAGTATTGTCATGTAACACCCTCATATTAGGCAGTACTGTACAGTCTACTGTTCCGGCGACCGATGTCTATCTGGACAGTCAAGATGTGTAAAACCATATTTAAGTTATCTAGAAAAGCTCTGAACAAAAATTAAAGGTCATTACATGAAGGTTAAATGGAAATGAAGAAAACAAAGTATGATGGCTTAAATGAGCCAAGGCCACAGCGATGAGTAACCAAAATGGGAAGTGACTGCGAGGTTAGCTGCTGCCCTATTTTTGAATGGGACCCTATAGCACTCCGGGCCTAAGAATTATTGCGAAGCTAATGTTATGATGAAAACCACATAAAAGAATCAAGAACCAGTTCGAAAAATTGAACCAGGGTTCCGAAAGTAATTAATATTACTGGAAAAACGGATTAGACCGGTAAGGGGCAATTTGGCCAATTCACCCTTAGAGGTGACTTTTGGCCTAAATGTCCATTAAAATGTAGGAAATTAAATTTTGAAAAAATAGATTAGACGAGGAGAGGTGTATGAAAGAAAAATAAAAAAGGAAAAGAACAGTCAAAATTTAAGTGAAATTATGACATCATTCATGACATAATAATTTTATAATTTTAATTTTGAAAATTAATGGATAATTACTATATAAGAGTAACCAATTAAAAAAAAAAAAAATATATATATATATATATATATATATATATAACTCATTTCATCTTCTTCTTACCGTCCTCCTCCTCTCTCTCCTCTCTCTCACTTTCATTTTTGCTTTCCTCCATTAAAGCTCACTTGAAAGCTTCCCTAACCCTAAATTCAACCATGAATTTTGTAGTTTCTTTGGTTAAATTTTGTGTTTGAGTATTGGTAAGACTTGGAATAAGAAAGAAAAGGAGAAATTGAAAGGAATAGAAGATTGGGAATTCAAGAATAAGGTAAGTTTATGTTTAAGCTTAATTACTTTAGTTTTCTTGAAATTAAGTTTGATTAACATGAGTTAGTATTAAAAATGGATGAAATCATGCTTGAATCTTGAAAAGCAAAATTCAGCCAGCTTATGGGGGTGATGAATTTGATGAGTTTAATTAATTAAATATGATTTGTGATGTGTTAAGAGGTGTTGAGCATGGTTACTAAAGTAAATTTGTGTGAATTGTGCTACTTTGGAGACTTAGGGTTCTTCATAATTAGGAATTTGGGGAAAATTTTAGGGATTTGGTGAATAAATGTAAATTGACCTAATTGAGGTTGAAATTGGTCAATTGGTGTGATTTAGAGTGTGATTGAATGCATGGAATGGAATTGAAGTTGTGTAGGTGAAATGGCCAATTCTGGTAGCTTGACCTTGGTTAGCTCAAATGGCCATAATTGAAATTATGTTGCTCCAATTGGTGTGAGGCCAATTGGAGATGAAAATTAAGACCCAAAGCTACAATTTTCATGTAGAAATCCAATCCTAAAACTGATCTTCAATTGGTGAAAACCTTGGTTGAATCCGGATTAGGCACACTGCCACTGTGCAGAATTGACCATATGAACAGTACTTATTCAAATGGTCATAAATTGGTGTAGAAAGGTCCAAATGACTTGAGTTTTATACCAATGGAAAGATTAGACATGGTACTACAACTTTCATGAAGAGCATAAGCCCAAATGCTTACCATAACCAAGTCAAATTGCCAACCAAATTGGTTACTCAAATCTTCCAGAATCCTAGTTGCCCAGAATTTCTAGGTTTAGACCCCATCCGGCTAGCCTTAGAAAAATAGGCATAACTTGAGCTACAAAACTCCAAATGGTGTGATTCAGAAAGGGGATTAAAGCTAAGACATTAAGGAACAACTTTTATGAAAGAAGTATCGGTAAATTTTCACTGTAGATATGGTCAATGGAACAGTAAACTTGGGTAACCAAAATTGAATTTTTGGAAATACATCAAGGGAACTTTGAAATTCAATTGGCAATCAATGCCAATAAAATTAAGGCCCAAAAAGTGGTATTATAGAGTATTTGGAAATGGTATACCTAGTGAGTATGAAAAAGTCAACATTTTGACTAATTGGTCAAATGAATCGAAGCCATAACATACCACATACAAAGAATTTAATTTTTAAGGGAAACTTATAAGGTAAATTTGGTAGGCAAAAATGAAATTGCTGGAATTAATTATTAGAAATAGTTTGAATGGATACTGAAACACTTAAAAATTATGTGTTTCAGTTGGAAAGAGGTCTTCGAAGGAAGAAAGAAAATTAAAATAGATCAAGACAACTAATGAGGTTTGTGCACATCTAGTTTTAATTTATAAATGTCTTATATATTTTTGAATGATTAAATGATTTTAATTCTTTGTGATTTATATTTATTAAGTTATGATTTGATTTCAATAATTATCGAGTATTGTTGTGGATTGAATAAAATTGGCTTTGGAAAATTGTGATTTAAATATGGTTTACATGCGAAATGAAAAAAAAAATTATGTTTTGAATTGTAATGGGCATGGAAAATATTGGTTATTGGAATTGGCATTGAAATTGATTGGTATTGTGACCTAATGCTCACAAAAAGGGAAATGAGATTTATGATGTTATTTTCTATCTCACCATTAATGCTTGACATGGTTATTACCCGTCTCTCATTTGTTGAGGAGACACTGGAGTTAGCTTTGTTTTGATTACCATGGTATGTGCACATTGATATATGATCTTCCTCGTATAAGAGGTTAAATCAATGATGAAGATGGCCCTTTTGGAAATTAAATTGATATGGTGTGATGGATGAAATGTGCACGATTCGATCTTCCCTACCATAGGGAGTGAGAATCACTTCGAAGATGGCCCTTACAGATTAGTCTTGCATTGAGATAGTGAGAATAAGAATGGATTGAAAATGAGAAATTGTGCTTTCCCAATGATATTTTATGCACAAATAATTTAAAGGAAATTATTTATTTTAATTGGCTCATATTTTGATGCTTTTCCCTATTAATGAAATTCAACATCTATTGCCATAAATTGATGAGAATGTTTTGATGTTTATTTATGATTGGAAAATTGTAATTATTGATCACTGTCATTTAAATAAATGATTTACATTATTGAAAACATTGATTTTGATTTTGTAAAATATGATGAAATTAAATACTTCCAAAATTGTTGCTATGATTTTGTCAGAATATAGTATACATTTTAAATTATAGTTGTGCACCACTGAGTTCATAGCTTTGTATGATGTCGCAGGTGAAAGTAAGGATAGTGCAGCTGAGTGAGATCACTTGAAGCTGCGACTTGAAGACGGGCTGGGATAAATTTTGGTTATATCATAGGTATACTATTGTACACTAAATTTTGATGTAATTATATAATTACGTGTATGTAATGTACATTCGAGCAGTTGAACAGACAATTTTGTAATATTATTTTTGGATGTACTCAAATGTAAATTACTAAAATGTTAAATGAAGATTTTATCTACTTGTATATTTCTATAAAATAAATTTTATTACCCCAATGAATGCAGTACTTAGATTTCTTTCTAAGTTTTGAAATTAATGAATTACTTCCTTTATGATGAGTTTTGTTGAAAATGAATTGAGATGGATTGAATTTGATTGCGGTAAATAATTTGTGAGTTAGTTGAAATTGGATTGGGAAAATTTTTGTAAATTTCTTTTGCAGGTAAATTGAAGAACTGCTTTTACCTGGTTTTAGCCATAACCATGTAGATTTTCTGTAAAAATTTTAAAAATTACCTAATTATCCCGAATAAGTTTTAGGACGCATACTTAAGTTGAGAACACTTAAGATAGATTTTTCTCACCACGCCAACTTTAAAAATTGAATTTGTTCATCAAAGTCCCTTATAGTATATTTAAGAGATTATTGGTAGGCGAAGTTCGATAATTTATTAGGTATACTACAGGATCATGTCATACCTTACGGAGGGGTAGGGTGTGACATGTTTAAGTGGTATCAGAGCAAGTTTTTATTGTAAATTTTGAATTGTGAATTTGAAATATTTTTAGATAAGTACAACTGCTCAAATGTTTGATATATATAGTACATTTATATCATAAATATGAACTAAAGAGGAGAAATCTCCTTGTGTAGGTTATTCCGAGAATATAAGATTTTGCGAATAGAAATGGAAAAGGGAGATAAGCCAGTAGAACAACCGAGTACAGTTGTGACACAAGAGGAGGTCCCAGCTCCTCAGAGTGTCAGAGATCTAACTGCACTAGTCCCGCCTATGCAGATTTCTGCACAAATGGCCTAGCAGTTAGTGACGTATTTTTAGCAATTGGCTGACAGTATATCAGCCCAAACACATGCCCAAACCCAACCCCCACAAGGACCACATGAAAAATGAAAAAGTGGGGAACTGCCTGGCCAGAGTTCAAGTAGTAACTTGGGAAAAAGGAAGAGAGCTGGAGAGCCAAGTGATTATGGATACAATATAGGCGAATCTTTAGGGCAGAAACCACCAAGATCTAGTCATCGGATAACCCAAAGTTCTTATCTTATTCGTATTTGTAATGTTTGTGGCAAGTTACATGGGGGTAACTGCTATAAGGCCACTGGAGCTTATTACAATTGTGGCGAGCTTGGACATTTTGCTAGGGATTGTACTAGAGCACGTCGATCTACACCATGTATTACACCAAAGAGATTAGTCCAAGGTCTTACCCTCAGAGGTCCACAGATAGTTAGTAGGGGCAGAGTTAGAGATAGAAGAGTGCTACTGGCAATCGCAGCACCACGAATCAACCTGAACAGAGTAATGAACTAGCCAGGGTGTACTCCAGGCACCAAGGAGAAGAAGCAGAAACATCAAACATAGATACCGGTACATTCTCAGTTTTTGAAGGGAATAATTACGTATTATTTGATTTCTACTCTACTTATTCGCATGTTAGAATTATATGTCCTACTGCAATTTCCTTGTCTGGAAATAAATTTTGATCTGATAGTGACTAGCGCTTTAAGATAAGAACCACGGTACTAAGTGTGATTAAAACTAGTATTGGAAGAGTTTGTTAGTGGAAAATATTTTTCTAGAATATAATAAATTCTAAAATTATTTAGTGTATTTAAATAATGCAAGGCTAGAAGACTTGAAGATGAGTTGTGGCAAAATAGTTGCCCTAAACGAGAGCAAGGTACTACTGATAAGAAATGTTAGTAAATATCATGGTCAGAATAAACTTAAGATATCAGTGGAATCGAGAGGAATAAGTTATAGGAATGTTTGATCTATTGGGATGTATCGTAGTAACGATGCAATGTTCTTGATATTTGTGCTGTAAGCTGTAGATTACAGTACTCACTTGGGATTATTGTGTTGAGCTACGTATTACCCGATAGTGCACCATGATAAGAATAGTTGCAAATAGTTTCTGTTTTGGTACAGATATGCCCAGGATAGAGTTTTATTATTAGAAATAAATTTGAAAATCCTAAAATGGGATGTAAAACTCTAAAATTAGAATATCGAAAATTACAATTATAAGGTAGTTAGAGTCCATGACTCAATTACCTAGTATGAGCTGTAATACATCAAGAACTGTATAAAATTATAAATTTCAGTATAGTAATAAATTAAAAGTAACACTAATAGAGTGAAGTCATTTAGTCTTTGATATGAAGTCTTACTATTGTTTTGGATATTACAAAGGACCTTTGCCTAAAAGTTTAGTGAAAAATGGAATCTTATTTATGAAATAGCAAAACACAAGATACGATTTTGTTTCTCCGAAGAAGATAGGATACCATGGATAATGTTCTCAATTTTTAAAATGACGCTTTAAGGGATTTACACTATGAAATGAGAGTAGATATTTTTACACAGTTGTGGTAAGATGGTAAGTATAGTATTCTATAGTAGTCAGTTATACTACAAGAATTATAGTAATATTGAAGTGTAGAGGATTTATTAGAAAGGATAAAAGGTACTAGCTCTTGACATGACAGTCAAGTCAAGAAGGAGAATGAGACTAGAGAATAATATAACTAAAGTGGAATGGTGGGAAAGATAAAAAGGTAAACTGAAGAACAAATTGTGAAACTCATAAGAATGGGAAAAACAAAATCAAGAATTAAATGAAGCAAGCGCAGCTTTAGCAAGAGTAAAAGAAATAAACGGACAAGTAAGGATAAGAATGTAGGAAGGAGACCCTACGTGGAAGAATATTCATTACAATATAAAAATTCAGATGTGCAGAACTCATATCAAATTAAATTGAAACAATGTTAGTAGCTCCATGATCTCAAAATTTTAATGGAATGGCCTGGAAAGTTGGAAGAACTCCAGGGTTAATTGTGCTCGCTTGAGAGAAATTCTAGAATGGTTAACCTCCTGGGAAGTTCTCCATTTCACTTTTGGGACAAAACCGTGAGGCTCAGAATGGAGTGAGCCGAAGCGGATAATTCCCTTAGTGGTTGGAACTTGGACATGACAGATGGAATGAATCAAACTTTGCTTATTCCCATCTTCAAGACAAAGTAGGTCGTATAGGGATAAGATCCATTTAAATTTATAATACTAGGAGGAAAGTTAGTTGAAGAATGCAATCAGAATAGACAATAATTTTAAGTTACGCAATGGTATCCTAAATTGTTTTATCAAGCAAAAGAGTGAAATAATTAGTGACAAGTTAAATGAAAGTGAAATAGATGGTGGAAAGTGTTATCTAGACCTAAATCATAAGTACAGAGATAATGCAATAGCGGTTGTGGAAATTGCAACCAAAGGTTAAATAAGTATTTCTAATATGACCAATATGATCGTTTTATAAAGAAACAAATGAAGATAAGTGATAGAGTCACAGTAAGAAAAGATTAAGATTATTCATTATAGACTGAATTTGCATCAAATTGTCAAAAGTCTTATATAAATTGAAAGAAAATGGATACGAAAATAATGTGGGTGTTAAGAAGATCATGAGATTCGAAAAGAAAAAGAGTGGATTCATTAATACATAGTCTTGCTTTACCTCTAGACTTGAAGTAAGTACAGAATTGCCTTATGATAAGAACCCATAAAGATTTTGGCACATGAGGTGAGGCAATTGAAAATTAAGCAAATACCTCTGTTTAAAGTACTAAGGAACTATTATTCGGACTAAGAGGCTATATGAGAATGTGAGGAAAACATGAGGAGACAACAACCATGATTGTTTAAAGACTGATATTGGTAAATTTCGAGGACGAAATTCATTTAAGGATGGGAGAATTGTAACACCCTAATATTAGGCAGTACTTTACAGTCTACTGTTCTGGCGACCGATGTCTGTCAAGACAATCAAGATGTGTAAAACCATATTTAAGTTACCTAGAAAAGCCCTGAACAAAAATTAATAGTCATTAGATGAAGGTTAAATGGAAATAAAGAAAACAAAGTATGATGAATTAAATGAGCCATAGCGAAGGGTGATCAAAATGGGAAGTGACTGCAAGGTCAGTCGCTGCCTTATTTTTGAATGGGACCCTATAGCACCCAGGGCCTAAGTGTAACGGTCGGGCTCCAACCACTAGAGGAATTGTCCACTTTGGCCATAAGCCTCACGGTTTTGTCCCATAGGTAGAATGGAGAACTTCCCAGGAGGTCACCCATCCTAGGATTTCTCTCAAGCGAGAACGCTTAACCCTGGAGTTCTTCCAACTCTCCAGGCCATTCCACCAAAAAGCGCCTCTAATGATTAGTTCCCTCATTTTATATATCATTACTTTTTGAACACAAGACCATCTCTGTGCTTTGTCAATGTAGGATTTGCCTAAGGGACCTTTCTCCTCCCCCCCCCTTTCGGGACTCAGCATCCTCGCTGAGGTTTGCCCCACCATCGCCCAAGAGGACACGTGAGCGGCTCTGATACCAATTGTAACAGTTGGGCTCCAACCACTAGAGAAATTATCCGTTTTGGCCATAAGCCTCACGGTTTTGTCCCAGAGGTAGAATGGAAAACTTCCCAGGAGGTCACCCATCCTAGGATTTCTCTCAAGCGAGCATGCTTAGCCCTAGAGTTTTTTTAACTCTCCAGGCCATTCCACCAAAAGGAACCTCTAATGATTAGTTCCCTCATTTTATATATCATTACTTTTTGAACCCAAGACCATCTCCGTGCTTTGCCAATGTGGGATTTTCCTAAGGAACCTTTTCTAAAACATGTCACACCTTACCCCTCTATAAGGCATAATATGACCCCGTAGTATATCTAATGACTTGCCGAACTTCACCTATTAATAACCCATTAAGTACACTATAAGGGATTTTAAAACCATTTTCTTACTTTTTGAAAGTGATTAGCATTTATGGTAGGAACTAAAACCATTTAATTGAAGTTGAAAAACTATGTAAAATTTTTGACCAATTTTATTTTTCCGCAAATTATGGAAAAATTTTGGCAGAGTGTTGGCAGTAATTGAGAAAAGCAAAAAATTTAGCTGTGGAAAAACACTTCCAATAATAGCACTTCATCAAATCTAAACCACCAAATTACTCAATGAACACAAATCCATCCAATCTCCACAATTCATAACATTTTCAAAACAGTCAAATAAATTCATTCCCATTGCATTCCAAAATATTTGGTTACATTCACAAATTACTTCACACACAGAAAAAGCCAAAAAATAATATGATTACATATTAACTGTACAACTGCTCAGTTACAAAAGTTCATATGACTATAAAATTATTTACATCAAGAAATTACAAGGGTATAATCAAATACCCATACAAAAATATCTAGGTAGTCTCCACAATCAGTAGCTCACTCTACTACTTTTTCCTTGTCTCTATCTGCGACAGTTAAAGAAGTTATTGCTGAGTATAAAAATACTCAGTGGTGCATAATAAAAAGTAAAATGCATAATACAAAACATTTATGAACAATTCATAATTCAAAAATCTCATAATTGCATTTCACAATTTTATCAAATCACATTTATAACAAATCACAATTTTCAAAGCTTAATATAACACAAATTTGATCAAACAATTAAATAAACATAGTGTAGCCAATCAATAACACAACTTAGGTCATGACACAAAATTTCCAAACATGCCGTGTTGTACACCACGACAAGGCAAACTCACCCCACTACTCAAAATCAATGAGGGAGGTAGCTAGCTAACTAATGAATACTCATCTAAACTCACCTCAGACTGGCAAGCTAGAGAGGGAGGAAAGTGATCAAATATCAAACTTAACCCCACAAGTGGAGGAGGAACATAGTAAGGGACTGTCATGCTAAGTGTGAATCAAAAATAATTTCAAATCACAATATTTAAATATTTCATACAAACCACAAATCACAATTTTCATTTCAAATTTCCATTTACAAAGTAGGCAACACAATATTTCTCAAAGTATTGTTTAGCATAAATTGCTCCAAAATGTATTCAAATAAATTTTTTAATAGCAAATCAAAAGTGAAAACTTATTGTACACAAACCTGATGTGAGTCACCTCTAGGCCTTAACTCAGTTTGCCTTATCTTTTTCCAGGTCTTTTTGAGCTGAAACACGCAATTTATAGTGTTTCAGTATCTTATCTCACAATAAATCCATTAATTAATTCATATATATTTAATTCTAGTCCCAATATGCTTAAACTAATGTTCTTGGAAATTTTCATTTTGGGGTTACTATTCATGTCGATATGTTGACTTTCTTATACTTAATAGGTATGGGAAATCCAATTATACCCACATACCATATTTTAGGTGCCAAATTTGTTGGTATTGATTGTTTCTTCAAATTTTAGGTCTCTTAGGTACAATTTCAAAATTTCCAGATTTAATATCCTGTTTTGTACTGTTCCATTGGTCATGTTGCTGTGAAAATTTGGCAAAGTATTCTTCATAAAACTTGTTCCTTATTGTCTTAACTTTACTCCCCTTTTTGAATCACTCCATTTGGAGTTTCGTAACCCAAGATATGGCCATTTAAACATGGCTGGCCGGATTGGTTTAACCCAGATTTCTGGGTACCTGATTTGGTTCGGCAGTTTTGGACCATTAACTTTGCGTCGCAAAATAACTTTGATATGGGCAGAATTTAGGTTGGTGTTCTTCATGAAAGTTGTAGTGCTATATCATACCTTTCCAATCCCACAAAAATTCAGGTCATTTGGACTTGTATAGCCCAAGTTATGGCCAAATGAACAAACACTGTTCATTTGGTCATTTTGGCACAGTGGCAGTGCACTACACCCGAGTTTGACCTAATTGTTCATTATGTTAGGGTCATTTTCTGGGCATGATTCCCCAATGAAAAATGTGTCATTATGTGTCTGTTTTCATCCTCAATTAGCCTCACACCAATTGGGTTTGTAAATTTTCAGTTTTGATCTCTGAAAGGGACCCAGGTCAAGCTGTTAGAATCTGTACACTAACCAATTCGAATTACAATTTGGTTCTACCAATTCACACACACCACAAATGGTCTCAATTGACCCCTTCTCAACTCAAGTAAGGTCAATTACATAAGTTGACCAATTCTCCAATTTTTTTCCAAATTTTAAAATGTTCAAGAACCCTAATTCTACAAGTTTAAAATATAATAAAATCAAAGTATATATCCATAGTCCACATACATAATTTAACCTAAACAACCATTCAAATGCATCAAAATCATTCAATCTAAACCCTACCATAAGCTGGCTAAAAATCCTCTTTGATCCCCCATAATAATTTTCTTTTGTTTTTAAGTTAATTTCTAGGTTCATTAAGCTAAGAACACAAGAATTAAATTAGAAGTTTCAATTTAACTCACTAACCTTAAACTTTGAAGTTCAATCTTCAATTCTACTCCTCTTTTCTTCTTTCTTTCTTGCTCAATCACCTTCTCTAGTGTAGATTAAAAGCTTTTTAAGGTTTAGGGTTAGAATTTATGGGACACAATCAAGAAATTCAAGCTTTAAAAGCTTGTTAATGGAGGTTGGCTATGGAGATCTTCAAGAGAGAGAGGGGCTGCCGATTTCACGAAGGAAGAAGAGTGACTTTTTTTCTTTTTATTCTTTGTTTTTCTAATTTTTACTTTTCCATCTGGTAATCACTATTTATTTTCCTTCAAGGCTTTTTTAGATGTCTTAAACATAGTTCTAATCCTCTTAATTGTCCGGACCGACACCGGCCACCGGAACAGTATAATTTACTAGGCTATGCAAATAGGGGTGTTACAATTCTTCCCCCCTCCCCCCCCCCCCCCTAAAAAGAAATTTCGTCCGCGAAATTTTACCCAGTATTCATCCTAAAATAGTCATATGTTTTGTTTTCTCATGTCTTTCTCACATTTGTACGTAGCTTCATATTCTAAATAATAGTCCATCGCACTTTAACTAATACTATTTATCTAATCATTGGTCCTCTAACCATTCTAGTCAACAATCTTGTTAATATTCATAACAATTTTTTTATTACATCAAAACTAATTGTTCAACTTTTTACTTCCATAACTCTTTTATCTATCGATATTCAATAATTTATCGTATTCTAGGTGATGTCTTTCGCTAACAAACTCTTCCGAAACTGATTCTAAAAAGACTAGTCACTAACATATCAAAATTAATTTTTATACATACATATATATATATATATATATTAAAAATTGAGAAAATACCAGCAACAATGTAGCACCCTCACTATAGCAATTCTGTACATTCTACTGTTTCGGTGATCTGTGTCGGTCTGGATAGTTAAAATGTCTGGAAAAATATTTAGACTAGAGTGAGGAGTCATAAATAACTCAAATAATAATAAGAAAAATTTAGGAAAAATTTTAAAAATAAAATACAACCAAGTTAAATGAGCTGGTGCCCTAGCAATGGGTAACCCAATGAGAAGTTGCGGTCTTCACAGCTAGGAGCCCTAAACCCAGGAGAAAATTCATAAAATAATTTTTGGGACTCCAGAGAATAGTCATTAAGGTTTTGATGGCATTAAAATGCCAAGAAAATGTTTAAAAAAATTTTTAGATCAGTACGGACGATTTTGGCTCAAGAAGCAAAACAGAGGGCATTTTGGTCATTTCGTCTTTAGAGATGATTTTTGGACGACTTGTTCAATTAAGTAAATAATTATTATGATCTAAAATATTAATTAATATTGATAAAAAATTAATTAAAAATAAGAAAAAGATTGAAGAAAGAAAAGAAAACAAAAATGAAATAAAAATCAAATTTATGACATAGGATGATGCAATTAAAACCCTATCAACCAATCATATTTAATCAAGCATAAGAATAAAAATCAAAAGACCCTAAATTAAACTAAAATTCTGCATCTTCTTCCTTGCACCCATTTTGGCCGAACTCCATGGGAAGAGAAGCTCCACCATTTTCTTTTCTTCTCACTTTAATCCTTAGCTAATCTTACCCCATAACCCTAGGATTCCTTCATTAAAAATGTTCTCTACACCTTGAGGAAGCTTTGGGTAGCAAAAATTTGAAGAAAAATTAAAGTTTTACAAGACCCAAACTTGGTTCCAAAGAGTTTAGTGCTACTTTTGTTTATTTTTCTCCTATATTCCTTGTTACAACATCAATTTAAGTTAGAAAATGTGAAATTGGAAGAAAAATAGGCATGTTAAAGTCCCTTTAAAATTTCGGTAGCCTTAAGGTTCTATAAGGTTTCCATGATTTAAGTGAAGTATAATTGTGTATTGATGCCATAGAATATGATTCGATGATTAGAACACTTTCATTTAAATTGTTTGAAGAATTGAAATGGTTGGAGTTAGGGTTTGGGACACAAATTTGAGATTTGGTCATGTGTTGGTGAATGAAAGTTTTAATGGTCAATTAGTAACCATTTGGCTGATTATAATAAGGAATTGAAGTGAATTGTAGCTTTGGATTTGAGGTTGGGTATGCTGCCTTGAGTGACCTGCAGAACTGGGTGTGAGTCCAGTAAGTTTGGGCAGCTATAACTTGAGTTGTGTAGGTTCAATTGGTGCAAGGCCAATTGGACATGAGATTAGACACATAATGGCACAACTTTGATGAAGGAAACCTGTCCAGAAAACAAACTTAGGATGACCTAAAAAATTGACCAAATCTGGGTAGCACCAATTCTGTCTGTACAAAATGACCAAATGAACAGTGTTCATTCATTTGGTCATAACTCAGTGTAGAAAGGTCCAATTGACCTAAAATTTATATCAATGGAAAGCTTAGGCAAATTAGAACAACTTTCATGGAGAATACAAACTCAAATTCTGGACTTAACTAAATGAAATTGCTAGCCAAAGTTAAACTACCAAATCTGGCAGAACCAAAATTGCCCAGAAATTCTGGGTAAAAGCAATCCAACCAGTTATTGTGAAATAGCCATAACTTAAGCTAGAAAACTCTAAATGAGGTGATTCAAAAAGTGAAATGTAAGTAGACACAATAAGGAACAACTTTGATTAAGAACACATGAAAATTAAAGTGGTGGTAGATAATTTAAATAGTAAAAGAAATGAGGTAAAATTTCGAATTTGGAAACTTTGGATTATTAAATCTTTAACCAAATGTAGTGCTCCACTAAGTTAAGTTAGTGGACATTAAAATATCATAATGGTGGGCAGAAACTTCATCTTCAACCTCTCATTTCCAAAACAGCCAAAAATCCTCTCCAAGCTCTCATCCATGGCCGCCCTATTTGCATGCTCCCATCTCAATGATTAAGCCAATGTTCTTGCAAGTTCTCTTCATTAAACTTAGTCTACACACCTTGGGCAGCAATTAAAGAGTAAGAAAGATAAGTTTTAGTGAGTTTTTAAAAAGCTTCAAAAGAGGTAAGTGGTTGTTTTCAACTCTTGTTTCATTAAAATTGTAACTAAGGTTGTGGTGAGTTGATTTATGGAAGAAAAGTTGAAGTTTTGATGAGTTCGGTTGATGCTCCATTTCGGCAGCCATGGGAGTTCATCATGTATAGCTTGTTTTGCACATAAATGGTAGTTTGAGATGTTAAATTAAGTGCTTATATGTATTGAAGTTGATTTCCATGTATAAAGTTTGAATGGTGAGCTTGAAAAGTGAAAATGGAAGTTTAATGTGAATGTGTTACTTTAGCAGCCTCATAATGAAAATTAGTAATATTTAAGTTCATGAAATGTTATTGAAGTATTGTACAAAAAAATGACAGCATATGTATGTGGAATAGTAGTGATAAGGCATGTAATTTGATGATGAAAGTATGTGTAATAATTAGAAGTGTTTATGTGTATATATTATTGGGTTTGGACTTTGTGAATTATGAGTGCATTTGGTGTATTGTGAAGTTGTTATATTCTGTCCAAGTTAACCTATAATGTAAAGAAATTAATGGTTATGGTTAGTGCCAAATGCAGAATGGTTTGGGGGAGGTGAAGATGTAGTTGGTAAATATGTGTTTGATTTGGTGTTTGAAAGGCATATAGAGGGCAGTGTGCAAATGAGCCTATAACCCTAAGTGTGTGACTCCAATTGGTATGAGGCCAATTGGAGGTGAAACTAGGCACAAAAATGTGCCAACTTTCATGAAGAAAGCCAACCTAAATTCTGTCCAGAAAGTGACTTGAGAATTGACCAAATTCGGATTAGTGACTTTGCAAACCTGAAAATTGACCATTTGGACAGCAGTCAATGTTTTGGCCATAACTCACTCAAAACAGGTCCAAATGACTTGAAATTTTTACCATGGATAGATAGACATAGAGCTACAACTCTCATGAATACAGCAAAACCTAGAAACGACCATAAGCAAGTCAAAATGCTTGCACAAGTTTGGGTATAAAAACTACCAGAATCGGAAATGACCTAAAAATGACCTAAGTTTGCCATTTTAGTGCAATCTGACCAGCAATAGTAAAATAACCATAACTTGGTCTAGTAAACTCCAAATGACCTAAAATTTGTGGTAAAAGTTCACTAAGACATAGACCTACAAGCTTGTAAGTCGGACCAGAAATCGAAAACTGAGGGAATTAGGTCATCCGGCTAGGTCAAAATAGCATACCGAAATCCGATAAATTGCAATAAAATGCAATACACTTAAAAATGGAATTAGTAACTTATACCAGCACTAAAGGACTATAAAATGTGACATATTGGTAACATTAAAATTTATTCCCCTAAAGTGCATTAAAGGTCAACATTATAGGTTGACTAAGGAAAGCAATAGTATTAAATAAATTAATTATTGAACCTTATTATTAGAGACAGTTTAAATAAGTACTGAAACACTTTAAATTATGTGTTTTAGTTAGCAAAGACTCGGGGAAGGGAAAGGAAACACTGAGTCAGGGCCAAGAGGTTACTCTTTAGAGGTTTGTGCACAACAGTTATTTCTTTTGAATTTTTCAATTGAAATAAATTATGACAATTTGTATGTTATTATTTTAAATTATGGAAAATTATTTGAATACAAATTTGATGGATACTTATTGCTTGAAAAATATTGTAAATGGTTTGAAACCATAGCTATCATGTATATTTGATTGAATTCCTCGCTAGCTTGTCTAGTGGGACGAATTGACTTTGAATTCCCTCTCTGACTGAAGTGTTCAGGTTTGTGTCAGTTGAGGACGAATAGGATAAGTACTCATATTGTTGCTAGCTAGCTATGTTATTCCTCACTAGCCATCGGCTTTTGGGACGAATTGAACTTTAGAAACATGATTAAGCTGTGTGTGTGATTTATTGATATTTATTGTGATATTGTGAAATGGAGTTTAATTCTTTATGACATTTACTGTCTTTTGAATTCAACTATGATTTTAAGTATCCACAGTTCATATGATTTATGGTTTATAGTTTTAAATTGCATTTTCTTAATGTTGTGCACCACTGAGACATTGGCTTAGCGATAGCTTTTTCATTGCTGTCGCAGGTAGACAGACAGACAGAGCAGCAAAGTAGGCTACTTGTGCTACATTTTGAGATTTCGTCGGGCCATATTTTGTAGTTTTTATTGTAATGTATGTGCTCTGTATGTATATATTGTAATTGCTCTTGAGCAGTTGTAAACTAAAATTGTAAATTATTTTGGCCTGTAAAAATATTATGACATATTTCTCTTATCTCAGCTTTTGGAAACACTGAAAAATTGATGTTGAATTGAGTTGAGAAATTTATTGTGTTAAACTATTATTGGAGTTTGGAATTGAAGAGATATATTGGAAGTGTTTTTTACAGGTTTTTGAAGAACTGTTTTATTCAAAATACAGATGGCATTCTGCCAAAATTTTTACAAAAACTATTGATACTCAGATTTGTTATTTAGTTTCACTTCAGTTAAAAATATTTTAACACCTGTCAAAAGTGCTCACCACTGTAAAAAGAAATAAGAAAATGTTTAAAATCCCTTGTAGTGTATTTAATGGGTTATCAGTAGACGAAGTTTGGTAATTCATTAGGTATACTACGGGATCAAGTTATGCCTTACAGAGGGGTAGGGTGTGACACTTGAACTTGAGTAACTCTAGGACATAAGGGGATAACCCACATGGAGGGCTTTAGGAAAAATTGTGACTGATAATACATATACATATTGTAATAAATAAAAGAATCATAAGGATGTATGAATTTGACATTAGTTTTCCTCCTGAGAGGAGAAAAATATTTCAATGTACAAATGGTACATAAAAAAATTAATTAATGTGAATTGAAATCATCATGGATGGTATGATGAATTGCATAAATTGTGTAGGAATGAGATTTAGGTATTTATGCTTTTGCTATGAATAAAAATTAAAATACTATAAATTATACTTGGAATATTTAATAAATAATAAAATTATATGCCCATGTATTACCTAGACATGCGTGTCAGATTGGCATGCCAATAGGGTATTGTTTTAGTAGTACTGCGAAAGGCTTTATACCTGTATTCATGGCTTTATGCCCGCACTCATAGCTTTACGCCCGTATTCATGACTTTTATGCTCGATTATGTATTATCATGGCCTTTTAGCCATATTGACTGCATACGTGGTTGACGTTCCGCATCCCATGGTATGACGGCCCGAGGCACCGCGCTGTCCAGTGCCAATAACCCATTATCCAGTTTAGTCAGCCTGTTATAAGTTACTTGGACAGTGAAATTTATTGAAACAAGTTAAGAATATTAGCAATTGAAAATATTAGCAATTAAATAAATGAGTAAGAATATTTAAAATAAATTAGATGAGTTATTTAGCATAAAGAATTGAAATGAATTTGAATGATATTAAAATTTAATTATTATGAAAGAATTGAGTGCTTCTAAAGAGAATAAATTAGAACAAAGGATGGTTAATACTAGAAGTATTATATGAAATTAGATTAAATTCCAGAGTATCCAAATTTTGATCCTTTTTTTTTTGTATATTATTTTCTTGTTATATTATTGCACCACTAAGCAGCAATGCTTAGCACGATGGATTATTTCCTTCGCGCAGGTACTGAAGGTAAAGCCCAATGAATATTAAACAGAGATTTTGGAGTTCTGATCTGCAGAAGTGTCTGAAGTATTCAAGATTGTCACCTTCTCAGCAATGCATGTAGATAGGGCCCATATAGGTCATAATTTGTATGTTGTATAAAATATTTAGTTATAGTATTGTAATGTAAATTATGAAAATGTAATTAATAGGTATGTGATATAAATTAATAAATCGGTTAATTCATATGTGATTAAATTGTATATCATGTAAATTAATGAAGATTGAAAATTTGCATATATGAGTTGAGCATAAATGGGAATGTATGGAAATGGATAGGAATGAAATTGTATAGATTTGAATACAGAATTGAAATATATAGATGATGCATCAAATGATGAGATTTTTATTTTAAAATATTATTAAAATTTTCAAACAGGTGAATAGTGAAACACATCAAACGTTAATAAAATAAGGGAAACTCCGTTAGTTTCTCTGTCAGAAAATAATTGATATTAAAAGAAAATAACTTGAAAATGATTAAAGGAATAAAGTAAGATAAGATAGGGTACTCCGGCACCGAATGTAGCACGCCTCGCTCGGCTACACTGAAGTCAGGTGAAGGGTGTTACAAACAATGTCAAAAGTCTCATCCTCGTCCCTCTGCCACATAGTATATACTCTAGCTGGAGAATCACCTTATTCTGGTTGATTCACAGTACTCTGACTTTCAGGTGTACTACCATTACCTCTGCCTCTGCCTCTACAAACTGATGGTGAACTCTTTGGGGTAGAAACTTGGGCTGATCTTTTTGACTTAGTAAATGATCCATAACAATGTGGACTTACACAATCCTTAGCAAAATGACCTGTCCCTCCACAATTAAAACATGCTCCTATGGCTATATAACATACCCCACTATGTGGTTTATCATAAGTTTCGCAAAGTAGATCTGACATCATATTTCTGGTTGTCTGCTGAGTGTGCTGATCGAATTGGGGTGGTTTCTGTTCAGAAGATCTACCTCTACCCGATTTGCGTGAGCTAGATCCTCCAAAATGTTTTCTCTTCCCCGAACTACTTTCTATAGCTTGACCCATAACTTTTTCTGTTTTCTCTTTCTCTTGTGTGCTCTTTTTAACTGACCCTTCCAACTCAATCCTTTCTAGTTCCAAGGCTTGTGAAATCAATTTAGAAAAATTCTGGTGTCAAAACCCCACCACTTGCATTCTCAAGCTAGGCCTCAACCTAACCTCAAACCTTTTGCACTGGTCTCTGGGGTTGGAGACTAAGCTTCCAACATAATAGCTTAGTCTTGAAAAATCTCGTTCATATTCTGCTATGGTCTTGTCCCCTTGCTTTAGATTCAAAAATTCTTGTAATTTCATATAAACATAGGTATCAGAGACCCATTTCTGTCTAAACTTCCTCAGGAATTCTGCCCATATAAGAACAGGGGGCTCAACCAAGCTGTGGGGGATGGTCTTCCACCATTCATATGCATCCCCTTGCAAAAGAGATACTGAATATTCAAATTTTAATTCCTCAGCACATTGTAGCTTTGTAAATACCCTTTCCATCCGTTCTAACCACTGTTTTGCCTCTAGTGGATCCACAGTGCCCTTGAACTCAGTAGCCCCAAATTTCATTAATTTTTCATATTACCAAGCCAGGGGCTATGGTTGTACTGCTGGTGCTTGCATCTGAGCTTGTGGTGGTAAATTTCCTGCCATTTATTGAAATAACACAGCCATTTGCTGTACAAACTAAGCAGGGAACTGCAGTGCTTGAGGAGGAGCTGGAGTGGCTGACCCACTCACGTTCTGGAGTGCTGGGGCTTCTCCTTGGGCCTCAGCCTGAACATATTGCTCTACGGAATGATCTCCCTCTTCCATTCCATTTTCCAAAATTTTTTCTTCCTGAGATCAAACACAAGGAGGTTGACCTCCATTAGTGCATATATATGAAGTAAATATGTCATATGTATCAATTTAGGAAACTTGAGCAGTTGTACTTATCAAAAGAAATATGCACATGCACAATCAAAATTCATTTCAAAACCATGCTCTGATACCACTAAAACATGTTGCACCTTACCCCTCTATAAGGCATAACATAATCCCGTAGTACACCTAATGACTTATCGAACTTCACCTATCGATAACCCATTAAGTACACTACAAGGGATTTTAAAACCATTTTCTTACTTTTTGAAAGTGATGAGCATTTTTAGTAGGAACTAAAAACATTTAATTGAATTTGAAAAACTATGTAAAATTTTTTATCAATTTTATTTTTCCTCAAATTCTAGAAAAATTTTGGCAGAGTGCCGGTAGTAATTGAGAAAAACAAAAAATTTACTTGTGGAAAAACACTTCCAATAATAGCACTTCATCAAATCTCAACCACCAAATCACTCAATCAACACAAATCCATCCAATCTCCACAATTCATAACATTTTCAAAACAGTCAAATAAATTCATTCCCATTGCATTCCAAAATATTTAGTTATATTCACAAATTAGTTCACAGACATAAAAAGCCAAAAGACAATATGATTACATATTAACTGTACAACTGCTCAGTTACAAAAGTACATATGACTACAAAATTATTTACAGCAAGAAATTACAAGGGTATAATCAAATACCAGTACAAAAGTCTCTAGGTTGTCCCCACAATCAGCAGCTCACTCTGCTGCTTTTTTCTTGTCTCTATATGTGAGAGCAAAAGAAGCTATCGCTGAGCATAAAAATACTCAGTGATGCACAATAAAATGTAAAATGCATAATATAAAATATTTATGAACAATTCATAATTCAAAAATCTCAACAATCGCATTTCACAATTTTATCAAATCACATTTATAACAAATCACAATTTTCAAAGCTTAATATAATACAAATTTGATCAAATAATTTAATAAATACAGTGTTGCCAATCAATAATACAACTTAGGCCATGACATAAAATTTCTAAATATGCCATGTTGTACACCACGACAAGGCAAACTCACTCCACTAATCGAAATCAATGAGGGAGGTGGCCAGCTAGCTAATGAGTACTCATCCAAACTCACCTCAGACTAGCAAGCCAGAGAGGGAGGAAAGTGATCAAATATCAAACTCAACCCCACAAGTGGAGGAGGAACATAGTAAGGGACTGTCATGCCAAGTGTGAATAAAAAACTGTCACACCCTACTCCTCTGTAAAGCATAACATGATCCCGTAGTACACCTAACAAATTACCGTATTTCTTCTACCAGTAACCCATTAAATATACTACAAGGGATTTTAAAATAATTTTCTTACTTTTTGAAAGTGGTGAGCTTTTATAGCAGGTATTAAAAACATTTACTTAAAGTTTAAAGACTAGTTAAAATTTTTATCCATGTTTATTTTTCCACAAATTTTGGAAAATTTTCGGTAGAGTTTCATCTATATTTGGGAAAAACAGTTCTTCAAACACCTGTAAAAACACTTCTAATGTTTTCAAAACAACCACAACTCCAATACACTCATTTTCATATCCTCATTCATCACAATCAATTCAATTCACTTATCAAGCCAAACTCATCATAAAAGAAACCGTCCATAATTTTC
The DNA here is from genome assembly GCF_030052815.1 of Hevea brasiliensis. Lineage (NCBI taxonomy): Eukaryota > Viridiplantae > Streptophyta > Magnoliopsida > Malpighiales > Euphorbiaceae > Hevea > Hevea brasiliensis. Next base: position 42,645,102 of record NC_079493.1, on the reverse strand, counting down.
AATTTCCAGAAGAAAGTAAATAATACATTCATTAAGGTACTAAAATTATTGTTACAACTAAATTTGCATTTCCATTATACACCCAAAATAACATTTCAAAAGTTTTATACATATGCTCAAATAATTTACACACATATATTTACATGCATAATCAAAATCTAATATACAAGGGTATACCTATAATATACCCGAGGCTAGTCACAAGCAGTCTTCAAGGTGCAGCTGCAGGAATCTCACTCAACTGCTCTATCTCTACTCTCACCTGCAATAGCATGCAAAGCTATCGCTGAGTGGTGAACTCAGTGGTGCACAACTACAATTTAAAATGTAATACAATAGACATTGACAATAATTATATCAAAAATTTTGAAATCTCGAAATTTAACCAATTTTCAAATGTTATAATTTTCATTGCCAATAATAATAGTCACTTGTTAAAATAACTTTGATCAAAATTTCAATTTGTCAAATCACAACTGAACAATAAAAATAATTCTTGCAATTATGGAAATAAACAAATTATTTTAACAAAATCATTTGTGCACAATCTCATTTAAAATCACAATTTCTTATCAATCAAAATCCATTCTTTATCTCACTAACTATGCAATACTACTCCGAAAGAGCCATCTTCGAGGTGATTCTAACTTCCTATGGTCGGGGAGGTCGAATCAGGATTCTAACTCCCTATGAGGTCGAATCATTATGCGTAGTACACAACACAATAATGAAACTTCCGACGGCTCAATAACAAATACTTAGATCTAACCTCTAACAAGAGGAGGATCTAAGCCTGTGCACATACCATGGTATTCAAAACAAAACAAAGCTAACTTAATTGTCTCCTCAACAAATGAGAGAGATGGGTAATAACCTAGTCAAGTATCTATAGTGAGATATAAAATAATATCATAAATCTCTTTGTCCTTTTTGTGAGCATAAATCATAACATAATTCAATTTAATGTCAATTCCAATATCCAATAATTTTTTTATGCTCATCACAATCCAAAACAAAATTTTGTATTTTACTCATGCAAATTGCCCGTCACAATTCAAAACATAATTCCAACGCAATTTTCCAAACATAATTTATCCAGTCCAAATAATGTTCAATAATTGTTTAAATAATATTTCACAAAACTAAACTCATGCTTGCTATACCAATTTCAATAATCATTAAAATAAATCCCATAATTGATAAACATAGTGCATAAGGAAAAATAAAATCATTTAATTACTTAAATATTCAAAACAAATTTAATTAAAAACTAGTTGTGCACAAACCTCTTTTGTTGACTCAATTTACTCAAACTTTCATTTCTCCTTCAAAAATTTCTTTCCGACTGAAACACATAAATTTAAAGTGCTTTAGTATTCATTTCTAATACTTAAATTTCAACAATTTCTTTGCAGACTTATCCTATCTATTACGGTTTATAAATTTTAAGTCTTTCATAGTTTTGTGTATGGTGGTACTATTCAAGTTAAAATATTGACTTTTCTATACTTAATAGGTTTATTAGTTCTAATTGCACTCATATATCACATTTTGGGTGTGAATTTTGTTGGCATTAATTGCCATTTCGATTTCTAAGTCTCCTAAGAGAAATTACAATTTTTCAGTTTTGGTCCCCTGTTTTCTACTGTTCCATTAGTCTGGTTACTGTGAGAATTTGGCTAAGTGTCCTTCATCAAAGTTGTTCCTTATTGTCTTATCTTTATTTCTCTTTTGAATCACTCCATTTGGAGTTTTGTAGCCCAAGCTATACCTATTTTTCAAAGGCTGGCCGAATTTGGTATTACCTAGAATTCTGGGCATTTTCTGGATATTGGCAGTTTTTGGTATGTTGACTACATGTGAGTTTTTGGATAGATTACGGCCAAAATTTAGGTTTTTTTCTTCATAAAAGTTGTAGGGCTATGTCTCAGCTTTCCATTGGTATAAGATTTAGGTCATTTGGACATTCCTAGACCAAGTTATGGTCATTTAAGTAATTACTATTCATTTGGTCATTTTTGTACAGGGTAGTGTGCCCAATTCCAGATTTGGCCTAATTGTTCAGTAAGTTATGGTCATTTCCTGGGCATGATTCCTGAATGTAAAATGGTTCATTTTGTGTCTAGTTTCATTCCCAATTGGCCTCACACTAATTGGGTTGACAAATTTTTAGTTTTGGTCCCTGAAAGGGACCTAGGTCAAGCTATTCGTATATTGACCTTAACCAATCTGAATTGAAACTTGGTTCTAACAATTCACACATACCACAAAAGGTCACAATTGATCATTTCTCAACTCAAATAAGGTCATTTATATCAATTGACTAATTCTTAATTTTTTTTCCAATTTTTCACATGCTCAAAACCCTAATTACATAGAGTTCAAATCTAATGCATTCAAAGTGCACATTCAATGTTTACATACTTCATTCAACCTCAACAACCAATTAAACACATCAAAATCATTCATTTCAAACCCTAACTAAGGCTGGCCAAAATTCTCTTTTAGTCCCCTAATAAGTTTTCTTTTGATTTTAAATTAAGATCTAAGCTACTTACACCAAGAACACAAGTAATAAACTAGAATTTTCAATTTAACTCACTAACCTTAAACTTTGAAGTTCAATCTTCAATTCCACTCCTCTTTCCTTCTTTCTTTCTTGCTCAATCCTCTTCTCAAGTGAGGTTATCAAGTTCTAATGGATTAATTTGGGGTCAAGGTAAGGTTTAGTAGATGGAAGCAAGCTTAAACTCAAGCTTTCATGGTGGTGCTACAATGGTGGAGAGTGAGAGGGGAGGCCGACTCACTTGGGTGGAGAAGAGGAAATGATTTTTCTTTTCTTTTTTTTTAGGTATTTTATGTCTTTAAAAATGCTTTTGACTTGGTCAATTTAGGTAGGAAAATTAAAATTGTATTTTGACATCATTAATCATGTTATCTAATGATGTAAGTAAGATGTAATAAAGTTTTTCCTTTTTCTTTTTCTTTTGCATTTATTTTTCTATTAGTTCTTTAATTTAATTCTTGATCCTAAAATTTTCTTTTCTCTGATTTTATTAGACAGTTAGGTCAGGAGTCAGCTCTAGGGGTGAATTGACCAAATTGCCCCTCGCTGGTTCAATCCGGTTTGCAAGTTATTCGATATTTATTCCGGATCTCTGAGCTAATTATTTGACCTACTTAACAACTCTTTTTCGTGATTTTCTCTCTTCCACTATGTTCGCAATAGTCCTAAGGACTGCGGTGTCACATTTTTCAGTTCAAAATTCAGGTTACGATTGACCTCGCAGTCATTTCTCGGGAAGGTCACCCATCGCTGTGACTCCCGGCACATTTAACTTTTTATGCTTTGTTTTTCTTCTTTTTACTTAACCATTTAGGAATTACTAATTATTTGCGTTCTAGGCTTATCTAGGTGTCTTAGACGTGATTCTAATCCCTTTAATTGTCCGGACCGATACCGGTCACCGAAACAGTAAAATATACCAGGCTATGCAAATAGGAGTGTTAAATTCTCCCCCCCTTAAAATAAATTTTGTCTCCAAATTTTACATGGTATCAGTCTCTGAACAGCTATGGGTGCTGTCTCCTCATGTCCACTTCACGCTTCCAAGTAGCTTCCTGGCTTGAATGATGGTTCCAAAGGACTTTAACCAATACTATTTACTCATCGATTGCTCACCTTGTGTGCCAAGTTTCTTATGAGCTTCTGTCAAAAGTTAGATTCAAATTCATTTTAATTTTAGAGGTAAGTAAATCTGTGTGCTAGTGGATTCACTTTTTCTAAGACCTCGTATGATCCTATGGGTAAGACTTAGTTTTACTCTTTTCTTATCAAATCTCTTGATCATTTGATGCAACCTTCAATTTAGTTAGGAATCTTTTAGTCTTTTTTTGCTGTTGTTTTAGCAATAATTTTCCTTTGTAGTCTTTTTTTTTTTTTTAAATGACCTTATTGGTCATATATGAACTGCTTATCTCTTTATTGGCCATAGGTCCATAACCATTATCTTACCATCTCTATTTATGACCAAGGCCAATGTGCCATTTTGCACTATCTTGTTTGCTTTTGTTTAACTTATTTCTTTTTTAATAAAATAGTTTGGGATATCGTTACGCATCTTAAGTAGATTGTTTGCCCTAGTGGTAATTCCTCATCTAGTGTTTTTCTCATTTCTTACTATTCTATTTGTTTCTTTTTTTCATTCCACAACTTAACTTTAATTATTTTATCCCTCAATCTTATCTTCTTCCTTAACTTGACTGTCGAGTTGTGATTTAGCACCTCTTATCATTCCTAATAAATCTGCTATACTTCAATATTACTTTGATTTGGTCATCTGACCATTCTAGTCAACACTTTAACTAATATTCATAACGTTTCTTTATTACAATTGTACCAACTATTCTAATTTTTACTTCTATATTTTCTTTTATGTATCGATATCCTATAGCTTATTTTCCGCTGATTTGCGATCATTACCCCTTTTGTTTTTAAACCATAAACAATTCTTTAACCTTAAGAAGGGAGTCTATCGGACTCTCCTTTTTCCCATGCTATTCAGAAGTTTTGCATTAATCCTAATCTAATCCTTATAATTTGCAAAATAAAATTGTGCTCTTTCTAAAGAATACCTGACCAACTAGTTCCTATCGAATTACTGTTATCAGTAGAACATCATTTCTTAACTATTTTGCAAGTTATAATTATCATCCATAGCATCTTGTCTCTTCTAGGGGAACAAAATCATATTTTGTGTCTTACTGCTAAACAAATATAATTTTGTTCCTTACTAAACTTTGAGCAAAAGATCCATTGTAATACCAGAACAACTATAAACCCCATATCGGAGACTGGATGACCAAGCACTATAGGTGTTATTTTTAAATTTTGATCATACTAAAATCTCTAGTCCCATAATAATTACTGATGTACTGTAATTCGTGCTAGGGTAACGGAGTTGTTAACTCTCACTACCTTGCAACCATGATCTTTTGATATTCTAATTATAGAGTTTTAAATCCCAAATTAGGATTTTCAAATTCAGTTCTAGTAATAAAACTCTATTCTAGTATATTTATACTAGAGCGAAAGCAATTTGTAACTATTCTTATCCTTGTGTACTATTGGGTAGTACATTGCTCTACATAATAAATCCCAAGTCAGTACTGCAATCTGAAGCTTACAGCACAAATATCAAGAATATTGCATAGTTACTATGATACATCCCAATAGATCAAACTTCCCCATATCTTATTTTTTTCAAATTCACTAATATCTTAAACTTATTTTGATTATGGTACCCACTGACATCTATCAGCAGTAATACCCTTACCTGCATCTAAGGTAGCTATATTACTATAACTTACTTTTAGGTCCTCTTGCCTTACCTAATTAGGCTAACTAATTAACTTTATAATTTATCATAGTCTAGGAGATGTCTCTCACTAGAAACTTTTCCAAAATTAATTCCAATCACGCTTATTATCGTAATTCTTATCCTAAAAGACTAATCACTAATACATCAAAATTTATCTCCATGCAAGGGAAGAGCAGTAGAACATATAATTTTAGCATTAGTATATAAATAAGTAGAGCTGGAATCAAATAGTACATAATTATTCCCTTTAAAAGTTAAGAACGTACTAGTAACTACATATGAAGTCTCTGCTTCTTCCCCTCGATGAATGGCGTTCCATCTTTCTAGTGTATTCTTCTGCTTGGGTTGGTCCATTGTGCTAGGATTACCCAAAGTGTTGTCTTTACTTCTGCCTCTGCCCCTACTAAGTATTAAGGAGCCTCTAAAATCAGAACATTGGATTGATTCCTCTAGTGTAGTATGTGGCATAAATCGACATGCACTAGTGTAATCTCGAGCGTAATGCCCGATTCCACCACAATTGAAGCAGGCTCCAGTAACCTTATAACAAATACCCCCGTGTAACTTGCCACATACCTCACAGACACGGATAGGGTAGGAACTTCGAATTCTTTGTCGACGGGTTCTCGATTGCTTCCACCCTGAAGATCCACCTCTGTCATATCTATGAATTTGGGGTTTCTCAAATTCTTTTCTTTTCCCCAATTGCCTATTCGAGTTCTGACCCATAGATTTCTCACTCTTTTCTATTTCATACTGCCCTTGTGGGGGTTAAGTTTGTACTTAGGCTTGAGTTTGAGTTTGAGCTTGGGCTGACAAACTATCAGCCATTTGTTGGAAGAAGGTGGCCATTTGCTGTGCCACTTGTGTGGTGATGGAATTGGTATAGTCGAGCCTTCAACACTCCGAGGAGCTGAGACCTCCTCTTGTGCCTCAACCGTATCTGATTGTTCTACTAGTTTATTCCCCTCTACCATTTCTATTCAGAAAATTTTCTTTTCTCGAGATAACCTACACAAGGAGATTTCTCTCCATTAATTCATACTTATGATACAATTGTACCATATATATCAAATATTTGAGCAGTTGTATGTACTGACAAAATATTTCAAATTCACAGTTCAAAATTTACTTTAAAACCATTGCTCTGATACCACTAAACATGTCACACCCTACTCCTCTATAAGGCATAACATGATTTCGTAGTACACCTAAAGAATTACTGTACTTCGCCTACCGGTAACCCATTAAATATGCTACAAGGGATTTTAAAATAATTTTCTTACTTTTTGAAAGTGGTGAGCTTTTATAGCAGGTATTAAAAACATCTACTTAAAGTTTAAAGACTAGTTAAAATTTTTATCCATGTTTATTTTTATACAAATTTTGAAAAATTTTCGGCAGAGTGCCATCTATATTTGGGAAAAACAGTTCTTCAAACACCTGTAAAAATACTTCCAATGTTTTCAAAACAACCACAACTCCACTCATTTTCATATCCTCATTCATCACAATCAATTCAATTCACTTATCAAGCCAAACTCATCATAAAAGAAACCGTCCATAATTTTCAATTTCCAGAAGAAAGTAAATAATACATTCATTAAGGTACTAAAATTATTGTTACAACTAAATTTGCATTTCCATTACACAACCAAACTAACATTTCGAAAGTTTTATATATCCACTCAAATAATTTACACATATATTTACATGCATAATCAAAATCTAATATATAAGGGTATACCTATAATATACTCGAGGCTAGTCACAAGCAGTCTTCAAGGTGCAGCTATAGGAATCTCACTCAACTGCTCTATCTCTACTCTCACCTGTGACAGCATACAAAGCTATCGCTGAGTGGTGAACTCAATGGTGCACAACTATAATTTAAAATGTAATACAATATACATTGACAATAATTATACTAAAAATTTTGAAATCTCAAAATTTAACCAATTTCCAAATGTCATAATTTTTATTGCCAATAATAATAGTCACTTGTTAAAATAACTTTGATAAAAATTTCAATTTGTCAAATCACAACTGAACAATAAAAATAATTCTTGCAATTATGGAAATAAACAAATTATTTTAACAAAATCATTTGTGCACAATCTCATTTAAAATCACAATTTCTTATCAATCAAAACCCATTCTTTATCTCACTAACTATGCAAGACTACTCCGAAAGGGCCATCTTTGGGGTGATTCTAACTCCCTATGGTCGAGGAGGTCGAATCGGGATTCTAACTCCCTATGGTCGGGGAGGTCAAATCATTGTGCACAATATACAACACAATAATGAAACTTCCGACGACTCAATAACAAATACTTAGATCTAACCTCTAATAAGAGGAGGATCTAAGCCTATGCACATACCATGGTATTCAAAATAAAATAAAACTAACTCTATTGTCTCTTTAACAAATGAGAGAGATCGGTAATAACCTAGTTAAGCATCTATAGTGAGATATAAAACAATATCATAAATCTCTGTCCTTTTTGTGAGCATAAATCATAACATAATTCAATTCAATGTCAATTCCAATATCCAATAATTTTTTGATGCTCATCACAATCCAAAACAAAATGTTGTATTTTACTCATGCAAATTGCCCATCACAATTCAAAACATAATTCCAACGCAATTTTCCAAACATAATTTATCCAGTCCAAATAATATTCAATAATTATTTAAATAATATTTGACAAAACTAAACTCATGCTTGCTATACCAATTTCAATAATCATTGAAATAAATCCCATAATTGATAAACATAGTGCATAAGGAAAAATAAAATCATTTAATTACGTAAAATATTCAAAACAAATTCAATTAAAAACTAGTTGTGCACAAACCTCTTTTGTCAACTCAATTTACTTAAACTTTCATTTCTCCTTCAAAGATTCCTTTTCAACTGAAACACATAAATTTAAAGTGCTTTAGTATTCAATTCTAATACTTAAATTCCAATAATTTCTTTGCAGACTTATCCTACCTATTACGATTTATAAATTTTGAGTCTTTCATATTTTTGTGTATGGTGGCACTATTCATCTCACTATTCAAGTCAAAAAGTTGTTCCTTCTTATCTTAACTTTATTTCACTTTTCGAATCACTCCATTTGGAGCTTTGTAGCCCAAGTTATGCCTATTTTTCTAAGGCTGGCCAGATTTAGTATTATCCAAAATTCTGGACATTTTCTGGATATTGGTAGTTTTTAGTGTGTTAACTGCAGGTGAGTTTTTGGATAGGTTATGGTAAAAATTTGGGTTTGTTTTCTTCATGAAAGTTGTAGGGCTATGTCTCATCTTTCCATTGGTATAAGATTCAGATCATTTGGACCTTCCTAGACCAAGTTATGGTCATTTAAGTAACTACTGTTCATTTAGTCATTTTTGTACAGGGTAGTGTGCCCAATTATGGATTTAGCCTAATTGTTCACTAAGTTATGGTCATTTTCTGGGCATGACTCCAAAATGAAAAATAGTCTATTTTGTGTCTAGTTTCATTCCCAATTGGTCTCACACCAATTAGATTGATAAATTTTTAGTTTTCATCCCTGAAAGAGACCTAGGCAAGCTGTCTGCATATTGACCCTAACCAATCTGAATTGAAACTTTGTTCTAACAATTCACACACACCACAAAATGGTCACAATTAACCATTTCTCAACTCAAATATGGTCATTTACATCAATTAACTAATTCTCAACTTTTTCTCCAATTTTTCACATGCTCAAAACCCTAATTATATAGAGTTCAAATCTAATGCATTCAAAGTGCACACTCAATGTTTATATACTTCGTTCAACCTTAACAACCAATTAAACACATCAAAATCATTCATTTCAAACCCTAATTAAGGCTATCTGAAATTCTCTTTTGGTCCCCCAATAAGTTTTCTTTTGATTTTAAGTTAAGATCTAAGCTACTTACACTAAGAACACAAGTAATAAACTAGAATTTTCAATTTAACTCACTAACCTTAAACTTTGAAGTTCAATCTTCAATTCCACTCCTCTTTCCTTCTTTCTTTCTTGCTCAATCCTCTTCTCAAGTGAGGTTATCAAGTTTTAACGGATTAATTTAGGGTCAAGGTAAGGTTTAGTGGTTGCAAGCAAGCTTAAACTCAAGCTTTCATGGTGAAGCTATAATGGTGGAGAGAGAGAGGAGGCCGGCTCACTTGGGTGGAGAAGAGGAAATGATTTTTCTTTTCTTTTTTTTTTTAAAGGTATTTTATGTCTTTAAAAATGCTTTTGACTTGGTCAATTTTGGTAAGAAAATTAAAATTGTATTTTGACATCATTCATGATGTCATCCAATGATGTCAGCATGATGTAGTAAACTTTTTCCTTTTTCTTTTTCTTTTGCATTTATTTTTTAATTGGTTCTTTAATTTAATTCTTGATCTCAAAATTTTCTTTTCTCTGATTTTATTAGACAGTTAGGTCATGTAACACCCCTATGTTCGGTAGTGCGTTCTACTGTTCCGGTGACCAGTGCTGTCCGGACAGCTAGGATGCCTAGAACCACACTTTAATATGAGTGAGGAGACATAAAATAATGAAATACAAGAAAAGAAAATACAAGAAAAACAAAGGAAAAATAATAGCAAAGAAATGTAACCAAGTTAAGCGGCGGGAACCCTAGCAATGGGTGATCAGACTGAAGTCACGGCGTGGACCGTTGACTAGCTCGGATCATGGAACCCTGGAAAACATTTTAGGACATAAATAGACCCTTATTGAAGTATAAATCTCATTAGAAAGATTAAAGAAAAATTAAATAATTAGTACAAAGAAAAGTGAGAAATCGAAAAAGCAGACAAAATACGATTGTTATCAAAAATTGGGAATGCCACCCGAACAGGGGCATTATGGTCATTTGACATCCCGAATTGTCTTTTGACCTAAATGTCCATTAAAAATAAATAGTATTACACTTAGAAAATAAAATGAAAAATTAATTTGATGGTACCTAAAGTAAATAGCTAAAATCAAGGGTTTAATGTGGGATTAAGTGAAAGTTTAGCTTAAAATATGATTTAATTTTTTTTAGTGGACCACTAAGAACATTAAAATGATTAAATATACTCATAAGTGGGCATATTATTCCCACTCAAAGGTCATCTTCCTCACTTGGCTTAACCTAGCCGAATTGAAGAAGAAACAAACCTCCATGGGCGTGTTCTTGCGACCTTCATCCACTCCCTCATTTCATCTCTAAATACTTAGGTTCCTTCATGAAAAATGGTCTACACATCACAAGGAAGATATTGATACCAAATTTGAGAAGTTTGGTGAAGGTTTAGCAAGTTACAATCAAAGGTAAGTTTACACTTTTGAGAATTCCTTTGTTAAACTTTATGTTCATGTTATGGGTGTTAGTTTTGTGAAGGAAATTTTAAAGTTTAAATAGTTATTGAGATAGCCATTTTTGGACAGCCTTGGGGTCACGCATTTAATGATTTATTATGCATATAATTGATGAGAAATAATGTTGATCATGGTGATTTAATATCCTAGTGAATTATTTCACATATATATGGTGATTTATGCTCTTGGATGGGAATTGGTAAATTGTAGGGCACTTTGATGTTGAAGGACAATTTTCGGCAGCTTGGGAACACTTGAGTAAATGTATGTATTCATGGAAGTGTAGGCAGAATATTGACCTAGAAGGATTGATGGATATGTATGTAGATTGATATTATAAAGTGTATGTAAGATTTGTAATGGTTAGGTGTGTATGTAATGGTACTTAGAACTTGTAAATGTGAATTATATTTGGTGTGTTGAGGGTAATTGTAATCTGCCCAAAGTAATGTTAATGTAAAGTAGAATATGCTTTTGGTAATGTACCAAAACAGATTGGTAGGGAAGTGAACAAATTGCACGGTAAATGTGTGTAATTGATGTGTGTTAAGTAAAGTAACCAAGGGCAGTGTACATTTTAGCCAATAAGTTTAAATGTGTAATCTCAATTGGTATGAGACCAATTGGAGGTGGAACTAGGCACAAAATGTGCCAACTTTCATTGAGAAAACATACCAAAATTCTGCTTGCAAGGTGACCTAAGAAAATGACCAATTCGGATTAGGTGCAATTAGGACCTGAAAAATGACCAATTGGGCAGCAGTGAGTGTTTAGGCCATAACTCATTCAAAACAGGTCCAATTGACCTGAAATTTTAACCATGAATAGTTAAGACCCATACCTACAAGTCTTATGAAGACACCAAAGCCCAGAAATGACCATAAGCAAGTCAAACAACTTGCACAAGTTCGGGTCCAAAAACTGGCCGAACCAAAGTTGACCAAATTGACCAAAAAAATGACCTAAATTGATGCCATTTGACCAGCAATAGTGTAATGACCATAACTTGGTCTACTTAACTCGGATTGACCTAAAATTTTGCACCGCGGTCCATAAGACCTAGATCTACAAGTTTGTATTTTTGACCGAGACCTGAAAACCGAGGGAACTAGACCGTCCAGCTAGGTCAAACCAGTATCCCGGAATCCAGCAATTTGCATTAAAATGCACTAAACAAGGAAATGACTTTGGTAAAACGTACCAAACCTAAAACCCTATCGAATGTGACATATTAACGACATTAAAACCTAATTTACCTAAAACGCAACAAGGGTCGGTATATTAGGTGATTAAGTGAATAATTGAGTCAGTGCATTATTTACCAAACACCATCAATAGAGACAGTTTAATTTAGCACTGAAACACTTCAAATTGTGTTTCTCAGTTAACAAGGACTCAGCAAAAGGGAAAGAAATACTGAGTCAGGACCAGGAGACAAATATCAGAGGTTTGTGCACAACAATCAAGCTTTCTTTTGAATTATTTTCAATTGAAATAAATATTGACTATTTGTATATTATTGTTTTAAATTGTGGAAATGAGTTTGATGGACACTTATTGATTGAAAAATATTATGAATGGTTTGAAACTGTGAAAAATTGTTTGAATGACATTGATGGATACTTATTGATTGAAAAGCATTAGAAATGGTTTGAAACCACAGCTATCATGTATATTGATTGTATTCCTCATTAGCTTGTCTAGTGGGACGAATTGAATTCCCTCTCTGGCTGAAGTGTTGAGGTGTGTGCCTGTTGAGGACGAATTGGATGAGTACTCATATTTTTGCTAGCTAGCCATGTTATTCCTCATTAGTCATCGACTTTTGGGACGAATTGAATACCTCATTAGCCATTGGCTTTTGGGACGAATTGAACTATGGATCATGATTAAGTTGTGTGTGATTTATTGATGTGTATTATGAGTTTGTGAAATGGATTTAAACTCTCATTGACATATACTGTCTTTTGAATTCAAACATGACCTGACTTATGAAAATCTATTGTGATATTGAGAAATGGAGTTTAAATTCTTATTAACCTTTATTGTCTTAATTTTGACTATGGTTTTAAGTATCCACTATTTACATGATTTATGAATTGTGATTTAAATTGTATTTGGTTAATGTTGTGCACCACTGAGACATTGTCTCAAATGATAGCTTTATTGCTTTATGCAGTAGAGAGCAGACAGGCGTGAGACTAGGCTGCATATACATCCAGCGAGGGATTACCTGGTATAATGAGTATACTAGTATTTTGCATTTTATACCGTAATGTATGACACTGTATGTACATTTTGTTTTTGGTTTTGAGCAGTTGTAAATTCAAATTGTACCTTGAAGTTGTAAATTAATTATAAGCTGTTTTGACTTGTAAAAGCTGTATTATATTTCCTTATCTCAGACTTTGAAAAATTTATATGGAATTGAGTTGATAAATTGTTGTGTTGAGAAATGTATTGGAGTTGAGATTTGGAACATTATTGAAGTGCTTTTTACAGGTTTTTTGAAGAACTGTTTTGTCCAAAATACAGATGGCACTCTGCCAAAATTTTTACAGAAATTCCAAATAAATCAAATGAGTTAGTTGTTTTACTTCAGTTCACCAAAGTTTTTAACACCTGTAAATAGTGCTCACCACGGTAAAAGAAGTAAGAAAAGTTTTTAAAATCCCTTGTAGTATATTTAATGGGTTATCAGTAGACGGAGTTGGTAATTCATTAGGTATACTACGGGATCATGTTATGCCTTACAGAGGGGTAGGGTGTGACAGGTCAGGAGCCAGCTATAGGGGTTAATTGACCAAATTGCCCCTTGTTGGTTCAATCCAATTTGCAAGTTATTCGATATTTCTTCCGGATCCCTGATCTAATTATTTGACCTGCTTAACAACTCTTTTTCATGATTTTCTCTTTTCCACTATGTTCACAATAGTCCTAAGGACCGCGGCGTCACATTTTCAGGTTCAAAATTCGGGTTACGATTGACCTCGCAGTCATTTCCCCGGAAGGTCACCCATCGCTATGACTCCCGGCTAATTTAACTTTTTATGCATTATTTTTCTTTTTTATACTTAACTATTTGGCAATTACTAATTATTTGCATTTTAGGCTTATCTAGGTGTCTTATATGTGGTTCTAATCCCTTTAATTGTCTAGACCGATACCGGTCACCGAAACAGTAAAATATACTAGGCTATGCAAATAGGGGTGTTACAAAAACAATTTCAAATCCCAACATTTAAATATTTCATACAAACCACAAATCACAATATTCATTTCAAATTTTCATTTACAAAGTAGGCAACACAACATTTCTCAAGGTATTGTTTAGCATAAATTGCTCCAAAATGTATTCAAATAAATTTTCTAATAGCAAATCAAAAGTAAAAAGTTATTTTGCACAAACCTGATGTGAGTAGCCTCTAGGCCTTGACTCAGTTTGCCCTATCCTTTTCCAGGTCTTGTTCAGCTGAAACAAGCAATTTATAATGTTTCAATATCTTATTTCACAATAAATCCAATAATTAATTCATACATACTTAATTCTAGCCCCAATATGCTTAAACTAACGTTCTTGGAAATTTTCATTTCGGGGTTACTATTTATGTCAATATGTTGACTTTCTTATGCTTAATAGGTATGAGAAATTTAATTATACCCACATACCACATTTTGGATGCCAAATTTGTTAGTTTTGATTGTTTCTTCAAATTTTAGGTTTCTTAGGTACAATTCAAAATTTTAAGATTTGATGTCCTATTTTGTATTGTTCCATTGGTCATGTTGCTGTGAGAATTTGGCAAGGTATTCTTCATAAAACTTGTTCCTTATTGTCTTAACTTTACTTCCCTTTTTGAATCAATCCATTTGGAGTTTTGTAGCCCAATAGATGGCCATTTGAACATGGCTGGCCAGATTGGTTTAACCCAGATTTCTGAGCACCTAATTTGGTTCTGGCAGTTTTGGACCATTAACTTTGGGTGGCAAAATAACTTAGATATGGGTAGAATTTGGGTTGGTGTTCCTAATGAAAGTTATAGTGCTATATCATACCTTTCCAATGCCATAAAAATCAGGTCATTTGGACCTGTACAGCCCAAGTTATGACAAAATGAACAAACACTGTTCATTTGGTTATTTTGATACAGTGGTAGTGCACTACACCCAGGTTTGACCTAATTGTTCACTATGTTATGGTCATTTTCTGGGCATTAATCCTAAATGAAAAATATGTCATTATATGTCTGTTTTCAACCCCAATTGGCCTCACATCAATTGGGTTAGTAAAGTTTCAGTTTTGGTCCCTGAAAGGGACTTAGGTCAAGCTGCCAGAATCTGTACACTAACCAATTTGAATTACAATTTGGTTCTACCAATTCACGCACACCACAAATGGTCTCAATTGACTACTTCTCAACTCAAGTAAGGTCAATTACATCAATTGACCAATTCTCCAATTTTTTTTCTAATTTTCAAAATGTTCAAGAACCCTAATTCCACAAGTTTAAAATCTAATGAAATCAAAGTATATATCCATGGTCCACATACATAATTCAACCTAAACAACCATTCAAATGCATCAAAATCATTCAATCTAAACCCTACAATAAGCTAGCCAAAAATCCTCTTTGATCCCCCATACTAATTTTCTTTTATTTTTAAGTTAATTTCTAGGTTCATTGAGCTAAGAACACAACAATTAAACTAAAAGTTTCAATTTAACTCACTAACCTTAAACTTTGAAGTTCAATATTCAATTCTACTCCTCTTTTCTTCTTTCTTTCTTACTCAATCACCTTCTCTAGTGTAGATTAAAAGCTTTTTAAGGTTTAGGGTTGGAATTTATGGGACACAATCAAGAAATTCAAGCTGTAAAAGCTTGTTAATGGAGGTTGGCTATGGAGATCTTCAAGAGAGAGAGGGGCTGCCGATTTCATGAAGGAAGAAGAGTGACTTTTTTTCTTTTAATTTTTATGTATTTGTCTTCTTTAAACAATTTTTGACTTGGTCAATATTGGTGGGTAATAAAAAAAATCAATTATGATGTCATAAAGGTGAGATAAGCATGATGTAATAACTTTTAAAATTTTCTTTTTTTTATTTATTTTTTCATTAGTTCTTTAATTTAATTCTCGATTCCGAAATTTTTGCTTTTTCGATTTCATTGAACAGTTAGGTCAGGAGTCAGCTCTAGGGGTGAATTGACCAATTTGCCCCTCACCGGCTCAATTCGGTTTACAAGTTATTTGATATTTCTTATGAATGCCTGACAAAATTATTTGACCTGCTTAACAATTCTTTTCTGTGATTTTCTCTTTTCCACTGTGTTCGTAATAGTCCTAAGGACTGCGACGTCACAATTTCCCATTCAAAATTAAGATTAGGACTGGCCTCGCAGTCACTTCCCGGAAAGGTCACCAATCGCTGTGACCCTCGGCTCATTTAACTTTTTATGCTTTGTTTTTTTTATTTTTACTTTTCCATCTGGTAATCACGATTTCTTTTCCTTCAAGACTTTTTTAGATATCTTAAACATAGTTCTAATCCTCTTAATTGTCCAGACTGACACCGGTCACTGAAACAGTATAATTTACCAGGCTATGCAAATAGGGTTGTTACACTAAGAATTATTGCAAACCTATGGTATTATGAAAACCACATAAAAGAATCAAGAACCAGTTCGAAAAATTAAACTAGGGTTCCAGAAGCAACTAAATATTACTGGAAAAACGGATTAAACCGATAAGGGGCAATTTGGTCAATTCACCCTTAGAGGTGACTTTTGGCCTAAATGTCCATTAAAATGTAGGAAATTAAATTTTGAAAAAATAGATTAGAAGAGGAGAGGTGTATGAAAGAAAAATAAAAAAGGAAAAGAAAAGTCAAACTTTAAGTAAAATTATGACATCATTCATGACATAATAATTTTATAATTTTAATTTTGAAAATTAAGTGATAATTACTAAATAAGAGTAAACAATTAAAAATAAAAAAAAAAATATAACTCATTTCATCTTCTTCTTATCGTCCTCCTCCTCTCTCTTCTCTCTCTCACTTTCAATTTTGCTTTCCTCCATTAAAGCTCACTTGAAAGCTTCCCTAACCCTAAATTTAACCATGAATTTTGTAGTTTCTTTGGTTAAATTTTGTGTTTGAGTATTGGTAAGAAGCTTGGAACAAGAAAGAAAGGGAGAAATTGAAAGGAATAGAAGATTAGGAATTCA
This sequence comes from Hevea brasiliensis, assembly GCF_030052815.1. Classification (NCBI taxonomy): domain Eukaryota; kingdom Viridiplantae; phylum Streptophyta; class Magnoliopsida; order Malpighiales; family Euphorbiaceae; genus Hevea; species Hevea brasiliensis. Next base: position 42,628,112 of record NC_079493.1, on the reverse strand, counting down.
AAAATAAGGTAAGTTTATGTTTAAGCTTAATTACTATAGTTTTCTTGAAATTAAGTTTGATTAACATGAATTAGTATTAAAAATGGATGAAATCATGTTTGAATCTTGAAAAGTGAAATTCGGCCAGCTTATGGGGGTGATGAATTTGATGAGTTTAATTAAATTAAATATGATTTGTGATGTGTTAAGAGGTGTTGAGCATGGTTAGTGAAGTAAATTTGTGTGAATTGTGCTAATTTGGAGACTTAGGGTTCTTGATAATTGGGAATTTGGAGAAAAATTTGGGGATTTGGTGAATTAATGTAAATTAACCTAAGTAAGGTTGAAATTGGTCAATTGGTGTGATTTAGAGTGTGATTAAATGCATGGAATGGAATTGAAGTTGTGTAGGTGAAATGGCAAATTCTGGCAGCTTGACCTTGGTTAACTCAAATGGCCATAATTAAAATTCTGTTGCTCCAATTGTTGTGAGGCCAATTGGAAATGAAAATTAAGACCCAAATCTACAATTTTTGTGTAGAAATCCAACCCTAAAACTGACCTTAAGTTTGCAAAAACCTTGGCTGAATTTGAATTAGGCACACTGCCACTGTACAGAATTAACCATATGAACAGTACTTATTCAAATAGTCATAAATTGGTGTAGAAAGGTCCAAATGACCTGAGTTTTATACCAATGGAAATCTTAGACATAGTACTACAACTTTCATGAAGAAAAACCCAAATTCTGACCATAACCAAGTCAAATTGCCAACCAAAATTTGTTACTAAAATCTGCCAGAACCCTAGTTGCCTAGAATTTCTGGGTTTAGACCCCATCCGGCCAGCCTTAGAAAAATAGGCATAACTTGAGCTACAAAACTCCAAATGGAGTGATTCAAAAAGGGCATTAAAGCTAAGACATTGAGGAATAACTTTGGCGAAAGAAGTGTAGCCAAATTTTTATTGCAAATATAGTCAATAAAACAGTAAACTTGGGTAACCAAAACTGAATTTTTGGAAATATATCAAGGGAACTTTGAAATTTAATTGTTAACTAATACCAACAAAATTAAGAGCCAAAATGTAGTATTATAGGGTATTTGGAAATGGTATACCTAGTAAGTATTGTAGGGTATTTAGAAATGGTATACTTAGTAAGTACGAAAAAGTCAATATTTTGACCAATTGGTCAAATGAATAGTAACCATAACATACCACATACAAAGAATTCAATTTTTAGGGGAAACTTATAAGGTAAATTTAGTAGGCAAAACTGAAATTGTTGGAATTAATTATTAGAAATAGTTTGAATGGATACTGAAACACTTCAAAATTATGTGTTTCAGTTGGAAAGAGGTCTTCGAAGGAAGAAAGAAAATTGAAATAGATTAAGACAGCTAACGAGATTTGTTCATAACTAGTTTTAATTTATAAATGTCTTATATATTTTTGAATGATTAAATGATTTTAATTCTTTGTTTATAAGTTATGATTTGATTTCAATAATTATTGAGTATTGTTGTAGATTGAATAAAATTGGCTTTGGAAAATTGTGATTGAAATATGGTTTACATGGGAAATGAAAAAAAAAAAAATTATGTTTTAATTGTGATGGGCATGGAAAATATTGGTTATCGGAATTGGCATTAAAATTGATTGGTATTGTGATTTAATGCTTACAAAGAGGGCAACGAGATTTATAATGTTATTTTCTATCTCACTATTAATGCTTGACATGGTTATTACCCGTCCCTCATGTTAGTAGTATGCCCTAGAGCATATCATTTAGTATGTATCTTGTACATATTTTTAATAATAAAAGGCATTTCCACTTTTCCGTTTACATAATATATTTATGTGTAATAGAAAAGGTCCATTGATATTTTGTTAGAAATATTATTCTTAAGTTGTTAAGAATATGAGTGACAATATTTCTAGCACAAAGTATCATAAATAGGTTCACAATCGAGGATACTTCATAATAAGGACATGACTTATCCAGAAAGATTGTATTTATGTTTGTTCCCAAGTTATTTATATGAGATATAAATAAGATGGAATGGTGAGTCTCATGCCATATAACAAACTTGATAGGCACTTATAAATGATAAGTAGGCCGAACCAGTGACACTTATGACAAGCACATGGAGTTTACTCTTGTCAATGTTTTGTCATAAATCATATCAATGCATATAATCTTTAGACCTGAGATAGCAGATTATCTTGTATATAGGTAGTTTGAGTTTGATCTCGCTTTCATACTTGTACTATGTATGGGTATATGGGCATGTGTTGGCTTCTGCTAGTTATATATGGAGGTAGGTGTTGATCAAGATGGAATCTGTTCCTCTAAGTAAATAGAGTTAAAATCCTATGTTCATTTAATTGTTCTTGATGTTTCAAGTTCTGGCCAGACAGATAGATTTATTGAGAAAGAGTTTCGATGAGAAAAATCTTTTAATCAAGAACTGGAATTAAAAGAGAACATAATATTCATAGCAAATGGAGTTTGACATAAACCATGACTCGGCTTGAGTTGGGATTTTGTAATCGAGAGATTCTAGTGCATGGTAACATATAATTATAGGTTCAGTTAAGGTAAATCTTATTACTAATTGGGTGGCCATGGCATGCTATGCTAGGTGTTAACCATGGTCTATGAGGTTCATAAAATGATTTAGAGAAATCATTTATGGTAAGAAAGAGTTCTGATGATATTAAGAGTTGATATCATGTCTCATTGCCAATTAGTGATGAGCCTAGTAAGTCACACACATACACAAGTTATCACCTATTTAAATATGATTTAATTAATTAATTAAAGAGTTTAATTGATTAATTAAATAGATTTGGTTTGCAATTAAATTGCAAAGTCCCTAGCATGACTTGAAACCAAATCTAGATTATTGGATGTGTAGTATAAATTAAATTTATATTTAAAGTGTTTAAATATGAATTTAATTGATGAGAAATTAATTAATAGAGATTAATTAATTAATTTATATTTGATATAAATTAATTAGAAGAAGAAAATAATTATTTTGGGTTAAGAACTCAAAATTAAGACACAGGGGCATTTTGGTCATTTTGCAGTGTGACACATGGCACCATGAGATGGTGACACATGGCATAACACATAAGCTTGCCAAATGTTTTTTTTTTTTTTTTTTTTAATCATGTAAGATGATTAAAATCAAGATTAAATATAGGTTTGATACTTGGCACAATGTGATTGGGTCACTTAAACCTAGAGCTAATCAAAGGGTGACATGTGGCAAGGGTTTAATGTGTTAACCTAGCTATTTAAGTGTTGTTATGAGAAAATAAAACACAACCAGCAGCCACACTCCTTTGTCACGCCACTTTGAGGGTTTTCTTCTCTTCTTCTTCATCTCTCATCAATTCAAAGAGATTAGCCATCAATCTCTTGAATTAAGAACACTAGAAATTGTTTCTAGTGTCCTATTTACATCTTTAATCTCTTAAAAGGCAGAACTTGATTTTCTAATTAATAGAAAAAGCTTTAGAAGCTATTCAAGGGCTGCCATAGGTGTTCTTGGTGTGGACAAGCTAGAGGGACAACATCCGTGTCCTCAAGACGAATCTCAAAGCGCGAACACTGCGATTGCATCAAGAGGTTAGTGTAATCGTTCTTGATTTAATCTAGGGTTCTAAAATTAATCTGATTAATTTTAAAATCTTAAATGGCAGATACAGATCCAAAAACATATTAAAAGAGTTTTAATATGTTGTTTATCATTGAAATCAAATAGATAAAAATAAATCTTGCATGGTGCATGTGACCCTAGGTGAAAAATTTTGAATTCAATGGTATAATCTTGTGTTTTTCACGCTTCCGTTCCTTCAATTGGTATCAGAGCCACTATATTTGCCATTTAGATTGATGTTTATATGATTTAATTGTGTGTTTGATCATGAGATCAAAAGTTTATTGCTGGTTGTAAAGTCAAGGTGGCGGCACAAATGATGAACACCATGGTGCGCATGGTTGATGCATCACAATGGTGTGCAAAGGTAAATGGATGGTGAATGTGCAATTGTTGTATAATCTAAGATCCATTTTATGTCTAATTAAATTGTTTAATTAGAATTTTAATCACACAATTAAATTATGATTCAAATCAGATTTTTAAAAATTGTTTGAATGTGATTCAAATCTGAATTTTAAAAGTTGTTTGAATGTGATTCAAATCTGAATTTTTAAAGTTGTTTGAATCATATTTAAATCTGATTTTTTAAAATTGATTGAATAAAATTCAGATCTGATTTTTTAAAATAAAGGTTTGAATGTGATTCAAATCTGATTTTTTAAAAAATGTTTGAATGTGATTCAAATCTGAATTTTTAAAGCTGTTTGAATGTGATTCAAATCTGAATTTTTAAATTTGTTTGAATGAGATTCAAATTTGAATTTTTAAATTTATTTGAATCATATTCAAATCTGGATTTTTAAGTTGAATATGAGATATTCAATTTAATTTAAGTATGTATGTTTTATTTAATTGTTAAATAGTGATATGCATGATAGATGATCATGGACTATAAAAGACCAATGTGATTGGATTTATTTCTTTTATGTTTCTTTGGGATTGTAAATTAATTAATTTATTTTAATTTATTTTGGGCATGTATTATTAAGTTTGTAATATTTTTTGGGTTGTAATTTCATTTATTTAAGTTCTTGTAAATTCGCCTTGGTATACCAAGGATTACTATGTAATATTGGATTGCAAGAAGTTCAAGGAGGTCAAGAGCATTGGTGGGACCAGTGGGAGGAATTCAATATCAAGTGTTGATTATGTACTCCTTCAGCAACTCTTGTAAAATGAATGAATGAAATGCACCTAGGAATGCCCTGATTCAATTCTTGGTGGCTCAGAATTGAATCCCTTAGAAAGTCCATGATCATACCATATTTACTGCTTATCCATGAATGCATGAGATGTATGGGAATGTATGCAATTATATGATATATGCATGCTAAATGGATAATGTGCAAAGTGAGACCTTAATAGTAATTAGGATGGCTATAAAATCTTTCAAACAAATGATTAAGTTGGAAATGCTATAATTAAAGTAATTATAACATAAGCCCTCCATTGGGGCAATTATTTTAAGAAATTTTAAATAGTTGCATAAGATGCAATTAATTTAAGAGATTTTCTTAAGAATAATTGTTAAGCATGAGATGTTGTAAATATGTAAATGGTTTAGTGGCCAATATTGGATGTACCTGAGGACATTAAAATTATTTGCATAATTACTGGCTCAATGGGATCAACTTAACTAATGCAAGATAAGTCAATAATGGATGTACCTGAGATTTTGAGCATTAGGGGCTAGGTAAAGGATTGAACCTCACATGAGATGTGATGGGCAAGGAGTTGCTCACTTATAGTTTATTGTAATTCTAATAACGGATGTACCTGAGGATGATCAATATAATTATAAGAATTCAATCACCCACTAGAAATCCATCCAACTAGGATTTCCGTTTTCTACTTTGGAAGTGTAGGATTCGCTAAGTTAGTGGGAGGACCAATTTGATTAAAAGACCATAATCATTTTGGTTAATTACATGATACATTTACTAATTAATCTGGTTATTTTCTGCAGTTAATTTTCTGATAAAAATGAGCACAAAACAACCACCACCATCCAATATCCTTGCAAGCATACTTGATCACAATAGGTTGACAGGACCTATCTATTTGATTGGCTAAGAAATTTGAAACTTGTCCTGAACCTTGAACATATAGGATATGTTCTAGATTCATATGTTCCTTGTCCGTTACCTCCAGAGGCCACACAAGAGGAACATGAAACTTTGGACAAGTGGAAGGAGCATGATATGAGAGCTAAGTGTTACATGCTTGCTTCCATGAGTAATGAGTTACAGAAGCAACATGAGAACATGCAGAGTGCGAGTGAGATCCTCCTTCACCTACAAGAGTTGTATGGTGAGCACAAAGAGAATGCTAGGTATGAGATATCTAGACAGCTATTCCGTATGAGGATGTCTGAGGGACAGAATGTTGGGGATCATGTCCACAAGATGATTCGGCTGATTGAGCAGTTGGAACATCTTGACTTCAATATGGATTTCCAACTACAAACGGATTTGATCCTTCAGTCCCTTCCTGAGTCTTTTGGGAATTTTGTGACAAATTTCCATATGACTAAACAGGAATGCACCTTAGCTGAATTACTCAACATGCTGGTTATTGCCCAAAAGAATATGCCAGGCAATAAAGGAAAATAGGTAGCTTTGGTTGCATCTTCTTCTACTGGAAAGTCCAACAAGAAGAAGGACAATAGGAAAAGAAACTTCAGATTCCTGGTCCTTCCAAGAAAATAGCTAAACAGAAAGGGAAGACCAAAGCTGACAAAGGCAAAGGAAAGTGTTTCCACTGCCAACAGGAAAGTGTTTCCATTGCCAACAGGAAAGTGTTTCCATTGCCAGTAAGAAAATGTTTCCACCGCCCAGAGTATAGCAATCTAAAAGAATGCAATTCCATGATGAAAATCAACTCAAGATTCAAAATATATTTGGCACTTAAGGTTATGTCATGTTGCAGAAGATAGGATTGCAAAATTGGAGAAAATAGGGATTTTATCCTCATTGGGCTCTGAGCCTACTCCAACTTGTGAATCTTGCCTTCAGGGCAAAATGACTAGATCACCCTTTGTTGGACAAGGGTTAAGAGCTGAAAATATTTTGGAGCTAATACATAGTGATGTATGTGGTCCATTTAAAGAAATGGCTAGAGGGGGCTTTCATTATTTTATTACCTTTACTGATGATAAATCAAGGTTTGGGTATTTGTATTTGATGAAATACAAACATGAATCCTTTGAAAAGTTTAAGGAATTTAAATCTGAAGTAGAAAATCAAACAGGAAAGAGTATTAAAGCTCTTCGATCAGATCGTGGAGGTGAATATTTGAGTACTGAATTTGATGAATACTTAAGAGAGCATGGCATTGTTTCTCAGCTGACTCCTCCAGGAACGCCATAGTTGAATAGTGTATCTGAAAGGAGAAATCGTACCCTATTGGATATGGTACATAGTATGATGAGCTATACTGATATGCCAATCTTCTTTTGGGGATTTGCATTAGAATCAGCTTTGTATATTCTGAATAGGATTCCATCAAAATCAGTTTCTTCCACACCTTATGAGATATGGCATGGAAGAAAACCAAGTCTTAAGCATGTTAAGATTTGGGGTTGTCCAGCTTATATCAAAAAGTTGAACACTGATAAATTGGAGACCAGATCAGAAAAGGTCGATTTGTTGGATATCCAAAAGATAGTTTTGGATATTATTTTTATTTGCCTACTTCACAAAAGGTTGTGATAAGTAGAGATGCCACATTTCTTGAACAACAGTTTGTTCAAGAAGGAGGCAAAGGAAGGCAAATAGAGTTAGAATTGGAGAATTCGACCAACCAGCATCGATGGATATAGATCCATCTAGTCAACCTATACCGTTGATGAAACATCTACACTGTTCCTCGTAGAACAACTGTGGTATCTCACCCACGGTGAGATATGGTTTTCTTCATGAAGAAGAACAAGAGTTGTCTACTCATGAAGAAGTAGATCATGGAGATGATCCACTTACCTATGAAGAAGCTATATCAGATATAGACTCTTCAAAATGGATTGATGCTATGAAATCCGAGATTGATTCCATGTATAAGAATCAAGTTTGGGATCTTGTTGACCCACTTGAAGGTATTATACCTATAGGGAACAAATGGGTTTTCAAGAAGAAAATTGGTTCTGATGGAAAGGTAGAGACCTATAAAGCAAGGCTAGTAGCGAAAGGGTTTCGCCAAAGGCAAGGAATCGACTATGAGGAGACTTTCTCGCCTGTTGCCATGCTTAAATCAATTAGGATTTTATTAGCAATAGCTGCGTACTATGATTATGAGATTTGGCAGATGGATGTCAAAACAGCTTTTCTCAATGGATACATTGAAGAAAACATTTTCATGGAACAACCTAAGGGTTTTGAATCCCAAGATGGTTCCAAGGTATGCAAGCTAAAGCGATCTATTTTTGGGTTCAAACAAGCTTCGAGGAGTTGGAACATCCGTTTTGATGAAGCCATTAAATCCTTTGGTTTTATCAAAAATGAGGATGAGCCATGTGCATATAAGAAGGTTAGTGACAGTGCTATTACTTTCCTTGTCTTATATGTGGATGACATACTGTTGATGGGTAATGACACAGGTATGTTGACGACTATAAAGGTATGGTTGCCAAATACATTCTCCATGAAAGACTTAGGGGAGGCAACCTATATGCTTGGGATTCGCATCTATAGAGATAGAGCGAAAAGAATAATTGGTTTATCCCAAAGTCTATACTTGGAAAAGGTGTTAAAGAGGTTTAACATGCTTGATTCCAAGAGAGGATTGTTACCAGTGAGACATGGTATCCACCTTTCTAAAGAGATGTCTCCAAAGACACCTGAAGAAAGAGATAAGATGGCCAGGATTCCATATGCTTCGGCTATTGGAAGTTTAATGTATGCAATGTTGTGTACTAGGCCGGATATCGCATATGCTGTTAGTTTGACTAGCAGGTATCAATCCAATCCAGTTTGGAACATCGATTCTTTGTCAAGAATATCCTTAAGTACTTGAGAAGAACTAAGGATTTATTCTTGATTTATGGAGGTGGAGACTTGCAATTGGATGGTTATCGATTCGATTTCCAATCGGATATCGATGATAGAAAGTCTACCTCTGGATATGTGTTCATTTGTAATGGAGGTGCGATCGGTTGGAAGAGTTCCAAAGCGAGCACGATTGCAGATTCCACTCGAGGTGAGTATATTCTTTGCATCGATGTCGCAAAAGAAGTCGCTTGGATAAAGAAGTTCGTGATGAACTTACAGTAGTTCCTTCCATTGAGTCAGCAGTTCCACTGCATCGTGACAATAATGGAGCGATCATACAGCTAAGGAACCAAGGTCTCACCAGAAATCCAAACACATAGAAAGGCGCTACCACATTATCAGAGAAATAGTTGGGCGAGGTGATGTAGCCATGCAGAAAATAGCATCAGCTGAAAATCCAGCTGATCCATTCACTAAGCCTATGTCACAGACTCAGTTAGACCGACATCTTGAGAAGATAGGTCTAAGATATTGTAATGAATGGCTCTAGTGCTAGTGGGAGATTGTTAGTAGTATGCCCTAGAGCATATCATTTAGTATGTATCTTGTACATATTTTTAATAATAAAAGGCATTTTCACTTTTCCGTTTACATAATATATTTATGTGTAATAGAAAAGGTCCATTGATATTTTGTTAGAAATATTATTCTTAAGTTGTTAAGAATATGAGTGACAATATTTCTAACACAAAGTATCATAAATAGGTTCACAATCTAGGATACTTCATAATAAGGACATGACTTATCCAGAAAGATTGTATTTATGTTTGTTCCCAAGTTATTTATATGAGATATAAATAAGATGGAATAGTGAGTCTCATGCCATATAACAAACTTGATAGGCACTTATAAATGATAAGTAGGCCGAACCAGTGACACTTATGACAAGCACATGGAGTTTACTCTTGTCAATGTTTTGTCATAAATCATATCAGTGCATATAATCTTTAGACCTGAGATAGCACAGTTATCTTGTATATAGGTAGTTTGAGTTTGATACTGCTTTCATACTTGTACTATGTATGGGTATATGGGCATGTGTTGGCTCCTGCTAGTTATATATGGAGGTAGGTGTTGATAAAGATGGAATCTGTTCCTCTAAGTAAATAGAGTTAAAATCCTATGTTCATTTAATTGTTCTTAATGTTTCAAGTTCCTGGCCAGGACAGATAGATTTATTCAGAAAAGAGTTTCTGATGAGAAAAATCTTTTAATCAAGAACTGGAATTAAAAGAGAACATAATATTCATAGCGAATGGAGTTTGACATAAACCATGACTCCAGCTTGAGTTGGGATTTTGTAACTGAGAGATTCTAGTGCATGGTAACATATGATTATAGGTTTATTTAAGGTAATTCTTATTACTAATTGGGTGGCCATGGCATGCTATGCTAGGTGTTAACCATGGTCTATGAGGTTCATAAAATGATTTAGAGAAATCATTTATGGTAAGAAAGAGTTCTGATGATATTAAGAGTTGATATCATGTCTCATTGCCAATTAGTGATGAGCCTAGTAAGTCACACACATACACAAGTTATCACCTATTTAAATATGATTTAATTAATTAATTAAAGAGTTTAATTGATTAATTAAATAGATTTGGTTTGCAATTAAATTACAAAGTCCCTAGCATGACTTGAAACCAAATCTAGATTATTGGATGTGTAGTATAAATTAAATTTATATTTAAAGTGTTTAAATATGAATTTAATTGATGAGAAATTAATTAATAGAGATTAATTAATTAATTTATATTTGATATAAATTAATTAGAAGAAGAAAATAATTATTTTGGGTTAAGAACTCAAAATTAAGACACAGGGGCATTTTGGTCATTTTGCAGTGTGACACGTGGCACCATGAAATGGTGACACATGGCATAACACATAAGCTTGCCAAATGTTTTTTTTTTTTTTAATCATGTAAGATGATTAAAATCAAGATTAAATATAGGTTTGACACTTGGCACAATGTGATTGGGTCACTTAAACCTAGAGCTAATCAAAGGTGACATGTGGCAAGGGTTTAATGTGTTAACCTAGCTATTTAAGTGTTGTTATGAGAAAATAAAACACAACCAGCAGCCACACTCCTTTGTCACGCCACTTTGAGGGTTTTCTTCTCTTCTTCTTCATCTCTCATCAATTCAAAGAGATTAGCCATCAATCTCTTGAATTAAGAACACTAGAAATTGTTTCTAGTGTCCTATTTACATCTTTAATCTCTTAAAAGGCAGAACTTGATTTTCTAATTAATAGAAAAAGCTTTAGAAGCTATTCAAGGGCTGCCATAGGTGTTCTTGGTGTGGACAAGCTAGAGGGACAACATCTGGTGTCCTGAAGACGAATCTGAAAGGCGCAGACATGCTGCAGTGCATCAAGAGGTTAGTGTAATCGTTCTTGATTTAATCTAGGGTTCTAAAATTAATCTGATTAATTTTAAAATCTTAAATGGCAGATACAGATCCAAAAACATATTAAAAGAGTTTTAATATGTTTTTTATCATTGAAATCAAATAGATAAAAATAAATCTTGCATGGTGCATGTGACCCTAGGTGAAAATTTTTGAATTCAATGGTATAATCTTGTGTTTTTCACGCTTCCGTTCCTTCACCTCATTTGTTGAGGAGACACTTGAGTTAGCTTTGTTTCGATTACCATGGTATCTGCACATTGATGTATGATCTTCCTCATATAAGAGGTTAGATCAATGATGAAGATGGCCCTTTCGGAAATTAAATTGATATGGTGTGATGGATGGAATGTGCACGATTCGATCTCCCCTATCATAGGGAGTGAGAATCACTTCGAAGATGGCCCTTACGGATTAGTCTTGCATTGAGATAGTGAGAATAAAAATGGATTGAAAATGAGAAATTATGCTTTCCCAATGATATTTTATGTACAAATAATTTAAAGGAAATTATTTATTTTAATTGGCTCATATTTTGATGCTTTTCCCTATTAATGAAATTCAACATCTATTGCCATAAATTGATGAGAATGTTTCGATGTTTATTTATGATTGGAAAATTGTAGTTATTGATCATTGTCATTTAAATAAATGATTTACATTATTGAAAACATTAATTTTGATTTTGTGAAATATGATGAAATTAAATACTTCCAAAATTGTTGCTATGATTTTGTCAGAATATAGTATATTATATTTTAAATTATAGTTGTGCACCACTGAGTTCACTGCTCAGCGATAGCTTTGTATGCTGTCGCAAGTGAAAGTAAGGATAGTGCAGTTGAGTGAGATCACTTGAAGCTGCGACTTGAAGATGAGTTGGGATAAATTTTGGTTATATCATAGGTATACTACTGTACACTAAATTTTGATGGAATTATGTAATTATGTCACGACCTAGGGATGGGGTTGGGACATGCTCGTTCAACCAGCTACGCACTAGAATGGACTTCGTGTCCCACATCGAAAACAGGAAGGAAAGATTTGGGCCATATATGTGGGAGCCTTCCTCACCTAGTTAGCGCGCTTTTGGGAATGAAAACTCCCAAGGGACAAATCCGTGAGGCCCATGGGCAAAGCGAACAATACTAACTAGAGATGGAGTGGGCTGCTACAATTTGGTATCAGAGCTGGACTCCCTCTAGTACGGTGTGTGGTGCGAGGACACACCAGGCGGAAGCTGGTGGGCTTGTCATGACCCAGGGATGGGGTTGGGATGTGCTTGTTCAACCAACTATGCAATGGAGTGGACTTCGTGTCCCATATCGAAAATAGGAAGGAAAGATTTGGGTCATATATGTGGGAGCCTTTCTCACTTGGTTAGCGCGCTTTTGAGAATGAAACCTCCCAAGGGACAAATCCGTGAGGCCCATGGGCTAAAGCTGACAATACTAACTGGAGATGGAGCGGGATGCTACAAATTAGGTGTATGTAATGTACGTTCGAGCAGTTGTATAAACAATTTTGCAATATTATTTTTGAATGTACTCAAATGTAAATTACTGAAATGTTAAATGGAGATTTTATCTACTTATATATTTCTGTAAAATAAATTTTATTACCCCAATGAATGTAGCACTTAGATTTCTTTCTAAATTTTGAAATTAATGAATTACTTCCTTTATGATGAGTTTTGTTGAAAATGAATTGGTATGGATTGAATTTGATTGTGGGAAATAATTTTTGAGTTGGTTGAAATTGGATTGGGAAAATTTTTCTAAATTTCTTTTGCAGGTAAATTGAAGAACTGTTTTTACTCAATTTTAGCCGTAACCACGCAGATTTTCCGCAAAAATTTTAAAAATTACCTAATTATCCCTAATAAGTTTTATGACACTTACTTAAGCTGAGAACACTTAAGATAGATTTTTCTCACCACGCCAACTTTAAAAATTGCATTTGTTCATCAAAATCTCTTGTAGTATATTTAATAGATTATCAGTAAGTGAAGTTCGGTAATTTATATGGTATATTACGGGATCATGTCATGCCTTACGAAGGGGTAGGGAGTGACATGTCAGGTATATCAACAAGTAGATCATAATTAATTAGATAATAAATCAAGTAACTATGATCGATTACATCACAATCAAGTATTATCGGATATTTTACCAATTATTCAAGTAAATCATAATCAATTAGAATATAAATATCAATTAGAATATAAATCAAGTAACTAAATTAATTAGATTAATTAATCAAATAACTATCAACAGTTAGATCAATTAATCAAATAACTATTAATCAATTATATTTTAAAATAAGTAACTGTGATTAATTAGATAATAATAAAGTGCTATAGTGTATTTTAATAATTAATCAAGCAGATCATAATCAATTAAATCATAAATTAAGTAACTATGATCAATTACATCATAATTAAGTACCATCAGGTATTTTATCAATTAATCAAGTAGATCATAATTAATTAGATCATAAATCAGGTAACAATAATTAATTACATCAAAATCAAGTACTAGCAAGTATTTTATTAAATAATCAAGTAGATGATAATTAATTAAATTATAAATCAAGTAATTATGGCCAATTACATTACAATCAAGTACAATTAGGTTAATTTATTAATTAATCAAGTAGATCATAATCAATTAAATTATAAATCAACTATGATCAATTATATTATAATCAATTTTATTAATTAATCAATTAGATATGAGTGAGTATTATTTGGTTTTGATCGAAATAATAGACTGAAATAAATTAACTCAAAAATTCAAATCGGTTTTTGTAAAAATTCGGTTCAATTCAGTTTTTATTTTTCAGTTTTTCAGTTTGGTTTTGGAGATAACATAATATTTTCCTTTTTTCTCCCCTCTTATAAAAATCGGATCACCTAATCAATTAGATCATAAATCAAATAATTATAATTAATTACATCATAATCAATTTGATGGGGTGAACATTATTCGGTTCAAATCAAAATAATTGACTGAACCAAATTAATTCAGAAATTTAGTTTGGTTTTTGTATAAATTCGGTTTGGTATAGTTTTTATTTTTGAACTTTTCAGTTTATTCGTTCGGTTTTGGAGACAACATAATATATTTCTTTTTTTTTTCCCCTTGTGAAAATCAGATCATTTTCTATTGTTGTAAAGCTTCAAAGGCGTATGAGATGGAAAATATAAACTTGATTAAAAAAAATCAGAATGCATGAAAAGCTACTTGAAATGGGTGTTGGAGTAAGGTTTATGGAATTAGGGGTTGAGATAAATCATTTTTAGTTAGAGTAATTATAACAGCCCCCGATCCTGTAGCATAACAGCTGAACCAAGAGTGTTACCTGTAATTTCCATAACCTGTAATAAGAATTACATTTCAATTTCATATGAATATTCCATTATATATCACATAAATAAAACACAAACTTTACGTGACACCCCTTACCTGTCCACAGTGTAGCTGAGCAAGACATGTCACATTCGGTGCCGGAATACTCTATCTTATCTTATCTTACTTAAACACAAACACAAACACAAACATTCTTTTAATAATTTATTCTTGTTATATTTTAAAATCAATTAATTTTAGATAGAGCAACTAGCGAAGTTTCCCCTTATTTTATTATCATTTGGCGGATTTTACTATTTACCTACTTGAAATTTTCAATAATATTGTACAATAAGAATATCATTCATACTCATCATAGTCATCTTACATTCAATTCTTGCAACTCACATACTCATTTGTACAAATCCATTTATTTCCATACATTCCAAATCATGCTCAGTTCATACACAAAATTCTCAACTTCATTAATCTATATGATTTACAAACTATTTACATAATTTATAAATTACATGATATACAAATTAATTACATATGAAATAATCAATTTATAAATTTACATCACATAAATATTACTTATAAATTCTTAATTTACATTACAACATACGAAATATTTATAACATACAAAATACATAATGTGATATACATGGGCCTTAGCTACATGCATTGCTAAGGAGGTGACAACCTTTGACACTCTGCATATCTGGACTCCCACAAATCCCAGTCAAATATCCACTGGGTTTTAGCTTCAGTACCTGCGCGAAGGAAACAATTCTATCGCGCTAAGCATTGCTACTTAGTGGTGCAATAATATAACAAGAAAATAATATACAAAAAAGATAGAAACAAAACATAATTCGGATAATTAAGATTTATTTATACTTCACATGCTGTTTCTAAAATTTAATATGTTTTATCCTAATTTAGTCTTCTTTGGAAGTGTTTATTTCGCAAATGTACAGTAATAATGTACAATAGAAAAATAATCTAAAAATAATAAATTTATGCTTATATTATTATGTAAGTCACATTTGCAATATTTATTTATGTTATAATTTTCTTTGCTAATCTTTTAGCATTTTCTCAATACTTTCTTGGTTATCTCAGATTATTTCATAATAAGCAAATTTTAATATCGGTCTAGTTCATTTTGATTCTTTCTAATAAATAAATATTCTAATTTATTTTAGGTCATCTTACTCATTTATTTTATTTAATTTCTAATATTTTTAATTGCTAATATTCTTAACTTATTTCAATAAATTTCACTACCGAAGTAATCTATTATAGGCTGACTAAATTGGATAAGCAGGTCGTTGACACTGGACACCGTGGTGTCTCGGGCCATCATACCATAGGACGTGAAATACGATACATCAACCACGTATGCAGTCAATATGGCTAAAAGCCATGATAACAGATCTATATTGCTAAAAGCCATGATGATAGAAAATCAGGCATACAAACTATGAGTGTGAGCATAAAGCCATAAATACAGGCATAAAGCCTTACACAGTACTGCTAAAATATTACCCTATTGGCATGCAAATCTATCCAATCTGACACGCGTGTCTAGGCAATACATGGGCATATAATACCATTATTTTATTAAATACTCCGATTCTAATTTATAGTATTTTAATTTTTATTCATAGCAAAAGCATAAATACCCAAATTTCATTCCTATACAATTTATACAATTCATTTTACCATTTATGATAATTTCAATTCACATCAATCAACTTTCACGTACCATTTGTACATCAAATATTTTCCTAAGGCCTTCCACATAGGTCATTCTCTTATGTCCTACAATCATTCAAGTTTAAGAATTAAAATTTACTAATTACATTATATGTTCCAATTATAATTTCTAGTATTTTAATCTTTTTCATGATAGAAACATAAATCTCCAAGTCTAATATTTATATAATTTAGGCATTCATAATAAATATATATATTCATTAGATCACCCATAATTTTTCACAATCCAAAATAATGGTTCTTATGCACCATTGTACTCAAAATACTTTTTCTTATCCTTTCTCCAATAATGGGAACTAAAGTCTTATTTATACATTCATTTATTCATTGCCCTATTTATATAAATTATTATTCATATTCCAAGTAATCCATGAATATTTCATGGATTTCAAATATAGCTAAATTTTCCTTAAATCCTAGTGTCACTCAAATTCAAAAATTTAAATCAACTATTTACATTATCTATATATTAACCATTACAATAGCTTTCTAATTTATTATATCCTTTCCTATATCATTGGGGTCACTCAACTTCGCCATTCACAATTTACCTATCACATCCTATATTAACAACTACAATGGTTCTTATAGTTTATTTTTCTACTTCACATAATTTAGTAGTTACTATTCATTTAACCATTTCCATTCAAAGGTTGACTTTTTGATTCATAATAGATATGTTGAGCCTAAGTTCACCAATATACCACATTTTACATTTTATTTTTGTTGGCATTGATTGCCAAACTCAATTCCTAGTCTCTTAGGTTTTATTTCAAATTTTTAGAATTTGAGGTCTAAATTCACTGTTCCATTGGACCTTGCTACAATAAAAATTTGACAAAACTTTCTTCATGAAAGTTGTTCCTTTATGTGTCTTCTTTAATTCCATTTTTGCATCACTCTATTTGAAGTTTTGTAGCTCAAGTTATGGCCTAAAAACCATAACTAGCCGAATTATGCAGTACCCAAAATTTCTGGGTACAATTTGATTCTGGCAGTTTTTATGGCCTAACTTTGGCTAGAAATTTCAATTGGTTAGGGTCTAAATTTGAGTTTGTGTTCTTTATGAAAGTTGTTCTAAATTGTCTAAGCTTTCCATTGATATAAATTTCAGGTTAATTGGACATTTTTATAGTGATTTATAACCAAATGAACAAACACTGTTCATTTGGTCAATTTCCAGAGACAGCATATTGGTCACCCATATTAGGTCAATTTTTAGGGCAACATAGGTTGGTTTTCTGGACCAAGTTTCTACATCAAAGTTGTACCATTATGTGTCTAGTTTCATTTCCAATTGGCCTTGCACCCATTGGAGCAACATAGCTCAAGTTATAACCCTAGGAATGCACTGGACTCAAGTCCAGTATTCTGGCACCTTAAGAGGCAGCATACTAACTCCATTTCTAATGCCATAACTCACTTCAATTTAAGGTTCCTTTACCATAAATGGTCACTAATTGACCATTGAAACTCTAATTAAACATCTAAGCATCAAATCCCTAATTTAGTCACAAGCCCTAACCCTAACAATCCATTAATTCATCTAACACACATAATTCAACATCTAACTCAAATTTTCTCATCACAAACCACTTATAAACAATTTAATTCATACAAATCAACAAATGTCATCCTTCCCCCATGGCTGCTGATTTTCATACTTACTTTAATATAAATGTTTTATTCAATTTTACAACAAATTCTCATTTAATTTGACTTCCTAACAAAGGTTAAAAAGAAAGGGATGTAACACTCCTACTTGTATAGCCTGATATATTTCACTATTCCGGTGATCGGAGTCGGTCCGGACAATTAAGAGAATTAGAATCACACTTAAGGCAACTAGATAAGCCATAAACACAAATAATTAGTAATTGTCAATTAGTTAAGTATAAATAAGAAAAATGGAACAGAAGAAGTTAAACGAGCCGAGAGTTATAGCGATGAGTGACCTTCTCGGGAACGACTGCAAAGTCGATTGAAACTCAAATTTCGATCCGTAAAATGTGACGTCGCGGTCCTTAGGACCATTACGAACACAATGGAAAAGAGAAAATCACGAAAAAGGATTGTTAAGCCAGTCAAATAATTAGGTCAAAGAGCCAGAAGAAATATTGAATTATTTGCAAATCAGGTTTAACCGGAGAGGGGCAATTTGGCCAATTGAACCCGAGAGCTGACTCCTAACCTAACTGTCAAATAAAATTGGAGAAAAGAAAATTTTGGAATCGAGAATTAAATTAAAGAACTAATAGAAAAAAAATAAATGAAAAAAAAAGAAAATGAAAAAGTGAAGGAAGATGACATCATGCATGATGCCATAAATCCTATAATTAATAAATTTAATTAATTTGATTTTTGGGTCTTCCATAAGGATAAAAGTCATAAAAGAAAAGAAAAAAAAAAGCAAAAGTCTTCTTCTTCTTCCCATTGTGCCGCCTCACTCTCCGTCACCCTCTCCCTCACTTCATCCTCCATTAAAGCTCATTTTGAGCTTGATCAAATCCCCAATTCCACCATAGAAAGTTAAACCTCCAACATTAAACCTTGATTTCAAGCCTCGATAGAGGACTTGACAATAAAAAAAAAGAAGAAAGGAAGAGGTTTGAAGGAAAGAAAATTCTGCACTAAGGTTAGTAAACTAAATTTGATTTTCTAGTGGAATTAATTGTGTTTATAGCTTAACTAACTTAGAAATAAACTTAAAATGAAATGAAATTAATTGTTGGAGGATTAAACATAGATTTTGATCAGCTAGGGTTTGCTATGGTAGTGCATGAATTTGATTGGATAATAAGTGTAGGCAAGCTTATATGAATGTAGAGGTGATGTTGAGATGCTTGGATTTGATTAAATGCAATGAATTAGTATGGTTAGGGTTTGGCACCTAGGGTTTAGAGGCAAAAAATTGGAGAAATGGTGAAATGATGTATTTGATCTAGTTTGAAGTGAGAAATGGTCATTTGTGACCAAATGAAGTGTGTTGGAAGTGTTGGAGTTAAGGTTAAATTCGGATTCAATGTGGTCATGCTGCTGGCAGCATGACCAAGGTCCTTTTGAGGGACCAAAACTAAAACTTTACAAGTCCAATTGGTATGAGACCAATTGGGAATGAAAATAGACACTAAATGACACAATTTTCATTTAGGAAGCTTGCTCAAAAAGTGACCAAAACCTAGTGAATAAAATGACCAAATCCGGAAAATCTCAGTCTGCCCTGTACAAACTGACCAAATGAGCAGTGTCTGTTCATTTGGCCATAACTTGAGCTAGGCAGGTCTAAATGACCTGAAATTTTACCAGTGGACAGATGAGATATAGAACTAAAACTTTCATGCAGAACACAAACCCAAATTATGCCATTAACCAAGTCATTTGGCCACCCAAATTTGGTGACCTAAAACTGCCAGAACTAAAATTTGCCCAGAAATCTGGGTTAAGTCCAATCTGGTAGCCATGGTTCAAATGGCTATAACTTGAGCTACAAAATACCAATTTGAGTGATTCAAAAAGGAGAATAAACTTAAGACAATAGGGAACATTTTCTATGAAGAAAGTTTTGCCAAATTCTAACAGTAAAATAACCAATGGAACAGTGTAACTCAAGACACCAAAACTGAAAATTTGCAAATTTGCCTAAAAGACTTAGAATTTGAGTAAACAACCAAAACCAACAAATTTAGTGACCAAAATGTGGTATGTGGGTGAAGTTGGAATTCCCATACCTATTAAGCCTTAGAAAGTCAACAAATTGACTTGAATAGTACCATGAATAGTAACTCCAAAATGAAAATTTCCAAGAATATTAGTTTAAACATATTTGGGCTAAAATTAAGTATTTACGAATTAATTATTGGATTATTGTGAAATAAGATATTGAAGCACTATAAATTTTGTGTTTCAGCTGAAAAAGACCCGAAAGGTATAAGGGACTTAGTCAAGGCCTAGAGGCGACTCACGTCAGGTTTGTGCACAATAAACTTAAAATTCTTTGTTTCTACTTGACAATTCTTGAAATAAATGTTGTGAATAATTTTGATTGTTATGGCTTTGAAAATATTATTTGAAAAATAGTGTGTTGCGTACTTTGTATACGAAAAATTTAGAATGAAATATGATTTGTGAATTGTATAAAATATTTGAATAACTTGATTTAAATTGTTTTTAATTCACACATGGCATGACAATATTAATATGTTCCTCCTCCACTTGTGGGGTAAGTTTGATATTTGATCACTTTCCTCCCTCTCTGGCTTTCCAGTCTGAGGGGCGAGTTTGGATCAGTACTCATTAGCTAGCTAGCCACCTCCCTCATTGATTTCGATTAGTGGGGTGAGTATGCCTTGTCGTGATGTACACACGACATGTTCGGAAATTTTGTGTCATGGCCTAAGTTGTGTTATTGTTTGGCAACACTATGTTTATTAAATTGTTTGATCAAGTTGTGCTATATTAAGCTTTGAAAATTATGATTTGTTATAAAAGTGATTTGAGAAAAAAAAATTATGAAATGCGATTATGAGATTTTTGAATGATGATTTGTTCATAAATGTTTTATATTATGCATTTTATGCTTTATTGTGCACCACTGAGTATTTATATACTCAGCGATAACTTTAACTTACTGTCGCAGATAGAGAAAAGGACATAGCAGCAGAGTGAGCTGCTACAGTTAGAGAGGAGAACAATTGAAGAATTTTTGTACGGGTATTTCTCTATACCCTGGTAGTTTAGTTTGATGTAAATATGATAGTATGCATATGTATCTCTGTAATTTGAGCAGTTGTACAGATAAAATTGTAATAATATTATTTTTGAGATTTTACATCTGTAAATTAACTTATGATTGTAAATTAATGATTTAAAATGCAATGTGCATGAGTTATGAAATGTTTTGAGATATTAATTCTTGAATTGAAACTTGAATTTTGAATTGAAGTGTTGCTATTGCTGTTGATTTGAAGTTTGGTGATTGCAAATGGAGTTGTGATTGAGAAATATATTGAGAGTGTTTCTATTTTCAGGTTTTGAAGAACTATTTTCTCAAAATATAGACGGCACTCTGTCGAAATTTTTGTAAAAATTACGGAGATTTTAAATATCTAAGAATTTAATTTATGTTTGGACTTTAAATAAAGGTTTTTAAAATTTGAAAAAATTTTACCCACCAATTCCAAAATGAATGAAAATTGTTTTAAAATCCCTTGTAGTATATTTAATGGGTTACTGGTAGGTGAAGTACGGTAATTCATTAGGTATACAATCGTAACATGTTACATCTTACGAGGAGTAGGGTGTCACAAGAGAAGTAAGTATAGGCACTAACCTCTTTTAGAACCAAACTTGAGCTTGTCAACCTCCTTTATTTCTCCTTCAAATTGCTGTCTAAAGGTGTTCTAAGGTGTGAGGATCAAATTTAGTGAAGTGAATAGGTGATTTTATGGTAGAAATTCAAGGTTTGACAAGCTTATGGGTGAGCATCAATGGTGATTTTCTATCTCTCCCTCTCTCCCTTGGTTTGGTTCAGTTAGGTTGAAGACAAAGTGCAGATTTCTTTTTTTTTCATTTTGTCTCTTTTATTTAGTTTTTATCCCTTTTAATTAGTTTATCAAGTTGTGATTGGGTGGAGAGTTTTTAATGACATAATTATGATGTCAAAATTTAAGTTTTATTTCATTTTCTTTTTCTTTTCTTTTCTACTCATTTTTAATTTAATTTTCATCAATTTTTATTCATATTTCATGTCATATAATTTATTTACTTCATTGGACAAGTTATTTAAAAATCGTCTCTGAAGGCGAAATGATCAAAATGCCCTCCGTTTTGCTTAACAGACTAAAATTGTCTGTATCAATTTAAAAATTTTTCTAAGCATTTTCTTGGCATTCTAGTACCATCAAAACCTCAATGACTCTTCTCTGGAGTCCCAAAAATTATTTCACAGAATTTCCCTTGGGTTTAGGGCTACTAGCTATGAAGACAATAACTTCCCATTAGGGTCACCCGTCACTGGGGCATCGGCTCATTTTACTTGGTTGTATTTCATTTCTAAAATTTTTTTCTTAATTTTTCTTACACTTAATTGAATTATTTATGACTCCTCACTCTAGTATAATTATAGTTCTAGACATTCTGATTATCCAGATAGACATTGATCACCGGAACAGTAGAACGTACGGACTATCTAAATTGGGGGTGTTACACTTTACAAATCATATTATTCACTTAGATACAACTTTTTCATCATTAGTTATTTATACAACTTATACAAAATGAATCATTTACAAATAAAGAAAACCAACCCTAATTAATCTCTTAACAAAATACCGCTCCTCTGATGCAGACTTTAATAATCTACTCTTTGTGAACCCTCGACTTTAGTACCTGCACGGGGTAAAAATCTATCATGCTAAGCATATAGCTTAGTAGTGCAAGTCTAGCTTAAAACGACTATTTAATAGTCATTTGTAATTATACATACTATAGGCATTTAACATCTAATTAAAGTAAATTCAAACAAGTAACAATTCATAATAACTTTGCAGTAATGTATTGCCAAATGAAATAATAAGTTGTATAATTATTGCAACACTGTCTTTTAGATGCTATCTTTAAATCATCGAAGATATAGGTTCAATTCATTTTGCAGATCTACTAACTTACTTTCCTATTTGGCATGCCAAACTATCTGGTTTCTATTTTCAAGCTAGATGGAATTTTGGCCTTAACAATCTCATAACTTGATCTTAGATAATTCAACCATTCTTACATCCATAAAGGATTATCATTCATCATTTTAACATTATTTGTCATTATCACATAATTATTTACATATTCAGAATAAGGACATAACCATGTAATATGTCATTTCATTTAAGCAAAGTAATAACTCTCATAACATTATTTCTTATCATCCCATAATCATTTGCATATTCCCAATAAGGACATAATTATACAACTTATTATTTCATTTGGCAAAGTAGTAGCATCTTATTCCATAGCATTTAGAATCAATCAAATCACATTCCAATAAGCAGCTTTCCCAACTCATATTGCAACCATAATTACACTTAGAGAAAGACATTTTCAAGAACAATTCCTTTCATAAAGCATGTCAATTTATATCTTAACTTTCATTAGGAATCAATTTGATTAGCATTTAGTGTCACACCTTACCCCTCTGTAGGGCATAACATGTTCCCGTATTATACATAATGAATTATCGAACTCCGCCTACTGATAATCTAGTAAATACACTATAAGGGATTTTAAACAATTTCTTAAGTCTTTTTACAGTAGCAAGCACTTTTGACAGGTTTTAAAAACTTTTACTCAAAGTTAAATTACATAACAAATCTGCAATATCAATAGATTCCATAAAAATTTTAGCAGAGTGCAAAATAATTTTGAACAAAATAGTTCTTCAAAAATCTGTAAAAAGCATTTTGAACAAAATAGTTCTTCAAAAACCTGTAAAAAGCATTTCCAATATATTTGTT
Source organism: Hevea brasiliensis (assembly GCF_030052815.1). Lineage (NCBI taxonomy): Eukaryota > Viridiplantae > Streptophyta > Magnoliopsida > Malpighiales > Euphorbiaceae > Hevea > Hevea brasiliensis. The sequence goes on along the minus strand of NC_079493.1, from coordinate 42,604,366 downwards.
TCAATCCCAAACTCTAATATGGTTCAACACAAATCAATTTTCTCAAGATTTGTCAAACTCAATTCAATCTCATTTTCAGTAGTTCCACAAATAGAATGCAAAATGACTAAGTAGTTCAAAAGTTGAGATAAGAGAATATAATACAACATTTTTACAGGCCAAAATAATTTACAACTTTAGTTTACAACTGCTCAAGACCAAGTACAATATATACATACAGTTCATATACATTACAACAAAAATTACAAGGAGGCGATATACTCAATATACCCGGTAAAATCCCAAAAGTGTAGCACAAGCAGCCTACTCTGCTACTTTATCTGTCTGTCTACCTGCGACAGTAATGAAAAGCTATCACTGAGCCAATGTCTAATTGGTGCACAACATTAAGAAAATGCAATCTAAAACCATAAATCATAAATCATACAAACTGCGGATACTTAAAATCATAGTTAATTTCAAAAGACAGAGAATGTCATAAAGAATCAAATTTCATTTCATAATGTCTCAATAAATACCAATAAATCACATACACAGCTTAATCATGATTCTAAAGTCCAATTCATTCCAAAATCCAATGGCTAATGAGGAATAACATAGCTAGCTAGTAATTATATGTGTAAAACCCTCAGTGTAGTAATTCTGTATATTCTACTGTTTCGGTGACCGGTGTCGGTCCCGATAGTTAGAACGTCTGGAAAAATATTGAAACTAAAGTGAGGAACCATAATTAACTCAAATAATAAAAAGAAAAATCTAGGAAAAATTTTAGAAATAAAATACAACCAAGTTAAATGAGCCGGTGCCCTAACAATGGGTAACCTAGTGGGAAGTTGCGGTCCTCGCAACTAGGAGCCCTAAACCCAAAAGAAAATTTATAAAATAATTTTTGGGACTCCATAGAAGAGTCATTGAGGATTCTATGGCATTAGAATGCTAAGAAAATGCTTAGAAAAATTTTTAAATCAGTACACACAATTTTAGCTTATTAAGCCAAACGGAGGGCATTTTGGTCATTTTGTCTTCAGAGATGATTTTTGACCAACTTATCCAGTTAAGTAAATATTTTATATGATATAAAATATAAACAAATATTAATGAAAAATTATTTAAAAATGAATAGGCAAGGAAAGAAAAGAAAATGAAAATAAATGGGATTTATTACTTCATGCTTATGTAAGCATGAGGTAATTAAAATGCTTTGACCAATCAAAATTTAATAAATATATTATAAGGGATAAGGAAGAACAAAAGATCACTTCATCTTCCTCTTCCATCCATGGTGGCCGAAACCTCTTCCCAAGCACTCCACCATTTTTTTTTCTTTCAAACTTTAGTATTTTAAGCTTTTCACCATAAAAGCTATACTTGTCTTCACAAAAAAAATTCAGTACACCTTGGGCAAGCTAAAGACAACAAAAAGAAGTAGAAAGGAGGAACTTTTACAAGTTTGAGATTTACTCCATTAGAGGTATGTGACTAAACTTAATCTTTTTCTTTTAATTCATGTTAAAGGAGTGAATTGAATGCAAAATTTACAAGAAAATGGAATAAATATCATGTGTATGCCCATCCCAAATTTTCGGAAGCCTTGCATGTGGTAAGGTTTTAAGGATTTCATGGAACTAAAATGGTAGCATGGCTGCTCTTAGTACTAATCTCTTGAGTGGGATAATGAAATGCAAGTTAAATGCATGATTTGAGAAGGTTTAGTTAGAGTTTGGGTATGAAATTGAGACTTTGATTATGCAATGGTGAAAGTAAGTTTTAATAGTTAATTAGTGACCATTTCATTATGTGTGAATGAGAAATGAAGTGGTTTGTTTAGTAGGAATTGAAGTTAGTGTTGCTGCCCTTGGTAACCTGTAGGATTGGGCATGATTCCAGCAGGTTTGGGCAGCAATAACTGGAGTTGTAGAGGTTTAATTGGTGCAAGGTCAATTGTACATGAAACTAGACACATAATGGCCCAACTTTAATGAAGAAACCATGCCCAGAAAACCAAACCAAGTTGACCTAAAGATTGCCCTAATCCGAGTGACCTGCATTCTACCTGGGCAAAATGACCAAATGAATAGTGTTTATTCATTTGGTTATAACTCAGTGTAGAAAGGTCCAATTGACCTGAAATTTTACTAGCAATTATCTAAGACATAGACCTACAACTTTCATGAAGAAATCTAACCCAAATTTTGATCATAACATGTTCAAAAGGTGACCTGCAATCACTGTACAAAACACTGTAGATTTGGTCAGTCCAGAAAATCTGGGAAGTTGGCAATCCGGCCAGTCATGGTATTTAGGCCATAACTTGAGCTAAAAAACTCCAAATGGAGTGATTCAAAAAACAAAATGTAACTAGACACAATAAGAAACAACTTTCATGTTGACAACTTTGCCAAATTCCCACTACAAAAATGACTAATAGAATAGTAACTACAAGGCTTGAAATCTAAAAATTTTGAACAACTAACATTAAGCTTAGAAATGGTATCAGCAACTAATACCAACAATTTTAGAATGCAAAATGTGGTATGTTGGGAGTATTAAAACCAATGTACCTATTGTCTATGCAAAAGTCAACATTTTTGTTAACTAATGAAATGAATAATAACACCTAAACTTAGATTTCAAGAATTGTACAATTTAAGAGTGTAACATGCCCTAGTACACCTAGCAAGATTAGTTTGGCTAGGTTGGCATGCTAATAAGGTTCTATTAGCAGTACTGCATATGGCTTCATGCCATTCTGTGTTTTATGGCCTCACATGCCATTTTGGGTTATAATAGCCTTAGGCTATGTTGATTGAGTTGTTATACTTAGGTTTTATCCCTGATAATTATTACAGCTTATTAGTTGTTCTGTTGCACACCGGGAGACACAATGTGATCGATGGTGTGATAGTTCGAGGTACTTGGTACCCAGTGCCAGTTTACCCATTTATCCAGTCCAGTCGACTAGTATGGGCTACTCGGGCAATGAAAATAAATCTTATCAAATTTTAATCAAATAATACTGCAATAAATGCCATAAATTAAGTCTACCTAAAATGTAAACATACATTTTGCGTATTTATGTCATTTTAGTTATTTTATTTTATATTGTCACCACTAAGCAGAATTGCTTAGCACGTTGCTTTTGCCACGCGTAAGTACTGGAGACATAGCTGGGGAGTCCAACAGACCTCAGACCGGGTGAACTTTCAGATCTGCAAACATAGTCCAGAGTCACCTCACATTTGCAGTGCATTGGTAGGACATTAGGTTATTTTTGGTATTTTATATTTTGTAAACTTTTGTAATGTATAGTATAAACTCATGTAATTATGCTTTTGATGTAATTATCTATGAACCATGTTCAATAATATATTTGAGCATTTCTTATTGAGTTGAGTATGACATGAAATAAATTGAATTTTGAAATATTGAAGTCATTTGAGAAATTGTGGAAATATGTTGGTGGTTGACTGAGATTGATAATATGATTATATTAGAAGTGTTTTTAACAGATTCAGAAGAATTGTTTTTCCAATTTACAGCCGGCACTCAGCCGAATTTTCTATAAAGTTTGCGAAAAATTCAGATTAATCAAAATTATAAATAAATGAATTAAAAAGGGTCAATTGTAATGGAAATATGATTGGGTGCTCCGGCACACTGTGTGGCATATCCTGCTCGGCTACACTGTAGATGGGTAAGGGGTGTCACATTTAGTGGTATCAGAGCATTGGTTTAGGCGTTTCTGGGCCTAGATAGAGTGCATACCATTGCATTGCATTTATAAGTGTTGAGGTGACACTGATGCAGATCTATTTGTTTTCTTATTTTGATTAGGATATGGATCCGATTTCTCAAAGAGCAGTTGATGAAGAGGTGGAGAGTTAGGCTCCACCAAGAGCTGAATCTGGAGGCAGGGGAGAATCTGCTCCACTAGTAGCTGAGGCACCTGCCCAACCTCAGTTTGCATTATTTCAGCAAATGACTGAATTTTACTAGCAAATGATAGGGGCAATTCCACCACCACAACCACAGCCACAACCTCCACCAGCACCATAGAAATCCCATTTAGAGAAACTACGAAAACATGGGGTTGTGAATTTCTTTGGGAAGAAGGAAGATGATCCCATGACAGCTGAAAACTGGTTGGATAGAACAGTCAGAGTGTTGAAACAGCTTCATTGCACCGTCGAGTAGAACCTGGAGGGTGCTGTGTCCCTACTTCAAAATGATGCATACCAGTGGTGGGACACAGTAACCAGTGAGGTACAACCGGATCAAATCACCTGGAATTACTTCCTTACAGAGTTCAGGAAGAAGTATGTCAGTAAAGTGTATTTAGAAGAGAGAAGAAGAGAATTTATCAGTCTAAGACAGAGGCAATTATCAATGGTAGAGTATGAGCAAGAATTCATCAGACTAAGTCGGTATGGGAGGGAGATAGTCCCTATTGAGGCAGAAAGGTGCAGAAGGTTCGAAGAAGGGCTCAATGACAATATCAAAGTCATGATAATAGCATTGGAGATCACGGATTTTGCCAAATTAGTAGATGCTGCATCGAAAGTAGAAAGAATCCGAATAAATGAGCAAAATAGAAGGGAAATACAGCAGAAGAGGGGTCTAGGTCAGTCTAGTTCTGTAACACCCTCTCTGTAGCAACTCCGTACATTCTACTATTCTAGTGACCAGTGTCGGTCCAGATAGCTAGAACGTCCGGAAAAAATATTTAAACTAAAGTGACGAACCATAATTAACTCAAATATTAATAAGAAAAATTTATGAAAAAATTTAGAAATAAAATACAATCAAGTTAAATGAGCCGGTGCCATAGCGATGGGTAACCTAGTGGGAAGTTGTGGTTCTCGCAACTAGGAGCCCTAAACCAGGGGAAAAATTCATAAAATAATTTTTGGGACTCCAAAGAAGGGTCATTGAGGTTCCTATGGCATTAGAATGCCAAGAAAATATTTAGAAAAATTTTCAGTACAGACAATTTTGGCCCGTTAAGCCAAACGGAGGGCATTTTGGTCATTTCGTCTTCAGAGATGATTTTTGGCCGACTTGTCCAGTTAAGTAAATAATTATTATAACATAAAATGTGAATAAATATTACTAAAAATTGAATTAAAAATGAGTAGAAAAGAAAAAAAAAATGAATTAAATGGGAATTTATGACATCACATGTTGTCATTAGTGTGCCTTCACCCAATTACATGGTGACACATGGCATAACTTATCTTAAAGAGACAAAATGGGCTGAAAATGAACAAAAAAACAGATCCCTCTCTCCCTTTCTTCTTCCTTGCCGTGAACCCTCTCCCATTCTCACCATTATCAAGCTTTTAAAGCTTGCTTTCTCTCACTTTTACTCAATAAAACCCTAATCTAGCAACACAAAAAAATCTTCTTACGCCTTGGAGATTCTTTTGGGTAGCAAAATTTTGAAGAAAAATTAAAGTTTTGGTTGGCTTGGATTTGAGCTAAAAGAGGTTAGTGACTTAAACTTAAATTTCACTTTAAATTCATGTTTAACAATTATGAATGAGTGCAAATGATAAGGAAATTAATGGAGTACCATTTGTATGTAAACCCTAAGTTTTGGTAGCCTTGGTTGGGCAATATTGTGATGATTTTAATGAAGTTAAAAAGGGTAGTATGGCTGCCCACAATATGTCTCTTTTATGTGGATTGATGAAATGCAATCCTAGTGTATGGCTTGAAATGTTGAGTTAGGGTTTGGAGTGGGAAAATGGGACTTTGACCGTGTGATGATAAAAATGGGTATTAATGGTCAATTAGTGACCATTTAGTTCTGTTTAAACCAAAAATTAAGTGTGTTGAGGGATGGGATTTAGGTTTAGTGTGGCTGCCCTAGGTGACCTGCAGAAACTGACATGAGTCCAGTAGGTTTGGGCAGCCATAACTTGAATTGTAGAGGTTCAATTGGTGTTTGGCCAATTGTACATGAAACTAGACACATAATGGCACAACTTTGGTGAAGAAACAATGCCCATAAGACCAAACCAAGTGGACCAAAAGCTTGCCCCAATCTGGGTGACCTGCAGTCTATTTCTGCAGAATGACTAAATGAACAGTATTTGGTCATTTGGCCATAACTCAGTGTAGAATGGTCCAATTGACCTGAAATTTTACTCACAACAAGTTGAGATATAGACCAACAACTTTAATGAAGAAACCTAACCCAAATTATGACCAAAACCTATCCAACAAGTGAGTTGAAGTCACTGTTCACTGCACTGTAGATATGGTCAGTCCAGAAAAATTTCAATCCTGCCAGTTGTGGTTTTTGGACCATAACTTGAGCTACAAAACTCAAAATAGAGTGATTTAAAAAAAAAGAAATTCAACTAGACAAAATAAGGAACAACTTTCATGATTATCATTTTTCAAAATTCCCACTGCAACAGTAACTAATGAAATAGTAAACCCAAAGCTTGAAAACTAAAAATTCTGTCCAATTCACATTAAGTTAAGAGATGGTATTGGCAACCAATACCAACAAGTTTAAAATGCAAAATGTGGTATGTTGATGATATTTAAACTAATTTACCTATTTCCAATGCAAAATTCAACATTTTGGTTGACCAATGAAATAAATAGTAATCATAAAAATTCAATTTCAAAGAATTACAAAAAAAAAAGTGTTAAATGCCCTAGTAGGCCTAATGTGATTGGTTTGGATAGGTTGGCATGCCAATAGGGTTCTGTTAGCAGTACTGCATATGGCTTCATGCCATTCTGTATTTCATGGCTTTCCATGCCATTCTGTGACATAATAGCCTTTGGCTTTGATATTGAGTTGTTATGCTCGGGTTTAATCCCCGATAATTATTACAGCTTATTAGCTGTTTTGTTGCACACCAGGAGATACATATGTGACAGATGGTGTGACGGCTCGAGGTACTTGATACCCAAAGGCGGTTACCCGTTTATCCAAATCCACCAACTAGTATAGGTTACTCGGGCAATATTAATAAATCTTACCAAACTTTAATCGAATAATATTGCAATAAATATTTGAAATTAAGTCTACCAAAAATGTAAACATACATTCTGCATACATATTATTATTTTATTTTATTTTATTTTATTTTATATTGTCACCACTAAGCAGAATTGCTTAGCGCATCACTTTTGCCACACGCAAGTACTGGAGACATAGATGGGGAGTCCAGCAGACCTCATACAGGGTGAGTTTTCAGATCTGCACTCAGAGTTCAAAGTCACCTCACAAATTGCAGTGCATTGGTAGGACATTAGGCTACCTAAGTCTTTTGTATTTGTAAACTTTTGTTATGTATATTATAAACTCATGTAATCATATTTTTGCTGTATTTACCTATGAGCTATGTTCAGAAATAAATATGAGTATTTCTCATTGAATTGGGTGTGATATGAGATGAATGTGAATTTTGAGATACTGAATTGGTTTGAGAGATTGTTAAAAATATTGGTGGTTGACTGAGATTGAGATTATAATTATATTGGAAGTGTTTTTAAACAGGTTCAGAAGAACTGTTTTCTAATTTATAGCCGGCACTCTGCCGTATTTTCTATAAAATTTGCAAAAAAAAAAAAATTAGATTTATCAAAAATTATAAATAAATGAATAAAAAGAGATTAATTGAAATTGAAACATGAATTGGTGTTCCGACACACTGAGTGGCATAACTTGCTTGGCTACACTGTAGACGGGTAAGGGGTGTCACAAGTTCATTCTCTGCTCTCAGTAAGAAGAGTAAGGGTCCTCCTACTCAGGGTTCGGGACAACCATAAGGTCGTGGTCACCCCAGGCCTGCACCACGCTTACACCTAGGAGAGGCCACCCACACCATCGCAAGGCCTCTCCAGGGACGATGTTCAGGGGACTAGCCCCAGCATCTTCTGCTTGTCCATATTGCCAGAAGTGGCATAAGGGGGACTATTGGCGAGTGACTGGTGCATGCCTACGGTGTGGATCCACAAAATATCAGATCAAAAATTATCCGAAGAGAACTACTACAGTTGCCCCAACACAAGTTGATAGGCTTGCCCCTGCACCTCAAAAGGGTAGGAAGCTCGGTAATCTGAGGCAACTAGTCCATCACTGAGGCCTGCATCTGAGTCAGCTGAGAGGCCAGAGGTCAGAGTACCTTCCAGAGCCTATGCCATAAGAGCTCAGGAGGAGCAAAATGCCCCGGATGTCATCAGGGATACGTTCTCACTCTACAACACATCTGTGCATGTATTGGTGGATCCAGGATCCACTCATTCATACATCTATATCAAACTACCCATAGAGAGGGGAGTTTTCAGTAGAGGAGAGTGATCAAGATATTTTGGTCACAAATCCACTAGGCCACAATGTGGTAGTGAATAAGGTGTATAAATGTTGCCCGTTGAGGATTTAAGGGTATAAATTCTCGACAGACCTAATTGAATTGCCCTTTCACGAGTTTGATGTGATTTTAGGAATGGATTGGTTGTCACGTCATCAGGCAATAGTTGATTACAAATTGAAAAGGATTTCTCTGAAAACTTCTGAGGGTAATGAGATTACTATTTTGGGTGAAAGGACATATTTCCTGTCCAATGTTATCTCAGCCACAGTTGCAAGAAGATTGATGAGAAAAGGCTATGAAGCTTACCTAGTACACGTGGTTGATACTAGGTAAGCTAAGCAGAATCTGTGTGATATACCCATAGTAAGAGACTTCCCAGATGTATTTCCTGAAGAATTGCCTGGTTTGCCACCAGAAAGGGAAGTCGAATTTGCTATTGAAGTAATGCTGGGTACAACATCAATTTCTATTGCCCCTTATAGGATGGCACCCACTGAATTGAGGGAGTTGAAAATTCAGTTGCAGGAGTTACTCGATAAGGGGTTCATATGCCCCAGTGTGTCACCATGGGGAGCTCCGGTGCTATTTGTGAAGAAGAAGGATGGAACCTTGAGATTGTGTATTGATTACCGGCAGTTGAACAAAGTAACTGTGAAGAATAAATATTCGTTTCGCAGAACTGACGATCTATTTGATCAGTTAAAGGGAGCCGATGTATTTTCAAAAATTGATCTCAGATCAGGGTATCATCAGTTAAGGGTAAAAGATGTAGATGTGTCAAAAACTGCATTTAGAACTCGGTATGGACATTATGAATTCCTAGTGATGCCGTTTGGGTTAACAAATGCACCAGATGAATTGCATCTTCCATTCATATTTAGATCAGTTTGTAGTGGTCTTTATTGATGATATTCTGGTGTATTCCAAGACCACGGAAGAACATGATGAACATTTGAGGATTGTTCTGCAAACCCTGCGAGAAAAGAAGCTATATGCTAAGTTGTCCAAGTGTGACTTCTGGATGAGTGAAATCTCTTTCCTTGGACACATAATATCAGCTAAGGGGATTAGAGTAGATCCCAAAAAGATAGAAGCAGTGATGGAATGGAAGCCTCCCAGAAATACAACTGAGGTCAGAAGTTTCTTGGGGCTAGCTGGATATTACAGAAGATTTGTGAAGGGGTTCTATATTATAGCTGCTCCAATGACCAAGTTGTTACACAAGAATGTGAAATTTGGCTGGAACGATAAGTGCCAAGCCAGTTTTGAGAGGCTGAAGGCTATGTTGACAGAAGCACCAGTGTTAACACAGCCAATATCGGGAAAGGACTTTGTGGTCTACAGTGATGCCTCGCATAATGGGTTAGGGTGTGTATTGGTGTAAGAGGAGAAAGTGGTCACCTATGTTTCTAGGCAGTTAAGGCCACATGAACAGAACTACCCTACTCATGACTTGGAGTTAGCAGAAATTATCTTCGCATTGAAGATATGGAGGCATTATTTGTATGTTGAAAAATGCTACATTTATACAGACCACAAGAGTCTAAAATATTTTCCAACCCAGAAGGAGCTCAATCTTAGACAGAGGTGATGGATTGAGTTCCTAAAGGACTATGATTGTGCGATAGATTATCATCCTGGGAAGGTAAATGCAGTTGCTGATGCCTTGAGCAAAAAGTCTATCACAGCTTTAAGATCACTAAATGCCTGTCTATCCTTAGCTCAAGATGGAGCTATTTTGGCTGAGTTACAAGTGAGGCCATACCTGCTACAGCAGATATAAGATGGGCAGAAGGCAGATGAAAAATTAATGGCTATTGTGGGTAAAATTCTAAAGGGAAAGGAAACTGATTATGAGGTGAAAGCAGATGGGTGTCTGTACTACAGAGGAAGAGTGTGTGTACCAGATCATGGGGAACTGAAGACTAATATTCTGAAAGAAGCACACACTAGTGTTTATACTATGCACTCGGGAAGCACAAAAATGTATAATGATTTGAAGCCTCATTATTGGTGGCCTGGTATGAAGAGGGATATAACTGACTATGTGACTAAGTGTTTGACATGTCAGCAAGTTGAAGCAGAACATCAAGTTGCATCAGGATTGCTACAGCCTATAAGCATACCTGAATGGAAATGGGACCGGGTTACTATGGATTTTGTTAATGGTCTACCTCTCACCCTGAAGAAGCATGATGCAGTATGGGTGATAGTGGATAGATTAACGAAGTCAACACATTTTCTGCCAGTTAGGACTAACTATTCACTGGAGAAGCTAGCAAAATTGTATATCAGTGAGATATTTAGACTGCATGGAATCCCACTTTCTATCATATCTGATCAAGACCCAAGGTTTACATCGAGATTTTGGAAAAAGTTACAAGAAGCCTTGGGCACACAACTCCGCTTTAGCACAGCTTTTCATCCTCAAACAGATGGACAGTCAGAATGAGTAATCCAAGTAAACCTAAAAAAATGATTGAATTTTCACAATTAATAAATTGAAATGATAGTAACAATGTGAATTATGTGATAGATCCTGGAGGATATGCTGAGGAGTTGTGTCATTGAGTTTGAGGGGAGTTGGGATAGATATCTCCCACTGACAGAATTTGCATATAACAATAGCTACCAAGCTAGCATTCAAATGGCACCGTATGAAGCACTGTATGGGAGGAAGTGTATAACCCTAGTATGTTGAACTGAATTGGGCAAACATAAGCTGGTAGGACCAGAACTGGTGAAACAGACTGAGGAGAAAGTGAAGATAATCAAAGCAAATTTGAAGGTTGCCTCAGTTAGATATAAATCTTATGCCGACTTAAAGAAAAAAGAGATAGAGTATGCAGTTGGCAATAAAGTGTTTCTCAAAGTCTCACTGTGGAAGAAAGTACTGAGGTTTGGAAGAAAGGGTAAGTTAAGGCCTAAGTTCATTGGCTCATATGAAGTCATTAAACGTGTGGGACCAATGGCCTATTGGCTAGCTTTACCACCAGAGCTGGACAAGATCCACAATGTTTTCCACGTATCTATGCTAAGAAGATACCGCTCAGATCCTTCACATGTCATCTCCATGGAAGAAATTGAAGTACAACCGGATTTGACATATGAAGAAGAACTCATACGGATCCTGGCTCGGGAAATGAAAGAGTTGAGGAATAAGCAGATTCCACTGGTGAAAGTGCTTTGGAGGCACCACAACACCGAGGAGGAAACTTGGAAAAGTAAAGAGACGATGAGGCAATAGTTTCCTCAACTGTTTGCATCATGTAAATTTCGAAGACGAAATTTAAATTAAAGGTGAAGAGTTGTAATACCCTCACTGTAGTAATTCTATATATTCTCGATGACTGGTGTCGGTCCGGACAACTAGAACGTCTGGAAAAATATTGAAACTAAAGTGAGGAATCATAATTAACTCAAATAATAAAAAGAAACATCTAGAAAAAAATTTTAGAAATAAAATACAGCCAAGTTAAATGAGCTGGTGCCCTAACAATGGGTAACCCAGTGGGAAGTTGCGGTCCTCGCAACTAGGAACCCTAAACCCAAAAAAATATTAATAAAATAATTTTTGAGACTCCAGAGAAGAGTCATTGAGGATTCTATGACATTAGAATGCCAAGAAAATGCTTAAAAAAATTTTTAAATCGGTACACACAATTTTAGCTCGTTAAGCCAAACGGAGGGTATTTTGGTCATTTCGTCTTTAGAGATGATTTTTGGCCAACTTTTCCAGTTAAGTAAATAATTTATATGATATAAAATATGAACAAATATTAATGAAAAATTATTTAAAAATGAATAGGCAAGGAAAGAAAAGAAAATGAAAATAAATGGGATTTATTACTTCATGCTTATGTAAGCATGACGTAATTAAAATGCTTTGACCAATCAAAATTTAATAAACATTTTATAAGGGATAAGGAAGACCAAAAGATCACTTCATCTTCCTCTTCCATCCATGGTGGCCGAAACCTCTTCCCAAGCACTCCACCATTTTTTTTTCTTTCAAACTTGAGTATTTTAAGCTTTTCACCATAAAAGCTATACTTGTCTTCACAAAAAAAAAAATTCACTACACCATGGGCAAGCTAAAGATAACAAAAAGAAGTAGAAAGGAGGAACTTTACAAATTTGAGATTAACTCCATTAGAGGTATGTGACTAAACTTAATCTTTTTCTTTTAATTCATGTTAAAAGCGTGAATTGAATGCAAAATTTACAAGAAAATGGAATAAATATCATGTGTATGCCCATCCCAAATTTTTGGTAGCCTTGGATGTGGTAAGGTTTTGAGGATTTCATGGAACTAAAATGGTAGCATGGCTGCCCTTAGTACTAATCTCTTGAGTGAGATAATAAAATGCAAGTTAAATGCATGATTTGAGAAGGTTGAGTTAGGGTTTGGGTATGAAATTAAGACTTTGATCATGCAATGGTGAAAGTAAGTTTTAATGGTCAATTAGTGACCATTTGGTTATGTGTGAATGAGAAATGAAGTGGTTTGTTTAGTGGGAATTGAATTTAGTTTTGCTGCCCTTGGTGACCTGCAGGACTAGGAATGAGTCCAGCAGGTTTGGGCAGTAATAACTGGAGTTGTAGAGGTTCAATTGATGCAAGGCCAATTAGACATGAAACTGGACACATAATGGCCCAACTTTCATGAAGAAACTATGCCCAGAAAACCAAACCAAGTTAACCTAAAGATTGCCCTAATCCAGGTGACCTACATTCTGCCTGGGCAAAATGACCAAATGAACAGTGTTTATTCATTTGGTCATAACTCAGTGTAGAAAGGTTCAATTGACCTAAACTTTTACCAAAAAATAGCTAAGACATAGACCTACAGCTTTCATGAAGAAACCTAACCCAAATTTTGACCATAACATGTTTAAGAGGTGACCTACAATCACTGAACAAAACACTATAGATTTGGTCAATCTAGAAAATTTGAGAAGTTGGCAATCCAGCCAGTCATAGTATTTAGGCCATAACTTGAGTTACAAAACTCCAAATGGAGTGATTCGAAAAAAAAAATGTAACTAGACACAATAAGGAACAACTTTCATGTTGACAACTTTGCCAAATTCCCACTGCAAAAATGACTAATGGAATAGTAAATACAAGGCTTGAAATCTAAAAATTTTGAACAACTAACATTAAGTTTAGAAATGGTATTGGCAACCAATACCAACAATTTTAGAATGCAAAATGTGGTATGTTGAGAGTATTAAAACCAATGTACCTATTGTCTATGCAAAAGTCAATATTTTTGTTGACTAATGAAATGAATAGTAACACCTAAACTTAAATTTCAAGAATTGTACAATTTAAGAGTGTAACATGCCCTAGTACACCTAGCAAGATTGGTTTGGATAGGTTGGCATGCCAATAGGGTTCTGTTAGCAGTACTGCATATGGCTTCATGCCATTCTGTGTTTTATGGCCTCATGTGCCATTCTATGTTATAACAGCCTTAGGCTATGTTGATTGAGTTGTTATACTTGGGTTTTATCCCTGATAATTATTACAGCTTATTAGTTGTTCTGTTGCACACCGGGAGACACAATGTGACCGATGGTATGATGGTCCAAGGTACTTGGTACCCAGTGCCAGTTTAATCGTTTATCTAGTCCAGTCGACTAGTATGGGTTACTCGGGCAAAGAAAATAAATCTAATCAAATTTTAATCGAACAATGCTGCAATAAAAGCCAGAAATTAAGTCTACCTAAAATGTAAACATACATTCTGCATATTTATGTTATTTTAGTTATTTTATTTTATATTGTCACTGTAACACCCCTATTTGTATAGCCTGGTATATTTCACTATTCCGGTGACCAGTGTCGGTCCGGACAATTGAGGGGATTAGAACCATACTTAAGACAACTAGATAAGCTATAAACACAAATAATTAGTAATTGTCAATTAGTTAAGTATAAATAAGAAAAACAGAACATAAGAAGTTAAACGAGCCGAGAGTCACAACTATGGGTGACCTTCTCAGGAACAACTGCGAAGTTAATTTAAACTTAAATTTAGAACTGTAAAATGTGACGTTGCAGTCCTTAGGACTATTGCGAACACAGAAGAAAAGAGAAAATTAAGAAAAAAGAATTGTTAAGTCAGTCAAATAATTAGGTCCGGGATCCGGAAGAATATTGAATTATTTGCAAACCGGGTTGAACCGGCGAGGGGCAATTTGGTCAATTGACCTCGAGAGCTGACTCCTGACCTAACTATCAAATAAAATCGGAGAAAAGAAAATTTCAGAGTCGGGAATTAAATTAAAGAACTAATAGAAAAAAAAAGAAGAAAATGAAAAAGTGAAGGGAGACGACATCATGCATGACATCATGCATGATGCCATAAATGTTATAATTAATAAATTTAATTAAATTGATTTATGGTCTTTCTAAGAGATAAAAATACAAGAAAAGAAAGAAAAAAAAAACCAAAAAGTCTTCTTCCTTCACCTAAGTTGCCGCCCCACCTCTCCCTAAGCCACCATGGAAGAAACTCCATTGAAGCTTGAGTTCAAGCTTCAAAACTCCTACTAAACTTTACCTTGACCCAAATTAATCCATTAGAACTTGATAACCTCACTTAAGAAGAGGATTGAGCAAGAAAGAAAGAAGGAAAGAGGGCTGGAATTGAATATTGAAATTCAATGTTTAAGGTTAGTGAATTTAAATTGAAAATTTATGTTTAATATTTGTGTTCTTGGTGTAGGTAACTTAGATCTTAACCTAAAATAAAATAAAAACATTTGTGAAGGACCAAACTAAAAATTTGGGCAACTAGGGTTTTGATATATGTATGCATGAATTTGGTGGATTTGAAAGTGTATGTGAGCTTAATTGTGTTGAATAATTATGATTAAATGCATTGAATTGGTTAAATGCAATTAATTGGTGAACTAGGGTTTTGGACACCTAGGGTTTGGGAGAAAAAATATGGAGAAATGGTGAAATGATGTAGTTGACTTAGTTTGAGGTGAGAAATGGTCATTTTTGACCAAATGAAGTGTGTTGGAAGTGTTGGAGTTGAGGTTAAATTCAGATTCCATGTGGTCATGCTGCTGGCAGCAGGACCAAGGTCCCTTTGAGGAACCAAAACTGAAACTTTACAAGTCCAATTGGTATGGGACCAATTGGGAATGAAAATAGACACAAAATTACACAATTTTCATTTAGGAAGCATGCCCAAAAAGTGACCAAAACCTAGTAAACAAATTAACCAAATCCGGAAATTCTCAGTCTGCCTTGTACAAACTGACCAAATAAACAGTATTTGTTCATTTGGCCATAACTTGAGCTAGGCAGATCTAAATGACCTGAAATTTTACCAGTGGATAGATGTGATATAGACCTAAAACTTTCATGAAGAATACAAACCCAAATTATGCCATTAACAAAGTCATTTGGCCACCCAAATTTGGTGACCTAAAACTGCCAGAACCAAAATTTGACCAGAAAATCTGGGTTGAGTCCAATCTGGCAGCCATGGTTCAAATGGCTATAACTTGAGCTAAAAAACTTCAATTGGAGTGATTCAAAAAGGAGAATAAACTTAAGATAATAAGGAACATTTTCTATGAAGAAAGTTTTGCCAAATTCTAACAGTAAAGTGACCAATGGAACAGTGCAACTTAGGACACCAAAACTGAAAATTTGCAAATTTGCATAAAAGACTTAGAGTTTGAGAAAACAACCACAACCAACAAATTTAGTGACCAAAATGTGGTATGTGGGTGAAGTTGGAATTCCCATACCTATTAAGCCTTAGAAAGTCAACAAATTGACTTAAATAGTGTAGTGAATAGTAACCCCGAAACACAAATTTTGAAGAACGCCAAGTTTAGCATATTAAAGCTAGGTATAAGTGAATTTGAATTTATTTTTAGATTTACGATGAGTTATGATGCTGAAACACTGTGAAACTGTGTGTTTCAGTGGAAAACGATACCGGGAAGGAACCCGAGACATGAGTCAAGGCCAGGAGGTGACTCGTATAAGGTTTGTGCACAACTAACTCTTTTGTTATTTTTCAATTCCAAATTGATTTGAAATAAATTTATGGTATGATTTATGATTTTTGTTGTGTTGAGAATTTTAACTTATTGAATGAAATTGTATAATTTGAATATAAATTTTCTTATGCATTTAAGGATTTATTTCATTGTTTTGAGGATTGTAAATTTTAAGTTTGATGTGTTGCCAACCTTGAGCATGAATTTATAATGATTAAATATGTTGATGATTTGTAAACACTTTGTAAATAGAAATTGTTTTGAATATGATTTGAAACCACAATTGAGATGGCAAAATTTGTTGTGAATTCTCATTAGCTTGTCTAGTGAGATATCTCCTCCACTAGATGGGGCGAGTTACTTCCTTTCTGGCTTGCCAGTTGGGGAAGAATTTGAATGAGTACTCATATATACTAGCTAGTCTTTGTTTCTCCCTTTTAGCCTCGGTTATTGGGAGAATGTGAAATGTCGTGGTGTACAACACGGCATCTATTTGAATTTTGGGTCATGGGATCAACTGTATGAATTGTTGGCAACGCCCTTTAAATTATGCATAATTTGATAAATTGTGATTGAAATAAATAATTTGTTAGTGATTCAAAATATTTTTGTATTGTTTCAGAATTTAAAATAAATGTAAATAAATAGTTATTAATTGATCAAAATGTTATGCAAATGAATAATTTGCATGAATGAAAATAATGATTTTTGAATGTCATGGATTTTAAAGAATTTAGAAATTTTAAATTTTTATTCGTTGTGAATTGTTAAGAATAATTTGTATTAAGTTTTAAATTATTAGTTTGTGCACCACTGAGTTCATCACTGAGCGATAGTTTTGTATGCTGTCGCAGGTGAAAGGAATAATAAAGCAGCTGAGCATGATTTCTGAAAAGACAGAGTGAGACTATCTTTGGGTATATCATAGGTATACCCTTGTACATTAGCTTTTGATGTAATTCTGTAATTATAAGTGTGAAATTTACTTTGAGCAGTTGTACCAACTCTTTTGTAACATATTTTTGGATTGTAATGAAATACAAATTATTATAAGGTTGTCTTGAGATTTTATGTATTTATAAAGTTTGCACTACTAAATTTTTAATACTCCCATGAATATAAATATTTATTTTGTTATCTTAATGAGATATTTCAATGTTTGATTTAATTTAAATTGTGTATTGAATTGCTTATGTTATTTGTGAAATGAGGATTGTTTGAATTTTGAGACTTGAGAAATTGGTTGAGATTGATTGTGAAATTTGAAGAAGTTGTTGAGAAAAATATTGGAAATGCTTTTTACAGGAATTTGAAGAACTGTTTTCTCAAAATACAAATGGCACTCTGCCGAAATTTTTATAAAATTTGTGGAAAAATAAAATGGAACAAAAAAATTTTTATTAGTTTTAAAACTTCAAATAAATGATTTCAATATCTATTAGAAAGTGCTCACCACTTATAAAAAGTAAGAAAATTATTTTAAAATCCCTTGTAGTATATTTAATGGGTTACCGGTAGGCGAAGTACGGTAATTCATTAGGTGTACTATGGGAGCATGTTACATCTTACGAAGAGTAGGGTGTGATATGTTTTAGTGGTATCAGAACAAAGGTTTTAAATTAAATTTTGAACTGTGAATTTGAAATATTTTTCGATAAGTACAACTGCTTGACTGTTTGTTACATATAGTACATTTACATCATAAATATGAACTAACGGGGAGAAATCTGCTTGTGTTAGTTGTATAGGAAATAGAAAAAAAAAATCCTGTGAATAGATATGGACAAGGGGGACAAAACGGTAAAGCAGTCTGATACAGCTAACATACAAGGAGAGGCCCCAGTTTCACAGAGCGTTGGAGGTCCAACTGCACCAATCCCTCCTATACAAATTACTGCACAAACGGCCCAGCAGATGGCCATTTTCATTTAGCAAATGGCTGATAATCTGTAAGCCCAGGCCCAAGTACAAACCCAACCCCCTCAAGAGCAGCATGAAAAAGAGAAAAGTGGGAAACCCATCGGTCAAAGCTTGAGTAGTAAATTTGGAAAGGGAAGATTTTGAAGGATCCCGAGCTCCTAAGTATGACAGAGGCAGATCTTCAGGGCGAAAGCAATCAAGAGCCATTCGTCAAAGAACCAGAAGTTCCTACCCTATCCGTATCTGTGACGTTTGTGGAAAATTTCACGGGGGTATATGCCATAGGATCACTGGAGCCTGCTTCAATTGTGGTGGAATTGGACGTTTTGCCCGAGATTGTACTAGCGCACGTCAAGTTATGCCACATACTACACCAAAGGAATCAGTCCAAGGTTCTGATTTTAGAGGCTCATTAATAGTTAGTAGGGGCAGAGGTAGAAGTAGAGATAGCACTTCGGGTAATCCTCGCACAATGGACCAACCCGAGCAGAGGAATACATTAGAAAGAGGGAACGCCATGCATCGAGGGGAAAAAGCAGAGACTTCAGATGTAATTACTGGTATGTTCTTAACTTGTGAAAGGAATAATTATGTACTATTTGATTCCGGCTCTACTTGTTTATATGCTAATGCTAAAATTATATGTTCTACTGCTATTCCCTTGCATGGTGATAAATTTTGATGTGTTAGTAATTAGTCTTTTAGGATAAGAATTGCAATAATAATCGTGATTGGAATTAATTTTGGAAAAGTTTCTAGTGAGAGACATCTCCTAGACTACAATAAATTATAAAGTTAATTAGTAAGCCTAATTAGGTAAGGCAAAAGGACCTAAAAGTAAGTTATAGCAATATATCTACCCTAGATGGAAGTAAAGGTATTACTGTTAATAGATGTCAGTAAATACCATAATCAAGATAAGTTTAAGATATTAGTGGATTTGAAAGAAATAAGACATAGGGAAGTTTAATTTATTGGGATGTATTGTAGCAACTATGCAATATTCTTTATGTTTGTGTTGTAAGTTGCAGATTATAGTACTGACTTGAGATTTATTGTGTAGGGCTACGTACTACCCAGTAGTACAAAAGGATAAGAATAGTTGTAAATGACTTTCGCTCTGGTACAAATATATCGGAATAGAGTTTTATAACTAGAACTAAGTTTGAAAATCCTAATCCGGGATTTAAAACTCTATAATTAGAATATCAAAAGATCATGGTTGCAAGGTAGTGAGAGTTAAAGACTCTGTTACCCTAACATGAATTACAGTACATCAAGAATTGTTATGGGACTAGAGATTTTAGTATGGTCAAAAATTAAAAATAACACTTATAGGGCTAAGTCATCCAGTCTCCGATATGGGGTTTATAGTTGTTTTGATATTGCAATGGATCTTTTGCTCAAAGTTTAGTAAGGAACAATATTCTATTTGTGTAGCAGTAAGACACAAAATATAATTTTGTTCCTCTAGAAGAGACAGGATGCCATGGATGACAATTATAACTTATAAAATAGTTAAGAAATGATATTCTACTGATAACAGTAATTCAATAGGAACTAGTTGGCCAGGTATTCTTTAGGAAGAGCAAAATTTTATTGTGCGGATCATAAGGATTAGATTAGAATTCAAGTAAAACTTTTGAATAGCATGGGAAACAGAAGAGTCTGGTAGACTCCCTTCTTAAGATTAAAGAATTGTTTATGGTTGAAAAAAAAAAGTAATGATCGCAAACCAGCGAAAAATAAGCTATAAAATATTGATAGATAAAAGAGTTGTGGAAGTAAAAAATTAGAATAGATGGTGCGAATGTAATAAATAAACATTATGAATATTAGTTAAAGTGTTAACTAGAATGGTCAGAGGACCAAATCAAAGTAATATTGAAGTATAGTGGATTTATTAGGGATGATAAGAGGTGCTAAATCATGATTCAACAGTCAAGTTAAGGAAGAAGATAAGATTGAGGAATAAAGTAATTAAAGTTAAGTTGTGGAATAAAAGAAGGAAACAAATAGAACATTAAGAAATGAGAAAAACACTAGATAAGGAATTGCCATCAGGGCAAACAACCTACTTAAGATGCATAACGATATCCCGAACTATCTTATCAAGAAAGAAATAAGTTAAACCAAAGCAAACAAGATAGTGCAAAATAACACATAAGCCTTGGTCATAAATGGAGATAGTAAGATAATGGTTATGGACCTATGGCCAAGAAAGAGATAAACAATTCATATATGACTAACAAGGTCAAAAAAAAAAAAAGAGACTATAAAGGAAAATAATTGCTAAAACAACGGCAAGAAAAGACTAAATTATTCTAAACTAAACTGAAGGTTGCATCAAATGATCAAGAGATTTGATAAGAAAAGAGTAAAACTATGTTCTCACCCATAGGATCATACGAGGTCCTAGAAAGAGTGGATCCACTAGCACATAGATTTGCTTACCTCTAAAATTGAAATGAATTTGAATCTAACTTATGACAAAAGCTCATAAGAAACTTGGCACGCTAGGTAAGAAATCGATGGGTAAATAGTATTGGTTAAAGTCCTAAGGAACCATCATTCAGGCTAGGAAGCTACTTAGAAGCGTGAGTAGGACATGAGGAGACAACAGCTACAATTGTTCAGAGGCTGATACCAGGTAAAATTTCGAGGACGAAATTATTTTAAGGGGGGAGAATTGTAACACCCCTATTTGTATAGCCTAGTATATTTCACTATTTCGGTGACCTGTGTCGGTCCGAACAATTAAGGAGATTAGAACCGTACTTAAGACAACTAGATAAGCCATAAACACAAATAATTAGTAATTGTTAATTAGTTAAGTATAAATTAGAAAAACAGAACATAAGAAGTTAAACGAGCCGAGAGTCACAGCGATGGGTGACCTTCTCGGGAATAACTGCGAAGTCGATTTAAACTTGAATTTTGAACTGTAAAATGTGACGTTGCGGTCCTTAGGACTATTGCGAACACAGTGGAAAAGAGAAAATCAAGAAAAAGAATTGTTAAGTCAGTCAAATAATTAGGTCAGGAATCCGGAAGAAATATTGAATAATTTACAAACTGGGTTGAACCGGCGAGGGGCAATTTGGTCAATTGATCCCGAGAGCTGACTCCTGACCTAACTGTCAAATAAAATCGGAGAAAAGAAAATTTTAGAGTCGGGAATTAAATTAAAGAACTAATAGAAAAAAAAAAAAAAAGAAGAAAATGAAAAAGTGAAGGGAGATGACATCATGCATGACATCATGCATGATGCCATAAATGTTATAATTCATAAATTTAATTAAATTGATTTATGGTTTTCCTAAGAGATAAAAATACAAGAAAAGAAAGAAAAAAAAAAAAAAAAAACCAAAAAGTCTTCTTTCTTCACCTAAGTTGCCGCCCTACCTCTCCCTAAGCCACAATGGAAGAAACTCCATTGAAGCTTGAGTTCAAGCTTCAAAACTCCTACTAAACTTTATCTTAACCCCAAATTAATATTAGAACTTGATAACCTCACTTGAGAAGAGGATTGAGCAAAGAAAGAAAGAAGAAAAGAGGGGTGGAATTGAAGATTGAAATTCAAAGTTTAAGGTTATTGAATTTAAATTGAATATTTATGTTTAATATTTGTGTTCTTGGTGTAGGTAACTTAGATCTTAACTTAAAATGAAATAAAAACATTTGTGAAGGACCAAACTGAAAATTTGGTCAACTAGGGTTTTGATATATGTATGCATGAATTTGGTGGATTTGAAAGTGTATGTGAGCTTAATTGTGTTAAATAATTATGATTAAATGCATTGAATTGGTTAAATGCAATTAATTAGTGAACTAGGGTTTTGGACACCTAGGGTTTGGGATACAAAATGTGGAGAAATGGTGAAATGATGCAGTTGACCTAGTTTGAGGTGAGAAATGGTCATTTTTCACCAAATGAAGCGTGTTGGAAGTGTTGGAGTTGAGGTTAAATTCGGATTCCATGTGGTCATACTGCTGGTAGCAGGACCAAGGGACCAAAACTGAAAATTTACAAGTCCAATTGGCATGAGATCAATTGTAATGAAAATAGACACAAAATGACACAATTTTCATTTAGGAAGCATGCCCAAAAAGTGACCAAAACCAGTGAACAAATTGACCAAATCCGGAAATTCTCAGTCTGCCCTGTACAAACTGACCAAATAAATAGTATTTGTTCATTTGGCCATAACTTGAGCTAGGCAGGTCTAAATGACCTGAAATTTTACCAGTGGACAGATGAGATATAGATCTAAAACTTTCATGAAGAACACAAATCCAAATTATGTCATTAACTAAGTCATTTGGCCACCCAAAGTTGGTAACCTAAAACTGCCGAACCAAAATTTGCCTAGAAAATCTGGGTTGAGTCCAATCCAGTAGCCATGGTTCAAATGGCTATAACTTGAGCTACAAAACTCCAATTGGAGTGATTCAAAAAGAAGAATAAACTTAAGACAGTAAGGAACATTTTCTGTGAAGAAAGGTTTGCCAAATTCTAAGAGTAAAGTGACCAATGGAACAGTGCAACTTAGGACACCAAAACTGAAAATTTGCAATTTTGCCTAAAAGACTTAGAATTTGAGAAAACAACCAAAACTAACAAATTTAGTGACCAAAATGCGGTATGTGGGTGAAGTTGGAATTCCCATGCCTATTAAGCCTTAGAAAGTCAATAAATTGACTTGAATAGTGTAGTGAATAGCAGCCCCGAAACACAAATTTTGAAGAACGCCAAGTTTAGCATATTAAAGCTAGGTATAAGTGAATTTGAATTTATTTTTGGATTTACGATGAGTTATGATACTGAAACACTGTGAAACTGTGTGTTTCAGTGGAAAAGAATACCGGGAAGGAACCCGAGACATCGAGTCAAGGCCAAGAGGCAACTCATAGAAGGTTTGTGCACAACTAACTCTTTTGTTATTTTTCAATTCCAAATTGATTTGAAATAAATTTATGGTATGATTTATGATTTTTGTTGTGTTGAGAATTTTAACTTATTGAATGAAATTGTATAATTTGAATATAAATTTTCTTATGCATTTAAGGATTTATTGCATTGTTTTGAGGATTGTAAATTTTAAGTTTGATGTGTTGTCAACCTTGAGCATGAATTTATAATGATTAAATATGTTGATGATTTGTAAACACTTTGTAAATAGAAATTGTTTTGAATATGATTTGAAACCACAATTGAGATGGCAAAATTTGTTGTGAATTCTCATTAGCTTGTCTAGTGAGATATCTCCTCCACTAGATGGGGCGAGTTACTTCCTCTCTAGCTTGCCAGTTGGGGAAGAATTTGAATGAGTACTCATATATACTAGCTAGTCTTTGTTTCTCCCTTTTAGCCTTGGTTATTGGGAGAATGTGAAAAGTCGTGGTGTACAACACAGCATCTATTTGAATTTTGGGTCATGGGATCAACTGTGTGAATTGTTGGCAACGCCCTTTAAATTATGCATAATTTCATAAATTGTGATTAAAATAAATAATTTGTTAGCGATCAAAATATTTTTGTATTGTTTCGAAATTTAAAAGAAATGTAAATAAATAGTTATTAATTGATCAAAATGTTATTCAAATGAATAATTTGCATGAATAAAAATAATGATTTTTGAATGTCATGGATTTTGAAGAATTTAGAAATTTTAAATTTTTATTCATTATGAATTGTTAAGAATAATTTGTATTAAGTTTTAAATTATTAGTTTGTTCACCACTGAGTTCACCACTCAGCGATAGCTTTGTACGCTGTCGCAGGTGAAAGGAATAATAAAACAGCTGAGTAAGATTTCTGAAAAGACATAGTGAGACTATCTTCAGGTATATCATAGGTATACCCTTGTACATTAGCTTTTGATGTAATTCTGTAATTATATGTATGAAATTTACTTTGAGCAGTTGTACCAACTCTTTTGTAATATATTTTTGGATTGTAATGAAATATAAATTATTATAAGGTTGTCTTGAGATTTTATGTATTTATAAAGTTTGCACTACTAAATTTTTAATACTCCCATGAATGTAAATATTCATTTTGTTATCTTAATGAGATATTTCAATGTTTGATTTAATTTAAACTGTGCATTGAATTGCTTGTGTTGTTTGTGAAATGAGGATTGTTTGAATTTTGAGACTTGAGAAATTGGTTGAGATTGATTGTGAAATTTGAAGAAGTTATTGAGAAAAATATTGAAAGTGTTTTTTACAAGAATTTGAAGAACTGTTTTCTCAAAATACAAACGGCACTCTGCCGAAATTTTTATAAAATTTGCGGAAAAATAAAATAGAACAAAAAATTTTTTATTAGTTTTAAAACTTCAAATAAATGATTTCAATATCTATTAAAAAATGCTCACCACTTATAAAAGTAAGAAAATTATTTTAAAATCCCTTGTAGTATATTTAATGGGTTACTGGTAGGCAAAGTATAGTAATTCATTAGGTATACTATGGGAGCATGTTACATATTACGAAGAGTAGGGTGTGACAGTCACCACTAAGCAAAATTGCTTAGCGCGTCGCTTTTGCCACGCGCAGGTACTAGAGACATAGCTGGGGAGTCCAGCAGACCTCACACCGGGTGAACTTTTAGATCTGCACACAGAGTCTGAAAATTGTAATGGAAATATGATTGGGTGCTCCAACATACTGTGTGGCATATCCTGCACAGCTACACTGTGGACGGGTAAGGGGTGTTACAATATGAGTACTCATCCTATTCGTCCTGAACTGGCACACACCTCAACACTTCAGCCAGAGAGGGAATTCAAAGCCAATTCATCCCACTAGACAAGTTAGTGAGGAATTCAATCAAATATTCATGATAGCTGTGTTTTCAAACCATTTTGCAATTTTTTCCAAGCCTTAAGTATCCATCAAATTACATTCAAACAAATTCCCAAGATTTAAAATAATAACATATAAATTTTCATAATTTATTTCAATTGAGAATCAAAAGAAAATAACTGTTGTGCACAAGCCTCTGATAAGTAGCCTTTTGGCCTTGACTCAGTGGTTCTTTCCCCTTTCCTGAGTCCTTGCTAACTGAAATACACAATTTAAAGTGTTTCAGTACTCATTTAAATTGTTTCTAATTTGTCTCGTTTTATAGTCTCTAAGTGTTGGTATATGTTACCAATTTTCATTTTCAAGTGTTGCATTTTATTGCAATTTATCAGATTTTGGTATGCTGTTTTGACCTAGTCGGATGACCTAGTTTCCTCAGTTTTTGGGTTCTAGTCAGAATTACAAATTTGTAGGTCTATGTCTTATTGAACTTTTTCCACAAATTTTAGGTCATTTAGAGTTTACTAGACCAAGTTATGGTCATTTTACCAATGCTAGACAAGTTGCACTAAAATGGCAAACTTAGGTCATTTTTAGGTCACTTATAATTATGACAGGTTTTATACCCGAACTTGTAGAAGCATTTTGACTTGCTTATGGTCATTTTTGGGTTTTGTGATCTCTACAAAAGATGTAGCCCTATGTCTAAGCTTTCCAACGATATAAATTTTAGGTCATTTGAACCTATTTTGAGTGAGTTATGGCCAAAAGACTGACTGCTGTTCAAATGGTCAATTTCTGGGTTACCAAATTTGCAATTCCTGATTAGGTTAATTTTAGTGTCACTTTCTGGACAGAATTTTGGTAGGCTTTCAACATTAAAGTTGGCACATTTTATGCCAAGTTTCACCTCCAATTGGCCTCATACCAATTGGAGTCACACAATTTCATTTATAGCCTAAAATACATACTGCCCCTTAACACATTTTTGAAGCACCAACCAATCACACATTCAACTAGCTATAACTTCACTTCCCAAACCTAATTCTGCATTTGTATCATATCACAACCATTCATCATTTTACATTATAGTCACTTTGGGCAGAATATAATGAATTGACAATGCACCAATTACACTTCCAATTCACGATATCCAACTCTAAACAATATATACACATAACACTCCTAACCATTACATATAAATTCATTATTAAATTACATACATACTTAGCAATCTTTAAGATCACATTTCAACAAATATCTTCATGAATTCAAGCATTCACCAAGAAGTCTCAAGGCTGTCGAAATGCTCCAAATTGCCAAAGTTTCACATAATTTCTTAAACTTCAATATCAAATGCATAATCACCACATACACATGGAAATAACTTACTAGGACATTAAATCACCTTAATCAACATGAATTCCCAACAATTATATGTAAGAATAATTCATGAACCATGAGGTTCCATGGCTGTCCAAAATTGGATATATCAATAACTCAAAACTTTAAAATTTCTTCACCAAATCACTTATCTCAAACTAAACATAAACTTTAACAAAGAAAGGATGAAGAAATGGTTACTTACCTCTTATGGATTTCCTCAAAACTCCACCAAAACTTTCCTTTCTTGCTCCCAAAATGTTGCCCAAGTTGTATAGAACAACTTTAGTGAAGAGGATTAGAGGATTCCATGGTTGAATCAAGGTGGCATGATGCTTTAAGTTTGGCCGGCCATGGAGTTTTGAGAGGAAAATGGATTCGGCAACTTTGAAGGAATTTGTGGAAGAAGAAGATGTAATGGCCAGTGCTCCAATAATATGTTCCTTAGTAATTTTTTAAGGTGTCCATAGTGCTCCTCTAACCCATTTTAATCTTATTATAATTTAAAGTTTTCATAATTGCATTTAATCCCCCATATTTCCCTAAATTTCATTACACATTTAATTTCCTTTTTCATGGGGTCCCCAAATTTTAATACTATTTATTTTTAATGGACATTTAGGTCAAAAGCCAACTCTAGGTGTCAATTGGCCAAAATGTCCATATTCGGTTTGTATTCTCGATTTTTTGATAACACTGATTTTTGTCAGTTTCTCGATTTTTTTGTTTTTTTTTTTACTAATTTATTAATTTTTCTTCCCCCCCCCCCCCCTTAAAATAAATTTTGTCTTGAAATTTTACCTGGTTTTAGTCTCTGAACATTTGTGGGTACTGTCTCCTCATGCCCTCCTCACGTTCCCAAGTAGCTTCCTGGCCTGAATGATGGTTCCACAACAGTTTCACCAGGGGTATCTGCTTATTCCTTAGCTGCTTCA
This sequence comes from Hevea brasiliensis, assembly GCF_030052815.1. Classification (NCBI taxonomy): domain Eukaryota; kingdom Viridiplantae; phylum Streptophyta; class Magnoliopsida; order Malpighiales; family Euphorbiaceae; genus Hevea; species Hevea brasiliensis. Next base: position 42,576,940 of record NC_079493.1, on the reverse strand, counting down.
CCTCATATGCCAGAATCTCTATGTGTTCTTCTTCATATGAAAGGTCTGGATTTACCTCAATCTCTTTAACTGATAGAACATGAGATGGGTCAGATCTGTACCTCCTTAACATGGACACATGGAAGACACTGTGTATCCTTTCTAGTTCTGGAGGTAATGTCAACCGATATGCCAAAGGACCCACTCTTTCTAGAACCTCATATAGTCCGATAAAGAGAGGACTTAGTTTTCCCTTTCTACCAAATCTCATAATCCTCTTCCAAGTAGAAACTTTGAGGAATACCATATCACCCACTGCATATTCAATATCTCTTCTCTTCAGATTAATATAGGACTTCTGACGGTCTGAAGCAGCCTTCAGCCCATCTCTGATCAATCTGATCTTTTCTCTGTCTGCTGAACAATTTCTGGGCCAATCATCTTTCTTTCACCTACTTCATCCCAACATAGGGGAGTTCAGCACTTTTTGCCATACAAAGCTTCATATGGAGGCATCCCAATGCTTGATTGGTAGCTGTCGTTATAAGCAAACTCAATGAAAGGCAAGTGTGTAACACCCTACTCCCCTGTAAGATGTAACATAATCCCGTAGTATACCTAATGAATTACCGTACTTCGCTTACCGATAATCCATTAAATATACTACAAGGCATTTTAAAACAATTTTCATGAAATTTAAATCATCAATTAAAATCTGGTGTTATAAATTTTTTTTCAAAATTTCTGTAAAGTGCCTATTGTATTTTGAGAAAACTGTTCTTCAAAACCTGCAAAGAACACACTCCCAATATGTTTTCTCAAATACAACTTCAATAACTTCATTTGAACCCATAATTCAAATCTCAATAATCAAATCAATCTCCTCATAAAAGAAACATTTCATTGATTACAAGACTCAAAATTAATATTACAAAACTATTCAGATAAATGAAATCCCAAATTTACATTTACAATAATTTACATTTAATTACATACCAAAATATTTTACAAGAGTTTTTATACAACTGCTCAAATAATTTACATACATATTATTACATGCATACATCAAAACTTATGTACATGGGTATACCTATGATATACCTGGAGCTGATCTGAATGTGTCTTCAAGGAAACTTACTCACTGCTCTATGCTCTTCTTACCTGCGATAGCATACAAAGCTATCGCTGAGTGGTGAACTCAGTGGTGCACAACTATAATTTAAAACATAGTACAATATACATTGACAAAATTCTGAGAATTAATTTGGAAATCTGAATACTCATCAAATTCCAAAACTCAAAATATTCATTGCCAATAATGTAAATCATTTGTATAAAATGACTTTGATCACGAAATTCAATTTATCAAATCATAACTAACCATTTAAGGTAATTCCAACAAAATCAATTATACATAAATCATAATTGAAATCACAATTTTTTACTATTCAAAAAACATTCTGTATCTCAAAAACCATTATGTATCTCAAAAACCATATTGTATCTCAAAAATCATTCTTTATCTCACTAACTATGCAAGACTAATCCAAAAGGGCCATGTTCAAAGTGATTCTAACTCCCTATGGTCGGGGAGGTCGAATCAGATTCTAACTCCCTATGGTCGGGGAGGTCGAATCATCGTACAAAGTACACATCACAATAATGAATCTTCCGCAAGGGCCATAACGATAAAAAAACTTATATCTAAGCTCAAATGAGAGGAAAATCTAAGACTGTGCACGTACCATGGTAATCAAAATACAACTAACTCCATTGTCTTCTCAACAAATGAGAGAGACGAGTAATAACCTAGTCAAGCATCTATAATGAGATATAAAACAATATCACAATCCTTTTAGTGAGCATAAATCACAATATAATTCGATTCAAATTCAATTCCAATATCCAATAATTTTTATGCTCATCACAATTCAAATTATAAATTTGCATTTTTCCATGAAAATTACCATCACAATTCAAAACATGTTCTATCATAATTTTTCAAAACATAATTTATTCAATCCATAACAATGCTTAATACTTGTGGAAATACCATTTGACAAAGCTAAATTCATACATACTATAACAATTTCATTAATCATTGAATTAAATCCAATGCTTGTTAAACATAATACATAAGAAAAATATGTCATTTAATCATATGAAATATTCAAAACAAAATCAGTTAAAAACTAGTTGTGCACAAACCTTTGATAACTGTCTCTTGGCTCTGACTCAGTGTTTCCTTCCCCTTCCCTGAGTCTTTGCTAACTGAAACACACAATTTGAAGTGTTTCAGTACTCATTTAAACTGTCTCTAAGAATAAAGCTTAAGAATTAACTTATTGAATTCTATTATTTCCTTGGTCAACCTAAGATGTCAACCCCCGATGCAGTCTAGGTGAATTAGGTTTTAATGTTACCAATATGTCACATTTGTAGCCTTTTAGTATTGGTACGTGTTACCGAATTTATTTCCATATACATTACGTTTTATTGCAATTTGTCGGATCCCGGTATACTAATTTGACCTAGCCGGATGACCTAGTTCCCTCAGCTTTCGGGTTTCGGTCAAAACTACAAACTTGTATATCTATGTCTTATTGCACGCGGGGCAAAATTTTAGGTCATTCTGAGTTTACTAGACCAAGTTATGGTCATTTTACTATTGTTGGTCAGAATGTACCAAAATTGGTCACTTTAGGTCATTTTAGGTCATTTTAGGTTCGGCCAATTTTTGGATCCAAATTTGTGCAAGCTGTTTGACTTGCTAATGGTCATTTATGGGCTTTTCTGTCTTCATAAGACTTATAGATATATGTCTTAACTATTCATGGTCAAAATTTCAAGTCAATTGGACCTGTTTTGAGTGAGTTATGGCCAAAATACTAACTGCTGCCCAAATGGTCAATTTTATGCCTTAAATGTACTAATCCAGATTTGTTCACTTTTCAAGTTACCTTACAAGCAGAATTTTGGTAAGATTCCTTCATGAAAGTTAGCACATTTTGTACCTAGTTTCACCTCCAATTGGTCTCATACCAATTGGAGCCACACACTTAAGGTTCTAGGCTCATAACATAAACTGCCCTATTGCATTTTATTCATTACTCATCAAAGGACACTTTTAACATTTACCAAACTAAACATTCATGCCAATTCTGGTTTGTACCATAAGCTAAACAAATTTCACAACATATTGTTGGTCATTTTGACAGCTTATAATCACACTCAACATGCACCATATAGTGCAGAATTTTTCAAACTCAAATTACAACAATTCAATCTCCTAACCTAGTTCATTTACATGTCCAACCTCACACCATCATACATATACACAAGCTGCCATAATAAGTACCACAATTCAACATTAATATTCCATAAACCAAACATGAAATAACATTTTTATGGTTCACCAAACCAAGCTGCCGATTCATATATCACACTCCATTAATTTCCAAGCTTCCAAATTTAAGTACGCATTTACATATACTTAATATACATCACCCAAATAAATTCCTACACACATAAACACTTAATCAACCTATTAATCAACTATTTACAAGCAAGAATAAACTGCCCTCAAGGTGTATAGACAATCTTTAATGAAGGAAAGTGGGAAGAAAGGAGCTTAGATCAAGCTTGCATGGAGCTTGGCCATGGACGGCCATGGAGGAACTTGAGAGAAGAAAAGGATTCGGCTAGTTCTGGTTTGGGAGGTTGAAGAAGATGAAAATATTCTGCCCAAATGAAGCTTTAGTGGTCCACTTAAATGAGTTAGTGGAGCACTATGTGAGAATTAAATCATTGTTTATTCTAAGGTTTCATTTTTTCACATTTAACTCCCAATTTTTGCTATTTACATTAGGTACCACCAATTTAATTTTTTATGACATTTTCCAAGTGTAATATCATGTATTTTTAATGGACATTTAGGTCAAAAGACCACTCAGGGTGTCAAATGACCACAATGCCCCTGTTCGGGTTGCATTCTCGACTTTTCGGTAATACCGAGTTTTGTCTGTTTTTTGATTTCTCACTTTTCTTTGTACTAATTAATTAATTTTTCTTTGATATTTCTAATGGTATTTATACTTCAATAAGTGTCTATTTAAGTCCTAAAAAATATTTTTCAGGGTTCCTCGCGGTCCAAGGCTAGTCAAGGGTCCACGCCGTGACTTCCCAGTGCAGTCACCCATCGCTAGGGTTCTCAGCTCGCTTAACTTGGTTACATTTCTTTGCCATTATTTTTCCTTTGTTTTTCTTGTATTTTCTTTTCTTGTATTTCATTATTTTATGTCTCTTCACTCATATCGAAGTGTAGTTCTAGGCATCCTAGCTGTCCGGACAACACTGGTCACTGGAACAGTAGAACGCACTACCAAACTTAAGGGTGTTACAATTCTCCCCCCCTTAAAATAAATTTCATCTCGAAATTTTACCTGGCATTAGTCTCTGAACAACTGTGGGTGCTGTCTCCTCATATCCTTTTCACGTTCCCAAGTAGCTTTCTGGCCTGAATGATGGTTCCACAGCACTTTAACTAGGTGTATCTGTTTATTCCTCAGCTGCTTCACCTCGTATGCCAGAATTTCTATGGGTTCTTCCTCGTATGAGAGGTCTGGATTTACCTCAATCTCTTCAACTGATAGTACATGAGATGGGTCTAATCTGTACCTCCTTAACATGGACACACGGACGACACTGTGTATCCTTGCTAACTCTGGAGTTAATGCCAATCGATATGCTAAAGGACCCACTCTTTCCAGAATCTCATATGGTCCGATGAAACGAGGACTCAGTTTCCCCTTTCTACCAAATCTCATAATCCTCTTCCAAGGAGAAACTTTAAGGAATACCTTATCACCCACTACATATTCAATATCTCTTCTCTTCAAACCAACATAGGACCTCTGACAGTCTGATGCAGCCTTGAATCTTTCTCTGTTCAATCTGATCTTTTCCTCTGTCTGTTGAACAATTTCTAGCCCAATCATCTTCCTTTCACCTACTTCATCCCAACGTAAGGGAGTTCTGCACTTTCTGCCATACAAAGCTTCATATGGCGGCATCCCAATGCTTGATTGGTAGCTGTTGTTATAAGCAAACTCAATCAAAGGCAAGTTTGTATCCCAACTACCTTCAAACTCAATCACACAAGCCCGTAGCATATCCTCAAATATTTGAATTACCCTCTCAGACTGGCCATCTATCTGTGGGTGGAATGCCATGCTGAAATTCAATCTAGTTCCTAGGGCTCTCTGAAGATTATCCCAGAATCTAGAAGTGAACCTAGGATCTCTGCCTGATACAATCGATATTGGCACTCCATGTAGTTTTACAATCTTATTTATGTACAATCTGGCCAATCTTCCCAGGCTATAGTCCATTCAGACTGGCAAAAAGTGAGCAGACTTGGTTAGTCTATCAACTATAACCCATACTGCATCATGACTATTCTGTGTCCTCGGAAGTCTCATCACAAAATCCATAGTTATCCATTCCCTTACAATGTTTCATAGGGTGCCAGTTGTATGCTAGCTTGACACTTATTAATGTATACAAATTCTGTTAGTGGGATGTATCTGTCCCATCTCCCCTCGGATTAAATGACACAAGTTCTTAGTATATTCTTGAGGGCTTATCACATATTACAGGTTATTATTATCATTTCATTTCATTATTTATAGAAACTCAATGAGTTTCAAAATTTACCTGAATCACTTATTTCGACTGTCCATCCGTCTGAGGATGATAAGTCGTACTGATATCTCTAAGCTTATAGCAATTACTGTGGTATAATTAATTCACATTAATGTAACCGAGTCACTGACTCTAGCTACCTTACAAGTGTAATCGTTTGATAGGCTACTTCTAAAGTTTTAAATTTCTAACTAAAATTTTCACATTTATTTCTCGTAATAGTACTCTATTCGGGCACAACTGTATCAATTTATAGATTACTTACAAATATTCTTAATTTATTGCACCACGAGGAAGCACGTAGCTCTACATAATAATCCCGTGTTGGTACTGTAATCTGCAGCTTACAATACAAACATCGAGAACATTATATAGTCACTACGTTATAACCTCATGGGCTAGGTTTTCTAACATCTTATCTTTCTCGAATCCACTAATATCCTAAATCGATTCTGATTACAATTTCCTTTGACAATTACTAACAGTAACATCTTTGCCCTCATCTAGAGCAATTCTATTACTATAACTTACTTTTAGGTCCTCTTACCTTACATTAAGTAGGCTCACCAATTAGCTTTATAATTTATGGTGTTTTAGAAAATACTTTTAGCTAATAATTCTTCCAAAATTAATGTCAATTATACTTGTTATTATAGTTTTTATCCTAAAAAAAACTAGTCACTAACGCATCAAAATTTATTCCCCTGTAAAGGAATAGTAACAAAACATAGAATTCTAACACTAACATATAAATAAGTAGTGCTGGGATCAAATAATAACTCATTGTTTCTTTCAAAGATTAAGAACTTACCAGCAGCTACATCCGAAGTTTCTGCTCTTTCTCCTTGGCGCTTAGTGGACGCTCTGACTGGTGCGCTACTATATTCGGGTTGATTCATTGTGTTACAGTGGTGAGGAGTACCAACTCTATTTCTATCTCGACTCTGACTGACAGTCTGTGAACTCCGGAGAGCAGATCGAGGTGCTCTATTATAATCTTTAGCAAAGTGTCCAAGTTTTCTACAATTGTAGCAGGCTCCAGAGGCCTTACGACAAATACCTCCATGTAGCTTACTACAAACATGGTAGAAACGGGCAGAATAGGAACTTCTGGTTGTTCGACGACTAGATCTTGGTGTTCTATGCTCTAATGATCCACCTCTATCATATCTCTGAGCTCGGGGTTCCTCAAGTTCTTTTCTCTTCCCCAAATTACTACTCGAGTTCTGACCCGTAGATTTCTCCTTCTTTTCTATTTCACACTGCCCTTGTGGGGGTTGGGTTCGTACTTGGGCTTGGGCTGACAGATTATCAGCCATTTATTGGAAGAAAGTAGCCATTTGCTGGGCCATTTGTGCAATAATTTGTACTGGTAAAATTGGTACAGTCGGGCCTTCGACACTTGGTGGAGTTGGGGCCTCAACTTGTACTGTGCCATCACGGACTGTTCTATTGTCTCATTCTTCTCTTCCATATCTTTTCACAAGATTTTCTATTCCTGTACAACCAACATAAGGAGATTCCTCTCCATTAGTTCATATTTGTGATGTAAATGTACTATATGTATCAAACATTTGAGCAGTTGTAGTTATCGACAAAAAGATTTCAAATTCACAGTTTGAAATTTACTTTAAAACTATTGCTCTGATACCGCTAAACATATAACACCCTACTCCCCTGTAAGATGTAACATGATCCCGTAGTACACCTAATGAATTATCGTGCTTCGCCTACCGATAATCCATTAAATATAGTACAAGAGATTTTAAAACAATTTTCATGAAATTTAAATCATCGATTAAAATCTGGTGTTATAATTTTTTTTTTCAAAATTTCGGCAAAGTGCCGGTTGTATTTTGAGGAAACAGTTCTTCAAAACCTGCAAAGAACACACTCCCAATATGTTTTCTCAAATACAACTTCAATAACTTCATTTGAACCCATAATTCAAATCTCAATAATCAAATCAATCTCCTCATAAAAGAAACATTTCATTGATTACAAGACTAAAAATTAATATTACAAAACTATTCAAAAAAATGAAATCCCAAATTTACATTTACAATAATTTATATTTAATTACATACCAAAATATTTTACAAGAGTTTTTATACAACTGCTCAAATAATTTACATACATATTATTACATGCATACATCAAAACTTATGTACATGGGTATACCTATGATATACCTGGAGCTGATCTGAATATGTCTTCAAAGAAACCTACTCACTGCTCTATGCTCTTCTTACTGCGACAACATACAAAGCTATCGCTGAGTGGTGAACTCAGTGGTGCACAACTATAATTTAAAACATAGTACAATATACATTGACAAAATTTAAAGCAATTAATTTGGAAATCTAAATACTCATCAAATTCCAAAACTCAAAATATTCATTGCCAATAATGTAAATCATTTGTATAAAATGACTTTGATCACGAAATTCAATTTATCAAATCATAACTAACCATTTAAGGTAATTCCAACAAAATCAATTATACACAAATCATAATTGAAATCACAATTCTTTACTATTCAAAAAAATTCTGTATCTCAAAAACCATTTTGTATCTCAAAAACCATACTGTATCTCAAAAATCATTCTTTATCTCACTAACTACGCAAGACTAATCCGAAAGGGCCATGTTTGAAGTGATTCTAACTCCCTATGGTCGGGGAGGTCGAATCAGATTCTAACTCCCTATGGTCGGGGAGGTTGAATCATCGTGCACAGTACACATCACAATAATGAATCTTCCGCAAGGGCCATAACGATAAAAAACTTAGATCTAACCTCAAATCAGAGGAAAATCTAAGCTTGTGTGCGTACCATGGTAATCAAAACACAACTAACTCCATTGTCTTCTCAACAAATGAGAGAGACGGTAATAACCTAGTCAAGCATCTATAGTGAGATATAAAACAATATCACAATCCTTTTAGTGAGCATAAATCACAATATAATTCGATTCAAATTCAATTCCAATATCCAATAATTTTTATGCTCATCACAATTCAAATCATAAATTTGCATTTTTCCATGAAAATTACCATCACAATTCAAAATATGTTTTATCACAATTTTCCAAAACATAATTTATTCAATCCAAAACAATGCTTTATACTTGTGGAAATACCATTTCACAAAGCTAAATTCATACATACTATAACAATTTCAATAATCATTGAATTAAATCCAATGCTTGTTAAACATAATACATAAGAAAAATATGTCATTTAATCATATGAAATATTCAAAACAAAATCAGATAAAAACTAGTTGTGGACAAACCTTTGATAAGGTTCTAGGCCCATAACATAAACTACCTTATTGCATTTTATTCATTACTCATCAAAGGACACTTTTAACATTTACCAAACTAAACATTCATGCCAATTCTGGTTTGTACCATAACCTAAACACATTTCACAACATATTGTTGGTCATTTTGGCAGCTTATAATCACACTCAACATGCACCATATAGTGCAGAATTTTTCAAACTCAAATTACAACAATTCAATCACCTAACTTAGTTCATTTACATGTCCAACCTCACACCATCATACATATACACAACCTGCCATAATAAGTACCACAATTCAACATTCATATTCCATAAACCAAACATGAAATAAAATTTTTATGGTTCACCAAACCAAGCTGCCGATTCATATATCACACTCCATTAATTTTCAAGCTTCCAAATTCAAGTACACATTTACATATATTTAATATACATCACCCAAATAAATTCCTACACACATAAACACTTAATCAACCCTTTAATCTATCATTTACAAGCAAGAATAAACTGCCCTCAAGGAGTTTCCATGGCTGCCAAAAATACAAATCTCCCTTTAAACATCAAACCTCAAAAATCTCTCCATAATTCAAGTACCCATAACATCCTTACAAACTTTAATGAAGCAATAATAAAAAACACAAACTTACCACTTTGGAAACTCTTCAAAATCTCTCCAAAACTTGGTCTTCTTGTTGCCTATCTACTGCCCAAGGTGTATAGACAATCTTTAATGAAGGAAAGTGGGAAGAAAGGAGCTTAGATCAAGCTTGCATGGAGCTTGGCCATGGACGGCCATGGAGGAACTTGAGAGAAGAAAAGGATTCGGCTAGTTCTGGTTTGGGAGGTTGAAGAAGATGAAAATATTCTGCCCAAATGAAGCTTTAGTGGTCCACTTAAATGAGTTAGTGGAGCACTATGTGAGAATTAAATCATTGTTTATTCTAAGGTTTCATTTTTCCACACTTAACTCCCAATTTTTGCTATTTATATTTAGTACCACCAATTTAATTTTTAATGACATTTTCCAAGTGTAATATCATGTATTTTTAATGGACATTTAGGTCAAAAGACCACTCGGGGTGTCAAATGACCACAATGCCCCTGTTCGGGTTGCATTCCTGACTTTTCGGTAATACCGAGTTTTATCCGTTTTTTGATTTCTCACTTTTCTTTGTACTAATTAATTAATTTTTTTTTTTATATTTCTAATGGTATTTATACTTCAATAGGTGTCTATTTAAGTCCTAAAAAATATTTTTCAGGGTTCCCCGCCGTCCAGGGCTAGTCAACGGTCCACGCCGTGACTTCCCGGTGCGGTCACCCATCGCTAGGGTTCTCGGCTCGCTTAACTTGGTTACATTTCTTTGCTATTATTTTTTCTTTGTTTTTCTTGTATTTTCTTTTCTTGTATTTCATTATTTTATGTCTCTTCACTCATATCGAAGTGTAGTTCTAGGCATCCTAGCTGTCCGGACAACACTGGTCACTGGAATAGTAGAACGCACTACCGAACTTAGGAGTGCTATAAAGTGTGTATCCCAACTACCTTCAAACTCAATCACACAAGCTTGTAGCATATCCTCCAAGATCTGAATTACCCTCTCAGAATGGCCATCTTTCTGTGGGTGGAATGCCGTGCTGAAGTTCAATCTAGTTCCTAGGGCTCTCTGAAGACTACCCCAGAATCTAGAAGTGAACCTAGGATCTCTGTCAGATACAATTGATACTGGCACTCCATGCAGTCTTACAATCTCATCTATGTGCAATTTGGTCAATCTTTCCAGGCTATAGTCCATCCGGACTAGCAGAAAGTGAGCAGACTTGGTCAGTCTGTCAACTATAATCCATACTGCATCATGACTATTCTGTGTCCTCGGAAGTCCCATAACAAAATCCATAGTTATCCGTTCTCATTTCCACTATGGTACTAGCAATGGATGTAATAAACCAGTTGGTACTTGATGTTTTGCCTTCACTTGCTGACAAGTTAGGCATTTGGAGATAAAATCAGCTACATCCCTTTTCATACCCATCCACCAGTAATGCTCTTTGAGCCCTCTGTACATTTTAGTTCCACCAGGATGCATAGCAAAAGGAGACTCATGTGCTTCCTTCATAATGATCTATCTCAATTCCACATCATTAGGAACGCACATCCCTGATGTAGTAGTACACCATCATCTCTCACAGAAAATTCAGGTTTCTTGCCCTACCGGACTTCTTTCAGTAGTTTCTAATATTTCTCATCATTCTGAACAGCCATTCTGATCTGATTAATCAACACTGGCTATACATGCCATGCAACTACTGTCTGTCCCTCATCATCAATCTCCAAACTAGCATGCTGTGCTTTCAACTCATGTACCATGGATAAAGGAGAAACTCTGAGACTTGCCATAGTCTTGCGACTTAAGGCGTCAGCCACCACATTTTCTTTCCCTAGCTAATAGTCTATTAAGCAATCATAGTCTTTAATCAGTTCTAACCATCTCCTCTGTCTTAAGTTGAATTCCTTCTGGGTGCCCAAGTACTTCAAGCTCTTGTGATCTGTGTAGATATAACACTACTCCCCATATAAGTAATGTCTCCAGATCTTCAGAGCAAAAATAATAGCTGCTAGCTCTAAGTCATGTGTCGGATAGTTCCTCTCATGCGGTTTTAGCTGGTGTGATGCATAAACAATGACATTCCGATCTTGCATCAGTACACAGCCTAACCCATTGTGAGAAGCATCACTATAAACTATGTATTCTTTACCCAGGATAGGTAAAGTAAGGACTGGAGCTTCAGTCAAACACCTCTTCAACTCATCAAAACTCTGCTGGCATTTATCCGTCCACTGAAATTTCACATCTTTCCAAAGTAGCTTGGTTAGTGGAGAAGCCAACATAGAGAATCCTTTCACAAATCGACAGTAGTATCCAGCTAAACCCAGAAAACTATGAATTTCTATGATATTCTTGGGTGGCTTCCAATTCAGGATAGCTTCTACCTTGCTGGAATCTACCTTGATCCCTTCAGCTGACACAATATGTCCCAAGAAAGAGATTTCCTTTAACCAAAATTCACATTTCGATAATTTGGCGTATAGCTGTTTCTCCCTTAAGGTCTGTAGTGCAATCCGCAGATGTCTGTCATGCTCCTTTGTATTCCTCGAATAAATCAAAATATCATCAATAAACACCACCACAAATTGGTCGAGGTAGGGTCTGAAGATAGTGTTCATCAGATCCATAAAAACAGCTAGAGCATTAGTTAACCCGAATGGCATTACCAGAAACTCACAGTGGCCATATCGAGTTCTAAAAGCAGTTTTTGGAATACTCTGCTCTTGCACTTTCAACTGATAATAACCAGATCGCAAATCAATTTTAGATAACACAGCTGCACCTTTCAACTGATCAAACAGATCATCAATGCGAGGCAATGGATATTTGTTCTTTATTATCACTTTATTCAACTGCCGGTAGTCAATACATAAGCGGAGAGTGCCATCTTTTGTCACACCCTACCCCTCTGTAAGGCATAACATGATCCCGTAGTATACCTAATGAATTACCAACTCCGTCTACTGATAACCCATTAAATACACTACAAGGGATTTTCAAAACTTTTCTTGCTTCTTTTACAGTGGTGAGCACTATTTACAGGTGTTAAAAACCTTTTGAATCAAGTGATAAAAGCGACACATTTGACTTAATTGGAGTTTCAGAAAATTTTGGCAGAGTGCCATCAGTATTTTGGATAAAGCAGTTCTTGAAAACTCAGAAAAGCACTTCAATATGTATTTGCAAATCTCAACTCCAATATATTTCTCAACTCAATCCATAGTGATTTTTCGAAGACTGAGATAAAGGAAATATAATACAAAACTATTTAAGTAAATGAAATCTCAAATTTACATTTACAATAATTTACATTTAATTACATACCAAAATGTTTTACAAGAGTTTTTATACAACTGCTCAAATAATTTACATACATATTATTACATGCTTACATCAAAACCTATGTACATGGGTATATCTATGATATACCTGGAGCTGATCTGAATGTATCCTCAAAGCAACTTAATCACTGCTCTATGCTCTTCTTACCTGCGACAGCATGCAAAGCTATCGCTGAGTTGTGAACTCAGTGGTGCACAACTATAATTTAAAACATAATACAATATACATTGACAAATTTTACAGTAAATAATTTGGGAATCTGAATACTCATCAAATTTCACAACTCAAAATATTCATTGCCACTAATGTAAATCATTTGTATAAATGACTTGGAGCACAAAATTCAATTTGTCAAATCTTGACTATCCATTTAAGTAATTCCAACAAAATCAATTATACATAAACCATAATTGAAATCACCATTCAAAAGCCATTCACAATCTCAAAAATCAATAAGTATCTCAAAACCATGTTGTATCTCAAAATCAAACTTTATCTCACTAACTATGCAAGACTAATCCGAAGGGCCATATTCGATGTGATTCTAACTACCTATGGTCGGGGTCGACCGATTCTAACTCCCTATGGTCGGGAGGTCGAATCATCGTGCAGTACCATCACAATAATGAATCTTCCGCAAGGGCCATAACGATAAAATAAACTTAGATCTAACCTCAAATCAGAGGAAAATCTAAGCCTGTGCACGTACCATGGTAATCAAAACACAACTCACTCCATTGTCTTCTCAACAAATGAGAGAGACGGGTAATAACCTAGTCAAGCATCTATAGTGAGATATAAAACAATATCACAATCCTTTTAGCGAGCATAAATCACAATATAATTCGATTCAAAGTCAATTCCAATATCCAATAATTTTTATGCTCATCACAATTCAAATAATAAAGTTTTCATTTTTTCCATGAATATTACCATCACAATTCAAAACATATTCTATCACAATTTTCCAAAACATAATTTACTTAATCCATAACAATGCTTAATACTTATGGAAATACCATTTCACAAAGCCAAATTCATACATACAATAACAATTTTCAATAATCATGGAATTAAATCCAATGCTTGTTAAACATAATTCATAAGAAAAATATATCATTTAATCATATGAAATATTCAAAACAAAATCAGTTAAAAACTAGTTGTGCACAAACCTCTGATGACTGTCTCCCTGATCTGGACTCAGTGTTTCCTTCCCTTTTGCTGAGTCCTTGTTAACTGAGAAACACAATTTGAAGTGTTTCAGTACTAATTTAAACTGTCTCTATTGATGGTGTTTGGTAATTAATGCACTGAACTCAATTATTCACTTAATCACCTAATATACCGACCCTCATTGCATTTTAGGTAAATTAGGTTTTAGTGTCGTTAATATGTCACATTTGATAGGGTTTTAGGTTTGGTATGTTTTACCAAAGTCATTTCCTTGCTTAGTGCATTTTAATGCAAATTGCTGGATTCCGGGACACTGGTTTGACCTAACCGGAAGATCTAGTTCCCTAGGTTTTCGGGTCTCGGTCGAAACTACAAACTTGTAGATCTAGGTCTTATTGCACGCGGTGCAAAATTTCAGGTCAATCCGAGTTAAGTAGACCAAGTTATGGTCATTACACTATTGCTGGTCAAGTGGTACCATTTTAGGTCAATTTTAGGTCAAATTGGTCAATTCTGGTTCGGCCAGTTTTTGGACCCGAACTTGTGCAAGTTGTTTGACTTGCTTATGGTCATTTCTGGGCTTTGGTGTCTTCATAAGACTTGTAGGTATGGGTCTTAACTATTCTTGGTCAAAATTTCAGGTCAATTGGACCTGGTTTCAGTGAGTTATGGCCTAAACACTCACTGCTGCCCAATTGGTCATTTTTCAGGTCCTAATTGCACCTAATCCGAATTGGTCATTTTTTTAGGTCACCTTGCAAGCAGAATTTTGGCATGGTTTCTCAATGAAAGTTGGCACATTTTGTGTCTAGTTTCACCTCAAATTGGTCTCATACCAATTGAGGTTACACATTCAAGGTTATAGGCTAAAATATACACTGCCCTCAATATGCATTTCACACCCCAACTTCAAACACACATTTACCTTTGTCATTTGTTTACTTACCTACCAAACTGTTTTGGCACATTACCAAAAGCATTTTCTACATTACATTAGCATTATTTTGGGCAGATTCCAATCATCCTCAACACACCAAATATCATTCACAATTACAATTTCTAAGTACCATTACAAACACACCTAAACATTACAAACTTTACATACACTTTACAATGTTAATTTACATACATATCATCAATCCATTGTTAGTAGTATGCCCTAGAGCATATCATTTAGTATGTATCTTGTACATACTTTATTAATAAAAGGCATTTCCACTTTTCCGTTTACATAATATATTTATGTGTAATAGAAAAGGTCCATTGATATTTTGTTAGAAATATTATTCTTAAGTTGTTAAGAATATGAGTGACAATATTTCTAGCACAAAGTATCATAAATAGGTTCACAATCGAGGATACTTCATAATAAGGACATGACTTATCCAGAAAGATTGTATTCATGTTTGTTCCCAAGTTATTTATATGAGATATAAATAAGATGGAATGGTGAGTCTCATGCCATATAACAAACATGATAGGCACTTATAAATGATAAGTAGGCCGAACCAGTGACACTTATGACAAGCACATGGAGTTTACTCTTGTCAATGTTTTGTCATAAATCATATCAGGCATATAATCTTTAGACTGAGATAGCACAGTTATCTTGTATATAGGTAGTTTGAGTTTGATATCGCTTTCATACTTGTACTATGTATGGGTATATGGGCATGTGTTGGCTCCTGCTAGTTATATATGGAGGTAGGTGTTGATCAAGAAGGAATCTGCCTCTAAGTAAATAGAGATAAAATCCTATGTTCATTTAATTGTTCTTGATGTTTCAAGTTCCTGCCAGACAGATAGATTTATTCGAAAAGAGTTTCGATGAGAAAATCTTTTAATCAAGAACTGGAATTAAAAGAGAACATAATATTCATAGCAAATGGAGTTTGACATAAACCATGACTCCAAATTTGAGTTGGGATTTTGTAAATGAGAGATTCTAGTGCATGGTAACATATGATTATAGGTTCATTTAAGGTAAATCTTATTACTAATTGGGTGGCCATGGCATGCTATGCTAGGTGTTAACCATGGTCTATGAGGTTCATAAAATGATTTAGAGAAATCATTTATGGTAAGAAAGAGTTCTCGATGATATTAAGAGTTGATATCATGTCTCATTGCCAATTAGTGATGAGCCTAGTAAGTCACACACATACACAAGTTATCACCTATTTAAATATGATTTAATTAATTAATTAAAGAGTTTAATTGATTAATTAAATAGATTTGGTTTGCAATTAAATTGCAAAGTCCCTAGCATGACTTGAAACCAAATCTAGATTATTGGATGTGTAGTATAAATTAAATTTATATTTAAAGTGTTTAAATATGAATTTAATTGATGAGAAATTAATTAATAGAGATTAATTAATTAATTTATATTTGATATAAATTAATTAGAAGAAGAAAATAATTATTTTGGGTTAAGAACTCAAAATTAAGACACAGGGCATTTTGGTCATTTCATAGTGTGACACGTGGCACCATGAGATGGTGACACATGGCATAACACATAAGCTTGCCAAATGTTTTTAATCATGTAAGATGATTAAAATCAAGATTAAATATAGGTTTGACACTTGGCACAATGTGATTGGGTCACTTAAACCTAGAGCTAATCAAAAGGTGACATGTGGCTAGGGTTTAATGTGTTAACCTAGCTATTTAAGTGTGGTTATGAAAAGAAAACATAACCAGCAGCCTCTCCTCTCATATGTCACGCCACTTTGAGCCTCCAGCTATTTCTCTTCATCTCTCATCAATTCAAAGAGATTAGCCATCAATCTCTTGAATTAAGAACACTAGAAATTGTTTCTAGTGTCCTGCTTGCATCTCTAATCTCTTAAAAGGCAGAACTTGAATTTCTAATTAATAGAAAAGGCTTTAGAAGCTGTTCAAGGGCTGCCATAGGTGTTCTTGGTGTGGACAAGCTAGAGGGACAACATCCGTGTCCTCAAGACTAATCTCAAAGGCGCAGACACGCAAAGACATCAAGAGGTTAGTGTAATCGTTCTTGATTTAATCTAGGTTCTAAAATTAATCTGATTAATTTTAAAATCTTAAATGGCAAATACAGATCCAAAAACATATTAAAAGAGTTTTAATATGTTGTTTATCATTGAAATCAAATAGATAAAAATAAATCTTGCATGGTGCATGTGACCCTAGGTGAAAATTTTTGAATTCAATGGTATAATCTTGTGTTTTTCACGCCTGCCTTCAATTGGTATCAGAGCCACTATATTTGCTATTTAGATTGTTGATTATATGATTTAATTGTGTGTTTGATCATGAGATCAAAAGTTCATTGCTGGTTGGATCATGAGGTGTGGCAGCACACATGGTGAAGCCACCATTGGTGGCGGCAACAATGGTTCCTTGGGTGGTTCAAGGTTTGGCTTTTAATTCTGCAATTGTTGTATGATCTAAGGCCTATTCTTTGACTAATTAAAGTGTTTAATTAGTTGTTTTAATCACACAATTAAATTATGATTCAAATCAGAATTTTAAAAATTGTTTGAATGTGATTCAAATCTGAATTTTAAAAGTTGTTTGAATGTGATTCAAATCTGAATTTTTAAAGTTGTTTGAATCATATTTAAATCTGATTTTTAAAATTGATTCAATAAAATTCAGATCTGATTTTTAAAAATATTTGAATGTGATTCAAATCTGATTTTTTAAAAATGTTTGAATGTGATTCAAATCTGAATTTTTGAAGTTGTTTGAATGTGATTCAAATCTGAATTTTTAAATTTGTTTGAATGAGATTCAAATCTGAATTTTTAAATTTATTTGAATCATATTCAAATCTGGATTTTTAAGTTGAATATGAGATATTCAATTTAATTTAATTATGTATGTTTTATTTAATTGTTAAATAGTGATATGCATGATGGATGATCATGGACTATAAAAGACCAATGTGATTGGATTTATTTCTTTTATGTTTCTTTGGGATTGTAAATTAATTAATTTATTTTAATTTATTTTGGGCATGTATTATTAAGTTTGTAATAATTTTTGGGTTGTAATTTCATTTATTTAAGTTCTTGTAAATTCGCCTTGGTATGCCAAGGATTACTATGTAATATTGGATTGCAAGAAATTCAAGGAGGTCAAGAGCATTGGTGGGACCAGTGGGAGGAATTCAATATCAAGTGTTGATTATGTACTCCTTCAGCAACTCTTGTAAAATGAATGAATGAAATGCACCTAGGAATGCCCTGATTCAATTCTTGGTGGCTCAGAATTGAATCCCTTAGAAAGTCCATGATCATACCATATTTACTGCTTATCCATGAATGCATGAGATGTATGGAATGTATGCAATTATATGATATATGCATGCTAAATGGATAATGTGCAAAGTGAGACCTTAATAGTAATTAGGATGGCTATAAAATCTTCCAAACAAATGATTAAGTTGGAAATGGTATAATTAAAGTAATTATAACATAAGCCCTCCATTGGGGCAATTATTTTAAGAAATTTTAAATAGTTGCATGAGATGCAATTAATTTAAGAGATTTTCTTAAGAATAATTGTTAAGCATGAGATGTTGTAAATATGTAAATGGTTTGGTGGCCAATATTGGATGTACCTGAGGACATTAAAATTATTTGCATAATTACTGGCTCAATGGGATCAACTTAACTAATGCAAGATAAGTCAATATTGGATGTACCTGAGATTTTGAGCATTAGGGGCTAGTAAAAGGATTAAACCTCACATGAGATGTGATGGGCAAGGAGTTGCTCACTTATAGTTTATTGTAATTCCAATAATGGATGTACCTGAGGATGATCAATAGAATTATAAGAATTCAATCACCCACTAGAAATCCATCCAACTAGGATTTCCGTTTTCTACTTTGGAAGTGTAGGATTCGCTAAGTTAGTGGGAGGACCAATTTGATTAAAAGACCATAATCATTTTGGTTAATTACATGATACATTTACTAATTAATCTGGTTATTTTCTGCTTAATTTTCTAATAAAAATGAGCACAAAACAACCACCACCATCCAATATCCTTGCAAGCATACTTGATCACAACAGTTGACAGACCTAATCATGCGATTGGCTAAGAAATTTGTAACTAGTCTGAACCTTGAACATATAGGATATGTTCTAGATTCAAATGTTCTGGTCCCTTACCTCCAGAGGCCACTTAAGAGGAACATGAAACTTTGGACAAGTGGAAGGAGCATGATATGAGAGCTAAGTGTTACATGTTTGCTTCCATGAGTAATGAGTTACGTATAAAGATGAAAACTTGCAGAGTGCAAGTGAGATCCTCCTTCACCTACAAGAGTTGTATGGTGAGCACAGCGAGAATGCTAGGTATGAGATATCTAGACAGCTATTCCGTATGAGGATGTCCAAGGATGTAATGTTGGGGATCATGTCCACAAGATGATTCGGTGATTGAGCGGTTGGAACATCTTGACTTCAACATGGATTTCCAACTACAAACGGATTTGATCCTTCACCCTTCCGAGTCTTTTGGGAATTTTGTGACAAATTTCCATATAACTAAACAGAATGCACCTTAGCCGAATTACTCAACATGCTGGTTATTGCCCAAAAGAATATGCCGGCAATAAAGGAAAAGAGGTAGCTTTGATTGCATCTTCTTCTCCGAAAGTCCAACAAGAAGAAGCGCAATAAGAAAAAGAAATCTCGATTCTGGTCCTTCCAAGAAAATAGCTAAACAGAAAAGGAAGATTAAAGTCGATAAAGGCAAAGGAAAGTGTCTCCACCGCCAACAGAAAGTGTTTCCATTGCCAATGAAAAGTGTTTCCATTGTCGAAGAAAGTGTTTCCACCGCCGCAGTATAGTAATCTAAATGAATGCAATGCCATGGTGAAAACCAACTCAAGTTCAAAATATATTTGGCACTTAAGGTTATGTCATGTTGCGTAAGATAGGATTGCAAAATTGGAGAAAATGGGGATTCTATCCTCATTAGGCTCTGAGCCTACTCCAACTTGTGAATCTTACCTTCAAGGCAAAATGACTAGATCACCCTTTGTTGGACAAGGGCTAAGAGCTGAAAATATTTTGGAACTAATACATAGTGATGTATGTGGTCCGCTTAAAGAAATGGTTAGAGGGGCTTTCATTATTTTATTACCTTTATCGATGATAAATCAAGGTTTGGGTATTTGTATTTGATGAAATACAAACATGAATCCTTTGAAAAGTTTAAGGAATTTAAATCAAGTAGAAAATCAAACAGGAAAAAGTATTAAAGCTCTTCGATCAGATCGTGGAGGTGAATATTTGAGTACTGAATTTGATGAATACTTGAGAGAGCATGGCATTGTTTCTCAGCTGACTCCTCCAGGAACGCCACAGCTGAATGGTGTATCTGAAAGGAGAAATCGTACCTATTGGATATGGTACGTAGTATGATGAGCTATACCGATATGCCAATCTCCTTTGGGGATTTGCATTAGAATCACTTTATATATTCGAATAGGATTCCATCAAAATCGCTTTCTTCCACACCTTATGAGATATGGCATGGAAGAAAACCAAGTCTTAAGCATGTTAAGATTTTGGGTTGTCCAAATTATATCAAAAAGTGAACACGATAAATTGGAGACCGATCGTAAAGAGGTCAATTTGTTGGATATCCAAAAGATAGTTTTGGATATTATTTTTATTTGCCTACTTCACAAAAGGTTGTGATAAGTAGAGATGCCACATTTCTTGAACAATGTTTGTTCAAGAAGGAGGCAAAGGAAGGCAAATAGAGTTAGAATTGGAGAATTTCGACCAACCAATGCATCGATGGATATAGATCCATCTAGTCAACCTATACCCATTGATGAAACATCTACACTGTTCCTCGTAGAACAACTGGGTATCTCACCCACGGTGAGATATGGTTTTCTTCATGAAGAAGAACAAGAGTTGTCTACTCATGAAGAAGTAGATCATGGAGATGATCCACTTACCTATGAAGAAGCTATATCGATATAGACACTTCAAAATGGATTGATGCTATGAAATCCGAGATTGATTCCATGTATAAGAATCAAGTTTGGGATCTTGTTGACCCACCAAGGTATTGTACCTATAGGGAACAAATGGGTTTTCAAGAAGAAAATTGGTTCGATGGAAAGGTAGAGACCTATAAGGCAAGGCTAGTAGCGAAAGGGTTTCGCCAAAGGCAAGGAATAGACTATGAGGAGACTTTCTGCTTTGTTGCCATGCTTAAATCAATTAGGATTTTATTAGCAATAGTGCATACTATGATTATGAGATTTGGCAGATGGATGTCAAAAAAGCTTTTCTCAATGGATACATTGAAGAAAACATTTTCATGGAACAACCTAAGGGATTTGAATCCCAAGATGGTTCCAAGGTATGCAAGCTAAAGCGATCCATTTATGGGTTGAAACAAGCTTCGAGGAGTTGGAACATCCGTTTTGATGAAGCCATTAAATCTTTTGGTTTTATCAAAAATGAGGATGAGCCATGTGTATATAAGAAGGTTAGTGATGCTATCACTTTCCTTGTCTTATATGTGGATGACATATTGTTGATGGGTAATGATACAGGTATGTTGACGACTATAAAGGTATGGTTGTCAAATACATTCTCCATGAAAGACTTAGGGGAGGCAACCTATATTCTTGGGATTCGCATCTATAGAGATAGAGCGAAAAGAATAATTGGTTTATCCCAAAGTCTATACTTGGAAAAGGTGTTAAAGAGGTTTAACATGCTTGATTCCACGAGAGGATTGTTACCAAGTGAGACATGGTATCCACCTTTCTAAAGAGATGTCTCCAAAGACACCAAGAAAGAGATAAGATGGCCAGATTCCATATGCTTCGCTATTGGAAGTTTAATGTATGCAATGTTGTGTACTAGGCCTGATATCGCATATGTCGTTAGTTTGACTAGCGGTATCAATCCAATCCAGTTTGGAACATCGATAGTCACAAGAATATCCTTAAGTACTTGAGAAGAACTAAGGATTTATTCTTGATTTATGGAGGTGGAGACTTGCAATTGGATGGTTATACCGATTCGATTTCCAATCGATATCGATGATAGAAAGTCTACCTCTGGATATGTGTTCATTTGTAATGGAGGTGCGATCGGTTGGAAGAGTTCCAAACAGAGCACGATCGCAGATTCCACTCATCGAGGTCGAGTATATTGTCGCATCGATGCCGCAAAAGAAGTCGCTTTGGATAAAGAAGTTCGTGAT
Source organism: Hevea brasiliensis (assembly GCF_030052815.1). Taxonomy (NCBI): domain Eukaryota; kingdom Viridiplantae; phylum Streptophyta; class Magnoliopsida; order Malpighiales; family Euphorbiaceae; genus Hevea; species Hevea brasiliensis. The sequence goes on along the minus strand of NC_079493.1, from coordinate 42,554,580 downwards.
GAACTTACAGAGTTCCTTCCATTGAGTCGCCAGCTCCATTACACCGTGACAACAATGGAGCATCATACTGAGCTAAGGAACTAAGGTCTCACCCAAAATCCAAACACATAGAAAGGCACTACCACATTATCAGAGATATAGTTGGGCAAGGCGATATAGCCATGCAGAAAAATAACATCAGCTAAAAAATTCAGCTGATCCATTCACTAAGCTTTTGTCACAAGTTCAGTTAGACCGACATCTTGAGAAGATAGGTCTAAGATATTGTAATGAATGGCTCTAGTGCTAGTGGGAGATTGTTAGTAGTATGCCCTAGAGCATATCATTTAGTATGTATCTTGTACATACTTTATTAATAAAAGGCATTTCCACTTTTCCGTTTACATAATATATTTATGTGTAATAGAAAAGGTCCATTGATATTTTGTTAGAAATATTATTCTTAAGTTGTTAAGAATATGAGTGACAATATTTCTAGCACAAAGTATCATAAATAGGTTCACAATCGAGGATACTTCATAATAAGGACATGACTTATCCAGAAAGATTGTATTCATGTTTGTTCCCAAGTTATTTATATGAGATATAAATAAGATGGAATGGTGAGTCTCATGCCATATAACAAACATGATAGGCACTTATAAATGATAAGTAGGCCGAACCAGTGACACTTATGACAAGCACATGGAGTTTACTCTTGTCAATGTTTTGTCATAAATCATATCGAGGCATATAATCTTTAGACCCGAGATAGCATGCTTATCTTGTATATAGGTAGTTTGAGTTTGATATCGCTTTCATACTTGTACTATGTATGGGTATATGGGCATGTGTTGGCTCTCGCTAGTTATATATGGAGGTAGGTGTTGATCAAGAAGGAATCTGTTCCTCTAAGTAAATAGAGATAAAATCCTATGTTCATTTAATTGTTCTTGATGTTTCAAGTTCCTGCCAGACAGATAGATTTATTCGAAAAGAGTTTCGATGAGAAAATCTTTTAATCAAGAACTGGAATTAAAAGAGAACATAATATTCATAGCAAATGGAGTTTGACATAAACCATGACTCACTTGAGTTGGGATTTTGTAACAGAGAGATTCTAGTGCATGGTAACATATGATTATAGGTTCATTTAAGGTAAATCTTATTACTAATTGGGTGGCCATGTCATGCTATGCTAGGTGTTAACCATGGTCTATGAGGTTCATAAAATGATTTAGAGAAATCATTTATGGTAAGAAAGAGTTCGATGATATTAAGAGTTGATATCATGTCTCATTGCCAATTAGTGATGAGCCTAGTAAGTCACACACATACACAAGTTATCACCTATTTAAATATGATTTAATTAATTAATTAAAGAGTTTAATTGATTAATTAAATAGATTTGGTTTGCAATTAAATTGCAAAGTCCCTAGCATGACTTGAAACCAAATCTAGATTATTGGATGTGTAGTATAAATTAAATTTATATTTAAAGTGTTTAAATATGAATTTAATTGATGAGAAATTAATTAATAGAGATTAATTAATTAATTTATATTTGATATAAATTAATTAGAAGAAGAAAATAATTATTTTGGGTTAAGAACTCAAAATTAAGACACAGGGCATTTTGGTCATTTCACGAGTGTGACACCTGGCACCATGAGATGGTGACACATGGCATAACACATAAGCTTGCCAAATGTTTTTAATCATGTAAGATGATTAAAATCAAGATTAAATATAGGTTTGACACTTGGCACAATGTGATTGGGTCACTTAAACCTAGAGCTAATCAAAAGGTGACATGTGGCTAGGGTTTAATGTGTTAACCTAGCTATTTAAGTGTGGTTATGAAAAGAAAACATAACCAGCAGCCTCTCCTCTCATATGTCACGCCACTTTGAGCCTCTCCAGCTATTTCTCTTCATCTCTCATCAATTCAAAGAGATTAGCCATCAATCTCTTGAATTAAGAACACTAGAAATTGTTTCTAGTGTCCTGTTTGCATCTCTAATCTCTTAAAAGGCAGAACTTGAATTTCTAATTAATAGAAAAGGCTTTAGAAGCTGTTCAAGGGCTGCCATAGGTGTTCTTGGTGTGGACAAGCTAGAGGGACAACATCCGTGTCCTCAAGACGAATCTCAAAGGCGCAGACACGCCATGAGACATCAAGAGGTTAGTGTAATCGTTCTTGATTTAATCTAGGGTTCTAAAATTAATCTGATTAATTTTAAAATCTTAAATGGCAAATACAGATCCAAAAACATATTAAAAGAGTTTTAATATGTTGTTTATCATTGAAATCAAATAGATAAAAATAAATCTTGCATGGTGCATGTGACCCTAGGTGAAAATTTTTTGAATTCAATGGTATAATCTTGTGTTTTTCACGCTTCCGTTCCTTCATCCTTCTAGGTCAATATTCTGCCCACACTTCCTTCAATATATACCATTCCTCAAGTGTCCACAAGCTGCCACAAACCATTCTTCAACATCACATTGCCGTCCCATATACCAATTTCCATCAAAGTGCATAATTCACCATATAAACATGAAATAATTCACTAAGTTACTAAATCACCATGATTAACATTATTTCTCATCAATTATATGCACAAATACCTCATCAAAAACGTGACTCATGGCTGTCCAAAATGAAAACAACAATAACCCTTCAAACTCAAAATTTTCCTTCACCAATCTAACACCCATAACATGAACATAAACTTTAACAAAGAATTTCTCAAAAATGCAAACTTACCTTTAATTGTAACTTGCTAAACCTTCACCAAACTTCTCAAAATTGGTATCAATATCTTCCTTGTGGTGTGTAGACCATTTTTCACGAAGCTATCAAAGTGATTGGAGTTGAAAATGGGGAGTGCATGGAGCTTTGAAGAAAAACGTTAATGGTGGCTTTCTTTTCTTTCTCAAATCGGCTAGGTTTAATGGAATGAGGAAGATGACCTTTGAGTGGGAATAATCTACCCACTTATGAAGTAATTTAATCATTTTAATGTTCTTAGTGGTCCACTAAAGAATTTAAGTCATATTTTATGTTAAATTCCCACTTATTCCACATTTAACCCATGATTTTTGCTATTTACTTTAGGTACCACTAAACTAATTTTTCATTTTATTTTCTAAGTGTAATACTATTTATTTTTAATGGAAATTTAGGTCAAAAGACAATTCGAGTGTCAAATGACCATAATGCCCTGTTAGTTCGTTCGATTTTTCTAAAAACCGTATTTTGTCTGTTTTTCGATTTCTCACTTTTATTTGTACTATTTATTTAATTTTTATTTGATATTTCTAATGATATTTATTCTTCAATAAGGGTCTATTTAAGTCCTAAAAATGTTTTCCGTGGTTCCCATGATCCAGGGCTAGTCAACGGTCCATGCCGTGACTTCTCGGTGCGGTCACCCATCGCTAGGTTTCCCGGCTCGCTTAACTTGATCACATTTCTTGGCTATCATTTTTCCTTTGTTTTTCTTGTATTTTCTTTTCTTGTATTTCATTATTTTATGTCTCCTCCCTCGTGTCAAAGTGTAGTTCTAGGCATCCTAGCTGTCCGGACAGCACTGGTCACCGGAACAGCAGAACGCACTACCGAACTTTGGGGTGTTACAATTCTCCCCCCCTTAAATAAATTTCGTCTCGAAATTTTATCTGGCATTAGTCTCTGAACAGCTGTGGGTGCTGTCTCCTCATATCCTCTTCACGTTCCCAAGTAGCTTCCTGGCCTGAATGATGGTTCCACAGCACTTTAACCAGGGGTATCTGTTTGTTCCTCAGCTGCTTCACCTCATAAGCCAGAATTTTTATGGGTTCTTCCTCATATGAGAGGTCTGGATTTACTTCAATCTCTTTAACTGATAGTACATGAGATGGGTCTGATCTATACCTCCTTAATATGGACACATGGAAGACATTGTGTATCCTTGCTAACTCTGGAGGTAATGCCAACCGATATGCCAAAGGACCCACTCTTTCCAAAACCTCATATGATCCGATGAAACGAGGACTCAGTTTCCCCTTTCTGCCAAATCTCATAATCCTCTTCCAAGGAGAAACTTTGAGGACTACCTTATCACCCATTGCATACTCAATATCTCTTCTCTTCAGATCAACATAGGACTTGACGGTGCAGCGCAGCCTTGAGTCTATCTCTGATCAATTTGATCTTTTCCTATGTCTGCTGAACAATTTCTGGCCCAATCATCTTTCTTTCACCAATTTCATCCCAACATAGGGGAGTTCTGCACTTTCTGCCATACAAAGCTTCATATGGAGGCATCCCAATGCTTGATTGGTAGCTGTTGTTATAAGCAAACTCAATCAAAGGCAAGTGTGTATCCCAACTACCTTCAAATTCAATCACACAAGCCCGTAGCATATCCTCCAATATCTGAATAACTCTTTCAGGTTGGCCATCATGCGTGGGTGGAATCTTTGTCTTTGAAGTTCAATCTAGTTCCTAGGGCTCTCTGAAGACTACCCCAGAATCTAGAAGTGAACAAAGGATCTCTATAAGATATAATCGATACTGGCACTCCATGCAATTTTACAATTTCATATATGTAAAAATCTGGCCAGTCTCTCCAACTATAGTCCATTTAGAATGGCAAAAAGTGAGTAGACTTGGTTAGTTTATCAATTATAACCTATACTGCATCATGACTATTCTGTGTCCTCAGAAATCTCATCACAAAATCCATAGTTATCTGTTCCCTTACAATGTTTCATAGGGTGCCACTTGTATGCTAGCTTGACACTTATTAATGTATACAAATTCTATTAGTGGGATTTATCTGTCCCATCTCCCCTCGGATTCAACGACACAAGTTCTCAGTATATTCTCGAGGGCTTATCACGTGACATGAGTGATTATTATCATTTCATTTCATTATTTATAGAAACTCAATGAGTTTTAAAATTTACCTGAATCACTTGTTTCAATTGTCCATCTGTCTGAGGATGATACGTTGTACTGATATCTCTAAGCTTATAGCAATTACTGGGGTACAGGTAATTCACATTAATGTAACTGAGCCACTGACTCTAGCTACCTTACAAGTGTAGTCGTTTGATAGACTAGTTCTGAAGTTTTAAATTTTTGACTAAAATTTTCACATTTATTTCCAGTAATAGTACTCTATTCGGGTGCAACTGTATCAATTTATAGATTACTTACAAATATTCTTAATTTACTGTATCACGAGGAAGTACGTAGCTCTACACAATAATCCCGTATCGGTACTGTAATCTGTAGCTTACAATACAAACATTGAGAACATTATATAGTCACTATGTTATAACCTCATGGACTAGGTTTTCTAACATCTTATCTTTCTCGAATCCACTAATATCCTAAACCGATTCTGATTACAATATCCCAATTCTTTTAGTTAACAATTCTTCCAAAATTAGTGTCAATCATACTTGTTATTGTAGTTTTGATCCTAAAAGACTAGTCACTAACACATCAAATTTATTCTCCTGTAAGGGAATAGCAACAGAACATATAGTTCTGACACTAACACACAATTAAGTAGTGCTGGGATCAAATAATAACTAATTGTTTCTTTCAAAAATTAAGAACTTACCAGCAGCTACATCTGAAGTTTCTGCTCTTTCTCCTTGGCGCATAGTGGGCCTCTGGTGGTGTGCTACCATATTCGGGTTGATTCACTGTGTTATAGTGGTGAGGAGTACCAACTCTATTTCTATCTTGACTCTGACTGACGGTCTGTGAAATCCGGAGAGCAGATCGAGGTGGTTTAGTACAATCTTTAGCAAAGTGTCCAAGTTTTCCACAATTGTAGCAGGCTCTAGACGCCTTATAGCATATCCCAACATGATATCTTCTACAAGTTTCACATTGGCGGGAAGGGTAGGAACTTCTAGTTGTTCGACGATTGGACCTTGATGGTCTCTGTCTTACTGATCCACCTCTATCATATCCTTGAGCTCGGGGTTCCTCAAATTCTTTTCTCTTTCTCAAATTACTGTTCTTGTGGGGGTTGGGTCTGTACTTGGGCTTGGGTTGACAGATTATCAGCCATTTGTTGGAAGAAAGTGGCCATTTGCTGGGCCATTTGTGCAGTAATTTGTACCGGTAAAATTGGTACAGTCGGGCCTTCGACATTTTGTGGAGCTGGGGCCTCAACTTGTTCTCCTGCCATCACAGACTGTTCTATTGTCTCATTCTTCTCTTCCATATCTTTTCTCACAGAATTTTCTATCCTGTACAACCAACACAAGGAGATTCCTCTCCATTAGTTCACATTTATGATGTAAATGTACTATATGTATCAAACATTTGAGCGATTGTAATTCTTGACAAAAGATTTCAAATTCACAGTTCGAAATTCACTTTAAAACCATTGCTCTGATACCACTAAAATATGTCACACCCTACCCCTCTGTAAGGCATAACATGATCCCGTAGTATACCTAATGAATTACCAACTCCGTCTACTGATAACCCATTAAATACACTACAAGGGATTTTCAAAACTTTTCTTGCTTCTTTTACAGTGGTGAGCACTATTTACAGGTGTTAAAAACCTTTTTGAACTGAAGTGATAAAACTGACACATTTGACTTAATTGGAGTTTCTGTAAAAATTTTGGCAGAGTGCCATCTGTATTTTGGATAAAACAGTTCTTCAGAAAACCTGTAAAAAGCACTTCAATATGTATTTGCAAATCTCAACTCCAATATATTTCTCAACTCAATCCATAGTGATTTTTCGAAGACCGAGATAAAGGAAATATAATACAAAACTATTTAAGTAAATGAAATCTCAAATTTACATTTACAATAATTTACATTTAATTACATACCAAAATGTTTTACAAGAGTTTTTATACAACTGCTCAAATAATTTACATACATATTATTACATGCTTACATCAAAACCTATGTACATGGGTATATCTATGATATACCTGGAGCTGATCTGAATGTATCCTCAAAGCAACTTAATCACTGCTCTATGCTCTTCTTACTGCGACAAGATGCAAAGCTATCATTGAGTGGTGAACTCGATGGTGCACAACTATAATTTAAAACATAATACAATATACATTGACAAATTTCTGATAAATAATTTGGGAATCAATACTCATCAAATTTCACAACTCAAAATATTCATTGCCACTAATGTAAATCATTTGTATAAATGACTTGGAGCACAAAATTCAATTTGTCAAATCTTGACTATCCATTTAAGTAATTCCAACAAAATCAATTATACATAAACCATAATTGAAATCACCATTCAAAAGCCATTCTGTATCTCAAAAATCATTATGTATCTCAAAAACCATGTTGTATCTCAAAAATCAAACTTTATCTCACTAACTATGCAAGACTAATCCGAAAGGGCCATATTCGATGTGATTCTAACTCCCTATGGTCGGGGGGTCGAATCTGATTCTAACTCCTATGGTCGGGAGGTCGAATCATCGTGCAGTACCATCACAATAATGAATCTTCCGCAAGGGCCATAACGATAAAATAAACTTAGATCTAACCTCAAATCGAGGAAAATCTAAGCCTGTGCACGTACCATGGTAATCAAAACACAACTCACTCCATTGTCTTCTCAACAAATGAGAGAGACGGGTAATAACCTAGTCAAGCATCTATAGTGAGATATAAAACAATATCACAATCCTTTTAGCGAGCATAAATCACAATATAATTCGATTCAAAGTCAATTCCAATATCCAATAATTTTTATGCTCATCACAATTCAAATAATAAAGTTTTCATTTTTTCCATGAATATTACCATCACAATTCAAAACATATTCTATCACAATTTTCCAAAACATAATTTACTTAATCCATAACAATGCTTAATACTTATGGAAATACCATTTCACAAAGCCAAATTCATACATACAATAACAATTTTCAATAATCATGGAATTAAATCCAATGCTTGTTAAACATAATTCATAAGAAAAATATATCATTTAATCATATGAAATATTCAACACTAAATCTATTAAAAACTAGTTGTGCACAAACCTCGATGTTGTCTCACGATCCGACTCGGTGTTTCCTTCCCTTTTCTTTGAGTCCTTGTTATCGAGAAACACAATTTGAAGTGTTTCAGTACTAATTTAAACTGTCTCTATCGATGGTGTTTGGTAATTAATGCACTGAACTCAATTATTCACTTAATCACCTAATATACCGACCCTCGTTGCATTTTAGGTAAATTAGGTTTTAGTGTCGTTAATATGTCACATTTGATAGGGTTTTAGGTTTGGTATGTTTTACCAAAGTCATTTCCTTGCTTAGTGCATTTTAATGCAAATTCTTTGGATTCCGGGACACTGGTTTGACCTAACCGGACGATCTAGTTCCCTCGGTTTTCGGGTCTTGGTCGAAACTACAAACTTGTAGATCTAGGTCTTATTGCACGCGGTGCAAAATTTCAGGTCAATCCGAGTTAAGTAGACCAAGTTATGGTCATTACACTATTGCTGGTCAAGTGGTACCATTTTAGGTCAATTTTAGGTCAAATTGGTCAATTCTGGTTCGGCCAGTTTTTGGACCCGAACTTGTGCAAGTTGTTTGACTTGCTTATGGTCATTTCTGGGCTTTGGTGTCTTCATAAGACTTGTAGGTATGGGTCTTAACTATTCTTGGTCAAAATTTCAGGTCAATTGGACCTGGTTTCAGTGAGTTATGACCTAAACACTCACTGCTGCCCAATTGGTCATTTTTCAGGTCCTAATTGCACCTAATCCGAATTGGTCATTTTTTTAGGTCACCTTGCAAGCAGAATTTTGGCATAGTTTCTCAATGAAAGTTGGCACATTTTGTGTCTAGTTTCACCTCAAATTGGTCTCATACCAATTGAGGTTACACATTCAAGGTTATAGGCTAAAATATACACTGCCCTCAATATGCATTTCACACCCCAACTTCAAACACACATTTACCTTTGTCATTTGTTTACTTACCTACCAAACTGTTTTGGCACATTACCAAAAGCATTTTCTACATTACATTAGCATTATTTTGGGCAGATTCCAATCATCCTCAACACACCAAATATCATTCACAATTACAATTTCTAAGTACCATTACAAACACACCTAAACATTACAAACTTTACATACACTTTACAATGTTAATTTACATACATATCATCAATCCTTCTAGGTCAATATTCTGCCCACACTTCCTTCAATATATACCATTCCTCAAGTGTCCACAAGCTGCCACAAACCATTCTTCAACATCACATTGCCGTCCCATATACCAATTTCCATCAAAGTGCATAATTCACCATATAAACATGAAATAATTCACTAAGTTACTAAATCACCATGATTAACATTATTTCTCATCAATTATATGCACAAATACCTCATCAAAAACGTGACTCATGGCTGTCCAAAATGAAAACAACAATAACCCTTCAAACTCAAAATTTTCCTTCACCAATCTAACACCCATAACATGAACATAAACTTTAACAAAGAATTTCTCAAAAATGCAAACTTACCTTTAATTGTAACTTGCTAAACCTTCACCAAACTTCTCAAAATTGGTATCAATATCTTCCTTGTGGTGTGTAGACCATTTTTCACGAAGCTATCAAAGTGATTGGAGTTGAAAATGGGGAGTGCATGGAGCTTTGAAGAAAAACGTTAATGGTGGCTTTCTTTTCTTTCTCAAATCGGCTAGGTTTAATGGAATGAGGAAGATGACCTTTGAGTGGGAATAATCTACCCACTTATGAAGTAATTTAATCATTTTAATGTTCTTAGTGGTCCACTAAAGAATTTAAGTCATATTTTATGTTAAATTCCCACTTATTCCACATTTAACCCATGATTTTTGCTATTTACTTTAGGTACCACTAAACTAATTTTTCATTTTATTTTCTAAGTGTAATACTATTTATTTTTAATGGACATTTAGGTCAAAAGACAATTCGGGGTGTCAAATGACCATAATGCCCTCTGTTATTCGTTCGATTTTTCTAGAAACCGTATTTTATGCTTTTTGATTTCTAACTTTTCTGTGTACTAATAATTTAATATTTCTATGATCTTACTAAATATATATATTCTTCAATAAGGGTCTATTTATGTCCTAAAAATGTTTTCCAGGGTTCCCCGCAGTCCAGGGCTAGTCAACGGTCCATGCCGTGACTTCCCGGTGCGGTCACCCATCGCTAGGTTTCCCGGCTCGCTTAACTTGATCACATTTCTTGGCTATCATTTTTCCTTTGTTTTTCTTGTATTTTCTTTTCTTGTATTTCATTATTTTATGTCTCCTCCCTCGTGTCAAAGTGTAGTTCTAGGCATCCTAGCTGTCCGGACAGCACTGGTCACCGGAACAGCAGAACGCACTACCGAACTTTGGGGTGTTACATCTTTCTTCTCAATAAACAATACTGGCGCTCCCCAAGGTAACACACTAGGGCAGATGAAGCCCTTTTCAAGTAGTTCTTGTAACTGTACCTTCAACTCCTTCAATTTTGCTGGTGCTATTCTATATGGTGTTATGGAGATTGGATCCATACAAGGCATAACATTAATCTTAAACTGTACTTCTCTTTCTAGAGGTAACGCTGGCAACTCATTAGGAAACACATATGAAAAGTCACATACTGTAGGGATGTCCCTCAATGCTGGAGTCCCCACTTGGGTGTCTCCCACATGTGCCAAGTATGCTTCACACCCCTTTCTGATCATTTTTCTGGATAGTGCAGTCGAAATAATGTTTGATAGCAATAGCTGCCTCTCCCCGTGTATTATCACATCACTGTACTGAGGGAAACCAAAAGTGACTTTCTTCAGTCTACAGTCAATCATGGAATGATGCTTGGCTAACCAATCCATGCCCAAGATGATATCATAATCTTTGAAGGGCATTTAAATGAGATCAGATAGAAAAGTATGTCTTTGGATCACCAAAGGACAATCCCTATACATTCCATTGACCCTGACCTCCTGTCCTCGCGGACTTGTTACTAGCGCCTCAAAGTCCATTTTTGTACACGGAACAACAACGCAATCAATGATGCTAGCACTCACATAGGAATGGATAAAACCCGGATCAAATAACACAAACACATCTTGATTAAAAGTTGAGAAGGTACCAACCATAATATCAGATGTCTCAGCCTCTTCCCTCTATCTCATTGTGTATACTCTGGCTAAAGCATTGCCTTGCTCTGACTGATTTACTATGCCTTGTGTTGACACCATATTTTGGCCGATCCCCGAAACCAATAAACTTTGAAGCCGATCCCCAACACAGTCTCCCTTTGCCAACTAAACACATTTCCGATCTCTCCTCAAAAGGAATCTAATCAACACTAAGTCCCCATATCATTTAAAGCCTCACCGATCTCTCAAACTAATTGTCAAGTCCCCTGATCAGTCAATTATATTTCCGATCTCATGTTCTTGAAGAAGTTCGGGCACTCTGAGCCGGTGAAGTTGCTTACCTTAATGAGGAGCTCAAAGCCAAAGAAGAAGAGGCGGTGACAAGGGAGGCCGGCGCTTATGTGAACGCTCACAGGGATCTCTTAACCAACCTCAGGAAGCGATATCCCGAGGAGGACTTCTCTTGGATGGTAGATCTGGCTCCCCAGGATGAAGGTGAGGATAGTGAGGAGGAGGCGGAGGGTGAGAGAGGAAGTGAACAAAATGTAGATCAGGCTGGGGGTGATCCTCCAGCCGAATGACTTGTATAAACTTGAAATGAAATGAAAGTTCCCTTTTTGTTCAATGATTGGATGTGATCGGAAAGTCTCTAAATTGCATAAGCACTTGATTGTCTGAGCATATTAGAACAACAACTAAAAGTGATTATTAATCTAAGTGTAAGAGGTCAGAAAACACAATAAGCATGAGATCGGCTGGGAACTAACGCTAAATGGTACTTGATTAAAATTGGAAATTTGACTTGAATACTTAAGATCGGGATCATCATTAAACCGGATTGAAACCTTAACTTTATTATTCCCAAGCTTTTAAATGAGAGATCGGCAATAAGACTGGTGGCACGAAGGCCTAATGTTGGTTCAATCTCTTTTGACAAGAAAGATCGGAAATATAATTGACTGATCAGGGGACTTGACAATTGGTTTGAGAGATCGGTGAGGCTTTAAATGATAAGGGGACTTAGTATTAATTAGATTCCTTTTGAGGAGAGATCGGAAATGTGGTTAGTTGGTAAAGGGGACTATGTGTTGGGGATCGACTTTAAAGTTTTTTGATTTCAGGGATCGGCCAAAATATGGTGTCGACAGGCGGCTACTCAGAAGTTCTCTTGTTTAGATGCGGTGGTGGCCGAACTGCACCATTGGATGATGTGGCTGGTTACCGGCGAAGAATGCGGGCTTCAGCTCTCTGACCTCAGCTTCGGTACTTTCTATATCTCTGATCTCTGGGCCTTAGCGAACTCACTGACTTCTCTTTGTGCAGGTATGGCGGGCAGCGAGGCTTCCAAAGAGAGCCGAAAGCGTAAGAGGGAGGTTTCCAAGAAAGTGCGGGAGATGAAGCGTGCCGAGGCCTCACAGATGCCAAGGCACGATCCAGGAGAGATGCAGGGAGGCTCGTCCCGACCCTCAGGAACGCCGATCCCTGAAGTAAAAGTGGTTCGGTCTCTTTCTTGACAAGAAGAGCTGCCACCACCTCCACCAGTTGCTTCGAGTGCGGAAAAAGGTCCTTCCCAACCTACTTCGAGGACCCTTTCCCGCGAAGCTCAGATCCTGATTCACTCCCTGGAGAAGAACATGACTGTACGGGAGAATTTGGGCTTAGCAAAGGTTTTGGGAGCTTCCATCTGCCTCCAGGAGGATCGACATCGGCTGTCCCAGGGCAACATCGACGATCTCCTGACCCAGACGATGAGCTTGAGCATGGAGAGCTTAGTGAACTAGCATATCATTAGGGAAAAGGCTCATCATTTGAGGCAGGAGATCTAGAAGGTGGGTCAGGAAGCGGCTTCCGCCTGAGCCCAACTTTCATCCGCCCGGGAATATATAGCTGAAATTGAGGGGCGGATGAAATTCTATGAAGATAAATTGGCCGAGCAGGTTCATGTTCTTGAAGAAGCTCGGGCGCTCCGAGCTGCTGATGTCGCTCGCCTCACTGAAAAACTTAGAGCGAAAGAAGAAGAGACAGTGACGAGGGAGGCCGGTGCTTATGTGAATGCCCACGGGGACCTTTTACCCGAGCTCAAGAAGCGTTATCCCGAGGAGGACTTTTCCTAGATGGTGGACCTAGCTCCCCAAGACGAAGAGGAGAGCGAAGAGGAGGCCGAAGGAGATAGAGGGGGTGAGCGAAATGTAGAACAGGCTGGGGTCGATCCTCCAGCCGAATGACTTGTATTTTTTTATTTTGAAATGAAAAGAAGTTCTTTCTTTTGTTGAATGACTTGATGAGATTGGAAAGTATCTAAGTTGTATAAGCGCTTGATTGTCTGAACATATTAGAACACCAAACTTGAAAGTGATTATTAATCTATGTATGAGAGATCAGAAAAACATTGTAAGCATGAGATCAGCCTAAACCGAGAACAATAACCGAGCGGAACTTAAGATTATTAAAATTGGAAACCTGATTTGAACACTTAAGATCGGAAACACCATTAAGCTGGATTGAAACCTTAACTTTATTAAATGATTATCCACAACAGAGATCGGACCAGATTGAAACCTTAACTTTATTTAACGATTATCCACCATATTTATAAAATGGAGGTAGAAAATAAGACTAGATGGCACGAAGACTTAATATCGATTGGATTTCGTTTGATGAGAGATCAGAAATGTGATCGGCTGGCGAGGCGACTCGATAATTGGTTTGAGAGATCGGTAATGAATTAAGCGACCTGGAGACTTGGTATTGGTTTGGTCTCTTTGAAGAGAGATCAGTAATGAAGTGAGCGACCTAGAGACTTGGCGCTGGGGATCAATTTCAAAGTCTCTTGATTTCAGGGATCGGCCAAAATATGGTGTCGACAATAACTATATTATGCACCCTAAATAATGTCTAAGGACTTACTAAAAAATTTGATCTGTGATTTGAAAACTGTGGTGATGCATGATCTTCTACACCTTACACACCTACAGGTGACATGTTAATGCATGATTTTCTATGCCTTATGCAACAATATCGTGTGCCCTAAATAATGTCTAAGGACTTACCAAATAAACTGATCTGTAACTTGAAAACTGAGCTGACTGGATCTAAACTGCCTGTAATCTATGTGCTTTCTATCTTTCATGTATGCATGCTTATTTCCACAAGGGAATATCTTTAAAAACTTCAATGGGGATGAATATCATTGAAGATTTTTTTTTTCAAAAAATAATTTCAAAGCTTTCATGGTAGTATTATCACACCTTAACCTTTTATAAGATATAACATGATCTCATAATATGTCTAATGAATTACCAAACTCCATCGACCGATAATCCATTAAACATGCTACAAGGGATTTTAAATGAATTCAAATTCATTTTCCAATTCAAAATTGTCAATAAAAGGGTTATAGTGATTTTAAGATTAAGAAAATACTATGAAATTTAGTTAAGAGAAGAAATAAATATTTTTAAAACTTTAAGAATTTTAGCAGAAAATCAGCATGGTGACGGTTAAAAATACAATTATAAAAAATTGAACCTGTTAAAATAAACCTGTAGCATTAATGTGGATCACAATTACTCATCAAAGCAATAATTTCTCAAATCAACATTTAAATAGATACTTCTTTCATTCATTGTCCAAAAAGAATACATATTTACAAATTTACATCCATTTGAAGTATAAAAATAATATTACAATACTGTTTGTACAATTGTTCAAATATGTTTACATACATATAGTAATTATTTACATCTGAAACAAAATACAAAGAGTAACCTAGAAATATACCCTGTCCATCAAGGAGTACAGCTTCTAATGTGTTCACTCAGCTACCTTCTCTTTTCCTCTACTTGCGACAGCATAGAAATAGCTATCGCTGAGTATTTAACTCAGTGGTGCGCAACTATCAACTTTTTAAAACCATTATGATAGAGTATTAAAGATGTTCAAATTTTCAATCAAACATAAAAACAATGATAATGTTCACAAACATTAATATATTGTCATTCACAAATCATTTATTTGCTCAATACAAATTTTAAAATAATTAAATTCATTTGTGTTGCCAACTACATACAGTTTAAGCCATAACACAAAATTCTACGATTAATGCTGCGTTGTACACTATGACAAAGCTATCTCAACCCATAGCCGTTACTATTAGGGGAAGTAAGGTTAGCTAGCAAATATGAATGCATTCATTTGATCTCAACCTCAACTGGCAAACCAGAGAGGGAACATAATCAATCTCAACCCCATTAACCATTATTAATGAGGAACAATCAAGGTTTGTCATGCCAATTGTGGTTTCAAAACAATTTAAAGCAATTTCTATTCAAATAACAACATTTCAAACCATCACAGTTCAACAAATAGGGTTAGTAACACATCAAATTCTCAAAATACTTCTAAAACACATTCAATCCAGCCACCCCGTTGCTACAATGAAATCAATGGCCAACATTTGCCTTTTCAACACAATAATATATTCTTTTTAACTTTCTAAATATTCTCAAAACAATGAAAACATTTCTCAAACACAAATAAAATTCACATCAATCTCATTTGCAAATTTAAAATACAAGAGATTTCGTTGTGCACAAACCTTAACTTAATCTCCTTACTTTGCCTTAATTCTCTCTTTACTCCAAAATCTAACATACAAGGGTACAACTAAATACCCGTACAAAAGCCTTGGTGTAGTCCCAACAATCAGCAGCTAACTTTGCTGCCTTTTTCCTTGTTTATATCCGCGACGGCAAAGAAAGCTATCGCTGAGTATAAAAATACTCAGTGGTGCACAATAAAATATAAAATGCAAAATATAAAATATTTATCATTAATTCACTATTCAAATATTTCACAATCACATTTCAAATTTCAAATCACATTTATCACAAATCACAATTTGAATATTTCACAATTTTCAAAGCTTAATATAATACAATTTGATAAAAAAATTTAATAAACACAGCGTTGCGAATCAATAACACAACTTAGGCCATGACATAAAATTTTCGAACATGTCGTGTGTACATCACGATAAGGCATACTCACCTCACTAATCAAAATCAATGAGGGAGGTGGCTACCTGGCTAATGAGTACTCATCCAAACTCACCCCTGATTGGGAAGCCAAGGAGGGAGGAATATAGTCATACTCACCCCATAAATGGAGGAAGAACATAGTGATATTGCCATGCCAAATGTGAATCAAAAACAATTTAAATCAAGTTATTCAAAAATTTCATGCAGAACACAAATCAATTTCCAATTCAAATTTCCATTCATAAAATGGCAACACAGCATTTCTCGAAACCCATAATTAGTACAACTAATTCACAATGCATAGCTAAATAAGTTTTCAATTAGAAAACGATAAATTAAAGTTTATTGTGCACAAACCTCTTTGTCGACTCAACTTACTCAAACTTTTGTTTCTCCTTCGAAGATCCCTTTCCAACTGAAACACATAAATTTAAAGTGCTTTAGTATCCATTTCTAATACTTAAATTCCAACAATTTCTTTACAAACTTATCCTTCTTATTATGATTTATAAATTTCGGGTCTTTCACATTTTTTGTATATGGTGGTACTATTCAAGTCAAAACATTAACTTTTCAATACTTAATAGGTTTATTAGTTCTAATTATACCCATATACCACATTTTGGGTGTCAATTTTGTTGGTATTGATTGCCAATTCAATTTCTAAGTCTCCTAAGAGAAATTACAATTTTTTAATTTTAGTCTCTTGTTTTTTACTATTCCATTAGTCTAGTTACTGTGAGAATTTGGCTAAGTTTTCTTCATAGAAGTTGTTCCTTATTGTCTTAACTTTAATTCCCTTTTTGAATCAATCCATTTGGAGTTTTGTAGCTCAAGTTATGCCTATTTGAATGGGGCTGGCCAGATTTGGTGTTACCCAAAATTTTGGGCATTTTCTGGATATTGGCAGTTTTTGTACACTGACTGCAGGTGACTTTTTGTACAGGTTATGGTCAAAATTTGGGTTCGTTTTCTTCATGAAACTTGTAGGGCTATGTCTCAGCTTTCTATCGGTATGAAATTTAGGTCATTTGGATCTACCTACACCAAGTTATGGTCATTTATGTAACTACTGTTCATTTAGTCATTTTTGTACAGGTCAGTGTGCCCAACTCCGAATTTGGCCTAATTGTTCACTAAGTTATGGTCACTTTCTGGGCATGATTCCTAAATGAGAAATGGACCATTTTGTGTCTAGTTTTATTTCCAATTTTCCTCACACCAATTGGGTTAGTAAATTTTTAGTTTTAGTCCCTGAAAGAGACCTAGGTCAAGCTATCTGCATACTGACCCTAACCAATCCGAATTGAAACTTATTCCTAACAATTCACACACATCACAAATGGTCACAATTGACCATTTCTCAACTCAAATAAGGTCAACTACATCAATTGACCAATTCTCAACTTTTCTCCAATTTTTTCAAAATGCTTAAAACCCTAATTATATAGAGTTCAAATCTAATGCATTCAAAACATATACCCATACTTCACATACACAACTCAACCTAAACAACCATTCAAACACCTCAAAATCATTCATTTCAAACCCTAACTAAGGTTGGCTAAAATTTCCTTTTTGGTCCCCCAACAATTATTTTTTATTTGATTTTACACAATTTCTAAGTTATTTTCACTTGTTCAATGTTAATTCTACAAGCATAAATCAATTTAAGTTAGGAGAGAGATTTACCTCATATGAAGCTTTTCAATTCTCCAATTTTTCTCTTCCTTTTTGCTCCCAAAGAGTTTATCTAGGTCTAAGGGTGAGATTTAGTGTTGGGATTTGGGGGATTTATGGAAGGGAACCAAAGAAATTTAAGCTTTCTATTCTTTAACAATGGTGGAAGATGAAAGGAAGAGAGAAACAAGACAGAGGGAGTCACGACAAAAAATGAAGAAGAGAAGACCAATTTCATTTCTTTTAAATTTTTTGATTCTTATCTCTTATTTGACTTGGTCAAAAAATATAATTAATTGGAAATTATTTTTATGGTCATGCATGATGTCATCTTAGGTGATGTCATAATTCCATTTTCATTTTCTTTTGTTTTCTTCACACTTCTTTAATTTAAATCTATATTTCAAAATTTTCATTTCCTAGATTTTATTGGACAGTTAGGTCAGGAGTCAGCTCTAGGGGTGAATTGACCAAATCGCCTATCGCCAATCTAATCCGGTTTATAAGTTATTCAATATTTCTTTCGGATCTCTGACCAAATTATTTGACCTGCTTAACAACTATTTTTCGTGATTTTCTCTTTTCCACTATATTCGCAATAGTCCTAAGGACTGCAGCGTCACATTTTCCGGTTCAGAATTCAGGTTACGATTGACTTATCAGTCATTTCCCGGGAAGGTCACCCATCGTTGTGACTCCTGGCACATTTAACTTTTTGTGCTTTGTTTTTCTTCTTTATACTTAACTATTTGGCAATTACTAATTATTTTCATTCAGGGCTTTTCTAGGTGTCTTAAATGTGGTTCTAATTCTCTTAATTTTTCGGACCGACACCAGTCACTGGAACAATATAATTTACTAGGCTATGCAAATAGGGGTGTTACAGTATATTATAAAAAGATGGATTATAACCCGATGAGGGGTATTTTGGTCAATTCACTTCAAGAATTGATTTTTGACTAAAATGTCAATTAAATTAAATGAAAATAAAGTAATGGAATTATGAAGAAATATTAAGAAAAAAAAGTATAAGTGAAAAGAAAAGGAAAAGGAATAAAACTTTAAGTTTTATTTACATTTATGACACAATTAAATTTTATAATTTAAATAAACTAAAATTTGGGATAAATATATATATAATAAGATATAAATTAAAGAGAAAAAATCACTCTATTCTTCTTCAAAGTGGTGCCGCCACCCATCTACCCTCTCCCTCTCTCTTTCTTTTTTCTTCTTTACTCTTCCATTCACAAGCTTTCCCAACCTTTGATTCCCCACATTTCTTCCATTAATCTTCCACCAAATAAATAGAAAAACCTTGATTAAGCATCAAAGTGAAGATTGAAATAAGAAGAATAAGAAGAAAAATTGAAGTTAGAAAGAAATCATCAAGAGGTAAGTTCTTTAATGCTTAATTAGTTATACTAGCTTTGAATTAAGTTAACTTATGATGAAATTTCATAAGAAATTGAAAGGAAACATGCATGGGATCTAAACTAGGGTTTTGGCCAATTTGAGGAAAATTAGGGTTTGATATATTTTAATGTAATTGATGATGAAATCAAGCTTAGTTGAAGTACTGTGCATGATTGGGGTAAAAAAATTGCGTAAGATTTGCATAAATTGAAATATGAAAGATTAAGGTTTATGGGAAAATTGGGACTTTGGTGCTAGAGAGTGAAATTGATGTATGTAATGTTAAATTATGACTACTTAGCATGAATTGAATGTGAATTGACGTTGGGTTGATGAATGAATGTAATGAAATGGTAGGATTGGGGAAAATTACAAACTAGGGGTTTGAAAAATTGGGGGCTTTTATGCTAAGAGTGCTATGGAAGTATTAATGCTAAATTATGGTCATTTGGGGTGAATTAAATGTGAATTGAGGTTGGTTAGTGGAAGTAATTGAAGAAATGAAAATTTAACCTTAGGGCAGAATTTTGCACACTGAATTCAGTGTGTTTGGCAGCCCATCACTTGAGCTACATAACTCCAATTGGTGTGAAACCAATTGAAAATTAAATTTAAGACATAGGGCTAGAATTTTCATGAAGATACCCTGCCCTGAAAATGACCTTAAGCTACAAAAAATGAGCCTTGAAACTGGAGATAAAATTTTAGAACCTGCAGAATTAGGCACGTGAACAGTAAAATTTACATGGCCATAACTCTCTCTAGAAAACTCTGATTTAGGTGATTCTTGAACCAATGGAAACCTACAACATATTAGAACATTTCATATGAAGAACTTAAGGCCAAATTATGGACTTAATCCAATCAAATTGTTAAGAAATTTTGAGTCACCAAATCTGCCAAAAATCTAGAAATCTACAAATTGACCATATGAATAGTAAATTTTGCAAGGCTATAAATCTCTTTAGAAAACTCTGATTTAGGTGATTCTTGAACCGATAGAAACTTAAAATACAGTAGAACATTTTGTATGTAGAACTTGAAGCCTAATTATGAACTTAACCTAACTAAATTGCTGAGCAAATTTGAGTTGATAAATATGCTAGAGTAATGAATAGTAACATAAATAGTAAATTTAAACAGTCATAACTCTCTTTAGAAAGCTCCAATTTATGTGATTCTTGAACCGATGGAAACTTTCATATGAAGAACTCGGAGCCAAATTATGAACGTAACTCGATCAAATTATTGGCCAAAGTTAAGTCACCAAAGCTGTCACAAGTATTCTCACGTGAACAGTAAAATTCATTTGACTATAACTTTGGTTACACAACTCCAAATAAGGTGATTCAAAAAGGGAAATAAAGATGAGACCTAGACGGACAATTTTTATGAATAATACCTCAACAAATTGTGATTGAAACTAGGCAAAAATTAGGTTCAAAGTTCAATGTACCAAGATACTAGAAAACCAAAACTTTCTAAAATTTACAAAGTTAACTTGGGATGCATTAGACATTCATGTAATGAGTTCTTGGCAGCAATTGAGATAAGTATTGAGGTATTCTATTTGCTTGTTTTCAGTAGAAAAAGAAGTTGGAACGGACAAGGAGAAGTAAGTAACGAGAAAAGGAGAATTATTGAAGGTTTGTGTACAACTAACCTTTTTCTTCATTTTTAAACTTGTAAATTATTTGGAATATGTTTATTTGAACGAGTTTACTTTGAATGAAATATAGTTTTTCTCTTGCATTTGAGAAATTTGGGTGTTTCCACCTTTATATGGATTTTATGATGATTTGAATGTGTTTATTGGGTTGCAAATATGATTGTTGAGTGGGAAACTTTTAGAAACTATTTTGAAACCACAGTTAGCATGACAGTCCCTTTCGGAACTCTCCAGTAGTAACGGCTACTTTGGGTTGATAATTGATATTGATTATGTCTCCCATTAATAATAATTAGTGAGGTAAGACTATATGAGTACTCATTATCTAGCTAGCCCTTCCCTCACTAATAACTGTTAGTGAGGTTGTGATTGCTTTGTCGTGGTGTACAACAAGGAATTGATCATGAAATTTTGTGTCATGGTCTAAACTATGTGTTATTCTTGGCAACACTTACACATTGTGAACTACGAATTGTGAAATATGATTTCTTATTTAAAATGTGCTTTTAGTAAATGGTTGCCATGGACTTAGAAATTATTGCGATGTTTTCATGATGATGAAAATATGATTTGTTATATTTTGACAATTGTGCTTTATTCTAAGTTTTGAAATTTTACTTGTGCACCACTGAGTGTTATACTCAGCGATAGCTTCTTTATGCTGTCGCAGGTAAGGGAAAGGAGAAGGCTGCCGAGTGAGAGACTTGGAAGTAGTATTTTGGTATTGATTGTAGGTATTTATGTTAGGTATACCCTTGTAATTTCCTTTTGATTTATTTTCTACCTATATGTATGGATGTATGGACATTGAGTAGTTTGTATTAAAAAGCACTGCATTACTAAAGTATTTTGAATTTGTAACTATTTGTATTTTATTTTGAAACTCATGGAAATTTAACTTTTGCAATATTTAGTCTATCATTATTTCCAATGAATGTTTGCATTGAATTTTAACTATTCCCATGTAGTTTTTCACAAAAGAATTGATAAGACCAAATGTAACATCCCCACTGTACGTATTCTGTACGTTCTATTGCTCCAGTGGCCAAATAACAGTCCAGGCAAGTTAGGATGTCTGGAACTACACTTCGGTGACAGTGAATAGACATATAATAATGAAATAAATAAAAAGAAAATACAAGAAAAATCAAAGAAAAATGAAAGAGAGAAAATGGAGCTAAGCTAAACGAGCCGGCACCACAGTGATGAGTGACCGCACTGGGAAGGCCGTTGCCAACCCCAGGACTACGGGAAACCCTCGGAATTTAATTTTAAGACATAAATAAAGGTTTATTGAAATGTAATTAACACTAGAAATATTAAAGAAAAATTAATAAATTAGTAGAAAGAAAAATAAAAAAATCGAGAAACAGACAAAAATCGGTGTTACCAATAAATCGGGAATATAACCTGAAGTGGGGTATTTTGGTCATTTGACACCTAGAGTTGCCTTTTGACCTCAATTTCCATTAAAAAATAAATGATATTACACTTAAGAAATGTCATGAAAAATTAAATTGTGAAACAATATGTAAATAGTAAAAGAATGGAGCTAAATGAGCAAATAAGGAAACTTTAACTAATTAAACATTAAAATGAACTTAGTGCTCCACTAACTTGAATATTGGGACACTAAAATATGCTTTGGGACAGCAGATTGCACTCATTATCATCTTCATCTTCAACCTTTAAAGCTTTGGTCGAATTGAACCTCCATGGAAGTCCACCATGGCCAAACTCCCTCCATCACCGTGCACCATTGATCAAGCCATCCTTTCCTCTTGATTCCTTCATTAAAGCTTGCCTACTTACTTTGGGGAAGATATTGGCAACAAGAAAAACAAGATTTGGTGAAGTTTTGATAAGCTTCAAAAGTGGTAAGTGTCCAAAACCTCTACCTTGCTTTAGTAAACCTTGTGTTTAGGTTGAGGTGAGTATTTTGGTGAAGAGAAA
This sequence comes from Hevea brasiliensis, assembly GCF_030052815.1. Classification (NCBI taxonomy): domain Eukaryota; kingdom Viridiplantae; phylum Streptophyta; class Magnoliopsida; order Malpighiales; family Euphorbiaceae; genus Hevea; species Hevea brasiliensis. The sequence continues at coordinate 42,531,680 of NC_079493.1, read as the reverse complement.
TGAAGAAAATCTTGAGAAATGAAATGGTCCTTTTTCGGAAGCCATGAATATATCTTTTAGTTGAATTTTTCTTACCTCTAATGGATGGAAACTAAGGTTGAATAACTTAAATGGAGGAACTAGTAAGTTAAAATCTAAGTATGTGCATGTAGTGCTTGAATTAAGGGTGTGTAATGGAACCTTAATGCTTTGGGCAAATTGCCATGTTTGGCAGCCTATTAAACCATGAATTTGTGTGTGAACATGTAGTTATTAATGAAATATGCTAATGTTAAATTGTGGGAAGAAAGTGTAAGTGATATTGAAGTATGATTATGTTGAAGTGTATGTGTAATATTGACATTGAGATATGTTGAATTTTGGTGGAAGTGAATGTTGAACTTCATGGTGAATTGTGTGCATTGAGCACTTGAATATTCTGCCCAATATTGTTGTTGGAATTGTGTACAATATATATATATGGAAGTGTTATTGATTGAATATTGAAGTAATGAGGAGGAGAAGGAATATCAAATTGGAAGTGTATGTGCTTTGTGCAGGTTGTGTATTGAAGGCAGTACCTAAATTAGGCCATAAGTGCCAAACTGTGAACCCAATTGGTATGAGGCCAATGGGGGTTGAAACTAGACACCAAATAGGCCAACTTTCATGGAGAAATGTTGCCAAAATTCTGCCTGGAAACTGACCTTAAAAATGACCAAATCAGGAATAGCAACCTTGCAACCCAGATTTTTGACCATATGAACAGTAATCATTCGGATGACCATAACTCACTCAAAACAGGTCCAATTGACCTGAAAGTTTTACCATGGTTAGCTTAGAAATAGAGCTACAATTCTTATGAAGATACCAAAGCCCAGAAATAACCAGAACCAAGTAAAATGGCTTGCAAAAGTTTGGGTACAAAAACTGCTGAACCAAAAGTGACCTAAAATTGACCAAAATTTGCACTAAAGGTGCAATCTGTCCAGCCTTAGTAAATTGACCATATCTTGGTCTATACAACTCGGAATAACTTGAAATTTTTCCCCGCGTGCAATAAGACATAGAGCTACAATTTTGCTTCTTTAACTAGAAGCTAAAAACCAAGAAAAATAGGACTTTAAGCTAGACCAATCTAGCACACCAAAAATTGAGAATTTGACATTTACATACAATGATGCTTGAACCAATTTGGCAATGAATGCCAATTTGTAAAAATGGTAATTGCACTATATTGGCAGCATATTGAATTACAATATGTGACATGTTGATACTAGAAACAACTTATCCATGGTACCTAAAAAGGTCAACATATGCATTGACTTATGAATTACATAATAGCTAGTAAACTCTACAAAATTGATGAATTAAACAATTAATTTATAATATGCCCTAGTTTGCCTAGTTGACTAGTTTAGATAGGTTGGCATGCCAATAGGATTCTGATAGCTGTTTTGTAAATGGCTTCATGCCATACTATATTTTTATGGCTTATTATGCCACACTGTGACTTTAATAGCATACGGCTATACATATTGTGTATTTATTCTTGGCTTATCGCCAGATTGACAATATAGCTTTTTAGCCACACTATTTGCATACCGGGAGACACTTTGTGACTGATGGTGTGACGACTCGAGGTACTAGGTGCCCAGTGCCAGTATATCCGTTTATCCAGTCTAGTCAGTATAAAGGCTACACGGGCAGTAATTCAAGTACTATTAAATTCAAATAGCTAAATCCAGTCTACAGACATACAACACTACCAAAAAAATGAGCAAATATTGAAATGTTAGCAAATAAAAGTAGAATCAGCAACTGCAAAGTATATCGATCTTATAAATTCGTAAACACGATATTTACTTTATTTTAGCATATATTTCTTTATATTTGGCACCACTAAGCAAAATTGCTTAGTGCGTTGCTTTTGTAACGCGTAGGTATCGAAGACACAGCTGGGGAGCCCAGCAGACCTACGACCGGGTGAGACATCAGATCTGCACAGGAGTCCAGAGTCATCTGCACTGCATTGCATACATGGTAGGACTTAGGATATCTTGTATTTTGTACTTTTGTTGTATTTTTGAAATTCGGCCTTGTATTTTGTAATATTATGAAAGCCCTAAGATTTGTAATATCTCGTACATATTAAATAACATGGAGATTTTCTGGATATATTTAAATTATTATGGACTATATTATGGAACTGTTTAATGACTGTAAAAGTTTATTGACTTTACTGAGAAATAGAGACCGTGAAATATTTGAGATTTTGATATTATCATATTGAACTGTTTTCAACAAGTTTGGAAGGACAGTTTGTCCGAAATACAGACGGCACCTTGCCAAATTTTTATTACCAATCTTGAAACACTAATTTTATCAAAGTGTGAAAATAGTATCAACATGATATGAATATTACATAAAAGACTTCTTAAAATCAAATTGAGCTCAGGAGATGAAATAATCACATACTAGGTGTTCCGGCACGCCATATAGCACGCCTTGCTCGGCTATACTGTAGACGGGTGAGGGGTGTTACATTTAGTGGTATCAGAGCATGGTTTAGGCGTTTCTGGACCTAGATAGATTGCATATCATGCATTGCATTGTAAGTGTTAAGATGACTCTAATGTAGATCTTTTGATTTGTTATTTTGGTCAAAATATGGACTCCACATCACAGAGAGCGGTCGATGAGGAAGTGGAAAGTCATGCTCCATCTATGACTGAACCAGGAGACAGGAGAGAACCTGCTCCACCCGTACCAAATGCACCTGCCACATTTTAGCAAATGGCTGAGTTCTTTAGATAGATGGCAGGAGTTATGCCACCACCACCACCTCCACATCAAAAATCTCGTATGGAGAGACTCAGGAAGTTTGGAGCAGTGGATTTTCTGGGCAAAAGGGAAGATGATTCTGTCACAGCTAAAAACTAGTTGGACAGAACTAGAAGAGTCTTGAAACAACTTCATTGTACTATAGAGCAGAATTTGGAAGCTGCTATATCACTACTACAAGATGATGCATACCAGTGGTGGGATACAGTAACTAGTGAGGTGCCACCAGAACAGATAATGTCACACCTTACTCCTCTGTAGGGCATAACATGATCCCGTAGAATACTTAATGAACTACCAAACTTCACCTACCGACAACTCATTAAGTACCCTACAAGAGATTTTAAAACAATTTTCTTACATTTTGGAAGTGGTGAGCATTTTGGTAGAAATTAAAAACCATTTATTCAAGTTTAAATACTAGTAAAAATTATTGTCCATTTAAATTTTGCCGCAAATTTTATAAAAATTTTGACAGAGTTCCCTCTGTATTTTGAGAAACCAGTTCTTCAAATACCTGTAAAAAGCACTTCCAAAAGTTTTCCACAACTCCCAATCTCCAATAAAACTCAAATCAACCCAATTCAAATCACTTCAAAGCAATTTCCACAATTTAATCAAATTTGATCATCACAAAATTTTTAATACTTCATTAACAAGGCATAAAGCAGAAAATTCATATTTACAAATATTAAATTTACAGAAGCAAACCCAAAATAATATTATTACAATTTATTTACAACTGCTCAATTATATTGATACATACAAAAATTCCATATTTACAACAAAATTTTCTACAAGGGTATAAAATAATACCCGTACAAAAGCTTGATGTGATCTTCAACTCGATGTGTACTCACTCTGCTTTTTCCTTGCTCTTATCTGCAACAGCAAAATAAGCCATCGCTGAGTATAAAAATACTCAGGGGTGCACAATAAAAATTTAAAATGCCATAAATAATCATTCATTGTCAAACATACTTTAAATATTTCTCAATCACATTTCATAAATATCCAAGTTCATAATAACACCATTTTGTCAAATAATCTATTAAACACAGTTTAGTCAAACAATTTCATAAACACAGTGTTGCCAAGTTATACACAACTTAAGCCATGACACAAAATTTCCGATCAATGCCGCGTTGTACACCACGACAAAGCAATCTACAACCCCATTAATCGAAATCAATGAGGGAGGTGGCTAGCTAGCTAATGAGTACTCATCCAATCTACAACCTCAACTGGCAAGCCAGAGAGGGAGGAAAATAAACGATCTCAACCCCATAAATGGAGGAGGAATAATAAGTAATCACATGCTAAGTGTGAATCAAAAATTCGTTTCAAACATTTCATTCAAATATTGCATACAAAAATCAATCCATTTCCAAAGTTACAATTTGATCACAAGGTGGCAACACAAAAGTTCATAAATTCATAATGCGTAATAAATTAATTTTTCAAGGATAAAATGCTTAAATAGGGTTTATTGTGCACAAACCTCAAGCGAGTGGTCCCTTAGCCTCGACTCGTTTCCTCGGGTTCCTTCCCAATATTCTTTTCAACTGAAACACAAAATTTTACAATGTTTCAGTACTAGAACTTAACATAAATCCCAAAATAAATTTTAACTTCGCATTTACCTATTTCTAACGTGTTAAATTCGACGTTTTCGAAATTTTGTGTTTCGGGTTACTATTCACTGCACTATTTAAGTCAAATAATTGACTTTCTAAGGATTAATAGGTATAGGAACTCCAACTTCACCCACATACCACATTTTGTTCATTAAACTTGTTGGTTTTGGTCACTTTTTCAAAGCATAGGTCATTTTGGCAAAATTGCCAATTTTCGGTTTTGTGCTCCAAAGTTGCACTATTCCATTGGTCGATCTACTGTTGGAATTTGACAAAACTTCCTTCATAGAAAATGTTCCTTATTGTCTTAAGTGTATTCTCATTTTTGAATCACCTCAATCGGAGTTTTGTAGCTCATGTTATGGCCAAAATAAGTTTACTGTTCACGTGTATTGTTCATACTGAGATTTTGGTGCTGGCAGATTTTTGGTCCAACTTTGGTTAATAATTTGATCAAGTTAAGTTCATAATTTGGTCTCACTTTCTTCATATGAAATGTTGTACTATGTCTTAGGTTTCCATCAGTTCAAGAATCGCCTAAATCCGAGTTTTCTAGAGAGAGTTATAACCATCCAAACATTGCTGCTCAATGAAAAATCTGCAGAATCTCAGTACAGTAAATTTAACTTTGCTCAATGATTTGAATGAGTTAATGGCCTAATTTGGGTTGGTGTTCTTCATGAAAGTTTTATGTCTATATCATATCTAATTGCTGGTAATATTTCAGGTCAATTTGACCTACCTAGCTCGCGTTATGACCAAATGAACAGTTACTGTTCATTTGGTCAGTTTGGTGCAGGGCAGCCTGCTATCAATTCACTTTGGTCAATTGTTTCACTAAGTTTTGGTCAGTTTTTGGTCATGGTTCCTTAATGAAAATTGTGCTCTTTTATGTCTATTTTCATCTCCAATTGGTGGCATATCAATTGGACTTGTAAAATTTGAGTTTTGGTCCTTCAAAGTGGGTTTGGTCATGTCACAAAGAAGATGACCATTGACCTACGAATTTAGCTAAATTTTCCACCATTCCCATACACTTTATTTGGTCCTAATTGATCATTATTTCATTTCAAAATAGGTCAAATATGCCATTTATGCATTTCCCAATTTTTGGTTCATAAACCCTTGCATTGAAACCCTAAACTCACTAACTCTTGCATTTAACCATAACTAGTGCACTTAACCTTAACCATTCAACTAATCAAAGCTTTTAAACTCCTTCTAATGCATCAATTTCATGTAATTCATACTCCTATCAAGCTGCCCAAATTTCAGTTTGGTCCCTCTCCCATATTTGTTTCATTTAAATCAAGTTCTAAGCTCACTTAATTACCTAAACATGCATTTAAATGGAAAAATAAAGAGTTTGATATGCTAACCTCACTTAAAGAAACCCTAACCTTTGCTCTTCTTTCTTCTTGAAATCTCCTTCTTAAGTAGTAATAACAAGCTTTAAAGAAGTCCTTATGAGAGTTATTATGGTTGGGTAAGGAAAATTTGAGCTTAATGTAAGCTTAAAGAGAAAGCTTCCATGGGGGATTTAAGGAAACAAGTGGGTGGCAAAGAGAGAGGGGAAGAAGGAGAAAATCCTAAATTTTTTTCTTTGTTTTTCCTTTACACGTTTTTGCTTTGGAAGACCATAAATATCAAATTTAATAAATATTTAACAAATTTGTTTATGACATCATTAGTGATGTCATCAACTTTGACTTTTCCAACCTCTTTCCTTTTCTTTTTTTTCCTATTTATTTTTCTATTGGTTCTTTAATTCTATTGTCGATTCCGAAATTTTCTTTTCTCCGATTTTATTTGACTGTTATGTCAGGAGTCAGCTCTCGGGGTCAATTGACCAAATTGCCCCTCGCCGGTTCATCCCGGTTTGCAAATAATCAAATATTTCTTCTGGCTCCCTGACCTAATTATTTGACTGACTTAACAGTTCTTTTTTCGTGATTTTCTCTTTTCCACTGTGTTTATAAGGGTCCTAAGGTCCGCACGGTCACTTTTTACGGTTCGAAATTTGAGTTTAAAACGACTTCGCAGTCATTCCCGAGGAGGTCACTCATCGCTGTGACTCTCGGTTCGTTTAATCTCTTATGTTCTGTTTTTCTTATTTATAGTCAACTAATTAAACATTACTAATTATTTGTGTTTATGGTTTCTCAAATTGTCTTAAGTGTGGCCCTAATCCCATTAATTGTCAGGACCGACACCAGTCACCGGAACAGTGAAATATACCAGGCTATGCAACGGGGGTGTTACAATTCTCCCCCCCTTAAATAAATTTCGTCTCGAAATTTTTACCTGGTATCAATCTCTGAACAGCTGTGGGTGTTGTCTCCTCATGTCCTCCTCTCGTTCCCAAGTAGCTTTTTGGCCCGAATGATGGTTCCACAGCACTTTTACCAATGGTATCTGCTTATTCCGTAGCTGCTTCACCTCATAAGCCAGAATCTTTATGGGTTCTTCTTCATATGTGAGGTCTGGATTCACTTCTATTTCTTCTACTGGTAGTACATGAGATGGGTCTGATCGATACCTCCTCAACATAGACACATGGAAGACATTATGTATCTTTTCCAACTCTGGAGGTAGTGCCAACCGATATGCCAAAGGACCTACTCTTTCCAGAACCTCATATGGCTTAATAAAACGAGGACTTAGTTTCCCCTTTCTGCCGAATCTTATAATCCTCTTCCAAGGAGAAACCTTGAGGAAAACTTTCTCACCCACTGCATACTCAATATCCCTTCTTTTCAAATCAACATAGGACTTTTGACGGTCTGATGCGCTTTAAGTCTCTGACACTGATTTTCTCTTCATCATTGAACAATTTCGGGTCCAATCATTTTTCTTTCACCCACGTCATCCCAACACAACGGGGTTCTACATTTCCTGCCATACAAAGCTTCATATGGAGGCATCCCAATGCTTGATTGGTAGCTGTTGTTATAAGCAAACTCAATCAAAGGCAAGTGTGTATCCCAACTACCCTCAAACTCAATCACACAAGCCCGTAGCATATCCTCCAAGATCTGAATTACCCTCTCAGACTGGCCATCTGTCTGTGGGTGGAATGCAAGATCTTGAAGTTCAATCTAGTTCCTAGGGCTCTCTCAAGACTACCCTAATCTAGAAGTGAACCTAGGATCTGCATCGACACGATGGATAATGGCACTCCATGCAATCTCACAATCTCATCGATGTATAACTTGGCCAATCTTTCTAAATCGTAGTCCATCCGATCGCGTAAAATGAGCAGATTTAGTCGATCACAATAATGACCCAAATCGCATCATGACTCTTCTCGTGTCCTCGGAAGTCCCATAACAAAATCCATCGTTATTCTCTCCCATTTCCACTGCATCGGTAGTGGATGTAACAACCCAATGGTACTTGATGCTCGCTTTACTTGCTGACAAGTTAGGCATTTGGATACAAATTCTGCCACATTCCTTTTCATACCCATCCACCAGTAATGCTCCTTTAGCCCTCTATACAGTTTTGTGCCACCAGGGTGCATGGCACAAGGAGACTCAGGTGCTTCCTTCAAAATGATCTTCCTCAATTCAACATCATTAGGAACACACATTACGCTCGATGTAGCAATAGACCATCATCTCCGATTGAGAATTCGGTTTCTTGCCCGCCGGACTTCTTCCATCGACCGATATTTTCGATCATTACGAGCACCATTACGACCGATCAATCAACACCGGCCGTACATGCCATGCAACCGCCGCTTGCCCATCATTAACCTCTAAGCGGCATGCAATGATCTTAACTCATGTACCAAAGACAAAGGAGTAACGTAGACTTGCCATAGTCTTGCGACTTAAGGCATCACCACAACATTAGCTTTCCACGGCCGATAGTCTATCAGACAATCATAGTCTTTTATCAATTCTAACCATCTCCTCTGTCTCAAATTCACCTCTTTCTAGGTGCCCAAATACTTCAAACTCTTCTGATCGGTGTAAATGTAACACTTCTCCCCATACAAATAATGTCTCCAGATCTTAAGAGCAAACACAATGGCTGCAAGCTCCAAATCATGCGTCGGATAATTCCTCTCATGCGGTTTTAGTGGCGTGATGCATAGGCAATAACATTTCGATCTTGCATCAACACACAACCTAATCCGTTGTGAGAAGCATTGTCAGAATCGTATATTCTTTACCCTGTAGGTAAAGTCGGATCGAGCCTCTCACAAACATCTTTTCAATTCATCAAAACTTTGGGCATTTGTCCGCCCACCGAAATTTCACATCCTTTCTAAGCGGCTTGGTCAATGGAGATGCCAACATGGAGAATCCTTCACAAATCGACGGTAGTATCCAAATAACCCTAAAATCGCGAATCTCTGTGACATTTCTGGGTGGCTTCCAAATAAGGACAGCTTCAATCTTGCTAGGATCTACCTTAATGCCCTCTTCTGATACTACATGCCCCAAAAAGGATATCTCATTCAGCCAAAATTCACATTTCGACAATTTGGCATATAGTTATTTCTCCTCAAAGTCTGTAGTACAATCCGCAGATGTATATCATGCTATTCTGCATTCCTCGAATAGAACAATATATCATCTATAAATAAAACAAAAAACTGGTCAAGGTATTGTCTGAAGATAGTGTTCATCAGATCCATAAAAGCAAATGAGATTGGTTAACCCGAATGGCATGACTAGGAATTCATAATGGCCATAGCGGGTTCTGAAGGCAGTTTTAGAAATACTCTGCTCTTGTACTTTTAGCTGATAATAACCTGATCTCAGGTCAATTTTAGAGAATACAACCGCACCCTCAAAAGATCAAACAAGTAATCAATATGGGGAAATGTATATCTGTTTTATTGTCACCTTATTCAACCGCCGATAGTCAATGCATAATGAGAGTGCCATCCTTCTTCTTTACAAATAATACTGGCGCTCCCCAAGGTGACACACTAGGGCGAATGAAGCCCTTATCAAGCAACTCTTGCAACTGCACTTTCAATTCTTTTAGTTCCGCTGGTGCCATTCTGTATGGCGTTATGGAGATTGGGTCCACACCAGGCATAACATCAATTTCAAACTGCACCTCTCTTTCTGGAGGTAATCCTGGCAATTCATCAGGAAACACATCCGAAAAGTCACATACCGTAGGGATGTCCCTTAGTGCTGGACTCCCCACTTGGGTGTCTATCACATGTGCTAAGTATGCTTCACGCCCCTTTCTGATCATTCTTCTGGCTAGTGCAGCCGAAATGATGTTTGATGGCAGTAAATGCCTCTCCCCGTGTATTACCACATCACCGTACAGAGGGAGACCAAAAGTGACTATCTTCAGTCTACAGTCAATCATGGCGTGATGCCTGGCTAACCAATCCATGCCCAAGATAATATCATAATCTCTGAAGGGCATTTCAATTAAATCAGACAAAAATGTGTGTCCTTGGATCACCAAAGGACAATCTCTATATAGCCTATTTACCCTGACCTCCTGGCCTAATGGACTAGTTACTAGCACATCATAGTCCATTGGTACACACTGAATAGCAGTAGAGCACATCACACTAGCACTAACATATGAATGTGTGGAGCCAGGATCAAATAAAACATACACATCTTGGTCAAGGATGGAGAAAATACCAGCCACAACGTCTGATGTTTCAACTTCCTCCCTCTGACGCATAGTATACACTATGACCGTGCGCCATCGGGTCTGGTTGGTTGACATGTTGCTCGACTTCCGTGGGTGTTACCAGACCCCTACCGCCTCTGCCTCTAGCGGTGATCGTGACCCTCAGGTGCGAGACTTGGGTTGATCCTTCAGATGTAGTGAAAGATCCAGACCGGCGCAGACTAGTGCAATCCATCGCGAAATGTCCGCTCCCTCCACAGTTAAAACATGCACCAGTAGCTTTGAAACAATCCCCACCATGAGTTCTACCACACGTTTCACACTACCGGACCGATAGAGATCCTCGAGAAGCTTGTTGGCCTACCGACTGCATCGAGGTGGTCTTTGGCCGTAAAATCGCCTCTGCCTCTACGGAGCTAGATCCCCAAACTGTTTCTCTTGCCGAACCACTCCGGATGCTTGTTCAAGAATCTTTTCGCTTTTCTTCTCTTGTGAACCCTTCTTTCGCCCCTTCTGATTCTATCCATTATAATTCCAAGGCTTGTGAGATCAATTCAGAAAATTCGATGTCCAAACCCACAACTTGCATTCTCAGACTCTGCCTTAGCCCGAACTCAAACCTCTTGCATCTGTCTCTGGGGGTGGAGACTAAGCTTCCAGCATAGTGGCTTAGCCTTGAAAAATCTCTTTCATATTCTGCTACAGTTCGGTTCCCTTGTTTCAAACTCAAGAATTCTTGCAACTTCATGTCCACATATGCATCGGGAACCCATTTCTGTCGGAACTCCCTCAAAAAGTCTGTCCATGTCAGCACAGGTGGCTCAACCAGGCTGTGGGGGATGGTCTTCCACCATTCAAACGCATCCCCTTGCAACAAGGAAACAGAATACTCAAACTTCAATTCTTCTGTACACTGTAGCTTCCTAAAAACTCGTTCCATTCTTTCCAACCACTGTTCTGCCTCCAGTGGATCCACAGTGCCTTTAAACTCAGTGGCCCCAAATTTCATCAATTTTTCATACTGCCGAGCTGAGGGCTGTGGTTGTGCTACAGGTACTGGCATCTGAGCTTGGGGTGGCACATTACCCGCCATTTGCTGAAAGAAGGCAGCCATCTGCTGCATAAATTGAGCAGGAAACTGCGGTGCTGGAGCAGGAGCTGGAGTGGCTGACCCACTCACATTCTGGAGTGCTGGGGCTTCCCCTTGAACCTCAGCCTCAACAGATTGTTCTTCGGAATGATCTCCTCCTTCCATTCCGTTTTTTACAAATTTTCTACTTCCTGAGATCAAACACAAGGAGGTTGACCTCCGTTAGTGCATATTCATGATGTAAATATGTCCTATGTATCAATTAAAGACACTTGAGCAGTTGTACTTATCAATAAAATGTTCATACACATAGTCAAAATTTGTTGAAAAACCATGCTCTGATACCACTAAAACATGTCACACCTTACTCCTCTGTAAGGCATAACATGATCCCGTAGAATACTTAATGAACTACCAAACTTCACCTACCGACAACTCATTAAGTACCCTACAAGGGATTTTAAAACAATTTTCTTACATTTTGGAAGTGGTGAGCATTTTGGTAGAAATTAAAAACCATTTATTCAAGTTTAAATACTAGTAAAAATTTTTGTCCATTTAAATTTTGCCGCAAATTTTATAAAAATTTTGACAGAGTTCCCTCTGTATTTTGAGAAACCAGTTCTTCAAATACCTGTAAAAAGCACTTCCAAAAGTTTTCCACAACTCCCAATCTCCAATAAAACTCAAATCAACCCAATTCAAATCACTTCAAAGCAATTTCCACAATTTAATCAAATTTGATCATCACAAAATTTTTAATACTTCATTAACAAGGCATAAAGCAGAAAATTCATATTTACAAATATTAAATTTATAGAAGCAAACCCAAAATAATATTATTACAATTTATTTACAACTGCTCAATTTTATTGATACATACAACATTTCCATATTTACATCAAAATTTTCTACAAGGGTATAAAATAATACCCGTACAAAAGCTTGATGTGATCTTCAACTCAGTAGCAACTCACTCTGCTGCTTTTTCCTTGGTCTTATCTGCGACAGCAAAATAAGCCATCACTGAGTATAAAAATACTCAGTGGCGCACAATAAAAATTTAAAATGCCATAAATAATCATTCATTGTCAAACATACTTTAAATATTTCTCAATCACATTTCATAAATATCCAAGTTCATAATAACACCATTTTGTCAAATAATCTATTAAACACAGTTTAGTCAAACAATTTCATAAACACAGTGTTGCCAAGTTATACACAACTTAAGCCATGACACAAAATTTCCGATCAATGCCGCGTTGTACACCACGACAAAGCAATCTACAACCCCATTAATCGAAATCAATGAGGGAGGTGGCTAGCTAGCTAATGAGTACTCATCCGATCTACAACCTCAACTGGCAAGCCAGAGAGGGAGGAAAATAAACGATCTCAACCCCATAAATGGAGGAGGAATAATAAGTAACTGTCATGCTAAGTGTGAATCAAAAATTCGTTTCAAACATTTCATTCAAATATTGCATACAAAAATCAATCCATTTCCAAAGTTACAATTTGATCACAAGGTGGCAACACAAAAGTTCATAAATTCATAATGCGTAATAAATCAAATTTTCAAGGATAAAATGCTTAAATAGGGTTTATTGTGCACAAACCTCAAGCGAGTGGTCCCTTAGCCTCGACTCGTTTCCTCGGGTTCCTTCCCGATATTCTTTTCAACTGAAACACAAAATTTTACAATGTTTCAGTACTATAACTTAACATAAATCCCAAAATAAATTTTAACTTCGCATTTACCTATTTCTAACGTGTTAAATTCGACGTTTTCGAAATTTTGTGTTTCGGGTTACTATTCACTGCACTATTTAAGTCAAATAATTGACTTTCTAAGGATTAATAGGTATGGAAACTCCAACTTCACCCACATACCACATTTTGTTCATTAAACTTGTTGGTTTTGGTCACTTTTTCAAAGCATAGGTCATTTTGGCAAAATTGCCAATTTTCGGTTTTGTGCTCCGAAGTTGCACTATTCCATTAGTCGATCTACTGTTGGAATTTGACAAAACTTTCTTCATAGAAAATGTTCCTTATTGTCTTAAGTGTATTCTCATTTTTGAATCACCTCAATCGGAGTTTTGTAGCTCAAGTTATGGCCAAAATAAGTTTACTGTTCACGTGTACTGTTCATACTGAGATTTTGGTGCTGGCAGATTTTTGGTCCAACTTTGGTTAATAATTTGATCAAGTTAAGTTCATAATTTGGTCTCACTTTCTTCATATGAAATGTTGTACTATGTTTTAGGTTTCCATCGGTTCTAGAATTGCCTAAATCCGAGTTTTCTAGAGAGAGTTATAACCATCCAAACATTGCTGCTCAATGAAAAATCTGCAGAATCTCAGTACAGTAAATTTAACTTTGCTCAATGATTTGAATGAGTTAATGGCCTAATTTGGGTTGGTGTTCTTCATGAAAGTTTTAGGTCTATAACATATCTAATTTCTGGTAAAATTTCAGGTCAATTTGACCTACTGAACTCGAGTTATGACCAAATGAACAGTTACTGTTCATTTGGTCAGTTTGGTGCAGGGCAGCCTGCTATCAATTCACTTTGGTCAATTGTTTCACTAAGTTTTGGTCAGTTTTTGGTCATGGTTCCTTAATGAAAATTGTGCTCTTTTATGTCTATTTTCATCTCCAATTTGTGGCATATCAATTGGACTTGTAAAATTTGAGTTTTGGTCCTTCAAAGTGGGTTTGGTCATGCTGCCAGCAGCATGACCATTGACCTACGAATTTAGCTAAATTTTCCACCATTCCCATACACTTTATTTGGTCCTAATTGATCATTATTTCATTTCACAATAGGTCAAATATGCCATTTATGCATTTCCCAATTTTTGGTTCATAAACCCTTGCATTGAAACCCTAAACTCACTAACTCTTGCATTTAACCATAATTAGTGCACTTAACCTTAACCATTCAACTAATCAAAGCTTTTAAACTCCTTCTAATGCGTCAATTTCATGTAATTCATATTCCTATCAAGCTGCCCAAATTTCAGTTTGTTCCCTCTCCCATATTTGTTTCATTTATATCAAGTTCTAAGCTCACTTAATTACCTAAACATGCATTTAAATGGAAAAATAAAGAGTTTGATATGCTAACCTCACTTAAAGCTTCAAAACCCTAACCTTTGCTCTTCTTTCTTCTTGAAATCTCCTTCTTAAGTAGTAATAACAAGCTTTAAAGAAGTCCTTATGAGAGTTATTATGGTTGGGTAAGGAAAATTTGAGCTTAATGTAAGCTTAAAGAGAATGCTTCCATGGGGGATTTAAGGAAACAAGTGGGTGGCAAAGAGAGAGGGGAAGAAGGAGAAAATCCTAAATTTTTTTCTTTGTTTTTCCTTTACACGTTTTTGCTTTGGAAGACCATAAATATCAAATTTAATAAATATTTAACAAATTTGTTTATGACATCATTAGTGATGTCATCAACTTTGACTTTTCCAACCTCTTTCCTTTTCTTTCTTTTTCTATTTATTTTTCTATTAGTTCTTTAATTCTATTGTCAATTCCGAAATTTTCTTTTCTCCAATTTTATTTGACAGTTATGTCAGGAGTCAGCTCTCGGGGTCAATTGACCAAATTGCCCCTCGCCGGTTCATCCCGGTTTGCAAATAATCCAATATTTCTTTCGGCTCCCTGACCTAATTATTTGACTGACTTAACAGTTCTTTTTCGTGATTTTCTCTTTTCCACTGTGTTCATAAGGGTCCTAAGGTCCGCAGCGTCACTTTTTACGGTTCGAAATTTGAGTTTAAAACGACTTCGCAGTCGTTCCCGAGGAGGTCACTCATCGCTGTGACTCTCGGTTCGTTTAATCTCTTATGTTCTATTTTTCTTATTTATAGTCAACTAATTAAACATTACTAATTATTTGTGTTTATGGCTTCTCAAATTGTCTTAAGTGTGGCCCTAATCCCATTAATTGTCCGGACCGACACCGGTCACCGGAACAGTGAAATATACCAGGCTATGCAACGGGGGTGTTACAGATAACTTGGGATTTCTTTCTCACTGAGTTCAGAAAGAAGTATGTGGGCAGTGTATACCTGGAAGAGAAGAGAAGGGAGTTTATTACCCTACACTAGAGACAGCTGACAGTGGCTAAATATGAAAAAGAATTTGTCAGACTGAGCCACTATGAGCGGGAAATAGTCCCTAATGAGGTAGAAAGATGTAAGAGATTTGAGGAAGGACTCAATGATAACATTAAAGTAATGATTACAGCTTTAGGGATTATAGAGTTTGCCAAATTAGTGGAAGCTGCACTGAAGGTTAAAAAAGTTAGAATGAATGAGCAGAACAGAAGGGACACAATGAGAAAAGAGGTCGTGGTCGACGGTACATCTTACGCCCCTAGTAAGAAATTCAGAGGTTTGCCTACTCGAGTTTCAAGAGAGCACCAAGTCGAGTCGATCCACGAGGCCCAAATCTCAGTTTGCACCAAGGAGAGGCCAGTCCACCCCTTCAATGGCTAGCTCTCCAGGGATAGGATTTAGGGGACCAGCCCCAACAGTATCTGTTGCTTGCCCACATTGCCAAAAATGGCATAAGGGCGAATGTTGGAGGATGATAGGTGCTTGTTTACGGTGTAGATCTACAGACCACCTAGTCCGAGGTTGTCCTCGTAGAACTGCTACATCCACTCTGGTATCAACTGATAGGCCTGCCCCTCCAACTCCAAGGGGTATAAGGCCGGGTATGGCTGAGGCAGCCGGTACTTCACAGAAACCTGTGTCAGAGTCTGTGGAGAGAGCAGAAGGCAGAAAACCAGTCAGAGCCTATGCTATAAGGGCACAGGAGGAACAAGATGCTCCAAATGTCATCAAGGGTATATTCCTCCTCTATAATACTTTTGTGCATGCATTAGTGAATCCTGGATCTACTCATTCATATATTTGTATCAAGCTACCAGTAGAAAAGGGAATTCCAGTAGAGGAAAATGACCAAGACATCCTGGTCACAAATCTGCTAGGCCATAGTGTGGTAGTAAACAAGGTGTATAAGGGCTGTCCATTTAAGATTCAAGGGAAAGAGTTCTCAGCAGACTTAATCGAACTGCCTTTCCATGAGTTTGATGTGATTTTGGGAATGGACTGGTTATCCCATCATCAGGCAATAGTAGATTGTAAATTGAAGAGAATCTCTCTGAAAACTACTGAGAACGAAGAAATAATAGTAGTGGGTGAAAGGACAGATTTCTTGTCCAATGTCATCTCAGCTACAGTTGCAAGGAGATGGTTGAGAAAAGGGTGTGAAGCCTATTTGGCACACGTGGTTGACACTAGGCAGGGTAAACTTAACTTGTCTGACATACCCACAGTAAGGGATTTCTCTGAGGTATTTCCTGAGGAATTGCCTGGTTTACCACCACAAAGGGAAGCTGAATTTGCTATTGAGATTATGCCGGGTACAGCTCCAATTTCAATTGCTCCATATAGGATGGCACCTACTGAATTGAAAGAGTTAAAAATCCAGCTGTAAGAATTACTAAACAAGGGGTTCATATGCCCCAGTGTGTCATCGTGGGGAGCTCTGGTACTGTTTGTTAACAAGAAAGATGGGACACTGAGGTTATGTGCCGACTACCGGCAGTTAAACTGTAACATCCTCACTTTAGCTAGTCCGTACAGTCTACTGTTCTAGTGACCAATGTCGGTCTGGACAGCTAGCACGTCCGGAAAAATATTTAAACTAAAGTGAAGAACCATAATTAACTCAAATATTAATAAGAAAAATTTAGGAAAAATTTTAGAAATAAAATACAACCAAGTTAAATGACCCGGTGCTTTAACGATGGGTAACCTAGTGAGAAGTTGCGGTTCCCGTAACAAGGAGCCCTAGACCAGGGGAAAAAATTATGAAATAATTTTTTGGACTCTAGAGAAGGGTCATTGAGGTTCTTATGGCATTAGAATGCCAAGGAAATGCTTAGAAAAATTTTTCAATCAGTACAGACAATTTTGGATCGTTAAGCCAAACGGAGGGCATTTTGGTCATTTCGTCTTCAGAGATGATTTTTGGCCAACTTGTCCAGTTAAATAAATAATTTATATAACATAAAATATGAACAAATGTTGTTAAAAATTTAATTGCAATTAAATAGACAATAAATGAAGAGAAAATGAAGGAAAATGGACTTATGACATCATAATGATGTCATTAAAGTTCTCCCAACCTATCCAATATGGACACATGGCATAAACTTATCTTAAAGAGACAAAATGGGCTGAAAATGAACAAAAAAATCAGATCTCTCTCTCTCCCTTTCTTCTTCCTTGCCGTGACCCTCCTCCATAACCACCATTTTCAAGCTTTTTCAAAGCTTCATTTTACTAACTTCTACCCAATAAAACCCTAACCTAGCAACACAAAAAAGTGTTCTTGCATCTTAGTGATTCTTTTGAGAGCAAAAAAAAAAAAAAGGAAAAGAAGAACTCTAGCATGTGGGAAACTTCACTCCATAGAGGTTAGTGACCTAACCTTAGTTTTTTCCTTAAATTCATGTTAAGGACTATGTATAGGTGCAAATTACAAAGAAAATTTGTTGAATATCATTTGTATGCCAACCCATAAATTTCGGCAGCCTTGATTGGGTATGATTGTGATGAGTTTGATGGAGCTAACATGCTAGTATGGCTGCCCTTAAATTGTATATCTCAAGTGGAGTGTTGAAATGCAATAATAATGCATGATTTGTAATTGTTGAGTTAGGGTTTGGGGTGGAAAAATGAGACTTTGACCATGTGATGATGGAAGTAGGTTTTAATGGTCAATTAGTGACCATTTGGTTCTGTTTAAATAAAAAATGAAGTGAATGGTGTAGTGGGATTTGAGTTTGGTGTGGCTACCCTTGGTGACCGTCAGGACTGGTCATGAGTCCAGCAGGTTTGGGCAGCAATAACTTGAATTGTAGAGGTTTAATTGGTGCAAGGCCAATTGGATATGAAACTAGACACATAATGGCACAACTTTGGTGAAGAAATTATGCCCAGAAAACCAAATTTAGTGGACTAAAATGTTGCCCTAATCCAGGTGACCTGCATTCTGCCTGGCAAAATGACCAAACAAATAGTGTTTGGCCATTTGGCCATAACTCAGTGTACAAAAGTCCAATTGACCTGAAATTTTACCAAAAAAAAGCTGAGATATAGATCTACAACTTTCATGAAGAAACATAACCCAAATTATGACCAGAACATATTCAAAAAGTGAGTTGCAATCACTGTTCCTAACACTATAGATTTGGTCAGTCCAGAAATTCTGGAAAAATTTCAATCCGACTAGTTGTGGTTTTTGGGCCATAACTTAAGCTAAAAAACTCCAAAAGGAGTGATTCAAAAAATGAAATTCAACTAGAAAAAATAAGGAACAACTTTCATGTTGATCATTTTACCAAATTTCTAATACAAAAATGACCAATAGAATAGTAAATACAAAGCATGAAAACTAAAAATTCTGCCCAATTAACATTAAGCTTAGAAATGGCATTGGCAACCAATACCAACAAATTTTGAATGCAAAATGTGGTATGTTGGGAGTATTAAAACCAATGTACCTATTGTCTATGCAAAAGTTAACATTTTAGTTGACTAATGAAATGAATAGTAACATTTAAACTTGAAATTCAAAAATTGTGAAATTTAAAAGTGTAATATGCCCTAGTATACCTAACAAGATTGGCTTGGATAACTTGGCATGCCAATAGGGTTCTGTTAGTAGTACTGCATATGGCTTCATGCCATTCTGTGTTTCATGGCTTCCCATGCCATTCTATGACATAATAGCCTTTGGCTATGTTATTTGAGTTGATATACTTGGGTTTTAACCCTGACAATTATTACAGCTTATTAGCTGTTCTGTTACATACATTGTGACCGATGGTGTGATGGTTCGAGGTACTTAGTACCCAGTGCCAGTTTACCCGTTTATCCAGTCCAGTCGACTAATATAGGTTACTTAGGCAATGATAATAAATCTTACCAAATTTTAATTGAATAATGCTGTAAATAATATCAAAAATTAAGTCTACTAAAAAATGTAAACATACATTCTACATATTTTATTTTATTTTATTTTATATTGTCACCACTAAGTAGAATTGCTTAGCGCATCACTTTTGCCATGCGCAGGTACTGGGGACCTAGCTGGGGAGCCCAACAGACATCAGATAGGGTGAGCCTTCAGAGCTGCATCCGGAGTCCAGAGTCACCTCACCTCTACAGTGCATATGGTAGGACATTAGGATTTTGGATAGTATTTTGTATTTTGTATTAGTTTTGGGATTGTACTATAAACTCTTGAAATTATTGATGATGTAAATATATGAAATTTCATATTATTGAAATTTTCTGTATATTATGTTGAGAAATATTTATGAATGTGCTTCCAGTAATGAAGTGAAAAGAAAAATTTTTGAAAATAGTGTTGTGATTTGAGTTTGAGATTTTGAGATTAACTTGAATGTGAATGATGGAGTTTGGACTTGGAAATTATATTGAAAGTTTTTTTAAATAGGTTCAGAAGAACTGTTTTTCCAATTTACAGTCGGCACTCTGCTGAATTTTCTATAAAATTTGTGGAAAAAATTCAGATTTATCAAAAATTAAAAATAAATGAATAAAAGGGATAAATTGTAATTGAAACATGAATTGGTGCTCCGGCACACTGAGTGGCATATCTTGCTCGGCTACACTGTAGACGGGTAAGGGGTGTCACATTTACTGGTATCAGAGCATTGATTTAGGCGTTTTTGGGCCTAGATAGAGTGCATACCATTGCATTGCATTTGTAAGTGTTGAGGTAACACTGATGCAGATCTGTTTGTTTTCTTATCTTGAATAGGATATGGATCCTGCTTCGCAAAGAGCAGTTGACAAAGAGGTGGAGAGTCGTGCTCTACCAAGGGCTGAATCTGGGGCCAAGGGAGAATCTGCTCCACCAGCAGCTGAGGCACCTGCCCAACCTCAATTTACTCTATTTCAGCAAATGACTGAATTCTACCGACAAATGATGGGGGCAATTCCACCACCACAACCACAGCCACAACCTCCACCGGCACCGCAGAAGTCCCATATGGAGAAACTGCGAAAGCATGGGGCTGTAGACTTCTTTGGGAAGTGGGAGGATGATCCCATGGCCGTAAAAAACTGGTTGGATAGAACCATCAGAGTGCTGAAACAGCTAAACTGCACCCCTGAGAAGAACCTAGAGGGTGTTGTGTCCCTACTTCAGGATGATGCATATCAGTGGTGGGACACAGTAACCAGTGAGGTGCAGCCAGAACGGATTACCTGGGAATTCTTCCTTATAGAATTCAGGAAGAAATATGTGAGCAAAGTGTATTTAGAAGAACGAAAAAGAGAATTAATCAGTTTGAGATAGAGGCAATTGTCAGTGGTAGAATATGAGCGTGAGTTTGTCAGACTGAGCCGATATGGGAGGGAGATAGTCCTTACAGAGGCAGAGAGGTGCAAAAGGTTTGAAGAAGGGCTCAATGACAACATCAAAGTCATGATGACAGCATTGGAGATCACAGATTTTGCTAAACTAGTAGATGCTGCATCAAAAGTGGAAAGGGTTAGAATCAATGAACAAAATGGAAGGGAAAGACAGCAGAAGAGGGGTCCGGGTCAGTCTAGTGCATTTTCTGCTCCCTGTAAGAAGAGTAAAGGTCCTCCTGCTCAGAGTTCAGGACCACAACAGGGTCAGGGTCAGTCTCAGGGGCCCAGACCACAGTTCACACCTAGGAGAGGCCAGTCCACACCATCAGTGGGCATCTCTCCAGGGACGGTGTTTAGGGGACCAGCCCCAGTATCTTCTGCTTATCAGTACTGTCAGAAAGTGGCATAAGGGGGACTATTGGAGAGTGACCGGTGCATGCTTGCGGTGTGGATCTACAGAACATCAGATCATGAATTGTCCTAAGAGGACTACTACAGTTGCTCTAACACAAACTGACAGACTTGCTCCTGTACCACAAAGGAGTAGGAAGCCCGGTAAACTTGAGGCAGCTGGTCCATCACTAGCCAGGGCCTATGCCATCAGAGCTCAGGAGGAGCAAGATGCCCCGAATGTCATCAGGGGTACGTTGTCCCTCTACAACATTACTGTGCATGCATTGGTGGATCCAGGATCCACTCATTCCTACATTTGCATCAAACTACCCATTGAGAGAGGAGTTCCAGTAGAGGAGAGTGATCAAGACATTCTTGTTACAAATCCATTAGGCCACATTGTGGTAGTGAATAAGGTGTATAAAGGTTGCCCGTTGAGGATTCAGGGGTATGAATTCTCGACAGACCTAATTGAATTGCCCTTCCACGAGTTTGACGTGATTTTGGGAATGGACTGGTTGTCACGTCATCAGGTAATAGTTGATTGCAAATTGAAGAGGATTTCTCTGAAAACTTATGAGGGTAATGAGATCACTGTTGTGGGTGAAAGTGTAACACCCTATGTTCGGTAGTGCGTTCTACTGTTCCGGTGACCAGTGTTGTCCGGACAGCTAGAATTCCTAGAACTACACTTAGATATGAGTGAGGAGACATAAAATAATGAAATAAAGGAAAAGAAAATACAAGAAAAATAAAGGAAAAATAATAGCAATGAAATGTAACCAAGTTAAACTAGCCGAGAACCCTAGCGATGGGTGACCGCACCGGGAAGTCGCGGCGTGGACCGTTGACTAGCCCTAGACTGCGGGAAACCCTAGAAAATATTTTTAAAACTTAAATAAAGACCTATTGAAGTATAAATACCATTAGAAATATCAAAGAAAAATTAATTAATTAGTACAAAGAAAAGTGAGAAATCAAAAAAATGGATAAAACTCGGTGTTACCGAAAAATCGGGAATACAACCCGAACAGGGGCATTGTGGTGATTTAACACCCCGAGTTATCTTTTGACCTAAATTTCCATTAAAAATAAATAATATTACACTTGGAAAATGTCATGAAAAATTAAATTGGTGGTACATATTTTAAATAGCAAAAATTGGGAGTTAAATGTGAGAATTTGGAATGTTAGATTAGACAAATGTTAAATTAAAACATAGTGCTGCACTAACTCACCTAAGTGGACCACTACATCCTCATTTTGGACAGATTGTCATCTTCTTCAACCTTCCCAAAGAGCAGCCGAAACCAAGAAGAGAAAGGAACTTCCATTGCCGTCCACCTTGGAGCTCCATGCAAGCTTTATCCAACCATGGAAACCTCAAGCTCCCTTCACTAAAAGTTGTCCATACACCTTGGGCACTAGATAGGCAGCAAGAAGATCAAGTTTTGGTGAAGTTTTGAAGAGTTTCCAAAGTGGTAAGTAGGTATTTTTGATGCTTGCTTCATTAAAGTTTGTGTGGATGTTATGGGTACTTGAATTGTGGAAAGATTTTTGGAGTTTGATGTTTGAAGGGAGATGTATATTTTTGGCAGCCATGGAAACTCCTTAAGGGCAGTTTATCCTTATATGTAAATGGTAGATTAAAGTGTTGATGAAGTATTTATGTGTGTAGGAATAAGTTGGGTGATGGATATTAGATGTATATGAATGTATACTTGATTTTGGAAGCTTGGAAGTTAATTAGGAGAGATGTATGAATCGGCGATTTGAAGTGTGGACCATAAAAATGTTGTTTCATGGTTTGGTTTGTGGAATATTATTGTTGAATTATGGTGCTTGTTATGGTAGCTTGTTCATATGTATAAAGGTGTGAGTTTGGACATGTGAATGAGCTACGTTATATGGCTAAATTGTTTGTAATTTAGACTTGGTAAATTCTTGACTATAATTGTCAAACCTTACCCCTCTGTAAGGCATAACATGATCCCGTAGAATACCTAATGAACTACCGAACTTCACCTACCGATAACTCATTAGGTACCCTACAAGGGATTTTAAAACAATTTTCTTATTTTTGACAAGTGGTGAGCATTTTCTAGTAAGTACTTAAAACAATTAGTTAAAATTAAAACTAGTTAATATTTTTGGTCCATTTTAGTTTTTCGCAAATTCTATAAAAATTTTGACAGAGTTTCCTCTGTATTTTGAAAAAAACCGTTCTTCAAATCCTTGTAAAAAGCAATTTAAAAAATTTTTCTCAACCACTACTACAATTTCATACTCAATTCCAATCAATTTCTCAACACATTTATTAACTTTCAAATTTCAAATCTACTATCCAATGATCATCAAAATATTAGCAATCCATTTCGTTCAAATTAAATAAAATAGTTGTACTCATTTTTCATTAGAGACAAAATAATTTATATACATTCTTACAAAATTTACATCAAAAGAAATACAACTAAACTTTATTACCAACTTCATACAAATTTTTGCACAGCTGCTCAAGACCCATTTACATGTCCATATATTTATGTGCAATATATACATCAAAAGAAATATTTACAGTAGGGTATAAATTATACCCGAAGACTTCAAGCTGATGACTCCTCACACCTCAGCAGCTCAGTCTGCTGCTCCTCTAGTCTCTGTATCTACGACAGCAATAGAAGCTATCGCTGAGTACTAGGACTCAGTGGTGCACAACATACTAAAATAATCTTTATGCAAAATATAAATCACACTTATTCAAAAATTTGATTAACATGAGCATTAAACACAAAACATGAATTCTGAGGTTTTAATGCAAACCAAGTTCATTTCGAAGTATCAAAACATGTTTCATAAATCCCACAGTTAGATCATGCCATTCGAAACAAATAGAATCTCAATAGCCAAAGGCTAAAAAGAAATCACATCACAAGGCTAGCTAGCTCAAATATATGGATATCCATTCACATCCTCTTCTACTGGCACACCTCAACACTTCTCCAGAGAAGGAATCAAAATTCGAAACTAATTACCCCCACTAATCGTGCTAGTGAGGTGTTCAAATATATGGTTATGATACTGTGGTTTCAAAACTTATCTTAACAATAATTTGTTAAACATTGTCATTTCAAATATACACAATAACTTCCAACAATTTAAGTCAAAACATCATAACTAATGTCACAAATAAATTCTCAATAATTCAAAGCAAATGTAAAATACATATTTCATTCACTTTATCAACACATTTTAAAGCATAGTGATGTTGTGCACAAACCTCAAATGAGTCGCCTTTTGGCCTTAACTCGACTCCTCGGGTTCTGTCCCGGTATTCTTTTCCATTGAAACACACAATTTTATAGTGTTTCAGTACCATAATTTAACATAAATCCAAAAATAAATTTAACTTCACTTATACCTAGCTCTAACGTGCTAATTTCGACATTCTTGAAATTTTTGTGTTTCGGGTTACTATTCACTACACTATTGAAGTCAAATTGTTGACTTTTTAAGGCTTAATAGGTATGGAAACTCCAACTTCACCCACATACCACATTTTGGCCATTAAACTTGTTGGTTTTGGTCATTTTCTCAAAGCTTAAGTCATTTTGGCAAAATTGCCAATTTTCAGTTTTGGTGGTCCGAAGTTGCACTATTCCATTGGTCAATCTACTGTTGGAATTTTGCAAAACTTCCTTCATAGAAAATGTTCCTTATTGTCTTAAGTGTATTCTCATTTTTGGATCACCCCAATCGGAGTTTTGTAGCTCAAGTTATGGCCAAAATACATTACTATTCACGTTCACTGTTCATGCTGAGATTTTGGTTCTGGCAGATTTTTGGTCCAAATTTGTTCAGTAATTTGATCAAGTTAATTTCATAATTTAGTCTAACTTTCTTCATATTAAATTCTCTACTATATCTTAGGTTTCCATCGGTTTAAGAATCGCCTAAATCGGAGTTTTCTAGAGAGAGTTATAGCCATTGGAACTTTACTGCTCAATGGCAATTTTGCAGAATCGCAGGTACAGTAGCTCAAATTTGCTCAATCATTTGATTAGGTTAATGGCATAATTTTGGGTGGTGTTCTGCATGAAAGTTTTATATCTATATCTTATCTAATTACTGGTAAAATTTCAGGTCATTTTGACCTTCCTCGCTCGAGTTATGACCAAATGAACAGTTATTGTTCATTTGGTCGATTTAATGCGATGTGACTGCTCTCATTTCACTTTGGTCAATTGGTTCACCAAGTTTTAGTCAGTTTTTGGCCATGGTTCCTTAATGAAAATTGTGCTATTTTATGTCTATTTTCATCTCCAATTGGTGGCATATCAATTGGGCTTGTAAAATTCCCGTTTTGATCCTTCAAAGTAGGTTTGGTCATGCTGCCAGCAGCATGACCATTTGACCTACGAATTTGGTTTTCATTCCAACAATTCCCACACATTTCTTTTGGTCATTATTGACCATTTTTCACCTCATAATAGACCAAAGTCATCATTTAAGCCTTTCTCCAAAATTTGGTTCACAAACCCTAGCATTCAAACCCTAACTCATACATTTCATGCAATTAACTACATCTAATGGTTTTAATGCTAATCAATCAACTAAGTAAGGTTCCTGAACTCATTCAAAACCCTCAAGCCATACAAAATCATACTCCCTCTAAGCTGGACAAAATTTCAGCAATGGTCCTTCCGCATATTTGTTTCATTTAATCAAGTTCTAAGCTCACTTAAATACCTAAACATGCATTTGAAGTAGAAAATTGAAAGTTAGCACACTAACCTTTCTTAAATCCTCCAAACCCTATCTTTAACTCCTCTTTCTTCTTGTAATCCTTGTGCTTAAGTTGAGATTGCAAGTTCTAACAAGGTTTTTAGGGGATTTATGAAGATTAAGTGGAGCAAATTAAGCTTAAGTGTAAGCTTAATGGAAGAAACTTTCATGGAGAAAAGAGGGAGAAGGTGGGGCGGCACAACAAGGAAGAAGGAAGCTAAAATAATTTTTGTTTTTCTTTTATTTTCTTTAATCTTATCCCTTTTGAAGACCAAAAATCCCAAATTAATAAACTAAGTTAATTAATCTTTTATGACATCATTCATGATGTCATCACCTTGACTTTTCTAACTTCTTTCTTTCTTTTTTTTTCTATTTATTTTTTTCTATTAGTTCTTTAATTTAATTCTTGATTCTGAAATTTTCTTTTCTCCATTTTTATTTGTGATTAGGTCGAGTCGACTCTGGTCAATTGACCAAATTGTCCCTCGCCGGTTCATCCCGGTTTGTAAATAATTCCATATTTCTTTCGGTTCCCTGACCTAATTATTTGACTGATTTAACAGTTCTTTTTCGTGATTTTCTCTTTTCCACTGTGTCCATAAGGGTCTTAAGGACCACAACGTCACTTTTTACGGTTCGAAATTTGAGTTTAAAATGACTTCGCAGTCGTTCCCGAGGAGGTCACTCATCGCTGTGACTCTCGGCTCGTTTAACTTCTTATATTCTGTTTTTCTTATTTATAGTTAACTAATTAAACATTACTAATTATTTGTGTTTATGGCTTCTCAAGTTGTCTTAAGTGTGGCTCTAATCTCCTTAATTGTCCAGACCGACACCGGTCACCGGAACAGTGAAATCTACCAGGCTATGCAAACGGGGGTGTTACAATAATGTGCATATGGAGTGTGGTTATAAGCTGCCAAAATGACCAACAATGTGAAGTAAAATGTGTTTAGGTTATGGTACAAACCAGAATTGGCATGAATGTGTAACTTGGTAATGTTAAATGTGTCCTTTGATGAGTAATGAACAAAATGCAATAGGGCAGTTTATATTTTGGGCTTAGAACCTTAAGTGTAGGCCTCCAATTAGTATGAGACCAATTGGAGGTGAAACTAGGCACAAAAAGTGCCAACTTTCATGAAGGAAGCTTACCAAAATTCTGCTTGGAAGGTAATTTGAAAAATGACCAAATCCGGATTAGTGCATTTAAGGCCTGAAAATTGACCATTTGGGCAGCAGTTAGTGTTTTGGCCATAACTCACTCAAAAAAAGTTCCAATTGACCTGAAATTTTTGTCATGAATAGTTGAGACATATATCTACAATTCTTATGAAGACATCAAAGCCCAAAAATGACCATAAGCAAGTCAAATAGCTTGCACAAGTTCGGGTCCAAAAAATGGCCGAACCAAAAGTGACCTAAAATGACCTAAAGTGACCAATTTTGATGCATTTTGATAGCAATAGTAAAATGACCATAGCTTGGTCTAGTAAACTCAGAATGACCTGAAATTTTGCCCCGCGTGCAATAAGACATAGATCTACAAGTTTGTAGTTTTGACCGAAACCCAAAAACTAAGGGAACTAGGTCATCCGGCTAGGTCAAATTAGTATACCGGAATCCGACAAATTACAATAAAACGCAATATTCATGGAAATGAATTTGGTAACATGTACCAATACCAAAAGGCTACAAATGTGACATATTGGTGACATTAAAACCTAATTCACCTAGACTACATCGAGGGTCAACATCTTAGGTTGACTAAGGAAATAATAGAATTCAATGAATTAATATTAAGCATTATCGTTAGAGACAATTTAAATGAGTACTGAAACACTTCAAATTGTGTTTCTCTGTTAGCAAAGACTTAGAGAAGGGGAAGGAAACACTGAGTCAGAGCCAAGAGACAATTATCAGAGGTTTGTGCACAACAATTATTTCTTTTGTATTTTTCAATTGAAATAAATTATGACTATTTGTATATTATTGTTTTAAATTGTGGAAATGTGTTTGAATGGATACTTATTGCTTGAAAAGCATTGTAAATGGTTTGAAACTGTGAAAAATTTTTTGAATGATATTTGATGGATACTTATTGATTGAAAAGCATTGTAAATGGTTTGAAATCACAACTATCATGTATATTGATTGAATTCCTTGCTAGCTTGTCTAGTGGGATGAATTGAATTCCCTCTCTCGCTGAAGTGTTGAGGTGTGTGCCTGTTGAGGATGAATAGAATGAGTACTCATATTATTGCTAGCTAGCTATGTTATTCCTCGTTAGCCATCAGCTTTTGGAACGAATTGAATTCCTCATTAGCCATCGGCTTTTGGGATGAATTGAACTTTGGAACATGATTAAGCTGTGTGTGATTTATTAATATGTATTGTTAGATTGTAAAATGGAGTTTAAATTCTTATTGACATTCACTGTCTTTTGAATTTAACCATGTTTTGATTATTGAGATTTATTGTGAGATTGTGAAATGGAGTTTAAATTCTTATTGGCATTCACTGTCTTTTGAATTTAACTATGTTTTGATTATTGATATTTATTGTGATATTGTGAAATGGAGTTTAAATTCTTTATGACATTCATTGTCTTTGAATTTAACTATGGTTTTAAGTATCCACTATTTATATGACTTATGATTTGTGATTTAAAATTGTATTTGGTTAATGTTGTGCACCACTGAGACATTGTCTTAGCAATAGCTTTTTATTCTTTATCGCAGTAGACAGATGTGAGACTAGGCTGCTAGTACTTCAGTGAGAGATCATCGGGTATATTGAGTATACCATATTTTGCATTTTGTATTGTAATGTATGTTCACTGTATGTATATAGTGTTCTTGGTTTTGAGCAGTTGTAAATTAAAATTGTACATTGAAGTTGTAAAACAAATTGTGAATTATTTTGGCTTGTAAAATTTGTACTATATTTCTTTTATCTCAGCCTTTGGAAATATTGAAAAATTATTATGGATTTGAGTTGAGAAACAGATTATGTTGATTAAATGCTGGAGTTTGAGATTGAGAAATATATTTGAAGTGCTTTTTACAGGTTTTCTGAAGAACTGTTTTATTCAAAATATAGATGGCACTTCGCCAAAATTTTTACAGAAATTACAAATAATTCAAATGTGTTAGCTGTTCACTTCAGTTCAAAAAAAAAAAAATTAATACCTGTAAATAGTGCTCACCACTGTAAAAAGAAGTAAGAAAAGTTTTAAAATCCCTTGTAGTGTATTTAATGGGTTATTAGTAGACGAAATTGGTAATTCATTAGGTATACTATGGGATCATGTTATGCCTTACAGAGGGGTAAGGTGTGACAGAAAGGACAGATTTCCTGTCTAATGTTATCTGAGCCACAGTTGCAAGAAGATTGATGAGAAAAGGCTGTGCAGCTTACCTAGCACATGTGGTTGATACTAGGCAGGCTAAGCCAAACCTGGGTGATATACCCACAGTAAGAGACTTCCCAGATGTATTTCCTGAAGAGTTGCCTGGTTTACCACTAGAAAGGGAAGTTGAGTTCGCTATTGAGGTAATGCCGGGTACAGCACCCATTTCTATTGCTCCTTATAGGATGGCACCCACTGAATTGAGGGAGTTGAAAATTCAGTTGCAGGAGTTACTCGATAAGGGGTTCATACGCCCCAGTGTGTCACCATGGGGAGCGCCGGTGCTGTTTGTGAAGAAGAAGGATGGAACTTTGAGATTGTGTATTGATTACTGGCAATTGAACAAGGTAACTGTGAAGAATAAATATCCATTACCCATAATTGATGATCTGTTTGATCAGTTGAAGGGAGCTGGTGTATTTTCAAAAATTGATCTCAGATCAGGGTATCATCAGTTGAGGGTAAAGGATGCAGATGTGTCAAAAACTGCATTCAGAACTTGGTATGGGCACTATGAATTTCTAGTGATGCCGTTTGGGTTAATAAATGCACCAGCAGCATTTATGGACCTTATGAACCGTATCTTTCATCCATATCTAGATTGGTTTGTAGTGGTCTTTATTGATGGTATTCTGGTGTTTTCCAAGGCCAGGGAAGAACATGAAGAACATTTGAGGAATGTTCTGCAAACCCTGCGAGAAAAGAAGCTATATGCTAAGTTGTCCAAATGTGACTTTTGGATAGTGAAATCTCCTTTATGGGACACATACTATCAGCTGAGGGGATTAGAGTGGATCCCAAAAAGATAGAAGCAGTGATGGAATGGAAGCCTCATAGAAATACAATTGAGGTCAAAAGTTTCTTGGGGCTAGCTGGATACTACAGAAGATTTGTGAAGGGGTTTTCTCTTATAGCTGCTCCAATGACCAAGTTGTTGCACAAGAATGTGAAATTTGGCTGGAACGACAAGTGCCAAGCCAATTTTGAGAGGCTAAAGGCTATGTTGATGGAAGCACAAGTGTTAACACAGCCAGTGTCGAGAAAAGACTTTGTGGTCTACAGTGATGCCTCTCATAATGGGCTAGGGTGTGTGTTGATGCAAGAGGGGAAAGTGGTCGCCTATACTTCTAGGCAGTTAAGGCCACATGAACAGAACTACCCTACTCATGATTTGGAGTTAGCAGCAATTATCTTCGCCCTGAAGATATGGAGGCATTATTTATATGGTGAAAAATGCTACATCTATATAGACCACAAGAGTCTAAAATATTTGCCAACCCAGAAGGAGCTCAATCTTAGACAGAGGCGATAGATTGAGTTCCTCAAGGTCTATGATTGTGTGACAGATTATCATCCTAGGAAGGCAAATGTGTTGCTGATGCTTTAAGTAGGAAGTCCATCACAGCTTTAAGATCACTAAATGCCTGTCTGTCCTTAGCTCAAGATGGAGCTATTTTGGCTGAGTTGCAAGTGAGGCCAAACCTTGCTACAGTAGATACAAGATGGGCAGAGGGCAGATGAAAAATTAATGGCCATTGTGGGTAAAATTCTAGAGGGAAAGGAAATTGAGTATGAGGTGAAAGCAGATGGGTGTCTGTACTACACAGGAAGAGTGTGTGTACCAGATGATGGGGAATTGAAGACTAGTATTCTGAAAGAAGCACACACT
Organism: Hevea brasiliensis; assembly: GCF_030052815.1. NCBI lineage: Eukaryota > Viridiplantae > Streptophyta > Magnoliopsida > Malpighiales > Euphorbiaceae > Hevea > Hevea brasiliensis. The sequence goes on along the minus strand of NC_079493.1, from coordinate 42,500,772 downwards.
AGTGTTTATGCTATGCACCCGGGAAGCATAAAAATGTATAATGATTTGAAGCCTCATTATTGGTGGCCTGGTATGAAGAGGGATATAGTTGACTATGTGACTAAGTGTTTGACATGTCAGTAAGTTAAAGCAGAACATCAAGTTCCATCAGGATTGCTACACCCTATAAGCATACCTGAATGGAAATGGGACCGGGTCACTATGGATTTTATTAGTGGTCTACCTCTCACCCAGAAGAAGCATAATGCAGTATGGGTGATAGTGGATAAATTGACGAAATCAACACATTTTCTGCCAGTTAGGACTGACTACTCACTGGAGAAGCTAGCAGAATTGTATATCAATGAGATAGTTAGACTGCATGGAATCCCACTTTCCATCATATCTGACCGAGACCCAAGGTTTACATCGAGATTCTGAAAAAAGTTGCAAGAAGCCTTGGGCACACAACTCCGTTTTAGTAGGCTTTTCATCTCCAGACGGATGGACAGTTAGAACGAGTAATCTAGGTAAACTTAAGAACTAATTGAATTTTCGCAATTAATAAATTAAAATGATAGTAACAATGTGAATTATGTGATAGATCCTGGAGGATATGCTAAGGAGTTGTGTCATTGTGTTTGAGGGGAGTTGGGATAGATACCTCCCACTGGCCAAATTCGCATATAACAATAGCTACCAAGCTAGCATTCAAATAACTCCATATGAAGCATTGTATGGGAGGAAATGTAGAACGCCGGTGTGTTAGACTGAATTGGGCAAAGATAAGCTAGTAGGACCAGACCTGGTGAAACAGACTGAGGAGAAAGTGAAGATAATTAAAGCTAACCTGAAGGTTGCCTCAGATAGACAGAAATCTTATGCCGACATGAAGAGAAAAGAGATAGAGTATGCAGTTGGCGATAAAGTGTTTCTTAAAGTCTCACCGTGGAAGAAAGTACTGAGGTTTGGAAGGAAGGGTAAGTTAAGCCCTAAGTTCATTGGCCCATATGAAGTCATTAAACGTGTGGGACTAGTGGCCTATCGGCTAGCTTTACAACCAGAACTGGAAAAAATTCATAATGTGTTCCATGTTTCCATGCTGAGAAGATATCGCTCAGACCCTTCACATATCATTTCCACGGAAGAGATTGAGATCCAACCGGACTTGACATATACAGAAAAACCTGTACAGATCCTAGCTCGGGAAGTGAAGGAACTGAGAAATAAACAAACTCCACTGGTGAAAGTGCTTTGGAGGCACCACAACACTGAAGAGGCAACTTGGGAAAGTGAAGAGATGATGAGGAAACAGTTCCCCCAACTGTTTGCATCAGGTAAATTTCGAGGACAAAATTTTTTATTAGAGGGGAAGAGTTGTAACATCCTCACTTTAGCTAGTCCGTATAGTCTACTGTTCCAGTGACCAATGTCGATCTGGACAGCTAGAACGTTCGGAAAAATATTTAAACTAAAGTGAAGAACCATAATTAACTCAAATATTAATAAGAAAAATTTAGGAAAAATTTTAGAAATAAAATACAATCAAGTTAAATGAGTCAGTTCTCTAGCAATGGGTAACCTAGTGAGAAGTTGCGGTTCACGCAACTAAGAGCCCTAGACCAGGGGAAAAAATTATGAAATAATTTTTGGGACTCCAGAGAAGGGTCATTGAGGTTCTTATAGCATTAGAATGCCAAGAAAATGCTTAGAAAAATTTTTCAATTGGTATAGACAATTTTAGCCCGTTAAGCCAAACGGAGGGCATTTTGGTCATTTTGTCTTTAGAGATGATTTTTGGCCAACTTGTCCAGTTAAATAAATAATTTATATAACATAAAATATGAACAAATGTTGTTAAAAATTTAATTGCAATTAAATAGACAAGAAATGAAGGAAAATGGACTTATGACATCATAATGATGTCATTAAAGTTCTCCCAACCTATCCAATATGGACACATGGCATAAACTTATCTTAAAGAGACAAAATGGGCTGAAAATGAACAAAAAATCAGATCTCTCTCTCCCTTTCTTCTTCCTTACCGTGACCCTCCTCCATAACCACCATTTTCAACCTTTTTCAAAGCTTGATTTTACTAACTTCTACCCAATGAAACCCTAATCTAGCAACACAAAAAAGTGTTCTTGCATCTTGGTGATTCTTTTGGGAGCAAAAAAGAAAAAGGAAAACAAGAACTTTAGCAAGTGGGAAACTTCAGTCCATAGAGGTTAGTGACCTAACCTTAGTTTTTACCTTAAATTCATGTTAAGGACTATGTATAAGTGCAAATTACAAAGAAAATTTGTTGAATATCATTTGTATGCCAACCCATAAATTTTGGCAGCCTTGATTGGGTATGATTGTGATGAGTTTGATGGAGCTAACATGCTAGTATGGCTGCCCTTAAATTGTATATCTCAAGTGGAGTGTTGAAATGCAATAATAATGCATGATTTGTAATTGTTGAGTTAGGGTTTGGGGTGGAAAAATGAGACTTTGACCATGTGATGATGGAAGTAGGTTTTAATGGTCAATTAGTGACCATTTGGTTCTGTTTAAATAAAAAATGAAGTGAATGGTGTAGTGGGATTTGAGTTTGGTGTGGCTGCCTTTAGTGACTTGCAGGACTGGTCATGAGTCCAGAAGGTTTGGGTAGCAATAACTTGAATTGTAGAGGTTCAATTGGCACAAGGCCAATTGGACATGAAACTAGACACATAATGGCACAACTTTAGTGAAGAAACCATGCCCAGAAAACCAAATTTAGTTGACCAAAAGATTGCCCTAATCCGCATGACCTTCATTCTGCCTGGGCAAAATGACCAAATGAACAGTGTTTGGTCATTTGGCCATAACTCAGTGTAGAAAGGTCCAATTGACCTAAAATTTTACCAGCAACAAGTTGAGATATAGATCTACAACTTTCATGAAGAAATCTAACCCAAAGTGAGTTGCAGTCACTGTTCCTAACACTATAGATTTGGTCAGTCCAGAAATTCTGGAAAAATTTCAATCCGGCCAGTTGTGGTTTTTGGGCCATAACTTGAGCTACAAAACTCCAAATGGAGTGATTCAAAAAATGAAATTCAACTAGACAAAATAAGGAACAACTTTTATGTTGATCATTTTATCAAATTCCCACTACAAAATTGACCAATGGAACAGTAAAGACAAAGCATGAAAACTGAAAATTCTGCCCAATTAACATTAAGATTAGAAATGGTATTGGCAACCAATAACAACAAAATTTGAATGCAAAATGTGGTATGTTGGGAGTATTAAAACTAATGTACCTATTGTCTATGCAAAAGTCAACATCTTAGCTGACTAATGAAATGAATAGTAACATTCAAACTTGAAATTCAAAAATTGTGAAATTTAAAAGTGTAATATGCCCTAGTATACCTAAGAAGATTGGTTTGGATAGCTTGGCATGCCAATAGGGTTCTGTTAGCAGTACTGCATATGGCTTCATGCCATTCTGTGTTTCATGGCTTCCCATGCCATTCTGTGACATAATAGCCTTTGGCTATGTTATTTGAGTTGATATACTTGGGTTTTAAACCTAATAATTATTATAGCTTATTAGCTGTTCTGTTGCACACTGGGAGACACAATGTGACCGATGGTGTGATGGCCGAGGTACTTAGTAACCAGTGCCAGTTTACTCGTTTATCCAGTCCAGTCGACTAATATAGGTTACTCGGGCAATGATAATAAACCTTACCAAATTTTAATTGAATAATGCTGTAAATAATATTAGAAATTAAGTCTACTAAAAAATGTAAACATACATTCTGCATACTTTATTTTATTTTATTTTATTTTATATTGTCACCACTAAGCAGAATTGCTTAGCGCGTCGCTTTTACCACGCAGTCTTGGAGACCTATCCGGGAGCCGTAGAAATCAAGCGGTGAGCCTTGAGTCGCATCCGAGTCCAGAGTCACCTCACCTCTGCAGTGCATATGGTAGGACATTAGGATTTTGGGTAGTATTTTGTATTTTGTATTAGTTTTGGGATTGTACTATAAACTCTTGAAATTATTGATGATGTAAATATATGAAATTTCATATTATTGAAATTTTCTGTATATTATATTGAGAAATATTTATGAATGTGCTTCTAGTAATGAATTGAAAAGAAAAATTTCTGAAAATAGTGTTGTGATTTGAGTTTGAGATTGACTTGAATGTGAATAATGGAGTTTGGATTTGAAAATTATATTGGAAGTGTTTTTAAACAGGTTCAGAAGAATTGTTTTTCCAATTTACAGCTGGCACTCTGTCGGATTTTCTATAAAATTTGTGAAAAAAATTCAGATTTATCAAAAATTGAAAATAAATGAATAAAAATGGATAAATTGTAATTGAAACATGAATTGGTGCTCCGGCACACTGAGTGATATATCTTGCTCGGCTACACTGTAGACAGGTAAGGGGTGTCACATAAACCGAGTAACAGTGAAGAACAAGTATCTGTTGCCTAGAATTGACGATCTGTTTGATCAGTTGAAAGGAGCCAATGTGTTTTCTAAGATTGATCTCAAATCAAGGTATCATCAGCTAAGGGTTAAGGATGCAGATGTGCCTAAGACTGCATTTAGAACCCAGTATGGGCATTATGAATTCCTGGTGATGCCATTTGGGTGAACAAACGCTCCAACTGCATTCATGGACCTTATGAAGCGTATCTTCCCTCCATACTTAGATCGGTTCGTAGTGGTCTTCATTGATGACATCCTGGTGTATTCCAAGGATAAAGCAAAATATGATGAGCATTTGAGAATTGTTCTGCAGACTCTAAAGGAGAAGAAATTGTATGCCAAATTGTCCAAGTGTGAGTTCCGATTGAATGAGATTGCATTCCTTGGACATGTAGTATCAACTGAAGGGATTAGAGTGGATCCCAAGAAGATTGAAGTAGTGATGGAATGGAAGCCTCCCAGAAATACAACTGAGATCAGAAGTTTCTTGGGGTTAGCTGGATATTATAGATGATTTGTAAAGGGATTTTCCCTGATAGCTGCTCTAATGACCAAATTACTACACAAGAATACAAAATTTGACTGGAATGACAAGTGTCAAGCCAGTTTTGAGAGGCTGAAGGCTATGTTGACAGAGGCACCAGTGTTAACACAGCCAATGTCTAAAAAAGACTTTGTAGTCTACAGTGATGCCTCACACAATGGGTTAGGGTGTGTACTCATGCAAGAAGGGAAAGTGGTCGCATATACTTCCAGGCAGTTAAGGCCACATGAAAAGAATTACCCTACTCATGATTTAGAGTTAGCAGTAATTATCATTGCATTGAAGATATGGAGGCATTACTTGTATGGAGAAAAATGCAACATATACATAGACCATAAGAGTCTGAAGTATCTGCCAACCCAGAAGGAACTTAATTTGAGACAGAGGCGATAGATTGAATTCCTGAAAGATTATGATTGTGTTATTGACTACCACCCTGGGAAGGCAAATGTAGTCGCTGATGCTTTAAGCAGAAAATCTATTGTAGCATTAAGATCTCTGCATGCCCAACTGTCCTTAACTCATGATGGAGTTACTTTGGCTGAGTTGCAATTGAAGCCGAATCTGTTACAACAGATACAGGATGGGTAGAAGACAAATGAGAAATTAATGGCTGTTATGGGCAAAATCACTGAAGGAAAGGAAACTGAATATGAAGTGAAAGAAAATGGGTGCCTGTACTATAAAGAAAGAGTGTGTGTTCTAGATGATAAAGAATTGAAAACCAGTATTTTGAGAGAAGCACATAACAGTGTGTATGCTATGCACCTAGGAAGCACAAAAATGTACCATGACCTAAAACTCCGATACTGGTGGCCAGGTATGAAGAAAGACATAGTTGACTATGTAACTAGATGCTTGACATGTTAGCAAGTCAAAGCAGAACATCAAGTTCCATCAGGTTTGTTACAGCCCATAAACATACCTGAATGGAAATGGGACTGAGTCACTATGGACTTTGTCAGTGGTCTACCTCTCACTCAGAAGAAGCATGATGCAGTATGGGTGATTATGGATAGGTTGACCAAATCATCACATTTTCTGCCAGTCAGAACTGACTACTCACTGGAAAAGCTAGCAGAATTGAACATCAGTAAGATAGTTAGACTACATGGAATTCCACTTTCCATTATATCTGATAGAAACCCGAGGTTTACATCTAGATTTTGGAAGAAATTACAAGAGTCCTTGGGCACACAACTCCATTTTAGTACGACTTTTTATCCTCAGACGGATGGACAGTCAGAAAGAATAATCCAGGTAAATTTTCAAACTCATTGAGTTATTGCAAACAATAAACTGATAATAATGATAGTAATAACTGAATATGTGCGATAGTTCCTCGAGGATATGCTGAGAAGTTGTGTTATTGAGTTTGAGGGAAGTTGGGACAGATACCTTCCACTAGTAGAATTTGCATATAATAATAGCTATCAAGCTAGCATAAAAATGGCACCCTATGAAGCACTGTATGGGAGAAAATGCAGAACACCTGTATGTTGGACTGAATTGGGTGAAGATAAGCTAGTGGGGCCAGACCTGATAAAGCAGACAGAGGAAAAAGTGAAAATTGATAAAGGCCAATTTGAAAGTTGCCTCAGACCGACAAAAATCTTATGCTGACTTGAGGAGAAAGGACATTGAGTATGAAGTTGGTGAGAAGGTATTTCTCAAAGTATCACCGTGGAAGAAAGTGTTGAGATTCGGGAAAAAGAGAAAATTAAGCCCTAGGTTCATTGGCCCATATGAAGTTATTGAACGTGTGGGATCAGTAGCCTACAGATTAGCCTTACCAGCTGAGCTGGACAAGATACATAATGTGTTCCATGTCTCGATGCTCAGAAGATACAGATTAGATCCTTCACATGTCATCTTAGTAGAAGAGATTGTGGTACAACCTGACCTGATATTTGAAGAAGAACCAATTAAAATCTTGGCACGAGAGGTAAAAGAGCTCATAAACAAAATAATTCCACTAGTGAAAATCTTATGGAGACACCACAACACGGAAAAGGCAACATGGGAGAGCGAGGAGACAATGAGGCAACAGTTCCCTCAGCTCTTCACATCAGGTAAATTTCGAGGACGAAATTTTTATTTAGAGGGGAAGAGTCGTAACATCCCCACTGTATGTATTCTGTACGTTCTATTGCTCCAGTGGCCAAATAACAGTCCAGGCAAGTTAGGATGTCTGGAACTACACTTCAGTGATAGTGAAAAGACATATAATGATGAAATAAAAAAAAAATACAAGAAAAATCAAAGAAATATGAAAGAGAGAAAATGAAGCTAAGTTAAACGAGCCGGCACTGCAGCAATGGGTGACCGCACTAGGAAGGCCGTTGCCAACCTCAGGACTACGGGGAACCCTCAAAATTTAATTTTAAGACATAAATAAAGGTTTATTGAAATGTAATTAACACTAGAAATATCAAAGAAAAATTAATAAATTAGTACAAAGAAAAATAAAAATATCGAGAAACAGACAAAAATTGGTGTTATCGAAAAATCGGGAATATAACCCGAAGTGGAATATTTTGGTCATTTGACACCTAGAGTTGCCTTTTGACCTCAGTGTCCATTAAAAATAAATGATATTACACTTTATAAATTTCATGAAAAATTAAATTGTGATACAATATGTAAATAGTAAAAGAATGGAGCTAAATGAGCAAATAAGGAAACTTATAACTAATTAAACATTAAAATGAACTTAGTGCTCCACTAACTTGAATATTGGGACACTAAAATATGCTTTGGGAGAGCAGATTGCACTCGTTATCATCTTCATCTTCAACCTTTAAAGCTTTGGCCGAATTGAACATCCATGGAAGTCCATCATGGCCAAACTCCCTCCATCACCATGACCATTGATCAAGCCATCCTTTCCTCTTGATTCCTTCATTAAAGCTTGCCTACTTACCTTGGGGAAGATATTGGCATCAAGAAAAACAAGATTTGGTGAAGTTTTGATAAGCTTCAAAAGTGGTAAGTGTCCAAAACCTCTCCCTTGCTTTAGTAAACCTTGTGTTTAGGTTGAGGTAAGTATTTTGGTGAAGAGAAATGAAGAAAATCTTGAGAAATGAAATGGTCCATTTTTGGCAGCCATGAATATATCTTGTAGTTGAATTTTTCTTACCTCTAATGGATGGAAACTAAGGTTGAATAACTTAAATGGAGGAAGTAGTAAGTTAAAATCTAAGTATGTGCATGTAGTGCTTGAATTAAGGGTGTGTAATGGAACCTTAATGCTTTGGGCAAACTGCCATGTTTGGCAGCCCATTAAACCATGAATTTGTGTGTGAACATGTAGTTATTAATGAAATATGCTAATGTTAAATTGTGGGCAGCAAGTGTAAGTGATATTGAAGTATGATTATGTTGAAGTGTATGTGTAATATTGACATTGAGATATGTTGAATTTTAGTGGAAGTGAGTGTTGAACTTAATGGTGAATTGTGTGCATTGAGCACTTGAATATTCTTCCCAAAATTGTTGTTGGAATTGTGTAAAATATATATATATGGAAGTGTTATTGATTGAATATTGAAGTAATGAGGAGGAGAAGGAATATCAAATTGGAAGTATATGTGCTTTATGCAGGTTGTGTATTGAAGGCAGTACCTAAATTAGGCCAAAGTGCCAAACTGTGAACCCAATTGGTATGAGGCCATTGGGGGGGGGGGGGGTGAAACTAGACACCAAATAGGCCAACTTTCATGTAGAAATGTTGCCAAAATTCTGCCTAGAAACTGACCTTAAAAATGACCAAATCTGGAATAGCAACCTTGCAACCTAGATTTTTGACCATATGAACAGTAATCATTCAGATGACCATAACTCACTCAAAACATGTCCAATTGACCTGAAATTTTTACCATGGTCAGCTTAGACATAGAGCTACAATTCTTATGAGGACACTAAAGCCCAAAAATGACCAGAACCAAGTAAAATGGCTTGTACAAGTTCGGGTACAAAAACTGCCGAACCAAAAGTGACCTAAAATTAACCAAATTTTGCACTAAAGGTGCAATCTGTCCAGCTTTAGTAAATTGACCATATCTTGGTCTATACAACTCGGAATGACCTGAAATTTTGCCCCGTGTGCAATAAGACATAGAGCTACAATTTTTCTTCTTTGACCAGAAGCTAAAAATCAAGAGAAATAGGACTTTAAACTAGACCAATCTAGCACACCAAAAATTGAGAATTTGACATTTACATACAATGATGCTTGAAGCAATTTGGCAATGAATGCCAACTTGTAAAAATGGTAAATTGCACTATATTGGAAGCATATTGAATTACAATATGTGACATGTTGATGCTAGAAACAACTTATCCATAGTACCTAAAAAGGTCAACATATGCATTGACTTATGAATTACATAATAGCTAGAAAACTCTACAAAATTGATGAATTAAACAATTAATTTATAATGTGCCCTAGTTTGCCTCATTAACTAGTTTGGATAGGTTGGCATGCCAATAGGATTCTGACAGCTGTTCTGTAAATGGCTTTATACCATACTGTGTTTTTATGGCTTATTATGCTGCACTGTGACTTTAATAGCATACGGCTATACATATTGTGTATTTATTCTTGGCTTATCGCCAGATTGACTATATAGCTTTTTAGCCACACTATTTGCACACCGGGAGACACTTTGTGACCGATAGTGTGACGACCCGAGGTACTAGGTACCCGGTGCCAGTATATCCATTTATCCAGTCTGGTCAGTATATAGGCTACACGGGCAGTAATTCAAGTACTATTAAATTCAAATAGCTAAATCCAGTCTACTGACATACAACACTACTAAAAAAATTAGCAAATATTGAAATGTTAGCAAATAAAAGTAAAATCAGCAACTGTAAAGTATATCGATGTTATAAATTCCTAAACACGTTATTTACTTCTTTTTAGCGTATATTTCTTTATATTTGGTACCACTAAGCAAAATTGCTTAGCGCGTTGCTTTTGTAACGCGTAGGTATCGAAGACACAGCTGCACTGCATTGCATACATGGTAGGACTTAGGATATCTTGTATTTTGTACTTTTATTGTAATTTTGAAATTCGTCCTTGTATTTTGTAATATTATGAAAGCCCTAAAGTTTGAATATCTTGTACATGTTAAATAACATGGAAATTTTTTGGATATATTTAAATTATTATGGACTGTATTATGGAACTGTTTAATGACTGTAAAAGTCTATTGACTTTACTGAGAAATAGAGACTGTGAAATATTTGAGATTTTGATATTATCATATTGAACTGTGTTCAATAGGTTTGGAAAGACAGTTTGTTCGAAATACAGACGGCACCTTGCCAAATTTTTATTACGAATCTTGAAACACTGATTTTATCAAAGTATGAAAATAGTATCAGCATGATATGAATATTACATAAAAGACTTCTTAAAATCAAATTGAGCTCAGGAGATGAAATAATCACAGACTAGGTGTTCCGGCACACTGTGTAGCACGCCTTGCTCGGCTATACTGTAGATGGGTGAGGGGTGTTACATCAAAAGCTATAATTTGTTTAAAATCTCTTGTAGCATAATTAATGAGTTATCGTTTGGTGTAGTTCGGTAATTCATTAGGTATGCTACGAAAACATGTCATGCCTTATAAGGGAATAGGTGTGACATTTTTGAGTGGTATCAGAGCTTTGGTTTTCATACAAGTATTGAATTTGCATATTTGAAAATTTTTGATAAGTGCAAATGCTCAACTATCATTAATTGATATATATAGTGCATTACATCATAAATATGGACTAATGAGAGAAATCTCCTTGTGTTGGTTATCCAGGGAGTAGAATTCTTTGTGCTTTGGTATGGAAGAGGGGGATTACACAGTATAGCAATCCATAGCAAATGAGGTACAGGGGGAGGCCCCAACTCCTCAGGATGCCAGTGGGTCAGCTGCACCTGTCTCGCTCATGCAGTTTCCTACTCAGTTAGCTCAGTAGATGGCTGCACTATTTCAGTAAATGGCTGGCAATATACCAGTTTAAGCTCCAGTACAAGTACCTCCAGTGAAACCACCATCTCTAGCCAAATAGTATGAAAAGTTAATGCAGTATGGGGCAATAGAGTTTAAGGGTACAGTGGACCCATTAGAAGCAGAACAATGGCTTGAGAGAATGGAGAGAGTATTCAAGAAATTACACTGCACAAATGATATAATGTTCGAATACTCCATTTCTTTATTGCAAGGGGATGCTTATGAATGGTGAAAGACTATTCCCCACAGTCTGGTAGAGCCTGTAACACCCCTATGTTCGGTAGTGCATTCTACTGTTCCAGTGACCAGTGTTATTCGGACAGCTAGGATGCCTAGAACTACACTTAGATATGGGTGAAGAGACATAAAATAATGAAATACAAAAAAAAGAAAATACAAGAAAAAACAAAAAAAAAATAATAGCAATAAAATGAAACTAAGTTAAATGAGCCAGCACCGCAGCGATGGGTGACCGCACGGGGAAGTTACGGCGTAGGCAATACCCGACCCCAGGACTGCAGGGAACCCTCAGAATTTAGTTTCGAGACATAATTAAAGACTTATTAAATTATAAATGTCATTAGAAATGTCAAAGAAAAATTAATAAGTTAGTATAAACGAAAAATGAAAATTAAAGAAATCGGCGGTATAAGGAATAAATCGGTAGCACCGAAAAAGTCCGAATTTAACCCGAAGAGGGGCATTTTGATCAATTGACACTTAGAGTTGACTTTTGACCTAAATGTCCATAAAAAATAAATAGTATTAAAATTTGAAAATGCCATGACAAATTAGAAATCATATATATAGAATAATTAAGGAAAATTAAAGGGGTGTAATTGGAATTTATTAAAGTTAATTATTATAATGTTTAAAGTTAATTAGTGGAGCACTAAGTAGGATTTAATGGGATATAAAAAGGGCCATAATGGATAGATTTCTCCACTTAAAGTCATCTTCAACCTTTATTTCTTCTTCTTGCCGAATTGTTCCACTCCCATAAAACTCCATTGCCACACCTTGCATGGAGCTTCACTCTACCATGATCAAGCCCTAGTTCCTTCAAAAGTTCTTCACTAAACCTTGTCTACACACCTTGGGCAGTAATAAAGGAGCAAGAAAGATAAGTTTTGGTGAGGTTTTGAAGAAGTCAAAAAGAGATAAGTAGGTGTATTCAATTCTTGTTTCATTAAAAGTGTAACCGAGGTTGTGGGTAGTTAAATTATGGAAGAAATTTGAGGTTTAATAAATTATTGGTGATGGAGCATTTTGGCAGCCATGAAACCTCACCATGAACAGCTTGTCCTTGCATGTAAATGGTTGTTTGGATGTTGATTTAAATGTTTAATTGTATTGAAGTTGAATTCCATGTGTAAAGTTTGATTTGTAAGCTTGAAAAGTGAAAATGGAAGTTGATGGGTATGTGTAAACATGTGGCAGCCTCATGAAGAAGATTGAAGTGTTTAAGTTCATGAAATATTGTTGAATTATGTTGCTTATGGTGGCAGCATGTGTATGTGAATAATTGTTTGGGTTTGGACATGTAAATGGGGTATGTTCATGTGGTTAAATTGTGTAAATGGACTTTGGAAAATTCTGGGTTATAATGTGCATATTGAGAATGGTTACAAGCTGTCCAAAATGACCAAAATGTGTTGTAAAGTGTGTTAATGGTATGGTACAAACCAGAATTGGCATGAAAGGTAAACATGGTAAGTATTGGATGTGTAATTGGTAAGTGTTGAATAATGTGTAACAGGGTAGTGTACATTTTAACTTTGAAACTTAAGTGTGTGACTCCAATTGGTATGAGACCAATTGGAGGTGAAACTAGGCACAAAATGTGCCAACTTTCATGAAGGAAGCTTATCTAAATTCTGCCTAGAAGGTGACTTGAAAAATGACCAAATCCGGATTAGTGACTTGAAAGCCTGAAAATTGACTATTTGGGCAGCAGTTAGTTTTTTTACCATAACTCAATCAAAACAGTTCCAATTGACCTGAAATTTTTACCATGAATAGTTTAGACATAGATCTACATTTCTTATGAAGAAACCAAAGCCCAGAATGGCCAGAACCAAGACAAATAGCTTGTACAAGTTCAGGTACCAAAACTGGCCGAGCCAAAAGTGACCTAAAAATGACCTAAAGTTACCATTTTGGTGCATTCTGTCTAGCATTGGTAAATTGACCATAACTTGGTCTACACAACTCAGAATGAGCTGAAATTTTGCCCCGCATGTAATAAGACATAGACCTACAAGTTTGTAGCTTGGACCGAAACCCAAAAACCGAGGGAACTAGGTCGTCCGGCTAGGTCAATATATTACACCGAAATCTGGCAAATTGCAAGAAAATGCAAGATACTTAAAAGTGAATTTGGTAACATGTACCAACACTAAAAGGCTATAAAATGTGAAATATTGGTAACATTAAACATAATTCATCTAGAGTGCATCGAGGTTCAACATTTTAGGTTAACTAAGGAAAATAATAGAATTCAATAAATTAATTATTAAGCCTTATTGTTAGAGACAGTTTAGATGAGTACTGAAACACTTCAAATTGTGTGTTTCAGTTAGCAAAGACTCAGGGGAGGGGAAGGAAACACTGAGTCGGGACCAAGAGACATTTATCAGAGGTTTGTGCACAACTAGTTTTTAGCTGATTTTGTTCTGAATATTTCATATGATTAAATGACATATTTTTCTTATGTATTACGTTTAACAAGCATTGGATTTAATTCAATGATTATTGAAATTGTTATAGTATGTATGAATTTAGCTTTGTGAAATGGTATTTCCACAAGTATTAAGTATTGTTGTGAATTGAATAAATTATGTTTTGGAAAATTGTGATAGAACATGTTTTGAATTGTGATGGGCAATTTGCATGAAAAAATGCAAATTTATGATTTGAATTGTGATCAGCATAAAAATTATTGGATATTAGAATTGACTTTGAATCGAATTTTATTGTGATTTATGCTCACTAAAAGGATTGTGATATTGTTTTATATCTCACTGTAGATGCTTGACTAGGTTATTACCCGTCTCTCTCATTTGTTCAGAAGACAATGGAGTTAGTTGTGTTTTGATTACCATGGTATGTGCACAAGCTTAGATTCTCCTCTTATTAGAGGTTAGATCTAAGTTCTTATTTGTTATGGCCCTTTTGGAAGATTCATTATTGTGATGTGTGCTGTGCACGATGATGCGACCTCCCCGACCATAGGGCGTTAGAATCCGATTCGACCTCCCCGACCATAGGGAGTTAGAATCACCCCAAAGATGGCCCTTTCGGATTAGTCTTGCATAGTTAGTGAGATAAAGAATGGTTTTTGAGATAAAGAATGGTTTTTGAATAGTAAAGAATTGTGATTTCAATTATGATTTATGTATAATCGATTTTGTTGGAATTACCTTAAATGGTTAGTTATGATTTGATAAATTGAATTTTGTGATCAAAGTCATTTTGTACAAATGATTTATATTATTGGCAATGAATATTTTGAGTTTTGGAATTTGATGAGTATTCAGATTTCCAAATTATTTGCTGTAAATTTTGTCAATGTATATTGTACTATGTTTTAAATTATAGTTGTGCACCACTGAGTTCACCACTCAGCGATAGCTTTATATGCTATCGCAGGTGAAAAGAGCATAGAGCAATTGAGTAAGCTTCTTTGAAGACACATTCAGATCAGCTCCAGGTATATCGTAGGTATACCCATGTACATAGGTTTTGATGTATGCATGTAATGATATGTATGTAAATAATTTGAGCAGTTGTATAAAAACTCTTGTAAAATATTTTGGTATGTAATTAAATGTAAATTATTGTAAATGTAAATTATTGTAAATGTAAATTTGAGATTTCATTTACTTGAATAGTTTTGTAATATAAAATTTGAGCCTTATAATCAATGAAATGTTTCTTTATGATGAGATTGTTTTGAGAATGAATTGATTGTTTATTGAGATTTGAATTGTGAATTGAAATGAAGTTATTGGAGTTGTATTTGAGAAAACATATTGGAAGTATTTTCTTTTGCAGGATTAAAGAACTGTTTTCGCAAAATACAGCCAGCACTTTGTCGAAATTTTGAAAAAAAATTATAATACCAGATTTTAATCGATGATTTAAATTTCACGAAAATTGTTTTAAAATCCCTTGTAGTATATCTAATGGGTTATCGGTAAGCGAAGTACGGTAATTCATTAGGTGCACTACGGGATCATGTTACATCTTACGAGGGAGTAGGGTGTGACAGAGCCTCCAGTTCTGACTTGGGAAGATTTTATGAGGGAGTTTAGACAGAAGTATGTCCCCGATACCTATATGGATATGAAGCTACAAGAGTTTCTGAGTCTGAAGCTGGGTGATAGGACTATGGCAGAGTATGAGAGGGAGTTCTCTCGCATGAGTCACTATGCTGGGAGTTTACTCACCACTAGCAGAGATAGATGCAAGCACTTTGAAGCCGGATTGAGGCCTAGCTTATGAATGCAGGTGGTTGGGTTCTGACATAAGAACTTCTCAGAAATGATATCCAAAGCCCTAGAATTAGAAAGGATTGAGTTAGAAAGGGATGTTAGAAAGGGAACAAAAGAAAAAGACAATAGTGGGAAGACTTCTGGCTAAGCTTCTGGCAGCAGTTCGGGTAAGAGGAAGAGCTTTGGGAGACCGAGTAACAGAGAATCTAGTAGGGGAAGATTCTCAGGGCAGAGACCACCAAGATCTGGTCAGTAGACATCTAGGGGTTCCTTTCCTGTCTGTACCTATGAAACCTATGGCGGGACTCATGGAGGAGTATGTTGTAAGGCCATAGGAGCCGGTTACAACTGTGGTGGAAGGGGGCATTTTGCTAGAGATTGCACTAGTGCCCGCAGATCTGGGCCACCTACCATCACTGAGGGGTCTGTTCAAGGTTCTACTTCTAGAGGACAACATATAGTTAGTAGAGGCAGAGGCAGGGATAGAGGTAGCACTTCTAGTAGCCAGGGTACAGTGAGCCAACCAGAGCAGAGTGGTGCACCAGCCAGGGTGTACACCATGCGCCAGAGGGATGAAGCTGAGATATCAGATGTTGTGGCTGGTATTTTCTCCATCTTTGGTAGAGATGTATATGTGCTGTTTGACCCTAGTTTTACACATTTTTATGCTAGTGCTAGTATTGTATGCTCTATTGCTATTCCTTGTGTGAAATTGGATTATGATGTGCTAGTGACTTGACCTTTAGGACAAGAGGCAAGGGTGAACAAATTGTATGAAGATTGTCCTTTGGTGATCCAAGGATATACATTCTTGTCAGACTTAATTGAAATGCCCTTCAGAGATTATGATATCATCTTGGGCATGGATTGGTTAGCCAGGCATCATGCCATGATCGACTATAGATTGAAAATAGTCAATTTTGGTCTTCCCGAGTATGCAGACGTAGTGATACATGGGGAGATGCAGTTATTGCCATCCAACATCATTTTAACTGCACTTACTAGGATGATGATTAGGAAGGGATGCGAAGCTTATCTAGGTCATGTGATAGACACCCAGGTGGGGAGTCCAGATCTTAAAGATATTCCTACAGTATGGGATTTTTCGAATTTCTATCCGGAAGAGTTGTTGGGATTGCCTCCAGAAAGAGAGGTGCAGTTTGAAATAGAGACTATGCCTGTCTCCTACCATCAGGCTGTCCCAAATGCAGAATTTCATCCTTCAGCACCAATCCCTTCAGTTTACCCTACAACTAATCTTCCAACTAGGGGAATAGCTTATGCAGCAGGGGGAGAAAATAGAGAGAAAGAGAATGAGAAGTTGTCTGCTCTAGAGGAAAACTAAGAGCTATTGAAGGGTTAAATATGTATGGCTCAGTTGATATGTCTTCACTGAGATTTGTACCAGATGTAGTGGTACCACCAAAACTCAAAGTCCCGAAATTCGACAAGTACAGCAGAAACTCTGACCCTCACATCCACTTGGCCACCTATATAGCCAAGATGTCTGCTCTTACGAAAGATGATAGGCTCTTAGTACATTTCTTTCATAAAAGCCTCTCAGAAGCAGCCTTGCATTGGTGCATACAATTGGATAGGAGTAAATTACGCTCCTGAAAGGATTTGGCGGATACTTTCTTCAAATAATATAAATTCAATTATGATGTCGCCCTCACACGGAGAGACCTCCAAAACCTGGTGCAGAAAGAAAGGGAGAGCTTTAAGGAGTATGCCCAGAGATAGAGAGAGAAGGCAGCTGAGGTTTATCCTCTAGTGACAGATAATGAACTTTGCTCTTTGTTCATTGAGACCCTAAGAGCCTCGTATTTCAACTTGATGATTGGGAACACTTCCAATAGCTTCTCTGATATTATCTAGACGGGGGAAAAGATTGAAGTAAATCTTAGGTTGGGGAGATTACAAGAAGTAGTAAGGGAGAGTTCTTCGAAAAATACTACTAATTTTGGGAAAAAGAAGGAAGGGAATGTGCACTCCATTTCTAACTAGACTCACTTAGCACCACAAAATAATTTTTGCCCATACCCTTCGGCCAAAAGCCCAAGCCTGATAGTAGCAAACGTTCCTCCTTCATTCCCAAATTGTCCTCACCCATAATATCCTCCCCAAGTTGCTTACAATCCTAAACCACCTGACCAGCCTGCTCCATTCAGACTACCTGCTCCTCAACCTGGTCCAAGACCAATAAAGAATCCTGATCCCCCATTACCTCTACCACTCAGTGAAATCTACCGTTACCTGTTGGGTATCAATCAAATAGTGCCCATCCTACTAGACCCCGTCCAGCTGCTATATCCCAGGTGGTATAATGCCAGCGCTAGATGTGAATATCATGGCGAGGCTATGGGACATTTAACAAATAACTGTGGAGCACTTCGAGGAAGGGTATAATCCCTGATTAGGAATGGGTGGCTGAAGATTGAAGGGAATAGCTCTACTCTTAATGTCACTTTAAACCCATTACCCCATCATGATACGGGAAAAGGGAACGGTGTGAACATGGCAGAGGCCCTAGATGAGAACTCAATTATGGAAGTAAATCAGTTAATCTCGTACATTGATAAAATTCTCACAATGGCAGTACAAGAAGGGTAAATACACTCACGAGGACTTAACTTTAAAAATGATCGGCCAGGCCTAGGATGTCCTTATCATAGTGGAGTAGCCAATCATGAGTTGCAGAACTGTGATGAATTGAAGGAGAAAATCTAGAGAATGGTATCGCTTAGAATCTTGAGGTGTCAATTGAAGTCAAAAGAAGAAAAGGAAGTAAACATTGCCATATATGGTGAAGACATCTCAACATCTACTACAAAGATAGTTTTTCTGCACTTACCACTCCAACATCGCCAGCACCACCCCTGAAAGTCATACGAACCCCACCACAGTTGCCAATTACCAATACTCATGTTGTACCTTGGAATTATAATTTCTAAGTTTTTATGCAGAGTGCATCTAGTAACACTTCTACTCCTACCCTTAACCATGCCTACACTCAACCCATCACCACCCCTAAACCATGTTTCAACCCCCATGCTCACTTTAAAATGACCTATATGGGCCCCTCCAATGATACTGCTCTCCAATTCACACCAAAACCTGCCCTAACAAATGATTCACCCATACCATATCAAGAAGTAGAATTTATTACTAGAAGTGGGAGGTGTTACGGCATTTATGAAAAGAAAAATAAAGGGAAAATAGAGGCAGGAGAGTTGCCTGTAAATGGAGCAAAAGTGGAGAAAATAATAGAGAAAGGAGAATCTATTGAAAAGAAAGAGCAAGATGAACTGTTGTTGCAGGTCATGAAGCAGAGTGAGTATGACATGATTAAACAATTAAAAAAGACACCTGCTCGAATCTCCTTGCTGTCATTAATATTGAGCTCGAAAGTGCATTGCTATGCCTTACAGAGGGTTCTGGACCAGGCCTTTGTAACCCCCGATATCACACCAGGGCAATTTGAGAAGATAGTTGGACAAATTCAGGCATCCAATTTCATCACTTTCTCAGAAGACGAAATAGACCCAGCTGGTTTGAAGCATACCAAGCTCTACATTTAACAGTTAAGTGTAAAGGATGTATGGTCACTAAAGTCTTGATTGACAATGGCTCGACGCTCAATGTCATGCCTAACACAACCCTGGCAAGACTCCCAGTAGACCCATCTGGAATACGCTGAAGTGCCATGATTGTGAGAGCATTTGATGGTACGAAGAGAGATGTACTAGGAGACGTTGCCTTGCCACTTCAAATTAGGGCATGTACTTTCGATGTTACATTCTAGGTAATGGATATTATGCTATTAGGAAGGCCCTGGATCCATTCAGCAAATGCAGTACCCTCAACTTTGCACCAGAGGATCAAATATGTCATGAATGGCAAAATCATCATGGTGAGAGGAGAAGAAGCTATGCTAGTCACTAAGCCCCAGTCAGTTCCTTATGTGGAAGCAACTGAACAATCCCTAGAGAGTTCATTCCAAGCATTGGAATTGCAAGGGAACTGCCCTGGGAGATGGGGAAGCTACGGCCATGGTTGCAAAAGTGATGCTGAAAAATGGCTATGAAGAGGGCAAGGGATTAGGTGCTGCCCTGCAAGAAATTGTCGAACCCGTGTCGGCTACTCAGAGAAATGGTCACTCTGAGTTGGCTGTAACGCCCTCACTTTAGATAGTTCATACGTTCTACTGTTTCAATGACCAATGTCTGTCCGAATAGCCAGAATGTCTAGAACTATATCTAAACTAGAGTGAGGAGTCATAAATAATTAAATAATAATAAGAAAAATTAAGGAAAAATTTTAGAAATAAAATGCAATAAGGTTAAATGAGCCGGAGCTTTAACGATGGGTAACCCTAACGGGAAGCGACTGTGAAGACAGTTAGCAACCCTAGACCCGTGGGAAACCTAGTGAAATAATTTTTGGGACTTAAGTGAAGAATTATTGAGGTTTAGATAATAGAATGCAAGGAAATCAATGCCAATCGGTAAAGATAAACCATGACCCAATGAAGGGCATTTTGATCATTTCACTTAAAGTGTTGATTTTTGACCAAAATGTCACATAAACTAAATGAAATTAAATGTATTGATATGGATTTTAAATAATTGGAAAGGAATTATATATGAATGGAAAATGTGGATGGAAGAATGAAATTAAATTACAATTTTAAAAATGATTAACTGGAAATTAAATTACCTAATAAGACAAAAGCCATTTAACTTTAAATTAATATAAATATCTTATTAAAAAGAAAAGGAAACATAATTTCCTTTCTTCCTTATCTTCTTTGCCATCCCATACCCTCCCTTCTCTCTCAAAATTCCACCATTGAAGCTTGCTCCAAGCTTCCTTATCATCCATTCCTCCATGAAATTCCTTTAAAAGTGAGAAGAAAAGTT
The DNA here is from genome assembly GCF_030052815.1 of Hevea brasiliensis. Classification (NCBI taxonomy): domain Eukaryota; kingdom Viridiplantae; phylum Streptophyta; class Magnoliopsida; order Malpighiales; family Euphorbiaceae; genus Hevea; species Hevea brasiliensis. The sequence goes on along the minus strand of NC_079493.1, from coordinate 42,480,324 downwards.
GGAATTAAGGATTTAACACAAGGAAGTTAGCTATAAAACCAAGGAATTTGGAAGGAAAGGAAGAGGAAAAATTTGGTTAACAGTCCCAAAGAGATGAATCAAGTGCTTTGGGTTGATTGAAGTTGAATTTAAGTGGAAAAGCTCTTGAAAATCAAGGTTACTGCTATTAAATCTTTTAGATTTTGAAATTTTAGCCAATTGAGTTAGGGTTTTCAGAATTTGGGGATTTGTTAAATTGTTACTAAATTGATGTTGTGAGATCAAGTATGGATTATTTGAAGTGCCATGAATGTGAATTGAAGTTTGGAAGTTGGGTAGAATGGAAAATTGGGAGTGTTGTTTCATTACAGGAATTCTGGACCTATGAGTCAAGTGTGTTTAAATGACCAAAAGTAGAGCTATGTTGCTCCAATTGGCATGAGGCCATTTGGAGATAAAACAAAATTTTTCATGAAGAAACCATGTCCAGAAACCAAACCCAAAATGACCAAAAATTGGATTGAATCTGGGTAACCATATGCTGGATCTGGAAAAATGACCATATGAACAGTAAATGTTGAAATGGCTATAACTCACTCTAGGAAGGTCAGAATGACTTGATTTTTGAACCATTGGAAATCTTAGACATAGGAGAACATTTCTTATGAAGAACTTAGAACCTAGTTCTGACCCTAACCTAATCAAATTGCTAACCAAATTTAGCCCAATAAAACTACCAGAATCAAAACTGCTCGAAAAATCTTGGATATTGACCATCCAACCAGTTGTGGTAAAAATGCCATAACTTGCCATAACTTACTCTACAAAACTGAAAATGCAGTGAAACCAAAGCCAAAATTTTTATAAGACCTAGAACTATAATTTTGATGTTGTGACCAAAACCCAGAAATGTATCCAACTTAGGGAAATTGCTAGGAGAAGTCAGGACTTCCTAAACTGGAAATTTCTGCACTTAGACAAATTAACCATTTGACACCCGAATAATAATTGAGCCATAACTTTTAGTAGAAAACTCCAATTGAGATGAGCCAAATTGACTTGGAAACTTAAGAAATAGAAATACAATTTTGGTTTAGAAACCTCACTCAAATTTTGAGTGTGAGAACCCCAAATTTGGGTTGCAAAGACTGACCTGAACCTGAAATTCTGGATGTATAGGGTTTAGGGGTCCAGGTTAGTTAAATTGCCATAACTCCTCCTATATAGCTTAAAAATTAGTAATTTTGAACCAGTATGACTATGACACATAGGGGAACAAATCATATGATGGACATTAGGCCTAAATATGACTACAACATGTCCAGCCATCTGGACAACGTGAGAATTCAGAATCTGTCTGGTTCACTGACCAAGAACTAGTCTTAGTAAATTTACCATAACTAGAGCTATAGAACCCCAAATGAAATGATTCAAAATGATATGAAAAGCTAAGACAGAGACCTAAAACTTTGTTTTGGAGACCTAGACCCAATTCTAAGCCTAAGTGCTTGGAAATATATGACAAAGATGATAGAAAATTTTGATACCAGTAACTTATAGGGTTTAGCACCTTGGACAACCATTAATCAATTGATTATAACTAGAGTTATATAACTACAAATTGAATTATAAAAAAGGGAAATTAAAGTTAACACAGAAAGAAACAACTTCTATAGAGGAAGCATGGCCAAATGGATTATGCATCTTGGCCAAATAGTTAGAGGAAAATTAAGGCATAAATATGAAATTTATGAACATGGTTAGGAATAACTTAGAATATGAATGGTACCCACTTTAATGACTTAATGAATACCTAAATCATGTGAATGGGTAGTTGAAACTTGTATTCCCATCACAAATAGAACTCATAATATATTAGCAATATAGCTTAAAATATGAAAATTTTTTAACATAAAGGAAATGTTAAATGTGTAAATGAAGTGAACCCATACTTAGGACTTATGTTCCCATTGTAAATAGAATAATGAGGATACCTTGTATAATAAATAGTACAAGAGTGTAAATAATGAGAATTTCAAATACTTAGTATGTAAAACACTTTTTGCATTGTGAATAATAATTCATATAAGTATTGTAATGAATGAATACATCATAGAAATGTGTGAATGAGACATTTGTTCCCATCATGAGAGAAGGAAAAATGTTTTGAGTACAATGGTACATGAGAACCATTGTTTTGAATTGTGATCCATATGGATAATATAATGAATATATAAATTATGATAAATGCATAAATTATGTAAATAGTAGACTTGAAGATTTATGTTTCTATTATGAAAATGATTAAAATGCTAGAAATTATAATTAGAACATATAAGAAAATAATTAAATTTATGAACACTTAATGGTACTATGTACCCATGTATTGCCTAGACACGTGTGTTAGATTGGATAGATTGGCATGCTAATAGGGTATCATTTTAGTAGTACTGTGTAAGGCTTTATGCCTATATTTATGGCTTTATGCCCTCCTTCATGGCTTATATATTCGATTATCTGTTACCATGGCTTTTTAGCTATATTGATTGCATACGTGGTTGACATTCCGTATTTCACGTCCCATGGTATGAGGGGCCGAGACACCACGGTGTCCAGTGCCCAGTGACCCACTTATCCAGTTTAGTCAGCCTGTCATAAGTTACTTGAGCAGTGAAATAAATTAAAAATATTAGAAATTAAATAAACGAGTTGGAAAGACTTGAAAAGAATTAGTTAGAATTAAGAATATTAGTTATTATGAAATGATCTAAACTACATAAAAATTGTTAAGTAAAGTGATGAAAAATTAGTAAAAGTAGGTATAACTTAAATAAATATTACAAATGTACCTTCTATAACCATATGAATATAAACTTAGTATTTTTATTAATTTTTTATATTGTATATTATTGCTGTGAATTTAAGAACGAAACGCTTCCAAAAAGGAACAAATTAGAACAAAAGATAGTTAATACTAGAAATATCATATTAAATTAAATTAAATTCCTGAGTATTCAAATGATGCTTCATTTCTTTCTTTATTTATATATATTATTTTCTTGTTATATTATCGCAACACTAAGCAGAAATGCTTAGCGCAATGGATTATTTCCTTCGCGCAGGTACTAAAGCTAAAACACAGTGGACATTGGACTGGGATTTTTGGACTCCAGATCTGCAGAAGTGTTAGAAGTGTTCAAGGTTGTCACCTCCTTAACAATGCATGTAGATAGGGCTCACAAAAGTAATATTATGTATGTTGTGCATTATAATTAGTTATTATGTTGAAATGTAAATTATGGAATTGTAATTAATTTATATATCATGTAAATTGTGAATTTATATAATTAGTTTGTAAATTATGTAATTAATAGAAATTTGAGAATTTTGATATATGAATTGAGCATGAAAATGAGTTGTAATAATTAAATATGAAATGATTATGATGAGGATGGATGAGATTTTTATTGTAAAATATTATTGAAAATTTCAAGTAGGTAAATAGTGAAATGCGCCTACTAGAAATAAAATAGGAGAAACTCCGCTAGTTTCTCCTTGGAAAAATAATTGATATTAAAATATAATGAGAACAAATTATTAAAGGAATAAAGTAAGATAAGATAGGATGCTCCGGCACCGAGTGTGACATACCTTGCTCGGCTACACTGTAGACGGGTGAGGGGTGTCACATTGGCATATGACAAAGATGCCCTGATTAATGGAAGGTACTGGATGAGGAACATGCTCAGGGATCAGAGATTTAACAAATCACTCGGAATGAGGAAAAACGTTCTGAAAAGTGTAGATGTTTTTACCAAGCCAATCATTAAAAACTTAGAAAGAGAGGATGAAGAATCTCCCTCAGGGCTATCTATCAATGTCCTACACCTAGATCCCATGTCCGAAGAGCTGATCTTACCGACTGTAGAGGGGCAAGAGCTTGACAATTGGGAAGCCGAGAATATCCCTATGCTTTATTTCAAGTAAAGTATATTTTATTACCAACACTTGATTACTTCATCCATGGTGTCAAGTGTGATTCTGTAAATGGATCTTTTCTTATGATTAAACAATTAATAAATTAATAACGCACTTTCCCAAGCTCCGTGTCTAATATTTTCTTTTAAAAGTTCATTGTTAAAATTTAATCTTTAATATACTCCATTTTCATTTCTTCAAGACCATTGACCAACCTAGCCATAATAATCCAATCAACTCTGAAATCCCTTGTGTTAACTTTGAGAGTCCTATAATCTCCATTGACATAAATGGTTCTGAAGAAGAGCCTATGAAATAGTAAGGGGAATCGCCAGATGAACCCACTCAGGTACCCTGTAGAGATGAAATGAGTACCTTAAATTTGGGGATAGAGGAAAATAAAAGGAACTTAGAATAGTGAATAATGAAGAATTAGAAGACATGATTCAATTACTAAAAGAATTTATTGACATATTCGCTTGGGGTTACGATGATATGCCAGGACTGTATCCTCAAATAGTCATGCATAAAATTCTCTTGATCCCTGGGATAGTCCCAGTTAAATAAAAATTAAGGAGAATGAACCCTAACACACTGCTCAAGGTCAGGGATGAAGTTAAAAAGCAATACAATGCTGGATTCCTAGAAGTGGTGAAATACCCTGAATGGGTAGCCAATGTCATCCCCGTAATGAAGAAGGATGGTAGGGTAAGGGTATGTGTTGACTACAGTGACCTCAATAAGGCAAGTTTGAAAGACTATTTCCCTCTCCCACATATAGATGTGCTAGTGGACAATGCTGCAGGATTGGGGAGATGTTCATGTATCGACGGAGCCTTAGGGTATAATCAGATTTTGATGGACAATGACGACAAAGAAAAGACTGCCTTTATCACTCAGTGGGGAGTCTTTTGCTACTGAGTGATGCCCTTTGGGCTAAAGAATGCAGGAGCAACCTACCAATGTGCCATGGTCACATTATTCCATGACATGATGCACAAAGAAGTGGAAGTTTATGTGGATGACATGATCATTAAATCCAGAGGGACTGAAAGCCATGTATGGGCATTGAGAATAGTATTTGAAAGGCTCAGAAAGTATCAGCTAAAGCTGAACCTAGCTAAATGTGTGTTTGGAACAAGATCAGGAAAGCTATTGGGATTTATAGTAAGGGAGAAAGGAATAGAAGTGGATATAGACAAAGTTTGAGCCATTCAAGAAATGCCATCCCTAAAGATGGAAATGGATATGCATAGTTTCCTGGGAAAATTGAACTACATTTCAAGATTCATTTCTAATCTCACCACGGTTGAACCCATTTTCAAATTACTTAAGAAGAACAATACAACCAAGTCGGATCAAGCTTATCAAGAAGCTTTTGAAAAGATTAAGCAGTACTTATCAAATCTGCTAGTATTGGTTCCCCCGGTGATGGGTAGGCCATTAATCCTGTACATGGCAATCCAACAAAACTCGATGGGTTATGTTCTGGGACAATATGATGACACTGGGAGGAAGGAAAGAGCCATTTACTATTTAAGCAAGAAATTCAATGAATGTGAGTCGAGATACTCATTCCTGGAAAAAACCTATTGTGCATTGGAATGGACAGTGAATCGACTCAAACATTACATGTTGAATCATAAAACATGGCTCATCTCCATAATGGATCCAATCAAGTATGTATTTGAAAGCCCGTTCATATGTGGAAGAAGAGCAAAATGGGAGGTCATACTTTCTCAATATGACATTGTCTATATGACAAGAAAGGCAGTCTTGCGGCTAAAAACCCAATCAATGATTATGAGGCTCTGGATTTCGAATTCCCAGATGAGTATATTAATGCAGTAGGCGATGATGCTGAGGGACCAGATGATGTGTGGGAAATGTATTTCGACGGAGCAGTCAATTTATCCAGTAATGGGATTGGAGCAGTGCTGGTAGCCCCAGATGGGAAGCATTTCCCAATAGCTGTTAAGCTAAGATTTGGTTATACTAATAACATAACAGAGTATGAAGCCCGCGTGAGTGGCTTACAAGCTGCCATTGAAATGAAGGTAAGGAAATTAGAAGTGTATGGGGATCTAGCTCTGATAATTTACATAGTCAAAGGAGAATGGCAAACTAAAGATCCAAAACTGATCCCGTATCAAAAATATCTCCTTGAACTGATCAAGGAATTTGAAAAGATTTCTTTCATTCACCTGAGCCGTGAAAAGAACAAATTTGCTGACGCCTTAGCTGTCACACCTTACCCCTCTGTAAGGCATAACATGATCCCGTAAAATACCTAATGAACTACCAAACTTCAGCTACTGATAACTCATTAAGTACCCTACAAGAGATTTTAAAACCATTTTTTTACTTTTTGGAATTGGTGAGCATTTTATTACATTTAATAAAAGTTTAAAAACTAGTTCAAATTTTTGTCCATTTTATTTTTAGGCAAATTTTTTAAAAAAATTTCGACAGAGTGCGGTCTGTATTTTAAGAAAATAGTTCTTCAAATTCCTGTAAAAACACTTCCAATAATTCTTTTTCATCAAACTCACTACTACCTCAACACAACTCAACATCATTTCTCAAACTCCAAAATTCAAATCAATAATTCACAACTCAATTGTCATCAAAATAGTACACAATATTTCCATTCATTAGCAATATTATTGTCTTAACTTTATTTCCCTTTTTGAATCACTCCATTTGGAGTTTGTAGCCTAAGTTATGGCCATTTAAACATGGCTGGCTGGATTTGATGTTACCCAGAATTCTGGGCAAATTCTAGATTTTGGTAGTTTTAATGGGTTGACTGCAGGTGGTTTTTCAGATAGGTTATAGTCAAAATTTGGGTTTGTTTTCTTCATTAAAGTTGTAGGGCTATGTCTCAGCTTTCTACCAGTAAAATTTCAGGTCATTTGGACTTTCTAGACCAAGTTATGGTTATTTACATAACTAATATTTATTTGGTCATTTTTGTACAAGTCAGTTTGCCAATTTCAGATTTGGCCTAATTGTTCACTAAGTTATGGTCACTTTCTGAGCATGATTCCTAAATGAAAAATATGCCATTTGGTGTCTAGTTTCATTCTCAATTGGTCTCACACCAATTGGGTTGGTAAATTTTTAGTTTTGATCCCTGAAAGGGACCTAGGTTAAGCTACCTATAGATTGACCCTCACCAATCCGAATTTAAACTTGTTTCCAACAATTCATACACACCAAAAATGGTCACAATTGACCATTTCTCAACTCAAATAAGGTCAATAACATCATTTGGCCAATTCTTAAATTTTTCTTTAATTTTTCACATGCTCAAAACCCTAGCTACACACAAAGCTCAATCTAATGCAATTTAAAGTGTGTATTCATGTTCTACACACCTAATTCACCTCAAATAACCATTCAAAACTATCAAACTCATTCATATCAAACCCTAACCCTAGCTGGATGAATTTCATGTTTGGTCCCTCAATAACTGTTTTATTTTGATTTTTATGTTGAAATCTAAGTTAAATTAACTCAAAACATGTGTTTTAAACTAAAAATTCCAATTTAAATTCTTACCTCAACTTTGGAGTTCCACTTCCTCAATTCTTTCCTTTTCTCCTCCCTTTTTCTTCTTCAATCCTCTTGTGTAGTTGAGATAGCAAGCTTTTTAGGGTTTAGGGTTCACTTTGGGAGGTTAAAATCAAGTTATACAAGCTTGGGTAATTCATCGATGGTGGTTATCAATGGAGATGTGAGGGAGAGATGGGGTGGCTGAAATGGATAAAGGAAGAAGATGTAATTTTTTTTTCTTTTGAATTCTAACTATATTAATACCTAATTATCCCACAAATTTCAATTTTTAAATATTTGATTTATTGCATCTTGCTTTTGTCATGCATGATGTCATAAACTTTTTGATTTTTGGATTTTTCATTTCTTTTTTATTTCTTTTCCATTTACTTCTTTAATTTAATTCTTGATCCTGAAATTTTCTTTTCTTTGATTTTATTGGACAGTTAGGTCAGGAGTCAGCTCTAGTGGTGAATTGACCAAATTGCCCCTCGCCGATTCGATCCGATTTGCAAGAAATTTAATATTTCTTCCGGATCTCTAACCTAATTATTTGACCTGCTTAACAATTCTTTTTTTGTGATTTTCTCTTTTCCACTGTGTTCACAATGGTTCTAAGGACCGCGGCGTCACATTTAACAATTCAAAATTTGAGTTTAGATTGACCTCGCAGTCATTCCCGAGGAGATCACCCATCGCTGTGACTCCCAGCTCATTTAACTTTTTGTGTTATGTTTTTCTTCTTTATACTTAACTATTTGGCAATTACAAATTATTTGCGTTCAGGGCATAACTAGGTGTCTTAGACGTGGTTCTACTTCTCTTACTTGTCCGAACCGACACCGGTTACCGAAATAGTGAAATATACCAGGCTATGTAAATAGGGGTGTTACAATTCTGTCTCCCTTAAAATAAATTTCGTCTTGAAATTTTACCTGGTATCAGTCTCTGAATAGCTGTGGGTGCTGTCTCCTTATGTCCTCCTCTTGTTCCCAAGTAACTTCCTAGCCTGAATGATGGTTCCACAACACTTTTACTAATGGCATCTGCTTGTTCCGTAGCTGCTTCACCTCATAAGCTAGAATCTCTATGGGTTCTTCCTCATATGTGAGGTCTGGATTCACTTCAATCTCTTCTACTGGTAGTGCATGAGATGGGTTAGATCTATACCTCCTCAACATAGACACATGGAAGACGTTATGTATCTTCTCCAACTCTGGAGGTACTGCCAAACGATATGCCAAAGGACCCACTCTCTCTAGAACCTCATATGGCCCGATGAAATGAGAACTCATTTTCCCCTTTCTACCGAATCTCATATTTTTTTTTCCAAGGGGAAACCTTAAGGAACACTTTCTCACCCACTGCATACTCAATATCTCTTATCTTCAAATCAATATAGGACTTTTGACAGTCTGATGCAATCTTGAGTCGGTCTCTGATTAATCTGATTTTCTTTTCAGTTTGCTGAATAATTTCTGGCCCAATCATCTTTCTTTCGCCTACCTCATCCCAACACAACGGGGTTCTACATTTTCTGCCATACAAAGCTTCATATGGAGGCATCCCAATGCTTGATTGGTAGCTGTTGTTGTAAGCAAACTCAATCAAAAGCAAGTGTGTGTCCCAACTGCCCTCAAATTCAATCACACAAGCCCGTAGCATATCCTCCAAGATCTGAATTACTCTCTTAGACTGACCATCTGTCTGTGGGTGGAATATCGTGCTGAAGTTCAATCTAGTTCCTAGGGCTCCTTGAAGACTACCCTAGAATCTAGAAGTGAACCTAGGATCTCTGTCTGATACGATGGATACTGGCACTCCATGCAGTCTTACTATCTCATCAATGTACAACTTGGCCAATCTTTCTAAACTGTAGTCCATCCAGACAGGCAGAAAATGAGCAGACTTAGTCATTCTGTTAACTATAACCCATACTGCATCATGACTTTTCTGTGTCCTCGGAAGTCCCATCACAAAATCAATAATTATTCTCTCCCATTTCCATTCCTGTACTGGTAGTGGATGTAACAAACCAGCTGGTACTTGATGCTCTGCCTTTACTTATTGACAAGTTAGGCATTTGGAAATAAATTATACTATATTTCTTTTTATACCCATCCACCAGTAGTGCTCTTTCAGTCCTCTATACATTTTTGTGCCATCAGGGTGCATAGCAAAAGGAAACTCATGTGCTTCCTTCAAAATAATCTGCCTCAAATCAACATCATTAGGAACACACGTTCTGCCCTGGTGTAACAATAGGCCGTCATCTCTTACTGAGAATTCTGGTTTCTTGCCCTGTCTAACTTCTTCTAATAACTTCTGATACTTCTGATCATTCTGAGCAGCCATTCTGATATGATCAATCAACACTGGCTATACATGCCATGCAATTGCTATTTGCTCCTCATCATTAATCTCTAAGCTGGCATGCAATACTCTCAACTCATGTACCATGGACAAAGGAGTAACCCTTAGAGTTGCCATAGTCTTGCGACTTAAAGCCGTCAGCCACATCATTAGCTTTCCCTGGCTGATAGTCTATCAGACAATCATAGTCTTTTATCAACTCTAACCATCTCCTCTGTCTCAAATTTAACTTCTTCTGAGTGCCCAGATACCTTAAACTCTTATGATCTGTATAAATGTAGCACTTCTCTCCATACAAATAGTGTCTCCAGATCTTAAGAGAGAACACAATAGCTGCTAGCTCCAAGTCATGTGTCGGATAATTCCTCTCATGCGGTTTTAGTTGGCATGATGCATAGGCAATGACATTCCAATCTTGCATCAATACATAGCCTAACCCATTGTGAGAAGCGTCACTGTAAACATTATACTCTTTACCCGGGATATGTAAAGTAAGGACTGAAGCCTCAGTCAAACATTTCTTCAACTCATCAAAACTCTGTTGGCATTTATCCATCCACTGAAATTTCACATCTTTTCGAAGTAATTTGGTCAATGGAGATGCCAACATGGAGAACCCTTTCACAAATCGGTGGTAGTATCTAGCTAAACCTAGAAAACTGTGAATCTTTATGATATTTTTGTGTCGTTTCCAATTAAGGACAACTTCTATCTTACTTGGATCTACCTTGATGCCCACTACTGATACTACATGCCCCAAGAAGGATATTTCCTTCAACCAAAATTCACACTTCGACAATTTGGTGTATAGCTGTTTCTCCCTCAAAGTCTACAGTATAATTCGTAGATGTCTATCATGCTCTTTTGCACTCCTCAAATAAACCAATATATCATCTATGAATACCACAATAAACTGATTGAGGTATGGTCTGAAGATAGTGTTCATCAGATCCATAACAGCAGCCGGAGCATTAATTAACCCGAATGGCATAACTAAGAACTCATAATGGCCATAGCGGGTTCTAAAGGCAGTTTTAGGAATACTCTGCTCTTGTACTTTCAGTTGATAATAACCTGATCTCAGGTCAATTTTGGAGAACACAGCTGCACCCCTCAACTGATCAAACAAATCATCAATACGGGGCAATGAGTATCTGTTCTTTATTGTCACCTTATTCAACTGCCTATAGTTAATACATAAGCAGAGAAAGCCATCCTTCTTCTTAACAAATAACACTGGCGCTCCCTAAGGTGACACGCTAAGGCAGATAAAGCCGTTATCAAGTAGCTCTTGCAACTGCACTTTTAACTCTTTCAATTCTGTTAGTACCATTCGATATGGTGTTATCGAGATTGGGTCCACACTAGGAATAAAATCAATTTCAAACTGCACTTCTCTTTCTAGAGGTAATCCTAGCAATTCATCAGGAAACACATCCAAAAAGTCACATACTATAGGGATGTCCCTCAGTGCTGGACTCCCCACTTGGGTGTCTATCACATGTGCCAAGTATGCTGCACACCCCTTTCTGATCATTCTTCTGGCTAGTGCAGCTGAAATGATATTTGATGGCAGTAACTGCCTCTCCCCATGTATTGCCACATCACCATACAAAGGGAGACCAAAAGTGACTATCTTCAGTCTACAGTTAATCATGGCGTGATGCCTGGCTAACCAATCCATGCCCAATATGATATCATAATCTCTAAAGGGCATTTCAATCAAATCTGACAGAAAAAGTACGTCCTTGGATCACCAAAAACAATCTCTATAGACTCTATTGACCCAGACCTCTTGTCCTAATGGACTAGTCACTAGCACTTCAAAATCCATTTTGGCACATGAAACCGCAAGGAAACTAACGATGCTAGCACTAATATGTGAGTGGGTTGAACCCAGATCAAACAGTACAAATACATCTTGATTAGAGATAGAAAATGTACCAGCCACAATGTCAGAATATTCAGCTTATTCCCACTGTCTCGTAGTGTAGACTCTGGCTGGAGCACTCCCTTATGCTGACTGGCTAACGGTACCCTGACTGCCAGAAGCATTACCTCTACCTCTGCCTCTTCCTCTGCTAACCAGTTGTGAACCTCTGATAGCAAGACTCTGAATAGATCCTTCTGCAGTAGTAGGAGCTGGTCCAAATCTAGGGGCACTGATGAAGTCCTTAGCAAGATGGCCCTTGCCTCCATAGTTAAAGCAAGCTCCTGTTGCCTAATAACATTCTCTCCCATGAATCTTGCCACATGTCTCATAGGGGTGGGGAGGATATAAACCCCTGGTCGACTGCTGACTAGATCTAGGGGGTTTCTGTCCAGAGAATCTGCCCCTTCTAAACCTTTCACCTTTACCTCTGCTAGGTCCCCCAAATTTCTTCTTTTTTCTAGATGTACCACTGGGACTTTGTTTAACTGATTTTTCACCTTTTTCTTTCTCTGATTTTTCAGTTTTCTCTTTCACTGGTGTTGCTTCTGATTCAATTCTTTCTAAGTCAAGTGCCTGAGAGATGAGCTCTGAAAAGTTACTGTGTCTGAATCCCACTACTTGCATCCTCAAACTGGGCTTCAAACCGATCTCAAATCTCTTGCACCTTTCTTTGCTGGTAGATAGGAGACTCCTAGCATAGTGGCTTAAGTGGGAGAACTCCCTCTCATTCTCTGTCACTGATCTATTACCTTGTTTCAGACTTAAAAATTCTTGTAATTTCTGATCCACATATGCATCTGGGACATATTTCTCTCTGAATTCTCTAATAAAGTCATCCCAGGTCAATACTGGCAGTTCTGCCAAGCTGTGGGGGATAGTCTTCCACCAATCATAAACATCCCCTTGCAGTAATGATACTAAATACTCAAACTTCAGTTCATCTGGGCAGTGTAGTTTCTTGAATACTCTATCCATTCTCTTCAACCATTGCTCTGCCTCTAAAGGGTCCATTGCACCCTTAAACTCTATAGCCTCATACTTAAGTAGCTTGTCATACTGCCTGGCTGGAGGCTGTGGTTGCACCACAGGTGTCTGAAGTGGAGCTTGGGTAGGCATGCTTCCAGCCATTTATTGGAACATCGCAGCCATTTGCTGTGTGAATTGTGTAGGAAACTACGGCATTTGTGGGACTGGTGCCCCTGACCCACTGACATTTTGGAGAGCTGGGGCTTCTCCTTGGGCTTCAGCCTCTACCGACTGCTCAACAGAGCGATTCCTTTCTTCCATTTCAATCTGGAGTTAGGATATCTCCTAAAAAAATAACACAAGGAGATTCCCTCCATTAGTTCATATTTATGATATAATGCATTGTATGTAATAAATAAGGATATTGAGCAATTGTACTTAGCAAAGAAAAGACATAAATTCACAAGTTAAAACATACTTTAAAAATTTGCTCTGATACCACTAAAACATGTCACAACTTACCCCTCTGTAAGGCATAACATGATCCCATAGAATACCTAATGAACTACTAAACTTCACCTACCGATAACTCATTAAGTACCCTACAAGGGATTTTAAAACCATTTTCTTACTTTTTGGAACTGGTGAGCATTTTATTACATTTAATAGAAGTTTAAAAATTAGTTCAAATTTTTGTCCATTTTATTTTTGTGCAAATTTTTTTAAAAAAATTTTGGCAGAGTACAGTCTGTATTTTAAGAAAAGAGTTCTTCTAATACCTGTAAAAACACTTCAAATAATTCTTTTTCATCAAACTCACTACTACCTCAACACAACTCAGCATCATTTCTCAAACTCCAAAATTCAAATCAATAATTCACAACTCAATTATCATCAAAATAGTACTCAATATTTCCATTCATTTTTCATTAAAGTAAAAACAAATTACATTTATCAACCACTTTACATTAGCAAATCCAAAATAATATTATTACAAACTTTATACAACTGCTCATGATCAGTTTATACATGTACATACATTTACATACATCAAAATAAATATTACAATCAGGGTATAAAATATACCCGACAGAACTTCAGGGGTGTAGCTTCAATATCCTCAGTAACTCACTTTGCTGCTCCTTTAGTCTCTATATCTACGACGGCAATAACAGCCATCGCTGAGTACTATGATTCAGTGGTGCACAACACACTAAAATAACATGTATGCATAATTCAAATCATACTTCTTCAAACACATTGTTAAAAATGAAAGACATATGCAAAACATGATTTATAAACTTTTAGTCCAACAATTTCATTTAGGAATTCTCAAATTAATTTCATAAAAACACATAGTTATATCATGCCATTCGAAACATATTCATCTCAATAGCCGGAGGCTTATGAGAAATTACTAGGCTAGCTAGCTCAAATATATGGGTACCCATTCAATTTTTTCTTCTACTGGCACACACCTCAACACTTCAGCCAGAGAAGGAATCTAAATTCGAAACTAATTTCTCCCACTAGTCATGCTAGTGAGACATTCAAATATATGGTCATGGCACTGTGGTTTCAAAACTGTCTTAGTAATTTAATATACATTTATTGCCATTTCAAAAACATACAAGTAAACTTTCAACAATTAAAGTCAAAAGCATAATAAATATTTCAATACAATTAATTCACAATTTAATATTACAATTCATTCAAAACAATTTGTAGAAGAAAATTTATAAAAATTTCTATGTTGTGCACAAACCTTATACGAGTCACCTCTTGGTCTTGAATCGATGCCTCGGGCTCTTTCCCGGTATTCTTTTCAACTGAAACACACAATTTCATAGTGTTTTAGTATCATAATTTATCATAAATCCAAAAATGAATTCAAATGTACTTATACCTAGCTTTAATATGCTAAACTTGATGTTCTTTAAAATTTGCATTTCAGGGTTACTATTCACGATACCATTCAAGTCAATTTGTTGACTTTCTAATGCTTAATAGGTATGAGAATTCTAATTTCACCCACATAGCACCTTTTGGTTACCTAATTTGTTGGTTTTAGTTGTTTTCTCAAACTTCAAGTCTCTTAGGCACAAATTTCAAATTTTCAGTTTTGGTGTTTAGTTTTGCACTATTCCATTGTTTATGTTGCTATGGTAATTTGGCTAAATTTTCTTCATAGAAGTTGTTCCTTATTGTCTTAACTTTATTTCCCTTTTTGAATCACTCCATTTAGAGTTTTGTAGCTTAAGTTATGGCCATTTAAATATGGCTGGCCAGATTTGATGTTACCCAGAATTCTAGGCAAATTCTGGATTTTGGCAGTTTTAATGGGTTGATTGCAGGTGGTTTTTCAGATAGGTTATGGTCAAAATTTGGGTTTATTTTCTTCATGAAAGTTATAAGGCTATGTCTCAGATTTCTACTGGTAAAATTTTAGGTCATTTGGACCTTCCTAGACCAAGTTATGGTCATTTACGTAACTACTATTCATTTGGTCATTTTTGTATAGATCAATTTGCCAATTCCGAATTTGGCCTAATTGTTCACTAAGTTATGGTCACTTTCTGGGCATGATTCCTAAATAAAAAATATGCCATTTTGTGTCTAGTTTCATTCCTAATTGGCCTCACACTAATTGGGTTGGTAAATTTTCAGTTTTGGTCCCTGAAAGGGACCTAGGTCAAGCTGCCTGCAGATTGACCCTCAGCAATCCAAATTTAAACTAGTTTCCAACAATTAATACACACCAAAAATGGTCACAATTGACCATTTCTCAACTCAAATAAGGTTAATAACATCATTTGGCCAATTCTCAAAATTTTCTTCAAATTTTCACATGCTCAAAACCCTAGCTACAAACAAAGCTCAATCTAATGCAATTTAAAGTGTGTATTCATGTTCTACACACCTAATTCACCTCAAATAACCATTCAAAAGCATCAAACTCATTCATATCAAACCTTAACCCTATCTGGATGAATTTCATGTTTGGTCCCTCAACAATTATTTTGTTTTGATTTTTAAGTTGAAATCTAAGTTAAATTAACTCAAAACATGTGTTTTAAACTAAAAATTCCAATTTAAATTCTTACCTCAACTTTGGAGTTCCACTTCCTCAATTCTTTCCTTTTCTCCTCCCTTTTTCTTCTTCAATCCTCTTGTGTAGTTGAGATAGCAAGCTTTGTAGGGTTTAGGGTTCACTTTGGGAGGTTAAAATCAAGTTATGCAAGCTTGGTTAATTCATCCATGATGGTCATCAATGGAGATGTGAGGGAGAGATGGGGCAGCTGAAATGGATAAGGGAAGAAGATGTAATTTCTTTTTTTTTTCTTTTGAATTTAAACAATATTAATACCTAATTATCCCAAAAATTTCAATTTTTAAATATTTAATTTATTGCATCATGCTTGTGTCATGCATGATGTCATAAACTTTTTGATTTTTGGATTTTTCATTTCTTTTTTATTTCTTTTCCATTTACTTCTTTAATTTAATTCTTGATTCTAAAATTTTCTTTTCTTCAATTTTATTAGACAGTTAGGTCAGGAGTCAGCTCTAGGGCTGAATTGTCCAAATTGCCCCTCGCCGGTTCGATCCGGTTTGTAAGTAATTCAATATTTCTTCCGGATCCCTAACCTAATTATTTTACCTGCTTATCAATTCTTTTTTTGTGATTTTCTCTTTTCCACTGTGTTCATAATGGTCCTAAGGACCGCGGCGTCACATTTTACA
This sequence comes from Hevea brasiliensis, assembly GCF_030052815.1. NCBI lineage: Eukaryota > Viridiplantae > Streptophyta > Magnoliopsida > Malpighiales > Euphorbiaceae > Hevea > Hevea brasiliensis. The sequence goes on along the minus strand of NC_079493.1, from coordinate 42,463,793 downwards.
GTTCGAAATTTGAGTTTAGATTGACCTCGCAGTCATTCCCGTGAAGGTCACCCATCGCTGTGACTCCCGGCTCATTTAACTTTTTGTGTTTTGTTTTTCTTCTTTATACTTAACTATTTGGCAATTACTAATTATTTGCGTTCAGGCCTTAACTAGGTGTCTTAGACGTGGTTCTACTTCTCTTACTTGTCTGGACTGACACCAGTCACCGAAACAGTGAAATATATCAGGCTATGCAAATAGGGGTGTTACATTAGCTACCATAGCCTTGATGACCCAGATGGGGGAAGGGCAGTTAATGCAGTCATTATAAATTAAAGCAAGGAGTGAGCCAACATACTGCTTTATTATTGAAGAAGAAACAGATTGAAAAGCCTGGTATCATGATATCTAGATGTACATAAAAAATAGAGAATACCCTCCTGGGGCAAGCAGAAACGAAAGAAGAATGATCAGAAGGTTAGCGCTAAGATACTTCCCCAGTGGCAAAATCTTGTACAAGAGAAGAAGCAAGGAGGAAAAGAAGCAAGGAGGATTCTTTTTGAAACCCATGAAGGGAACTGCACTACTCATAGCAATGGGTATATGATGGCAAAGCAAATCTTAAGGCGGGATTACTTCTTGACCACTTTGGAAGAGGACTGCATTGAGTACTTCCGAAAGTGTCACAAATGCCAAATTTATGCTGATCAAATAAATGTCTCGCCTCATCAGCTATACAATCTTGTCTCACCATGGCCTTTTGCAATGTGGGGTATCGACGTAATTGGTCCAATTAATCTAAAAGCATCCAATGGACACAGGTTCATTTTGGTGGCCATTGATTACTTTACTAAATCTGTTAAAGCTACCTCATATGCTCACATCACTCAAAACACCTTTCTGAAATTCCTTAAGAATAATATTATCTGCTGGTATGGTTTTCCTAGCGAGATTGTCACTGACAATGCCAAGAATTTAAATGGTTCGAAGATTCAGAAGCTGTGTGATCAGTATAAGATACAACATCTCAATTCATCACCATACCGACCCCAGATGAATGGAGCTGTAGAAGCTGCCAATAAAAATCTCAAGCGGATAATTGGGAAAATGACTGTCACTTATAAATATTGGCATGATATGCTTCCCTTTGCCCTTCATGCCTATCAGACCATGTTAAGGACATCGATTAGGGCAACTCCATATTCGCTGATCTGTGGGATGGAAGGTGTTTTGCCAATAGAGGTGGAAATTCCTTCCTTAAGGATTTTAAAAGAGGTAGAATTAGAATGACATAGAATGGGTTCAATCGAGGTTAGATCAGCTGAATTTGTTGGATGAGAAAAGACTAACAACAATATGCCATAGGCAGTTGTGCCAAAGAAGAATGGCTAGAGCATTTAATAAGAACGTACACCCATGTGAATTCCAATCGGGAGATCTAGTTTTAAAGAAGATCCTTCCAAATCAAAGCGATTCTCGGGGCCAGTGGTCACCAACTTATGAAGGGCCTTATGTGGTTAAAAAGGCATTTTTTAGCGATGCACTGATCTTGACTCACATATATGGGGAAGAATTGCCAAGGCCGGTGAATGTAGATGCTGTAAAAAGATATTATGCTTAAGAAAAAAGGTGGGGGTGAAAACCCAAAAGGGCGCTCCTAGCAAAATGAGAGAAAGAAGGTGAAAACCCACAAGGGCGTTTTCTGCAAAATGAGTGAAAAGTGAAAATAAAAAAGGATGCCCTGAAAAAGAGAGCCAAAAAAGAAAAATAACAACTAGGAGTGAAAACCCAAAAGGGCGCTTCTAGTCGAAGACGGTGAAGAAATAAGGAGGGTCTCGAGATCAAGGGATAATAAATTACACAAAATGCTTTTCAGAAGGTCACTTGGAATGCTGGTGATTGAGGAACTTCAAAGTTAACTGAGGGCATTTGTGAGACTTATTTTTGTACCCTTTTCCGTAAAATTGTACCTTTATTCTTTTAATCATAAAAGCATAGTATGATTATCTTCTTACACCATGAATAAATTTGTGCATATCTCGTCTACCTTGGTTTATGCGCTATTAATTTGTTGAAAGCTTTCTTATAAGATAAGAATTTATACATAGGTAACTTCATATACTTTATTTTGAGATTTATAGGAGGGTAAATGATTATCAGGCAACTGGTACATCTAAGAGCAAAAACCCAAAAGGGCACTCCTAGCAAAATGAGGGAAAGGAGGTAAAAACCTGCAAGGGCACTTTCTGCAAATTGAGCAAAGGGTGAAAATTCGAAAGGATGCCCTAAAAAAAAGGGGGGTGGGGGTGAAAACCCGAAAGAGCGCTCCTAGCAAAATGAGGAAAAGAAGGCAAAAACCCACAAGGGCACTTTTTGGCAAAATGAACGAAGGGTGAAAATCCAAAAGGACACCCTAGAAATGAGAGTTAAAAACAAAAAAAAAAAGAAAACTAGGAGTAAAAAGCCGAAAGGGCACTTTTTGTCCAAAACGGTGAAGAAGTAAGGAAGGAGCTAAAAGGGCACTGGAAGAGAATCATGGGCCAAGCCTTGAGACTCGTTCTGACCTTTTCCATTAGTCATTTATCTTTGGGATTTTGTTAAGTAAACTTTGCCTGGATGAACCCTTTGCATCAGATTTGCTTTGTGAGCATTAAGGTATATACATAAAACTTATTTACAATAGTTGGTTAAGTCGACTTTAAGTTAATTTTAATTTTTAGGATTTTAAATTTCCAGTTATCAACCTCTGGATTCAATATTCAAGTTGATTTAAATTTTCAGTTATCAACCTCTGGATTCAAGATCCAAGTTGATTTTAATTTCCAGCATTTTAATTTCCTGTTATCAACCTCTGGATTCAATATCCAAGTTGATTTTAATTTTCAGCATTTTAAATTCTTGTTATCAACCTCTAGATTCAAGATCCAAGTTGATTTTAAATTCTTATTATCAACCTCTAGAGTCAAGATCCAAGTTGATTTTAATTTCCAGTGGTCAACCTTTAAATTCAAGATCCAAGTTGATTTTAATTTCCAACATTTTAAATTCCTGTTATTAACCTCTGAATTCAAGATCCAAGTTGATTTTAATTTCCATGCATTTTAAATTCATGTTTTCAGCCTCTGGATTCATGATCCAAGTTGATTTTAATTCCCAGTTATCAACCTCTGGATTCAAGATCCAAGTTGATTTTAATTTTCATGCATTTTGAATTCTTGTTATCAACCTCTGGATTTAAGATCCAAGTTGATTTTAATTTTTAAATTCTTGTTATCAACCTTTGGATTTAAGATCCAAGTTGATTTTAATTTTCAGTTATCAACCTCTGGATTCAAGATCCAAGTTTATTTTAATTTCCAGTTATCAACTTCTGGATTCAAGATCCGAGTTGATTTTAATTTTCATGCATTTTAAATTCTTGTTATCAATCTCTGGATTCAAGATCCAAGTTTATTTTAATTTCCAGTTATCAACCACTGGATTCAAGATCCAAGTTGATTTTAATTTTCAGCATTTAAAATTCTTGTTATCAACCTCTGGATTCAAGATCCAAGTTGATTTTAATTTCCAGTTATCAACTTCTGGATTCAAGATCCAAGTTGATTTTAATTTTCAGCATTTAATTCCTATCATTAACCTTTGGATCCAAGGTCTAAGTTGATTTAAATTTCCAGTTGATTTTAATTTCTTGTTATCAACCTCTGGGTTTAAGATCCAAGTTGATATTAATTTCCAGCGTGTCACCCGTCTCAAAATATGGTTCTATATCTTTACATGATTTCTATATGAGAGAATTTCATTCTCCTTAATAAAAACATGTAAAGAGGGACAGCTATAGACACCATATATTGGGCTGATCTCTAGTCATAACTTGCATCTCCCTCATAGGCGTTTTACTCGATCTCTACCATTTACTTGACCTCAAGTCATCTTCTCTGAATCCACAATAACTCATTTCCAGATGAATAGTAAATCCAGAGTCTATCCGATCTCATGAACAAATTAAGTACTTTCTGATCCCTATGTTTATTCGACCTATTGTCGAACCATCGAAATTTGCATTGTGTTTTTCGATCCCCTAACCTCAAACTTCAGGTAATTCTAGGTAGTTTCAGGATCAAGTCTCGCTCGCATTATTCAAATTAATATCTAATCTGATTTGTAAGTGATCCTAAACCTAGCGAAATTGGACTGACACCTGGTCTCAAATCATTTATTTTCAAAGGTTTTGTTATCTCATCTTTGCGCTTACTGTTTATCGAGCTCTTTAAGCAGTAATGCTTGATAACCGATCTTAAACTTTGTGTTTGGACTTATCCAATTAATTAGGGATTGAGTTAATGCTCATTCGCTCTTAGTTTGGCATTTTTCCAATTTCATCAAGAACCGATCATGGAAGAAATTAAAATTCATTCCAAAGAAAATTATACAAAAGTTATTTGACAGAAGGGTCTTCCTTAACCTTCTCTTCAGTTACATTTTCGCTCTCAACATTCTCTCTCTCCTCTCTCTCAGACTCTTCCTCGCTCTCATCTTCAGCTCTCAGGATGAGCCTCTCCATCCAGGAGAAGTCTTCTTTAGGATAGCACTTCACGAGTTCAGCTAAAAAATCGCCATGGACATTTACATTGGCACCAGCCTCCCTTGCCAGGGCCTCTTCGTCCTTTTCTTTGATCTCTTCAGTAAATCAAGCGAGATTAACAGATCGGATGGCCCGAGCATCATTAAGTTCCTGCTCTAGTTCGGCTATCCTTTCTTCATAAGACTTCACCTAATCTTTTATCTTAGCAATGTGATCATTGGCAGTTGAGAGTTGGGCTTTGGTAGCTGCTGCGTCCTGAACCACTTTCATAATCTCCCGTCTTAAGAGATGAGCCTTTTCTTTGATCATATGCTGATTCCCAATAGTCTCCAAACCCAAGCTCATCGTCTAAGTCAGGAGATCATCAATGCTATCCTGGGCCACCCTATTCCGATCTTCTTGAAAGCAGATAGTAGTGCTTAAGACCTTAGCCAGATCAGGATTGCCTCGGATAGAGCGATTCCTTTCTAAAGAATGAAGAAGGACCTGAACACTTTGGGAGAGCGTCCTAACAGCTACTCTGGAAGGCCCCCCTTCTGCACTTGAAGTGACCGAAGGGGGTGGAGGTTCGGCCTGTCGAGGTGGAGAAGGAATGGCCTCTACCTCCGAGGTTAGCTACTCTGGAGGTCAAAACAGAGAGCTTGGCACTTCTACCAAGTCCCACCTCAATGTCTGGGCAGCAGCAGCAGTTTCCTTCATCTCTCGTACTTTCTGGGCGAGCTCTCTCTTTCGCTTGCGGCTTTCCTTTGCAGTTTTGCCTCTTGCCATACCTGCACAAAGAACAAGTTAGTGAGACCACTAAGGTTAAAAGACTAAGGGTCTAGATTATACTTATCCTGGGGCCGAGGTCAGAGAGTTGCAGCTCATAGTCCTTACGAGCGATCACTCACATCATCCACCATTTTAGTTCAGTTATAACCACATCTAAACATGAATACTTATCAGTGGTCGCCTGATCCTTCAACTCCTTCACCACAGCGTCCTCGTCTTTATTTAGGGTGATCTTCTTCAATACTTTAGGAACTAAATACTGCCAGCTACATGGAATGCCCTCAAAGCCATTTGGATCCTTGCTCCTCAGTATGAAAAACCGATATTTCCAGTTCTTCAGCGAGTAGGGGAGATCGGTGAAGAGCCCACAGTTTGGCTTGGCTTGGAAAAACCAATATTCGTCATCTTTTTGTCGAGCGAGCCTATGCAATTCAGTAAAAGCCTTTACATTAGGCTTAAGCTTTTTAACCCGGTATAGACCTCTGAAGGCCACCAGGGTCCGCCAGGAGTTCAGATGCACTTGGGGTACACAGACATGGTGGAACTTTAGAATGACTTTATAGAATTCATCTAGGGGAAATCGAAGCTCAGCATTTAATTGCTCTTTATACACCATGATCAAATCAGTTTTGTCAAAGAAATGACCAGCTCGAAGATCACCATGGTATCTGATAAGTTCAAAAGAGTTGATTAAAAGATTGTATCTTAGCTAATAGACTGGAGATCGACCTCCCCAAGTACCGATGGCAACTTGTCCATAGGTAAGTTCTCTTTCCTTGAGGTCGATGCTTGTTTTGACCTAGTCGCTTGACCACAGACCGGGATAATGGCTGTAGAAGGTTTAGGTCGCTCACTTAGTATGACCACATCACCTTCGTCTAATGTCCACGAAATGTGAACAGAGGGAGGGCTTGCAGCTCTCTGATCATCAGTATAACTCATTTTCAAAGATAAAGATAAAATTGATCGGAAAAAAGATTAAAGCTCTTACCGGAGTGTAAATCGATGCCAAAAAACTTTAGAAAATGAGAGAGAATGTCATAGTTGCTCAGGGAATCTAAAAATGGTGTAAGTATGCAAATGGCCAATACTCCTCCCTATTTATACCTGCCCGAGCATTAAATGCTCACGAAGCCCTATGAGACGCATCGGTTAGTAGAATTTGATCGTTTGAATGACTCATCAAAAAAGAATTCTAGAAACATAGTAGGGAGATCGAATAGTTAAAGGTCAGTTACGAGAGATCGATCGATGAGTGTGTGTTGTGAGATCAGATCGGACACAGTTATAAGAGATCGGAAAGATAAATGTAATAATAAAACAAAATAAATAATCAATTTTGAATAAATAATACTTTATTTCATTTCCAAAAGGTTAGATTATATTATTTGGGCGATCTCTCAATATTAACAATTACAAATTTCCCTTCACTACATTCTACCTATCTTGCTCCTACTGTTCGGATCACTTTTGATTCTAGGATGCCATTCAAGAGATACGTGGAGATCGGAAGGGTAGCTCTCATCAACTATTGCAAAGATTATGGGAAGCTTGGTGTCTTCGTCGATGTTATCGACCAAAACTGAGCTTTGATCGGGACCCCTGATATGGTTAGGAGCCAAATGAACTTCAAGAGGCGATCATTGATACCAAGATTGAAATTAGCAGTTCCCCTATCAGAGATCAGTCTACCAGTCATACTGGTAAACCAATCTGAGATCGGCACAGTAGTCAATTTCGACCATGATCGATCAATTAGTCCAGTTCCCTCATCATCATTAGACGACACTCTCATAAGTCTCAGATAGCCAGAATTGTCCATTTTCAGGAGATGGGCAAGGAAAACATTCGAAAAAAGATCAATGTGGTTGTCATGAGGAGAATTCTCATCGAAAAAGTCAAGAGCAGAAAAGTAAAACATTAGAAATTCACTGAAGAAGGGAGAATGTGAGTGTGTGAAGGACGAAATTCCTCTAAATATATATAGGGCCTTGGCATTTATTGCATTGCAGAACTTGAAGCAGTTCATTGGTAATCGAAGAATTAATTGCCTTAGGAGATAAGAATGGGATCGAAAATTAAGATCGGGAAGAAAAGAGATCAGATGCAGAAAGAAGCGAATTGAAAGATCGGAGCAAGAGGTCTCAGGTCTACTAACTATAAAAGAGATCAGCTAAACTGAGAAATGACCTATAGAGATTGGAGGGCTTGGAGAATCAAAATCACTTTCAATCATGACCCTCAAATTTGTAAGATTAACTGCTCACCATCGGATCTCAAACAGTTAAAGCAGTCCAATACATCTCAATTTGCACCGTTGATCACACTTGTAAGGACAAATTTGAGACCTTCAAATTAAAAGTGAATAACTGATTCGGCACCTTTTGCTCCTAGCCCTTGGATCCATCCTGTAAGGCTGAATACTTGATCGTTGGATTAAGGAATGAAAGGATAGAGATTCTGAACCAAATCCCGACCCTCAATCTTAATTCTCTTTAATTTTATGACGTCGGATCACGTCCTTTTAAATCCAAGCCCTCCATCTCCTCCTGCTGGAATCCTGAACCTTCATTTTGAGTACCCATTCCCTATAAATACCTGCATGCAATACTATAGTAAAAGGGGTGTCACATCTTTCCCCTCTGTAAGGAATAACATGATCCCGTAGTGTACCTAATGAATTACCAACTTCGTTTACTGATAACCCATTAAATACACTACCATGGATTTTAAACCTTTTCTTACTTCTTTTAACAGTGGTGAGCACTATTTACAGGTGTTAAAAATTTTTTTAACTAAAGTGAAACCAGATAACACATTTGAAGTATTAATAATTTTTGTAAAAATTTTGGCAGAGTGCCATCTGTATTTTAAATAAAACAGTTCTTTAAAAACCTGTAAAAAACACTTCCAATATTTTGTTCAATCCCCAAACTTCAATATCCAATCAACACAATAAGTTTCTCAACATTTGCCAATTCAAATCCACAATAATTTTCCAGTGTTTTCAAAAGCTGAGGTAAAAGAAATATATCACAATATTTACAAGCCAAGATAATTTATAAATTTAGTTTACAACTTTAATGTATAATTTTAATGTACAACTTTAATTTACAACTGCTCAAAACCAAGAACAATATATACATACAGTGAACATACATTACAATACAAAATGCAAAATACGGTATACTCAATATACCCGATGAACTCTCAATGTAGCACTAGCAGCCTAGTCTGTTGCCGTGTCAGTCTGTCTACCTGCGACAGCAATGAAAAGCTATCGCTGAGCCAATGTCTCAGTGGTGCACAACATTAACAAAATGCAACTTTAAATTATAAATCATAAGTCGTATAAATAGTGGATACTTAAAATCATAGTTAAATTCAAAAGATAGTGAATGTCAATAAGAATTTAAACTCCATTTCACAATATCACAATAAATATCAATAAATCATACACACAGCTTAATCATGTTCCAAAGTCCAATTCGTCCCAAAAGCCGATGGCTAGTGAGGAATAACATAGCTAGCTAGCAATAATATGAGTACTCATTCTATTCGTCTGCAACAGGCACACACCTCAACACTTCAGCCAGAGAGGGAATTCAAAGTCAACTCGTCCCACTAGACAATCTAGTGAGGAATTCAATCAATATACATGATAGCCGTGGTTTCAAACCATTTGCAATGTTTTTAAAGCAATAAGTATCCATCAAATATCCATTCAAACAATTTTCTACAATTTAAAATAATAACATACAAATAGTCATAATTTATTTTAATTGAAAAATTCAAAAGAAATAACTGTTGTGCACAAACCTCTGCTCAATGTCTCTTGGCCCTGACTCAGTTTTTCCATCCCCTTCCCTAAGTCTTTGCTAACTGAAACACACAATTTGAAGTATTTCAGTACTCATTTAAACTGTCTCTAACAATAAGGCTTAGTAATTAATTTATTGAATTTTATTATTTTCCTTAGTCAACCTAAAATATTAACCCTCGATGCACTCTAGGTGAATTAGGTTTAATATTACCAATATGTCACATTTTATAGCCCTTTAGTGTTGGTACATGTTACCAAATTCATTTTCAAGTATATTGCATTTTATTGCAATTTGCCGGATTTCGGTGTACTATTTTGACCTAGCCGGATGACCTAGTTTCCTCGGTTTTCGATTTTTGGTCCAAACTACAAACTTGTAGGTCTATGTCTTATTGGATGCAGGGCAAAATTTTAGGTCATTCAGAGTTGTGTAGACCAAGTTATGGTCAATTTACCAATGCTAGACATAATGCACCAAAATGGTAGGCTTAGGTCATTTTTAGGTCACTTTTGGTTCGGCCAGTTTTAGTACCTGAACTTGTGCAAGCTATTTGGCTTGGTTCTGGCCATTTCTGGGCTTTGGTCTCTTCATAAGAATTGTATACCTATGTCTAAACTATTCAGGGGAAAAATTTTAGGTCATTTGGACCTGTTTTGAGTAAGTTATGGTCAAAATACTAACTGCTGCCCAATTGGTCAATTTTCAGGCTTTCAAGTCACTAATCCGGATTTGGTCATTTTTCAAGTCACCTTCTAGGCAGAATTTAGGTAAGCTTCCTTCATGAAAGTTGGCACATTTTGTGCCTAGTTTCACCTCTCAACTCTTTTGTAATATATATTTTTGGACTATAATCAAATACAAATTATTGTAATATTATCTTGAGGTTTTATATACTTATAAAGTTTTGTACTACTAAAATTTTAATGCTCCCATGAATGTAAATATTAATTTTTTTTTATTAATGAGATATTTCGATATTTGATTTAATTTAAACTGTGTATTGAGTTGCTAGTGCTGATTTGTGAAATGAAATTGATTAATGGAGTTGTGATTGAGAAATATATTGGGAGTGTCTTTATTTTCAGGTTTTAAAGAACTATTTTCTTAAAATACAGACGGTACTCTACAGAAATTTTTGTAAAAATTGTGGAGATTTTAAATATCTAAAAATTTGATTTATGTTTGGACTTTAAATAAAGATGATATCTTTGGTGCCGCCACCCAAGAAGCTCTCCCTTCTCTCATCTTCTTCTCTCATGTATTCCAAGAGACAATCAAACAATCTCTTGAATTAAAAATGCTAGGAATCATTTCCAGTGTTCTGTAAACATCTTTAATCTCTTTAAAGGCAAAACTTGATTTTCTAAATAATAGAAAAAGCTTTAAAAGCTGTTCAACGGCTGCCATAGGTGTTCTTGGTGTGGACAAGCTAGAAGGACTACATCTGGTGTCCTAAAGACGCATCCCTAAGTTAGAAATACGCTGTAGTGCATCAAGAGGTTAGTGTATTTGTTCTTGATTTAATCTAGGGTTCTAAAATTAATCTGATTAATTCTAAAATCTTAAATGGCAAATACAGATCCAAAAACATATTAAAAGAGTTTTAATATGTTGTTTATCATTGAAATTAAATAGATAAAATAAATCTTGCATGATGCATGTGACCCTAGGTGAAAATTTTTTGAATTCAATGGTATAAACTTATGTTTTTCATGCTTCTGCTCCTTCACCTAGGATGCCAGATGTTGTCCCTCTAGCTTGTTCACAGCAAGATTACTAATGGCAGCCCCTTGAATAGCTTCTCAAGCCTTTCCAATCAATTAGAAAGTAAGGTTTTGCCTTTAGAGATGTTATAGATGTATATAGAACACTAGAAACGATTTCTAGCAATTTTAATTCAAGGGAATGTTGGCAATTCTCTTTGAATTGATGAGAGATGAAGAAGAAGAGATGAAGAAGACAACAAGGGTGGCAAACTTATATAGTACCATGTGTCACCTCTTTGAGAAAATCAGACTGCATATTATGTTCTTTCATTCTTTCCCTTATATATGTAACATCCTCCCTGTACGTATTCTGCATGTTCTATTGCTCCAGTGGCCTAATATCAGTCCAGGCAAGTCAGGATGTCTGGAACTACACTTTGGTGATAGTGAACAGACATATAATGATGAAATAAATAAAAAGAAAATACAAGAAAAATCAAAGAAAAATGAAACAGAGAAAATGAAACTAGGTTAAATGAGCCGGCACCGTAGTGATGAGTGACCGAACCGAAAAGTTACGGCGAAGGTAATTGCCAACCCCAGGACCGCGGGGAACCCTCGAAATTAAATTTTGAGACATAATTAATATTGAAATATAATTGATACTAGAAATATCAAAGAAAAATTAATAAATTAGTACAAAGAAAAATGAAAAATCGAGAAACAGACAAAAATCGGTGCTATCGAAAAATCAGGAATACAACCCGAAGAGGGGCATTTTGGTCATTTGATACCTATGGTTGCCTTTTGACCTCAATGTCCATTAAAAATAAATGATATTATACTTTGAAAGTGTCATGAAAAATTAAATTGTGATACATTATGTAAATAGTGAAAGAAATGAGATAAATGTGCAAATTAGGAAACTTTGAATAATTAAATGATAAAGGATACCTTAGTGCTCCACTAACCATGAATTAAGGGACTTAAACAAAGCAAAGTGGATAGAAATTCAGTCCATCTTCTTCCTCCCAAACAACTAGCCGAATTGTCCTCCATGAAAGCTCCATTATCGCCCATGCATGAAGCTCTCTCTCTCCATCATCAAGCCATTATTTTCACTTGGATCCTCCATTAAAGCTTGCCTACTCACCTTGGGGAAGATATTGGAAAAAAGAAAAATGAGATTTGGTGAAGTTTAAGGGAAGCTCTCAAGAGGTAAGTGTCCAAATCCTCTCCCTTGCTTTAGTAAACCTTGTGTTTAGGTTGAGGTGAGTAATTTGGTGAAGAGAAATAAAGAAAATATTGAGATATGAACTTGTCCATTTTTGGCAGCCATGAAAGTTTGTTGTGTTTGAGTTTTGCTTACCTCTAATGGATGGGAATTAAGGTTGATTAACTCAAATGGAAGTTGTAGTAGGTTAATGTCCAAGTATGTGCATGTTAGTGCTTGAATTAAGGGTTTGAAAATGGGACTTTGATACTTTGGTAAACTGCCATGTTTGTCAGCCTATAATATTATGAAATTGGATGTGAGTTTATTTAATTTATTGATGAGATGTGATGGTGTTAAATTGTGGGCAGCATGTGTAGTTGCCATAGAAGTGTATGTGTAATATTGGTATTGAGGTATGTTGAATTTTGGTGAAAGTAAATATTGAACTTTAATGGTGTATTTTGTGCATTGAGCACTTGAGTGTTCTACCCAAAATGCTTTGCTAGAATTGTGTACAATATATATAGAAGTGCCATGATTGAATATTGAAGTATTGGGTGGAGGAGGATTGTCAAAATTGGAAGTGTAATTTTCAAATGCAGGTTGTGTGTGTTGGCAGTACCTAAATTAGGTTATAAGTGCAAAACTGTGAACCCAATTGGTATGAGGTCAATGGAGGGTGAAACTAGACACCAAATAGGCCAACTTTCACGTAGAAATGTTGCCAAAATTCTGTCTAGAAACTGACTTTAGAAATGACCAAATCCAGAATTGCAACCTTGTAAACCCAGATTTTTGACCATATAAATAGTAGTCATTAGGATGACCATAACTCACTCAAAACAGGTCCAAATGACCTGAAATTTTTACCATGGATAGCTTAGACATAGAGCTACAATTCTTATGAAGACACCAAAGCCTAGAAATGGCTAGAACCAAGTCAGATAGTTTGCACAAATTTGGGTACCAAAACTGCCAGAACTAAATGTGACCTAAAATTGACCAAATTTTGTACTAAAGGTGCAATCTGTCCAACTTTAGTAAATTGACCATATCTTGGTCTATACAACTCAGAATGACTTGAAATTTTGCCAAAAGTTCAATAAGACATAGAGCTACAATTTTTATTCTTTGATCAGAAGCTAAAAACCAAGAAAAATAAGACAATAAGCTAGACAAATCTAGCACACAAAAACTAAAAAATTTGACATTTACATACAATGATGCTTGAAGTAATTTGGCAATGAATGCCAACATGTAAAAATGGTAAATTGCACTATATTGGTAGCATATTGAATTACAAATTGTGACATGTTGATGCTAGAATCAACTTATCTATATTACCTAGAAAGGTCAATATTTACATTGACTTGTGAATTACATGATAACTAGTAAACTTAAAAAAAAGAAGAATTAAACAATTGATTTGTAATGTGCCCTAGTTTGCCTAGTTGACTAGTTTGGATAAGTTGGCATGCCAATAGGATATTGACAGCTATTCTGTAAATTGCTTTATGCCATATTGTATTTTTATACGGCATATTATGCCGCACTGTGACTTTAATGGCCTACGGCTATACATATTGTGTTATTATACTTAGCTTATCGCCGGATTGACTATATGGCTTTTTAGCCACACTGTTTGCACACCGGGAGACACTTTGTGACTGATGGTGTGACGGCCCGAGGTATTAGGTACCTAGTGCCAGTATATCCATTTATCCGGTCTGATCAGTGTATAGGCTACACGGGCAGTTAATTTAAGCACTATTAAATTCAAATAGCTAAATCCAATCTACTGACATACAGCACCACCAAAATTAGCAAAAATTGAAATGTTAGCAAATAAAAGTAGAAATAGCAACTGCAAGGAATATCGATGTCATGAATTCATAAATAATTCATTTATTTTATTTTAGTATTTATTTCTTTATATTTGGCACCACTAAGCAGAATTGCTTAGCGTGTTGCTTTTGTAACACGTAGGTCTTGGAGACACAGCTGGGGAGCCCAACAGACCTACTACCGGGTGAGACGTCAGATCTGCACAGGAGTCCAGAGTCATCTGCACTACACTGCATACATGGTAGGACTTAGGATCTTGTGTAATGACTATCAGTTGTATTTTGAAATTTTGTTATGTAATATGTATAGATATCATAAAACTTTAAAGTTTGTAATAATTTGTATATATTAAACTCCTATGGATAGTGTTTTGCTGAATGTAAAATATGATGGACTGTATTTTCAAATTATGAAATTGTGAGACTGAAAAATTAGTTGGATGGTTGAGATTATCATATTGAACTGTTTTTAACAGGTTTAGAAGTACATTTTGTCCGAAATACAGACGGCACCTTGCTAGATTTTTATTACCATTTTTGAAACATTGATTTAATTAAAGTATGAAAATAGTATCAGCATGATATGAATATTATATAAAAGACTTCTTAAAATCAAATTGAGTTCAAGAAATGAGTTGATTACAGACTAGGTGCTCCGGCACGCCGTGTAGCACGCCTTGCTCGGCTATACTATAAATAGACGAGGGGTGTTGTAACACTCCTCACCCGTCTATAGTGTAGCCGAGCAAGGTGTGTTGTACGGAGTGTCGGAGCACCTGACCTTATCTGATTTCAATACAGTTCTTGATTTATTTATTCAAAAACTTTACCTAAGGTTTAGGTTATTTTTACTTTTATCAAAATCTAACTAATTTGGAAATTTTAAAAATTTTAACGACAATCTAGCAGAGAATTTCGGCTGTAATTTGGACTAATAGTTCTTCTGAACCTGAAAAAAAAAATTTTAATAAATACTGAAATTCATAACTCAGATTGTCTCAAAGTATTCTCAACAATTTCTCAAACTCAGATTCAGTTTCAAAATTTCTCGAACTCAATCTCATTCAGAATCATTATTATTAGATAATCAACTCAGATATCATAATTTTTGTATTTCATTAACTTATATAACTTGCCAATTAAGTACATAAATTTATCAAGTACAGGATATACAAATAAAACTATAGTTACTAATTCATATTACAATATAAGCAGTAATTATAATGTACAAATTAGAAAACATGCTTAAAATGAGCCCTATCTACATGCATTGCTGAGGAGGTGACAACCTTGAACTCTTCTGACACTTTTGCAGATATGGACTCCAAAAATCTCAGTCAACAATCTACTAGTTTTACCTTTAGTACCTGCACAAGAAAGCAATTCCATCGTGCTAAGCATTTCTGCTTAGTGGTGCAATAGTATAACAACAAATAATATATACAAATAAAGAAAGAAATAAATCATAATTCGGATATTCAAGAATCAATTATTCTAACTGTATTGTATTTTAAGTCTCTATGATTCTACAAATTGTATATTTGTTATGTTTCTATTGCTAATCTCTTTTACTCATTTCATTCAATGCTTAATTTAATTATACTGAAATTTCTGTATACTTAACTTAACTTAATTGCCTGAATTGAATAATGTTTTAATTGACTGCCCGTGTAGCCTATACACTGACCAGACTGGATAAATGGATATATTAGCACTGGGTACCTAGTATCTCGGGCCGTCACACCATCGATCACAAAGTATCTCCCGGTGTGCAAACAGTGTGGCTGAAAAGCCATATAATCAATCAGGCATCAAGCCGAGTATAATAACACAATCTGTATAGCCATAGGCTACTAAAATCATAGTATGGCATAATAAGCCATAAAACACAATATGACATAAAACCATTTACAGAATAGCTGTCAGAATCCTATTGGCATGCCAACCTATCCAAACTAGTCAACTAGGCAAACTAGGGCATATTATAAGATTAAATATTTATTTCTTTATTTTCAGGGTTTACTAGTCATTATACAATTCACTAGTCAATGAAAATATTGACCTTTTTATACATCATAGATAAGTTGATTCTAGTATCAACATGTCACAATTTACAATTCAATATGCTGTCAATATAACGCAATTTACCCTTTTTACAAGTTGGCATTCATTGCTAAATTACCTCAAGCATCATTGTATGTAAATGTCAAATTCTCAACTTTTGTGTGCTAGATTGATCTAGCTTAAAGTCCTATTTTTATTTATTTTTAGCTTCTGGTCAAAGAAGAAAAATTGTAGCTCTATGTCTTATTGCACTCTAGGAAAAATTTCAGGTCATTTTGAGTTGTATAGACCAAGATATGATCAATTTACTAAAGCTGGACAGATTGCACCTTTAGTGCAAAATTTGGTCACTTTTAGGTCATATTTAATTCTGGCAGTTTTGGTACCCAAACTTATGCAAGCTATTTGACTTGGTTCTTGACATTTTTGGGCTTTGGTATCTTCATAAGAGTTGTAGCTCTATGTCTTATTGAACTCTTGGCAAAATTTCAGGTCATTCTGAGTTGTGTAGACCATGATATGGTCAATTTACTAAAGCTGGACAGATTGCACCTTTAGTGTAAAATTTGGTCAATTTTAGGTCACTTTTAGTTCTAGCAGTTTTAGTACCCGAACTTGTGCAAGCTATTTGACTTGGTTCTAGCCATTTCTGGGCATTGGTGTCTTCATAAGAGTTGTAGCTCTATGTCTTAATGAACTCTTGGCAAAATTTCAGGTCATTCTGAGTTGTATAGACCAAGATATGGTCAATTTACTAAAGCTGGACAGATTGCACCTTTAGTGCAAAATTTGGTCAATTTTAGGTCACTTTTAGTTCTGGCAGTTTTAGTACCCTAACTTGTACAAGCTATTTGACTTGGTTCTTGCCATTTGTAGGCTTTGGTGTCTTCATAAGAATTGTAGCTCTATGTCTTAGCTATTCATGGTAAAAATTTTAGGTCAAGTGGACCTGTTTTGAGTGAGTTATGGTCATCCTAATGATTACTGTTCATATGGTCAAAAATCTGGGTTTGCAAGGTTGCCATTCCAGATTTGATCCTTTTTAAGGTCAGTTTCTAGGTAGAATTTTGGCAACATTTTTAATGAAAGTTGGCCTATTTGGTATCTAGTTTCACCCCCCATTGGCCTCATACCAATTGGGCTCACAGTTTTTCACTTATGACATAATTTAAGTGCTGCAAACATACACAATCTGCATTTGAACATCACACTTTCAATTTTGACAATCGTCCTCCTCCCAATACTTCAATATTTAATCATAGCACTTCTATATATATTGTGCACAATTCCAGCAAGGTATTCTGAATAGAACACTCAAGTGTTCAATGCACACAATACACCATTCAAGTTCAACATTTACTTCCACCAAAATTCAACATACCTCAATATCAATCCTACACATATACTTCCATGGAAATTACATAAACTGCCCACCATTCAACACCATCATATTTCATTGATAAATTTCATAAACTCACATACAAATTCATGATATTTAAGGCTACCCAACATGGCAGTTTACTAAATCATCAAAGTCCCACTATTAAACCCTTAATTCAAGCACTAACATACACATACTTGGATATTAACTTACTATAACTTCCATTTGAGTTAATCAACCTTAATTCCCATCCATTAAAGGTAAGAAAAACTCAACCACAACAAACTTTCATGGCTGTCTAAAATTGAATATATCAATAACTCATCAAATCCTTCAAATTTCTTCACCATTCAACTCATCTCAACCTTAATACAAACTTTAATGAAGCAAGGGATGAAAAAATAGCACTAACCTCAACTTGAGCTTGAAAAATCCTTGGAATTTCCTCTTCTTTTTGCTGCTTATATGTTGCCCATGGTGCAAGGATCATTTTTCATGAAGGGAGTATGAAGAAATAATGGCTTAAAGGTAAGGAAATGGAGCTTGCTTCATGGACGTCCATGGAGGACACTTGAGAGCTTCGATTCGACCATGGGAGAGGAGCTTGATGAAAGTGATGAAGTGAGTGGGAAAATTCTGCTCCTTAGGTGTCTTTATATAGTGCCACTTAGTGTCTACTAAGTAAAGTTTACTAATATAATAATTAAACTATGTAATATTTAAATTAAACCCCATAATTCCTTTAATTGCATTTCAATTTCATTTCATTGTTTTTTTCATGGGAATTTCTAAATTACCACTTATTTTTCATGGATATTTAAGTTAAAAGTCCATTCTAGGTGTCAAATAACCAAAATGCCCTTCTTCGGGTTAAATTCAGACTTTTTTGGTAACACTGATTTACTCATTGTACCGTCGATTTCTTTAATTTTCGTTTTTAGTTTATACTAACTTATTAATTTTTCTTTGACATTTCCAATGTCAATTACACCTTAGTAGACCTTTAATTATGTCCTGAAAATATTTCCCCAAGTTCCTCGCGGTCTAGGGCTAGTCAACGGTCCTCGCCGTAACTTCCCAGTGTAGTCACCCATTGCTACGGGTTTGGCTCGTTTAACTTATTCACATTTTATCTCTTTTATTTTTCCTTAATTTTTCTTATCACATATTTCATTATTTTATACTTCCTCACTATTATTATAGTGTAGTTCTAGACATTCTAACTTTCTGGGGTAAACATTAGCTGTCGGAATAGTAAGACGTATAGACTATGAAAATGAGGATGTTATAACTCTTCCCCTCTGAAAAGGAATTTCGTCCTCGAAATTCATCGGATTCAAACAACTGAGCTTATCATTATCTCAAAATTTTATTCACTTTCCCATCAATGTTTTCTTTTGCCTTTATTATTTCTACTCATGAAAGTCTATTATTCATTAATTCTCTGATTTCTCATACTGGAATCCTTACTGGTCCTTTAGTCTCTTTTACCAATTCCAACTCTATTAATTACCCTTTGTCTAGGTATTCTACATTTATCTCATACAAAACTTATATCTTGGTATCTTCATGCTTATTTAATAAATATCATTATACACAAACTCCATCAATGAAAGGTATCTATTCTTGCTTCCAGAGGGAATAGCACTACAACTTCTAAATATATTTTCAAATACCTAAATCATTCTTTTCTGACAAAAATATCAAAATAATTATAGGGCTCTATATCAATGCCTAAATATCTTTTCCCAACTCAGTTCGACGTACTAGTGTTTCGCACTTTTTCCCTAACAGTGTATCATAGGGTATTGTTTGTATGCTAACTTGACACTTATTATTGTATACAAATTCTATTAGTGGGAGGTATCTATCCCATCTCCCCTCAGATTTAGTGACACAAGTTCTCAGTATATTCTCGAGGGCTTATCACATAATATAGCTTATTATTATCATTTCATTTCATTATTTACAGGAACTCAAGGAGTTTCAGAATTTACCTAAATTACTCATTTCAGTTGTCCATCCGTCTGAGGATGATAAGTCGTACTAATATCTCTAAGCTTATAGCAATTACTGTGGTACAGGTAGTTCACATTAATGTAACTGAGTCACTGACTCTAGCTACCTTACAAGTGTAGTCTTTCGATAGGCTAGTTCTGAAGTTTTAAATTGCTAACTAAAATTTTCACATTTATTTCCTGTAATAGTACTCTATTCGGGTGTAACTGTATCAAATTATAGATTACTTACAAATATTCTTAGTTTATTATACCATGAGGAAGCACGTAGCTATACACAATAATCCCATATCGGTACTGTAATCTACAACTTACAATACAAACATCGAGAACATTACATAGTCACTACGTTATAGCCTCATGAACTAGGTGAAAGAGCGGAAGTGTGAAAAACACAAGTTTATACCATTGAATTCAAAAATTTTCATCAAGGGTCACATGCATCATGCAAGATTTATTTTTATCTATTTGATTTCAATGATAAAAAATATATTAAAACACTTTTAATATGTTTTGGATCTATATTTGCCATTTAAGATTTTAAAAATTAATTAGATTAATTTTAGAACCTAGATGAGATCAAGAACAAATACACTAACCTCTTGATGCACTGCAGTGTATTTGTGCCTTTTGGATGCGTCTTCAGGACACCAGATGTTGTCCCTCTAGCTTGTCCACACCAAGAACAACTATGGCAGCCCTTGAACAGCTTCTAAAGCTTTTTCTATTAATTAGAAAATCAAGTTTTACCTTTTAAGAGATTAAAGATGTAAACAGCACACTAGAAATGATTTCTAGTATTTTTAATTCAAGAGATTGTTTGATAATCTCTTAAGAGATGAAGAAGAAGAGAGGGAGAGCTTCAAAGTGGCGGCACAAAGGAGGATTAGCTGCTGGTTGTGTTGTTTTCATTTCATAACAACACTTATATAGCTAGGTTAACACATTAAACCTTTGCCACAGGTCATCCTCTGATTGGTTCTAGGTTTAATTGACCCAATCACATTGTGCCAAGTGTCAAACCTTTATTTAACCTTTTTTTTAATCATCTTACATGATTAAAAGACATTTGGCAAGCTTATGTGTAATGCCATGTGTAACAATCTCATGGTGCCACATGTCACCCTGTGAAATGACCAAAATGCCCCTGTGTCTTAATTTTGAGTTCTCAACCCAAAATAATTATTTCTCTTCTTTTAATCAATTTATATAAAATATAAATTAATTAATTAATCTTTATTAATTAATTTCTCATTAATTAAATTCATATTTAAACACTTTAAATATAAATTTAACTTACACTGTACATCCAATAATCTAGATTTGGTTTTAAGTCATGCTAGGGACTTTGCAATCTAATTGCAAACTAAACCTATTTAATTAATCAATTAAACTCTTTAATTAATTAATTAAATCATATTTAATTATGTGATAACTTGTATATGTGTGTGACTTACTAGGCTCATTACTAATTGGCAATGAGATATGATATCAAATCTTAATATTATTAGAACTCTTTCTTACCATAAATGATTTCTCTAAATCATTTTATGCACCTCATAGACCATGGTTAACACCTAGCATAGCATGCCATGGCTACCCAATTAGTAATAAGGTTTACCTTAAATGAACCTATAATCATATGTTACCATGCACTAGAATCTCTCTGTTACAAAATCCCAACTTAAGCTGGAGTCATGGTTTATGTCAAACTCCATTTGATATGAATATTATGTTCTCTTTTAATTCCAGTTCCTGGTTAAAAAGATTTTCTCATCAGAAGCTCTTTCTGAATAAATCTATCTATCCTGGCCAGGAACTTCAAACATCAAGAATAATTAAATGAACATAGGATTTTATCTTTATTTAATTAGAAGAACAGATTCCATCTTGATCAACACCTACCTCCATATATAACTAGCAGGAGACAACACATGCCCATATACCCATACACAGTACAAGTATGAAAGCAGTATCAAACTCAAATCACCTATATACAAGATAACTGTACTATCTCAGGTCTAAATATTATATGCACTTCTATGATTTATGACAATGCATTGACAAGAGTAAACTCCATGTGCTTGTCATAAGTGTCACTGGTTCGGCCTACTTATCATGTATAAGTGTCTATCATGTTTGTTATATGGCATGAGACTTACCATTCCATCTTATTTATATCTCATATAAATAACTTAGGAACAAACATGAATACAATCTTTCTGGATAAGTTAAGTCCTTATTGTGAAGTATCCTCGATTGTGAACCTATTTATGATACCTTGTGCTAGAAATACTATCACTCATATTCTTAACAACTTAAGAATAGAATTTCTAACAAAATATCAATGGACATTTTCTATTACACATAAATATATTATGTAAACGAAAAAGTGGAAATGCCTTTTATTAATAAAAGATATACAAGATACATGCTAAATGATATGCTCTAGGGCATACTACAAAAAATCTCCCACTAGCACTAGAGCCATTCATTACAATATCTTAGACCCATCTTCTCAAGATGTCGGTCTAGCTGAGTTTGTGACATAGGCTTAGTGAATGGATCAGCTTGATTTTTAGCTGATGCTATTTTTTGCATGGCTACACCGCCTCGCCCAACTATTTCTCTGATAATGTGGTAGCGCCTTTCTATGTGTTTGGATTTTTGGTAAGACCTTGGTTCCTTAACCTGTATGACTGCTCCATTGTTGTCACAGTGTAGTGGAACTGTTGACTCAATGGAAGAAACTACTGCAAGTTCTGTCACGAACTTATTTATCCAAACAGCTTCCTTTGCAGCATCTGATGCAGCAATATACTTAGCCTCGGTAGTGGAATCTGCAGTCGTGCTCTGTTTGGAACTCTTCCAACTGACTTCACGTCCATTACAAATAAACACATATCCAGAGGCAGACTTTCTATCATCGATATCTGATTGGAAATCAGAATCAGCATAACCATCCAATTGCAAGTCTCCACCTCCGTAAATCAAGAATAAATCCTTAGTTCTTCTCAAGTACTTAAGGATATTCTTGACAGCAATCTAGTGTTCCAAACCTAGATTGGATTGATACCTACTAGTCAAACTAATAGCATACGCAATATCCGACCTAGTATACAACATTGCATATATTAAACTTCCAATAGCCGAAGCATATGGAATCCTTACCATTTTATCTCTTTCTTCAGGTGTCTTTGGAGACATCTCTTTAGAAAGGTGGGATACCATGTCTCACTGGTAACAATCCTCTCTTGGAATCAAGCATGTTAAACCTCTTTAACACCCTTTCCAAGTATAGACTTTGGGATAAACCAATTATTCTTTTCGCTCTATCTCTATGGATGCAAATCCCAAGAATATAGGTTGCCTCCCCTAAGTCTTTCATGGAGAATGTATTTGACAGCCATACCTTTACAGTTGTCAACATACCTATGTCATTGCCCATCAATAATATATCATCCACATATAAGATAAGGAAAGTGATAGCACTGTCACTAACCTTCTTATATACATATGGCTCATCCTCATTTTTGATAAAACCAAATGATTTAATGGCTTCATCAAAACGAATGTTCCAACTCCTCGAAGCTTGCTTCAACCCATAAATGGATTGCTTTAGTTTGCATACCTTGGAACCATCTTGGGATTCAAAACCCTTAGGTTGTTCCATGAAAATGTTTTCTTCAATGTATCCATTAAGAAAAGCTGTTTTGACATCCATCTGCCAAATCTCATAATCATAGTATGCAGCTATTGCTAATAGAATCCTAATTGATTTAAGCATGGCAACAGGAGAGAAAGTCTCCTCATAGTCGATTCCTTACCTTTGGCGAAACCCTTTCGCTACTAGCCTTGCTTTATAAGTCTCTACCTTTCCATTAGAACCAATTTTCTTCTTAAAAACCCATTTGTTCCCTATAGGTACAATACCTTCAGGTGGGTCAACAAGATCCCAAACTTGATTCTTATACATTGAATCAATTTCATATTTCATAGCATCAATCCATTTTGAAGAGTCTATATCTTATATAGCTTCTTCATAGGTAAGTGGATCATCTCTATGATCTACTTCTTTATGAGTAGAAAACTCTTATTCTTCTCCATGAAGGAAACCATATCTCACTGGTGGGTGAGATACCCTAGTTGTTCTATGAGGAATAGCTGTAGATGTTTCATCAATGGGTGTAGGTTGACTAGATGGATCTATATCCATCTGATCTGTTGATTGGTCAGAATTCTCCAATTCCAACTCTATTTCCCTTCCTTTGCCTCCTTCTTGAACAAACTGTTGTTCAAGAAATGTAGCATCTCTATTCACCACAACCTTTTGTGATGTAGGCAAATAAAAATAATATCCAAAACTATCTTTTGGATATCCAACAAATCAACTATTTTCTGATCTGGTTTCCAATTTATCAGTGTTTAGCTTTTTGATATAAGCTGGACAACCCCAAATCTTAACATGCTTAAGACTTGGTTTTCTTCCATGCCATATCTCATAAGGTGTGGAAGAAACTGATTTTGATGGAATCCTATTCAGAATATACAAAGCTAATTCTAATGCAAATCCCCAAAAGGAGATTTGCATATCAATATACTCATCATACTACGTACCATATCTAATGGGGTACGATTTCTCCTTTCAGATACACCATTCAGTTGTGGCATTCTGAGAGGAGTCAGCTGGGAAACAATGTCATGCTCTCTCAAGTGTTCATCAAATTCAGTACTCAAATATTCACCTCCACGATCTGATCGAAGAGCTTTAATACTCTTTCCTGTTTGATTTTCTACTTTAGATTTAAATTCTTTAAACTTTTCAAAGGATTCATGTTTGTATTTCA
This sequence comes from Hevea brasiliensis, assembly GCF_030052815.1. Lineage (NCBI taxonomy): Eukaryota > Viridiplantae > Streptophyta > Magnoliopsida > Malpighiales > Euphorbiaceae > Hevea > Hevea brasiliensis. Next base: position 42,439,558 of record NC_079493.1, on the reverse strand, counting down.
TCAAATACATATACCCAAACCTTGATTTATCATCAGTAAAGGTAATAAAGTAATGAAAACCGCCTCTAGCCATTTCCTTAAATGGACCACGTACATCACTATATATTAGCTCCAAAATATTTTCAGCCCTTAGCCCTTGTCCAACAAAGGGTGATCTAGTCATTTTGCCCTGAAGGCAAGATTCAGAAGTTGGAGTAGGCTCAGAGCCCAATGAGGATAGAATCCCCATTTTCTCCAATTTTGTAATCCTATCTTCTGCAACATGACTTAACCTTAAGTGCCAAATATATTTTGAACTTGAGTTGGTTTTCACCATGGCATTGCATTCATTTAGATTACTTGTATTCATTTTGTGTTTGTCATTATTATCCAAATAATAAAGACCATCATTCATATAACCCGAACTAACATATTTATTTCCAAAATAAATATTACAAACATCATCTGTGAACTGAAATTCATAGCCATTTCTAGTTAAACTAGATATAGAAATGATGTTCTTAAAAGCATCAGGTACATATAAAATATTATCCAAACACAACACATATCCAGACATGTAAAAAGATTTAGATCCTATGGCTAAAGTTTCAACAGTTGAGCCATTGCCAATTCGGACTCTAACATATTGAGAACGCAAGCTGCTACTATTTGCTAGTTCCTGCATATCATTAGAAATGTGAGAACTGGCACCAGTATCTAAAACCCAAGCTGTAGATGAATTATGAGTATCATCAGAATCTAAATAATAAGATATGGACATACCGTCCGAAGGTTTATCCTTCTTGTCCTTCAGTGAAGCAAGATACTCTGAGTAGTTCCTTTTCCAGTGCCCATCCTTCTGGCAGTGGAAACACTTTCCTTTACCTCCATCAGTTTTAGTCTTCCCTTTTTGTTTAGCTATTTTCTTAGAAGGACCAGGAATCTGAGGTTTCTTTTTCTTATTGCCCTTCTTCTTGTTGGACTTTCCAGCAGAAGAAGATGCAATCAAAGCAACCTCTTTTCCTTTATTGCCCGGCATATTCTTTTGGGCAATAACCAGCATGTAGAGTAAACCAGCTAAGGTGCATTCTTGTTTAGTCATATGGAAATTTATCACAAAATTCCCCAAAGACTCAGGAAGGGACTGAAGGATCAAATCCGTCTGTAGTTGGAAATCCATGTTTAAATCAAGATGTTCCGACTGCTCAATCAGCCGAATCATCTTATGGACATGATCCCCAACATTTTGCCCCTCAGACATTCTCATGCGGAACAACTGCCTAGATATCTCATACCTAGCATTCCTGCTGTGCTCACCATACAACTCTTGTAGGTGAAGGAGGATCTCACTCACACTCTGCATGTTCTCATGCTACTTCTGTAACTCATTACTTATGGAAGCAAGCATGTAACACTTAGCTCTCATATCATGCTCCTTCCACTTGTCCAAAGTTTCATGTTCCTCTTGAGTAGCCTCTGGAGGTAAGGGACCAAGAACATTTGAATCTAGAACATATCCTATATATTCAAGGTTCAGGACAAGTTTCAAATTTCTTTGCCAATCAGACAGATTAGGTCCTGTCAACCTATTGCGATCAAGTATGCTTGCATGGATATTGGATAGTGGTGGTTGTTCTGTGCTCATTATTATCAGAAAATTAACTGCAGAAAATAACTAGATTAATTAGTAAATGTGTCATGTAATTAACCAAAATGATTATGGTCTTTTAATCAAATTGGTCCTCCCACTAACTTAGCGAATCCTACACTTCCAAAGTAGAAAACGAAAAACCTAGGTGGGTGGATTTCTAGTGGGTGATTGAATTCTTATAATTCTATTGATCATCCTCAGGAACATTCATTATTGGAATTACAATAAACTATAAGTGAGCAACTCCTTGCCCATCACATCTCATGTGAGGTTTAATCCTTTACCTAGCCCCCAATACTCAAAATCTCAGGTACATCCATTATTGACTTATCTTGCATTAGTTAAGTTGATCCCATTGAGCCAGTAATTATGCATTAATTTTAATGTCCTCAGGTACATCCAATATTGGCCACCAAACCATTTACATATTTACAACATCTCATGCTTAACAATTATTCTTAAGAAAATCTCTTAAATTAATTGCATCTTATGCAAGTATTTAAAATTTCTTAAAATAATTGCCTCAATGGAGGGCCTATGTTATAATTACTTTAATTATAGCATTTCCAACTTAATCATTTGTTTGGAAGATTTTATGGTCATCCTAATTACTGTTAAGGTCTCACTTTGAACATTATCCATTTAGGATGCATATATCATATGATTGCATACATTTCCATACATCTCATGCATTCATTGATAAGCAGTAAATATGGTATGATTATGGACTTTCTAAGGGAATCAATTCTGAGCCACCAAGAATTGAATCAGGGCATTCCTAGGTGCATTTCATTCATTCATTTTACAAGAGTTGCTGAAGGAGTACATAATCAACACTTGATCTTGAATTGCTCCCACTGGTCCCACCAATGCTCTTGACCTCCTTGATCTTCTTGCAATCCAAAATTACATAGTAATCCTTGGCATACCAAGGCTAATTTACAAGAACTAAATAAATGAAATTACAACCCAAAAATTATTATAGCCTTAATAATATATGCCCAAAATAAATTAAAATAAATTAATTAATTTTCAATCCCAAAGAAACATAAAAGACATAATTCAATCACATTGGTCTTTTATAGTCCATGATCATCCATCATGCATATCACTATTTAACAATTAAATAAAACATATATACTTAAATTAAATTGAATATCTCATATTCAACTTAAAAATCTAAATTTGAATATGATTCAAATAAATTTAAAAATTCAGATTTGAATATCATTTAAACAAATTTAGAAATTTAGATTTGAATCACATTCAAACAACCTTAAAAATTCATATTTGAACCACATTCAAACCATTTTTAAAAAATCATATTTGAATCACATTCAAACAATTTTTAAAAATTTAGATCTGAATATTATTCAAACAACTTTAAAAAATCAGATTTAAATATGATTCAAACAACTTTAAAAATTCAGATTTGAATCACATTCAAAAAACTTTTAAAATTCAGATTTGAATCACATTCAAACAATTTTTAAAATTCTGATTTGAATCAAAATTTAATTGTGTGATTAAAATTCTAATTAAACAATTTAATTAGACATAGGATGAGCTTTTAGATCATACAACAATTGCAAATTAAAAAGCCAAACCTTGAGCCACCCATGGAAACCAAAATTGGCACACCAAAGATGGTGTTCTTCAAGCATGCTGCCACACATCCATTGCAATCAGCAACGGATAAATCATCTCATGAGCAAAACACATAATTAAATCATATAATCAATAATCTAAATGACAAATATAGTGGCTCTGACACCAATTGAAGGAGCGAAAGCATGAAAAACAAAATTTTATACCATTGAATTCAAAAATTTTCACCTAAGGTCACATGCATCATGCAAGATTTATTTTTATCTATTTGATTTCAATAATAAACAACATATTAAAAAATTTTAATATGTTTTGGATCTATATTTGCTATTTAAGATTTTAAAATTAATCAGATTAATTTTAGAACCCTAGATGAGATCAAGAACAAATACACTAACCTCTTGATGCACTGCGGTGTATTTGTGCCTTTCATATGCATCTTCGAGAAACCAGATGCTGTCTCTCTAGCTTGACCATACCAAGAACACCTATGGCAGCCTTTGAACAGCTTCTAAAGCTTTTTCTATTAATTAGAAAATCAAGTTTTGCCTTTTAAGAGATTAAAGATGTAAACAGGACACTAGAAACGATTTCTAGTATTTTTAATTCAAGAGATTATTTGCCAATCACTTGGAATAGATGAGAGATGAAGAAGAAGAGATGGAGAGCTTCAAAGTGGCGGCACAAAGGAGGCGTAGCTACTGGTTGTGTTGTTTTCTTCTCATAACAACACTTATATAGCTAGGTTAACATATTAAACCCTTATCACATGTCGCTCTCTGATTGATTCTAGGTTTAATTGACCCAATCACATTGTGCCAAGTGTCAAACCTATATTTAACCTTAATTTTAATCATCCTACATGATTAAAAGACATTTGGCAAGCTTATGTGTAATGCCATGTGTCACCATCTCATGGTGCTACATGTCACCCTATGAAATGATAAAAATGCCCCTGTGTCTTAATTTTTAGTTCTCAATCCGAAATAATTATTTCTCTTCTTCTAATCAATTTATATCAAATATAAATTAATTAATTAATCTTTATTAATTAATTTCTCATTAATTAAATTCATATTTAAACACTTTAAATATAAATTTAACTTACACTGTACATCTAATAATCTAGATTTGGTTTCAAGTCATGCTAGGGACTTTACAATCTAATTGCAAACCAAACCTATTTAATTAATTAATTAAACTCTTTAATTAATTAATTAAATTATATTTAATTAGGTGATAACTTGTGCATGTGTGTGACTTACTAGGCTCATCACTAATTGGCAATGAGATATGATATCAACTCTTAATATCATCAGAACTCTTTCTTACCATAAATGATTTCTCTAAATCATTTTATGCACCTCATAATTGGCAATGAGATATGATATCAACTCTTAATATCATCAGAACTCTTTTTTACCATAAATGATTTCTCTAAATCATTTTATGCACCTCATAGACCATGGTTAACACCTAGCATAGCATGCCATGGCTATCCAATTAGTAATAAAGTTTACCTTAAAAGAACCTATAATCATATGTTACCATGCACGAGAATCTCTCTGTTACAAAATCCCAACTCAAGCTGGAGTCATGGTTTATGTCAAACTCCATTTGCTATGAATATTATGTTCTCTTTTAATTCCAGTTCTTGATTAAAAAGATTTTCTCATCAGAAGCTCTTTCTGAATAAATCTATCTGTCTTGGCCAGGAACTTGAAACATCAAGAATAATTAAATGACGATAGGATTTTATCTCCATTTACTTAGAGGAACAGATTCCATCTTGATCAACACTTACCTCCATATATAACTAGTAGGAGCCAACACATGCCCACATACCCATACACAGTACAAGTATGAAAGCAGTATCAAACTCAAACCACCTATAAAAAAGACAACTGTGCTATCTCAGGTCTGAAGATTATATGCACTGATATGATTTATGACAATGCATTGACAAGAGTAAACTCCATGTGCTTGTCATAAGTATCACTGGTTCAGCCTACTTATCATGTATAAGTGTCTATCATGTTTGTTATATGGCATGAGACTCACTATTCCATCTTATTTATATCTCATATAAATAACTTGGGAACAAACATGAATACAATCTTTCTGGATAAGTCATGTCCTTATTGTGAAGTATCCTCGATTGTGAACTTATTTATGATACCTTATGCTAGAAATACTGTCACTCATATTCTTGACAACTTAAGAATAGAATTTCTAATAAAATATCAATGGACCTTTTCTATTACACATAAATATATTATATAAATGAAAAAGTGGAAATGCCTTTTATTAATAAAAGATGTACAAGATACATACTTAATGATATACTCTGGGGTATACTACTAACACTAGGTTTTCTACTTCTTTTTCTAATGCCCTCTGCTACTCTGAGTCCATATCTTAACTTTGAATAATCAAAAGTAAACAAATCTACATTAGTGTCACCTCGACTCTTATGAATGCAATGCATATATGCACACTAGTTCTTTCTACTTATCTGTGCCTAGGAACGCCTAAACCATGCTCTAATGCCACTAAATGTAACACCCCTCAACCGTCTACAGTGTAGCCGAGCAAGGTGTGTCACACGGAGTGCCGGAGCACCTGACCTTATTTGATTTCAATACAGTTCTTGATTTATTTATTCAAAAATTTTACCTAAGGTTTAGGCTATTTTTACTTTTATCAAAATCTAACTAATTTGGAAATTTTAAAAATTTTAAGGACAATCCAGTAGAGTGCCAGCCGAAATTTGGAGTAACAGTTCTTCTGAACCTGCTAAAAACAATTTCAATATATACTCAAATTCATAACTCAGATTGTCTCAAAGCATTCTCAACAGTTTCTCAAACTCAGATTCAATTTGAAATTTTCTCAAACTCAATCTTATTCAGAATCATTATTATTAGATAATCAACTCAGATATCAGAATTTTTGTATTTCATTAACTTATATAATTTGCCAATTAAGTACATATATTTATCAAGTACAGGATATACAAATGAAACCACAGTTACTAATTCACATTACAATATAAGTAGTAATTATAATGTACAGATTAGAAAACATGCTTAAAATGAGTCCTATCTACATGCATTGGTGAGGAGGTGATAACCTTGAACTCTTCTGACACTTCTGCAGATCTGGACTCCAAAAATCTCAGTCGACAGTCTACTGGTTTTACCTTCAGTACCTGCGCGAGCATTTCTACTTAGGTGCAATAGTATAACAAGGAATAATATATACAAATTAAGAAAGAAATAAATCATAATTCGAATATCCAGGAATCAATTATTCTAACTGTATTGTATTTTAAGTCTCTATGATTCTGCAAATTGTATCTTTATTATGTTTCTATTGCTAATCTCTTTTACTCATTTCATTTAATGCTTAATTTAATTATACTAAAATTTTCGTATACTTAACTTAACTGCCTAAATTGAATAATGTTTTAATTGACTACCCGTGTAGCTTATACCCTAACCAGACTGGATAAATGGATATACTGGCATTGGGTGTCTAGTACCTTGAGCCGTCACACCATCGGTTACAAAGTATCTCCCGATGTGCAAACAGTGTGACTAAAAAGCCATATAATCAATCAGGCATTAAGTTGAGTATAATAACACAATCTGTATAGCCATAGGCTATTAAAATCATAGTGGCTAATAGTATGCCTAGAGCATATCATTTAGTATGTATCTTGTATATGTTTTATTAATAAAAGGCATTTTCACTTTTCCGTTTAGATAAGATATTTATGTGTAATAGAAAAGGTCCATTGATATTTTGTTAGTGTAACACCTCGAACTTCCGAGTTATGAATAGTAACATTTTTGGTCCATGACTAATACTATTCAAAGACATCTTGAGGACCAAAAATAAATAGAAAATTAATTGAGATAGACACAATAAAAATTCTAGTGAACAAAAAAAAACTAAGGACTCATCGGGTATTATAAAAAGAAGGATTATGACCTGATGAGGGGCATTTTGGTCAATTCACCTCAAGAGTTGACTTTTGACCAAAATGTCAATTAAATTAAATTAAATTAATGAATTGAATTATGAGATAAAAATTGAAGAAAAATTCAAGTAAAAATATGTAAGGGAAAATTTAAGAAATGAAAACTTAAATTTTCATTTCCATTACGACAAAATTAAAATGAAAGACTTATGGGCTTTTGATAGTTAAATTTAATTATTTAATTAAAATGAAAGACTTAAGTTTAATTATCCTTATGACACAATTAAAATTTATAATTTTAATAAGCTAATTTTGGGGATAAATATATATATATACATATACATATACATATATATACATATACATATATAAGAAGACAAATGTCTTCTTCATTTCTTTTTTTCATAAGAGGCCACCACCCTCTCCTCTCTCTTTCTCTCTCTCTCTATACATATACATATATATATATATATATATATATATATATATATATATATATATATATATATATATAGGCCACCACCCTCTCCTCTCTCTTTCTCTCTCTCTCTATAAAGAGAGAGGAGAGGGTGGTGGCCTATATATATATATATATATATATATATATATATATATATATATATATATATATATATATATATATATATATATATATAAGAAGACAAATGTCTTCTTCATTTCTTTTTTTCATAAGAGGCCACCACCATCTCCTCTCTCTTTCTCTCTCTCTCTCTCTCTTTTTCTCTTCTTCTTCCACTTCTTCCCCTCATTGATTTCCCCTTCCAAGTTTTAATTCCCTTAAATTCCCTTTATAAATTCCATAGCCCACTAAAAGAAAACATCAAATAGATCTTTGATTGAGAGATTAAAAGCAAGGAGAACAAGAATTGGAAGAAAAGTGAAGTTGGAAAGAAATCAACAAGAGGTAATTTTCTTTTCATGTTAGATTAGTTGTATAAGCTTGGAATGAAGTTAATTTATGATGAAATTTCATAAGAAAATGAAAGAAAACATATATGGAACCTAAACTAGGGTTTTGGCCAAATGGGAGAAAAATTAGGGTTTTGAACATTAGGGTTTAGAGACCAAAAATGTGAAGAAGTGCTAAATGATGCCTTTGACATAGTTTAAGGAAAGAAATGGCCATTTTTGACCTAATTAAGTATGTCAGAAGTGTTTAAATCAAAGCCAAATTCGGATTGGGTATGAAGCATGACCAAAAGTCAACTTTGAGGGACCAAAAATGAAATTTTACAAGTCTAATTGGTATGTGACTAATTGGGACATGACACAATTTTCATTTAGGAAGCATGCCTAAAAAGTGACCAAAACCTAGTGAACAAACTGACCAAACTTGAAAAACTGCAATATGAACAGTACACATGAATAGTAATCGTGTTTGGGTCATAACTCGAGCTAGGTAGGTCAAAATAACCTGAAATTTTACTAGTAGTTAGATGAGATATAGACCTAAAAGTTTCATGAAGAACACAAACCCAAATTATGCCATTAACCCAATCAAATTATTGAGCAAAGTTGAGTTACTGAATCTGCAAAACTGCAGAATTGCCATATGAGCAGTAAAGTCTCAATGGCTATAACTCTCTCTAGAAAACTCCAATTTAGGTGATTCTTGAACCGATGGAAACATAAGACATAGAAGAATATTTCATATGAAGAATGTTAGGCCAAACTATGAACTTAACTCAATCAAATTGCGAAACGAATTTGGGTCACTGAATCTGCCAGAATCTGGGCACCTAAAATTGAGTAAATGAACAGTAAACTTTGCAAGGCTATAACTCTCTCTAGAAAACTCCGATTTAGGCGATTCTTGAACCAATGGAAACCTAAGACATAGTAGAACATTTCATATGAAGAATGTTAGGCCAAATTATGAACTTAACTCAATCAAATTGCAAAACGAATTTGGGTCACCGAATCTGCCAGAATCTGGGCACCTAAAATTGACCAAATAAACAGTAAAATTTGCAAGGCTATAACTCTCTCTAGAAAACTCCGATTTAGGCGATACTTAAACCGATGGAAACCTAAGATATAGTAGAACATTTCATATGAAGAACATTAGACCAGATTATGGACTTAACTTGGCCAAATTGCTGAATGAAGTTGGATCGATAAATCTGCCAGAACAAAATCTGCAGCATGAACAGTGACGTGAATAGTAATGGTGTTTTGGGCATAACTTGAGCTACACAGCTCCGAATTAGGCGATTCAAAAAGAAAAATAAAGTTAAGACCTAAATGAATAATTTTCATGAAGAACACCTCACCAAATTATGATCGAAACTAGGTAAAAATTGGGTTCAAAGATTGGGGCACCAAGCTATCCCAAAACCAAAATATTCTAAAATTTTCAAAGCTAACTTGGGATGCATTAGATATGCATATAATGAGTTCTTGGCAGCAATTGAGATTGGTATTGAGGTATTCTATTTGTGTATTTTCAGTAGAAAAAGAAGTTGGAACAAACAAGGAGAAGTAGGTAACAATAAAGGAGAGCATTTAAGGTTTGTCCACAACTAACATTTTCTTCGTTTTTAAATTTGTAAATTGCTTGGAATGTATTAAATTGAATGAGTTTGCTTTGAACAAGTTTACTTTGACTGAAATATGGTTTTTCTCTTGCATTTAAGAAATTTAGGTGTTGCTACCTTTATTTGGATATTATGACGAATTTAAATGTGTTTATTGGTTTATAAATGTGATTGTTGAATGGAAAATTTTTGGAAACTGTTTTGAAACCACAGTTAGCATGACAGTCCCTTTCGGAACTCTCCAGTAGTAACAGCTACTTGGGGTTGGTAATTGATATTGATTATGTCTCCCATTAATAACAGTTAGTGTGGTAAGACTATATGAGTACTCATTAGCTAGCTAGCCCTTCCCTCATTAATAACGGTTAGTGAGGTTGAGATTGCTTTGTCGTGGTGTACAACACGGCACTGATCGTGAAATTTTGTGTCATGGCCTAAACTTTGTGTTGGTGATGGCAACACTAATGCTTTGTGAATTGTGATTTATAAAGTATGATTTCTCATTTGCAATGTTATTCAAATAAATGGCTCTTATGAACTTAGAACTCTTGTGAAGTTTTCATGCTTAAGAAAAATGTGATTTATTATACTTCGACAAATTGTGTTTTATCTTAAGTTTTAAAGTTATTAGTTGTGCACCACTGAGTGATATACTCAGCAATAGCTTCTTTATATTGTAACGATCGGGCTCCAACCACTAGAGGAATTGTCACTTTGGCCATAAGCCTCACGGTTTTGTCCCATAGGTGGAATGGAGAACTTCCCAGGAGGTCACCCATCCTAGGATTTCTCTCAAGCGAGCACGCTTAACCCTAGAGTTCTTCCAACTCTCCAGGCCATTCTACCAAAAGGTGCCTCTAGTGATTAGTTCCCCCATTTTATATATCATTACTTTTTGAGCCCAAGACCATCTTCGTGCTTTGCCGATGTGGGATTTGCCTAAGGGACATTTCTCCCCCCTTTTCAGGACTCAGCGTCCTCGCTGAGGTTTGCCCCACCATCGCCCAAGAGGACATGCGAGTGACTCTGATACCACTAAAACATGTCACACCCTATCCCTTATAAGGCACGACATGTTCCCGTAGCATACCTAATGAATTACCAAACTCCGCCTACAGATAACCCATTAGTCATGCTACAAAGGATTTTAAAACAAACCATAACTTTTTATCTTATCAATTCTTTTGCGGAAAACTGCATGAGAATAGTTAAAATTTCATGTAAACATTCATTGGAAATAATGATAGACTAAATATTACAAAAGTTACATTTTCATAAGTCTCAAAGTAAAATACAAAATAGTTACAAACTAAAAATGAGATAGCAATGCAATGCTTTTAAATACAAACTGCTCAATATCCGTACATCCATATATATAGGTACAAAATACATCCAAAGGAATCACAAGGGTATACCTAACATAAATACCCACAAACAATACCAAAATGCTGCTTTCAAGTCTCTCACTCGGTAGCCTTCTCCTTTCCCTTACCTGCGACAGCATAAAGAAGCTGTCGCTGAGTATGTCACTCAGTGGTGCACAACTAATAACTTTAAATCTTAAAATAAAACACAATTTGTCAAAGCATAATAAATCACATTTTTCTTAAGCATGAAAACTTCACAAGAGTTCTAAGTTCATAAGATCCATTTATTTGAATAACATTGCAAATGAGAAATCATACTTCATAAATCACAATTCACAAAGCATTAGTGTTGCCAACACCAATACACAGTTTAGGCCATGACACAAAATTTCACGATCAGTGCCGTGTTGTACACCACGACAAAGCAATCTCAACCTCACTAACCATTATTAATGAGGGAAGGGCTAGCTAGCTAATGAGTACTCATATAGTCTTACCCTACTAACCGTTATTAATGGGAGACATAATCAATATCAATTACCAACCCCAAGTAGCCGTTACTACTGGAGAGTTCTGAAAGGGTATCCGACTAATCGTGGTTTCAAAACAGTTTCCAAAAATTTTCCATTCAACAATCACATTTATAAACCAATAAACACATTTAAATTCATCATAATATCCAAATAAAGGTAGCAACACCTAAATTTCTTAAATGCAAGAGAAAAATCATATTTTAGTCAAAGTAAACTTTTTCAAAGCAAACTCATTCAATTTAACACATTCTAAGCAATTTACAAATTTAAAAACGAAGAAAATGATAGTTGTGCACAAACCTTCAATGCTCTCCTTTATTGTTACCTACTTCTCCTTGTCCGTTCCAACTTCTATTTCTACTGAAAATACACAAATAGAATACCTCAATACCAATCTCAATTGCTGCCAAGAACTCATTATATGCATGTCTAATGCATCCCAAGTTAGCTTTGAAAATTTTAGAATATTTTGGTTTTGGGACAGCTTGGTGCCCCAATCTTTGAACCCAATTTTTACCTAGTTTCGATCATAATTTGGTGAGGTGTTCTTCATGAAAATTGTTCATTTAGGTCTTAACTTTATTTTCCTTTTTGAATCGCATAATTCGGAGCTGTGTAGCTCAAGTTTTGCCCAAAACACCATTACTGTTCACGTCACTGTTCATGCTGCAGATTTTGTTCTAGCAGATTTATCGATCCAACTTCATTCAGTAATTTGACCAAGTTAAGTCCATAATTTGGTCTAATGTTCTTCATATGAAATGTTCTACTATGTCTTAGGTTTCCATCAGTTTAATAATCGCCTAAATAGGAGTTTTCTAGAGAGAGTTATAGCCTTGCAAAATTTACTGTTTATTTGGTCAATTTTAGGTGTCCAGATTCTGGCAGATTCGGTGACCCGAATTTGTTTCACAATTTGATTGAGTTAAGTTCATAATTTGGCCTAACATTCTTCATATGAAATATTTTACTATGTCTTAGGTTTCCATCGGTTCAAGAATCGCCTAAATCGGAGTTTTCTAGAGAGAGTTATAGCCTTGCAAATTTTATTGCTCATTTAGTCAATTTTAGGTGCCCAAATTCTGGCAGATTCGGTGACCCGAATTCGTTTCACAATTTGATTGAGTTAAGTTCATAATTTGGCCTAACATTCTTCACATGAAATATTCTACTATGTCTTAGGTTTCCATCGGTTCAAGAATTACCTAAATCGGAGTTTTCTAGAGAGAGTTATAGCCATTGAAACTTTACTGCTCATATGGCAATTCTGCAGTTTTGCAGATTCAGTAACTCAACTTTGCTCAATAATTTGATTGGGTTAATAGCATAATTTGGGTTTATGTTCTTCATGAAAATTTTAGGTCTATATCTCATCTAACTACTGGTAAAATTTCAAGTTATTTTGACCTGTCTAGCTCGAGTTATAGCCCAAACACCATTACTGTTTATGTGTACTGTTCATATTGCAGTTTTTCAAGTTTTGTCGGTTTGTTCACTAGGTTTTGGTCACTTTTTGGGCATGCTTCCTAAATGAAAATTGTGTCATTTAGTGCCTATTTTCAGTCCCAATTGGTCTCATACCAATTGGACTTGTAAAATTTCATTTTTGGTCCCTCAAAGTTGACTTTTGGTCATACTTCATACTCAATCCGAATTTGTCTTTGATTTAAACACTTCTAACACACTTAATTAGGTCACAAATGGCCATTTCTTTCCTTAAACTATGTCAAAGACATCATTTAGCACTTCTTCACATTTTTGGTCTCTAAACCCTAATGTTCAAAACCCTAATTTTTCTCCCATTTGGCCAAAACCCTAGTTTAGGTTCCATATATGTTTTCTTTCATTTTCTTATGAAATTTCATCATAAATTAAATTCATTCCAAGCTTATACAACTAATCTAACCTGAAAAGAAAATTACCTCTTGTTGATTTCTTTCCAACTTCACTTTTCTTCCAATTCTTATTCTCCTTGCTTTTAATCTCTCAATCAAAGATCTCTTTGATGTTTTCTTTTAGTGGGCTATGGAATTTATGAAGGGAATTTAAGGGAATTAAAACTTGGGAGGGGAAATCAATGAGGGGAAGAAGTGGAAGAAGAAGAGAAAAAGAAAGAGAAAGAGAAAGAGAGAGGAGAGGGTGGTGGCCTCTTATGAAAAAAAAGAAATGAAGAAGACATTTGTCTTCTTATATATATATATATATCCCCAAAATTAGCTTATTAAAATTATAAATTTTAATTGTGTCATAAGGATAATTAAACTTAAATTTTTATTCCTTTTTTTTTTTTACATTTGCACTTAATTTTTCCTTTTAATTAAATAATTAAATTTAACTATCAAAAGCCCATAAGTCTTTCATTTTAATTTTGTCATAATGGAAATGAAAGTTTAAGTTTTCATTTCTTAAATTTTCCCTTACATATTTTTACTTGAATTTTTCTTCAGTTTTTATCCCATAATTCAATTTATTAATTTCATTTAATTTAATTGACATTTTGGTCAAAAGTCAACTCTTGAGGTGAATTGACCCAAATGCCCCTCATCGGGTCATAATCCTTTTTTTTATAATACCCGATGAGTCCTTAGTTTTTTTTTTGTTCACTAGAATTTTTATTGTGTCTATCTCAATTAATTTTCTATTTATTTTTTGTCCTCAAGGTGTCTTTGAATAGTATTAGTCACGGACCAAAAATGGTACTATTCATAACTCGGAGGTTCGGGGTGTTACAATTCTCCCCTCCTTAAAAATAAATTTCGTCCTTGAAATTTACCTGGTCTCAGTCTCTGAATAGCTGTGGATGCTGTCTCCTCATGTCCTCCTCGCGCTCCCATGTTGCCTCTTGGCCTGCATGATGGTTTCACAGCACTTTGACTAGAGGTATCTGTTTGTTCCTTAGCTGCTTCACCTCATGTGCCAATATCTTTATGGGCTCTTCATCATATGTCAGGTCTGGATTCACCTCAATCTCCTCTATTGGCAAAATGTGAGAGGGGTCTGATCTGTACCTCCTTAACATGGAGACATGGAAGACATTGTGAATCTTTTCCAACTCCAGAGGCAATGTAAGTCTATATGCCAATGGACCCACTCTTTCCAGAACCTCATACGGCCCAATGAAGCGAGGACTCAGTTTTACCTTTCTACCAAACCTCATGATCCTCTTCCATGGGGAAACTTTTTGGAACACCTTGTCACCCACACTATACCGAATATCTCTTCTCTTTAGGTCAATGTAGGACTTATGTCTATCCATTGCAACTTTGAGTCGGTCTCTAATGAGCTTAACCTTTTCTTCTGTCTGTTGCATCAACTTCCTCTCGCCCACTTCATCCCAACACAAGGGAGTTCTACACTTCCTGCCATAAAATGCTTCGTATGGAGGCATTCCGATGCTTGACTGATAACTGTTGTTGTAGGCAAATTCAATTAAAGGCAAGTGTGTGTCCCAACTCCCTTTAAACTCAATCACATAAGCCCGAAGCATATCCTCCAAAATCTGAATGATCCTTTCGGATTGGCCGTCTGTCTGTGGATGGAATGCTGTACCGAAGTTCAATGTAGTTCCTAGGGCTTTTTGGAGACTACCCCAGAATCTAGAAGTGAACCTTGGGTCTCTGTCCGACACAATAGACACTGGCACTCCATGTAACCTCACAACATCATCAATGTACAGTTTGGCCAATCTTTCCAGGCTGTAATCCATTCTCACTGGCAAAAAGTGTGCAGACTTGGTCAATCTATCAACAATAACCCAAACTGCATCATGATTCTTTTGTGTACGTGGAAGTCCTGTCACGAAATCTATAGTGATTCTTTCGCATTTCCACTTGGGAATTGGCAATGGCTGTAGCAACCCAGCAGGCACTTGGTGTTCTACCTTTACTTGCTGACAAGTTAGACATTTAGCAACATATTCTGCAATGTCTTTCTTCATTCCTCCCCACCAATAGTGCTCTTTCACACTTCTATACATTTTGGTTCCACCAGGGTGCATTGCAAAAGGTGAATCATGTGCTTCCTTTAAAATGGTCTACCTCAATTCAACATTTTCAAGAATGCACATTCCGCTCTTATATAACAACAAGCTCTCATCATTTACTGATAATTCTGGTTTCTTGCCATCCCGAGTCCATCAACTTCACATACTTATCATCCTTCTGTGCAACTACTTTAATTTGTTCTGCCAGCATTGGCTTCACTTGCCAAGTAGCTACCATCTGCCCATCTTCATTAATCTCTAAATTAGCATGCAATGCCCTTAACTCATGCACCATGGACAATGAAAAAAACCCTCAAACCAGCCATAGTCTTGCGACTTAAAGCATCAGCTATAACATTAGCTTTTCCAGGCTGATAGTCTATCAAACAATCATAATCTTTTATCAGCTCTAACCATCTCCTTTGCCTCAAATTTAACTCCTTTTGTGTGCCCAAGTACTTCAAACTTTTATGATCTGTGTATATATAACATCTCTCCCCATACAAGTAATGTCTCCAGATCTTCAAGGCAAAGGCAATGGCTGCTAGCTCTAAGTCATGTGTAGGATAATTCCTCTAATGCGATTTAAGCTGGCGTGAAGCATAGGCAATGACGTTTCTATGTTGCATCAACACACAGCCTAATCTGTTATGAGAAGCATCACTGTATATGGTATACTCCTTACCGAAAGTGGGCAAGGTTAATACTGGAGCTTCAGTTAAATGCCTCTTTAACTCATCAAAACTTTCTTGGCATTGATCAGTCCACTGAAATTTTACATCCTTCCTAAGTAGCTTGGTCAGTGGAGATGCTAGTATGGAGAATCCCTTCACAAACCTTCGATAATACCTAGCTAAACCAAGGAAACTCCGAACTTCCGTGACATTTCTAGGTGGATTCCAATTAAGAATGGCTTCTACTTTGCTAGGATCCACTTGGATACCTTCTGCAGATACAATATGCCCCAAAAATGAAATCTCCTTTAGCCAAAACTCACATTTCTATAGTTTGGCATACAACAGCTTCTCCCTCAAAGTCTGCAATACTATCCTCAAGTGCTTGTCGTGTTCCTCTGCATTCTTTGAGTACACCAAAATATCATCAATGAACACCACAACAAACTAGTCCAAATATTGCCTGAAGATAGTGTTCATTAGGCCCATAAAAGCAGCTGGAGCATTAGTCAACCCGAATGGCATTACTAAGAACTCATAGTGGCCATACCGAGTCCTAAAGGCAGTTTTAGGAATATTTTACTCCTGCACTCTCAACTGGTAGTAGCCCGATCTCAAGTCAATTTTGGAGAACACAGTTGCATCCTTCAATTGCTCAATTGTCATTATTGATACATATAGTGCATTACATCATAAATATGGACTAATTGAGAGAAATCTCCTTGTGTTGGTTGCTCAGGGAGTAGAATTCCTTGTGATTCAATATGGAAGAGGGGGATCACACAGTAGAGCAATCAGTAGCAGTTGAGGTACAAGGGGAAGCCCCAGCTCCTCTGAATGCCAGTGGATCGGCTGCACCCATTCCACCCTGTTAGTAGTATGCCCTATAGCATATCATTTACTATGTATCTTGTATATATTTTTATTAATAAAAGGGATTTCCACTTTTTCGTTTACATAATATATTTATGTGTAATAGAAAAGGTCCATTGATATTTTGTTAGAAATATTATTCTTAAGTTGTTAAGAATATGAGTGACAATATTTCTAGCACAAAGTATCATAAATAGGTTCACAATCGAGGATACTTCATAATAAGAACATGACTTATCCAGAAAGATTGTATTCATGTTTGTTCCTAAGTTATTTATATGAGATATAAATAAGATGGAATGGTGAGTCTCATGCCATATGACAAACATGATAGGCACTTATAAATGATAAGAAGGCCGAACCAGTGACACTTATGACAAGCACATGGAGTTTACTCTTGTCAATATTTTTTCATAAATCATATCAGTGCATATTTTCTTTAGACCTGAGATAGCACAATTATCTTGTATATAGGTAGTTTGAGTTTGATACTGCTTTCATACTTGTACTGTGTATGGGTATATAGGCATGTGTTTGTTAGTAGTATGCCCTAGAGCATATCATTTAGTATGTATCTTGTACATATTTTAATAATAAAAGGCATTTCCACTTTTCCGTTTACATAATATATTTATGTGTAATAGAAAAGGTCCATTGATATTTTGTTAGAAATATTATTCTTAAGTTGTTAAGAATATGAGTGACAATATTTCTAGCACAAAGTATCATAAATAGGTTCACAATCAAGGATACTTCATAATAAGGACATGACTTATCCAGAAAGATTGTATTCATGTTTGTTCCCAAGTTATTTATATGAGATATAAATAAGATGGAATGGTGAGTCTCATGCCATATAACAAACTTGATAGGCACTTATAAATGATAAGTAGGCCGAACCAGTGACACTTATGACAAGCACATGGAGTTTACTCTTGTCACTGTTTTGTCATAAATCATATCAGTGCATATAATCTTTAGACCTGAGATAGCAGTTATCTTGTATATAGGTAGTTTGAGTTTGATCTTGCTTTCATACTTGTACTATGTATGGGTATATGGGCATGTGTTGGCTCACGCTAGTTATATATGGAGGTAGGTGTTGATCAAGATGGAATCTGTTCCTCTAAGTAAATAGAGTTAAAATCCTATGTTCATTTAATTGTTCTTGATGTTTCAAGTTCTGGCGGAGACAGATAGATTTATTCGTAAAAGAGTTTACGATGAGAAAAATCTTTTAATCAAGAACTGGAATTAAAAGAGAACATAATATTCATAGCAAATGGAGTTTGACATAAACCATGACTCCAGCTTGAGTTGGAATTTTGTAACAGAGAGATTCTAGTGCATGGTAACATATGATTATAGGTTCATTTAAGGTAAATCTTATTACTAATTGGGTGGCCATGGCATGCTATGCTAGGTGTTAACCATGGTCTATGAGGTTCATAAAATGATTTAGAGAAATCATTTATGGTAAGAAAGAGTTACGATGATATTAAGAGTTGATATCATGTCTCATTGCCAATTAGTGATGAGCCTAGTAAGTCACACACATACACAAGTTATCACCTATTTAAATATGATTTAATTAATTAATTAAAGAGTTTAATTGATTAATTAAATAGATTTGGTTTGCAATAAAATTGCAAAGTCCCTAGCATGACTTGAAACCAAATCTAGATTATTGGATGTGTAGTATAAATTAAATTTATATTTAAAGTGTTTAAATATGAATTTAATTGATGAGAAATTAATTAATAGAGATTAATTAATTAATTTATATTTGATATAAATTAATTAGAAGAAGAAAATAATTATTTTGGGTTAAGAACTCAAAATTAAGACACAGGGGCATTTTGGTCATTTTGCAGTGTGACACGTGGCACCATGAGATGGTGACACATGGCATAACACATAAGCTTGCCAAATAATTTTAATCATGTAAGATGATTAAAATCAAGATTAAATATAGGTTTGACACTTGGCACAATGTGATTGGGTCACTTAAACCTAGAGCTAATCAAAAGGTGACATGTGGCTAGGGTTTAATGTGTTAACCTAGCTATTTAAGTGTGGTTATGAAAAGAAATCATAACCAGCAGCCTCTCCTCTCATATGTCACGCCACTTTGAGCCTCTCCAGCTATTTCTCTTCATCTCTCATCAATTCAAAGAGATTAGCCATCAATCTCTTGAATTAAGAACACTAGAAATTGTTTCTAGTGTCCTGTTTACATCTCTAATCTCTTAAAGGCAGAACTTGAATTTCTAATTAATAGAAAAGGCTTTAGAAGCTGTTCAAGGGCTTCCATAGGTGTTCTTGGTGTGGACAAGCTAGAGGACAACATCTGGTGTCACGAAGGCGAATCTCAAAGCGCAGACACCTGCGGCACATCAAGAGGTTAGTGTAATCGTTCTTGATTTAATCTAGGGTTCTAAAATTAATCTGATTAATTTTAAAATCTTAAATAGCAAATACAGATCCAAAAACATATTAAAAGAGTTTTAATATGTTGTTTATCATTGAAATCAAATAGATAAAAATAAATCTTGCATGGTGCTTGTGACCCTAGGTGAAAATTTTTGAATTCAATGGTATAATCTTGTGTTTTTCACGCTTCCGTTCCTTCAATTGGTATCAGAGCCACTATATTTGCCATTTAGATTGTTGATTATATAATTTAATTGTGTGTTTGATCATGAGATCAAGAGATTCATTGCTGGTTGGATCATGAGATGTGGCGTCACACATGGAGAAGCCACCATTGGTGGCGGCAACAATGGTTCCATGGGTGATTCAAGGTTTGGCTTTTAATTCTGCAATTGTTGTATGATCTAAGGCCTATTCTTTGACTAATTAAAGTGTTTAATTAGTTGTTTTAATCACACAATTAAATTATGATTCAAATCAGAATTTTAAAAAATGTTTGAATGTGATTCAAATCTGAATTTTAAAAGTTGTTTGAATGAGATTCAAATCTGAATTTTTAAAGTTGTTTGAATCATATTTAAATCTGATTTTTTAAAATTGATTCAATAAAATTCAGATCTGATTTTTTAAAAAATATTTGAATGTGATTCAAATCTGATTTTTTAAAAAATGTTTGAATGTGATTCAAATCTGAATTTTGAAGTTGTTTGAATGTGATTCAAATCTGAATTTTTAAATTTGTTTGAATGAGATTCAAATCTGAATTTTTAAATTTATTTGAATCATATTCAAATCTAGAATTTTAAGTTGAATATGAGATATTCAATTTAATTTAAGAATGTATGTTTTATTTAATTGTTAAATAGTGATATGCATGATGGATGATCATGGACTATAAAAGACCAATGTGATTGGATTTATTTCTTTTATGTTTCTTTGGGATTGTAAATTAATTAATTTATTTTAATTTATTTTGGGCATGTATTATTAAGTTTGTAATATTTTTGGGTTGTAATTTCATTTATTTAAGTTCTTGTAAATTCGCCTTGGTATGCCAAGGATTACTATGTAATATTGGATTGCAAGAAGTTCAAGGAGTCAAGAGCATTGGTGGGACCGTGGGAGGAATTCAATATCAAGTGTTGATTATGTACTCCTTCAGCAACTCTTGTAAAATGAATGAATGAAATGCACCTAGGAATGCCTGATTCAATTCTTGGTGGCTCGATTGAATCCCTTAGAAAGTCCATGATCATACCATATTTCTTTTATCCATGAATGCATGAGATGTATGGGAATGTATGCAATTATATGATATATGCATGCTAAATGGATAATGTGCAAAGTGAGACCTTAATAGTAATTAGGATGGCTATAAAATCTTCCAAACAAATGATTAAGTTGGAAATGCTATAATTAAAGTAATTATAACATAAGCCCTCCATTAGGGCAATTATTTTAAGAAATTTTAAATAGTTGCATGAGATGCAATTAATTTAAGAGATTTTCTTAAGAATAATTGTTAAGCATGAGATGTTGTAAATATGTAAATGGTTTGGTGGCCAATATTGGATGTACTGAGGACATTAAAATTATTTGCATAATTCTTGGCTCAATGGGATCAACTTAACTAATGCAAGATAAGTCAATAATGGATGTACGAGATTTTGAGCATTAGGGGCTAGGTAAAGGATTGAACCTCACATGAGATGTGATGGGCAAGGAGTTGCTCACTTATAGTTTATTGTAATTCCAATAATGGATGTACACGAGGATGATCAATAGAATTATAAGAATTCAATCACCCACTAGAAATCCATCCAACGAGGATTTCCGTTTTCTACTATGGAAGTGTAGGATTCGCTAAGTTAGTGGGAGGACCAATTTGATTAAAAGACCATAATCATATTTGGTTAATTACATGATACATTTACTAATTAATCTGGTTATTTACGCAATTAATTTTACGATAAAAATGAGCACAAAACAACCACCACCATCCAATATCCTTGCAAACATACTTGATCACATGAGTTGAGGACCTAATCATGCGATTGGCTAAGAAATTTGAAACTTGTCTGAACCTTGAACATATAGGATATGTTCTAGATTCAAATGTTCTGGTCCCTTACCTCCAGAGGCCACTCAAGAGGAACATGAAACTTTGGACAAGTGGAAGGAGCATGATATGAGAGCTAAGTGTTACATGCTTGCTTCTATGAGTAATGAGTTCTGAAGCAACATGAGAACATGAAGAGTGAGTGAGATCCTCCTTCACCTACAAGAGTTGTATGGTGAGCACAAGAGAATGCTAGGTATGAGATATCTAGGCAATATTCCGTATGAGGATGTCCGAGGGCGAGAATGTTGGGGATCATGTCCATAAGATGATTCGGTGATTGGCGGTTGGAACATCTTGACTTCAACATGGATTTCCAACTACAGACGGATTTGATCCTTGATCCCTTCACGAGTCTTTTGGGAATTTTGTGACAAATTTCCATATGACTAAACAGGAATGCACCTTAGCTGAATTACTCAACATGCTGGTTATTGCCCAAAAGAATATGCCAGGCAATAAAGGAAAAGAGGTAGCTTTGGTTGCATCTTCTTCTGCTGGAAAGTCCAACAAGAAGAAGGGCAATAAGAAAAAGAAACCTCAGATTCCTTGTCCTTCCAAGAAAATAGCTAAACAGAAAAGGAAGACCAAAGCTGACAAAGGCAAAGGAAAGTGTTTCCACTGCCAACAGGAAAGTGTTTCCATTGCCAGTAAGAAAGTGTTTCCACTGGCCAGAGTATAGCAATCTAAATGAATGCAATGCCATGGTAAAAACCAACTCAAGTTCAAAATATATTTGGCACTTAAGGTCATGTCATGTTGCAGAAGATAGGATTACAAAATTGGAGAAAATGGGGATTCTATCCTCATTGGACTCTGAGCCTACTCCAACTTGTGAATCTTGCCATCAGGGCAAAATGACTACATCACCCTTTGTTGGACACGGGCTAAGAGCTGAAAATATTTTGGAGCTAATACATAGTGATGTATGTGGTCCATTTAAAGAAATGGCTAGAGGGGGCTTTCATTATTTTACTACCTTTACTGATGATAAATCAAGGTTTGGGTATTTGTATTTGATGAAATACAAACATGAATCCTTTGAAAAGTTCAAAGAATTTAAATCTGAAGTAGAAAATCAAACAGGAAAAAGTATTAAAGCTCTTCGATCAGATCGTGGAGGTGAATATTTGAGTATTGAATTTGATGAATACTTGAGAGAGCATGGCATTGTTTCTCAGCTGACTCCTCCAGGAATGCCACAGCTGAATGGTGTATCTGAAAGGAGAAATCGTACCCTATTGGATATGGTACGAAGTATGATGAGCTATACTGATTTGCCAATCTCCTTTTGGGGATTTGCATTAGAATCAGCTTTGTATATTCTGAATAGGATTCCATCAAAATTAGTTTCTTCCACACCTTATGAGATATGGCATGGAAGAAAACCAAGTCTTAAGCATGTTAAGATTTGGGGTTGTCCAGCTTATATCAAAAAGCTGAACACTGATAAATTGGAGACCAGATCAGAAAAAGGTCGATTTGTTGGATATCCAAAAGATAGTTTTGGATATTATTTTTATTTGCCTACTTCATAAAAGGTTGTGATAAGTAGAGATGCCACATTTCTTGAACAACAGTTTGTTCAAGAAGGAGGCAAAGGAAGGCCAATAGAGTTAGAATTGGAGAATTCTGACCAACCAACAGATCAGATGGATATAGATCCATCTAGTCAACCTATACCCATTGATGAAACATCTACATCTGTTCCTCGTAGAACAACCAGGGTATCTCACCCACGGTGAGATATGGTTTCCTTCATGAAGAAGAACAAGAGTTGTCTACTCATGAAGAAGTAGATCATGGAGATGATCCACTTACCTATGAAGAAGCTATATCAGATATAGACTCTTCAAAATGGATTGATGCTATGAAATCCGAGATTGATTCCATGTATAAGAATCAAGTTTGGGATCTTGTTTACCCACCTAAAGGTATTGTACCTATAGGGAACAAATGGGTTTTCAATAAGAAAATTATTTCTGATGTAAAGGTAGAGACCTATAAGGCATGGATGGTGGGGAAAGGGTTTCGCAAAAGGCAAGGAATCGACTATGAGGAGACTTTCTACTTTGTTGCCATGCTTAAATCAATTAGGATTTTATTAGCAATAAATGCATACTATGATTATGAGGTTTGGCGGATGGATGTCAAATCAGCTTTTCTGACTGGATAGATTGAAGAAAACATTTTAATGGATCAACCTAGTGGATTTGATTCACAAGATGGTTCCAAGGTTTGCAAGCTAAAGCGATCCATTTATGGGTTGAAACAAGCTTAGGAGTTGAAACATCCGTTTTGATGAAGCCATTAAATCTTTTGGTTTTATCAAAAAATGAGGATGAGCCATGTGTATATAAGAAGGTTAGTGACAGTGCTATCACTTTCCTTGTCTTATATGTGGATGACATACTGTTGATGGGTAATGATACGGTATGTTGGACTATAAAGGTATGGTTGTCAAATACATTCTCCATGAAAGACTTAGGGAGGCAACCTATATTCTTGGGATTCGCATCTATATAGATAGAGCGAAAAGAATAATTGGTTTATCCCAAAGTCTATACTTGGAAAAGGTGTTAAAGAGGTTTAACATGCTTGATTCCAAGAGAGGATTGTTACCAGTGAGACATGGTATCCACCTTTCTAAAGAGATGTCTCCAAAGACACACGAAGAAAGAGATAAGATGGCTAGGATTCCATATGCTTGGCTATTGGAAGTTTAATGTATGCAATGTTGTGTACTAGGCGGATATCGCATATGCTATTAGTTTGACTAGCGGTATCAATCCAATCGAGTTTGGAACAACTGGATAGTATCAAAAATATCCTTAAGTACTTGAGAAGAACTAAGGATTTATTCTTGATTTATGGAGATGGAGACTTGCAATTGGATGGTTATCTTGATTCGATTTCCAATCGGATATCGATGATAGAAAGTCTACCTCTGGATATGTGTTCATTTGTAATGGAGTGCGATCGGTTGGAAGAGTTCCAAGCGAGCATTTGCAGATTCCACTCACGAGGTGAGTATATTCTTTGCATCGAATCTGCAAAAGAAAGTATTTGGATAAAGAAGTTCGTGTGGAACTTACGGTAGTTCCTTCCATTGAGTCGGCGGTTCCACTACCTTGTGACAATAATGGAGCGATCATCTGAGCTAAGGAACTAAGGTCTCACCAAAATCCAAACACATAGAAAGGCACTACCACATTATCGGACATATAGTTGGGCAAAGCGATATAGCCATGCGAGAAAATAGCATCGGTGAAAATCCGGTGATCCATTCACTAAGCCTATGTCACGGACTCAGTTAGACCGACATCTTGAGAAGATAGGTCTAAGATATTGTAATGAATGGCTCTAGTGCTAGTGGGAGATTGTTAGTAGTATGCCTAGAGCATATCATTTAGTATGTATCTTGTACATATTTTTAATAATAAAAGGCATTTCCACTTTTAGTTTACATAATATATTTATGTGTAATAGAAAAGGTCCATTGATATTTTGTTAGAAATATTATTCTTAAGTTGTTAAGAATATGAGTGACAATATTTCTAGCACAAAGTATCATAAATAGGTTCACAATCGAGGATACTTCATAATAAGGACATGACTTATCCGGAAAGATTGTATTCATGTTTGTTCCCAAGTTATTTATATGAGATATAAATAAGATGGAATGGTGAGTCTCATGCCATATAACAAACTTGATAGGCACTTATAAATGATAAGTAGGCCGAACGGTGACACTTATGACAAGCACATGGAGTTTACTCTTGTCAATGTTTTGTCATAAATCATATCGATGCATATAATCTTTAGACACGAGATAGCAGTTATCTTGTATATAGGTAGTTTGAGTTTGATCTTGCTTTCATACTTGTACTATGTATGGGTATATGGGCATGTGTTGGCTCTGCTAGTTATATATGGAGGTAGGTGTTGATCAAGATGGAATCTGTTCCTCTAAGTAAATAGAGTTAAAATCCTATGTTCATTTAATTGTTCTTGATGTTTCAAGTTCTGGCAGACAGATAGATTTATTGAAAAGAGTTTACGATGAGAAAAATCTTTTAATCAAGAACTGGAATTAAAAAGAACATAATATTCATAGCAAATGGAGTTTGACATAAACCATGACTCCGGCTTGAGTTGGAATTTTGTATGAGAGAGATTCTAGTGCATGGTAACATATGATTATAGGTTCATTTAAGGTAAATCTTATTACTAATTGGGTGGCCATGGCATGCTATGCTAGGTGTTAACCATGGTCTATGAGGTTCATAAAATGATTTAGAGAAATCATTTATGGTAAGAAAGAGTTACGATGATATTAAGAGTTGATATCATGTCTCATTGCCAATTAGTGATGAGCCTAGTAAGTCACACACATACACAAGTTATCACCTATTTAAATATGATTTAATTAATTAATTAAAGAGTTTAATTGATTAATTAAATAGATTTGGTTTGCAATAAAATTGCAAAGTCCTAGCATGACTTGAAACCAAATCTAGATTATTGGATGTGTAGTATAAATTAAATTTATATTTAAAGTGTTTAAATATGAATTTAATTGATGAAAATTAATTAATAGAGATTAATTAATTAATTTATATTTGATATAAATTAATTAGAAGAAGAAAATAATTATTTTGGGTTAAGAACTCAAAATTAAGACACGAGGCATTTTGGTCATTTTGCGGTGTGACACGTGGCACCATGAGATGGTGACACATGGCATAACACATAAGCTTGCCAAATAATTTTAATCATGTAAGATGATTAAAATCAAGATTAAATATAGGTTTGACACTTGGCACAATGTGATTGGGTCACTTAAACCTAGAGCTAATCAAAAGGTGACATGTGGCTAGGGTTTAATGTGTTAACCTAGCTATTTAAGTGTGGTTATGAAAAGAAAACACAACCAGCAGCCTCTCCTCTCATATGTCACGCCACTTTGAGCCTCTCCAGCTATTTCTCTTCATCTCTCATCAATTCAAAGAGATTAGCCATCAATCTCTTGAATTAAGAACGCTAGAAATTGTTTCTAGTGTCCTGTTTACATCTTTAATCTCTTAAAAGGCAGAACTTGATTTTCTAATTAATAGAAAAAGCTTTAGAAGCCATTCAAGGGCTTCCATAGGTGTTCTTGGTGTGGACAAGCTAGAGGGACAACATCTGGTGTCCTGAAGACGAATCTCAAAGGCGCAGACACACTGCAGCACATCAAGAGGTTAGTGTAATCGTTCTTGATTTAATCTAGGGTTCTAAAATTAATCTGATTAATTTTAAAATCTTAAATGGCAAATACAGATCCAAAAACATATTAAAAGAGTTTTAATATGTTGTTTATCATTGAAATCAAATAGATAAAAATAAATCTTGCATGGTGCTTGTGACCCTAGGTGAAAATTTTTGAATTCAATGGTATAATCTTGTGTTTTTCACGCTTCCGTTCCTACAATTGGTATCAGAGCCACTATATTTGCCATTTAGATTGTTGATTATATAATTTAATTGTGTGTTTGATCATGAGATCAAGAGATTCATTGCTGGTTGGATCATGAGATGTGGCGTCACACATGGAGAAGCCACCATTGGTGGCGGCAACAATGGTTCCATGGGTGATTCAAGGTTTGGCTTTTAATTCTGCAATTGTTGTATGATCTAAGGCCTATTCTTTGACTAATTAAAGTGTTTAATTAGTTGTTTTAATCACACAATTAAATTATGATTCAAATCAGAATTTTAAAAAATGTTTGAATGTGATTCAAATCTGAATTTTAAAAGTTGTTTGAATGAGATTCAAATCTGAATTTTTAAAGTTGTTTGAATCATATTTAAATCTGATTTTTTAAAATTGATTCAATAAAATTCAGATCTGATTTTTAAAAATATTTGAATGTGATTCAAATCTGATTTTTTAAAAAATGTTTGAATGTGATTCAAATCTGAATTTTTGAAGTTGTTTGAATGTGATTTAAATCTGAATTTTTAAATTTGTTTGAATGAGATTCAAATATGAATTTTTAAATTTATTTGAATCATATTCAAATCTGGAATTTTAAGTTGAATATGAGATATTCAATTTAATTTAAGAATGTATGTTTTATTTAATTGTTAAATAGTGATATGCATGATGGATGATCATGGACTATAAAAGACCAATGTGATTGGATTTATTTCTTTTATGTTTCTTTGGGATTGTAAATTAATTAATTTATTTTAATTTATTTTGGGCATGTATTATTAAGTTTGTAATATTTTTGGGTTGTAATTTCATTTATTTAAGTTCTTGTAAATTCGCCTTGGTATGCCAAGGATTACTATGTAATATTGGATTGCAAGAAGTTCAAGGAGGTCAAGAGCATTGGTGGGACCAGTGGGAGGAATTCAATATCAAGTGTTGATTATGTACTCCTTCAGCAACTCTTGTAAAATGAATGAATGAAATGCACCTAGGAATGCCCTGATTCAATTCTTGGTGGCTCAGAATTAAATCCCTTAGAAAGTCCATGATCATACCATATTTACTGCTTATCCATGAATGCATGAGATGTATGGGAATGTATGCAATTATATGATATATGCATGCTAAATGGATAATGTGCAAAGTGAGACCTTAATAGTAATTAGGATGGCTATAAAATCTTCCAAACAAATGATTAAGTTGGAAATGCTATAATTAAAGTAATTATAACATAAGCCCTCCATTGGGGCAATTATTTTAAGAAATTTTAAATAGTTGCATGAGATGCAATTAATTTAAGAGATCTTCTTAAGAATAATTGTTAAGCATGAGATGTTGTAAATATGTAAATGGTTTGGTGGCCAATATTGGATGTACCTGAGGACATTAAAATTATTTGCATAATTACTGGCTCATTGGGATCAACTTAACTAATGCAAGATAAGTCAATATTGGATGTTCATGTGATTTTGAGCATTAGGGGCTAGCAAAGGATTGAACCTCACATGAGATGTGATGGGCAAGGAGTTGCTCACTTATAGTTTATTGTAATTCCAATAATGGATGTACTGAGGATGATCAATAGAATTATAAGAATTCAATCACCCACTAGAAATCCATCCAACTAGGATTTCCGTTTTCTACTTTGGAAGTGTAGGATTCGCTAAGTTAGTGGGAGGACCAATTTGATTAAAAGACCATAATCATTTTGGTTAATTACATGATACATTTACTAATTAATCTGGTTATTTTCTGCAATTAATTTTTACGATAATAATGAGCACAGAACAACCACGACCATCCAATATCCTTGCAAGCATACTTGATCGCAATAGGTTGACAGGACCTAATCATGCGATTGGCTAAGAAATTTGAAACTTGTCTTGAACCTTGAACATATGGGATATGTTCTAGATTCAAATGTTCCTGGTCCCTTACCTCCAGAGGCCACACAAGAGGAACATGAAACTTTGGACAAGTGGAAGGAGCATGATATGAGAGCTAAGTGTTACATGTTTGCTTCTACGAGTAATGAGTTCTGACGACATGAAAACTTGCGAGTGTAAGTGAGATCCTCCTTCACCTACAAGAGTTGTATGGTGAGCACGGTAGCAATGCTAGGTATGAGATATCAGGCGGTGTTCGCATGAGGATGTCCGAGGGCGAGAATGTTGGGGATCATGTCCACAAGATGATTCGGTGATTGAGCGGTTGGAACATCTTGACTTCAACATGGATTTCCAACTACAGACGGATTTGATCCTTGATCCCTTCTGAGTCTTTTGGGAATTTTGTGACAAATTTCCATATGACTCAACAGAATGCACCTTAGTGGTTTACTCAACATGCTGGTTATTGCCCAAAAGAATATGCCGTGCAATAAAGGAAAAGAGGTAGCTTTGGTTGCATCTTCTTCATTGGAAAGTCCAACAAGAAGAAGGGCAATAAGAAAAAGAAACTTGATTCTGGTCCTTCCAAGAAAATAGCTAAGCAGAAGGAAAACCAAAGCTGACAAAGGCAAAGGAAAGTGTTTCCACTGCCAACAGGAAAGTGTTTCCATTGCTAACAGGAAAGTGTTTCCATTGCCAGTAAGAAAGTGTTTCCACTAGCCAGAGTATAGCAATCTAAATGAATGCAATGCCATGGTGAAAACCAACTCAAGTTCAAAATATATTTGGCACTTAAGGTTATGTCATGTTGTAGAAGATAGGATTACAAAATTGGAGCAAATGGGGATTTTATCCTCATTGGGCTCTGAGCCTACTCCAACTTGTGAATCTTGCCTTCAGGGCAAAATGACTAGATCACCCTTTGTTGGACAAGGGCTAAGAGCTGAAAATATTTTGGAGCTAATACATAGTGATGTATGTGGTCCATTTAAAGAAATGGCTAGAGGGGGCTTTCATTATTTTATTACCTTTACTGATGATAAATCAAGATTTGGGTATTTGTATTTGATGAAATACAAACATGAATCCTTTGAAAAGTTCAAAGAATTTAAATCTGAAGTAGAAAATCAAACAGGAAAGAGTATTAAAGCTCTTCGATCAGATCGTGGAGGTAAATATTTGAGTACTGAATTTGATGAATACTTGAGAGAGCATGGCATTGTTTCTCAGCTGACTCCTCCAGGAACGCCACAGCTGAATGGTGTATCTGAAAGGAGAAATCATACCCTATTGGATATGGTACGTAGTATGATGAGCTATACTGATATGCCAATCTTCTTTTGGGGATTTGCATTAAAATCAGCTTTGTATATTCTGAATAGGATTCCATCAAAATCAGTTTCTTCCACACCTTATGAGATATGGCATGGAAGAAAACCAAGTCTTAAGCATGTTAAGATTTGGGGTTGTCCAGCTTATATTAAAAAGCTGAACACTGATAAATTGGAGACCAGATCAGAAAGAGGTCAATTTGTTGGATATCCAAAAGATAGTTTTGGATATTATTTTTATTTGCCTACTTCACAAAAGGTTGTGATAAGTAGAGATGCCACATTTCTTGAACAACAATTTGTTCAAGAAGGAGGCAAAGGAAGGCAAATAGAGTTAGAATTGGAGAATTCGACCAACCAGCATCAGGATGGATATAGATCCATCTAGTCAACTTATACCCATTGATGAAACATCTACAATTGTTCCTCATAGAATAACTGGGTATCTCACCCACGGTGAGATATGGTTTTCTTCATGAAGAAGAACAAGAGTTGTCTACTCATGAAGAAGTAGATCATGGAGATGATCCACTTACCTATGAAGAAGCTATATCAGATATAGACTCTTCAAAATGGATTGATGCTATGAAATCCGAGATTGATTCCATGTATAAGAATCAAGTTTGGGATCTTGTTGACTCACCTGAATGTATTGTACCTGTAGGGAACAAATGGGTTTTCAAGAATAAAATTGGTTCTGATGGAAAGGTAGAGACCTATAAGGCAAGGCTAGTAGCGAAAGGGTTTCGCCAAAGGCAAGGAATCGACTATGAGGAGACTTTCTGCTTTGTTGCCATGCTTAAATCAATTAGGATTTTATTAGCAATAGCTGCATACTATGATTATGAGATTTGGCGGATGGATGTCAAAGCGACTTTTCTCAATGGATACATTGAAGAAAACATTTTCATGGAACAACCTAAGGGATTTGAATCCCAAGATGGTTCCAAGGTATGCAAGCTAAAGCGATCCATTTATGGGTTGAAACAAGCTTCAAGGAGTTGGAACATCCGTTTTGATGAAGCCATTAAATCTTTTGGTTTTATCAAAAATGAGGATGAGCCATGTGTATATAAGAAGGTTAGTGACAGTGCTATCACTTTCCTTGTCTTATATGTGGATGACATCTTGTTGATGGGTAATGACACGGGTATGTTGTGACTATAAAGGTATGGTTGTCAAATACATTCTCCATGAAAGACTTAGGGAGGCAACCTATATTCTTGGGATTCGCATCTATAGAGATAGAGCGAAAGAATAATTGGTTTATCCCAAAGTCTATACTTGGAAAAGGTGTTAAAGAGGTTTAACATGCTTGATTCCAAGAGAGGATTGTTACCAGTGAGACATGGTATCCACCTTTCTAAAGAGATGTCTCCAAAGACACCTGAAGAAAGAGATAAGATGGCCAGGATTCCATATGCTTCGGCTATTGGAAGTTTAATGTATGCAATGTTGTGTACTAGGCGGATATCGCATATCTTTGTTAGTTTGACTAGCGGTATCAATCCAATCGGGTTTGAACATGGATAGTCGTCAAGAATATCCTTAAGTACTTGAGAAGAACTACGGATTTATTCTTGATTTATGGAGGTGGAGACTTGCAATTGGATGGTTATCACGATTACGATTTCCAATCGGATATCGATGATAGAAAGTCTACCTCTGGATATGTGTTCATTTGTAATGGAGGTGTAGTCGGTTGGAAGAGTTCCAAGCGAGCACGCATTGCGATTCCACTCACGAGGTGAGTATATTCTTTGCATCGAATCTTTGCAAAAGAAGTCGTTTGGATAAAGAAGTTCGTGATGTAACTTACGATAGTTCCTTCCATTGAGTCGCCGGTTCCATTACCTTTGTGACAACAATGGAGCGATCATCTGAGCTAAGGAACTAAGGTCTCACCCAAAATCCAAACACATAGAAAGGCACTACCACATTATCGAGAGATATAGTTGGGCAAGGCGATATAGCCATGCAGAAAAATAACATCGACTAAAAATTCAGGTGATCCATTCACTAAGCTTTTGTCACAAGTTCGATTAGACCGACATCTTGAGAAGATAGGTCTAAGGTATTGTAATGAATGGCTCTAGTGCTAGTGGGAGATTGTTAGTAGTATGCCTAGAGCATATCATTTAGTATGTATCTTGTACATATTTTAATAATAAAAGGCATTTCCACTTTTCCGTTTACATAATATATTTATGTGTAATAGAAAAGGTCCATTGATATTTTGTTAGAAATATTATTCTTAAGTTGTTAAGAATATGAGTGACAATATTTCTAGCACAAAGTATCATAAATAGGTTCACAATCGAGGATACTTCATAATAAGGACATGACTTATCCGGAAAGATTGTATTCATGTTTGTTCCCAAGTTATTTATATGAGATATAAATAAGATGGAATGGTGAGTCTCATGCCATATAACAAACTTGATAGGCACTTATAAATGATAAGTAGGCGAACCGGTGACACTTATGACAAGCACATGGAGTTTACTCTTGTCAATGTTTTGTCATAAATCATATCGATGCATATAATCTTTAGACACGAGATAGCACAGATTATCTTGTATATAGGTAGTTTGAGTTTGATCTGCTTTCATACTTGTACTATGTATGGGTATATGGGCATGTGTTGGCTCAGGCTAGTTATATATTGAGGTAGGTGTTTATCAAGATGGAATCTGTTCCTCTAAGTAAAAAGAGTTAAAATACTATGTTCATTTAATTTTTCTTGATGTTTCAAGTTTCTGGCAGACAGATAGATTTATTCGAGAAAGAGTTTACGATGAGAAAAATCTTTTAATCAAGAACTGGAATTAAAAGAGAACATAATATTCATAGCAAATGGAGTTTGACATAAACCATGACTCCAGCTTGAGTTGGGATTTTGTAACAGAGAGATTCTAGTGCATGGTAACATATGATTATAGGTTCATTTAAGGTAAATCTTATTACTAATTGGGTGGCCATGGCATGCTATGCTAGGTGTTAACCATGGTCTATGAGGTTCATAAAATGATTTAGAGAAATCATTTATGGTAAGAAAGAGTTCGATGATATTAAGAGTTGATATCATGTCTCATGGCCAATTAGTGATGAGCCTAGTAAGTCACACCCCTACACAAGTTATCACCTATTTAAATATGATTTAATTAATTACTGACAGAGTTTAATTGATTAAGTAAATAGATTTGGGTTGCAATAAAATTGCAAAGTCCCTAGCATGACTTGAAACCAAATCTAGATTATTGGATGTGTAGTATAAATTAAATTTATATTTAAAGTGTTTAAATATGAATTTAATTGATGAGAAATTAATTAATAGAGATTAATTAATTAATTTATATTTGATATAAATTAATTAGAAGAAGAAAATAATTATTTTGGGTTAAGAACTCAAAATTAAGACACGAGGCATTTTGGTCATTTTGCAGTGTGACACGTGGCACCATGAGATGGTGACACATGGCATAACACATAAGCTTGCCAAATAATTTTAATCATGTAAGATGATTAAAATCAAGATTAAATATAGGTTTGACACTTGGCACAATGTGATTGGGTCACTTAAACCTAGAGCTAATCAAAAGGTGACATGTGGCTAGGGTTTAATGTGTTAACCTAGCTATTTAAGTGTGGTTATGAAAAGAAAACACAACCAGCAGCCTCTCCTCTCATATGTCACGCCACTTTGAGCCTCTCCAGCTATTTCTCTTCATCTCTCATCAATTCAAAGAGATTAGCCATCAATCTCTTGAATTAAGAACGCTAGAAATTGTTTCTAGTGTCCTGTTTACATCTTTAATCTCTTAAAAGGCAGAACTTGATTTTCTAATTAATAGAAAAAGCTTTAGAAGCCATTCAAGGGCTGCCATAGGTGTTCTTGGTGTGGACAAGCTAGAGGGACAACATCTGGTGTCCTGAAGACGAATCTCAAAGGCGCAGACATCTGCGGCACATCAAGAGGTTAGTGTAATCGTTCTTGATTTAATCTAGGGTTCTAAAATTAATCTGATTAATTTTAAAATCTTAAATGGCAAATACAGATCCAAAAACATATTAAAAGAGTTTTAATATGTTGTTTATCATTGAAATCAAATAGATAAAAATAAATCTTGCATGGTGCTTGTGACCCTAGGTGAAAATTTTTGAATTCAATGGTATAATCTTGTGTTTTTCACGCTTCCGTTCCTACAGTGTTGGCTCCTACTAGTTATATATGGAGGTAGGTGTTGATCAAGATGGAATTTGTTCCTCTAAGTAAATAGAGATAAAATCCTATGTTCATTTAATTGTTCTTGATGTTTCAAGTTCCTGGCCAGGAAAGATAAATTTATTCAGAAAAGAGTTTCTGATGAGAAAATCTTTTTAATCAAGAACTGGAATTAAAAGAGAACATAATATTCATAGCAAATGGAGTTTGACATAAACCATGACTCCAGCTTGAGTTGGGATTTTGTAATCGAGAGATTCTAGTGCATGGTAACATATGATTATAGGTTCATTTAAGGTAAACCTTATTACTAATTGGGTGGCCATGGCATGCTATGCTAGGTGTTAACCATGGTCTATGAGGTTCATAAAATGATTTAGAGAAATCATTTATGGTAAGAAAGAGTTCTGATGATATTAAGAGTTGATATCATGTCTCATTGCCAATTAGTGATGAGCCTAGTAAGTCACACACATACAAAAGTTATCACCTATTTAAATATGATTTAATTAATTAATTAAAGAGTTTAATTGATTAATTAAATAGGTTTGGTTTGCAATTAAATTGCAAAGTCCCTAGCATGACTTGAAACCAAATCTAGATTATTGGATGTGTATTATAAATTAAATTTATATTTAAACTGTTTAAATATGAATTTAATTAATGAGAAATTAATTAATAGAGATTAATTAATTAATTTATATTTGATATAAATTAATTAGAAGAAGAAAAATAATTATTTTGGGTTGAGAACTCAAAATTAAGACACGGGCATTTTGGTCATTTTGCAGTGTGACACGTGGCACCATGAGATGGTGACACATGGGATTACACATAAGCTTGCCAAATGTTTTTTAATCATGTAAGATGATTAAAATCAAGATTAAATATAGGTTTGACAGTTGGCACAATGTGATTGGGTCACTTAAACCTAGAGCTAATCAAAGGGTGACATGTGGCAAGGGTTTAATGTGTTAACCTAGCTATTTAAGTATTGTTATGAGAAAATAAAACACAACCAGCAGCCACACTCCTTTGTCACGCCACTTTGAGGGTTTTCATCTCTTCTTCTTCATCTCTTATCAATTCAAAGAGATTAGCCATCAATCTCTTGAATTAAGAACACTAGAAATTGTTTCTAGTGTCCTGTTTACATCTTTAATCTCTTAAAAGGCAGAACTTGATTTTCTAATTAATAGAAAAAGCTTTAGAAGCTATTCAAGGGCTGCCATAGGTGTTCTTGGTGTGGACAAGCTAGAGGGACAACATCTGGTGTCCTGAAGACGAATCTCAAAGCGCGGACATTGCGATTGCATCAAGAGGTTAGTGTAATCGTTCTTGATTTAATCTAGGGTTCTAAAATTAATCTGATTAATTTTAAAATCTTAAATGGCAAATATAGATCCAAAAACATATTAAAAGAGTTTTAATATGTTGTTTATCATTGAAATCAAATAGATAAAAATAAATATTGCATGATGCATGTGACCCTAGGTGAAAATTTTTGAATTCAATAGTATAAACTTGTGTTTTTCACGCTTCCGTTCCTTCAATTGGTATCAGAGCCACTATATTTGCCATTTAGATTGATGTTTATATGATTTAATTGTGTGTTTGATCATGAGATCAAGAGTTTATTGCTGGTTGCAAAGTCAAAGTGGCGGCACAAATGATGAACACCATGGTGTGCATGGTTGATGTATCACAATGGTGTGCAAAGGTAAATGGATGGTGAATGTGCAATTGTTGTATGATTTAAGATCCATTTTATGTCTAATTAAATTGTTTAATTAGAATTTTTATCACACAATTAAATTATGATTCAAATCAGAATTTTAAAAATTGTTTGAATGTGATTCAAATCTGAATTTTAAAAGTTGTTTGAATGTGATTCAAATCTGAATTTTTAAAGTTGTTTGAATCATATTTAAATCTGATTTTTTAAAATTGATTGAATAAAATTCAGATCTGATTTTTTAAAAAATATTTTAATGTGATTCAAATCTGATTTTTTAAAAAATGTTTGAATGTGATTCAAATATGAATTTTTAAAGTTGTTTGAATGTGATTCAAATCTGAATTTTTAAATATGTTTGAATGAGATTCAAATCTGAATTTTTAAATTTATTTGAATCATATTCAAATCTGAATTTTTAAGTTGAATATGAGATATTCAATTTAATTTAAGTATGTATGTTTTATTTAATTGTTAAATAGTGATATGCATGATGGATGATCATGGACTATAAAAGACCAATGTGATTGGATTTATTTCTTTAATGTTTCTTTGGGATTGTAAATTAATTAATTTATTTTAATTTATTTTGGGCATGTATTATTAAGTTTGTAATAATTTTTGGGTTGTAATTTCATTTATTTAAGTTCTTGCAAATTCGCCTTGATATGCCAAGGATTACTATGTAATATTGGATTGCAAGAAGTTCAAGGAGGTCAAGAGCATTGGTGGGACCAGTGGGAGGAATTCAAGATCAAGTGCTGATTATGTACTCCTTCAGCAACTCTTGTGAAATGAATGAATGAAATGCACCTAGGAATGCCCTGATTCAATTCTTGGTGGCTCAGAATTGAATCCCTTAGAAAGTCCATGATCATACCATATTTACTGCTTATCCATGAATGCATGAGATGTATGGGAATGTATGCAATTATATGATATATGCATGCTAAATGGATAATGTGCAAAGTGAGACCTTAATAGTAAATAGAATGACCATAAAATCTTCCAAACAAATGATTAAGTTGGAAATGCTATAATTAAAGTAATTATAACATAGGCCCTCCATTGGGCCAATTATTTTAAGAAATTTTAAATAGTTGCATAAGATGCAATTTATTTAAGAGATTTTCTTAAGAATAATTGTTAAGCATGAGATGTTGTAAATATGTAAATA
Source organism: Hevea brasiliensis (assembly GCF_030052815.1). Classification (NCBI taxonomy): domain Eukaryota; kingdom Viridiplantae; phylum Streptophyta; class Magnoliopsida; order Malpighiales; family Euphorbiaceae; genus Hevea; species Hevea brasiliensis. The sequence goes on along the minus strand of NC_079493.1, from coordinate 42,401,960 downwards.
GTTTAGTGGCCAATATTGGATGTACCTGAGGAAATTAAAATTATTTGCATAATTATTGTCTCAATGGGATCAACTTAACTAATGCAAGATAAGTCAATAATAGATGTACCTGAGATTTTGAGCATTAGGGGCTAGGTAAAGAATTGAACCTCACATGATATGTGATGGGCAAAGAGTTGCTCACTTATAGTTTATTGTAATTCCAATAATGGATGTACCTGAGGATGATCAATAGAATTATAAGAATTCAATCACCCACTAGAAATCCAACCAACTAGGATTTCCGTTTTCTACTTTGGAAGTGTAGGATTCGCTAAGTTAGTGGGAGGACCAATTTGATTAAAAGACCATAATCATTTTGGTTAATTACATGATACATTTACTAATTAATCTGGTTATTTTCTGCAGTTAATTTCCTGATAAAAATGATCACAAAACAACCACCACCATCCAATATCCTTACAAGCATACTTGATCACAATAGGTTGACAGGACCTAATCATGCGATTGGCTAAGAAATTTGAAACTTGTCCTGAACCTTGAACATATAGGATATGTTCTAGATTCAAATGTTCCTGGTCCCTTACCTCCAGAGGCCACACAAGAGGAACATGAAACTTTGGACAAGTGGAAGGAGCATGATATGAGAGCTAAGTGTTACATGCTTGCTTCCATGAGTAATGAGTTACAGAAGCAACATGAGAACATGCAGAGTGCGAGTGAGATCCTCCTTCACCTACAAGAGTTGTATGGTGAGCACAGCAGGAATGCTAGGTATGAGATATCTAGGCAGCTATTCCGCATGAAGATGTCTGAGGGACAGAATGCTGGGGATCATGTCCACAAGATGATTCGGCTGATTGAGCAGTTGGAATATCTTGACTTCAACATGGATTTCCAACTACAAACGGAATTGATCCTTCAATCCCTTCCAGGGTCTTTTGGGAAATTTTGTGACAAATTTCCATATGACTCAACAGGAATGCACCTTAGCTGGTTTACTCAACATGCTGGTTATTGCCCAAAAGAATATGCCAAGCAATAAAGGAAAAGAGGTAGCTTTGGTTGCATCTTCTTCTGCTGGAAAGTCCAACAAGAAGAAGGGCAATAAGAAAAAGAAACCTCAGATTCCTGGTCCTTCTAAGAAAATAGCTAAACAGAAAAGGAATACTAAAGCTGATGAAGGCAAAGGAAAGTGTTTCCACTGCCAACAGGAAAGTGTTTCCATTGCCAATAAGAAAGTGTTTCCATTACCAGTAAGAAAGTGTTTCCACTGGCTAGAGTATAGCAATCTAAATGAAAGCAATGCCTTGGTGAAAAACAACTCAAGTTCAAAATATATTTGGCACTTAAGGTTATGTCATGTTGTAGAAGATAGGATTACAAAATTGGAGAAAATGGGGATTCTATACTTATTGGACTCTGAGCCTACTCCAACTTGTGAATCTTGCCTTCAGGGCAAAATGACTAGATCACCCTTTGTTGGACAGGGGCTAAGAGCTGAAAATATTTTGGAGCTAATACATAGTGATGTATGTGGTCCATTTAAAGAAATGGCTAGAGGGGGCTTTCATTATTTTATTACGTTTACTGATGATAAATCAAGGTTTGGGTATTTGTATTTGATGAAATACGAACATGAATCTTTTGAAAAGTTCAAAGAATTTAAATCTGAAGTAGAAAATCAAACAGGAAAGAGTATTAAAGCTCTTCGATCAGATCGTGGAGGTGAATATTTGAGTACTGAATTTGATGAATACTTGAGAGAGCATGGCATTGTTTCTCAGCTGACTCCTCCAGGAACACCAAAACTGAATGGTGTATCTGAAAGGAGAAATCGTACCCTATTGGATATGGTACGTAGTATGATGAGCTATACTGATATGCCAATCTCCTTTTGGGGATTTGCATTAGAATCAGCTTTGTATATTCTGAATAGGATTCCATCAAAATCAGTTTCTTCCACACCTTATGAGATATGGCATGGAAGAAAACCAAGTCTTAAGCATGTTAAGATTTGGGGTTGTCCAGCTTATATCAAAAAGCTGAACACTGATAAATTGGAGACCAGATCAGAAAAGGGTCGATTTGTTGGATATCCAAAAGATAGTTTTGGATATTATTTTTATTTGCCTAATTCACAAAAGGTTGTGATAAGTAGAGATGCCACATTTCTTGAACAACAGTTTGTTTAAGAAGGAGGCAAAGGAAGGCAAATAGAGTTAGAATTGGAGAATTCTGACCAACCAACATATCAGATGGATATAGATCCATCTAGTCAACCTATACCCGTTGATGAAACATCTACAGCTGTTCCTCGTAGAACAACCAGGGTATCTCACCCACCAGTGAGATATGGTTTTCTTCATGAAAAAGAACAAGAGTTGTCCACTCATGAAGAAGTAGATCATGGAGATGATCCACTTACCTATGAAGAAGCTATATCAGATATAGACTCTTCAAAATGGATTGATGCTATGAAATCCGAGATTGATTCCATGTATAAGAATCAAGTTTGGGATCTTGTTGACCCACCTGAAGGTATTGTACCTATAGGGAACAAATGGGTTTTCAAGAAGAAAATTGGTTCTGATGGAAACGTAGAGACCTATAAGGCAAGGCTAGTAGCGAAAGGGTTTTGCCAAAAGCAAGGAATCGACTATGAGGAGACTTTCTCACCTGTTGCCATGCTTAAATCAATTAGGATTTTATTAGCAATAGCTGCGTACTATGATTATGAGATTTGGCAGATGGATGTCAAAACAGCTTTTCTCAATGGATACATTGAAGAAAACATTTTCATGGAACAACCTAGGGGATTTGAATCCCAAGATGGTTCCAAGGTATGCAAGTTAAAGCGATCCATTTATGGGTTGAAACAAGCTTCGAGGAGTTGGAACATCCATTTTGATGAAGCCATTAAATCCTTTGGTTTTATCAAAAATGTGGATGAGCCATGTGTATATAAGAAGGTTAGTGACAGTGCTATCACTTTCCTTGTCTTATATGTGAATGACATATTATTGATGGGTAATGACACAGGTATGTTGACAACTATAAAGGTATGGTTGTCAAATACATTCTCCATGAAAGACTTAGGGGAGGCAACCTATATTCTTGGGATTCGCATCTATAGAGACAAAGCAAAAAGAATAATTGGTTTATCCCAAAGTCTATACTTGGAAAAGGTGTTAAAGAGGTTTAACATGCTTGATTCCAAGAGAGGATTGTTACCAGTGAGACATGGTATCCATCTTTCTAAAGAGATGTCTCCAAAGACACCTGAAGAAAGAGATAAGATGGCCAGGATTCCATATGCTTCGGCTATTGGAAGTATAATGTATGCAATGTTGTGTACTAGGCCGGATATCGCATATGCTGTTAGTTTGACTAGCGGTATCAATCCAATCCAGTTTGGAACATGGATAGTATCAAGAATATCCTTAAGTACTTGAGAAGAACTAAGGATTTATTCTTGATTTATGGAGGTGGAGACTTGCAATTGGATGGTTATACTGATTCTGATTTACAATCAGATATTGATGATAGAAAGTCTACCTCTAGATATGTGTTCATTTGTAATGGAGGTGCAGTCAGTTGGAAGAGTTCCAAACAGAGCACAACTGTAGATTCCACTACAGAGGCTGAGTATATTGTTGCATCAGATGCTGCAAAGGAAGCTGTTTGGATAAAGAAGTTCGTGACAGAACTTACAGTAGTTCCTTCCATTGAGTCAGCAGTTCCACTACACTGTAACAACAATGGAGCAGTCATACAGGCTAAGGAACTAAGGTCTCACCCAAAATCCAAACACATAGAAAGGCACTACCACATTATCAGACATATAGTTGGGCAAAGGCGATTTAGCCATGCAGAAAAATAACATCAGCTGAAAAAATTCAGCTGATCCATGCACTAAGCCTTTATCGCAAGCTCAGTTAGACTAACATCTTGAGAAGATGGGTCTAAGGTATTGTAATGAATGGCTCTAGTGCTAGTGGGAGATTGTTAGTAGTATGTCCTAGAGCATATCATTTAGTATGTATCTTGTGTATATTTTTATTAATAAAAGGCATTTCCACTTTTCCGTTTACATAATATATTTATGTGTAATAGAAAAGGTCCATTGATATTTTGTTAGAAATATTATTCTTAAGTTGTTAAGAATATGAGTGATAATATTTCTAGCACAAAGTATCATAAATAGGTTCACAATCGAGGATACTTCATAATAAGGACATGACTTATCCAGAAAGATTGTATTCATGTTTGTTCCTAAGTTATTTATATGAGATATAAATAAGATGGAATGGTGAGTCTCATGCCATATGACAAACATGATAGGCACTTATAAATGATAAGTAGGCCGAACCAGTGACACTTATGACAAGCACATGGAGTTTACTCTTGTCAATGTTTTGTTATAAATCATATCAGTGCATATAATCTTTAGACCTGAGATAGCACAGTTATCTTGTATATAGGTAGTTTGAGTTTGATACTGCTTTCATACTTGTACTGTGTATGGGTATATGGGCATGTGTTGGCTCCTACTAGTTATATATGGAGGTAGGTGTTGATCAAGATGGAATCTGTTCCTCTAAGTAAATAGAGATAAAATCCTATGTTCATTTAATTGTTCTTGATGTTTCAAGTTCCTGGCCAGGACAGATAGATTTATTCAGAAAAGAGTGTCTGATGAGAAAATCTTTTTAATCAAGAACTGGAATTAAAAGAGAACATAATATTCATAGCAAATGGAGTTTGACATAAACCATGACTCCAGCTTGAGTTGGGATTTTGTAACCGAGAGATTCTAGTGCATGGTAACATATGATTATAGGTTCATTTAAGGTAAACCTTATTACTAATTGGGTGGCCATGGCATGCTATGCTAGGTGTTAACCATGGTCTATGAGGTTCATAAAATGATTTAGAGAAATCATTTATGGTAAGAAAGAGTTCTGATGATATTAAGAGTTGATATCATGTCTCATTGCCAATTAGTGATGAGCCTAGTAAGTCACACACATACACAAGTTATCACCTATTTAAATATGATTTAATTAATTAATTAAAGAGTTTAATTGATTAATTAAATAGGTTTGGTTTGCAATTAAATTGCAAAGTCCCTAGCATGACTTAAAACCAAATCTAGATTATTGGATGTGTATTATAAATTAAATTTATATTTAAACTGTTTAAATATGAATTTAATTAATGAGAAATTAATTAATAGAGATTAATTAATTAATTTATATTTGATATAAATTAATTAGAAGAAGAAAAATAATTATTTTGGGTTGAGAACTCAAAATTAAGACACAGGGGCATTTTGGTCATTTTGCAGTGTGACACGTGGCACCATGAGATGGTGACACATGGGATTACACATAAGCTTGTCAAATGTTTTTTAATCATGTAAGATGATTAAAATCAAGATTAAATATAGGTTTGACACTTGGCACAATGTGATTGGGTCACTTAAACCTAGAGCTAATCAAAGGGTGACATGTGGCAAGGGTTTAATGTGTTAACCTAGCTATTTAAGTGTTGTTATGAGAAAATAAAACACACCCAGCAGCCACACTCCTTTGTCACGCCACTTTGAGGGTTTTCATCTCTTCTTCTTCATCTCTTATCAATTCAAAGAGATTAGCCATCAATCTCTTGAATTAAGAACACTAGAAATTGTTTCTAGTGTCCTGTTTACATCTTTAATCTCTTAAAAGGCAGAACTTGATTTTCTAATTAATAGAAAAAGCTTTAGAAGCTATTCAAGGGCTGCCATAGGTGTTCTTGGTGTGGACAAGCTAGAGGGACAACATCCGTGTCCTCAAGACGAATCTCAAAGCGCAGACATTGCGATTGCATCAAGACGTTAGTGTAATCATTCTTGATTTAATCTAGGGTTCTAAAATTAATCTGATTAATTTTAAAATCTTAAATGGCAAATACAGATCCAAAAACATATTAAAAGAGTTTTAATATGTTGTTTATCATTGAAATCAAATAGATAAAAATAAATCTTGCATGATGCATGTGACCCTAGGTGAAAATTTTTGAATTCAATGGTATAAACTTGTGTTTTTCACGCTTCCGTTCCTTCACACCCATGCAGTTTCCTGCTCAGTTCGCTCAGTAGATGGCTACACTATTTCAGCAAATGGCTTGCAATATACCAGTCCAAGCTCTAGTGCAACCACCATCCCCAAACCTCAGCGAGGACGCTGAGTCCTGAAAAGGGGGGAGAAATGTCCCTTAGGCAAATCCCACATCGGCATAGCACAGAGATGGTCTTGGGCTCAAAAAGTAATGATATATAAAATGGGGGAACTAATCACTAGAGGCGCCTTTTGTTGGAATGGCCTGGAGAGTTGGAAGAACTCCAGGGTTAAGCGTGCTCGCTTGAGAGAAATCCTAGGATGGGTGAGCTCCTGGGAAGTTCTCCATTCCACCTATGGGACAAAACCGTGAGGCTTATGGCCAAAGCGGACAATTCTTCTAATGGTTGGAGCCCGATCGTTACAGTTAGAAATTCTATTCTTAAGTTGTTAAGAATATGAGTGACAGTATTTCTAGTACAAAGTATCATAAATAGGTTCACAATCGATGATACTTCATAATAAGGACATGACTTATACAGAAAGATTGTATTCATGTTTGTTCTCAAGTTATTAATATGAGATATAAATAAGATAGAATGGTGAGTCTCATGCCATATGAAAAACATGATAGGCACTTATAAATGATAAGTAGGCCGAACCAGCGACACTTATGACAAGCACATGGAGTTTACTCTTATCAATGTTTTATCATAAATCATATCAGTGCATATAATCTTTAGACCTGAGATAGCACAGTTATCTTGTATATAGGTAGTGTGAGTTTGATACTGCTTTCATACTTGTACTGTGTATGGGTATATGGGCATGTATTGGCTCCTACTAGTTATATATGGGGGTAGGTGTTGATCAAGATGGAATCTATTCCTCTAAGTAAATAGAGATACAATGCTATGTTCATTTAATTGTTCTTGATGTTTCAAGTTCCTAGCCAAGACAGATAAATTTAATCAGAAAAGAGTTTCTGATGAGAAAATCTTTTTAATCAAGAACTGGAATTAAAAGAGAACATAATATTTATAGCAAATGGAGTTTGACATAAACCATGACTCCAGCTTGAGTTGGGATTTTGTAACAGAGAGATTCCAGTGCATGGTAATATATGATTATAGGTTCATTTAAGGTAAACCTTATTACTAATTGGGCGGCCATGGCATGCTATGCTAGGTGTTAACCATGATCTATGAGGTGTATAAAATGATTGAGAGAAATCATTTATGGTAAGAAAGAGTTCTGATGATATTAAGAGTTGATATCATATCTCATTGCCAATTAGTGATGAGCCTAATAAGTCACAAACATACACAAGTTATCACCTAATTAAATATAATTTAATTAATAAATTAAAGAGTTTAATTGATTAATTAAATAGGTTTGGTTTGCAATTAGATTGCAAAGTCCCTAGCATAACTTAAAACCAAATATGGATTATTGGATGTATAGTATAAGTTAAATTTATAAGTGTTTAAATATGAATTTAATTAATGAGAAATTAATTAATTAATTTATATTTGATAGAAATTGATTAGAAGAAGAGAAATAATTATTTTGGGTTAAGAACTCAAAATTAAGACAAAGGGCATTTTGGTCATTTCACAGGGTAACATGTGGCACCATGAGATGGTGACACATGGCATTACACATAAGCTTGCCAAATGTCTTTTAATCATGTAAGATGATTAAAATTAAGATTAAATATAGGTTTGACACTTGGCACAATGTGATTGGGCCAATTAAACCTAGAACCAATCAAAGGGTGACATGTGGCAAGGGTTTAAGTGGTGACCTAGCTATATAAGTGTTGTTATGAAAAAATTAAACCTACAAGCTACTGCCTCCCGTTGTGTGCCGCCACCCTTGGGACTCACATTCTCTCTTCCTCTTCATCTCTCATCTATTCCAAGAGATTAGCAAATAATCTCTTGAATTAAAAATACTAGAAATCGTTTCTAGTGTCCTGTTTATATCTTTAATCTCTTAAAAGGCAGAACTTTATTTTCTAAGTAATAGAAAAAGCTTTAGAAGCTGTTCAAGGGCTGCCATAGGTGTTCTTGGTGTGGACAAGCTAGAGAGACAACATTTGGTGTCCTGAAGGTGAATCTCAAAAGCACAAATATACTGCAGTGCATCAAGAGATTAGTGTGTTTGTTCTTGATTTAATCTAGGGTTCTAAAATTAATCTGATTAATTCTAAAATCTTAAATGGCAAATACAGATCCAAAAACATATTAAACGAGTTTTAATATTTTGTTTATCATTGAAATCAAATAAATAAAAATAAATCTTGCATGATGCATGTGACCCTAGGTGAAAATTTTTGAATTCAATGGTATAAACTTGTGTTTTTCACGCTTTCGCTCCTTCAATTGGTATCAGAGCCACTATATTTGCCATTTAGATTGTTGTTTATATGATTTAATTGTGTGTTTTGATCATGAGATTATTTATCCATTGCTGGTTGCAATGGATGTGTGGTGGCATGCTTGAAGAACACCATCAATGGTGCACATGGTTTGGCTTCATGGGTAGTGCAAAGGTTTGGCTTTTTAATTTGTAATTGTTGTATGATCTAAAAGCTTATCCTATGTCTAATTAAATTGTTTAATTATAATTTTAATCACATAATTAAATTTTGAATCAAATCAGAATTTTAAAAATTGTTTGAATGTGATTCAAATCTGAATTTTTAAAGTTGTTTGAATCATATTTAAATCTGATTTTTTAAAGTTGTTTGAATAATATTCAGATCTGAATTTTTAAAAATTGTTTGAATATGATTCAAATCTGATTTTTTAAAAATTGTTTGAATGTGATTCAAATCTGAATTTTTAAGGTTGTTTGAATGTGATTCAAATCTGAATTTTTAAATTTGTTTGAATGAGATTCAAATATGAATTTTTAAATTTTTTTAAATCATATTCCAATCTAGAATTTTAAGTGGAATATAAGATATTCAATTTAATTTAAGTATGTATGTTTTATTTAATTGTTAAATAGTGATATGCATGATGGATGATCATGGACTATAAAAGACCAATGTGATTGGATTTACTTCTTTTATGTTTCTTTGGGATTGTAAATTAATTAATTTATTTTAATTTATTTTGGGCATGTATTATTAAGGTTGTAATAATTTTTGGGTTGTAATTTTATTTATTTAATTATTGTAAATTCGCCTTGGTATGCCAAGGATTACTATGTAATATTGGATTGCAAGAAGTTCAAGGAGGTCAAGAGCATTGGTGGGACTAGTGGGAGGAATTCAAGATCAAGTGTTGATTTTGTACTCCTTCAGTAACTCTTGTAAAATGAATGGATGAAATGCACCTAGGAATGCCCTGATTCAATTCTTGGAGGCTCAGAATTGAATCCTTTAGAAAGTCCATGATCATACCATATTTACTGCTTATCCATGAATGCATGAGATGTATAGGAATGTATGCAATTATATGATATATGCATGCTAAATAGATAATGTGCAAAGTGAGACCTTAATAGTAATTAAGATGACCATAAAATCTTCCAAACAAATTATTAAGTTGGAAATGCTATAATTAAAGTAATTATAACATGGGCCCTCCATTGGGGCAATTATTTTAAGAAATTTTAGATAGTTACATAAGATGCAATTAATTTAAGAGATATTCTTAAGAATAATTGTTAAGCATGAGATGTTATAAATGTGTAAATGGTTTGGTGGCTAATATTGGATGTACCTGAGGACATTAAAATTATTTGCATAATTACTGGCTCAATGGGATCAACTTAACTAATGTAAGATAAGTCAATAATGGATGTACCTGAGATTTTGAGCATTAAGGGCTAGGTAAAGGATTGAACCTCACATGAGATGTGATGGGCAAGGAGTTGCTCACTTATAGTTTATTGTAATTCTAATAACGGATGTACCTGAGGATGATCAATAGAATTATAAGAATTCAATCACCCACTAGAAATCCATCCAACTAGGATTTTCGTTTTCTACTTTGGAAGTGTAGGATTCGCTAAGTTAGTGGGAGGACCAATTTGATTAAAAGACCATAATCATTTTGGTTAATTACTTGATACATTTACTAATTAATCTGGTTATTTTCTGCAGTTAATTTTCTGATAATAATGAGCACAGAACAACCACCACCATCCAAAATCCTTGCAAGCATACTTGATCGCAATAGGTTGACAGGACCTAATCTTTCTGATTGGCTAAGAAATTTGAAACTTGTTCTGAACCTTGAACATATAGGATATGTTCTAGATTCAAATGTTTCTGGTTCCTTACCTCCAGAGGCCACACAAGAGGAATATGAAACTTTGGACAAGTGGAAGGAGCATGATATGAGAGCTAAGTGTTACATGCTTGCTTCCATGAGTAATGAGTTATAGAAACAGCATGAGAACATGCAGAGTGTGAGTGAGATCCTCCTTCACCAACAAGAGTTATATGGTGAGCACAGTAGGAATGCTAGGTATGAGATATCTAGGCAGTTGTTCCTCATGAGGATGTCTGAGGGACAGAATGTTGGGGATCATGTCCACAAGATGATTCAGCTGATTGAGCAGTTGGAACATCTTGACTTCAACATGGATTTCCAACTACATACGGATTTGATCCTTCAGTCCCTTCCTGAGTCTTTTGGGAATTTTGTGACAAATTTCCATATGACTAAACAGGAATGCACCTTAGCTGGTTTACTCAACATGCTGGTTATTGCCCAAAAGAATATGCTGTGCAATAAAGGAAAAGAGGTAGCTTTGATTGCATCTTCTTCTGCTGAAAAGTCCAACAAGAATAAGGGCAATAAGAAAAAGAAACCTCAGATTCCTGGTTCTTCTAAGAAAATAGCTAAACAGAAAGGGAAGACTAAAGCTGATAGAGGCAAAGGAAAGTGTTTCCATTGCCAGAAGGATGGGCACTGGAAAAGGAACTGCCCATAGTATCTTGCTTCTCCGAAGAACAAGAAGGATAAACCTTCGGAAAGTATGTCCATATCTTATTATTTAGATTCTGATGATACTCATAGTTCATATACAACTTGGATTTTAGATACTGGTGCCAGTTCTCACATTTCTAATGATATGCAGAAACTAGTAAATAGTAGCAGCTTGCGTTCTCAAGATGTTAGAGTCCGGATTGGCAATGGTTTAACTGTTGAAGCTTTAGCCATAGGATCTAAATCTTTTTATATGTTTGGATATGTTTTGTGTTTGGATAATATTTTATATGTACCTGATGCTTTTAAGAATATCATTTCTATATCTAGTTTGACTAGAAATGGATATGAATTTCAATTCACAGATGATGTTTGCAATATTTATTTTGGAAATAAATATGTTGGTTCAGGTTATATGAATGAAGGTCTTTATTATTTAGAAAATAATGACAAACACAAAAAGAATGCAAGTGATCTAAATGAATGCAATGCCATGGTGAAAACCAACTCAAGTTCAAAACATATTTGGCACTTAAGGTTATGTCATGCTGCAGAAGATAGGATTGCAAAACTGGAGAAAATGGGGATTCTATCGTCATTGGGCTCTGAGCCTACTCCAACTTGTGAATCTTGCCTTCAGGGCAAAATAACTAGATCACCCTTTGTTAGACAAGGGCTAAGGGCTGAAAATATTTTGGAGCTAATACATAGTGATGTATGTGTGGTCCATTTAAGGAAATGGCTAGAGGTGATTTTCATTACTTTATTACCTTTACTGATGATAAATCAAGGTTTGGGTATTTGTATTTGATGAAATACAAATATGAATCTTTTAAAAAGTTAAAAGAATTTAAATCTGAAGTAGAAAATCAAACAGAAAAGAGTATTAAAGCTCTTCGATCAGATCGTGGAGGTGAATATTTGAGTACTGAATTTGATGAATACTTGAGAGAGCATGGCATTGTTTCCCAGCTGACTCCTCCAGGAACGCCATAGCTGAATGGTATATATGAAAGGAGAAATCGTACCCTATTGGATATGGTACGTAGTATGATGAGCTATACTGATATGCCAATCTCCTTTTAGGGATTTGCATTAGAATCAGCTTTGTATATTCTGAATAGGATTCCATCAAAATTAGTTTCTTCCCCACCTTATGAGATATGGCATGGAAGAAAACCAAGTATTAAGCATGTTAAGATTTGAGGTTGTCCAGCTTATATCAAAAAGCTGAACACTGATAAATTGAAAACCAGATCAGAAAAGGGTCGATTTGTTAGATATCCAAAAGATAGGTTTGGATATTATTTTTATTTGCCTATATCACAAAAGGTTGTGGTGAGTAGAGATGCCACATTTCTTGAACAACAGTTTATTCAAGAAGGAGGCAAAGGAAGGCAAATAGAGTTGGAATTGGAGAATTCTGACCAACCAACAGATCAGATGGATATAGATCCATCTAGTCAACCTACACCTACTGATGAAACATCTACAGCTATTCCTCGTAGAACAAACAGGGTATCTCACCCACCAGTAAGATATGGTTTCCTTCATGAAGAAGAACAGGAGTTGTCTGTTGAAGTATAGCATGGAGATGATTCACTTACCTATGAAGAAGCTATATCAGATATAGACTCTTCAAAATGGATTGATGCTATGAAATCTTAAATTAATTCCATGTATAAGAATCAAGTTTGGGATCTTGTTGACCCACCTGAAGGTATTATACCTATAGGGAACAAATGGGTTTTCAAGAAGAAAATTGGTTCTGATGGAAACGTAGAGACCTATAAGGCAAGGCTAGTAGCGAAAGGGTTTCGCCAAAGGCAAGAAATCGTCTATGAGGAGACTTTCTTGCCTGTTGCCATGCTTAAATCAATTAGGATTCTATTAGCAATAGCTGCATACTATGATTATGAGATTTGGCAGATGGATGTCAAAACAACTTTTCTCAATGGATACATTGAAGAAAACATTTTCATGGAATACCCTAGGAGTTTTGAATCCCAAGATGGTTCCAAGGTATGCAAGCTAAAGCGATCCATTTATGGGTTAAAGCAAGCTTCGAGGAGTTGGAACATCTGTTTTGATGAAGCCATTAAATCCTTTGGTTTTATCAAAAATGAGGATGAGCCATGTGTATATAAAAAGGTTAGTGACAGTGCTATCACTTTCCTTGTTTTATATGTGGATGACATACTGTTGATGGGTAATGACACAGGTATATTGACAACTGTAAAGGTGTGGTTGTCAAATACATTCTCCATGAAAGACTTAGGGGAGACAACCTATATTCTTTGGATTCGCATCTATAGAGATAGAGCAAAAGGAATAATTGGTTTATCCCAAAGTCTATACTTGGAAAAGGTGTTAAAGAGGTTTAACATGCTTGATTCTAAGAGAGGATTGTTACCAGTGTGACATGGTATCCATATTTCTACAGAGATGTCTCCAAAGACACCTAAAGAAAGAGATAAGATGGCCAGGATTCCATATGCTTCATCTGTTGGAAGTTTAATGTATGCAATGTTATGTACTAGGCTGGATATCGCATATGTTGCTAGTATGACTAGCAGGTATCAATCCTATCCATGTTTGGAACACTGGATAGCTATTAAGAATATTCTTAAGTACTTGAGAAGAACTAAGGATTTATTTTTGATCTATGGAGGTGGAGACTTGCAATTGGATGGTTATACTGATTCTGATTTCCAATCAGATATCGATGATAGAAAGTATACCTCTGGATATGTGTTCATTTGTAATGGAGGTTCAGTCAGTTAGAAGAGTTCCAAACAGAGCACGACTGTAGATTCCACTACCGAGGCTGAGTATATTGCTGCATCAGATGCTGCAAAGGAAGCTATTTGGATAATGAAGTTCGTGACAGAACTTACAGTAGTTCCTTCCATTGAGTCAGCAGTTCCACTACACTGTAACAACAATGGAGCAGTCATACAGGCTAAGGAACTAAGGTCTCACCAAAAATCCAAACACATAGAAAGGCGCTATCACATTATTAGAGAAATAGTTGGACGAGGCGATGTAGTCATGCAGAAAATAGCATCAGCTGAAAATCCAGCTGATCTACTCACTAAGCCTATGTCACAGACTCAGCTAGACCGACATCTTGAGAAGATGGCTCTAAGATATTGTAATTAATGGCTCTAGTGCTAGTGGGAGGTTGTTAGTAGTATACCCTAGAGCATATCATTTAGTATGTATCTTGTACATGTTTTATTAATAAAAGGCATTTCAACTTTTCCGTTTACATAAGATATTTATGTGTAATAGAAAAGGTCCATTGATATTTTATTAAAAATTCTATTCTTAAGTTGTTAAGAATATGAGTGACAGTATTTCTAGTACAAAGTATCATAAATAGGTTCACAATCAAGTATACTTCATAATAAGGACATGACTTATCCAAAAAGATTGTATTCATATTTGTTCCCAAGTTATTTATATGAGATATAAATAAGATGGAATGGTGAGTCTTATGCCATATGACAAACATGATAGGCACTTATAAATGATAAGTAGGCCAAACCAGTGAAACTTATGACAAGCGTATGGAGTTTACTATTGTCATTGTTTTGTCATAAATCATATCAGTGCATATAATCTTTAGACCTGAGATAGCACAGTTATCTTGTATATAGGCAGTTTGAGTTTGATACTACTTTCATACTTGTACTGTGTATGGGTATATAGGCATGTATTGGCTCTTACTAGTTATATATTGAGATAGGTGTTGATCAAGATGGAATCTGTTCCTCTAAGTAAATAGAGATAAAATCCTATGTTCATTTAATTATTCTTGATGTTTCAAGTTCCTGGCTGAGACAGATAGATTTAATGAGAAAAGAGTTTCTGATGAGACAATCTTTTTAATCAAGAACTGAAATTAAAAGAGAACATAATATTCATAACAAATGGAGTTTGACATAAATCATGACTCCAGCTTGAGTTGGGAATTTATAACAGAGAGATTCCAGTGCATGGCAATATATAATTATAGGTTCATTTAAGGTAAACATTATTACTAATTGGGTGGCCATGGCATGCTATGCTAGGTGTTAACCATGGTCTATGAGGTGCATAAAATGATTTAGAGAAATCATTTATAGTAAGAAAGAGTTCTGATGATATTAAGAGTTGATATCATATCTCATTGCCAATTAGTGATGAGCCTAGTAAGTCACACACATACACAAGTTATCACCTAATTAAATTTAATTTAATTAATTAATTAAAGAGTTTAATTGATTAATTAAATAGGTTTAGTTTGCAATTAGAATGCAAAGTCCCTAGCATGACTTGAAACCAAATCTAGATTATTGGATGTATAGTATAAGTTAAATTTATATTTAAAGTATTTAAATATGAATTTAATTAATAAGAAATTAGTTAATAGAGATTAATTAATTAATTTAAATTTGATATAAATTGATTAGAAGAAGAGAAATAATTATTTTGGGTTGTCGACACCATATTTTGGCCGATCCCCAAAATCAACAAGACTTTGAAACTGATCCCCAGCACTAGGTCTCCCTGGGCCAGCCAATGACATTTCTGACTTCTCTTTATTTTTCTTTACCAGATGACCATATTTCCGAACTCTCCTTAAAAGGAATTGAATCAATGCTAAGTCCTAACATTCGTTAAAGCCCTGCCGATCTCTCAAATCATTTACCGATCTCTCAAACCCGCTGTCGAATTTCCGGACCCGTCGGGTATATCCCTGATCTCTGTTGATAAATGAAGTGAACTAGCATTAGATCTTTTCTTACCAGTTTTATTGCCGATCTCCTTTTCGGAAGATTAAGAGCTAAGGTTTTGGTTCGGTTTAACGAGGGTTCCGATCTTAAGTTTTCAAGTTAAATTTTCAATTTTAATCAAGTCCCGTTCAGCATTTCTTCCCCACCGATCTCATGCTTATTGTGCTTTCCGATCTCTTATACTTAGATTAATAATTGCATTTAGATTCTTAGGCAATTCAGAGATTTTCCGATCACATCCATTCATTGAACAAAAGAGACATTCCATTTCATTTCATTTTTTTCGTACAAGCTATTCGGCTGGGGGATCACCCCCAGCCTGATTTACATTTTGCTCACTCTCTCTCTCACCCTCGGCTTCCTCCTCACTGTCCTCATCGTCGCCCTCAGGAGCCAGGTCGGCCATCCAGGAGAAGTCCTCTTCAGGGTAGCGCTTCTGGAGTTCAGCCAAGAGGTCCTTGTGAGCATTCACATAGGCTCCGGCTATTCCCGCCACCATCTCTTCGTCTCTCTCCTTCAGCTCCTCGTCTTTCTCCTTAAGCTCCTCATCCTTCTGAAGGAACGGAAGCGTGAAAAACACAAGATTATACCATTGAATTCAAAAATTTTCACCTAGGGTCACAAGCACCATGCAAGATTTATTTTTATCTATTTGATTTCAATGATAAACAACATATTAAAACTCTTTTAATATGTTTTTTGGATCTGTATTTGCCATTTAAGATTTTAAAATTAATCAGATTAATTTTAGAACCCTAGATTAAATCAAGAACGATTACACTAACCTCTTGATGTCTTTGCAGCGTGTCTGCGCTTTGAGATCGTCTTGAGGACACGGATGTTGTCCCTCTAGCTTGTCCACACCAAGAACACCTATGGCAGCCCTTGAACAGCTTCTAAAGCCTTTTCTATTAATTAGAAATTCAAGTTCTGCCTTTTAAGAGATTAGAGATGCAAACAGGACACTAGAAACAATTTCTAGTGTTCTTAATTCAAGAGATTGATGGCTAATCTCTTTGAATTGATGAGAGATGAAGAGAAATAGCTGGAGAGGCTCAAAGTGGCGTGACATATGAGAGGAGAGGCTGCTGGTTATGATTTCTTTTCATAACCACACTTAAATAGCTAGGTTAACACATTAAACCCTAGCCACATGTCACCTTTTGATTAGCTCTAGGTTTTAGTGACCCAATCACATTGTGCCAAGTGTCAAACCTATATTTAATCTTGATTTTAATCATCTTACATGATTAAAAATATTTGGCAAGCTTATGTGTTATGCCATGTGTCACCATCTCATGGTGCCACGTGTCACACTGCAAAATGACCAAAATGCCCCTGTGTCTTAATTTTGAGTTCTTAACCCAAAATAATTATTTTCTTCTTCTAATTAATTTATATCAAATATAAATTAATTAATTAATCTCTATTAATTAATTTCTCATCAATTAAATTCATATTTAAACACTTTAAATATAAATTTAATTTATACTACACATCCAATAATCTAGATTTGGTTTCAAGTCATGCTAGGGACTTTGCAATTTTATTGCAAACCAAATCTATTTAATTAATCAATTAAACTCTTTAATTAATTAATTAAATCATATTTAAATAGGTGATAACTTGTGTATGTGTGTGACTTACTAGGCTCATCACTAATTGGCAATGAGACATGATATCAACTCTTAATATCATCAGAACTCTTTCTTACCATAAATGATTTCTCTAAATCATTTTATGAACCTCATAGACCATGGTTAACACCTAGCATAGCATGCCATGGCCACCCAATTAGTAATAAGATTTACCTTAAATGAACCTATAATCATATGTTACCATGCACTAGAATCTCTCTGCTACAAAATCCCAACTCAAGCTAGAGTCATGGTTTATGTCAAACTCCATTTGCTATGAATATTATGTTCTCTTTTAATTCCAGTTCTTGATTAAAAGATTTTTCTCATCAGAAACTCTTTTCTGAATAAATCTATCTGTCCTGGCCAGGAACTTGAAACATCAAGAACAATTAAATGAACATAGGATTTTATCTCTCTTTACTTAGAGGAACAGATTCCTTCTTGATCAACACCTACCTCCATAGATAACTCGCAGAGCCAACACATGCCTATATACCCATACATAGTACAAGTATGAAAGCGAGATCAAACTCAAACTACCTATATACAAGATAACTGTGCTATCTCGTGTCTAAAGATTATATGCATCGATATGATTTATGACAAAACATTAACAAGAGTAAACTCCATGTGCTTGTCATAAGTGTCACTGGTTCGGCCTACTTATCATTTATAAGTGCCTATCAAGTTTGTTATATGGCATGAGACTCACCATTCCATCTTATTTATATCTCATATAAATAACTTGGGAACAAACATGAATACAATCTTTCTGGATAAGTCATGTCCTTATTATGAAGTATCCTCGATTGTGAACCTATTTATGATACTTTGTGCTAGAAATATTGTCACTCATATTCTTAACAACTTAAGAATAATATTTCTAACAAAATATCAATGGACCTTTTCTATTACACATAAATATATTATGTAAACGAAAAAGTGGAAATGCCTTTTATTATTAAAAATATGTACAAGATACATACTAAATGATATGCTCTAGGGCATACTACTAACAATCTCCCACTAGCACTAGAGCCATTCATTACAATATCTTAGACCTATCTTCTCAAGATGTCGGTCTAACTGAGTCTGTGACATAGGCTTAGTGAATGGATCAGCTGGATTTTCAGCTGATGCTATTTTCTGCATGGCTATATCGCCTTTGCCCAACTATATGTCTGATAATGTGGTAGTGCCTTTCTATGTGTTTGGATTTTGGTGAGACCTTAGTTCCTTAGCCTGTATGACTGCTCCATTATTGTCACAGTGTAGTGGAACCGGCGACTCAGTGGAAGGAACTACTGTAAGTTCTCTCACGAACTTCTTTATCCAAACAGCTTCTTTTGCGAGATCGATGCAAGAATATACTCACCTCGATGAGTGGAATCTGCATCGTGCTCTGCTTGGAACTCTTCCAACCGATCGCACCTCCATTACAAATGAACACATATCCAGAGGTAGACTTTCTATCATCGATATCTGATTGGAAATCAGAATCAGTATAACCATCCAATTGCAAGTCTCCATCTCCATAAATCAAGAATAAATCCTTAGTTCTTCTCAAGTACTTAAGGATATTTTTGACAGCTATCCAGTGTTCCAAACCTGGATTGGATTGATACCTGCTAGTCAAACTAACAGCATATGCGATATCCGGCCTAGTACACAACATTGCATACATTAAACTTCCAATAGCCGAAGCATATGGAATCCTAGCCATCTTATCTCTTTCTTCAGGTGTCTTTGGAGACATCTCTTTAGAAAGGTGGATACCATGTCTCACTGGTAACAATCCTCTCTTGGAATCAAGCATGTTAAACCTCTTTAACACCTTTTCCAAGTATAGACTTTGGGATAAACCAATTATTCTTTTCGCTCTATCTCTATAGATGCGAATCCCAAGAATATAGGTTGCCTCCCCTAAGTCTTTCATGGAGAATGTATTTGACAACCATACCTTTATAGTCGTCAACATACCTGTATCATTACCCATCAACAGTATGTCATCCACATATAAGACAAGGAAAGTGATAGCACTGTCACTAACCTTCTTATATACACATGGCTCATCCTCATTTTTGATAAAACCAAAAGATTTAATGGCTTCATCAAAACGGATGTTCCAACTCCTCGAAGCTTGTTTCAACCCATAAATGGATCGCTTTAGCTTGCATACCTTGGAACCATCTTGGGATTCAAATCCCTAGGTTGTTCCATGAAAATGTTTTCTTCAATGTATCCATTGAGAAAAGCTGTTTGACATCCATCCGCCAAACCTCATAATCATAGTATGCAGCTATTGCTAATAAAATCGAATTGATTTAAGCATGGCAACAAAGTAGAAAGTCTCCTCATAGTCTATTCCTTGCCTTTGGCGAAACCCTTTCGCTACTAGCCTTGCCTTATAGGTCTCTACCTTTCCATCAGAACCAATTTTCTTCTTGAAAACCCATTTGTTCCCTATAGGTACAATACCTTTAGGTGGGTCAACAAGATCCCAAACTTGATTCTTATACATGGAATCAATCTCGGATTTCATAGCATCAATCCATTTTGAAGAGTCTATATCTGATATAGCTTCTTCATAGGTAAGTGGATCATCTCCATGATCTACTTCTTCATGAGTAGACAACTCTTGTTCTTCTTCATGAAGAAAACCATATCTCACTGGTGGGTGAGATACCCTGGTTGTTCTACGAGGAACAGATGTAGATGTTTCATCAATGGGTATAGGTTGACTAGATGGATCTATATCCATCTGATCTGTTGGTTGGTCAGAATTCTCCAATTCTAACTCTATTGGCCTTCCTTTGCCTCCTTCTTGAACAAACTGTTGTTCAAGAAATGTGGCATCTCTACTTATCACAACCTTTTATGAAGTAGGCAAATAAAAATAATATCCAAAACTATCTTTTGGATATCCATCAAATAGACCTTTTACGATCTGGTCTCCAATTTATCAGTGTTCAGCTTTTTGATATAAGCTGGACAACCCCAAATCTTAACATGCTTAAGACTTGGTTTTCTTCCATGCCATATCTCATAAGGTGTGGAAGAAACTAATTTTGATGGAATCCTATTCAGAATATACAAAGCTGATTCTAATGCAAATCCCCAAAAGGAGATTGGCAAATCAGTATAGCTCATCATACTTCGTACCATATCCAATAGGGTACGATTTCTCCTTTCAGATACACCATTCAGCTGTGGCATTCCTGGAGGAGTCAGCTGAGAAACAATGCCATGCTCTCTCAAGTATTCATCAAATTCAATACTCAAATATTCACCTCCACGATCTGATCGAAGAGCTTTAATACTTTTTCCTGTTTGATTTTCTACTTCAGATTTAAATTCTTTGAACTTTTCAAAGGATTCATGTTTGTATTTCATCAAATACAAATACCCAAACCTTGATTTATCATCAGTAAAGGTAGTAAAATAATGAAAGCCCCCTCTAGCCATTTCTTTAAATGGACCACATACATCACTATGTATTAGCTCCAAAATATTTTCAGCTCTTAGCCCGTGTCCAACAAAGGGTGATGTAGTCATTTTGCCCTGATGGCAAGATTCACAAGTTGGAGTAGGCTCAGAGTCCAATGAGGATAGAATCCCCATTTTCTCCAATTTTGTAATCCTATCTTCTGCAACATGACATGACCTTAAGTGCCAAATAT
Source organism: Hevea brasiliensis (assembly GCF_030052815.1). Lineage (NCBI taxonomy): Eukaryota > Viridiplantae > Streptophyta > Magnoliopsida > Malpighiales > Euphorbiaceae > Hevea > Hevea brasiliensis. The sequence continues at coordinate 42,380,803 of NC_079493.1, read as the reverse complement.
ATTTTGAACTTGAGTTGGTTTTTACCATGGCATTGAATTCATTTAGATTGCTATACTCGCGGGTAACACTTTCTTACTGGCAATGGAAACACTTTCCTGTTGGCAGTGGAAACACTTTCCTTTGCCTTTGTCAGCTTTGGTCTTCCTTTTCTGTTTAGCTATTTTCTTGGAAGGACAAGGAATCTGAGGTTTCTTTTTCTTATTGCCCTTCTTCTTGTTGGACTTTCCAGCAGAAGAAGATGCAACCAAAGCTACCTCTTTTCCTTTATTGCCTGGCATATTCTTTTGGGCAAAAACCAGATGTTGAGTAATTCAGCTAAGGTGCATTCTGTTTAGTCATATGGAAATTTGTCACAAAATTCCCAAAAGACTCGTGAAGGATCAAGGATCAAATCCTCAGTAGTTGGAAATCCATGTTGAAGTCAAGATGTTCCAACTGCTCAATCAGCCGAATCATCTTATGGACATGATCCCCAACATTCTGTCCCTCAGACATCCTCATACGGAATAGCTGTCTAGATATCTCATACCTAGCATTCCTGCTGTGCTCACCATACAACTCTTGTAGGTGAAGGAGGATCTCACTCGCACTCTTCATGTTCTCATGTTGCTTCTGTAACTCATTACTCATAGAAGCAAGCATGTAACACTTAGCTCTCATATCATGCTCCTTCCACTTGTCCAAAGTTTCATGTTCCTCTTGAGTGGCCTCTGGAGGTAAGGGACCAGGAACATTTGAATCTAGAACATATCCTATATGTTCAAGGTTCAGGACAAGTTTCAAATTTCTTAGCCAATCAGACAGATTAGGTCCTGTCAACCTGTTGTGATCAAGTATGTTTGCAAGGATATTGGATGGTGGTGGTTGTTTTGTGCTCATTTTTATCAGAAAATTAATTGCAGAAATAACCAGATTAATTAGTAAATGTATCATGTAATTAACCAAATATGATTATGGTCTTTTAATCAAATTGGTCCTCCCACTAACTTAGCGAATCCTACACTTCCAAAGTAGAAAACGGAAATCCTAGTTGGATGGATTTCTAGTGGGTGATTGAATTCTTATAATTCTATTGATCATCCTCAGGTACATCCATTATTGGAATTACAATAAACTATAAGTGAGCAACTCCTTGCCCATCACATCTCATGTGAGGTTCAATCCTTTACCTAGCCCCTAATGCTCAAAATCTCAGTACATCCATTATTGACTTATCTTGCATTAGTTAAGTTGATCCCATTGAGCCAGAATTATGCAAATAATTTTAATGTCCTCAGTACATCCAATATTGGCCACCAAACCATTTACATATTTACAACATCTCATGCTTAACAATTATTCTTAAGAAAATCTCTTAAATTAATTGCATCTCATGCAACTATTTAAAATTTCTTAAAATAATTGCCCCAATGGAGGGCTTATGTTATAATTACTTTAATTATAGCATTTCCAACTTAATCATTTGTTTGGAAGATTTTATAGCCATCCTAATTACTATTAAGGTCTCACTTTGCACATTATCCATTTAGCATGCATATATCATATAATTGCATACATTCCCATACATCTCATGCATTCATGGATAAGCGAGAAATATGGTATGATCATGGACTTTCTAAGGGATTCAATTGAGCCACCAAGAATTGAATCGGGGCATTCCTAGGTGCATTTCATTCATTCATTTTACAAGAGTTGCTGAAGGAGTACATAATCAACACTTGATATTGAATTCCTCCCACTGGTCCCACCAATGCTCTTGACCTCCTTGAACTTCTTGCAATCCAATATTACATAGTAATCCTTGGCATACCAAGGCGAATTTACAAGAACTTAAATAAATGAAATTACAACCCAAAAATATTACAAACTTAATAATACATGCCCAAAATAAATTAAAATAAATTAATTAATTTACAATCCCAAAGAAACATAAAAGAAATAAATCCAATCACATTGGTCTTTTATAGTCCATGATCATCCATCATGCATATCACTATTTAACAATTAAATAAAACATACATTCTTAAATTAAATTGAATATCTCATATTCAACTTAAAATTCTAGATTTGAATATGATTCAAATAAATTTAAAAATTCAGATTTGAATCTCATTCAAACAAATTTAAAAATTCAGATTTGAATCACATTCAAACAACTTCAAAAATTCAGATTTGAATCACATTCAAACATTTTTAAAAATCAGATTTGAATCACATTCAAATATTTTTAAAAATCAGATCTGAATTTTATTGAATCAATTTTAAAAATCAGATTTAAATATGATTCAAACAACTTTAAAAATTCAGATTTGAATCTCATTCAAACAACTTTTAAAATTCAGATTTGAATCACATTCAAACATTTTTAAAATTCTGATTTGAATCATAATTTAATTGTGTGATTAAAACAACTAATTAAACACTTTAATTAGTCAAAGAATAGGCCTTAGATCATACAACAATTGCAGAATTAAAAGCCAAACCTTGAATCACCCATGGAACCATTGTTGCCGCCACCAATGGTGGCTTCTCCATGTGTGACGCCACATCTCATGATCCAACCAGCAATGAATCTCTTGATCTCATGATCAAACACACAATTAAATTATATAATCAACAATCTAAATGGCAAATATAGTGGCTCGATACCAATTGAAGGAACGGAAGCGTGAAAAACACAAGATTATACCATTGAATTCAAAAATTTTCACCTAGGGTCACAAGCACCATGCAAGATTTATTTTTATCTATTTGATTTCAATGATAAACAACATATTAAAACTCTTTTAATATGTTTTTTGGATCTGTATTTGCCATTTAAGATTTTAAAATTAATCAGATTAATTTTAGAACCCTAGATTAAATCAAGAACGATTACACTAACCTCTTGATGTGCTGCAGCGTGCGCTTTGAGATTCGCCTTGAGGACACGGATGTTGTCCTCTAGCTTGTCCACACCAAGAACACCTATGGCAGCCCTTGAACAGCTTCTAAAGCCTTTTCTATTAATTAGAAATTCAAGTTCTGCTTTTAAGAGATTAGAGATGCAAACAGACACTAGAAACAATTTCTAGTGTTCTTAATTCAAGAGATTGATGGCTAATCTCTTTGAATTGATGAGAGATGAAGAGAAATAGCTGGAGAGGCTCAAAGTGGCGTGACATATGAGAGGAGAGGCTGCTGGTTATGTTTTCTTTTCATAACCACACTTAAATAGCTAGGTTAACACATTAAACCCTAGCCACATGTCACCTTTTGATTAGCTCTAGGTTTAAGTGACCCAATCACATTGTGCCAAGTGTCAAACCTATATTTAATCTTGATTTTAATCATCTTACATGATTAAAAATATTTGGCAAGCTTATGTGTTATGCCATGTGTCACCATCTCATGGTGCCACGTGTCACACGCAAAATGACCAAAATGCCCTCGTGTCTTAATTTTGAGTTCTTAACCCAAAATAATTATTTTCTTCTTCTAATTAATTTATATCAAATATAAATTAATTAATTAATCTCTATTAATTAATTTCTCATCAATTAAATTCATATTTAAACACTTTAAATATAAATTTAATTTATACTACACATCCAATAATCTAGATTTGGTTTCAAGTCATGCTAGGACTTTGCAATTTTATTGCTAACAAATCTATTTAATCAATCAATTAAACTCTTTAATTAATTAATTAAATCATATTGAAATAGGTCATAACTTGTGTATGTGTGTGACTTACTAGGCTCATCACCAATTGGCAATGAGACATGATATCAACTCTTAATATCATCGAACTCTTTCTTACCATAAATGATTTCTCTAAAACATTTTATGGACCTCAAAGACCATGGTTAACACCTAGCATAGCATGCCATGGCCACCCAATTAGTAATAAGATATACCTTAAATCTACATATAATCATATGTTAACATGCACTAGAATCTCTCTGCTACAAAATCCCAACTCAAGCCGAGTCATGGTTTATGTCAAACTCCATTTGCTATGAATATTATGTTCTCTTTTAATTCCAGTTCTTGATTAAAAGATTTTTCATCGTAAACTCTTTTCAATAAATCTATCTGTCTGGCCAGAACTTGAAACATCAAGAACAATTAAATGAACATAGGATTTTATCTCTATTTACTTAGAGGAACAGATTCCTTCTTGATCAACACCTACCTCCATATATAACTAGCAGGAGCCAACACATGCCTATATACCCATACATAGTACAAGTATGAAAGCAGTATCAAACTCAAACTACCTATATACAAGATAACTGTGCTATCTCAGGTCTAAAGATTATATGCGCTGATATGATTTATGACAAAACATTAACAAGAGTAAACTCCATGTGCTTGTCATAAGTGTCACTGGTTCGGCCTACTTATCATTTATAAGTGCCTATCAAGTTTGTTATATGGCATGAGACTCACCATTCCATCTTATTTATATCTCATATAAATAACTTGGGAACAAACATGAATACAATCTTTCTGGATAAGTCATGTCCTTATTATGAAGTATCCTCGATTGTGAACCTATTTATGATACTTTGTGCTAGAAATATTGTCACTCATATTCTTAACAACTTAAGAATAATATTTCTAACAAAATATCAATGGACCTTTTCTATTACACATAAATATATTATGTAAACGGAAAAGTGGAAATGCCTTTTATTATTAAAAATATGTACAATACTAAATGATATGCTCTAGGGCATACTACTAACACCTTCGCCTTGAGTTCCTCTATAAGTTGAGCGACTTGAGCGGCTTCGTTGGCGTGAAGCGCCTGGACTTCCCCAAGAGCACGGTCCCTCTCAGCCAAAATATGATTCTGTTCGGCCAGCCTGTCTTCATGGAACTTTGCCCGTCCCTCGACTTGAGATATATAATCCCGAGCGGATGAGAGTTGGGATTGGAGGGAAGCCACTTCCTGATTCTTCTTCCCGATCTCCTTACCCAGACGCTGAATCTTTTCCCGAACCATGGTCTGGTTCACCAGACACTCCACGTTCAGGCTCATGGATCGAGTCAAGATATCATCGAGACCATTCCGGGATAGCCTGTCCCGATCCTCCTGAAAGAAGATGGTAGACCCCAGGACTTTGGCAAAATCGGGGTTCTCCCTAACAGTCCGGTTATTCTTCAAGGAGTCGATCAGTATTTGAGCGCCACGAGAAGAGGTCCTCCCAGAAGCTTGAGTAGGCCCCCTTTCTGTGCTTGGAACAATTGGGAGAGGTGGAGGCTGCTCTTCCGTTCTAGGAGGAGATCGGACAGCTTCTGAGGTCGGCGGACCCGAAGGTTGAGGCGGGTCTCTTTGTATCTCCCCAGGCTCATGACCGGGTGTTCGAAGCATTTCCTAACGCTTCATCTCCTTTACTTTCCGGGAGATCTCTCTTTCCTTCTTTCGCTTCCTAGAACCCTCACCACCCGCCATACCTGCACAAAGAAAAGGTTAGTGAGATCGCTAAGGTCATGAGAACTGAGATATAGAAAATACCAATGCCGAGGTCAGAGAGCGGAAGTTCGCGGTCTTGGCCGGTGAGCAATTGAATAGTCCAATGGTGCAGCTCGGCAGTCACCGCATCCAAACAAGAATACTTTTGAGTGGCGGCCTGACTCTTCAGATCCATCACTATTAAGCTTTCCTCCTGACTCAGGGTAATGTGCTTCGGAAGCAAGGGCCCCTGGTACCACCACCACGGAAGTCCTCAAAGCAGCTCGGATCTTTGCTCCTCAGAATGAAGAAACGGTTCTTCCAATTCTTAAGGGATGAGGGCAGATCGGAAAAGAGCCCGCAATGAGGCTTCGCCTGAAAGAACCAGTGTTCGTCATCCTTTCGGCGAGTTAGTCTGTGCAGCTCGGCGAACACCTTAGCCGTAGGTCTGATTCCCTTAGCTCGGCATAGACCTCGGAAGGCTACCAAGATCCGCCACGAGTTGGGGTGAATTTGAACAATGCATGCTCGGTGAAGTTTTAAGACCTCCTTATAGAAATCGTCTAGAGGGAACCTCAGACCGGCCTTTAACTGTTCCTCGTACACCATAACCATGTCATTCTCTTCAAAGGAGTGATCGACACGAAGATCGCCGTGGCACTTGATTAGCTCGTACGAATCAGGCCGAATGTTATATTCTTGGCTAAACGATTGCAAATCGGATTCTCGAAGAACCGACGGTAGCTTGTCTATAGGGAGAGTCTCTCTCCCTGAAGAAGGTGCAAGCCTAGATGGTATGACCCGCCCCCGAGTTGGAGCGGAGGCCCTGGGAGGTTCTTGTTGAACGCTTGGCCCGACTGCCTCTTCTTCATCAGACGATGACCACGAATCGAATGGAAGGAGGGCTCGCCGCTCTCTGACCTTCGGCACCGCTCATTTTCAAAAGAAACAAAGAATTTAAACTAAAAAGAGGATCAAAGCCCTTACCGAAGTCTGATCGGCGTCGGAAGAACTGGAGAAAATGAGAGAACTTCGAAGTTGTGAGCAAGAGACTGAAAATGGAATGAGAGAACAACTGGCTAGTCCCTCACCCCTATTTATACTAGTCCGAGCATTTAATGCTCACGAGATTCCAGGCAGTGCATCGGTTAACGTGAGCTGCCAGCTGTTCTGACACGTCTCTCGAACATCCCAAGGAGATCGGTTAAGTAGAGGTCGGCATAATAAGTTGAATATTTTGAATAAAGGATCAGTTAAGAGTCATTTTGTTAGAATCCAGATCGGACAAATATATCAGAGATCAGAAAATAATCAAATAAGATAATAATTGGAGAAACAAGATTTTTATTTCCAAAAGTTCGGATTACATCATTTGGGCGATCTCTAGGGATCGGATTATGATAAAGGTCTAATTACATCATTTGGGCGATCTCTAGAGATCTGATTACATTGAAGGATTACATCATTTGGGCGATCTCTAGAGACCGGTGGAACATCCTATCTAAAGGACCTATGTCAAAGCCTAGTCTCGTGGCTGAATCAAAAGAGGTGTTTGATCAGGAGACCGGCTATTGACATCGGATAGATGTACAGCTCAGATGGGGTGACTATGACTCCCATGAAGATGAGAGACATCGTCACCGATGTTACCACTCGAAACCGACCCGCTGTCGGAACACCCAATGTGGAGGAAAGACGTTGTCGGAACACCCAATGCGGTAAGAAGCCGAATAAACTCAGATGAGCGACTCGAGACCGGCACGATCAAGGTCCGCAATCCAGATCGGTCAATTGATCCAGTTCTCTCACCGTCATCAGACAAGGTTATTCGATCACCGGGATCGTAAATTTTCAGTCGGTGAGTAAAAAGGTCCATCGGAAAGGGATCAAAAGCCACGCCTTAGCGGAATTATCACGAACAGTTAAAACAAGTAAGAAGGAAGAGAGGAGAATCAGATGAAGGAAATGTCTCTGTTGTCAGGGGTATATGTAGGGGGAAAACGAGCATTTATTGCTAAGCAGAAAACGAAGCGGACGCTTCGGGAATCGAGGGACAATTAATGCTTTGACCAGACCGGACCTGAAGAAGGGAAAAGATCGGAATAGTAGATCGGAAGGTGGGAGACCAGCATGAAAGGTCGGAAAGAACATGTGAAAGAGATCAGAAAGAGGAGGGATCGGTAGGCAAAAAGAATAAGACAAATCCCAATAACCGTCGTCAGAATCAGAGCCGAGGTAGTTAAGGCGTTGCAAACGAGATCTCCACCGCACGCCTAAGAATCGCCCGCAATGCTGACAGGTGCCAGGGTATGTCATGACAGTCCTGTACATTCCAATCTCCACCGTTGATCCCACTTGTAAGGACAAACCCGGAACCCTTAGATCAAGAGAGAAGACGACAATACCAGCGTCTTTCGCTCTTAGCCCTCAGATCGTTCCGGACAAGGAAATTTGGACCGTCAGATGGAAAGAAGAAAAGGACAAATATTATGAAGAGTGATCTCAACCATTCATTTTGATTCTCTTTAATTCCTGAACCTCCGATCATGTCCTTCGAAATCTTGACCCTCCATCTCCCTCAAAATAAATCCTGACCCTTCACGAAGAGCACCCGATTCCTATAAATACCTGCATAAAAACTGTTCAAGGGACGGACGGAAAAATAGACAAGAGGCTGTTATTATAGCAGAGGAACTCTGAAAGTTCATTTAGTTTGTTACTCTGCTACTTAGAAGTGTCGATTAAAAAGACTTTTGAAACTAGTTTTCTGAAGTGTTTTCTTGAAGAGATTCTGAATACTGGAACTCTACATTTCCAGTTTGTTCATTATCTGGTCATACTCTCACTTTCTGCCTTTTATCATCTCTGTTTTCACTGTCCAAGCTCAACTTCATATCACTCGGTTCTTTCTATCTTGATCTGATCGCATTTTAGCTAAGTACCCTCCAGTTCACGAAGAACACCACCCTCAGGCCAATCAATCCGTTGCCTTATCACCATTCGACACCCCATAGTTATTTCAATAAAATTGGCTCTCAGGTAAGAGCTCAGTTTTATTAAGTGCCTATATTTACTTTCCGCATTTTCTTTGTTCTTCTTACATCTGTGACTTTCTTCAAGATTACTTTTGCACAAACGATCCCTAAAGAATGACACTCCCAAATCATCTCTTTAGTGATCAGTTCATTTTTATTAATCTTTATCATTTCTGAAAGCAAGTTTTCTAACTCCTAGTAGTATGTAAATGGTTGGGTAAACGTAGGTAACTGCAACTTAGAGGTCTCTTTTAAAAGAAAAAAACATGAATAACACGTCAGGAAGATAGCCAAACTATTAGGCTGACGTAAACAGCAATTCGGCAAGATGTCATAAAGCGAAATAGAACCAAAGTAAACAAAACAGAATAGATCGGATGTTCATAGATATTGGTAAAATGACTACATGAAAAGGTCAGTGAATCAAGTCTAGTGTTCCCCGTTCAGCCACAGGGTATCCAGAAACCTTATCCCCAGCATTTTTGAATGCCAGAATTCTTAGTTTTAGGTTCTTAGGACCCGTAGCCGTGGTTAAATTTTTAAAGGTCGGAAAAGTCTTTGTCCAAGTCCCGTCAAAATAGAAGAGGTTGGAAGAGTCCTTATCCTATCCTTGCCTAAAAGTTTTAAATCAACAGCTAAAGGAGATCAGAGGAGAGTTCTTATCTGGTCTCCAACCCGAAATCCCAATAAAAGAAGATCGGAGGAGAGTTCTTATCCGGTCTCCAATCCAAAAATCTCAATACTCTTAAAGGAGATCGGAGGAGGGCTCTTATCCGGTTTCCAATCCAAAATTTTAATGAACCATTAAAGGAGATCGGAGGAGAGTTCTTATCCGATCTCCGATCCAAAATTTTTAATACATATTTAAAGGGATCGAAGGAGAGTTCTTATCCGGTCTCCAATTCAAAACCCCAATAAATATTCAAAAGAGATCAGAGGAGAGTTCTTATCCGATCTCCAAATCAAATTTTAATAAATATGCAGAATAATCTCGCAAACAAAAGACATAACTCAACTTCAACTCACTAAGGTTGTCTCATTTACTTATGTATCTGGGTAATCCAAATGGTGAGAAAGCAAATATTCCCCTATATCAGAAGGGTAACATATTCATTCGAGCCTCCCTAACTATCAAATTTGAAAGTGTAAAGTTAAATCTACTTACCCTTGTTAAGGGACGAGGTGAGGTGCCTAACACCTTCCCACCCGCTACGGACTCGAACCTAGAATCTCTGTCTTGAAGTGGTTTCATTTTTAATTTATTTCCCCAAATGGTTTTCTTTAGTTTCCCTCAAAACTAAGGTGGCGACTCCTCACTCTTTCCCACTTCGGTGAGTGATCGTCCAGGCGACCGCAAAATCCCATTGCGACATGGGTTAAGAACTCAAAATTAAGACACAAGGCATTTTGATTATTTCACAGGGTGGCATGTGGCACCATGAGATGGTGACACATGGAATTACACATAAGCTGGTCAAATGTCTTTTAATCATGTAAGATGATTAAAATTAAGATTAAATATAGGTTTGACACTTGGCACAATGTGATTGGGTCAATTAAACCTAGAACCAATCAAAGGGTGACATGTGGCAAGGGTTTAAGTGGTGACCTAGCTATATAGGTGTTGTTATGAAAAAATAAAGCATTCAAGCTGCTGCCTCCCATTGTGTGCCGCCACCCTTGAGACTCACATTCTCTCTTCCTCTTCATCTCTCATCTATTCCAAGAGATTAGCAAACAATCACTTGAATTAAAAATATTAGAAATCGTTTCTAGTGTCCTGTTTACATCTTTAATCTCTTAAAAGGCAAAACTTGATTTTCTAAATAATAGAAAAAGCTTTAGAAGCTGTTCAAGGGCTGCCATAGGTGTTCTTCGTGTTGACAAGCTAGAGGGACAACATCTGGTGTCCTAAAGATGAATCTCAAACGCGCAAATATACTACAGTGCATCACGAGGTTAGTGTGTTTATTCTTGATTTAATCTAGAGTTCTAAAATTAATCCGATTAATTCTAAAATCTAAAATGGCTAATATAGATCCAAAAGCATATTAAAAGAGTTTTAATATGTTGTTTATCATTGAAATCAAATAGATAAAAATGAATCTTGCATGATGCATGTGACCATAGGTGAAAATTTTTGAATTCAATGGTATAAACTTGTGTTTTTCACGCCTTCGCTCCTTCAATATTATGGCATAATAAGCCTTAAAATATAATATGACGTAAAGCCATTTACATAATAGCTGTCAGAATCCTATTGGCATGCTAAACTATCCAAACTAGTCAACTAGGCAAACTAGGGCATATAACAAGATTAAATATTTATTTCTTTATTTTCAGGGTTGACTGGTCATTATACAATTCACTAGTCATTATACAATTCACTAGTCAATGAAAATACTGACCTTTTTATACATCATGGATAAGTTTATTCTAGTATTAACATGTCACAATTTACAATTCAATATGCTGTCAATATAATGCAATTTACCCTTTTTACAAGTTGGCATTCATTGCCAAATTACCTCAAGCATCATTGTATGTAAATGTCAAATTCTCAATTTTTGTATGCTAGATTGGTCTAGCTTAAAGTACTATTTCTCTTAATTTTTAGCTTTTGGTCAAAGAAGAAAAATTGTAGCTCTATTTCTTATTGCACTATGGGCAAAATTTCATGTCATTCTGAGTAGTATAGACCATGATATGGTCAATTTACTAAAGCTGGACAGATTGCACCTTTAGTGCAAAATTTGGTCACTTTTAGGTCACATTTAGTTCTGGCAGTTTTGGTACCCGAACTTGTGCAAGCTATTTGACTTGGTTTTTGCCATTTTTTGGCTTTCGTGTCTTCATAAGAGTTGTAGCTCTATGTCTTATTGAACTCTTGGTAAAATTTCAGGTCATTCTGAGTTGTATAGACCAAGATATGGTCAATTTACTAAAGCTGGACAGATTGCACCTTTAGTGCAAAATTTATTTAATTTTAGGTCACTTTTAGTTCTGATAGTTTTAGTATCCGAACTTGTGCAAGCTATTTGACTTGGTTCTGGCCATTTCTGGGATTTGGTGTCTTCATAAGAGTTGTAGCTATATGCCTTATTGAACTCTTGGCAAAATTTCAGGTCATTCTGAGTTGTGTAGACCAAGATACGGTCAATTTACTAAAACTTGACAGATTGCACCTTTAGTGCAAAATTTGGTCAATTTTAGGTCACTTTTAGTTTTGGCAGTTTTAGTACCCAAACTTGTGCAAGCTATTTGACTTGATTATTGCCATTTTTAGGCTTTGGTGTCTTCATAAGAATTGTAGCTCTATGTCCAAGCTATTTATGGCGAAAAGTTCAGGTCAATTGGACCTGTTTTGAGTGATTTATGGTCATCCTAATGACTACTGTTCATATGGTCAAAAATCTAGGTTTGCAAGGTTGCCATTCCGGATTTGGTCATTTTTAAGGTCAGTTTCTAGGCAGAATTTTGGCAACATTTCTCCATGAAAGTTGGCCTATTTGGTATCTAGTTTCACCCCCCATTGGCTTCATACCAATTGGGTTTACAGTTTTGCACTTATGACCTAATTTAGGTGCTGCCAACATACACAACCTGCATTTGAATATCACACTTTCAATTTTGACAATCCTCCTCCTCCCAATACTTCAACATTTAATCATGGTACTTCTATATATATTGTACACAATTCCAGCAATGTATTTTGATTAGAACACTCAAGTGTTCAGTGTACACAATACACCATTCAAGTTCAACATTTACTTCCACCAAAATTCAACATACCTCAATATCGATCCTACAAATACACTTCCACGACAATTACACATACTGCCCACCATTCAACACCATCATATTTCATTGATAAATTTCATAAACTCTGTAACACCCCTATGTTCGGTAGTGCGTTCTACTGTTCCGGTGACCAGTGTTATCCGGACAGCTAGGATGCCTAGAGCTACACTTCGTTATGAGTGAGGAGAAATAAAATAATGAAATACAAGAAAAGAAAATACAAGAAAAACAAAGGAAAAATAATAGCAAAGAAATGTAACCAAGTTAAGCGAGCCGAGAACCCTAGCGATGGGTGATCAGACTGAAGTCACGGCGTGGACCGTTGACTAGCTCGGATCATGGGAACCCTGGAAAATATTTTTTGGACTTAAAGAGACATCAATTGAAGTATAAATATCATTAGAAATATCAAAGAAAAATTAAATAATTAGTACAAGGAAAAGTGAGAAATCAAAAAATAGACAAAACCCGGTGTTACCGAAAAATCGAGAATGCAACCCGAACAGGGGCATTATGGTCATTTGACATCCCGAATTGTCTTTTGACCTAAATGTCCATTAAAAATGAATAATATTACACTTGGAAAATATAATGAAAAATTAAATTGATGGTACCTAATGTAAATAGCCAAAAGTGGAGTGAAAATTGTGTAATTAGCACATTAAACATATTAAATGAATTAACTAAAGTGAGTGGACCACTATAGAATAAACTAAACACTAAATGGGCAGGTGTACACCTATTACACAATCTGCAATTTCATTTTTCTCCAACTCCTCCATCCATGCCGAAATAAAGAAATGGGAAACCTCCATTGCCGTGTTGCATAAAGCTTCATCCACTCCTTCATTTTACCTCTAAAAACCTAGGTAGCCTCATTAAAAATTATCCCCACTTCACAAGGAAGATGTAGATACCAATATTAAGAAGTTTTAGTGAAGATTAAGCAAGTCCCAATAACAGGTATGTTTGTGTTTTTGAATATTTCTTTGTTAAAGTTTGAAAGTATGTTATGGGTGTTTGCTTGGTGAAGAAATTTTTAAGTTTTGAGGAGTTATTGACATATCCAATTTTGGATAGCCATGACGTTGTATATTTGATGATTTATTCTTACATATAATTGGTGGGAATTCATGTTGAGTAGAATGATTTAATGTCCTAGTAAGTTATTTCCATGTATATGTGGTGATTGTGCAATTGGGATTGAAGTTGACGAAATTATGGACACTTTGGCAATGTGAAGCATTTCGGTAGCCTTGAGGCTTCTTGATAAGTGTTTAAATTCATGAAGATATTGGGTAAATTGTGACATTGAGGATTGATAAATATGTTTGTAAATTGGTTGTGGAAATTGCATGTAATAATTAGGAGATTTATGTGTATCTATTGTTGTATTTGTACTTTGTGAATTAGAGTTTCATTTGGTGTATTGAGGATATTTGTATTCTGCCCAAAGTGATTTTAATGTGAAGTGGTAAATGGTCTTGGTAATGTACCAAATCAGAATTGGTAAGGGAAGTGGACTTATAGCAAGTAAATGTGCAATTGATAGATGTTAAGCAATGCATTTAAGGGCAGTATGCATTTTAGCCCATAACACTAAATGTGTAACTCCAATTGGTATGAGACCAATTGGTGGTGAAACTACGCACAAAATGTGCCAACTTTCATAAAGGAAACATACCAAAATTCTGCTTGCAAGGTAGCTTGAAAAATGACCAAATCCGGATTAAGTACAATTGTGACCTGAAAATTGACCAATTGGGCAGCAGTTAGTGTTTAGGCCATAACTCACTCAAAACAGCTCCAATTGACCTGAAATTTTAACCATGAATAGTTAAGACCCATACCTACAAGTCTTATGAAGACACCAAAGCCCAGAAATGACCATAAGCAAGTCAAACAGCTTGCACAAGTTCGTATACAAAAACTGGCCGAACCAAAGTTGACCAAAATTGACCTAAAATGACCTAATTCGATGCTATTTGACCAGCAACAGTAAAATGACCATAACTTGGTCTACATAACTCAGAATGACCTAAAATTTTGCCCCGCGTTCCATAAGACATAGATCTACAAGTTTGTAGTTTTGACCGAAACCCGAAAATTGAGGGAACTAGGTCTTCCATCTAGGTCAAACTAGTATCCCGGAATCCAGCAAGTTGCAATAAAATGCACTAAACAAGGAAATGAAATCGGTAACATGTACCAACCCTAAAATACTATCGAATGTGACATATTAGTAATGTTAAAACCTAATTTACCTAGAACGCATCGAGGATCGATATATTAGGTTGATTAAGCAAATAATAGCTTTCAATGAATTACTTATCGAACATTATCGTTAGAGACAATTTAATTTAGTACTGAAATAGTTCAAATTGTGTTTCTCAGTTACCAAAGACTCAGGAAAAGGGAAGGAAACACTGAGTCCAGACCAAGAGACAGTTATCAGAGGTTTGTGCACAGCTAGTTTTTAACTGATTTTGTTTTGAATATTTCATATGATTAAATGACATATTTTTCGTATGTATTATGTTTAACAAGCATTGGATTTGATTCAATGATTATTGAAATTGTTATAGTATGTATGAATTTAGCTTTGTGAAATGGTATTTCCACAAGTATTAAGCATTGTTATGGATTGAATAATTATGTTTTGGAAAATTGTGATAGAACATGTTTTGAATTGTGATGGTAATTTTCATGGAAAAATGCAAATTTATGATTTGAATTGTAATGAGCATAAAAATTATTGGATATTGGAATTGACTTTGAATCGAATTGTATTGTGATTTATGCTCACTGAAAGGATTGTGATATTGTTTTATATCTCACTATAGATGCTTGACTAGGCTATTACCCATATCTCTCATTTGTTGAGAAGACAATGGAGTTAGTTGTGTTTTGATTACCATGGTACGTGCACAGGCTTAGATTTTCCTCTGATTTGAGGTTAGATCTAAGTTTATTTTATCATTATGGCCCTTGCGGAAGATTCATTATTGTGATGGTACTGTGCACAATGATTCGACCTCCCCGACCATAGGGAGTTAGAATCTGATTCGACCTGCCCGACCATAGGGAGTTAGAATCACCCCGAAGATGGCCCTTTCGGATTAGTCTTGCATAGTTAGTGAGATAAAGAATGGCTTTTGAGATAAAGAATGGCTTTTGAGATAAAGAATGATTTTTGAGATATAGCATGGTTTCTGAGATACAACATGGTTTTTGAGACACAGAATGTTTTTGAATGGTAAAGAATTGTGATTTCAATTATGATTTATGTATAATTGATTTTGTTAGAATTACCTAAATGGTTAGTTATGATTTGATAAATTGAATTTCGTGATCAAAGTCATTTTATACAAATGATTCACATTATTGGCAATTAATATTTTGAGTTTTAAAATTTGATGAGTATTCAGATTCCCAAATTATTACTGTAAATTTTGTCAATGTATATTGTACTATGTTTTAAATTATAGTTGTGCACCACTGAGTTCACCACTCAGCGATAGCTTTGTATGCTGTCGCAGGTAAGAAGAGCATAGAGCAGTGAGTAAGTTTCTTTGAAAACACTTTCAGATCAGCTCCAGGTATATTATAGGTATACCCATGTACATAGGTCTGATGTATGCATGTAATAATATGTATGTAAATTATTTGAGCAGTTGTAAATTAAAATTGTACATTGAAGTTGTAAAGTAAATTATGAGTTATTTTGACTTGTAAAATTTGTATTATATTTCTTTTATCTCATCCTTTGAAAATACTGAAAAATTGTTGTGGATTTGAGTTGAGAAAAATATTGTGTTGAATTTTGTTGGAGTTTGAGATTGAGGAAAATATTGAAGTGCTTTTTACAGGTTTTCTGAAGAACTGTTTTATCCAAAATATAGATGGTACTCCGCCAAAATTTTTACAAAAATTACTAATGTCCAAATGAGTTAGCTGTTTCACTTCAGTTCAAAAAGGTTTTTAACACCTGTAAAAAGTGATCACCACTATAAAAAAAACAAAAAAAAAAAAGGTGAGAAAAGTTTTAAAATCCCTTGTAGTGTATTTAATGGGTTATCAGTGACAGAGTTGGTAATTTATTAGGTATACTACGTGATCATGTTATGCCTTACAGAGGGGTAGGGTGTGACATGTTTTAGTGGTATCAGAGCAATGGTTTTAAAGTGAATTTCGAACTGTGAATTTGAAATCTTTTTGTCAGAATTACAACTGCTCAAATGTTTGATACATATAGTACATTTACATCATAAATGTGAACTAATGGAGAGGAATCTCCTTGTGTTGGTTGTACAGGAATAGGAAATTTTGTGAAAAGAATGGAAGAAAAGAATGAGGCAATAGAACAATCCGTGATGGCAGAAGTACAAGTTGAGGCCCCAACTCCACAAAGTGTCGAAGGCCCGACTGTACCAGCTTTACCAGTACAAATTACTGCACAAATGGCCCAGCAAATGGCCACTTTCTTTCAACAAATGGCTGATACTCTGTCAGCTCAAACTCAAGTACAAACCCAACCCCCACAAGGGCAACATGAAATGGAGAAAAGGGAGAAACCTATGGGTCAGAGCTCGAACAGTAATTTGGGGAAGAGAAAAGAATTTGAGGAGTCTCGAACTCAGAAATATGATAGAGGCGGATCATCAGGGCAGAGACCACCAAAATCTAGTCATCGAACAATCAGAAGTTCCTATTCTGCCCGTTTCTGCCATGTTTGTGGTAAGCTACATGGAGGTATTTGTCGTAAGGCCTCTGGAGCCTGCTACAATTGTGGAAAACTTGGACACTTTGTTAAAGATTGTACTAGAGCACCTCGATCTGCTTTCCGAAGTTCACAGACCGTCAGTCAAGGTCGAGATAGAAATAGAGTTGGTACTCCTCACCACTATAACACAGTGAATCAACCCGAATATAGTAGCGCACCAATAAGAGCGTCCACTATGCTCCAAGGAGAAAGAGCAGAAACTTCGGATATAGCTGTTGGTAAGTTCTTAATTTTTGAAGGAAACAATGAGTTATTATTTGATCCCAGCACTACTTATTTATATGTTAGTGTTAGAATTCTATGTTTTGTTGCTATTCCTTTATAGGGGAATAAATTTTGATGCGTTAGTAACTAGTCTTTTAGGATCAAAACTACAATAACAAGTATGATTGACATTAATTTTGGAAGAATTGTTAGCTAAAAGTATTTTCTAACATACCATAAATTATAAAGCTAATTAATGAGCCTACTTAATGTAAGGCAAGAGCACCTAAAAGTAAGTTACAATAATAGAATTGCTCTAGATGAGGACAGAGATGTTACTGTTAGTAATTGTCAAAGGAAATTGTAATCAGAATCGGTTTAGGATATTAGTGGATTCGAGAAAGATAAGATGTTAGAAAACCTAGCCCATGAGGTTATAACGTAGTAACTATGTAATGTTCTCGATGTTTGTATTATAAGCTGCATATTACAGTACCGACACGGGATTATTGTGTAGAGCTACATGCTTCCTCGTGATACAGTAAAGTAAGAATATTTGTAAGTAATCTATAAATTGATACAGTTGCACCAAATAGGGTACTATTACTGGAAATAAATGTGAAAATTTTAGTCAGAAATTTAAAACTTCAGAACTAGCCTGTCGAAAGACTACACTTGTAAGGTAGCTGGAGTCAGTAACTCGGTTACAATAATGTGAACTACCTATACCACAGTAATTGCTATAAGCTTAGAGATATCAGTACAACGTATCATCCTCAGACAGATGGACAATTGAAACAAGTAATTCAGGTAAATTCAGAAACTCATTGAGTTCCTGTAAATAATGAAATGAAATGATAATAATAACCTGTACTATGTGATAAGCCCTCAAGAATATATTGAGAACTTGTGTCATTGAATCCGAGGGGAGATGGAACAGATACATCCCATTAACAGAATTTGTATACAATAATAAGTGTCATGCTAGCATACAAACGGCACCCTATGAAACAT
The DNA here is from genome assembly GCF_030052815.1 of Hevea brasiliensis. Classification (NCBI taxonomy): domain Eukaryota; kingdom Viridiplantae; phylum Streptophyta; class Magnoliopsida; order Malpighiales; family Euphorbiaceae; genus Hevea; species Hevea brasiliensis. The sequence continues at coordinate 42,362,522 of NC_079493.1, read as the reverse complement.
TGTAAGGGAACGAATAACTATGGATTTTGTGATGAAACTTCCGAGGACACAGAATAGTCAAGATGTAGTATAGGTCATAATTGACAGACTAACCAAGTCTGCTCACTTTTTGCCAGTCCGGATGGACTATAACCTAGAAAGATTGGCCAGATTGTAAATATATGAAATTGTAAAATTGCATGGAGTGCCAGTATCAATTGTGTCTGACAGAGATCCTAGGTTCACTTCTAGATTCTGGGGTAGTCTTCAGAGAGCCCTAGGAACTAGATTGAACTTCAGCACAACATTCCATCCACGACGGATGACCGATGCGAAGGGTAATTCAGATATTGGAGGATATGCTACGGGCTTGTGTGATTGAATTTGAAGGTAGTTGGGATACACACTTGCCTTTGATTGAGTTTGCTTATAACAACGGCTACCAATCAAGTATTGGGATGCCTCCATATGAAGCTTTGTATGGCAGAAAGTGCAAAACTCCCTTATATTGGGATGAAGCAGGTGAAAGAAAGATGATTGGGCTACAAATTGTTGAGCAGACAGAGGAAAAGATCAGATTGATCAGAGCTAGACTCAGGGCTACATCAGACCATCAGAAGTTCTATGTTGATCTGAAGAGAAGAGATATTGAATATGCAGTGGGTGATAAGGTATTCCTCAAAGTTTCTCCTTGGAAGAGGATTATGAGATTTGGCAAGAAGGGGAAACTGAGTCCTCGTTTTATCGGATCATATGAGGTTCTGGAAAGAGTGGGTCCTTTGGCATATCGGTTGGCATTACCTCCGGAGTTAGCAAGGATACACAATGTCTTCCATGTGTCCATGTTAAGGAGGTACAGATCTGACCCATCTCATGTACTATCAGTTGAAGAGATTGAAGTAAATCCAGACCTCTCATATGAGGAAGAACCCATAAAAATTCTAGCTTATGAGGTGAAGCAGCTGAGGAATAAACAGATACACCTGGTTAAAGTACTGTGGAACCATCATTCAGGCCAGGAAGCTACTTGGGAACGTGAACAGGATATGAGGAGACAGCACCCACAGCTATTCAGAAACTAATGCCAGGTAAAATTTCAAGACAAAATTTATTTAAGGGGGGGGGGGGGGGGAGAATTGTAACACCCCTATGTTCGGTAGTGCGTTCTACTGTTCCGGTGACCAGTGTTATCCGGACAGTTAGGATGCCTGGAACTACACTTCGTTATGAGTGAGGAGACATAAAATAATGAAATACAAGAAAATAAAATACAAGAAAAACAAAGGAAAAATAATAGCAAAGAAATGTAACCAAGTTAAGCGAGCCGAGAACCCTAGCGATGGGTGACCGCACCGGGAAGTCACGGCGTGGACCGTTGAGTAGCTCTAGACTGCGGGGAGCCCTGGAAAATATTTTTTGGACTTAAAGAGACATCAATTGAAGTATAAATATCATTAGAAATATCAAAGAAAAATTAAATAATTAGTACAAGGAAAAGTGAGAAATCGAAAAATAGACAAAAACCGGTGTTACCGAAAAATCGGGAATGCAACCCGAACAGGGGCATTATGGTCATTTGACATCCCGAATTGTCTTTTGACTTAAATTTCCATTAAAAATGAATAATATTACACTTGGAAAATATAATGAAAAATTAAATTGATAGTACCTAATGTAAATAGCCAAAAGTGGAGTGAAAATTGTGTAATTAGCACATTAAACATATTAAATGAATTAACTAAAGTGAGTGGACCACTATAGAATAAACTAAACACTAAATGGGCAGGTGTACACCTATTACACAATCTGCAATTTCATTTTTCTCAAACTCCTCCATCCATGCCGAAATGAAGAAATGGGAAACCTCCATTGCCGTGTTGCATAAAGCTTCATCCACTCCTTCATTTTACCTCTAAACACCTAGGTAGCTTCATTAAAAATTATCCCCACTTCACAAGGAAGATGTAGATACCAATATTAAGAAGTTTTAGTGAAGATTAAGCAAGTACCAATAATAGGTAAGTTTGTGTTTTTGAATATTTCTTTGTTAAAGTTTGAAAGCATGTTATGGGTGTTTGCTTGGTGAAGAAATTTTTAAGTTTTGAGGAGTTATTGACATATCCAATTTTGGACAGCCATGAAGTTGTATATTTGATGATTTATTCTTACATATAATTGGTGGGAATTCATGTTGAGTAGAATGATTTAATGTCCTAGTAAGTTATTTCCATGTATATGTGGTGTTTGTGCAATTGGGATTGAAGTTGACGAAATTATGGACACTTTGGCAATGTGAAGCATTTCGGCAGCCTTGAGGCTTCTTGATGAGTGTTTAAATTCATGAAGATATTAGGTAAATTGTGACATTGAGGATTGATGAATATGTATGTAAATTGATTGTGGAAATTGCATGTAATAATTAGGAGTTTTATGTGTATCTATTGTTGTATTTGTACTTTGTGAATTAGAGTTTCATTTGGTGTATTGAGTGTAACATCCTCCCGGTAGCAACTCCGTACATTCTACTGTTCCGGTGACCGGTGTCGGTCCGGACAGCTAGAACGTCCGGAAAAATATTTAAACTAAAGTTAGGAACCATAATTAACTCAAATATTAATAAGAAAAATTTAGGAAAAATTTTAGAAATAAAATACAACCAAGTTAAGCAGTAGGTGCCCAAGCGATGGGTAACCAGAGGGAAGTTGCGGTTCTCGCAACGAGGAGCCCTAGACCCAGGGAAAAATTCATAAAATAATTTTTGGGACTCCAGAGAAGGGTCATTGAGGTTCCTATGGCATTAGAATGGCAAGAAAATATTTAGAAAAATTTTTTAATCGGTACAGACAATTTTGACCCGTTAAGCCAAACGGAGGGCATTTTGGTCATTTCGCCTTCAGAGGTGATTTTTGGCCGACTTGTCCAGTTGAGTAAATAATTATTATGACATAAAATATGAATTAATATTGATGAAAAACTAATTCAAAGTTAGTAGAAAAGAAAAGAAAACAAAAATCAATAAAATGCAAATAATGACATCACATGATGTCACTCACTTACTCCCAACCAATCACAAGTTAACAAGCTTTCTTAAATCACTTAAAACATACAAAATGGACCAAAAATTATGGTCATCTTCTTCTTCTTCTTCCTCAAGACATGAAGCTTTCCTCCATAACCCTCCATGGAAATTTTCTTTAATTACTTCCATTTCCCATGAAATTCCACTACAAAACCCTTAGGTCTCTTCATTAAAACTTGTCCACTCAGCTTGGGAGAGTGTTTGGCAGCCTAGAAAAGGAAGGAAAGTGAAGTTTAAGCTTGGAAAATTCTGCCCTACAAGAGGTTAGTGCCTATTATGCATACATCTTTCTCTTTCCATGATTAGAGACCTAAAATAAGCAAGAATTTGTGAATTAAATGAATGGAATTTATGTGTATGTATACAAGGAATTTCGGCAGCCCAAAGGAAGGAATAAGAGTGACTGTTTTGATGAACTTAGAGTGGACTAAAGATGATATTTAAGGTATATATATACATGTATAATGAATTGGTGAGCTAACTAGGTAAATGGGAGTAAACTTTGAATATGAGCTAGGGTTTGGGAGTGAAACTTGGATTTAGCTTATGAAATTGTGAAAGAACATTTTAATGGTCAATTAGTGACCATTTGAGGTAAGTTGATCATAAATTGGAGTGAAATATGGTATTGTAAATTGGTTTTGGTAGGCTGCCTAGTGACAGCAGCAGGGAGGCTGTGAGTCCAGCCTGTTTGGACTGCCATATCTTTGGCTGTGTAGGTTCAATTGGTGTTTGGCCAATTGGACATGAAACTAGACTTATAATGGCACATTTTTACTGAAGAAACCATGCCCAAAAGACCAAAGCAAGTGGACCAAAAGTTGGCCCCAATCCGGGTACCCTGCAAGCCAATTCTGCAGAATGACCAAATGAACAGTAACTATTCATTTGGCCATAACTCACTGTAGAAATGGTCAATTGACCTGAAATTTTTACAGCAACACGATAAGACATAGACAAACAACTTTCATGAAGAAACCTACCCCAAATTATGACCAGAACCTAACCCAAATGGCAGTCACAGTAACTGTTCATGTTACTGTAGATTTGGTAATTCTGCAGTTTTTCCAATCCGGCCAGCTGTGGGTTTTGGACCATATCTGGAGCTACAAAACTCCAAATGGAGTGATTCAAAAAAAGAAATTCAACTAGACAAAATAAGGAACAACTTTCATGTTTACCATTTCTTCAAATTCCCACTGCAACAGTGCCCAATGGAATAGTAAAGTTGAGCTACAAAAACTGAAAATTCTGCTTCCCTTGGTTTAAACTTTGAAATGGTATAAATGCTTAATGCCAACAAGTTTTGAATGCCAAATGTGGTATGTTGGGAGTGTCAAAATCAATGTACATATTTTCTATCCAAAAGTCAACATTTTTGTTGACCAATGAGGTGAATAGTGACGCCAAAACTTGAAATTCAAAATTTAAAATTAGAAATGCATCTAGGGGACTTTAAATTGCAATTGGCAATTAATACTAGCAAATGTAAAACTCAAAATGTGGGATCTTGGTGTAATTAGAATTAATATATCCATTAAGTAAGAAAAAGTCAACATTTTGGTTGACTAGTAAGGTGAATAGTAATCAAAATGATTAGTAAATTAAGATGAAGAACTAGAACCAACTCTAAGCTTAAATGCTTAGAATTGTATGACAAATGTGGACTATGCATCCTAGTCAAAATTGTTAAAAAGAAATTAAGGCCATAAATTTGAAATCCATGAAATATTTATGGATTACTTGAAACATGAAAAATAAGTCACCTAATTGATGTGAATAAATAGTTAGGGCTTATATGCCCATCACAAATGGAATTCATAAAATATTAATAATTCAACTTGAAATATAAAAATTGTAATTACATGAGTAGATTCTTGAATGTATAAATGAGAAAGGAAAAATGTTTTGAATACAATGGTACATGTGAACCATTGTTTAGAATTGTGATCAATATGAATAACATAATGAATGGATAAATAAACCATATTAATGTATGAATGAGACATTAGTTCTCATTATTATAGAGAGGAGAAGTATTTTGAGTACAATGGTATAAAATGATAATTGATGTGAATTGTGATCATATAAATGATCAAATGAATGTATGAATTATAATTGAAATTTATCATGAAATAATGAATTCATAAAACACAATATATTAATATTTAATGATATTATGTGCCCTTGTATTGCCTAGACACGTGTGTCAGATTGGATAGATTGGCATGCCAATAGGATATTGTTTTAGCAGTACTGCGAAAGGCTTTATGCCTGTATTCATGGCTTTGTGCCCGTATTCATGGCTATGCACCCGCATTCATGGCATTATGCCAACATTCATGGCTTTTATGCCCGACTATGTGTTATCATGGCTCTTTAGCCATACTGACTGCATACGTGGTTGACGTTCTGCGTCCCATGGTATGACGGCCCGAGGCACAGCGGTGTCCAGTGCCAACGACCCGTTATCCAGTTTAGTCAGCCTGTCGTAGGTTACTTGGGCAGTGTAATTTATTGAAATAAATTAAGACTATTAGTAATTAAAAATATTAGAAATCAAACAAATGAGTTAATAAGACTTCAAAAGAATTAGTTACAATTATGAAATGATCCCAACCACATAAAAATTGTTAAGTAAAATGATAAAAGATTTGCAAAAATAGGTATAACTTAACTAAATATTTTAAATGTACCTTCTATTGCCATATAAATATAAACTGAGTATTTTTATTAATTCTGTATGTTGTACATTATCACTGTGAATTTTGGAATTAAACGCTTCCAAATGCGAAACAAATGAGAATAAAAGATAATTAATATTAGACACATTGTATTAAATTAAATTGATTCTTAAATATTCAAATTATGCTTCGTTCTTTCTTTATTTGTATATTTTATTTTCTTGTTCTATTATTGCACCACTAAGCAGCAATGCTTAGCGCGATGGATTTGTTTCCTCGCGCAGGTACTTTAACTAAGATTTTTGGAGTCCAGATTTGCAGAAGTGGCTGGAGTATTCAAGGTTGTCACCTCCTCAGCAATGCATGTAGATAGGGCCCATATAGATCATATTTTGTATTTAGTATAAAATGCTAGATATTGTATTATCGTGTAGATTATGAACAGGTAATTAATAGAAATGTAATGTAATTTAATAAATTAGCTTTTTCATATGTAATTAATTTATATATCATGTAAATTAAAGAAATTTGAAAATTTTACTTATGTGATTTGAGCATGAATGAGATTGTGTGGATTCGAAGACAGATTTGAAATATATAGCTAATGCATGGAAATGAATATGAAATTGAGATATATGAATGAGATGTGAATTATGAGATGGTTATGAAAATAATTGATGAGATTTTATTTGCAAAATATTATTGAAACTTTCAAACAGATAAATAGTAAAATACGTCAACTGGTAATAAAATAGGGGAAACTCCGCTGGTTTCTCCGTCGAAAATTAATCAATATTAAAATATATCGAGATCAAAATATGAAAGGAATAAAGTAAGATAAGATAGGGTGCTCCGGCACCAAATGTAGCACACTTTGCTCGGCTACACTATAGTCGGGTGAGGGGTGTTACATTGAGGATATTTGTATTCTGCCCAAAGTGATTTTAATGTGAAGTGGTAAATGGTCTTGGTAATGTACCAAATCAGAATTGGTAAGGGAAGTGGACTTATAGCAAGTAAATGTGCAATTGATAGATGTTAAGCAATGCATTTAAGGGCAGTATGCATTTTAGCCCATAACACTAAATGTGTAACTCCAATTGGTATGAGACCAATTGGAGGTTAAACTAGGCACAAAATGTGCCAACTTTCATGAAGGAAACATACCAAAATTCTACTTGCAAGGTAACTTGAAAAATGACCAAATCCGGATTAAGTACAATTGAGACCTGAAAATTGACCAATTGGGCAGCAGTTAGTGTTTAGGTCATAACTCACTCAAAGCAGCTCCAATTGACCTGAAATTTTAACCATGAATAGCTAAGACCCATACCTACAAGTCTTATGAAGACACCAAAGCCCAGAAATGACCATAAGCAATTCAAATAGCTTGTACAAATTCGGGTCCAAAAACTGGCCGAACCAAAGTTGACCAAAATTGACCTAAAATGACCTAATTCGATGCCATTTGACCAGTAACAGTAAAATGACCATAACTTGGTCTACATAACTCAGAATGACCTAAAATTTTGCCCCGCGTTCCATAAGACATAGATCTACAAGTTTGTAGTTTTGACCGAAAACCGAGGGAACTAGGTCTTCCATCTAGGTCAAACTAGTATCCCAGAATCCAGCAAGTTGCAATAAAATGCACTAAACAAGAAAATGAAATCGGTAACATGTACCAACCCTAAAATACTATCGAATGTGACATATTAGTAATGTTAAAACCTAATTTACCTAGAACGCATCGAGGATCGATATATTAGGTTGATTAAGCAAATAATAGCTTTCAGTGAATTACTTATCGAACATTATCGTTAGAGACAATTTAATTTAGTACTGAAACACTTCAAATTGTGTTTCTCAGTTACCAAAGACTCAGGAAAAGGGAAGGAAACACTGAGTCTAGACCAAGAGACAGTTATCAGAGGTTTGTGCACAGCTAGTTTTTAACTGATTTTGTTTTGAATATTTCATATGATTAAATGACATATTTTTCGTATGTATTATGTTTAACAAGCATTGGATTTGATTCAATGATTATTGAAATTGTTATAGTATGTATGAATTTAGCTTTGTGAAATGGTATTTCCACAAGTATTAAGCATTGTTATGGATTGAATAATTATGTTTTGGAAAATTGTGATAGAACATGTTTTGAATTGTGATGGTAATTTTCATGGAAAAATGCAAATTTATGATTTGAATTGTGATGAGCATAAAAATTATTGGATATTTGAATTGACTTTGAATTGAATTGTATTGTGATTTATGCTTACTGAAAGGACTATGATATTGTTTTATATCTCACTATAGATGCTTGACTAGGTTATTACCCGTCTCTCTCATTTGTTGAGAAGAAAATGGAGTTAGTTGTGTTTTGATTACCATGGTACGTGCACAGGCTTAGATTTTCCTCTGATTTGAGGTTAGATCTAAGTTTATTTTATCGTTATGGCCCTTGCAGAAGATTCATTATTGTGATGGTACTGTGCACGATGATTCGACCTCCCCGACCATAGGGAGTTAGAATCTGATTCGACCTCCCCGACCATAGGGAGTTAGAATCACCCCGAAGATGGCCCTTTCGGATTAGTCTTACATAGTTAGTGAGATAAAGAATGGCTTTTGAGATAAAGAATGGCTTTTGAGATAAAGAATGATTTTTGAGATATAGCATGGTTTCTGAGATACAACATGGTTTTTGAGACACATAATGTTTTTGAATGGTAAAGAATTGTGATTTCAATTATGATTTATGTGTAATTGATTTTGTTGGAATTACCTAAATGGTTAGTTATGATTTGATAAATTGAATTTTGTGATCAAAGTCATTTTATACAAATGATTCACATTATTGGCAATTAATATTTTGAGTTTTAAAATTTGATGAGTATTCAGATTCCCAAATTATTACTGTAAATTTTGTCAATGTATATTGTACTATGTTTTAAATTATAGTTATGCACCACTGAGTTCACCACTCAGCGACAGCTTTTTATGCTGTCGCAGGTAAGAAGAGCATGGAGTAGTGAGTAAGTTTCTTTGAGACACTTTCAGATCAGCTCTAGGTATATTATAGATATACCCATGTACATAGGTCTGATGTATGCATGTAATAATATGTATGTAGATTATTTGAGCAGTTGTAAATTAAAATTGTACATTGAAGTTGTAAAGTAAATTATGAGTTATTTTGACTTGTAAAATTTGTATTATATTTCTTTTATCTCATCCTTTGAAAATACTGAAAAATTGTTGTGGATTTGAGTTGAGAAAAATATTGTGTTGAATTTTGTTGGAGTTTGAGATTGAGGAAAATATTGAAGTGCTTTTTACAGGTTTTCTGAAGAACTGTTTTATCCAAAATATAGATGGCACTCCGCCAAAATTTTTACAGAAATTACTAATAGTCCAAATGAGTTAGCTGTTTCACTTCAGTTCAAAAAGGTTTTTAACACCTGTAAAAAGTGCTCACCACTGTAAAAAATAAAAAAATAAAAAAAAAAGGTGAGAAAAGTTTTAAAATCCCTTGTAGTGTATTTAATGGGTTATCAGTAGATGGAGTTGGTAATTCATTAGGTATATTACGGGATCATGTTATGCCTTACAGAGGGGTAGGGTGTGACAAACTCACACACAAATTCATGATATTTATGGCTGCCCAACATGGCAGTTTACTAAAGCATCAAAGTCCCACTATTAAACCCTTAATTCAAGCACTAACATACACATACTTGGATATTAACTTACTACAACTTCCATTTGAGTTAATCAACCTTAATTCCCATCCATTAGAGGTAAGAAAAACTCAACCACAATAAACTTTCATGGCTGTCAAAAATTGAATATATCAATAACTCATTAAATCCTTCAAATTTCTTCACCATTCAACTTATCTCAACCTTAATACAAACTTTAATGAAGCAAGGGATGAAAAACTAGCACTAACCTCAACTTGAGCTTGAAAAATCCTTGGAATTTCCTCTCCTTTTTGCTGCCTATATGTTGCCCATGGTGCAAGGATCATTTTTCATGAAGGGAGTTTGAAGAAATAATGGCTTAAAGGTAGGGAAATGGAGCTTGCTTCATGGATGTCCATGGAGGACACTTGAGCGCTTCAATTCGGCCATGGGAGAGGAGCTTGATGAAAGTGATGAAGTGAGTGGGAAAACTCTACTCCTTAGGTGTCTTTATATAGTGCCACTTAGTGTCCACTAAATAAAGTTTACTAAGATAATAATTAAACTATGTAATATTTAAATTAAACCCCATAATTCCTTTAATTGCATTTCAATTGCATTTCATTTTTTTTCATGGGAATTTGTAAATTTAATACCACTTATTTTTCATGGACATTTAATTCAAAAGTCCACTCTAGGTTTCTAATAACCAAAATGCCCTTCTTCGGGTTAAATTCAGACTTTTTCGGTAACACCGATTTACTCCTTGTACTGTCGATTTCTTTAATTTTCGTTTTCCGTTTATACTAACTTATTAATTTTTCTTTGACATTTTCAATGTCAATTATACCTCAATAGACCTTTAATTATGTCCTGAAAATATTTTCCCGAGTTTTCCACGATATAGGGCTAGTCAACGGTCCTCGCCGTAACTTCCCAGTGCGGTCACCCATCGCTACGGGTTTAGCTCATTTAACTTAGTCACATTTTATCTCTTTTATTTTTCCTTAATTTTTCTTATCACATATTTCATCATTTTATACATCCTCACTGTCATTACAGTGTAGTTCCAAATATTCCGACTTCCCGAGGTGGACATTAGCTATCGAAACAGTAGGACATATGGACTACGAAAATGAGGATGTTATAAGTGTTACAATATAGCTAGGTCAACACTTAAAACCCTTACCACATGTCATCTTCTGATTGCCTCTTAGTTTAATTGACTCAATCAGATTGTGCCAAGTGTCAAACCTAGATTTAATATTGACTTTGATCATCTTACATGATTAAAAGACAAATGGCAAGCTTATATGGTGCCACATGTCACCCTGTGAAATGACCCAAGTACCCTTTTGTCTTAATTTTGAGTTCTTAATCCAAAATAATTATTTCTCTTCTTCTAATCAATTTATATCAAATATAAATTAATTAATTAAACTCTATTAATTAATTTCTCATAATTAAATTCATATTTAAACACTTTAAATTTAAATTTAACTTATAATATACATCCAATAACTTAGATTTGATTTCAAGCCATGCTAGGGACTTTGCAATCTAATTGCAAATCAAACCTATTTAATTAATCAATTAAACTCTTTAACTAATTAATTAAATCATATTTAACTTGGTGATTACTTGTGTATGTGTGTGACTCATTAGGCTCATCACTAATTGGCAATGATATATAATATTAACTTTTAATATCATCAGAACTCTTTCTTACCATAAATGATTTCTCTAAATCATTTTAGGCATCACATTAACCATGGTTAACAACTAGCATAGCATGCCATGGCCACCCAATCAGTAATAAGGTTTACCATAAATGAACCTATAATCATATGTTACCATGCACTAGAATCTCCATATTAAAAAATCCCAATTCAAGTTGGAGTCATGGTTTATGTTAAACCCCATTTGCTATGAATATTATGTTCTCTTTTAATTCCAGTTATTGATTAAAAAGATTTTCTCATCAGAAACTCTTTTCTGATTAAATTTATCTGTCCTGGCCAGGAACTTAAAACATCAAGAATAATTAAATGAACATAGGATTTTATCCCTATTTACTTAGGGTAACAGATTCCATCTTGATCAACAACTACCTCCATATATAACTAGTAGGTGCCAACATATGCCCATATTAAAGGAGCGGAAGCATGAAAAACACAAGTTTATACCATTGAATTCAAAAATTTTCACCTAGGATCACATGCATCATGCAATATTTATTTTTATTTATTTGATTTCAATGATAAACAACATATTAAAATACTTTTAATATGTTTTTGGATCTGTATTTGTCATTTAAGATTTTAACATTAATCAGATTAATTTTAGAACCCTAGATTAGATCAAAAACAAATACACCAACCTCTTGATGCACTGCAGTATATTTTTGCCTTTGAGATACGTCTTCAGGATACCAGATGTTGTCTCTCTAGCTTGTCTACACCAAGAACACCTATGGCAGCCCTTGAACAGGTTCTAAATCTTTTTCTATTATTTAGAAAATCAAGTTTTGCCTTTTAAGAGATTAAAGATGTAAATAGAACACTAGAAACAATTTCTAGTATTTTTAATTTAAGAGATTGTTTGCTAATCTCTTGGAATAGATGAGAGATGAAGAATATGAGATGGGAGAGCCTCTTGGGTGGGGGCACCAAGGATATAAGATGCTGGTTGTGTTGTTTTCTTTTCATAACAACACTTATATAGGTAGGTCAACACATAAAACTCTTGCCACATGTCACCCTCTGATTGGTTTTAGGCTTAATTGACCCAATCACATTGTGCCAAGTGTTAAACCTATATTTAATCTTAATTTTAATCATCTTATATGATTAAAAGACATTTGGTAAGCTTATGTGTAATGCCATGTGTCACCATCTCATGGTGTCACATGTCACCCTGTGAAATGACCAAAATGCCCCTGTATTTTAATTTTGAGTTCTCAACCCAAAATAATTATTTCTCTTCTTCTAATCAATTTATATCAAATATAAATCAATTAATTAATCTTTATTAATTAATTTCTCATTAATTAAATTCATATTTAAACACTTTAAGTATAAATTTAACTTATACTATACATCCAACAACCTAGATTTAGTTTCAAGTCATGCTAGGGACTTTGTAATTTAATTGCAAACCAAACCTATTTAATTAAGCAATTAAACTCTTTAATTAATTAGTTAAATCATATTTAATTAGGTGATTACTTGTGCATGTGTGTGACTTACTAGGCTCATCACTAATTGGCAATGAGACATGATATCAACTCTTAATATCATCAGAATTCTTTCTTACCATAAATGATTTCTCTAAATCATTTTATACACCTCATAGACCATGGTTAACACCTAGCATAGCATGCTATGGCCACCCAATTAGTAATAAGATTTACCTTAAATGAACCTATAATCATATGTAACCATGCACTAGAATCTCTCTGTTATAAAATCCCAACTCAAGCTGGAGTCATGGTTTATGTCCAACTCCATTTGCTATGAATATTATGTTCTCTTTTAATTCTAGTTCTTGATTAAAAAGACTTTCTTTTCAGAAACTCTTTCTGAATAATTCTATCTTGAAGGAACAGAAGCGTGAAAAATACAAGTTTATACCATTGAATTTAAAAATTTTCACCTAGGGTCACATGCATCATGTAAGATTTATTTTTAACTATTTGATTTCAATGATAAACAACATATTAAAACTCTTTTAATATGTTTTTGGATCTGTATTTGCCATTTAAGATTTTAAAATTAATCAGATTAATTTTAGAACCCTAGATTAAATCAAGAACGATTACACTAACCTTTTGATGCACTGCAGTGTATTTGCGCCTTTAAGATTCGTCTTCAGAACACCAAATGTTGTCCCTCTAGCTTGTCCACACCAAGAAAACCTATGGCAGCCCTTGAACAGCTTCTAAAGCTTTTTCTATTATTTAGAAAATCAAGTTCTACCTTTTAAGAGATTAAAGATGTAAACAGGACACTAGAAACAATTTCTAGTATTTTTAAATTAAGAGATTGATGGCTAATCTCTTTGAATTGATGAGAGATGAAGAGAAAAAGAGGGAGAGCTTCAAAATGGCGTGACAGAGGAGTGTAGCTACTGGTTGTATTTTATTTTCTCATAACAACACTTACATAGCTAGGTTAACACATTAAACCCTTGCCACATGTCACCCTTTGATTTGCTCTAGGTTTAAGTGACCCAATCACATTGTGCAAAGTGTCAAACCTATATTTAATCTTAATTTTAATCATCTTACATGATTAAAAGACATTTGGCAAGCTTATGTGTAATGCCATGTGTCACCATCTCATGGTGTCATGTGTCACATTGCGAAATGACCAAAATGCCCCTGTGTCTTAATTTTGAGTTCTTAACCCAAAATAATTATTTCTCTTCATCTAATTAATGAGAAATTAATTAATAGAGATTAATTAATTAATTTATATCAAATATAAATTAATTAATTATTCTCTATTAATTAATTTCTCATTAATTAAATTCATATTTAAACACTTTAAATATAAATTTAACTTATAATATACATCTAATAATCTAGATTTGGTTTCAAGTAATGCTAGGGACTTTGCAATCTAATTGCAAACCAAACCTATTTAATTAATCAATTAAACTCTTCAATTAATTAATTAAATCATATTTAATTAATCAATTAAACTCTTTAATTAATTAATTAAATCATATTTAATTAGGTGATTACTTGTGTATGTGTGTGACTTACTAGGCCCATCACTAATTGGCAATGAGATATGATATCAAATCTTAATACCATCAGAACTCTTTCCTACCATAAATGATTTCTCTAAATCATTTTATGCACCTCATAGACCATGGTTAATGAAGGAACGGAAGCGTGAAAAACACAAGTTTATACTATTGAATTCAAAAATTTTTACCTAGGGTCACATGCATCATACAAAATTTATTTTTATCTATTTGATTTCAATGATAAACAACATATTAAAACTCTTTTAATATGTTTTTGGATCTGTATTGCCATTTAAGAATTTAAAATTAATCAGATTAATTTTAGAACCCTAGATTAAATCAAGAACGATTACACTAACCTCTTGATGCACTGCAGCGTGTCTGCGCCTTTGAGATTCGTCTTCAGGACACCAGATGTTGTCCCTCTAGCTTGTCCACACCAAGAACACCTATGGCAGCCCTCGAATAGCTTCTAAAGCTTTTTCTATTAATTAGAAAATCAAGTTCTACCTTTTAAGAGATTAAAGATGTAAACAGGACACTAGAAACAATTTCTAGTGTTCTTAATTCAAGAGATTGATGGCTAATCTCTTTGAATTGATAAGAGATGAAGAAGAAGAGATGAAAACCCTCAAAGTGGCGTGACAAAGGAGTGTGGCTGCTGGTTGTATTTTATTTTCTCATAACAACACTAAAATAGCTAGGTTAACACATTAAACCCTTGCCACATGTAACCCTTTGATTAGCTCTAGGTTTAAGTGACCCAATCACATTGTGCCAAGTGTCAAACCTATATTTAATCTTGAATTTAATCATCTTACATGATTAAAAAAATATTTGGCAAGCTTATGTGTAATCCCATGTGTCACCATCTCATGGTGCCATGTGTCACACTGCAAAATGACCAAAATGCCCCTGTGTCTTAATTTTGATTTCTTAACCCAAAATAATTATTTTCTTCTTCTAATTAATTTATATCAAATATAAATTAATTAATTAATCTCTATTAATTAATTTCTCATTAATTAAATTCATATTTAAACACTTTAAATATAAATTTAACTTATATTATACATCCAATAATCTGGATTTGGTTTCAAGTCATGCTAGGGACTTTGCAATCTAATTGCAAACCAAACCTATTTAATTAATCAATTAAACTCTTTAATTAATTAATTAAATCATATTTAAATAGGTGATAACTTGTGTATGTGTGTGAC
The DNA here is from genome assembly GCF_030052815.1 of Hevea brasiliensis. Taxonomy (NCBI): domain Eukaryota; kingdom Viridiplantae; phylum Streptophyta; class Magnoliopsida; order Malpighiales; family Euphorbiaceae; genus Hevea; species Hevea brasiliensis. The sequence goes on along the minus strand of NC_079493.1, from coordinate 42,347,119 downwards.
TTACTAGGCTCATCACTAATTGGCAATGAGACATGATATCAACTCTTAATATCATTAGAACTCTTTCTTACCATAAATGATTTCTCTAAATCATTTTGTGAACCTCATAGACCATGGTTAACACCTAGCATAGCATGCCATGGCCACCCAAATAGTAATAAGGTTTACCTTAAATGAACCTATAATCATATGTTACCATGCACTAGAATCTCTCTGATACAAAAACCCAACTAAAGCTGGAGTAATGGTTTATGACAAACTCCATTTGATATGAATATTATGTTCTCTTTTAATTCCAGTTCTTCATAAAAAAGATATTCTCATCAGAAACTCTTTCTCGAATAAATCTATCTGTCTAGCCAGAACTTGAAACATCAAGAACAATTAAATGAACATAGGATTTTATCTCTATTTACTTAGAGGAACAGATTCCATCTTGATCAACACCTACCTCCATATATAACTAGTAGGAGCCAACAGATGCCCATATACCCATACACAGTATAAGTATGAAAGCAGTATCAAACTCAAACTACCTATATACAAGATAACTGTGCTATCTCAGGTCTAAAGATTATATGCACTGATATGATTTATGACAAAACATTGACAAGAGTAAACTCCATGTGCTTGTCATAAGTGTCACTGGTTCGACCTACTTATCATGTATAAGTGCCTATCATGTTTGTTATATGGCATGAGACTCACCATTCCATCTTATTTATATCTCATATAAATAACTTGGGAACAAACATGAATACAATCTTTCTGGATAAGTCATGTCCTTATTATGAAGTATCCTTGATTGTGAACCAATTTATGATACTTTGTGCTAGAAATATTGTCACTCATATTCTTAACAACTTAAGAATAATATTTCTAACAAAATATCAATGGACCTTTTCTATTACACATAAATATATTATGTAAACGGAAAAGTGGTAATGCCTTTTATTAATAAAATATGTACAAGATACATACTAAATGATATGCTCTAGGGCATACTACTAACAATCTCCCACTAGCACTAGAGCCATTCATTACAATATCTTAGACCTATCTTCTTAGGATGTCGGTCTAACTGAGTCTGTGACATAGGCTTAGTGAATGGATCAGCTGGATTTTCAGCTGATGTTATTTTCTGCATGGCTAAATCGCCTTGCCCAACTATATCTCTGATAATGTGGTAGTGCCTTTCTATGTGTTTGGATTTTGGGTGAGACCTTAGTTCCTTAGCCTGTATGACTACTCCATTGTTTTCACAGTGTAATGGAACTGCTGACTCAATGGAAGGAATTACTATAAGTTCTGTCACGAACTTTTTAATCCAAACAGCTTCCTTTGTAGCATCTGATGCAGCAATATACTCAGCCTCTGTAGTGGAATCTGCAGTCGTGCTCTGTTTGGAACTCTTCTAACTGACTGCACCTCCATTACAAATGAACACATATCCAGAGGTAGACTTTCTATCATCGATATCTGATTGGAAATCAGAATCAGTATAACCATCCAATTGCAAGTCTCCACCTTCCATAAATCAAGAATAAATCCTTAGTTCTTCTCAAGTACTTAAGGATATTCTTGACAGCTATCTAGTGTTCCAAACCTGGATTGGATTGATACCTGCTAGTCAAACTAACAGCATATGCGATATCCGGCCTAGTACACAACATTGCATACATTAAACTTCCAATAGCCGAAGCATATGGAATCCTGGCCATCTTATCTCTTTCTTCAGGTGTCTTTGGAGACATCTCTTTAGAAAGATGGATACCATGTCTCACTGGTAACAATCCTCTCTTGGAATCAAGCATGTTAAACCTCTTTAACACCTTTTCCAAGTATAGACTTTGGGATAAACCAATTATTCATTTCGCTCTATCTCTATAAATGCGAATCCTAAGAATATAGGTTGCCTCCCCTAAGTCTTTCATGGAGAATGTATTTGACAACCATACCTTTACAGTCGTCAACATACCTGTGTCATTACCCATCAACAGTATGTCATCCACATATAAGACAAGGAAAGTGATAGCACTGTCACTAACCTTCTTATATACACATGGCTCATCCTCATTTTTGATAAAACCAAAGGATTTAATGGCTTCATCAAAACGGATGTTCCAACTCCTCGAAGCTTGTTTCAACCCATAAATGGATTGCTTTTGCTTGCATACCTTGGAACCATCTTGGGATTCAAATCTCCTAAAATGTTTTCTTCAATGTATCCATTGAGAAAAGTTGTTTTGACATCCATCTGCCAAATCTCATAATCATAGTACGCAGCTATTGCTAATAAAATCCTAATTGATTTAAGCCTGGCAACAGGCGAGCAAGTCTCCTCATAGTCGATTCCTTGCCTTTGGCGAAACCCTTTCGCTACTAGCCTTGCTTTTTAGGTCTCTACCTTTCCATCAGAACCAATTTTCTTCTTGAAAACCCATTTGTTCCCTATAGGTACAATACCTTCAGGTGGGTCAACAAGATCCCAAACATGATTCTTATACATGGAATCAATATCGGATTTCATAGCATCAATCCATTTTGAAGAGTCTACATCTGATATAGCTTCTTCATAGGTAAGTGGATCATCTCCATGATCTTCTTCTTCATGAGTAGACAACTCTTGTTCTTCTTCATGAAGAAAACCATATCTCATTGGTGGGTGAGATATCCTGGTTGTTCTATGAGGAACAACTGTAGATGTTTCATCAACGGGTATAGGTTGACTAGATGGATCTATATCCATCTGATCTGTTGGTTGGTCAGAATTCTCCAATTCTAACTCTATTTGCCTTCCTTTGCCTCCTTCTTGAACAAACTGTTGTTCAAGAAATGTGGCATCTCTACTTATCACAACCTTTTGTGAAGTAGGAAAATAAAAATAATATCCAAAACTATCTTTTGGATATCCAACAAATCGACCTTTTTCTGATCTGGTCTCCAATTTATCAGTGTTAAGCTTTTTGATATAAGCTGGACAACCCCAAATCTTAACATGCTTAAGACTTGGTTTTCTTCCATGCCATATCTCATAAGGTGTGGAAGAAACTAATTTTGATGGAATCCTATTCAGAATATACAAAGCTGATTCTAATGCAAATCCCCAAAAGGAGATTGGCATATCAGTATAGCTCATCATACTACGTACCATATCCAATAGGGTACAATTTCTCCTTTCAGATACACCATTCAGCTGTGGCGTTCCTGGAGGAGTCAGCTGAGAAACAATGCCATGCTCTCTCAAGTATTCATCAAATTCAGTACTCAAATATTCACCTCCACGATCTGATCGAAGAGCTTTAATATTCTTTCCTGTTTGATTTTCTACTTCAGATTTAAATTCTTTAAACTTTTCAAAAGATTCATGTTTGTATTTCATCAAATACAAATACCCAAACCTTGATTTATCATCAGTAAAGGTAATAAAATAATGAAAGCCCTCTCTAGCCATTTCTTTAAATGGACCACATACATCACTATGTATTAGCTCCAAAATATTTTCAACTCTTAGCCCCTGTCCAACAAAGGGTGATCTAGTCATTTTGCCCTGAAGGCAAGATTCACAAGTTGGAGTAGGCTCAAAGTCCAATAAGGATAGAATCCCCATTTTCTCTAATTTTGTAATCCTATCTTCTGCAACATGACATAACCTTAAGTGCCAAATATATTTTGAACTTGAGTTGGTTTTCACCACGGCATTGCTTTCATTTAGATTGCTATACTCTGGCCAGTGGAAACACTTTCTTACAGGCAATGGAAACACTTTCTTATTGGCAATGGAAACACTTTCCTGTTGGCAGTGGAAACACTTTCCTTTGCCTTCATCAGCTTTAGTCTTCCTTTTCTGTTTAGCTATTTTCTTAGAAGGACCAGGAATCTGAGGTTTCTTTTTCTTATTGCCCTTCTTCTTGTTGGACTCTCCAGTAGAAGAAGATGCAACAAAAGCTACCTCTTTTCCTTTATTGCCTGGCATATTCTTTTGGGCAATAACCAGCATGTTGAGTAAACTAGCTAAGGTGCATTCCTGTTGAGTCAAATGGAAATTTGCCACAAAATTCCCAAAAGATTCAGGAAGGGACTGAAGGATCAAATCCGTCTGTAGTTGGAAATCCATGTTAAAGTCAAGATGTTCCAACTGCTCAATCATCCGAATCATCTTGTGGACATGATCCCCAACATTCTGTCCCTCAGACTTCCTCATACGGAATAGCTGTCTAGATATCTCATACCTAGCATTCCTGCTGCGCTTACCATACAACTCTTGTAGGTGAAGGAGGATCTCACTTGCACTCTGCAAGTTTTCATGCTGCTTCTGTAACTCATTACTCATGGAAGCAAGCATGTAACACTTAGCTCTCATATCATGCTCCTTCCACTTGTCCAAAGTTTCATGTTCCTCTTGTGTGGCCTCTGGAGGTAAGGGACCAGGAACATTTGAATCTAGAACATATCCTATATGTTCAAGGTTCAGGACAAGTTTCAAATTTCTTAGCCAATCAGACAGATTAGGTCTTGTCAACTTATTGCGATCAAGTATGCTTGCAAGGATATTGGATGGTGGTGGTTGTTTTGTGCTCATTTTTATCAGAAAATTAACTGCAAAAAATAACTAGATTAATTAGTAAATGTATCATGTAATTAACCAAAATGATTATGGTCTTTTAATCAAATTGGTCCTCCCACTAACTTAGCGAATCCTACACTTCCAAAGTAGAAAACGGAAATCCTAGTTGGATGGATTTCTAGTGGGTGATTGAATTCTTATAATTCTATTGATCATCCTCAGGTACATCAATTATTGGAATTACAATAAACTATAAGTGAGCAACTATTTGCCCATCACATCTCATGTGAGGTTCAATCCTTTACCTAGCCCCTAATGCTCAAAATCTCAGGTACATCCATTATTGACTTATCTTGCATTAGTTAAGTTGATCCCATTGAGCCAGTAATTATGCAAATAATTTTAATGTCCTTAGGTACATCCAATATTGGCCACTAAACCATTTACATAATTACAACATCTCATGCTTAACAATTATTCTTAAGAAAATCTCTTAAATAAATTGCATCTTATGCAACTATTTAAAATTTCTTAAAATAATTGCCCCAATGGAGGGCATATGTTATAATTACTTTAATTATAGCATTTCCAACTTAATCATTTGTTGGGAAGATTTTATGGTCATTCTATTTACTATTAAGGTCTCACTTTGCACATTATCCATTTAGCATGCATATATCATATAATTGCATACATTCCCATACATCTCATGCATTCATGGATAAGCAGTAAATATGGTATGATCATGGACTTTCTAAGGGATTCAATTCTGAGCCACCAAGAATTGAATCAGGGCATTCCTAGGTGCATTTCATTCATTCATTTTACAAGAGTTACTGAAGGAGTACATAATCAACACTTGATCTTGAATTCCTCCCACTGGTCCCACCAATGCTTTTGACTTCCTTGAACTTCTTGCAATCCAATATTACATAGTAATCCTTGGCATACCAAGGCGAATTTACAAGAACTTAAATAAATGAAATTACAACCCAAAAATTATTAGAAACTTAATAATACATGCCCAAAATAAATTAAAATAAATTAATTAATTTACAATCCCAAAGAAACATAAAATAAATAAATCCAATCACATTGGTCTTTTATAGTCCATGATCATCCATCATGCATATCACTATTTAACAATTAAATAAAATATACATACTTAAATTAAATTGAATATCTCATATTCAACTTAAAAATCCAGATTTGAATATGATTCAAATAAATTTAAAAATTCAGATTTGAATCTCATTCAAACAAATTTAAAAATTCAGATTTGAATCACATTCAAACAACTTCAAAAATTCAGATTTGAATCACATTCAAACATTTTTTAAAAAATCAGATTTGAATCACATTCAAACATTTTTAAAAAAATCAGATCTGAATTTTATTCAATCAATTTTAAAAAATCAGATTTAAATATGATTCAAACAACTTTAAAAATTCAGATTTGAATCACATTCAAACAACTTTTAAAATTCAGATTTGAATCACATTCAAACAATTTTTAAAATTCTGATTTGAATCATAATTTAATTGTGTGATAAAAACTACTAATTAAACAGTTTAATTAGTCAAAGAATAGGCCTTAGATCATACAACAATTGCAAAATTAAAAGCCAAACCTTAAACCACCCATGGAAGCCAAACCATGCGCACCATTGATGGTATTTTTTCAAGTATGCCGCCAACTTGCTTTGCAACCAGCAATGAACTTTTGATCTCATGATCAAACACACAATTAAGTCATATAATCAATAATCTAAATAGCAAATATAGTGGCTCTGATACCAATTGAAGGAACAGAAGAGTGAAAAACACAAGTTTATACCATTGAATTCAAAAATTTTTTCCTAGGGTCACATGCATCATGCAAGATTTATTTTTATCTATTTGATTTCAATGATAAACAACATATTAAAACTCTTTTAATATGTTTTTGGATCTGTATTTTCCATTTAAGATTTTAAAATTAATCAGATTAATTTTAGAACCCTATATTAAATCAAGAAAGATTACACTAACCTCTTGATGCACTGCAGCGTGTCTGCGCCTTTGAGATTCGTCTTCAGGACACCAGATGTTGTCCCTCTAGCTTGTCCACACCAAGAACACCTATGGGAGCCCTTGAATAGCTTCTAAAGCTTTTTCTATTAATTAGAAAATCAAGTTCTGCCTTTTAAGAGATTAAAGATGTAAACAGGACACTAGAAACAATTTCTAGTGTTCTTAATTCAAGAGATTGATGGCTAATCTCTTTGAATTGATAAGAGATGAAGAAGAAGAGATGAAAACCCTCAAAGTGGCGTGAAAAAGGAGTGTGGTTGCTAGTTGTATTTTATTTTCTCATAACAACACTTAAATAGCTAGGTTAACACATTAAACCCTTGCCACATGTCACCTTTTGATTAGCTCTAGGTTTAAGTGACCCAATCACATTGTGCCAAGTGTCAAACCTATATTTAATCTTGATTTTAATCATCTTACATGATTAAAAAAACATTTGGCAAGCTTATGTGTAATCCCATGTGTCACCATCTCATGGTGCCACGTGTCACACTGCAAAATGACCAAAATGCCCCTGCGTCTTAATTTTGAGTTCTTAATCCAAAATAATTATTTTCTTCTTCTAATTAATTTATATCAAATATAAATTAATTAATTAATTTCTATTAATTAATTTCTCATTAATTAAATTCATATTTAAACACTTTAAATATAAATTTAACTTATATTATACATCCAATAATCTAGATTTGGTTTCAAGTCATGCTAGGGACTTTGCAATCTAATTGCAAACCAAACCTATTTAATTAATCAATTAAACTCTTTAATTAATTAATTAAATCATATTTAAATAGGTGATAACTTGTGTATGTGTGTGACTTACTAGGCTCATCACTAATTGGCAATGAGACATGATATCAACTCTTAACATCATTAGAACTCTTTCTTACCATAAATGATTTCTCTAAATCATTTTATGAACCTCATAGACCATGGTTAACACCTAGCATAGCATGCCATGGCCACCCAATTAGTAATAAGGTTTACCTTAAATGAACCTATAATCATATGTTACCATGCACTAGAATCTCTCTGTTACAAAATCCCAACTCAAGCTGGAGTCATGGTTTATGTCAAACTCCATTTGCTATGAATATTATGTTCTCTTTTAATTCCAGTTCTTCATTAAAAAGATTTTCTCATCAGAAACTCTTTTTCTCAGTATAAATCTATCTGTCTGCCAGGAACTTGAAACATCAAGAACAATTAAATGAACATAGGATTTTATCTCTATTTACTCAGAGGAACAGATTCCATCTTGATCAACACCTACCTCCATATATAACTAGTAGGAGCCAACAGATGCCCATATACCCATATACAGTATAAGTATGAAAGCAGTATCAAATTCAAACTACCTATATACAAGATAACTGTGCTATCTCAGGTCTAAAGATTATATGCACTGTTATGATTTATGAAAAAACATTGACAAGAGTAAACTCCATGTGCTTGTCATAAGTGTCACTGGTTCGGCCTACTTATCATGTATAAGTGCCTATCATGTTTGTTATATGGCATGAGACTCACCATTCCATCTTATTTATATCTCATATAAATAACTTGGGAACAAACATGAATACAATCTTTCTGGATAAGTCATGTCCTTATTATGAAGTATCCTTGATTGTGAACCTATTTATGATACTTTGTGCTAGAAATATTGTCACTCATATTCTTAACAACTTAAGAATAATATTTCTAACAAAATATCAATGGAAAAGTGGTAATGCCTTTTATTAATAAAATATGTACAAGATACATACTAAATGATATGCTCTAGGGCATACTACTAACAGTTAACACCTAGCATAGCATGCCATGGCCACCCAATTAATAATAAGGTTTACCTTAAATGAACCTATAATGATATATTACCATGCACTGGAATCTCTCTGTTACATAATCCCAACTCAAGCTGGAGTCATGGTTTATGTCAAACTCCATTTGCTATGAATATTATGTTCTCTTTTAATTCTAGTTCTTGATTAAAAAGATTTTCTCATTAAAAACTCTTTTCTGAATAAATCTATCTGTCCTGGCCAGAAACTTGAAACATCAAGAATAATTAAATGAACATAGGATTTTATCTCTATTTATTTAGAGGAACAGATTCCATCTTGATCAACATCTGCCTCCATATATAACTAGCAGGAGCCAACACATGCCCATATACCCGTACACAGTACAAGTATGAAAGCAGTATCAAACTGAAACTACCTATATACAAGATAACTATGCTATCTTAGGTCTAAAGATTATATGCATTGATATGATTTATGACAAAACATTGACAACAGTAAACTCCATGTGCTTAACATAAGTGTCACTGGTTCAGCCTACTTATCTTTTATAAGTGCCTATCATGCTTGCTATATGGCATGAGACTCACCATTCCATCTTATTTATATCTCATATAAATAACTTGGGAACAAACATGAATACAATCTTTCTGGATATGTCATGTCCTTATTATGAAGTATCCTCAATTGTGAACCTATTTATGATACTTTGTGCTAGAAATATTATCACTCATATTCTTAACAACTTAAGAATAATATTTTTAACAAAATATCATTTGACCATTTCTATTACACATAAATATATTATGTAAACGGAAAAGTGGAAATGCGTTTTATTAATAAAATATGTACAAGATACATACTAAATGATGAAGGAACGGAAGCGTGAAAAACACAAGTTTATACCATTGAATTCAAAAATTTTCACCTAGGGTCACATGCATCATGCAAGATTTATTTTTATCTATTTGATTTCAATGATAAACAACATATTAAAACTCTTTTAATATGTTTTTGGATCTGTATTTGCCATTTAAGATTTTAAAATTAATCAGATTAATTTTAGAACCCTAGATTAAATCAAGAACGATTACACTAATCTCTTGATGTGTCGCAATGTCTGCGCCTTTGAGATTCGTCTTCAAGACACCAGATGTTGTCCCTCTAGCTTGTCCACACCAAGAACACCTATGGCAGCCCTTGAACAGCTTCTAAAGCCTTTTTCTATTAATTAGAAATTCAAGTTCTGCCTTTTAAGAGATTAGTGATGTAAACAGGACACTAGAAACAATTTCTAGTGTTCTTAATTCAAGAGATTGATGGCTAATCTCTTTGAATTGATGAGAGATGAAGAAGAATAGCTGGAGAGGCTCAAAGTGGCGTGACAAATGAGAGGAGAGGCTGCTGGTTATTTTTTCTTTTCATAACCACACTTAAATAGCTAGGTTGACACATTAAACCCTTGCCACATGTCACCCTTTGATTAGCTCCAAGTTTAAGTGACCCAATCAAATTGTGCCAAGTGTCAAACCTATATTTAATCTTGATTTTAATCATCTTACATGATTAAAAAACATTTGGCAAGCTTATGTGTAATCCCATGTGTCACCATCTCATGATGCCACGTGTCACACTACAAAATGACCAAAATGCCCCTATGTCTTAATTTTGAGTTCTCAACCCAAAATAATTATTTTTCTTCTTCTAATTAATTTATTTCAAATATAAATTAATTAATTAATCTCTATTAATTAATTTCTCATTAATTAAATTCATATTTAAACACTTTAAATATAAATTTAACTTATAGTATACATCCAATAATCTAGATTTGGTTTCAAGTCATGCCAGGGACTTTGCAATCTAATTGCAAACCAAACCTATTTAATTAATCAATTAAACTCTTTAATTAATTAATTAAATCATATTTAATTAGGTGATAACTTGTGTTTGTGTGTGACTTACTAGGCTCATCACTAATTGGCAATGAGAAATGATATCAACTCTTAATATCATCAGAACTCTTTCTTACCATAAATGATTTCTCTAAATCATTTTATGAACCTCATAGACCATGGTTAACACCTAGCATAGCATGCCATGGCCACCCAATTAGTAATATGGTTTACCTTAAATGAACCTATAATCATATGTTACCATGCACTGGAATCTCTCTGTTACAAAATCCCAACTCAAGCTGGAGTCATGGTTTATGTCAAACTCCATTTGCTATGAATATTATGTTCTCTTTTAATTCCAGTTCTTGATTAAAATGATTTTCTCATCAGAAACTCTTTTCTGAATAAATCTATCTGTCCTGGCCAGGAACTTGAAACATCAAGAACAATTAAATGAACATAGGATTTTATCTCTATTTACTTAGAGGAACAGATTCCATCTTGATCAACACCTACCTCCATATATAACTAGTAGGAGCCAACACATGCCCATATACCCATACATAGTACAAGTATGAAAGCAGTATCAAACTCAAACTACCTATATACAAGATAACTGTGCTATCTCAGGTCTAAAGATTATATGCACTGGTTCGGCCTACTTATCATTATTAAGTGCCTATCATGTTTGTTATATGGCATGAGACTCACCATTCCATCTTATTTATATCTCATATAAATAACTTGGGAACAAACATGAATACAATCTTTCTGGATAAGTCATGTCCTTATTATGAAGCATCCTTGATTGTGAACCTATTTATGATACTTCGTGCTAGAAATATTGTCACTCATATTCTTAACAACTTAAGAATAATATTTCTAACAAAATATCAATGGACCTTTTCTATTACAAATAAATATATTATGTAAATGGAAAAGTGGAAATGCCTTTATTAATAAAAATATGTACAAGATACATACTAAATGATATGCTCTAGGGCATACTACTAACAATCTCCCACTAGCACTAGAGCCATTCATTACAATATCTTAGACCTATCTTCTCAAGATGTCGGTCTAACTGAGATTATGACAAAGGCTTAGTGAATGGATCAGCTGGTTTTTTAGCTGATGTTATATTTTCTGCATGGCTCTATCGCCTTGCCCAACTATATCCCTGATAATATGGTAGTGCCTTTCTATGTGTTTGGATTTTGGGTGAGACCTTAGTTCCTTAGCCTGCATGACTGCTCCATTGTTGTCACAGTGTAGTGGAACTGCTGACTTAATGGAAGGAACTACTATAAGTTATGTTATGAACTTCTTTATCCAAACAGCTTCCTTTGCGAGATCCGATGCGAGAATATACTCGACCTCGATAATGGAATCTGCAATGTGCTGCTTGGAACTCTTCCAACCGATCGCACCTCCATTACAAATGAACACATATCCGCAGTAGACTTTCTATCATCGATATCCGATTGGAAATCGAATCAGATAACCATCCAATTGCAAGTCTCCACCTCCATAAATCAAGAATAAATCCTTAGTTCTTCTCAAGTACTTAAGGATATTCTTGACAGCTATCCAGTGTTCCAAACCTGGATTGGATTGATACCTGCTAGTCAAACTAACAGCATATGCGATATCCGGCCTAGTACACAACATTGCATACATTAAACTTTCAATAGCCGAAGCATATGGAATCCTAGCCATCTTATCTCTTTCTTCAGGTGTCTTTGGAGACATCTCTTTAGAAAGATGGATACCATGTCTCACTGGTAACAATCCTCTCTTGGAATCAAGCATGTTAAACCTCTTTAACACCTTTTCCAAGTATAGACTTTGGGATAAACCAATTATTCATTTCGCTCTATCTCTATAGATACGAATCCCAAGAATATAGGTTGCCTCCCCTAAGTCTTTCATGGAGAATGTATTTGACAACCATACCTTTACAGTCGTCAACATACCTGTGTCATTACCCATCAACAGTATGTCATCCACATATAAGACAAGGAAAGTGATAGCACTGTCACTAACCTTCTTATATACAAATGGCTCATCCTCATTTTTGATAAAACCAAAGGATTTAATGGCTTCATCAAAACGGATGTTCCAACTCCTCGAAGCTTGTTTCAACCCATAAATGGATCGCTTTTGCTTGCATACCTTGGAACCATCTTGGGATTCAAATCTCCTAAAATGTTTTCTTCAATGTATCCATTGAGAAAAGTTGTTTTGACATCCATCTGCCAAATCTCATAATCATAGTACGCAGCTATTGCTAATAAAATCCTAATTGTTTTAAGCCTGGCAACAGGCGAGCAAGTCTCCTCATAGTCGATTCCTTGCCTTTGGCGAAACCCTTTCGCTACTAGCCTTGCTTTTTAGGTCTCTACCTTTCCATCAGAACCAATTTTCTTCTTGAAAACCCATTTGTTCCCTATAGGTACAATACCTTCAGGTGGGTCAACAAGATCCCAAACATGATTCTTATACATTGAATCAATATCGGATTTCATAGCATCAATCCATTTTGAAGAGTCTACATCTGATATAGCTTCTTCATAGGTAAGTGGATCATCTCCATGATCTTCTTCTTCATGAGTAGACAACTCTTGTTCTTCTTCATGAAGAAAACCATATCTCATTGGTGGGTGAGATATCCTGGTTGTTCTACGAGGAACAACTATAGATGTTTCATCAATGGGTATAGGTTGACTAGATGGATCTATATCCATCTGATCTGTTGGTTGGTCAGAATTCTCCAATTCTAACTCTATTTGCCTTCCTTTGCCTCCTTCTTGAACAAACTGTTGTTCAAGAAATGTGGCATCTCTACTTATCACAACCTTTTGTGAAGTAGGAAAATAAAAATAATATCCAAAACTATCTTTTGGATATCCAACAAATCGACCTTTTTCTGATCTGGTCTCCAATTTATCAGTGTTAAGCTTTTTGATATAAGCTGGACAACCCCAAATCTTAACATGCTTAAGACTTGGTTTTCTTCCATGCCATATCTCATAAGGTGTGGAAGAAACTGATTTTGATGGAATCCTATTCAGAATATACAAAGCTGATTCTAATGCAAATCCCCAAAAGGAGATTGGCATATCAGTATAGCTCATCATACTACGTACTATATCTAATAGGGTACGATTTCTCCTTTCAGATACACCATTCAGCTGTGGCGTTCCTGGAGGAGTCAGCTGAGAAACAATGCCATGCTCTCTCAAGTATTCATCAAATTCAGTACTCAAATATTCACCTCCACGATTTGATCGAAGAGCTTTAATATTCTTTCCTGTTTGATTTTCTACTTCAGATTTAAATTCTTTGAACTTTTCAAAAGATTCATGTTTGTATTTCATCAAATACAAATACCCAAACCTTGATTTATCATCAGTAAAGGTAATAAAATAATGAAAGCCCTCTCTAGCCATTTCTTTAAATGGACCACATACATCACTATGTATTAGCTCCAAAATATTTTCAACTCTTAGCCCCTGTCCAACAAAGGGTGATCTAGTCATTTTGCCCTGAAGGCAAGATTCACAAGTTGGAGTAGGCTCAAAGTCCAATAAGGATAGAATCCCCATTTTCTCCAATTTTGTAATCCTATCTTCTGCAACATGACATAACCTTAAGTGCCAAATATATTTTGAACTTGAGTTGGTTTTCACCACGGCATTGCTTTCATTTAGATTGCTATACTCTGGCCAGTGGAAACACTTTCTTACTGGCAATGGAAACACTTTCTTATTGGCAATGGAAACACTTTCCTGTTGGCAGTGGAAACACTTTCCTTTGCCTTCATCAGCTTTAGTCTTCCTTTTCTGTTTAGCTATTTTCTTAGAAGGACCAGGAATCTGAGGTTTCTTTTTCTTATTGCCCTTCTTCTTGTTGGACTCCCCAGTAGAAGAAGATGCAACCAAAGCTACCTCTTTTCCTTTATTGCCTGGCATATTCTTTTGGGCAATAACCAGCATGTTGAGTAAACCAGCTAAGGTGCATTCCTGTTGAGTCATATGGAAATTTGCCACAAAATTCCCAAAAGATTCAGGAAGGGACTGAAGGATCAAATCCGCCTGTAGTTGGAAATCCATGTTAAAGTCAAGATGTTCCAACTGCTCAATCATCCGAATCATCTTGTGGACATGATCCCCAACATTCTGTCCCTCAGACCTCCTCATACGGAATAGCTGTCTAGATATCTCATACCTAGCATTCCTGCTGCGCTCACCATACAACTCTTGTAGGTGAAGGAGGATCTCACTTGCACTCTGCAAGTTTTCATGCTGCTTCTGTAACTCATTACTCATGGAAGCAAGCATGTAACACTTAGCTCTCATATCATGCTCCTTCCACTTGTCCAAAGTTTCATGTTCCTCTTGTGTGGCCTCTGGAGGTAAGGGACCAGGAACATTTGAATCTAGAACATATCCTATATGTTCAAGGTTCAGGACAAGTTTCAAATTTCTTAGCCAATCAGACAGATTAGGTCTTGTCAACTTATTGCGATCAAGTATGCTTGCAAGGATATTGAATGGTGGTGGTTGTTTTGTGCTCATTTTTATCAGAAAATTAACTGCAAAAAATAACCAGATTAATTAGTAAATGTATCATGTAATTAACCAAAATGATTATGGTCTTTTAATCAAATTGGTCCTCCCACTAACTTAGCGAATCCTACACTTCCAAAGTAGAAAACGGAAATCCTAGTTGGATGGATTTCTAGTGGGTGATTGAATTCTTATAATTCTATTGATCATCCTCAGGTACATCAATTATTGGAATTACAATAAACTATAAGTGAGCAACTATTTGCCCATCACATCTCATGTGAGGTTCAATCCTTTACCTAGCCCCTAATGCTCAAAATCTCAGGTACATCCATTATTGACTTATCTTGCATTAGTTAAGTTGATCCCATTGAGCCAGTAATTATGCAAATAATTTTAATGTCCTCAGGTACATCCAATATTGGCCACTAAACCATTTACATATTTACAACATCTCATGCTTAACAATTATTCTTAAGAAAATCTCTTAAATAAATTGCATCTTATGCAACTATTTAAAATTTCTTAAAATAATTGCCCCAATGGAGGGCATATGTTATAATTACTTTAATTATAGCATTTCCAACTTAATCATTTGTTGGGAAGATTTTATGGTCATTCTATTTACTATTAAGGTCTCACTTTGCACATTATCCATTTAGCATGCATATATCATATAATTGCATATATTCCCATACATCTCATGCATTCATGGATAAGCAGTAAATATGGTATGATCATGGACTTTCTAAGGGATTCAATTCTGAGCCACCAAGAATTGAATCAGGGCATTCCTAGGTGCATTTCATTCATTCATTTTACAAGAGTTACTGAAGGAGTACATAATCAACACTTGATCTTGAATTCCTCCCACTGGTCCCACCAATGCTTTTGACCTCCTTGAACTTCTTGCAATCCAATATTACATAGTAATCCTTGGCATACCAAGGCGAATTTACAAGAACTTAAATAAATGAAATTACAACCCAAAAATTATTAGAAACTTAATAATACATGCCCAAAATAAATTAAAATAAATTAATTAATTTACAATCCCAAAGAAACATAAAATAAATAAATCCAATCACATTGGTCTTTTATAGTCCATGATCATCCATCATGCATATCACTATTTAACAATTAAATAAAACATACATACTTAAATTAAATTGAATATCTCATATTCAACTTAAAAATCCAGATTTGAATATGATTCAAATAAATTTAAAAATTCAGATTTGAATCTCATTCAAACAAATTTAAAAATTCAGATTTGAATCACATTCAAACAACTTCAAAAATTCAGATTTGAATCACATTCAAACATTTTTTAAAAAATCAGATTTGAATCACATTCAAACATTTTTAAAAAAATCAGATCTGAATTTTATTCAATCAATTTTAAAAAATCAGATTTAAATATGATTCAAACAACTTTAAAAATTCAGATTTGAATCACATTCAAACAACTTTTAAAATTCAGATTTGAATCACATTCAAACAATTTTTAAAATTCTGATTTGAATCATAATTTAATTGTGTGATAAAAACTACCAATTAAACAGTTTAATTAGTCAAAGAATAGGCCTTAGATCATACAACAATTGCAGAATTAAAAGCCAAACCTTAAACCACCCATGGAAGCCAAACCATGCGCACCATTGATGGTATTTTTTCAAGTATGCCGCCAACTTGCTTTGCAACCAGCAATGAACTTTTGATCTCATGATCAAACACACAATTAAGTCATATAATCAACAATCTAAATGGCAAATATAGTGGCTCTGATACCAATTGAAGGAACAGAAGCGTGAAAAACACAAGTTTATACCATTGAATTCAAAAATTTTTTCCTAGGGTCACATGCATCATGCAAGATTTATTTTTATCTATTTGATTTCAATGATAAACAACATATTAAAACTCTTTTAATATGTTTTTGGATCTGTATTTTCCATTTAAGATTTTAAAATTAATCAGATTAATTTTAGAACCCTATATTAAATCAAGAAAGATTACACTAACCTCCTTATGCACTGCAGCGTGTCTGCGCCTTTGAGATTCGTCTTCAGGACACCAGATGTTGTCCCTCTAGCTTGTCCACACCAAGAACACCTATGGCAGCCCTTGAATAGCTTCTAAAGCTTTTTCTATTAATTAGAAAATCAAGTTCTGCCTTTTAAGAGATTAAAGATGTAAACAGGACACTAGAAACAATTTCTAGTGTTCTTAATTCAAGAGATTGATGGCTAATCTCTTTGAATTGATAAGAGATGAAGAAGAAGAGATGAAAACCCTCAAAGTGGCGTGAAAAAGGAGTGTGGTTGCTAGTTGTATTTTATTTTCTCATAACAACACTTAAATAGCTAGGTTAACACATTAAACCCTTGCCACATGTCACCTTTTGATTAGCTCTAGGTTTAAGTGACCCAATCACATTATGCCATGTGTCAAACCTATATTTAATCTTGATTTTAATCATCTTACATGATTAAAAAAACATTTGGCAAGCTTATGTGTAATCCCATGTGTCACCATCTCATGGTGCCACGTGTCACACTGCAAAATGACCAAAATGCCCCTGCGTCTTAATTTTGAGTTCTTAATCCAAAATAATTATTTTCTTCTTCTAATTAATTTATATCAAATATAAATTAATTAATTAATCTCTATTAATTAATTTCTCATTAATTAAATTCATATTTAAACACTTTAAATATAAATTTAACTTATATTATACATCCAATAATCTAGATTTGGTTTCAAGTCATGCTAGGGACTTTGCAATCTAATTGCAAACCAAACCTATTTAATTAATCAATTAAACTCTTTAATTAATTAATTAAATCATATTTAAATAGGTGATAACTTGTGTATGTGTGTGACTTACTAGGCTCATCACTAATTGGCAATGAGACATGATATCAACTCTTAACATCATTAGAACTCTTTCTTACCATAAATGATTTCTCTAAATCATTTTATGAACCTCATAGACCATGGTTAACACCTAGCATAGCATGCCATGGCCACCCAATTAGTAATAAGGTTTACCTTAAATGAACCTATAATCATATGTTACCATGCACTAGAATCTCTGTTACAAAATCCCAACTCAAGCTGGAGTCATGGTTTATGTCAAACTCCATTTGCTATGAATATTATGTTCTCTTTTAATTCCAGTTCTTCATTAAAAAGATTTTCTCATCAGAAACTCTTTTCTGTATAAATCTATCTGTCCTGGCCAGGAACTTGAAACATCAAGAACAATTAAATGAACATAGGATTTTATCTCTATTTACTCAGAGGAACAGATTCCATCTTGATCAACACCTACCTCCATATATAACTAGTAGGAGCCAACAGATGCCCATATACCCATATACAGTATAAGTATGAAAGCAGTATCAAATTCAAACTACCTATATACAAGATAACTGTGCTATCTCAGGTCTAAAGATTATATGCACTGATATGATTTATGACAAAACATTGACAAGAGTAAACTCCATGTGCTTGTCATAAGTGTCACTGGTTCGGCCTACTTATCATGTATAAGTGCCTATCATGTTTGTTATATGGCATGAGACTCACCATTCCATCTTATTTATATCTCATATAAATAACTTGGGAACAAACATGAATACAATCTTTCTGGATAAGTCATGTCCTTATTATGAAGTATCCTTGATTGTGAACCTATTTATGATACTTTGTGCTAGAAATATTGTCACTCATATTCTTAACAACTTAAGAATAATATTTCTAACAAAATATCAATGGACCTTTTCTATTACACATAAATATATTATGTAAACGGAAAAGTGGTAATGCCTTTTATTAATAAAATATGTACAAGATACATACTAAATGATATGCTCTAGGGCATACTACTAACAGTTAACACCTAGCATAGCATGCCATGGCCACCCAATTAATAATAAGGTTTACCTTAAATGAACCTATAATGATATATTACCATGCACTGGAATCTCTCTGTTACATAATCCCAACTCAAGCTGGAGTCATGGTTTATGTCAAACTCCATTTGCTATGAATATTATGTTCTCTTTTAATTCTAGTTCTTGATTAAAAAGATTTTCTCATTAAAAACTCTTTTCTGAATAAATCTATCTGTCCTGGCCAGGAACTTGAAACATCAAGAATAATTAAATGAACATAGGATTTTATCTCTATTTATTTAGAGGAACAGATTCCATCTTGATCAACATCTGCCTCCATATATAACTAGCAGGAGCCAACACATGCCCATATACCCGTACACAGTACAAGTATGAAAGCAGTATCAAATTGAAACTACCTATATACAAGATAACCATGCTATCTTAGGTCTAAAGATTATATGCATTGATATGATTTATGACAAAACATTGACAACAGTAAACTCCATGTGCTTAACATAAGTGTCACTGGTTCAGCCTACTTATCTTTTATAAGTGCCTATCATGCTTGCTATATGGCATGAGACTCACCATTCCATCTTATTTATATCTCATATAAATAACTTGGGAACAAACATGAATACAATCTTTCTGGATATGTCATGTCCTTATTATGAAGTATCCTCAATTGTGAACCTATTTATGATACTTTGTGCTAGAAATATTATCACTCATATTCTTAACAACTTAAGAATAATATTTTTAACAAAATATCATTTGACCATTTCTATTACACATAAATATATTATGTAAACGGAAAAGTGGAAATGCGTTTTATTAATAAAATATGTACAAGATACATAATAAATGATGAAGGAACGGAAGCGTGAAAAACACAAGTTTATACCATTGAATTCAAAAATTTTCACCTAGGGTCACATGCATCATGCAAGATTTATTTTTATCTATTTGATTTCAATGATAAACAACATATTAAAACTCTTTTAATATGTTTTTGGATCTGTATTTGCCATTTAAGATTTTAAAATTAATCAGATTAATTTTTGAACCCTAGATTAAATCAAGAACGATTACACTAATCTCTTGATGTGCTGCAGCGTGTCTGCGCCTTTGAGATTCGTCTTCAAGACACCAGATGTTGTCCCTCTAGCTTGTCCACACCAAGAACACCTATGGCAGCCCTTGAACAGCTTCTAAAGCCTTTTTCTATTAATTAGAAATTCAAGTTCTGCCTTTTAAGAGATTAGTGATGTAAACAGGACACTAGAAACAATTTCTAGTGTTCTTAATTCAAGAGATTGATGGCTAATCTCTTTGAATTGATGAGAGATTAAGAAGAAAAGCTGGAGAGGCTCAAAGTGGCATGACAAATGAGAGGAGAGGCTGCTGGTTATTTTTTCTTTTCATAACCACACTTAAATAGCTAGGTTGACACATTAAACCCTTGCCACATGTCACCCTTTGATTAGCTCCAAGTTTAAGTGACCCAATCAAATTGTGCCAAGTGTCAAACCTATATTTAATCTTGATTTTAATCATCTTACATGATTAAAAAACATTTGGCAAGCTTATGTGTAATCCCATGTGTCACCATCTCATGATGCCACGTGTCACACTACAAAATGACCAAAATGCCCCTATGTCTTAATTTTGAGTTCTCAACCCAAAATAATTATTTTTCTTCTTCTAATTAATTTATTTCAAATATAAATTAATTAATTAATCTCTATTAATTAATTTCTCATTAGTTAAATTCATATTTAAACACTTTAAATATAAATTTAACTTATAGTATACATCCAATAATCTAGATTTGGTTTCAAGTCATGCCAGGGACTTTGCAATCTAATTGCAAACCAAACCTATTTAATTAATCAATTAAACTCTTTAATTAATTAATTAAATCATATTTAATTAGGTGATAACTTGTGTTTGTGTGTGACTTACTAGGCTCATCACTAATTGGCAATGAGAAATGATATCAACTCTTAATATCATCAGAACTCTTTCTTACCATAAATGATTTCTCTAAATCATTTTATGAACCTCATTGACCATGGTTAACACCTAGCATAGCATGCCATGGCCACCCAATTAGTAATATGGTTTACCTTAAATGAACCTATAATCATATGTTACCATGCACTGGAATCTCTCTGTTACAAAATCCCAACTCAAGCTGGAGTCATGGTTTATGTCAAACTCCATTTGCTATGAATATTATGTTCTCTTTTAATTCCAGTTCTTGATTAAAATGATTTTCTCATCAGAAACTCTTTTCTGAATAAATCTATCTGTCCTGGCTAGGAACTTGAAACATCAAGAACAATTAAATGAACATAGGATTTTATCTCTATTTACTTAGAGGAACAGATTCCATCTTGATCAACACCTACCTCCATATATAACTAGTAGGAGCCAACACATGCCCATATACCCATACATAGTACAAGTATGAAAGCAGTATCAAACTCAAACTACCTATATACAAGATAACTGTGCTATCTCAGGTCTAAAGATTATATGCACTGATATGATTTATGACAAAACATTGACAAGAGTAAACTCCATATGCTTGTCATAAGCGTCACTGGTTCGGCCTACTTATCATTTATAAGTGCCTATCATGTTTGTTATATGGCATGAGACTCACCATTCCATCTTATTTATATCTCATATAAATAACTTGGGAACAAACATGAATACAATCTTTCTGGATAAGTCATGTCCTTATTATGAAGCATCCTTGATTGTGAACCTATTTATGATACTTCGTGCTAGAAATATTGTCACTCATATTCTTAACAACTTAAGAATAATATTTCTAACAAAATATCAATGGACCTTTTCTATTACACATAAATATATTATGTAAATGGAAAAGTGGAAATGCCTTTATTAATAAAAATATGTACAAGATACATACTAAATGATATGCTCTAGGGCATACTACTAACAATCTCCCACTAGCACTAGAGCCATTCATTACAATATCTTAGACCTATCTTCTCAAGATGTCGGTCTAACTGAGATTATGACAAAGGCTTAGTGAATGGATCACCGGTTTTTAGCTGATGTTATATTTTCTGCATGGCTCTATCGCCTTGCCCAACTATATCCCTGATAATATGGTAGTGCCTTTCTATGTGTTTGGATTTTGGGTGAGACCTTAGTTCCTTAGCCTGCATGACTGCTCCATTGTTGTCACAGTGTAGTGGAACTGCTGACTTAATTGAAGGAACTACTATAAGTTATGTTATGAACTTCTTTATCCAAACAGCTTCCTTTGCGACATCGATGCAAGAATATACTTCACCTCGGAATGGAATCTGCAATCGTGCTCGCTTGGAACTCTTCCAACCGATCGCACCCCATTACAAATGAACACATATCCAGACGTAGACTTTCTATCATCGATATCTGATTGGAAATCAGAATCAGTATAACCATCCAATTGCAAGTCTCCACCTCCATAAATCAAGAATAAATCCTTAGTTCTTCTCAAGTACTTAAGGATATTCTTGACAGCTATCCAGTGTTCCAAACCTGGATTGGATTGATACCTGCTAGTCAAACTAACAGCATATGCGATATCCGGCCTAGTACACAATATTGCATACATTAAACTTCCAATAGCCGAAGCATATGGAATCCTAGCCATCTTATCTCTTTCTTCAGGTGTCTTTGGAGACATCTCTTTAGAAAAATGGATACCATGTCTCACTGGTAACAATCCTCTCTTGGAATCAAGCATGTTAAACCTCTTTAACACCTTTTCCAAGTATAGACTTTGGGATAAACTAATTATTCATTTCGCTCTATCTCTATAGATGCGAATCCCAAGAATATAGGTTGCCTCCCCTAAGTCTTTCATGGAGAATATATTTGGCAACCATACCTTTACAGTCGTCAACATACCTGTGTCATTACCCATCAACAGTATGTCATCCACATATAAGACAAGGAAAGTGATAGCACTGTCACTAACCTTCTTATATACACATGGCTCATCCTCATTTTTTATAAAACCAAAGGATTTAATGGCTTCATCAAAACGGATGTTCCAACTCCTCGAAGCTTGTTTCAACCCATAAATGGATCGCTTTAGCTTGCATACCTTGGAAACATCTTGGGATTCAAATCCCCTAGGTTGTTCCATGAAAATGTTTTCTTCAATGTATCCATTGAGAAAAACTGTTTTGACATCCATCTGCCAAATCTCATAATCATAGTATGCAGCTATTGCTAGTAAAATCCTAATTGATTTAAGCATGGCAACAGGCGAGAAAGTCTCCTCATAGTCTATTCCTTGCCTTTGGTGAAACCCTTTCGCTACTAGCCTTGCCTTATAGGTCTCTACCTTTCCATCAGAACCAATTTTCTTCTTAAAAACCCATTTGTTCCCTATAGGTATAATACCTTCAGGTGGGTCAACAAGATCCCAAACTTGATTCTTATACATGGAATCAATCTCGGATTTCATAGCATCAATCCATTTTGAAGAGTCTATATTTGATATAGCTTCTTCATAGGTAAGTGGATCATCTCCATGATCTACTTCTTCATGAGTAGACAACTCTTGTTCTTCTTCATGAAGAAAACTATATCTCACTGGTGGGTGAGATACCCTGGTTGTTCTACGAGAAACAGCTGTAGATGTTTCATCAACGGGTATTGGTTGACTAGATGGATCTATATCCATCGATGCATTGGTTGGTCGAATTCTCCAATTCTAACTCTATTTGCCTTCCTTTGCCTCCTTCTTGAACAAACTGTTGTTCAAGAAATGTGGCATCTCTACTTATCACAACCTTTTGTGAAGTAGGCAAATAAAAATAATATCCAAAACTATCTTTTGGATATCCAACAAATCGACCTTTTTCTGATATGGTCTCCAATTTATCAGTGTTCAACTTTTTAGTATAAGCTGGACAACCCCAAATCTTAACATGCTTAAGACTTGGTTTTCTTCCATGCCATATCTCATAAGGTGTGGAAGAAACTGATTTTGATGGAATCCTATTCAGAATATACAAAGCTGATTCTAATGCAAATCCCCAAAAGAAGATTGGCATATCAGTATAGCTCATCATACTACGTACCATATCCAATAGGGTACGATTTCTCCTTTCAGATACACCATTCACCGTATGGCGTTCTGGAGGAGTCAGCTGAGAAACAATGCCATGCTCTCTCAAGTATTCATCAAATTCAGTACTCAAATATTCACCTCCACGATCTGATCGAAGAACTTTAATATTCTTTCCTGTTTGATTTTCTACTTCAGATTTAAATTCTTTGAACTTTTCAAAAGATTCATGTTTGTATTTCATCAAATACAAATACCCAAACCTTGATTTATCATCAGTAAAGGTAATAAAATAATAAAAAAACCCCCTCTAGCCATTTCTGTAATTGGACCACATACATCACTATGTATTAGCTCCAAAATATTTTCAGCTCTTAGCCATTGTCCAACAAAGGGTGATCTAGTCATTTTGCCCTGAAGGCAAGATTCACAAGTTGGAGTAGGCTCAGAGCCCAATGAGTATGGAATCCCCATTTTCTCCAATTTTGCAATCCTATCTTCTGCAGCATGACATAACCTTAAGTGCCAAATATATTTTGAACTTGAGTTGGTTTTCACCATGGCATTGTATTCATTTAGATTGTTATACTCTGGCCAGTGGAAACACTTTCTTGTTGGCAGTGTCAGCTTTGGTCTTCCCTTTCTGTTTAGCTATTTTCTTGGAAGGACCAGGAATCTGAGGTTTCTTTTTCTTATTGCCCTTCTTCTTGTTGGACTTTCCAGCAGAAGAAGATGCAACCAAAGCTACCTCTTTTCCTTTATTGCCTGGCATATTCTTTTGGGCAATAACCAACATGTTGAGTAAACCAGCTAAGGTGCATTCCTGTTTAGTCATATGGAAATTTGTCAAAAAATTCCCAAAAGGCTCAGGAAGGGACTGAAGGATCAAATCCGTTTGTAGTTGGAAATCTATGTTGAAGTCAAGATGTTCCAACTGCTCAATCAGCCGAATCATCTTGTGGACATGATCCCCAACATTCTGTCCCTCAGACTTCCTCATGCGGAACAGCTGCCTAGATATCTCATACCTAGCATTCCTGCTGTGCTCACCATACAACTCTTGTAGGTGAAGGAGGATCTCACTCGCACTCTGCATGTTCTCATGTTGCTTCTGTAACTCATTACTCATGGAAGCAAGCATGTAACACTTAGCTCTTATATCATGCTCCTTCCACTTGTCCAAAGTTTCATGTTCCTCTTGCGTGGCCTCTGGAGGTAAAGGACCAGGAACATTTGAATCTTAGAACATATCCTATATGTTCAAGGTTCAGGACAAGTTTCAAATTTCTTAGCCAATCAGACAGATTAGGTCCTGTCAACCTGTTGTGATCAAGTATGCTTGCAAGGATATTGGATGGTGGTGGTTATTTTGTGCTCTTTTTTATCAGAAAATTAACTGCAGAAAATAACGAGATTAATTAGTAAATGTATCATGTAATTAACCAAAATGATTATGGTCTTTTAATCAAATTGGTCCTCCCACTAACTTAGCGAATCCTACACTTCCAAAGTAGAAAACGGAAATCCTAGTTGGATGGATTTCTAGTGGGTGATTGAATTCTTATAATTCTATTGATCATCCTCAGGTACATCCATTATTGGAATTACAATAAACTATGAGTGAGCAACTCCTTGCCCATCACATCTCGTGTGAGGTTCAATCCTTTACCTAGCCCCTAATGCTCAAAATCTCAGGTACATCCATTATTGACTTATCTTGCATTAGTTAAGTTGATCCCATTGAGCCAGTAATTATGCAAATAATTTTAATGTCCTCAGGTACATCCAATATTGGCCACCAAACCATTTACATATTTACAACATCTCATGCTTAACAATTATTCTTAAGAAAATCTCTTAAATTAATTGCATCTCATGCAACTATTTAAAATTTCTTAAAATAATTGCCCCAATGGAGGGCTTATGTTATAATTACTTTAATTATAGCATTTCCAACTTAATCAATTGTTTGGAAGATTTTATAGCCATCCTAATTACTATTAAGGTCTCACTTTGCACATTATCCATTTAGCATGCATATATCATATAATTGCATACATTCCCATACATCTCATGCATTCATGGATAAGCAGAAAATATGGTATGATCATGGACTTTCTAAGGGATTCAATTCTGAGCCACCAAGAATTGAATCAGGGCATTCCTAGGTGCATTTCATTCATTCATTTTACAAGAGTTGCTGATGGAGTACATAATCAACACTTGATCTTGAATTCCTCCCACTGGTCCCACCAATGCTCTTGACCTCCTTGAACTTCTTGCAATCCAATATTACATAGTAATCCTTGGCATACCAAGGCGAATTTACAAGAACTTAAATAAATGAAATTAGAACCCAAAAATATTACAAACTTAATAATACATGCCCAAAATAAATTAAAATAAATTAATTAATTTACAATCCCAAAGAAACATAAAAGAAATAAATCCAATCACATTGGTCTTTTATAGTCCATGATCATCCATCATGCATATCACTATTTAACAATTAAATAAAACATACATACTTAAATTAAATTGAATATCTCATATTCAACTTAAAAATCCAGATTTGAATATGATTCAAATAAATTTAAAAATTCAGATTTGAATCTCATTCAAACAAATTTAAAAATTCAGATTTGAATCACATTCAAACAACTTCAAAAATTCATATTTGAATCACATTCAAACATTTTTTAAAAAATCAGATTTGAATCACATTCAAATATTTTTTTTAAAAAATCAGATTTGAATTTTATTGAATCAATTTTAAAAAATCAGATTTAAATATGATTCAAACAACTTTAAAAATTCAGATTTGAATCACATTCAAACAACTTTTAAAATTCAGATTTGAATCACATTCAAACAATTTTTAAAATTCTGATTTGAATCATAATCTAATTGTGTGATTAAAACAACTAATTAAACACTTTAATTAGTCAAAGAATAGGCCTTAGATCATACAACAATTGCAGAATTAGAAGCCAAACCTTGAACCACCCATGGAACCATTGTTGCCGCCACCAATGGTGGCTTCACCATGTGTGCCGCCACACCTCATGATCCAACCAGCAATGAATCAATCATCTCATGATCAAATCACACAATTAAATCATATAATCAACAATCTAAATGGCAAATATAGTGGCTCTGATACCAATTGAAGGAACGGAAGCGTGAAAAACACAAGTTTATACCATTGAATTCAAAAATTTTCACCTAGGGTTACATGCATCATGCAAGATTTATTTTTATCTATTTGATTTCAATGATAAACAACATATTAAAACTCTTTTAATATGTTTTTGGATCTGTATTTGCCATTTAAGATTTTAAAATTAATCAGATTAATTTTAGAACCCTAGATTAAATCAAGAA
Source organism: Hevea brasiliensis (assembly GCF_030052815.1). Lineage (NCBI taxonomy): Eukaryota > Viridiplantae > Streptophyta > Magnoliopsida > Malpighiales > Euphorbiaceae > Hevea > Hevea brasiliensis. Next base: position 42,319,812 of record NC_079493.1, on the reverse strand, counting down.
CGATTACACTAACCTCTTGATGTGCTGCAGCGTGTCTGCGCCTTTGAGATTCGTCTTCAGGACACCAGATGTTGTCCCTCTAGCTTGTCCACACCAAGAACACCTATGGCAGCCCTTGAACAGCTTCTAAAGCCTTTTTCTATTAATTAGAAATTCAAGTTCTGCCTTTTAAGAGATTAGTGATGTAAACAGGACACTAGAAACAATTTCTAGTGTTCTTAATTCAAGAGATTGATGGCTAATCTCTTTGAATTGATGAGAGATGAAGAAGAATAGCTGGAGAGGCTCAAAGTGGCGTGACAAATGAGAGGAGAGGCTGCTGGTTATTTTTTCTTTTCATAACCACACTTAAATAGCTAGGTTAACACATTAAACCCTTGCCACATGTCACCCTTTGATTAGCTCTACGTTTAAGTGACCCAATCAAATTGTGCCAAGTGTCAAACCTATATTTAATCTTGATTTTAATCATCTTACATGATTAAAAAACATTTGGCAAGCTTATGTGTAATCCCATGTGTCACCATCTCATGATGCCACGTGTCACACTACAAAATGACCAAAATGCCCCTATGTCTTAATTTTGAGTTCTCAACCCAAAATAATTATTTTTCTTCTTCTAATTAATTTATATCAAATATAAATTAATTAATTAATCTCTATTAATTAATTTCTCATTAATTAAATTCATATTTAAACACTTTAAATATAAATTTAACTTATAGTATACATCCAATAATCTAGATTTGGTTTCAAGTCATGCTAGGGACTTTGCAATCTAATTGCAAACCAAACCTATTTAATTAATCAATTAAACTCTTTAATTAATTAATTAAATCATATTTAATTAGGTGATAACTTGTGTATGTGTGTGACTTACTAGGCTCATCACTAATTGGCAATGAGAAATGATATCAACTCTTAATATCATCAGAACTCTTTCTTACCATAAATGATTTCTCTAAATCATTTTATTAACCTCATAGACCATGGTTAACACCTAGCATAGCATGCCATGGCCACCCAATTAGTAATAAGGTTTACCTTAAATGAACCTATAATCATATGTTACCATGCACTGGAATCTCTCTGTTACAAAATCCCAACTCAAGCTGGAGTCATGGTTTATGTCAAACTCCATTTGCTATGAATATTATGTTCTCTTTTAATTCCAGTTCTTGATTAAAAAGATTTTCTCATCAGAAACTCTTTTCTGAATAAATCTATCTGTCTGGCCAGAACTTGAAACATCAAGAACAATTAAATGAACATAGGATTTTATCTCTATTTACTTAGAGGAACAGATTCCATCTTGATCAACACCTACCTCCATATATAACTAGTAGGAGCCAACACATGCCCATATACCCATACATAGTACAAGTATGAAAGCAGTATCAAACTCAAACTACCTATACACAAGATAACTGTGCTATCTCAGGTCTAAAGATTATATGCACTGATATGATTTATGACAAAACATTGACAAGAGTAAACTCCATGTGCTTGTCATAAGCGTCACTGGTTCGGCCTACTTATCATTTATAAGTGCCTATCATGTTTGTTATATGGCTTGAGACTCACCATTCCATCTTATTTATATCTCATATAAATAACTTGGGAACAAACATGAATACAATCTTTCTGGATAAGTCATGTCCTTATTATGAAGTATCCTCGATTGTGAACCTATTTATGATACTTTGTGCTAGAAATATTGTCACTCATATTCTTAACAACTTAAGAATAATATTTCTAACAAAATATCAATGGACCTTTTCTATTACACATAAATATATTATGTAAATGGAAAAGTGGAAATGCCTTTATTAATAAAAATTTGTACAAGATACATACTAAATGATATGCTCTAGGGCATACTACTAACAAATGATATGCTCTAGGGCATACTACTAACAATCTCCCACTAGCATTGGAGTCATTCATTATAATATCTTAGAACTATCTTCTCAAGATGTCGGTCTAGCTGTGTCTGTGACATAGGCTTAGTGAATGGATCAGCTGGATTTTTCAGCTGATGCTATTTTCTGCATGGCTATATCGCCTCGCCCAACTATTTCTCTGATAATGTTGTAGCGCCTTTTTATGTGTTTGGATTTTTGGTGAGATCTTAGTTCCTTAGCCTGTATGACTACTCCAATGTTGTCACAGTGTAGTGGAATTGCTGACTCAATGGAAGGAACTACTATAAGTTCTGTCACGAACTTCTTTATCCAAACAGCTTCCTTTGCAGCATCTGATGCAGCAATATACTCAGCTTCAGTAGTGGAATCTGCAGTCGTGCTCTGTTTGGAACTCTTCCAACTAACTGCACCTCTATTACAAATGAACTCATATCCAGAGGTAGACTTTCTATCATCAATATCTGATTGGAAATCAAAATCAGTATAACCATTCTCCACCTCCATATATTAAGAATAAATCCTTAGTTCTTCTGAAGTACTTAAGGATATTCTTGACAGCTATCCAGTGTTCCAAACCTGGATTGGATTGATACCTGCTAGCCAAACTAACAGCATATGCGATATCTGGCTTAGTACACAACATTGCATACATTAAACTTCCAATAGCCGAAGCATATGGAATCCTGTCCATTTTTTCTCTTTCTTCAGGTGTCTTTGGAGACATCTCTTTAGAAAGATGGATACCATGTCTCACTGGTAACAATCCTCTCTTGGAATCAAGCATAAACCTCTTTAACACCTTTTCCAAGTATAGACATTGGGATAAACCAATTATTCTTTTCACTCTATCTCTATAGATGTGAATCCCAAGAATATAGGTTACCTCCCCTAATTATTTCATGGAGAAGGTATTTGACAATCATACCTTTACAATTGTCAACATACCTGTGTCATCACCCATCAATAATATGTCATCCACATATAAGACAAGGAAAGTGATAGCACTGTTACTAACCTTCTTATATACACATGGCTCATCCTCATTTTTTATAAAACCAAATGATTTAATGGCTTCATCAAAATAGATGTTCCAACTCCTCGAAGCTTGCTTCAACCAATAAATGGATCCCTTTAGCTTGCGTACCTTGGAACCATCTTGGGATTCAAAACTCCTAGGTTATTCCATGAAAATGTTTTCTTCAATGTATCCATTGAGAAAAGCTGTTTTGACATCGATCTGCTAGATATCATAATCATAGTATGCAGCTATTGCAAATAGAATCCTAATTGATTTAAGCATGGCAACAGGCGAGAAAGTCTCTTCATAGTCTACTTATCACAACCTTTTGTGAAGCAGGCAAATAAAAATAATAACCAATACTATCTTTTGGATATCCAACAAATCGACCTTTTTCGGATATGATTTCCAATTTATCAGTGTTTAGCTTTTTGACATAAGCTGGACAACCCCAAATCTTAACATGCTTAATACTTGGTTTTCTTCCATGCCATATCTCATAAGGTGTGGAAGAAACTGATTTTGATGGAATCCTATTCAGAATATACAAAGCTGATTCTAATGCAAATCCCCAAAAGGAGATTGGCATATCAGTATAGCTAATCATACTACGTACCATATCCAATAGGGTACGATTTCTCCTTTCAGATACACCATTCAGCTATGGCGTTCCTGGAAGAGTTAGCTGGGAAATAATATTGTGCTCTCTCAAGTATTCATCAAATTCAGTACTCAAATATTCACCTCCACAATCTGATCGAAGAGCTTTAATACTCTTTCCTGTTTGATTTTCTACTTCAAATTTAAATTCTTTGAACTTTTCAAAAGATTCATGTTTGTATTTCATCAAATACAAATACCAAAACCTTGATTTATCATCAGTAAAGGTAATAAAATAATGAAAATCGCCTCTAGCCATTTCTTTAAATGGACCACATACATCACTATGTAATAGCTCCAAAATATTTTTAGCTCTTAGCCCTTGTCCAACAAAGGGTGAACTAGTCATTTTGCCCTGAAGGTAAGATTCACAAGTTGGAGTAAGCTCAGTGCCCAATGAGGATAGAATCCCCATTTTCTCTAATTTTGCAATCCTATCTTCTGCAACATCACATAACCTTAAGTGCGAAATATATTTTGAACTTGAGTTGGTTTTCACCATGGCATTGCATTCATTTAGATCACTTGCATTCATTTTGTGTTTGTCATTATTATCTAAATAATAAAGACCATCATTCATATAACCTGAACCAACATATTTATTTCCAAAATAAATATTGCAAACATCATCTATGAACTAAAATTCATACCCATTTCTAGTCAAACTAGATATAGAAATGATGTTCTTAAAAGCATCAAGTACATATAAAATATTATCCAAACACAAAACATGTCCAAACATGTAAAAAGATTTAGATCCTATGGCTAAAGCTTCAACAGTTGAGCCATTGCCAATCCGAACTCTAACATCTTAAGAATGCAAGTTGCTACTATTTGCTAGTTCCTGCATATCATGAGAAATGTGAGAACTGGCGACAGTATCTAAAACCCAAGCTATAGATGAACTATGAGTATTATCAGAATCTAAATAACAAGATATGGACATACCTTCCAAAGGTGCATCCTTCTTGTCCTTCAGAGAAGCAAGATACTCAGGGTAGTTCCTTTTCCAGTGCCCATCCTTTCGGCAATGGAAACACTTTCCTTTGCCTCCATTAGCTTTAGTCTTCCTTTTCTGTTTAGCTATTTTCTTAGAAGGACCAGGAATTTGAGGTTTCTTTTTCTTATTACCCTTTTTCTTGTTGGACTTTCTGGAAGAAGAAGATGTAATCAAAGCTACCTCTTTTCCTTTATTGCCCAGCATATTATTTTGGGCAATAACCAGCATGTTGAGTAAACCAGGTAAGGTACATTCCTGTTTAGTTATATGAAAATTTGTCACAATATTCCCAAAAGACTCAGGAAGGGACTGAAGGATCAAATCCGTCTGTAGTTGGAAATCCATGTTGAAGTCAAGATGCTCCAGCTACTAAATTGGCTGAATCATCTTGTGGACATGATCCCTAACATTCTATCCCTCAGACATTCTCATGCGGAGTAGCTGCCTAGATATCTCATACCTAGCATTCCTGCTGTGCTCACCATACAACTCTTGTAGGTGAAGGAGTATCTCACTCGCACTCTGCATGTTCTCATGCTGCTTCTGTAACACATTACTCATGGAAGCAAGCATGTAACACTTAGCTCTCATATCATGCTCCTTCCACTTGTCCAAAGTTTCATGTTCCTCTTGAGTGGCCTCTGGAGGTAAGGGACCAGGAACATTTGAGTCTAGAACATATCCTATATGTTCAAGGTTCAGGACAAGTTTCAAATTTCTTAGCCAATCAGAGATTAGGTCCTATCAACCTATTGTGATCAAGTATACTTGCAAGGATATTGGATAGTGGTGGTTGTTCTGTGCTCATTATTATCAGAAAATTAACTGCAAAAAATAACCAGATTAATTAATAAATGTATCATGTAATTAACCAAAATGATTATGGTCTTTTAATCAAATTGGTCCTCCCACTAACTTGGCGAATCCTACACTTCCGAAATAGAAAACGAAAATCCTAGTTGGATGGATTTCTAGTGGGTGATTGAATTCTTATAATTGTATTGATCATCCTCAGGTACATCCATTATTGGAATTACAATAAACTATAAGTGAGCAACTCCTTGCCCATCACATCTCGTGTGAGGTTCAATCCTTTACCTAGCCCCTAATGCTCAAAATCTCAGGTACATCCATTATTGACTTATCTTGCATTAGTTAAGTTGATCCCATTGAGCCAGTAATTATGCAAATAATTTTAATGTCCTCAGGTACATCCAATATTGGCCACCAAACTATTTACATACTTATAACATCTCATGCTTAACAATTATTCTTAAGAAAATCTCTTAAATTAATTGCATCTTATGTAAGTATTTAAAATTTCTTAAAATAATTGCCTTAATGGAGGGCCCATGTTATAATTACTTTAATTATAGCATTTCTAACTTAATCATTTGTTTGGAAGATTTTATAGTCATCCTAATTACTATTAAGGTCTCACTTTACACATTATCCATTTAGCATGTATATATCATATACTGCATACATTCATACATCTCATGCATTCATGGATAATAAATAAATATGGTATGATCATGGACTTTCTAGGGGATTCAATTCTGAGCCACCAAGAATTGAATCAGGGCATTCCTAGGTGCATTTCATTCATTCATTTTATAAGAGTTGTTGAAGGAGTTCATAATCAACACTTGATCTTGAATTCCTCCCACTGGTCCCACCAATGCTCTTGACCTCTTTGAACTTCTTGCAATCCAATATTGCATAGTAATCCTTAGCATACCAAGGCGAATTTACAAGAACATAAATAAATGAAATTACAACCCAAAAATTATTACAAACTTAATAATACATGCCCAAAATAAATTAATTAATTTACAATCCCAAAGAAACATAAAAGAAGTAAATCCAATCACTTTGGTCTTTTATAGTCCATGATCATCCATCATGCATATCACTATTTAAAAATTAAATAAAACATACATAAATTAAATTGAATATCTCATATTCAACTTAAGATCCAGATTTGAATATGATTCAAATAAATTTAAAAATTCAGATTTGAATCTCATTCAAACAAATTTAAAAATTCATATTTGAATCACATTCAAACAATTTTTAAAAAATCAGATTTGAATCATATTCAAACAATTTTTTTTAAAATTCATATCTGAATATTATTCAAACAACTTTAAAAATTCAGATTTGAATATGATTAAAACTGAAGGAACGGAAGCGTGAAAAAAACAAGTTTATACCATTGATTTCAAAAATTTTCACCTAGGGTCATATGCATCATGCAAGATTTATTTATATCTATTTGATTTCAATAATAAACAACATATTAAAACTCTTTTTAATATGTTTTTGGATTTTTATTTTCCATTTAAGATTTTTAAATTAATTAGATAAATTTTAGAACCCTCGATTAAATTAAGAACGATTACACTAACCTCTTGATGCACTGCAGCGTGTCTATGCCTTTGAAATACATCTTCAGGATACCAGATGTTGTCCCTTTAGCTTGTCCACACCAAAACACCTATGGCAGCCCTTGAACAGCTTCTAAAGCTTTTTCTATTAATTAGAAATTCAAGTTCTGCCTTTTAAAAGATTAGAGATGTAAACAGGACACTAGAAACAATTTCTAGTGTTCTTAATTCAAGAGATTGATGGCTAATCTCTTTGAATTGATGAGAGATGAAGAAGAATAGATGGAGAGCCTCAAAATGGCGTGACATAGGAGGAGTGGCTATTGGTTGTTGTTTATTTTTCTCATAACAACACTTATATAGCTAGGTTAACACATTAAACCCTTGCCACATGTCACCCTTTGATTACCTCTAGGTTTAAGTGACCCAATCACATTGTGCCAAGTGTCAATCATCTTACATGATTAAAAAAAATTTGGCAAGTTTATGTGTATTCCCATGTGTCACCATCTCATGGTGCCACGTGTCACACTGCGAAATGACCAAAATGCCCCTGTGTCTTAATTTTGAGTTCTTAACCCAAAATAATTATTTCTCTTCTTCTAATTAATTTATATCAAATATAAATTAATTAATTAATTATTCTCTATTAATTAATTTCTCATTAATTAAATTCATATTTAAACACTTTAAATATAAATTTAACTTATAATATACATCCAATAATCTAGATTTGGTTTCAAGTCATGCTAGGGACTTTGCAATCTAATTGCAAACCAAACCTATTTAATTAATCAACTAAACTCTTTAATTAATTAATTAAATCATATTTAATTAGGTAATAACTTGTGTATGTGTGTGACTTACAAGGCTCATCACTAATTGGCAATGAGACATGATATTAACTCTTAATATCATCAGAACTCTTTCTTACCATAAATGATTTCTCTAAATCGTTTTATGTACCTTATAGATCATGATTAACACCTAGCATAGCACGCCATGGCCACCCAATTAGTAATAATGTTTACCTTAAATGAACCTATAATCATATGTTACCATGCACTGGAATCTCTCTGTTACAAAATCCCAACTCAAGCTGGAGTCATGGTTTATGTCAAACTCCATTTGCTATGAATATTACATTCTCTTTTAATTCCAGTTCTTGATTAAAAAGATTTTCTCATCAGAAACTCTTTTCTGAATAAATCTATCTGTCCTAGCCAGGAACTTGAAACATCAAGAACAATGAAATGAACATAGGATTTTATCTCCATTTACTTAGAGGAACAGATTCCATCTTGATCAACACCTACCTCCATATATAACTAATAGGAGCCAACACATGCCCATATACCCATACACAGTACAAGTATGAAAGCAGTATCAAACTCAAAATACCTATAAATAAGATAACTGTGCTATCTCAGGTCTAGAGAATATATGCACTGATATGATTTATGACAAAACATTGACAAGAGTAAACTCCAAGTGCTTGTCATAAGTGTCATTAGTTCGGCCTACTTATCATTTATAAGTGCCTATCATGTTTGCTATATGGCATGAGACTCACCATTCCATCTTATTTATATCTCATATAAATAACTTGGTAACAAACATGAATACAATCTTTCTGGATAAGTTATATCCTTATTATGAAGTATCCTCGATTGTGAACCTATTTATGATACTTTGTGCCAGAAATATTGTCACTCATATTCTTAACAACTTAAGAATAATATTTCTAACAAAATATCAATGGACCTTTTCTATTACACAAAAATATATTATGTAAACGGAAAAGTGGAAATGCCTTTTATTAATAAAATATGTACAAGACACATACTAAATGATATGCTCTTGGGCATACTACTAATAATCTCCCACTAGCACTAGAGCCATTCATTACAATATCTTAGACCCATCTTCTCAAGATGATGGTCTAGCTGAGTCTGTGACATAGGCTTAGTGAATGGATCAGCTGGATTTTCAACTGATGCTATTTTCTGCATGGCTACATTGCCTTACCCAACTATTTCTCTGATAATGTGGTAGCGCCTTTCTATGTGTTTGGATTTTTGGTGAGACCTTAGTTCCTTAGCCTATATGACTACTCCATTATTGTCACCGTGTAGTGCAACTGCTGACTCAATGGAAGGAGCTACTATAAGTTCTGTCACAAACTTCTTTATCCAAACAGCTTCCTATGCAAGATCCGTGCAAGAATATACACACCTCTCAGAGTGGAATCAGAGCGTGCTCGCTTGGAACTCTTCCAACTGACTGCACCTCCATTGCAAATGAACACATATCCAGAGGTAGACTTTCTATCATGGATATCTGATTGGAAATTAGAATCAGTATAACCATCCAATTACAAGTCTCCACCTCTATATATCAAGAATAAATCCTTAGTTCTTCTTAAGTACTTAAAGATATTCTTGAGAGCTATCCAGTGTTCCAAACCTAGATTGGATTGATACCTGCTAGTCAAACTAACAGCATATGCGATATCCGGCCTAGTACACAACATTGCATACATTAAACTTCCAATAGCCGAAGCATATGGAATCCTGGCCATCTTATCTCTTTCTTCAGGTGTCTTTGGAGACACCTCTTTAGAAAGGTGGATACCATGTCTCACTGGTAATAATCCTCTCTTGGAATCAAGGATGTTAAACCTCTTTAACAACTTTTCCAAGTATAGACTTTGGCATAAACCAATTATTATTTTCGCTTTATCTCTATAGATGCGAATGCCAAGAATATAGGTTGCCTTCCCTAAGTCTTTCATGGGGAATGTATTTGACAACCATATCTTTACAGTTGTTAACATACCTGTGTCATTACCCATCAATAGTATGTCATCCACATATAAGATAAGGAAAGTGATAGCACTGTCACTAACCTTCTTATACATACATGGCTCATCCTCATTTTTGATAAAACCAAAGGATTTAATGGCTTCATCAGAACGGATGTTCCAACTCCTCGAAGCTTGCTTCAACCCATAAATGGATCGCTTTAGCTTGCATACCTTGGAACCATTTTGGGATTCAAAACCCCTAGGTTGTTCCATAAAAATGTTTTCTTTAATGTATCCATTGAGAAAAGCTATTTTGACATCCATCTGCCAAATCTCATAATCATAGTATGCAGCTATTGCTAATCGAATCCTAATTGATTTAAGCATGGCAACAAGCGAGAAAGTCCCCTCATAGTCGACTCCTTGCCTTTGGCGAAACCCTTTCGCTACTAGCCTTGCCTTATAAGTCTCTACCTTTCCATCAAAACCAATTTTCTTCTTGAAAATCCATTTGTTCCCTATAGGTACAATACCTTCATGTGGGTCAATAAGATCCCAAACTTGATTCTTATACATGGAATCAATCTCGGATTTCATAGCATCAATCCATTTTGAAGAGTCTATATCTGATATAGCTTCTTCATAGGTGAGTGGATCGTCTCCATGATCTACTTCTTCATGAGTAAACAACTCTTGTTGTTCTTCATGAAGGAAACCATATCTCACTGGTGGGTGAGATACCCTGGTTGTTCTATGAGGAATAGCTGTAGATGTTTCATCAATGGGTATAGGTTGACTAGATGGATCTATATCCATCTAATCTGTTGATTGGTCAGAATTCTCCAATTCCAACTCTATTTGCCTTCCTTTGCCTCTTTCTAGAACAAACTATTGTTCAAGAAATGTGGCATCTCTACTAATCACAACCTTTTGTGAAGTAGGCAAATAAAAATAATATCCAAAACTATCTTTTGGATATCCAACAAATCGACTGTTTTCTGATCTGGTCTCCAATTTATCAGTGTTAAGCTTTTTGATATAAGCTGGATAACCCTAAATCTTAACATGCTTAAGACTTGGTTTTCTTCTATGCCATATCTCATAAGGTGTGGAAGAAACTAATTTTAATGGAATCTTATTCAGAATATACAAAGCTGATTCTAATGCAAATCCCTAAAAGGAGATTAACATATCAGTATAGCTCATCATACTACATACCATATCCAATAGGGTTCGATTTCTCCTTTCAAATACACCATTCAACTGTGGTGTTCCTGGAGGAGTCAGTTGGAAACAATGTCATGCTCTCTCAAGTATTCATCAAATTCAGTACTTAAATTTTCTCCTCCACGATCTGATCAAAGAGTTTTAGTACTCTTTCTTGTTTGGTTTTCTACTTCAGATTTAAATTCTTGGAGCTTTTCAAAGGATTCATGTTTCTATTTCATCAAATACAAATACCCAAACCTTGATTTATCATCAGTAAAGGTAATAAAGTAATGAAAATCACCTTTAACCATTTCCTTAAATGGATCACATACATCACTATGTATTAGTTCCAAAATATTTTTAGCCCTTAGCCCTTGTCCAACAAAAGGTGATCTAGTCATTTTGCCCTGAAGGCAAGTTTTACAAGTTGGAGTAGGCTCAGAGCCCAATGAGGATAAAATCCCCATTTTCTCCAATTTTGCAATCCTATCTTCTGCAACATGACCTAATCTTAAGTGCCAAATATATTTTGAATTTTGAGTTGATTTTCATCATGGCATTGCATTCTTTTATATTGCTATACTCTAGACAGTGGAAACACTTTCCTGCTGGCAGTGGAACACTTTCCTGCTGATAGTGGAAACACATTCCTTTACCTTTGTCAACTTTGATCTTTGTTTTTTGGTTTGGCTATCTTCTTGGAAGGACCAGGAATTTGAGGTTTCTTTTTCTTATTGCCCTTCTTCTTGTTGGACTTTCCAGTAGAAGAAGATGCAATCAAAGCTACCTCTTTTCCTTTATTGCCTGGCATATTCTTTTGGGGAATAACCAGCATGGTGAGTAAACCAGCTAAGTGCATTCCTGTTTAGTCATATGGAAATTTGTCACAAAATACCCAAAAGACTTAGGAAGGGACTGAAGGATCATGTACGTCTGTAGTTGGAAATCCATGTTGAAGTCAAGATGTTCCAACTGCTCAATCAGCCGAATCATCTTGTGGACATGATCCCCAACATTCTGTCCCTCAGACATCCTCATATGGAATAGCTGTCTAGATATCTCATACCTAGCATTCCTACTGTGTTCACCATACAACTCTTCTAGGTGAAGGAGGATCTCACTCGCACACTGCATGTTCTCATGTTGCTTCTGTAACTCATTACTCATGGAAGCAAGCATGTAACACTTAGCTCTCATATCATGCTCCTTTCACTTGTCCATAGTTTCATGTTCCTCTTGAGTGGCCTCTGGAGGTAAGGGACCAAGAACATTTGAATCTAGAACATATCCTATATGTTCAAGGTTCAGGACAAGTTTCAAATTTCTTAGCCAATCAGAGAGATTAGGTCCTGTTAACCTATTGCGATCAAGTATGCTTGCAAGGATATTGGATGGTGGTGGTTGTTCTATGCTCATTATTATCAGAAAATTAATTGTAGAAAATAACCAGATTAATTAGTAAATGTATCCAGTAATTAACCAAAATGATTATGGTCTTTTAATCAAATTGGTCCTCCCACTAACTTAGTGAATCCTACACTTCCAAAGTAGAAAACAGAAATCCTAGTTAGATGGATTTCTCTAGTGGGTGATTAAATTCTTATAATTCTATTGATCACCCTCAGGTACATCCGTTATTGGAATTACAATAAACTATAAGTGAGAAACTCCTTGCCCATCACATCTCATGTGAGGTTCAATCTTTTACCCAGCCCTAATGCTCAAAATCTCAGGTACATCCATTATTGACTTATCTTGCATTAGTTAAGTTGATCCCATTGAGCCAGTAATTATACAAATAATTTTAATGTCCTCAGGTACATCTAATATTGGCCACCAAACCATTTACATATTTACAACATCTCATGCTTAACAATTATTCTTAAGAAAATCTCTTAAATTAATTGCATCTCATACAACTATTTCAAATTTCTTAAAATAATTGCCCCAATGGAGGGTCCATGTTATAATTACTATAATCATAGCATTTTCAACTTAATCATTTGTTTAGAAGATTTTATAGTCAAAATTACTATTAAGGTCTCACTTTGCACATTATCCATTTAGCATGCATATACCATATAATTGCATACATTCCCATACATCTCATGCATTCATGGATAAGCAGTAAATATGGTATGATCATGGACTTTCTAAGGGATTCAATTCTTAGCCACCAAGAATTGAATCAGGGCATTCCTAGGTGCATTTCATTCATTCATTCATTTTACAAGAGTTTAAAAATTCAGATTTGAATCATATTAAAAAATTTCTTAAAAAATCAGATTTGAATCACATTCAAACATCTTTTGAAAAATTAGATCTGAATATTATTCAATCAACTTTAGAAATTTAAATTTGAATATGATTCAAACAACTTTAAAAATTCAGATTTGAATCACATTCAAACAACTTTTAAAATTTAGATTTGAATCACATTCAAATAATTTTTAAAATTCTGATTTGAATCATAATTTAATTGTGTGATTAAAATTACTAATTAAACACTTTAATTAGTCAAAGAATAGGACTTAGATCATACAACAATTTCAGAATTAAAAGCCAAACCTTGAACCACCCATGGAAGCCAAACCATGCGCACCATTGATAGTGGTTTTCAAGCATGCCGCCACACCTACATTGCAACCAGCAATGGATAAATCATCTCATGATCAAAACACACAATTAAATCATATAATCAACAATCTAAATGGCAAATATAGTGGCTCTGATACCAATTGAAGAAACGGAAGCGTGAAAAACATAAGTTTATACCATTGAATTCAAAAATTTTCACCTAGGGTCACATGCATCATGCAAGATTTATTTTTATCTATTTGATTTCAATGATAAACAACATATTAAAAAGCTTTTAATATGTTTTTAGATCTGTATTTGCCATTTAAGGTTTTAAAATTAATTAGATTAATTTTAGAACCCTAGATTAGATTAAGAACAAATACACTAACCTCTTGATGCACTGTAGTATATTTGTGCCTTTGAGATGCGTTTTCAGGACACCAAATGTTGTCCCTCTAGCTTGTCCACACTAAGAACACCTATGGCAGCCTTTGAACAGCTTCTAAAGCTTTTTCTATTATTTAGAAAATCAAGTTTTTCCTTTTAAGAGATTAAAGATGTAAACAGGACACTAGAACAATTTCTAGTATTTTTAATTCAAGAGATTGTTTGCTAATCTCTTGGAATAGATGAGATATGAAAAAGATGAGAAGGGAGAGCCTCTTGGGTGGCGGCACCAAGGATATAAGCTGCTGGTTGTGTTGTTTTCTTTTCATAACAACACTATTTAGGTAGGTCAACACATAAAACCCTTGCCACATGTCACCCTCTGATTGGTTCTAGGTTTAATTGACCCAATCACATTGTGCCAAGTATCAAACCTATATTTAATCTTAATTTTAATCATCTTACATGATTAAAAGACATTTGGCAAGCTTATGTGTAATGCCATGTGTCACCATCTCATGGTGCTACATGTCACCCTGTGAAATGACCAAAATGCCCCTGTGTCTTAATTTTGAGTTCTCAACCCAAAATAATTATTTCTCTTCTTCTAATCAATTTATATCAAATATAAATCAATTACTTAATTTTTATTAATTAATTACTCATTAATTAAATTCATATTTAAACACTTTAAATATAAATTTAACTTATACTATACATCCAACAACCTAGATTTGGTTTCAAGTCATGTTAGGGACTTTGCAATTTAATTGCAAACCAAACCTATTTAATTAAGCAATTAAACTCTTTAATTAATTAATTAAATCATATTTAATTAGGTGATTATGTGACACCACTTACCCATCTACAGTGTAGCCGAGCAAGTTATGCCACTCAGTGTGCCGAAGCACCAATTTATGTTTCTATTACAATTTATCCCTTTATAATTCATTTATTTTCAATTTTTATAAATCTGAATTTAACCGCAAATTTTATAGAAAATCCAGAGTGCAGTGTAAATTGGAAAAACAGTTCTTCTGAACCTGTTTAAAAACACTTCCAAAATAATTTCCAAATCCAAACTCCATTATATATATTCAAGTCAATCTCAAAATCTCAATCTCAATCACGATACTATTTTCAAAACTTTTCTGTTCACTTCATCACTTGAAGCATATTCACAAATAATTCTCAACATTTCATTTATCAACATACATAATGCAAAAAATCTCAATAATATGAAATTTCATATATTTACATTAATACATAATTACAGGAGTTTATAGTTACAATCCAAATTAATACAAAATGCCAAAATACAAAATACTCCCAAAATCCTATGTCCTACCATATGCATTGCAGGTGTGAGGTGACTCGGGACTCCGGATGCAAATCTGAAGGCTCACTCGGTCTGATGTCTGCTGGGCTCACCAGCTAGGTCTCCAGTACCTGCGGGTGGCAAAAACGATGCGCTAAGCAATTCTGCTTAGTGGTGACAATATAAAATAATATAAAATAACATAAAATGAAACAAATATGCAGAGTGTGTATGTTTATATTTTTTTGGTAGACTTAACTTCTGATATTAATTTCATTATTATTTGATTAAACTCTGGTAAGGTTTATTATCATTGCCCGAGTAACCCATACTAATTGATTGGACTGGATAAATGGGTAAACTGGCACTGGATACTAAGTACCTCGGACCATCACACCATCGGTCACATTGTGTCTCCCGGTGTGCAACAGAAGAGCTAATAAGCTGTAATAATTATCAGGGTCAAAACCCAAGTATATTAACTCAATAACATAGCCAAAGGCTATTATGTTACATAATGGCATGGGAAAGCCATGAAACACAGAATGGCATGAAGCCATATGCAGTATTGCTAACAGAACCCTATTGGCATGCCAAGCTATCCAAACCAATCTTGCTAGGTATACTAGGGCATATTAAATTTTTAAGTTTTATAATTTTTGAATTTCAAGTTTTGGTGTTACTATTCACTTCACTAGTCAACCAAAATGTTGACTTTTGCATAGACAATAGGTACATTGGTTTTAATACTCCCAACATACCATATTTTGCATTCAAATTTTGTTGGTATTGGTTGCCAATACCATTTCAAAGCTTAATGTTAAGTAAGCAGAATTTGCAATTTTCATGCCTCATCTTTACTGTTTTATTAGTCATTTTTGCAGTGGGAATTTGGCAAAATGATCAACATGAAAGTTGTTTCTTATTTTGTCTAGTTGAAATTCCTTTTTTGAATCACTCCATTTGGAGTTTTTTAGCTCAAGTTATGGTCCAAAAACCACAACTGGCCGGATTGGAATTTTTCTGGACTGACCATATCTACAGTGCAGTGAACAGTGATTGCAACTCCCTTTTTGGATGGGTTCTGGTGATAATTTGGGGTACGTTTCTTCATAAAAGTTGTTGGTCTATATCTTATCTTGTTGCTGGTAAAATTTCAGGTCAATTGAACCTTTCTACATTGAGTTATGGCCAAATGAACAATTACTGTTCATTTGGTTATTTTGCAGAATCAGACTGCAGGTCACCAACTGCAACTCATTTGTTCGATAGGTTCTGGTCATAATTTAGGGTAGGTTTCTTCATAAAAGTTGTTGGTCTATATCTCAGCTTGTTTCTGGTAAAATTTTAGGTCAATTGGACCTTTCTACATTGAGGTATGGCCAAATGAATAATCACTATTCATTTGGACATTCTGCATAAACAGCCTGCAGGTCACCCAGATTTGAGCAAGCTTTTGGTCCACTTGGTTTGGTTTTATGGGCATGGTTTCTTCACCAAAGTTGTGCAATTATGTGTCTAGTTTCATGTCCAATTGGTCTTGCACCAATTGAACCTCTACAATTTAAGTTATGCCTGTCCAAACCTGCTGGACTCAAGTCCAAATTCTACAGGTCACTCCATTATGTAGGTCCCTTTCATGGCAGCCACACCAAACCCAATCCCATCACTCAACACACTTCATTTTTAATTTAAACAGAACTAAATGGTCACTAATTGACCATTAAAATCTATTTTTATCATCACATGGTTAAAATCCTATTTTTCCACCCCAAACCCTAACCCTAACATCTCAAACATTACCCCACATGCATTTTCACTTCATTTCATTAATCCACTTAGTAAATACATGTTGTGGGCAGCCATGATGGTCTTTTAATTTCATTAAACTCACCACAAACAAACCCTAACCATGGCTGCCATGAATCTAAGGTTTCCATCCAAATGGTATTCAACAATTTTTCTTTGCCATTTACACATATTCAAAGTTCTTAACATGAATTTAAAGAAAAATTCATGGTTAGGTCACTAACCTTTGTTGGAGAGTTTCCCTAGCTTAGAAAACTTCTTGATTTTCCTTTCTTTTTGCTTCCCAAAGTTTCATCAAGGTGCTAGGTTAATTTTTTGTGAAGAAGGCTAAGGTTTTGGAGTGAGATTTGGTGAGGTTGGGAGCTTGGGTGAGCTTTAATGGAGTTTTTCCTTCCTCTCTCTCTCTCTCACCACGGTTTTGGCTGCCCCAAAGGTTGAAGAAGTCTGATTTTTTTTTGTTCCATTTCCAGCCCATTTGTCTCTTTTAAGTGAGCTTATGCCATGTGTCAACATTGGGTTGGTTGGGAGACTTTTAATGACATCATTATGATGTGATAATTTCAATTTCTTCCATTTTTCCATCCTTTTTTTGTCTAATTAATTTCAATTAAATTTTTAATAATATTTATTCATATTTTATGTTGTATAAATTATTTATTTAACTAGACAAGTTGGCCTGAAAATCATCTCTGAAGACGAAATGACCAAAATGACCGAAATGACCGAAAATCATCTCGCTAGGGCACCGGCTCATTTAACTTGGTTGTATTTTATTTTTAAAATTTTTCCTAAATTTTTCTTATTAATATTTGAGTTACTTATGGTTCCTCACTTTAGTTTAAATATATATTTTTTTCCAAACGTTCTAGCTGTCTGGACCGATACTGGTCACCGGAACAGTAGACTGTACGGACTAGCTAAAATGAGGATGTTACAAATTACTTGTGTATGTGTGTGACTTACTAGGCTCATCACTAATTGGTAATGAGACATGATATCAACTCTTAATATCATCAGAACTCTTTCTTACCATAAATGATTTCTCTAAATCATTTTATGCACCTAATAGACCATGGTTAACACCTCGCATAGCATGCCATGGCCACCCAATCAGTAATAAGGTTTACCTTAAATGAACCTATAATCATATGTTATCATGCACTAGAATCTCTCTGTTACAAAATCCCAACTCAAGCTGGAGTTATGGTTTATGTCAAACACCATTTTCTATGAATATTATGTTTGCTTTTAATTCCAAATCTTGATTAAAAAGATTTTCTCATCAGAAACTCTTTCTGAATAAATCTATATGTCCTGGCCAGGAACTTGAAACATCAAGAACAATTAAATGAACATAGGATTTTATCTCTATTTACTTAGAGGAACAGATTCTATCTTGATCAACACCTACCTCCATATATAACTAGTAGGAGCCAACACATGCCCATATACCCATACACAGTACAAGTATGGAAGCAGTATCAAACTCAAACCACCTATATACAAGATAACTGTGCTATCTCTAGTCTAAAGATTATATGCACTGATATGATTTATGATAATGCCTTGACAAGAGTAAACTCCATGTGCTTGTCATAAGTGTCACTGGTTCTGCCTACTTATCATGTATAAGTGCCTATTATGTTTGTTATATGGCATGAGACTCACCATTCCATCTTATTTATATCTCATATAAATAACTTAGGAACAAACATGAATACAATCTTTTTGGATAAGTCATGTCCTTATTATGAAGTTTCCTCGATTGTGAACCTATTTATGATACTTTGTACTAGAAATACTGTCACTCATATTCTTAATAACTTAAGAATAGAATTTCTAATAAAATATCAATGGACCTTTTCTATTTCACATAAATATATTATGTAAACGGAAAAGTGGAAATGCCTTTTATTAATAAAAACATGTACAAGATACATACTAAATGATATGCTCTAGGGCATACTACTAATACATATACCCATACACAGTACAAGTATGAAAGTAGTATTAAACTCAAACCATCTATATACAAGATTACTATGCTATCTCAGGTCTAAAGATTATATGCACTGATATGATTTATGACAATACATTGACAAGAGTAAACTCCATGTGCTTGTTATAAGTGTCAATGGTTTGGCCTACTTATCATGTATAAGTGCCTATCATATTTGTCATATGGCATGAGACTCACTATTCCATCTTATTTATATCTCATATAAATAACTTGGGAACAAAAATGAATGCAATATTTCTGGATAAGTCATGTCCTTATTGTGAAGTATCCTCGATTGTGAACCTATTTATAATACTTTGTGCTATAAATATTGTCACTCATATTCTTAACAACTTAAGAATAGAATTTCTAACAAAATATCAATGGACCTTTTCTATTACACATAAATATATTATGTAAATGGAAAAGTGGAAATGCCTTTTATTAATAAAAATATGTACAAGATACATACTAAATGATATGCTCTAGGGCATACTGCTAACAATCTCCCACTTGCACTAGAGCCATTCATTACAATATCTTAGACCTATCTTCTCAAGATGTCTGTCTAGCTGAGTCTGTGACATAGGCTTAATGAATGGATCAGCTGGATTTTCATCTGACGCTATTTTCTACATGGCTACATTGCCTCGTCCAACTATTTCTCTGATAATGTGGCAACGCTTTTCTATGTGTTTGGATTTCTGGTGAGACCGAGGTTCCTTGGCCTGTGTGACTGCTCCATTGTTGTCACAGTGTAGTGGAACTGCTGACTCAATGGAAGGAACTTCTTTATCCAAATAGCTTCCTTTGCTCCATCTGATGCAGTAACATATTCAACCTCTGTAGTGGAATCTGCAATCATGCTCTGTTTGGAACTCTTCCAACTGACTACACCTCCATTACAAATGAGCACATACCCAGAGGTAGACTTTCTATCATCGATATCTGATTAGAAATCAGAATAAGTATAACCATCCAATTGCAAGTCTCCACCTCCATTAATTAAGAATAAATCCTTAGTTATTCTCAAGTACTTAAGGATATTCTTGACAGCTATCCAGTGTTCCAAACCTGAATTCGATTGATACCTACTAGTCAAACTAACAGCATATGTGATATCAGGCCTAGTACACAATATTGCATACATTAAACTTCCAATAGCCGAAGCATATGGAATCTTGGCCATTTTATTTCTTTCTTCAAGTGTCTTTGGAGACATCTCTTTAGAAAGGTGGATACCATGTCTCATTAGCAACAATCCTCTCTTGGAATCAAGCATGTTAAATCTCTTTAACACCTTTTCTAAGTATAAACTTTGGGCTAAACCAATTATTCTTTTCGCTCTATCTCTATAGTTGTGAATCCCAAGAATATAGGTTGGCTCCCCTAAGTCTTTCATGGAGAATGTATTTGACAACCATACCTTTACAGTTGTCAACATACCTGTGTCATTGCCCATCAAAAGTATGTCATCCACATATAAGACAAGGAAAGTGATTGCACTGTCACTAACCTTCTTATATACACATGGCACATCCTCATTTTTGATAAAACCAAATGATTTAATGGCTTCATCAAAATGGATGTTCCAACTCCTCGAAGCTTGCTTCAACCCATAAATGGATCGTTTGAGCTTGCACACCTTGGAACCATCTTGGGATTCAAAACCCCTAGGTTGTTCCATGAAAATGTTTTCTTCAATGTATCCATTGAGAAAAGCTGTTTTGACATCCATCTACCAAATCTCATTATCATAGTATGCAGCTATTGCTAATAGAATCCTAATTGATTTAAGCATGATAACAGGCGAGAAAGTCTCCTCATAGTCAATTCCTTACCTTTGGTGAAACCCTTTCGCTACTAGCCTTGCCTTATAAGTCTCTACCTTTCCATCAGAACCAATTTTCTTCTTGAAAACCCATTTGTTCCCTATAGGTACAATACCTTCAGGTGGGCCAACAAGATCCCAAACTTGATTCTTATACATGGAATCAATCTCGGATTTCATAGCATCAATCCATTTTTAAGAGTCTATATCTGATATAGCTTCTTCATAGGTAAGTGGATCATCTCCATGATCTACTTCTTCATGAGTAGACAACTTTTGTTCTTCTTCATGAAGGAAACCATATCTCACTGGTGGGTGAGATACCCTGGTTGTTCTAAGAGGAACAGCTATAGATGTTTCATCAATGGGTGTAGGTTAACTAGATGGATCTATATCCATCTAATCTGTTGGTTGGTCAGAATTCTCCATTTCTAACTCTATTTGCCTTCCTTTGCCTCCTTCTTGAACAAATTACTGTTCAACAAATGTGGCATCTCTACTTATCACAACCTTTTGTGAAGGGGGCAAATAAAAATAATATCCAAAACTATCTTTTGGATATCCAACAAATCGACCCTTTTCTGATCTAGTTTCCAATTTATCAATGTTCAGCTTTTTGATATAAGCTGGACCATCCCAAATCTTAACATGCTTAAGACTTGGTTTTCTTCCATCCTTTATCTCATAAGGTGTGGAAGAAACTGATTTTGATGGAATTCTATTCAGAATATACAAAGTTGATTCTAATGTAAATCCCCAAAAGGAGATTGGCATATTAATATAGCTCGCCATATCCAATAGGGTACGATTTCTCCTTTCAGATACACCATTCAGCTGTGGTTTTCCTGGAGGAGTCAGCTGGGAAACAATGCCATGCTCTCTCAAGTATTCATCAAATTCAGTACTCAAATATTCACCTCCACGATCTGATCGAAGAGCTTTAATAATCTTTCCTGTTTGATTTTCTACTTCAGATTTAACTTCTTTGAACTTTTTAAAGGATTCGTGTTTGTATTTCATCAAATACAAATACCAAAACTTTGATTTATCATCAGTAAAGGTAATAAAGTAATGAAAACTGCCTCTAGCCATTTCCTTAAATGGTCCACATACATCACTATGTATTAGCTCTAAAATATTTTCAGCCCTTAGCCCTTGTCCAACAAAGTGTGATCTAGTCATTTTGCCTTGAAGGCAAGATTCACAAGTTGGAGTAGGCTCAGAGCCCAATGAGGATAGAATCCCCATTTTCTCCAATTTTGCAATCCTATCTTCTGTAACATGACATAACCTTAAGTGCCAAATACATTTTTCAACTTGAGTTGCTTTTCACCATGGCATTGCATTCATTTAGATCACTTGCATTCATTTTATATTCGTCATTATTATCTAAACAATAAAGACCATCATTGATATAACCCGAACCAACATATTTCTTTCCAAAATAAATATTGCAAACATCATCTGTGAATTGAAATTCATAGCCATTTCTAGTCAAACTAGATTTAAAAATGATGTTCTTAAAAGCATCAGGTACATATAAAATATTATCCAAACACAAAACATGTCCAAGCATGTAAAAAGATTTAGATCCTATGGCTAAAGCTTCAACAGTTAAGCCATTGCCAATCCAGACTTTAACATCTTGAGAATGTAAGCTGCTACTATTTGCTAGTTCCTGCATATCATGAGAAATGTGAGAACTGGCACCAGTATCTAAAACCCAAGCTGTAGATGAACTATGACTATCATCAGATTCTAAAGAAAAAGATATAGACATACTTTCCGAAGGTCTATCCTTCTTGTCCTTCAGAGAAGCAAGATACTCTGAGCAGTTCCTTTTCCAGTGCCCATCGTTCTAGTAGTGGAAACACTTTCCTTTGCCTCCATCAGCTTTAGTCTTCCCTTTCTATTTAGTTATTTTCTTAGAAGGACCAGGAATCTGAGATTTCTTTTTCTTATTGCCCTTCTTCTTGTTGGACTTTCCAGTAGAAGAAGATACAATCAAAGCTACCTCTTTTCCTTTATTGCCCAGCATATTCTTTTGGGCAATAACCAGCATGTTGAGTAAACCAGCCAAGGTGCATTCCTGTTTAGTCATATGGAAATTTGTTACAAAATTCCCAAAATACTCAGCAAGGGACTGAAGGATCAAATCCGTCTGTAGTTGGAAATCCATGTTGAAGTCAAGATGTTCCAACTGCTTAATCAGCCGAATCATCATGTGGACATAATCCCCAACATTCTGTTCCTCAGACATCCTCCTGCGGAATAACTGTCTAGATATCTCATACCTAGCATTCCTGCTGTGCTCACCATACAACTCTTGTAGGTGAAGGAGGATCTCACTCGCACTCTGCATGTTCTCATGCTGCTTCTGTAACTCATTACTCATTGAAGCAAGCATGTAACACTTAGCTCTCATATCATGCTCCTTCCACTTGTCCAACGTTTCATGTTCCTCTTGAGTGGCCTCTGGAGGTTAGGAACCAGGAACAATTGAGTCTAGAGCATATCTTATATGTTAAAGGTTTAGGAAAAGTTTCAAATTTCTTAGCCAATCAGATAGATTAGGTCCTGTCAACCTATTGCGATCAAGTATGCTTGTAAGGATATTGGATGGCGGTGGTTGTTCTGTGCTCATTTTTATCAGAAAATTAACTGTAGAAAATAACCAGATTAATTAGTAAATGTATCATGTGATTAACCAAAATAATTATGGTCTTTTAATCAAATTGGTCCTCCCACTAACTTAGCGAATCCTACACTTCCAAAGTAGAAAACGGAAATCCTAGTTGGATGGATTTCTAGTGGGTGATTGAATTCTTATAATTCTATTGATCATCCTTAGGTACATCCATTATTGGAATTACAATAAACTATAAGTGAGCAACTCCTTGCCCATCACATCTCATGTGAGGTTCAATCCTTTACCTAGCCCCTAATGCTCAAAATCTTAGGTACATCCATTATTGACTTATCTTGCATTAGTTAAGTTGATCCCATTAAGCCAGTAATTATGCAAATAATTTTAATATCCTCAGGTGTATCCAATGTTGGCCACCAAACCATTTATATATTTACAACATCTCATGCTTAACAATTATTCTTAAGAAAATCTCTTAAATTAATTGCATCATATGCAACTATTTAAAATTTCTTAAAATAATTGCCCCAATGGAGGGCCCATGTTATAATTACTTTAATTATAGCATTTCCAACTTAATCATTTGTTTGAAAGATTTTATGATCATCCTAATAACTATTAAGGTCTCACTTTGCACATTATCTATTTAGCATGCATATATTATATACTGCATACATTCACATACATCTCATGCATTCATGGACAATAAATAAATATGGTATGATCATGGACTTTCTAAGGGATTCAATTCTGAGCCACCGAGAATTGAATCAGGGCATTCCTAAGTGCATTTCATTCATTCATATTATAAGAGTTGCTAAAGGAGTACATAATCAACACTTGATATTGAATTCTTTCCACTAGTCCCACCAATGCTCTTGACCTCTTTGATCTTCTTGCAATCCAATTGCATAGTAATCCTTGGCATACCAAGGCGAAATTACAAGAACTTAAATAAATGAAATTACAACCCAAAATTATTACAACCTTAATAATACATGCCCAAAATAAATTAAAATAAATTAATTAATTTACAATCCCAAAGAAATATAAAAGAAATAAATCCAATCATATTGGTCCTTTATAGTTCATGATCATCCATCATGCATATCACTATTTAACAATTAAATGAAACATACATACTTAAATTAAATTGAATATCTCATATTCAACTTAAAAATCCATATTTGAATATGATTTAAATAAATTTAAAAATTCATTTTTGAATCACATTCAAACAACCTTAAAATTCAGATTTGAATCATATTTAAACAATTTTTAAAAAATCATATTTGAATCACATTCAAACAAATTTTAAAAATTCAGATTTGAATATTATTCAAACTTTAAAAATTCAAATTTGAATATGATTCAAACAATTTTTAAAATTCAGATTTGAATCACATTCAAACAATATTTAAAATTCAGATTTGAATCACATTCAAACAATTTTTAAAATACTGATTTGAATTAAAATTTAATTGTGTGATTAAAATTACTAATGAAACACTTTAATTAGTCATAGGATAGGCCTTAGATCATACAAGAATTGCATAATTAAAAAGCCAAACCTTGTGCCACCCATGAAGGCCAAAGATGGCGCACCAATGATGGTGTTCATCACCCAAGCCGCCACCTTTCTTGCAACCAGCAATGGATCTATCATCTTGTGATCATACCACACAATTAAATCATATAATCAACAATCTAATTGGAAAATATAGTGTCTCTGATACCAATTGAAGCAACAAAAGCATGAAAACACAAGTTTATACCATTGAATTCAAAACTTTTCACCTAGGGTCACATGTATTATGCAATATTTTTTTTTATCTATTTGATTTGAATAATAAACAACATGTTAAAACTCTTTTAATATGTTTTTGGATCTGTATTTGCCATTTAAGATTTTAGAATTAATCAGATTAATTTTAGAACCCTAGATTAAATCAAGAACAAATACACTAACCTCTTAATGCACTACAGTGTATTTGTACCTTTAGGATGCATCTTCAGGACACCAGATGTTGTCCCTCTAGCATGTCCACACCAAGTTCACCTATGGAAGCCCTTGAACAACTTCTAAAGCTTTTTCTATTAATTAAAAAATCAAGTTTTTCCTTTTAAGAGATTAAAGATGTAAACAGGATACTAGAAATAATTTCTAGTATTTTTAATTCAAGAGATTGTTTGCTAATCTCTTGAAATTGAGGAGAGATGAAGAAGAAGAGAGAATGGGAGCTTCAAGGGTCGCGGCACAAAGAGAAGGCAGCATCTTGTGCTATTTTTCTTTTCATAATAACACTTATATAGCTAGGTCACCAATTAAAACCCTTGCCACATGTCACTTTCTGATTGGATCTAGGTGTAATTGACCCAATCACATTGTGCCGATTGTCAAACCTATATTTAATCTTAATTTTAATCATCTTACATAATTAAAAGAAATTTGGCAAGCTTATGTGTAGTGCCATGTGTCACCATCTCATGTTGCCACATGTCACCCTGTGAAATAACCAAAATGCCCCTGTATTTTAATTTTGAGTTCTCAACCCAAAATAATTATTTCTCTTCTTCTAATCAATTTATATCAAATATAAATCAATTAATTAATCTTTATTAATTAATTTCTCATTAACTAAATTCATATTTAAACACTTTAAATATAAATTTAACTTATACTATGCATCCAATAATCTAGATTTGGTTCCAAGTCATGCTAGGGACTTTGCAATGTAATTGCAAACCAAACCTATTTAATTAATCAATGAAACTCTTTAATTAATTAATTAAATCATATTTAATTTGATAATTACTTGTGTATGTGTGTGACTTACTGGGCTCATCACTAATTGGCAATGAGATATGATATCAACTCTTAATATCATCAGAACTCTTTCTTACCATAAATGATTTCTCTAAACCATTTTATGCATCTCATAGACCATGGTTAACACCTAGCATAGCGTGCCATGGCCACCCAATTAGTAATAAGGTTTACCTTAAATAAACCTATAATCATATGTTACCATACACGAGAATCTCTCTGTTACAAAATCCCAACTCAAGCTGGAGTCATGGTTTATGTCAAACCCCATTTGCTATGAATATTATGTTCTCTTTTAATTTCAGTTCTTGATTAGAAAGATTTTCTCATCAGAAACTCTTTTCTAATTAAATCTATCTGTCCCGGCCAGCAACTTGAAAAGTCAAGAACAATTAAATGAACATAGGATTTTATCTCTATTTACTTAAAGGAATAGATTCCATCTTATCAACACCTACCTCCATATATAACTAGTAGGAGCCAACATATGCCCATATACCCATACACAGTATAAGTATGAAAGCAGTATCAAACTCAAACCACCTATATACAAGATAACTGTGCTATCTCAAGTCTAAAGATTATATGCACTGATATGATTTATGACAATACATTGACAAGAGTAAACTCCATGTGCTTGTCATAAGTGTCACTGCTTCGGCCTACTTATCATGTATAAGTGCCTATCATATTTGTCATATGGCATCAGACTCACCATTCCATCTTATTTATGTTTCATATAAATAACTTGGGAACAAACATGAATACAATCTTTCTGGATAAGTCATGTCCTTATTGTGAAGTATCCTCGATTGTGAACCTATTTATGATACTTTGTGCTAGAAATACTATCACTCATATTCTTAATAACTTAAGAATAGAATTTCTAACAAAATATCAACGGACCTTTTCTATTACACATAAATATATTATGTAAACGGAAAAGTGGAAATGCCTTTTATTAATAAAAACATGTACAAGATACATACTAAATGATATGCTCTAGGGCATACTACTAACAGAATGGGCTCTTCTTCAAGGCAAGGAGGAGAATCCTCACCTTCTCCTCCTTAGCCGACAGCCCAACCCCAAGAACAAGGGTAGCCTCTCTTCAACCACAACCCGCTCAACAAGCCCTACCGCAACCCCAGCTACGAGCCGCTCCACAACCTGAAATCTTCATTCCTTAGGGATTCCGTGATGATGCCCACAAGGCAATGTGCACCCGGCTTCACACCCAAAAAATTAGCTCCACAAAATACATGGATTTCGTGCAACTGGAGCAAATCGAGTTACAGGATGAGATCAATGGACTATTCGATAGCATCGGGTGGACAAGGTTTGCCCAACTCTAATTCCTCGCATATTAGGACACCATACTGAAATTTTTGGGCAGTTTCAAGGCCACCTTATGGCCTATAGATAGGGATGAAGCAACAGAAGTGTGAAAAACACAAGTTTTTGCCATTGAATTCAAAATTTTCACCTAGGGTCACATGTATCATGCAAGATTTATTTTTATCTATTTGATTTCAATGATAAACAACATATTAAAACTCTTTTAATATGTTTTTAGAACTATATTTTCTATTTAAGATTTTAAAATTAATCAGATTAATTTTAGAACCTTAGATTAAATCAAGAATAAACACACTAACCTCTTGATGCACTACAGTATATTTGCGCCTTTGAGATGCGTCTTCAGGAGAGCATATATTGTCCCTCTAGCTTGTCCACACCAAGAACACCTATGGCAGCCCTTGAACAGCTTTTAAAGCTTTTTCTATTATTTAGAAAATCAAGTTCTGCCTTTTAAGAGATTAAAGATGTAAACAGGACACTAGAAATGAATTCTAGTATTTTTAATTCAAGAGATTGATGGCTAATTTCTTTGAATTGATGAGAGATGAAGAGGAAGAGATGGAGAGCCGCAAAATGGTGTGACAAAGGAGGAGTGGTTGCTGGTTGTCTTATTTTTAATTCATAACAACACTTATATAGCAAGGTCAACACATTAAACCCTTGCCACATGTCACCCTCTGATTGGTTCTAGGTTTAATTGACCCAATCACATTGTGCCAAGTGTCAAACCTATATTTAATCTTAATTTTAATCATCTTACATGATTAAAAGACATTTGGCAAGCTTATGCGTAATGCCATGTGTCATCATCTCATGGTGCCACATGTCACCCTACAAAATGACCAAAATGCCCCTGTGTTTTAATTTTGAGTTCATAACCCAAAATAATTATTTCTTTTCTTGTAATCAATTTATATCAAATATAAATTAATTAATTAATCTCTATTAATTAATTTCTCATTAATTAAATTCATATTTAAACACTTTAAATATAAATGTAACTTATACTTTACATCCAATAATCTAGATTTAGTTTCAAGTCATGCTAGGGACTTTGCAATCTAATTGCATACCAAACTTATTTAATTAATCAATTAAACTCTTCAATTAATTAATTAAATCATATTTAATTAGGTGATAACTAGTGTATGTGTGTGACTTACTAGGCTCATCACTAATTGGCGATGAGATATGATATCAACTCTTAATATCATCAGAACTCTTTCTTACCATAAATGATTTTTCTGAATCATTTTATGCACCTCATAGACCATGGTTAACACTTAGCATAGCATGCCATGGCCACCTAATTCGTAATAAGGTTTACCTTAAATGAACCTATAATCATATGTTACCATGCACGGGAATCTCTCTGTTACAAAAGCCCAACTCAAGCTGGAGTCATGGTTTATGTCAAACACCATTTGCTATGAATATTATGTTTTCTTTTCATTCCAGTTCTTGATTAAAAAGATTTTCTCATCAGAAACTCTTTTCTGAATAAATCTATCTGTCCTGGCCAGGAACTTGAAACATCAAAAATAATTAAACGAACATAGGATATTATCTCTATTTACTTAGAGGAACAGATTCCATCTTGATCAACACCTACCTCCATATATAACTAGTAGGAGCCAACATATGCCCATATATCCATACACAGTACAAGTATGAAAGCAGCATCAAACTCAAACTACCTATATATAAGATAACTGTGCTATCTCAGGTCTAAAGATTATATGCACTGATATGATTTATGACAAAACATTGACAAGAGTAAACTCCATGTGCTTGTCATAAGTGTCACTGGTTCGGCCTACTTATCATTTATAAGTGCCTATCATGTTTGCTATATAGCATGAGACTCACCATTCTATCTTCTTTATATCTCATGTAAATAACTTGGCAACAAATATGAATACAATCTTTCTGGATAAGTCATGTCCTTATTATGAAGTATCCTCGATTGTGAACCTATTTATGATACTTTGTACTAGAAATATTGTCACTCATATTCTTAACAACTTAAGAATAGAATTTCTAACAAAATATCAATGGACTTTTTCTATTACACATAAATATATTATGTACACGAAAAAGTGAAAATGCCTTTTATTAATAAAAATATGTACAAGATATATACTAAATGATATGCTCTAGAGCATACTATTAACAATCTCCCACTAGCACTAGAGCCATTCATTACAATATCTTAGACCCATCTTCTCAAGATGACGGTCTAGTTGAGTATGTGACATAGGCTTAGTGAATGGATCTGCTGGATTTTCAGCTAATGCTATTTTCTGCATGGCTACATCGCCTTGCCCAACTATTTCTCTGATAATGTGGTAGTGCCTTTCTATGTGTTTGGATTTTTTGTGAGACCTTGGTTCCTTAGCCTGTATGACTGCTCCATTATTGTCACAGTGTAGTGGAATTGTTGATTCAATGGAAGGAACTACTATAAGTTCTATTACGAACTTCTTTATCCAAACAGCTTCCTTTGTAACATCTAATGCAGCAATATACTCAGCCTCGGTAGTGGAATCTGCAGTCATGCTCTGTTTAGAACTCTTCCAACTGTCTGCACCTCCATTAAAAATGAACACATATCCAGAGGTAGACTTTCTATCATCGATATCTGATTGGACATTAGAATTAGTATAACCATCCCATTGCAAGTCTCCACCTCCATAGATCAAGAATGAATCCTTAATTATTCTCAAGTACTTAAGGATATTCTTGAATGCTATCCAGTGTTCCAAACCTGGATTGGATTGATACCTGCTAGTCAAACTAACAGCTTATGCGATATTCGACCTAGTACACAATATTTCATACATTAAACTTCCAATAGCCGAAGCATATGGAATCCTGGCCATTTTATCTCTTTCTTCATGTGTCTTTGGAGACATCTCTTTAGAAAGATAGATACCATGTCTCACTGGTAACAATCCTCTCTTGGAATCAATCATGTTAAACCTCTTTAACACCTTTTCCAAGTATAGACTTTTGGATAAACCAACTATTCTTTTCGCTCTATCTCTATTGATGCGAATCCCAAGAATATAGGTTGCCTCCCTTAAGTCTTTCATGGAGAATGTGTTTGACAACCATACCTTTACAGTTGTCAACATACCTGTGTTATTACCCATCAATAGTATGTCATCCACATATAAGACAAGGAAGGTGATAGCACTGTCACTAACCTTCTTATATACACATGGCTCATCCTCATTTTTGATAAAACCAAAGGATTTAATGGCTTCATCAAAACGGATGTTCCAACTCCTTAAAGCTTGCTTCAACCCATAAATGGATCGCTTTAGCTTGCATACCTTGGAACCATCTTGGGATTCAAAACCCCTAGGTTGTTCCATGAAAATGTTTTCTTCAATGTATCCATTGAGAAAAGCTATTTTGACATCCATCTGCCAAATCTCATAATCATAGTATGCAGCTATTGCTAATAGAATCCTAATTGATTTAAGCATGGCAACAGGCGAGAAAGTCTCCTCATAGTCGATTCCTTGCCTTTGGCGAAACCCTTTCGCTACTAGCCTTGCCTTATAAGTCTCTACATTTCCATCAGAACCAATTTTCTTCTTGAAAACCCATTTGTTCCCTATAGGTACAATACCTTTAGGTGGGTCAAGAAGATCCCAAACTTGATTCTTATACATGGAATCAATTTCATATTTCATAACATCAATCCATTTTGAAGAATCTTTATCTGATATAGCTTCTTCATAGGTAAGTGGATCATCTCCATGATCTACTTCTTCATGAATAGACAACTCTTGTTCTTCTTCATGAAGGAAACCATATCTCATTGGTGGATGAGATACCCTGGTTGTTCTACGAGGAACAGCTGTAGATGTTTCATCAACGGGTATAAGTTGACTAGATGGATCTATATCCATCTGATCTGTTGATTGGTCAGAATTCTCTAATTCCAACTCTATTAACCTTCCTTTGCCTCCTTCTTGGACAAACTGTTGCTCAAGAAATGTGGCATCTCTACTCACCACAACCTTTTGTGACGTAGGCAAATAAAAATAATATCTAAAACTATCTTTTGGGTATCCAACAAATTGACCCTTTTCTGATCTGGTTTCCAATTTATCAGTGTTCAGCTTTTTGATATAAGCTGGACAACCCCAAATCTTAACATACTTAAGACTTGGTTTTCTTCCATGCCATATCTTATCAGGTGTGGAAGAAACTGATTTTGATGGAATCCTATTCAGAATATACAAAGCTGATTCTAATGTAAATCCCCAAAAGGAGATTGGCATATCAGTATAGCTCATCATACTACGTACCATATCCAATGGGGTACGATTTCTCCTTTTAAATACACTATTCAACTGTGGTATTCCTGGAGGAGTCAGTTGGAAACAATGCCATGCTCTCTCAAGTATTCATCAAATTCAGTACTCAAATATTCTCCTCTACGATCTGATCAAAGAGCTTTAATACTATTTCCTGTTTAATTTTCTCCTTCAGATTTAAATTCTTTGAACTTTTCAAAGGATTCATGTTTGTATTTCATCAAATACAAATACCCAAACCTTGATTTATCTTCAGTAAAGGTAATAAAGTAATGAAAATCGCCTTTAACCATTTGCTTAAATGGATCACATACATTACTATGTAATAGCTCCAAAATATTTTCACCCCTTAGCCCTTGTCCAACAAATGGAGATCTAGTCATTTTGCCCTGAAGGCAAGATTCACAAGTTGGAGTAGGCTCAGAGCCCAATGAGGATAAAATCCCATTTTTATCCAATTTTGCAATCCTATCTTCTGCAACATGACCTAATCTTAAGTGCCAAATATATTTTAAATTTTGAGTTGATTTTCATAATGGCATTGCATTTTTTTAGATTGCTATACTCTGGGCAGTTCCTTTTCCAGTGCCCATCCTTTTGGTAGTGGAAACACTTTCCTTTGCCTCCATCAGCTTTAGTCTTCCCTTTCTGTTTAGCTATTTTCTTGGAAGGACCAGGAATTTGAGGTTTCTTTTTCTTATTGCCCTTCTTCTTATTGGACTTTCCAGTAGAAGAAGATGCAATCAAAGCAAACTCTTTTCCTTTATTGCCCGGCATATTCTTTTGGGCAACAACTAGCATGTTGAGTAAACTACCTAAGGTGCATTCCTGTTTAGTCATATGAAAATTTGTCACAAAATTCCCAAAAGACTCAGCAAGGGACTGAAGGATCAAATCCATCTGTAGTTGGAAATCCATGTTGAAGTCTGTTCCAACTGCTCAATTAGCCGAATCATCTTGTGGACATGATCCCCAACATTCTGTCCCTCAAACATCCTCATGCGAAACAGCTGCCTAGATATCTCATACCTAGCATTCCTACTGTGCTTACCATACAACTCTTGCAGGTGAAGGAGGATCTCACTTGCACTCTGCATGTTCTCATGCTGCTTCTGTAACTCATTACTCATGAAAGCAAGCATGTAACACTTAGCTCTCATATCATGCTCCTTCCACTTGTCCAAATTTTCATGTTCCTCTTGAGTGGCCTCTGGAGGTAAGGGACCAGGAACATTTGAATCTAGAACATATCCTATATGTTCAAGGTTCAGGACAAGTTTCAAATTTCTTAGCTAATTAGAGAGATTAGGTCCTGTCAACCTATTTCGATCAAGTATGCTTGCAAGGATATTGGATGGTGGTGGTTGTTCTGTGCTCATTATTATTAGAAAATTAACTGCAGAAAATAACCAGATTAATTAGTAAATGTATCAAGTAATTAACCAAAATGATTATGGTCTTTTAATCAAATTGGTCCTCCCACTAACTTAGCGAATCCTATACTTCCAAAGTAGAAAACGGAAATCCTAGTTTGAGGGATTTCTAGTGGGTGATTGAATTCTTATAATTCTATTGATCATCCTCAGGTACATTCGTTATTAGAATTACAATAAACTATAAGTGAGCAACTCCTTGCCCATCACATCTCATGTGAGGTTCAATCCTTTACCTAGCCCCTAATGCTCAAAATCACAGGTACATCCATTATTGACTTATCTTGCATTAGTTAAGTTGATCCCATTGAGCCAGTAATTATGCAAATAATTTTAATGTCCTCAAGTACATCCAATATTGGCCACCAAACCATTTACATATTTACAACATCTCATGCTTAACAATTATTCTTAAGAAAATCTCTTAAATTAATTGCATCTTATGCAACTATTTAAAATTTCTTAAAATAATTGCCCCAATGGAGGGCCCATGTTATAATTACTTTAATTATAGCATTTCCAACTTAATCATTTGTTTGGAAGATTTTATAGTCTTCCTAATTACTATTAAGGTCTCACTTTGCACATTATCCATTTAGCATGCATATATCATATAATTGCATACATTCCCATACATCTCATGCATTCATGGATAAGCAGTAAATATGGTATGATCATGGACTTTCTAAGGGATTCAATTCTGAGCCACCAAGAATTGAATCAGGGCATTCCTAGGTTCATTTCATTCATTCATTTTACAAGAGTTGCTGAAAGAGTACATAATTAACACTTGATCTTAAATTCCTCCCACTGGTCCCACCAATGCTCTTGACCTCCTTGAACTTCTTACAATGCAATATTACATGGTAATCCTTGGCATACCAAGGTGAATTTACAAGAACTTAAATAAATGAAATTACTGTAACACCCTCCCGGTAGCAACTCCGTACATTCTACTGTTTCGGTGACCGGTGTTGGTCCGGACAGCTAGAACATCCGGAAAAATATTTAAACTAAAGTGAGGGACCATAATTAACTCAAATATTAATAAGAAAAATTTAGAAAAAATTTTGGAAATAAAATACAGCCAAGTCAAATGAGCCGATGCCCAAGCGATGGGTAACCTGAGGTAAGTTGCGGTTCTCGCAACTAGGAGCCCTAGACCAGTGGAAAAATTCGTAAAATAATTTTTGGGACTCCAGAGAAGGGTCATTGAGGTTCCTATGGCATTAGAATGCCAAGAAAATATTTAGAAAAATTTTTCAATCGGCACAGACAATTTTGACCCGTTAAGCCAAACGGAGGGCATTTTGGTCATTTCGCCTTCAGAGGTGATTTTTGGCCGACTTGTCCAGTTAAGTAAATAATTATTATGATCTAAAATATGAATAAATATTGGTAAAAATTTAATTAGAAATGAGTTAAATAAAGAAGAAAGAAAAATCAAATAAAAAGGCATTTATGACATAAGCTTGATGTAATTAAAACCCCTTAGCCAATCAAAACTTAACAAATGCATTTATAAGACATTAAATAAGAGAAAAGAAGTCAAAATATGAAAAAGCAATCTGCTCACCTTCATCTTCTTCACCGAATTTCCATGGCCATTTTCTTCATCAAATTTTCAAGCTTTAAGCTTGCATTTTCTCTTTATCTATCCACCAAAATCCCTAAGCCCCTTTACTAAAATTTATCCCCACATCAAGAGGAATATTTTGATTATCAAAAAGTGAGGAAATTCCAAAGTTTCTACAAGTGCAAGAAGTGGTTAAAGTGAGGTTAGTGCTTACTTTTACAAATATTTCTTTATTTCTATGTTAAGGGACTTGAAATAAGTAAGGAATTGTAACTAAAATGAATAACAATTATGTGTATGAATGCCATGAATTTCGGCAGCCCTATTGAAGGAATAGAAATGAGTGTTTTGTTGGACTTAGAGTGGATTAGAAATGATGTTTAAGGTACATATACACAAGTATAATGAATTGGTATGCTAACTAAGGTAATTGGTGTAACCCTTGAATTTGAGCTAGGGTTTTAAGAATGAAAGTTTGACTTGGCTTATGAAATTGTTAAAGAACACTCTAATGGTCAATTAGTGACCATTTGAGGTAAGTTGACTATAATTAGGAGTGAATTATTGCATGGAAAAGTGGAATGGGCAGGCTGCCCCATGAGTGCAGCAGGGTGATTGAAATTTCAGTCCACTTGGACTGCCATATCTTGGGCTGTGTTGGTCCAATTGGTGTTTGGCCAATTGGACATGAAACTAGGCTTGTAATGGCACATTTTTGCTGAAGAAACCATGCCCAAAAGACCAAAGAAAGAGGACCAAAAGTTGGCCCCATTCCGGATACCCTGCAACCAGCACCTGCAGAAATGACCAAATGAATAGTAACTGTTCATTTGGCCATAACTCACTGTAGAAATGGTCAATTGACCTGAACTTTTTATAGAAACAAGTTAAGACATAGACAAACAACTTTCATGAAGAAACCTACCCCAAATTATGGCCAGAACCTAACCCAAATGGCAGTCACAGTCACTGTTTATGTTACTATAGATTTGGTAATTCTGCAGTTTTGGCAATCCGGCCAGCTATGGTTTTTAGACCATATCTGGAGCTACAAAACTCCAAATGGAGTGATTCAAAAAAGGAAATTCAACTAGACAAAATAAGGAACAACTTTCATGTTTACCATTTCCTCAAATTCCCACTACAATAGGGCTTAAATGGAACAGTAAAGTTAGGCTTCAAAAACTGAAAATTCTACCCTTTTGGTTTTAAGCATAGAAATGGTAATGGCAATCAATTCCAACAAGTTTTAAATACAAAATGTGGTATGTTTGGGGTGTTAAAACCAATACACCTATTTTCTATCCAAAAGTCAACATTTTTGTTGACCAATGGGGTGAATAATGACACCAAAACTTGAAATTCAAAATTTGAAATTAGAAATGCATCTAGGGGACTTTAAATTGCAATTGGCAATTAATACTAGCAAATGTAAAACTCAAAATGTGGGATCTTGGTGTAATTAGAATTAACATATCCCTTAAGTATGAAAAAGTCAACATTTTGGTTGACTAGTAAGGTGAATAGTAATCAAAATGAGTAACAAACTAAGATGAAGACCTAGAACCAATTCTAAGCTTAAATGCTTAAAATTGTATGACAAATGTGGACTATGCATCTTAGTCAAAACTGTTAAAAGGAAATTAAGAGCATAAATTTGAAATCCATGAAATTTTCATGGATTACTTGAAACATGATAAATAAGTCACCTAATTGATGTGAATAGATAGTTAGGGCTTATATGCCCATCACAAGTGGAATTGATAAAATATTAGTAACTCAACTTGAAATATAAAATTTGTAATTACATAAGTAGATTCTTAAATGTATAAATGAGAAAGGAAAATGTTTTGAATACAATGGTACAGGTGAACCGAACCATTGTTTAGAATTGTGATCAATATGAATAACATAATGAATGAATAAATGAACTATATTAATGTATGAATGAGACATTAGTTCTCATTATTATAAAAAGGAGAAGTATTTTGAGTACAATGGTATAAAAGGATAATTGATGTGAATTGTGATCATATAAATGATCAAATGAATGTATGAATTATAATTGAAATTTCTCATGAAATAATGAATTCATAAAACACAATATATTAATATTTAATGATATTATGTGCCCTTGTATTGCCAAGACACG
Organism: Hevea brasiliensis; assembly: GCF_030052815.1. NCBI lineage: Eukaryota > Viridiplantae > Streptophyta > Magnoliopsida > Malpighiales > Euphorbiaceae > Hevea > Hevea brasiliensis. Next base: position 42,282,549 of record NC_079493.1, on the reverse strand, counting down.
TGTGTCAGATTGGATAGATTGGCATGCCAATAGGGTATTGTTTTAGCAGTACTGCGAAAGGCTTTATGCCTGTATTCATGGCTTTATGCCCGTATTCATGACTTTATGCCAACATTCATGGCTTTTATGCCCGATTATGTGTTATCATGGCTTTTTAGCCATACTGACTGCATACGTGGTTGACGTTCTGCGTCCCATGGTATGACGGCCCGAGGCACCGCGGTGTCCAGTGCCAACGACCCGTTATCCAGTTTAGTCAGCCTGTCGTAGTTTACTTGGGCAGTGTAATTTATTGAGATAAGTTAAGAATATTAGCAATTAAAAATATTAGAAATTAAATAAAATAAATGAGTAAGATGACCTAAAATAAATTAGGATAGTTATTTATTAGAAAGAATCGAAATGAACTGGACAGATATCAAAATTTACTTATTATGAAATAATCTGAGACAACCTAGCAAGTATAGAGAAAATGCTAAAAGATTAGCAAAGAAAATTATAACATAAATAAATATTGCAAATGTGCTTATATAACAATATAAGCATAAATTTATTATTTTCAAATCATTTTTCTTTGTACATTATTACTGTACATTGGCAAATAAACACTTTCAAAGAAGACTACATTAGGATATAACACATTAAATTTTAGAAACCGCATGTGAAGTATAAATAAATCTTGATTATTTGAATTATGTTTTATGTCTATCTTTATTGGTATATTATTTCCTTGTTATATTATTGTACCACTAAGCAGCAATGCTTAGCGCGATGGAATTGTTTCCTTCGTGCAGGTACTGAAGCTAGAATCCAATGGACGTTTGACTGGGAATTTTGGGAGTTTTGATCTGCGGAAGTATCTGAAGTATTCAAGGTTGTCACCTCCTCAGCAATGCATGTAGATAGGGCCCATATAGATCCTATTTTGTATTTTGTATAAAATGCTAGATATTGTATTATTTTGTAAATTATGTAAATTAAGGAAATTTGAAAATTTTGCTTATGTAATTTGAGAATGTTTACATATGAATTGAGTATGCATGGAAATGATTATGAAATTGAAATGTATGAATGAGATTTGAAATATGAGAAAATTATGAGAATGATTGATGAGATAATTATGATTAGCATGGATAAGACTTTATTCTGAAAATATTGTTGAAACTTTCAAACAGGTAAATAGTAAAACACGTCAACTGGTAATAAAATAGGGGAAACTCCGCTGGTTTCTCCGTCAAAAAAATAATTAATATTAAAATATAATGAGATCAAATTATGAAAGGAATAAAGTAAGATAAGATAGGGTGCTCCGGCACCGAATGTAGCACACTTTGCTTGGCTACACTATAGTCGGGTGAGAGGTGTTACAATTACAACCCAAAAATTATTACAAACTTAATAATACATGCCCAAAATAAATTAAAATAAATTAATTAATTTACAATCCCAAAGAAACATAAAAGAAATAAATCCAATCACATTGAATATCTCATATTCAACTTAAAAATCCAGATTTGAATATGATTCAAATAAATTTAAAAATTCAAATTTGAATCTCATTCAAACAAATTTAAAAATTCAGATTTGAATCACATTCAAACAACCTTAAAAATTCAGATTTGAATCACATTCAAACAATTTTTAAAAAATCAGATTTGAATCACATTCAAACAATTTTTTAAAAATTCAGATCTGAATATTATTCAAACAACTTTAAAAAATCAGATTTATATATGATTCAAACAACTTTAAAATTCATATTTGAATCACATTCAAACAACTTTTAAAATTCATATTTGAATCACATTCAAACAATTTTTAAAATTCTGATTTGAATCAAAATTTAATTGTGTGATTAAAATTCTAATTAAAAAATTTAATTAGACATAGGATGAGCTTTTAGATCATAGAACAATTGCAAATTAAAAAGCTAAACCTTTGCACCACTCATGAAGCCAAACCATGCGCACCATTGATGGTTATCTCTTGCATGCCGCCACATATCCATTGCAACCAGCAATGGATAAATCATCTTATGATCAAACACAAAATTAAATCATATAATCAACAATCTAAATGGCAAATATAGTGGCTCTGATACCAATTGAAGCAACGGAAGCATGAAAAATACAAGTTTATGCCATTGAATTCAAAATTTTCACCTAGGGTCACATGCATCATGCAAGATTTATTTTTATCTATTTGATTTCAATGATAAACAACATATTAAAACTCTTTTAATATGTTTTTAGATCTGTATTTTCTATTTAAGATTTTAAAATTAATCAGATTAATTTTAGAACCCTAGATTAAATCAAGAACAAACACACTAACCTCTTGATGCACTACAGTGTATTTACGCCTTTGAGATGCGTCTTCAGGACAGCAGATATTGTCCCTCTAGCATGTCCACACTAAGAACACCAATGGCAGCCCTTGAACAGCTTCTAATGCTTTTTCTATTATTTAGAAAATTAAGTTCTTCCTTTTAAGAGATTAAAGATGTAAACAGGACACTAGAAAACGATTTCGAGTATTTTTAATTCAAGAGATTGATGGCTAATCTCTTTGAATTGATGAGAGATGAAGAAGAAGAGATGGAAAGCCTCAAAATGGCAAGACAAAGGAGGAGTGGCTCTGGTTGTCTTATTTTTAATTCATAACAACACTTATATAGCTAGGTCAACACATTAAACCCTTGCCACATGGCACCCTCTGATTGGTTCTAGGTTTAATTGACCTAATCACATTGTGTCAAGTGTCAAACCTATATTTAATCTTAATTTTAATCATCTTACATGATTAAAAGACATTTGGCAAGCTTATGTGTGAAGGAACGGAAGCGTGAAAAACACAAGATTATACCATTGAATTCAAAAATTTTCACCTAGGGTCACATGCATCATGCAAGATTTATTTTTATCTATTTGATTTCAATGATAAACAACATATTAAAACTCTTTTAATATGTTTTTGGATCTGTATTTGCCATTTAAGATTTTAAAATTAATCAGACTAATTTTAGAACCCTAGATTAAATCAAGAACTATTACACTAACCTCTTGATGCACTGCAGCGTGTCTGCGCCTTTGAGATTCGTCTTCAGGACACCAGATATTGTCCCTCTAGCTTGTCCACACCAAGAACACCTATGGCAGCCCTTGAATAGCTTCTAAAGCTTTTTCTATTAATTAGAAAATCAAGTTCTGCCTTTTAAGAGATTAAAGATGTAAACAGGACACTAGAAACAATTTCTAGTGTTCTTAATTCAAGAGATTGATGGCTAATCTCTTTGAATTGATAAGAGATGAAGAAGAATAGAGGGAGGGCTACAAAATGGCGTGACAAAGGAGTGTGGCTGCTGGTTGTGTTTTATTTTTCTCATAACAACACTTATATAGCTAGGTTAACACAATAAACCCTTGCCACATGTCACCCTTTGATTAGCTCTAGGTTTAAGTGACCCAATCACATTGTGCCAAGTGTCAAACCTATATTTAATCTTGATTTTAATCATCTTACATGATTAAAAAACATTTGGCAAGCTTATGTGTAATCCCATGTGTCACCATCTCATGGTGCCACGTGTCACACTGTGAAATGACCAAAATGCCCATGTGTCTTAATTTTGAGTTCTCAACCCAAAATAATTATTTTCTTCTTCTAATTAATTTATATCAAATATAAATTAATTAATTAATCTCTATTAATTAATTTCTCATTAATTAAATTCATATTTAAACACTTTAAATATAAATTTAATTTATACTACACATCCAATAATCTAGATTTGGTTTCAAGTCATGCTAGGGACTTTGCAATTTAATTGCAAACCAAACCTATTTAATTAATCAATTAAACTCTTTAATTAATTAATTAAATCATATTTAAATAGGTGATAACTTGTGTATTTGTGTGACTTACTAGGCTCATCACTAATTGGCAACAAGACATGATATCAACTCTTAATATCATCAGAACTCTTAATATCATCAGAACTCTTTCTTACCATAAATAATTTCTCTAAATCATTTTATGAACCTCATAGACCATGGTTAACACCTAGCATAGCATGCCATGGCCACCCAATTAGTAATAAGGTTTACCTTAGATGAACCTATAATCATATGTTACCATGCACTAGAATCTCTCTGTTACAAAATCCCAACTCAAGCTAGAGTCATGGTTTATGTCAAACTGCATTTGCTATGAATATTATGTTCTCTTTTGATTCCAGTTCTTGATTAAAAAGATTTTCTCATCAGAAACTCTTTTCTGAATAAATCTATCTGTCCTGGCCAGGAACTTGAAACATCAAGAACAATTAAATGAACATAGGATTTTATCTCTATTTACTTAGAGGAACAGATTCCATCTTGATCAACACCTACCTCCATATATAACTAGTAGGAGCCAACACATGCCCATATTCCCATACACAGTACAAGTATGAAAGTAGTATCAAACTCAAACTACCTATATACAAGATAACTGTGCTATCTCAGGTCTAAAGATTATATGCACTGATATGATTTATGACAATACATTGACAAGAGTAAACTCCATGTGCTTGTCATAAGTGTCACTGGTTCGGCCTACTTATCATGCATAAGTGCCTATCATGTTTGTTATATGGCATGAGACTCACCATTCCATCTTATTTATATCTCATATAAATAACTTGGGAACAAACATAAATACAATCTTTCTGGATAAGTCATGTCCTTGTTATGAAGTATCCTTGATTGTGAACCTATTTATGATACTTTGTGCTAGAAATATTGTCACTCATATTCTTAACAACTTAAGAATAATATTTCTAACAAAATATCAATGGACCTTTTCTATTACACATAAATATATTATATAAATGGAAAAGTGGAAATGCCTTTTATTAATAAAATATGTACAAGATATATACTAAATGATATGCTCTAGGGCATACTACTAACAATCTCCCACTAGCACTAGAGCCATTCATTACAATACCTTAGACCCATCTTCTCAAGATGTCAGTCTAATTGAGCTTGTGACAAAGGCTTAGTGAATGGATCAGCTGAATTTTTCAGCTGATGTTATTTTTCTGCATGACTATATCGCCTTGCCCAACTATATCTCTGATAATGTGATAGTGCCTTTCTATGTGTTTGGATTTTGGGTGAGACCTTAGTTCCTTAGCCTGCATGACTGCTCCATTGTTGTCACAGTGTAATGGAACTGCTGACTCAATGGAAGGAACTACTATAAGTTCTGTCATGAACTTTTTTATCCAAACAGCTTCATTTGCAGCATCTGATGCAGCAATATACTCAGCCTCTGTAGTGGAATCTGCAGTCGTGCTCTGTTTGGAACTCTTCCAACTTACTGCACCTCCATTACAAATGAACACATATCCAGAGGTAGACTTTCTATCATCGATATCTGATTGGAAATCAGAATCAGTATAACCATCCAATTGCAAGTCTTTCACCTCCATAAATCAAGAATAAATCCTTAGTTCTTCTCAAGTACTTAAGGATATTCTTGTGACTATCGATGTTCCAAACCTGGATTGGATTGATACCTGCTAGTCAAACTAACAGCATATGCGATATCCGGCCTAGTACACAACATTGCATACATTAAACTTCCAATAGCCGAAGCATATGGAATCCTGGCCATCTTATCTCTTTCTTCAGGTGTCTTTGGAGACATCTCTTTAGAAAGATGGATACCATGTCTCACTGGTAACAATCCTCTCTTGGAATCAAGCATGTTAAACCTCTTTAACACCTTTTCCAAGTATAGACTTTGGGATAAACCAATTATTCTTTTCGCTCTATCTCTATAGATGCGAATCCCAAGAATATAGGTTGCCTCCCTTAAGTCTTTCATGGAGAATGTATTTGACAACCATACCTTTATAGTCGTCAACATACCTGTGTCATTACCCATCAACAGTATGTCATCCACATATAAGATAAGGAAAGTGATAGCACTGTCACTAACCTTCTTATATACACATGGCTCATCCTCATTTTTTATAAAACCAAAGGATTTAATGGCTTCATCAAAACGGATGTTCCAACTCCTCGAAGCTTGTTTCAACCCATAAATGGATCGCTTTAGCTTGCATACCTTGGAACCATCTTGGGATTCAAATCCCTTAGGTTGTTCCATGAAAATGTTTTCTTCAATGTATCCATGAAAATGTTTTCTTCAATGTATTCAATGTTCATAAAATGATATCAACTCTTAATATCATCAGAACTCTTTCTTACCATAAATGATTTCTCTAAATCATTTTATGAACCTCATAGACCATGGTTAACACCTAGCATAGTATGCCATGGCCACCCAAATAGTAATAAGGTTTACCTTAAATGAACCTATAATCATATGTTACCATGCACTAGAATCTCTCTGTTACAAAATCCCAACTCAAGCTAGAGTCATGGTTTATGTCAAACTCCATTTGCAATGAATATTATGTTCTCTTTTAATTCCAGTTCTTGATTAAAAAGATTTCCTCATCAGAAACTCTTTTCTGAATAAATCTATCTGTCCTAGCCAGAAACTTGAAACATCAAGAACAATTAAACGAACATAGGATTTTATCTCTATTTGCTTAGAGGAACAGATTCTATCTTGATCAACACCTACCTCCATATATAACTAGTAGGAGCCAACACATGCCCATATACCCATACACAGTACAAGTATGAAAGCAGTATCAAACTCAAACTACCTATATATAAGATAACTGTGCTATCTCAGGTCTAAAGATTATATGCACTGATATGATTTATGAAAAGACATTGACAAGAGTAAACTCCACGTGCTTGTCATAAGTGTCATTGGTTCGACCTACTTATCATTTATAAGTGCCTATCATGTTTGTTATATGGCATGAGACTCACCATTCCATATTATTTATATCTCATATAAATAACTTGGTAACAAATATGAAAACAATTTTTCTGGATAAGTCATGTCCTTATTATGAAGTATCCTCGATTGTGAACGTATTTATGATACTTTGTACTAGAAATACTATCACTCATATTCTTAACAACTTAAGAATAGAATTTCTAACAAAATATCAATGGACCTTTTCTATTACACATAAATATATTATGTAAACGGAAAAGTGGAAATGCCTTTTATTAATAAAAATATGTACAAGATACATACTAAATGATATGCTCTAGGGCATACTACTAACAAGGGAAGATAGAGGCAGAATTGAATTTCGCCTCCTTGGTGTCGATCGGGTGATGAATATAGATGAGTTCGACAGCACCGGCCATTAGGAGATCCCTAGGAATCGCATGCTCTATAACAGCATCAACTTTTGGAGTTCATTGCCCCAAACACGGAGCCATATAGCTTTAGTAAGTCCAAATCGAGTAGTCGCCCACACCATAATGGGCCGTGGTGATAGCCTTGGCATGGTAAATGCCAGCAAGCTCTGTTTCTTATGGTGCATGGTCACTGGACAGCGCTGCAGCACCAGCTTCTTTTTGTGCAACCACATCCGCCGCCTCTATCATCAGCCTACCGGGCACATCGTGCTTGGTAGCCTCATTACAACCTTTGCCCTCCACTTCAAATTTGTCCCAGTACATCACAGGCTACGTTCTGTCAGCAATACATCAAGAATAGATCAAACCATCATCATATCCATGGGGATATGCAAGAAGGTGGGCAACACCTGCTACCTACTTGATGCCGAAGGGAATGCCATCCCTCAGAGAGACGAAGCACAAGAAGGGCCTGGAGAGACTTCGCAGCCACAGGAGAAAACCCAAGAGCCACTATTTCATGAGTCCCCCACTCGAGTGCCTCCATACACACCACCACCCACAGACCCAGTCCTCACATACCTACAGAGTATGGAGATTACCATCAACAACAGGATGCGAGCAATCGAGGACAACCTCCAGGAAGCCCACAACAAGTTGGACATGCTAATAGAGAGGCTGATGAAGAGTAGCCAACATCTCCATCATCACCATCAGAGACCTTTTAGAGCTAGGACTATAGGATAGGTTCTTTATTATAAATTCTTCCATACCTTAGTCCTAAACTATAATCATAGGCCTAAACTGCAATCATAGGTCTCTTTTAATTGCTTTTTGTCCAAACTTTTCCATGCTTAATAAATAATATGCTTTCTCATAATTTTTATACATTTTCTATAATTTTTTATATTATGTTGACATTAAGGACAATGTCCAATTTGGGTTTAGGAGGGGGGGGGGGTTCTATAAGTGCATTTCATGTCTTGCATATCATTACATTGTCTAAATTTATCTATATTAATATTGTGTATAAAAATTCCAGAAAAATATAGAAAATTTTTGAAAATTTTGAACTTTGAATTGTGAAACTTAGAACTATAACCAATTTCTAGTAAGCTAATAATTGAACTCCACAGGATAGAGGAATGAATGTATCTAGTGTTAGTAGCATGCCCTAGAGCATATCATTTAGTATGTATCTTGTACATCTTTTATGAAGAAAAGGCATTTTCACTTTTCTATTTACATAATATATTTATGTGTAATAGAAAAGGTCCATTGATATTTTGTTAGAAATTCTATTCTTAAGTTGTTAAGAATATGAGTGATAGTTTTTCTAGCACAAAGTATCATAAATAGGTTCACAATCGAGGATACTTCACAATAAGGACATGACTTATCCAGTAAGATTGTATTCATGTTTGTTCCCAAGTTATTTATATGAGATATAAATAAGATGTAATGGTGAGTCTCATGCCATATAACAAACATGATAAGCACTTATACATGATAAGTAGGCCGAACCAGTGACACTTATGACAAGCACATGGAGTTTACTCCTGTCAATGTATTGTCATAAATCATATCAGTGCATATAATCTTTAGACCTGAGATAGCACAGTTATCTTGTATATAGGTGGTTTGAGTTTGATACTGCTTTCATACTTGTACTGTGTATGGGTAAATGGGCATGTGTTGGCTCCTACTAGTTATATATGGAGGTAAGTGCTGATCAAGATGGAATCTGTTCATTTAATTGTTCTTGATGTTTCAAGTTCCTAGCCAGAACATATAGATTTAATCAAAAAATAGTTTCTGATGAGAAAATCCTTTTAATCAAGAATTGGAATTAAAAGAGAACATAATATTCATAGCAAATGGGGTTTGACATAAACCATGACTCCAACTCGAATTGGGATTTTGTAACAGAGAGATTCTAGTGCATGGTAACATATGATTATAGGTTCATTTAAGGTAAACTTTATTACTGATTGGGTGGCCATGGCATGCTATGCTAGGTGTTAACCATGGTTTGTGAGGTGCATAAAATGATTTAGAGAAATCATTTATGGTAAGAAAGAGTTATGATGATATTAAGAGTTGATATCATGTCTTATTGCCAATTAGTGATAAGCCTAGTAAGTCACACACATACACAAGTAATCACCAAATTAAATATGATTTAATTAATTAATTAAAGAGTTTAATTGATTAATTAAATAGGTTTGGTTTGCAATTAGATTGCAAAGTCCCTAGCATGGCTTGAAACCAAATCTAGGTTATTGGATGTATAATATAAGTTAAATTTATATTTAAAGTGTTTAAATATGAATTTAATTAATGAGAAATTAATTAATAGAGATTAATTAATTAATTTATATTTGATATAAATTGATTAGAAGAAGAGAAATAATTATTTGGGTTGAGAACTCAAAATTAAGACACGGGTATTTTTGTTCATTTCGCAGGGTGACATGTGGGGACCATGAGATGGTGATACATGGCACTACACATAAGCTAGCCAAATGTTTTTTAATCATGTAAGATGATTAAAATTAACATTAAATATAGGTTTGACACTTGGCACAATGTGATTGGTTCAATTAAAGCTATAACCAATCAGAAGGTAACATGTGACAAGGTTTTAAGTGGTGACCTAGCTATATAAGTGTAAGGATGTGAGAACAAATTACACAAGCTGCTCATTCTCAAAAAGGTGCCGCCACCCTTGGCTCCTCTCCCTTCTCTTCTTCTTCATCTCTCATCATTTCAAAGAGATTAGTAAACAATCTCTTGAATTAAAAAAGCTAGAAATTATTTCTAGTGTCCTGTTTATATTTGTAATCTCTCAAAATGTAAAACTTGATTTTCTAATTCATAGAAAAAGCTTTAGAAGCTGTTCAAGGGCTGCCATAGGTAATCTTGGTGTGGACAAGCTAGAGGGACAATATCTGGTGTCCTAAAGACGCATCCCAAAGGTGACAAACACACTACAGTGCATCAAGAGGTTAGTGCACTTGTTCTTGATCTAATCTAGGGTTCTTAAAAATTAATCTGATTAATTCTAAAATCTTAAATGGCAAATGTAGATCCAAAAACATATGAAAAGAGTTTTAATATGTTGTTTATCATTGAAATCAAATAGATAAAAATAAATCTTGCATGATGCATGTGACCCTAGGTGAAAAATTTTTGAATTCAATGATATAAACTTGTGTTTTTCATGCTTCCGCTCCTTCAATTGGTATTAAAGCCACTATATTTGCCGTTTACATTGTTGATTATATGATTTAATTGTGTGGTATGATCATGAGATGATAGATCCATTGCTGGTTGCAAAGAAAGGTGGCGGCTTGGTGATGAACACCATTGTGTGCGCAAGGTTTGTTCATCCCTTATGGTCGGCATGGTTTTGGGTAATATTTATGAAATTGTTGTATGATCTAATGCTCATAATTATGTCCATTTTATGTCTAATTAAATTGTTTAATTAGAGTTTTAATCACACAATTAAATTTTGATTCAAATCTAAATTTTAAAAATTGTTTGATTGTGATTCAAATCTAAATTTTTAAAGTTGTTTGAATGTGATTCAAATCTGAATTTTAAATGTGATTCAAATCTGAATTTTTAAAGTTGTTTGAATGTGATTCAAATCTGAATTTTAAAAGTTGTTTGAATGTGATTCAAATCTGAATTTCTGAATTTGTTTGAATGTGATTCAAATCTGAATTTTTAAATTTGTTTGAATCATATTCAAATCTGGACTTTTAAGTTGAATATGAGATATTCAATTTAATTTAAGTATGTATGTTTTATTTAGTTGTTAAATAGTGATATGCATGATGGATGATCATGGACTACAAAAGACCAATGTGATTGGATTTATTTCTTTTATGTTTCTTTGGGTTGTAATTTAAATTAATTTATTTTAATTTATTTTTGAGCATGTATTATTAAGGTTGTAATAATTTTCGGATTGTAATTTCATTTATTTAGTTCTTATAAATTCACCTTGGTATGCTAAGGATTACTATGTAATTGCATTGCAAGAAGATCAAGGAGGTCGAGAGCATTGGTGGGACCAGTGGAAGGAATTCAAGATCAAGTATTGATTATGTACTCCTTCAGCAACTCTTATAATATGAATGAATGAAATGCACCTAGGAATGCCCTGATTCAATTCTTGGTGGCTCAGAATTGAATCCCTTAGAAAGTCCATGGTCATACCATATTTATTATTGTCCATGAATGCATGAGATGTATGGGAATGTATGCAAATATATGATATATGCATGCTAATTGGATCATGTGCAAAGTGAGACCTTAATAGTAATTAGGATGACCATAAAATCTTCCACAACAAATGATTAAGTTGAAAATGCTATAATTAAAGTAATTATAACATGGGCCCTCTATTGAGACAATTATTTTAAGAAATTTTAAATACTTGTATAAGATGCAATTAATTTAAGAGATTTTCTTAAGAATATTTGTTAAGCATGAGATGTTATAAATATGTAAATGGTTTGGTGGCCAATATTGGATGTACCTGAGGACATTAAAATTATTTGCATAATTACTGGCTCAATGGGATCAACTTAACTAATGCAAGATAAGTTAATAATGGATGTACCTGAGATTTTGAGCACTAGGGGCTAGGTAAAGGATTAAACCTCACATAAGATGTGATGGGCAAGGAGTTGCTCACTAATAGTTTATTGTAATTCCAATAATGGATGTTCCTGAAGATTATCAATAGAATTATAAGAATTCAATCACCCACTAGAAATCCATCCAACTAGGATTTTCGTTTTCTACTTTGGAAGTGTAGGAGTTGCTAACTTAGTGGGAGGACCGATTTGATTAAAAGACCATAATCATTTTAGTTAATTACATGATATATTTACTAATTAATCTAGTTATTTTCTCCAGTTAAATTTTCTAATAATAATGAGCACATAACAACCACCACCATCCAATATCCTTGCAAGCATACTTTATCACAATAGGTTGATAGGACCTAATCTATCTGATTGGCTAAGAAATTTCAAACTTGTCCTAAACCTTGAACATGTTGGATATGTTCTAGACACACAGGTTCCTGATCCTTTACCTCCAGAGGCCACACAAGAGGAACATGAAACTTTGGACAAGTAGAAGGAGCATGATATGAGAGCCAAGTATTACATGCTTGCTTCTATGAGTAATGAGTTACAGAAGCAGCATGAGAACATGCAGAGTGCGAGTGAGATCCTCCTTCACCTATAAGAGTTGTATGGTAAGCACAGCAGGAATGCTAGGTATGAGATATCTCGGCAGCTATTTCGCATGAGGATGTTTGAGGGATAGAATGTCGGGTGTCGCAAGGTGTTTTGCAGTCACCTGGACGAGCACTCGCCGAAGTGGGAAAGAGTGAGGAGTTGCCACTTTAATTTTGAGGGAAATTAAAGAAAACCATTTGTACAAAAAAGGGTAAATTAAAAGAAACCATTTCAAAATAGAGATTCTAGGTTTGGGTCCATATACGGGTGGGGAAGGTGTTAGGCAACCCGCCTCGTCCCTCTATGAGGGTAAACAGATTTAACATTATGCTCTTTACAAATTAAAATGTTTGAGGGATAGAATGTCGGGTGTCGCAAGGTGTTTTGCAGTCACCTGGATGAGCACTCGCCGAAGTGGGAAAGAGTGAGGAGTTGCCACTTTAATTTTGAGGGAAATTAAAGAAAACCATTTGTACAAAAAAGGGTAAATTAAAAGAAACCATTTTGAAACAGAGATTCTAGGTTTGGGTCCATATACGGGTGGGGAAGGTGTTAGGCAACCCGCCTCGTCCCTCTATGAAGGTAAACAGATTTAACATTATGCTCTTTACAAATTAAAATCGGAAGTTAGGGGGGGTTAGAATGATGGTGTTAATCCCTTTGATAAAAGAGAATATATAATTTTTCACTATTTCAGGTTACCCATATACATAAGTACATGGGACGACCCTTAGGGAATTGATATTGCGTAGTGGTTTTAGTTTAGGGGATCACTTTGCATATTGTGTTATTTTAGTTTAAATTCGAGGGAACCTGGGTAAAAGCCTCTCCCGATCTATAGGAATAATTTGCTTAAAGTTTGAGTGGGGAATCTCGGATAAGAACTCTCCTCCTATCTTCGCATACTTATTAAAATTTGATTTGAGAATCGGATAAGAACTCTCCTCCGATCTCTTTAAGCGTTTATTAGAATTTTGATTGAGAATCGAATAAGAACTCTCCTTCGACCTCTTAAATATTTATGAAAATTTTTTATTGAGAACCGGATAAGAACTCTCCTCCGATCTCTTTTAATATTTATGAAAAATTTAGATTGAGAATCGGATAAGAACTCTCCTCCGATCTATTTTAATATTTATGAAAAATTTTGATTGAGAATCGGATAAGAACTCTGCTCCGATCTCTTTTTCGTTTAAATGAGGATTGGGTAAGAACTCTCCCCTGACCTTTTGAGATTTAATTGCGATCGTATGTCATAAAGACCTTAGACTAAGGGTTCTGATATCCGAAGACGCTGAGAGCCCGAACAAGGCTTCTCTTAATCCATTGGTACCTTCTAACTAGGTAGGGATACAAATAAAATTTTTTTTTACCGATCTCCTACGTGATTGCCTTACCAATACCTTTAGACAGGCAATATCCGATCTCTTTCGCTTACTAGTCTGGGATCCGATCTTACTTCGATCCCCACTATACTAAGCTATCTCCTGAGCTAGTCTAGTGGTTCGACTCCATAATTTCTTCTGATTTATTATCCAAACTTTTATTATTTTAAAGAAATTCTCGTGTTAAAATACAGCTACCAACATTTTATCAAACTACCTATGCATTACTCGAGATCAGAATCCCTACGTTTGAAGTTATAAAGGCTAAAAAAAAAGTAAATAACATGAACGGATTAACAAAAGGTAAACTCAAGATAATAACCACCTTCGTGGGGTCTTTAACATAACATAAACTTGACGAAAATTACGAGCATGAATATATATAAAAAGACGAGCACTTGGTAAAACAACGGTCTAAACACTCACCTATAAGGAGTTGAATCTATTGAACTAATTATGGAGTCACAAATATAGCAGAGTTGCGTGCTAATAGTCTGGGGACTAATGCTTGCCTTGAAATAAAAAGTACCAAGTTAAAATGTAGTCGAGCCGAAATGACAATAACCGGGTTTGAATGAGATTGAGCTTGGAAAATAAGAGTGGATATAAAGATGGTGAAAACATAACTGAAACTAAGAGAGGGTATCGCGGAGTAATAAACAAGCTGAAAATAAAGAGTTTCAGTGTCCAACACTCCTTGAAAGAAAATACTTTAGAAAACTGGTTTCTGAAGTTTTTCTATTATGAAAGATTAAAAATAGCAGAGTAGCAAAACTGAATCAATTTTCAGAGCCTTTCCACTATAATCACCACCCTTTTTGTTCTTCCTCCCCCTTTAACAGTTTTCATGCAGGTATTTATAGGGACCGGGGGCTCCCAATGAAGGGTCAGGATTTCCTTTGAGGGAGATGGAAGGTTTGGATTTTAAAGGACACGATCTGACGCTTGAAAATTGAAGAGAATCAAAATGGACGGTCGAGATCTTATTCAGAATATTGGTCCTTTCTCTTTTCTAATCCAACGGTTGAAAATCTTCCTGTCAAGGGAGATCCGAGGGCTGGGAAAAAAAGGCGCCGGTCTTGTCATCTTCTCTTTGATCCAATGGCTCCGGACTTGTCCTTGCAAGTAAGATCAACGATGGAGATCGAGATGTACAGCACTGTCATGACACGTTCTGGCAACCTGTCAGTAATGTGGGCGATTCTGCAAATGAGGCGTGCGGTGGAGATTTGATCTCGTCTGCAACGCTTTAACTACCTCGGCTCTGATTATGACAACAGTTATTGGAAGTTGTCTTATTCTCTCTTTGCTTTTCAATCTCCCATCCCTTCCGATCTTCCTAATATGATCTTTTTACGATCTCTCATGTCGGGCCCCTCTCCCGATGTCTCCCATTCTAGAATCTTCTCTTCTATCCGAGCTGGTTCAATCAAAGCATTTATTCCTTCGGTTACCGAGGCATCTGCTTCATTTTCTGCTAGCAATAAATGCTCAGACCTTCTCTATATATATATACCTTCAACAGGACATCCTTTTTGCATTTCATTTTCTCCTCTTTCTGCTTCTCGCTTTTCCTGTTCTAATCGCTCCGGCAACAATCTCGGCCATGGCAGCTGCTTTTGATCTTTTTTCGACTGTTCACTTTGTTTATCGACTGAAAATTTATGACCCCAGTGATCAGAAAATCACGATGGCTACCTCTGATGACAGTGAGAGAACCAGACTAATTTACCGATCCAGATCGAGAATATCGATCGTGTTCATCTCGAGTCGGTCGATCGATATAATCGGCGAACCGATTTCAGGCGAGAAGACTGCTAATTTCCCTCTTATCATTGGTGACTGCCCTTCAAAGTTCACTTGGCTTCTCACCACATCGAGTGTCCCGAGAGCGGCTCGGTTCTGAGCGATAACATTGACGATGACCTCTCCTATCCTCACGAGAGTCATAGTCACCCCATCTGAGCTGTACATCTATCTGATGTCGATGGCTAGTTTCCTGATCAAATATATCTTTTGATTCAGCCACGAGACTAGGCTTTGACATAGTTCTTTATTAGGTAGGATGTACCGTCGATTTCTCGAGATTGCCTAAATGATGTAATCTGACCTTTAATGTAATCCGATCTCTAGAGATTGCCCACATGATGTAATCTGACCTTTAATGTAATCCGATCTCTAAAGATCACCCACATGATGTAATCTGACCTTTTGGCCGAGCTCAAGAAGCATTATCCCGAGGACTTTTCTTGGACGGTGGACCTGGCTCACCAAGACGAAGAGGAAAGCGAGGAGGAAACTGAGGGAGATAAAGAGGGTGAGCGAAATGTAGAACAAGCTGGGGGTGATCCTCCAGCCGAATGACTTGTATTTTATTTTAAAATTAAATGAAATTCTCTCTTTTGTTCAATGACTGGATGTGATTGGAAAGTATCTAACTTGTACAAGCACCTGACTGTCTGAACCAATTAGAACATCAAACTTAAAAGTGATTATTAATCTAAGTATAAGAGGTCGGAAATGTGATCAGCTGGCGACGTGACTCGATAATTGGTTTGAGAGATCGGTAATGAATTAAGCGACCTGCAGACTTGGTGTTGGTTTGGTCTCTTTGAAGAGAGATCGGTAATGAAGTGAGCATTCTGGAGACTTGGTGTTGGGGATCGATTTTAAAGTCTGCTGATTTCGGGGATCGGCCAAAATATGGTGCCGATAACTGCCCCTCTTTACATAATTTCTATTGAAGGGAAAAATTTTCCTGTATAGGAATTATGTAAAGATTCAGACCCATATTTTGGGCGATTGGGTATTAAAACTTTGGAACTCAAAATTAAGGTTAGGAAACTAAAACTAACTTAGGTCAAAGACCCAGAGGTTGGTAACAGGAATTTAAATGCTGAAAAAATAAAATCAACTTAGATCAAGGAACCAGAGGTTGATAACAGAAATCAACTTAGATCAAGGAAATAGAGGTTGATGACAGAAATTTAAAAGCTAGAAATTAAAATCAACTTAGATCAAGGAACCAGAGGTTGATGACAGAAATTTAAATGCGAGAAATTAAAATTAACTTAGATCAAGGAACCAGAGGTTGATGATAGAAATTTAAATGCAGGAAATTAAAATCAACGTAGATCAAGGAACCAGAGGTTGATGACAGAAATTTAAATGCGGGAAATTAAAAAACAACTTAGATCAATGAACTAGAGGTTGATGACAGAAATTTAAATGCGAGAAATTAAAATCAACTTAGGTCAAGGAACCAGAGGTTGATGACAGAAATTTAAATGCGAGAAATTAAAATCAACTTAGATCAAGGAACCAAAGGTTGATGACAGAAATTTAAATGCGGAAAATTAAAAATCAACTTAAATCAAGGAACCAGAGGTTGATGACAGAAATTTAAATGCGAGAAATCAAAAATCAACTTAGATCAAGGAACCAGCGGTTGATTATAGAAATTTAAATGCGGGAAATTAAAAATCAACTTAAATCAAGGAACCAGAGGTTGATGACAGAAATTTAAATGCGGGAAATTAAAAATCAACTTAGATCAAAGAACTAGAGGTTGATGACAGAAATTTAAATGTGGGAAATTAAAAATCAACTTAGATCAAGGAACCATAGGTTGATAACAGAAATTTAAATGCTGGAAATTAAAATCAACTTACAAAGCAAGGAACCAGAGGTTGATGACAGAAATTTAAATGCGGGAAATTAAAAATCAACTTAGATCAAGGAACCAGAGGTTGATGACAGAAATTTAAATGCGGGAAATTAAAAAATCAACTTAGATCAAGGAACCAGAGGTTGATGACAGAAATCTAAATACTGGAAATTAAAATCAACTTAGATCAAGAAAACCAGATGTTAATGACAGAAATTTAAATGCAGGAAATTAAAAATCAACTTAGATCAAGGAACCAGAGGTTGATGATAGAAATTTAAATGCGGGAAATTAAAAATCAACTTAGATCAAGGAACCAGAGGTTGATGACAGAAATTTAAATGCGGGAAATTAAAAATCAACTTAGATCAAGGAACCAGAGGTTGATAACAGAAATTTAAATGCTGAAAATTAAAATCAACTTACAAAGCAAGCCTAACCTGACACATGAGTTCTTTCGCAACGAAGTGTACTTAACAAGATCCTGAAGATGAACGATTAATGGAAGACGAGTTGCAAGGCTTAACCCATCATTTTCCATTCACTTCCCAGGACTTCTTTTTCTGTTCTTGACTTTCTTATTTGCGAAAAACGCCCTTGCGGGTTTTCACTTTCCCTTTCGCCCATCTGACTAGAAGCGCCCTTCCAGGTTTTCACCTCTAGTTTTTTTTTTTTTGCCTTTTTTTTCTGCCATTCCCTGTAAATCTCACAGCAAAGCACATAAGGTTATCAATATCCAAATCCTAAACTTATGACAAAATTCTAATAGATTAATAGCGCATAAAATAAAGAGGTAGAAAAAGACAATGTTAGCGCGTGAGTATACAGGAAAGATAAAGCAAAAAGATAAATTAATACGCAAATGTACAAAGAAGATAGATCAAAGTGAAAGGAGGATTTTATTATGATTTGAGGGATAAAGGTACAGTTTCAAAGAAAAAGAGTACAAGGATAGATCTCATAGATTCCTTGTAGTTGACTCTGAAGTCTCTTAACTGCCATTATTTCAAGTATTCTATTGATGAAGATTCATGTCGTGATGGTTCATTTCCGTTCCTGGTCCCTTGTTGCCTCCCTTATTTCTCCATTTTCTGGTCCTAAGGACGCCCTTTCGGGTTTTTGCCCTTATATTTGATTTTTCTTTCCTTTTCTTTTTCAGGGTGCCTTTTTGGGTTTTCACCCTTCACTCATTTTACA
Organism: Hevea brasiliensis; assembly: GCF_030052815.1. Taxonomy (NCBI): domain Eukaryota; kingdom Viridiplantae; phylum Streptophyta; class Magnoliopsida; order Malpighiales; family Euphorbiaceae; genus Hevea; species Hevea brasiliensis. The sequence goes on along the minus strand of NC_079493.1, from coordinate 42,263,753 downwards.
GAAAAGCGCCCTTCAGGGTTTTCGCATTCTTTCCCACATTTTGTTAGGGCGTCCTTTCGGATTTTCACCCTTTTTTTTTAGGCATAATACTTTTTGATAGTGTCGGCATTCACGGGTCTTGAAAATTCTTCACCATCCATGTGGGTCAAGATTAGGGCCCCACCAGAAAATGCCTTTTTAACCACATAGGGTCCTTCATAGGTTGGCGACCATTTGCCCCGAACATCGTTTTGATTTGGAAGCACCTTTTTTAGGACGAGATCTCCTAGTTGAAATTCGCATGGGCGAACGCCTTTATTAAATGCCCTAGCCATTCTTCTCTGGTACAACTGCCCATGATATGCCGCCGCTAACCTTTTTTGTCACACCCTATCCCTTATAAGGCATGACATGTTCCCGTAGCATACCTAATGAATTACCAAACTCCACCTACAGATAACGCATTAGTTATGCTACAAAGGATTTTAAAACAAATCATAACTTTTTATCTTATCAATTCTTTTGCGGAAAACTGCATGAGAATAGTTAAAATTCCATGTAAACATTCATTGGAAATAATGATAGACTAAATATTATAAAAGTTACATTTTCATAAGTCTCAAAGTACTCAAAATGAGATAGCAATGCAATGCTTTTAAATACAAACTGCTTAATATCCGTACATCCATACATATGGGTACAAAATACATCCAAAGGAATCACAAGGGTATACCTAACGTAAATACCCATAAACAATACTAAAATGCTGTTTTCAAGTCTCTCACTCGGCAGCCTTCTCCTTTCCCTTACCTGCGACAACATAAAGAAGCTATCGCTGAGTATATCACTCAGTGGTGCACAACTAATAACTTTAAAACTTAAGGTAAAATACAATTTGTCAAAGCATAATAAATCACATTTTTCTTAAGCATGAAAACTTCACAAGAGTTCTAAGTTCATAGAGTCATTTATTTGAATAACATTGCAAATGAGAAATCACACTTCATAAATCACAATTCACAAAGCATTAGTGTTGCCAACATCAACACACAGTTCAGGCCATGACACAAAATTTCACGATCAGTGCTGTGTTGTACACCACGATAAAGCAATCTCAACCTCACTAACCGTTATTAATGAGGGAAGGGCTAGCTAGCTAATGAGTACTCATATAGTCTTATCCCACTAACCGTTATTAATGGGAGACATAATCAATATCAATTACCAACCCCAAGTAGCCATTACTACTGGAGAGTTCCGAAAGGGACTGTCATGCTAACTGTGGTTTCAAAACAGTTTCCAAAAATTTTCCATTCAACAATCACATTTATAAACCAATAAACACATTTAAATTCATCATAATATCCAAATAAAGGTAGCAACACCTAAATTTCTTAAATGCAAGAGAAAAACCATATTTCAGTCAAAGTAAACATGTTCAAAGCAAACTCATTCAATTTAACACATTCCAAGCAATTTACAAATTTAAAAACGAAGAAAATGTTAGTTGTGCACAAACCTTCAATGCTCTCCTTTATTGTTACCTACTTCTCCTTGTCCGTTCCAACTTCTTTTTCTACTAAAAATAAACAAATAGAATACCTTAATACCAATCTCAATTGCTACCAAAAACTCATTATATGCATGTGTAATGCATCCTAAGTTAGCTTTGAAAATTTTAGAATATTTTGGTTTTGGGACAGCTTGGTGCCCCAATCTTTGAACCCAATTTTTACCTAGTTTCAATCATAATTTGGTGAGGTGTTCTTCATGAAAATTGTTCATTTAGGTCTTAACTTTATTTTCCTTTTTGAATCGCCTAATTCGGAGCTGTGTAGCTCAAGTTATGCCCAAAACACTATTACTGTTCACGTCACTGTTCATGCTGCAGATTTTGTTCTGGCAGATTTATCGATCCAAATTCGTTCAGCAATTTGACCAAGTTAAGTCCATAATTTGGTCTAATGTTCTTCATATGAAATGTTCTACTATGTCTTAGGTTTCCATCGGTTTAAGAATCGCATAAATAGGAGTTTTCTAACGAGAGTTATAGCCTTGCAAAATTTACTATTCATTTGGTCAATTTTAGGTGCCCAAATTCTGGCAGATACGGTGACCCGAATTCGTTTCGCAATTTGATTGAGTTAAGTTCATAATTTGGCCTAACATTCTTCATATGAAATATTCTACTATGTCTTAGGTTTCCATCGGTTCAAGAATCGCCTAAATTAAGGTCCCTTAGGCAAATCCCACATCGACAAAGTCCGGAGATGGTCTTGGGTTCAAAAAGTAATGATACATAAAATGGGGGAACTAATCACTAGAGGCGCCTTTTGGTGGAATGGTGTGGAGAGTTGGAAGAACTCCAAGGTTAAGCGTGCTCGCTTGAGAGAAATCCTAGGATGGGTGACCTCCTGGAAAGTTCTCCATTCCACCTATGGGACAAAACTGTGAGGCTTATGGCCAAAGCGGACAATTCCTTTAGTGGTTGGAGTCAGATCGTTACAATTGGTATCAGAGCCGCTCGCGTGTACTCTTAGGCGATGGTGGGGCAAACCTCAGCGAGGACGCTGAGTCCCAAAAAGGGGGGGAGAAAGGCCCCTTAGGCAAATCCCACATTGACAAAGCACGGAGATGGTCTTGGGTTCAAAAAGTAATGATACATAAAATGGGGGAACTAATCACTAGAGGCGCCTTTTGGTGGAATGGCGTGGAGAGTTGGAAGAACTCCAGGGTTAAGTGTGCTCGCTTGAGAGAAATCCTAGGATGGGTGACCTCCTGGGAAGTTCTCCATTCCACCTATGGGACAAAACCGTGAGGCTTATGGCCAAAGCAGATAATTCCTTTAGTGGTTGGAGTCCGATCGTTACATTTTCTCATCTAGCAAATTCAATTGGTCCAACCTTGACTGGATCCATTCCGACTCATCAATCCCTGATTCCTTCAGAATCCTTAGGGAAGGGATTTCTACTTCGATAGGTAGAACAACTTCCATCCCATATACCAGTGAGTATGGAGTTGCCCCAGTTGATGTTCTCACAGAGGTCCGGTATGCATGAAGGGCGTAGGGAAGCATATCATGCCAGTCTCTATAGGTGACCATCATTTTTCGGATTATTCTCTTGAGATTTTTGTTTGTAGCGTCTACCGCTCCATTCATTTGGGGACGGTATGGTGAGAAATTGTGATATCGAATCTTGTATTGATCACATAATCTCTAGATCTTTGGACCATTCAAATTCTTGGCGTTATCAGTGACGATTTCGCTGGGGAGGCCGTGTCGACATATAATATTATTTCTGAGGAATTTGAGAAATGTGTTCTGTGTGATGTGAGCATATGATGTCGCTTCGACCCATTTAGAAGAATAGTCAATAGCTACCAGGATAAATCTATGCCCATTGGATGCCTTGGGATTGATGGGACCAATCACGTCGATTCCCTACATTGTGAAAGGCCATGGCAAGACGAGGCTGAACAGTTGATGAGGTGGGACATTTATCGAATCTGCATAGATTTGACATTTATGACACTTTCGAAAGTACTCAATGCAATCCTTCTCCATAGTAGTCCAGAAGTATCCCCGTCTCATGATTTGCTTAGCCATCATATGCCCATTAGCATGAGTTACACAATTCCCCTCATGAGTCTCGAAAAGGATCCTCCTTGCTTCTTTTGCATCTACGCATCTCAACATTTCATCGTTGGAGCTCCTTTTGCATAGAATTTCACCACTAGGGAAGTATCCCAAAGCTAGTCTCCGGATCATCCTCCTTTTGTTTCTACTTGCCCCAGGGGGAAATTCTCTGGTTTTGATATAGACCTGAGTCGCCTGCCCTTCTTCCATTTAAGCCATTACAGCCAGGGTGGCTAAGGCATTTGCAAATTGATTCTTGTCTCGACTGAGGTGAGTGAAAGAGATTTCTTCAAATTTCTTAATCAAATCCAATAGGTACTTCTGATATGGGATTAATTTCGGATCCTTAGTTTGCCATTCTCCCTTGACTTGATAGATGATCAGGGCTGAATCACCATATACCTCTAACTTCCTAACTTTCATCTCGATGGCAGCTTGTAAACCCATTACATAGGCTTCATATTCCACGACATTGTTGGTGCATTCAAACCTTAATTTGATAGCTATCGGGAAGTGTTTCCCATCAGGGGATACCAACACTGCTCCAATTCCATTACTAGATAAATTAATAGCTCCGTCAAAATACATTTCCCATACATCAGTTGGTTCTTTTTCCTCACTGTCGACTTCATCAACATGCTCATCAAGGAACTTGAAATCCAAGGCTTCATAATCTTGGATAGGGTTCTCTGCTAGAAGATTGGCGATTACGCTGCCTTTCATTGCTTTCCGGGTCATATAGACAATGTCATATTGAGAGAGTATGACCTGCCATTTCGCTATCCTTCTCGGCACAAATGGGCTTTCGAATATGTACTTGATAGGATCCATCCTGGAGATGAGCCATGTCTTATGATTTAACATATAGTGTTTAAACCAATTTGCCACCCAAGCTAACGCGCAATAAGTCTTCTCTAGGAAAGAGTACCTTGACTCGCAATCATTGAACTTCTTGCTCAGGTAATAAATAGCCCTCTCTCTTCGACTGGTATCATCATGTTACCCCAAAACATATCCCATTGAATTATGTTGGACAGCCATGTATAGAATCAACGGTCTTCCTGCCCCCGGAGGAACCAGTATTGGTGGATTTGACAGGTACTGCTTAATTTTCTCGAAAGCCTCTTGACAAACTGAATGCCATTAAGTGGTGTTGTTCTTTCGGAGTAGTCTAAAGATAGGCTCAGCTTTAGCAGTGAGGTTGGAAATAAATCTCAAGATATAGTTCAGCTTCCCCAGGAAACTGCACACCTCCCTTTCTGTTTTTGGAGATGGCATCTCTTGAATGGCTCAAACTTTGTCTGGATCTACTTCTATTCCCTTCTCACTCACTATGAATTCCAAAAACTTCCCAGATCTAGCTCTGAACACACATTTGTCGGGGTTCAACTTCAGCTTATACTTTCTGAGCCTTTCGAACACTTTCCTTAGCACTTGTACATGGCTTTCCCCTTCTCTGGATTTGATGATCATATCACCCACGTACACCTCCACTTCTTTGTGCATCATATCGTGGAATAATGTGACCATAGCGCGTTGGTAGGTAGCGCCTGCATTCTTTAAGCCAAATGGCATGACACGATAACAGAATACCCCCCATTGAGTGATAAAAGTAGTTTTCTCTTCATCTTGTTCATCCATGGGGATTTGATTATACCCAGATGCCCCATCGATACAGGAACAGTCTACTAGCACGTTTATGTGTGGGAGAGGAAAATCATCTTTCAAGCTTGCTTTATTGAGATCCCAGTAATCAACGCACACTCTGACTCTCTCGTCCTTCTGCATTACCAGGACAACGTTAGCTATCCATTGAGGATATTTGACTACTTCCAGAAAACCAGCATCATACTGCTTTTTGACTTCATCCCTAACTTTGAGTAGCGTGTCAGGGTTCATTCTTCTTAGTTTCTGCTTTACTGGGATGTGCGTCACAATCTGGGGGTCTAATGTGACACCCCTTACCCGACTACAGTGTAGCCGAGCAAGTTATGCCACTCAGTGTGCCAAACACTCTATTTTATCTTAATTCATTTTTATTCTTCCTTTTGAATATAACTTATGAAATATAATTCATTTATTGAAATTGTAATTTATTTAAGGTTCCGAAAATTTTATGGAAAATCCGGCAGAGTACTGGCTAAAAATGGAGAAAACAGTTCTTCGGAACCTGTGAAAAACACTTCCAATATTCACATTCAATCATTTCCAAACTCCAATATCAAAATCTCATCAATATTTCTCAATTTCAGTTCTCAACATTTGTCAACCATTCATTTCTCAATCATTCATCCATCTCATATGATACCATGCATATATGATAGATAAACATTCACTTTTCCATTTACAACCACACTTTTCATTATTTACATGAATATCAAAATATATTACATAAGTTCAAATACATATGAGAAAATAAAATCAATTACAAAAAACCAAAATGACATCTAGCGTCCTACCAATGAAATGTTGAAAGTGAGGTGACACAAACACTATGCAGAGCAGCAGGATGGACTTACCCAATCTCTGGTAAACTTGCTCTCTATCAGTATCTTCAGTAACTACGCGTTGCAAAAGCTACGCGCTAAGCATAAAGCTTAGTGGTGCAAATAATAAAATAGAAAGAAATAATATGCAAATAAAAATCATAATTTCCTTGCTATTGCGTTCATGAGAAATGAATAATTACTCACTTAGTGTTTAGTCGAGGGCTAATTACGTTTTATGATATTAACTTCTTCATGAATTTTAAATTTCTTTGTATTCTATCGTAATCATTCCTGATATTTAGTTTTCGTATTTTCTTTAACAATCAGTTCAATTACGCTTATACTTTTCATGCCCAAGTAACCTATACAAATTGACCGACCGATAAACGGGTAAACTAGCACTGGGTACTAGGTACCTCGGGCAGTCACACCATCGGTCACAATGTGTCTCCCGGTGTGCAAACAGAATGGCTAATAAGCCATATAAGCAATAAGGCATAAAGCCAAGTAAAACATCATAATCAGTATAGCCATAGGCTATCACATCACAGAATGGCAATGAAGCCATATATCATACGCAGTACTGCTATCAGAACCCTATTGGCATGCCAACCTATCCAAACCAATCACATTAGGCCTACTAGGGCATTTGAAACTTTTGAATTCTTCAATTTTTTTGAATTTCAAGTTTTTATGTCACTATTCACTTCAATAGTCAACAAAAAGTTGACTTTTGCATAGAACATAGGTGCATTGGTTTTAACACTCCCAATGTACCCCATTTTGCATTTAAAACTTGTTAGTTTTGGTCACTTTCTCAAAGCTTAGGTCATTTTGGCAAAATTGCCAATTTTTGGTTTTGATGTCACTATTCACCTCATTGGTCAACAAAAATGTTGAATTTTGGGTAGAAAATATTTACATTGACTTTGGCACTCCCAATATGCCACATTTGGCATTCAAAACTTGTTGGCATTAAGTGTTAATACCATTTCTAAGTTTAAACCAACACATGCATAATTTTCAGTTTTGGTGAGTCAACTTCACTATTCCATTGGATACTGTTACTGTTGGAATTTGAAGAAATGTAAAACATAAAAGTTGTTCCTTATTTTGTCTAGTTGAATTTCCTTTTTTGAATCACTCCATTTGGAGTTTTGTAGCTCCAGATATGGCCTAAAAACCCAAGCTGTCAGGATATGCATTCTGCAGAAAATTACCATATCTACAGTGCATGAACAGTGACTGGAACCACTTGTTTGGATGGGTTCTGGCCATAATTTAAGGTAGGTTCCTTCATGAAAGTTGTTTGTCTATGTCTTAACTTGTTGCTGTAAAAATTTCAGGTCAATTGACCAAATCTACAGTGAGTTATGGCCAAATGAACAGTTACTGTTCATTTGGTCAATTCTGCAGAGGCAGTTTCAGGGTTCCGGATTGGGGCCAAGTTTTGGTCCTCTTGCTTTGGTCTTTTGGGCATGGTTTCTTCAGCAAAAATGTGCCATTATAAGCCTAGTTTCATGTTAAATTGGCCAAACATCAATTGGACTAACACAACCAAAGTTATGGCAGTGCAAAGGGACTGAATTTTCAGTCCCTATGCTGCTGTCCTAGGGCAGCCTGCAATCCTCACTTTGCAATCTCATTTTTCTGTCCATTTGTTGTTCAAATTACCTAAAATGGTCACTAATTGACCATTAAAATGCTCTCTAATAATTTCCTAAGCCAAGTCACATTTTCACCTTTCCAAACCCTAATTCAAATTCATGGTTTATGCCATGTATCTTAGTAACTACCAATGCATTGCTTATATGTTTATAACTTCAACATGGTTTCTATTTCACTCTAAGCTCATCAAATACTCCTACATATTCCTTTTCTAGGGCAGCCAACATTCAAGAGCTCATACACAGGTTTTTGTTCATTTAAATTACAAGTCTTACTAAATTTCAAGTCCAAAATCATGAAATTTAAGAGTTTTATGTTTGTAGTTGCACTAACCTCAACTTGAAGAATCTCCAAGATTGCCAACTTTAATTTCTCTTCTCCCTTTTGCTCCCAAACACCTTAGCAAGCTTCTAGAATACATTTTTTTGTTGAGAACTTGAGGAAATATGGTGGGAGTTTAGGGCTTCATGAGCTTGCCAAGCTCATCAATGGAGGGAGGGGAAAATCACGTTTTGGTGAAGAAGAAGAAGAATGGCTGCTGCTCACGTTTTTCTTTCCCTTTAGTCCATTTTTTAGTCTCTTTTAAGTGTTTTAAAAATGCTTGTTTGAATGCAATTGGTGGGGACTTGTAAGTGACATCATAAAGATGTCATAAATTGCTTTTTATGGATTTTTCTTTCCTTTTCTTTTCTAATCATTTTCAATTCAATTTTCAACAATATTTATTCACATTTTAGATCATAATAATTATTTAATTAACTGGACAAGTCGGCCAAAAATCACCTCTGAAGGTGAAATGACCAAAATGCCCTCCGTTTGGCTCAACGGGTCAAAATTGGCTGTACCGATTGAAAAATTTTTCTAAGTATTTTCTTGGCATTCTAATGCCATGGGAACCTCAATAACCCTTCTCTGGAGTCCCAAAAATTATTTTATAATTTTTCCCCCGGGTCTAGGGCTCCTCGTTGCGAGAACCGCAACTTCCCTCCGGTTACCCATCGCTTGGGCACCGACTCGTTTCACTTGGTTGTATTTTATTTCTAAAATTTTTTCTAAGTGTTTCTTATTAATATTTGAGTTAATTATGGTTCCTGACTTTAGTTTAAATATTTTTTCGGACGTTCTAGCTGTTCGGACCGACACCGGTCACCGGAACAGTAGAATGTACGGAGTTGCTACGGGGAGGGTGTTACATCTAAGCCGGTCATATCATCATAGCTCCATGAAAATACATCCAAGAATTCTTTGAGCAAACTGACCATATCTTTTAATTCTCCACTCCCCAGAACCTTAAGTTCCCTTTTTATTTCTTCCGTGCCTAGATTTATGGTGTACGTTTCGTCCCCACAAGGCACTAGGGAAGGTTCATCTCTCTCATCCCTTTCTTCTGCGAGTTCCACCTCAGAATCACTTGAAGTAATGGCAGTTATGGGGATTTCAAAATTAACCAGAGGAATTTCTGAGTCTATTGAATTATTAGATGTTAATTGATGGATGGTCCTCAAGAAACGAAAGTGGAATATATTATGAAAATGGCAAAAGAAATAAGGAAAAGAGAATTGAATGTACAATGCGCTATTAATCCATTAATATTTGCATCATAAGAAAAGGGTCCATTTACAATATTACACTTGTCACCATGGACGAAAAGATCAAGTGTAGATAACCAAAAGTACTTTACTCGAAATTGAGTACAGGGATGTCCTTTGTTGTCCAGTTGTCCAGTTCTTGCCCTTTAGCTATTGGCGAGATCAGGGCTTTATACAAGGAGTCGAGATGGATGACTTCAATGGATGGTTCATCGGGTGATTCTTCAGCTTCCACTGGATTTTCAATGACCGACTTGGTGAAGACCTCCGTGATTTTCGGGACTACCTTCATTTTCCCGATTTTCTGATCAAATTTCTGATCCCGAAGCATACTTCTTATCCAGAATCGTCCATCCATGAGGGTGTCTTCCTCATAACCCAAACCACAATGGCCAACTTTTTGGATAGTTGGTATAGGTTTGATAATCCCCTGTAATGTAGTGCTTAACCCCTTGCCTATCTCATATCCGTTCTTCAGCATCAGCTTCGCTACCATAGCCGTAGCCCCTTCATTTTTTGAGGTGGTTTCTTGTAATTCAAGAGCTTGGAAAGAGATTTCCAAAGATTCCTCAGCTGCTTCCACATAAGGAAGTGATTGTGGCTTGGTGACCAGCATGGCCTCCTCCCCATTTACAGTGATGATCCTGCTGTCCATGATGTACTTAATTTTTTGATGTAGGGTTGAAGGTACGGCATTTGCTGAATGGATCCAAGGCCTCCCTAGCAACATAGTATATGCAGGTTCAATGTTCATCACTTGGAAAGTGACGTTGAAAGTGCATGCACCGATTTGGAGTGGCAAGTCAATGTCTCCTAGTACCTCCCTCCTTGTGCCATTAAAAGCTCTTACCACCATAGCACTTTGATGTATGTTTGACCGGTCGACTGGTTGCCTAGCCAAGGTGGCATTAGGCAAGACGTTGAGCACAGATCCATTGTCAATGAGGACCTTGGCAACTATGCAACCTTTACATTTCACTATCACATGCAGAGCTTTAGTGTGCTTTAAGCCTGCAGGGTCTATCTCTTCTTTTGAAAAAGTGACAAAACTGGATGCTTGAATTTGTTCCACTATCTTCTCGAATTGCCCCGGTGTGATATCGGGGTTAATGAAGGCCTGACCCAAAATCTTTTGCAAAGCTTGGCGATGTACTTCTGAGCTCAAAATCAGTGACAATAGTGAAATTCGAGCAGGTGTCTTCCTTAACTGCTCAACAACGTCGTACTCACTTTGCTTCATTATTTGAAGCAAAAGCTCCTCCTCTTCTTTTAGTTCCATAGGTTCTTTTTTCTCCACTTCTTCAGCCTCCTCTTCCGTATTCTCTCATAGCTCTCCCATTTTTACTTTCCCTCTCTTATTTTCCTTCTCTTCACTCCCATAACATCTCCCACTTCGGGTTATAAACTCAACCTCTTGCTTAAGTGGGGAGGATTTTGTGGTAGTAACGGGCTGGGGTTTTGATTGAGGAGTAGCATTACCAGAAGATCCGGCGTAAGTCATTTTAAAGTGTTCATGAGGAGTGAAGCATGGTTTAGGAGCTGCTGAGGGTGAGGCAAGGCTAGGAGCTGATGTACTGCTCGATGATCCTTGGGTGAAGACTTGAAAATCATAGTTCCAGGGCACAGCAGGAGTGTTTGTGACTGGGAGCTAGGGTGGGGTTCGGATAATTGTTACTGGTGGTGATGATGCTAGTGCAGAAAAGGTGATTCTGTGATTAGAGGTAGAGGCATTTTGGCCGAACCAGGCTGTATTTACTTTGCCCTCCATTTTCGACCTTGCTTGGCATCTTAAGACTTTGAGGGATAGTAAGTTCTGGACCTCTTGTTTGAACTCCCCATAATTTTGCAGCTCATGGTTTGCTGCTCCTCCGTGATAGGGGCATCCTGCATTATTTTCAGGCTTTGGTGTTTGAGGGTAGAGGTAACCTTCCCTCACTGCCATGGTAAAAATCTCCTCAAAGTGAGGAATCAGTTGTTCTACCTTCAAGGTTGACCCTTCTTCTCCTGAGTCTATCATACTCACACCATTGCCCGTACCATGATTAGGCAATAGGTTTGAGGTGACATTGGGAAGGGAGCCATTCCCTTCGATTTTTAACCACCCGTTTCTGATTAGAGCGTGCACCCTTCTCCTGAGTGCCCCACAATTATATTTTGAGTGCCCTTGTGCCCCTCCATGATACTCGCACCGGGCACTGGCATCATACCACCTGGGATATGGTGGCTGAATTGGGTCAAGGGGGATCGGCACTATCTAATTTATATCGACAAGGTATCGGTATATTTCGCTGAGTGGGAGGGGAAGGGGTGGATCAGGATTTCTCTGTGGTCTTGGGTTATTTTGGGGAGGTTTTGTTTGAGTAAGTTGAGGAGGTGGTCTAGGCTGGTAAGTTATTGGTGGTTGATACTATGGTCGTGGATGAGGATAATTTGGGAAAGGGCATGGAATGTTGGCAATCTTTGGGCCATGAGGGGGAGGATATGGCCGGTAATTATCCTAGGGAAATAGGGAGTGGTTGTTCTGTCGGGTGATGGAATGCACATCACCCTCTTTCTTTTTACCAAAACTGGCAGTCTTCTCCATAGGATTCTCAATCATCTCCTGCAACCGTCCTAACCTGAGGTTAGCTTCGATTCTCTCACCAGCTTGGATGATGTCCGAGAAGTTGTTGGAGGTATTTCCAATCATTAGATTGAAATAAGGAGCCTTCAACATTTAAATGAACAGGGAGCAAAGCTCATTGTTAGTCACTGGAGGATATAGTTCTGCCACTTTCCCTCTCCACCTCTAGGCATATTCTTTAAAACTTTCCCTGTCTCTCTGCACCAGGTTTTGGAGGTCTCTCCTTGTGCGGGCAACATCGCAGTTGAACTTATATTGTTTCAGGAAAGCGTTAGCCAAATCTTTCCAAGAGCGCAATTTGCTCCTGTCCAACTGAATACACCATCTTAGGGCTGCCCCGGAGAGACTCTCGTGGAAGAAGTGGACTAGGAGTCGATCGTCCTCTGTCAGGGCAGACATTTTGGCAATATAAGTGGCCAGGTGAATGCGAGGGTCTGAATTCCCTGTGTATTTGTCAAAGTCCGGGACTTTGAACTTGGGTGGCACCACAACATCTGGTACCAGTCTCAGTGGCGATACGTCTACTGAACCATACATCTTTAATCCCTCTACTGCTCTTAATCTCTCTTCAAGAGCAGATAACTTCTCGTTTTCTCTTGTCTTATTTTCCCCTCCTACTACATGAGATACTCCCCCAGTTCGGAAATGAGGGGCAGAATGAACTGAAGGGATCAAGATTGAAGGGTATGGTTCGGCATTTAGGACAACCGGGTAATAGGAGAAGGGTGGGTCATTATTTAGGGAAGCCGGATTGACGGTGATTGTTGGATCCTGGATAGGTGGTTGGAAGGTGAAAGAGTTGAAGCATGATGAGAATCAACCGTTGTAGGAGGTGGGGGAGGTAGTGGTAAATTGGGATCTAATGCAGGCTTATTTTGGGACATCTCACTCATTAGCCTCATGAGCTTTGAGACTTGGTCTTTCAACTCGGACACTTGTCCTTGTATGTTCTGGACTTATTCCCGGTCTTCCATTAGCCTTTTTGTTCGTGACCTTGTTAAGTACACTCGTCTGGGTTGAACTGCATGTCATGTCAGGCTTGCTTTACTTGAAGCAATGTTGATTTTCTGTAAGGAGTAAAAAAAGTCTTTTAGTGAATTTTGAATTTTGTTAAAAATAAAAAGGGTCCTGGTTTGGACAAAGGATACGGTGCCATCTGAGAGCCGGGAATGAAATCTGCAGAAGAATAATTGCATCAATTTTATCATGGCATCATTCGATAGTCTGACGGTGAATGACTACATTGAATGCGTATCTATGATACTTGTCCATATGGCACATCCAACTTTTCGCATAACCCTAGCGAGGGTGGTTCCTACAGGAGTCATACTATTCATTCACAATTTTGCTAAACAATAGCCCAAAGTTATTTCATTAATTGAATAGTTCATACATAGCACTCTTTACATTGGCCTGGGCTCAGGGAGACTCTTTATAATGTAATGACACTTTTTGAGATACTCATAAAGCCTTTCTTCTTATCTGGCGGGGTTGAATGTCTTCAGAGCATACTCGGATTCTGGCAAGAGTTCTTGTTTCCCTTGTGCTATCATTCTCTCCAGCTGGTCAACATTTTTCTCTTAGCTCTTGATAGAGAGTAGCTTGTCTTTCTTTTTCCTTTCTTTCCTTAGCACATTCTTTTAAAATATCATTGATAAGCCGTGCTTGCTCCTTTAGTTCAAGCTTCGTCTTTTTTCCCCTCTTGTTTGTATTCTTCCATGAGTATCTCTTGGTATTCTACTTTCTCTTGGAGCCTGCTATTCCGGACTTCTGCCTCTCTCATTGTAGCTTGGAGAGAGCTCTTTTCCCTTTCCCATCGTGTTTCTTGCTCTTTAAACCCTATCTTTTCGATCATTGCCCCTTCCCTGAGCCTTCTTGCTTTTCTTTTGAGGATTTGTTGTTGGTCCTCTAACTGTTTTATTCATTCTTGTAATTGCAAATTTTCGGTATTTGCCTTTTGTAGAGAGTCGGCCAAACGAGCGCTAGCTTCTTCTGAAAGGATGTTTTGACGGGGGCCACTGCCTTCAGGTTTGGTTGAATCGGCAGTTAGGTGAACTTGATCCCTGCTGGCTTTCCATTTAAGATAGTCGCCTGTGGCGCTCGGACCTTTAGACGACCTTCCCATCATAGTGATATTTTCCCAGGATTTGCAAGCTATTTTCAATTCTTCTTTATTAACGAGCTCATGATAGTAGTGACCCTAATGATATTCTTCAATACTGATTGCGAGCTGGGTTGAAATGAACTGCCTCATCACTAATGCTGGGATGTAACTTGTGTACCTGGTCACTCCGATTAGAGAAACTGATTGATTACCCCCTGTGCTGAACAAAATAGGTTGACCCAATGTCCACAGTTTCTTCCAACAGTAATCATGGCTGTTGAAGCTCAGAATCCGTTCTTGCCACTGCAGCTCGTCCTTTGGGCTAATTACTAATTTGGTCATTTTCTCAATAAGAGGCTGGTCAAGATACCAAGTTAACCCCTTTGTCTCCATAGGACACATGTGACTGATGATCCATAGGTGCAACAATTGAGAACAGCACTTAAGGTCCCTTGCCTTGTTGTCTGCAGTAAGTAAGAGTCAATAAAGTCTCTGCATGGATTTCCGGTATTGGGTTGATCTTCTATTTTTCTACAGCCCAAAACATTTCTGTTACACTGCAGGTTATAATTCCCGAAGGCCCAGGGAACAAGATCAGGCCATAGATCCCTAAAGCTAGCGCCAATGAAGCTTGCTCCCATTATTTATCCAGGATGTATTGATCCAACCACTTCTTGAGGTAAGTCCAATACCATCCATGCGTGTTTCCTTTGACAGTTTCTCTTGCTTTTGCTTCTTCCGGGAGGAATCCCCAATATATGTGCGAACCGTTTCCAGGTCTGCCTATGCTCGAGGTGTAGGTAGATCCGATTCTGCGCCACATAGGGAATTTCTAGCAGTGCCTAATATTCTTCCATAGTGGGGGTTGTATCGATGTCATTGAAGGAGAATACTCCATACTTGGGGTTCCAAACTGACAGCATGGCTTTTAATGTCTAAACTTAGACTTTGACTCGTATCAAGGTTGCAATCCTCTCGTATTTTTCCTCAAACTTTGCCTTGATGGGATCGAGAAGTGATCTCCAACTACTAGATAGACCCTCGAGACTGGTCATTCTGACCTCAACTTTGCTTAGGTCCAATGGAGGCAGCAGGCTAGTATCTGCCTTGGTGACATCACTTTGCGGGGGCATTGAACTATGAGGCCGTCTATACCACGGTTTAGCATTTTGTTCTTGTCTAGGAACTTCTTCCGCCGACTGACTCGAGGATGCCATGTTAAAAATGATGCTTATTCTTTTACAAACCCTAACTCAGTGATGTCCGTGGAGGAAACTTGTTAGGAGGATAAATTCAGGTAATTTTGAATTATACTGTTGGGGGGAAAACTTTACACATTTGTCAAGGTAGGAAAATGTGTAGATCCTCCTAACAGTATGACCCAAGATTACCCATAAAAATAAGAACATAAGAAAGCATAAATAGGGCAGGGTAAGAGCAAGTATGTCCCTTTTGTCCTAAAAGAGGGAGAGTCCTGGTACCGGATTGGTGCTACCTAATTGGATAGTTCTATCTTATGAGGTAGTTTGCTACGGTTTCCAGCTATTGTGATAGTTTAGCTCAAGGTCTAATTTTCTAAAAGCCACAGGTTCCCAGACTGCCCCTATTGCAAACAGTAGAGCCCTATTCTATCCCAATGATACTAACGGGAGAGTTCCACGGGTATCACAGTAAATAGAATGAGTTTTAATCTGAGCAGAAGCCTTCATGGATACTAACGGGGTAAAACCCACGGGAACCGCTACATGACTCCCTCCTATTTCTTAAAAGGGTAAGAAAGCCTGGGTATAGGGCTGGAGTGTGTGAGGACATTGTGTGAGTGTTCAGTGTGTGAAGGGACACCTTTACCTCTTCCCAGTATGGGAGAATTTTTCCTTTTTCCTTTTTCAGATGGAGAGTGCTGTGGGGGATAAGACAATCAAGACAAGCAAAACGGTTAGCAAAAATAACAATAATTAACATATGGAATTTTGTAAACTAAGCCCACCTAACTACGGTTTGATCGTAAAATTAAATCTACTTTTGGACCTTTAGACCGGGGTTTAAAAAAAAAAGTCACCAGTGGAGTCGCCAAGCTGTCGCAAGGTGTTTTGCGGTCGCCTGGACGAATACTCACTGAAGTGAAAAAGAGTGAGGAGTCGCCACTTTAATTTTGAGGGAAATTAAAGAAAAATATTTGCACAAAAAAGGGTAAATTAAAAGAAACCACTTCGAAACAGAGATTCTAGGTTTGGGGTCCATATACGGGTGGGGAAGGTGTTAGGCACCCCGCCTCGTCCCTCTATGAGGGTAAACAGATTTAACATTATGCTCTTTACAAATTAAAATCGAAAGTTAGGGGGGGGTTAGAATGATGGTGTTAATCCCTTTGATAAAAGGGAATATTTAATTTTTCACTATTTCGAGTTACCCATATACATAAGTACATGGCACGACCCTTAGTGAATTGATATTGCGTAGTGGTTTTAGTTTAAGGGATCACTTTGCGTATTGTGTTATTTTAGTTTGAATTCGAGGGGTCCTGGGTAAAAGCCTCTCCTGATCTTTAGGAATAATTTGCTTAAAGTTTGAGTGGGAAATCTCGGACAAGAACTCTCATCCGATCTTCACATACTTATTAAAATTTGATTTGAGAATCGGATAAAAACTCTCATCCGATCTCTTTAAGCGTTTATTAGAATTTTGATTGAGAATCGGATAAGAACTCTCCTCTGACCTCTTAAATATTTATGAAAATTTTTTATTGAGAACCGGATAAGAACTCTTCCCCGATCTCTTTTAATATTTATGAAAAATTTTGATTGAGAACCGGATAAGAACTCTCCTCTGATCTCTTTTAATATTTATGAAAAATTTTGATTGAGAATCGGATAAGAACTCTCCTCCAATCTCTTTTAATATTTATGAAAAATTTTAATTGAGAATCGGATAAGAACTCTCCTCCGATATCTTTTTCGTTTAAATGAGGATCGGGTAAGAACTCTCCCCCGACCTTTTGAGATTTAATTGCGATCGTATGTCATAAAGACCTTAGACTAAGGGTTCTGACATCCGAAGACGCTGAGAGCCCAAACAAGGCTTCTCTTAATCCATTGGTACCTTCTAACTAGGTAGGGGATACAAATAAAAATTTTTTTTACCGATCTCCTATGTGATTGCCTTACCAATACCTTTAGACAGGCAATATCCGATCTCTTCCGCTTGCTAGTCTGGGATCCGATCTTACTTCGATCCCCCACTATACCAAGTTATCTCCAGAGCTAGTCTAGTGGTTTGACTCCATAATTTCTTCTGATTTATTATCCAAACTTTTATTATTTTGAAGAAATTCTCGTGTTAAAATACAGCTACCAACATTTTATCAAACTACCCATGCGTTACTCGGAATCAGAACACCTACGTTTGAAGGTAATAAAGGCTAAAAATTATTAGTAGTATGCCCTAGAGCATATCATTTAGTATGTATCTTGTACATATTTTTATTGATAAAAGGCATTTCCACTTTTCCGTTTACATAATATATTTATGTGTAATAGAAAAGGTCCATTGATATTTTGTTAGAAATATTATTCTTAAGTTGTTAAGAATATGAGTGACAATATTTCTAGCACGAAGTATCATAAATAGGTTCACAATCGAGGATACTTCATAATAAGGACATGACTTATCCAGAAAGATTGTATTCATGTTTGTTCCCAAGTTATTTATATGAGATATAAATAAGATGGAATGGTGAGTCTCATGCCATTTAACAAACATGATAGGCACTTATAAATGATAAGTAGGCCGAACCAGTGACACTTATGACAAGCACATGGAGTTTACTCTTGTCAATGTTTTGTCATAAATCATATCAGTACATATAATCTTTAGACATGAGATAGCACAGTTATCTTGTATATAGGTAGTTTGAGTTTGATACTGCTTTCATACTTGTACTGTGTATGGGTATATGGGCATGTGTTGGCTCCTACTAGTTATATATGGAGGTAGGTGTTGATCAAGATGGAATCTGTTCCTCTAAGTAAATAGAGATAAAATCCTATGTTCATTTAATTGTTCTTGATGTTTTAAGTTCCTGGCCAGGACAGATAGATTTATTCAGAAAAGAGTTTCTGATGAGAAAATCCTTTTAATGAAGAACTAGAATTAAAAGAGAACATAATATTCATAGCAAATGGAGTTTGACATAAACCATGACTCCAGCTTGAGTTGGGATTTTGTAACAGAGAGATTCTAGTGCATGGTAACATATGATTATAGGTTCATTTAAGGTAAACCTTATTACTAATTGGGTGGCCATGGCATGCTATGCTAGGTGTTAACCATGGTCTATGAGGTTCATAAAATGATTTAGAGAAATCATTTATGGTAAGAAAGAGTTCTGATGATATTAAGAGTTGATATCATGTCTCATTGCCAATTAGTGATGAGCCTAGTAAGTCACACACATACACAAGTAATCACCTATTTAAATATGATTTAATTAATTAATTAAAGAGTTTAATTGATTAATTAAATAGGTTTGGTTTGCAATTAAATTGCAAAGTCCCTAGCATGACTTGAAACCAAATCTAGATTATTGGATGTATAATATAAGTTAAATTTATATTTAAAGTGTTTAAATATGAATTTAATTAATGAGAAATTAATTAATAGAGATTAATTAATTAATTTATATTTGATATAAATTAATTAGAAGAAGAAAATAATTATTTTGGGTTAAGAACTCAAAATTAAGACACAGGGGCATTTTGGTCATTTTGTAGTGTGACACATGGCACCATGAGATGGTGACACATGGCATAACACATAATCTTGCCAAATGTTTTTTTTTTAATCATGTAAGATGATTAAAATCAAGATTAAATATAGGTTTGACACTTGGCACAATGTGATTGGGTCACTTAAACCTAGAGCTAATCAATGGGCGACATGTGGCAAGGGTTTAATGTGTTAACCTAGCTATATAAGTGTTGTTATGAGAAAAATAAAACACAACCAGCAGCCACACTCCTTTGTCACGCCACTTTGAGGGTTTTTATCTATTCTT
Source organism: Hevea brasiliensis (assembly GCF_030052815.1). NCBI lineage: Eukaryota > Viridiplantae > Streptophyta > Magnoliopsida > Malpighiales > Euphorbiaceae > Hevea > Hevea brasiliensis. The sequence goes on along the minus strand of NC_079493.1, from coordinate 42,244,611 downwards.
CTTCATCTCTCATCAATTCAAAGAGATTAGCCATCAATCTCTTGAATTGAGAACACTAGAAATTGTTTCTAGTGTCCTGTTTACATCTTTAATCTCTTAAAAGGCAGAACTTGATTTTCTAAATAATAGAAAAAGCTTTAGAAGCTCTTCAAGGGCTTCCATAGGTGTTCTTGGTGTGGACAAGCTAGAGGGACAACATCTGGTGTCCTGAAGACGAATCTCAAAGGCGCAGACACGCTGCAGTGCATCAAGAGGTTAGTGTAATCGTTCTTGATTTAATCTAGGGTTCTAAAATTAATCTGATTAATTTTAAAATGTTAAATGGAAAATACAGATCCAAAAACATATTAAAAGAGTTTTAATATGTTGTTTATCATTGAAATCAAATAGATAAAATAAATCTTGCATGATGCATGTGACCCTAGGTGAAAATTTTTGAATTCAATGGTATAAACTTGTGTTTTTCACGCTTCCGTTCCTTCAATTGGCATCAGAGCCACTATATTTGCCATTTAGATTGTTGATTATATGATTTAATTGTGTGTTTGATCATGAGATCAAATGTTCATTGCTGGTTGCAAAGTGAGTTGGCGGCATACTTGAAAAAACACCATCAATGGTGCGCATGGTTTGGCTTCCATGGGTGATTTAAGGTTTGGCTTTTAATTCTGCAATTGTTGTATGATCTAAGGCCTATTCTTTGACTAATTAAAGTGTTTAATTAGTAGTTTTTATCACACAATTAAATTATGATTCAAATCAGAATTTTAAAAATTGTTTGAATGTGATTCAAATCTGAATTTTAAAAGTTGTTTGAATGTGATTCAAATCTGAATTTTTAAAGTTGTTTGAATCATATTTAAATCTGATTTTTTAAAATTGATTGAATAAAATTCAGATCTGATTTTTTAAAAAATGTTCGAATGTGATTCAAATCTGATTTTTTAAAAAATGTTTGAATGTGATTCAAATCTGAATTTTTGAAGTTGTTTGAATGTGATTCAAATCTGAATTTTTAAATTTGTTTGAATGAGATTCAAATCTGAATTTTTAAATTTATTTGAATCATATTCAAATCTGGATTTTTAAGTTGAATATGAGATATTCAATTTAATTTAAGTTTGTATGTTTTATTTAATTGTTAAATAGTGATATGCATGATGGATGATCATGGACTATAAAAGACCAATGTGATTGGATTTATTTCTTTTATGTTTCTTTGGGATTGTAAATTAATTAATTTATTTTAATTTATTTTGGGCATGTATTATTAAGTTTGTAATAATTTTTGGGTTGTAATTTCATTTATTTAAGTTCTTGTAAATTCGCCTTGGTATGCCAAGGATTACTATGTAATATTGGATTGCAAGAAGTTCAAGGAGGTCAAGAGCATTGGTGGGACCAGTGGGAGGAATTCAAGATCAAGTATTGATTATATACTCCTTCAGCAACTCTTGTAAAATGAATGAATGAAATGCACCTAGGAATGCCCTGATTCAATTCTTGGTGGCTTAGAATTGAATCCCTTAGAAAGTCCATGATCATACCATATTTACTGCTTATCCATGAATGCATGAGATGTATGGGAATGTATGCAATTATATGATATATGCATGCTAAATGGATAATGTGCAAAGTGAGACCTTAATAGTAAATAGAATGACCATAAAATCTTCCAAACAAATGATTAAGTTGGAAATGCTATAATTAAAGTAATTATAACATAGGCCCTTCATTGGGGCAATTATTTTAAGAAATTTTAAATAGTTGCATAAGATGCAATTTATTTAAGAGATTTTCTTAAGAATAATTGTTAAGCATGAGATGTTGAAAATATGTAAATGGTTTGGTGGCCAATATTGGATGTACCTGAGGACATTAAAATTATTTTCATAATTACTGGTTCAATGGGATCAACTTAACTAATGCAAGATAAGTCAATAATGGATGTACCTGAGATTTTGAGCATTAGGGGCTAGGTAAAGGATTGAACCTCACATGAGATGTGATGGGCAAGGAGTTGCTCACTTATAGTTTATTGTAATTCCAATAACGGATGTACCTGAGGATGATCAATAGAATTATAAGAATTTAATCACCCACTAGAAATCCATCCAACTAGGATTTCCGTTTTCTACTTTGGAAGTGTAGGATTTGCTAAGTTAGTGGGAGGACCAATTTGATTAAAAGACCATAATCATTGTGGTTAATTACATGATACATTTACTAATTAATCTGGTTATTTTCTGCAGTTAATTTTCTGATAAAAATGAGCACAAAACAACCACCACCATCCAATATCCTTGCAAGCATACTTGATCACAATAGGTTGACAGGACCTAATCTGTCTAATTGGCTAAGAAATTTGAAACTTGTCCTGAACCTTGAACATATAGGATATGTTCTAGATTCAAATGTTCCTGGTCCCTTACCTCCAGAGGCCACATAAGAGGAACATGAAACTTTGGACAAGTGGAAGGAGCATGATATGAGAGCTAAGTGTTACATGCTTGCTTCCATGAGTAATGAGTTACAGAAGCAACATGAGAACATGCAGAGTGCGAGTGAGATCCTCCTTCACCTACAAGAGTTGTATGGTGAGCACAGCAGGAATACTAGGTATGAGATATCTAGACAGCTATTCCGTATGAGGATGTCTGAGGGACAGAATGTTGGGGATCATGTCCACAAGATGATTCGGCTGATTGAGCAGTTGGAACATCTAGACTTCAACATGGATTTCCAACTACAGACGGATTTGATCCTTCAGTCCCTTCTGAGTCTTTTGGGAATTTTGTGACAAATTTCCATATGACTAAACAGGAATGCACCTTAGCTGGTTTACTCAACATGCTGGTTATTGCCCAAAAGAATATGGCAGGCAATAAAGGAAAAGAGGTAGCTTTGGTTGCATCTTCTTTTGCTGGAAAGTCCAACAAGAAGAAGGGCAATAAGAAAAATAAACTTCAGATTCCTAGTCCTTCCAAGAAAATAGCTAAACAAAAAGGGAAGACCAAAGCTGACAAAGGCAAAGGAAAGTGTTTCCATTGCCAACAGGAAATTGTTTCCATTCCCAGTATGAAAGTGTTTCCACTGGCCAGAGTATAGCAATCTAAATGAAAGCAATGCCGTGGTGAAAATCAACTCAAGTTCAAAATATATTTGGCACTTAAGGTTATGTCATGTTGCAGAAGATAGGATTACAAAATTAGAGAAAATGGGGATTCTATCCTTATTGGACTCTGAGCCTACTCCAACTTGTGAATCTTGCCTTCAGGGCAAAATGACTAGATCACCCTTTATTGGACAGGGGCTAAGAGCTGAAAATATTTTAGAGCTAATACATAGTGATGTATGTGGTCCATTTAAAGAAATGGCTAGAGGGGGCTTTCATTATTTTATTACCTTTACTAATGATAAATCAAGGTTTGGGTATTTGTATTTGATGAAATACAAACATGAATCTTTTGAAAAGTTCAAAGAATTTAAATCTGAAGTAGAAAATCAAACAGGAAAGAATATTAAAGCTCTTCGATCAGATCGTGGAGGTGAATATTTGAGTACTGAATTTGATGAATACTTGAGAGAGCATGGCATTGTTTCTCAGCAGACTCCTCCAGGAACGCCACAGCTAAATGGTGTATCTGAAAGGAGAAATCGTACCCTATTGGATATGGTACGTAGTATGATGAGCTATACTGATATGCCAATCTTCTTTTAGGGATTTGCATTAGAATCAGCTTTGTATATTCTGAATAGGATTCCATCAAAATCAGTTTCTTCCACACCTCATGAGATATGGCATGGAAGAAAACCAAGTCTTAAGCATGTTAAGATTTGGGGTCATCCCAAATTATATCAAAAAGCGAACATCAAAAATTGGAGACCAGATCAGAAAAAGGTCAATTTGTTGGATATCCAAAAGATAGTTTTGGATATTATTTTTATTTGCCTACTTCACAAAAGGTTGTGATAAGTAGAGATGCCACATTTCTTGAACAACAGTTTGTTCAAGAAGGAGGCAAAGGAAGGAAAATAGAGTTAGAATTGGAGAATTCTGACCAACCAATGATCGATGGATATAGATCCATCTAGTCAACCAATACCCGTTGATGAAACATCTACAGCTGTTCCTCGTAGAACAACCAGGGTATCTCACCCACCAGTGAGATATGGTTTTCTTCATGAAGAAGAATAAGAGCTGTCTACTCATGAAGAAGTAGATCATGGAGATGATCCACTTGCCTATGAAGAAGCTATATCAGATATAGACTCTTCAAAATGGATTGATGCTATGAAATCCGAGATTGATTCCATGTATAAGAATCAAGTTTGGGATCTTGTTGACCCACCTGAAGGTATTGTACCTATAAGGAACAAATGGGTTTTCAAGAAGAAAATTGATTCTGATGGAAAGGTAGAGACCTATAAGGCAAGGCTAGTAGCGAAAGGGTTTCGCCAAAGGAAAGGAATTGACTATGAGGAGATTTTCTCGCCTTTTGCCATGCTTAAATCAATTAGGATTTTACTAGCAATAGCTGCATACTATGATTATGAGATTTGGCAGATGGATGTCAAAACAGTTTTTTTTTTCAACGGATACATTGAAGAAAACATTTTCATGGAACAACCTAGGGGATTTGAATCCCAAGATGGTTCCAAGGTATGCAAGCAAAAGCGATCCATTTATGGGTTGAAACAAGCTTCGAGGAGTTGGAACATCCGTTTTGATGAAGCCATTAAATCCTTTGGTTTTATCAAAAATGAGGATGAGCCATGTGTATATAAGAAGGTTAGTGACAGTGCTATCACTTTCCTTGTCTTATATGTGGATGACATACTATTGATGGGTAATGACACAGGTATGTTGACGACTATAAAGGTATGGTTGTCAAATACATTCTCCATGAAAGACTTAGGGGAGGCAACCTATATTCTTGGGATTCGCATCTATAGAGATAGAGCGAAAAGAATAATTGGTTTATCCCAAAGTCTATACTTGGAAAAGGTGTTAAAGAGGTTTAACATGCTTGATTCCAAGAGAGGATTGTTACTAGTGAGACATGGTATCCATCTTTCTAAAGAGATGTCTCCAAAGACACCTGAAGAAAGAGATAAGATGGCCAGGATTCCATATGCTTCGGCTATTGGAAGTTCAATGTATGCAATGTTGTGTACTAGGCCGGATATCGCATATGCTGTTAGCAGGCATCAATCTAATCCAGGTTTGGAACCCTGGATAGCTGTCAAGAATATTCTTAAGTACTTGAGAAGAACTAAGGATTTATTCTTGATTTATGGAGGTGGAGACTTGCAATTGGATGGTTATACTGATTCTGATTTCCAATCAGATATCGATGATAGAAAGTCTACCTCTGGATATGTGTTCATTTGTAATGGAGGTGCGATCGGTTGGAAGAGTTCCAAACAGAGCACGATTGCAGATTCTACTATAGAGGTGAGTATATTGTCGCATCGATGTCGCAAAGGAAGTCGCTTGCATAAAGAAGTTCGTGATGAACTTACAAGAGTTCCTTCCATTGAGTCAAGCCAGTTCCACTACACACTGTGACAACAATGGAGCAGTCATATAGGCTAAGGAACTAAGGTCTCACCCAAAATCCAAACACATAGAAAGGCACTACCACATTATCAGAAATATAGTTGGGCAAGGCGATTTAGCCATGCAGAAAATAGCATCAGCTGAAAATCCAGCTGAACCATTCACTAAGCCTATGTCACAGACTCAGTTAGACCGACATCTTGAGAAGATAGGTCTAAGATATTGTAATGAATGGCTCTAGTGCTAGTGGGAGATTGTTAGTAGTATGCCCTAGAGCATATCATTTAGTATGTATCTTGTACATATTTTTATTAATAAAAGGCATTTCCACTTTTCCGTTTACATAATATATTTATGTGTAATAGAAAAGGTCCATTGATATTTTATTAGAAATATTATTCTTAAGTTGTTAAGAATATGAGTGACAATATTTCTAGCACGAAGTATCATAAATAGGTTCACAATCGAGGATACTTCATAATAAGGGCATGACTTATCCAGAAAGATTGTATTCATGTTTGTTCCCAAGTTATTTATATGAGATATAAATAAGATAGAATGGTGAGTCTCATGCCATTTAACAAACATGATAGGCACTTATAAATGATAAGTAGGCCGAACCAGTGACACTTATGACAAGCACATGGAGTTTACTCTTGTCAATGTTTTGTCATAAATCATATCAGTGCATATAATCTTTAGACCTGAGATAGCACAGTTATCTTGTATATAGGTAGTTTGAGTTTGATACTTCTTTCATACTTGTACTGTGTATGGGTATATGGGCATGTGTTGGCTCCTACTAGTTATATATGGAGGTAAATGTTGATCAAGATGGAATCTGTTCCTCTAAGTAAATAGAGATAAAATCCTATGTTCATTTAATTGTTCTTGATGTTTCAAGTTCCTGGCCAGGACAGATAGATTTATTCAGAAAAGAGTTTCTGATGAGAAAATCTTTTTAATCAAGAACTAGAATTAAAAGAGAACATAATATTCATAGCAAATGGAGTTTGACATAAACCATGACTCCAGCTTGAGTTGGGATTTTGTAATAGAGAGATTCTAGTGCATGGTAACATATGATTATAGGTTCATTTAAGGTAAACCTTATTACTAATTGGGTGGCCATGGCATGCTATGCTAGGTGTTAACCATGGTCTATGAGGTTCATAAAATGATTTAGAGAAATCATTTATGGTAAGAAAGAGTTCTGATGATATTAAGAGTTGATATCATGTCTCATTGCCAATTAGTGATGAGCCTAGTAAGTCACACACATACACAAGTAATCACCTATTTAAATATGATTTAATTAATTAATTAAAGAGTTTAATTGATTAATTAAATAGGTTTGGTTTGCAATTAAATTGCAAAGTCCCTAGCATGACTTGAAACCAAATCTAGATTATTGGATGTATAATATAAGTTAAATTTATATTTAAAGTGTTTAAATATGAATTTAATTAATGAGAAATTAATTAATAGAGATTAATTAATGAGAAATTAATTAATAGAGATTAATTAATTAATTTATATTTGATATAAATTAATTAGAAGAAGAAAATAATTATTTTGGGTTAAGAACTCAAAATTAAGACACAGGGGCATTTTGGTCATTTTGTAGTGTGACACGTGGCACCATGAGATGGTGACACATGGCATAACACATAATCTTGCCAAATGTTTTTTTTTTAATCATGTAAGATGATTAAAATCAAGATTAAATATAGGTTTGAGACTTGGCACAATGTGATTGGGTTACTTAAACCTAGAGCTAATCAAAGGGTGACATGTGGCAAGGGTTTAATGTGTTAACCTAGCTATATAAGTGTTGTTATGAGAAAAATAAAACACAACCAGTAGCCACACTCCTTTGTCACACCACTTTGAGGGTTTTTATCTATTCTTCTTCATCTCTCATCAATTCAAAGAGATTAGCCATCAATCTCTTGAATTAAGAACACTAGAAATTGTTTCTAGTGTCCTGTTTACATCTTTAATCTCTTAAAAGGCAGAACTTGATTTTCTAAATAATAGAAAAAACTTTAGAAGCTCTTCAAGGGCTGCCATAGGTGTTCTTGGTGTGGACAAGCTAGAGGGACAACATCTGGTGTCCTGAAGACGAATCTCAAAGGCGCAGACACGCTGCAGTGCATCAAGAGGTTAGTGTAATCGTTCTTGATTTAATCTAGGGTTCTAAAATTAATCTTATCAATTTTAAAATCTTAAATGGCAAATAAAGATCCAAAAACATATTAAAAGAGTTTTAATATGTTGTTTATCATTGAAATCAAATCGATAAAATAAATCTTGCATGATGCATGTGACCCTAAGTGAAAATTTTTGAATTCAATGGTATAAACTTGTGTTTTTCACGCTTCCGTTCCTTCGAAAAAAAAAAGTAAATAACATGAACGGATGAACAAAAGGTAAACTCAAGATAATAACCACCTTCGTGGGGTCTTTAACATAACATAAACTTGACGAAAATATATAAAAAATGAGCACTTGGTAAAACAACGGTCTAAACACTCAACTTGTAACACCCCTAAGTTCGGTAGTGCGTTCTGCTGTTCCAGTGACCAGTGCTGTCCGGACAGCTAGGATGCCTAGAACTACATTTCAATATGAGTGAGGAGACATAAAATAATGAAATACAAGAAAAGAAAATACAAGAAAAATAAAGGAAAAATAATAGCAAAGAAATGTGATCAAGTTAAGCGAGCCGGGAAACCTAGCGATGGTGATCATGACGGAAGTCACGGCGTGAACCGTTGACTAGCTCCTGGATCATGGGAACCCTGGAAAACATTTTTAAGACTTAAATAGACCCTTATTGAAGAATAAATATCATTAGAAAGATCAAAGAAAAATTAAATAATTAGTACAAAGAAAAGTGAGAAATCGAAAAACAGACAAAATACGGTGTTATCGAAAAATTGGGAATGCCACCCGAACAGGGGCATTATGGTCATTTGACATCCCGAATTGTCTTTTGACCTAAATTAACATTAAAAATAAATAATATTACACTTAGAAAATGAAATGAAAAATTTGTTTAGTGGTACCTAAAATAAATAGCCAAAAATGGAGTGGAAATGGTGTAAATAACACATTAAACTTATAATATGGTTAAATAATGTGAGTGGGCCACTAAAGGAATAAACTAAAGACATAGTGGGGCAGGTGTACATCCATTATCCAAGGCAGAAACTTCATCTTCTCCATTGTACCAAAGTTGCCGTGAATGAAGGGAGAGGAAACTCCATGGACATTTTCATGCAAGCTTGATCCATCCCTCCATTTCAACTCCATTCACTTGGGTTCCTTCATGAAACTTTGTCTACTCATCACAAGGAAGAGTTTGATACTAAATTTGAGAAGTTTAAGCAAGGTTTAACAAGCTCCAAGCATAAGGTAAGTCCATAATTTTGAAGATAGCTTTGTTAAGTTTTGTGTGCATGTTATGGGTGTTGGTTTTGTGAAGGAAAATTTTGAGTTTGAAGAGTTATTGTTGTTTTCATTTTGGACAGCCATGGAGTCACGTTTTTGATGAAATATTTATGCATATAATTGATGAGAAATAATGTTGATCATGGTGATTTAATATCCTAGAGGATTATTTCACATATATATGGTGATTTATGCACTTGGATGGGAATTGGTAAATTGTAGGGCATTTTGATGTTGAAGAAGGTTTTCGGCAGCTTGGGGACCCTTGAATAATTGTATGTATTGATGGAAGTATTGGCAGAATGTTGACATAGAAGAATTGATGAATGTGTATGTAAATTAGTAGTGGAAATTATATGTAATGATTAGGTGTAATTATGTACATATATTGCTAATTTGGACTTTGTGGTTTAGGGTTGTAATTGATGTATTGAGAATGTTTGTATTCTGTCCAAATTGACCATAGTAAGAAGTGATAAATGAATATGGAATGGTATAACATCAGAATTGGGTATGGGGATTTAAGGTAGAGCAAGTTAAATGTGTGTTTGAATTGGGGTTTGAAAGACACATAGAGGACAGTGTGCAAATAGACCTATAACTTTAAATGTGTAACCTCAATTGGTATGAGACCAATTGGAGGTGAAACTAGGCACAAAATGTGCCAACTTTCATTGAGAGAACATACCAAAATTCTGCTTGCAAGGTGATGTGAAAAATGACCAATTCGGATTAGGTACACTTGAGACCTAAAACTGACCATTTGGGCAGCAGTGAGTGTTTAGGCCATAACTCACTCAAAACAGGTCCAATTGACCTGAAATTTTAACCATGAATAGTTAAGACCCATACCTACAAGTCTTATGAAGATACCAAAGCCCAGAAATGACCATAAGCAAGTCAAAAGCTTGCACAAGTTCGGGTCCAAAACTGGCCGAACCAGAGTTGACCAAATTGACCAAAAATTGACCTAAATTGATACCATTTGACCAGCAATAGTGTAATGACCATAACTTGGTCTACTTAACTCGGATTGACCTAAAATTTTGCCCCGTGCAATAAGACATAGATCTACAAGTTTGTAGTTTTGACCGAAGCCCGAAAACCGAGGAACTAGGCCGTCCGGCTAGGTCAAACCAGTATCCCGAAATCCAAAGAAGTTGCATTAAAATGCACTAAACAAGGAAACGAGTTTGGCAAAACGTACCAAACCTAAAACCCTATCGAATGTGACATATTAACGACACTAAAACCTAATTTACCTAAAACGCAACGAGGGTCGGTATATTAGGTGATTAAGTGAATAATTGAGTTCATGCATTATTTACTAAACACCATCGTTAGAGGCAAATTAAATTAGCATCAAACACTTCAAATTGTGTTTCTCGATTAACAAGGACTCAAAGAAAAGGGAAAGAAATCTGAGTCAAAACCAGAGACAAATATCGAGGTTTGTGCACAACAACTATTTCTCTTGAATTTTCAATTGAAATAAATATTGACTATTTGTATATTATTGTTTTAAATTGTGTTTGTGCACAACAACTATTTCTTTTGAATTATTTTCAATTGAAATAAATTATGACTACTTGTATATTATTGTTTTAAATTGTGGAAATGTGTTTGGTGGACACTTATTGATTGAAAAACATTGTGAATGGTTTGAAATCGTGAAAAATTGTTTGAATGATATTGATGGATACTTATTGATTGAAAAGCATGTAAATGGTTTTGTGGAAATTGAAGTGAATTACGAATTGTGTTGCCATTTTGTGAATGAAATTATAACTTTGGAAATTTATTGGATTCTTACGGATCATTTGAATAAAATGTTTGGAATTGTTTTGACTCACAATTGGCATGACACCGATACTATGTTCCTCCTCCATTAATGGGGTGAGTGTGATTATTCCTCCCTCTTTGACTTATCAGTCTGGGGTGAGTATGATTATGTACCTCACTCTTTGACTTCCCACCGAGGTGAGCATGGATGAGTACTCATTAGATAGCTAGCTTCCTCCTCATTGATTTCGATTATTGGGGTGAGTATGTCTTGTCGTGGTGTACAACACGGCATATATGGAAAAAATTGTGTCATGACTTAAATTGTGATATTGATTGGCAACACAGTATTCTCCAGTTATTTGATCGAATGGTGTTATTGATTTGCAAAACGATATTATTCAATTATTTGATCGAATTGTGTTATTGATTTGCAAAACGATATTATTCAGTTATTTGATCAAATTGTGTCATTGATTGGAAAAAACTGTGTTATTCAGTAATTTGATCAAATTGTGTATGAATTGGCAATACGGTATTCTTAAGCTATTTGACTAAATTGTGTTATTATGAATTTTGATAATTTGTGAATTGGAGTTTAAATTCCTTATGACATTCATTGTCTTGAAATCAACTATGGTTTTAAGTATCCACTAATGATATGATTTATGAATTGTGATTTAAAATTGTATTTGGTTAATGTTGTGCACCACTGAGACATTGTCTCAGCGATAGCTTTTTATTGTCCGCAGTAGAGAGACAGACAGGCAGAAAGTTAGGTCGCTAGTACCGCCAGCGAGAGATTTTGGGTATAGTGAGTATACCACATGTGGCATTTTGTACTGTAATGTATATTCACTGTATGTATATTTTGTTCTTGGTTTTGAGCAGTTGTAAATTTAAGTTGTACAATAAAGTTGTAAAATAATTATGAGTTATTTGGCTTGTAAAAATTGTGTTATATTTTTGTATCTTAGTCTTTGAAAATCACTGTGGATTTGACTTGAGAAATGTGTTGTGTTGATAAAAATGTTGGAGTTGAGATTTGAAAATATATTGAAGTGCTTTTTACAGGTTTTCTGAAGAACTGTTTTGTCCAAAATACAAATGGCACCTTGCCAAAATTTTTACAGATACTCCAAATAAATCAAATGAGTTAGTTGTTTCACTTCAGTTCACCAAAGTCTTTCACACCTGTAAATAGTGCTCACCACTGTAAAAGAAGTAAGAAAAGTTTTTAAAATCCCTTGTAGTGTATTTAATGGATTATCAGTAGACGGAGTTGGTAATTCATTAGGTATACTACGGGATCATGTTATGCCTTACAGAGGGGTAGGGTGTGACACAACTGTAAGGAGTTGAATCTATTGAACTAACTATGGAGTCACAAATATAGCAAAGCTGCGTGCTAATAGTCTGGGGACTAATGCTTGCCTTGAAATAAAGAGTACCAAGTTAAAATGCAGTCGAGCCGAAATGACAATAACCGAGTTTGAATGAGATTGAGCTTGGAAAATAAGAGTGGATATAAAGATGCTGAAAATAAAACTGAAACTAAGAGAGGGTATCACGGAGTAATAAACAAACTAAAAATAAAGAGTTTCAGTGTCCAACACTCCTTGAAAGAAAATACTTTAAAAAACTGGTTTTTGAAGTTTTTCTATTTTGAAAGATTAAAAATAGCTGAGTAGCAAAACTGAATCAATTTTCAGAGCCTTTCCACTATAATCACCACCCTTTTTGTTCTTCCTCCCCTTTTAACAGTTTTCATGCCGGTATTTATAGGGACCGGGGGCTCCCGATGAAGGGTTTTCCTTTGAGGGAAATGAAAGGTTTGGATTTTAAAGGACATGATCTGACGCTTGAAAATTGAAGAGAATCAAAATGGACGATCGAGATCTTATTCAGAATATTGGTCCTTTCTCTTTTCTAATCCAACTGCTCAAAATCTTCTTGTCAAGGGAGATCCGAGGGCTGGGAAAAAAAGGCGCCGGTCTTGCCATCTTCTCTTTGATCCAATGGCTCCGGACTTGTCCTTGCAAGTAAGATCAACGATGGAGATCGAGATGTACAGGACTGTCATGACACGTTCTGGCAACCTGTTAGTAATGTGGGCGATTCTGTAAATGAGGCGTGCGGTGGAGATTTGATCTCGTCTGCAACGCTTTAACTACCTCGGCTCTGATTATGACGACAGTTATTGGAAGTTGTCTTATTCTCTCTTTGCTTTCCGATCTCCAATCCCTTCCGATCTTCCTAATACGATATTTTTCCGATCTCTCATGCTGGGCCCCTCTCCCAATCTCTCCCATTCCAGAATCTTCTCTTTTATCCGAGCTGGTTCAATTAAAGCATTTATTCCTTCGGTTACCGAGGCATCCGCTTCGTTTTCCTCTAGCAATAAATGCTCAGACCTTCTCTATATATATACCTTCAATGGGACATCCTTTTTGCATTTCATTTTCTCCTCTTTTTGCTTCTTGCTTTTCCTATTCTAACCGCTTCGGCAACAATTCCGGCCATGGCAGCTGCTTTTGATCTTTTTCCGACTGTTCACTTTGTTTATCGACTGAAAATTTACAACCCCGGTGATCAGAAAATCACGATGGCTACCTCTGATGACAGTGAGAGAACCAAACTAATTTACCGATTCAGATAGAGAATATCGATCGTGTTCATCTTGAGTCGGTCGACCGATATAATCGGCGAACCGATTTCGGGAGAGAAGACTGCTAATTTCCCTCTTATCATTGGTGACTGCCCTTCGAAGTTCACTTGGCTCCTCACCACATCTGGTGTCCCGACAGCGGCTCGGCTCCGAGCGATAACATTGACGATGACCTCTCCTATCCGCACGAGAGTCATAGTCACCCCATCTGAGCTGTACATCTATCCGATGTCGATGGCTGGTTTCCTGATCAAATATATCTTTTCATTTAGCCACGAGACTAGGCTTTGATATAGGTCTTTATTAGGTAGGATGTACCGCTGATATCTAGAGATCACCTAAATGATGTAATCTGATCTTTAATGTAATCCGATCTCTAGAGATCGCCCACATGATGTAATCTAACCTTTTGGCCGAGCTCAAGAAGCGTTATCCCGAGGAGGACTTTTCTTGGAGGGTGGACCTGGCTCCCCAAGACAAAGCGAAGAGCGAGGAGGAAGCTAAGGGAGATAGAGAGGGTGAGCGAAATGTAGAACAAGCTGGGGGTGATCCTCCAGCCAAATGACTTGTATTTTATTTTAAAATGAAATGAAATTCTCTCTTTTGTTCAATGACTAGATGTGATCGGAAAGTATCTAACTTGTACAAGCACCTGACTGTCTGAACCAATTAGAACATCAAACTTAAAAGTAATTATTAATCTAAGTATAAGAGGTCGAAAATGTGATCGGCTAGTGAGGTGACTCGATAATTGGTTTGAGAGATCGGTAATGAATTAAGCGACCTGGAGACTTGGTGTTGGTTTGGTCTCTTTGAAGAGAGATCGATAATGAAGTGAGCGTCTTGGAGACTTGGTGCTGGGGATCGATTTCAAAGTCTTTTGATTTCGGGGATCGGCCAAAATATGGTGTCGAAATTGGGGATCATGTCCACAAAATGATTCGGCTATTTAAGTAGCTGGAACATCTTGACTTTAACATGGATGTCCAACTGCTGATAGATTTGATCTTTCAGTCCCTTCCTGAGTCATTTGGGAATTTTGTGACAAATTTCCATATGAGTAAACAGGAATGCACCTTGGCTGGTTTACTCAACATGCTGGTTATTGTCCAAAAGAATATGTCGGGCAATAAAGGAAAAGAGGTAGCTTTGATTGCATCTTCTTCTGTTGGAAAGTCCAACAAGAAGAAGGGCAATAAGAAAAAGAAACCTCAGATTCCTAGTCCTTCCAAGAAAATAGCTAAACTGAAAGGGAAGACTAAAGCTGATGGAAGCAAAGGAAAGTGTTTTCACTTCCATAATGATGGGCACAGGAATAAGAATTGCCCAGAGTATAGCCAATAATAGAAGCTTGCAGTAATGAGATGTTAGATTCTGGATTGGCAATGGCTCAACTGTTGAAGCCTTAGCCATAGGATCTGAATCTTTATACATGTGTGGACATGTTTTGTATTTAAATAAGGTTATGCATGTACCTAATGCCTTTTAAGAACATCATTTCTATATCTAGTTTGACTAGAGATGGTTATGAACTTAAGTTCATAAATGATGTTTGCAATATTTATTTTGGAAATAAATATGTTGGTTTGGGTTATATGCATGATGGACTTTATTATCTAGCTAATAATGTTAAATACAAATCTAATACAAGCAATCTAAAAGAATGCAATGCCATGATGAAAATCAACTCAAGTTCAAAATATATTTGGCACTTAAGGTTAGGTCATGTTGCCGAAGATAGGATTGCAAAGCTGGGGAAAATGAGAATTTTATCCTCATTGGGTTTTGGACCTACTCCAACTTCTGAATCTTGCCTTCAGGACAAAATGACTAGATCACCCTTTGTAAGACAAGGGCTAAGAGTTGAAAATATTGTAGAACTAATACATAGTGATGTATGTGGTCCATTTAAAAAAATGGATAAAGGTGGTTTTCATTATTTTATTGCCATTACTGATGATAAATCAAGGTTTGGGTACTTGTATTTGATGAAATACAAACATGAATCCTTTGAAAAGTTGAAAGAATTTAAATCTGAAGTAGAAAATCAAATAGGAAAGAGTATTAAAGCTCTATGATCAGATCGTGGAGGTGAATATTTGAGTACTGAATTTGATGAATACTTGAGAGAGCACGACATTGTTTCCCAGCTGACTCCTCCAGGAACACCACAGCTAAATGGTGTATTTGAAAGGAGAAATCGTACTTTATTGGATATGGTACGTAGTATGATGAGCTATACTGATATGCCAATCTCCTTTTGAGGATTTGCATTAGAATCAGCTTTGTATATTTTGAATAGGATTCCATCAAAATCAGTTTCTTCCACACCTTATGAGATATGGCATGGAAGAAAACTAAGTCTTAAGCATGTTAAGTTTTGGGATTGTCCAGTTTATATCAAAAAGCTGAACACTGATAAATTGGAAACAAGATCAGAAAAAGTTCGATTTGTTGGATATCCAAAAGATAGTTTTGGATATTATTTTATTTGCCTGCATCACAAAAGGTTGTGATAAGTAGAGATGTCATATTTCTTGAACAACAGTTTGTTTAAGAAGGAGGCAAAGGAAGGCAAATAGAGTTGGAATTGAAGAATTCTTATCAATCAATAGATCAGATGGATGTAGATCCATCTAGTCAACCTATACCTATTGATGAAACATCTACAGCTGTTCCTCATAGAACAACCAGGGTATTTCACCCACCAGTGAGATATGGTTTCCTTCATGAAGAAGAACAAGAGTTGTCTACTCATGAAGAAGTAAATCATGGAGATAATCCACTTACCTATGAAGAAGCTATAAAATCCGAAATTGATTCCATGTATAAGAATCAAGTTTGGGATCTTGTTGACCCACTTGAAGGTATTGTACCTATAGGGAACAAATGGGTTTTTCAAGAAGAAAATTGGTTCTGATGGAAAGGTATAGACCTACAAGGCAGGGCTAGTAGCGAAAGGGTTTCGCCAAAGGCAAGGAATCAACTATGAGGAGACTTTCTTACCTGTTGCCATGCTTAAATCAATTAAGATTCTATTAGCAATAGCTATATACTATGAATCCCAAGATGGCTCTAAAGTGCGCAAGCTAAAGCGATCTATTTATGGGTTAAAACAACCTTCGAGGAGTTGGAACATCTATTTTGATGAAGCCATTAAGTCATTTGGTTTTATCAAAAATAAGGATGAACCATGTGTATATAAGAAGGTTAGTAACAGTGCTATCACTTTCCATGTCGTATATGTGGATGATATTTTGTTAATGGGTAATGACACAGGTATGTTGACAACTGTAGATCTTGCATTGAAATCAAATAGATAAAAATAAATCTTGCATGATGCATGTGACCCTAGGTGAAAAATTTTTGAATTCAATGATATAAACTTGTGTTTTTCATGCTTCTGCTTCTTCATCTGGATAGGCAAAAAGGGATTTTAACATGTTGTCTGTGAAAAACCTAATCTCTTTAGTGGAACTATCCTAGTTAAACCCCTTCATAACTATTAATTTGTCATATCAAACTTGTGAAGTTAGAAGAAATTTCTTAAAATATAAACAAACCTGAAAATGCCTCACTAGCTCTAGAACATATCTCTTTGACCTATCAAGGCGAAATCCTAGCATATGTTTGATGAAGAAATGATTAAGGCATTCTTTGCTATAGCCTAATTAAGCCTTAGCCAGCTTTAGTCACAATATGTCCCTTGCACCCAACTTGAGCTTATATTTTTTTACCTATATGATTTTCTTTGCTTACCCATATTATTTACCTAGCCCCTAGCCTAAACACATACCTACCCTTTTGAGGAAGCTAAATGCATGAGTAAAAATTATATTAAGTGCAAAAAGAAAATGGAGAGAGGATGAAGAACTCGAGAAAGAGTGCAAGTGTGAAATTGAAACCAAAGAAAAATCTACCTTCCTAACCCAGCAAAAGCAATGAGTTTGGGAGAGAGGACAAAAAAAAACATAAAAAAAAAGAAGTCCCAAGAATCATGGAAGCATGCTTGGCACTATAAAAGCTAAAAGCCCCTCCTCTCCAGACAAAATCAATAGAATAAACTTAGTATACTTGGTATTTTATGTATAAATGTTATCCTTATATTTGCATTCCCTAAAAACCTTTCATTAGCAACCAAGTCATTATCCCTTAGCCCCATTACACCCCTTTTAAAGACCTTTTGATCTTTTCAAAAGTGTATACTACATTAGTGGAGACAGAAAATTGATTTATGGTTATGGAGCTAGAATTGAGTTACTTCATCACAATTATCCACAATAGAGGTAAATTTGGAGGAGTAAGTGTTTCTCAAGCTTATCCTGATAAAACAGGTTATTTGTGACTTACTGATAGCCTTGCACAGAGGAATAATTAGTTGAAAGGAGGTGAAGTTCCAAACAAGCAGCTATTAGAACCCTTATGCCTTGAAAGAGGGTAAATGGTATGATGGATTAGAGGAGTTCAATTATGTGCTTATTAAATTGTTGGTTATACTCCTAAGTTATCCCCTGAAATGCATTTTAAAATAGAGCTTTTTTTTTTTAAGACAAGCAAAAGTTTGAGTTTGGGGGTATTTAATACACTTGAATTGTATAGATATTTTTAAGCATATTTGTATACTATCTCATGGCATTTAGGTAAGTAATCTCATGCATAGTAGTTAATTTCATTAGCTTTTATAATTTCTATTATAAAGATCTTAATTCCATATTTTCTGCATCATTTCAGGTGTTTTAGTGAAGTCACAGAGCATAGGAGTACAAAAGAAAGCTTAGAAAGGTTAAAAGACTCAGAATTGCTGCTGATACAAAGTACATGCCACAGACCCGTGTAACTTTCTGCCAAAAGAAAGCTAGAAAGCCAATGGAGAAACAAAAGTACATGGGTCATGTAATTGGACCCGTGTAATCTGCAGAGACCCGTGTAAGTCTCTGCCGAGCACAAGCTTAAAGAATTTTCTGAGAACAAAAGTACACGGCCAGTGTAGCCAATGCAGACCCATGTAAGTCTCTGTGCCAATGCAAGACTCTATAATTCCATTCCAGTAAGTTACATGGACCAGGGCCGTGTAGTAACACACGAGCCATGTATTATGCAGCAGCCAATTTTCTAACTCAAATTCTTGCTCTTATTTACTGATTCAAATCAGACTCCTAAACCTTTTTCTACTCAAAAATGACCTAACCCTAGAACAGCCATTATAAATAGAGGCAGAAAACATCAAAAGAGGGAGATCAATCCTTTTATAGCATTTTTTGGGAGTTTTAAAGAGGATTCGCCTCTGAAATCTCACCAACTGTCTTGAGGAGAAGAATATTAGTATCAAAAGGAGTTTTCCAGCTGAAGTTCCATAAGATCAAAGCTACAAACCCTCTTCGATTCTTTCGTTCCATTTCCTTAAACGGATTTTTATTGCTTTATTTCTTCTAAACGATTTCTTTTTACTATCTTTATTTTTGTTTATCATGATGTTTGCTGAACTCACCATGAGTGAGTAGTTTTCATATTTTGGAATTGGGAGAGTAATGCTTGTAATCATTATTATGGATAAACATTAAGTTTTATTTATTATATTTGAGATTTGTTCCTTGATTTAATTTCTTGTGATCTTAATGCATGCTATGTGTTGGTACCCACTTAGTAATGATTATAGATATTAATTGAAGGACTGAAAGGTGAAGATTAATATTAGAAAATCAAGATTTTAAACCTAGGAATTTTGACCTAGACATAGGCTGATACCTTTGTGAAATTTCAAAATTGGTTAAAGACCTTAAAGGGTTTTAATTAATTTGATCGCCACAAAAGTCGGGTTTAAGTTAATTAAAATACACTCTAGGTGCCTTGAGAGAGGACTTAGGATACCTTAGGATTAATTTTCATCAAGGCAAATGATTCTCAACCCAGTAAATAAACAAGGTAACATCCATAGTAAGATTCAAGTGTGAAATCTTAATTCCGGAATTGTTTCAAAATAGTTTGTTTCATTTTAAGTTTACCATTCTAGTTCCCTCAGTAATCGATAGTCTAAACAGTCAAAATTACTGTATAGATTGATACTTACTAATCAATTTCCTCATGGGAATTATACTTTACTCATCACTCTATTACTTGTTAGCTATCCGTGCACTTGCGGGGTTGTAAAACTAGCAGAAACAAGTAATAGAAATTAGTTCCACACCAGGCATAACCTCTATTTCGAACTGCACCTCTCTTTCTGAAGGTAACCCTAGCAATTCTTCAGGAAATACATCCGAAAAGTCACGTACAGTTCTTCAATGCTGGCTCCCTAATTGGGTGTTTATCATGTGGGCAAAATATGCTTCACCCCCTTCCAAATCATCTTTCTAGCAAGTACAGCTGAAATAAGGTTTGATGGCAATAATTGCCTCTCCCCATTACCACATCACCATACTAAGGGAGACCAAAAGTGATTGTCTTCATTCTATAGTCAATCATGGCATGATGTCTAGCCAACCAATCCATGCCCAAGATGATATCATAATCTCTGAAGGCATTTCTATCAAATCAGATAAAAAGTATGTCCCTGGATCACCAAATGACAATCCTTATACATTTTGTTCACCCTAACTTTTTGTCCTAAAGGACTAGTTACTAGCACCTCAAAATCCATTTTCACGTAAGAAACAGCAGTAAAACAAGTGATGCTGGCACTAACATAAGAGTGAGTAGACTGTTAGTAGTATGATCTAGAGCATATCATTTAGTATGCATTTTGTACATGTTTTATTAATAAAAAGGCATTTTCACTTTTCCATTTATATAACATATTTATGTGTAATAGAAAAGGTCAATTGATATTTTATTAGAAATTCTATTCTTAATTTGTTAAGAATATGAGTGACAGTATTTCTAGCATAAAGTATCATAAATTGGTTCACAATTGAGAATACTTCACAATAAGGACATGACTTATCTAGAAAGATTGTAATCATGTTTGTTCCCAAGTTATTTATATGAGATGTAAGTAAATAAGATGGAATGGTGAGTCTCATGCCATATAACAAATATGATAGGCACTTATGCATGATAAGTAGGTCGAATCAGTGACACTTATGACAAGCACATGGAGTTTACTATTGTCAATGCATTGTCATAAATCATATCAGTGCATATAATCTTTAGACTTCAGATAGCACAGTTATCTTGTATATAGGTGGTTTGAGTTTGATACTACATTCATACTTGTATTGTGTATGGGTATATGAGCATGTGTTGGCTCCTACTAGTTATACATGGAGGTAGGTGTTGATCAGAATGTAATATGTTACCCTAAGTAAATAGGGATAAAGTCTTATGTTCATTTAATTGTTCTTGATGTTTCAAGTTCCTGGCCAGGATTTTTCTTGATGTTTCAAGTTCCTGGCTAGGACAGATAGATTTAGTTAGAAAAGAGTTTCTGACAAGAAATTCTTTTTAATCAAGAATTGAAATTAAAAGAGAACATAATATTTATAAAAAATGGGGTTTGACATAAACCATGACTCCAACTCGAGTTGGGATTTTGTAACAGAGAGATTCTTGTGCATGGTAACATATGATTAAAGGTTCATTTAAAGTATTCCTTCTTACTGATTGGGTAGCCATAGAATGCTATGCTAGGTGTTAACCATGGTTTATGAGGTGCCTAAAATGATTTAGAGAAATCATTTATGGTAAGAAAAATTTATGATGATATTAAGAGTTGATATCATATCTCATTGCCAATTAGTGATGAGCTTAGTCAGTCACACACATACCGAAGTAATCACCAAGATAAATGTGATTTAATTAATTAGTTAAAGAGTTTAATTGATTAATTAAATAGGTTTGGTTTGCAATAAGATTGCAAAGTCCCTAGCATGGCTTAAAACTAAATCTAGGTTATTGGATGTATAGTATGAGTTAAATTTATATTTAAAGTATTTAAATATGAATTTAATTATGAGAAATTAATTAATAGAGATTAATTAATTAATTTATATTTGATATAAATTAAGTAGAAAAGGAGAAATAATTATTTTGAGTTTAGAACTCAAAACTACAACACAAGGGTAATTTGGTCATGTGGCACCATGAGATGGTGACACATGGCATCATGATTTGTCAGTCTTCCTATCATGCAAGATGATCAAAGTCAAGATTAAGTCTAGCTTTAACACTTGGCTTAATGTGATTAGGTCAATTACTATTAAGATGCAATCAGGTGATGACATGTGGCAAGGGTTTTAAGTTATGACCTAATTATATGAAGCGATGTTATGAGAAAATAAAAATTAGCCACTCTTCTTATTTTCTTTCAAGTGTGCCGCCACCTCTATGCTCTCCTCCTCTCTTCATCTTCTCTCAATAATTCAAAGAGAATTGCCCATATTCTTTTGAACTAAAATTGCTAGAAATTGTTTCTAGTGTTCTATATACATCTACAACCTCTCTAATGGTAAAAACCCAATTTATAATTGGTTGGCAAGGCTTGAGAAGCAAGATTGGGGACTGCCCATTGGTGATCTTGGTGTGAACAAGCTAGAGGGATAACATTTGGGGTCATAGGTGCTTCCTAAAGGTGCCAATCACATCTATATTGCATCAAAGAGGTTAGTGCTCTAACTTCTCTTTTAAACTAGGGTTTAAATAAATTATTTTGTTAATTCACAATCTTGAATGGTAAACATTGATCCTAATACATATTAAAAGTGTTTTAATATGCAATTGAGCATTGAAATTAATTAGGCACATAATGGATGTGGCATAATGCATGAAACCCTAGAAGAAAATTTTGAAATTCAATGCTCTAATCTAACAATTTGCATGCTTTCGCTCCTTCAATTGGTTTTAGAGCCACTATATTTTCCATTTAGATTGTTTAATATGAGATTTAATTGTGTGATTTGATCAAAAGTTGATTGATTAATTGTTGGTTGGACCAATAAAGGTGGCGGCATGTGTGTATGCACCATAGGGGCATGCATGGTTTGGGCTTTATGCTGCAATTGTTGTATGACTTAAGGCCCATAATTAGGCCCATGATTAAGCCCACATTTAATTAAATTGTTTAATTACAAATTTTAATCACATAATTAAATTTTGATTCAATTGTTTGAATGAGATTCAAATCTAAATTTTTAAATTTATTTGAATGAGATTCAAATCTGAATTTTTAATTTTGTTTGAATGAGATTGAAATATGAATTTTTAAATTTATTTGAATGAGATTCAAATATGAATTTTTTAGTTGAATATGAGATATTGAATTTAATTTTAGTATGTATGTTTTATTTAATTGTTAAAAGGTAATATGCATGATGGATGATCATGAACAATAAAAGACCAATGTGATTGGTTTTATTTCTTTATTTTTTTTTTGGGTTGTAAAATAATTAATTTTATTTTTGGTGGCATATATTATAAGTATTGTAATAATTTGGGTTGTAATTTCATTTATTTAAGGACTTTAAAGTCCATGTTATTATAAATTCGCCTTGGTATGCCAAGGATTACAATGTAATTGGATTGCAAGAAGATCAAGGAGGTCAAGAGCATTAGTGGGACCAGTGGGAGGAATTCAAGATCAAGTGTTAATTATGTGCTCCTTCAGCAACTCTTGTAATATGAGTGAATGAAATGCACCTAGGAATGCCCTGATTCAATTCTTGGTGGCTCAGAATTGAATCCCTTAGAAAGTCCATGATCATACCATATTTATTTTTTATCCATGTATGCATGAGATGTATGTGAATGTATGCAAGCATTTGATATATGCATGCCAAACGGATAATGTGCAAAGTGAGACCATAATAGTAATTAAGCCGACCACTAAATCTTCCAAACAAATGATTAAGTTAGAAATGATATAATTAAGGTAATTATATCATGGGCCTTCTATTCAGGCAATTATTTTAAGAAATTTTAAATACTTGCATATGATGCAATTAATTTAAGAGATTTTCTTAAGAATAATTGTTAAGCATGAGATGCTGAAAATATGTAAATGGTTTGGTGGCCAATAATGGATGTGCTTGAGGACATTAAAATTATTTGCATGTTTACTGGCTCAATGGGATCAACTTAACTAATGGAAGATAAGTCAATAATGGATGTGCTTGAGATTTTGAGCATTAGGGGCTAGGTAAATGATTGAACCTCATATGAGATGTGATGGGCAAGTAGTTGCTCAGTTATAGTTTATTGTAATTCCAATAATGGATGTGCTTGAGGATGATCAATAAGACTATAAGAATTCAATCACCCACTAGAAATCCATCCAACTAGGATTTATGTTTCCTATTTTGAAAGTGTAGGATTCACTAAGTTAGTGGGAGGACCAATTTGATTAAAAGACCATAATCATTTTATTTAAATACATGATATATTTAATAATTAATCTGATTATTTTCTACAGTTAATTTTCTGATAATAATGAGCACACAATAACCACCACCATCCAATATCCTTGTAAGCATACTTGATCATAATAGATTGATAGGACCTAATCTTTCTAATTGGCTCAGAAATTTAAAACTTGTCGTGAACCTTGAACATATAGGATATGTTCTAGACTCAAAGGTTCCTGGTCCCTTACCTCCAGAGGCCACTCAAGAGGAACATAAAACTTTGGTCAAGTGGAAGGAACATGATATGAGAGCCAAATGTTGCATGCTTGCTTTTATGAGTAATAAGTTACAGAAGTAGCATGAAAACATGCAATATGCAAGTGAGATCCTCTTTCACCTGCAAGAGTTGTACGGTGAGCACAGCATGAATGCTTGGTATGAGATATCTAGACAGCTATTCCGCATGAGGATGTCTGAGGGACAAAATGTTGGGGATCATGTCCACAAGATGATTCAGCTAATTGAGCAACTAGAACATCTTGACTTTCACATGGATTTCCAACTACAAGCGGATTTGATCTTACAATCCCTACTTGAGTCATTTGGGAATTTTGTGACAAATTTCCATATGACTAAGCAGGAATACACCTTGGCTGGTTTACTTAACATGCTGATTATTCCCAAAATAATAAATCAGGCAATAAAGGAAAAGAGGTAGCTCTGATTGCATCTTCTTCTGCTGAAAAGTCCAACAAGAAGAAGGGCAGTAAGAAAAAGAAACCTCAAATTCCTGGTCCTTCCAAAACGATAGCTAAACAGAAAGGGAAGACCAAAGCTGATGGAGGCAAAGGAAAGTGTTTCCATTGCCAGAAGGATGGGCACTGGAAAAAGAACTACCCAGAGTATCTTGCTTCTCTAAAGAACAAGAAGGATACACCTTCAGAAGGTATGTCTATATCTTGTTAATTAAATGCTGATGATACTCATAGTTCATCTACAGTTTGGGTTTTAGATACTGGTGCTAGTTCTCACATTTCTTATGATATGCAGGAACTAGCAAACAGTAGCAGCTTGCGTTCTCGAGATATTAAACTCCGAATTGGCGATGGCTCAACTATTGAAGCTTTAGCCATAGGATCTAAGTCTTTTACATGTCTGGACATGTTTTGTGTTTGAATAATATTTTATATGTACTTGATGCTTTTAAGAACATCATTTCTATATCTCGTTTGACTAGAAATGGCTATGAATTTCAATTCATAGATGATGTTTGTAATATTTATTTTGGAAATAAATATATTGGCTTGGGTTATATGCATGATGGTCTTTATTATTTGGATAATAATGATAAATACAAAATTAATGCAAGCAATATAAAAGAATGCAATGCCATGGTGAAAATCAACTCAAGTTGAAAATATATTTAGCACTTAAGATTAGGTCATGTTGCAGAAAATAGGATTGCAAAACTGGAAAAAATGGGGATTTTATCCTCATTGGGTTTTGAGCCTACTCTAACTTGTGAATCCTGCCTTCAGGGAAAAATGACTAGATCACCCTTTGTTGGACAAGGACTAAGAGCTGAAAATATTTTAGAGCTAATACATAGTGACGTATGTGGTCCATTTAAAGAAATAGCTAGAGGTAGTTTTCATTGCTTTATTACCTTTACTGATGATAAATCAAGCTTTGAGTATTTGTATTTGATGAAATACAAACATGAATCCTTTGAAAAGTTCAAAGAATTTAAATCTGAAGTAGAAAATCAAACAAAAAAAAGTATTAAAGCTCTTCGATCAGATCGTGGAGGTGAATACTTGAGTACTGAATTTGATGAATACTAGAAAGAGCTTAGCATTGTTTCCAAGCTAACTCCTCCATGAACGTCACAACTGAATGGTGTATCTGAAAGGAGAAATCGTATCCTATTAGATATAGTACGTAGTATGATGAGCTATGCTGATATGCCAATCTCCTTTTGGGGATTTGCATTAGAATCAGCTTTGCATATTCTGAATAGGATTCTATCAAAATCAGTTTCTTCCACACCTTATGAGATATGGCATGAAAGAAAACCAAGTCTTAAGCATGTTAAGATTTGGGGTTGTCCAGCTTATATCAAAAAGTTGAACACTGATAAATTGGAAACTATATGAGAAATGTGACATCCGATAAAATTGGAATGATATAGAGAAGATTAGCATGGCCCTTGTGCAAGGATGACACGCATAAATCGAGAAATGGTCCAAATTCTAAATGTGACACCCCTTACCCATCTATAGTATAGCCGAACAAGATATGCCACACAGTGTACCAGAATACCATATTTTATCTCAATTATTTTTATTCTTCCTTAATTTATTTCTTCATGGTTATGAGTGCAATTAGTGAAATTTAACTCATTTAAGTCAATTATTGAAATTATAAATTCATTTGAGGTTTCGAAAATTTTATAGAAAATCCGGCAGAGTACCGGCTAAAAATTGAGAAAACATTTCTTCGGAACCTGTGAAAAACAATTCCAATACATTTTCAATCATTCTCAAACTCTATTATATCAATTTAATCTCAATATTCCTCAATAATTTCTCAAAAATTCTTCTACTTTTCATTCATTCATTTCACATGATAATCATGTACAAATCATAAATAAATACTCAATTTTCATTTATAAACACAATTTACAAATATTTGCATTAAATACCAAAATATATTACATGAGTTTCAATTAAACATGAGAAAATAAAAGTTTAGTTACAAAATACAAACAGTACAAAATACCAAAATGAGACCTAGTGTCCTACCAATGCACTGAAGTCTGTGAGGTGACATGGACACTGTGCAGAACTGTGAACAGCCTCACCCAGTGTGTGGTCTACTGGGCTCTCTGTCAGTCTCTCCATAACCAATGCATAGCAAAAAGCAATGTGTTAACAATAATGCTTAGTGGTGCCAATAATAAAATAAAAAGAACTAAAAGAAAATAAATATGCAGTGTATATATATCGATGTCTCATGCAGACAAATTATTGGTAATTATTTGTAGTATTATGAATTTGGTAGTTGTTATATTCGTTATTTCATTAAATTTATCAACTTGCATTTTTGGTTGCCTAAGTAACCTATACTAGATGACTGGACTGGATAAACGGGTGAATTGGCACTGGGTATTAAATACCTCGGGCCGTCACACCATTAGTCACATAGTGTCTCTCAGTGTGCAACAGAACAGCTAATAAGCTGTAATAACATTAGGCACAAGTCCAAGTATCATCATAATATCAGAATGGCTAAAAGCCATAAAATCACAAAATGGCATAATGCCATGTTCAGTATTGCTAACTGAACCCTATTAGCATGCCAACCTATCCAAACCAATCTCACTAGGTGTACTAGGGCACATTACAAAGTTATTGATTGAATTTTAATGTTTTGCATGTAAGGTTACTATTCATTTTACTATTTAGGTCAAATTATTCACTTTCCAATGCATAATAGCTACATGAGTCCTAATCACATAAATTTACCACATTTTGGTTCTCAAAAGTGTTGGCATTAGTTGCCAATCCATACTTCTAACCAATGGAGAATAAATCAGAAATTTTAGTTTTGGATGCTAGAGATCACTGTTCCATTTGGCCATTCTACAGTGAGAATTTGGCCAAATGTTCTGCATCAAAGTTGTTTCTTATTGTGTCTAGTTATATTTCACTTTTTGAATCACCCCATTTGGAGTTTTCTAGCTCAATTTATGGCTATTGCACCATAACTGGTCGGATTGCCTTTACCCAGAATTTCTGGGCAATTTTTGGTTCTGCCAGATTTGGTAGTCCAAATTTGGCTAGCAATTTCATTTAGTTAAGTCTAGAATTTGAGTTTTTGTTCTCCATGAAAGTTGTTCTAAATTGCCTCATCTTTCCATTGATATAAATTTTAGGTCAATTGGACCTTTCTACTCTGAGTTATGACCAAATGAATGAACACTATTGATTTGGTCATTTTCCCTAGGCAAAATATATGCTACCCGGATTTGATCAATTTTTAGGGCATCCTAAGTTTATTTTCTAGACAGAGTTCCTTCACCAAAATTGTGCCATTATGTGTCTAATTTCATGTCCAATTGGCTTTGCACCAATTGAACCTACAAAACCCAAGTTGTAGCTGCCCAAACATGCTAGACTCACATCCAGACATGTAGAGCACTCAAGGCAGCACATCCAACCTCAAATCAAAAGCTACAATTCACTTCAATTCCTCATCATACACAACCAAATGGTCACTAATTAACCATTAAAACATCAATCCCTCATTAATTACATAGACCCTTAATTTTTAAGTTTAAAACCCTAACCACAAATTCTCAATTTGCACATGTCACATGTTATTGATTTAATTCTTCCATTCTAACTCATTTATGTGCAATCTCTACCATCTATAACATATTTAAGTCTATCAAACACATCAGCCCAACTACACACCAAGGCTGGCCAAATTTAAGATTACACATACATGAAGATTTTAGTTCATTTTATTGCAATTTCTAGCTTAAATCAAATACCTAAACAAGAATTTAGAAGTAGAATGGAAGAACTTGGCACTAACCTTGTTGGAGCTACTCCCAAGCTTGCCAAAACCTTTCATTTTCCTCTTCTTTTTGCTGCCTTAAGCTTGCTCTAGTGGTGATGACAAGTTTTTGTGAAGGGAGTAAAGGATTTGAGGGGGTGTTTATGAAGGAAATTTATAGAGAAGTGAGGTCATCAATGGAGATAGAGAAAGAGTGAAATACGGCTAAGGAAGAAGAAAGAAAGAGAGCAGAATTTTTCTTTTGATTTTTTTAGTCCATTTTACTCCTTTAATTGGGTTTATTATGAGGTGTCAAAATGTGATTAGGTGGGAGTGCTTAGTGACATAAGCATGAGGTCAAAATTGCAATTTTTAATTCATTTTCTTTTCTTTTCTTTTCTTTTCTACTCAATTTCAATTTAATTTGTAGTAATATTTATTCATATTTTATGTCATAATAATTATTTACTTAACTGGACAAGTCGGTCAATAATCATCTCCAAAGATGAAATGATCGAAATGCCCTCCGTTTGGCTTATTGAGCCAAAATCATCTGTATCAATCAAAAATTTTTTCTAAGCCTTTTCTTGGCATTCTAAAGCCATAGAAATCTCAATGACTCTTCTCTAGAGTCCCAAAAATTATTTCATGAATTTTTCTCTAGGTTTAGGGCTTCTAACTATGAAAATAGCAACTTTACACTTGGTGTAACACCCCTAAGTTCGGTAGTGCGTTCTACTGCTCCGGTGACCAGTGCTGTTCGGACAGCTAGGATGCCTAGAACCGTACTTCGGTATGAGTGAGGAGACATAAAATAATGAAATACAAGAAAAGAAAATACAAGAAAAACAAAGGAAAAATAATAGCAAATAAATGTAACCAAGTTAAGCGAGCCGGGAACCCTAGCGATGGGTGACCGCACTGGGAAGCCACGGCGTGGACCGTTGACTAGCCCTGGACTGCGGGAAACCCTGGAAAATATTTTTAGGACTTAAATAGACCCTTTTTGAAGAATAAATATCATTAGAAAGATCAAAGAAAAATTAAATAATTAGTACAAAGAAAAGTGAGAAATCGAAAAACGGACAAAACCCGGTATTACCGAAAAATCGGGAATGCAACCCGAACAGGGGCATTATGGTCATTTGACATCCCGAATTGTCTTTTGACCTAAATGTCCATTAAAAATAAATAATATTACACTTAGAAAATAAAATGAAAAATTAGTTTAGTGGTACCTAATACAAATAGCTAAAATCATGGGTTAATGTGGAATAAATGAACAATTGGCTTATTATATGATTATTTGGAGTTAGTGGACCATTAAAGGATTAATTAAACACATAGTGGGGCAGGTGTACATCCATTATCCAAGGCAGAAACTTCATCTTCTCCATTGTACCAAAGTTGCCGTGAATGAAGGGAGAGGAAACTCCATGGACATTTTCATGCAAGCTTGATCCATCCTTCCATTTCAACTCCAAACACTTGAGTTCCTTCATTAAAGTTTGTCTACACATCACAAGGAAGAGTTTGATACCAAATTTAAGAAGTTTAAGCAAGGTTTAACAAGCTCCAACCATAAGGTAAGTTAGCATTTTTGAAGATTTCTTTGATAAACTTTGTATACATGTTATGGGTGTTGGTTTTGTGAAGGAAATTTTTAAGTTTGAAGAGTATTGAGATATCCATTTTTGGGCAGCCATGTAATCATGTATTGATGAAGTAATTGTACATATATTTGATGAGAATTATGTTAGTTATGATGATTTAATAAACCTAGTGAATTACTTCATATTTATATGGTGATTTTTGGCACTTGGATGGGAATTGATGAATTGTAGGACAATTTGGTGTTGAAGAAGATTTTCGGCAGCTTGGGGACACTTGAATAAATGTATGTATTCATGGAAGTGTTGGCAGAATATTGACATAGAAGGATTGATGGATATGTATATGAACTTGTTGTGTAAAGTATATGCAAAAATTTGTAATGGTTAGGTGTGTATGTGATTGTACTTAGAACTTGTAAATTGAGTGTTAATTGGTGTATTGAGGATAATTGTAATCTGCCCAAAATGATGTTAATGTAAAGGGGAATGTGTTTTTGGTAATGTACCAAAACAGATTTGGTAGGGAAGTAGACATATTGCAAGGTAAATGTGTGTAATTGATGTGTGTTAAGCAAAGTAACCAAGGGCAGTGTACATTTTAGCCAATAAGTTTAAATGTGTAACCTCAATTGGTATGAGACCAATTGGACGTGGAACTAGGCACAAAATGTGCCAACTTTCATTGAGAAAGCATACCAAAATTCTGCTTGCAAGGTGACCTAAGAAAATGACCAATTCGGATTAGGTGCAATTAGGACCTGAAAAATGACCAATTGGGCAGCAGTGAGTGTTTAGGCCATAACTCACTCAAAACAGGTCCAATTGACCTGAAATGTTAACCATAAATAGTTAAGACCCATACCTACAAGTCTTATGAAGACACCAAAGCCCAGAAATGACCATAAGCAAGTCAAAAAGCTTGCACAATTTCGGGTCCAAAAACTGGCCGAACCAAAGTTGACCAAATTGACCTAAAAATGACCTAATTTGATACCATTTGACCAGCAATAGTATAATGACCATAACTTGGTCTACTTAACTCGGATTGACCTAAAATTTTGCACCGCGGTCCATAAGACATAGATCTACAAGTTTGTAGTTTTGACCGAAACCCGAAAACCGAGGGAACTAGGCCGTCCGGCTAGGTCAAACTAGTATCCCGGAATCCAGAAAGTTGCAATAAAATGCACTAAACAAGGAAATGAGTTTGGTAACACGTACCAACCCTAAAACCCTATCGAATATGACATATTAATGACACTAAAACCTAATTTACCTAGAACACATCGAGGGTCGGTATATTAGGTGATTAAGCAAATAAAGGTATTCAGTGAATAATAGCTTTCAGTGAATTAATTACCAAACATTATCGATAGAGACAATATAATTTAGTACTGAAACACTTCAAATTGTGTTTCTCAGTTACTAAAGACTCAGGGAAAGGGAAAGAAACACTGAGTCCAGACCAGGGAGACAGTCATCAGAGGTTTGTGCACAACAACTGTTTCTTTTGAATTATTTTCAATTGAAATAAATATTGACTATTTGTATATTATTGTTTTAAATTGTGGAAATGTGTTTGATGGACACTTATTGATTGAAAAACATTGTGAATGGTTTGAAACTGTGAAAAATTGTTTGAATGATATTGATGGATACTTATTGATTGAAAAGCACTGTAAATGGTTTTTGTGGAAATTGAAGTAAATTACGAATTATGTTGCCATTTTGTGAATGAAATTATGACTTGGGAAATTTATTGGATTCTCACGAATCATTTGAATAAAATGTTTGGAATTGATTTTGTGTTCACACTTAGCATGACAGTATCATATCATTCCTTCTCCATTTATGGAGTTGTGATCGTTTATTTCCTTCTCCATTTATGGAGTCGTGATCATTTATTTTTCCCTCTCTGGTTTACCAGTTGAGGTGATCGGATGAGTACTCATTATGTAGCTAGCTCCCTTCCTCATTGATTTCGATTAGTGGGGTTGTGATTGCTTTGTCGTGGTGTACAACGCTGCATTGATCGGAAATTTGTGTCATGGCTTAAGTTGTGAATAAATTGGCAACACTGTATTATTAAATCATTTGACTAAATTGTGTTATTATGCGATTTGATAATTTGTGAAATGGAGTTTAAATTCTTATTGACATTTACTGTCTTTTGAATTTAACTATGTTTCGATTACTGAGATTTAATGTGATATTGTGTTAAATTCTTTATGACATTTATTGTCTTGAATTTAATTATGGTTTTACGTATCCATCATTTATCTGAATTATGAATTGCGATTTAAACTTGTATTTAGTTAATGTTGTGCACCACTGAGACATTGTCTCAGCGATAGCTTTATTCTTTGTCGCAGTGAAGACAGAGATAGAGCGTGACTAGGTCGCTAATCACAATGAGAGATTTTTGGGTATAGTGAGTATACCACATTTGGCATTTTGTACTGTAATGTATGACACTGTATGTATATTTTGTTGTTGGTTTGAGCAGTTGTAAATCCAAATTGTACATTTGAGTTGTAAATTAATTATGAGTTATTTGACTTGTAAAAAAATTGTATTATATTTCCTTATCTCAGACTTTGAAAAATTTCTATGGAATTGAGTTGATAAATTGTTGTGTTGAGAAATGTATTGGAATTGAGATTTGGAAAATTTTTGAAGTGCTTTTTACAGGTTTTCTGAAGAACTGTTTTGTCCAAAATACAGATGGCACTTTGCCAAAATTTTTACAGGAATTCCAAATAAACCAAATGAGTTAGTTGTTTCACTTCAGTTCACCAAAGTTTTTAATACCTGTAAATAGTGCTCACCACTGTAAAAGAAGTAAGAAAAGTTTTTAAAATCCCTTGTAGTGTATTTAATGGGTTATCAGTAGGCGGAGTTGGTAATTCATTAGGTATACGACGGGATCATGTTATGCCTTACAGAGGGGTAGGGTGTGACACTTGGTTATCCATCGCTAGGGCACCGGCTCATTTAACTTAGTTGTATTTCATTTCTAAAATTTTTCCTAAATTTTTCTTATTAATATTTGAGTTAATTATGGCTCCTCACTTTAGTCTAAATGTTTTTCCAGATGTTCTAGCTGCTCGGACCAATACTGGTCACCGGAACAGTAGAATGTACGGAATTGCTACAGTGAGGGTATTACAACTCTTCCCCTCTAATTTAAATTTCGTCCTCAAAATTTACCTAATGCAAACAGTTGAAGGAACTATTACCTCATCATCTCTTCACTTTCCCAAGTTGCCTCCTCGGTGTTGTGGTGCCTCTAAAGCACTTTCACCAGTGGAATCTACTTATTCCTCAACTCTTTCACTTATCGAGCCAGGATCTGCATGAGTTCTTCTTCATATGTCAAATCCGATTGTACTTCAATTTCTTCCATGGAGATGACATGTGAAGGATCTGAGCGATATCTTCTTAGTATAGATATGTGGAACAAATTGTGGATCTTGTCCAGCTCTAGTGGTAAAGTTAGCCTGTAAGCCACTGGTCCCACACGTTCAATGACTTCATATGGGCCAATGAACCTAGGGCTCAACTTACCTTTTCTTCCAAACCTCAATACCTTTTTCCATGGTGAGACTTTGAGAAACACCTTATCTCAAACTTCATATTCTATCTCTTTTCTCTTCAAGTCGGCCTAAGATTTCTGTCTATCTGAGGCAACTTTCAGATCAGCTTTGATGAACTTTACCTTCTCCTCAGTCTATTTCACCAGGTCTGGCCCTACTAGTTTATCTTCACCCAATTTAGTCCAACATACTAGAGTTCTACACTTCCTCCCATACAGTGCTTCATAAGGGGCCATTTTGATGCTAGCTTGGTAGTTATTATTGTATGCAAATTCTGCCAGTGGGAGGTATCTATCCCAACTTCCCTCAAACTCAATGACATAACTCCTTAGTATATCCTCAAGGACCTACCATATATTTCATGTTATTATTATCATTTCAGTTCAATATTTGTATTAATTCAATTGATTTTAATGTTTACCTAGATTACTCTTTCTGATTGTCCATCCGTCTGAGGATGAAAAGCTGTGCTAAAGTGGAGTTGTGTACCCAAGGATTCATGCAACTTCTTCCAAAATCTCGATGTAAACCTTGGGTCTCGATCAGATAAGATGGAAAGTGGAATTCCATGCAGTCTAACTATCTCACTAATATACAATTCTGCTAACTTCTCTAGTGAGTAGTCAGTCCTAACTGGCAGAAAGTGTGCTGACTTCGTCAATCTATCTACTATCACCCATACTACATCATGCTCCTTCTAGGTGAGAGGTAAACCACTTACAAAATCCATGGTGACCCAATCCCATTTCCATTCAGGTATGCGTATGGGCTGTAACAAACCCGATGAAACTTGATATTTTGCCTTGACTTGCTAACATGTCAAGCATTTAGTCACATAGTCAGCTATGTCCTTCTTTATACCAGGCCACCAATAAAGAAGCTTCAGGTCATGATACATTTTTATACTTCCTGGGTGCATAGCATAAACACTAGTGTGTGCCTCTTTTAGAATACTAGCTTTTAATTCCCCATCATCTGGTACACACACTCTTCTTTTGTAGTATAGACACCCATCTGCCTTCACCAATAGTAAGTTGCCTTCCCTTCTGAGATTTTGCTCACAGTAGCCATTAACTTCTCATCTACCTTCTGCCCATCTAAAATCTACTGTAGCAGGTTTGGCCTCACTTGCAACTTAGCCAAAATAGCTCCATCTCGAGCCAAGGATAAATGAGCATTCAATGATCTCAAAGCTATGATGGATTTTCTGCTCAAAGCATCAGCAACTACATTTGCCTTCTCAGGATGGTAGTCAATCACATAGTCATAGTTCTTCAGGAACTCAATCTATCATCTCTGTATAAGGTTGAGCTCCTTTTGGGTTGGCAAATATTTCAGACTTTTGTGGTATGTGTAAATACAATACTTTTCCCCATACAAGTAGTGCCTCCATATTTTCAGTGTGAAGATAATTGCTGCAAGTTCTAGATCATGGGTAGGGTAGTTTTATTCATGTGGCCTTAGCTGCCTATAAGCATAGGCGACCACCTTCCCCTCTTGCATCAATACACACCCTAACCCATTATGTGAATGCAAGGATGACATGCACAAATTGAGAAATGGTCCAAATTCTAAATGTGACACCCCTTACCCGTCTACAGTATAACCGAGCAAGATATGCCACACTATGTATCAGAACACCATATTTTATCTCAATTATTTTTATCCTTGCTTAATTTATTTCTTCATAGTTATGAAGTGCAATTTGTGAAATTTAACTCATTTAAGTCATTTATTGAAATTATAAATTCATTTAAGGTTTCAAAAAATTTATAGAAAATCCGACAGAGTACCGGCTAAAAATGGAGAAAACAGTGCTTCAGAACCTGTGAAAAACACTTCTCATACATTTTCAATCATTCTCAAACTCCATTATATCGACATAATCTCAATATTTCTCAATCATTTCTCAAAACTTCTTCTATTTGTCATTCATTCATTTCATATGATAATCATGTGCAAATCATAAATAAATACTCAATTTTCATTTATAAACACAATTTACAAATATTTGCATTAACACCAAAATATATTACATGAGTTTCAACTATACATGAGAAAATAAAAGTTTAGTTACAAAATACAAACAGTACAAGATACCAAAATGAGACCTAGTGTCCTACCAATGCACTGAAGTCTGTGAGGTGACACGGACACTATGTAGAACTATGAATGGCCTCACCCAATCTGTGGTCTACTGGGCTCTCTGTCAGTCTCTCCAGAACCTACTCGTAGCAACAAGCAACACGCTAAGCAATAATGCTTAGTGGTGCCAATAATAAAATAAAAAGAACTAAAAGAAAATAAATATGCAGTGTATATATATCGATGTCTCATGCAATCAAATTATTGGTAATTATTTGTAGTATTATGTATTTGCTACTTGTTATATCCATTGTTTCATTAAATTTATCAACTTGCATTTTTGCTTGCCCAAGTAACCTATACTAGATGACTGGACTGGATAAATGAGTGAACTGGCACTGGGTATTAAGTACCTTGGGCCGTCACACCATCGATCACATAGTGTCTCCGGCAGTAATGTAATGTACCGATAAGTCAGATAACATTAGGCACAAGGCCAAGTATCATCATAATATCAGAATAGCTAAAAGCCATAAAATCACAGAATGGCATAATACTATGTGCAGTACTACTAATTGCACCCAATTGTCATGCCAACCTATCCAAACCAATCTCACTAGGTATACTAGGGCACATTACAAAGTTATTGATTGAATTTTCATATTTTACATGTAAGGTTACCATTCATTTTACTATTTAGGTCAAATTATTGGCTTTCCAATGCATAATAGCTACAAGAGTCCTAATCACATAAATTTACAACATTTTGGTTCCCAAAAGTGTTGGCATTAGCTGCCAATCCATAATTCTAACCAATGGGGAATAAATCAGAAATTTCAGTTTTGGATGCTAGAGATCACTGTTCCATTAGGCCATTCTACAGTGAAAATTTGGCCAAATGTTCTTTATCAACATTGTTCCCTATTGTGTCTTGTTACATTTCACTTTTAAAATCACCCTATTTGGAGTTTTCTAGTTCAAGTTATGGCTATTGCAACATAACTGGTCGAATTGCCTTTACCCAGAATTTCTGGGCAATTTTTGGTTCTGCCAGATTTGGTAGTCCAACTTTGGCTAGCAATTTCATTTAGTTAAGTCTTGAATTTGAGTTTGTGTTCTACATGAAAGTTGTTCTAAATTACCTCAGTTTTCCATTAATATAAATTTCAAGTCAATTGAACCTTTCTACACTGAGTTATGACCAAATGAATGAACACTGTTCATTTAGTCATTTTGCCCAGGCAGAATGTGTGTTACTCGGATTTGGTCAAATTTTAAGGCATCCTAAGTTTGTTTTCTGGATAGGGTTCCTTCACCAAAATTATGCCATTATGCATCTAATTTCATGTCCAATTGGCCTTGCACCAATTGAACCTACACAACCCAAGTTATAGCTGTCCAAACATGTTGGACTCACATCCAGACCTGCAGGGCACTCCAGGCAACACACCCAACCTCAATTTCAAAGCTACAATTCACTTCAATTCCTCATCATACATAGCCAAATGGTCACTAATTGACCATTAAAACATCAATCCCTCATTAAGTACATAGACCCTCAATTTTTGAGTTCAAAATCCTAACCACAAATTCTCAATTTGCACATGTCACATGTTATTGATTTAATTCTTCCATTCTAACTCATTTATGTGCAATCTCTACCATTTATAACATGTTTAAGTCTATTAAACACATCAGCCCAACCACAAACCAAGGTTGGTTGAATTTTGGATTACACATACATTAAGATTTTAGTTCATTTTATTGCAATTTCTAGCTTAAATCAAGTACCTAAAAAAGAATTTAGAAGTAGAAAGGAAGAACTTGGCACTAACCTTGTTGGAGCTACTCCCAAGCTTGCCAAAACCTTTCTTTTTCCTCTTCTTTTCGCTGCCTTAAGCTTGCTCTAGTAGTCATGGCAAGTTTTTGTAAAGGGAGTAAAGGATTTGAGGAGGTATTTATGAAGGAAATTTAAAGAGAAGTGAGGTCATCAATGGAGATAGAGAAAGAGTGAAATACGGCTAAGGAAGAAGAAAGAAAGAGAGCAGAATTTTTCTTTTGATTTTTCAGTCCATTTTACTCCTTTAATTGGGTTTATTATGAGATGTCAAAATGTGATTGGGTGGGAGTGCTTAGTGACATAAGCATGAGGTCAAAATTGTAATTTTTAATTTCTTTTCTTTTCTTTTCTTTTCTACTCAATTTCAATTTAATTTGTAGCAATATCTATTCATATTTTAAGTCATAATAATTATTTACTTAACTGAACAAGTCGGTCAATAATCATCTTCGAAGACGAAATGACCAAAATGCCCTCCGTTTAGCTTATTGAGCCAAAATCGTCTATACTGATTGGAAAATTTTTCTAAGCCTTTTCTTGGCATTTTAATGCCATAAAACCTCAATGACTCTTCTATAAAGTCCCAAAAATTATTTCATGAATTTTCCCCTAGGTTTAGGGCTTCTAGCTGTGAAAACAACAACTTCCCACTGGGTTACCCATCGCTAGGGCACCGGCTCATTTAACTTGTATTTTATTTCTAAAATTTTTCCTAAATTTTTCTTATTAATATTTGAGTTAATTATGGCTCCTCACTTTAGTCTAAATGTTTTTCTAAATGTTCTAGCTGATCGAACTGACACCCATCACCGAAACAATAGAAGGTACGGAATTGCTATAGTTAGGGTGTTACAAGAAAAAGATCGATTTTTTTGATATCCAAAAGAGAGTTTTGGATATTATTTTTATTTACCTACATCACAAAAGGTTTTGGTAAGTAGAGATGCCACATTTTTTGAACAACAATTTATTCAATAAGGAGGTAAAGGAAGGCAAATAGAGTTAAAATTGGAGAATCTTGACCAACCAACAGATTAGATGGATATAAATCCATCTAGTCAACCTACACCTATTGATGAAACATCTACAGTTATTCCTCACAGATCAACCAGGATATCTCACTAGTTTTCTTTATGAAGATGGATAAGAGTAGTTTACTCATGAAGAAGTAGATCATGGAGATGATCCACTTACCTATGAAGAATCTATATCAGATATAAATTATTCAAAATGGATTGTGCTATGAAATCCGAAATTGATTCCATGTATAAGAATCAAGTTTGGGATCTTCTTGACCCACCTGAAGGTATTGTACCTATAGGGAATAAATGGGTTTTCAAGAAAAAAATTGTTTCTGATGGAAATGTAGAGACCTATAAAGCAAAGCTAGTAGAGAAAGGGTTTCGCCAAAGGCAAGGAATCGACAATGAGGAGACTTTCTCGCTTGTTACCATGCTTAAATCAATTAGGTTTCTATTAGCTATAGCTGCATACTATGATTATGAGATTTGGCAGATGGATGTCGAAATAGCTTTTCTCAATGGATACATTGAAGAAAACATTTTCATGGAACAACCTAGGGGTTTTGAATCCCAAGATGGTTCCAAAGTATGCAAGCTGAAATGATTCATTTATGGGTTGAAACAAGCTTCGAGGAGTTAGAATATCCGTTTTGATGAAGCTATTAAGTCATTTGGTTTTATAAAAAATGAGGATGAGCCCATGTGTATATAAGAAGGTTAGTGATAGTGCTGTCACTTTCCTTGTCTTATATGTGGATGACATTTTGTTGATGGGTAATGACATAGGTACATTGACAGCTGTAAAGGTATGGTTGTCAAATACATTCTCCATGAAAGACCTAGGGGAGGCAACCAATATTTTTGGGATTCGCATCTATAGAGATAGACCGAAAAGAATAATTGATTATCCCAAAGTTTATACTTGGAAAAGGTGTTAAAGAGGTTTAACATGCTTGATTCTAAGAAAGGATTGTTACCAATGAGACATGGTATCCACCTTTCTAAAGAGATGTCTCCAAAGACACCTGAAGAAAGAGATAAAATGGCCAGGATTCTATATGCTTTGGCTATTGAAAGTTTGATGTATGCAATATTGTGTACTAGGCCGGATATCACATATGCTGTTAGTTTAACTAGTAGGTTTCAATCCAATCTAGGTTTGGAACACTGGATAGTTGTCAAGAATATCCTTAAGTACTTGAGAAGAATTAAGGATTTATTCTTGATTTTTGGAGGTGGTGACATGCAATTGGATGGTTATACTGATTCTGATTTCTAATCAGATATCGATGATAGAAAGTCTACCTCTGGGTATGTGTTCATTTGTAATGGAGGTGCAGTCAGTTGGAAGAGTTCCAAACAGAGTACGACTCCTGATTCCACTACAGAGGCTAAGTATATTGCTGCAAAAGAAGCTGTTTGGATAAAGAAGTTCGTGGTTGAACTTGTAGTAGTTCCTTCCATTAAGTCAGTAGTTCCACTCCACTGTGACAACAATGGAGCAGTCATACAGGCTAAGGAACCCCAGTCTCACTAGAAATCCAAACACATAGAAAGGCGCTACCACATTATCATAGAAATAGTTGGGCAAGGTGATGCAGCCATGCAGAAAATAGCATCAGCTGAAAATCCAGCTAATCAATTCACTAAGCCTATTCCACAAGTTCAGCTAGACCGACATCTTGAGAAGATGGGTCTAAGATATTGTAATGAATGGATCTAGTGCTAGTGGGAGATTATTAGTAGTATGCCTTAGAACATATCATTTAGTATGCATCTTGTATATGTTTTATTAATAAAAAGGCATTTTAACTTTTCCATTTACATGACATATTTATGTGTAATAGAAATGATCCATTGATATTTTGTTAGAAATTCTATTCTTAAGTTGTTAAGAATATGAGTGATAGTATTTCTGGCACAAAGTATCATAAATTGATTCACAATCGAGGATACTTCACAATAAGGACATGACTTATCTAGAAAGATTGTAATCATGTTTGTTCCCAAGTTATTTATATGGGATGTAAATAAGATGGAATAGTGAGTCTCATACCATATAACAAACATAATAGGCACTTATGCATGATAATTAGGCCGAACCATTGACACTTATGATAAGCACATGGAGTTTACTCTTGTCAATGCATTGTCATAAATCATATCAGTGCATATAATCTCTAAACCTGAGATAGCACAGTATCTTGTATATAGGTGGTTTGAGTTTGATACTGCTTTCATACTTGTATTGTGTATGGGTATATGGGCATGTGTTGGCTCCTACTAGTTATATATGGAGGTAGGTGTTGATCAAGATGGAATCTGTTCCTCTAAGTAAACAGGGATAAAGTCCTATGTTCATTTAATTGTTCTTGATGTTTCAAGTTCCTGGCCAGGACAGACAGATTTAGTCAGAAAAGTGTTTCTGACAAGAAAATCTTTTAATCAATAATTGGAATTAAAAAAGAACATAATATTCATAGCAAATGGGGTTTGACATAAACCATGACTCCAGTTCGAATTGAGATTTTGTAATAGAGAGATTCTAGAGCATGGTAATATTAATTAAAGGTTTATTTAAGGTATTCCTTATTACTAATTGGGTGGCCATGGCATGCTATACTCAGTTTTAACAATGGTCTATGAGGTGCCTAAAATGATTTAGAGAAATCATTTATGGTAAGAAAAATTTCTAATGAAATTAAGAGTTGATATCATATCTCATTACCAATTAGTGATGCGCCTAGTGAGTCATACATATACACAAGTAATCACCAAGTTAAATGTAATTTAATTAATTAGTTAAAGAGTTTAATTGATTAATTAAATAGGTTTGGCTTACAATTAGATTGCCAAATCCCTAGCATGGCTTGAAACCAAATCTAGGTTATTGGATATATGGTATAAGTTAAATTTATATTTAAAGTTTTTAAATATAAATTTAATTATGAGAAATTAATTAATAGAGATTAATTAATTAATTTGTATTTGATATAAATTAATTAGAAGAGGACAAATAATTATTTTAGGTTGAGAACTCAAAATTACAACACAAGGATAATTTGGTCATGTGGCACCATGAGATGGTGACACATGGCATCATGATTTGTAATTTGTCTTCCTATCATGCAAGATGATCAAAGTCAAGATTAAGTCCAGCTTTGACAAGGCTTAATGTGATTATGTGAAACCCCTTACCCGTCTACAGTGTAGCCAAATAAGATATGCCACATAGTGTGCCAGAGCACCAATTCACATTTCCATTACAATTTACCCTTTTTAATTCATTAATTTATAATTTTGATTAATCTGAATTTTTCTGCAAATTTTATAGAAAATCCGGTAGAGTGCCGGCTATAAATTGGAAAAACAGTTCTTTTGAACCTGTTTAAAAGACACTTCCAATATAATTTTCAAATCCAAAACTCCATTATACACACATCTCAACTCAATCTCAAAATCTCAACACTATTTTTCAGAATTTTTTCTTTACATCATCACTTGAAGCACATTCATGAATATTTCTCAACATTTCATTTTTCAACATAATATACAGAAAACTTCAATAACATGAAATCTCATATATTTACATTATCAAATAATTTCAAGAGTTTATAGTTAAAATCCAAAACTAATACAAAATGCAAAATACAAAATGCCATCCAAAATCCTAATGTCCTACCAAGTGCACTGCAGATGTGAGGTGTCTCTGGACTCAGTATGCAGCTCTGAAAGTTCACCCGGTCTGATGTCTGCTGGGCTCCCCAGCTAAGTCTCCAGTACCTGCACATGGCAAAAGTGATGTGCTAAGCAATTCTGCTTAGTGGTGACAACATAAAATAAAATAAAATAAAATAAAATAACTAAAATAAAGTAAGTATGCAGAATGTATGTTTACATTTTTTTGGTAGACTTAATTTATGATATTTATTGCAATATTATTTGATTAAAATTTGGTAAGATTTATTATCATTGCTTGAGTAACCCCTACTAGTCGACTGACTGGATAAACGGGTAAACTGGCACTGGGTACTAAGTACCTCAGACCATCACACCATCGGTCACATTGTGTCTCCTGGTGTGCAACAGAATAGCTAATAAGCTGTAATAATTATTAGGGATTAAACCCAAGTATAAAAACTCAATCAACATAGCCAAAGGCTATTTTATCACAGAATGGCATATGAGACCATAAAACACAGAATGGCATGAAGCCGTATGCAGTACTGCTAACAAAACTCTATTGGCATGTCAACCTATCCAAACCAATCTTGCTAGGTGTACTAGGGCATCTTACACTCTTAAATTATACAATTCTTGAAATTCAAGTTTAGGGGTTACTATTCAATTCATTAGTCAACAAAAATGTTGACTTTTACATGAACAATAGGTACATTGGTTTTAATACTCCCAACATACCACATTTTGCATTCTAAAATTGTTATTATTGGTTGCCAATACCATTTCTAATCTTAATGTTAACTGTTCAAAATTTTCAAATTTCAAGCTTTGTGTTTACTGTTCTATTAGTCATTTTTGCAGTGGGAATTTGGCAAAGTGGTCAACATGAAAGTTGTTCCTTATTTTGTCTAGTTACATTTCTTTTTTTGAATCACTCCATTTGGAGTTTTGTAACTCATGTTATGACCCAAAAACCAAAACTGGCCAGATTACAAATTTTCCAGATTTTTCTAGACTGACCAAATCTATAGTATTTTGAGCAGTGACTGCAAGTCACTTTTTGAATATGTTATGGTCATAATTTGGGTTTGGTTTCTTCATGAAAGTTGTAGGTCTATATCTCATCTTATTTCTGGTAAACTTTCAAGTCAATTGGACCTTTCTATACTGTGTTATGACAAAATGAATAAACACTGTTCATTTGGTCATTTTGCCCAGGTAGAATGCAGGTTACCCAGATTAGGGCAATCTTTAGGTCAACTTGGTTTGGTTTTTCTTCACCAAAGTTGTGCCATTATGTGTCTAGTTTCATGTCTAATTGGCTTTGCACCAATTGAACCACTAAAACTCCAGTTATTGCTGCCCAAACCTGCTAGACTCATACCCAGTCCTGCAAGTCGCCAAGGGCAGTCACACTAACTTCAATTCCCACTACACAAACCATTTCATTTCTAATTCACACACAGCCAAATGGTCAGTAATTGACCATTAAAACTCTTTTTCACCAAATACATGAACAAAGTCTCAATTTCATGCTCAAACCCTAGCTCAATCATCCCAAAACTTACATTCACTTACCTTTCACTATCCTAAACAATAGATTAATGTTAAGAGCAGCCACAATACCATTTTAATTCTAAGAATTCTTCAAAACCCTACCAAGTTCAAGGCTGCTGGAATTTTAAACAAGACATACACATGATGTTTACTAAATTTTCTTATAAATTTGCATCAAATACCACTCCTTCAACATGAATTGAAAGATAAAAATTAAGTTTAGTCACTAACCTCTAATGGAGCTAATCCAAAGTTTGTAAGAACTCTTCCTTTTGATTTCTTTTTGCTCCCAGGAGCTTCACCAAGATGAAATACCAAGGTTTTATGTTGCTAGGTTAGGGTTTTGTTGAGAGAGGACTAAAGGAAGGGAGCTTGTTCACTTAAAAATGGTGGAGTGAGGGAGAGGTATGGGACGGCAAGAAGATGAAGAGAGTGGCTGGTGTTTATCTTAGATTTTTTTGACCTCTTACATAAGCATTAGGTAATAAATCCAATTTACTTTCTTTTTCTTTCCTTTCCTTTCCTATTCATTTTTTAAATAATTTTTCATCAATATTTATTCATATTTTATGTCATATAATTTATTTACATAAATGGACAAGTTGGTCAAAATCATATCTGAAGATGAAATGACCAAAATGCCCTCCGTTTGGCTTAACGAGCTAAAATTGTGTATACCGATTGATTAAATTTTCCTTATATTTTCTTAACATTCTATT
This sequence comes from Hevea brasiliensis, assembly GCF_030052815.1. NCBI lineage: Eukaryota > Viridiplantae > Streptophyta > Magnoliopsida > Malpighiales > Euphorbiaceae > Hevea > Hevea brasiliensis. The sequence goes on along the minus strand of NC_079493.1, from coordinate 42,200,132 downwards.
ATCATGGGAACCCCAATAATCCTTGCCCAATAATCCTTCCCAGCCCAGACCTACATTGGTCGCTGGAACAGTAGACTGTATGGACTAGCTAAAGTAAGAATGTTACAACTCTTCCCCTCTAATAAAAATTTTGTCCTCAAAATTTATCTGATACAAACAGTTAAGGGAACTATTGCCTCATTGTCTCTTCACTTTCCCAAGTTGCCTCTTCAGTGTTGTGGTGCCTCCAAAGCACTTTCACCAGTGGAATTTGTTTATTTATCAATTCCTTCACTTCCCGAGCTAGGATCCGTATAGGTTCTTCTGTATATGTCAAGTCTAATTGGATTTCAATCTCTTCCATGGAGATGACATGTGAAGGGTCTGAGCGATATCTTCTCAGCATAGAAACATGGAATACATTATGGATTTTATCCAGTTCTGGTGGTAAAGCTAGCCTGTAGCCTACTAGACCCACACGTTCAATGACTTCATATGGGCCAATAAACCTAGGGTTTAACTTACCCTTTCTTCCAAACCTCAGTACTTTCTTCCATGGTGAGACTTTGAAAAACACTTTGTCGCCAACTGCATACTCTATCTATTTTCTCTTCAAGTTGGCATAAGATTTCTGTCTATCCGAGGCAACCTTCAAATTTTCTTTGATTATTTTCACTTTCTCAGTCTGTTTCACCAGGTCTGATCCTACCAGCTTATCTTCACCCAATTTAGTCCAACATACGAGGGTTCTACACTTCCTCCCATACAGTGCTTCATACGAGGCCATTTGAATGCTAGCTTGGTAGCTATTATTATATGCAAATTTTGCCAGTGGGAGATATCTATCCCAACTCCCCTCAAACTCAATAACACGACTCCTCAACATATCCTCCAGGATCTATTACATAATTCATATTGTTACTATCATTTCAGTTTGTAAATTGTGAAAATTCAATTAGGTTCTAGGTTTACCTGGATTACTCGTTCTGACTATCCATCCGTTTGAGGATGAAAAACCGTGCTAAAATGGAGTTGTGTGCCCAAGGCTTCTTGCAACTTTTTCCAAAATCTTGATGTAAACCTTGGATCTCAGCCAGATATGATGGAAAGTGGGATTCCATGCAGTCTAACTATCTCACTGATATACAATTCTACTAGTTTCTCCAGTGAGTAGTCAGTCCTAATTGGCAGAAAATGTGCTGACTTTGTCAATCTGTCCACTATCACCCATACTGCATCATGCTTCTTCTGGGTGAGAGGTAGACCACTAACAAAATCCATAGTGACGCGGTCCCATTTCCATTCAGGTATGCTTATAGGCTATAGCAATCCTGATGGAATTTGATGTTTTGCTTTAACTTGCTGACATATCAAACACTTAGTCACATAGTTAGCTATATCCTTCTTCATACCAGGCCACCAATAATGAGGCTTCAAATCATTATACATTTTTGTGCTTCCTGGGTGCATAGCATAAACAATAGAGTGTGCTTCTTTCAGAACACTAGTCTTCAGTTCCCGATCATCTGGTACACACACTCTTCCTCTATAGTATAGACACCCATCTGCTTTTACCTCATAATCAGTTTCCTTCCCCTCTGGAATTTTACCCATAATAGCCATCAATTTGTCATCGGCCTTCTGCCCATTTGTATATGTTGTAGCAGGTATGGCCTCACTTGTAACTCAGCCAAAATAGCTCCATCTTGAGCTAAGGACAGACGGGCATTTAGTGATCTTAAAGCTGTGATGGACTTCCTACTCAAAGCATCAGCAACTACATTTGCCTTCCCAAGATGATAATCTATCACACAATCATAGTCCTTTAGGAACTCAATTCATTGCCTCTGTCTAAGATTGAGCTCCTTCTGGGTTAGCAAATATTTTAGACTCTTGTGGTCTGTATAGATGTAGTATTTTTCACCATATAAATAATGCCTCCATATCTTCAGTGCGAAGATAATTGCTGCTAACTCCAAGTCATGAATAGGGTAGTTCTATTCATGTGGCCTTAACTACCTGGAAGCATTGGTGACCACTTTCCCCTCTTGCATTAATACACACCCTAACTCATTATGCGAGGCATCAATGTAGACCACAAAGTCTTTTCTCGACACTGGCTGTGTTAACACTGGTGCTTCTGTCAACATAGCCTTTAGTCTCTCAAAACTGGCTTGACACTTGTCGTTCCAGCCAAATTTCACATTTTTATATAACAACTTGGTCATTGGAGCCGCTATGAGAGAGAACCCTTTCATAAATCTTCTGTAATACCCAGCTAGCCCCAAGAAACTTGTGACCTCAATTGTATTTCGGAGAGGCTACCATTCCATTGCTACTTCTATCTTTTTGGGATCCACTCTAATCCCCTCAACTGATACTATGTGTCAAAGGAATGATATTTCACTCATCAAGAAGTCACACTTGGACAACTTAGCATACAGCTTCTTTTCTCGCAAGGTTTGCAGAACAATCTTCAAATGTTCATCATGTTCTTCCCTGGTCTTGGAATACACCATAATATCATCAATAAAGACCACTACAAACCGATCTAAATATGGATGAAAGATACAGTTCATAAGGTCCATAAATGCTGCTGGTGCATTTGTTAAACCAAACGGCATCACTAGAAATTCATAATGCCCATACCGGGTTTTGAATGCAGTTTTTGATACATCTGCATCCTTTACCCTCAGCTGATGATACCCTAATCTGAGATCAAATTTTGAAAATACACCAGCTCCCTTCAACTGATCAAACAGATCATCAATTCTGGGCAATGGATATTTATTCTTCACAGTTACTTTGTTCAACTGCTGGTAATCAATACACAATCTCAAGGTTCCATCCTTCTTCTTCACAAACAGCACCGAAGCTCCCATGGTGACACACTGGGGCGTATGAACCCCTTATCAAGCAACTCTTGTAACTAAATTTTCAAGTCTCTCAATTCAGTGGGCGCCATCCTATAAGGAGCAATAGAAATTGGTGCTGTACCCAACATTACCTTAATAGCAAACTCGACTTCCATTTCTGGTGGTAAACTAGGCAATTCTTTAGGAAATACATTTGGGAAGTCTCTTACTATGGGTATATCACACAGATTCGGCTTAGCCTGCCTAATATCAACCACGTGTGCTAGGTATGCTTCATAGCCTTTTCTCATTAATCCTCTTGTAACTGTAGCTGAGATAACATTGGACAGAAAATCTGTCCTTTCACTCACAACAGTAATCTCATTTCCCTCAGAAGTTTTCAGAGAAATCCTCTTCAATTTGCAATAAACTATTGCCTGATGACGTGACAACCAGTCATTCCAAAAATCACGTCAAACTCGTGGAAGGGCAATTCAATTAGGTCTGCCAAGAATTCATACCCCTGAATCCTCAACGGGCAACCTTTGTACACTTTATTCACTACCACACTGTGGCCTAGTGGATTTGTGACTAGAATGTCTTGATCACTCTCCTTTACTAGAACTCCCCTCTCTACGGGTAGTTTGATGCATATGTATGAATGAGTGGATCCTGGATCCACCAATGCATGCACAGATGTGTCGTAGAGGGAGAACGTACCCTTGATGACATCCGGGGCATCTTGCTCCTCCTGAGCTCTAATGGCATAGGCTCTGGCTAGTACTCTGGCCTTTGGCCCCTCAGTTGACTCAGATGCAGGCCTTAGTGATGGACCAACTGCCTCAGATTTACCAGGCTTCCTACCCCTTTATGGTGTAGGAGCAGGTCTGTCTGCTTATGTTAGAGCAGCTATAGTAGTCCTCTTCGGACAATTTTTGATCTGATGTTTTGTAGATCCACACCATAAGCATGCACCAGTCACTCACCAATAGTCCCCCTTATGCCACTTCTAGCAGTATGGACAGGCAGAAGATGCTGGGGTTGGTCCCCTAAACACTGTCCCTTGAGAGCTGGCCACTGATGGTGTGGACTGTCCTCTCCTAAGTGTAAACTGTGGTCTGGGCCCCTGGGACTGACCCTAACCTTGTGGTTGTCCTGAACCCTGAGCAGGAGGACCTTTACTTTTCTTACTGGGAGCAAAAAATGAACTGGATTGATCTAGACCCCTCTTCTGCTGTCTTTCCCTTCTAGTTTGCTCATTTATTCGGACCCTTTCTACTTTCTATGTAGCATCTACTAATTTGGCAAAATTTGTGATCTCCAATGTTGTTATCATGACTTTGATATTGTCATTAAGCCCTTCTTTGAACATTCTGCACCTCTCTGCCTCTGTAGGGACTATTTCCCTCCCATACCGGCTCAGTCTGATGAATTCTCGCTCATACTCTACCATTGATAGTTGCCTCTGTCTCAGACTGATAAATTCTGTTCTTCTCTCTTCTAAATATACCTTACTAACAGACTTCTTCCTAAACTCCATTAGGAAGTAAACCTAGGTGATTTGATCCGGTTGCACCTCACTAGTTACTATGTCCCACCATTAGTATGCATCATTTTGAAGTAGGGACATAGCACCCTCCAAGTTCTACTCGGGGGTGCAATGAAGCTATTTCAGTACTCTGATTATTCTATTCAACTAGTTTTCCGCTGTCATGGGATCATCCTTCTTCTTTCCAAAGAAATCCATAGCCCCATGTTTTCGCAGTTTCTCCAGATCGGACTTCTGTGGTACTGGTGGAGGTTGTGGCAGTGGTTGTGGTGGTGGAATTACCCCCATCATTTGCCGGTAAAACTCAGTCATTTGTTGAAATAATGCAAACTGAGGTTGGGCAGGTGCCTCAGCTGCTAGTGGAGCAGATTCTCTCCTACCCCCAGATTTCGCCCATGGTGGAGCATGACTCTCCACCACTTCATCAACTGCTCTTTGAGAAGCAGGATCCATATCCTAATCAAATAAGAAAACAAACAGATCTGCATCAGTGTCACCTCAACACTTACAAATGCAATGCAATGGTATGCACTCTATCTAGGCCCAGAAACGCCTAAACCGATGCTCTGATACCATTAAATGTTACACCCCTTATCCGTCTATAGTGTAGCCGAGCAAGATATGCCACAAAGTGTGCCGAAGCACCAATTCACATTTCCATTACAATTTACCCTTTTTAATTCATTAATTTACAATTTTAATTAATCTAAATTTTTTTGCAAATTTTATAGAAAATTCGACAGAGTGCCGACTATAAATTAGAAAAACAGTTCTTCTGAACCTGTTTAAAAGACACTTCCAATATAATTTTCAAATCCAGAACTCCATTATACACACATCTCAACTCAATCTCAAAATCTCAACACTATTTTCAGAATTTTTTCTATTCACATCATCACTTGAAGCACATTCATGAATATTTCACAACATTTCATTTTTCAAAATAATATACAGAAAACTTCAATAACATGAAATATCATATATTTACATTATCAAATAATTTTAAGAGTTTATAGTTACAATCCAAAACTAATACAAAATGCAAAATATAAAATGCCACCCAAAAACCTAATGTCCTACCAAGTGTACTGCAGATGTGAGGTGACTCTGGACTCAGTATGCAGCTTTGAAAGTTCACTCGGTATGATGTCTACTAGGCTCCCCAGCTATGTCTCCAATACCTGCGCATGGCAAAAGCGATGCGATAAGCAATTCTGCTTAGTGGTGACAATATAAAATGAAATAAAATAAAATAACTAAAATAAAGTAAGTATACAGAATGTATGTTTACATTTTTTTAGTAGACTTAATTTTTGATATTTATTGCAGTATTATTCGATTAAAATTTGATAAGATTTATTATCATTGCCCGAGTAACCCCTACTAGTCGACTGGACTAGATAAATACTAGTCGACTGGACTGGATAAATAGGTAAACTGGCACTGGATACTAAGTACCTAAGACCATCACACCATCGGTCACATTGTGTCTCCCGGTGTCCAACAGAACAGCTAATAAGCTGTAATATTTATCAGGGATAAAACCCAAGTATAACAACTCAATCAACATACCCAAAGGCTATTTTATCACAGAATGGCACGTGAGGCCATAAAACACAGAATGGCATGAAGCCATATACAGTACTGTTAACAAAACTCTATTGGCATGCCAACCTATCCAAATCAATCTTGCTAGGTGTAATAGGGCATGTTACACTCTTAAATTATACAATTCTTGAAATTCAAGTTTAGGTGTTACTATTCAATTCATTAGTCAACAAAAATATTGACTTTTACATGGACAATAGGTACATTGGTTTTAATACTCCCAACATACCACATTTTGCATTCTAAAATTGTTGGTATTAGTTGCCAATACCATTTCTAAGCTTAACGTTAATTATTCAAAATTTTCAGATTTCAATCTTTGTGTTTACTGTTCCATTAGTCATTTTTGCAGTGGAAATTTGGTAAAGTGGTCAACATGAAAGTTGTTTCTTATTTTGTCTAGTTACATTTCTTTTTCTGAATCACTCAATTTGGAGTTTTATAGCTCAAGTTATGGCCCAAAAGCCACAACTGGCCGGATTACAAATTTTCAGTTTTACGGATGACCAAATCTGATATTTTAAGCGAATCGCAGTCACCTTTTGAATATGTTATGGTCATAATTTGGGTTCCATTTATTCATGAAAGTTGTATGTCTATATCTCAGCTTATTGCTAGTAAAATTTCAAGTCAATTGGACCTTTCTACACTGAGTTATGATGTCACGACCCAACCTATGGGCCGGACCGGCACTAGGACCTGGGCCAGCCTAAAGCCCCCGAGGCCCGTAGTAAGCCTAACTGTTCATTAACCCAACTCTAAGGCCCATTTGGGCCCAAATTCAAGAAAAAAAAGGACAGAGTCCGTGTTAGTAGTATGCCCTAGAGCATATCATTTAGTATGTATCTTGTATATATTTTTATTAATAAAAGGCATTTCCACTTTTCCGTTTACATAATATATTTATGTGTAATAGAAAAGTTCCATTGATATTTTGTTAGAAATATTATTCTTAAGTTGTTAAGAATATGAGTGACAATATTTCTAGCACAAAGTATCATAAATAGGTTCACAATCGAGGATACTTCATAATAAGGACATGACTTATCCAGGAAGATTGTATTCATGTTTGTTCCCAAGTTATTTATATGAGATATAAATAAGATGGAATGGTGAGTCTCATGCCATATAACAAACATGATAGGCACTTATACATGATAAGTAGGCCGAACCAGTGACACTTATGACAAGCACATGGAGTTTACTCTTGTCAATGTTTTGTCATAAATCATATCAGTGCATATAATCTTTAGACCTGAGATAGCACAGTTATCTTGTATATAGGTAGTTTGAGTTTGATACTGCTTTCATACTTGTACTGCGTATGGGTATATGGGCATGTGTTGGCTCCTACTAGTTATATATGGAGGTAGGTGTTGATCAAGATGGAATCTGTTCCTCTAAGTAAATAGAGATAAAATCCTATGTTCATTTAATTGTTCTTGATGTTTCAAGTTCTGGCCAGACAGATAGATTTATTCGTAAAAGAGTTTCGATGAGAAAATCTTTTAATCAAGAACTGGAATTAAAAGAGAACATAATATTCATAGCAAATGGAGTTTGACATAAAGCATGACTCGGCTTGAGTTGGGATTTTGTAATGAGAGATTCTAGTGCATGGTAACATATGATTATAGGTTCATTTAAGGTAAACCTTATTACTAATTGGGTGGCCATGACATGCTATGCTAGGTGTTAACCATGGTCTATGAGGTTCATAAAATGATTTAGAGAAATCATTTATGGTAAGAAAGAGTTCTAATGATATTAAGAGTTGATATCATGTCTCATTGCCAATTAGTGATGAGCCTAGTAAGTCACACACATACACAAGTTATCACCTATTTAAATATGATTTAATTAATTAATTAAAGAGTTTAATTGATTAATTAAATAGGTTTGGTTTGCAATTAGATTGCAAAGTCCCTAGCATGACTTGAAACCAAATCTAGATTATTGGATGTATAATATAAGTTAAATTTATATTTAAAGTGTTTAAATATGAATTTAATTAATGAGAAATTAATTAATAGAGATTAATTAATTAATTTATATTTGATATAAATTAATTAGAAGAAGAAAATAATTATTTTGGGTTAAGAACTCAAAATTAAGACACAGAGGCATTTTGGTCATTTTGCAGTGTGACACGTGGCACCATAAGATGGTGACACATGGCATAACACATAAGCTTTCCAAATGTTTTTTTTAATCATGTAAGATGATTAAAATCAAGATTAAATATAGGTTTGACACTTGGCACAATGTGATTGGGTCACTTAAACCTAGAGCTAATCAAAGGGTGACATGTGGCAAGGGTTTAATGTGTTAACCTAGCTATTTAAGTGTTGTTATGAGAAAATAAAACACAACCAGCAGCCACACTCCTTTGTCACGCCACTTTGAGGGTTTTTATCTCTTCTTCTTCATCTCTTATCAATACAAAGAGATTAGTCATCAATCTCTTGAATTAAGAACACTAGGAATTGTTTCTAGTGTCCTGTTTACATCTCTAATCTCTTAAAAGGCAGAACTTGAATTTCTAATTAATAGAAAAGGCTTTAGAAGCTGTTCAAGGGCTGCCATAGGTGTTCTTGGTGTGGACAAGCTAGAGGGACAACATCTGGTGTCCTGAAGACGAATCTCAAAGGCGCAGACACGCTGCAGTGCATCAAGAGGTTAGTGTAATCGTTCTTGATTTAATCTAGGGTTCTAAAATTAATCTGATTAATTTTAAAATCTTAAATGGTAAATACAGATCCAAAAACATATTAAAAGAGTTTTAATATGTTGTTTATCATTGAAATCAAATAGATAAAAATAAATCTTGCATGATGCATGTGACCCTAGGTGAAAATTTTTGAATTCAATGGTATAAACTTGTGTTTTTCACGCTTCCATTCCTTCAATTGGTATCAGAGCCACTATATTTGCCATTTAGATTGTTGATTATATGATTTAATTGTGTGTTTGATCATGAGATCAAAAGTTCATTGCTGGTTGCAAAGCAAGTTGGCGGCATACTTGAAAAAATACCATCAATGGTGCGCATGGTTTGGCTTCCATGGGTGGTTTAAGGTTTGGCTTTTAATTCTGCAATTGTTGTATGATCTAAGGCCTATTCTTTGACTAATTAAAGTGTTTAATTAGTAGTTTTTATCACACAATTAAATTATGATTCAAATCAGAATTTTAAAATTGTTTGAATGTGATTCAAATCTGAATTTTAAAAGTTGTTTGAATGTGATTCAAATCTGAATTTTTAAAGTTGTTTGAATCATATTTAAATCTGATTTTTTAAAATTGATTGAATAAAATTCAGATCTGATTTTTTTTAAAAACGTTTGAATGTGATTCAAATCTGATTTTTTAAAAAATGTTTGAATGTGATTCAAATCTGAATTTTTGAAGTTGTTTGAATGTGATTCAAATCTGAATTTTTAAATTTGTTTGAATGAGATTCAAATCTGAATTTTTAAATTTATTTGAATCATATTCAAATCTGGATTTTTAAGTTGAATATGAGATATTCAATTTAATTTAAGTATGTATGTTTTATTTAATTGTTAAATAGTGATATGCATGATGGATGATCATGGACTATAAAAGACCAATGTGATTGGATTTATTTCTTTTATGTTTCTTTGGGATTGTAAATTAATTAATTTTTTTTAATTTTTTTTTGGGCATGTATTATTAAGTTTGTAATAATTTTTGGGTTGTAATTTCATTTATTTAAGTTCTTGTAAATTCGCCTTGGTATGCCAAGGATTACTATGTAATATTGGATTGCAAGAAGTTCAAGGAGGTCAAGAGCATTGGTGGGACCAGTGGGAGGAATTCAAGATCAAGTGTTGATTATGTACTCCTTCAGCAACTCTTGTAAAATGAATGAATGAAATGCACCTAGGAATACCCTGATTCAATTCTTGGTGGCTCAGAATTGAATCCCATAGAAAGTCCATGATCATACCATATTTACTGCTTATCCATGAATGCATGAGATGTATGGGAATGTATGCAATTATATGATATATGCATGCTAAATGGATAATGTGCAAAGTGAGACCTTAATAGTAAATAGAATAACCATAAAATCTTCCAAACAAATGATTAAGTTGGAAATGCTATAATTAAAGTAATTATAACATAGGCCCTCCATTGGGGCAATTATTTTAAGAAATTTTAAATAGTTGCATAAGATGCAATTTATTTAAGAGATTTTCTTAAGAATAATTGTTAAGCATGAGATGTTGTAAATATGTAAATGGTTTGTGGCCAATATTGGATGTACCTAAGGACATTAAAATTATTTGCATAATTACTGGCTCAATGGGATCAACTTAACTAATGCAAGATAAGTCAATAATGGATGTACCTGAGATTTTGAGCATTAGGGGCTAGGTAAAGGATTGAACCTCACATGAGATGTGATGGGCAAAGAGTTGCTCACTTATAGTTTATTGTAATTCCAATAATGGATGTACCTGAGGATGATCAATAGAATTATAAGAATTCAATCACCCACTAGAAATCCATCCAACTAGGATTTCCGTTTTCTACTTTGGAAGTGTAGGATTCGCTAAGTTAGTGGGAGGACCAATTTGATTAAAAGACCATAATCATTTTGGTTAATTACATGATACATTTACTAATTAATCTGGTTATTTTCTGCAGTTAATTTTCTGATAAAAATGAGCACAAAACAACCACCACCATCCAATATCCTTGCAAGCATACTTGATCACAATAGGTTGACAGGACCTAATCTGTCTGATTGGCTAAGAAATTTGAAACTTGTCCTGAACCTTGAACATATAGGATATGTTCTATATTCAAATGTTCCTGGTCCCTTACCTCCAGAGGCCACACAAGAGGAACATGAAACTTTGGACAAGTGGAAGGAGCATGATATGAGAGCTAAGTGTTACATGCTTGCTTCCATGAGTAATGAGTTACAGAAGCAACATGAGAACATGCAGAGTGCGAGTGAGATCCTCCTTCACCTACAAGAGTTGTATGGTGAGCACAGCAGGAATGCTAGGTATGAGATATCTAGACAGCTATTCCGTATGAGGAAGTCTGAGGGACAGAATGTTGGGGATCATGTCCACAAGATGATTCGGATGATTGAGCAGTTGGAACATCTTGACTTTAACATGGATTTCCAACTACAGACGGATTTGATCCTTCAGTCCCTTCCTGAGTCTTTTGGGAATTTTGTGACAAATTTCCATATGACTAGACAGGAATGCACCTTAGCTAGTTTACTCAACATGCTGGTTATTACCCAAAAGAATATGCCAGGTAATAAAGGAAAAGAGGTAGCTTTGGTTGCATCTTCTTCTGCTGGAAAGTCCAACAAGAAGAAGGGCAATAAGAAAAAGAAACCTCAGATTCCTGGTCCTTCTAAGAAAATAGCCAAACAGAAAAGGAAGACCAAAGTTGACAAAGGCAAAGGAAAGTGTTTCCACTGCCAACAGGAAAGTGTTTCCATTACCAACAGGAAAGTGTTTCCATTGCCAGTAAGAAATTGTTTCCACTGGCCAGAGTATAGCAATCTAAATGAATACAATGCCATGGTGAAAACCAACTCAAGTTCAAAATATATTTGGCACTTAAGGTTATGTCATGTTGCAGAAGATAGGATTGCAAAACTGGAGAAAATGGGGATTTTATCCTCATTGGGCTCTGAGCCTACTCCAACTTGTGAATCTTGCCTTCAGGGCAAAATGACTACATCAACCTTTGTTGGACAAAGGGCTAAGAGCTGAAAATATTTTGGAGCTAATACATAGTGATGTATGTGGTCCATTTAAAGAAATGGCTAGAGGGGGCTTTCATTATTTTATTACCTTTACTGATGATAAATCAAGATTTGGGTATTTGTATTTGATGAAATACAAACATGAATCCTTTGAAAAGTTTAAGGAATTTAAAATATGAAGTAGAAAATCAAACAGGAAAGAATATTAAAGCTCTTCGATCAGATCGTGGAGGTGAATATTTGAGTACTGAATTTGATGAATACTTGAGAGAGCATGGCATTGTTTCTCAGCTGACTCCTCCAGGAACGCCATACGGTGAATGGTGTATCTAAAAGGAGAAATCATACCCTATTGGATATGGTACGTAGTATGATGAGCTATACTGATATGCCAATCTCCTTTTGGGGATTTGCATTAGAATCAGCTTTGTATATTCTGAATAGGATTCCATCAAAATCAGTTTCTTCCACACCTTATGAGATATGGCATGGAAGAAAACCAAGTCTTAAGCATGTTAAGATTTGGGGTTGTCCAGCTTATATCAAAAAGCTGAACACTGATAAATTGGAGACCAGATCAGAAAAAGGTCAATTTGTTGGATATCCAAAAGATAGTTTTGGATATTATTTTTATTTGCCTACTTCACAAAAGGTTGTGATAAGTAGAGATGCCACATTTCTTGAACAACAGTTTGTTCAAGAAGGAGGCAAAGGAAGGCAAATAGAGTTAGAATTGGAGAATTCTGACCAACCAACAGATCAGATGGATATAGATCCATCTAGTCAACCTATACCCATTAATGAAACATCTATAGCTGTTCCTCGTAGAACAACCAGGGTATCTCACCCACCAGTGAGATATGGTTTTCTTCATGAAGAAGAACAAGAGTTGTCTACTCATGAAGAAGTAGATCATGGGGATGATCCACTCACCTATGAAGAAGCTATATCAGATATAGACTCTTCAAAATGGATTGAAGCTATGAAATCCGAGATTGATTCCATGTATAAGAATCAAGTTTGGGATCTTATTGACCCACCTGAAGGTATTGTACCTATAGGGAACAAATGGGTTTTCAAGAAGAAAATTGGTTCTGATGGAAAGGTAGAGACCTATAAGGCAAGGCTAGTAGCGAAAGGGTTTCGCCAAAGGCAAGGAATCAACTATGAGGAGACTTTCTCGCCTGTTGCCATGCTTAAATCAATTAGGATTTTATTAGCAATAGCTGCATACTATGATTATGAGATTTGGCAGATGGATGTCAAAGCGACTTTTCTCAATGGATACATTGAAGAAAACATTTTCATGGAACAACCTAAGGGATTTGAATCCCAAGATGGTTCCAAGGTATGCAAGCTAAAGCGATCCATTTATGGGTTGAAACAAGCTTCCAGGAGTTGGAACATCCATTTTGATGAAGCCATTAAATCCTTTGGTTTTATCAAAAAATGAGGATGAGCCATGTGTATATAAGAAGGTTAGTGACAGTGCTATCACTTTCCTTGTCTTATATGTGGATGACATACTGTTGATGGGTAATGACACAGGTATGTTGACGACTATAAAGGTATGGTTGTCAAATACATTCTCCATGAAAGACTTAGGGGAGGCAACCTATATTCTTGGGATTCGCATCTATAGAGATAGAGCGAAAAGAATAATTGGTTTATCCCAAAGTCTATACTTTGAAAAGGTGTTAAAGAGGTTTAACATGATTGATTCCAAGAGAGGATTGTTACCAGTGAGACATGGTATCCATCTTTCTAAAGAGATGTCTCCAAAGACACCTGAAGAAAGAGATAAGATGGCTAGGATTCCATATGCTTCGGCTATTGGAAGTTTAATGTATGCAATGTTGTGTACTAGGCCAGATATCGCATATGCTGTTAGTTTGACTAGTAGGTATCAATCCAATCCGTGTTTGGAACATCGATAGTCACAAGAATATCCTTAAGTACTTGAGAAGAACTAAGGATTTATTCTTGATTTATGGAGGTGGAAGACTTGCAATTGGATGGTTATACTAATTCTGATTTCCAATCAGATATCGATGATAGAAAGTCTACCTCTGGATATGTGTTCATTTGTAATGGAGGTGCAGTCAGTTGGAAGAGTTCCAAACAGAGCACGACTGCAGATTCCACTACGTAGGTCGAGTATATTGTCGCATCGATGTCGCAAAGGAAGTCGCTTGGATAAAGAAGTTCGTGATGTAACTTACAGAGTTCCTTCCATTGATTCAAATAGCTCCATTTCACCGTGACAACAATGGAGCAAATCATACTGAGCTAAGGAACTAAGGTCTCACCAAAATCCAAACACATAGAAAGGCACTACCATATTATCAGAGATATAGTTGGGCAAGGCAATATAGCCATGCAGAAAATAGCATCAGCTGAAAATCCAGCTGATCCATTCACTAAGCCTATGTCACAGACTTAGTTAGACCGACATCTTGAGAAGATAGGTCTAAGATATTGTAATGAATGGCTCTAGTGCTAGTGGGAGATTGTTAGTAGTATGCCCTAGAGCATATCATTTAGTATGTATCTTGTATATATTTTTATCAATAAAAGGCATTTCCACTTTTCCGTTTACATAATATATTTATGTGTAATAGAAAAGGTCCATTGATATTTTGTTAGAAATATTATTCTTAAGTTGTTAAGAATATGAGTGACAATATTTCTAGCACAAAGTATCATAAATAGGTTCACAATCGAGGATACTTCATAATAAGGACATGACTTATCCAGAAAGATTGTATTCATGTTTGTTCCCAAGTTATTTATATGAGATATAAATAAGATGGAATGGTGAGTCTCATGCCATATAACAAACATGATAGGCACTTATACATGATAAGTAGGCCGAACCAGTGACACTTATGACAAGCACATGGAGTTTACTCTTGTCAATGTTTTGTCAAAAATCATATCAGTGCATATAATCTTTAGACCTGAGATAGCATAGTTATCTTGTATATAGGTAGTTTGAGTTTGATACTGCTTTCATACTTGTACTGCGTATGGGTATATGGGCATGTGTTGGCTCCTACTAGTTATATATGGAGGTAGGTGTTGATCAAGATGGAATCTGTTCCTCTAAGTAAATAGAGATAAAATCCTATGTTCATTTAATTGTTCTTGATGTTTCAAGTTCTGCCAGACAGATAGATTTATTCGTAAAAGAGTTTCTGATGAGAAAATCTTTTTAATCAAGAACTGGAATTAAAAGAGAACATAATATTCATAGCAAATGGAGTTTGACATAAAGCATGACTCCAGCTTGAGTTGGGATTTTGTAACAGAGAGATTCTAGTGCATGGTAACATATGATTATAGGTTCATTTAATGTAAACCTTATTACTAATTGGGTGGCCATGGCATGCTATGCTAGGTGTTAACCATGGTCTATGAGGTTCATAAAATGATTTAGAGAAATCATTTATGGTAAGAAAGAGTTCTAATGATATTAAGAGTTGATATCATGTCTCATTGCCAATTAGTGATGAGCCTAGTAAGTCACACACATACACAAGTTATCACCTATTTAAATATGATTTAATTAATTAATTAAAGAGTTTAATTGATTAATTAAATAGGTTTGGTTTGCAATTATATTGCAAAGTCCCTAGCTTGACTTGAAACCAAATCTAGATTATTGGATGTATAATATAAGTTAAATTTATATTTAAAGTGTTTAAATATGAATTTAATTAATGAGAAATTAATTAATAGAGATTAATTAATTAATTTATATTTGATATAAATTAATTAGAAGAAGAAAATAATTATTTTGGGTTAAGAACTCAAAATTAAGACACAGGGGCATTTTGGTCATTTTGCAGTGTGACACGTGGCACCATGAGATGGTGACACATGGCATAACACATAAGCTTGCCAAATTTTTTTTTAATCATGTAAGATGATTAAAATCAAGATTAAATATAGGTTTGACACTTGGCACAATGTGATTGGGTCACTTAAACCTAGAGCTAATCAAAGGGTGACATGTGGCAAGGGTTTAATGTGTTAACCTAGCTATTTAAGTGTTGTTATGAGAAAATAAAACACAACCAGCAGCCACACTCCTTTGTCACGCCACTTTGAGGGTTTTTATCTCTTCTTCTTCATCTCTTATCAATTCAAAGAGATTAGCCATCAATATCTTGAATTAAGAACACTAGGAATTGTTTCTAGTGTCCTGTTTACATCTCTAATCTCTTAAAAGGCAGAACTTGAATTTCTAATTAATAGAAAAGGCTTTAGAAGCTGTTCAAGGGCTGCCATAGGTGTTCTTGGTGTGGACAAGCTAGAGGGACAACATCCGTGTCCTCAAGACGAATCTCAAAGGCGCAGACACGCTGCAGTGCATCAAGAGGTTAGTGTAATCGTTCTTGATTTAATCTAGGGTTCTAAAATTAATCTGATTAATTTTAAAATCTTAAATGGCAAATACAGATCTAAAAACATATTAAAAGAGTTTTAATATGTTGTTTATCATTGAAATCAAATAGATAAAAATAAATCTTGCATGATGCATGTGACCCTAGGTGAAAATTTTTGAATTCAATGGTACAAACTTGTGTTTTTCACGCTTCCGTTCCTTCAATCCGGCCATAAAATGGACTTTCCAACGGGGAGTTTTCGACTCACCCGACCTGTAAACACAGTAAATACTCAATTGGGGAGCTCAGCTCACCCTCCACATACTCATCAGCATAAAAATAAATGGGAGCTCAGCTCCCTCATCCAATCCATCAAACATGCATACAATATTAAGTTTACAGGTCCAAAATAATAATTTCACATGCACTCCAAATCAAATAAACATTTCTAACAGATGCGGAAATTCTAAGATTTAACAAGATTATACAAATATTAATAATCGACCTGCGAGGGAGAAAGCAGGTTAACCTCAAAAATATCCTCTTTTGGCCTGGAAAAATTTTTGAACAGGAGTGAGCTTTCGACTCAGAGAGTAAAATATCAATTTTAACCATAATCTCTATAACTATCTAAAACTAATGCACCCTGTAGAGTGAAATGCAACATCAATAACATTTTCACATCATAACATCAAAAAGGTAATTTGGAGCACTCACGCACCCTGTAGCATCAATCATAATATATGGGAGCTGATCCCCTATACAGCTCTCTTAAATCCAACCTGGTGCCAGCGAAGAACTCAAGCCGGACTTTCGCTTAATAAACCAAATCGAGGGTCCCAGCGAAGAACTCAAGCCGTGACTACCCCTCGAAGGATCGGGTCCCAGCGAAGAACTCAAGCCCTGACTACCCGTCCTGTCCATAGTCCACACCACATCACACGCACACCAACGCACGCACACTGCTCCAAATTACCACAACAACATTCATGGCACGTTAACAGTTATGAATGCAACATAAGTCGTGCCTAGAGTTTAACTATATAATATATGCATATAAGTGATGCATGGGCATGCTGAACATATAATAATATCGAAATTACAATTAAAATTAATATTTTACTCACAGACTTGACGATGGTCACTGAGGCGGCTGGGCGGAGGAAGAAGGCTGTCCCGGCTCACCTGACAATTTTATTACAATCATTTAATAAATTTGACTCAATACAAACAAAGAAAAAGACCAATACGTCCTGAGTCATGCCGAAAATCCGACAGAGTCTCCCCTATACCTAGGACCTACCCTACCTGCAAAACGGCTCAAAACATACTTCTATATTCACAATCCATATGTTCACAACTCAATCACATCACACAGCCCCTCCTGGGCCCACCAAATCAATCATCCATCACAACATGTAAAATTTCAATTTAGTCCCTATAATTGATCATTTTTGCAAAAACTGCCCAAATAAGCTCTAAAAATTCTAAAACTTTGCCCCGCGGTCCTTAGCAATATTACTAGGCTATTGCAAAAAGAATCATAATTTTCTAAGCTACCACGAATATTTTATGGATTTTTAATCCTATTTAAGCGTTAGAAAATTACGAAAAAGCAAGGTTCGGGTTTACCTTTGCCGATTCCGACTTTGGGAACGCGCTCGGGACATCTGACAATGGGGGGATAGCCAAAACCTCGATCCAATTCGGAGACTTTTCCGGTAACGGGTTTGTTTGGTCAGAATTTCGCAGACCCGGACAACTGTCGAATTTCCGCGAATTGAGGATACCTACACGAAGCCCATAACACGGGGGTTAGTACATAAATTTTTCAGAATTTTCTAAGCTCATTAAATGCTCAAAAAAACACTGCGAAGTTCCGTGGGACCCACTGAAAAACGGTGTCGAAAAAATTTGAAATTTATGTCGCCGTGAAGCTCTTGACGAGTGGAGCGTGCTGGTACCCTCGGTTTTCTCGTGGGATTCACGGTTTGTGAGAAATCTAGCCCGAAAGTCAAAATGGGCTAAAACTTCCCGGGCAAAAATTAGACAAACCGCTCAATAGATTTTGGTGTTCTTGGTGTCTATGGAAAGCTCTCGACGAGTAGATGATTTTAGACACAAGACCCGGTTCGATTGGTGGCCGGATCGGCCGGATTTCGGCCGGGAAGTTGAAACGTTGCGCACGCGCTGCGCGTCCCTTCAGAGGCCGTTTTCCGGCGTTCCAGGAGGCGGCCGGCCGTGGGGGAGGACCGAGGTGAGGCGCCGGCGAGGTGTGGAGGCAGGGGAGGTGGCGGCGAGGCAAAGGGAGGAGGGAGGAGAGAGAAAAGAGAGAGAGAAGGGAGAGAGGTCGACGCGCGCAGGAGGAAGAAGGAAGAAAAAGAAAAGGTCGGTCCGATTCGACCGGTCCGATTCAGGATACAAAATTTTGAATTTTTACTCTGCCTCGGGACCAAAAACGAGGTCCAAAAATTCTAAAAAAATTCCAGAAAACTCAGAAAAATACGTAGACTCCAAATATATTTTTAGTTTTGCCACGTGGTCTTTAAATTAATTTTTAAAAATCATCAAAGTTTATATTTTCGGAAAATCAAACCCGATTTTTAAAATCCGAAAAATCTCAAAAAAATTCCTAAAATTTAAATAAAATTAAAATACCAAAAATACTCATAAATAATAAAATTTAAAATCTTGGGGTGTTACATTCTTCCCCCCTTACAGAAAATTCGTCCTCGAATTTTTACACAAGGCAGAATAAAGCACATGATTACACATTGAACAGATAAGGGTACTTGCTACGCATGTCCCGTTCTGACTCCCAGGTGCACTCTTCCACCGACTGACTCCTCCACAAAACCTTAACCATAGGGATCTATTTGGAACTTAGCTGTCTCACTTGGTAGTCCACTATGGCAACAGGTTGCTCCTTAAATGTCAAGTTCTCTTTTAGCTCTATTACATCCGGCTGTAGTACATGAGAAGGATCTGGAATGTATTTCCTGAGCATGGAGATGTGAAATATGGGATGAACGTGAGAAAGGTTGGGTGGTAGCTCCAATCGATAGGCAACTGCTCCAACTCTATCCGTAACCTCAAAAGGTCCAATATACCGAGGTGCCAACTTGCCCTTCTTTCCAAATCTCATGACTCCCTTCATTGGAGAAACCTTCAAAAATACATAGTCGCCTACTGCAAACTCCACATCCCTCCGTCTGGGGTCTGCATAACTCTTCTGCCTACTGAAAGCTGTTTTCAATCGTTCCCTGATTAAGGGAACCATCTGTGAAGTGTACTGCACTAGGTCTACATCATGCACCTTCACTTCTCCCATTTCCGTCCAACACAGAGGAGACCTACACTTTCTTCCATATAGTGCCTCATAGGGTGCCATCCCTATGCTGGAATGGTAACTGTTGTTGTAGGCAAACTCCACCAAAGCTAGCTGATCATCCCATTGACCTCCAAAATCCAAAACACTCATGCGAAGCATGTCTTCCAGTGTTTGGATTGTCCTTTCGAACTGTCCGTCTGTCTGAGGGTGGAAGGCCGTACTGAAGTTCAACTGTGTGCCAAGTGCCTCTTGTAACATTCTCCAAAACCGAGAAGTGAACTGAGGCCCTCTGTCAGATATTATGGAAGCCGAAACTCCATGCAATCTGACTATTTCTCGAATGTAGAGTCGCGCATCTTGTGCTACGTAATATGTAGTCTTCACGGTAAGAAGTGAGCTGATTTGGTCAAGCGGTCTACAATTACCCATATCGAATCATATCCTCGCGGTACGAGGCAACCCATACAAAATCCATAGTAATCATTTCCCACTTCCATTCTGGGATAGGGAGCTCTTGCAGCTTCCCTGACGGTCTCTGGTGTTCAAACTTCACCTTCTGACAAGTCAAGCACTTGGACACAAAGTCTGCTATGTCTCTCTTCATGCCATTCCACCAATAGCTATCTTTCACATCATGGTACATCTTGGTGGAACCTGGGTGGACACTGTACAGTGTGTAGTGTGCCTCTCGCATGATTTCATTCCTGAGGTTGTCCACATCGGGCACACATATCCTAGAACCTTGCACTAGGGTGCCATCATTGGCAAATCCAAACTCACCACCTTCACCTTGCTGTACTCTTTCTATGATCTTCATCAATTGTTGGTCTCTGTGCTGGGAAACTCTAACTCTGTCTCTCAAGTCTGGCCTCACTGAAAAGTGAGCCAACAATACCCCCTCATCTGAAAGATCTAGGATTAAACCTTGATCCATCAACTCATGTACCTCCTGAATCAATGGTCTCTTCTCTACTGAAATGTGCGCCAAACTGCCAGAAGATTTTCTGCTCAAAGCATCTGCTACAACATTGGCCTTCCCAGGGTGGTACTGGATGGTGCAATCATAGTCTTTCAGAAGCTCCATCCATCTCCTCTGTCTCAAGTTTAAATCCCTCTGTTGGAAGATGTACTTCAAACTCTTATGGTCGGTGTATATCTCGCACACTTCACCATACAGGTAGTGTCTCCAGATTTTAAGTGCAAAGACTATAGCCGCCATTTCCAAATCATGGGTGGGGTAGTTCTGCTCATGCCTCTTCAGCTGCCTGGAAGCATAAGCCACTACCTTTCCATTCTGCATCAAAACACACCCTAGGCCAACTCTAGAGGCATCACAATAAACGGTGTATCCTTCACCACTCACAGGTAGTGTCAACACAGGGGCAGTAGTTAGACACTCCTTAAGCTTCTAGAAACTCTCCCCACAGTCATCTGTCCAAATGAATGGAACATTCTTCCTGGTCAACTTAGTTAGGGGAGCCGCTATCCTGGAGAAATCTTGTACAAAACGCCTATAGTAGCCAGTTAAACCCAGAAAACTTCGCACCTCAGTGACTGTTGTAGGCCTAAGCCAATCAGTTACAGCTTCAATTTTTCTTGGGATCCACTTGAATGCCGTCACTAGAAACCACGTGTCCCAAGAATGAGATGCTTTCTAGCCAAAATTCACATTTTGAAAATTTGGCATATAGCTGGTGCTCCCTCAACGTCTGCAACACCATCCTCAAGTGCCACACGTGTTCTTCCTCGGTCCGTGAGTACACCAAAATGTCATCTATGAATATGATGACAAAACGGTCCAAAAATGGCTTGAACACCCTGTTCATCAAGTCCATGAAGGCTGCTGGTGCATTAGTGAGTCCAAAAGACATCACCAAGAACTCATAATGACCATATCTTGTCCTGAAAGCCGTTTTGGACGCGTCCTCATTCCTGATTCTCAACTGATGGTAGCCTGATCGCAGGTCTATCTTGGAAAAGAATCTAGCTCCTTGGAGCTGATCAAACAAATCATCGATCCGAGGAAGTGGATACTTATTCTTCACAGTCACCTTGTTCAGCTGTCTGCAGTCGATACACAACCTCAATGACCCATCCTTCTTTCTCACAAATAGAACAGGAGCGCCCCAAGGTGAAGTGCTCGAACGTATAAAACCCTTGTCCAAAAGCTCCTGTAGTTGCTCCTTTAGCTCTTTCAATTATACTGGTGCCATCCTGTAAGGTGGCATGGATATGGGATTTGTACCGGCACAACATCAATGCAAAACTCTATTTCCCTTCCTGGTGGCAACCCAGGAAGCTCCTCTGGGAAGACATCCATAAATTCTCTGACAACAGGAACATTTTCCATGCTGACACCTTCTACAGATGTATCTCTCACCAATGCCCAATACCCTTGGCATCCATGCCTCAACATTTTTCTAGCACTAATTGCTGACACCAAATTATATGGAGCCACGCTCCTGTCACCATCAAAGCAAAACTCTTCCACACCAGGTATGTGGAAATACACTTTTTTGTTCCTGCAGTCTAAAGTGGCATAATGAGTTGCCAACCAATCCATCCCCAGGATTACATCAAAATCCATCACTGGTAGAGGAACCAAGTCTGTTGGGAGGATCTTTCCATCCACTACCACTGGGCTACCCGGAAAAACCATATCTACATCTATGTTGTCACTAAGTGGGGTAGCTACTGACAAAGGGCACTCTAAAGTTGTAGGGTTTCTACCCAACCTCATGGCAAACACAGGGGAGACAAATGAGTGCGTAGCACCCGGATCTATCAAAACACGAGCCTCATAAGAACAGACCAGAAGAATACCTGCAACAACTGCATTGGAAGCCTAAGTATCCTAGTGGGTCAGGGTGAAAACCCGAGCTTGACCCCTACCTTGAGTGGCAGAACCTTGATACTGACTTCTACCTCCTGATCTGCCTCCAAATCCACGTCCCCCTTGTCCTCGGCCCTGTTGGCCACTGAACTGACTGCCTGCCATGTTGGAAGTACCCGGATACAACTGGTGAGGAACATTTGCAACAGAACCCTGTGACCCTATCTGTGGCTCACTGAAAACGGGGCATTCTCTAGCAAAGTGACCTGGTTGGCAACACCTGAAGCATACTCCTGATCCCATCAAACAAGGTCCTGAATGTCCTCTTCCACACTGTGCACAAGGTGCCAAGGAGGATCTGAACTGCACCCAGCTGCACTGAATCGTGACCACCGCCGATCCGCACTCAGTCTGAATCCTCGAGGTTTGTGTCTAAAACCACTCTTCTTGTTCCTACTTTTTCCTCTGTAATTACTCTGGCCACCACTGTCCGGAGTACCCATGGAAGGAACACCTGAGGAACCCTTTGCTCTGTTTTTCTTTGCTCTCCTGCTGTCATCCGCAGCATAGCTAATCTCTATCTGTCTGGCTCGATCAACTACCACGTCAAAAGACTGATCAGACATCATGGCTAGGTTCGCATACCTCCTGTCAAGCCCCTTTAGGAATCTCTTCACCTTCATAGTTTCTGTAGCTACTGCTGCAGGGGCATATCTGCTCAATTCCAAAAATTCTGTAGCATATTCATCTACAGACCTGCCATTCTGTCTTAAGGCCTCAAAGGCCCACTGCTTTTGATCTCGGAAGCTTTCTGGCACAAACCGATTGATAAAAAGTTCCACAAACTGAGCCCATGTCAAACCCTCCATCCGGGGTAACACGTAGTCATTCATCCATTGTCTAGGCATATGCCCCATGACATGCTGCATACACTCTATCAGTCTTCTATCAGTCAACTGTAATTCTGTTCCTGCCTCTGCATGAATCTAAAAACCGATATGCATCGTCTGACACATCATAAGTTCCAGGCACCAACTTCTTGAAATTAATTATCTGTTTATAAGGTTCCCCTCTTGGTGCAGTGGACTGCTGTTGCTGTGGAGGGTGGACCATATACTGCGCTATCATATCGATGGTTCTCTGCAGACCAGCTAGAGTAGCTGCCATTGGGTCCATGGGACCCTGTGCCATAAAGGACTGATCCTGTACTGGGGGTGGCTGCTCCTCTACTTGAGCAGCTCTAGGCCTCCTACCCCGCCTCCTCGGGGCAGGCGCCTCATCTGTCCGACACCTCGTCGAGCACATCCGGTTCTCAGTGCGATGACAGCTCTCCTGCTTCTACGCATTTTCCTGAAATTCAGCAGCATTAGCCCACAAAATTCAAAACTGCACATTACACAGCTCTATAGACTCATATTTATACACAATATATAGAGCAGAAACTAGAAGCAAAGACGACAATGCAAGACGAATGTGGACCCTATTTTTCCACATGTGACTCCTAGTAGACTCTTCCCAACACTTTAGACAAACATTCCTTAAGAATCTGGAGCCTAAGCTCTGATACCACATCTGTCACGACCCAACCTATGGGTCGGACCGGCACTAGGACCTGGGCCAGCCTAAAGCCCTCGAGGCCCGTAGTAAGCCTAACTGTTCAATAACCCAACTCTAAGGCCCATTTGGGCCCAAATTCAAGAAAACAAATGGACAGAGTCCGGCCATAAAATGGACTTTCCAACGGGGAGTTTTCGACTCACCCGACCTGTAAACACAATAAATACTCAATTGGGGAGCTCAGCTCACCCTCCACATACTCATCAGTATAAAAATAAATGGGAGCTCAGCTCCCTCATCCAATCCATCAAACATGCATAGAATATTAAGTTTACAGGTCCAAAATAATAATTTCGTTTATAGACCCAAATCAAATAAACATTTCTAACACATGCGGAAATTCTAAGATTTAACAAGATTATACAAATATTAATAATCGACCTGCGAGGGAGAAAGCAGGTTAACCTCAAAAATATCCTCCTGTGGCCTGGAAAAATTTTCGAACAGAAGTGAGCGTTCGACTCAGAGAGTAAAATATCAATTTTAACCATAATCTCTATAACTATCTAAAACTAATGCACCCTGTAGAGTGAAATGCAACATCAACAACATTTTCACATCATAACATCAAAAAGGTAATTTGGAGCACTCACGCACCCTGTAGCATCAATCATAATATATGGGAGTTGGTCCCCTATACAGCTCTCTTAAATCCAACCTGGTGCCAGCGAAGAACTCAAGCCGGACTTTCGCTTAATAAACCAAATCGAGGGTCCCAGCGAAGAACTCAAGCCGTGACTACCCGTCCTATCCATAGTCCACACCACATCACATGCACACCAACACACGCACACTGCTCCAAATTACCACAATAACATTCATGGCACGTTAACAGTTATGAATGCAACATAAGTCGTGCCTAGAGTTTAACTATATAATATATGCATATAAGTGATGCATGGGCATGCTGAACATATAATAATATCGAAATTACAATTAAAATTAATATTTTACTCATAGACTTGACGATGGTCACTTGAGGCGGTGCGGAGGAAGAAGGTCATCGGCTCACCTGACAATTTTATTACAATCATTTAATAAATTTGACTCAATACAAACAAAGAAAAAGACCAATACGTCCTGAGTCGTGCCGAAAATCCGGCAGAGTCTCCCCTATACCTAGGACCTACCCAACCTGCAAAATGGCTCAAAACATACTTCTATATTCACAATCCATATGTTCACAACTCAATCACATCACACAGCCCCTCCTAAGCCCACCAAATCAATCATCCATCATAACATGTAAAATTTCAATTTAGTCCCTATAATTGACCATTTTTGCAAAAACTGCCCAAATAAGCTCTAAAAATTCTAAAACTTTGCCCCGCGGTCCTTAGCAATATTACTAGGCTATTGCAAAAACAATCATAATTTTCTAAGCTACCACGAATATTTTATGAATTTTTAATCCTATTTAAGCACTAGAAAATTACGAATAAGCAATGTTCGGGTTTACCTTTTCCGATTTCGACTTTGGGGACGCGCTCGGGACATCTGACAATGGGGGGATAGCCAAAACCTCGATCCAATTCGGAGACTTTTCCGGTAACGGGTCTGTCTGGCCGGAATTTCGCAGACCTGGACAATTGTCGAATTTTCGCGAATTGAGAATACCTACACGAAGCCCATAACATGGGGGTTAGTACATGAATTTTTCAGAATTTTCTAAGCTCATTAAATGCTCGAAAAAACACTACGAAGTTCCGTGGGACCCACCGAAAAACGGTGTCGGAAAAATTTGAAATTTATGTCGCCGCGAAGCTCTCGACGAGTGGAGCGTGCTGGTACCCTCGGTTTTCTCGTGGGATTCACGGTTTGTGAGAAATCTAGCCCGAAAGTCAAAATGGGCTAAAACTTCTCTGGCAAAAATTGGACAAACCGCTCAATGGATTTTGGTGTTCTTGGTGTCTATGGAAAGCTCTCGACGAGTAGATGATTTTAGACACAAGACCCGGTCCGATTAGTGGCCGGATCGGTCGAATTTCGACCGGGAAGTTGAAACGTCGCGCGCGCGCTGCGCGTCCTTCAGAGGCCGTTTTCCTGCATTCCAGGCGGCGGCCGGCCGTGGGGGAGGACCGAGGTGAGGCGCCGGCGAGGTGTGGAGGCAGGGGAGGTGGCGGCGCGACAAGGGGAGGAGGGAGGAGAGAGAAAAGAGAGAGAGAAGGGAGAGAGGTCGACGCGCGTGGGAGGAAGAAGGAAGAAAAAGAAAAGGCCGGTCCGATTCGACCTGTCCGATCCGGTCCGGTTCGATTCGGCCGGTCCGGTTCAGAATACAAAATTTTGAATTTTTACTCTGCCTCGGGACCGAAAACGAGGTCCAAAAATTCCAAAAAAATTTCAGAAAACTCAGAAAAATACGTAGACTCCAAATATATTTTTAGTTTTGCCACGTGGTCTTTAAATTAATTTTTAAAAATCATCAAAGTTTATATTTTCGGAAAATCGAACCCGATTTTTAAAATCCGAAAAATTTCAAAAAAATTTCTAAAATTTAAATAAAATTGAAATACCAAAAATACTCATAAATAATAAAATTTAAAATCTTGGGGTGTTACATATGACCAAATGAATAAACACTGTTCATTTGGTCATTTTGCCCAGGCATAATGCAGGTCACCCGAATGAGGGTAATCTTTAGGTCAACTTGGTTTGGTTTTATGGGAATGGTTTCTTCACCAAAGTTGTGCCATTATGTGTCTAGTTTCATGTCCAATTGACTTTACACCAATTGAATCTCTATAACTCCAGTTATTGCTGCCCAAACCTGCTGGACTCATACCTAGTCCTGAAGGTCACCAAGGGCAGTCACACTAACTTTAATTCCCACTACACAAACCACTTCATTTCTGATTCACACACAGCCAAATGGTCAATAATTGACCATTAAAACTCTCTTTCATCAAATACATGAACAAAGTCTCAATTTCATGCTCAACCATCCCAAAACTTACATTCACTTACCTTTCACTATCCTAAACAATAGATTAATGTTAAGAGTAGCCACAATACCATTTTAATTCTAAGAATTCTTCAAAACCCTACCAAGTTCAAGGCTGCTGGAATTTTAAACAAGACATACACATGATGTTTACTAAATTTTCTTGTAAATTTGCATCAAATACCACTCCTTCAACATGAATTGAAAGATAAAAATCAAGTTTAGTCACTAACCTCTAATGGAGCTAATCCAAAGTTTGCAAGAACTATTCCTTTTGATTTCTTTTTATTCCCAAGAGCTTCACCAAGATGAAATACCAAGGTTTTATGTTGCTAGGTTAGGGTTTTGTTGAGAGAGGACTAAGGGAAGGGAGCTTGTTAACTTAAAAATGGAGTGAGGGAGAGGTATGGGACGGCAAGAAAATGAAGAGAGTGGCTAGTGTTTATCTCAGATTTTTTTGACCTCATTTCTGCCTCTTTTTTTTTTTATTTTAATTGTGTTTCATTAATTTGATTAGCCAAAGGAATTAATTACCTCATGCTTACATAAGCATCAGGTAATAAATCCAATTTACTTTCTTTTTCTTTCCTTTCTTTTCCTATTTATTTTTTAAATAATTTTTCATCAATATTTATTCATATTTTATGTCATATAATTTATTTACATAAATGGACAAGTTGATCAAAAATCATCTCTGAATGCGAAATGACCAAAATGCCCTCCGCTTGGCTTAACGAGCCAAAATTGTGTATACCGATTGATAAATTTTCCTTATGTTTTCTTAACATTCTATTGTCATGGGAACCCCAATAATCCTTCCCTGGGGTCCTAAAAATTATTTTAAAGTTTTCCTCGGGCCTAGGGTTATTAACGGCCTTCACCGTTACTTCCCCTTCGTGTTACTCATTACTGAGGTTTCGGCTCATTTAACCTTAGTGCATTTCATTCCTAAAAATTTTGTTTGATTTTTATGAGCATTATTTAGTTTCTTTATAACTCTCCACTCTAGTCTAATTATAATTTCAAACATTCTAGCTACCCGGACCAACACTGGTCTCCGGAATAGTAGACTATACGGACTAACTAAAGTGAGAATGTTACAGATTAGGTCAGTTAATATTAAGATGCAATTAGGTGATGACATGTGGCAAGAGTTTTAAGTGATGACCTATTTATATAAAGTGATGTTATGAGAAAATAAAAATTAGCCACTCTTCTTATTTTCTTTCAAGTGTGCCGCCACCTCTATGCTCTCCTCCTCTCTTCATCTTCTCTCAATAATTCAAAGAGAATTGCCCATATTCTTTTGAATTAAAATTGCTAGAAATTGTTTCTAGTGTTCTATATACATCTACAACCTCTCTAAAGGCAAAAACCCAATTTATAATTGGCTGGCAAGGCTTGAGAAGCAAGATTGGGAACTGCCCATTGGTGATCTTGGTGTGGACAAGCCAGAGGGATAACATTTGGGGTCCTAGGTACTTACTAAAGGTGCCAATCACATCCATATTGCATCAAAGAGGTTAATGCTCTAACTTCTCTTTTAAACTAGGGTTTAAATGAATTAATTTGTTAATTCACAATCTTGAATGGCAAACATAGATCCTAATACATGTTAAAAGTGTTTTCATATGCAATTAAGCATTGAAATTAATTAGGCACATCATGGATGTAGCATGATGCATGAAACCCTAGAAAAAAATTTTGAAATTCAATACTCTAATCTAACAATTTACATGCTTCTGCTCCTTCATAGACCTGGGATCAATTGGCACATACACATCTTGTTCAAAGATAGAGAATGTACCAGCTACGATATTAGATGTCTCTGCCTCTTCTCTCTGCCACATAGTATACACTCTAGCTGGAGTACTACCTTATTCTGATTGATTAACTGTGCCCTGACTGCCTGAGGTACTGCCCCTACCTCTGCCTCTGCCTCTACTAGCTTG
The DNA here is from genome assembly GCF_030052815.1 of Hevea brasiliensis. Lineage (NCBI taxonomy): Eukaryota > Viridiplantae > Streptophyta > Magnoliopsida > Malpighiales > Euphorbiaceae > Hevea > Hevea brasiliensis. Next base: position 42,171,309 of record NC_079493.1, on the reverse strand, counting down.
CTGTGAACCTCTTGTGGTAGAACCTTGGACTGACCCTTCAGGGGTGGTAGGTGGCGTAGATCTATGGGGACTAGTACAATCCTTTGCAAAATGCCCTCTACCACCATAATTAAAGCAGGCTCCGGTGGCTTTGCAACATACCCCTCCGTTGTTCTTACCACATGTCCCCCATGTATGGGGAGGGAAAGAACTCCTGGTCGACTACTGACTGGATCTAAGTGGTTTCTGTCTTGAAAACCTTCCCCTACCAGATTTTTTTCCTCCCTATCCCCCAAAATTCTTCTTTTTATCAGCATTTCCACTAAAACTCTGACCTGTTGTTTTTTCACTTTTTTCTTTTCCTATCTTCTCTTTCTCAGGTGCCCCTTCTAATTCTATTCTCTCTAACTCTAGGGCCTGCGATATCAATTCATAAAAATTCTCATGCCAGAATCCAACCACTTGTAGTCTCAAACTGGGCTTCAAACTAGACTCAAACTGCTTACATCGATCTCTACTGGAGGTGAGTAGGCTCCTAGCAAAGTGGCTCAGGCGGGAGAATTCTCTTTCATACTCAGCCACTGTACGGCTCCCCTATTTCAGACTTAAAAATTCTTGCAGTTTAATGTCCACATAGGTGTCTGGAATGTATTTCTGTCTGAACTCTCTGAGGAAGTCGTCCCATATTAACACCGAGGGTTCCACTAAGCTATGGGGGATGGTCTTCCACCAATCATACGCATCACCCTGTAGTAGTGTATCCGTGCAGTGTAGTTTATTAAATACTCTCTCCATCCTTTCTAGCCATTGCTTTGCTTTCAAAGGATCCACTGTACCCTTAAATTTAGTTGCCCCATTTTTTATTAGCTTGTTATATTGCTTGGCGGGAGGTTGGGGTTGCACTACTGGTTATTGAATTAGGGCTTAGGTTGGCATGTTCCTAGCCATTTATTGGAATAGAGTAGCCATTTGTTGAGCAAACTGTGCAAGAAATTACTGCATGGGTGGAGCTGGTTTAGCTGAGCCATTAACATTCTGAGAAGCTAGGGCTTTCCCCTGTGCCTCAGCCTCAACTGATTGCTCAACAAAGAGATCTCCTTCTTCCATATTCAATTAGAGGATACTCTATCTCCTGAACAAAGAACACAAGGAGATTTCCCTCCGTCAGTTCATTTTCATAATGTAATGCACAATATGTATCAATTAATGACATTGAGTAGTTGTAATTATCAAGAAAAATATTAAAATTCACAGTTCAAAACATGCTTTGAAAACTAGCTTTGATACCACTAAAACATGTAACACCTTATCCTTACATAAGGCATAACATGACCCCGTAGTATATCTAATGAATTATCGAACTTTGCCAATCGATAATCCATTAAATATACTACAAGGGATTTTAAACCAATTTCCATTCATTTTAAAATGTAAAGTAATGTTGAATAATTATTACAAAGCCTTTAGTTGAAGTTTATGTCATGAGTTAAAATTTTGATTAATTCGGTGTTACGAAAATTTTACAGAAATTTTGGTAGAGTGCCGGCTAGAAATTGAGAAAATAATTCTTCAAAACCTGTTAAAAACACTCCCAATATATGTCTTAACCACAACTCCAATAAATTCAACACAATTCAATCTCATCAATTCAATTAGAGGTAGCAATTCGTTGCTTGAAAAATTTAAAAACAAACTTAAACATTTCATTAATAGGAATAACAGGTTTACATTACAAAAATTTACACTAATCAAAAATAAAATTCCAAAATTTTTATACAATTGCTCAAGTCTTTTATATACATACACACAGATAGATTTAGATCAAAAGAAAATTTACAAGAGTATAATCTATATACCTGGAAATGACTCCAAAATAATGTTCACTCCATGTCACAAGCAACCTACTCTGCTGTTTTATCTACCTCTTTACCTATGACAGCATAAACAAGCTATCGCTGAGCCAAAAACTCAATGGTGTACAACTTAAAAAAAAAATAACACGTAGAAAATCATACTTTATTTCTAAAGCCAGATAATCACTTAATAAAAGCAAATTTTATTCCATCAATCATAAAACAATAATTTCTGAAAAGTCACACAGTTTAGATCATGACATGATTATCCAATTCATCCCAATCGGCTACACTGTAGTCGGGTGAGGGGTGTCACATTTGTTGGTATCAGAGCATGGTTTAGGCATTCCTAGGCATCGATAGATAAAATAAAATCGTGTGCATAACATACATTGCATTCATATGAGTCGAGATGACACTAATGCAGATCTGTTTTCTTTGGTAAGGTGAAGAAATAAGGAGGTAGCAGCTCCTCGACTATTTACACTGGGTAAATTTCGAGGACAAAATTTAAATTAGAGGGGAAGAGTTGTAAGACCCTCACTGTAGCAATTCCATAAATTCTACTGTTCTGGTGCCCGGTGTCGGTCTGGACAGCTAGAATGTCTAGAAAAAAAATATTTAAACTAAAGTGAGGAGCCATAATTAACTCAAATATTAATAAGATAAATTTAGGAAAATTTTTAAAAATAAAATACAATCAAGTTAAATGAGCCGGTGCCCTAGCGATGGGTAACCTAGAGGGAAGTTGCGGTCTTCGCAGCTAGGAGCCCTAAACCCGAGAAAAAATTCATGAAATAATTTTTGGGACTCCAGAGAAGAGTCATTGAGGTTTCTATGGCATTAGAATGCCAAGAAAATGCTTATAAAAATTTTTAGATCGGTACAGATAATTTTGGCTCAATAAGCCAAACAGAGGGCATTTTGGTCATTTCGTCTTTAGAGATGATTTTTAGCCAACTTGTCCAGTTAAGTAAATAAATTATATGATATAAAATATAAATAAATATTGGTAAAAATTTAATTAGAAATGAGTTAAAGAAAGAAGAAAGGAAAAGAAAAAAATAAAATATAATTTAATTAGATTTATGACATAGGATGACATCATTAAAAAGCTTCCTGCCAATTAGTATTTGACAAGCCAATTTATAAGAGATAAAAGGGATAAAAATGAACTAAAAATCAGCTCATCTTCCTTTTTCCTTCATGTTGGCCGAACCTCATCCCCTATCCATCCTTCATTGATGAGCTTAGCAAGCTCATGAAACCCTAAATCCCCACCATATTTTCCCAAGTTCTCAATACAAAAATTTATTTTAGAAGCTTGCTAAGGTGTTTGGGAGCAAAAGTTAGAAGAGAAATTAAATTTGGCAAGCTTGGAGATTCTTTAAGTTGAGGTTAGTGCACTAAACCTTCTTCCTTTCTTTCTTAACTAGTTGAAGCATGCTAAATTTAGTATAAATTTTATGAAATTAAAAGAAAATTTGGAGTATGTGGGGACTAAAATTTTCAGCAGACTTGGTGACCATATGGCCTTGATTATTATGATTGACTTTACTTTGTTTAGTGAAGATGATTAAGGATACTAAGTGTATTAGAAGTTGAATGAAGGGTGTTGTATAAATTGAAATTGTTGGAGTTAGGGTTTGGGCACTATAATTTGGATTTTTGTTTATGTATTGATGAAAAGAGGTTGTAATGGTCACTTAGTGACCATTTGATGAAGTTTGACCCTAAATTGGAAGCAATTGTGGCCTTGAAATTGAAAGTGGTATGCTGCCCCCATTGTGCTAGAATATTGAACTTGAGTCCAGTGTATTCCTAGGGTTATAACTTGAGCTATGTTACTCCAATTGGTTCAAGGCCAATTGAAAATGAAACTAGACATAAAATGGCATAATTTTGATGAAGAAACCTAGCCCAGAAAACCAACCTAAGTTGCCCTAAAAATTGACCTAATCCGGGTGATTAATATGCTATCCCTGGAAATTGACTAAATGAACAGTGTTTGTTCATTTGGTCATAACTCACTGTAGAAATGTCCAATTAACCTAAAATTTATATCAATAGAAAGCGTAGACAATTTAGGACAACTTTCATAAAGGACATAACTCCAAATTTTGATCAGAACTTAATGAATTTGCCCACCAAACTCAGGACACCAAAACTGCCAGAATGGATTCTGCCCAGAAATTTTGGGTACTGCCCTATTTGGCTAGTTATATTGTTTGGCTACAAAACTTGAGCTACAAAACTCCAATTGGAGTGATTCAAAAAGGAAACTAAAGAAGACACATAAAGGAACAACTTTCATGAAGAAAGATTTGTCAATTTTTTACTGTAGTAAGGTCTAATGGAACAATGAATTTGGACCTCAAATTCTGAAAATTTGAAATAAAACCTAGGAGGCTAGTAATTGAGTTTGGCAATCAATGCTAACAAAAATAAAATGCAAAAATGTAATATCTTAGTGAACTTAGGCTCTACAAATTTATTATAAATAAAAAAGTCAACCTTTGAATGGAAATAGTCAAGTGAATAGTAACTTCTAGGACCTAAGTAAAAGATTAGTTGGAACTTGTTGATAAATAGAGCTTTGGGATTTTAGTCTGTCATAGTTGTTAAAGAGCTAAAATTTTCTTAAGAAATGTGATATTATGAGCTAAAAGCTCTATATTGAATTAGAAGTGTGTTAATTATTAAATTATTTTAATTAAAGAATGAGTTTAAAATCATACCATATTTATGGTAAATGGAAGTTTTAATGGTCAATTAGTGACCATTTGGCTGAGTATAATGAGGAATTGAAGTGAATGATAGCTTGGGATTTGAGGTTGGGTGTGCTACCTTTAGTGCCCTGTAGGTCTAGATGTGAGTCCAGCATGTTTGGGCAGCTATAACTTGGGTTGTGTAGGTCCAATTGGTGCAAGGCCAATTGGACATGAAATTAGACACATAATAGCACAACTTTGATGAAGGAACCTTGTTTAGAAACCAAAACTTAGAATGCCATAAAAATTGACCAAATTCGGGTAGCACCAATTCTGCCTGGACAAAATGACCAAATGAACTGTGTTCATTCATTTGGTCGTAACTCAATGTAGGAAGGTCCAATTGACCTAAAATTTATATCAACGGAAAGCTGAGGCAATTTAGAACAACTTTTATGTTTAACACAAACTCTAATTCTAGACTTAACCAAATGAAATTATTGGCCAAAGTTGAACTACAAAATTTGGCAGAATGGTATTCTGCTCAAAATTTCTTGGTAGATACCAATCTAGCCAGCCTTGCTCAAAGTGGTATATCTTGAGTTAGAAAACTCCAAATGGGGTGATTTAAAAAATGAAATATAACTAGACACAATAAAGAACAACTTTGATTAAGAAAACTTGGCCAAATTCTCACTGTAGAATGGCCTAATGGAACAATGAACTCTAGCACTCAAAAACTGAAAATTTGGATTTATTCTCCATTGGTTAGAAGTATGGATTGGCAACTAATGCCAACACTTTTGGGTACAAAAATGTGGTAAATCTATGTGATTAAAACTCATGTAACTATTATATATGAGAAATTCAATATTTTGACTTAAATGACCAAATGAATAGTAACCTTATATGTTAAGTACAAATATTCAAGAAATAACTTTGTAATATGCCTTAGTACGCCTAATGTGATTTGTTTGGATAGGTTGGCATGCCAATAGGGTTCTGATAGCAGAACTGCATATGATGTATGGCTCCAGGCTATTCTGTGATATGATAGCCTATGGCTATACTGATTATGATGTTATACTTGACTTTATGCCTTATTGCTTTTATGGCTTATTAGCCATTCTGTTTGCATACCGGGACCGATGGTGTGACGGCCAAAGGTACCTGGTACCCAGTGCTAGTTTACCCGTTTATCTAGTCCGGTCAATTTGTATAGGTTACTTGGGCATGGAAAAGTATAAATGTAATTGAATTGATTATGAAAGGAAGTAAGGAGATTAAATATCAAGATAAAAAATGAGAATGATTACAAAAAAAAAAGGATATTAAATTTTAGAAACCTTATTAAAGTATAATTAGATCTAAATTATCTGAACCATGTTTTATTTCCATCTGTATTTTGTATATTATTTTCTTTATTATATTATTGGACCACTAAGCAGCAATGCTTAGCGCGATGGATTGTTTCATTCGCGCAGGTACTGAAGGTAAAGCCCAGTGAATATTAAACAGAGATTTTGGAGTTCTAATCTGCAGAAGTGTCTGAAGTATTCAAGGTTGTCACCTCCTCAGCAATGCATGTAGATAGGGCCCATATAAGTTATTTTATATTTTTTGTACATTATGTAAATTATGAACTTGCGTAATTAATTTATAAATCTTGTAAATTTATGTAATTTGAACATTTTTACACACGAATTGAGTATGAATGGAAATATATAGAAATGACTATGAAATTGAAATATATGGATGAGATTTGAAATATGAGAAAATTATGAGAATGATTGAGGAGATAATTATGATTAGCATGGATACGATTTTATTTTGAAAATATTATTGAATTTCAAACAGGTGAATAGTGAATCATGTCAATATTTAATAAAATAGGGGAAATTCCGCTGGTTTCTCCATAGAAAAAAATTGATATTAAAATATAACGAGAACAAAATTATTAAAGAAATAAAGTAAGATAAGATAGGGTGCTCCGACACCGAATGTAGCACGCCTTGCTCGGCTACACTGTAGTCGGGTGAGGGGTGTCACAGAGAATGTATTTGACAACTATAGAATCTTAATTGATTTAAGCATGGCAATAGGCGAGAAAGTCTCCTCATAGTCGATTCCTTGCCTTTGGCGAAACCCTTTCGCTACTAGCCTTTCTTTATAGGTCTCTACCTTTCCATCAGAACCAATTTTCTTCTTGAAAACCCATTTATTCCCTATAGGTACAATACCTTCAGGTGGGTCAACAAGATCCCAAACTTGATTCTTATACATGGAATCAATTTCAGATTTCATAGCTTCAATCCATTTTTAAGAGTCTATATCTGATATAGCTTCTTCATAGGTAAGTGGATCATCTCCATGATCTACTTCTTCATGAGTAAACAACTCTTGTTCATCTTCATAAAGAAAACCATATCTCACTGGTGGGTGATATATCCTGGTTGATCTGCGAGAAATTACTGTAGATGTTTCATCAATAGGTGTAGGTTGACTAGATGGATCTATATCCATTTTATCTGTTCGTTGGTCAAAATTCTCCAATTCTAACTATATTCACCTTCCTTTGCCACCTTCTTCAATGAACTATTATTCAAGAAATATGGCATCTCTGCTTACCACAACCTTTTGTAATGTAGGCAAATAAAAATAATATCCAAAACTTTCTTTTGGATATCTAACAAATCGACCTTTTTTTTATCTGGTTTCCAATTTATCAGTGTTCAGCTTTTTGATATAAGCTGGACAACCTCAAATCTTAACATACTTAAGACTTGGTTTTCTTCCATGCCATATCTCATAAGGTGTGGAAGAAACTGATTTAGATGGAATCTTATTCAGAATATGCAAAGCTGATTCTAATGCAAATCCCCAAAAGAAGATTGGCATATTAGTATAGCTCATCATACTACGTACCAATCTAATAGGGTATAATTTCTCCTTTCAGATACACTATTCAGCTGTGGCGTTCTTGGAGGAGTCAACTGGGAAACAATGCTATGCTCTTTCAAGTATTCATCAAATTCAATACTTAAGTATTCACCTTCACGATCTGATCGAAGAGTTTTGATACTTTTTCCTATTTGATTTTCTACTTTAGATTTAAATTCTTTAAATTTTTCAAAGGATTCATGTTTGTATTTCCTCAAATACAAATACCCAAACCTTGATTTATCATTAGTAAAGGTAATGAAGTAATGAAAACCGCCTCTAGCCATTTCCTTAAATGGACCATATACATCATTATGTATTAGCACCAAAATATTTTCAGCTCTTAGTCCTTGTCCAACAAAGGGTGATCTAGTCATTTTGCCTTGAAGGCAGGATTCACAAGTTGGAGTAGATTCAGAACCCAATGAGGATAAAATCCCAATTTTCTCCAGCTTTGCAATCCTATCTTCTGCAACATGACATAATCTTAAGTGCCAAAGATATTTTGAACTTGAATTTATTTTCATCATGGCATTGCATTCTTTTAGATTACTTGCATTCAATTTGTGTTTATCATTATTATCCAAATAATAAAGATCATCATGCATGTAGCGCGAGCCAACATATTTATTTCCAAAATAAATATTGCAAACATCATTTGTGAACTGAAATTCATAACCATTTCTAGTCAAACTAGATATTGAAATGATGTTCTTAAAAGCATCAGGTACATAGAAAATATTATTTAAACACAAGACATATCCACACATATAAAAAGATTTAGATCCTATGGCTAAAGCTTCAACAGTTGAGCCATCGTCAATTCGGAGTCTAACATCTAGAGCTTGCAAGCTACTACTATTTACTAGTTCCTGTATATCATAAGTAATGTGAGAACTAGCACCAGTATCTAAAACCCAAGCTGTAGATGAACTATGAGCATCATCAGCATCTAAATAACAAGATATAGACATACCTTCTGAAGGTGTATCCTTCTTGTTCTTCAGAGAAGCAAGATACTTTGGGCAGTTCCTTTTCCAGTGCCCATCCTTCTGGTAGTGGAAACACTTTCCTTTGCCTCCATCAGCTTTGGTCTTCCCTTTCTATTTGGCTATCTTCTTGGAAGGTCCTGGAACTTGAGGTTTCTTATTATTATTGCCCTTCTTATTATTAGACTTTCTAGCAAAAGAATATGCAATTAAAGCTACCTCTTTTCCTTTATTGCCCAGCATATTCTTTTGGGCAACAACCAGCATGTTAAGTAAACCAGCCAAGGTGTATTCCTGCTTAGTCATATAGAAATTTGTCACAAAATTCCCAAATGACTCAGGTAGGGAATAAAGGATCAAATCCATCTAAAGTTGGAAATCCATGTTAAAGTCAATATGTTCCAGCTACTCTATAAGCCGAATCATCTTGTGGACATGATCCCCAACATTCTGTCCCTTGGACATCCTCATTCGAAATAGCTGCCTAGATATCTCATACCTAGCATTCTTGCTATGCTCACCATACAACTCTTGTAGATGAAGGAGGATCTCACTAGCACTTTGCATATTTTCATGCTGCTTTTGTAACTCATTACTCATAGAAGCAAGCATGTAACACTTGGCTCTCATATCATGCTCCTACCACTTGTCCAAAGTGTCATGTTCCTCTTGAGTGGCCTCTGGAGGTAAGGGACCAGGAACATTTGAGTCTAGAACATATCCAATACATTCTAGGTTTAGGACAAGTTTTAAATTTCTGAGCCAATCAAAAAGATTAGGTCCCATCAACCTATTGTGATCAAGTATGCTCATAAGGATATTGGATGGTGGTGGTTGATGTGTGCTCATTTTTATCAGAAAATTAACTGCAGAAAATAACTAGATTAATTAGTAAATGTATTAAGTAATTAACCAAAATGATTATGATCTTTTAATCAAATTGGTCCTCTCACTAACTTGGCAAATCCTACACTTCCAAAGTAGGAAATAGAAATCCTAGTTGGATGGATTTCTAGTGGGTGGTTGAATTCTTATAGTCTTATTGATCATCCTCAGGCACATCCTGTAACACCCCTATTTGCATAGCCTGGTAAATTACACTGCTCCGGAGATCGCTGTTGGTCCGGACAATTAAGAGGATTAGAACTATGTTTAAGACACCTAGAGAAGCCCTGAAAACAAATAATTAGTAATTGTCAAATGGTTAAGTATAAATAAGAAAAACATAGCATAAGAAGTTAAATGAGCTGAGAGTTACAGCGATGGGTGACCTTCTCGGGAAGGACTACGAAATCGATTTAAACTTGAATTTCAAACCATAAAATGTGACGCCGCGGTCCTTAGGACTATTATGAACACAGTGGAAAAGAGAAAACTACGAAAAAGAATTGTTAAGCCGGTCAAATAATTAGGTCAGGGATCCGAAAAAAATATTGAATTATTTGCAAACCGGGTCGAACTGGTGAGTGGCAATTTGGTCAATTGACCCCTGAAGCTGACTCCTAATCTGACTGTCAAATAAAATTGAAGAAAAGAAAATTTCAGAATTGAGAATTAAATTAAAGAACTAATGGAAAAATAAATGAAAAAAAAAAGAAAAAGAAAAAGTTGAAAAAGTAAAAAGGTTTATTACATCATGCATAAATAAATGAAAAAAAAAAGAAAAAGAAAAAGTTGAAAAAGTAAAAAGGTTTATTACATCATGCATGACATCATGCATGATATAATAAACTTAATAATTAAAAATTTAAAATTTTAGGATAATTATGAATTTATTTAGATTAAAAATGCATAAAAGAAAATAAAAAAAAAACAAAAAGTCTTCTTCCTTCCCTCACCAAGCTGTCTCCCTCTCCCTCTCCCTCACTAGTCCTCCATGGAAGCTCATTTTTTAGCTTGAAGAAATAAAAATTTAGCCATAGAAATTGCAAGTGTCATAATTAAACCTTGTTTGGGCAACTAAAAAGGAAGATTGATCAAGAAAGTTTGAAAGAAAAGTGAAGGAATTGGGTGGTTGAATTTCAAAGAGAAAGTTAGTAAGCTCAACCTTGAATTTCTAGTTGAATTATTGTGTTTATGGTTGAATAAACCTAGAAATATAATTAAAATGAAAAGAAAACATCTTTGGAGGACTAAGTGTGAATTTGGCCAGCTAGGGATTAAGTTGAGAATGCATGAGTTTGATTGAATTAAACATGTTAGAAAGCTTGAATGAGTTGAGGAAGTATGTTTATATGTGCTGAATTAATAAAATGTAACAAAAATTATGAGTTAGGGTTTTGGACCTAGGGTTTGGGAGAAAAAATTTTGAGATTTAGTCAAATGGTATGTTTGACCTTGTTTGAGCTGAAAAATGATAATATGTGACCAATTGTGGTATGTTGTGTTAGTAGTATGCCCTAGAGCATATCATTTAGTATGTATCTTGTACATATTTTTAATAATAAAAAGGCATTTCCACTTTTCCGTTTACATAATATATTTATGTGTAATAGAAAAGGTCCATTGATATTTTATTAGAAATATTATTCTTAAGTTGTTAAGAATATGAGTGACAATATTTCTAGCACAAAGTATCATAAATAGGTTCACAATCGAGGATACTTCATAATAAGGACATGACTTATCCAGAAAGATTGTATTTATGTTTGTTCCCAAGTTATTTATATGAGATATAAATAAGATGGAATGGTGAGTCTCATGCCATATAACAAACTTGATAGGCACTTATAAATGATAAGTAGGCCGAACCAGTGACACTTATGACAAGCACATGGAGTTTACTCTTGTCAATGTTTTGTCATAAATCATATCGAGGCATATAATCTTTAGACATGAGATATCACAGTTATCTTGAATATACGAACTTTGAGTTTGATACGGATTTCATACTTGTACTATGAATTGGTATAAGGGCATCTGTTGGCTCATGCTAGTTATATATGGAGGTAGGTGTTGATCAAGAAGGAATCTGTTCCTCTAAGTAAATAGAGTTAAAATCCTATGTTCATTTAATTGTTCTTGATGTTTCAAGTTCCTGGCCAGGACAGATAGATTTATTCAGAAAAGAGTTTCTGATGAGAAAATCTTTTTAATCAAGAACTGGAATTAAAAGAGAACATAATATTCATAGCAAATGGAGTTTGACATAAACCATGACTCCAGCTTGAGTTGGGATTTTGTAACAGAGAGATTCTAGTGCATGGTAACATATGATTATAGGTTCATTTAAGGTAAACCTTATTACTAATTGGGTGGCCATGGCATACTATGCTAGGTGTTAACCATGGTCTATGAGGTTCATAAAATGATTTAGAGAAATCATTTATGGTAAGAAAGAGTTCTGATGATATTAAGAGTTGATATCATGTCTCATTGCCAATTAGTGATGAGCCTAGTAAGTCACACACATACACAAGTTATCACCTATTTAATTATGATTTAATTAATTAATTAAAGAGTTTAATTGATTAATTAAATAGGTTTGGTTTGCAATTAAATTGCAAAGTCCCTAGCATGACTTGAAACCAAATCTAGATTATTGGATGTGTAGTATAAATTAAATTTATATTTAAAGTATTTAAATATGAATTTAATTGATGAGAAATTAATTAATAGAGATTAATTAATTAATTTATATTTGATATAAATTAATTAGAAGAAGAAAATAATTATTTTGGGTTAAGAACTCAAAATTAAGACACGAGGGCATTTTGGTCATTTCACGATTGTGACACGTGGCACAATGAGATGGTGACACATGGCATAACACATAAGCTTGCCAAATGTTTTTTAATCATGTAAGATGATTAAAATCAAGATTAAATATAGGTTTGACACTTGGCACAATGTGATTGGGTCACTTAAACCTAGAGCTAATCAAAAGGTGACATGTGGCTAGGGTTTAATGTGTTAACCTAGCTATTTAAGTGTGGTTATGAAAAGAAAACATAACCAGCAGCCTCTCCTCTCATATGTCACGCCACTTTGAGCCTCTCCAGCTATTTCTCTTCATCTCTCATCAATTCAAAGAGATTAGCCATCAATCTCTTGAATTAAGAACGCTAGAAATTGTTTCTAGTGTCCTGTTTACATCTCTAATCTCTTAAAAGGCAGAACTTGAATTTCTAATTAATAGAAAAGGCTTTAGAAGCTGTTCAAGGGCTGCCATAGGTGTTCTTGGTGTGGACAAGCTAGAGGGACAATATCTGGTGTTCTGAAGACGAATCTCAAAGGCGCAGACACGCTGCAGCACATCAAGAGGTTAGTGTAATCGTTCTTGATTTAATCTAGGGTTCTAAAATTAATCTGATTAATTTTAAAATCTTAAATGGAAAATACAGATCCAAAAACATATTAAAAGAGTTTTAATATGTTGTTTATCATTGAAATCAAATAGATAAAAATAAATCTTGCATGGTGCATGTGACCCTAGGCGAAATTTTTTTGAATTCAATGGTATAAACTTGTGTTTTTCACGCTTCCGTTCCTTCAATTGGTATCAGAGCCACTATATTTGCCATTTAGATTGTTGATTATATAATTTAATTGTGTGTTTGATCATGAGATCAAGAGATTCATTGCTGGTTGGATAATGAGATGTGGCGTCACACATGGTGAAGCCACCATTGGTGGCGGCAACAATGGTTCCATGGGTGGTTCAAGGTTTGGCTTTTAATTCTGCAATTGTTGTATGATCTAAGGCCTATTCTTTGACTAATTAAAGTGTTTAATTAGTTGTTTTAATCACACAATTAAATTATGATTCAAATCAGAATTTTAAAAATTGTTTGAATGTGATTCAAATCTGAATTTTAAAATTTGTTTGAATGTGATTCAAATCTGAATTTTTAAAGTTGTTTGAATCATATTTAAATCTGATTTTTTAAAATTGATTCAATAAAATTCAGATCTGATTTTTTAAAAAATATTTGAATGTGATTCAAATCTGATTTTTTAAAAAATGTTTGAATGTGATTTAAATCTGAATTTTTTGAAGTTGTTTGAATGTGATTCAAATCTGAATTTTTAAATTTGTTTGAATGAGATTCAAATCTGAATTTTTAAATTTATTTGAATCATATTCAAATCTGAATTTTTAAGTTGAATATGAGATATTCAATTTAATTTAAGTATGTATGTTTTATTTAATTGTTAAATAGTGATATGCATGATGGATGATCATGGACTATAAAAGACCAATGTGATTGGATTTATTTCTTTTATGTTTCTTTGGGATTGTAAATTAATTAATTAATTTTAATTTATTTTGGGCATGTATTATTAAGTTTGTAATATTTTTTGGGTTGTAATTTCATTTATTTAAGTTCTTGTAAATTCGCCTTGGTATGCCAAGGATTACTATGTAATATTGGATTGCAAGAAGTTCAAGGAGGTCAAGAGCATTGGTGGGACCAGTGGGAGGAATTCAATATCAAGTGTTGATTATGTACTCCTTCAGCAACTCTTGTAAAATGAATGAATGAAATGCACCTAGGAATGCCCTGATTCAATTCTTGGTGGCTCAATTGAATCCTTAGAAAGTCCATGATCATACCATATTTACTGCTTATCCATGAATGCATGAGATGTATGGGAATGTATGCAATTATATGATATATGCATGCTAAATGGATAATGTGCAAAGTGAGATCTTAATAGTAATTAGGATGGCTATAAAATCTTCCAAACAAATGATTAAGTTGGAAATGCTATAATTAAAGTAATTATAACATAGGCCCTCCATTGGGGCAATTATTTTAAGAAATTTTAAATAGTTGCATAAGATGCAATTTATTTAAGAGATTTTCTTAAGAATAATTGTTAAGCATGAGATGTTGTAAATATGTAAATGGTTTAGTGGCCAATATTGGATGTACCTGAGGACATTAAAATTATTTGCATAATTACTGGCTCAATGGGATCAACTTAACTAATGCAAGATAAGTCAATAATGGATGTACCTGAGATTTTGAGCATTAGGGGCTAGGTAAAGGATTGAACCTCACATGAGATGTGATGGGCAAAGAGTTGCTCACTTATAGTTTATTGTAATTCCAATAATGGATGTACCTGAGGATGATCAATAGAATTATAAGAATTCAATCACCCACTAGAAATCCATCCAACTAGGATTTCCGTTTTCTACTTTGGAAGTGTAGGATTCGCTAAGTTAGTGGGAGGACCAATTTGATTAAAAGACCATAATCATTTTGGTTAATTACATGATACATTTACTAATTAATCTGGTTATTTTCTGCAATTAATTTTCTGATAAAAATGAGCACAAAACAACCACCACCATCCAATATCCTTGCAAGCATACTTGATCACAACAGTTGACAGACCTAATCATGCGATTGGCTAAGAAATTTGAAACTTGTCCTGAACCTTTAACATATAGGATATGTTCTAGATTCAAATGTTCCTAGTCCCTTACCTCCAGAGGCCACACAAGAGGAACATGAAACTTTGGACAAGTGGAAGGAGCATGATATGAGAGCTAAGTGTTACATGCTTGCTTCTATGAGTAATGAGTTACAGAAGCAACATGAGAACATCTTTGAGTGCAGTGAGATCCTCCTTCACCTACAAGAGTTGTATGGTGAGCACAAGAGAATGCTAGGTATGAGATATCTAGGCAGCTGTTCCGCATGAGGATGTCTGAGGGACAGAATGTTGGGGATCATGTCCACAAGATGATTCGGCTGATTGAGCAGTTGGAATATCTTGACTTCAACATGGATTTCCAACTACAAACGGATTTGATCCTTCAGTTCCTTCCTGAGTCTTTGGGGAATTTTGTGACAAATTTCCATATGACTAAACAGGAATGCACCTTAGCTGAATTACTCAACATGCTGGTTATTGCCCAAAAGAATATGCCAGGCAATAAAGGAAAAGAGGTAGCTTTGGTTGCATCTTCTTCTGCTGGAAAGTCCAATAAGAAAAAGGGCAATAAGAAAAAGAAACCTCAGATTCCTGATCCTTCCAAGAAAATAGCTAAACAGAAAAGGAAGACTAAAGCTGATGGAGGCAAAGGAAAGTGTTTCCCTTTGCCTAAAGGATGGGCCTTTGGAAAAGGAACCGCCTGAGTATCTTGCTTCTCTGAAGGACAAGAAGGATACACCTTCGGAAGGTATGTCCATATCTTGTTATTTAGATTCTGATGATACTCATAGTTCATCTACAGCTTGGGTTTTAGATACTGGTGCCAGTTCTCACATTTCCAATGATATGCAGGAACTAGCAAGCGATGGCGACTTGCGTTCTCAAGATATTAGAGTCCGGATTGGCAATGGCTCAACTGTTGAAGCTTTAGCCATAGGATCTAAATCTTTTTACATGTTTGGACATGTTTTGTGTTTGGATAATATTTTATATGTACCTGATGCTTTTAAGAACATCATTTCTATATCTAGTTTGACTAGAAATGGCTATGAATTTCAGTTCACAGATGATGTTTGCAATATTTATTTTGGAAATAAATATGTTGGTTCGGGTTATATGAATGATGGTCTTTATTATTTGGATAATAATGACAAACACAAATTGAATGCAAGTGATCTAAAAGAATACAATGCCATGGTGAGAGCCAACTCAAGTTCAAAATATATTTGGCACTTAAGGTTATGTCATGTTGCAGAAGATAGGATTGCAAAATTGGAGAAAATGGGGATTCTATCTTCATTGGGCTCTGAGCCTACTCCAACTTGTGAATCTTGCCTTCAAGGCAAAATGACTAGATCACCCTTTGTTGGACAAGGGCTAAGAGCTGAAAATATTTTGGAACTAATACATAGTGATGTATGTGGTCCGTTTAAAGAAATGGCTAGAGGGGGCTTTCATTATTTTATTACCTTTACTGATGATAAATCAAGGTTTGGGTATTTGTATTTGATGAAATACAAACATGAATCCTTTGAAAAGTTCAAAGAATTTAAATCTGAAGTAGAAAATCAAACAGGAAAAAATATTAAAGCTCTTCGATCAGATCGTGGAGGTGAATATTTGAGTACTGAATTTGATGAATACTTGAGAGAGCATGGCATTGTTTCTCAGCTAACTCCTCCAGGAACGCCACAGCTGAATGCTGTATCTGAAAGGAGAAATCGTACCCTATTGGATATGGTACGTAGTATGATGAGCTATACTGATATGCCAATCTCCTTTTGGGGATTTGCATTAGAATCAGCTTTATATATTCTGAATAGGATTCCATCAAAATCAGTTTCTTCCACACCTTATGAGATATGGCATGGAAGAAAACCAAGTCTTAAGCATGTTAAGATTTGGGGTTGTCCAGCTTATATCAAAAAGCTGAACACTGATAAATTGGAGACCAGATCAGAAAGAGGTCGATTTGTTGGATATCCAAAAGATAGTTTTGGATATTATTTTTATTTGCCTACTTCACAAAACGTTATGATAAGTAGAGATGCCACATTTCTTGAACAACAGTTTGTTCAAGAAGGAGGCAAAGGAAGGCAAATAGAGTTAGAATTAGAGAATTCTGACCAACCATCAGATCAGATGGATATAGATCCATCTAGTCAACCTATACCCATTGATGAAACATCTACAGCTGTTCCTCGTAGAACAACCAGGGTATCTCACCCACCAGTGAGATATGGTTTTCTTCATGAAGAAGAACAAGAGTTGTCTACTCATGAAGAAGTAGATCATGGAGATGATCCACTTACCTATGAAGAAGCTATATCAGATATAGACTCTTCAAAATGGATTGATGCTATGAAATCCGAGATTGATTCCATGTATAAGAATCAAGTTTGGGATCTTGTTGACCCACCTGAAGGTATTGTACCTATAGGGAACAAATGGGTTTTCAAGAAGAAATTTGGTTCTGATGGAAAGGTAGAGACCTATAAGGCAAGGCTAGTAGCGAAAGGGTTTCGCCAAAGGCAAGGAATAGACTATGAGGAGATTTTCTCTTTGTTGCCATGCTTAAATCAATTAGGATTTTATTAGCAATAGTGCATACTATGATTATGAGATTTGGCGGATGGATGTCAAACACTTTTCTCAATGGATACATTGAAGAAAACATTTTCATGGAACAACCTAAGGGATTTGAATCCCAATATGGTTCCAAGGTATGCAAGCTAAAGCAATCCATTTATGGGTTGAAACAAGCTTCGAGGAGTTGGAACATCCGTTTTGATGAAGCCATTAAATCCTTTGGTTTAATAAAAAATGATGATGAGCCATGTGTATATAAGAAGGTTAGTGACAGTGCTATCACTTTCCTTGTCTTATATGTGGATGACATACTGTTGATGGGTAATGATACAGGTATGTTGACGACTATAAAGGTATGGTTGTCAAATACATTCTCCATGAAAGACTTAGGGGAGGCAACCTATATTCTTGGGATTCGCATCTATAGAGATAGAGCGAAAAGAATAATTGGTTTATCCCAAAGTCTATACTTGAAAAAGGTGTTAAAGAGGTTTAACATGCTTGATTCCAAGAGAGGATTGTTACCAGTGAGACATGGTATCCACCTTTCTAAAGAGATGTCTCCAAAGACACCTGAAGAAAGAGATAAGATGGCCAGATTCCATATGCTTGCTATTGGAAGTTTAATGTATGCAATGTTGTGTACTAGGCCAGATATCGCATATGTTGTTAGTTTGACTAGCAGGTATCAATCCAATCCAGGTTTGGAACACTGGATAGCTGTCAAGAATATCCTTAAGTACTTGAGAAGAACTAAGGATTTATTCTTGATTTATGGAGGTGGAGACTTGCAATTGGATGGTTATCGATTACGATTTCCAATCGGATATCGATGATAGAAAGTCTACCTTTGGATATGTGTTCATTTGTAATGGAGGTGCGATCGGTTGGAAGAGTTCCAAGCGAGCACGATTGCAGATTCCACTCATCGAGGTCGAGTATATTCTTTGCATCGAATCTTTGCAAAGAAGTCGCTTGGATAAAGAAGTTCGTGTGAGAACTTACAGTAGTTCCTTCCATTGAGTCGCAGTTCCATTACCTTTGTGACAATAATGGAGCGATCATCTGAGCTAAGGAACCAAGGTCTCACGAAATCCAAACACATAGAAAGGCGCTACCACATTATCGGAGAAATAGTTGGGCGAGGCGATGTAGCCATGCAGAAAATAGCATCGGTGAAAATCCAAATGATCCATTCACTAAGCCTATGTCACGGACTCGATTAGACCGACATCTTGAGAAGATAGGTCTAAGGTATTGTAATGAATGGCTCTAGTGCTAGTGGGAGATTGTTAGTAGTATGCCCTAGAGCATATCATTTAGTATGTATCTTGTACATATTTTTAATAATAAAAAGGCATTTCCACTTTTCCGTTTACATAATATATTTATGTGTAATAGAAAAGGTCCATTGATATTTTGTTAGAAATATTATTCTTAAGTTGTTAAAAATATGAGTGACAATATTTCTAGCATAAAGTATCATAAATAGGTTCACAATCGAGGATACTTCATAATAAGGACATAACTTATCCAGAAAGATTGTATTCATGTTTGTTCCCAAGTTATTTATATGAGATATAAATAAGATGGAATGGTGAGTCTCATGCCATATAACAAACTTGATAGGCACTTATAAATGATAAGTAGGCCGAACCAGTGACACTTATGACAAGCACATGGAGTTTACTCTTGTCAATGTTTTGTCATAAATCATATCAGTGCATATAATCTTTAGACCTGAGATAGCACAGTTATCTTGTATATAGGCAATTTGAGTTTGATACTGCTTTCATACTTGTACTATGTATGGGTATATGGGCATGTGTTGGCTCCTGCTAGTTATATATGGAGGTAGGTGTTGATCAAGAAGGAATATGTTCCTCTAAGTAAATAGAGTTAAAATCCTATGTTCATTTAATTGTTCTTGATGTTTCAAGTTCCTGGCCAGATGATAGATTTATTCGTAAAAGAGTTTCGATGAGAAAAATCTTTTAATCAAGAACTGGAATTAAAAGAGAACATAATATTCATAGCAAATGGAGTTTGACATAAACCATGACTCCAGCTTGAGTTGGGATTTTGTAACAGAGAGATTCTAGTGCATGATAACATATGATTATAGGTTCATTTAAGGTAAACCTTATTACTAATTGGGTGGCCATGGCATACTATGCTAGGTATTAACCATGGTCTATGAGGTTCATAAAATGATTTAGAGAAATCATTTATGGTAAGAAAGAGTTCTGATGATATTAAGAGTTGATATCATGTCTCATTGCCAATTAGTGATGAGCCTAGTAAGTCACACACATACACAAGTTATCACCTATTTAAATATGATTTAATTAATTAATTAAAGAGTTTAATTGATTAATTAAATAGGTTTGGTTTGCAATTAAATTGCAAAGTCCCTAGCATGACTTGAAACCAAATCTAGATTATTAGATGTGTAGTATAAATTAAATTTATATTTAAAGTGTTTAAATATGAATTTAATTGATGAGAAATTAATTAATAGAGATTAATTAATTAATTTAAATTTGATATAAATTAATTAGAAGAAGAAAATAATTATTTTGGGTTAAGAACTCAAAATTAAGACACAGGCATTTTGGTCATTTCACGATTGTGACACGTGGCACCATGAGATGGTGACACATGGCATAACACATAAGCTTGCCAAATGTTTTTTAATCATGTAAGATGATTAAAATCAAGATTAAATATAGGTTTGACACTTGGCACAATGTGATTGGGTCACTTAAACCTAGAGCTAATCAAAAGGTGACATGTGGCTAGGGTTTAATGTGTTAACCTAGCTATTTAAGTGTGGTTATGAAAAGAAAACATAACCAGCAGCCTCTCCTCTCATATGTCACGCCACTTTGAGCCTCTCCAGCTATTTCTCTTCATCTCTCATCAATTCAAAGAGATTAGCCATCAATCTCTTGAATTAAGAACGCTAGAAATTGTTTCTAGTGTCCTGTTTACATCTCTAATCTCTTAAAAGGCAGAACTTGAATTTCTAATTAATAGAAAAGGCTTTAGAAGCTGTTCAAGGGCTGCCATAGGTGTTCTTGGTGTGGACAAGCTAGAGGGACAACATCCGTGTCCTCAAGATGAATCTCAAAGGCGCAGACACGTGCAAAGACATCAAGAGGTTAGTGTAATCGTTCTTGATTTAATCTAGGGTTCTAAAATTAATCTGATTAATTTTAAAATCTTAAATGGCAAATACAGATCCAAAAACATATTAAAAGAGTTTTAATATGTTGTTTATCATTGAAATCAAATAGATAAAAATAAATCTTGCATGGTGCATGTGACCCTAGGCGAAATTTTTTTGAATTCAATGGTATAAACTTGTGTTTTTCACGCTTCCGTTCCTTCATGTTGGAAGTGTGGGAATCAAGTGGAGATTCGGATTGGATATGGTCATTATGCAGACAGAATGACCAAGGTCCCTTTCAGGGACCAAAACTGAAAATTTACTAACCCAATTAGTGTGAGACTAATTGGGAATGAAACTAGACACAAAATGACACATTTTTCATTCAGGAATCATGCCCAAAAAGTCACCATAGCATAGTGAACAAATTGACCAAATCTGGAATTTGGTGTTCTGACCTGTACAAAAATGACTAAATAAACAGTGTTTGTTCATTTGGCCATAACTTGGGCTAGGAAGGTCTAAATGACCTGAAATTTACCAGTAGAAAGCTGAGATATAGACCTAAAACTTTCATGAAGAACACAAACCCAAATTATGCCCTTAACCAAGTCATTTAGTCACCCAAAGTTGGTGACCTAAAACTACCAGAACTCAGAATTTGCCCAAAAAATCTGGTTAAGTCCAATCCGGTAGCCATAATTCAAATGGCTATAACTTGAGCTATAAAAATCTAATTGGAGTGATTCAAAAAGGAGAATAAAGTTAAGACAATAAGGAACAATTTCTATGAAGAAAACTTAGCCAAATTCTAATAGCAACATGACCGATGGAATAGTGCAAAATGGATCACTAAAACTGAAAATTTGAAAGTTTGCCTAAAAAATTTAAGTATTGAGAAAATGGCCAAAACAAATCAGTTTGGTAACCAAAATGTGGTATGTGAGTATAGTTAGATTTCCCATACCTATTAAGCATAAGAAAGTCAATATTTTGACTTGAATAATACCATGAATAATAACCTCAATATGAAAATTTTCAAGAATGTAAGTTTAAGCATATTGGGACTAGAATTGAACATATATGAATTAATTATTAGAATTATTTTGAGGCAAAGATACTGAGACACTATAAATTTCGTGTTTTAGCAGAAAAAGACCCGAAAGGTCTAAAAGACTGAGTCAACGCTCAGAGGCGACTCACGTCAGGTTTGTGCACAAAAATTTTTAAATTATAGTTTTCACAATGAAAATTGATTTGTTATACATTGTGAATGTGTTTTGTTCATTATGAATTTCATTGTGAATGTGTTTTGTTCATTATGAATTTCGAGAATATTGTGTTGCCTATTTTACAATAGAAATTTGAAATGAAAATTATTTATTGATTTGTATGAAATATTTGAACAATATAGTTTTGAATTTGGTTATGGCATTGGAAATTTTATTTGAGAATTTGTATGTTGCCTACTTTGGAAATAGAGATTTGAAATGAAGTTTATTTAATTGTTGTATCAATTATAATTGAACATCATAGTTTTAAATTATTTTGATTCACACTTGGCATGGAAGTTCCTTATTATGTTCGTCCTCCATTTATAGGGTGAGTTTGACTATATTCCTCCCTCTTTGGCTTCCCAGTCAGAAGGTGAGATGAGAACTCATTAGCTAGCTAGCCACCTCCCTCATTGATTTCGATTAGTGGGGTGAGTTTGCCTTGTTGTGGTGTACAACTCGACATGTTTGGAAATTTTGTGTCATGGCCTAAGTTGTGTTATTGATTGGCAACACTGTGTTTATTTAATTGTTTGATCAAAGTTGTGTTATATTAAGCTTTGAAAATTATGATTTGTTATAAATGTGATTTAAAAAAATTATGAAATGCGATTATTAGATTTTTGAATTATGATTTGTTCATAAATATTTTATATTCTGCATTTTATTCTTTATTGTGCACCACTAAGAATTTTTAAACTCAGCGATAGCTTCTTTTGCTATCGCAGATAAAGAAAATGACATAGTAGTAGAGTAAGCTCCTACCGTCAGAGAGGAGTACAGTTGAAGAATTTTTGTACGGGTATTTGTCTGTACCCTGGTAGTTTAGTTTGATGTAAATATGAAGTATGCATATGTATCTCTGTAGTTTGAGTAGTTGTATAGATAAAATTGTAATAATATTATTTTAGATTTTCTTTCTATATATTAAGATTGTGTATGTAAAATTAATTTTAATGCTACGTTTATGAATGGAATTATTTTAACAATATTTTGAAAAGTGAATTTTGATTTAAATTGTGATTGACTGTATTATTTTGGGATATTATTGGAGGTTGGGGCTGTGAAATGAAATTATTGGAAGTGTTTTCACAGGTTTTGAATAACTATTTTCTCAAAATACAGAAGGCACTCTGCCGAAATTTTCCTAAAATTTACAGACAAATAAAAAAGGACAAAAATTTTAACTAGTTTTTAAACTCTAATTAAATATTTTTAATACCTATTAGAAAATGCTCACCACTTCTAAAAAGTAAGAAAATTATTTTAAAATCCCTTGTAATTTATTTAATGGGTTACCGGTAGGCGAAGTACGGTAATTCATTAGATGTACTACGGGATCATGTTACATCTTAGGAGGAGTAGGGTGTGACATGTTTAGTGGTATCAGAGCAAAAGTTTTAAAATAAATTTTGAGCTGTGAATTTGAAATATTTTATCGATAAATACAACTGCTCAAATGTTTGATACATATGATATATTTACATCAAGAATATGCACTAACGGAGGTCAACCTCCTTGTGTTTGTTATCAGAGAGTAGAAAATTTCTAGAAAATGAAATGGAAGAGGGAGATCATTCCGTAGATCAATCTGTCGAGGCTAAGGCCCGAGGAGAAGCCCCAGCACTCCAGAATGTGAGTGGGTTAGCCACTCCAGCTCCTACTCCAGCACCACAGTTTCCTGCTCAGTTTGCACAGCGGATGGCTGCGTTTTTCCAACAAATGACGGGAAATGTGCCACCTCAAGCTCAGATGCAAGCACCTGCAGCACAATCACAACCTCTGACTCGGCAATATAAGAAGTTAATGAAATTTAGGGCTACAGAATTCAAAGGAACAGTGGATCCACTGGAAGCAGAACAGTGGTTAGAGAGGATGGAACGAGTTTTCAGAAAATAACAGTGTGCTGAAGACTTGAAGTTCGAATATTCAGTATCACTTTTGCAAGGAGATGCATATGAGTGGTGGAAGACCATCCCCCATAGCCTGGTAGAGCCACCAATCCTCACATGGGCAGACTTTTTGAGAGAATTTTCGCAAAAGTGGGTCCCCGATACTTATGTAGACATGAAGTTGCAAGAGTTTTTAAGTTTGAAGCAAGGGGACAAAACTGTAGTAGAGTATGAGTGGGAGATGAGCTGGATTTTTCTCAACTAAGCCACTATGTCGGAAGTTTAGTCACCACCCCCAGAGACCGGTGTAAGAGGTTTAAGGCTGGGTTGAGGCCTAGCTTGAGAATGCAAGTGGTGGGGTTCTAACACCAGAATTTTTCTGAATTGATTTCGCAAGCCATGGAACTGGAAAGGATAGAATCAGAAGGGGCGGTGAAAAAGATTACAGAAGAGAAAGAGAAAACAGAAAAAGCTACTGATCAAACTACAGAAAGTAGTTCGGGGAAAAGAAAACATTTTGGAGGATCTAGCTTGTGCGAATTGGGTAGAGGTAAATCTTCTGGACAAAAACCATCCCAATCCGATCAGCAAACTCAACAGACACGCAAAAATATGCTGTCGGATCGACTTTGTAAAAATTGTGATAAACCACATAGTGGAGTAAGTTATAGAACTATAGGAGCATGTTTTAATTGTGGAGGGACTGGTTATTTTGCTAAGGATTGTGTAAGTCCATGCCGTTATGGATCATTTACCACGTCAGAAGGATTAGCCCAAGTTTCTACCCTGAAGAGTTCACCAGCAGTTGGTAGAGGCAGAGGCAGAGGTAGGGGTAGTACACCTAGAAGTCAGAGTACTGTGAATCAACCAGAATAAGGTGATGCTCTAGTGAGAGTATACACTATGCGACAGAGGGACGAGGATGAAACTTCTAACATAGTTGCTGGTATTTTCTCGATTCTTAACTAAGATATGTATATGTGTAAAAAAAAAATGATATGTTAGTGACTATTCTTTTTAAAATTAATTTTGGAAGAGTTTGTCAGTGAAAAATATTTGCTAGCATACAAGAATTTGTAAAGTTAATTAGTAAGCCTAATTAGGAAAGGCAAGAGAACCTAAAAGTAAGTTATAGTTATATAGCTACCTTAGATGTGGGTAAAGATATTATTACTGATAGGTGTCAGTGGGTACCATAATCAAAATAAGTTTAAGATATTAGTGGATTTGAAAGAAATAAGATATAGGAAAGTTTGATCTATTGGGATGTATCGTAGTAACTATGCAATATTCTTGATCTTTGTACTGTAAGCTGCAGATTACAGTACTGACTTGGGATTTATTATGCAGAGCTACATACTACCCAATAGTACACAAGGATAAGAATAGTTGCAAAAGGCATATGTTTTGGTATAGTTATGATAAGATAAAGTTTTCTTATTGGAAAGGAGTTTGAAAATCCTAACATGGGATTTAAAACTCTAAAGTTAGAATATTGAAAGGTTATAGTTCAGTACAAAAGAAAGTAATGACTCCACATCAGTGCAAAATAAGCTATAGAATATCGACGGAAAAAAAAAAAAAAGAGAAGAGACTACAAAGAAAAATAATTGCTAAAACAACAATAAGAAAAGACTAAAATATTCTAAATTAAACTAAAGGTTACATCAAATGATTAAGAGATTTGATAAGAAAAGAGTAAAACTAAGTTCTCACCCATAGGATCATACAAGGTCCTAGAAAAAGTAGATCCATTGGCACACAGATTTGCTTACCTCTAAATTGAAATGAATTTGAATCTAACTTATGACAGAAGTTCATAAGAAATTGGGCACACGAGGTAAGCAATCGATGAGTAAATAGCGTTGGTTAAAGTGCTACGGACCATTATTCCGATTATGAAGCTACGTAGAAATGTGAGAAAAATATGAAAAAATAACACGTATGACTATTTGAGGACAGATAGTGGACACAATTTCGAGAATGAAATTTATTTTAAGGGGGGGGGGGATAATTGTAACACCCCTATTTGCATAGCCTGGTAAATTACATTGTTCCAGAAATCGGTGTTGGTCCGGACAATTAAGAGGATTATAACTATGTTTAAGACACCTAGAGAAGCCCTGAAAACAAATAATAAGTAATTGTCAAATGGTTAAGTATAAATAAGAAAAACAGAACATAAGAAGTTAAATGAGCCGAGAGTCACAGCGATGGGTGACCTTCTCGGGAAGAACCGCGAAGTCGATTTAAACTCGAATTTCAAACCGTAAAATGTGACGCTGCAGTCCTTAGGAATATTGCGAACATAGTGAAAAAGAGAAAACTACGAAAAAGAATTGTTAAGCCGGTCAAATAATTAGGTCAGGGATCCAGAAGAAATATTGAATTATTTATAAACCGGGTCGAACCGGCGAGGGGCAATTTGGTCAATTGACCCTTGGAGCTGACTCCTGACCTGACTGTCAAATAAAATCAAAGAAAAGAAAATTTCAGAATCGAGAATTAAATTAAAGAACTAATGAAAAAATTAAAAAAAAAAGAAAAAGAAAAAGTTGAAAAAGTAAAAAGGTTTATTACATCATGCATGACATCATGCATGATGCAATAAACTTAATAATTAAAAATTTAGAATTTTAGGATAATTATGAATTTATTTAGATTAAAAATGCATAAAAGAAAAGAAAAAAAAAACAAAAAGTCTTCTTCCTTCCCTCACCAAGCCGTCTCCCTCTCCCTCACTAGTCCTCCATGGAAGATCATTTTTGAGCTTGAAGAAACCAAAATTTAGCCATAGAAATTGCAAGTTCCATAATTAAACCTTGTTTGAGCAACTAAAAAGGAAGATTGATCAAGAAAGTTTGAAAGAAAAGTGAAGGAATTGGGTGGTAGAATTTCAAAGAGAAGGTTAGTAAGCTCAACCTTGAATTTCTAGTTGAATTATTGTGTTTATGGTTGAATAAACCTAGAAATATAATTAAAATAAAAAGAAAACATCTTTGGAGGACTATGTGTGAATTTGGCCAGCTAGGGATTAAGTTGAGAATGCATGAGTTTGATTGAATTAAATATGTTAGAAAGCTTG
This sequence comes from Hevea brasiliensis, assembly GCF_030052815.1. Lineage (NCBI taxonomy): Eukaryota > Viridiplantae > Streptophyta > Magnoliopsida > Malpighiales > Euphorbiaceae > Hevea > Hevea brasiliensis. The sequence continues at coordinate 42,144,435 of NC_079493.1, read as the reverse complement.
AATGAGTTGAGGAAGTATGTTTATATGTGTTGAATTAATAAAATGTAACAAAAATTGTGAGTTAGGGTTTTGGACCTAGGGTTTGGGAGACAAAATTTTGAGAATTAGTCAAATAGTATGTTTGACCTTGTTTGAGCTGAAAAATGGTCAAATGTGACCAATTGTGGTATGTTGGAGGTGTGGGAATCAAGTGGAGATTCGGATTGGATATGGTTGTTATGCAGACAGCATGACCAAGGTCCATTTTAGAGACTAAAACTGAAAATTTACTAGCCCAATCGGTGTGAGACCAATTGGGAATGAAACTAGACACAAAATGACACATTTTTCATTTAGGAATCATGCCCAAAAAGTGACCATAGCATAGTGAACAAATTGATCAAACCGGTGTCGACACCATATTTTGGCCGATCCCCCCCAAAATTAATAAACTTTGAAGCCGATCCCCAACACAATCCCCTTTGCTAACCGACCACACTTCCGATCTCCCCTCAAAAGGAATTTAATTAATACCAAGTCTCCATGTCATTTAAAGCCTCTCCGATCCCTCAAACCAATTCTCGAGTCCCCTGATCATTTAATTATATTTCCGATCTTTTTTGTCAAATAAGATTGAACCAACATAAGGCCTTCATACCACCAGTCTTATTGCCGGTCTCTCATTTAAAATTTGAGAATGATGAAGGTTTCGACTCGGTTTAAAGATGATCCCGGTCTTAAGTGTTCAAAGCCAAATTTCTAATTTTAATCAAGTCCCGTTTCGTAACTGATCTCATGCATATTGTGTTTTCCGATCTCTTATACTTAGATTAATAATCACTTTCAGTTGTCGTTCTAATATGTTCAAACAATCAAGTGCTTATGCAATTTAGAAACTTTCCGATCACAATCAATCATTGAACAAAAAGGGAACCTTCATTTCACTTCAAAATTTATACAAGTCATTCGGCTGGGGGATCACCCTCAGCCTGAACTACATGTTGTTCATTTTCTCTCTCACCTTCAGCCTCCTCTTCGCTATCCTCACCTTCGTCCTCGGGAGCCAGGTTGGCCATCCAGGAGAAGTCCTCCTCGGGATAACGCTTCTTCAGCTCGGCCAGGAGATCTCTGTAAGCATTCACATAAGCGCCGGCCACTCCGGTCACCATTTCTTCTTCTTTCGCCTTGAGCTCCTCAGCAAGATGAGCGAGTTGAGCAGCTTCATTAGCTCAGAGCTCCTAAACTTCCCCGAGAACACGATCTCACTCGGCCAGAAAATGAGCTTGCTCAGCCAGCTTATCCTCATAGAACTTCATCCGTCCCTCAATTTGAGATATGTAGTCCTGAGCGGACGAAAGTTGGGATCAGAGAGAAGACACTTCATGACCCATCTTCTCGACCTCCATACCCAGGCGGTGAGCCTTCTTCCAGACAATGTGCTGGTTCACCAAGCACTCCACGTTCAAGCTCATAGACTGGGTCAGGATGTCATCAAGGTTGTCTGAGGACAGCCTGTCCCGTTCTTCCCGAAGACAGATGGAAGCCCCCAAGACCTTCGCCAAGCCCGGATTTTCCCGAACAGTCCGATTCTTCTCCAGGGAATGGATTAAAACTTAAGCACCGCGGGAAAGAGGCCTCACAGTAGTTTAGGAAGGGCCCCCTTCCGCACTTGGAGCAGCTGGTGGAGGTGGAGGTGGCTCTTCTTGGTGAGGAGGAGTTCGGACCACTTCTATGCTTGGCAGTCCGGAAGGTTGAGACAAGCCTTCCTGTATTTCCCCGGGTTCATGACCAGGTGTTTGAAGCAGCTCAGAGCGCTTCATCTACCGTACCTTCCGGGAGATCTCTCTCTTCCACTTCCGGCTCTCCTTAGAGGCTTCGCCGCTTGCCATACCTGCACAAAGAAGAGGTCAGTGAGATCGTTAAGGTCCAAAGATATGAGATATAGAAAATACCGATGCCGAGATCAGAGAGCTGAAGCCCGCAATCTTGACCAGTGACCAGTTGCATAGTCCAATGGTGTAGCTCGGCCATCACGGCATCCAAACAAGAGAACTTCTCTCTGGATGTCTGTTCCTTCAACTCCATCACTATTGCACCCTCTTCCCTATTTAGGGCGATGTGCTTCGTAAGCAAAGGACCCTGATGCAGCCAGCTGCGGGGGAAGCCCTCAAAGCTGTTCGGAATTTTGCTCCTCAGGATAAAGAAGCGGTTCTTCCAATTCTTCAGGGAGGAAGGTAGATCGGTAAAAAGCCCACAATGGGGTTTCGCCTGGAAGAACCAATACTCGTCGTCCTTGCGATGAGTTAGCCGGTGCAGTTCAGCGATTACCTTAGCCATGGGTCAGAGCCCTTTAGCTCGGCATAGGCCTCGGAAAGCTACCAAGATCCACCACGAGTTTGGGAGAACTTGAGCGATGCACACTTGGTGATATTTCAAAACTTCCTTGAAGAAGTCGTGTGACACCCCTTACCCGACTACAGTGTAGCCGAGCAAATTATGCCACTCAGTGTGCCGGAGCACTCTATTTTATCTTAATTCATTTTTATCATAGTTTTGAATATAACTGGTGAAATATAATTCATTTTAAGCCATTTATTGAAATTACTATTTATTTGAGGTTCCGAAAATTTTATAGAAAATCCGGCGGAGTGCCGGCTAAAAATGGAGAAAACAGTTCTTCGGAACCTGTGAAAAACACTTCCTATATTCATTTTCCATCATCTCAACTCCATTTATCAAATTCTCAACAATGTTCAATCTCAGTTCTCATTCATCCATCTCATATGATACCATGCATAAATCATAGATAAACATTCACTTTTCCATTTACAACCACACTTTTCATTATTTACATGAATATCAAAATACATTACATAAGTTTCAAATACATATGATAAAATAAAATCAATTACAAAATACCAAAATGACATCTAGCGTCCTACCAATGCACTGCTGACAGTGAGGTGACACAGACACTATGCAGAACTGTGAACTGCCTTACCGAATCTGTGGTCTACTGGCGCTCTGTCCAATCTTCAGTACCTACGCGTTGCAAAAGCGACGCGCTAAGCATAAAGCTTAGTGGTGCAAATAATAAAATAGAAAGAAATAATATGCAATATAAAAATCATAATTTCTTAGCCATTGTGTTCATAAGAACTGAATAATTACCAACTTAATGTTTAGTCGAGGGCTAATTACGTTTTATGATATTAACTTCTTCATGAATTTTAAGTTTTCATTGTATTCTATCGTAATCATTCCTGATATTTAGTTTTCGTGTTTTCTTTAACAATCAGTTCAATTACAGTTATACTTTTCCATGCCCAAGTAACCTATACTGGACGACTGGACTGGATAACGGGTCGTTGGCACTGGACACCGCGGTGCCTCGGGCCGTCATACCATGGGACGCAGAACGTCAACCACGTATGCAGTCAGTATGGCTAAAAAGCCATGATATCACATAATCGGCATAAAAGCCATGAAAACGGGCATAAAAGCCATGGATACGGGCATAAAGCCATGAATACAGGCATAAAGCCTTTCCTTTCGCAGTACTGCTAAACAATACCCTATTGGCATGCCAATCTATCCAAACCAATCACATTAGGCCTACTAGGGCATTTTGCACTTTTAAGTTTCACAATTTTTGAATTTCAAGTTTTCATGTCACTATTCATTTCATTAGTCAACAAAAAGTTGACTTTTGCATTTTTTAACACTTCCAATGTACCCCATTTTGCATTTAAAACTTGTTAGTTTTGGTCACTTTCTCAAAACTTAGGTCATTTTGGCAAAATTGCCAATTTTTGGTTTTGGTGTCACTATTCATCATTGGTCAACAAAAATGTTGACTTTTAGAATAAAAATGTGTACATTGACTTTGGCACTCCCAACATACCACATTTGGTGTTTAAAACTTGTTGGTATTAAGTGTTAATACCATTCCAAAGTGTAACTCCACTTAAACAGAATTTTCAGTTTTGGTGAGTCAACTTCACTGTTCCATTGGACACTGTTACTGTTGGAATTTGAAGAAATGTAAAACATGAAAGTTGTTCCTTATTTTGTCTAGTTGAATTTCCTTTTTTGAATCACTCCATTTGGAGTTTTGTAGCTCTAGATATGGTCCAAAAACCCAAGCTGGCCGGATTGCCAAATCTGCAGATTTACCATATCTACAGTGCATGAACAGTAACTAGAGTCACTTGGTTGGATGGGTTCTGGCCATAATTTGGGGTAGGTTCCTTCATGAAAGTTGTTTTTATATGTCTTAACTTGTTGCTGTAAAAATTTCAGGTCAATTGACCAAATCTACAGTGAGTTATGGCCAAATGAACAGTTACTGTTCATTTGGTCAATTCTGCAGAGGCAGTTTCAGGGTTCCGGATTGGGGCCAAGTTTTGGTCCTCTTGCTTTGGTCTTTTGGGCATGGTTTCTTCAGTAAAAACGTGCCATTATAAGCCTAGTTTCATGTCCAATTGGCCAAACATCAATTGGACTAACACAGCCCAAGTTATGGCAGTGCAAAGGGACTGAATTTTCAGTCCCTATGCTGCTGTCCTAGGGCAGTTTATACCTTGACTTTGCCCTACCATTTTTCAGTCCAAATTGTGTTCAACATACCTAAAATAGTCACTAATTGACCATTAACAAGTTCTCTAACAATTCCCTAAGCCAAATCACATTTTCATCTTTCAAAACCCTAGCTTCACAACATAATTTCTACAAGGTGCCTTAGTTAGCATACCAATTCATCACCTATGTATATATATATATATATATATCCTCAACATCCTTTTTAGTCCACTTTAAGACCAACAAAACACTTATTCCTATACCTTCAATAGGGCTGCCGAATTCTATATTGGACATGCACATGAGTTTGGTTCATTTCATTCACAAATACTTGTTGGTTTCAAGTCCTTAACATAGAAATTAAAAGTTTTAAGTGTACATATGCACTAACCTTGATTGGGCAGAATTTCCAAAGCTCTAAACCTCACTTTTCTTCCTTTCCTTGGCTGCCAAAAGCTTCCTTAGGATGTGTAGATAAATTTTGGTGAAGGTGACTTAGGATTTTAGTGAGTGGATGAAGAGAAAATCAAGTTCAAAGCTTGATAAAAATGGTGGAGGGAGAAGTCACGTTTTTGAGGATGAAGAAGAAGAAAAGTAGCTGCATTTTGTTCCTTTTGGTCTTCATTTGGTCTTTTATTTGTTAGTCAAAGGATGGCTCACTTGTGATTGGTTGGTGAGTAAGTGAGTGACATCATGTGATGTCATTTTTGTCTTATTTTTGCATTTTCTTTTCTTTTCTTTCACTACTCATTTCAAATTTAATTTCTAGCAATATTTCTTCATATTTTATGTCATATTAATTATTTACTCAACTGGAAAAGTCGGCCAAAAATCACCTCTGAAGGCGAAATGACCAAAATGCCCTCCGTTTGGCTTAACGGGTCAAAATTGTCTGTACCGATAGAAAAATTTTTCTAGGTATTTTCTTGGCATTCTAATGCCATGCGAACCTCAGTAACCCTTCTCTGGAGTCCCAAAAATTATTTTATAATTTTTCCCCCGGGTCTAGGGCTCCTCGTTGCGAGAACCGCAACTTACCTCTGGTTACCCATCGCTTGGGCACCGGCTCTTTTGACTTAACTGTATTTTATTTCTAAAATTTTTACTAAATTTTTCTCATTAATATTTGAGTTAATTATGGTTCTTCACTTTAGTTTAAATATCTTTTCGGACGTTCTAGCTGTCCAGACCGACACCGGTCACCGGAACAGTAGACTGTGCGGAGTTGCCACCGGGAGGATGTTACAAGTCGTCCAAAGGGAACCGCAGACCGGCCTTTAATTGTTCTTCGTAGACCACGATCATATCGTTCTCCTCGAAAAAGTGATCGGTGCGAAGATCGCCGTGACACTTAATCAATTCGTAGGAATCAGGCTGGATGTTGTACTCCTGGCTGAACGACTGCAGGTCGGTTTCTTGCAAGATTGATGGCAGCTCGTCCATGGGAAGATTTTCCCTCCCCGAAGAAGGCACATGCCTTGATGGTGCTGGTTGTCCCCGAGCTGGAACGGAGACCCTAGGAAGTTCAGGCTGCGCACTTGGTCCGACCACCTCTACCTCATCGGACGACCACAAAAACTGAATGGAAGGGGGGCTTACTGCTCTCTGACCCTCGGCACTGCTCATTTTCAAAGGAAACAGAAAATTTAAACTAAAAGAAAGATCAAAACCCTTACCGGAGCATGATCGGTGTCGGAGGAACTTGAGAAAACGAGAGAATTTGGAAGTTGTTTGCGAGAGACTGAAAATGACATAAAGGAGCAACTGGCTAACCCCCCCCCCCTATTTATACTCGTCCGAGCATTTAATGCTCACGATGTTCCAGGTAGTGCATCGGATAGCGGGACTCGCCAGCTGTTCTGACACGTCTCACGAATATTCCGGAGATTCCATAAAGAGATCGGTTAACTGTAGAGCGGCAGATTAAGGTGTTTTGAATTACGGATCGGATAAGTGTCATTCAAATTAAGAGTCGGATCGGATAAATACTTCAGGGATCGGAAAATAATCAATGCAATAATAATAAAACAACAGTTGTCAAAATAAATTTTATTTCCGAAAAGATCTGATTACATCGTTTGGGCGATCTCGGGAGATCGGATTACATTAAAGGTCTAATCACATCATTTGGGCGATCTCTAGAGATCGGACTACATTAAAGGTCTGATTACATCATAAGAGCGATCTTTAAAGATCGGTAGAAGGGAGACCGGCATGAAAGATCGGAAGAGAGGAACCCGGTATGAGAGATCGAAAAAGGGTCACGTTGAAAAGACCGAAAAAGAGGGGAGGTCGGAAGACAAAGAGAATAAGACAGCTCCTGCCAATTATCATCATAATCAGAGCCGAGGTAGTTAAAGCGTTGCAGGAGAAATCTCAACCGCACGCCCCAGAATCGCCCGCATTACTGACATGCGCCAGAGTACGTCAGGACAGCGCTGTGCATCTTAATCTCCACTATTGATCTTACTTGTAAGGACGAGCTCGGAGCCCTCGGATCGAAGAAGAAAACGACAAGATCAGCGCCTTTCACTCCCAGCCCTTGAATCGCCCCGGACAAGAGAATTTGGGACCGTCAGATTAGAAGAAGAAAAAGACAAATGTTCTGAAGGGAATCTCAGCCGTCTGTTCTGATCTTCTTTAATTCTTGAGCCTCAGATCATGTCCTTCGAAATCTTGACCCTCCATCTCCCTCAAAATAGATCCTGACCCTTCAGGGGAAGCACCCGGTTCCTATAAATACCTGCATGAAAATTGTTCAAGGGACGAGCAAAAAAGAGAGGTAGTTACTATAGCAGAAGAACTCTGAAATTTAATTCAGTTCGTTACTCTGCTGTTTTTTAAGCTTTTGATAAGGAAAAACTTTTGAAACCAGTTTTCTGAAGTGTTTTCTTGCAAAAGGGATTCTTGAAATACTGGAACTCTCCATTTTCAGTTCTTTCATTATCCTGTGACGCCCTTACTTTCAGTTCTTTGTCATCTTTATTTCCATTCTCATTCTCCAAGCTCAACTCCATTCAACTTGGTAGTTTAAACCTGACTACAGTTTAGCTAAGCATCCTTCGTTTCTAGGCGAGCTTCAGCCTTCAAGCTAAACAGCTCGCGCTCCTATTACGTTCTGCGATTAGTTTAGTAGGTTCGGCTCCTTACAGGTGAGTGTTTATATCTCTGTTTCACTAAAAGCTCTCTTTATTTTATGCATTCCCTTTACTTTTATGTTTGTAATCTTCACCAAATTTATATGGTGTAATGAAGGTTATTCCCGAAGTTTACTTTCTTTGTCAACTGGTCCATTCTTTTTGTTAAGCTTTGCTACTTCTAAATGCGATAGTCCCCATCTCAAGTAGCGTATAAGTAGTTCGATAAAATGTAAGTAGCTGTGTCTTAAGTGTTTCTTCAAAATAGAAGGTCTGAATAATACGTCAAGAAAATAATAGAGTTGAATCACTAGGCTAACATAGAAGGTGATTCAGTATAACGTCATAAAGCGGAATGAAACTAAATTTCAGATAAATAAACAGAACGGATTAGGTATAAAAAGGTATTGGTAAGGTAATTACATAGGAGATCGGTAAAATTTAGTCGGGTATCCTATGTCTGGTCACAAGGTACCAACAAGTTAAAAGAAGCCTTAGTCCAACCCTTGGCATCTTTGAATGCCAGAACTCTTAGTCTCAGGTTCTTATGATGCGTAATTGTAATTAAACCTCGAGAGATCGGAAAAGTCCTTATCCGGTCTCCATTTAAATATTTAAAAAGAGATTGGAGGAGAGTTCTTATCCGATTCTCAAGATTAAAATTTTTAATGAATACTTAAAAAGAGATCGGAAGAGAGTTCTTATCCGATTCTCAAGATTAAAAATTTTAATAAATATTTAAAAAGAGATCGAGGAGAGTTCTTATCCGATTCTCAAGATTAAAAATTTTAATAAATATTTAAAAAGAGATCGGAGGAGAGTTCTTATCCGATTCTCAAGATTAAAAATTTTAATAAATATTTAAAAAGAGATCGGAAGAGAGTTCTTATCCGATTCTCAAGATTAAAAATTTTAATAAATATTTAAAAAGAGATCGGAGGAGAGTTCTTATCCGATTCTCAAGCTTAAAAAATTTTTTAATAAATATTTAAAAGGAGATCGGAGGAGAGTTCTTATCCAGTTCTCACTTAAAAATTTTAATAAATATTTAATAAAAGGAGATCGAAGGAGAGTTCTTATCCGATTCCCAAATTAAATTTTAACAAATATGTAAGATGATCCCCCCTGAAATAAAATTAATACGCAATAGCGATTCACTAAGGTTGTCTCATTTACTTATGTATCTGGGTAATCCGGATTAGTGAAAAATCAAATATTCCTTTAGGTCAAAAGGATTAACATTTCCATTCAAACCCTCCTAACTATGAAGAACGTGAAGTTAAATCTACTTACCCTCGTTGAGGGATGAGGTGGGGTGCCTAACACCTTCCCCACCCGTTCATGGACCCCGAACCTAGAATCTCTGTTTTTAAAGTGGTTTTATTCTAACTTACTTTCACAAATGGTTTTCTTTAATTTCCCTCAAAATTAAAGTGGCGACTCCTCACTTTTCCCACTTCGGTGAGTGTTCGTTCAGGCGACCGCAAAACACCATGCGACATCCGGAATTTGGTGTTCTGACCTGTATAAAAATGACCAAATGAACAGCTCATTTGGCCATAACTTGGGCTAGGCAGGTCTAAATGACTTGAAATTTTACCAGTAGAAAGCTGAGATATAGGTCTAAAACTTTCATAAAGAAACAAACACAAATTATGCCCTTAACCAAGTTATTTAGTCACCCAAAATTGGTGACCTAAAATTGCCAGAACCCAGAATTTGCCCAGAAAATCTGGTTAAGTCCAATCCGGCAGCCATGATTCAAATAGCTATAACTTGAGCTACAAAACTCCAATTGGAGTGATTCAAAAAGGAGAATAAAGTTAAGACAATAAGGAACAATTTCTATGAAGAAAACTTGGCCAAATTCTAATAGCAACATGACCGAAGGAGCAGTGCAAAATAAGTCACCAAAGCTGAAAATTTGAAAGTTTGCCTAAAAGACTTAAGTTTTGAGAAAATAACCAAAACCAATATGTTTGGTGACCAAAATGTGGTATGTGAGTATAGTTAGATTTCCCATACCTATTAAGCATAAGAAAGTCAATATTTTGACTTGAATAGTATCATGAATAGTAACCTCAACATGAAAATTTTTAAGAATGTAAGTTTAAGCATATTGGGACTAGAATTGAACATATATGAATTAATTATTGGAATTATTGTGAGGCAAAGATACTGAGACACTATAAATTTCGTGTTTTAGCTGAAAATGAGCCCAGAAGGTCTAAGAGACTGAGTCAAGGCCTAGAGGCGACTCACGTCAGGTTTGTGCACAAAAATTTTTAAATTATAGTTTTCACAATGAAAATTGATTTGTTATGCATTGTGAATGTGTTTTGTTCATTATGAATTTCGAGAATGTTGTGTTGCCTATTTTACAATATAAATTTCAAATGAAAATTATTTATTAATTTGTATGAAATATTTGAACAATATAGTTTTGAATTTGGTTATGGACTTGGAAATTTTATTTGAGAATTTGTGTGTTGCCTATTTTGGAAATAGAGATTTGAAATGAAGTTTGTTTAATTATTGTATCAATTATAATTGAACATCATAGTTTTAAATTGTTTTGATTCACACTTGGCATGTCAGTCCCTTATTATGTTCGTCCTCCATTTATAGGGTGAGTTTGACTATATTCCTCCCTCTTTGGCTTCCCAGTCAGGAGGTGAGTTTGGATGAGTACTCATTAGCTAGCTAGCCACCTCCCTCATTGATTTCGATTAGTGGGGTGAGTTTGCTTTATCGTGGTGTACAACACGACATGTTTGGAAATTTTGTGTCATGGCCTAAGCTGTGTTATTGATTGGCAACACCGTGTTTATTTAATTTTTTGATCAAAGTTGTGTTATATTAAGCTTTGAAAATTATGATTTGTTATAAATGTGATTTAAAAAAATTGCGAAATGCGATAATGAGATTTTTGATTTATGATTTGTTCATAAATGTTTTATATTATGCATTTTATTCTTTATTGTATACCACTAAGTATTTTTATACTCAGCGATAGCTTATTTTGCTGTCGCAGATAAGGAAAATGACATAGTAGCAGAGTAAGCTGCTACAGTCAGAGAGGAGCACATTTAAAGAATTTTTGTATGGGTATTTGTCTATACCCTGATAGTTTAGTTTGATGTAAATATGATAGCATGCATATGTATCTCTGTAGTTTGAGCAGTTGTACAGATAAAATTGTAATAATATTATTTTGGATTTTCTTTCTGTATATTAAGATTGTGTATGCAAAATTAATTTTAATGCTACGTTTATGAATGGAATTATTTTAACAATATTTTGAAAAGTGAATTTTGATTTAAATTGTGGTTGACTGTATTATTTTGGGATATTATTGGAGGTTGGTGCTATGAAATGAAATTACTGGAAGTGTTTTCACAGGTTTTGAAGAACTGTTTTATCAAAATACGGACGTCACTCTGCCGAAATTTTCCTAAAATTTGCGGACAAATAAAAAGGGACAAAAATTTTAACTAGTTTTTAAACTCTAATTAAATGTTTTAATACCTATTAGAAAATGCACACCACTTCTAGAATGTAAGAAAATTATTTTAAAATTCCTTGTAGTTTGTTTAATGGGTTACCGGTAGTCGATGTACGGTAATTCATTTGATGTACTACGGGATCATGTTACATCTTACGAGGACTAGGGTGTGACACATCCATTATTGGAATTACAATAAACTATAAGTGAGCAACTCCTTGCTCATCACATCTCATGTGAGGTTCAATCATTCATCTAGCCCTAATGCTCAAAATCTCAGGCACATCTATTATTGATTTATCTTGCATTAGTTAAGTTGATCCCATTGAGCCAGTAAACGTGCAAATAAATTTAATGTCTTTAGGCACATCCATTATTGGCTATCAACTATTTACATATTTACAATATCTCATGCTTAATAATTATCTTTAAGAAAATCTCTTAAATTAAATGAGTCACATGCAAGTATTTAAAATTTCTTAAAATAATTGCCTCAATGGAGGGTCCATGATATAATTACTTTAATTATACCATTTCCAACTTAATCAATTGTTTGGAAAATTTAGTGGTCGGCTTAATTACTGTTATGGTCTCATTTTACACATTATCTATTTGGCCTGCATATATCATATACTAGCATACATTCCCATACATCTCATGCATGTATGGATAAACAATAAATATGGCATGATCGTGGACTTTCTAAGGGATTCAATTATGAGCCACTAAGAATTGAATTAGGGTATTCCTAGGTGAATTTCATTCATTCATTTTACAAGAGTTGCTGAAGGAGTACATAATTAACACTTGATCTTGAATTCCTCCCACTGGTCCCATCAATGCTCTTGACCTCCTTGATCTTCTTGCAATCCAATTACATTGTAATCCTTGGCATACCAAGGTGAATTTACAAGAATATGGAATTTAAAGTCCTCAAATAAATGAAATTACAACTCAAATTATTACAACACTTATAATACATGCCACTAAAATAAAATTAATTATTTTACATCCCAAAGAAAAATAAAAGAAATAAATCCAATCACATTGGTCTTTTATTATCCATGATCATTCATCATGCATATTACCATTTAACAATTAAATAAAACATACATACTAAAATTAAATTGAATATCTCATATTCAACTAAAAAATTCAGATTTGAATCTCATTCAAATAAATTTAAAAATTCATATTTGAATCTCATTCAAACAAATTAAATTTAAAAACTCTTTCCAAATTTAATACCTTAAAAAAAATTTCAAAATTTAATTGTGTGATTAAAATTCCTAATTAAACAATTTAATTAAGCATGGACCTAAAGACATACAACAATTATATAAAGAAGGCCCAACAACCATGCACACCAAGGGATGCTCAACCATCCATACGCACCAAGAGATGCTCAACCATGCCGCCACCTTGGTGATGCACAATCAGCTTTTGATGCATCCATATTTAATAAAATCACACAATTAAATCTGAATAAATAATCTAAATGAAAAATATAGTGGCTCTGATACCAATTGAAGGAGCGAAAGCATGGTCATTGATGAATTGGAGCATTGAATTTCAAAATTTTTCTTCTAGGGTTACATGCATTATGCCACATCTCTTATATGCCTAATTAATTTCAATGTTTAATTGCATATTAAAACACTTTTAATATGTATTAGGATCTATGTTTGTCATTTAAGATTGTGAATTAACAAATTAATTCATTTAAATCCTAGTTTAAAAGAGGAGTTTGAGCACTAACCTCTTTGATGCAATATGGATGCAATTGGCACATTTAGGAAGCACCTAGGACACCAAGTGTTGTCCCCCTAGCTTGTCCACACCAAGATCACCAATGGGTAGCCCCCAATTTGCTTCTCAAGCCATTGCTAGCCAATTATAAATTGGGTTTTTGCTTTTAAAGAGATTGTATGTGTGTATAGGACACTAGAAACAATTTCTAGCAATTTTAATTCAAAGGGAATGGAGTGATTCTCTTTAAATTGATGAGAAAAGATGAAGAGAAGAGTGGGAGAGAGGTATGCCGCCACACATAAGAGAGAAATGAGAGGTGGTTGATTTTTTCTTATAACTTCTCTTTATATAATTAGGTTAAATAATCACTTAAACCCTATGCCACATGTCACCATCACATTGCATCTTATTTTTAATTGACTTAATAACATTAAGCCAAGTGTCAAAGCTAGACTTAATCTTGACTTTGATCAACTTGCATGATAGGAAGACAAATGGCAAACTTATATGATGCCATATTTCACTATCTCATGGTGTCACTTGTGACCATGTGAAATGACCAAATTACCCTTATATTGTAATTTTGAGTTCTCAACCAAAAATTATTATTTCTCCTCTTCAAATCAATTTAAATCAAATATAAATTAATTACTTAATCTCCATTAATTAATTTCTCACAATTAAATTCATATTTAAACACTTTAAATATAAATTTAACTTATACCATACATCCAATAACCTAGATTTGGTTTCAAGCTATGCTAGGGACTTTGCAATCTTATTACAAACCAAATGTATTTAATTGATCAATTAAACTCTTTAATTAATCAATTAAATCACATTTTACTTAGTGATTAACTTGTGTATGTGTGTAACTCACTAGGCTCATCACTAATTGGCAATGAGATATGATATCAACTCTTAATATCATCAGAACTCTTTCTTACCATAAATGATTTCTCTAAATCAACTTAGGCATCTCATAGACCATGGTTGACACCTAGCATAGCGTGCCATGGCCACCCAATCAGTAATAAGGAATACCTTAAATGAACCTTTAATCATATGTTACCATGCACTAGAATCTCTCTGTTACAAAATCTCAATTCGAGCTGGAGTCATGGTTTATGTCAAACCCCATTTGCTATGAACATTATGTTTTCGCTTAATTCTAGTTCTTGATTAATTAGATTTTCTTGTCAGAAACTCTTTTCTAACTAAATCTGTCTGTCCTGACCAGGAACTTGAAACACCAAGAACAATTAAATGAGCATAGGATTTTATCCCTATTTACTTAGGGTAACATATTCCATCTTGATCAACACCTATCTCAATATATAACTAGTAGGAGCCAACACATGCCCATATACCCATACACAGTACAAGTATGAAAGCAGTATCAAACTCAAACCACCTATATACAAGATAACTGTGTTATCTCAGGTCTAAATATTATATGCACTAATATGATATATGACAATACATTGACAAGAGTAAACTCCATGTGCTTACCATATGCGTCACTGGTTCGGCCTACTTATCATGTATAAGTGCCTATCATGTTTGTTGTATGGCATGAAACTCACCATTCCATCTTATTTATATCTCATATAAATACCTTGGGAACAAACATGATTACAATCTTTCTGGATAAGTCATATCCTGTGTGAAGTGTCCTCGATTGTGAACCGATTTATGATACTTTGTGCTAGAAATACTGTCACTCATATTCTTAACAACTTAAGAATAGAATTTCGAACAAAATATCAATGGACCTTTTTTATTACACATAAATACATTATGTAAAAGGAAAAGTAAAATTGCCTTTTATTAATAAAATATATACAAGATACATACTAAATGATATTCTCTAGGGCATACTACTAACATTTCCTTCACTCACCTAAGCTGTGACAAGAACCAATTTGCCGATGCCTTAGCTACTTTAGCCGCGATAACTCAAATGGAGGAAGGGCAGATAACGCAGTTATTACAAATTAAAGTAAGGAGTGAGCCAACATACTGCTTTATGATTGTAGAAGAAATAGAAGGCAATCCTTAGTATCATGATATTCAGATGTACATAAAAAATAGAGAATACCCTCCTAGGGCAAGCCGAAACGAAAGAAGAATGATCAGATGGTTAGCGCTGGGATACTTCCCTAGTGGCAAAATCTTGTACAAGAGAATCTTCAATGGTGAGTTGTTGAGATGCATTAATGCAAAAGAAGCAAAGAGGATTCTTTTTGAAACCCATGAAGGGAACTGCACTACTTATAGTAATGGGTATATAATGGCTAAGCAGATCCTAAAGCAGGGTTACTTCTGGACCACTTTGGAAAAAGACTGCATTGAGTACTTCTGAAAATGTCACAAATGCCAAATTTATGCTAATCAGATAAATGTCCCACCTCATCAGCTCTATAATCCTGTCTCACCATGGCCTTTTGCAATGTGAGGCATCGATGTAATTGGTCCAATTAATCCAAAGTCATCCAATGGGCATAGGTTCATTTTGGTGGCCATTGATTACTTTACTAAATGGGTTGAAGCTACCTCATATGCTCACATCACTCAAAACACATTTCTGAAGTTCTTTAAGAATAATATTATCTACCGGTATGGTCTTCCTGATGAGATTGTCATTGACAATGCCAAGAATTTAAATGGTCTGAAGATTCAAAAGTTGTGTGATCAATACAAGATGCTGCATCTTAATTCATCACCATACCGACCCCAGATGAATGGAGCTGTGGAAGCTGCCAATAAAAATCTCAAGCGAATAATCGAAAAAATGACTATCACTTATAAAGATTGGCATGATATGCTTCCCTTTGCCCTTCATGCCTATCGGACCATGGTAAGGATATCGATTGGGGCAACTTCATATTCGCTAGTTGGCGGGATGGAAGCTATTTTGCCAATAAAGGTGGAAATTGCTTCCTTAAGGATTCTAAAAGAGGTAGAATTAGATGAGACAGAATGGGTTCAATCAAGGTTAGATCAGCTAAATTTGATGGATGAGAAAAGACTAATAGTAGTCTGTCATGGGCAGGTATACCAAAGAAGAATGGCTAGAGCATTTGATAAGAACGTACGCCCGCGTGAATTCCAATCAAGAGATCTAGTTTTAAAGAAGATCCTCCCAAATCAAAGCGATTCCCGAGGCAAGTGGTCACCTGTTTATGAAGGGCCTTATGTGGTTAAAAAAGCATTTTCTGGTGGTGCACTGATCTGGACACACATGGATCGGGAAGAATTGCCAGGGCCAGTGAATGCAGATGCTGTAAAAGGAATTATGCATAAAAAAAAAAATTAAAGGTGGGGGTGAAAACCCGAAAGGGCGCTCTAGCAAAATGTGAGAAAGGAAGAAAAAACCTGCAAGGGCGCTTTTTAAAAAATGAGTGAGGGGTGAAAACCTGGAAGGGCGCCCTGAAAAAAAAAAAAAAAGGAACCCTAGGAGTGAAAACCAGAAAGGGCGCTTCTAATCAGAAATGGTGGAGAAATAAGGAGGGTCTCGAGATGAAGGGACAATGAGTTACACAAAATGCTTTTCAGAAGGTCACTTGGAACGCTGGCGATTGAGGGACTTCAAGGTTAACTAAGGGCATTTGAGAGATTTATCTTTGTACCTTTTTCTCTAAAAATTATATCTTTATTCTTTCAATCATAAAACTATAGTATGATTATTTTCTTACGCTATGAATAAAATTGTCTACCTTGGTTTATGTGCTATTAACTTATTAAAGCTTTTTATAAGATAAGTATTTAAACACAGGTAACTTTATATACTTTATTTTGAGATTTGTAAGAAGGTAAATAATTAATAGGCAACTGGTGCATCTAAGAGTGAAATTTCGAAAGGGCACTCCTAGCAAAATGTGAGAAAGGAAGCGAAAACCTGCAAGGGTACTTTCTATAAAATTAGTGAAGGGTGAAAATCCGGAAGGACACCCTGAAAAAGTGAGTAAAAAAAAAGGGAGGGGGGGGGGGAGTGGAAAGGAGGGAGCTAAAGCAAAAAGTTCACTGGGAGAAAATCATGGGCCAAGCCTTGAGACTCATTCTAGCTTTTTCATTAATCGTTTATCTTCGAGACCTTGTTAAGTAAACTTTGCTTAGATGAACACCCTGCATCAGATTTGCTTTGTGAGCATTAAAGGTACATGCATAAAAGTTATCTACAATAGTTGGTTAAGTCAACTTGTCGGCTTCAAGTTGATTTTAATTTTTAGATTTTAATTTCCTGTCACCAACCTCTGGGTTGAAGATCCAAGTTGATCTTAATTTCCTACCATCAACATTTGGATTCAAGATCCAAATTGATTTTAATTCTTAGATTTTAATTTCCTGTTATCAAGCTCTAGGTTCAAAACCCATGTTGATTTTAATTTCCTATTATCAACCTCTGGATATAAGATCCAAGTTGATATTAATTTTTCAGCATTTTAATTTCCTGTTATTAACCTCTGGATTCAAGATCCAAGTTAATTTTAATTTTCAGCATTTTAATTTCATGTCATCAACCTCTGGGTTCAATATCCAAGTTGATTTTAATTTTTTGTCATCAATCTCTAGATTCAAGATCCAAGTTGATTTTAATTCTCAAATTTTAATTTCCTGTCATCAACCTCTGGTTTCAAGATCCAAGTTGATTTTAATTCCTTGTCATCAACTTTTGGGATCAAGATCCAAGTTGATTTTAATTTCCTGTTATCAACTTCTAGATTCAAGATCTAAGTTGATTTCAATTTTAATTATTTTAATTTCATGTCATCAACCTCTGGATTCAAGATCCAAGTTGATTTTAATTTCCTGTCATCAACCTCTGGATTCAAGATCCAAGTTGATTTTAATTCTCAGATTTTAATTTCCTGTTATCGACCTCTAGATTCATGATCCAAGTTGATTTCAATTTTTAGATTTAAATTTCTTATCATCAACTTTTGGGTTCAAGATCCAAGTTGATTTTAATTTCTTGCCATCAACATTTGGGTTCAAGATCCAAGTTGATTTTAACTTCTTGCCATCAACCTCAGCGTTCAAGATCCAAGTTTATTTTAATTTCTTGCCATCAACCTCTGGGTTCAAGATCCAAGTTGACTTTAATATTTAGAATTTTATTTTCTTGCCATCAATCTCTGAGTTTAAGTCCCAAGTTGATTTTAATTTCCTATCATCAATCTCTGGGTTCAAGATCCAAGTTGATTTTAATTTCTTGCCATTAACCTCTGGGTTCAAAATCCAGGTTGACTTTAATTTTCAGCATTTTAATTTCTTGCCACCAACCCCTGGGTTAAAGATCCATATTGATTTTAATTGTAACATTTTCATTTTAGCAAGTCTGTACAGTCTACTATTCCGGTGACCAGTGTCAATCCGGACAGCTAGAACGTTCGGAAAAATATTTAAACTAAATTGAGGAACAAAAAATTAACTCAAATATTAATAAGAAAAAAATTTAGGAAAAAGTTATAAAATAATTCTTGGGACTCCAGAGAAGGGTCATTGAGGTTCTTATGGCATTAGAATGCCAAGAAAATACTTAGAAAAATTTTTCAATCGGTACAGATAATTTTGACCCGTTAAGCCAAACGGAGGGCATTTTGGTTATTTTGTCTTCAGAGATGATTTTTGGGCCAACTTGTCCAGTTAAATAGATAATTTATATAACATAAAATATGATTAAATATTGTTAAAAATTTAATTGCAATTAAATAGACAAGAAATGAAGAGTAAATGAAGGAAAATGGACTTATGATATCATAATGATTTCATTAAAAATCTCCCAACCAATCTTGTCTTGACACATGGCATAACTTTCTATAAAATAGACTAAATGAGCTAAAAATGAAAAAAAATCAGAACTTCTTCCTTCTTCTTCTCCTTGACGTCAACTCTCCTTCCCTAACCCTCCATGAACAAGCTTTTTCAAGCTTGATTTTCCCTAGCTTTCTTTCACAAAAAACCCTAATTGTCAATACAAAAACTTGCTCTTTCATCTTGGTGAAGCTTTGGGTAGCAAAATTTTGAAGAAAAACTAAAGTTTTGCAATACCCAATCTTAGTTCCAAAGAGGTTAGTGACCAATCCTTGCTTTCTTTTTGAAATGCATGTTTAGGGACAAAAATTGAGCTAGAAAATGAGAGAAACTTAAATGAAATTAATAATTATGTAAACCCCCATATTCAGTAGCTATGTGAAGGGTAGGGTTTTGATTGTTTTCCTTGAATAAATTTGGTATTGTGGCTGCCCATAACACTAACCTATTGTTTAGAATGGTAAAAGGTAAGTGAATGCATGAATTGAGATGGAATGGGTTAGGGTTTGGGTATAAAATGGAGACTTTGATCATGTAATGGTTAAAGTGAGTTTTAATGGTCAATTTGTGACCATTTGGATATGTGTAAACAAGAAATGAAGTGGTTTGTGTAGTGGGAATTGAGATTAGTGTGGCTGCCCTTGGTGACCTGCAGAATTGGACATGAGTCCAGTAGGTTTGGGCAGCCATAACTTGAATTGTAGAGGTTCTATTAGTGCAAGGCTAATTGGACATGAAACTAGACACATAATGGCACAACTTTGGTGAAGCAACCATGCCCATAAAACCAAACCAAGTGGACCAAAAGCTTGCCTTAATCCGGGTGACCTGCAGTCTATTTCTGCAGAATGACTAAATGAATAGTGATTGTTCATTTGGCCATAACTCAATGTAGAAAGGTTCAATTGACCTGAAATTTTACCAGAAACAAGCTGAGATATAGACCAACAACTTTCATGAAGGAACCTAACCCAAATTATGACCAGAACCTATCCAACAAGTGAGTTATAGTCACTGTTCACTGCACTGTAGATATGGTCAGTTTAGAAAAATTTCAATCCGGCCAGTTGTGGTTTTTGGACCATAACTTGAGCTAAAAAACTCCAAATGGAGTGATTAAAAAAAGGAAATTAAACTAGACAAAATAAGGAACAACTTTCATGTTGAGCCAAATTCCCACTATAAAAATGACAAATGGAACAGTAAAGATGAAGCATGAAAACTGAAAATTCTGCTTAATTAACATTAAGTTTAGAAATGGTATTGGCAACCAATACCAATAAATTTTAAATGAAAAATGTGGTATGTTGGGAGTATTAAAACCAATGTACATATTGTCTATGCAAAAGTCAACATTTTGGTTGACTAATGAAGTGATTAGTAACACCAAAACTTGAAATTCAAAAATTGTAAAACTCAAAAGTGTAAAATGCCCTAGTATACCTAACAAGATTGGTTTGGATAGCTTGGCATGCCAATAGGGTTTTGTTAGTAGTACTGCATATGGCTTCATGTCATTCTGTTTCATGGCTTTCCCATGCCATTCTGTGAAATAATAGCCTTTGGCTATGTTATTTGAGTTGATATACTTAGGTTTTAATCCTGATAATTGTTACAGCTTCTTAGCTGTTCTGTTGCACACCGGGAGACACAATGTGACCGATAGTGTGATGGTCCGAGGTACTTAGTACCCAGTGCCAGTTTACCAGTTTATCCAGTCTAGTCAACTAGTATGGGTTACTCGGGCAATAATAATAAACCTTACCAAATTTTAAGTGAATAATACTGCAAATAATACCAGAAATCAAGTCTACCCAAAAAATGAAATCATACATTCTGCATAAATATTTTATTCTATTTTAGTTTATTTTATATTGTCACCACTAAGCAGAATTGCTTAGAGCGTCGCTTTTGCCACGTGCAGGTACTGGAGACCTAACTGGGGAGCTCAGCAGACATCAGACGGGGTGAGCCTTCAGAGCTATATTCGGGGTCGAGAGTCATCTCACATCTGCACTACTTATGGTAGGACATTAGGACTATAGGTGGCCCTTTTGTATTTTTGCATTTTGTATTAGTTTGGATTGTAACTATAAACTCCTGTAATTATGTATTAATGTAAATATATGAAATTTCATACTATTGAGATTTTCTGCATAATGTATGTTGATAAATGAAATGTTGATAATTATTTGTGAATATGCTTTAAGTGACGAAGTGAACAGAAAGGTTTTGAAAATAGTATTGTGATTTGAGATTGAGATTTTTGAGATTGACTTGAATGTGTATAATGGAGTTTGGATTTGAAAATTATTTTGGAAGTGTTTTTAAACAAGTTCAGCAAAACTGTTTTTCCAATTTACAGCCGGCACTCTGCCGGATTTTCTATAAAATTTGCGGATAAATTCAGATTTATCAAAATTGAAAATAAATAAATCAGAAAGGGATAAATTGTAATAGAAACATAGATTGGTGCTCCGGCACACTGAGTGGCATAACTTGCTCAGCTACACTGTAAACGGGTAAGGGGTGTCACATTTAGTGGTATCAGATCATCGGTTTAGGCGTTTTTGGGCCTAGATAGAGTATATACCATTGCATTGCATTTGTAAGTCTTGAGGTGACACTGATACAGATCTGTTTGTTTTCTTATTTTGAATAGGATATGGATCCTGCTTCGCAAAGAGCAGTTGAGGAAGAGGTGGAGAGTTGTGCTCCACCAAGGGCTGAATCTGGGGCAGGGTAGAATCTGCTCCACTAGCAGCTGAGGCACCTGCCCAACCTCAGTTTGCACTATTTCAACAAATGACCGAGTTTTACCGACAAATGATGGGGGCAATTCCACCACCACAACCACAGCCACAACCACCACCAGCACCACAGAAATCTCATTTGGAGAAATTGAGGAAACATGGGGCTATGGACTTCTTTGGGAAGAGGGAGGATGATCCCATGGCCGCAGAAAATTGGTTGGATAGAACCATCAGAGTACTGACACAGCTAAATTGCACCCCCGAGCAAAGCCTGGTGGGTGCTGTGTCCCTACTTCAGGATGATGCATATCAGTGGTGGGACACAGTAACCAGTGAGGTGCAACCTGAATGGATCACCTGGGAATTCTTCCTCACAGAGTTCACGAAGAAATATATTAGTAAAGTGTATTTAGAAGAGCGAAGAAGGGAATTTATTAGTTTGAGATAGAGACAATTGTCAGTGGCTGAGTATGAGCGTGAGTTTGTTAGACTGAGCAGATATGGGAGGGAGATAGTCCCTACAGAGGCAGAGAGATGCCGAAGGTTTGAAGAAGGGCTCAATGACAACATCAAAGTCATGATCACAGCATTGGAAATCACAAATTTTGCTAAACTAGTAGATGCAGCATCAAAAGTGGAAAGGGTCAGAATCAATGAACAAAATAGAAGGGAAAGACAGCAGAAGAGGGGTTTGGGTCAGTCCAGTACATTTTCTGCTCCCAGCAAGAAAAGTAAGGGTCCTCTTGCTCAGAGTTCAGTACCACCACAGGGTCAGGGCCAGTCTCAGGGGCCCAAACCACAGTCCACACCATCAATGGTCAGCTCTCCAGGGACGGTGTTTATGGGACCAGCCCACGCATCTTCTGCTTGTTAGTACTGTCAGAAGTGGTATAAGGGGGAATTTTGGCGAGTGACTGGTGCATGCTTACGGTGTGGATCAATAGAACATCAGATCAAGAATTGTCCGAAGAAGACTACTACTGTTGCTCTAACACAAACTGAAAACCTGCTCCTGCACCACAAAGGGGTAGGAAGCCTGGTAAACCTGAGGCAGCTGGTCCATCACTGAGGCCTGCATCCGAGTCAGCTAAGAGGCTGAAGGCCATGTTGACAGAAGCACCAGTGTTAACACAGCTAGTGTTGGGAAAAGACTTTGTGGTCTACAGTGATGCCTCACATAATGGGCTAGGGTGTGTATTGATGCAAGAGGGAAAAGTGGTCGCCTATGCTTCCAAGCAGTTAAGGCCACATGAACAGAATTACCCTACTCATGACCTGGAGTTAGCAACAATTATCTTCGCACTGAAGATATGGAGGAATTATTTATATGGTGAAAAATGCTACATCTATACAGACCACAAGAGTCTAAAATATTTGCTAACCCAGAAGGAGCTTAATCTTAGACAAAGGCGATGGATTGAGTTCCTAAAGGACTATAATTGTGTGATAGATTATCATCCTGGGAAGGCAAATGTAGTTGCTGATGCTTTGAGTAGGAAGTCCATCACAGCTTTAAGATCACTAAATGCCTGTCTGTCCTTAGCTCAAGATGGAGCTATTTTGGCTGAGTTGCAAGTGAGGCTAACCCTGCTACAGCAGATACAAGATGGGCAGAGGGCAGATGAAAAATTAATGGCCATTGTGGGTAAAATTCCATAGGGAAAGGAAATTGAATATGAGGTGAAAGCAGATGGGTGTCTGTATTACAGAGGAAGAGTGTGTGTACCTGATGATGGGGAACCGAAGACTAGTATTCTGAAAGAAGCACACACTAGTGTTTATGCTATGCACCCGGGAAGCACGAAAATGTATAATGATTTGAAGCCTCATTATTGGTGGCCTGGTCTAAAGAGGGATATAGCTGACTATGTGACTAAGTGTTTGACATGTCAGCAAGTTAAAGCAGAACATCAAGTTCCATCAGGATTGCTACAGCCTATAAGCATACCTGAATGGAAATGGGACCGGGTCACTATGTGACATCCTCCCGGTAACAACTCCGTACATTCTACTGTTCCGGTGACCGGTGTCGGTCCGGACAGCTAGAACGTCCGGAAAAATATTTAAACTAAAGTGAGGGACCATAATTAACTGAAATATTAATGAGAAAAATTTAGTAAAAATTTTAGAAATGAAATACAACTAATTCAAATGAGCCGGTGCCCAAGTGATGGGTAACCCAGAGGGAAGTTGCGGTTCTCGCAACTAGGAGCCCTAGACCCGGAGAAAAATTATAAAATAATTTTTGGGACTCCAGAGAAGGGTCATTGAGGTTCCTATGGCATTAGAATGCCAAGAAAATATTTAGAAAAATTTTTCAATCGGTACAGACAATTTTGACCCGTTAAGCCAAACGGAGGGCATTTTGGTCATTTCGCCTTCAGAGGTGATTTTTGGCCGACTTTTCTAGTTAAGTAAATAATTAATATGACATAAAATATGAAGAAACATTACTAAAAATTAAATTGAAAATGAGTAGTGATGAAAAGAAAAGAAAAATGAAATAAAAAGCAAATTATGACATAATGTGATGTCATTAAGATTCTCCCAACAAATCCAAGGTTGACACATGGCCTAAACTAATCTAAAAGAGACTTAAAGGGCTGGAAAATGAAGAAAAAAATTCAGAAATCTTCTCCCATCTTCCTTGCCGTCTCCCACCTCTTCCATAGCTAAGTATATTCAAGCTTTTCAAAGCTTGATTCACCCATTTCTACCCAACAAAATCATAACCTAGCTTCACAAAAAATTAACCTAGCAACTTGAGTAACCTCTAGGCAGCCAAAAGAAGAAGAAAGAAGGAGTTTGGGTAGTTTGAAATTCTGCCCTATTCAAGGTTAGTGCCTATTTACACTTAAATCTCTTTTAATCCATGTTAAAGACTTAAAGTGAGTAAGGTTTTGTGAATTAAATGAATGGAATCTATGTATATGTACCCTATGAATTTTCGGCAGCCCTAGGAAGGAATGAGTTTGATTGTATTAATGGACTTAGAGTGAATTGGAGATTATGTTTAAAGTGTATACATATATATATACAAAGAATGAAAGAGTTAACTAAAGAAATTGTGAAAACCATGACTTTGAGCTAGGGTTTAGGAGTGAAAATTTGACTTTGCTTATGAAATTGTTAAAGAACATTTTAATGGTCAATTAGTGACCATTTTAGGTAAGTTGACCATAATTTGGATTGAAATATAGCATGGCAAAGTGAATGTGTAGGCTGCCTAAGGACAGCAGCAGAGTGACTGAAATTTCAGTCCACTTGGACTGCCATATCTTGGGCTGTGTTGGTCCAATTGGTGTTTGGCCAATTGGACATGAACCTAGGCTTATAATGGCACATTTTTGCTGAAGAAACCATTCCCAAAAGACCAAAGCAAGAGGACCAAAAGTTGGCCCCAATCCGGATACCACCGCAACCAAGTAGAAATGACCAAATGAACAGTAACTGTTCATTTGGCCATAACTCACTGTAGAATGGTCAAATTGACCTAAAAGTTTTACAGCAACAAGATAGGATATAGACAAACAACTTTCATGAAGAACATCACCTCAAATTATTCCATTAACCCATTCAAATTATTGGGCAAAGTTAAGTTATCAAACCTGCAACTCTGCAGATTTTCACTCGAGCAGTAATGTTTGGATGGCTATAACTCTCTCTAGAAAACTCGGATTTAGGCGATTCTTGAACCGATGGAAACCTAAGGTATGGTAGAACATTTCATATGAAGAAAGTTAGACCAAATTATGAACTTAACTTGATCAAATTACTGACCAAAGTTGGACCAAAAATCTTCCAGACCCAAAATCTTAGCATGAACAGTGCATGTGAATAGTAAACCTATTTTGGGCATAACTTGAGCTACAAAACTCCAAATGGAGTGGTTCAAAAAAGGAAATTCAACTAGACAAAATAAGGAACAACTTTCATGTTTACCATTTCCTCAAATTCCCACTGCAACAGTGCTTAATGGAACAGTAAAGTTAAGTTTCAAAAACTGAAAATTTTGTTTCCCTTGGTTTAAGCCTAGAAATGGTAATGGTGATCACTTCCAACAAGTTTTAAATGAAAAATGTGGTATGTTTGAAGTGCCAAAGTCAATGTACCTACTTTCTATGCAAAAGTCAACTTTTTTGTTGACCAATGAAATGAATAGTGACACCAAAAGTTGAAATTCAAAGATTGAAGAATTTTAAAGTATCAAATGCCCTAGTATACCTAACAAGATTGGTTTGGATAGTTTGGCATGCCAATAGGGTCTTATTTTAGCAGTACTGCGAAAGGCTTTATGCCTGTATTCATGGCTTTATGCCCGTATTCATGGCTTTTATGCCCGTATTCATGGCTTTTATGCCGATTATGTGATATCATGGCTTTTTTAGCCATACTGACTGCATACGTGGTTGACGTTCTGCGTCCCATGGTATGACGGCCCGAGGCACCGCGGTGTCCAGTGCCAATGACCCGTTATCCAGTCCAGTCGTCCAGTATAGGTTACTTGGGCATGAAAACGTATAACTGTAATTGAACTGACTCTTAAAGAAAATACGAAAATTAAATATCAGGAATGATTACGATAGACTACAAAGAAACTCAAGATCATGAAGAAAATAATTAACAAAATGCATGAAGAAGTTAATATCATAAAACGTAATTAGCCCTCGACTAAACATTAAGTTGGTAATTATTCAGTTCTTATGAACACAATGGCTAAGAAATTATGATTTTTATTTGCATATTATATTTTCTTGTATTATTGGCACCACTAAGCTTTATGCTTAGCGCGTCGCTTTTGCAACGCGTAGGTACTGAAGATTTGGACAGAGGGCCCAGTAGACCACAGATTGGGTAAGGCCGTTCACAGTTCTGCATAGTGTCCGTGTCACCTCACCATCCACAGTGCATTGGTAGGACACTAGGTCCCATTTTGTATTTTGAGATTTTTTGTAAATTTTATAATT
Source organism: Hevea brasiliensis (assembly GCF_030052815.1). Classification (NCBI taxonomy): domain Eukaryota; kingdom Viridiplantae; phylum Streptophyta; class Magnoliopsida; order Malpighiales; family Euphorbiaceae; genus Hevea; species Hevea brasiliensis. The sequence continues at coordinate 42,117,944 of NC_079493.1, read as the reverse complement.
AAACTCTTATTTTATCATGTGTATTTGAAACAAATGTAATATAATTTTGTATTAATGTAAGTACTTGTAATTTGTGATTATAAATCACATGTGAGAATTTATTTATGATTTGAGTCTAATGATGATGTGAAATGAATGAATGACAAATAGAGGAATTGTTAAGAAAATTGTGTTTGTGAAAGGAAAAGTGAATACATAACTGTGACTTGTACATGATTATCACATGAGATAAATGATTGAGAAATGAATGGTGAAAAATGTTGAGATTTTGATATTTAAGTTTGAGAGTGATGAGATGATTGAATATGATCATAGGAAGTGTTTTTCACAGGTTCCGAAGAACTGTTTTCTCTATTTTTAGCCGGTACTCTGCCGGATTTTCTATAAAATTCTCGGAACCTTAAATAAATTATAATTTCGGTAAATAGCTTAAATAAATTATATTTCACAAATTATATTCAAAAGGAAGAATAAAAATGAATTAAGATAAAATAGAGTGCTCGGCACACTAAGTGGCATAACTTGCTCGGCTACACTGTAGTCGGGTAAGGGGTGTCACACACTATGGATTTTATTAGTGGTCTACCTCTCACCCAAAGGAAGCATGATGCAGTGTGGGTGATAGTGGATAGATTGACGAAGTCAGCACATTTTCTGCCAGTTAGGACTGACTACTCACTGGAGAAGCTAGCGGAATTGTATATCAGTGAGATAGTTAGACTGCATGGAATCCCACTTTCCATCATATCTGACCGAGATCCAAGGTTTATATCGAGATTCTGGAAAAAGTTGCAAGAAGCCTTGGGCACACAATTTCGTTTTAGCACGGCTTTTCATCCCCAGACTGATGGACAGTCAGAACGAGTAATCCAGGTAAACCCAAGAGCTAATTGAATTTTTGCAATTAATAAATTGAAATGATAGTAACAATGTGAATTATGTGATAGATCCTGGACGATATGCTAAGAAGTTATGTCATTGAGTTTGAGGGGAGCTGGGATAGATACCTCCCACTGGCAGAATTAGCATACAACAATAGCTATCAAGCTAGCATTCAAATGGCTCCGTATGAAGCACTTTATGGGAGGAAATGTAGAACCCCAGTGTGTTGGACTGAATTGGGCAAAGATAAACTGGTAGGACCAAACCTGGTGAAACAAACTAAGGAGAAAGTGAAGATAATCAAAACTAACCTGAAGGTTGCCTCAGATAGACAGAAATCATATGCTAACTTGAAGAGAAAAGAGATAGAGTATGCAGTTGGCGATAAAGTGTTTCTCAAAGTCTCACCATGGAAGAAAGTACTGAGGTTTGGAAGGAACGGTAAGTTAAGCCCTAGGTTCATTGGCCCATATGAAGTCATTGAACGTGTGGGACCAGTGGCCTATCGGCTAGCTTTACCACCAGAACTGGATAAAATTCATAATGTATTCCATGTTTCCATGCTGATAAGGTATCGCTCAGACCCTTCACATGTCATTTCCATGGAAGAGATTAAAATCCAACTAGACTTGACATATATAGAAGAACCTATACAAATCCTAGCTCAGGAAGTGCAGGAACTGAGAAATAAACAAATTCCACTGGTGAAAGTGCTTTGGAGGCACCATAACACGGAAGAGGCAAGTTGGGAAAGTGAAGAGATAATGAGGCAACAGTTCCCTCAACTATTTACATCAGGTAAATTTCGAGGATGAAATTTTTATTAGAGGGGAAGAGTTGTAACATCCTCATTTTAGCTAGTTAAATGCAGATCTCTTTGTTTGGTGACGATGTCGATGCAGGCGGCTAGAATGTTCGGAAAAATATTTCAACTAAAGTGAGGAACCAAAAATTAACTCAAATATTAATAAGAAAAAAATTTAGGAAAAAATTATAAAATAATTCTTGGGACTCCAGAGAAGGGTCATTGAGGTTCTTATGGCATTAAAATGCCAAGAAAATACTTAGAAAAATTTTTCAATCAGTACAGACAATTTTGACTTGTTAAGCCAAACAGAGGGTATTTTGGTCATTTCGTCTTCAGAGATGATTTTTGGGCCAACTTTTCCAGTTAAATAAATAATTTATATAACATAAAATATGATTAAATATTGTTAAAAGTTTAATTGCAATTAAATAGACAAGAAATGAAGAGTAAATGAAGGAAAATGGACTTATGACATTATAATGATGTCATTAAAAATCTCCCAACCAATCTTGTCTTGACACATGGCATAACTTTCTACAAAAGAGACTAAATGAGCTAAAAATGAAAAAAAATCAGAACCTCTTCCTTCTTCTTCTCCTTGACATCAACTCTCCTTTCCTAACCCTCTATGAACAATCTTTTTCAAGCTTGATTTTCCCTAGCTTTCTTTCACCAAAAACCCTAATTGTCAATACAAAAACTTGCTCTTTCATCTTGGTGAAGCTTTGGGTAGCAAAATTTTGAAGAAAAACTGAAGTTTTGCAAGACCTAATCTTAGTTCCAAAGAGGTTAGTGACCAATCCTTGCTTTCTTTTTGAAATGCATGTTTAGGGACAAAAATTGAGCTAGAAAATGAGAGAAACCTAAATGAAATTGATAATTATGTAAACCCTCATTTTTAGTAGCTATGTGAAGGGTAGGGTTTTTATTGTTTTCCTTGAATAAATTTGGTATTGTGGCTGCCCATAACACTAACCTATTGTTTAGAATGGTGAAAGGTAAGTGAATGCATGAATTGAGATGGAATGGGTTAGGGTTTGGGTATAAAATGGAGACTTTGATCATGTAATGGTTAAAGTGAGTTTCATTCTCCTTAATAGAAAACATGTAAAGAGGGGCAACTGTAGTCACCATATTTTGGGCTTATCTTTAATCACAACTTGCATTTCAGCCGATCTCCCTTGTAAGCATTTTATCTGATCTCTACCATTTACTTAATCTCGAGTCATTTTCTCCAAACCCACAATAACTTATTTCCAGATGAATAATAAATCCAGAGTTTATCCGATCTCATGAACAAATATAGGATTTTTCGATCTGTAAGTTTATTCGGCCTATTTTGACTAATTGCAGAGCCATCAGTCTGCATTTAGTTTTTCGATCCCCTCACTCTAAACTTTGGGTACTTTTAGGTAGTTTCAAGATCAGATCTCACTCGCATTGTTCAAATATTTAACCAAGCTAATATTTTATCCGATCTCTAAGTGATCCCGAACCTAGCAAAATTGGATCGAGACTTGGTTTCAAATCATGTATTTTCAAAGGCTTCCTAATCTCATCTTTGCACTTAATGTTTACCGAGCTCTTTAAGCAGTCATGTTCGATAACCGATCTTAAGATTTGTGATTGGACTTATCTAATTAATTGGGAATTGAATTAACGCTCATTAGTTCTTAGTCTGGTATTTTTTCATTCCCTTCAAGAACCAATCAATAAAGAAATTGGGAAATAGAAGGAGGGATCGGGAAGCAGGAAAAGATCGGACGTGGGAAGAGTGGATGAAGATCGGAATAACAAGCCTCAGATTAGTCAATCACAATGAAAGGTTGGGTAGACTAAGGAATGACTTATAGAGATTGGAAGGCTCGGGGAGTAGAATCATTTTTAATCATAACCCTTAATTTATAAGAATAATTCCTTTACCATCAGATTCGAGTGAGTTAAAGCATTTTGGGTACGATTTAGCCCTCACCACCCATTTCATTTATAAGGATGCACTCTTCACCGTCGGATTTCAAACAGTTAAAGCAGCCTAGTACATCTCAACTAACACCATTGATCATAATTGTGAGGATGGATTTTAAGGCCCTCGGCTCAAAAGTAAATAACAGATTCGGTACTTTTTGTTCCCAACCCTTGGATCTATTTTGTAAGGCAAGACCCCTAATCGTTGGACTAAAGAATGAAAGGACAGAGATTATGATCCAAACCCTGACCCTCAATCTTGATTCTCTTTAATTCTAAGATGTCAGATCGCGTCCTTTTAAATCTGAGCCCTCCATCTCTTCTTGTTGAAATCATGACCCTCTATTTTGAGTACCCATTCCCTATAAATACCTGCATGTAATACTATAGTGGGGGATCGCGATTATCGTCAGGAAACCTCTGAATTTTGATATAGTTTTATTGCCCTTCATTCTGAAGCTCTTGAAATTCCTAGAGACTTTAGAAACAAGTTTTTTAAAGGATCTTGTCACTAAAGCTATAGGTCTTGCAATCCATACCCTTAGCAATCATGCACCATCTTGAAAACCCAATCATAATTCTTCATTAAGACCTCATTGTCATCTCCTTCGGCAGCTCAAAGTCACTCTGTCATTTCAGCTATAACAGCTCCAGAGTTCACAGAGCATCGGTATTGATTCATCTATTGTTTTAGCTCTCTACAGGTAAGCGTTTAACTTGTCACTCTCTAAATATTTCTAGTTTATGTTCATGACATAAGTATTTTTAAGGTGCCTTGTCACACTGAGTTTTCAGAATAGGGTTGTATCAAGTTTAACTTGTGTCATAAATATTATCTTTGGCCTCCTATCATTCGCAAGTCTTATAGTTGTCATTACTTTTAATTCTTTTTATTTTGTATGAGAGTGAAAGTTCGGGTCGCTACCACTCCGTAAATATTGTAAAGAGTACGGATAAAAATGACGACTTGAAAAATTTCGATCCGAATAAATAAGGAAAATAATTAGCAAAATAGATGTATTCTAGATCGATGTAAAAGGTTTGGATGATTTATGAGGTTGGAAACTGAGATTAGCTCGGACAAGTAAATTATGAGATTAAAAATCGAGGTAAGCCCAGACAAAAAGCTATAAGATCGAAAAATCAAAACAAACTCAGATCATAAGACACGAAACCCGAAATAGAAAAGTTCAGACAATAAGCTATAAGGATCGAAATAAAGGAGTTTGGATAGCATAGAGATCAAGGAATTACGCGTAAGATCGACAAAGAGTTCAGATCAACATTCACGACTTTTAAATTCACATTTCAAAATAGGGAGTTCAGGAGAGAGTCCTTTCCTGAAAGCCCTACAGTTTTATATTTTACAAAGTGTCTGATACTGTCACACCTATTCCCTTGTAAGGCATGACATATTCCCGTAGCATACCTAATGAATTACCGAACTAGCTCTACCGATAACCCATTAACTATAAGGGATTTTAAACAAATCATAACTTTTTATCTTATTAATTCTTTTGCGAAAAATTGCATGGGAATAGTTAAAATTCCATGTAAATATTAATTGGAAATAATGATAGACTAAATATTGCAAAAGTTATATTTCCATAAGTCTCAAAATAAAATACAAATAGTTGCAAACTCAAAATGTGATAGCAATATAATGCTTTTAAATACAAACTGGTCAATCTCCGTACATCCATACATATAGGTACAAAATACATCAAAAGGAAATTATAGGGGTATACCTACGATATATACCCGTAATTAAAACCAAAATGCTGCTTCCAAGTCTCTCACTCAGCAGCCTTCTCCTTTCCCTTACCTACGACAGTATAAATAAGCTATCACTGAGTATATTACTCAGTGGTGCACAACTAATAACTTTAAAACTTAAAATAAAGTAAAACTTGTCAAAGCATAATAAATCACATTTTTCTTAAGCATGAAAACATCACAATAGTTCTAAATCTATAAGAGCCATTTATTGGAATCACATTTCAAATGAGAAATCACACTTCATAAATCATAATTTACAAAGCATTAGTGTTGCCAACATCAACACACAATTTAGGCCATGACACAAAATTTTATGATTAGTGTCGTATTGTACACCACGACAAAGCAATCTCAACCTCACTTACCGTTATTAATGAGGGAAGGGCTAGCTAGCTAATGAATACTCATGTAGTCTTACCCCACTAACCGTTATTAATGGGAGACATAATCAATATCCATTATCAACCCCATGCTAACTGTGGTTTCAAACAGTTTCAAAAGTTTTCCACTCAACAATCACATTTATAAACCAATGAACACATTCAAATCATCATAATATCCATATAGATGTGGCAACAACCAAATTTCTCAAATGCAAGAGAAAAATCATATTTCAGTCAAAGTAAACTTGTTCAAAGCAAACTCATTCAAATAAACACATTCCAAACAATTTACAAGTTTAAAAACGAAAAAAAAAGGTTAGTTGTGCACAAACCTCCAATATTTCTTCTTTCTCGTTACTTACTTCTCCTAATCCGTTCCAACTTCCTTTTCTACTGAAAACATACAAATAGAATACCTCAATACTCATCTCAATTGCTGCCAAGAACTCATTACATGAATGTTTAATGCATCCCAAGTTAGCTTTGTAAATTTTAAAAAGTTTGGTTTTCTGATAGCTTGGTACATTGAAATTTGAACCCAATTTTTACCTAGTTTCAATCATAATTTGGTGAGGTGTTCTACATGAAAATTGTCCCTCTAGGTCTTATCTTTATTTCCCTTTTTGAATCACCTCATTTGGAGTTGTGTAGCCAAAGTTATAGTCAAATGAATTTTACTATTCATGTGGGGCTGATTGTAACAGCTTTGGTGACTTAACTTTGGCTAACAATTTGATCAGGTTACATTCATAATTTTGAAGGAGTGGAAGCATGAAAAACACAAGTTTATACCATTGAATTCAAAAATTTTCACCTAGGGTCACATGCATCATGCAAGATTTATTTTTATCTATTTGATTTTAATGATAAACAACATATTAAAACTCTTTTAATATGCTTTTGGATCTGTATTTGCCATTTAAGATTTTAAAATTAATCAGATTAATTTTAGAACCCTAGATTAGAACAAGAACAAGTGCACCAACCTCTTGATGCACTACAATGTGTTTGGCACCTTCGGGATGCGTCTTTAGGACACCAGATATTGTCTCTCTAGCTTGTCCACACTAAGTTCACCTATGGCAGCCCTTGAACAGCTTCTAAACCTTTTTCCTATTAATTAGAAAATCAAGTTTTGCCTTTTAAGAGATTAAAGATGTAAACATGACACTATAAATAATTTATAGTATTTTTAATTCAAGAGATTGTTTGCTAATCTCTTGGAATTGGTGAGAGATGAAGAAGAAGAGAGAATGGGAGCTTCAAGGGAGGCGGCACAAAGAGGAGGCAGCAGCTGGTTGTATTTTTTCTTTTCATAACAACACTTATATAGCTAGGTCACCACTTAAAATCCTTGCCACATGTCACATTCTGATTGGCTCTAGGTTTAATTGACACCATCACATTATGCCAAGTGTCAAACCTATATTTAATCTTAATTTTAATCATCTTACATGATTAAAAGACATTTGGCAAGCTTATGTGTAATGCCATGTGTCACCATCTCATGGTGCCACATGTCACCCTGTGAAATGACCAAAATGCCCATACGTCTTAATTTTGAGTTCTCAACCCAAAATAATTATTTCTCTTCTTCTAATCAATTTATATCAAATATAAATTAATTGATTAATCTCTATTAATTAATTTCTCATTAATTAAATTCATATTTAAATACTTTAAATATAAATTTAACTTATACTATACATCTAATAATCTAGATTTGGTTTCAAGTCCTGCTAGGGACTTTGCAATCTAATTGCAAACCAAACCTATTTAATTAATCAATTAAACTCTTTAATTAATTAATTAAATCATATTTAATTTGGTGATTACTTGTGTATGTGTGTGACTTATTAGGCTCACCACTAATTGGCAATGAGATATGATATCAACTCTTAATATCATCAGAACTCTTTCTTACCATAAATGATTTCTCTAAACCATTTTATGCATCTCATAGACCATGGTTAACACCTAGCATAGCATGCCATGACCACCCAATTAGTAATAAGGTTTACCTTAAATGAACCTATAATCATATATTACCATGCATTAGAATCTCCCTGTTACAAAATTCCAACTCAAGCTGGAGTCATGGTTTATGTCAAACCCCATTTGCTATGAATATTATGTTCTCTTTTAATTCTAGTTCTTGATTAAAAGATTTTCTCATCAGAAACTCTTTTCTGATTAAATCTATCTTTCCTGGCTAGGAACTTGAAACATCAAGAACAATTAAATGAACATAGGATTTTATCCCTATTTATTTAGAGAAACAGATTCCATCTTGATCAACACCTACCTCCATATATAACTAGTAGGAGCCAACACATGCCCATATACCTATACACAGTACAAGTATGAAAGCAGTATTAAACTCAAACCACTTATATACAAGATAACTGTGCTATCTTAGGTTTAAAGATTATATGCACTTATATGATTTATGATAATGCATTGACAAGAGTAAACTCTATCTGCTTGTCATAAATGTCACCAGTTCGGCCTACTTATCATGTATAAGTGCTTATCATGTTTGTTATATGGCATGAGACTCACCATTCCATATTATTTATATCTCATATAAATAACTTGGGAATAAACATGAACACAATCATTCTGGATAAGTCATGTCCTTATTGTGAAGTATCCTCGATTGTGAACCTATTTATGATACTTTGTGCTAGAAATACTGTCACTCATATTCTTAACAACTTAAGAATAGAATTTCTAACAAAATATCAATGGACCTTTTCTATTACACATAAATATATTATGTAAATGGAAAAGTGAAAATGCCTTTTATTAATAAAACATGTACAAGATACATACTAAATGATATGCTCTAGGGCATACTACTAATAAATTTGGCTCTGATTTCTGTATATGAAAGTTCTAATATATTTTAAGTTTTTATCGGTTTAAGAATCACCTAAATCGGAGCTTTCTAGCGAGAGTTATGGCTATTTAAATTTTACTGTTTATGTTACTATTCATTGCTCTGGCAGATTTATCAATTCAACTTTGCTCAGTAATTTGGTTGGGTTAAGTTCATAATTAGCCTTTAAGTTCTTCATACAAAATGTTCTACTATGTTTTAAGTATCTATCGGTTCAAGAATTACCTAAATCGAAGTTTTCTAGAGAGAGTTATAGCTTTGCAAAATTTACTGTTCATATGATCAATTTGCATATTTTCAGATTTTTGGCAGATTTAGTGACTCAATTTTGCTTGGCAATTTGATTGGGTTAAGTCCATAATTTAGCCTTACATTCTTCATATGAAATGTTCTACTATGTTTCAGGTTTCCATTGGTTTAAGAATCACCTGAATCGGAATTTTCTAGGGAGAGTTATGGCCATGCAAATTTTACTGTTCAAGTGTCTAATTCTGCAGGTTCCAGAATTTTATCTTCAAGTTCAAGCCAAGTTTTAGGCAATTTCTGGGTAGTTTCTGGGTTAGGTCTCTTCATGAAAACTCTATCCCTATGTCTTAAGTTTTATTTTCAATTAGTTTCACACCAATTGGAGTTGTGTAGCTCAATTTATGGGTTGTTAAACACACTGAACTTAGTGTGCAAAATTCTGCCCCAAGTTCAAATTTTCATTTCTTCAATTACTTCCACTAACCAACATCAATTCATATTTAACTCACCCCAAATGACCATAATTTAGCATTAATACATCCATAGCACTCATAGCACAAAAACCCCCAATTTTCCAAATCCCTAGTTTGCACTTTTCCCCAATCCTACCATTTCATTACTTCCATTCATAAACCCAATGTCAATTCAAACTAAAGGAACCTCAAATGACTATAATTTAATACTGCACATGCCAATTTCACTCTCTAGTACAAAAGCCTCAATTTCCCCATGAACCCTAATCTCCCATATTTCAATTTATGCAAATCTCAAGCAATTTCTTTACCCCAATCATGCACACTACTTCAACTAAGCTTGATTTCATCATCAGTTACATCAAAATACATCAAACCCTAATTTTCCCCAAATTAGCCAAAACCCTAGTTTAGGTTTCATGCATATTTTGTTTTAATTTCTCATGAAATTTTATCATAAATTAACTTCATTCAAAGCTTATACAACTAATCTAACATAAAAAGAAACTTACCTCAAGTGACCACTCTACTCTTCGATTTCTTCCAATTCTTTTGTTCTCTTAGCTTTTAATATCTGAATCAAAGATAAATTTGATGTTTTCTACCAATTAGATAGAAACCCATGGAGAAAAAGTGGGGAAAATCAAGGGTTGACAGAGGTTGCAAGTGGAAGAATGAAGAAAGAAGAAAGAAAAGAGAGGGAGAGGGAGAAAGTGTGGGGCGGCACAATGGGAGAAAAGAACGTAAATGGCCTTTTTTATTTTTAGTTAAGTGTCTTATCTCTTATATATTTATCCCAAAAAATTAATTAACTTAGATTAAAATTTTAATTGTGTCATAAAAGTAATTAAACTTAAGTTTTTATTTCCTTTCTTTTCTTTTTACATTTACATTTAATTTTCCTCAAAATTTCTTCATAATTCAATATTTTATTTTCATTTAATTTAATTGAAATTTTGGTAAAAAAATAACTCTTGAAGTGAATTGATCAAAATGCCCCTCATCGGGTCATAATCCTTCTTTTTCATAATACCCGTTAAATCTTTAGGCCTTTAGTTCACTTGAATTTTTATTGTGTCTATCTCAATTAATTTTCCATTTATTTTTGATCCTCAAGGTGTCTTTGAATAGTACTAATCACAGACCAAAAATGGTACTATTCATAACTCGGAGGTTTGGGATGTTACAGATACTATATCAGAGAGATCAGGAGAGAGTCATTTCCTGAATTCTCTTGGCCAAAATTCAAATAAAAATGTTTTAAGAGATCAGGAGAGAGCCCTTTCCTGAATTCTCTTGGCCTAAGTTCTAATAAAAATGTTTTAAGAGATCAAGAGAGAGTCCTTTCCTAAATTCTCTTGGCCAACATTCTAATAAAAATGTTTTAAGAAATTGGGAGAGAGTCCTTTCCTGAATTCTCTTAGCCAAAGTTCTAATAAAAATATTTTAGAGATTGAGAGAGAGGCCTTTCCTGAATTCTCTTAGCCAAAGTTCTAATATAAATCAGGGGAGATCAGGAGAGAGTCCTTTCCTATCTAGCCCAGATACTTTTATTATAATATTCATCACATATTCTAAATAATGGGTCTGCGGGAGAGTCCTTCCAAAGAATCCCAAACCTTATATTGAGGCCTGATGGCGAGTCCTCCTCAAGGCCCTCATATTTATATTATTAGAGTAGAGTTCTTCCTTTAGTTCGGCTTAGTCAAAAAAATATCGTTATTCCAAAAACCATTAAATTACTTTAAGATGAAATGATATGGGTAAAGGTTTCACTGGTAATTATGCCGATGATGGGACCTTCCTCTATTAACTGAGAGTCCTAATTAATAAAGGGAATTCTCTAGGTTTTAGTTAATACATCCCTTTTGAATTAGAGTCCTAATTAAAAGGAATGGAAATCTATACCCATATCTGTTCTCAAAGTATCCATTACACATATCGCACCCTCAGTTATTTGAATGCCAATGATGAGCTACATAATGTGTGAGCTGAGAGTCCTCCTCACTCGTTATGAATCTTTAGGGACCAAATAACACCTCTTCGGAATTAGATTAATTCGATGAGGGAGGAACTTAACAAATACATAACAAATTAAATAAACACAATATCAATTCACTGTAGGGTCATCTCATATACTGGTGTTCTTGGGTAACCCAAAATAGTGAAATATCAAATGTCCTTTTTATCAATAATAGGGACCAACATCATTATACCAACCCCAAAATTATCGATCTTAAATTATAAAAACCACATCATTAAATCTGTTTGCCCTCATTGAGAGACGAGGTGGGTGCCTAACACCTTCCCCACACGTATATAGATCCCAAGCCTAGAATCTCTATTTTAGAAGTGGTTTTATAATTTTTTTTTTTTACAAATGGTTTTCTTTAATTTTCCTCAAAATTAAAGTGGCAACTCTTCACTTTTTCCACTTCAGTGAGAATTGTCTGACGACCTTAAAACCCTTGTGACAGTTAACATCTAGCATAATGTACCATGACTACCCAATTAGTTATTAATTAATCCTTAATTTATGAATCTTGATCATACATACAATGCACTAAAATCTCTCCGTTAAAAAATTTTGATTCTAGCTAGAGTCATGGTTTATGTCAAACTCTTAATGCTTAGAATCATATATCCTCATTTTAATTCTAATTCTTGATTAATGAGACTTTTTAATCAGAAACTCTTTTCTGACTAAGTCTATTTGTCATAGCCAGGAACTTAATTTATCAACAACAATTTAAATGGACATAGGATTTTATCTCTATTTACTTAGGGTAATAGATCCCATCTTGACTAACACCTATCTCTATATATAACTTGTCAAAGCTAACATATACCCGTATACTTATACATAGTACAAGCATGAAAGCAGTATCAAACTCAAAACACCTATATATGAGATAATTGTGTTATCTCAGGTCAAGGGATTATATGCACTGTTATGATCTATATGACTTTGTATTGACAAGGGTAAACTCCATGTATAAGTCATATTTATGTCACTCATTCGGCCTACTTATCTCATAAGTGCCCACCATGTTTGTCATATGGCATGAGACTCACCATTTCATCCTATTAGTATCCCATACTAATCCATGAAAATAAATAAAGGTGACAATCCATCCGAACAAATCATATCCAATGAGGTATCATTGATTGTGAACCAAAATTTATAACACTTGTACTAGAATATTCCGTCGCTCATATTCTTAACAACTTAAGAATGGAATATCTAATAAGATGTTAAAGGATATTTTTCAATTAAATTTAAACTATTTAAAAATAAGAGAAAAAGATATATGCCAATAATGAGAATAAATGTATATAAGATGCAATCCATGATATGCTCTAGAGCATACTACTAATAATTTTCCACTTGTATTGGAGCCAATCATTACAAAACTTAGACCCATCTTCATCTAACTGGTTTTGTGTTATGGCTTTGGTAAACGGATCGGCTGGGTTATCAGCTAAAGCTATCTTATGCATGGCTACATCACCTCTCCCAACTATGTCTCTGATAATATGATAGTACCTTTCTATGTGTTTAGATTTCTGGTGAGACCGGAGTTCCTTTGCTTGAATAGCAGCACCATTGCTATCACAGTGTAGAGGAATTAGTGACACAATCAAAGGAACCACACCAAGTTCTATTATGAACTTCTTTATCCAAACAATTTCTTTTACAACATCATATGCAGTAATAACTCAGCCTCTGTAGTGGAATCTGTAGTTTTTATCTACTTGGAACTCTTTCAGCTAACTGCACCTCCATTACAAATAAACACAAAACCTAAGATAGACTTTCTATCATCCACATCTGATTGAAAATCAGAATATGCAAATCTATCTAGTTGTAAATCACAGCCTCCATATATCAAAAGTAAATCCTTAGTTCTTCTCAAGTACTTAAGGATATTCTTGACAGCAATCCAGTGTTCCAAAATTGGATTAGATTGAAACTTGCAAGTTAAACTAACGGCATAAGCGATATTTAGCCTTGCACATAATATAGCATACATAAGACTTCTAATTGCCGAAGCATATGAAATCTTTGCTATCTTCTCTCTTTCCTTAGGTGTCTTTGGAGACATTTCTTTGGAAAGATGGATACTGTGCCTAACAGGTAACAATCCTTTCTTGGAATCAAGCATGTCAAACCTCTTTAACATCTTTTTCAAGTATAGACTTTGGGATAAATCTATCATTCTTTTCTATCTATCTCTATAGATTTGAATTCCCAGAATATAGGTTGTTTCCCCTAAGTCTTTCATGGAAAAAATATTAGACAACTAGAAGTTTACAATAGTTAGCATATCGACGTCATTATCACACCCTATTCCTCCATAAGATGTAACATGATCCCGTAGTATACCTAATGAATTACCGTACTTCGCCTACCGGTAACCCATTAAATATATTACAAGGGATTTTAACTCAACTTTCGTGAAATTTAAATCATTGATTAAAATATGGTGTTATAAAATTTTTCAAAATTTCGGCAGAGTGCCTGCTGTATTTTGAGAAAACAGTTATTCAAAACCTGCAAAGAAACACACTTCCAACATGATTTCTCAAATACAACTCCAATAAACTTCATTTCATCTCACAATTCAATCTCAATAATCAAATCAATTTATTTTCAAACCAACCTCATCATAAAAGAAACATTTCATTGATTACAAGACTCAAAAATTAATATTACAAAACTATACAAGTAAATGAAATCTCAAATTTACATTACAATAATTTACATTTAATTACATACCAAAATATTTTACAAGAGTTTTTATACAACTGCTATGTCACACCTTACCCCTCTATAAGGCATATCATGTTCTCGTAGAATACCTGATGAACTACCGAACTTCACCTACCGATAACTCATTAAGTACTCTACAAGGGATTTTAAAACAATTTTCTTACTTTTGTTAAGTGGTGAGCATTTTCTAATAGGTATTTAAAACATTTAATTAAAGTTGAAAATCAGTTAAAATTTTTGGCCCATTTTTATTTTTCCACAAATTTTATAAAAATTTTACCAGAGTTCTGTCTGTATTTTGAGAAAACGGTTCTTCAAATACCTGTGAAAAGCACTTCCAATAATTTTTCTCAACCACTACTTCAATTTCATAATCAATCTCAACCAATTTCTCAAATCTCAAAATTCAATAATCATTAAAATAATATCTATCAATTTCATTCAAATTAAAATAAAAGATTTCCATTCATTATTTCATTAAAGACAACAATCTCTATATACAAATACTAAAATCTACATTGGGAAATCCAAACTAAATTTTATTACAACTTTATACAAACTCTGTACAGACTGCTCAAGACCAATTACATGTCCATACTATTAGGTGCAATACATATAACAAAATAAATATTTACATTCATTGTATAAATTATACCCGATATAACTTTAAGCAAGTAGGTCCTCAACCTTCAACAGCTCAGTCTGCTGCTCCTCTAGTCTCTAAATCTGTGACAGCAATAACAGACATCGCTGAGTACTGGGACTCAGTGGTGCACAACATACTAAAAGACTCTTTATGCGGAATTTAAATCACATTTATTCAAAAATTGAACTGAATATGAGAATTAAGTATAAAACATAAATTATGAGATTTTGATCTAAACAATTTCATTTCAAAAATCAAAACACATTTCACAAAACCCACAATTAGATCATGCCATTCGAAACAAATATAATCTCAATAGCCAGAGGCTAAGGAGAAATCACATCATAAGGCTAGCTAGCTCAAATATATGGATATCCATTCAAATCCTCTTCTACTGGCACACCTCAACACTTCTCCAGAGAAAGAATCAAAATTCGAAACTAATTACCCCCACTAGTCATGCTAGTGAGGTGTTCAAATATATGGTCATGACATTGTGGTTTCAAAACTTATCTTAACAATTTGCTAAACATTGCTATTTCAAATATACACAATAACTTTCACAATTTAAATCAAAACATTATAAATAATGTCACAAATAAACTTTCAACAATTCAAAGCAAAAGTAAAATACATATTTCATTCACTTTATCAATGAATTTTAAAGCATAGTGATGTTGTGCACAAACCTCAAGCGAGTCGTCTCTTGGCCTTGACTCGATTCTTCGGGTTCTTTCCCGGTGTTCTTTGCAACTGAAACACACAATTTCACAGTGTTTCAGTACCATAACTTAGCATAAATCCAAAAATAAATTTAACTTCACTTTTACCTAACTCTAATGTACTAAATTCGACGTTCTTTGAATTTTGTGTTTTGGAGATACTATTCACTACACTATTCAAGTCAAATTATTGACTTTTTAAAGCTTAATAGGTATGGGAATTCCAACTTCATCCACATACCACATTTTGGTCACTAAATTTGTTGGTTTTGGTTGTTTACTCAAATTCTAAGTCTTTTAGGCAAATTTGATAAATTTTTAGTTTTGGTGTCTAAGGTTGCACTCTTCCATTGGTCACTTTATTGTTGAAATTTGGCAAAACTTTCTTCATAGAAAATGTTCCCTATTGTCTTAAGTTTATTCTCCTTTTTGAATCACTCCAATTGGAGTTTTGTAGCTCAAGTTATAGCCATTTGAAACATGGCTGCCGGATTGGACTCAACCCGGTTTTCTGGGCAAATTTTGGTTCTGGCAGTTTTAGGTCACCAATTTTGGGTGGCCAAATGACTTGGTTAATGACATAATTTGGGTTTGTGTTCTTCATGAAAGTTTTAGGTCTATACCTCAAATGTCCACTGGTAAAATTTCAGGTTATTTAGACCTGCCTAGCTCAAGTTATGGCCAAATGAACAAACACTGTTCATTTGGTCAGTTTGTACAGGGCAGACTGAGATTTTCCAAGTTTGGTCAATTTGTTCACTAGGTTTTGGTCACTTTTTAGGCATGCTTCCTAAAATGAAAATTGTGTCATTTAGTGTCTATTTTCATTCCCTATTGGTCTCATACCAATTGGACTTGTAAATTTTCATTTTTGGTCCCTCAAAGGGACCTTGATCATGCTGCTAGCAGCATGACCATACTCAATCCGAATTTGGTTTTGATTCAAACACTTCTAACACACTTCATTAGGTCACAAATGACCATTTCTCACTTCAAATTAGGTCAAAGACATCATTTACCAATTCCTCACATTTTTGTCTCTAAACCCTAAGTCTAAAACCCTAGTTCACAAATTCTTGTATTTAGCTACTTTCAAAGCCTTAAACCATAATAACTCAACTACTTAAGGTTCATATTCCCATCCTAATTAATCAAACCATGCAATAACACCCCCATACACATGCTGGCTGAAATACACTCATGGTCCCTCAACAAATTTTTCTTTTATTTAAAGTTTATTTACAAGTTCAATAAGTTAGTAATGTAAGAATCAAACTAAAATTGTCAAGTTTGCTTACTAACCTTTTTAGGTGTCTTTTTCCTCTTCTTATTTCTCCTCCTTTCTTCTTCTTTTTGTAGACAATAGCTAAATCAAAGGTCTAGGTTAAGATTTACTTAAGGACTTTAGGGAAATTTATGGTTAATTTGGGGTGTATGAAGCTTAAATTTAGAGCTCTAATGGAGTTTTGAGAGAGAGAGTTTTGAGAGAGAGAGAGAGGCCGGCTTGGAAGGGAAGAAGATAATGAATTTTTTTTTCCTTTCCTTTCTTTTTTAATGTCTTAGGAAGACCAAAATATCTAATTAATTGAATTTATTAATTATACTATTTATGGCATCATGCATGATGTCATGCATGATGTCATCTCTCTTCACTTTTTCATTTTCTCTTCTTTTTTTTTTATTTTTTCCATTAGTTCTTTAATTTAATTCTCGATTCTGAAATTTCTTTTCTCCGATTTTATTTGACAGTTAGGTCAGGAGTCAGCTCTCGGGGTCAATTAGCCAAATTTCCCCTCGCCGGTTCAACCCGGTTTGTAAATAATTTAATATTTCTTCTGGCTCCCTGACCTAATTATTTGACTGACTTAACAATTCTTTTTCGTGATTTTCTCTTTTCCACTGTGTTCATAAGGGTCCTAAGGACCACAACGTCACATTTTACGGTTCGAAATTTGAGTCTAAATCGACTTCGCAGTTGTTCCCGAGAAGGTCACCCATCGCTGTGACTCTCAGCTCGTTTAATTTCTTATGTTCTATTTTTCTTATTTATACTTAACTAATTGGCAATTACTAATTATTTGTATTTATAGGTTATCTAGTTGTCTTAAGCGTGATTCTAATCCCCTTAATTATCCGGACCGACACCGGTCACCGGAACAGTGAAATATACCAGGCTATACAAATAGGGGCGGTACATACTAAAATAATTTACATACATATTATTACATGATACATCAACACCTATGTACATGGGTATACCTATGATATACCTGGAGCTAATATGAATGTGTTTTTAAAGAAGCTTACTTAACTGCTCTACGCTCTTTTCACCTGCGACAGCATACAAAGCTATCGCTGAGTGGTGAACTCAGTGGTACACAACTATAACTTAAAACATAGTACAATATACCTTAACAAACTTACAACAAATAATTTGAAAATCAGGATACTCATCAAATTTCAAAAATCAAAATATTCATTGTCAATAACATAAATCATTTGTATGAAATGACTTTGATCATGAAATTCAATTTATCAAATCACAACCAAACATTTAAGGTAATTCCAACAAAATCAATTATACATAAATCATAATTGAAATCACAATTCTTTACTATTCAAAAATCATTCTTTATCTCACTAACTATGCAAGACTAATGCAGAAGGGCCATCTTCGGGGTGATTCTAACTCCCTATGGTCGGAGAGGTCGAATTGGATTCTAACTCCCTATGGTCGGGGAGGTTGAATTGGATTCTAACTCCCTATGGTCGGGGAGGTCGAATCATTATGCACAGTATACACCACAATAATGAAACTTCCGAAAGGGTCATAACATAAAAGAACTTATATCTAACCTCTAATAAAAGGAGAATCTAAGCCTGTGCATGTACCATGATAATCAAAATAAATCTAACTCCATTGTCTCCTCAATAAATGAGAGAGACAGGTGATAACCTACTCAAGCATCTATAGTGAGATATAAAACAATGTCATGAATCTCTTTGTCCTTTTCGTGAGCATAAATCACAACACAATTTTATTCAAAGTCAGTTCCAACATATCCAATAATTTTATGCTCATTACAATTCAAAACATAATTTATCACAATTTTTCCAAAACTAATTTCAATCCATAACAATGCTCAATAATTATTGAAATACCATTTCACAAAGCTAAATTCATACATGCTATAATAATTTCAATAATCAGTGAAATAAATTCAATACTTGATAAACATAATACATAGGGAAAATAACGTCATTTAATCATATGAAATTTTTAGAACAAAATCAATTAAAAACTAGTTGTGCACAAACTTCATATGAGTCTCCTCTTGGCCTTGACTCAGTGGGTCTTTTTCTTTCCCAGTTTCTTTTCTAACTGAAACACACAATTTAAAGTGTTTCAGTACTCATTTAAATTGTTTCTGACAACAAAATCCAATATCTAAATCTTCTTAGTACTATTCCCATTAATTCATTTCATTAGTCAATCTATAATGTTGACCTTTGATGCACTCTAAGTGAGTCAATTTTAATGTTCCCAATTTGTCACATTTTATAGTCTCTAAGTGTTGGTATATGTTACCAATTTCATGTTAAAGCTTACTGCATTTTATTACCATTTTTCAGATTTCATGGCCAATGTTTACTGTCTATTGGACCAGGCTACAGTGTAAATTTAATAGATTTCTCTTTATTAAATTGTTTCTCATTGTGTCTTCTTTAATTTTCTTTTTGAATCATGTCATTTGGATTTGTATAACTCAAGTTATGTTCAATTGACCATAACTAGGTCAATTCTGAATTTTGGTTCCCTTACTAGGCAATTTTAGTATTACACTTTGCCAATTTTATTTCAGTAGGTTGCTGCCATATTTAGGTCTATTACTCTTTATAGGATATGTTACCCTATGTCTTATGGTCACTAAGAATTTTCTTATTGTAATTTCTCAAGTCTTGTAGAGTTACTTATGGTCAAGTTATTGGACTGGACTCAATGGTCTTGTAGTGACAGGATGTTCAACTAGGGCAATAGCTTTGACCCAACATTTGAGCTTCTTACATTCATAAGGTGAGGGAGAGCTCTAAAACAAAGTTGAAGGTCTATTCCTTAGCTTTCCAGAATGGTATGGCTCATTTTGTTTGAAGACTTCTAGTGGGAGTTATACTTAAAACACTTTGCTAGAGTTAATGGTCATTTGAACCATTTCCATATTTGGTATGCCAACTTAATCAAGTTAATTGACCTAGTTTCCTAAGTTTCTAAGTTTTGGTCAAAATATCATTATTGTATACCTATGTCTTAGTGAAAATTTGGCATTGGTTTTAGGGTATTTGGAGTTATATGGACCAAGTTATGGTCATTTTACTATTGTTGGTCAAGTTGCACTTATATTGCAAAGTTTAGATCATTTTTAGGTCAAAGTCAATTCGGCCAGTTTTTGTAACCCAACTTGTGCAAGTATTTTGACTTGGTTCTGGTCATTTCTAGGCTTTGGTGTCTTCATAAGAGTTGTAGCTCTATATCTAAGCTTTCCATGGTATAAATTTGTATAGAAGGAGTTATGGTCATTTTCGTGAATAATGTTCAATTGGTCAAATTTCAGGTTTGTAATGTTACCAATCCGAATTAGGTCAGTTATCATGTCAGTTTTCGGACAGAATTTAGGTATGCTTTCTACATGAAAGTTGGCACATTTTGTGCCTATTTTTGCCTCCAACTAGCCTTATACCAATTGGGGCCACACATTTAGGGTTATAAGCTCAAATACATACTGCCCTTTTTATACTTTCCTCAAACACAAATCAAACACACATTTAACTTGCTCAACTTTAACTTCCCATACCTAATTTTGATTTTATACCATTCCATATTCATTTATCACTTCTTACTATGGCCAATTTGGACAGAATACAAATATTCTCAATACATCAAATACAACCCTAAACCACAAAAGTCCAAATTCAGCAATATATACACATAAATATACCTAATCATTACATATAATTTCCACTACTAATTTACATGCACATTCATCAATCCTTGGTACCATAATTCATCCAATAATTTCATGAAATTAAGTACTCTTCATTGAACTTCAAGGCTGCCATAAATTTCCATTAGCCAAAGTCTTCAATACCTCTTACCAAGTTCTAAATTCAAATGCACTAATTTCACACATACACATGAATTAGCTTGACTACTCATATAATACCTAAATTAATCATCCTAAATCACTTCTTTCACACATAAATTAATCCATTCTCATGGAATCAAGGCTGCCTACTTTAATAAATTATACTCAAAGTTCCCAATTCAAAATCAAATTCCAATTCAATTACACAATCTCAATATACATATAAAATTCACTTGTTAAAACCTTTAATTACTTTAATTAACTTCAATCCCCATCATATACATGTAAAAACAATTCAAAGTTCTTTAATCACCATGGCTGCCGAAAATAGTACATAATAATAACTCATCAAAACCACAAAATTTCTTCATCAATTTACTTATCTCAAGCTTCCCACAAACTTTACTTAAGAAGGAAAGGAATTTGAACACTTACCTATTGTTGGACCTTGATTAAACCTCAACTAATCCCCTTCAAATCACCATCAATCTCTTCCTTGTGATGTGGGGAGAAAAGTTAGTGAAGCAAGCTTTGGGGTTTGAGTTGAAAATGGTGGAGTTTAGGAAGCTTTCAAAATTCGGCCATGGAGGAAGCTTAAGAGAAACAATTCGGCTAAGAGGTTGATGAAGGTTGAAGATGAGTGTTAGTGGATATACACATGTCCCAAATAGCTTTTATACCTCCACTAATTGATATTAAATTATTTTAATACTTAAACTTTCCAATATTCTAAATTACACCCCTTTATTTCACCTAATGTCAATATATCTATATATATTTGCATATTTTTATAGGATTTTTAAAATTTAATGCTACTTATTTCTCATGGACATTTAGGTAAAAAGTCAACTCTAGTGTCAAATGATCAAAATGCCCATCTTCGGGTTGTATTTCTGATTTTTCGATAATACCGATTTTTTATCAATTTCTCGATTTTTCATTTTTCTTTGTACTAATTAATTAATTTTTTTTTGACATTTTCAATGTCAGTTACACCTCAGTAAACCTTTAATTATGTCTCGAAAATTATTTCTGAGGGTTCCTCTCGGTCCCGGGGTCAACAATTGCCTGCGCCGTAACTTCTCGGTGTGGTCACCCATCGCTTTGGTGTCGGCTCGTTTAACTTAGTTTCACTTTCTCTCTTTTATTTTTCTTTAATTTTTTTTGTATTTTCTTTTTATTTATTTCATCATTTTATGCCTTCTCACTGTCACTAAAGTATCGTCCCAGACATCCTGACTTGTCCGAGCAGACATTATTTCATCGGAACAGCAGAATGTACAGACTACATAAAAGTGAGGGCATTACAATCATTACCTATTAATAATGTCATCCACATATAAGACAAGGAAAGTGAGTCCACTCACACATGGCTTATCTTCATTCTTGATAAAACCAAAAGATTTAATGGCTTCATCAAAATGGATGTTTCAACTCCTTGAAGCTTGTTTTAAACCATAAATGGATCTTTTAAGCTTGCATACTTTGGAGCCATCCTTGGATTCAAAACCCCTAGGTTGTTTCATGAAAATATTTTCCTCTATATATCCATTAAGGAAAGCAGTCGTGACATCTATTTGCCAAATTTCATAGTCATAGTATACCGCTGTTGCCAATAAAATCCTAATAGATTCCAGCATGGCTATAGTAAAAAATGTTTCTTCATAGTCAATCCCTTGCCTTTGGTGAAAAATTTTCGCTACTATCCTTGCTTTGTACGTCTCTACCTTTCCATCAGAACCAATTTTGTGCTTGAAAACCCATTTATTCCCTATTGGTATAATACGTTCAGGTGTGTCACACCTTAGCCCTCTGTAAGATATGACATGATCCTGTAGTATACCTAATAAATTACCGAACTTTGTTTACTGATAATCTATTAAATATACTATAAGGGATTTTGACAAAACAAATTCATTTTTAAGTTTGGCGTGGTGATAAAAATTTAATCTAAGTGTTTTCAATTCAAGTATGTGTCATAAAACTTATTAAGAAATAATTAGGCCTTTTTAAAATTTTGCTAAAAATCTTCATGGTTACGACTAAAATTAATTAAAAACAGTTCTTCAAACCTGTCAAAAATCACTTGTAACTGTTTCTATAATTCATGCTCAATAATTTCATCATAAGGAAATTTATTAATCAATTACATAGTTCAGATAGAAATTTAAATATTTGCATTCATTGAAGTAATAAACTTAATATTACAAAACTTTTCAAACGATCAAACTCAGAAGAAATAATATTACAATAATTTACATTTGATTACAGTTCCAAAAATACTATTACAAAGTTCTGTACAACTGTTTAAATGTAATTACATACAAATAGTTACATGATTACATCAAAACCTAATGTACAAGGGTATACTTATGATATACCCGAAGATAGTCCTAACCCAACTTTAAATTATGACTTTAAGTAGTCTCACTCAGCTGCTCTATCATTTCTTTTACCTGCGACAACATACAAAAGCTATCACTGAGTGGTAAACTCAGTGGTGCACAACTAATAATTTAAAACTTAATACAAAACATGCTTTGACAATTCAAAGCAAAGAGCTTGGACTATTTAAATTCTTCATTGTTCATAAAACCAAAATCAATATTTTTAATCATGCAAATCATTTGTTTGAATGACATTTTGGTCAAGTAATAACAATTTATCCAATTTATAATAAAGCATTTAAAATATTCACATTTCTCTTTAACCATGAAAGCAATATTATAACACCCCTCACCCGACGACAGTGTAGCCGAGCAAGGCATGTCACACTCGGTGCCGGAGCACCCTATCTTATCTTACTTTACTCCTTTAATAATTTGATCTCGTTATATTTTAATATCAATTATTTTTCTATGGAGAAACTAGCAGGGTTTCCCCTATTTTATTATTTGTTAAAGTATTTCACTATTCACCTGCTTGAAATTTTCAATAATATTTTACAATAAAAATATCATTCATGTCGACACCATATTTTGGCTGATCCCCAGAATTAATAAGCTTTGAAACCGATCCCCAGTACTAAATCTCCCTTTGATAGCTAACCACATTTCCGATCTCTCTTTGCTAGATAACCACATTTCCGATCTCTCCCCACAAGGAATTGAATCAATGCTAAGTCCTCACATCAGTCAAAGCCTTACCGGTCTATTAAATCACTCACCAATCTCTCAAACCCATTGTCGAATCTCCTGACCAGTCAAGTATATTCCTGATCTCTGTTGACAAACGAAATTGAACTGACACTAGATCTTTGTTACCATTTTTGTTGCCGATCTCCCTTTCAAAAGTTTAAGAATAATCAAAGATTTCAATCCAGTGTAATGATGATCTCGATCTTAAGTGGGTTCGTCAAATTTCCAATTATAATCGAGTCCCGTTTAGCGTTGGTTCCCTATCGATCTCATGCTCATTGTGTTTTCCGATCTCTCACACTTAGGTTAATAATCACATAAAAGATCGAAAAATAATTAATGCAATAATAACAAGATGATAATTGACAAATAAAATCTTTATCTCCAAAAGATCGGATTACATCATTTGGGCGATCTCTAGAGATCGGATTGCATTAAAATTGGACTACATCATTTCGGTGACCTCTAGAGATCGGATTGCATTAAAATTGGACTACATCATTTCTGTGATCTCTAGAGAGCAGATTACATTGAAAATAAAATACATCATTTGGGCGATCTCAGAGACTGGTGGAACATCCCATCTAACGGACCTATGTCAAAGTCAACATTGTGACTGATCCAAAGGATGTCATCGGCCGAGCAAGGCCACTGTCGGAACACCCAATGTGGAGGAAAGCCGTTGTCGGAACACCCAATGTGGTGAGAAGCTAAATAAACTTGGAAGAGCAACCGCCAAGGGTCGGCGGAACATTAGTAGTCTTCTCGGCCGAAATCGGTTCGCCGATTATACCGGTCGAACGACTCGAGATCGGCACGATCAAGGTCCGCGATCTAGATCGGTTAATTGGTCCAGTTCTCTCACCATCATCAGACAAGGTTATCATGATTATTCGAGCACCGGGGTCATAAATTTTCAGTCGGGGAATAAAGAGGTCCATCGGAAAGGGATCAACAGCCACAATCATGGTCGGAACTTATGCCGGAGCAGCTAGAACTGGAAAGTAAGAAGAAAGAGAGGAAAATTGAATGAAGAAAGTCTCTTCTGTCAGGGGTATATATAGGGGAAAATCGGGCATTTATTGATAAGCAGAAAACGAAGTGGACGCTTCTGGAATCAAGGGGAATTAATGCCTTGACCGGACCGGGCCTAGTTAAGGGAAATATTGGAATAATAGAGATCGGAAGAGGGGAGACCGGTATGAAAGCTCGGAGAAGGATCATGTTAAGAAGATCGGAAAGGAAGAGAGAGCAGAAAACAAAAAGAATAAGGCGCCTACCACCGTCACCATAATCAGAGCCAAGGTAGTTAAAGCATCGCAAGTAAAATCTCAACCGCACGCCCCAGAATCGCCCGCATTTCTGACATGCGTACGTCAGGACAGCGCTGTACATTCTAATCTCCACCGTTGATCTTACTTGTAAGGATGAGCTCGGAGCCCTCAGATCGAAGAAGAAAACGATAAGATTAGCGCCTTTCACTCCCAGCCCTCGGATCACCCCGGACAAGAGAATTTGGGACAGTCAGATTAGAAGAAGAAAATGACAAATATTCTAAAGAGGATCTCAGCCGTCCGTTCTGATCCTCTTTAATTCCTGAGCTTCAGATCATGTCCTTCGAAATCCTGACCCTCCATCTCCCTCAAAATAGATCCTGACCCTTCATGGGGAGCACCCGGTTCCTATAAATACCTGCATGAAAACTGTTCAAAGGGAGGGAAGGACGAAAAAAAAGAAGTTACTATAGCGGAAGAACTCTGAAATTTAATTCAGATCGTCACTCTGCTTTCATAAGAAGAACTTTTGGAACCAGTTTTCTGAAGTATTTTCTTAAAAAGATTTTGAACACTGAAACTTTCCATTTTCAGCTCGTTCATCATCCCGCAGCGTTCACATTTTTCAGTTCCTTGTTATCTTTATTTTCACTTCCATCGCCCATGCTCAATCTCATTTAAACTCGGGTATAATTCTGACTCGATTGCATTTAGTGAAGCACTCTTTGTTCCAAGGTGAACCTTAGTCTCTCGGCTATCAACTTGCAATCTTATTGCGTTTTGTGATTCTCGGTTAGTTCACTAGAATTGACTCCTTATAGGTCAGTATTCATATTGCCATTTGATTAAGTTTAGTTCTTGTTTTATGCATTTCCATTCTTCTTTCTTTATGTATGTTATTTTCTTTAAGTTCATATCACGCTAGAAAGATACAGAGAAAGGTTGTGCTCTAGTTTATTTCCGCATCGATACCTTTGTTAATCTTTATTATTTCTGAGCGTAAGTCATCTAGTTCCAAGCGATACATAAGTAGTTGGATGAGATGTAGGTAATGGCAACTTAAGAGTCCTTTTGAAATAATGAAAGGTCTGAATAATAAGCTTGGAAAATGGTAAAGCTGAGTCACTAGAATGACTCAGTAGGTCATGGGGTAAGACGTCATAAGACAGAGTAAAACAAAACCTTGGATAACTAAATGGAATAGATCGGCTACCAAAAATGCTGGTGAGGCGACCATATAAGAAGGTCGGAGGATTCGGTTTGGGATCCCCTGCCCAATCCTAAGGTACCAATAAGTTAAAGAGGTCTTGTGCAGACCCCCTGACAACTTTGAACGTCAGAACCCTTAGCCTTAGGTCCTCTCGATAGGTAAAATTTAGAGAGATCGGAAAAATCCTTATCCGACTACCATTTAATTAAAAGAGATCGGAGGAGAGTTCTTATCCGATTCTCAATCTAAAATTTTAATAAATATTTTAAAGGAGATCGGAGGAGAGTTCTTATCCGGTTCTCAAGCTTAAAAATTTTAATAAATATTTTAAAGGAGATCGAAGGAGGGTTCTTATCCGGTTCTCAAGCTTAAAAATTTTAATAAATATTAAAAGAGATCGGAGGAGGGTTCTTATCCGATTCTCAATCCAAAAATTTTAATAAATATTAAAAGAGATCGGAGGAGGGTTCTTATCCGATTCTCAATCCAAAAATTTTAACAAATATTAAAAGAGATCGGAGGAGAGTTCTCATCCAATTCTTGGATTCTAATAAAATAGCCCTTCAAACAAAACTAACATACAACAGTAACTCACTAAGGTTGTCTCATTTACTTTTGTATCTGGGTAATCCGAATTAGTGAAAAATCAAATATTCCTTTTGTCAAAAGGATTAACATTTCCATTCAAGCCCTTCCTAACTAATTTATAAAGAGTGTGAAGTTAAATCTACTTACCCTAATTAAGGGACGAGGTGGGGTGCCTAACACCTTCCCCACCTGTTTACGGACCCCGAACTTAGAATCTCTGTTTTGAAGTGGTTTTATTTCAATTTATCTTCACAAATGGTTTTCTTTAGTTTCCCTCAAAACTAAAGTAGCGACTCCTCATTCTTTTCCACTTCGGTGAGGGTTCGTTCAGGAGACCGCAAAACACCTTGCGACAACTTGGCGACTCCACTGGGGAGTATTTCGACTTGACCCCGGTCCAGAGGTCCAAGAGTAGATCTAATTTCTTAATTATAGTTAGGTGGGCTTACCCGGTAATATTTTATGTGTTAATTTTTGTTTATTCCTACTAACTATTTTGCCTGTTTTGCTTGTTTTACTCCTTGCAGTACTCTTCATTTGAAAAAAAAAGGAAAAAAAAAGAAAGAAAAAATAAAATAAAATCCCCCTAAATTGGGAAGAGGTAAAGATGTCCCTTCACACACTGAACACTCACACGATGTCCTCACACACTTCAGCCCTATACCCGGGCTTTCTTACCCTTTTAGGAAAGTAGGAGGGGGTCATGTAGCGGTACCCGTGGGTTCTACCCCGTTAGTATCCGTGAAGGCTTCTGCTCAAATTGAAACTCGTTCTATTCACTGTGATATCCGTGGAATTTTCCCGACAATATCATGGGGATAGAATGAGGCTCTCTTGTTCTGATGAGGGCAATTTGGGAACCTGTGGCTCTTAGAAAACTAGATCCTGAGCTAAACTATCACGATAGCTGAAAGCTGTAGTAAGCTACCTTATAAGATAGAACTATCCAATTAGGTAGCACTCATCTGGTATCAGGAGTCTCCTTATCCTAGGACAAAAGGGGCATACTTACTCTTACCCTATTCTGTTTATTTTATTTTGTTCTTATTTTTAAAGGTAATCTTGAATCATATTATTAAGAAAACCTACACATTTTCCTACTTTGATAAATGTGTAGGTACCACTCTGCCAACAATATAATACAAGATTACCTGAATTTATCCTGCTAACTAGTTTTTCCGCAGGCATCACTAAACCAAAAGTCTGTAAAAAGGATAGGCATCATTTTTATCATGACATCCTCAAGTCAGTCGGCAGAAGAAGTTCAGAATGCTAAACTTTGGTCCAAATCAGCTCATACTCCAGTACCCCCGCAAAATGATGTTTCCAAAGCACACGCTAGCTTACTACCTTCATTAGATCTGAATAAAATTGAGGTCAAAATGAACAGCCTCGAGGGTTTTTCTAACGGTTGGAGGTCGCTTCCCGATCAGGTCAAGGCACAATTTGAGAAGAAGTACGGGAGGATTGCAACCCTAATGCAAGTCAATGTCCAAATCCCAGCATTAAAGGCCATGCTGTCGGTTTGGAGTCCTAACTACGGAGTATTCTCTTTCAATGATATTGATACAGTTCCCACTATGGAAGAATATCAGACATTACTAGAGATTCCTTACCTGACGCAAAATTGGATCTACCTTCATCTCGAGCATAAGCAGGCTTGGAAACGATTGACACATATGATTGGTATTTCCCCAGAAGAAGTAAAGTCAAAAGAAACCGTCAAAGGAAACACGCATGGTTGGTATTGGACACATCTTAAGAAATGGTTAGATCAATACATCCAAGAGAAACAGTGGGATCGAGCTTCAATGACACTCGCCTTGGGAATCTATGGCCTGATTTTGTTCCCGAGACCATCGGGAATCATAACCCGCAGCACGGTGGAAGTATTCTGGGTGGTAGAAAAGCAGGAGGTCAATCCGATACCGGTGATTCTTGCGGAGACCTTATTAACCCTTACCTACTGCAGACAATAGGGCAAAGGGTCCATTAAGTGTTGTTCTCAATTGTTATACCTCTGGATTATCAGTCACATGTGTCCTGTGGAGACAAAAGGATTGACTTGGTACCTTGACCAGCCCCCCATCGAGAAGATGACCCGGTTGGTAATCAGTCCGAAGAATGAACAGCAGTGGCGGGAACGGATTTTGAGTTTCAATAGCCATAATTACTGTTGGAGGAAACTGTGGGCATCAGGCCAATCCATTTTGATCAACACGGGAGGTAATCAGTCGGTATCTCTAATCGGAGTGACCGGATACACAAGTTACACTCCGGCATTGGTAATGAGGCAGTTTGGCTCAACACAGTCTAAAATCAACATTGAAGAATACCACCAAGGTCATTTCTACCATGAGATCAAAGAAGAGGAAGGGTTGAAAATGGCTCGCAGATCTTGGGAAAACATCTCTCTGATGGAAAGGTCGCCTAAAGGTCCAAGTGTCACATGCGATTATCTTGAATGGAGGGCTGACAGGGACCGAGAACACTCAACTGTAGAATTCGAAGACAGAGGCCCTCGCCAAAACTTCCTATTAGAAGAAGCTGATAATCGTCTGGCTGACTCACTACAAAAAGCAAATACCGAGAACTCACAATTGCAATAACAAATGAAACAGTTGGAGAACCAACAGCGGAACCTTAAAAGAAAGGTGAGAAGACTCAGGGAAGAGGCAAGGGCCGAAAAGATAGGGTTCGAAGAGCAAGAGGAACAATGGGAAAAGGAAAAAGACTCTCTCCAAGCTATGGTAAAAGAAGTAGAAATACAAAATAGTAAGCTTCAGGAAAAAAATAAAATACCAAGAAATACTCGTTGAGGAGTATAAACAAAAAAACAAAAAGAAGAAGCTCGAATTGAAAGAACAGGCACTACTCATCAACGATATCTTGAAAGAATGCGCTAAGGAAAGGAAGGAGAAAGAAAGACAAGCTGCTCTTTATCAAGAGCTGAAAGAGAATGTTGACCAGCTGGAGAGAACAATAGCACAGGGAAAACAAGAACTATTACCTGAATCCGAGTATGCTCTGAAAGCATTCGACCCTGCCAAACAAGAAGAAAGGTTATATGAGTATCTCAGGAAATGTCATCTCATTATAAAGAACCTCCCAGAGCCTAGGCCGATGTAAAGAATACGATGTACAAATTATTCAGTTAATGAAATGATTTTTGGACCATTGTTTAGCAAATTTGTGAATGAATAATATGACTCCCGTAGGAACTCCCTTGCTAGGGTTATGTGAAAATTGAATGAGCTATATGGACAGGTATCATAAATGCGCATTCAATCCAGTCATTCACAGTCAGACTATCGAATGATGCCATGATAAAGTTGATGCAACCATCCTTTCGCAGATTTCATTCTGGCTCCCAAATGCCACTGTATCGTTCGTCCGGACCAGGACTATTATTTTTTTTTACGAAATTCTAAATTTGTTAAAACCTTTTTTTTACTCCTTACAGAAAATCAACATTGCTTCAAACAAGGCAAGCCTGACCAAGCACACGGTTCAACCCAAGCGAGTGTACTTAACAAGATCCCGAACAAAGAAGATAATGGAAGATCAGGAACAAGTACATAACCTACAAGGGCAGGTTTCTGAATTGAAGGATCAGGTCTCAGAACTTATGAGACTAATGAGGGAAATGTCCCAGAATAAACCTGCTTCAGAACCTAACTTACCTCTACCTCCTCCACCTCCTACAACAATGGATCCTCACCAAGCTTCAACTTCTTTTACCTTTCAGTCGCCTATCCCGGACCCGACAATCACTGTCAATTCGGCTACCATGAATAATGACCTACCTTACTCTCATTATCCAACCGTTTCAAACATCGACCCATACCCTTCAATTCTAATCCCTCCAGTTCACTCCACCCCTCACCTCCCAACTGGGGGAGCATTTCATGCAGTGGGAGGGGAAAATAAGACGAGAGAAAACGAGAAACTATTTGCTCTAGAAGAGAGATTAAGAGCAATCGAAGGACTGAATATGTATGGTTCAGTTGATGTGGCATCGCTTAGATTGGTTCCTGATGTGGTGGTGCTACCCAAGTTCAAGGTCCCTGATTTCGACAAATACACTGGGAATTTAGACCCTCGCATTCACTTGGCCACCTATATCGCCAAGATGTCCGCTCTGATAGATGATGACAGACTGCTAGTCCACTTCTTTCATGAGAGCCTCTCCGGGGCAGCCCTGAGGTGGTACATTCAGTTGGACAGGAGCAAACTGCGCTCCTGGAAGGATTTAGCTGATGCCTTCTTAAGACAGTACAAATTTAATTGCGATGTGGCCCCTACAAGAAGGGACCTCCAGAACCTGGTGCAGAAAGACAAGGAAAGCTTCAAGGAGTATGCCCAGAGATGGAGAGAAAAGGCGGCAGAAGTGCACCCCCCGGTGACCGACAATGAGCTATGCTCTCTATTTATTGAGACTTTGAAAGCTCCTTACTTCAACATGATGATTGGAAACACTTCCAACAGCTTCTCCGATATCATCCAGGCCGGTGAAAGAATAGAGGCCAATTTAAGAATGGGACGATTGCAAGAGTTGGCTGAGAACCCTGCAAAGAAGACTCCCAATTTTGGCAAGAAAAAGGAGGGTGATGTGCATTCTATCACCCGGCAGAATAATTACCTTATCAGTATAAACCAGATTGTACCAGTTCCCCTAGACCCAATTCAGCCTCCATATCCCAGGTGGTATGATGCCACTGCCCGTTGTGAGTATCATGGAGGGGCACAAGGGCATTCAACTGACAATTGCGGAGCACTCAGGGGGAGAGTGCACGCTTTAATCTGGAACGGATGGCTGAAAATTGAAGGAAATGGTTCCCTCCCTAATGTTACCTCAAACCCGTTGCCCAATCATAATGCGGGCAATGGAGTAAATATGATAGAACCTGGGGATGAATGCAAAGGGTCTCCTCTAGAACCATCCATTGATGTAGTCCACCTGGATTCCTTGTATGAGGCTCTGGTCTCGCCAATAGCTGAGGGGCAAGAACTAGACAACTGGACAGCAGAGGACATCCCTGTACTCAATCTCGAGTAAAGTACCTTTGGTTATCTACACTTGATCATTTTGTCCATGGTGGCAAGTGTAACTTTGTAAATGGACCTTTTTCTTATGGCATAAATATTAATGAATTAATAGCGCATTTTAAATCCAATTCTCTCTTTCTTTCCTTTTGAATTCCATCCTTATAATATGTTCTATTTTCATTCATTCAGGACCATTCATCAATTAACACCTAATAATTCAATAGACTCAGAAATTCCTCTGGTTAATTTTGAAATCCCCATGACTGCCATTACTTCAAGTGAATCTGAGGAAGATCTTACAGAAGAAAGCGATGAAAGGGATGAACCTTCCCTAGTGCCTTGTGGCGATGAAACACGCATCATAAACCTAGGCATGGAAGAAGTAAAGAGGGAACTTAAGGTTGTGGAAAGTGAAGAAGTGGGAGATATGATCAGTTTGCTTAGAGAATTCCTGGATGTATTTTCCTGGAGCTATCATGATATGGTTGGCTTGGACCCCCAGATAGTGGCACACAAAATTCCCCTTATTTCGGGGACAATCCCGGTGAAACAGAAACTAAGAAGAATGAATCCTGACACATTTCTCAAAGTTCGGGATGAAGTCAAGAAACAGTATGATGCTGGGTTCCTGGAAGTAGTCAAATATCCCCAATGGATAGCTGACATTATCCCGGTAATGAAGAAGGACGGGAGAGTTAGGGTGTGCGTTGATTACAGGGATCTTAATAGAGCAAGCTTAAAGGATGATTTCCCTCTCCCCCACATTGATGTGTTAGTAGACAATGCTACGGGATTGGGCAGATGTTCATGCATTGATGGGGCATCTGGGTACAATCAAATCCCAATGGATGAGGAAGACAAAGAGAAAACCGCTTTTATCACTCAATGGGGAGTATTCTGCTATCGGGTCATGCCTTTCGGGTTGAAGAATACCGGTGCTACCTATCAACGCGCTATGGTCACATTATTCCACGATATGATGCACAAAGAAGTGGAGGTATACGTGGATGATATGATCATCAAATCTAGGGGAGAAGAGAGCCACGTGCAGGTGGTAAGGAAAGTATTGGAGAGACTCAGGAAATATCAGTTGAAACTGAATCCCGACAAATGCATATTCGGAGCTAGGTCAGGGAAGTTATTGGGATTCATAGTGAGCGAGAAGGGAATAGAGGTAGATCCCGATAAAGTTTGACCTATTCAAGAGATACCATCCCCAAGAACAGAAAGGGAGGTGCGCAGCTTCCTGGAAAAATTGAACTATATATCAAGGTTTATTTCCAATCTCACCGCTAAGGCCGAGCCTATTTTCATATTGCTCCGAAAGAACAACACCACTCAATGGGATTCAGTTTGTCAAGAGGCTTTCGAGACAATCAAGCAGTATCTGTCAAGCCCACCAGTATTGGTTCCACCCGTGTCGGGAAGGCCCCTGATCCTGTATATGGCACTCCAACAGAACTCGATGGGATGCGTTTTGGGACAGCATGATGACACTGGCCGAAAAGAGAGGGCTATCTATTACCTAAGTAAAAAGTTCAATGATTGTGAGTCGAGGTACTCTTTCTTAGAGAAGACTTGCTGCGCGTTAGCCTGGACGGCAAACCGCCTCAAGCACTACATGTTGAATCACAAGACATGGCTCATCTCCAGGATGGATCCTATCAAATATGTATTCGAAAGCCCATTCGTACCAGGCAGGATAGCCAAGTGGCAGGTCATACTCTCCCAATATGACATAGTCTATATGACCCGGAAGGCGGTGAAAGGTAGCGTGATCGCTGACCTTCTAGTAGAAAATCCTATCCAGGATTATGAAGCCCTGGATTTTGAGTTCCCTGATGAGCATATTAATGAAGTAGACTGCGAAGAAGAGGGGCCAGCTGATGTATGGGAAATGTATTTCGACGGAGCTGTCAATTTGTCCGATAATGGAATTGGAGCTGCGTTGATATCCCCGGATGGAAAAAACTTTCCGATAGCTATCAAGTTGAGATTTGACTGCACCAACAATGTCGCAGAATACGAAGCTTGTGTGATGGGTCTCTGGTGCCATCGAAATGAAAATCGGAAGTTGAAGGTATATGGAGACTCGTACGATCATTTATCAAATCAAGGGAGAATGGCAAACTAAGGACCCTAAACTAATCCCGTATCAGAAGTACTTACTGGAGCTGATTAAGAAATTCGAAGAAATCTCTTTCACTCATCTTAATAGAGACAAGAATCAATTTGCTGATGCCTTAGCTACTCTAGCTGTTATGGCTCAAATCGAAGAAGTGCAGATGACTCGAATCAAGATTAAGACAAGGAATGAGCGACTTATTGCTTTGTGATTGAAGAAGAACACGATGATGAACCTTGGTATCATGACATCACAGTCTCTTGCAAAACTGCAGAATTCCCTTCGGGGGCAAGCAAAAACGAAAAGAGGATGATTCAGAGATTAGCATTGGGATACTTCCCCAGTGGAGAGACCCTATACAAGAGGAGCTCCAACGGCGAATCGTTGAGATGTGTGGATGCAAAAGAGGCGAAGAGAATCCTTTTTGAGACTCATGAGGGAAACTGTGCCACCCATACTAATGGACATATGATGGCTAAGCAAATCATGCGATGGGGATATTTCTGGACCACCATGGAAAAAGACTGCATCGAATATTTTTAAAAATGCCATAAGTGTCAGATCTACGCAGATCCGATAAATGTTCCACCTCACAAATTGTTCAACCTCGTTTCGCCATGGCCTTTCGCAATGTGGGGCATTGACGTGATTGGTCCCATCAACCCTAAGGCATCCAATGGGCACAGATTTATCCTGGTAGCAATCGACTATTTTTCTAAATGGGTCGAAGCCACATCATACGCCCATATTACACAGAACACGTTTCTCAAATTCCTCAGAAACAATATCATATGCCGGTATGGTCTCCCCAATGAAATAAATCGCTTGATAACGCCAAGAATCTGAATGGTCCTAAGATTCAGAAATTGTGTGATCAATACAAGATCCAACATCTCAATTCCTCCCCATACCGTCCCCAGATGAATGGAGCGATGGAAGCCGCAAACAAAAATCTCAAAAGAATAATCCGAAAAATGACAGTCACATATAGGGATTGGCATGATATGCTTCCCTATGCTCTTCACGCATACCGGACTTCTGTAAGAACCTCGACCAGGGCAACTCCATACTCACTGGTTTACGGGATGGAAGCAGTATTACCTATTGAAGTTGAAATTCCTTCCTTAAGGATTCTGAAAGAATCGGGGATTTATGAGTCAGAATAGATCCAGTCAAGGTTGGATCAATTAAACTTGCTGGACGAGAAAAGGTTAGCAGCAGCATGTCATGGACAATTGTACCAGAAGAGAATGGCTAGGGCATTTGACAAAAGCGTTCGCCCACGCGAATTCCAACCCGGGGACCTAGTTCTGAAGAAAATGCTGCCAAATCAAAGCGATCCCCGGGGCAAATGGTCACCAACCTGCGAGGGACCCTATGTGGTTAAAAAGGCATTTTCTGGAGGAGCCTTGATCTTGACCCACATGGACGGTGAAGAATTGCCAAGACCTATGAGTGCTGACACCGTCAGGAGATACTATGCCTAAAAAAAAAAAAAAAAGAAAAAAAAAAAGAAAAGAAAAAGGGTAGGAGTGAAAACCCGAAAGGGCGCTCCCAGCAAAATGTGTGAAAAAAGGCGAAAACCCTGAAGGGGCGCTTTCTGTAAAATGAGTGAAGGATGAAAACCCGAAAGGGCGTCCTGAAAGAGTGAGCAAAAGAAAAAAAAAAGTGGCGCCCGTGGAACCAGAAAATGGAGAAATAAGGGAGAAGCACGAAACCGAGAAAGGAAATGAATCATCACGACATGAAACTTCAGAAATGTTTGAAATAATGGCAGTTAAGGAATTTCAAAGCCAGCCACAAGGAATATGTGAGATTTATCCTTGTACCCTTTTCCTTTGAAATTCTATCTTTGTTAAAGCTATAATAAAGTCATATTTCGTTCCCTATGCTTTTATCTTCCCTTTATACTCACTCTTTAACATTATCTCTCTGCAATCTCGTTATTTAATTCGCTATTAATCCGTTAAAATTTTTTGCCATAAGATTAGGATTTGACAATTGATAACCTCACATACTCTACTATGAGATTTGCAGGGAATGTCTTGCAGAAAAGGGGGTAGGGGTGAAAACCCGAAAAAAAAAAAAAAAAACTAGAGGTGAAAACCCGGAAGGGCGCTTCTATTCATATAGACGAAGGGGAAGTGAAAACCCGCAAGGGCACTTTTCGGGAGAAAGTCGAAAAAAAAAAGCAGAAATGGGGCATTGGAAGAAATGAGGCCATAGGTCAAGTCTTGCAACTCGTCCTCCATTCATCATCGGCCTTAAGGATTCTGTTAAGTACACTTCATTGGGGAAAAACTTCTTGTGTCCAGATTAGGCTTGCTTTGTAAGTGCAATTTACATTTCCTGTTATCAACCTCTGGTTCCTTGATCTAAGTTGATTTTAATTTCCTGCAATTTACATTTCCTGTTATCAACCTCTGGTTCCTTGATCTAAGTTGATTTTAATTTCCTGCAATTTACATTTCCTGTTATCAACCTCTGGTTCTTTGATCTAAGTTGATTTTAATTTCACGCAATTTATATTTCTGTTATCAACCTCTGGTTCCTTGATCTAAGTTGATTTTAAATTCTTGCAATTTACATTTCTGTTATCAACCTCTGGTTCCTTGATCTAAGTTGATTTTAAATTCCTGCAATTTACATTTCTGTTATCAACCTCTGGTTCTTTGATCTAAGTTGATTTTAATTTCCTGCAATTTACATTTCCTGTTATCAACCTCTGGTTCCTTGATCTAAGTTGATTTTAATTTCCTGCAATTTACATTTCCTGTTATCAACCTCTGGTTCCTTTATCTAAGTTGATTTCAATTTCCTGCAATTTACATTTCCTGTTATCAACCTCTGGTTCCTTGATCTAAGTTTATTTTAATTTCCTACAATCTACATTTCCTGATATCAACCTCTGGTTCCTTGATCTAAGTTGATTTTAATTTCCTGCAATCTACATTTCCTGTTATCAACCTCTGGTTCCTTGATCTAAGTTGATTTTAATTTCCTGCAATCTACATTTCCTGTTATCAACCTCTGGTTCCTTGATCTAAGTTAATTTTAATTTCCTGCAATTTAAATTTCCTATTATCAACCTTTGGTTCCTTGATCTAAGTTGATTTTAATTTCCTGCAATTTACATTTCCTGTTATCAACCTCTGGTTCCTTGATCTAAGTTGATTTTAATTTCATGCATTTACATTTCCTGTTATCAACCTCTGGTTCCTTGATCTAAGTTGATTTTAATTTCCTCCAATTTACATTTCCTGTTATCAACCTCT
Organism: Hevea brasiliensis; assembly: GCF_030052815.1. Taxonomy (NCBI): domain Eukaryota; kingdom Viridiplantae; phylum Streptophyta; class Magnoliopsida; order Malpighiales; family Euphorbiaceae; genus Hevea; species Hevea brasiliensis. The sequence goes on along the minus strand of NC_079493.1, from coordinate 42,080,565 downwards.
GGTTCCTTGATCCAAGTTGATTCTAATTTTCTAGTATTTTAACTTCTATTGCCGATCTCTAGGTCACTAACTTAGGTATGCTTTAGTTCCCTAACTTCGAACACCTAATCGTCCAAAATATGGGTCTGAATCTTTACATAATTCCTACATGGGAAAATTTTTCCCTTTAATAGAAATTATGTAAAGAGGGGCAGCTGTCGACACCATATTTTGGCTGATCCCCAGAATTAATAAGCTTTGAAACCGATCCCCAGTACTAAGTGTCCCTTTGACAGCTAACCACATTTTCGATCTCTCTTTGCTAGATAGCCACATTTCCGATCTCTCCCCACAAGGAATTGAATCAATGCTATGTCCTCACATCAGTCAAAGCCTTACCGGTCTATTAAATCACTCACCGATCTCTCAAACCCATTGTCGAATCTCCTGACTAGTCAAGTATATTCCTAATCTCTACTGACAAACGAAATTGAACTGACACTAGATCTTTGTTACCATTTTTGTTGCCAATCTCCCTTTCAAAAGTTTAAGAATAATCAAAGATTTCAATCCAGTGTAATGATGATCTCGATCTTAAGTGGGTTCGTCAAATTTCCAATTATAATCGAGTCCCGTTTAGCGTTGGTTCCCTATCGATCTCATGCTCATTGTGTTTTCCGATCTCTCACACTTAGGTTAATAATCACATAAAAGATCGAAAAATAATTAATGCAATAATAACAAGATGATAATTGACAAATAAAATCTTTATTTCCTAAAGATTGGATTACATCATTTGGGCGATCTCTAGAGATCGGATTGCATTAAAATTGGACTACATCACTTCGGTGACCTCTAGAGATCGGATTGCATTAAAATTGAACTACATCATTTCTGTGATCTCTAGAGAGCAGATTACATTGAAAATAAAATACATCATTTGGGCGATCTCAGAGACCAGTGGAACATCCCATCTAAAGGACCTATGTCAAAGTCAACATTGTGACTGATCCAAAGGATGTCATCGACCGGAGCCAGCGTGTCGGAACACCCAATGTGGAGGAAAGCCGCTGTCGGAACACCCAATGTGGTGAGAAGCTAAATAAACTTGGAAGAGCAACCGCCAAGGGTCGGCGGAACATTAGTAGTCTTCTCGGCCGAAATCGGTTCGCCGATTATACCGGTCGAACGACTCGAGATCGGCACAATCAAGGTCCACGATCTAGATTGGTTAATTGGTCCAATTCTCTCACCATCATCAGACAAGGTTATCACGATTATTTGACCACCGGGGTCGTAAATTTTCAGTCGGGGAATAAAGAGGTCCATCAGAAAGGGATCAACAGCCACAATCATGGCTGAAACTTCTGCCGGAGCAGCTAGAACTGGAAAGTAAGAAGAAAGAGAGGAAAATTGAATGAAGAAAGTCTCTTCTGTCAGGGGTATATATAGGGGAAAATCGAGCATTTATTGATAAGCGACAAGCGGGCCTTGGGAATCGAGGAATTAATGCCTTGGCCAGGGCACAGTTAAGGAAATATTTGAATAATAAAGATCGGAAGAGGGGAGACCGGATGAAAGATCGGAAAGGAAGAGAGAGCAAAAAACAAAAAGAATAAGGCGCCTACCGCCGTCACCATAATCTGAGCCGAGGTAGTTAAAGCGTCGTAGGTAAAATCTCAACCGCGCGCCCCAGAATCGCCCGCATTTCTGACATGCGTACGTCAGGACAGCGCTGTACATTCTAATCTCCACCGTTGATCTTACTTGTAAGGACAAGCTCGGAGCCCTCGGATCGAAGAAGAAAATGACAAGATCAGCGCCTTTCACTCCCAGCCCTCGGATCACCCCGGACAAGAGAATTTGGGACAGTTAGATTAGAAGAAGAAAATGACAAATATTCTAAAGAGGATCTCAGCCGTCCGTTCTGATCCTCTTTAATTCCTGAGCTTCAGATCATGTCCTTCAAAATCTTGACCCTCCATCTCCCTCAAAATAGATCCTGACCCTTCATGGGGAGCATCCGGTTCCTATAAATACCTGCATGAAAACTGTTCAAAGGGAGGGGAGGACAAAAAAAAAGAAGGAAGTTATTATAGCGGAAGAACTCTGAAATTTAATTCAGATCGTCACTCTACTTTCATAAGAAGAACTTTTAGAACCAGTTTTCTGAAGTATTTTCTTAAAAGGATTTTGAACACTGAAACTTTCCATTTTCAGCTCGTTCATCATCCAGCAGCGTTCACATTTTTCAGTTCCTTGTTATCTTTATTTTCACTTCCATCGCCCATGCTCAATCTCATTTAAACTCGGGTATAATTCTGACTCGATTGCATTTAGTGAAGCACTCTTTGTTCCAAGGTGAACCTTAGTCTCTCGGCTATCAACTTGCAATCTTATTACGTTTTGTGATTCTCGGTTAGTTCACTAGAATCGACTCCTTACAGGTCAGTATTCATGTTGCCATTTTATTAAGTTTAGTTCTTATTTTACGCATTTCCATTTTTCTTTATGTATGTTATTTTCTTTAAGTTCATATCACGCTAGAAAGATACATAGAAAGGTTGTGCTCTAGTTTATTTCTGCATCGATACCTTTGTTAATCTTTATTATTTCTGAGCGTAAGTCATCTAGTTCCATGCGATACATAAGTAGTTGGATGAGATGTAGGTAATGGCAACTTAAGAGTCCTTTTGAAATAATGAAAGGTCTGAATAATAAGCCTGGAAAATGGTAAAGCTGAGTCACTAGAATGACTCAGTAGGTCATGGGGTAAGACGTCATAAGACAGAGTAAAACCAAACCTTGGATAACTAAATGGAATAGATCGGCTACCAAAAATGCTGGTGAGGCGACCATATAGGAAGGTCGGAGGATTCGGTTCGGCATCCCCTGCCTAGTCCTAAGGTACCAATAAGTTAAAGAGGTCTTGTGCAGACCCCCTGACAACTTTGAATGTAACACCCTCACTGTAGCAATTCCATACATTTTACTGTTCCGGTGACCGGTGTCGGTCCGGACAGCTAGAACGTCTGGAAAAATAATTAGACTAAAGTGAGGAACCATAAATAACTCAAATATTGATAAGAAAAATTTAGTAAAAATTTTAGAAATAAAATACAACCAAGTTAAATGAGCCGGTGCCCTAGCGATGGGTAACCCAGCGGGAAGTTGCGGTTTTCGCAACTAGGAGCCCTAGACCTGGGGAAAAATTCATAAAATAATTTTTGGGACTCCAGAGAAGAGTCATTGAGGTTCTTATGGTATTAGAATGCCAAGAAAATATTTAGAAAAAATTTTCAATCGGTACAGACAATTTTGACCTGTTAAGCCAAACGGAGGGCATTTTGGTCATTTCGCCTTCAGAGGTGATTTTTGGCCGACTTGTCCAGTTGAGTAAATAATTATTATGACATAAAATATGAATTAAGGTTGATAAAAAATTAATTTAAAGTTAGTAGAAAAGAAAAGAAAAGAAAAATAAAGAAAATTAGGGATAATGACATCACATGATGTCATTATCTTACTCCCAACCAATCACAAGTTAATAAGCATTCTTAAAACATTTAAAAGATACAAAATGGACCAAAAATTCTGGTCATCTTCTTCTTCTTCTTCCTCAAAACGTGACCTCTCTTCCATAGCCCTCCATAAAAATTTCTTGCATCACTTCCATTTTCCCATGAATTTCCACTATAAAACCCTAGACACCTTTCATTAAAACTTGTCCATACCTCTTGGGGAAGTGTTTGGCAGCCTAGAAAAGGAAGGAAAGTGAAGTTTGAGCTTGGAAAATTCTGCCCTACAAGAGGTTAGTGCACTTATACACCTTAAGCTCTTTGTTTCCATGTTAGTGACTTGAATTGAGTAAGAATTTGTGAATTAAATGAACCAAATATATGTGTATGTCCACCATGAATTTCGGCAGCCCTAAGGAAGGAACAATGATGGAGTGTTTTTGATGGTTTTAATGGACTTAAAATGAATTAGAGATTATGTTTAAGGTGTATATACACATATAGAATGAATGAAAGTGCTTAACTAGGTGTATGGGTGAATTGAAAGGGAAAATTAGGGTTTTGAGAGTGAAAAATTGGACTTGGCTTATGAAATGATTAATGGACATTCTAATGGTCAATTAGTGACCATTTGAGGCAAGTTAATCATAATTTGAAGTGAGCTAATGTATGGCAAATTGAAATGGGAAGGCTGCCTAGAGACAGCAGCAATGAGGCTGTGATTCCAGCCCATTTAGACAGCCATAACTTTGGCTGTGTAGGTCCAATTTGTGTTTGGCCAATTGGACATGAAACTAGACTTATAATGGCACAATTTTTCTGAAGAAACCTTGCCCAAAAGACCAAAGCAAGTGAACCAAAAGTTGGCCCCAATCCGGATACCCTGCAACAGCACCTGCAGAAATGACCAAATGAACAGTAACTGTTCATTTGGCCATAACTCACTGTAGATATGGTCAATTGACCTGAAATGTTTACAGCAACAAGTTAAGACATAGACAAACAACTTTCATGAAGAAACCTACCCCAAATTATGACCAGAACCTAACCAAAATGGCAGTCACAGTCACTGTTCATGGTACTGTAGATTTGGTAATTCTGCAGTTTTTCCAATCCGGCCAGCTGTGGTTTTTGGACCATAAATGGAGCTACAAAACTCCAAATGGAGTGATTTAAAAAAAGAAATTCAACTAGAAAAAATAAGGAACAACTTTCATGTTTACCATTTCCTCAAATTCCCACTGTAACAGTGCTTAATGGAACAATAAAGTTAGGCTTCAAAAACTGAAAATTCTGCTCCCCTTGGTTTAAGTTTAGAAATGGTATTAATGCTTAATGCCAACAAGTTTTCAATGCAAAATGTGGTATGTTGGGTGTGTTAAAACCAATGTACCTATTTTCTATCTAAAAGTCAACATTTTTGTTGACCAATAAGGTGAATAGTGACACCAAAACTTGAAAATTCAAAATTTGAAATTAGAAATGCATCTAGGGGACTTTAAATTGCAATTGGCAATTAATACTAGCAAATGTAAAACTAAAAATGTGGGATCTTGGTGTAATTAGAATTAATATATCCATTAAGTATAAAAAGGTCAACATTTTGGGTTGACTAGTAAGGTGAATAGTAATCAAAATGATTAGTAAATTAAGATGAAGACCTAGAACCAATTCTAAGCTTAAATGCTTAGAATTGTATGACAAATGTGGACTATGCATCCTAGTCAAAATTGTTAAAAAGAAATTAAGGATATAAATTTGAAATCCATGAAATATTCATGGATTACTTGAAACATGAAAAATAAGTCACCTAATTGATGTGAATAATTAGTTAGGGCTTATATGCCCATCACAAATGGAATTCATAACATATTAATAACTCAACTTGAAATATAAAAATTGTAATTACATGAGTAGATTCTTGAATGTATAAATGAGAAAAGAAAAATGTTTTGAGCACAATGATATAAAAGGATAATTGATGTGAATTGTGATCATATAAATGATCAAATGAATGTATGAATTATAATTGAAATTTATCAGGAAATAATAAACTCATAAAACACAATATATTAATATTTAATGATATTATGTGCCCTTGTATTGCCTAGACATGTGTGTCAGATTGGATAGTTTGGCATGCTAATAGGGTATTGTTTTAGCAGTACTGCGAAAGGCTTTATGCCTGTATTCATGGCTTTATACCCGTATTCATGGCTTTATGCCCGTATTCATGGCTTTATGCCAACATTCATGGCTTTTATGCCCCATTATGTGTTATCATGGCTTTTTAGCCATACTGACTGCATACGTGGTTGACGTTCTGCGTCCCATGGTATGACGGCCTGAGGCACCGCGGTGCCAACGACAACGACTTATCCGATTTAGTCGACTGTCGTAGGTTACTTGGGCAGTGTAATCTATTGAAATAAATTAAGACTATTAGTAATTAAAAATATTAGAAATCAAATAAATGAGTTAATAAGACTTCAAAAGAATTAGTTAGAATTATGAAATGATCCAAACCACATAAAAAAAATTGTTAAGTAAAATGATAAAAGAGTTGCAAAAATAGGTATAACTTAACTAAATATTTTAAATGTACCTTCTATTGCCATATAAATATAAACTGAGTATTTTTATTAATTATGTATGTTATACATTATCCCTGTGAATTTCGGAATTAAACGCTTTCAAAGCGAAACAAATGAGAACAAAAGATAATTAATATTAGACACATTGTATTAAATTAAATTGATTCTTAAATATTCAAATTATGCTTCGTTCTTTCTTTATTTGTATATTTTATTTTCTTGTTCTATTATTGCACCACTAAGCGGAATGCTTAGCGCGATGGATTTGTTTCCTCGCGCAGGTACTTTGACTAAGATTTTTGGAGTCCAGATCTGCAGAAGTGGCTGGAGTATTCAAGGTTGTCACCTCCTCAGCAATGCATGTAGATAGGGCCCATATAGATCATATTTTGTATTTAGTATAAAATGCTAGATATTGTATTATAATATAGATTATGAGCAGTTAATTAATAGAAATGTAATGTAATTTAATAAATTAGCTTTTTCATATGTAATTAATTTATATATCATGTAAATTATGAAATTATGTAAATTAAAGAAATTTGAAAATTTTACTTATGTGATTTGAGCATGAATGAGATTGTATGGATTCGAAGACAGATTTGAAATATATAGATAATGCATGGAAATGAATATGAAATTGAGATATATGAATGAGATGTGAATTATGAGATGGTTATGAAAATAATTGATGAGATTTTATTTGTAAAATATTATTGAAACTTTCAAACAGGTAAATAGAAAAATACATCAACTGGTAATAAAATAGGGGAAACTCCGCTGGTTTCTCCGTCGAAAAATTTATTAATATTAAAATATATCGAGATCAAAATATGAAAGGAATAAAGTAAGATAAGATAGGGTGCTCCGGCACCGAATGTAGCACACTTTGCTCGGCTACACTGTAGTCGGGTGAGGGGTGTTTCATTGAACATTAGAACCCTTAGTCTTAGGCCCTCTCGATAGGTAAAATTTAGAGAGATCGGAAAAATCCTTATCCGACTACCATTTAATTAAAAGAGATCGGAGGAGAGTTCTTATCCGATTCTCAATCTAAAATTTTAATAAATATTTTAAAGGAGATCGGAGGAGAGTTCTTATCCGGTTCTCAAGCTTAAAAATTTTAATAAATATTTTAAAGGAGATCGGAGGAGGGTTCTTATCCGGTTCTCAAGCTTAAAAATTTTAATAAATATTAAAAGAGATCGGAGGAGGGTTCTTATCCGATTCACAATCCAAAAATTTTAATAAATATTAAAAGAGATCGGAGGAGGGTTCTTATCCGATTCTCAATCCAAAAATTTGAACAAATATTAAAAAAGATCGAAGGAGAGTTCTCATCCAATTCTTGGATTCTAATAAAATAGCCCTTCAAACAAAACTAACATACAACAGTAACTCACTAAGGTTGTCTCATTTACTTATGTATCTGGGTAATCCGAATTAGTGAAAAATCAAATATTCCTTTTGTCAAAAGGATTAACATTTCCATTCAAGCCCTTGCTAACTAATTTATAAAGAGTGCGAAGTTAAATCTACTTACCCTAATTAAGGGACGAGGTGGGGTGCCTAACACCTTCCCCACCCGTTTACGGACCCCGAACTTAGAATCTCTGTTTTGAAGTGGTTTTATTTCAATTTATCTTCACAAATGGTTTTCTTTAGTTTCCCTCAAAACTAAAGTGGCGACTCCTCATTCTTTTCCACTTCGGTGAGGGTTCGTTCAGGCGACCACAAAACACCTTGCGACAATTCATGCTCATCATATTCATCTCAAATTCAATTCTTGTAATTCACATACTTATTTGTGCAAATCTATTCATACTCAATTCATATGTAAACATTCTCAAATTACATAAGCAAAATTTTCAAATTTCCTTAATTTACATAATTTACAAATAATTACATAATTTCGTAATTTACATGATCTACAAATTAATTACAGTTTCATAATTTATATTTCAATATACAATTCATAGTTTACATTACAAATAATAACTAATTATAATGTACAAAATACATAATATGATCTATATGGGTCCTATCTATATGCATTGCTGAGGAAGTGACAACCTTTGACACTCTGCAGATTTGGACTCCCAAAATTTGCAGTCAAACGTCCATTGGGTTCTAGCTTCAGGACCTGTGCGAAGGAAACAATTCCATCGCGCTAAGCACTGCTGCTTAGTGGTACAATAATATGACAAGAAGTAATGTATACAATAAAAATAATTGGAGCATATTTTCTATATACAATAATTTTACTAGGTTCATATGAAATTTTTCATACAGTATATTTTTCATCATTTATATTGCTCTCTAGAATCTCTTCTATCATAAGTTTACAATAATCATTTATATAATGTACAAATAAATCTAAATATTTAGTTTATGTTTTATACTATTATAGAGGATGCATTTCTAATAATTACTTACGTTATGCTTATTTTGCTAGTATTTTATTTACTCTCTTAATATTTTTTATGTGTTATGGATCATTTCGTAATAATTAAATTCTTAATACTAGTTTAATACCTTTCAGATTTTTCTCACTGATTTATTTAGTTTATAATATTTTTAACTTATTTCAATAAATTTATTTTCTGCCCAGGTAACCTATGACAGGTTGACTAAACTAGATAACGGGTCATTGGCACTGGACACTGCGGTGCCTCGGGCCATCATAATAACGGACGCAGAACGTCAACCACGTATGCAGTCAGTATGGCTAAAAAGCCATGATAACACATAATCAGGCATAAAAGCTATGAGTCCAGGCATAAAGCCATGAATACAGGTATAAAGCCTTTCATAGTACTGCTAAAATAATACCCTATTGGCATGCTAATCTATCCAATCTGACACACATGTCTAGGCAATACAAGGGCACATAATATCAATAAATATTAATATATTATGTTTTATGACTTCATTATTTCATAACAAATTCCATAATTTATACCTTCATCATAATATTCATACATTCCTTACATCATTCGTATTAATCATAATTCAGAACAATGTTGTTAATGTACCATTGTACTCTAGACATTCTTCCTTTCTCTCATAAAGAAAACTAATGTTCCATTCATATTTTCTTATGATTCATTTATTCATTACAATATTTATATGAATTCATAACTCATACAAGGTGTTATTATCTTATTTGTAATGGAAACATAAATCCTAATATAAGCCTCATCCCATTTATACTCAACAATCCATCTTGGTTAATTTCATTTCATATTCAAGTGGTATTACTTATGTTTTATTAGACCTACTAATAATGGGAATACAAATCTTAACTATATATTCACATAACTTAAATGTTCATTAAGTCATTTAGGTGAATTAATATTTCTATTCCAAGTAATCCATGAATGTTTCATAGATTCTGTAACATCCTCACTTTAGCTAGTCCATACAGTTTACTATTCCAGTGATCAGTATTGGTCCGGACAGCTAGAACGTTCGGAAAAATATTTAAACTAAAGTGAGGAACCATAATTAACTCAAATATTAATAAGAAAAATTTAGCAAAAAATTTAGAAATAAAATACAACCAAGTTAAATGAGCCGATGCCCTAGCGATGGGTAACCTAGTGAGAAGTTACGGTTCTCGCAACTAAGAGCCCTAGACCCAGGGGAAAAATTATAAAATAATTTCTGGGACTCCAGAGAAGGGTTATTGAGGTTCTTATTGTTAGTAGTATGCCCTAGAGCATATCATTTAGTATGTATCTTGTACATATTTTTATTAATAAAAGGCATTTCCACTTTTCCATTTACATAATATATTTATGTGTAATAGAAAAGGTCCATTGATATTTTGTTAGAAATATTATTCTTAAGTTGTTAAGAATATGAGTGACAATATTTCTAGCACGAAGTATCATAAATAGGTTCATAATCGAGGATACTTCATAATAAGGACATGACTTATCCAGAAAGATTGTATTCATGTTTGTTCCCAAGTTATTTATATGAGATATAAATAAGATGGAATGGTGAGTCTCATGCCATATAACAAACATGATAGGCACTTATAAATGATAAGTAGGCCAAACCAGTGACACTTATGACAAGCACATGGAGTTTATTCTTGTCAATGTTTTGTCATAAATCATATCAGTGCATATAATCTTTAGACCTGAGATAGCACAGTTATCTTGTATATAGGTAGTTTGAGTTTGATACTGCTTTCATACTTGTACTGTGTATGGGTATATGGGCATGTGTTGGCTCCTACTAGTTATATATGGAGGTAGGTGTTGATCAAGATAGAATCTATTCCTCTAAGTAAATAGAGATAAAATCCTATGTTCATTTAATTGTTCTTGATGTTTCAAGTTCTGGCGGAGACAGATAGATTTATTCGTAAAAGAGTTTACGATGAGAAAATCTTTTAATCAAGAACTGGAATTAAAAGAGAACATAATATTCATAGCAAATGGAGTTTGACATAAACCATGACTCCGGCTTGAGTTGGGATTTTGTATGAGAGATTCTAGTGCATGGTAACATAAGATTATAGGTTCATTTAAGGTAAACCTTATTACTAATTGGGTGGCCATGGCATGCTATGCTAGGTGTTAACCATGGTCTATGAGGTTCATAAAATGATTTAGAGAAATCATTTATGGTAAGAAAGAGTTCTGATGATATTAAGAGTTGATATCATGTCTCATTGCCAATTAGTGATGAGCCTAGTAAGTCACATACATACACAAGTTATCACCTATTTAAATATGATTTAATTAATTAATTAAAGAGTTTAATTGATTAATTAAATAGGTTTGGTTTGCAATTAAATTGCAAAGTCCCTAGCATGACTTGAAACCAAATCTAGATTATTGGATGTATAATATAAGTTAAATTTATATTTAAAGTGTTTAAATATGAATTTAATTAATGAGAAATTAATTAATAGAGATTAATTAATTAATTTATATTTGATATAAATTAATTAGAAGAAGAAAAATAATTATTTTGGGTTGAGAACTCAAAATTAAGACACAGGGGCATTTTGCAGTGTGACACGTGGCACCATGAGATGGTGACACATGGCATAACACATAAGCTTGCCAAATGTTTTTTAATCATGTAAGATGATTAAAATCAAGATTAAATATAGGTTTGACACTTGGCACAATGTGATTGGGTCACTTAAACCTAGAGCTAATCAAAGGGTGACATGTGGCAAGGGTTTAATGTGTTAACCTAGCTAGTTAAGTGTTGTTATGAGAAAATAAAATACAACCAGCAGCCACACTCTTTTGTCACGCCACTTTGAGGGTTTTTATCTCTTCTTCTTCATCTCTTATCAATTCAAAGAGATTAGCCATCAATCTCTTGAATTAAGAACACTAGGAATTGTTTCTAGTGTCCTGTTTACATCTCTAATCTCTTAAAAGGCAGAACTTGAATTTCTAATTAATAGAAAAGGCTTTAGAAGCTGTTCAAGGGCTGCCATAGGTGTTCTTGGTGTGGACAAGCTAGAGGACAACATCGGTGTCACGAAGACGAATCTCAAAGCGCGAGACATTGCGATTGCATCAAGAGGTTAGTGTAATCGTTCTTGATTTAATCTAGGGTTCTAAAATTAATCTGATTAATTTTAAAATCTTAAATGGCAAATACAGATCCAAAAACATATTAAAAGAGTTTTAATATGTTGTTTATCATTGAAATCAAATAGATAAAAATAAATCTTGCATGATGCATGTGACCCTAGGTGAAAATTTTTGAATTCAATGGTATAAACTTGTGTTTTTCAAGCTTTCGTTCCTTCAATTGGTATCAGAGCCACTATATTTGCCATTTAGATTGTTGATTATATGATTTAATTGTGTGTTTGATCATGAGATCAAAATTTCATTGCTGGTTGCAAAGCAAGTTGGCGGCATACTTGAAAAAAACACCATCAATGGTGCGCATGGTTTGGCTTCCATGGGTGGTTTAAGGTTTGGCTTTTAATTCTGCAATTGTTGTATGATCTAAGGCCTATTCTTTGACTAATTAAAGTGTTTAATTAGTAGTTTTTATCACACAATTAAATTATGATTCAAATCAGAATTTTAAAAATTGTTTGAATGTGATTCAAATCTGAATTTTAAAAGTTGTTTGAATGTGATTCAAATCTGAATTTTTAAAGTTGTTTGAATCATATTTAAATCTGATTTTTTAAAATTGATTGAATAAAATTCAGATCTAATTTTTTAAAAAATGTTTGAATGTGATTCAAATCTGATTTTTAAAAAAATGTTTGAATGTGATTCAAATCTGAATTTTTGAAGTTGTTTGAATGTGATTCAAATCTAAATTTTTAAATTTGTTTGAATGAGATTCAAATCTGAATTTTTAAATTTATTTGAATCATATTCAAATCTGGATTTTTAAGTTGAATATGAGATATTCAATTTAATTTAAGTATGTATGTTTTATTTAATTATTAAATAGTGATATGCATGATGGATGATCATGGACTATAAAAGACCAATGTGATTGGATTTATTTCTTTTATGTTTCTTTGGGCATGTATTATTAAGTTTGTAATAATTTTTGGGTTGTAATTTCATTTATTTAAGTTCTTGTAAATTCGCCTTGGTATGCCAAGGATTACTATGTAATATTGGATTGCAAGAAGTTCAATGAGGTCAAGAGCATTGGTGGGACCAGTGGGAGGAATTCAAGATCAAGTGTTGATTATGTACTCCTTCAGCAACTCTTGTAAAATGAATGAATGAAATGCACCTAGGAATGCCCTAATTCAATTCTTGGTGGCTCAGAATTGAATCCCTTAGAAAGTCCATGATCATACCATATTTACTGCTTATCCATGAATGCATGAGATGTATGGGAATGTATGCAATTATATGATATATGCATGCTAAATGGATAATGTGCAAAGTGAGACCTTAATAGTAAATAGAATGACCGTAAAATCTTCTAAACAAATGATTAAGCTGGAAATGCTATAATTAAAGTAATTATAACATAGGCCCTCCATTGGGGCAATTATTTTAAGAAATTTTAAATAGTTGCATAAGATACAATTTATTTAAGAGATTTTCTTAAGAATAATTGTTAAGCATGAGATGTTGTAAATATGTAAATGGTTTAGTGCCCAATATTGGATGTACCTGAGGACATTAAAATTATTTGCATAATTACTGGCTCAATGGGATCAACTTAACTAATGCAAGATAAGTCAATAATGGATGTACCTGAGATTTTGAGCATTAGGGGCTAGGTAAAGGATTGAACCTCACATGAGATGTGATGGGCAAAGAGTTGCTCACTTATAGTTTATTGTAATTCCAATAATGGATGTACCTGAGGATGATCAATAGAATTATAAGAATTCAATCACCCACTAGAAATCCATCCAACTATGATTTCCGTTTTCTACTTTGGAAGTGCAGGATTCGCTAAGTTAGTGGGAGGACCAATTTGATTAAAAGACCATAATCATTTTGGTTAATTACATGATACATTTACTAATTAATCTGGTTATTTTCTGCAGTTAATTTTCTGATAAAAATGAGCACAAAACAACCACCACCATCCAATATCCTTGCAAGCATACTTGATCACAATAGGTTGACAGGACCTAATCATGCGATTGGCTAAGAAATTTGAAACTTGTCCTGAACCTTAAACATATAGGATATGTTCTAGATTCAAATGTTCCTGGTCCCTTACCTCCAGAGGCCACACAAGAGGAACATGAAACTTTGGACAAGTGGAAGGAGCATAATGTGAGAGCTAAGTGTTACATGCTTGCTTCGATGAGTAATGAGTTACAGAAGCAACATGAGAACATGCAGAGTGCGAGTGAGATCCTCCTTCACCTACAAGAGTTGTATGGTGAGCATAGCAGGAATGCTAGGTATGAGATATCTAGACAGCTATTCCGTATGAGGATGTCTGAGGGACAGAATGTTGGGGATCATGTCCACAAGATGATTGGTGATTGAGCGGTTGGAACATCTTGACTTCAACATGGATTTCCAACTATAGACGGATTTGATCCTTCATCCTATCACGAGTCTATTGGGAATTTTGTGACAAATTTCCATATGACTAAGCAATGCACCTTAGTGGTTTACTCAACATGCTGGTTATTGCCCAAAAGAATATGCCGAGCAATAAAGGAAAAGAGGTAGCTTTGGTTGCATCTTCTTCTCTTTGGAAAGTCCAACAAGAAGAAGGGCAATAAGAAAAAGAAACCTCGATTCTGGTCCTTCCAAGAAAATAGCTAACCAGAAAGGGAAGACTAAAGCTGATGGAGGCAAAGGAAAGTGTTTCCACTGCCAGAAGGAAGGGCCCTGGCAAAGGAACTGCCCAGAGTATCTTGCTTCTCTGAAGGACAAGAAGGATACACCTTCGGAAGGTATGTCCATATCTTGTTATTTAGATTCTGATGATACTAATAGTTCATCTACAGCTTGGGTTTTAGATACTGGTGCCAGTTCTCACATTTCTAATGATATGCAGGAACTAGCAAATAGTAGCAGCTTGCGTTCTCAAGATGTTAGAGTCCGGATTGGCAATGGCTCAATTGTTGAAGCTTTAGCCATAGGATCTAAATCTTTTTACATGTTTGGACATGTTTTGTGTTTGGATAATATTTTATATGTACCTGATGCTTTTAAGAACATCATTTCTATATCTAGTTTGACTAGAAATGGCTATGAATTTGATTCATCGATGATGTTTGCAATATTTATTTTGGAAATAAATATATTGGTTCGGGTTATATGAATGATGGTCTTTATTATTTGGATAATAATGACAAACACAAATTGAATGCAAGTGATCTAAAAGAATGCAATGCCATGGTGAAAACCAACTCAAGTTCAAAATATATTTGGCACTTAAGGTTATGTCATCTTTGCAGAAGATAGGATTGCAAAAGCTGGAGAAAATGGGGATTCTATCCTCATTGGGCTCTGAGCCTACTCCAACTTGTGAATCTTGCCTTGAGGGCAAAATGACTAGATCACCCTTTGTTGGACAGGGCTAAGAGTGAAAATATTTTGGTGCTACTACATAGTGATGTATGTTGTCCATTTAAAGAAATGGCTAGAGGGGTTTTCATTATTTTATTACCTTTCTTGATGATAAATCAAGGTTTGGGTATTTGTATTTGATGAAATACAAACATGAATCTTTTGAAAAGTTCAAAGAATTTAAATCAAGTAGAAAATCAAGCAGAAAGAATATTAAAGCTCTTGATCGGATCGTGGAGGTGAATATTTGAGTCTTGAATTTGATGAATACTTGAGAGAGCATGGCATTGTTTCTCGGTGACTCCTCCGAGAACGCATACGGTGAATGGTGTATCTGAAAGGAGAAATCGTACCCTATTGGATATGGTGCGTAGTATGATGAGCTATCTTGATATGCCAATCTCCTTTTGGGGATTTGCATTAGAATCGACTTTGTATATTCGAATAGGATTCCATCAAAATCGGTTTCTTCCACACCTTATGAGATATGGCATGGAAGAAAACCAAGTCTTAAGCATGTTAAGATTTGGGGTTGTCCGACTTATATCAAAAGTGAACAACGATAAATTGGAGACCAGATCAGAAAAAAGGTCGATTTGTTGGATATCCAAAAGATAGTTTTCGATATTATTTTTATTTGCCTACTTCACAAAAGGTTGTGATAAGTAGAGATGCCACATTTCTTGAACAACAGTTTGTTCAAGAAGGATGCAAAGGAAGGCAAATAGAGTTAGAATTGGAGAATTCTGACCAACCAATGCATCGGATGGATATAGATCCATCTAGTCAACCAATACCCGTTGATGAAACATCTACAATTTGTTCCTCGTAGAACAACCAGGGTATCTCACCCACCAGTGAGATATGGTTTTCTTCATGAAGAAGAACAAGAGTTGTCTACTCATGAAGAAGTAGATCATGGAGATGATCCACTTACCTATGAAGAAGCTATATCAGATATAGACTCTTCAAAATGGATTGATGCTATGAAATCCGAGATTGATTCCATGTATAAGAATCAAGTTTGGGATCTTGTTGACCCACCTGAAGGTATTATACCTATAGGGAACAAATGGGTTTTCAAGAAGAAAATTGGTTCTGATGGAAAGGTAGAGACCTATAAGGCAAGGCTAGTAGCAAAAGGGTTTCGCCAAAGGCAAGGAATCGACTATGTGGAGACTTTCTCGCCTGTTGCCATGCTTAAATCAATTAGAATTTTATTAGCAATAGCTGCATACTATGATTATGAGATTTGGTAGATGGATGTCAAAACAGCTTTTCTCAATGGATACATTGAAGAAAACATTTTCATGGAACAACCTAAGGGATTTGAATCCCAAGATGGTTCCAAGGTATGCAAGCTAAAGCGATCCATTTATGGGTTGAAACAAGCTTCGAGGAGTTAGAACATTCATTTTGATGAAGCCATTAAATCCTTTAGTTTTATCAAAAAAGAGGATGAGCCATGTGTATATAAGAAGGTTAGTGACAGTGCTATCACTTTCCTTGTCTTATATGTGGATGACATACTGTTGATGGGTAATGACACAGGTATGTTGACGACTATAAAGGTATGGTTGTCAAATACATTCTCCATGAAAGACTTAGGGGAGGCAACCTATATTCTTGGGATTCGCATTTATAGAGATAGAGCGAAAAGAATAATTGGTTTATCCCAAAGTCTATACTTGGAAAAGGTGTTAAAGAGGTTTAACATGCTTGATTCCAAGAGAGGATTGTTACCAGTGAGACATGGTATCCATCTTTCTAAAGAGATGTCTCCAAAGACACACAAGAAAGAGATAAGATGGCGAGATTCCATATGCTTCGGCTATTGGAAGTTTAATGTATGCAATGTTGTGTACTAGGCCGGATATCGTATATGCTGTTAGTTTGACTAGCAGGTATCAATCCAATCCAGGTTTGGAACACTGGATAGCTGTCAAGAATATCCTTAAGTACTTGAGAAGAACTAAGGATTTATTCTTGATTTATGGAGGTGGAGACTTGCAACTGGATGGTTATCTTGATTACGATTTCCAATCGGATATCGATGATAGAAAGTCTACCTCTGGATATGTGTTCATTTGTAATGGAGGTGCGATCGGTTGGAAGAGTTCCAAGCGAGCATTGCAGATTCTACTACTGAAGCCGAGTATATTCTTTGCATCGAGATCTTTGCAAAGGAAGTATTTGGATAAAGAAGTTCGTGACAGAACTTACAGTAGTTCCTTCCATTGAGTCAGCAGTTCCACTACACTGTGACAATAATGGAGCAGTCATACACGCTAAGGAACCAAGGTCTCACCAGAAATCCAAACACATAGAAAGGCCCTACCACATTATCAGAGAAATAGTTGGGCGAGGCGATGTAGCCATGCAGAAAATAGCATCAGCTGAAAATCCAGCTGATCCATTCACTAAGCCTATGTCACAGACTCAATTAGACCGACATCTTGAGAAGATAGGTCTAAGATATTGTAATGAATGGCTCTAGTGCTAGTGGGAGATTGTTAGTAGTATGCCCTAGAGCATATCATTTAGTATGTATCTTGTACATATTTTTATTAATAAAAGGCATTTCCACTTTTCCGTTTACATAATATATTTATGTGTAATAGAAAAGGTCCATTGATATTTTGTTAGAAATATTATTCTTAAGTTGTTAAGAATATGAGTGACAATATTTCTAGCACGAAGTATCATAAATAGGTTCACAATCGAGGATACTTCATAATAAGGACATGACTTATCCATAAAGATTGTATTCATGTTTGTTCCCAAGTTATTTATATGAGATATAAATAAGATGGAATGGTGAGTCTCATGCCATATAACAAACATGATAGGCACTTATAAATGATAAGTAGGCGAACCGGTGACACTTATGACAAGCACATGGAGTTTACTCTTGTAATTTTTTTGTCATTAATCATATGTGTGCTTATAATCTTTTGACCTGAGATAGCACAGTTATATTTTATATAGTTAGTTTGAGTTTGATTCTGCTTTCATACTTGTAATTTGTATGTTTATATGGGCATGTGTTGGATCCTACTAGTTATATATGGAGGTAGGTGTTGATCAAGATGGAATCTGTTACTCTTTGTATATAGTGATAAATTCCTATGTTCATTTAATTGTTCTTGATGTTTCAAGTTCTGGCAGACAGATAGATTTATTGAGAAAGAGTTTCGATGAGAAAATCTTTTAATCAAGAACTGGAATTAAAAGAGAACATAATATTCATAGCAAATGGAGTTTGACATAAACCATGACTCCGGCTTGAGTTGGGATTTTTATGTGAGAGAGATTCTAGTGCATGGTAACATATGATTATAGGTTCATTTAAGGTAAACCTTATTACTAATTGGGTGGCCATGGCATGCTATACTAGGTGTTAACCATGGTCTATGAGGTTCATAAAATGATTTAGAGAAATCATTTATGGTAAGAAAGAGTTCTGATGATATTAAGAGTTGATATCATGTCTCATTGCCAATTAGTGATGAGCCTAGTAAGTCACATACATACACAAGTTATCACCTATTTAAATATGATTTAATTAATTAATTAAAGAGTTTAATTGATTAATTAAATAGGTTTGGTTTGCAATTAAATTGCAAAGTCCCTAGCATGACTTGAAACCAAATCTAGATTATTGGATGTATAATATAAGTTAAATTTATATTTAAAGTGTTTAAATATGAATTTAATTAATGAGAAATTAATTAATAGAGATTAATTAATTAATTAATATTTGATATAAATTAATTAGAAGAAGAAAAATAATTATTTTGGGTTGAGAACTCAAAATTAAGACACAGGGGCATTTTGGTCATTTTGCAGTGTGACACGTGGCACCATGAGATGGTGACACATGGCATAACACATAAGCTTGCCAAATGTTTTTTAATCA
The DNA here is from genome assembly GCF_030052815.1 of Hevea brasiliensis. Lineage (NCBI taxonomy): Eukaryota > Viridiplantae > Streptophyta > Magnoliopsida > Malpighiales > Euphorbiaceae > Hevea > Hevea brasiliensis. The sequence goes on along the minus strand of NC_079493.1, from coordinate 42,061,541 downwards.
TGTAAGATGATTAAAATCAAGATTAAATATAGGTTTGACACTTGGCACAATGTGATTGGGTCACTTAAACCTAGAGCTAATCAAAGGGTGAAATGTGACAAGGGTTTAATGTGTTAACCTAGCTATTTAAGTGTTGTTATGAGAAAATAAAATACAACTAGCAGCCACACTCCTTTGTCACGCCACTTTGAGGGTTTTTATCTCTTCTTCTTCATCTCTTATCAATTCAAAGAGATTAGCCATCAATTTCTTGAATTAAGAACACTAGGAATTGTTTTTAGTGTCCTGTTTACATCTCTAATCTCTTAAAAGGCAGAACTTGAATTTCTAATTAATAGAAAAGGCTTTAGAAGCTGTTCAAGGGCTGCCATAGCTGTTCTTGGTGTGGACAAGCTAGAGGGATAACATCTGGTGTCCTGAAGATGAATTTCAAAGGCGCATATCATAAAGTGCATCAAGAGGTTAGTGTAATCGTTCTTGATTTAATCTAGGGTTCTAAAATTAATCTGATTAATTTTAAAATCTTAAATGGCAAATACAGATCCAAAAACATATTAAAAGAGTTTTAATATGTTGTTTATCATTGAAATCAAATAGATAAAAATAAATCTTGCATAATGCATGTGACCCTAGGTGAAAATTTTTGAATTCAATGGTATAAACTTGTGTTTTTCACGCTTCCGTTCCTTCACTTATGGCATTAGAATGCCAAGAAAATACTTAGAAAAATTTTTCAATCGGTACAGACAATTTTGGCCCGTTAAGCCAAATGGAGGGCATTTTGGTCATTTCATCTTCAGAGATGATTTTTGACCAACTTGTCCATTTATGCAAGTGAATTATATGACATAAAATATGAACAAATATTAATGAAAAATTTATTTAAAAATGAATAGGCAATGAAAGAAAAGAAAATGAAAATAATGGGATTTATTACTTCATGCTTATGTAAGCATGAGGTAATTAAAAATGCTATGGCCAATCAAATTAAAGCAAGACAATTAAAATACATTAAAATAGAGAAAAGCAGGCAGAATTCTAGAAAAAACAGCAGCCCTTTTCTTCTTCTTCAAAATGTCCTATTCCTCCTCCCTAACTCCTCCATTAACAAACTTTCTAAATCTTCATTTTCCCTAGCTTTCTTTCAACAAAAACCCTAAGTGTCAACATAAAACCTTGATATTTCAGCTTGGTGACGTTTTTGGGAGCAAAAGGAAGAGTAAAAGAAGAGTTCTTATAAGCTTGAGATTAGCTCCATTAAAGGTTAGTGACTTAAATTAGATTTTCTCTTTAAATTCATGTTGAAGGAGCATGATTGAGTGTACAAGTGCAAAGAAATTTAATAAATATCATGTGTATGCCCATCCTATAATTTTGGCAGCCATGGATGTGGTAAGGTTTTGATGATTTTCATGGAGCTAAAATGGTAATAGGGCTGCCTTAACAATAGTCTCTCAAGTAAAATAATGAAATGCTAGTTAAATGCAAGATTGGAGATGATAGGGTTAGGGTTTGAGTATAAAATGAAGACTTTGAACATGTAATGGTGCAAGTGAATTTGTGACCATTTAGTGATGTGTAAACAAGAAATGAAGTGGTTTGTGCAGTGGGAATTGAGATTAGTGTGGCTGCCCTTGGTGACCTGCAGAATTGGACATGAGTCCAGCAGGCTTGGGCAGCAATAACTTGAATTATAGAGGTCCAATTGTTGCAAGGCCAATTGGACATGAAACTAGACACATAATGGCACAACTTTGGTGAAGAAACCATGCCCAGAAAACCAAACCAAGTTGATCAAAAGTTTGCCCTAATCTGGGTGACCTACAATATGCCTGGGCAAAATGACCAAATGAACAGTGTTTGGTCGTTTTGGCCATAACTCAATGTAGAAAGGTCCAATTGACCTGAAATTTTACCAAAAACAAGCTGAGATATAGAACAATAACTTTCATGAAGAAACCTAACCCAAATTATGACCATAACCTAGTCAAATTGCCAACCAAACTTAGGTTACCAAATCTGGCAGAACCAGTTTTGCCCAGAATTTTGGAATCTGTCTAATCCGGCCAGTTATGGTTTTTAGGCCATAACTTGAGTTACAAAACTCCAAATGGAGTGATTCAAAAAAGTATGTTCAACTAGACAAAATAAGGAACAACTTTCATGTTGATCATTTTTCCAAATTCCCACTGCAAAAGTGACTAATGGAACAGTAAACCCAAAGCTTGAAAACTGAAAATTCTGTCCAATTCACATTAAGCTTAGAGATGGTATTGGCAACCAATACCAACAAGTTTAAAATGCAAAATGTGGTATGTTGATGATATTTAAACTGATTTACCTATTGTCAATGCAAAAATCAACATTTTGGTTGACCAATGAAATGAATAGTAATCATAAAAATTCAATTTCAAAGAATTACATAAATGAAAAGTGTTAAATGCCCTAGTAGGCCTAATGTGATTCGTTTGGATAGGTTGGTATGCCAATAGGGTTCTGTTAGCAGTACTGCATATGGCTTCATGCCATTCTGTATTTCATGGCTTTCCATGCCATTCTCTGACATAATAGCCTTTGGCTATGATATTGAGTTGTTATACTCAGGTTTAATCCCCGATAATTACTACAGCTTATTAGTTGTTCTGTTGCACACCGGGAGACACAATGTGACCAATGGTGTGATGGTCCAAGGTACTTAGTACCCTGTACTAGTTTACCCGTTTATCCAGTCCAGTCAACTAGTATAGGTTACTCGGGCAATGTTAATAAATCTTACCAAACTTTAATCAAATAATATTGCAATAAATATTTGAAATTAAGTCTACCCAAAAATGTAAACATACATTTTGCATACATTTTTTTATTTTATTTTATTTTATTTTATATTGTCACCACTAAGCAGAATTACTTAGCGAGTCACTTTTGCCATGCACAGGTACTGGAGACATAGCTGGGGAGTCCAGCAGACCTCATACAGAGTGAGTTTTCAGATTTGCACTTAGAGTTCAAAGTCACCTCACAATTGCAGTGCATTGGTAGGACATTGGGCTACCTAAGTCTTTTGTATTTGTAAACTTTTGTTATGTATATTATAAACTCATGTAATCATATTTTTGCTGTAATTATCCATGAGCTATGTTCAGAAATAAATATGAGTATTTCTCATTGAATTGGGTGTGATATGAGATGAATGTGAATTTTGAGATACTGAATTGATTTGAGAAATTGTTGAAAAATGTTGGTGGTTGACTGAGATTGAGATTATAATTATATTGGAAGTGTTTTTAAACAGGTTTAGAAGAATTGTTTTCCAATTTATAGTCGGCACTCTGCCGGATTTTCTATAAAATTTGCAGAAAAATTTAGATTTATCAAAAATTATAAATAAATGAATTAAAAGGGATTAATTGAAATTGAAACATGAATTGGTGTTCCGACACACTGAGTGGCATAACTTGCTCGGCTACACTGTAGACGGGTAAGGGGTGTCACATTTAGTGGTATCAGAGCATCGGTTTAGGCGTTCTGGGTCTAGATAGAGTACATACCATTGCATTGCATTTGTAATTGTTGAGGTGACACTGATGCATATCTGTTTGTTTTCTTATTTTGAATAGGTCATAGATCCTGCTTCACAAAGAGCAGTTGATGAAGAGGTAGAGAGTCATGCTCCACCAAGGGTTAAGTCTGGGGGCAGGGGAGAACCTACTCCACCAGCAGCTGAGGCACCTGCTCAACCTCAGTTTGCTCTATTCCAGCAAATGACCAAATTCTATCGGCAAATGATGGGGGCAATTCCACCATCACAACCACAGCCATAACCACAACCTCCACCAGCACCACAGAAATCTCATCTGGAGAAATTGAGAAAGCATGGGGCCGTGGACTTCTTTGGGAAGAGGAAGGATGATCCCATGGCCGCAGAAAACTGATTGGATAGAACCATCAGAGTGCTGAAACAGCTAAATTGCACCCCCGAGCAGAACCTAGTGGCTGTTGTGTCCCTACTTCGGGATGACGCATATCAGTGGTGGGACACAGTAACCAGTGAGGTGCAACCTGAACGGATCACCTGGGAATTCTTCCTTACAGAGTTCTTGAAGAAATATATTAGCAAAGTGTATTTAGAAGAGCGAAGAAGGGAATTTATCAGTTTGAGACAGAGACAGTTGTCAGTGGCTGAGTATGCGCGTGAGTTTGTCAGACTGAGCAAGTATGGGAGGGAGATAGTCCCTATCGAGGCAGAGAGGTGTAGACGATTTGAGGAAGGGCTCAATGACAACATCAAAGTCATGATCACAGCACTGGAGATCACGGATTTTTCTAAACTGGTGGATGCTACATCAAAAGTGGAAAGGGTCAGAATCAATGAACAAAATAGAAGGGAAAGACAGCAGAAGAGGGGTCCAGGTCAGTCCAGTGCATTTTCTGCTCCTAGTAAGAAGAGTAAGGGTCCTCCTGCTCAGAGTTTAGGACCACCACAGGGTCAGGGCCAGTCTCAAGGGCCCAGACCACAGTTCACACCTAGGAGAGGCCAGTCCACACCATCAATGGGCAGCTCTCCAGGGACGGTGTTTAGGGGACCAGCCCTTGCATCTTCTGCTTGTCAGTACTTTCAGAAGTGTCATAAGGGGGAATGTTGGCGAGTGACCAATGCATCCTTACGGTGTGGATCGACAGAACATCAGATCAAGAATTGTCCGAAGAGGACTACTACTGTTACTCCAACTCAAACTGACAGACCTACTCCTACATCACAAAGTGGTAGGAAGCCCGGTAAACCTGAGGCAGTTGGTCCATCACTGAGGCCTGCATTCGAGTCAGCTGAGAGTCCAGACACTAGGATACCTGCCAGGGCCTATGCCATCAGAGCTCAAGAGGAGCAAGATGCCCCGGATGTCATCAGGGGTACATTTTCCCTCTACAACACTTCTGTGCATGCATTGGTGGATCCAGGATCCACTCATTCCTACATTTGCATTAAACTACCCATAGAGAGGGGAGTTCCAGTAGAGGAGAGTGATCAAGACATTCTGGTCACAAATCCACTAGGCCATAGTGTGGTAGTGAATAAAGTGTATAAAGGTTACCCGTTGAGGATTCAGGGGTATGAATTCTCGACAGACCTAATTGAGTTGCCCTTTCACAAGTTTGACGTGATTTTGGGAATGGATTGGTTGTCACGTCATCAGGCAATAGTTGATTACAAATTGAAGAGGATTTCTCTGAAAACTTCTGAGGGTAATGAGATCACTATTGTGGGTGAAAGGACAGATTTCCTGTCCAATGTTATCTCAACCACAGTTGCAAGAAGATTAATGAGAAAAGGCTGTGAAGCTTACCTAGCACATGTGATTGATACTAGGCAAGCTAAGCCAAACTTGGGTGACATACCCACAGTAAGAGACTTCCCAGATGTATTTCCTAAAGAGTTGCCTGGTTTACCACCAGAAAGGGAAGTCGAGTTTACTATTGAGGTAATGCCGGGTACAGTACCCATTTCCATTGCTCCTTATAGGATAGCACCCACTGAATTGAGGGAGTTGAAAACTCAGTTGCAAGAGTTGCTTGATAAGGGGTTCATACGCCCCAGTGTGTCACCATGGGGAGCACCGGTGCTATTTGTGAAGAAGAAGGATGGAACCTTGAGATTATGCATTGATTACCGGCAGTTGAACAAAGTAACTGTGAAGAATAAATATCCATTGCCCAGAATTGACGATCTGTTTGATCAGTTGAAGGGAGCCGGTGTATTTTCAAAAATTGATCTTAGATCAGGATATCATCAGTTAAGGGTAAAGGATGCAGATGTGTCAAAAACTGCATTCAGAACCTGGTATGGGCATTATGAATTTCTAGTGATGCCGTTTGGGTTAACAAATACACCAGCAGCATTTATGGACCTTATGAACCGTATCTTCCATCCATACTTAGATCGGTTTGTAGTGGTCTTTATTGATGATATTCTGGTGTATTCCAAGACCAGGGAAGAACATGATGAACATTTGAGGATTGTTTTGCAAACCCTGTGAGAAAAGAAGCTGTATGCTAAGCTATCCAAATGTGACTTCTGGATGAGTTAAATCTCCTTCCTTGGACACATAGTATCAGCTGAGGGGATTAGAGTAGATCCCAAAAAGTTAGAAGCAGTGATGGAATGGAAGCCTCCCAGAAATACAACTGAGGTCAGAAGTTTCTTGGGGATAGCTGGGTATTATAGAAGATCTGTGAAGGGATTTTCCTTAATAGCTACTCCAATGACCAAGTTGTTACATAAGAATGTCAGATTTAACTGGAATGACAAGTGTCAGGCTAGTTTTGAGAAGTTAAAGGCTATGTTGACAGAGGCACCAGTGTTAACACAGCCAGTGTCGGGAAAGGACTTTGTGGTCTACAGTGATGCCTCTCATAATGGTTTAGGGTGTGTATTGATGCAAGAGGGGAAGGTGGTCGCTTATGCCTCCAGGCAGCTAAGGCCACATTAACAGAATTACCCTACCCATGATTTAGAGCTTGCAGCAATTATCTTCGCGCTGAAAATATGGAGGCACTACTTATATAGTGAAAAGTGCTACATTTACAGAGAGCACAAAAGTCTAAAATATTTGCCAACTCAGAAGGAGCTCAACCTTAGACAAAGGCGATGGATTGAGTTCCTGAAGGACTATGATTATGTGATAGATTATCATCCTGGGAAGGCAAATGTAATGGCTGATGCTTTGAGCAGGAAGTCCATCACAGCTTTAAGATCACTAAATGCCTGTCTGTCCTTAGCTCAAGATGGAGCTATTTTGGCTAAGTTGCAAGTGAGGTCAACCCTACGACAGCAAATACAAGATGGGCAGAAGGCAGATGAAAAACTAATGGCCATTGTGGGAAAAATTCTTAAGGGGAAGGAAATTGAATATGAGGTGAAAGAAGATGGGTGTCTATACTACAGAGGAAGAGTGTGTGTACCAGATGATGGGGAACCAAAGACTAATATTCTGAAAGAAGCACACACACTAGTGCTTATGCTATGCACCCAGGGAGCACAAAAATGTATAATGATTTAAAGCCTCATTATTGGTGGCCTGGTATAAAAAGGGATATAGCTGACTATGTGACTAAGTGTTTGACATGTCAGCAAGTTAAAGCAGAACATCAAGTTCCATCGAGTTATTCTGACCTATAAGCATACCTGAATGGAAATGGCACCGGGTCACTATGGATTTCGTTAGTGGTCTGCCCCTCACCCAAAGGAAGCATGATGCAGTATGGGTGATAGTGGATAGATTGACGAAGTCAGCACATTTTCTGCCAGTTAGGACTAACTACTCACTGGAGAAGCTAGCAGAATTGTATATTAGTGAGATAGTTAGACTGCATGGAATCCCAATTTCCATCATATCTGACCGAGACCCAAGGTTTACATCAAGATTCTGGAAAAAGTTGCAAGAAGCCTTGGGCACATAACTCCATTTTAGCACTGCTTTTCATCCCCAGACAGATGGACAGTCAGAACGAGTAATCCAAGTAAACTAATAACTAATTGAATTTTAGCAATTAATAAATTGAAATGATAGTAACAATGTGAATTATGTGATAGATCCTAGAGGATATGCTAACGAGTTGTGTCATTAAGTTTGAGGAGAGTTGGGATAGATATCTCCCACTGGCAGAATTCGCATATAATAATAGCTACCAAGCTAGCATTCAGATGGCTCCGTATGAAGCACTGTATGGGAGGAAATGTAGAACCCCAGTATGTTGGACTGAATTGGGCGAAGATAAGCTAGTAGGACCAGACCTGGTGAAACAGACTGAGGAGAAAGTGAAGATAATCAAAGCTAACCTGAAGGTTGCCTCAGATAGACAGAAATCATATGCTGACTTGAAGAGAAAAGAGATAGAGTATGCAGTTGGCGATAAAGTGTTTCTCAAAGTCTCACTGTGGAAGAAAGTACTGAGGTTTGGGAGAAAGGGTAAGTTAAGCCCTAGGTTCATTGGCCCATATGAAGTCATTGAACGTGTGGGACCAGTGGCTTATTGGCTAGCTTTACCATCAGAATTGGATAAAATCCATAATGTATTCCATGTTTCTATGCTAAGAAGATATCGCTCAGACCCTTCACATGTCATTTCCATTGAAGAGATTGAAATCCAACCGGACTTGACATATACAGAAGAACCTATGCGGATCCTAGCTCGAGAAGTGAAGGAACTGAGAAATAAATAAATTCCACTGGTGAAAGTGCTTTGGAGGCACCACAACACTGAAGAGGCAACTTGGAAAAGTGAAGAGATGATGAGGCAACAGTTCCCTTGTCACACCCTACCCCTCTGTAAGGCATAACATGATCCCGTAGTATACCTAATGAATTACCAACTCTATTTACTGATAATCCATTAAATACACTACAAGGGATTTTAAAAACTTTTCTTACTTCTTTTATAGTGGTGAGCACTATTTACAGGTGTTAAAAACTTTTGTGAACTGAAGTGAAACAATTAACTCATTTGATTTATTTGGAATTTCTATAAAAATTTTGGCAGAGTGCCATCTGTATTTTGGATAACACAGTTCTTCAGAAAACCTGTAAAAAGACACTTCAATAATTTTCCAAATCTCAACTCCAATACATTTCTCAACACAACAATTTATCAACTCAATTTCATAGAAATTTTTCAAAGTCTGAGATAAGGAAATATAATACAATTTTTACAAGTCAAATAACTCATAATTAATTTACAACTTCAAGGTACAATTTGAATTTACAACTGCTCAAAACCAAAAAAACAATATGTACATACAGTGGTCATACATTACAGTACAAAATGCAAAAAGTGGTATACTCGTTATACCCGAAAATCTCTTGCTGGAGGTATATGCAGCCTAGTCTGCTGCCCTGTCTGTCTCTCTACCTACGACAGCAATAAAAAGCTATCGCTGAGACAATGTTTCAGTGGTGCACAACATTAACCAAATACAATTTAAATCACAATTCATAAGTCATGTAAATAGTGGATACTTAAAATCATAGTTAAATTCAAAACAGTAATTGTCAACAAGAATTTAAACTCCATTTCTCAATATCACAATAATTTTCAAAAAGTCAGATCATGGTTGAATTCAATAGACAGTATATGTCAATGAGAGTTTAAATCAATTTCACAATCTCACAATACATAGTAATAAATCACACACAGCTTAATCATGATCCATAGTTCAATTCGTCCCAAAAGCCGATGGCTAATGAGGTATTCAATTCGTCCCAAAAGTCGATGACTAATGAGGAATAACATAGCTAGCTAGCAAAAATATTAGTACTCATCCAATTCTTCCTCAACAGGCACACACCTCAACACTTCAGCCAGAGAGGGAATTCAATTCATCCCACTAGACAAGCTAATGAGGAATACAATCAATATACATGATAGCTGTGGTTTCAAACCATTTCCAATGCTTTTAAATCAATAAGTATCCATCAATGTCATTCAAACAATTTCTCACAGTTTCAAATCATTTACAATGCTTTTCAAGCAATAAATATTCATTCAAATACATTTCCACAATTTAAAATAATAATATACAAATAGTCAATATTTATTTCAATTGAAAATAATTCAAAAGAAATAGTTGTTGTGCACAAACCTTTGATATTTGTCTCCTGGTCTTGACTCAGTATTTCTTTCCCTTTTGCTGAGTCCTTGTTAACTGAGAAACACAATTTGAAGTGTTTCAGTGCTAAATTAATTTGCCTCTAACGATAATGTTTGATAAACAATTCACTGAATACCTTTATTTGCTTAATCACCTAATATACCGACCCTCGATGTTTTCTAGGTAAATTAGGTTTTAGTGTCCTTTATATATCACATTCGATAATGTTTTAGGATTGGTACGTGTTACCAAACTCAATTCTATGTATATTGCGTTTTCTTGCATTTCATTGCAAATTGCTGGATTTCGGGGTACTAGTTTAACCTAGCCGGACGACTTATTTTCCTCGGTTTTCGAGTTTCGATCAAAACTACAAACTTGTAGATCTATGTCTTATTGCACACGGGGAAAAAGTTTAGGTCAATCTGAGTTAAGTAGACTAAGTTATGGTCATTACACTATTGCTGGTCAAATGGCATCAAATTAGGTCAATTTTAGGTCAATTTGGTCAACTTTGGTTCGGCCAGTTTTTGGACCCGAACTTGTGCAAGTTGTTTGACTTGCTTATAGTCATTTCTGGGTTTTGGTGTCTTCATAAGACTTGTAGGTATGGGTCTTAACTATTCATGGTTAAAATTTCAGGTCAATTGGACCTGTTTTGAGAGAGTTATGGCCTAAACACTCATTGCTGCCCAATTGGTCATTTTTCAGGTCCTAATTGTACCTAATCCGAATTGGTCATTTTCTTAGGTCACCTTGCAAGCAGAATTTTGGTATGCTTTCTCAATGAAAGTTGGCACATTTTGTGCCTAGTTTCACCTCCAATTGGTCTCATACCAATTGAGGTTACACATTTAAAGTTATAGGCTAAAATGTACATTGCCCTTAGTTACCTTGCTTAAACACACATCAATCACACACTTACCTTGCAAATATGTTTACTTCCCTACCAAATCTGTTTTGGTACATTACCAAAAACATATTCCACTTTACATTAACATCACTTTGGGCAGATTACAATTATCCTTAACACACCAAATATAATTCTAATTTCCAAAGTCCAAATACAATTACACATACACATAAACATTACTAGTTTTTACATACACTTTACACAACAATTTCATATACATATCCATCTATCCTTAATGCCACAATTCTGCCCATGTCTTCATGAACACATATACTTATCCAAGAGTTCCAAGGCTGCCGAAAATGTCGCTCAACACCAAAGTGTCCTACAATTCATCAATTTCCATTCTAAATGCAAAATCACCATATACATATGAAGTAATTCACTAAGTTATTAAATCACCATAACGAACATAATTTCCCATCAAATATATGCACAATTATCTCATCAAATACATGACTACATGGCTGCCCAAAAATGGATATCTCAGTAACTCTTCAACTTAAAAATTTCCTTCACAAATTTAACACCCATAACATGCACACAAAGTTTAACAAAGCTATCTTCAAAAATGCTAACTTACCTTATAGTTGGAACTTGTTAAACCTTGATTAAACTTCTTAAATTTGGTATCAAACTCTTCCTTGTGATGTGTAGACAAACTTTCATGAAGGGACCTAAGTGTTTGGAGATGAAATGGAGGGAGTTAGGAGAGCTCATGCAAAACGCCCATGGAGGTTTCTCTCATCCTTCAATTCGGCAACTTTGGTACAATGAAGAAGATGAACATTCTGATGGGTATAGTGGACTTACATCAGTATTTTTATGTTTAGTTAAATCCCTAGTGGTCCACTAACTAAGATTAAATCATATAATATGTTAATTGTTCATTTATCCCACATTAACCCATGATTTTAGCTATTTACTTTAGGTACCACCAAATTAATTTTTCATTTCATTTTCTAAGTGTAATATTATTTATTTTTAATGGAAATTTAGGTCAAAAGACAATTTGGGATGTCAAATGACCATAATGCCCCTGTTCGGGTTGCATTCCCGATTTTGTCGGTAACACTGGTTTTTGTCTGTTTTTCGATTTCTCACTTTTCTTTGTACTAATTATTTAATTTTTCTTTGATCTTTCTAATGATATTTAAGTCCTAAAAATGTTTTCCAGGGTTCCCCGCAGTCCAGGGCTAGTCAACGGTCCACGCCGTGACTTTTCGGTGCGGTCACCCATCGCTAGGGTTCTCGGCTCGCTTAACTTGGTTACCTTTCTTTGCTATTATTTTTCCTTTATTTTTCTTGTATTTTATTTTCTTGTATTTCATTATTTTATGTCTCCTCCCTCATGTCAAAGTGTAGTTCTAGGCATCCTAGCTGTCCGGACAACACTGGTCACCGGAACAGTAGAATGCACTGCCAAACTTTGGGGTGTTACAATTCTCTCCCCCTTAAAATAAATTTCGTCTCAAAATTTTACCTGGCATTAGTCTCTGAGCAGCTGTGGGTGCTGTCTCCTCATATCCTCTTCACGTTCCCAAGTAGCTTCCTGGCCTGAATGATGGTTCCACAGCACTTTAACCAGGTGTATCTGTTTGTTCCTCAGCTGCTTCACCTCATATGCCAGAATTTTTATGGGTTCTTCCTCATATGAGAGGTCTGGATTTACCTCAATCTCTTCAACTAATAGTACATGAGATGGGTCAGATCTGTACCTCCTTAACATGGACACATGGAAGACACTGTGTATCCTTGCTAGCTCTGGAGGTAATGCCAACCGATATGCCAAAGGACCCACTCTTTCCAGAACTTCATATGGTTCGATGAAACGAGGACTCAGTTTCCCCTTTCTGCCAAATCTCATAATCCTCTTCCAAGGAGAAACTTTGAGGAATACCTTATCACCCACTGCGTACTCAATATCTCTTCTTTTCAAATCAACATAGGACTTCTGACGGTCTGATGCAGCCTTGACTCTATCTCTAATCAATCTGATCTTTTCCTTTGTCTGCTGGACAATTTCTGGCCCAATCATCTTCCTTTCACCTACCTCATCCCAACATAAGGGAGTTCTGCACTTCCTGCCATACAATGCTTCATATGGAGGCATCCCAATGCTTGATTGGTAGCTGTTGTTATAAGCAAACTAAATCAAAGGTAAGTGTGTATCCCAACTACCTTCAAATTCAATCACACAAGCCCGTAGCATATCCTCCAATATCTGGATAACCCTTTCAGACTGGCCATCTGTCTGTGGGTGGAATGCTGTGCTAAAGTTCAATCTAGTTCCTAGGGCTCTCTGAAGACTACCCCAGAATCTAGAAGTGAACCTAGGATCTCTGTCAGACACAATTGATACTGGCACTCCATGCAATTTTACAATCTCATATATGTACAACCTGGCCAATCTTTCCAGGCTATAGTCCATCCGAACTGGCAAAAAGTGAGCAGACTTGGTCAATCTATCAACTATAACCCATACTGCATCATGACTACTCTGTGTCCTTGGAAGTCCTGTAACAAAATCCATAGTTATTCGTTCCCATTTCCACTCTGGTACTGACAAGGGATGTAACAAACCAGCTGGAACTTGATATTCTGCCTTTATTTGCTGACAAGTTAAGCATTTGGAAACAAACTCAGCTATATCTCTCTTCATACCCATCCACCAGTAATGCTCTTTCAGCCCTCTGTACATTTTAGTTCCACCAGGGTGCATAGCAAATGGAGACTCATGTGCTTCCTTCATAATGATTTGTCTCAATTCCACATCACTAGGAATGCACATTCTGCCCTGATGTAGCAATAAACCATCATCTCTCACAGAGAATTCAGGTTTCTTGCCCTGCTGGACTTCTTTCAGTAGCTTCTGATACTTTTCATCACTCGAGCACCATTCTCGACCGATCAATCAACACTGGCTGTACATGCCAAGCAACTACTGTCTGTCCCTCATCGTCAATCTCTAAACTGGCATGCTGTGCTTTCAATTCATATACCATGGACATGGAAGAAACTCTGAGACTTGCCATAGTCTTGCGACTTAAGGCGTCAGCCACCACATTTGCTTTCCCTGGCTGATAGTCTATTAAGCAATCATAGTCTTTAATGAGTTCTAACCATCTCCTCTGCCTCAAATTCAATTCCTTTTGGGTGCCTAAGTACTTCAAGCTCTTGTGATCCGTGTAAATGTAGCATTTCTCCCCATACAAATAGTGTCTCTAGATCTTCAGAGCAAAAACAATAGCTGCTAACTCCAGGTCATGTGTTGGGTAATTCCTCTCATGCGGTTTCAGCTGGCGTGATGCATAAGCAAAGACATTCCAATCTTGCATCAGTACACAGCCTAACCCATTGTGAGAAGCATCACTATAAACTGTGTATTCTTTACCCGGAGTAGGTAAAGTGAGGACTGGAGCTTCAGTCAAACACCTCTTCAACTCATCAAAACTTTGCTGACATTTATCTGTCCACTGAAATTTTACATCTTTCCGAAGCAGTTTGGTCAGTGGAGAAGATAACATAGAAAATCCCTTCATAAACCGACGGTAATATCCAGCTAAACCCAGAAAATTGCGAATTTCTGTGATGTTCCTGGGCGGCTTCCAATTAAGGATAGCTTCTACCTTGCTGGAATCTACCTTAATCCCTTCAGCTGACACAACATGTCCCAAAAAGGAGATTTCTTTCAGCTAAAATTCACATTTCGACAACTTGGCGTATAGTTGTTTCTCCCTTAAAGTCTGCAGTTCAATCCGCAGATGTCTATCATGCTCTTCTGCATTCCTTGAATATATCAAAATGTCATCAATAAACACCACCACAAATTGATCAAGATATGGTCTGAAGAAAGTGTTCATCAGATCCATAAAAGCAGCAGGAGCATTTGTTAACCCGAATGGCATTACTAGAAACTCATAATGGCCATATCGAGTTCTGAAAGCAGTTTTTGGAATACTCTGCTCTTGCACCTTCAACTGATAATAACCAGATCGCAAATCAATTTTGGAGAATACAGCTGCACCCTTCAACTGATCAAATAGATCATCAATGCGAGGCAATGGATATCTGTTCTTTATTGTCACCTTATTCAACTGTTGGTAGTCAATGCATAAGCGGAGAGTACCATCCTTCTTCTTAACAAACAACACTGGTGCTCCCCAAGGTGACACACTAGGGCGGATGAAGCCCTTTTCAAGTAATTCTTGCAATTGTATCTTCAACTCCATCAATTCTGCTGGTGCCATTCTGTATGGCATTATGGAGATTGGATCCACACCAGGCATAACATTAATTTCAAACTGCACTTCTCTTTCCGGAGGTAATCCTGGCAATTCATCAGGAAACACATCTGGAAAGTCATGTACTGTAGGGATGTCCTTCAATGCTGGACTCCCCACTTGGGTGTCTACAACATGTGCCAAGTATGCTTCACACCCCTTTCTGATCATTTTTCTGGCTAGTGCAGCCGAAATGATTTTTGATGGTAATAACTGCCTCTCCCCCTATATTACCACATCACTATACTGAGGAAGGCCAAAAGTGACTGTCTTCAGCCTACAGTCAATCATGGCATGACGCCTAGCTAACCAATCCATGCCCAAGATGATATCATAATCTCTGAAGGGCATTTCAATGAAATCAGACAGGAAAGTGTGTCCTTGGATCACTAAAGGACAATCTCTATACATTCTATTAACCCTGACTTCCTGTCCTAACGGACTTGTTACTAGCACCTCAAAGTCCATTTTTGTACATGGAACAGCAATGCAATCAATGATGCTAGCACTCACATAAGAATGGGTGGAACCTGGATCAAATAACACAAACACATTTTGGTTAAAAGTTGAGAAGGTACCAGCCACAACATCAGATGTCTCGGCCTCCTCCCTCTGTCTCATTGCATACATTCTGATTGGAGCACTGTCTTGCTCTGATTGTTTCACTGTGCCTTGGCTGCCTGCTGGGCTACCTCTACCCCTGCCTCTACCTCTGCTGGGTGGTTGTGAACTTCTAGTGACAGTGGCTCGAATCGACCCTTCTGCAGTAGTAGGAGGTGGTCCAACTCTGCGACTACTGGTGCAGTCCTTGGCAAAGTGTCCGGTGCCTCCACAGTTATAACAGGCTCCAATAGCCTTATAGCATATCCCACCATGATTTTTTTCCACAAGTTTCACATTGGCGGGGAGGGTAGGAACCTCTGGTACTCTGCTGACCAGATAGGGGAGGTCTCTGTCCTGAATATCTTCCCCTATCGGATTTCTTGCCACCTCTGCCATGTCCCCCATAGTTCTTCCTCTTTCCAGTAGGACCACTGGAACTTTGTTCTACTGATTTTCCCTCTTTCTCTGTCTTCTCTGATCTCTTTTTCTCAGGAGCAGTCTCAAACTCAATTCTTTCCAACTCTAGGGCTTGAGAAACAAGTTCAGAGAAGTTAGTGTGTTTAAAGCCAACCACTTGTACTCTGATACTAGGCTTCAAGCCAGTTTCAAACCTCTTGCATCTCTCCCTACTGGTAGCAAGCAAACTTACTGCATAATGGCTCAAAGTGGAAAATTCCTTTCATACTCACCACCGATCCGCCTGTTTCAAACTTGGGAACTCTTGCAGCTTCTGGTCTACATAAGCATCAGGGACATATTTCTGTCTAAATTCCCTGAGGAAGTCATTCCATGTTAGCACTGCAGGTTCTACCAGACTGTGGGGAATGGTTTTTCACCAGTCATAAGCATCCCCCTGTAGCAAAGATACTGAGTATTCAAGCCGGAGCTCCTCTGTACAATGAAGTTTCTTGAACACCCTATCCATCCTCTCTAACCATTGTTCAGCTTCTAGAGGATCTACTGTCCCCTTAAACTCTGTAGCCCCATATTTCATCAATTTATCATACTGCCTAGTAGGAGACTGTGGTTGTACCACTGGTGTCTGTATTGGGACTTGAGTAGGCACATTACCAGCCATTTGTTGGAACATTGCAGCCATCTGTTGAGCAAACTGAGCAGGAAACTGTGGTACTGCAGGGGCTGGTGCTGCTGAACCACTAACATTTTGTAGGCCTGGGGCATCCCCTTGCACCTCAGCCTCTATAGATTGATCGACTGAACGATCACCCTCTTCCATATTCAATGTGAGGATTTTAGATCTCCTGAACCAATAACACAGGGAGATTTCCTCCCGTTAGTGCATATTTATAATGTAATGTACTGTATGTATCAAACAATGATATTGAGCAGTTGTACTGTGAAGAAAGAATATTCAAATAACAGGTGAAAATAGAATTTAAAAACTTTACTCTGATACCACTAAAACATGTCACACCCTACCCCTCTGTAAGGCATAACATGATCCCGTAGTATACCTAATGAATTACCAACTCCGTCTACTGATAATCCATTAAATACACTACAAGGAATTTTAAAAACTTTTCTTACTTCTTTTACAGTGGTGAGTACTATTTACAGGTGTTAAAAACTTTTGTGAACTGAAGTCAAACAATTAACTCATTTGATTTATTTGGAATTTCTGTAAAAATTTTGGCAGAGTGCCATCTGTATTTTGGATAACACAGTTCTTCAGAAAACCTGTAAAAAGACACTTCAATAATTTTCCAAATCTCAACTCCAATACATTTCTCAACACAACAATTTATCAACTCAATTTCATAGAAATTTTTCAAAGTCTGAGATAAGGAAATATAATACAATTTTTACAAGTCAAATAACTCATAATTAATTTACAACTTTAAGGTACAATTTGAATTTACAACTGCTCAAAACCAAAAAAATAATATGTACATACAGTGGTCATACATTACAGTACAAAATGCAAAAAGTGGTATACTCGTTATACCCGAAAATCTCTTGCTGGAGGTATATGCAGCCTAGTCTGCTGCCCTGTCTGTCTCTCTACCTGCGACAGCAATAAAAAGCTATCGCTGAGACAATGCCTCAGTGGTGCACAACATTAACCAAATACAATTTAAATCACAATTCATAAGTCATGTAAATAGTGGATACTTAAAATCATAGTTAAATTCAAGACAGTAATTGTCAACAAGAATTTAAACTCCATTTCTCAATATCACAATAATTTTCAATAAGTCAGATCATGGTTGAATTCAATAGACAGTATATGTCAATGAGAGTTTAAATCAATTTGACAATCTCACAATACATAGTAATAAATCACACACAGCTTAATCATGATCCATAGTTCAATTCGTCCCAAAAGCCGATGGCTAATGAGGTATTCAATTCGTCCCAAAAGTCGATGACTAATGAGGAATAACATAGCTAGCTAGCAAAAATATGAGTACTCATCCAATTCGTCCTCAACAGGCACACACCTCAACACTTCAGCCAGAGAGGGAATTCAATTCATCCCACTAGACAAGCTAATGAGGAATACAATCAATATACATGATAGCTGTGGTTTCAAACCATTTCCAATGCTTTTAAATCAATAAGTATCCATCAATGTCATTCAAACAATTTCTCACAGTTTCAAATCATTTACAATGCTTTTCAAGCAATAAATATTCATTCAAATACATTTCCACAATTTAAAACAATAATATACAAATAGTCAATATTTATTTCAATTGAAAATAATTCAAAAGAAATAGTTGTTGTGCACAAACATCTGATATTTGTCTCCTGGTCTTGACTCAGTATTTCTTTCCCTTTTGCTGAGTCCTTGTTAACTGAGAAACACAATTTGAAGTGTTTCAGTGCCTCTAACGATAATGTTCGATAAACAATTCACTGAATATCTTTATTTGCTTAATCACCTAATATACCGACCCTCGATGTTTTCTAGGTAAATTAGGTTTTAGTGTCCTTTATATGTCACATTCGATAATGTCTTAGGATTGGTACGTGTTACCAAACTCAATTCTTTGTATATTGCGTTTTCTTGCATTTCATTGCAAATTGCTGGATTTCAGGGTACTAGTTTAACCTAGCCGGACGACCTATTTTCCTCGGTTTTCGGGTTTTGATCAAAACTACAAACTTGTAGATCTATGTCTTATTGCACGCGGGACAAAAGTTTAGGTCAATCTGAGTTAAGTAGACTAAGTTATGGTCATTATACTATTGCTGGTCAAATGGCATCAAATTAGGTCAATTTTAGGTCAATTTGGTCAACTTTGGTTCGGCCAGTTTTTGGACCCGAACTTGTGCAAGTTGTTTGACTTGCTTATGGTCATTTCTGAGTTTTGGTGTCTTCATAAGACTTGTAGGTATGGATCTTAACTATTCATGGTTAAAATTTCAGGTCAATTGGACCTGTTTTGAGTGAGTTATGGCCTAAACACTCACTGCTGCCCAATTGGTCATTTTTCAGGTCCTAATTGTACCTAATCCGAATTGGTCATTTTCTTAGGTCACCTTGCAAGCAGAATTTTGGTATGCTTTCTCAATGAAAGTTGGCACATTTTGTGCCTAGTTTCACCTCCAATTGTTCTCATACCAATTGAGGTTACACATTTAAAGTTATAGGCTAAAATGTACACTGCCCTTAGTTACCTTGCTTAAACACACATCAATCACACACTTACCTTGCAAATATGTTTACTTCCCTACCAAATCTGTTTTGGTACATTACCAAAAACATATTCCACTTTACATTAGCATCACTTTGGGCAGATTACAATTATCCTCAATAGACCAAATATAATTCTAATTTCCAAAGTCCAAATACAATTACACATACACATAAACATTACTAGTTTTTACATACACTTTACACAACAATTTCATATACATATCCATCTATCCTTAATGCCACAATTCTGCCCATGTCTTCATGAACACATATACTTATCCAAGAGTTCCAAGGCTGCCGAAAATGTCCCTCAACACCAAAGTGTCCTACAATTCATCAATTTCCATTCTAAATGCAAAATCACCATATACATATGAAGTAATTCACTAAGTTATTAAATCACCATAACCAACATCATTTCCCATCAAATATATGCACAATTATCTCATCAAATACATGACTACATGGCTGCCCAAAAATGGATATCTCAATAACTCTTCAACTTAAAAATTTCCTCCACAAATTCAACACCCATAACATGCACACAAAGTTTAACAAAGCTATCTTCAAAAATGCTAACTTACCTTATAGTTGGAACTTGTTAAACCTTGATTAAACTTCTTGAATTTGGTATCAAACTCTTCCTTGTGATGTGTAGACAAACTTTCATGAAGGGACCTAAGTGTTTGGAGATGAAATGGAGGGAGTTAGGAGAGCTCATGAAAAACGCCCATGGAGGTTTCTCTCATCCTTCATTTCGGTAACTTTGGTACAATGAAGAAGATGAACATTCTGATGGGTATAGTGGACTTACATCAGTATTTTTATGTTTAGTTAAATCCCTAGTGGTCCACTAACTAAGATTAAATCATATAATATGTTAATTGTTCATTTATCCCACATTAACCCATGATTTTAGCTATTTACTTTAGGTACCACCAAATTAATTTTTCATTTCATTTTCTAAGTGTAATATTATTTATTTTTAATGGAAATTTAGGTCAAAAGACAATTCGGGATGTCAAATGACCATAATGCCCCTGTTCGGGTTGCATTCCCGATTTTGTCGGTAACACCGGTTTTTGTCTGTTTTTCGATTTCTCACTTTTCTTTGTACTAATTATTTAATTTTTCTTTGATCTTTCTAATGATATTTATTCTTCAATAAGGGTCTATTTAAGTCCTAAAAATGTTTTCCAGGGTTCCCGCATGATCAGTACTAGTTAACGGTCCACGCCGTGACTTCCCGGTGCGGTCACCCATCGCTAGGGTTCTCGGCTCGCTTAACTTGGTTACCTTTCTTTGCTATTATTTTTCCTTTATTTTTCTTGTATTTTCTTTTCTTGTATTTCATTATTTTATGTCTCCTCCCTCAAGTCAAAGTATAGTTCTTGGCATCCTAGCTGTCCGGACAACACTGGTCACCGGAACAGTAGAACGCACTACCGAACTTTGGGGTGTTACATCCCTCAACTGTTTGCATCAGGTAAATTTTGAGGACGAAATTTTTATTAGAGGGGAAGAGTTGTAACATCCTCACTTTCGCTAGTCCATACAGTATACTATTCCAGTGACCAGTATTGGTCCGGACAGCTAGAACGTCCGGAAAAATATTAAAACTAAAGTGAGGAACCATAATTAACTCAAATATTAATAGCAAAAATTTAGCAAAAATTTTAGAAATAAAATACAATCTAGTTAAATGAGCCGTTGCCCTAGCGATGGGTAACCTAGTGAGAAGTTACGGTTCTCGCAACTAAGAGCCCTAGACCCAGGGGAAAAATTATAAAATAATTTATGGGACTCTAGAGAAGGGTTATTGAGGTTCTTATGGTATTAGAATTCCAAGAAAATACTTAGAAAAATTTTTCAATCGGTACAGACAATTTTGGCCCGTTAAGCCAAACGGAGGGCATTTTGATCATTTCGTCTTTAGAGATGATTTTTGACCAACTTGTCCATTTATGCAAGTGAATTATATGACATAAAATATGAACAAATATTAATGAAAATTTATTTAAAAATGAATAGGCAATGAAAGAAAAGAAAATGAAAATAATGGGATTTATTACTTCATGCTTATGTAAGCATGAGGTAATTAAAAATGCTATGGCCAATCAAATTAATGCAAGACAATTAAATTACATTAAAATAGAGAAAAGGAGGCAGAATTCTAGAAAAAAATAGCAGCCCTTTTCTTCTTCTTCAAAACGTCCTACACCTCCTCCCTTACTCCTCCATTAACAAACTTTCTAAATCTTCATTTTCCCTAGCTTTCTTTCAACAAAAACCCTAAGTGTCAACATAAAACCTTGATATTTCATCTTGGTGACGTTTTTGGGAGCAAAAGGAAGAGTAAAAGAAGAGTTCTTATAAGCTTGAGATTAGCTCCATTAAAGGTTAGTGACTTAAATTATATTTTCTCTTTAAATTCATGTTGAAGGAGCATGATTGAGTGTAAAAGTGCAAAGAAATTTAATAAATATCATGTGTATGCCCATCCTATAATTTTGGCAGCCATGGATGTGGTAAGGTTTTGATGATTTTCATGGAGCTAAAATGGTAATAGGGCTGCCTTAACAATAGTCTCTCAAGTAAAATGATGAAATGCTAGTAAAATGCAAGATTGGAGATGATAGGGTTAGGGTTTGAGTATAAAATGAAGACTTTGAACATGTAATGGTGAAAGTGAATTTTAATGGTCAATTAGTGACCATTTAGTGATGTGTAAACAAGAAATGAAGTGGTTTGTGTAGTGGGAATTGAGATTAGTGTGGCTGCCCTTGGTGACTTACAGAATTGGACATGAGTCCAGCAGGTTTGGGTAGCAATAACTCGAATTATAGAGGTCCAATTGGTGCAAGGCCAATTGGACATAAAACTAGACACATAATGGTACAACTTTGGTGAAGAAACCATGCCCAGAAAACCAAACCAAGTTGATCAAAAGTTTGCCCTAATCCGGGTGACCTGCAATCTGCCTGGGCAAAATGACCAAATGAACAGTATTTGGTCGTTTTGGCCATAACTCAATGTAAAAAGGTCCAATTGACCTAAAAGGTTACCAGAAACAAGCTGAGATATAGACCAACAACTTTCATGAAGAAACCTGACCCAAATTATGACCATAACCTAGTCAAATTGCCAACCAAACTTAGGTTACCAAATCTGGCAGAACCAGTTTTGCCCAGAATTTTGGAATCTATCTAATCCGGCCAGTTATGGTGTTTAGGCCATAACTTGAGCTACAAAACTCTAAATTGAGTGATTCAAAAAAGGAAATTCAACTAGCCAAAATAAGGAACAACTTTCATGTTGATCATTTTTCCAAATTTCCACTACAAAAGTGACTAATGGAATAGTAAACCCAAAGCTTAAAAACTGAAAATTCTGTCCAATTCACATTAAGCTTAGAGATGGTATTGGCAACCAATACCAAAAGTTTAAAATGCAAAATGTGGTATGTTGATGATATTTAAACTAATTTACCTATTGCCAATACAAAAGTCAACATTTTGGTTGACTAATGAAATGAATAGTAATCATAAAAATTCAATTTCAAAGAATTACATAAATGAAAAGTGTTAAATGCCCTAGTAGGCCTAATGTGATTGGTTTGGATAGGTTGGCATGCCAATAGGGTTCTGTTAGCAGTACTGCATATGGTTTCATGCCATTCTGTATTTCATGGCTTTCCATGCCATTCTGTGACATAATAGCCTTTGGCTATGATATTGAGTTGTTATACTCAGGTTTAATCCCCGATAATTATTACAGCTTATTAGTTGTTCTATTGCACACCGGGAGACACAATGTGACCGATGGTGTGATGGTTCGAGGTACTTAGTATCCAGTACCAGTTTACCCATTTATCCATTCCAGTCAACTAGTATAGGTTACTCGGGCAATGTTAATAAATCTTATCAAACTTTAATCGAATAATATTGCAATAAATATTTGAAATTAAGTCTACCCAAAAAATGTAAACATACATTCTGCATACATGTTTTTATTTTATTTTATTTTATTTTATATTGTCACCACTAAGCAGAATTGCTTAGCGAGTCGCTTTTGCCATGCGCAGGTACGGGAGACATAGCTGGGGAGTCCAGCAAACCTCATACATGGTGAGTTTTCAGATCTACACTCAGAGTTCAAAGTCACCTCACAATTGCAGTGCATTGGTAGGACATTGGGCTACCTAAGTCTTTTGTATTTATAAACTTTTGTTATGTATATTATAAACTCATGTAATCATATTTTGCTGTAATTACCCATGAGCTGTGTTCAGAAATAAATATGAGTATTTCTCATTGAATTGGGTGTGATATGAGATGAATGTGAATTTTGAGATACTGAATTGATTTGAGAAATTGTTGAAAAATGTTGGTGGTTGACTGAGATTGAGATTATAATTATATTGGAAGTGTTTTTAAACAGGTTTAGAAGAACTCTTTTCCAATTTATAGCCGGCACTCTGCCGGATTTTCTATAAAATTTGTGAAAAAATTTAGATTTATCAAAAATTATAAACAAATGAATTAAAAGGGATTAATTAAAATTGAAACATGAATTGGTGTTCCGACACACTGAGTTGCATAACTTGCTCGGCTACACTGTAGACTGGTAAGGGGTGTCACAAATTCCAAATTTCATACCTTAATTTTCTCTACCAATTTAGTTATTACACTTTGTGTCTTTGTATTACTATTCACATTACTATTCACTCAAATTGTTGTCTTTTTAATACATAATAAATTTATTGAACCTAAGTTCGCCAAGATACCACATTTTGCATTCTAAAGTTGTTGGTATTAGTTGCCAATACCATTTCAAAGCTTAGTGTTGATTACTTTGCAATTTTCAAATTTCAAGTACTAAGTTTACTGTTCCATTGGTCATTTGTACAGTAAGAATTTGATAAAATTGTCTTCATGAAAGTTGTTCCTTATTGTGTCTAGTTACATTTATTTTTTTGAATCACTCCATTTGGAGTTTTGTAGCTCAAGTTATGGCCTAAACACCATAACTGGCCGGATTGGATAGAATCCAGAATTCTGGGCAAAACTGGTTCTAGCAGATTTGGTGACTTAAGTTTGGTTGGCAATTTGACTAGGTTATGGTTAGAATTTAGATTTGTGTTCCCCATGAAAGTTGTAGGGCTATGTCTCAGCTTTCTTCTGGTAAAATTTCAGATCAATTGAAATTTTCTACACTGTGTTATGACCATTTGAACAAATACTGTTCATTTGGTCATTTTCCAGGGACAACATGTTGATCATCCAGATTAGGGTAATTTTTAGGTCAACTTGGTTTGGTTTTCTGGGCAGGGTTTCTTCACCAAAGTTGTGCCATTATGTGTCTAGTTTCATTTCCAATTAGCCTTGCACCAATTGAACCTATACAACTCCAGTTATAGCTGCGCAAACATACTGAACTCACATCTAGACCTGCAGGACCACTCAAGGCAGCATACCATTTCAATTCCAATACCACCATGGTCTCCAATTTAAGGTCAAAATTCATCAAATGGTCACTAGTTGACCATTAGAATTTAATTTAAACATCTAAGCATTAAACCCTCAATTAAATCTCAAAACCCTAACCCTAACAATCCATTAATTCATCCAACACACATAACTCAACATCTAACTCAAATTTTCTCATCACAAACCACTTCTAAACAATTCAATTCATACAAATCAACAAATCTCATCCTTCTCCCATGGCTGCCAATTTTCACACATACTTCAATATATATGTTTTGTTCAATTTTACAATAAATTCTTATTTAATTTGTCTTCCTAACAAAGATTAAAAAGATAGGGAAGTAACTATAGGCACTAACCTCTTTTAACCACTTTCTTGGCTTGTTAAAACTTTGAATTTTCTTCACTTTATGAAAATCAAAATGTTACTTTTGATGTGGGGATTAATTTTTGTGAAGGGTGTGTAGGGTTTTGGGGTGGAAAACTTAGGGAAAATCAAGCTCAAAGCTTGATGAAAATGAAGGAATTAATGGGTAGCTGACTACTTGAGGGAGAGAAAGTGAGAAGATGAGCTGAAATTTTGTGTATTTATCTCTAATTTTATCTCTTAAATAAATTTGTTAAATGGTGATTGATAGAAAGAATTTAAATGACATCATCATGATGTCATAATTCCAATTTTCTTCATTTTTCTTTTCCTTTCTTTTCTACTCATTTTCAATTAATTTTTTTGCAATATTTATTCATATTTTAGATCATAATAATTATTTACTTAACTGGACAAGTCCACAAAAATTTATCTCTGAAGACGAAATGATCAAAATGCCCTCCGTTTGGCCTAACAGACTAAAATTGTCTGTACCAATTGAAAATTTTTTCTAAGCCTTTTCTTGCCATTCTAATGCCATAGAAACCTCAATGACTCTTATCTGGAGTCTCAACAATTATTTCATGAATTTTCTCCCGAGTTTAGGGCATCTAGCTGCAAAAACCGCAACTTCCCACTGGGTTACCCATTGCTAGGGCACCGGCTTATTTAACTTGGTTGTATTTTATTTCTTAAATTTTTCCTAAATTTTTCTTATTATTATTTGAGTTATTTATGACTCCTCACACTAGTCTAAATATTTTTCTAGATGGTCTAGCTGTCCAGACAGACACAGGTCACTGGAATAATAAAATGTACGTAATTGTTACAGTGAGGGTTTTACAAATATAATATTTTTCAACTACTAACAAAAATTTGTTTCAATCACGTTTTATCAAAGTATGCATAATTTAAGGCTGTGTCAACAATTCGCATAGTTGGACCCATGACACAAAATTTCACGATGATTATCGTGTTATACACCACAACAAAGCAAACTCCCCCCAATAACCGAGGCTAAAAGGAGGTACCAAAGACTAGCTAGTATATGAGTACTCATCCGAACTCAACCCTCAACTGGTAAGCTAGAGAGGGAGGAAACTCAACCCCAATAAGTGGAGGAGATAACAATCAATATTATCTTACTAGACAAGCTAATGAGGAACACAATCACATTACCATGTCAATTGTGGTTTCAAAATATATTTAAAAAAATTCCATTTACAAAACACATTTATAAATCAACAAACATATTTAATTGTTGTAAATTCATGCATATGGTTGGCAACACATTAAGTTCATAAAAGCACTTCAAAATACATTCAAATACCAGCCCATCCCCTTGCTACATTGAAATTAATGGCCAACATCCACCTTTCCATAATATAATTTCATTTCATAATTCACAATTTTCAAAATAATGTAAATAATTCTTTAGATGCATAGGAAAAATTGTATTTAGTTCATACAATTTCATTTAACAATTAAAAGTTCTCAATACAATAAAAATCATAATTCATTCATATAGGCTTATTCAAGTCAATTTCAAAGTGAAGAATAAATAAAAAGGGTCAGTTGTGCACAAACCTTCTTTGACTTTTCTTTTCTTAGCTTAATCCTTCCCTTCCTTGGAAGTTTCTTTGTCCTCTAAAATCACACAATTACTAAGCTTTAATACTCATTTCAATTATCTTCAATAACAAATCAACTAAATGCCTAATGCATCCCTAAGTAGACATTGAAATTTTCAATGTATTCTGGATCCAGGCCAATTCTGGACCTTGACTTTGCAACCCCATTTCAACCTAGTTTCAGTCCTTATTTGCTAAGGTGATCTTCATGAAAATTGTTCCTTTATGTGTTAGGTTTAATTTCTAATTTGAATCACTTAATTTGAAGTTCTATAACTCAAGTTATGGCCAGGTGTCATATTCTAAAATTTTAGGTTTTCTAGATTTGTACCTGAAACTTATATTATATCTGGGCATTTTAAGCTCATAATTTATCCTTGGTCCCTGAAACAATGTTTTAGGCCTTTGTCTTAGGTTTTCAAATCATTTTGAATAACTTCAATTGGAGTTATGTAGAGGAAGTTATGGCTTGATTACCATTTGGAGGCCATAAGGCCAATTTGCCAAGGAGCAGGTGTGACACCCCTTACCCGTCTACAGTGTAGCTGAGTAAGTTATGCCACTCAGTGTGTCGGAACACCAATTCATGTTTCAATTTCAATTAATCCTTTTTAATTCATTTATTTATAATTTTTGATAAAACTAAATTTTTCCGCAAATTTTATAGAAAATCCAGCAGAGGATTATCACCATGATCAATTTCTTCATGAACAAATAACTCTTATTCATTCCCATGAAGGAATCCATATCTATCTGGAGGATGAGATACTCTAGTTGATCTTCAAGGAATTGACGTGGAGATATCATCAATAGGTGTATGCTCATTGGGTGGATCGATATCCATTTTATCTATTTGTTGGTTAGAATTATCTAATTATAATTCTATCTGCCTTCCTTTGCCACCTTTTTGAATAAACCCTTTTTCAAGAAAAATAGCATCTCTACTTATCACAACTCTTTGTAATTTAGGAAGATAAAAATAATATCTAAAACTATCTTTTAGATAACCAACAAACAGTCTCTTTTCATATTATGTTTTCAATTTATCAGTTTTTAGCTTTTTGATGTGATTAGGATAACCCTAAATCTTAACATGTTTAAGACTTGGTTGCCTTCCATATCATATCTCATATGGGTTAGAAGCGACTGATTTGGAAGGAACACGATTAATAGGGTACAAAGCTATTTCGAATGCAAATACTCATAAGGAGATTGGAAGCTCAATATAGCTCATCATACTTCGTACTATATCCAATAAAGTACAATTTTTTCTTTTAGATAAACCATTTAATTGTGGCGTTCCTAGAGGAGTTAATTGAGAAGCAATGCCCTATTCTTTTAAGAACTCATTAAATTCAATACTTAGGTATTCACCTCTTCAATCTAATCTTAGAGTTTTAATAATTTTCCTATTTGTTTCTCTACTTTAGATTTGAAATCTTTGAACTTTTTAAAAGATTCATGTTTGTATTTCACTAAATACAAATACCCATATCTTGATTTATCATCAGTAAAGGTAATGAAGTAGTGATAACTGCCTCTTCCCATTTCATTAAATGGGCCACATACATCACTATGTACTAGCTCTAAAATATCATTGGTTCTTAACCCTTGTCCAACAAAAGGTGATCTAGTCATTTTACCTTGAAGGCAGGATTCACAAATTGGAATAGGTTCAGAACCTAATGAAGATAAAATCCCTATCTTTTCTAATTTTGTAATCCTATCTTCTATAATATGACGTAATCTTAAGTGCCCAATATAATTTGGACTTGATTTAGTTTCAATGATGGCATTAAACTCAATTTAATTGCTTGGAATTGTTTTGTTAATATTATCCAAATAATAAAGACCATCTTGTAAATAACTCATGTCAATAATTTTATTTCTAAATTAAATATTACAAATATCTTCTATAAAATGAAATTCATATCCATTACTAATCAAACTAGATATAGAAATGATGTTTTTGAAAGCATCAGGTACATACAATACATGATGCAAAAAATAAAGCATGTTCTTTTAGATATAATAATTTAGACCCTATGGCTAATGCTACAATAGTTCTTCATTGCCAATCCAGAGTTTAACATCCTATGCTTTTAAGCTTTCACTGCTTACGAATTCTTGCATATCAAAACATATGTGAGAACTTACATCGGTATCTAAAAACCAAGTTGTAGATCAACTATGAGTATTATCAGAATCTAAATAATAAGATATGGACATACCTTCTAAAAGCTTATCCTTCTTGTTCTTCAGAGACACCAAATACTCAGGACAATTTCTTTTCTAATGCCCATCCTTCTGATAATGGAAACACTTTCCCTTATTAGCAATAGCTTCAGTTTTCTTCTTTTTCTGTGATTGGTTCTTGGCATTCCTGCTAAATGGACCAGGGAAAAAGTTTTCTTCTTCTTACTGCTTTTCTTCTTTTTGGACTTTCCAGAAGAAGAAGAAGCAATCAAAGCAACTTCTTTTCCCTTATTGCCAAGCATATTTTTTTGTGCAATGGCTAGCAAATTCAACAAACTAGCTAGTGTGCATTCCTATTTAGTCATGTGGAAGTTCGTGACAAAAGATCCAAATGACTCTGAAAGGGACTGTAAGATCAAATCTGTTTTTAATGTGAAGTCCATTATAAAATAAAGAGCCTCAAGCTGCTCAATGAGCCTGATCATCTTGTTTACATGGGCTCCCACATCCATCCTGTTACGCCCTCACTTTAGGTAGTCTGTACATTTGACTGTTCCGATGACTAACATCTATTCGGACAGTCAGGATGTTTGGAACTAAACTCAAACTACAGTGAGGAGGCGTAAATTGACTGAATAAAGACTAAGAAAAATTAAGAAAAAAAATAAAAGAAATGAAATACAATTAGGTTAAATGAGCCAGAACCGCAGCGATGGGTGACCGTACTGGTGGGAAGCGACTATAAAGTCAGTTGCCGACCCCAGACCTGTGAGGAACCCTAGGAAATAATTTTTGGGACTAAATTAGAGAATTTATGAAGATTGTATGACATTAAAAAGGTCAAAGAAAATTCAGGAAAATTTAATTATCGGTACAGATAAAAAAAGACCGATAAGCACAACGGAGGGCATTTTGGTCATTTTAACCCAAAAGTTAAAATTTCACCTAAATGTCTATTTAAAATAAAATAGATTAAAAACACCAAAAATAAATATAAATGATAAATTTTGTAAAAGAAAATAAGAAAATCAGAAAAGAAAAGAAAAGAAAAGAGATAAAAAAAAATTATTACTTTATATTTATGATGTCATATGACATCATTTAAATTTGTAGCCAATGGAAATTCAACAAACAAACAAGAGGAGATAATTATGTATTTAAAAAGACTTAAAATGAAACAAAAATAACACTTCTTCTTCTTCTTCTACACTCCATGGCCGTAGCTCCCTTAACCAAATCCACCATTTTTCTTTTCTTTTAAGCTTATTTTCTTAAGCTTTTCTCACCTTCAAACCCTAATTGGCCTTCACTAAAATTTCTCCTTACCTCATAAGAAAGCCATTGATAGTCAAAAGAAGGACTAGAAGTGAAGTTGTCATGTCACACCTTATCCCTTGTAAGGCATGACATGTTCCTGTAGCATACCTAATGAATCACTGAACTCCACCTACCGATAACCCATTAGTTATGCTACAAAGGATTTTAAAACAAACCATAGCTTTTTATCTTATCAATTCTTTTGCGAAAAAGTGTATGAGAATAGTTAAAATTCTATGTAAACATTCATTGAAAATAATAGTAGACTAAATATTGCAAAAGTTACATTTTCATAAGTCTCAAAGTAAAATACAAAATAGTTACAAACTCAAAATGTGATAGCAATGCAATGCTTTTAAATACAAACTGCTCAATGTCCGTACATCCATGCATATAGTGCAAAATACATCAAAAGGAAATTATAGGAGTATAACTACAATATATACCCACAAACAATACCAAAATGCTGCTTCCAAGTCTCTCACTCAGCAGCTTTCTCCTTTCCCTTACCTGTGACAGCATAAAGAAGCTATCACTGAGTATATCACTCAGTGGTACACAACTAATAACTTTAAAACTTAAGGTAAAACACAATTTGTCAAAGCATAATAAATCACATTTTTCTTAAGCA
Organism: Hevea brasiliensis; assembly: GCF_030052815.1. Classification (NCBI taxonomy): domain Eukaryota; kingdom Viridiplantae; phylum Streptophyta; class Magnoliopsida; order Malpighiales; family Euphorbiaceae; genus Hevea; species Hevea brasiliensis. The sequence continues at coordinate 42,030,804 of NC_079493.1, read as the reverse complement.
TGAAAACTTCACAATAGTTCTAAGTTCATAAGAGCTATTTATTGGAATAACATTTCAAATGAGAAATCATACTTCATAAATCACAATTCACAAAGCATTAGTGTTGCCAACATCAACACACAGTTCAGGCCATAACACAAAATTTCATGATCAGTGCCGTGTTGTACACCACGACAAAGCAATCTCAACCTCACTAACCGTTATTAATGAGGGAAGGGCTAGCTAGCTAATAAGTACTTATGTAGTCTTACCCCACTAACCATTATTAATGGGAGACATAATCAATATCAATTATAAAACCCTAAGTAGCCATTACTACTGGGGAGTTCCGAAGGGACTGTCATCCTAACTGTGGTTTCAAAACAACTTTCAAGAGTTTCTAAATCAATAATCACGTTTGCAAAACAATAACATATTCAAATCATCATAAAACCCATAAAAGGGGTGGCAACACATAAATTCCTCAAATACAAGAGAAAAACATACCTCATTCAAAATAAACTCATTTCAAATCAAACTCATTCAAATAAACTCATTCAAATCAATTTACGAAGCTAAAACAAAGAAAAAGGTTAGTTGTGCACAAACCTTCAATAATTATCCTTCCTTGTTACCTACTTCTCCTTGTCCGTTTCAACTTCTTTTTCTACTGAAAATACACAAATATAATATCTCAATACCAATCTCAATTGCTGCCAAAAACTCATCACATGCATGTCTAATGCATCCCAAGTTAGCTTTGAAAATTTTAGAATATTTTGGTTTTGGGACAGCTTGGTGTCCCAATTTTTGAACCCAATTTGTACATAGTTTCGATCATAATTTGTTGAGGTGTTCATCATGAAAATTGTTCATTTAGGTCTTAAATTTATTTTCCTTTTTGAATCGCCTAATTCAGAGCTGTGTAGCTCAAGTCATGCCCAAAACACAATTACTGTTCACGTCATTATTCATGCTGCAAATTTAGTTCTGGCAAATTTATCAATCCAAATTTGTTCAACAATTTGATCAAGTTAAGTCCATAATTTGGTCTAATATCCTTCATATGAAATGTTCTAATATGTCTTAGGTTTCCATTGGTTTAAGAATCGCCTAAATCAGAGTTTTCTAGAGAGAGTTATAGCCTTGCAAAGTTTACTGTTCATTTAGTCAATTTTAGGTGCCTAGATTCTGGCAGATTCGGTAACCCGAATTCGTTCCGCAATTTGATTGAGTTAAGTTCATAATTTGGCCTAACATTCTGCATATGAAATGTTCTACTATATCTTAGGTTTACATCGGTTCAAGAATCACCTAAATTAGTGTTTTCTAGAGAGAGTTATGACTGTTTAAACTTTACTGTTCACATGCATAATTATGCAGGTTCCAGAATTTTATCTCCCATTTCAAGGCTCATTTCGGGTAGTTTAATGTCATTTTCGGGGCAAGGTATCTTCATGAAAATTCTAGCCTTATGTCTTAAGTTTCGTTTCCAATTAGTTTCACACAAATTGGAGTTGTGTAGCTTAAGTTATGGGCTTCCAAACACACTGATATCAGTGTGTAAAATTCTGCCCTAAGTTCAATTTTTCATTTCTTCAATTACTTCCATTAACTAACCTCAATTCACATTTAATTCACCCAAAATGACTATAATTTAGCATTGACACATCAATGGCACTTCCTAGCACAAACCCCACAATTTTCAAACACCAAAGTTTGTAATTTTCCCTAATCCTACCATTTCATTACTTCCATTCATCAACCCAATGTTAATTCAAACTAAATAAACATTAAATGATCATAATTTAATACTACACACACCAACTTCACTCTCTAGCACCAAAACCCAATTTCCCCATGAACTCTAATCTTCCTTAATTCAATTTACGCAATCCCATGAAATCTTACTACTTCCAATCATGCATACTACTTCACTTTAACTTAGATTTATCATCAATTTAACTAAAAATACATCAAACCCTAATTTTTCTCCCATTTGGCCAAAATCCTAGTTTAGGTTCCATACATATTTTCTTTCATTTCCTTATGAAATTTCATCATAAATTAACTTCATTCCAAGCTTATACAACTAATCTAACATGAAAAGAAACTTACCTCTTGTTGATTTCTTTCTAACTTCACTTTTCTTCCAATTCTTGTTCTCATTGCTTTTAGTCTCTCAATCAAAGATCTCTTTGATGTTTTCTTTTAGTGGGCTATGGAATTTATGAAGGGAATTTAAGGGAATTAAAACTTGGGAGGGGAAATCAATGAGGGGAAGAAGTGGAAGAAGAAGAGAAAAAAAGAGAGAGAGGAAGAGAGAGGAGAGGGTGGTGGCATCTTATGAAAAAAAAAGAAATGAAGAAGACATTTGTCTTCTTATATATATATATATATATATATATATATATATATATATATATATATTTATCCCCAAAATTAACTTATTAAAATTATAAATTTTAATTGTGTCATAAGGATAATTAAACTTAAATTTTTATTCCTTTTTTTTTTTTACATTTGCACTTAATTTTTCCTTTTAATTAAATAATTAAATTTAACTATCAAAAGCCCATAAATCTTTCATTTTAATTGTCATAATGGAAATGAAAGTTTAAGTTTTCATTTCATAAATTTTCCCTTACATATTTTTACTTGAATTTTTCTTCAATTTTTACCCCATAATTCAATTCATTAATTTCATTTAATTTAATTGACATTTTGGTCAAAAGTCAACTCTTGAGGTGAATTGACCAAAATGCCCCTCATCGGGTCATAATCCTTCTTTTTATAATACCCGATGAGTCCTTAGCTTTTTTGTTCACTAGAATTTTTATTGTGTCTATCTTAATTAATTTTCTATTTATTTTTGGTCCTCAAGGTGTCTTTGAATAGTATTAGTCACGGACCAAAAATGGTACTATTCATAACTCGGAGGTTCGGGGTATTACATGTCAAGTCACCAAGTGAGGTTAGTGTACTAATCCATCTCTCTCTCTTCATTAAACATGAAAAGCATATTTAGCTAAGTATAAATTTCATAAAATTAAAAAGAAAACCTTGAGGAAAGAAACCCTTGAATTTTGGTAACCCTAGATGAAGTATGAAATTGATGGTTTTATTGGTTTTAAATTGGTTAGGAAAGTGGATTAACAATGTTAAAAGTGTTAGAATCTATTTACATAAGTGTATGTGTGATTTGGAAATTTTGAAATTAGGGTTTCATGTTGAATTAGGGATTTTGTGATTTGGCTGATAATTGATGTTTTTGAGACTATTTGTTGCCTAATTGAAGTGCTATGTATGCCAATTGAAGTAAGAGAGTTGGAGACATTTGAAATTGGGAGTGCATTTTTCATTGCAGGGTTGGGACTCAATGAGTCCAGTATGTTTAATGAACCATAACTGAAATTGTATGATTCCAATTGGTATAAGGCTAATCGAAGGTGAAACTAAACCCAAAATAGCCCATTTTTCATGAAGACAACATGCCCAAATTTCGTCAAAATCTTGACCAAATTACTGCCCAAATCCGGATGACCATATTGTGAACCTAGAAAAATGACCAAATGAACAGTACATGTTCATTTGGCCATAACTCCCTTTAGACAGGTCCAAATGACTTAATTTTTGTGTCATTGGAAAGATTAGACATAGGACTACAACTTTCATTAAGAACACCAAGCCCAAAAATGCCTCTAACCAAATGAAATTACTGACTCAATTTAGGTCACGAAACTGACCAAAATAAATTTAGCCTAGAATTTTCTAGACATAAACTACCCGACCAGTTTTGGCAAAAAGGCCATAACTTGGTCTACAAAAACCTAAATTCATTGAAATTAGTGGCAAAATTTCCATAAGACACAGATCTACAATATAGGTCTTTGACCAAAACCCAGAAACCTAGGGAACTAGGTCATTTGACTAGGTTAAGTCAGTATGTGAATTCTAGAAATTTTCTAAGGGACCATTTGACCCCAGAACACTCATTTAGCCATATCTCCCACTAGAAAGCTCCAATTAGGATGAGCCATACTGATCTGGAACCCTAAGAAATGGGGCTCCAATGTTTTTTTAGACATGGTCTTCAAACTACGAACATAAGAACCCTAAAATAGAGGTCTAATTTACTAACCTAAACCTGGACCCTGAAGACTCAGGGTACCTGAGTCGAGCCTAGTTATTTGGCCATAACTAATTCTAAACAATTAGGAAAATTGTAATTAAAATTTTTGAGGGACCATAAGACATGGGGTGATAACTTTTATGAAGAACATTAGGCCTAAATATGATTGTAATATGTCTAATTAATTAGATCAAGACAGACTCTAGAATCTGCCTAATTCTAGACCTAGAAAGAGACAGTGAAGCAGTTATGGCTATTTGACTATAACTTAAGTTTTAAAACTTCAAATGACATGATTCAAAAGGTAAAATAAAGACAAGACATAAAGGAACAACTTCCAAAAAGGAAGTGTAGCCAAATAATGGACACATCTCGGCCAACTTGCTAAGATTGTAACACCCCTCACCCGACTATTATAGCACGCCTTGCTCGGCTACACTGTAGTCTTTGAAATTCAACAATATTTCCAATATAAAATCTTATCAATTATTTTAAAAAAATAAAGTAAGATAAGTTAGGGTGCTCCGGCACCAATTGTAGCACGCCTTGCTCGGCTACACTATAGTCGGGTGAGGGGTGTTACAAAGATAATCTAAGATACTAAACCTAGACCTTGAGAAAGGTTCCTAATATGATTTGGCATATGAGATGAAAAAAAATTACATTAACTTGCTAAGCATGAAAATGACATGAATCAATGAAACTATGAGTATTAAATAACATTATTTTGCCCAGAATACACCCAGACTCATTTATATAGCTTGGATCGATTAGTATACCAATTAGGGACTACAGATTGTAATACTGCCCACAGGGATAATCATTGATAGACAACATATATCTAAGATGATTGTTCTACTGGCTTTATGCCTGTCCTGTAACACCCCTATGTTCGGTAGTGCGTTCTAATGTTCTGGTGACAGTGTTTGTCCGGATAACTAGGATGCTTGAAATTATATTTAAATGTTAGTGAGGAGACATAAAATAATGAAATACAAGAAAGGAAAATACAAGAAAAATAAAAGAAAAATAATAGCAATGAAATGTAACCAAGTTAAACAAGCCAAAAACCGTAGCGATGGGTGACCGCATCGGGAAGTTGCGGCGTGGACCATTGACTAGCCTTGGACAGCGGGGAACCCTGAAAAATGTTTTTGAGACTTAAATAAACATCTATTGAAGTATAAATGACATTAGAAATGTCAAAGAAAAATTAATTAATTAGTATAAAGAAAAACAAAAAATCGAGAAACCGACAAAACTTGGTGTTACCGAAAAATCGGGAATACAACCCGAATAAGGGCATTGTGGTCATTTGACAACTAGAGTTGACTTTTGACCTCAATTTCCATTAAAAATAAGTAGTATTACACTTTGAAAATATCATGAAAAATAAAAATGAGCTATATTATTTAAATAGTGAAAGAAATGAGGCACATGTGCAAATTATGGAACTTTAACTAATTAAATCATTAATTTATGGTTAGTGCTCCACTAAGTGGGATTAGTGGACATATAAAACCAAGTGGACAGCATACAAATTCACTTTCTTCCTCATTTTTTTCACTTTGCCGAATTGCTTTCTCAAGTTCTTCCATGGCCAAATGTTCTTCCAAGCTTCCTCCATGGCCATTCATGCATAAGCTCAAATCTACCATGATTCAAGCCTTATTTCTTCAAACTCCCTTCATTAAAAGTGGTCTTCACACCATGGGCAGTATGTGGGCAGCAAAAAAGAGAGGAAATTCCATGGATTTGTGAAGCTCAAGTTGAGGTTAGTGCTTAATCTTTCCATTTACCTTCACCAATCCTTGTGTTGAGCTTTGGGTAAGTTGAATTGCTAAGAAAAATTGAGGAAATGATGAGTATTGGTGAACCTTAGTTTTGGCAGCCATGAAAATGCATGGTTAGTGACTTATTCTTATATGTATTTGATGGGAATTAAGGTTGATTAACTCAAATAGAAGTGGTAGTAGGTTAATGTCCAAGTATGTGCATGTTAGTGCTTGAATTAAGGGTTTGAAATGGGACCTTGATGCTTTGGCAAACTGCCATGTTTGGTAGCCTATAATATCATGAATTTGTGTGTGTGAATATGAAGTTTATTAATGAAATATGATGGTGTCGAATTGTGGGGAGTTTGTATAATTGCCATGGAAGTGTATGTGTAAAATAAGTGTTGATGTACATTGAATTTGAGTGGATGTGAATGTTGTTGGACTTTAATGGTGAATTGTGTGCATTGAGCACTTGAGTGTTCTGCCCAATATGCTTGCTGGAATTGTATTTAGTATTTGTAGAAGTGCTATGAATAAATAATGAAGTCATGAGGAGGAGGAGGAATGTCAAATTGGAAGTGTAATTGTCTTGTGCAGGTTGTGTATGTTGGCAGCACCTAAATTAGGTCATAAGTGCAAAAATGTGAACTCAGTTGGTATGAGGCCAATGGAGGGTGAAACTAGACACCAAATAGGCCAACTTTCATGTAGAAATGTTGCAAAATTCTGCCTAAAAACTGACCTTAAAAATGACCAAATCTGGATTAGTGACTTGAAAGCCAGAAAATTGACCATTTGGGTAGTAGTTAGTGTATTGACCATAACTTACTCAAAACAAGTCAAAATAACCTAAAATTTTTACCATGAATAGTTTAGACATGGATCTACAATTCTTATGAAGACACCAAAGCCCATAAATGGCCAGAACTAAGCCAAATAGCTTGCACAATTTCAGGTACCAAAACTGGCAGAACCAAAAGTGAGGAACCTAAAAATGACCTAAGCCTACCATTTTAGTGCATTCTGTCCAGCATTGGTAAATTGATCATATCTTGGTCTATACAACTCAGAATAACCTGAAATTTTGCCCCATGTGCAATAAGACATAGACCTACAAGTTTGTAGTTTGGACCGAAACTCGAAAACCGAGGGAACTAGGTTGTCCGGCTAGGTCAAAATAGTACACCGAAATCTGGTAAATTGCAATAAAATGCAGTACACTTGGAAATGAAATTGGTAACATATACCAACACTAAAGGGCTATAAAATGTGACATATTGGTAACATTAGAATTGACTCACTTAGAGTGCATCAAGGGTCCACATTATAGGTTGACTAATGAAATGAATTGAAGGGAATAGTACCAAGAAAATTTAAATATTGAATTTTATTGTTAGAAACAAATTCATTGAGTACTGAAGCACTTTAAATTGTGTTTCAGTTGAAAAGGATATTGATAAGCATAAGGAACACTGAGTCAGAGCTAAGAGGCATTTATCAGAGGTTTGTGCACAATAATTTTGATTTCTCATTTTCTACTTAAAAATTTAATTGAACATTATAGTTTTAAATTGTGTTTGTACACAATACTTTTTATATTCACTGCTTTTACCAGAAAATTTATTTGGAGAAATGAGTTATGAATAATTTTTTATTGTTTTGGCTTTGGGAATATTATTTGGAAATTATTGTGTTGCCTACTTTACAAATGGAAATTTTGAGATAAAATGTGATTTGTGGTTTGTATGAGATATTGTGATTTGGAATTATTTTGATTCACACTTGGCATGACAATGTTACTATGTTCCTCCTCCATTTATGGGGTGAGTGTGATTATATTCCTCCCTCTTTGACTTGCCAGTCTGAGGTGAGTGTGGATGAGTACTCATTATCTAGCTAGCTTCCTCCCTCATTGATTTCGATTAGTGGGGTGAGTGTGCCTTGTTGTGGTGTACAACACAGCATGTTCGGAAAATTTTGTGTCATAACCTATGCTGTGTTATTGATTGGCAATACTGTGTTATTAAATTGTTTGATCAAATTTGTGTTATATGAGCTTTTGAAAAATTGTGAATTGTTTGGATTGTAAATTGTCAATAAAAGTTTTGCATACCGCATTTTAAATTGTTATTGTGCACCACTGAGTAAATTTTACTTAGCGATAGCTTTTTCATAGCTGTCATCGATAGACAGATGAATAGAGCAGCAGAGTAGGCTGCTTGTATCACATTTTGAGATTTCGCTGGGTATATCGAGTATACCATATTGTGTAGTTTTTGTTGTAATGTATGTGCACTATATGTATATATCGTACTTGGTCTTGAGCAGTTGTAAACTAAAATTGTAAATTATTTTAGCCTGTAAAAGTATTGTGATAAATTTATCTTATCTTAGTTTTTTTGGAAACACTGGAAAATTGATTGTTGAACTGAGTTGATAATGTTGAGAAATTTATTGTATTGAACAAATTATTGGAGTTTGGGATTGAGGCATTATATAATTGAAGTGCTTTTTATAGGTTTTTGAAGAACTGTTTTATTCAAAATACAGATAGCACTCTGCCAAAATTTTTATAGAAATTATTGATACTCAAATTTATTATTTGGTTTTACTTCAGTACAAAAAAACTTTTAACACCTGTCAAAGGTGCTCAGCACTGTAAAAAGAAGTAAGAAAAGTTTTAAAATCCCTTGTAGTGTATTTAATGGGTTATCAGTAGACGAAGTTGGTAATTCATTAGGTATACTACAGGATCATGTTATGCCTTAAGGAGGGGTAGGGTGTGACATGCTTTTGTGGTATAAGAGCAAGTTTTTAAATTCTGTTTAAACCTGTAATTTGAATATTCTTTCTTCATAGTACAACTGCTCAATATCATTGTTTGATACATATAGTACATTACATTATAAATATGCACTAACATGAGGAAATCTCCTTGTGTTATTTATTCAGGAGGTGTAATATCCTCTAATTGACTATGGAAGAAGGGGGCCATTCAGTTGATCAATCAATAGAGGCTAAGGTACAAGGGGATGTCCCTGCCCCTCAGAGAGTCGAAAGCTCGATTTTACCAGCCCCACCTATACAAATTACTGCACAAATGGCCCAGCAAATGGCCACTTTCTTTCAACAAATGGCTGATAATCTATCAGCCCAAGCCCAAGTACAAACCCAACCCCCACAAGGGCAGTATGAACTAGAGAAGAGGGAGAAACCTATGGATCAGAGCTCAAGCAGTAATTTGGGGAAGAGAAAAGAATTTGAGGAGCCCCGAGCTCAGGGATATAACAGAGGTGGATCATCAGGGCAAAGACCACCAAAGTCCAGTCGTCGAACAACTAAAAGTTCCTACCCTCTCCACCAATGTGAAACTTGTGGTAGAAATCATGGTGGGGTATGCTACAAGGCCATAGGAGCCTGTTATAACTGCGGAGGCACAGGACACTTTGCCAAGGACTGCACCAGTGCCCGTAGAGTTGGGCCACCTCCTACTACTGCTGAAGAGTCAGTTCAGAATCCTATCACCAGAGGTTCACAACCACCTAGCAGAGGTAGAGGCAAGGGTAGAGGTAGTCCATCAAGCAACCAAGGCACAGTGAATCAGTCAGAGTAAGGCAGTGCTCTAGTCAGAGTCTATACAATGAGACAGAGAGAAGAGGCTGAGACTTTTGACATTGTTGCTGGTACTTTCTCAATTAGTAACTAAGATATATATATGTATTGTGTGACCTAGGGTCTGCATACTTTTATGTTAGTGTTAGAACTATATGTTCTGTTGTTATTCCTTTACAGGGGAATAAATTTTGATGCATTAGTGATTAGTCCTTTAAGATAAGGATTGTGATAATAAGTGAAATTAGTTTTGGAAAAGTTTATCGGCGAAAAGTATTTTCTAACACACCATAAATTATAAAGCTAATTGGCAAGCCTACTTAATGTAAGGCAAGAGGACGTAAAAGTAAGTTGCGATAATAGAATTACTCTAGATGAGGGCAGAGATGTTACTATTAGTAATTGTTAATGGATATTGTAATCAAAATAAGATTCGAATATCAGTAAATTCGAAAAGGATAAAATATAGGAAAATTTGATCTATTAGAATGTATCGTAGTAACTATGCAATGTTCTTGATGTTTATACTGTAAGCTACAGATTACAGTACTGACTTGAGATTATTGTGTGGAGCTACGTACTACCCGATAGTGCACCAAGATGAAAATAGTTGCCAACGGCATCTGTTTTGGTATAGTTATGCCAGGACAAATTTTATTATTGGAAATGAGTTTGGAAATCCTACTTAGGGATTTATAACTCAAAAGTTAGAATATCGAAAGGTTATAGTTTAGCACAAAAGAAAGTAATTTATAGAATATTAATAGATAAAAAAGAGTTGTGGAAGTAAAAATTTGAATAGTTGATTCAGATATAACAAAGAAATGTTACGAAAGTGAGTAAGATTGTTAACTAGAATGGTCAAAGGACCCATGATTAAATAAATAATTTTAACATGACCTCAATGGTCTTTCAAAAAGGGAACATGAATCGAAATATTAGACGGAACAATAGTAAGAAAAGATTAGTGCTATATAAACAAAGTAAATGTTATATTAGATTGTTAAAAGTTTTACACAAATTCAGAGGAAAGAAGATTGTACGATCATATAGAAAGGAGAAAATAAACGTGTGAATATTGTAAGATGGCTATTGGGCAAAATTTCACAGACGAAATTTATTTTAAGGGGGGGGGGGGGGGAGAATTGTAACACCCCTATATTAGGTAGTGCGTTCTACTGTTCCGGTGACAGTGTCTGTCCGGACAGCTAGGATGCTAGGAATTATATTTAAATGTTAGTGAAGAGACATAAAATAATGAAATACAAGAAAGGAAAATACAAGAAAAATAAAGGAAAAATAATAGCAGTGAAATGTAATCAAGTTAAATGAGCCAAAAACTGTAGCGATGAGTGACCGCACCGGGAAGTTGCGGCGTAGACCGTTGACTAGCCTTCGACCGCGGGAAACCCTAAAAAATATTTTTGAGCCTTAAATAAACATCTATTGAAGTATAAATGACATTAGAAATTTCAAAGAAAAATTAATTAATTAGTACAAAGAAAAACGAAAAATTGAGAAACCGATAAAACTCGGTGTTACCGAAAAATGGAGAATACAACCCGAATAGGGGCATTGTGGTCATTTGACACCTAGTGTTGACTTTTGACCTCAATGTCCATTAAAAATAAGTGGTATTACACTTTAAAAATGTCATGAAAAATAAAAATGTGGTACATTATTTAAATAGTGAAAGAAATGAGGCAAATGTGCAAATTATGGAACTTTAACTAATTAAATCATTAATTTATGGTTAGTCCTACACTAAGTTGGATTAGTGGACATATAAAACCAAGTAGACAGCATGCAAATTCACTTTCTTCCTCATTTTCTTCACTTTTCTGAATTGCTTTCTCAAGTTCTTCCATGGCCAAATGTTCTTCCAAGCTTTCTTCATGGCCATTCACGCATAAGCTCAAATCTACCATGATTCAAGCCATATTTCTTCAAACTCCCTTCATTAAAAGTAGTCTTCACACCATGGGCAGTATGAGGGCAGCAAAAAAGAGAGGAAAATCCATGGATTTGTGAAGCTCAAGTTGAGGTTAGTGCTTAATCTTTCCATTTACCTTCACTAATCCTTGTGTTGAGCTTTGGGTAAGTTGAATTGCTAAGAAAAATTGAGGAAATGATGAGTATTGGTGAACCTCAGTTTTGGCAGCCATGAAAATGCATGGTTAGTGACTTATTCTTATATGTATTTGATGGGAATTAAGGTTGATTAACTCAAATAGAAGTGGTAGTAGGTTAATGTCCAAGTATGTGCATGTTAGTGCTTGAATTAAGGGTTTGAAATAGGACCTTGATGCTTTGGCAAACTGCCATGTTTGGTAGCCTATAATATCATGAATTTATGTGTGTAAATATGAAGTTTATTAATAAAATATGATGGTGTTGAATTGTGGGAAGTTTGTATAATTGCCATGGAAGTGTATGTATAAAATAAGTGTTGATGTACATTGAATTTGAGTGGATGTGAATGTTGGACTTTAATGGTGAATTGTGTGCATTGAGCACTTGAGCATTCTACCCAATATGCTTGCTGGAATTTTGTTTAGTATTTGTAGAAGTGCTATGAATAAATAATGAAGTCATGAGGAAGAGGAGGAATGTCAAACTGGAAGTGTAATTGTCTTGTGCAGGTTGTGTATGTTGGCAGCACCTAAATTAGGTCATAAGTGCGAAACTGTGAACCCAATTCGGATGAGGCCAATAGGGGGTGAAACTAGACACCAAATTGGCCAACTTTCTTGTAGAAATGTTGTCAAAATTCTGCCTAGAAACTGACCTTAAAAATGACCAAATCCGGATTAGTGACTTGAAAGCCTAAAAATTCACCATTTGGGCAGCAGTTAGTGTTTTGACCATAAATTACTCAAAAAAGTTCCAAATGACCTGAAATTTTTACCATGAATAGTTTAGACATAGATCTACAATTCTTATGAGGACACCAAAGCCCAGAAATGGCCAGAACCAAGCCAAATAGCTTGCACAAGTTTAGGTACTAAAACTGGCCGAACCAAAAGTGACCTAAAAATGACCTAAGCCTACCATTTTAGTGCATTCTATCCAGCATTGGTAAATTGACCATATCTTGGTCTATACAACTCAGAATGACTTGAAATTTTGCCCCGCGTGCAATAAGACATAGACCTACAAGTTTGTAGTTTGGACCGGAACCCGAAAACCGAAAGAACTAGGTCATTTGGCTAGGTCAAAATAGTACACCGAAATCTGGTAAATTGCAATAAAATGCAATACACTTGGAAATAAAATTGGTAACATATACCAACACTAAAGGGCTACAAAATGCGACATATTGGTAACATTAGAATTGACTCACTTAGAGTGCATCAAGGGTCAACATTATAGGTTGACTAATGAAATGAATTGAAGGGAATAGTACCAAGAAAATTTAAATATTGGATTTTATTATTAGAAATAAATTCATTGAGTACTGAAATACTTTAAATTGTGTGTTTCAGTTGAAAAGGATATTGAGAAGCATAAGGAACACTGAGTCAGGGCTAAGAGGCATTTATTAGAGGTTTGTGCACAATAATTTTGATTTCTCATTTTCTACTTAAAAAATTAATTGAATATTATAGTTTTAAATTGTGTCTATGTGCAATACTTTTTATATTCACTGCTTTTACTAGAAAATTTATTTAGAGAAATGAGTTATGAATAATTTTTGATTGTTTTGGCTTTGGGAATATTATTTGGAAATTATTGTGTTGCCTATTTTGCAAATGGAAATTTTGAGATAAAATGTGATTTGTGGTTTGTATGAAATATTGTGATTTGGAATTATTTTGATTCACACTTGGCATGACAATGTTGCTATGTTCCTCCATTTATGGGGTGAGTGTGATTATATTCTTCCCTCTTTGACTTGCCAGTCTGAGGTGAGTGTGGATGAATACTCATTATCTAGCTAGCTTACTCCCTCATTGATTTCGATTAGTGGGGTGAGTGTGCCTTATCGTGGTGTACAACACGGCATGTTCTGAAAAGTTTGTGTCATGACTTATGTTGTGTTATTGATTGGTAACACTATGTTATTAAATTGTTTTATCAAATTTGTGTTATATGAGCTTTGAAAAATTGTGAATTGTTTGGATTGTAAATTGTCAATAAAAGTTTTACATACAGCTTTTTAAATAGTCATTGTACACCACTGAGTAAATTTTACTCAACGATAGTGTCACACCCTACCCCTCTGTAAGGCATAACATGATCCTGTAGTATACCTAATGAATTACCAAACTTCGCCTACTGATAACCCATTAAATACACTACAAGGGATTTTAAAACTTTTCTTACTTCTTTTTATAGTGGTGAGCACTATTACAAGTGTTAAAAAGTTTCTTTTACTGAAGTGAAACAGCTAATACATTTGAAGAATTAACAATTTCTGTAAAAATTTTGGCAGAGTGCCATCTGTATTTTGAATAAAACAGTTCTTCAAAAACCTTTAAAAAACACTTCAAATATATTTCTCAATCTCAAAATCCAACATCCAAATCAACACAATAAGTTTCTCAACATTTGTCTACTCAATCCACAATAATTTTCCAGTGTTTCAAAAGCTGAGATAAAAGAAATATATCACAATATTTACAAACTAAAATAATTTACAAATTTAGTTTACAACTTTAATGTACAATTTTAATTTACAACTGCTCAAAACCAAGAACACTATATACATACAGTGAACATACATTACAATACAAAATGCAGAATATGATATACTCAATATACTCGATGAACTCTCATTATAGCATTAGCAGTCTAGTCTGCTGCTCTGTTAGTCTGTCTACCTGCGACAGCAATGAAAAGCTATTGCTGAGTAAAATTTACTCAGTGGTGGATAATAACAATTTGAAATGCGATATATAAATCTTTTATTAACAATTCAAAAATCAAATAATTCACAATTCCATTTCACAATTTACAAAGTTCATATAACACAAATTTGATTAAACAATTGAACAACACAATTTTGCCAATCAATAACACCATTTGATCAAATAACTGAATAATACATTTTTGCCAATCAATAACACCATTTGATCAAATAACTGAATAATACAGTGTTGCCAATCAATAACATCATTTGATCAAATAAATGAATAATACAGTGTTGCCAATCAATAACACAATTTAGGCCATGACATAATTTTTCTGCACACACCGTGTTGTACACCATGACAAGACACACTCACCCCACTAATTGAAATCAATGAGAGAGGAAGCTAGCTAGATAATGAGAACTCATCCACACTCACCTCAGACTGGCAAGTCAAAAAGGGAGGAATATAATCATACTCACCCCATAAATGGAGGAGGAACATAGTAACATTGTCATGCCAAGTGTGAATCAAAATAATTCCAAATCACAATATTTCATACAAACCATAAATCACATTTTATCTCAAAATTTCCATTTACAAAGTAGGCAACACAATAATTTCCAAATAATATTCCCAAAGCTAAAACAATAAAAAAATTATTCATAACTCATTTCTTCAGCCAAATTTTCTGGTAAAAGAAGTGAATATAAAAATATTGTGCACAAACACAATTTAAAACTATAATGTTCAATTAAATTTTTAAGTAGAAAATGAGAAATCAAAATTATTGTGCACAAACACAATTTAAAACAATAACATACAAATAATTATAGTTTATTTCAATTGAAAAATTTAAAAGAAATAATTATTGTGCACAAACCTCTGATATATGCCTCTTGGCCATGACTCAGTGTTCCTTATGCTTCCCAATATCTTTTTCAACTGAAACACATAATTTAAAGTGTTTCAGTACTCAATGAATTTGTTTTGAACAATAAAATTCAATATTTAAATTTTCTTGGTACTATTCCCTTCAATTCATTTCATTAGTCAACCTATAATATTGACCCTTGATGCACTCTAAGAGAGTCAATTCTAATGCTACCAATATGTCACATTTAATATCCTTTTAGTGTTGGTACATGGTACCAAATTCATTTTCAAGTATATTGCATTTTATTGCAATTTGCTGGATTTCGGTATACCAATTTGACCTAGCCGGATGACCTAGTTTCCTCGATTTTCGAGTTTTGATCCAAACTACAAACTTGTAGGTCTATGTCTTATTGCACGCGAGGAAAAATTTCAGGTCATTCTGAGTTTTGTAGACCAAGTTATGGTCAATTTACCAATACTAGACAGAATGTACCAAAATAGTAACTTTAGGTCATTTTTAGGTCACTTTTGGTTCGGCCAGTTTTGGTACCCGAACTTGTGCAAGCTATTTGACTTGCTTATGATCATTTCTGGGTGTTGGTGTCTTCATAAGAATTGTAGATATATGGCTAAATTATTCATGGTAAAAATTTTAGGTCAATTGGACCTATTTTGAGTGAGTTATGGCAAAAAAACCAACTGCTGCTCAAATGGTCAATTTTCAGGCTTTCAAAGCACAAAGCCGAATTTGGTCATTTTTAAGGTCACTTTCTAGGCAGAATTTTGGCAACATTTCTACATGAAAGTTGGCAACATTTCCACATGAAAGTTGGCCTATTTGGTGTCTATTTTCACTCCTCATTGGCCTCATACCAATTGGGTCCACAATTTTACACTTATAATTTAATTTAGGTACTGCCATCAATACACAACCTGCATAAGAGAATTTACACTCCCAATTTGGCAATCCTCCTTCTTCCAAACTCCAAATAAGCATATATGGCACTTCTAATACTCATTAAATAGTCTCAATTTCAACAAGTCATCATCAAAATTTCATCATAATTAAACAGCCCCAAATTAACATTAAAGCCCTAATAAATTTTCAATTTCAATTATCTATACAATTCAACCTACATACATGTCTATATTTACTCTCAAGCATCATTCAGCAAGTTTAATCATTCAAAACCATCTAAACCCAACTCTCCTGAAGGCTACCAGAAATTAGAAGGAGTGTAGACTTATCATTTCTCTTAAATTTCAAGAGAATTCAACTCACTTCATGAAGCTTATCAACTTTAAAGAAGGAAGGGTGGGGGTTCTTTGCACTTTCCTCATATGTGTGACCCTTGCTGCCCTTGACAACTCCACTATTTCCTCTCCTAATGGCTGCCCAAGGATTTTTCTTGATGTGAGGATAAACTTTCATGAAGGGACTTATTGGATTTATGGCATGAAAGGGGAGAGATTAAGCTTTGCATGAAAGTTGGCTATGGAAGTTTGGAGAGAGATATGAATTCGGCAATGGATTTGAAAGGTTGAAGAAGGTGACTTGGTTAGTGGAAATTCTGTCCACTTAATGAGTTTAAATAATCCCATAGTGCTCTACTAACATAATTAACATTTAAATAATCTAAAATTTTAATTATTCCACATTTTACCCTTAATTCCTCTTAATTACTCCACACATTTGACTTCAATTTTTTTTGGCATTATTAAATTTTAACACTACTAATTTTTCATGGACATTTAGGTCAAAAGTCAACTTGGAGTGTCAATTGACCAAAATGCCCTTACTCGGTTTGTATTTTGAAATTTTTAGTGTTACCGATTAAATCCTTGACCTGTCGATTTCTAAATTTTCATTTTTATTTATATTAACTTACTAATTTTTCTTTGACATTTTCTAAGTCAATTATACCTCAATAGATATTTATTTAGGTCTCAAAAATATTTTCCAGGGTTCCCCGCGGTCCAGGGCTAGTCAACAGTCCACGCCGCAACTTCCCGGTGTAGTCACCCATCGCTATGGTTCTTGGCTCATTTAACTTGGTTACATTTCATTGCTATTATTTTTCCTTTTTTTTTCTTGTCTTTTCTTTTCTTTTATTTCATTATTCTATGTCTTCTCACTAATATTTAAATATAGTTCTAGGCATTCTAGCTGTCCGGACAGATACTGGTCACCGGAGCAGTAGAACGCACTACCGAACATAGGGGTGTTACAATTCTCCCCTCCTTAAAATAAATTTCGTCTGTGAAATTTTACCCAATAGCCATCTTACAATAGTCATACGTTTATTTTCTCCTTTCTATATGATCGTATAATCTTCTTTCCCTCGAATTTGTATAAGACTTTTAACAATCTAATACAACATTTAATTTGTTTGTATAACACCAATCTTCTCTTACTGTTGTATTGTCTAATATTTCGATTCATGTTCCTTCTTGAATGACCCTTGAGGTCATGATAGAATGATTTATCTAGTCATTGGTCCTCTGACCATTCTAGTCAATAGTCTTCCTCACATTTGTAACATTTCTTTGTTATATCTGAACCAATTGTTCAAATTTTTACTTCCATAATTCTTTTTATCTATTAATATTCTATAACTTACTTCTTTTTGTACTAAACTATAACCTTTCGATTTTCTAACTTTTGAGTTTTAAATCCCTAAGTAGGATTTTCAAACTTATTTCTAACAATTAAATTTGGTCCTGGCAAAACTATAACAAAACAGATGCCGTTGGCAACTATTCTCATCTTGGTGTACTATCGAGTAGTATGTATCTCTATACAATAATCTCAAGTCAGTACTGTAATCTGTAGCTTACAGTATAAACATCAAGAACATTGCATAATTACTACGATACATTCCAATAGATCAAACTTTCCTATCTTTTATCCTTTTCGAATTCACTAATATCCGAGACTTATTCTGATTACAATATCCATTGTCAATTACTAACTGTAACATCTTTGCTCTCATCTAGAGCAATTCCATTACTATAACTTACTTTTAGGTAACTAACAATTTTTTTTTTATATGAGGGACAGCAGGAAGGCAAACAATACTGGTACTAACATAAATGTATGCAGACCCCAGGTCAAACAATACATATATATATTAGTTACTAGTTTAGAGAGTACTAGCAATGATGTCAAAAGTCTCAGCCTCTTCCCTATGTT
The DNA here is from genome assembly GCF_030052815.1 of Hevea brasiliensis. Lineage (NCBI taxonomy): Eukaryota > Viridiplantae > Streptophyta > Magnoliopsida > Malpighiales > Euphorbiaceae > Hevea > Hevea brasiliensis. The sequence continues at coordinate 42,012,378 of NC_079493.1, read as the reverse complement.
GTATAGCGTATACTCTAGCTGAAGCATCACCCTGTTCTGGCTGATTCACAGTACTCTGACTTCTAGGTGTACTACCCCTACCTCTACCTCTGCCTCTACTAACTGATGGTGAACTATTTGGGGTAGAAACTTGGGTTGACCCCTCTGGTGTAGTAAATGATTAAGAACGGTGTGGATTTATACAATCCCTAGCAAAATGACCAATCTTTCCACAATTAAAACATGCTCCTACGGCTTTATAACATAAACCACTATGTGGTTTACCACAAGTTTCATAAAGTCGATTTGACAGCGCATTTTTGGGTTTCTGTTGAGTTTGCTGATCGAATCGAGGTGGTTTCTGTCCAGAAGATCTATCTCTACTGGACTTCTTACCACTTCTATTATGTCCCCCAAAGTTTTTCCTCTTTCCAGTAGAACCACTGGAACTCTGTTTTACTGACTTTCCCTCTTTTTCTATCTTCTCTGATTTCTTTTTCTCAGGGGCAGCTTCAGATTCAATTCTTTCTGATTCTAGTGCTTGAGAAATAAGCTCAGAGAAGTTGTTATGTTTGAATCCGACCACTTGTAATCTGATAATAGGCTTTTAGCCGGTTTCAAACCTCTTACATCTCTCCCTAATTGTAGAAAGTAAACTTACTGCATAATAGCTCAGGCGGAAAAATTCCCTTTCATATTCAGCCACCAATCTACTCCCTTGTTTTAGACTTAGGAACTCTTGTAGCTTCTGGTCCACATAAGCATGAGGGACATATTTTTATCTGAACTCCTATAGAAAATCATTCCATGTTAGCACTAAAGGTTCTACCAGACTATGGGGAATGGTTTTCCACCAGTCATATGCATCCCCCTATAGCAGAGACACTGAATATTCAAATCTGAGCTCCTCTGTGCAGTGCAGTTTCTTGAACACCCTATCCATTCTCTCTAACCACTGTTCTGCCTCTAGAGGATCTATTGTCCCCTTGAACTCAATAGCCCCTTATTTCATTAATTTGTCATACTGCCTAGCAGAAGACTATGGTTGTACCATTGGTGTCTGTAGTGGGACTTGAGTAGGCACGTTACCAGCCATCTGTTGGAACATTGCAGCCATCTGCTGAGCGAACTAAGCAGGAAACTGCGGTACTGAGGGGGCTAGTGTGGCTGATCCACTGACATTATGTAGGGCTGGGGCATCCCCTTGTACCTTAGCCTCTATCAATTGATCGACTGAACAATCACCCTCTTCCATAGTCAATTCAAGGATCTTAGACCTCTTGAACAAATAACACAAGGAGATTTCCTCCCGTTAGTGCATATTTATAATGTAATGTACTGTATGTATCAAACAATGACATTGAGCAGTTGTACTATGAAGAAAGAATATTCAAATTATAGGTGAAAACATAATTTAAAAACTAGCTCTGATACCACTAAAACATGTCACACCCTACCCCTCTATAAGGCATAACATGATCCCATAGTATACCTAATGAATTATCAAACTTCGCCTACTGATAACCCATCAAATACACTACAAGGGATTTTAAACCTTTTCTTACTTCTTTTTACAGTGGTGAGCACTATTATAGGTGTTAAAAGTTTTCTTTTACTGAAGTGAAACAGCTAACACATTTGAAGAATTAATAATTTCTGTAAAAATTTTAGCAGAGTGCCATCTGTATTTTGAATAAAATAGTTCTTCAAAAACCTGTAAAAAGCACTTCAAATATATTTCTCAATCTCAAACTCCAACATCCAAATCAACATAATAAGTTTCTCAACATTTGTCTACTCAATCCATAATAATTTTCCAGTGTTTTCAAAAGCTGAGATAAAAGAAATATATCACAATATTTATAAACTAAAATAATTTACAAATTTAGTTTACAAATTTAATGTACAATTTTAATTTACAACTGCTCAAAACCAAGAACACTATATACATACAGTGAATATACATTACAATACAAAATGCAGAATATGATATACTCAATATATCTGATGAACTCTCAATATAGCATTAGCAGCCTAGTCTGCTGCCCTGTCAGTCTGTCTACCTGCGACAGCAATGAAAAGCTATCGCTGACTAAAATTTAGTCAGTGGTGCACAATAACAATTTGAAATGCGATATATAAATCTTTTATTAACAATTCACAAATCAAATGATTCACAATTCCATTTAACAATTTACAAAGTTCATATAACACAAATTTGATCAAATAATTGAATAACACAGTTTTGCCAATCAATAACACCATTTGATCAAATAACTGAATAATACAGTTTTGCCAATCAATAACACCATTTGATCAAATAACTGAATAATATAGTGTTTCCAATCAATAACACCATTTGATCAAATAAATGTATAATACAGTGTGGCCAATCAATAACACAATTTAAGCCATGACATAATTTTTCCGCACATGCCGTGTTGTACACCACGACAAGACACACTAACCCCACTAATCAAAATAAATGAGGGAGGAAGCTAGCAAGATAATGAGAACTCATCCACACTCACCTCAGACTGGCAAGTCAAAGAGAGAGGAATATAATCACACTCACCCCATAAATGGAGGAGGAACATAGTAACATTGTCATGCCAAGTGTGAATCAAAACAATTCCAAATCACAATATTTCATACAAACCACAAATCACATTTTATCTCAAAATTTTCATTTGCAAAGTAGGCAACACAATAATTTCCAAATAATATTCCCAAAGCTAAAACAATAAAAAAATTATTCATAACTCATTTTTTCAAATAAATTTTCTGGTAAAAGCAGTGAATATAAAAATATTGTGCACAAACACAATTTAAAACTATAATATTCAATTAAATTTTTAAGTAGAAAATGAGAAATCAAAATTATTGTGCACAAACACAATTTAAAACAATAACATACAAATAATCATAGTTTATTTTAATTGAAAAATTCAAAAGAAATAACTATTGTGTACACACCTCTAATGTATGCCTCTTGGCCCTGACTCAGTGTTCCTTATGCTTCTCAATATCATTTTCAACTGAAACACACAATTTAAAGTGTTTCAGTACTCAATGAATTTTTTTCTAATAATAAAATCCAATATTTAAATTTTCTTGGTACTATTCCCTTCAATTCATTTCATTAGTCAACCTATAATATTGACCCTTGATGAACTCAAAGAGAGTCAATTCTAATGTTACCAATCTGTCACATTTAATAGCCTTTTAGTGTTGGTACATGTTACCAAATTCATTTTCAAGTATATTGCATTTTATTGCAATTTGTCGAATTTCGGTATACTAATTTGACCTAGCCGGATGACCTAGTTCCCTCAGTTTTGGGTTTTGATCCAAACTACAAACTTGCAGGTCTATGTCTTATTGTACGCGGGGCAAAATTTCAGGTCATTCTGAGTTATGTAGACCAAGTTATGGTCAATTTACCAATGCTGGACAGAATATACCAAAATGGTATTTTTAGGTCACTTTTGGTTCGGCTAGTTTTGGTACCCGAATTTATGCAAGCTATTTGACTTGTTTATGATAATTTCTAGGTGTTAGTGTATTCATAAGAATTGTAGATATATGTCTAAACTAGTCATGGTAAAAATTTCAGGTCAATTGGACCTATTTTGAGTGAGTTATGGCAAAAAAACCAACTACTACTCAAATGGTCAATTTTCAGGCTTTCAAAGCACTAATCTGGATTTGGTCATTTTTAAGGTCACTTTCTAGGCAGAATTTTGGCAACATTTCTACATGAAAGTTGGCCTATTTGGTGTCTATTTTCACTCCCCATTGGTTTCATACCAATTGGGTCCACAATTTTGCACTTATAACCTAATTTAGGTACTGCCATCAATACACAACCCGCATAAGAGAATTTACACTCCTAATTTGGCAATCCTCCTTCTTCCAAACTCCAAATAAGCATATATGGCACTTCTAATACTCATTAAATAGTCTCAATTTCAACAAGTCATCATCAAAATTTCATCATAATTAAATAGCCCCAAATTAACATTAAAGCCCTAATAATTTTTCAATTTCAATTGTACATACAATTCAACCTACATACATGTCTATATTTACTCTCAAGCATCATTCAGCAAGTTTAATCATTCAAAACCATCTAAACCTAACTCTCGTCAAGGTTATCAGAAATTAGAAGGAGTGTAGACTTATCATTTCTCTTAAATTTCAAGAGAATTCAACTCACCTTATGAAGCTCATCAACTTTAAAGAAGGAAGGGTGGGGGTTCTTTGCACTTACCTCATATGTGTGACCCTTGCTACCCTTGACAACTCCACTATTTTCTCTCCTAATGGCTGCCCAAGGATTGTTCTTGATGTGAGGATAAACTTTCATGAAGGAACTTATTAGATTTATGGCATGAAAGGGGAGAGATTAAGCTTTGCATGAAAGTTGGCTATGGAAGTTTGGAGAGAGATTTGAATTCGGCAATGGATTTGAAAGGTTGAAGAAGATGAGTTGGTTAGTGGAAATTCTATCCACTTAATGAGTTTAAATAATCCCATAGTGCTCCACTAACATAATTAACATTTAAGTAATCTAAATTTTTAATTGTTCCACATTTTACCCTTAATTCCTCTTAATTACTCCACACATTTGACTTCAATTTTTTTTTTGGCATTATTAAATTTTAACACTACTAATTTTTAATGGATATTTAGGTCAAAAGTCAACTCGAGGTGTCAATTGACCAAAATGCCCTTACTCGGTTTGTATTTCGAAATTTTTAGTGTTACAGATTAAATCCTTGACCCGTCGATTTCTAAATTTTTGTTAAGTCAATTATACCTCAATAGATATTTATTTAGGTCTCAAAAATATTTTCTAGGGTTCCATGCTGTCTAGGGCTAGTCAATAGTCCATGCCGCAACTTCCCGGTGCGGTCACCCATTGCTACATTTCATTTCATTGCTATTATTTTTCCTTTGTTTAACTTCCCAGTGCGGTCACCCGGCATGTTTAACTTGGTTACATTTCATTGCTATTATTTTTCCTTTGTTTTTCTTGTCTTTTCTTTTCTTGTATTTCATTATTCTATGTCTCCTCACTAATATTTAAATATAGTTCTAGGCATTCTAGCTATCCAGACAGACACTGGTCACCAGAGCAATAGAACTCACTACCGAACATAGGAGTGTTACAGATAGCTTTTTCATTACTGTCGCAGGTAGATAGACGGACAGAGCAGCAGAGTAGGCTGCTTGTACCATATTTTGAGATTTCACCAGGTATATCAAGTATACCATATTGTGTAGTTTTTATTGTAATTTATGTGCACTGTATGTATATATCGCACTTGGCCTTGAGCAGTTGTAAACTAAAATTGTAAACTATTTTGGCCTATAAAAGTATTGTGATAATATCTTATCTCAGTTTTTTTGGAAATACTGGAAAATTAGTTGTTGAACTGAGTTGATAATGTTGAGAAATTGATTGTGTTGAACAAGTTATTGGAGTTTAGGATTGAGGAATAATATATTTGAAGTGCTTTTTACAGGTTTTTGAAGAACTGTTTTATTCAAAATACAAATGGCACTCTGTCAAAATTTTTACAGAAATTATTGATACTTAAATTTGTTATTTGGTTTCACTTCGGTACAAAAAAACTTTCAACACCTGTCAAAAGTGCTCACCACTGTAAAAAGAAGTAAAAAAAGTTTTAAAATCCCTTGTAGTGTATTTAATGGGTTATTAGTAGACTAAGTTGGCAATTCATTAGGTATACTACGGGATCATGTTATGTCTTATGGAGGGGTAGGGTGTGACATGCCCGATGGCTATAGTGCCAATTTTTATTATTACTGGCTCATGCCTACTCGCTAGCCTTGTGCCTGACATGACCGTTATATACTGGGTAGACATACGGATGTCTAACTAGTATACTCCCATGTATCTAGTCTTTATAGTCTGTTATAGGTTACTTGGGCACAGATAAAAGCAATAAGCCTTAAATATAAATAAGTACATGAGAAAATCATTAATATAAATTTTATAAGACTGAATATATGGTATATGCATAGAAAAGATCCCTATTAGCTTATATACTTCCAAAGTTTTAGAAAACATGTAAAAGATTTTAAATACATGAAAATTGATATTTATTTATAAGGTTATATGTGAAATAATTATTTTAAAATTGTTTAGTTATTTTTCCTTATTTATGCACCACCAAGCATTATGCTTAGCGCGTTGGTTCTTACCACACGTAGGTACTGGAGAGGAGCAAAAACAGTAGGGCCTAGACCGAACTTGGACCAGATCTGCTAAAGTGTGGGTTGTCACCTCATCAGTCATTTTGGTAGGGCTCATGTACATATTAGATTTTACATTTTGGTATTGTATGTAATTAAATGATGTAAATAATTTTGAATTTTATATAAATTATAAATTATTGTATATGTAAACTTTATATGAATGAAATGTAATTTATTTTCTTGAAATTGATATGAGCATGAGAAAAGATATGATGAATGAATAGATGAAATGGATATAAATTATTTTAACAGGTAACCTGAAACCCACCATGCACTAATAGAATAGAGGAGACTCTGTCTGGGTCTCCATAAAAACGAAATGGGATGAAAAAATTTTCTACAAGTGAGATAATAAAATTAAATGGACATTAAATTAATATTGTAAATGATAAGACAGGATAGGGTGCTCTGGCACCGAATGTAGCATGCCTTACTCAGCTACACTATAGACAGGAGAGGGGTGTTATATTTATTGGTATCAGAGCAAAGGTTTAGGCGGTCCTAGACCTAGATAGATAGAAAGATATAAAGTGCATAACATGCATGAGCCTTTATTTAGGAGTCGAGGTGACACTAATGCAGATTTATTCTTTATTTGTTTTATAGGATTGATGGAGTTTGATCCTTCAGAGCAAGGGTTTTATAGACCGGGGGAAGAGGAGGTTGGTAGTCATATACCTACTCCTAGTTAGGAGCAAGATAGGAGAGAGGATTCGTCAAATGGTGCTGCGGGTAAAGCACAGTAGGCATTCTTGGAGCAGATGACCCACATGCTCCGCCAGTTTACCTGGGCTATTCCACAGCCACAGCTGTAGCCACAGCCACAACCAGTACAACGATCCCTACTAGATAAGCTGAGAAAATATGGGGCCATCGTCTTTATGGGTAAGAAGAAAGATGACCCAGCCGCTGCTGAGCATTGGCTAGAGCAGACTGAGAGAGTGTTGAAATAGTTACACTGCACACCAGAGCAGCAGCTAGAGTGTGCTCTGTAGTTACTACAGGAGAAAGCCTGCCAGTGGTGGGATACAGTGTCTAGAGCAGTACAGTCAATAGCCCTTACTTGGGATTTCTTCTTGACTGAGTTCAAGAAGAAATATATTAGTCATATATACTTAGAGGCTAGAAGGAGAGAGTTTCTAACCCTAAGGCAGAGGCAGCTCATGGTTTCTAAGTATGAGAGAGAATTTGTGAGATTAGGTAGATATGCCCAGGAGATAATGCTTTCAAAGGCAGATAGGTGCCGTAGGTTTGAGAATGGACTGAATGACTATATTAGACTTATAGTGATGGCACATGAGTATACCGACTTCTCTAAGTTAGTGGTTGTAGCTCTAAATGTAGAAAGAGCACGAAATGATGAGCAAACCCAGAGAGATAGACAGCGAAAGAGGAGTTCTAGGCAAGGTCAGTCTAGTACACTAGTTTCTGAGGGTAAGAGGCCTAAGGGTTCACCAGGCTAGGGCCAAAGATAGAGGTCCCAGTTTACACAGAGAGGAGGATAGTCCAGAGCATCAGTAGGGAGTTCTCCAAGCACTGCAGTAGAGGGATTAACCTCCATACCATTATACACTTACTGTGAGAGGAGGCACCGAGAAGAGTGCCGATTATTGACTGGGGGATATTTCTGATGTGGAGCTACTGATCACTTCCTACGAGATTGTCCCCATAGGAGTGTTCCCAATGTCCCACCACTGACTGAGAGATCTACCCCTACAGTTCAGAGGGGTAGACAGCCTATGAGGCTAGAGGTGACGGGTACATCACAGAGACCAGCTTCAGAGATGATTGAGCAACCCGATGCCCAAGTAGCACCTCATGTATATGCTATGAGGGCAGAGGAGGAGCCAGAGCTGGCAGATGTTGTCCGAGGTATATTTCTCATTATAATATTTTAGTATATGTAATAATAGACCCTGTATACGAGATGTAAGAGGATAGGTGTAGTTCCTCGACTATTTACACCAAGTAAATTTTGAGGACAAAATTTTTATCAGAGGGGGAGAATTGTAACGCCCTTACTTTTGGTAGTCCGTACATTCTACTGTTCCGATGACTAATGTCTATTCAGATAATCAGGATGTTTGGAACTACACTCAAACTAGAGTAAGGAGGCATAAATTGACTGAATAAAGACTAAGAAAAATTAAGGAAAAATAAAAGAAATGAAATACAATTAGGTTAATGAGCCGGAACCGCAGCGATGGGTGAATGTACTGGGAAGCAACTGCAAAGTTAGTTACCAACCCCAGACCTATGAGGAACCCTAGGAAATAATTTTTGGGACTAAATTAGAGAATTTATGAAGATTATATGACATTAAAAAGGTCAAAAAAAATTTAGGAAAATTTAATTATCAGTACAGACCAAAAATGACCGATAAGCACAATGGAGGGCATTTTAGTCATTTTAACCCCAAAGTTAAAATTTGACCTAAATGTCAATTTAAAATAAAATAGATTAAAAATACCAAAAATAAATTTAAATGACAAATTTAGTGAAAGAAAATAAGAAAATAAAAAAAGAAAAGAAAAGAAAAGAGATAAAAAAAATTATTACTTTATATTTATGATGTCATATGACATCATTTAAAATTTGTAGCCAATGAAAATTCAACAAACAAACAAGAGGAGATAATTATGTATTTAAAAATACTTAAAATGAAATAAAAATAACACTTCTTCTTCTTCTACACTCAATGGCCATAGCTCCCTTAACCAAATCCACCATTTTTCTTTTCTTTTAAGCTTATTTTCTTAAGCTTTTCTCACCCTAAAACCCTAATTGGCCTTCACTAAAATTTCTCCCAACTCATAAAAAAGTCATTGATAATAAAAAAAAGGGGTAGAAGTAAAGTTTTCAACTCACCAAGTGAGATTAGTGCACCAATCCATCTCTTTCTCTTCATTAAACATGAAAAGCATGTTTAGCAAAGTATAAATTTTATGAAATTAAAAAGAAAACCTTGAGGAAAGAAACCCTTGAATTTCAGCAGCCCTAGATGAAGTATGAAATTGATGGTTTTATTGGTTTTAAATTTGTTAGGGAAGTGGATTAACAATGTTAAAAGTGTTAGAATCTATTTACATAAATGTATGTGTGATTTGGGAAATTTTGAAATTAGGGTTTCATGTTGAATTGGGGATTTTGTGATTTGGCTAGTAATTGATGTTGTTGAGACTATTTGTTGCCTAATTGAAGTGCTAAGTATGCCAATTGAAGTAAGGGAGATGGAGACATTTGAAATTGGGAGTGCATTTTTCATTACAAGGTTGGGACTCAATGAGTCTAGTATGTTTAATGAACCATAACTGAAATTATATGACTTCAATTGGTATGAGGCGAATTGGACGTAAAATTAGACCCAAAATAGCCCATTTTTCATGAGTACACCATGCCCAAATTTTGTCAAAATCTTAACCAAATTATGGCCCAAATCCGGATGACCATATTGTAAACCTAGAAAAATGGCCAAATGAACAATGCCATAACTCCCTCTAGACAGGTCCAAATGCCCTGATTTTTATGTCATTGGAAAGATTAGACATAGGACTACAAATTTCATTAAGAACACCAAGCCCAGAAATGCCTCTAACCAAATGAAATTGCTGACTCAAGTTAGGTCACCAAACTGACCAGAATAAATTTAGCCCAGAATTTCTTGGACATAAATGACCTGACCAGTTTTGGCAAAAAAGGCATAACTTGGTCTACAAACACCCAAATTCAATAAAACTAGTGGAAAATTTTCCATAAGACGTAGATCTACAATATTGGTCTTTTGACCAAAACCAGAAACCTAGGGAACTAGGTCATTTGACTAGATTAAGTCAGTGTGTGAATTTTGGAAATTTTCTAAGGGACCATTTGACCCTAGAATACTCATTTAGCTATATCTCCCACTAGAAAACTCTAATTAGGATTAGCCATACTGATCTAGAATCCTAAGAGGTCAAATTTACTGACCTGAACATGGACCCTGAAGACATAGGGTACCTGAGTCTAGGCCAGTGATTTGGCCATAACTAATTCTACAAACTTTGGAAAATTGTAATTAAAATTTCTAAGGGACCATAAGACATAGGGTAATAACTTTTATGGAGAACATTAGGCCTAGATATGACTGTAACATGTCCAATTAATTAGATCAAGACATACTCTAGAATTTGCCTAATTCTGGACCTAGAAAGAGACAGTGAACCAGTTATGGTTATTTGACCATAACTTGAGTTCTAAAACTTCAAATGACATGATTCAAAAGGTAAAATAAAGAAAAGACATAGAGGAACAACTTCCATGAAGGAAGTGTAGCCAAATAAGGGCCACATCTTGGCCAATTTGCTAGGTGAATCTAAGATACTAAATCTGGACCTTGAGAAAGGTTCCTAATATGATTTGGCATATGAGATGAAATAAATTACAATAACTTGCTAAGCATGAAAATGATATGAATCAATGAAACTATGAGTATTAAATAACATTATTTTGCCCAGAATACACCTAGACTCATTTATATAGCTTGGATAGATTGGTATACCAATTAGGGACTATAGATTGCAGTACTGCTCACAGGGATAATCATTGACAAACAACATATGTCTAAGATGATTGTTCTACTGGCTTTATGCCTGCCCGATGGCCATAGTGCCAATTTTTATTATTACTGGCTTATGCCTGCCCGCTGGCCTTATGCCTGACATAACCATTGTATACTGGGTAGACATACGGATGTCTAACTAGTATACTCCCGTGTATCCAGTGTTTATAGTATGTCATAGGTTATTTGGGCACAGATAAAAGAATAAGCCTTAAATATAAATAAGTACATGAGAAAATTATTAATATGAATTTTATAGGATTGAATATAAGGCATATGCACAGAAAAGATCCCTATTAGCTTATTTACTTCCAGAGTTTTAGAAAACATGTAAAAGATTTTAAATACATGAAAATTGATATTTATTTATAAGGTTATACGTGAAATAATTATTTTAAAATTTTTTAGTTATTTTTCTTTATTTATACACCACTAACCGTTATGCTTAGCACGTTGGTTCTTACCACGCTAGGTACTGGAGAGCAGCAGCAGCAGTAGGGCCTAGACTGGACTTAGACCAGATCTGCTACAGTGTGGGTTGTCACCTCATCAGTCATTTTGGTAGGGCTCATGTACATATTAGATTTTACATTTTGGTATTGTATTTAATAAAATGATGTAAATAATTTTGGATTGTATATAAATTGTAAATTATTGTATATGTAAACTTTATATGAATGAAATGTAATTTATTTTCTTGAAATTGATATGAGCATGAGAAATAATATGATGAATGAATAGATGAAATGGATATAAATTGTTTTAACAGGTAACCTGAAACCCACCATGCACTAATAGAACAGAGAGGATTATGTCTGGGTCTCCATAAAAACGAAATGGGATAAAAAAAAATTTTTTCTACAAGTGAGATAATAAAATTAAATGGACATTAAATTAATATTGTAAATGATAAGACAGGATAGGGTGCTCCAGCACTGAATGTAGCATGCCTTACTCGGCTACACTGTAGACGGGAGAAGATTGTTACACATCCCCTCTATTATCCTCATCCTAAATAGCTGCTTAGATATCTCATAACTAGCATTTCTACTATGCTCACCGTACAACTCATGTAGGTGGTCAAGGATCTCAGATGCAGATTGTAATGTCCTCACTTTAGGTAGTTCCGTACATTCTACTTTTCCGATAATTAACGTCTTTTCGAACAGCTAGGATATCTGGAACTACATTTAAACTAGGGTAAGAAGATATAAATTGATTAAATAAAGACCAAGAAAAATTAAGAAAAAATAAAAGAAATGAATTGAAAATGAGTTAAACGAGCCGGAGATCACGGCGATGGGTGACCTTAATGGGAAGTGACTGTGAATACAGTTGCCGACTCCAAGCCCGCGAAGAACCCTGTGAAATAAATATTTTGGATTAAATTGAAGGCTTTATGAAGTTTAAATTACATTAAAATGTCAAAGAAAATTCAAGAAAATTAGCTAATTAGTAAAGGAAATTTTAACCCGATAGGCATAACGGAGGGCATTTTGGTCATTTCACCCTCAGTGTTGAATTTTGACCTAAATGCCAAGTAAAATAAGAGAGATTAAAACACATAAAATAAATTAAAAATTTTAAATTTATTGATGGAAATGAGAAAAGAAAGAAAAGGAAAATAAGAAATCTAATTATGACCTAAGCATTACCTCATGCTAACCTAAGCATGACTTAATGAAATTTAATGAAATTTACATTAGGATAAATATAACTATATAAGACAAGTTACATTAATTAAATAGCTTATCTTCTTCCTTTCCACTCCAATGGCCGAACCACTTGAATGGTGGTCTTCCACCATTTTCATTCTTGCAAGCTTGATCTTTCCCCCCTTTTTCACACTAAAACCCATAGTTACCTTCACATAAATTTAATTCTACACCTTGAAGAAGCCATAGACAACCAAGAAAGAGAGAGATATTGAAATTTTTATAAGCTTGGACATCTCTTGCTCAAGGTTAGTGCTTAATCTTCCTTCCCTTATTCTTTAAACTTTGAATTCTAGTTAAAATGAGTTGAAATTTCCATGAAATCAAAATGAATACCATTAGTAGGGGAACCCTAATTTCGGCAGCCATAGGAAGTGTGATGAATTGATGGTTTTGATGGTTTTGAATTGGTTAGTGATGGCATGTAATATGTATAAAGAAGTGAGACTATGTATTACATGTGTTATGTATGAGATTGTGATTTTGAGTTAGGGTTTTAACCTAAATTTAAGGCTTTTGTGTTATGGCTTGAAATTGGCATTGTTGAGATGATCTGTTGACCATGAGAAGTTCCATGTATGTCAAATGAAGTTTGGGAGTTGGAGAAATTAAAATTGGGAGTGTTACATTTTCATGCAGGTTTTGGGACTTATGAGTCCAGTGTGATTATTGAGCCATAACTAGAGTTGTATTACTCCAATTGGTATGAGGATAATTGGAGATGAAACTAGGGTCATAATGTCCCATTTTTCATGAAGAGACCATGCCCAAAAAAACTGTCCTTACCTTGACCTAAAATCTACTTGAATCTGGGTAACCTTAATGTGGAACCAGAAAATGACCAAATGAACAGTAAATGTTCCAATGGCCATAACTTACTCTAGAAAGGTCATAATGACCTAATTCTTAAACTATTGGAAAGGTTAGACATAGGAGCACATTTTTCATAAGAACACAGAGCCTAATTCTATCCCTAACCTAACTAAACTGCTAGCATAAGTTAGATCACCAATTCTATCCAGAATCAAACTGACTTGAAATTCTGTACTTAGACCTATTCGACCAGTTTTGGAAAAAATGCTATCACTTGGTCCACAAAATTGCAAATGTAGTGAAACCAAAGCCCAAATTTCCATAAGGCCTAGATCTACAACTTTGGTATTTTGACCAAAACTCAGAACCAAATGGAACTTAGCCAATGGGTTAGGTCAATTCAGTATGCCAAATCCTAGAATTTAACTAAATGACCACTTGACCTCAGAACAGTGTTTGAGTCATATCTCTCACTAGTAAACTCCAATTGAGATAAGCCAAATTGTTTTGGAAACCTACGAAATAGGGTTCCAACTTTGATTTAGAGATTTGCCTCAAATTTTGAGTGTAAGAACCCTAAAATGGGAGTCAAAGTTACTGACTTGAACTTGAAATCCTGAAGGCATAAGGTAATTGAGTCCAAGCTAGTTAATTTGTTATAATTAATTTTATAAAACTTGAAAAATTACAAATCTTAAATTTGAGTGATCCTAAGACATAGAATAACAACTCTTATGAAGAACATTAGGCCTAAAATGGCTATAACATGCCTAAATAATTAGACAAAGTTGGACTCCAGAATTTGCCTGGTTCTGGAACTAGAAAGAGGTAGTGAACCAGTTTTGGTTATTCAACCATAACTTGAGTTCTAAAACTCCAAATGACATGGTTCAAAAAGGAAAACAAAGATAAGACATAGAGGAACAACTTCCATGAAGGAAGTGTGGCCAAACATGAAGGAGTGGAAGCATGGATTAAAGGAAACTTGAATTTCAAAAATCAATCTACAGTTACATGCCACATACTTGATGAGTTATGTGCCTAACCAATTTCCAAAGCCAAATTGCATGCCAAAACACATTTTAGCATGCTTTAAACTTTCATTTGCCATCATAGATTGTGAATTAACATTTAATTCAAATAAACCCTGACTAAAAGAGGGGTTTTTGGGTACTAATCTCTAAGGTGCACAATTGATGAATCCCTCTTGCTTTTGATGCCTCTAGGACCCCAATTGTTGTCCCTCTAGCTTGTCCACCACAAGCACACACATATGGTAGCAATGGCAGGCCCAAGTTTGCTTCCCAAGCCTATTCAACCACTTGAAGTTTGGGGTTTATGCTTTAGTGGGGTTGTAAGAATGTATGGAAGTCTAGAATTTCTAGCAATTTTAATTCAAAGAAGATCAAGGATTTCTTCTTGAATTAAAATCAACAAATGAAGAGAAAGGGAAAGAGAGAGTTGCCATCCACTTTGATGAGGAAGAAGAGAATTATTTTCTCTTTCTTCCTTTTCTCCTTTTATAGTAAAGTCAAACCTTACTAACTCTTGCCACATGTCACCATAAGATCCCATCTTGCTTTTGGTTGACTTAATTCTATAGAGCCAAGTGTTAAGGTCCATTTAAATCATGAAAAGTGGTATTCCATCATAGAAAGACAAGCGGCAAGATCATATGGTACCATGTGTCAACATCTCATGGTGCCACATGTCACCATATAATTTAATCTTACTTTTATACTTTTAATTTTGAGTTCTCAACTCAAAATAATAATAATTTCTCTTCTTGAAATTAATTTATATCAAATATAAATTAATTGATTAATTAATCTTCATTAATTAATTTCTTACAATTAAATTCATATTTAAAAAATTTAAATATAAATTTAATTTATGCTATACATCCAATAAACTAGATTTGATTTCAAGTCATGCTAGAGACTTTGCAATCTTATTGCTAACCAAACCTATTTAATTAATTAATTAAACTCTTTAATTAATCAATTAAATCACATTTTACTTGGTGATTGACTTGTGTAAATGTGTAACTTACTAGGCTCATTACTTATTGGCAATGATAAATGATATTATCCCATAATATCATTAGAACTCTCTCTTACCTTAAATGATTTCTCTAAATCATTTCATGCATATCATAGACCATGGTTGACACCTAGCATAGTATGCCATGGCCACCAATCAATAATAAGGAATACCTTAAATGAACCTTTAATCATATATTACCATGCACTAGAATCTCTCCGTTACAAGATCCCAATTCCGGCTGGAGTCATGGTTAATGTCAAACTCCATTTGCTATGAACATTATGTTCTCCTTTAATTCCAATTCTTGATTAATTAGATTTTCTTATCAGAAACTCTTTCCTGACTAAATCTATCTGTCCTGGCCAGGAACTTAAATCATCAAGAACAATTAAACGAACATAGGATTTTATCTTTATTTACTTAGGGTAACAGATTCCATCTTGATCAACACCTATCTCCATATATAACTAGTAGGAGCCAACACATGCCCATATACCCATACATAGTACAAGTATAAAAGCAGTATCAAACTCAAACCACCTATATATAAGATAACTATATTATCTTAGGTTTAAAGATTATATGCACTGATATGATATATGACAATGCATTAACAAAAGTAAACTCCATGTGCTTATCATAAGCGTCACTGGTTCGGCCTACTTATCATGTATAAGTGCCTATCATGTTTGTTATGTGGCATGAGACTCACCACTCTATCTTATTTATATCTCATATAAATACCTTGGGAACAAACATGATTATAATCTTTCTGGATAAGTCATGTCCTTTGTGAAGTATCCTCAATTATGAACCAATTTATGATACTTTGTATTAGAAATACTGTCACTCATATTCTTAACAACTTAAGAATAGACTTTCTAACAAAATATCAGTGGACCTTTTCAATTACACATAAATAAACTATATAAACGGAAAAGTGAAATTGCCCTTTTATTAATAAAATATTTACAAGATACATACAAAATGATATGCTCTAGGGCATACTACTAACAATCTCCCACTAGCACTAGAGTCATTCATTACAATATCTTAGACCCATCTTCTCAAGATGTGGGTCTAACTGAGTTTGTGACATAGGCTTTGTGAATGGATCAGCTGGATTTTTGGCTGATGTTATTTTCTGCATGGCTACATCACCTTGCCCAACTATCTCTCTGATAATGTAGTCGCGCCTTTTTATGTGTTTAGATTTCTGGTGAGACCGAGGTTCCTTAGCCTGTATGACCGCTCCATTGTTGTTACAGTAAAGAGGAACTACTGACTCAATGGAAGGAACTACTGCAAGTTCTATCATGAACTTCTTTATCCAAATAACCTTTTTTATAGCATATGATGCAGCAATGTACTCGACCTCTGTAGTGGAATCAGTAGTCGTACTCTATTTGGAACTCTTCCAACTGACTGCACGTCCATTACAAATGAACACAAATCCAGAGGTAGACTTTCTATCATTGTTATCTAATTGAAAATCAGAATCAGTATAACCGTCCAATTGCAAGTCACCACCTCCATAAATCAAGAATAAATCCTTAGTTCTTCTCAAGTACTTAAAGATATTCTTGACAGCTATCCAGTGTTTCAAACCTGGATTGGATTGAAACCTGCTAGTCAAACTAATAGAATACGCGATATCTGGCCTAGTACATAACATTACATACATCAAACTTCCAATAACCGAGGCATATAAAATCCTGGCCATCTTATCTCTTTCTTCAGGTCTCTTTGGAGACATTTTCTTAGAAAGATGGATACCATGTCTTACTGGTAACAATCCTCTCTTGGAATCAAGCATGTTAAATCTCTTTAACACCTTTTCAAAGTATAGACTTTGGGATAAACCAATTACTCTTTTTACTCTATCTCTATAGATGCGAATTCCAAGAATATATGTTGCTTCCCCTATGTCTTTCATGGAGAATATATTTGACAACCATACCTTGACAATTGTTAACATACCTATATCATTGCCTATCAACAAAATGTCATCTACATATAAGACAAGGAAAGTGACAGTGATAACTGCATAATTTATTAATTTTACTCTCATCACATTTAGTGCTTTTAGTGTGTTTTTATGTTTAATTCAGTTGGTTAAAATATATTTATCATTTAGGCATATTTTTAGATAGTTGTGGAATAATTATGTTAAATAGAGTAATTTTCAGCATTTGACCTTTGTTGTATTTTTCAGGTGTTTCTAAAGTTGTGGGTCTCCAATTTGAGTGCTGTTTAATCCATTGAAAAGTTAAAATAGAGCACTTCAAATGATAAAGAGGGACCAAAGCCCAAATCAGTCTCCAAGGTTGACAAAATGAGTTATGGATCTATTACAAAAGCCCAAACTCGATGTGTCACGACCAGTTTTAGTATTTATTTTGTATCTAGAGTTTCATACATCCAAATGAAGCAAGCCCAAGCCCAATTGAACCCTAAGAGCCACCTGTACAACTTCTATGAAGGGCTGGATGTGAGATGAGGCCATTTTAATTGTAAAAAATGGTAATGAAGTCATCACTATGGGTTGGACCGTCTATCTGAACTAGTCCTACTTTTTGGACCATAACTTGGGCTGTAAACCTTGGATTTGGGCAAATGAGTACTCGTTGGAAAGCTAAGAAATAGGGCTACAACTTTCCTGAAGAGAGCAAAGGCAGATTCGGAAAAAAAGTCACTGAAAATCGGCCTTGATTTCAAAGATGTGAATGTAGGCTGAAAATCTATCTTTTGAATTTCAAAACTTTTCCTAGCTTGATTCCTATCCTTGGGGTTAGGTTTTTTAATATGTATTTAGGCAGTAGCTAAGAGCATCCAATTCAGACCTTCGTTCTCCATTCTCTTTTTAAATTTCTTCTTTATTTTTCTTTAAGCCATAAACATGAGTGACTAAGTTTTTAATTTAGTTCAAGGGATTCAAGTTCTTATGTGTGATTTTTGAGACTAGGTTTTTAATTTAATTTATGTCTTTTTGAATATTTATTGTTTTCTGATTTAATTGTTTTTTATCTGTTGAATGATTTGCTAAAAAGGCCTATCAGTTAACTGTTTGATTTGATCAATTGCTAGTTCATCTTCATAATCTGTAATTATTGTGTAAGATTGAACATGAGTAGCAATTAGGTTTTATTGATTATGATCCAAGTTTTCGATAATAACCTAAGGAAACAATAGGGTAGATTAAATGATTTATGCTTCATAAATTGTTGTTCAGCTTAACTATTTCCTTTTCTTAAAGCAGTTATTAGTTTGATGAGGATTGCTTAATACCAACTCAGTTAATAATTAGAGTTAATAAGAGTGCTGGGCTCGAATTGATGAGTATAGGGAAGTCAGGGGTTTACCTCATTGTTTGGTAAATCTACGATAAGTATTCAGTAAGATATAATTGTATTTCTTTTGTCTATGATCGAATCAATGCATTGGAATGAGAATTATCTTGGACTGAAGTTTGTTTAATTTGAGAGTTTCTTATATAATTTTAGATCTTAATTTTTTATTTTTTATTTCTTCTTTGGATTGTGAATTACCCCCCCCCCCCAACCTTTATTTTTTTTTCCATTACACAAGTGCATGAAATTTAATAATTCAGTCTCTAGGGTTCGACTTAGACTTACCACTTATTGCAGAAAATATTTCACAATTGGTAATTTCAATTAATTAAATTTCTGGTGGATTCGATAACCATCAGACAGCACTCTCACTAACCTTCTTATATACACATGGTTCATCTACATTTTTTATAAAACCAAATGACTTAATGGCTTCATAAAAATGGATGTTCCAAGTCCTCGAAGTTTATTTCAACCCATAAATGGATCGTTTCAGCTTGCTCACCTTAGAACTGTTTTGGGATTCAAAACCCCTAGGTTGTTCCATGAAAATGTTTTCATCAATGTTTCCATTGAGAAAAGCTGTTTTGACATCCATCTGCCAAATCTCATAATCATAGTATGCAACTATTGCTAATAAAATCCTAATT
The DNA here is from genome assembly GCF_030052815.1 of Hevea brasiliensis. NCBI lineage: Eukaryota > Viridiplantae > Streptophyta > Magnoliopsida > Malpighiales > Euphorbiaceae > Hevea > Hevea brasiliensis. Next base: position 41,992,940 of record NC_079493.1, on the reverse strand, counting down.
GATTTAAGCATGGCAACAGGCGAGAAAGTCTCCTCATAGTCGATTCCTTGCCTTTGGCGAAACCCTTTCGCTACTAGCCTTACCTTATAGGTCTTTACCTTTCCATCAGAAATAATCTTCTTCTTGTAAACCCATTTATTTCCTATAGGTACAATACCTTCAGGTGGGTCAACAAGATCCCAAACTTGGTTTTTATGCATGGAATCAATTTCGGATTTCATAGCTTCAATCCATTTAGAAGAGTTTATATATGATATAGCTTCTTCATAGGTAAAAGGATCATCTCCATGATCTATTTCTTCATGAGCGAACAACTCTTGTTTATCTATATGAAGAAAAATATATCTCTCTGGTGGATGAGATATCTTGATTGATCAGCGAGGAATTATTGTAGAAGTTTCATCAATAGGTATAGGTTGACTAGATGGATCTATATCCATCTGATTTGTTGGTTGGTCAGAATTCTCTAATTCTAACTCTATTTGCCTTCCTTTCCACCTTCTTGAATAAACTGTTGTTCAAGAAATATGACATCTCTACTTACCACAACCTTTTATGATGTAGGCAAATAAAAATAATATCCAAAACTTTCTTTTGGATACCCAATAAATCGACCCTTTTCTAATTTGGTTTCCAATTTGTCAGTCTTCAGCTTTTTAATGTAAGCTGGACAACCCCAAATCTTAACATGTTTAAGACTTGATTTTCTTCCATGCCATATCTCATAAAGTGTGGAAGAGACTGACTTTGATGGAATCTTATTCAAGATATGCAAAGCTGATTCTAATGCAAATCCCTAAAAGGAGACTGGCATATCAATGTAGCTCATCATACTGCGTACCATAACTAATAGGGTACGATTTCTCCTTTCAGATACACCATTTAATTGTGGCATTCCTGGAGGAGTCAGCTGGGAGATAATGCTATCCTCTTTCAAGTATTCATCAAATTTAGTACTTAAGTATTTCACCTCCACAATCTGATCGAAGAGTTTTAATACTTTTTTCTGTTTGATTTTCCACTTCAGATTTAAATTCTTTGAACTTTTTAAAGGATTCATGTTTGTCTTTCATTAAATACAAATACCCAAACCTTGATTTATCATCAGTAAAGGTAATAAAATAATGAAAACTGCCTCTAGCCATTTCTTTAAATGGACCACATACATCACTATGTATAAGTTCCAAAATATTTTCAGATCTTAACCCTTATCCGAAAAAAGGTGATCTAGTCATTTTGTCTTGAAGGCAAGATTCACAAGTTGGAGTAGGTTCAGAACCCAATGAAGATAAAATCCCTATTTTCTCCAGCTTTGCAATCCTATCTTCTGCAATATGACCTAATCTTAAGTGCCAAATATATTTTCAACTTGAGTTGATTTTCATCATGGCATTACATTCATTTAGATTGCTTGCATTAGATTTGTATTTAACATTATTATCCAAATAATAAAGTCCATCATGCATATAACCTAAGCCAACATATTCATTTTCAAAATAAATATTGCAAACATTATTTGTGAACTGAAATTCATAATCATTTCTTGTTAAACTAGATATAGAAATGATGTTCCTAAAAGCATCAGGTACATACAAAATATTATTTAAATACAAAACATGTCCATACATTTATAAAGATTTAGATCCTATGGCTAAAGCTTCAACAGTTGAGCCATTGCCAATATGGAATCTAACATCTCGTGTCTGTAAGCTGCTACTGCTTGCTAGTTCCTGCATATCAAAAGTAATGTGAGAACTAGCACTAGTATCTAAAACCCAAGCTGTAGATGAACTATGAGCATCATCAGAATCTAAATAATAAGATATAAACATACCTTCTGAAGGTTTATCTTTATTGTCCTTTAGAGAAGCAAGATACTCTGGGCAGTTCCTCTTCCAGTGCTCATCCTTCTGGCAGTGGAAACACTTTCCTTTGCCTTTGTCAGCTTTGGTCTTGCCCTTCTGTTCTATCTTCTTTTAAGGTCCAGGAACTTGAGGTTTCTTTTTCTTATTACCCTTCTTCTTCTTGGACTTTCCAGAAGAAGAAAATGCAACCAAAGCCACCTCTTTTCCTTTATTGCTTGGCATATTCTTTTGGGCAATAACTAGCACGTTAAGCAAGCCAGCTAGAGTGTATTCTTACTTGTCATATGGAAATTTGTCACAAAATTCCCAAATGACTCTGGTAGGGACTGAAGGATCAAATCCGTCTGCAGTTGGAAATCCATGTGAAAATCAAAATGTTCTAGTTGCTCAATGAGCCGAATCATCTTGTGGACATGATCTCCTACATTTTGTCCCTCTGACATCCTCATGCGGAATAGTTGCCTAGATATCTCATATCTAGCATTCTTGCTGTGCTCACCATAAAACTCTTGCAGGTGAAGAAGGATCTCATTCACACTTTGCATGTTCTCATGTTGCTTCTATAACTTATTAGTTGTAGAAGCAAGCATGTAGCATCTGGCTCTCATATCATGCTCCTTCCACTTGTCCAAGGTCTCTGATTCCTCTGGAGTGGCCCCTGGAGGTAAGGGACCAAGAATCTTTGAATCTAGAACATATCCAATACGTTCTAAGTTCAGGACAAGCTTTAAATTTCTAAGCTAATAAAAAAGGTTAAGTCCAGTCAACCTATTGTGATCAAGTATGCTCGCAAGGATATTGGATGGTGGTGGTTGTTGTGTGCTCATTATTATTAGAAAATAAACTGTAGAAAGTAACAAGATTAATTAGTAAATGTATTAAGTAATTAACCAAAATGATTATGATCTTTTAATCAAATTGGTCCTCCCACTAACTTGGCGAATCCTACACTTCCAAAGTAGGAAACAGAAATCCTAGTTGGATGAATTTCTAGTGGGTGATTGAATTTTTATAGTCTTATTGATCATCCTCAGGCACATCCATTATTGGAATTACAATAAACTATAAGTGAGCAACTCTTTGCCCATCACATCTCTTATGAGATTCAATCATTTATTTAGCTCCTAATGCTAAAAATCTCAGGCACATCCATTATTGATTTATCTTGCATTAGTTAAGTTGATCCCATCGAGCAAGTAAGCATGCAAATAATTTTAATGACCTCAGGCACATCCATTATTGGCCACCAATCATTTACATACTTACAACATCTTATGCTTAATAATTATTCTTAAGAAAATCACTTAAATAAATGCATCATATCTAAGCTCATATAGCTAATAAAGCAAGTATTTAATATTTCTCAAAATAATTACCTCAATGAAGGGCCATGATATATTTACCATAATTATACCATTTCCAACTTAATCATTTGTTTGAAAGATTTTGTAGTCGGCTTAATTACTATTACAGTCTCACTTTGCACATTTTCCAGTTGGCATGCATATATCGTATACTTGCATACATTCATACACATCTCATGCATACATGAATAAACAAAAAATATGGTATGATCATGGACTTTCTAAGGGATTTAATTCTGAGCCACCAAGAATTGAATCGGGGCATTCCTAGGTGTATTTCATTCGTTCATTTTGCAAGAGTTGCTGAAGGAGTACATAATCAACCCTTGATCTTGATTTCCTCCCAATGGTCCTACCAATGCTCTTGACCTCCTTGTTCTTCTTGCAATCCAATTACATTGTAACCCTTGGCATACCAAGGTGAATTTACAAGAATATGGACTTCAAGTCCTTAAATAAATGAAATTACATCCTAAGTTATCATAACATTTATGATACATGCCACTAAAATAAGTTAATTATTTTACATCCCAAAGAAAAATTAAAATAAATAAATAAATCCAATCACATGGGTCTTTTATTGTCCATGATCATCCATCATGCATATTTAAAATTTAACAATTAAATAAAATATACATGCTTTAAAATTTAAATTGAATATCACATATTCAACAAAAAATTCATATTTGAATTTTATTCAAATAAATTTAAATTTAGAAACCCTTTTTCAAATTTAATTCCATGAAAACAATTTTCATAAGTTAATTGTGTGATTAAAATTTCTAATTAAACCATTTAATTAGGTTTGGGCTCAATTATGGGCCTTAAATTACACAATTATTGCATAATAGGCCCCAAAATCAAGCCTAAAAAGCCCAACACACCCCCAAAACAAAGAAAATACGGCCTATGTAACATTTACACGGCTTGGGGTGCACCAAAACACAGGCTGGGCCGTGTTAATGCTGAACGACATGGGGTGGGGCACGGAATAACACTGCCTGTTTCCTGTGACTTTGTCGAGCAGAGAGAAACACAAGCCAAGGCGCGAAAAAGCGTGGCCCGTGTATGCTGAAACATGCCCTGGGCAGGGTAAAAACCTAGAACACGCCCAGGCCGTGTTTCTTGCAGTAGTTTGGTAAAATTAGGGTTTTCTTGATTTGAACCAACTTCAAATCAACCCAAATTCAACCCAATCACACTATTAAGCCTCATAATTAATCTAAATGGCAAATATAGTGGCTCTAATACTAATTGAATGAGTGGAAGCATAGATTAAAGGGCATTAGGAACTTAAATTTCAAAAATCAATCTAGGGTTACATGCAATATGCTTGATGAGTTATGTGCCTAATCAATTTTCAATGCCTAATTGCATACCAGAACACATTTTAGCATGCTTTAAACTTTCACTTGCCATCATAGATTGTGAATTAACATTTAATTTAATTCAAATAAACCCTAACTAAAAGAGGGGTTTTTGGGTACTAACCTCCAAGGTGCACAATTGATGAATCCCTCTTGCTTTTGATGCCTTTAGGACCCCAATTGTTGTCTCTCTAGCTTGTCCACCACAAGCACACACCAATGGTAGTAATGGCAGCCCAAAGTTTGCTTCCCAAGCCTATTCAACCACTTGAAGTTTGGGGTTTATGCTTTAGTAGGGTTGTATAAATGTATGGAAGTCTAGAAGCACTTTCTAGCAATTTTAATTCAAAGAAGATCAAGGATTTCTTCTTGAATTAAAATCAACAAATGAAGAGAAAGGGAAAGAGAGAGTTGCCATCCAATTTGATGAGGAATAAGAGAATAATTTTCTCTTTCTTCCTTTTCCCCTTTTATAGTAAAGTCAAACCTTATTAACTCTTGCCACATGTCACTACAAGATCTCATCTTGCTTTTGGTTAACTTAATCCTATAGAGCCAAGTGTCAAGCTCCATTTAAATCATGAAAAGTGATCTTCCATCATAGGAAGACAAGTGACAAGATCATATGGTGCCATGTGTCAACATCTCATTGTGCCACATGTCACCATATGATTTAATCTTACTTTTATATTTTTAATTTTGGGTTCTCAAATCAAAATAATAATAATTTCTCTTCTTGAAATTAATTTATGTCAAATATAAATTAATTGATTAATTAATCTCCATTAATTAATTTCTTACAATTAAATTCATATTTAAAAAATTTAAATATAAATTTAATTTATACTATACATCCAATAACCTAGATTTGGTTTCAAGTCATGCTAGGGACTTTGCAATCTTATTGAAAACCAAACCTATTTAATTAATTAATTAAACTTTTTAATTAATCAATTAAATATCATTTTACTTGGTGATTGACTTGTGTAAATGTGTGACTTACTAGGCTCATTACTTATTGGCAATGATAAATGATATTATCCCATAATAACATTAGAACTCTTTCTTACCTTAAATGATTTCTCTAAATCATTTCATGCATATCATAGACCATGGTTGACACCTAGCATAGCATGCCATGGCCACCCAATCAGTAATAAGAAATACCTTAAATGAACCTTTAATCATATATTACCATGCACTAGAATCTCTCCATTACAAAATCCTAATTTCGGCTAGAGTCATAGTTAATGTCAAACTCCATTTGCTATGAACATTATGTTCTCCTTTAATTCCAATTCTTGATTAATTAGATTTTCTTGTCAGAAACTCTTTCATGACTAAATCTATCTGTCCTGGCTAGGAACTTAATCATCAAGAACAATTAAATGAATATAGGATTTTATCCCTATTTACTTAGCGTAACAGATTCCATCTTGATCAACACCTATCTCCATATATATGTAACACCCTCACTTTAGCTAGTCTGTGCATTCGACTGTTTCGGTGACCAATGCCTATCTTAATAGCTAGAATCTCTAGAACTATAATTAAACTAGAGTGAGGAGTCATAAATAGACCAAATAATAGTAAGAAAAATTAAGGAAAAATTTTAGAAATAAAATACAATGAAGTTAAATAAGCCGGCGCCCTAGCGGTGGGTGACCTAATGGGAAGCGACTGTAAAGACAGTTATCGACCCTAAACCCGAGGGAAACCTTGTGAAATAATTTCTAGGATGCCAAAGAAGAGTTATGGTGCCTTAGATAGCATTAGAATGCCAAGAAAAGGTTAGGAGAATTTTTAAGATCGGTATAGACAATTTTGGTTCCTTAAGCCAAACGGAGGGCATTTTGGTTATTTCATCTTTAGAGATGATTTTTTAACCAACTTGTCCAATTAAGTAAGTGAATCATATGATATAAAATATGAATTAATATTGGTGAGAAGTTAATTAAAAATGAGTAAAAGAAAGACTTATCGGGTACTAAAGAAAACGACAAACTGAAAACTCGGTAAGAGTGAAAATTCAGTCAATGAAATTTTGAAGTCGCATATTGACTAGGAATGAAATTTATTAAGTCATAAATCTAAATTAGTTTAATTAATGGAGATTATAAAAATTAAATATAATTAAATAAATAGTCAAACTAAAATAATTAGGAAATTCAAGGTAATTACAAAATTGCCATTCCACTTATTTGCAAATTTGCTATTGAATATTTAATTAATATATAAATCACTTTTTGGGCAGAAAATTCAGGCACCTTCTTCATGTTTCCCATCCATCCTTGCTATCTATTTCTTTCTTACATTTTCCTCCATTAACACCCAACATAAAGCTTGAATTCCTAGGGTTCTCACATGATTTCTTTAAGAAATCAATAGAAACCACAAAACTTAGCCTTGAAAAGAATAGAGCACTCAAGAAATCAAGAAAAATTGGAAACTTGGAAGAGCAAGAAATTCTGCCAAGAAGGGTTTACCAAGGGGAATTGACGTTTGATTGAAGGGAAGGGTGCTTGAAGGTTGATTGAAGCTAGCACACAAGGTTAGTGCTATGAACTTCATTTAATTTTGAAGTTTGATAAATTTGGTTAGGGTTTGATACATTTGGAAATTTTATTATCTATGTCTTATTTATTGCAATTACGCAAATATTATTGCTATTGGGATGTATGATTGTTGAAATATGTTGAGAAGATACCAAATGAGTTGAGGGAGTGTGGTGTTGTATTTATGCAGGATTTTTTATACCTTGAGTCCAGTGTGGTTTTTAGGCCATAAGTAGAATTGTGCAAGTCCAGTTGGTGCAAAGCCAATTGGAGATGAAACTAGACACATAATGACACAACTTTCATGAAGAAACCCTACCTAGAAAACCAAGTTAGAATGACCTAGAAATTGCCCCAATCCGGGTGACCAACAAGCTGTCCCTGGAAAATGACCAAATGAACAGTGTCTATCCATTTGGTCATAACTCACTGTAGAAATGTCTAACTTACTTGAAATTTATATCAATGGAAAGCTTAGACAATTTCGAACAACTTTTATGAAGAACATAAACTTAAATTTTGAACCTAACCAATTGAAATTTCTAGCCCAAGTTAGGACACTAAATCTAACAGAACCAAATTCTGCCTAGAATTTTTGGACAAGACCAATCCGGCCAGTTATGGTATTTAGGCCATAACTTGAGCTATAAAACTCCAAATAGAGTGATTCAAAAAGAGAATTAAAAAAGACACATAAAGGAACAATTTTCATGAAGAAAGTTTTGTCAAAATTCTACTGTAGCTAGGTCCAATGGAACAGTAAACTTGGACCTCAAATTCTAAAAAATTGAAATAAAACCTAGGAGGCTAGAAATTGAGTTTGGCAATCAATGACAAAAAAAAAATAAAATAAAATGCAAAATATGGTATCTTGGTGAATTTAGGCTCAACAAATTTATTATAAATAAAAAATTCAACCTTTGAATGGAAATGGTAAAATGAATAGTAACCACTAAATTATGTGAAGGAGAAAATCAAACTATAAGAACCATTGTAGTTATTAATATAGGATGTGATAGGTAAATTGTGAATGGTGAATTTGAGTGACACTAGGATTTAAGAAAAAATTAGGTAAATCTGAAATCCATAAAATATTCAAGAATTACTTGAAATATGAATGATAATTCACCTAAATCATGAGAAATAGATAGTTAGGGCTTATATGCCCATTATAAATAGAAATCATGATACATTAGTAATACAATTGGAAATATAAAATTGTAATTAGCATAAGTGAATTGTCAAATATATAAATGAAATGAAGTGAACATGAGGAATTATGTTTCATTGTAATTAGAACAATAATAATATCCTACCCAATAAGTGGTACATGAGAGGAATTAAGGTGAATTATGGACACTTGTTCTCATAATGGAGAAAAAGAGAAATTAAAATTAATACATAAATAAGTTTGTATCTCAACTACATTGCTAGGAAAAATTTAATTTTCAGTTCTGGACCTCATAATATATTCATAATACAACTAGGAATATAAAATGTGAATTATATATATGTGGACTGTTAAATGTGAAAATGAGGCAAAATTATCATTAGGGCTTATGCCTCTTTTGTAACTAGAAATTAATACCTTACATAATTAATGGCATATGAGAAACAAAAAAGAATGTTTTGAGTACAATGGTACATGAGAACCATTGTTTTGAATTGTGATCAAAATGAAGAATAAAATGAATGTATAAATTTTGAGAAATGCATAAATTATGTATCATTGTGATTTAGAAAATTTATGTTCCCACTGGGAATAGAATTAAGTGATATAAATTGTAATTAAAATTTATAACGAGTTAATGATATACTACTACACATTAACACTTAATGGTACTTATGTGCCCATGATAGCCTAGACATGTTTGTCATATTGGATAGATTGACATGCCAATAGGGTATTGTTTAGTAGTACTGCGTAAGGCTTTATACCCGCACTCATTGCTTTTATGCCCGATTATGTGTTATCATGGCTTTTTAGCCATACTGACTGCATACGTGGTTGACATTCCGCGTCCCATGGTATGACGGCCCGAGGCACCGCTGTGTCCAATGCCAACGACCCATTATCCAGTTTAGTCAGCCTGTCATAGGTTACCTAGGTAGTGTAAATTATTGAAATTATTTAAGAACATTAGTAATTAAAACCTTAGAATGTATTGAATGAAATGAGGAAAAAAAGATTAGCAATAGAAACATAACTGAATCAAGTAGTACAAATGAAATTTTTAGAATTATAAGAACCGAAAATACAATACTCCTAGAATTAATATGTATATTGAATATTATCACTGTATAAACTCAGCACTTCCAAAGAGGGACAATATAGAATATAAGATAGTTGATATTAGAAATATCATACCAAATTTAATTGATACCCGAGGATCTAAATTATACTTTAGAATTATACTTCAGTCTTTCTTATTTGTATATATTATTTTCTTGTTATATTATTGCACCACTAAGCAGAAATGCTTAACGCGATAGATTTGTTTCCTTCGCGCAGGTACTAAAGCTAAAAGCCAGTTGACATTTGACTGGGATTTTTGGAGTCCAGATCTGCAGAAGTATCAGACGTGATCAAGGTTGTCACCTCCTCAGCAATGCATGTAGATAGGGCTCACATTAGTCATTTTATGTATTTTGTATATTATAAATATTTCGTATGTTGTAATGTAAACTAAGAATTTGTAAGTAATATTTATGTGATGTAAATTAATAAATTGATTAGTTCATATGTAATTAATTTGTATATTATGTAAATTGTAAATTTATTCAATTAGTATGCAAATTATGTAAATTAATGGAAATATGAGAATTTTAATATGTGAATGGAGCATGAATGATAATGTATGGAAATGAATGTGAAATTGAATTATATAGAGAATATTTGAATTGATGAGATAATTATGATTAGTATGGATAAGATTTTATTGTGAAAATATTGTTGAAATTTCAAGCAGGTGAATAGTAAAATATGCCAAATGGTATTAGAAATAGGGGAAACTTTTATTGATTTCTTCATAGAAAAATAATTTATATTAAAATATAAGAGAACAAAATTTTTAAAGGAATAAAGTAAGATAAAATAGGGTGTTTCGACACCAAGTGTGATATACTTTGCTCAGCTACACTGTAGTCGGGTGAAAAGTGTTACAATATAACTAGTAGGAGCCAATACATGCTCATATACCCATACATAGTACAAGTATGAAAGTAGTATCAAACTCAAACCACCTATATACAAGATAACTGTGTTATCTCAGGTCTAAAGATTATATGCACTGATATAATATATGATAATGCATTAACAGGAGTAAACTCCATGTGCTTGTCATAAGCGTCACTGGTTCGGCCTACTTATCATGTATAAGTGCCTATCATGTTTGTTATGTGGCATGAGACTCACCACTCCATCTTATTTATATCTCATATAAATACCTTGGGAACAAAATTACAATCTTTCTGGATAAGTCATGTCCTTTATGAAGTATCCTCGATTGTAAACTAATTTGTGATACTTTGTATTAGAAATACTGTCGCTCATATTCTTAACAACTTAAGAATAGAATTTTTAACAAAATATCAATGGACCTTTTCAATTACACAAAAATAAATTATGTAAATGGAAAAGTAAAATTACATTTTTATTAATAAAATATGTACAAGATACATACAAAATGATATGCTCTAGGGCATACTACTAACAAAATAGTAGTCACATCTTGACCAATTTGTTAGGTGAAGTTAAGACATCAAATCTGGACCTCGAGAAAGGTTTATAAAATGACTTGTTATATGATATGAAGTTAATCAAAATGAGTTACTAAACACATAAGTCATATTAAAATACACTTGGGACCTATGTTCCCATTCTTAATGACATGAAAATGGTATAAAGCATAAATAGTACATGAAGTGAAATAATAACATGTTATGAACCCTTAATATACATAGCATGAAATAATAATACTATAAGTGCTTTACAATACCAAATTGCCCAATGTATACCTAGACTTATGTATATAGCTTGGATCGATTGGTACACCAATTAGGGACTATAGCTTCCAGTACTGCCCACATGAATAATCATAGATAGACAATATATGTCTGAGATGGTTGTTCTACTGGCTTTTTGCTTGCTTGTTGGCCATAGTGCCTATTATCATTACTGGCTTTATGCCTGCCAGCTGGCCTTGCGACTAACATGACCGTTGTATACTTGATAGACATACGGATGTCTAACTAATATTCTCTCGTGTATCCAGTCTATATAGTCTGTCATAGGTTACTTGGGCATAGATATGAGTAATAAGCCTTAAATTTAAATAATTATATGAAGAGATCACAGATATGAGTAATAAGACTGAACATGGAATAAATGAATAGAAAAGATCTTGACTAACTTAATTGCTTCCAAAGTTCTATAAACATGTAAAAGACTCAAAATTCATGAAATTATACATAAAGTAATTATTTTAATTATTTAGTTAGTTTATTTTTACTTTAATTTATGCATCACTAAGCGTTATGCTTAGCGCGTTTGTAACACCCCGAACCTCCGCCATTTTTAGTCCATGATTAGTACTATTCAAAGACACCTTAAGGACCAAAAATAAATAGAAAATTAATTGAGATAAACACAATAAAAATTCAAGTGACCCAAAATTATAAGGACTCACCGGGTATATTGTAAAAGAGGGATTATGACCCGATAAGGGGCATTTTGGTCAATTCACTTTAAGAGTTAATTTTTTACCAAAATGTTAATTTAATTAAATGAAAATAAAATATTGAATTATGAAGAAATATTGAGGGAAAAATCAGAGTAAAAGTGGAAATAAAATAAAAGAGGCAAAAATTTAGAATTTAAATTCCATTTTTGACCTAATTAAAATTAATGACTTATGGGCTTTTGATAATTAAACTTAATTATTTAATTAAAAAGGAATAAATAAGTATAAAAGAAGATAAGTCTACTTCTTTTCCTTCTTCCATGCCACCACCCATCTTCCCTCTCCCTCTCTTTTCTTTTCTCTTCTTCTCCAATCTTCTTCCACCATTGTTTTCCCTTCCAAGTTTTAATTCACTTCAATTCCCTTCATAAATTCCATAGCCCACTAAAAGAAAACATCAAAGAGATCTTTGATTGAGAGATTAAAAGAAAGAAGAGCAAGATTTAGAAGAGATTGGAAGTGGGAAAAATCATCAAGTGAGGTAAGCTCTCTTTTTCATGCTTGATTAACCAAATATGCTTTGAATCAAGTTTGGGTGTGATGAATTTACATGAGAAAGCATGAAATTTCATAAGAAAATGAAAGAAAATTGTATGGAATCTAAACTAGAGTTCTGGACAAATTGGAGAAAAGTTAGAGTTTGATGTCTTTGAATGAAATTTATGATGAGATTAAGCTTAATTGAAGTAGTATACATGATTGGGGCAAAGAAATTGCATGAAATGTGTATAAATTCAATTATGGGAGATTAGGGTTCATGGGAAAATTAGAGTTTTGGTGCTAGAGAGTGAAATTGTTATGTGTAGTGCTAAATTATGGTCATTTGAGGTTTATTTAATTTGAATTGACATTAGGTTGATGAATGGAGGTAATGAAAGATAGAATTAGGGAAAATTGCAAACTTTGGTGTTTGAAAATTGTGGGGTTTGTGCTAGGAAGTGCCATTGATGTGTCAATGCTAAATTATAGTCATTTTGGGTGAATTAAATGTGAATTGAGGTTAGTTAGTGGGAATAATTGAAGGAATGAAAAATTTGAACCTAGGGCAGAATTTGACACTAAGTTCAGTGTGTTTGAAAGCCCATAAATTAAGCTACACAACTCCAATTGGTGTGAAACCAATTACAAATGAAACTTAAGACATAGGGCTAGAATTTTTTTGAAGATACCCTGCCCTGAAAATGACCTTAAGCTATCCGAAATGAGCCTTGAACTTAGAGACAAAATTCTGGAACCTGCAGAATTTGACCATATGAACAGTAAATTTTGCATGGCCATAACTCTCTCTAGAAAACTCCGATTTAGGCGATTCTTGAACCGATGGAAACCTAAGACGTGGTAGAACATTTCCTATGGTGAACATTAGACCAAATTATGGACTTAACTTGATCAAATTGCTGAACAAGTTGGATTGATAAATCTGCTAGAAATGAATCTGTAGGATGAATAGTGACATGAATAGTAACCGTATTTTGGTCATAACTTGAGCTACACAGCTCCGAATTAGGCGATTCAAACAGGAAAATAAAGTTAAGACCTAAATGAACAATTTTCATGAAGAGCACCTCACCAAATTCTAATCGAAACTAGGTAAAAATTGGGTTCAAATATTGGGGCACTAAGCTGTCCCAAAAACAAAATATTCTAAAATTTTCAAAGCTAACTTGGGATGCATTAGACATGCAGGTATTGATTTCTTAGCAGCAATTAAGATTGGTATTGTGGTATTCTATTTGTGTATTTTCAGTAGAAAAAGAAGTTGGAACAGACAAGGAGAAGCAGGTAACAAGGAAGGAGAATTATTGAAACTTTGTGCACAACTAACCTTTTCTTCTTTTTTAAACTTGTAAATTGCTTGGAATGTGTTAAATTGAATGAGTTTGCTTTGAACAAGTTTACTTTGACTGAAATATGGTTTTTCTCTTTCATTTTAGAAATTTGGGTGTTGCCACCTTTATATGGATATTATGATGAATTTAAATGTGTTTATTGGTTTATAAATGTGATTGTTGAGTGGGAAATTTTTGGAAACTGTTTTGAAACCACAGTTAGCATGATAGTCCCTTTTGGAACTCCCCAGTAGTAACGGCTACTTGGAGTTGATAATTGATATTGATTATATCTCCCATTAATAACGGTTAGTGGTGTAAGACTATATGAGTACTCATTAGCTAGCTAGCCCTTCCCTCATTAATAATGGTTAGTGAGGTTGAGATTGCTTTGTCGTGGTGTACAACATGGCATTGATCGTGAAATTTTGTGTCATGGCCTAAAATATGTGTTGATGTTGGCAACACTAATGCTTTGTGAATTGTGATTTATGAAGTGTGATTTCTCATTTGGAATGTTATTCTAATAAATGGCCTTTATGGACTTAGAACTATTGTGAAGTTTTCATGCTTAAGAAAATTGTGATTTATTATGCTTTGACAAATTGTGTTTTATCTTAATTTTTAAAGTTATTAGTTATGCACCACTGAGTGATATACTCAGCGATAGCTTCTTTATGCTGTCGCAGGTAAGATAAAGAAGAAGGCTGCCGAGTGAGAGACTTGAAAGCAACATTTTGGTATTGTTTGTGGGTATTTACGTTAGGTATATGTATGATTCCTTTGGATGTATTTTGTACCTATATGTATGGATGTACAGACATTGAGCAGTTTGTATTTAAAAGCATTGCATTGCTATCACATTTTGAGTTTGTAACTATTTGGTATTTTACTTTGAGACTTATGAAAATGTAACTTTTGCATATTTAGTCTATCATTATTTCCAATGAATGTTTAAATGGAATTTTAACTATGGTCATGCAGTTTTCCACAAAAGAATTGATAAGATAAAAAGCTATGATTTGTTTTAAAATCCTTTGTAGCATAACTAATGGGTTATCGGTAGGTGGACTTCCGTAATTCATTAGGTATGCTACGGGAACATGTCATGCCTTACCAGGGATAAGGTGTGACATGTTTTAGTGGTATCAGAGCAAAGTAGGGACGATAATACGTAACGCCTACGATTCCTGGGAACTCTTACGCGTGAACTATGGCGAAGCGTGGCTCTCTGCCCAGGAGCTTACAGGGACGGTGATACGTAATGCCTGCAAGTGCTCTGATAGGTACCCTTAAATGCCACCAAAAGATCGTGTTTTAGTGGTATCAAAGCTCTGGTTTTTATACAAGTTTTGAAATTGCATGTTTGAAAAATTTTGATAAGTATAACTGCTCAATTGTCATTATTGATACATATAGTTCATTACATCATAAATATGGACTAATGGAGGGAAATCTCCTTGTGTTGGTTGTTCAGGGAGTAGAATTCCTTGTGTGAAATTAGATTTTGATGTGCTAGTGACTAGTCCATGAGGATAAGAGGTTAGGGTAAACAAATTATATAAAGATTTTCCTTTGGTGATCCAAGGACGTACATTCCTGTCAGACTTAATTGAAATGCCCTTCTAAGATTATGATATCATCTTGGGCATGGATTGGTTAGCCAAGCATCATGCCATTATTGACTGTAGATTGAAAACAGTCACTTTTGGTCTTCCTGAGTATGCAGACGTAGTGATACACGGGGAGAGGCGGTTATTGCCATCCAACATCATTTCAGCTGCACTTGCTAGAAAGATGATTAGAAAGAGATGTGAAGCTTATCTAGCTCATGTGATAGACACCCAGGTGGGGAGTCCAGATCTTAAAGATATTCCTACGGTATGGGATTTTTCGGATGTCTTTCTGGAAGAATTATCGGGATTGCCTCCGGAAAGAGAGGTGCAGTTTGAAATTGAGACTATGCTTGGTGTGGAGCCAATCTCCACCACTCCTTATAAGATGACACCTGCTAAGTTGAAAGAGTTGAATGTGCAATTGCAGGAATTTTTAGATAAGGGTTTCATCTGCCCTAGAGTGTCACCTTGGGGAGCACCAGTATTATTTGTGAAGAAAAAGGATGGTACTCTCCGCCTATGCATAGACTATAAACAGTTGAATAAGTTGACCATAAAGAATAGATATTCTCTGCCACGGATCGATGATTTGTTTGATCAATTGAAGGATACAACTGTATTCTCCAAAATTGACTTGAGATCGGGCTACTACCAGTTGAGGGTGCAGGAGTAAAGTATTCCTAAAACTGCTTTTAAGACTTGGTATGGCCACTATGAGTTCTGGTAATGCCATTCGGGTTGACTAATGCTCCAGCTGCTTTTATGGGCCTGATGAACACTATCTTTAGGCCATATTTAGACTAGTTTGTTGTGGTGTTCATTGATGATATTTTGGTGTACTCAAAGAATGCAGAGGAACACGACAAGCACTTGAGGATAGTATTGCAGACTTTGAGGGAGAAGCATTTGTATGCCAAACTATCGAAATGTGAGTTTTGGCTAAAGGAGATTACATTTTTGGGGCATATTGTATCTGCAAAGGGTATCCAGGTGGATCCTAGCAAATTAGAAGCCACCTAGAAATGTCATGGAAGTTCAGAGTTTCCTTAGTTTAGCTAGGTATTACCGAAGGTTTGTGAAGGGATTCTCCATGCTAGCATCTCCACTGACCAAGCTACTTAGGAAAAATGTAAAATTTTAGTGGATCGATCGGTGCCAGGAAAGTTTTGATGAGTTAAAGAGGCATTTAACTGAAGCTCTAGTCTTAACCTTGCCCACTTTGGGTAAGAAGTATACCATATACAGTGATGCTTCTCATAACGGATTGGGCTGTGTGTTAATGCAAGATAGGAATGTCATTGCCTATGCTTCACGCCAGCTTAAACCGCATAAGAGGAATTATCCTATGCATGACTTGGAGCTGGCAGCCATTGTCTTTGCCTTGAAGATCTGGAGACATTAATTGTATGGGGAGAGATGTTACATATACACAGATCATAAAAGCTTGAAGTACTTAGGCACACAAAAGGAGTTAAATTTGAGGCGGAGAAGATGGTTAGAGCTGATAAAAGATTATGATTGTTTGATAGACTATCAGCCTGGAAAAGCTAATATTGTAGCTGATGCTTTAAGTTGCACGACTATGGCTGGTTTGAGGGTTTCTCCATTGTCCATGGTGCATGAGTTAAGGGCATTGCATGCTAATTTGGAGATTAATGAAGATGGTCAAATGGTAGCTACTTGGCAAGTGAAGCCATTGCTGACAGAACAAATTAAAGCAGTTGCACAGAAGGATGATAAGTATGTCAAGTTAATAGAAAAGGCTCGGGATGGCAAGAAACCAAAATTATCAGTAAATGATGAGGGCTTGTTGTTATATAAGGGCAGAGTTTGCATTCCTGAGGATGTTGAACTGAGGCAGACCATTTTAAAGGAAGCACATGATTCACCTTTTGCAATGCACCCTGGTGAAACCAAAATGTACAGAAGTGTGAAAGAGCACTATTGGTGGAGAGGAATGAAGAAAGAAATTGCAGAATATGTTGTCAAATGCCTAACTTGTCAGCAAGTAAAGGTAGAACACCAAGTGCCTGCAGGGTTACTACAGCTATTGCCAATTCCCGAGTGGAAATGGGAAAGATCACTATGGATTTCATGACAGGACTTCCACGTACACAAAAGAATCATGATGCAGTTTGGGTTATTGTTAATAGATTGACCAAGTCTACACACTTTTTGCTAGTGAGGATGGATTACAGCCTGGAAAGATTGGCCAAACTATACATTGATGATGTGGTGAGGTTACATGGAGTGCCAGTGTCTATTGTGTAGGACAGAGACCCAAGGTTCACTTCTAGATTCTGGGGTAGTCTCTAAAAAGCCCTAGGAACTAGATTGAACTTCAGTACAATATTCCATCCACAGACAGATGGCCAATCTGAAAGGATCATTCAGATTTTAAAGGATATGCTTCGGGCTTGTGTGATTGAGTTTGAAGGGAGTTGGGACACACACTTGCCTTTAATTGAATTTCCCTACAACAACAGTTATTAGTTAAGCATCAAGATGCCTCCATATGAAGCACTTTATAGTAGAAAGTGTAGAACTCCTTTGTGTTGGGATGAAGTGGGCAAGAGGAAATTGATTGGCCCAGAATTAGTGCAGTAGACATAAGAAAAGGTTAAGCTCATTAGAGACAGACTCAAAGTTGCAACGGATAGACAGAAGTCCTACATTGACCTAAAGAGAAGAGATATTCAGTACAGTGTGGGTGACAAGGTGTTCTTGAAAGTTTCCCCATGGTAGAGGATCATGAGGTTTGGTAGAAGGGGGAAACTAAGTCCTCGCTTCATTGGCCCGTATGAGGTTCTAGAAAAAGTGGGTCCATTGGCATATAGACTTGCATTGCCTCCAGAGTTGGAAAACATTCACAATGTCTTCCATGTCTCCATGTTGAGGAGGTATAGATCAGACCCCTCTCACGTTTTGCTAGTAAAGGAGATCGAAGTGAATCTAGACCTGACATATGACAAAGAGCCCATAAAGATCTTAGCACATGAGGTGAAGCAGCTGAGGAACAAACAAATACCTCTAGTGAAAGTGCTGGGAAACCATCATTCAGGCCAGGAGGCTACATGGGAGCGTGAGGAGGACATAAGGAGACAGCACCCACAGCTATTTAGAGACTGAAACCAGGTAAATTTCAAGGATGAAATTTATTTTTAAGGAGGAGAGAATTGTAACACCCCGAACCTCTGAGTTATGAATAGTACCATTTTTGGTCTGTGACTAGTACTATTCAAAGACACCTTGAGGACCAAGAATAAATAGAAAATTAATTGAGATAAACACAATAAAAATTCAAGTGACCCAAAAATATAAGGACTCACCGGGTATATTATAAAAGAGGGATTCTGACCCAATAAGGGGCATTTTGGTCAATACACTTTAAGAGTTGATTTTTGACCAAAATGTCAATTTAATTAAATGAAAATAAAATATTGAATTATGAAGAAATATTGAGGGAAAAATTAGAGTAAAAGTGGAAAGAAAATAAAAGAGGCAAAAATCTAGAATTTAAATTCCATTTTTGACCTAATTAAAATTAATGACTTATGGGCTTTTGATAATTAAACTTAATTATTTAATTAAAAAGGAATAAATAAGTATAAAAGAAGACAAGTCTCCTTCTTTCCCTTCTTCCATGCCACCACCCATCTTCCCTCTCCCTCTCTTTTCTTTTCTCTTCTTCTCTAATCTTCTTCCACCATTGTTTTCCCTTCCAAGTCTTGATTCACTTCAATTTCCTTCATAAATTCCATAGCCCACTAAAAGAAAACATCAAAGAGATCTTTGATTGAGATATTAAAAACAAGAAGAGCAAGATTTGGAAGAGATTGGAAGTGGGAAAAATCATCAAGTGAGGTAAGCTCTTTCATTCATGCTTGATTAACCAAATATGCTTTGAATCAAGTTTGGGTGTGATGAATTTACATGAGAAAGCATGAAATTTCATAAGAAAATGAAAGAAAACATGTATGGAATATAAACTAAGATTTTGGCCAAATTGGAGAAAATTTAGGGTTTGATGTCTTTGAATAAAATTTATGATGAGATTAAGCTTAGTTGAATTAGTATCCATGATTGGGGCAAAGAAATTGCATGAAATGTGTATAAATTTAATTATAAGAGATTAGGGTTCATGGGAAAATTAGAGTTTTAGTCCTAGAGAGTGAAATTGGTGTGTGTAGTGTTAAATTATGGTCATTTGAGGTTTATTTAGTTTGAATTGACATTGGGTTGATGAATGGAGGTAATGAAATGGTAGGATTAGGGAAAATTGCAAACTTTGGTATTTGAAAATTGTGGGGTTTGTGCTAGGAAGTGCCATTGATGTGTCAATGCTAAATTATAGTCATTTTGGGTGAATTAAATGTGAATTGAGGTTGGCGAGTGAGAATAATTAAAGAAATGAAAATTTTGAACCTAGGGCAAAATTTGCACACTAAGTTTAGTGTGTTTGATAGCCCATAAATTGAGCTACACAACTCCAATTGGTGTGAAACCAATTACAAATGAAACTTAAGACCTAGGGCTAGAATTTTTGTGAAGATACCCTGCCCCGAAAATGACCTTAGCTATCCGAAATGAGCCTTGAACTTAGAGACAAAATTCTGGAACCTGCAGAATTTGACCATATGAACAGTAAATTTTGCATGGCCATAACTCTCTCTAGAAAACTCCAATTTAGGCGATTCTTGAACCAATGGAAACCTAAGATATAGTAGAACATTTTGTATGCGGAACATTAGACCAAATTATGGACTTAACTTGATCAAATTGCTGAATGAAGTTGGATCGATAAATCTGCAAGAACTGAATCTGTAGGATGAACAGTAATGTGAACAGTAACCGTATATTGGTCATAACTTGAGCTACACAGCTCCGAATTAGGCGATTCAAAAAGGAAAATAAAGTTAAGACCTAAATGAAAAATTTTCATGAAGAACACCTCACCACATTATGATCGAAACTAGGTAAAAATTGGGTTCAAAAATTGGGGCACTAAGCTGTTTCAGAACCAAAATATTCTAAAATTTTCAAAGCTAACTTGGGATGCATTAAACATGCATGTAATGAGTTCTTAGCAGCAATTGAGATTGGTATTGAGGTATTCTATTTGTGTATTTTCAGTAGAAAAAGAAGTTGGAACGGACAAGGAGAAGTAGGTAACAAGGAAGGAGAATTATTGAACCTTTGTGTACAACTAACCTTTTCTTCGTTCTTAAACTTGTAAATTGCTTGGAATTTGTTAAATTGAATGAGTTTGCTTTGAACAAGTTTACTTTGACTGAAATATGGTTTTTCTCTTGCATCTAAGAAATTTGGGTATTGCCACCTTTATATGGATATTATGATGAATTTAAATGTGTTTATTGATTTACAAATGTGATTGTTGAGTGAGAAATTTTTAGAAACTGTTTTGAAACCACAGTTAGCATGACAGTCCATTTCGGAACTCCCCAGTAGTAATTGTAACACCCCGTTTGCATAGCCTGGTAGATTTCACTGTTCCGGTGACCAGTGTCGGTCCGGATAATTAAGGGGATTAGAACCACACTTAAGACAATTAGAGAAGCCATAAACACAAATAATTAGTAATGTTCAATTAGTTAAGTATAAACAAGAAAAACAAAACATAAGAAGTTAAACGAGCCGAGAGTCACAGCGATGGGTGACCTCCTCGGGAATGACTGCGAAGTCATTTTAAACTCAAATTTCGAACCGTAAAAAGTGACGCTGCGGTCCTTAGGACCCTTATGGACACAGTGGAAAAGAGAAAATCACAAAAAAGAACTGTTAAGTCAGTCAAATAATTAGGTCAGAGAACCGAAAGAAATAGGGAATTATTTGCAAACCGGGATGAACCGGCGAGGGGCAATTTGGTCAATTGACCCCGAGAGCTGACTCCTGACCTAACTGTTAAATAAAATTGGAGAAAAGAAAATTTCAGAATCGAGAATTAAATTAAAAAACTAATAGAAAAATAGAAAAAAAAGGAAAAATCAAAAAGTAAAAGGGTGATGACATCATGCATGACCTCATGCATGATGCCATAACTAAACTAATTAATTTAATTAATTAATTGGAAATTTTGTGGTCTTCCATAACTAAAATAAATAAAGAAGATAAAAGAAAAAAAAAAGTAAAAATCACTTCTTCTTCCTTCCATCTTGCCGCCCCATCTTCCTCCATAACTCCCATGAAAATTCTTTTATCTAAGCTTATATCTAAGCTTAAATTCCTCCACCCAATTTACATAACTCCCCTAAAAACCTCACTAGACCTTGCAATCTCAACTTAAGAACAAGAAAGAAAGAAGAAAGGAGGAGAGGAATTGAAGAATTGGTGTTTAAGTTGAGGTTAGTTTATTAACTTGTCATTTTTCCATATTAAATGCATATGTGATGGTTGAAATGAGCTTAGAATTAATTAAATGAAATGAAAATATGGGGGAAGGACTATTATTGAAATTTCATCCATCTTGGAGGGAGTATGATTTTGTATGGCTTGAGGGTTTTGAATGAGTTTAGAAACCTTACTTAGTTGAATGATTAGCATTAAAACCATTAAATGTAGTTAAATGCATGAGATGAATGAGTTAGGGTTTGAATGTTAGGGTTTGTGAACCAAATTTTGGAGAAATGCATAAATGATATCTTTGACCAATTGTGAACTGAAAAATGGTCAATAATGACCAAAGGAGATGTGTGGGAATTGTTAGAATGGAAGTCAAATTCGTAGGTTAAATGGTCATGCTGCTGCAAGCATGACCAAACCAACTTTGAAGGACCAAAACGGAAATTTTACAAGTCCAATTGATATGCCATCAATTGGGGATGAAAATAGATGTAAATGGCACAATTTTCATTGAGGAACCATGGCCAAAAACTGACCAAAACTTAGTGAACCAATTGACCAAAGTGAAATGAGAGCAGGCTGCCACTGCACAAACTGACCAAATGAAAAGTAATTGTTCATTTGGTCATAACTCGAGCTAGGAAGGTCAAAATGACCTGAAATTTTACCAGTAATTAGGTAAGATATAGATCTAAAACTTTCATGAAGAATACCAACCCAAATTATGCCATTAACCTAATCAAATGATTGAGCAAAGTTGAGTTACTGAACCTGCAAAACTGCAGATTTCCATTTCAACAGTAAAGTTCCAATGGCTATAACTCTCGCTAGAAAACTCCGATTTAGGCGATTCTTGAACCGATGGAAACCTAAGACATAGTAGAACATTTCTTATGAAGGAAATTAGACCAAATTATGGACTTAACTTGGTCAAATTATTGAATAAAGTTGTATCAAAAATCTGCTAGAACCTAAATTGCAGCATGAACAGTGCACGTGAACAGTAATTGTATTTTGGCTATAACTTGAGCTACAAAACTCCAATTGGGGTGTTCAAAAAATGAGAATACACTTAAGACAATAAGGAACATTTTCTATGAAGGAAGTTTTGCCAAATTCCAACAGTAAAAGGGCCAATGGAATAGTGCAACTTGGAGCACCAAAACTGAAAATTTGACAATTTGGCCAAAAGGATTTAAGCTTTGAGAAAATGACCAAAACCAACAAATTTAATGACCAAAATGTGGTATGTGGGTGAAGTTGGAGTTCCCATACCTATTAAGCCTTAGAAAGTCAACTATTTGACTTCAATAGTGTAGTGAATAGTAACCCAAAACACAAAAATTTCGAGAACATCGAATTTAACACGTTAGAACTAGGTAAATGTGAAGCTAAATTTATTTTGGATTTGTGTTAAGTTCTAGTACTGAAACATTGTAAAATTGTGTGTTTCAGTTGAAAAGAATATCGGGAAGGAACTCGAGGAACCGAGTCGAGGCTAAGGGACGACTCGCTTGAGGTTTGTGCACAACATCTCCATGCTTTAAAATTCATTGATAAAGTGAACGAAATATGTATTTTACTTGTGCTTTGTAATTGTTGAAAGTTTAATTGTGACATTATTTATGATGTTTTGATTTAAACTGTGAAAGTTATTGTGTATATTTGAAATGACAATGTTTAGCAAATTGTTAAGATAAGTTTTGAAACCACAGTGTCATGACCATATATTTGAACACCTCACTAGCACGACTAATGGGGGTAATTAGTTTCGAATTTTGATTCCTTCTCTGGAGAAGTGTTGAGGTGTGCCAGTAGAAGAGGATGTGAATGGATATCCATATATTTGAGCTAGCTAGCCTTGTGATGTGATTTCTCTTTAGCCTCTGGCTATTGAGATTCTATTTGTTTCGAATGGCATGATTTAACTGTGGGTTTTATGAAATGTGTTTTGATACTTCGAAGTGAACGTGGTTTGCATTAAAATCTCATAATTCATGTTTTGTGTTTAATGCTCATGTTTAGTCAAATTTTTGAATAAATATGATTTTATTTTTGCATAAAGATTATTTTAGTATGTTGTGCACCACTAAGTCCTAGTACTCAGCGATAGCTTTTATTGCTGTCGAGATACAGAGACGAGAGGAGCAGCAGACTGAGCTGCTAAAGATTGAGGATCATTTAGCCTAAAGTCTTCGGGTATAATTTATACCCTAATTGTAAATATTTCTTTTGATGTATATATTGCACATAAATGTATGGACATGTAAAAATGGGTCTTGAGCAGTTGTATAAAATTTGTATAAAGTTTTAATATATATTGTAGTTTGAAATTCTCTTAATGTAAATTTTGTAATGATCTATTCAAATTGTTTTGTTTCAAATGAAATATGAATGGAACTATTTTATTTAATTTGAATGAAATGGATTGTTAGTATTTTGATGATCATTGGATACTGGATTTGAAATTGAAAGTTGATAAATGTGTTGAGAAATTGTTTGAGATTGAGTTTGAAATTGAAGCAGTTGTTGAGAAAATTTTTAGAAGTGCTTTTTACAGGTATTTGAAGAACTGTTTTCTCAAAATACAGACAGAACTTTGTCAAAATTTTTATAAAATTTGCGAAAAAAATAAAATGGGCCAAAATTTTCAACTAGCTTTCAACTTAATTACATATTTTAAATACTTATTAGAAATGCTCACCACTTGTCAAAAGTAAGAAAATTGTTTAAAATCCCTTGTGGGGTACTTAATGAGTTATCGGTAGGTGAAGTTCGGTAGTTCATTAGGTATTCTACAGGATCATGTTATGCCTTACAGAGGGGTAAGGTGTGACATGTTTTAGTGGTATCAGAGCAAATTTTTGAAGTATGTTTTAACATATAAATTTGTGTCTTTCTTTGTTAAGTACAACTGCTCAATGTCTATATTTGTTACATACAGTGCATTACATCATGAATATGAACTAATGGAGGGAAATCTCCATGTGTTATTTGTTCAGGAGATACCCTAACTTCAGCCTGAAATGGAAGAAGGGGATCGCTCAGTTGAGCAGTCTGTTGGAGCTGAGGCACAACGGGAAGCCCTAGCTTTACCGAATGTTAGTGGGTCAGCAGCACCAGCCCCACAAATGCCGTAGTTTCCTGCACAGTTCGCACAGCAGATGGCTGCGATGTTTCAGCAAATGGTTAGGGGTATGCCTGCTCAAGCTCCACCCCAGACACCTGTGACACAACCACTGCCTCCAGCCAGACAATATGATAAATTACTGAAGTATGGGGCTGCAGAATTTAAGGGTACAGTGGACCCTTTAGAGGCAGAGCAATGGCTTTAAAGAATGGACAGAGTATTTAAGAAGCTACATTGCCAAGATGAACTGAAGTTTGAGTACTCTGTGTTGCTACTCCAAGGGGATGCATATGATTGGTGGAAGACCATCCCCCACAGCTTGGCTGAACCACCAGTGTTGACCTGGGATGACTTCATCAGAGAATTCAGACAGAACATCAGAACACCCCTAAGTTCTAGTGCGTTAACATTGCTCGGTGACCATCTTTGTCCCTGGACAGCTAGGATGCCTAGAACCACACCTTGTTATGAGAGAGGAGACATAAATAATGAAATACAAAAAAAAAAGAAAATACAAGAAAAACAAAGGAAAAATCATAGCAAAGAAATGTAACCAAGTTAAGCGAGCCGGGAAACCTAGCGATGGTGATCAGACCGGAAGTCACGAGTGGACCGTTGACTAGCTACTGGATCATGGGAACCCTGGAAAACATTTTTAAGACTTAAATAGACCCTTATTGAAGAATAAATATCATTAGAAAGATCAAAGAAAAATTAAATAATTAGTACAAAGAAAAGTGAGAAATCGAAAACAGACAAAATACTGTTATAGAAAATTGGGAATGCCACCCGAACAGGCATTATGGTCATTTGACATCCCGAATTGTCTTTTGACCTAAATTTCCATTAAAAATAAATAATATTACACTTAGAAAATGAAATGAAAAATTTGTTTAGTGGTACCTAAAATAAATAGCCAAAAATGGAGTGGAAATGGTGTAAATAACACATTAAACTTATAATATGGTTAAATAATGTGAGTGGGCCACTAAAGGAATAAACTAAAGACATAGTGGGGCAGGTGTACATCCATTATCCAAGGCAGAAACTTCATCTTCTCCATTGTACCAAAGTTGCCGTGAATGAAGGGAGAGGAAACTCCATGGACATTTTCATGCAAGCTTGATCCATCCCTCCATTTCAACTCCATTCACTTGGGTTCCTTCATGAAACTTTGTCTACTCATCACAAGGAAGAGTTTGATACTAAATTTGAGAAGTTTAAGCAAGGTTTAACAAGCTCCAAGCATAAGGTAAGTCCATAATTTTGAAGATAGCTTTGTTAAGTTTTGTGTGCATGTTATGGGTGTTGGTTTTGTGAAGGAAAATTTTGAGTTTGAAGAGTTATTGTTGTTTTCATTTTGGACAGCCATGGAGTCACGTTTTTGATGAGATATTTATGCATATAATTGATGAGAAATAATGTTGATCATGGTGATTTAATATCCTAGAGGATTATTTCACATATATATGGTGATTTATGCACTTGGATGGGAATTGGTAAATTGTAGGGCACTTTGATGTTGAAGAAGGTTTTCGCAGCTTGGGGACCCTTGAATAATTGTATGTATTGATGGAAGTATTGGCAGAATGTTGACATAGAAGAATTGATGAATGTGTATGTAAATTAGTAGTGGAAATTATATGTAATGATTAGGTGTAATTATGTACATATATTGCTAAATTTGGACTTTGTGGTTTAGGGTTGTAATTGATGTATTGAGAATGTTTGTATTCTGTCCAAATTGACCATAGTAAGAAGTGATAAATGAATATGGAATGGTATAACATCAGAATTGGGTATGGGGATTTAAGGTAGAGCAAGTTAAATGTGTGTTTGAATTGGGGTTTGAAAGACACATAGAGGACAGTGTGCAAATAGACCTATAACTTTAAATGTGTAACCTCAATTGGTATGAGACCAATTGGAGGTGAAACTAGGCACAAAATGTGCCAACTTTCAATGAGAGAACATACCAAAATTCTGCTTGCAAGGTGATGTGAAAAATGACCAATACGGATTAGGTACACTTGAGACCTAAAAACTGACCATTTGGGCAGCAGTGAGTGTTTAGGCCATAACTCACTCAAAACAGGTCCAATTGACCTGAAATTTTAACCATGAATAGTTAAGACCCATACCTACAAGTCTTATGAAGATACCAAAGCCCAGAAATGACCATAAGCAAGTCAAAAGCTTGCTCATGTTCGGGTCCAATAACTGGCCGAACCAGAGTTTACCAAATTGACCAAATATTGACCTAAATTGATACCATTTGACCAGCAATAGTGTAATGACCATAACTTGGTCTACTTAACTCGGATTGACCTAAAATTTTTCCCCGATTTAAATAATACATAGATCTACAAGTTTGTAGTTTTGACCGAAGCCCGAAAACCGAGGGAACTAGGCCGTCCGGCTAGGTCAAACCAGTATCCCGAAATCCAGCAAGTTGCATTAAAATGCACTAAACAAGGAAACGAGTTTGGCAAAACGTACCAAACCTAAAACCCTATCGAATGTGACATATTAACGACACTAAAACCTAATTTACCTAAAACGCAATGAGGGTCGGTATATTAGGTGATTAAGTGAATAATTGAGTTCAGTGCATTATTTACTAAACACCATCGTTAGAGGCAAATTAAATTAGCACTGAAACACTTCAAATTGTGTTTCTCAGTTAACAAGGACTCAGCAAAAGGGAAAGAAACACTGAGTCAAAACCAGGAGACAAATATCAGAGGTTTGTGCACAACTAGTTTTCAACTGATTTTGCTCTGAATAATATTTCATATGATTAATTGTATATTATTGTTTTAAATTGTGTTTGTGCACAACAACTATTTCTCTTGAATTTTCAATTGAAATAAATATTGACTATTTGTATATTATTGTTTTAAATTGTGTTTGTGCACAACAACTGTTTCTTTTGAATTATTTTCAATGGAAATAAATATTGACTATTTGCATATCATTGTTTTAAATTGTGGAAATGTGTTTGGTGGACACTTATTGATTGAAAAACATTGTGAATGGTTTGAAACTGTGAAAAATTGTTTGAATGGTATTTGATGGATACTTATTGATTGAAAAGCATTGTAAATGGTTTTTGTGGAAATTGAAGTGAATTACGAATTGTGTTGCCATTTTGTGAATGAAATTATAACTTTGGAAATTTATTGGATTCTTACGGATCATTTGAATAAAATGTTTGGAATTGTTTTGACTCACAATTGGCATGACACTGATAATATGTCCTCCTCCATTAATGGGGTGAGTGTGATTATTCCTCCCTCTTTGACTTATCATGCAGGGTGAGTATGATTATGTTCCTCCTCTTTGACTTCCCACCGAGGTGAGTATGGATGAGTACTCATTAGATAGCTAGCTTCCTCCTCATTGATTTCGATTATTGGGGTGAGTATGTCTTGTCGTGGTGTACAACACGGCATATATGGAAAAATTGTGTCATGACTTAAATTGTGATATTGATTGGCAACATCGTATTCTCCAGTTATTTGATCGAATGGTGTTATTGATTTGCAAAACGATATTATTCAATTATTTGATCGAATTGAGTTATTGATTTGCAAAACGGAATAATTCAGATATTTGAACAAATTGTGTCATTGATTGGAAAAACGGTGGTATACAGTAATTTGATCAAAATGTGTATGAATTGGCAAAAAGGTATTCTTAAGCTATTTAACTAAATTGTGTTATTATGAATTTTGATAATTTGTGAATTGGAGTTTAAATTCCTTATGACATTCATTGTCTTGAAATCAACTATGGTTTTAAGTATCCACTAATGATATGATTTATGAATTGTGATTTAAAATTGTATTTGGTTAATGTTGTGCACCATCGAGACATTGTCTCAAATGATAGCTTTTTATTGCCGCAGTAGAGATAGACAGTGCAGACTAGGTCGCTAGTACCGCTTAGCGAGAGATTTTGGGTATAGTGAGTATACCATATGTGGCATTTTGTATCAGAATGTATATTCACTGTATGTATATTTTGTTCTTGGTTTTGAGCAGTTGTAAATTTAAGTTATACAATAAAGTTGTAAAATAATTATGAGTTATTTGGCTTGTAAAAATTGTGTTATATTTTTGTATCTTAGTCTTTGAAAATCACTGTGGATTTGACTTGAGAAATGTGTTGTGTTGATAAAAATATTGGAGTTGAGATTTGAAAATATATTGAAGTGTTTTTTACTGAGTTTTCAAGAACTGCTTTGTCCAAAATACAAATGTCACCTTGCCAATATTTTTACAGATAATCAAAATAAATCATATGAGTTAGTTGTTTCTAGTCAGTTAACCATAGTCTTTCACACCTGTACATAGTGATCACATCTGTAAAAGTAGAAAAGTTTTTAAAATCCCTTGTAGTGTATTTAATGGATTATCAGTAGACGGAGTTGGTAATTCATTAGGTATACTACGGGATCATGTTATGCCTTACAGAGGGGTAGGGTGTGACATGTTTTAGTGGTATCAGAGCCTGGTTTTAAAGTGAATTTCGAACTGTGAATTTGAAATCTTTATGTTGGTAACTACAACTGCTCAAATGTTTGATACATACAGTACATTACATTATAAATATGCACTAACGGGAGGAAATCTCCTTGTATTATTGTACAGGAGGTCAGGGAAATAAATTTTGATGCATTAGTGACTAGTCCTTTAGGATAAGGATTGTGATAACAAGTGAAATTAGTTTTGGAAGAGTTTATCGGCGAAAAGTATTTGCTGACACACCATAAAATTATAAGCTAATTGGCGAGCCTACTTAATGTAAGGCAAGAGGACGTAAATGTAAGATGCAGTAATGGAATTGCTCTAGATGAGGGCAAGAAGGTTACTGTTAGAAATTGCTAATGGATATTGTAATCAGAATAAGATTCGAATATCAGTGAATTCAAAAAGAATAAAAGATAACAAAGTTTGATCTATTGGGATGTATCGTAGTAACTATGCAATGTTCTTGATGTTTATACTGTAAGCTGCAGATTACAGTACTGACTTGAGATTATTGTGTAGAGCTACGTACTACCCGATAGTACACCTAGATAAGAATAGTTGCCAACGGCATCTGTTTTGGTATAGTTATGCCATGACAGAATTTAATTGTTAGAAATAAGTTTGAAAATCCTACTTAGGGATCTAAAACTCAAAAGTTAAAATATCGAAAGGTTATAGTTCAGTACAAAAGGAAGTAAGTTATAGAATATTGACAGATAAAAAGAGTTATGAAAGTAGAGAATTGAACAGTTGATTCATGTGTAACAGAGAAATATTACAAATGTGAGGAAGACTATGGACTAGAATGGTCAGAGGACCAATGACTGATGAATGATTCTAACATGACCTCAAGGGTCATTCAAGGAGCAACGTGAACCAAAATATTAGACAAAGATAATAGTAAGAGGAGATTAGTGTTATCCAAACTAATTAACCATTGTATTAGCTTTCTAAAAGTCTTACGAACATATAGAAATGAGAAATAAACGTATGTCTATTGTAAGATGGCTACTGGGTAAAAATTTCGTGGACGAAATTTATTTAAGGGGGGGAGAATTGTAACACCCTAAGTTCGGTGAGTGCGTTATTGCTCGGTGACCAGTCTTTGTCGGACAGCTAGGATGCCTAGAACCACACCTTGTTATGAGAGAGGAGACATAAATAATGAAATACAAAAAAGAAAATACAAGAAAAACAAAGGAAAAATCATAGCAAAGAAATGTAAATCGAATAAGTGAGCCAGAAACCTAGCGATGGTGATCAGACCGAAGTCACGAGTGGACCGTTGACTAGCCTCGGATCATGGGAACCCTGGAAAACATTTTTAAGACTTAAATAGACCCTTATTGAAGAATAAATATCATTAGAAAGATCAAAGAAAAATTAAATAATTAGTACAAAGAAAAGTGAGAAATCGAAAACAGACAAAATACTGTTACTGAAAAATTGGGAATGCCACGAGCAGGGCATTATGGTCATTTGACATCCCGAATTGTCTTTTGACCTAAATTTCCATTAAAAATAAATAATATTACACTTAGAAAATGAAATGAAAAATTTGTTTAGTGGTACCTAAAATAAATAGCCAAAAATGGAGTGGAAATGGTGTAAATAACACATTAAACTTATAATATGGTTAAATAATGTGAGTGGGCCACTAAAGGAATAAACTAAAGACATAGTGGGGCAGGTGTACATCCATTATCCAAGGCAGAAACTTCATCTTCTCCATTGTACCAAAGTTGCCGTGAATGAAGGGAGAGGAAACTCCATGGACATTTTCATGCAAGCTTGATCCATCCCTCCATTTCAACTCCATTCACTTGGGTTCCTTCATGAAACTTTGTCTACTCATCACAAGGAAGAGTTTGATACTAAATTTGAGAAGTTTAAGCAAGGTTTAACAAGCTCCAAGCATAAGGTAAGTCCATAATTTTGAAGATAGCTTTGTTAAGTTTTGTGTGCATGTTATGGGTGTTGGTTTTGTGAAGGAAAATTTTGAGTTTGAAGAGTTATTGTTGTTTTCATTTTGGACAGCCATGGAGTCACGTTTTTGATGAGATATTTATGCATATAATTGATGAGAAATAATGTTGATCATGGTGATTTAATATCCTAGAGGATTATTTCACATATATATGGTGATTTATGCACTTGGATGGGAATTGGTAAATTGTAGGGCACTTTGATGTTGAAGAAGGTTTTCGTCAGCTTGGGGACCCTTGAATAATTGTATGTATTGATGGAAGTATTGGCAGAATGTTGACATAGAAGAATTGATGAATGTGTATGTAAATTAGTAGTGAAAATTATATGTAATGATTAGGTGTAATTATGTACATATATTGCTAAATTTGGACTTTGTGGTTTAGGGTTGTAATTGATGTATTGAGAATGTTTGTATTCTGTCCAAATTGACCATAGTAAGAAGTGATAAATGAATATGGAATGGTATAACATCAGAATTGGGTATGGGGATTTAAGGTAGAGCAAGTTAAATGTGTGTTTGAATTGGGGTTTGAAAGACACATAGAGGACAGTGTGCAAATAGACCTATAACTTTAAATGTGTAACCTCAATTGGTATGAGACCAATTGGAGGTGAAACTAGGCACAAAATGTGCCAACTTTCATTGAGAGAACATACCAAAATTCTGCTTGCAAGGTGATGTGAAAAATGACCAATTCGGATTAGGTACACTTGAGACCTAAAACTGACCATTTGGGCAGCAGTGAGTGTTTAGGCCATAACTCACTCAAAACAGGTCCAATTGACCTGAAATTTTAACCATGAATAGTTAAGACCCATACCTACAAGTCTTATGAAGATACCAAAGCCCAGAAATGACCATAAGCAAGTCAAAAAGCTTGCACAAGTTCGGGTCCAAAAACTGGCCGAACCAGAGTTGACCAAATTGACCAAAAATTGACCTAAATTGATACCATTTGACCAGCAATAGTGTAATGACCATAACTTGGTCTACTTAACTCGGATTGACCTAAAATTTTGCCCCGCGTGCAATAAGACATAGATCTACAAGTTTGTAGTTTTGACCGAAGCTCGAAAACCGAGGGAACTAGGCCGTCCGGCTAGGTCAAACCAGTATCCCGAAATCCAGCAAGTTGCATTAAAATGCACTAAACAAGGAAACGAGTTTGGCAAAACGTACCAAACCTAAAACCCTATCGAATGTGACATATTAACGACACTAAAACCTAATTTACCTAAAACGCAATGAGGGTCGGTATATTAGGTGATTAAGTGAATAATTGAGTTCAGTGCATTATTTACTAAACACCATCGTTAGAGGCAAATTAAATTAGCACTGAAACACTTCAAATTGTGTTTCTCAGTTAACAAGGACTCAGCAAAAGGGAAAGAAACACTGAGTCAAAACCAGGAGACAAATATCAGAGGTTTGTGCACAACTAGTTTTCAACTGATTTTGCTCTGAATAATATTTCATATGATTAATTGTATATTATTGTTTTAAATTGTGTTTGTGCACAACAACTATTTCTCTTGAATTTTCAATTGAAATAAATATTGACTATTTGTATATTATTGTTTTAAATTGTGTTTGTGCACAACAACTGTTTCTTTTGAATTATTTTCAATGGAAATAAATATTGACTATTTGCATATCATTGTTTTAAATTGTGGAAATGTGTTTGGTGGACACTTATTGATTGAAAAACATTGTGAATGGTTTGAAATCAGAAAAATTGTTTGAATGGTATTTGATGGATACTTATTGATTGAAAAGCACTGTAAATGGTTTTTGTGGAAATTGAAGTGAATTACGAATTGTGTTGCCATTTTGTGAATGAAATTATAACTTTGGAAATTTATTGGATTCTTACGGATCATTTGAATAAAATGTTTGGAATTGTTTTGACTCACAATTGGCATGACACTGATAATATGTCCTCCTCCATTAATGGGGTGAGTGTGATTATTCCTCCCTCTTTGACTTATCAGTCTGGGGTGAGTATGATTATGTTCCTCCCTCTTTGACTTCCCACCGAGGTGAGTATGGATGAGTACTCATTAGATAGCTAGCTTCCTCCTCATTGATTTCGATTATTGGGGTGAGTATGTCTTGTCGTGGTGTACAACACGGCATATATGGAAAAAATTGTGTCATGACTTAAATTGTGATATTGATTGGCAACACTGTATTCTCCAGTTATTTGATAGAATGGTGTTATTGATTTTCAAAACGATATTTTTCAATTATTTGATCGAATTGTGTTATTGATTTGCAAACGATATTATTCAGATTATTTGATCAAATTGTGTCATTGATTGGAAAATCGTGTTATTCAAGAATTTGATCAAATTGTGTATGACTTGGCAATACGGTATTCTTAAGCTATTTGACTAAATTGTGTTATTATGAATTTTGATAATTTGTGAATTGGAGTTTAAATTCCTTATGACATTCATTGTCTTGAAATCAATTATGGTTTTAAGTATCCACTAATGATATGATTTATGAATTGTGATTTAAAATTGTATTTGGTTAATGTTGTGCACCATCGAGACATTGTCTCAAATGATAGCTTTATTCTTTATCGCGGTAGAGAGATAGACAGGCGTGAGACTAGGTCGCTAGTACCGCCAATGAGAGATTTTGGGTATAGTGAGTATACCATATGTGGCATTTTATCAGTAATGTATATTCACTGTATGTATATTTTGTTCTTGGTTTTGAGCAGTTGTAAATTTAAGTTATACAATAAAGTTGTAAAATAATTATGAGTTATTTGGCTTGTAAAAATTGTGTTATATTTTTGTATCTTAGTCTTTGAAAATCACTGTGGATTTGACTTGAGAAATGTGTTGTGTTGATAAAAATGTTGGAGTTGAGATTTGAAAATATATTGAAGTGCTTTTCTGAGTTTTTCAAGAACTGCTTTGTCCAAAATACAAATGGCACCTTGCCAAAATTTTCTGAATACTCCAAATAAATCAAATGAGTTAGTTGTTTCACTTCAGTTCACCAAAGTCTTTCACACCTGTAAATAGTGCTCACCACTGTAAAAGAAGAAAAGTTTTTAAAATCCCTTGTAGTGTATTTAATGGATTATCAGTAGACGGAGTTGGTAATTCATTAGGTATACTACGGGATCATGTTATGCCTTACAGAGGGGTAGGGTGTGACAAATACATCCCAGATGCATATGTTGATCAGAAACTGCAAGAAGTTTTGAGTCTGAAACAAGGAAACCGATCGTTGGCAGAGTATGAGAGGGAGTTCTCCCGCCTGAGTCACTATGCGGGGAGTCTCCTTACTACTAGCAAGGCAAGGTGTAAGAGATTTGAGACGGGTTTGAAGCCCAGCATAAGGATGCAAGTTGTGGGATTCCGACACAGCAACTTCTCAGAGCTCATGTCTCAAGCACTTGAGTTAGAAAGAATAGAATCAGAAGCAACCCCAGTGAAAGAGAAATCAGAGAAAGCTGAGAAATCAGAGAAAGACAAGGGGGAAAAGTCTGTAGAGCCGAGTTCTGGTGGGACTTCTGGGAAAAAGAAGAAATTTAGTGAACCCAGCAGGGGTCGAGGTGGAAGATTTGGTAGGGGCCGATTCTCCGGACAGAGACCCCCTAGGTCAGTCGTGATCAGCGAGGGCTCACATTACGCCCGTGAGACTTGTGGTAAGATTCATGGGGAGTGCTCTTTGGGCCACTGGAGCCTGCTTTAACTGCGGTGGCAAGGGCCATATAGCTAAAGACTGTACTAGTGCTCCGAGATATAGTCCAGCTCCTACTACTACCGAGGGATCTATTCAGAGTCCTGCTCTCAGAGGTTCACAGTCAGTTGGCAGAGGAAGAGGTAGAGGTAGAGGCACTACTTCAGGCAGTCAGGGCACAATTGGTCAGTCAAGACAAGGAAGTGCTTCAACTAGAATTTATACAATGAGACAGCGAGAAGAGGCTGAGACTTCTGACGTGGTAGCTGGTATATTCTCTATCTCTGATCAAGAAGTATTTGTATTGTTTGATCCGAGTTTAACTCATTCATATGTTAGTGCTAGCATAGTTAGTTCACTTGCTGTTCCATGTGTACAAATGGGTTTTGAAGTGCTAGTAACTAGTCCGTTAGGACAAGAGGTTCGGGTTAACAGAATTTATAGAGACTGTCCTTTGGTGATCCAAGGACATGTTTTCCCATCAGACTTGATTGAAATGCCCTTCAGAGAGTATGATATCATCTTGGGCATGGATTGGTTAGCCAGGCATCATGCCATGATTGACTGTAGACTGAAGACAGTCACTTTTGGTCTCCCTTTATATGGTGATGTGGTAATACACGGGGAGAGGCATTTACTACCATCAAACATCATTTCGGCTGCACTAGCCAGAAGAATGATCAGAAAGGGGTGTGAAGCATACTTAGCACATGTGATAGACACCCAAGTGGGGAGTCCAGCACTAAGGGACATCCCTACTGTATGTGATTTTCCGGATGTATTTCCTGATGAATTGCCAGGATTACCTCCCGAAAGAGAGGTGCAGTTTGAGATTGATGTTATGCTTGGTGTGGATCCAATCTCCATAACGCCATATGGAATGGCACCTGCAAAATTGAAGGAGTTGAAAGTGCAATTGCAAGAATTGCTTGACAAGGGCTTTATCCGCCCTAGTGTGTCACCTTGGGGAGCGCCAGTATTGTTTGTAAAGAAGAAAGATGGCACTCTTCGCTTGTGTATTGATTATCGGCAGTTGAATAAGGTGACAATAAAGAATAGATATCCATTGCCCCGTATTGATGACTTGTTTGATCAATTGAGGGGTGTAGCTGTGTTCTCCAAAATTGACCTGAGATCAGGTTATTATCAGCTGAAAGTACAAGAGCAGAGTATTCCTAAAACTGCCTTCAGAACCTGCTATGGCCATTATGAATTCCTAGTCATGCCATTCGGGTTAACTAATGCTCCGGCTGCTTTCATGGATCTGATGAACACTATCTTCAGACCATACCTCGACCAGTTTGTGTGGTATTCATTGATGATATATTGGTCTATTCGAGGAATGCAGAAGAGCATGATAGACATCTGCGGATTGTACTGCAGACTTTGAGAGAGAAACAACTATATGCCAAATTGTCGAAGTGTGAATTTTGGCTGAAAGAAATATCCTTCTTGGGGCATGTAGTATCAGAAGAGGGCATCAAGGTAGATCCAAATAAGATTGAAGCTGTCCTTAATTGGAGGCCACCCAGAAATGTCACAGAAATTCGTAGTTTTCTGGGTTTAGCTGGATACTACCTTAGATTTGTGAAGGGATTCTCCATGTTGGCATCTCCATTGACCAAGCTGCTTAGAAAATATGTGAAATTTCAGTGGACGGACAAATGCCAGCAGAGTTTTAATGAATTGAAGAGATGTTTGACTGAAGCTCCAGTCCTGACTTTACCTACTCCGGGTAAAGAATATACAATATATAGTGATGCTTCTCACAATGGATTAGGCTGTGTATTGATGCAAGATCAAAATGTCATTGCCTATGCATCACGCCAGCTAAAACCGCATGAGAGGAATTATCCAACACATGATTTGGAGCTTGCAGCTATTGTGTTTGCTCTTAAGATCTGGAGGCACTCTTTATATGGGGAAAAGTGTTACATCTATACAGATCATAAGAGTTTGAAGTATTTGGGCACCCAGAAAGAGCTGAATTTGAGACAGAGGAGATGGTTAGAGTTGATAAAAGACTACGATTGTCTGATAGACTATCAGCCAGGGAAAGCTAATGTTGTGGCTGATGCCTTAAGTCGCAAGACTATGGCAAGTCTACGGGTTACTCCTTTGTCTTTGGTACATGAGTTGAGATCATTGCATGCCAGCTTAGAGATTAATGATGATGGGCAGAAAGCAGTTGCATGGCATGTACAGCCAGTGTTGATTGATCAGATTAGAATGGCTGCTCAGAATGATCAGAAGTATCAGAAGTTGATGGAAGAAGTCCGACAGGGCAAGAAACCATAATTCTCAATCAGAGGTGACGGTCTACTGCTACATAAGGGCCGAATATGTGTTCCCAATGATGTTGAATTGAGGAAGATCATTTTGAAAGAAGCACATGAGTCTCCTTTTGCCATGCACCCTGGTGGCACAAAAATGTATAGAGGGCTAAATGAGCATTACTGGTGGATGGGTATGAAAAGAGGTGTGGCAGAGTTTGTATCCAAATGCCTAACTTGTTAGCAAGTAAAGGCAGAGCATCAAGTACCTACTGGGTTATTACATCCACTACCAGTACCAGAATGGAAATGGGAAAGAATAACGATGGATTTTGTGATAGGACTTCCGAGGACACAGAAGAGTTATGATGCAGTATGGGTCATTGTCGACAAACTAACTAAATCTGCTCATTTTCTGCCAGTTCGGATGGACTACAGTTTAGAAAGATTGGCCAAGTTATACATCGATGAGATTGTGAGACTGCATGGAGTGCTAGTATCCATCGTATTAGACAGAGATCCTAGGTTCACTTCTAGATTCTGGGGTAGTCTTCAGAGAGCCCTAGGAACTAGATTGAACTTCAGTACTGCATTCCACCCACGCATGGATGGCCACCCGAGAGGGTAATTCAGATCTTGGAGGACATGCTATGGGCTTGTGTGATTGAGTTTGAGGGTAATTGGGATACACACTTGCCTTTGATTGAGTTTGCTTACAACAACAGCTACCAATCAAGCATTTGGATGCCTCCATATGAAGCTTTATATGGCAGGAAATGTAGAACCCTGTTGTGTTGGGATGACGTGGGTGAAAGAAAGATGATTGGACCTGAAATTGTTCAGCAAACTGAGGAGAAGTTCAGGGTGATCCGAGATCGACTTAAGACTGCATCGGACCGTCAGAATTCCTACATTGATTTGAAAAGAAGGGATATTGAGTATGCAGTGGGTGAGAAAGTATTCCTCAAGGTTTCTCCTTGGAAGAGAATTATGAGATTCAGCAGAAAGGGGAAACTGAGACCTCGTTTCATTGGGCCATATGAGGTTCTAGAAAGAGTGGGTCCTTTGGCATATCGGTTGGCACTACCTCCAGAGTTGGAAAAGATAAATAATGTCTTCCATGTGTCTATGTTGAGGAGGTATCGATCAGACCCATCTCATGTACTACCTGTAAAGGAAATTGAAGTAAATCCAGACCTCACATATGAAGAAGAACCCATAGAGATTCTGGCTTATGAGGTGAAGCAGCTACGAAACAAGCAGATACCGTTGGTAAAAGTGCTGTGGAACCATCATTCAGGCCAGGAGGCTACTTGGGAACGAGAGGAGGACATAAGGAGACAGCACCCACAGCTGTTCAGAGATTGATACCAGGTAAAATTTCGAGACGAAATTTATTTTAAGGGGGGGAGAATTGTAACACCCCGTTTGCATAGCCTGGTAGATTTCACTGTTCCGGTGACTGGTGTCGGTCCGGATAATTAAGACGATTAGAACCACACTTAAGACAATTAGAGAAGCCATAAAAACAAATAATTAGTTAAGTATAAACAAGAAAAACAAAACATAAGAAGTTAAACGAGCCGAGAGTCACAGCGATGAGTGACCTCCTCGGGAATGACTGCGAAGTCGTTTTAAACTCAAATTTCGAACCGTAAAAAGTGACGCTGCGGTCCTTAGGACCCTTATGGACACAGTAGAAAAGAGAAAATCACGAAAAAGAACTGTTAAGTCAGTCAAATAATTAGGTCAGGGAACCGAAAGAAATAGGGAATTATTTGCAAACCGGGATGAACCGGTGAGGGGCAATTTGGTCAATTGACCCCGAGAGCTGACTCCTGACCTAACTGTCAAATAAAATTGGAGAAAAGAAAATTTTGGAATCGAGAATTAAATTAAAGAACTAATAAAAAAATAGAAAAAAAAGGAAAAATCAAAAAGTAAAAAGGTGATGACATCATGCATGACCTCATGCATAACGCCATAACTAAACTAATTAATTTAATTAATTAATTGAAAATTTTGTGGTCTTCCATAACTAAAATAAATAAAGAAAATAAAAGAAAAAAAAAAGTAAAAATCACTTCTTCTTCCTTCCATCTTGCCGCCCCATCTTCCTCCATAACTCCCATGAAAATTTTTTTTATCTAAGCTTATATCTAAGCTTAAATTCCTCCACCCAATTTACATAACTGCCCTAAAAACCTTGCAATCTCAACTTAAGAACAAGAAAGAAAGAAGAAAGGAGGAGTGGAATTGAAGAATTGGTGTTTAAGTTGAGGTTAGTTTATTAACTTGTCATTTTTCCATATTAAATGCATATGTGATGGTTGAAATGAGCTTAGAATTAATTAAATGAAATGAAAATATGGGGGAAGGACTATTATTGAAATTTCGTCCAGCTTGGAGGGAGTATGATTTTGTATGGCTTGAGGGTTTTGAATGTGTAACACCCCTAAGTTCGGTAGTGCGTTCTATTGCTCCGGTGACCAGTGTTGTCCGGACAGCTAGGATGCCAAGAACTACACTTTGACATGAGGGAGGAGACATAAAATAATGAAATACAAGAAAAGAAAATACAAGAAAAACAAAGGAAAAATAATAGCAAAGAAAGGTAATCAAGTTAAGCAGTAGGAAACCTAACGATGGGTGACCGCACTGGGAAGTCACGGCGTGGACCGTTGACTAGCCCTGGACTGCGGGGAATCTTGGAAAACATTTTTAGGACTTAAATAGACCCTTATTGAAGAATAAATGTCATTAGAAAGATCAAAGAAAAATTAAATAATTAGTACAAAGAAAAGTGAGAAATCGAAAAACAGACAAAACCCAGATATTCAGAAAAATCGAATGCAACCGAGGGCATTATGGTCATTTGACATCCCGAATTGTCTTTTGACCTAAATGTCCATTAAAAATAAATAATATTATACTTATAAAATAAAATGAAAAATTATTTTAGTGGTACCTAAAGTAAATAGCAAAAATGAAGGGTTTAATGTGGAATAAGTGGAAATTCAACATATTATATGATTTAAAGTAAGTAAGTGGACCACTAAGAATCATAAAATGAATTAAAAATAAGCATAAGTGGGCAGATTGCTCCACTAAAAGATCATCTTCAACATTGAAACCTCCATTTGCCGTGAATGAAAAACTCCCCAAAATCCTCCATGGCCATTTTTCAATCAAGCTCCATGCACTCCTCCATTTCAACTCCAATTACCTAGGGTTCTTCATTAAAGTTTGTCTACACATCACAAGGAAGAGTTTGATACCAAATTTAAGAAGTTTAAGCAAGGTTTAACAAGCTCCAACCATAAGGTAAGTTAGCATTTTTGAAGATTTCTTTGATAAACTTTGTATACATGTTATGGGTGTTGGTTTTGTGAAGGAAATTTTTAAGTTTGAAGAGTATTGAGATATCCATTTTTGGGCAGCCATGTAATCATGTATTGATGAAGTAATTGTACATATAATTGATGAGAATTATGTTGGTTGTGATGATTTAATAACCTAGTGAATTACTTCACATGTATAAGGTGATTTTTGCACTTGGAATGGGATTTAATGAATTGTAGGACACTTGGTGTTGAAGGACAATTTCGGCAGCTTGGGGACACTTGAATAAATGTATGTATTCATGGAAGTGTTGGCAGAATGTTGACATAGAAGGATTGATGGATATGTGTATGAAATTATTTTGTAAAGTGTATGTGAGAATTAGTGATGTTTAGGTGTGTATGTGATTGTATTTAAACTTTGTAAATGTGAACTTTAATTGGTGTATTGAAGATAATTGTAATCTGCCCAAAGTGAGGATAATGTAAAGTGGGATGTGGTTTTGGTAATGTACCAAAACAGATTTGGTAGGGAAGTAAACATATTGCAAGGTAAATGTGTGTGATTGATGTGTGTTAAGCAAAGTAACCAAGGGCAGTGTATATTTTAGCCAATAAGTTTAAATGTGTAACCTCAATTGGTATGAGACCAATTGGAGGTGGAACTAGGCACAAAATGTGCCAACTTTCATTGAGAAAGCATACCAAAATTCTGCTTGCAAGGTGACCTAAGAAAATGACCAATTCGGATTAGGTGCAATTAGGACCTGAAAAATGACCAATTGGGCAGCAGTGAGTGTTTAGGCCATAACTCACTCAAAAAAGATCCAATTGACCTGAAATTTTAACCATGAATAGTTAAGACCCATACCTACAAGTCTTATGAAGACACCAAAACCCAGAAATGACCAGAAGCAAGTCAAAAAGCTTGCACAAGTTCGGGTCCAAAAACTGGCCGAACCAAAGTTGACCAAATTGACCTAAAATTGACCTAATTTGATGCCATTTGACCAGCAATAGTATAATGACCATAACTTGGTCTACTTAACTCGGATTGATCTGAAATTTTTCCCCGCGTGCAATAAGACATAGATCTACAAGTTTGTAGTTTTGACCGAAACCTGAAAACCGAGGGAACTAGATCGTCCGGCTAGGTCAAACTAGTATCCGAAATCCAAAGAATTTGCAATGAAATGCAAGAAAACGCAATATACATAGAATTGAGTTTGGTAACAAGTACCAATCCTAAAACATTATCGAATGTGACATATTAAGGACACCACAACCTAATTTACCTAGAAAATATTGAGAGTCGGTATATTAAGTGATTAAGCAAATAATAGATTTCAGTGAACCACTTAACAAGCATTATCGATAGAGACAATTTAATTTAGTACTGAAACACTTTAAATTGTGTTTCTCGATTAGTAAAGACTCGGGAAAGGAAGGAAACACGAGTCGGACCAGAGACAGTCATCAGAGGTTTGTGCACAACTAGTTTATAACTGATTTTGTTCTGAATATTTTATATGATTAAATGACATATTTTCTTATGAACTATGTTTAACAGGCATTGGATTTAATTCAATTATTATTGAAATTGCTATAATATGTATGATTTTAGCTTTGTGAAATGGTATTTCCACAAGTATTAAGCATTGTTATGGATTGAACAAAATATGTTTTGGAAAATTGTGATAGAACATGTTTTGAATTGTGATGGTAATTTTCATGGAAAAATGCAAATTTATGATTTGAATTGTGATGAGCATAAAAATTATTGGATATCAGAATTGACTTTGAATCGAATTATATTGTGATTTATGCTCACTTAATGGATTGTAATATTGTTTTATATCTCACTATAGATGCTTGACTAGGTTATTACCCGTCTCTCTCATTTGTTGAGAAGACAATGAAGTTAGTTGTGTTTTGATTACCATGGTACGTGCACAGGCTTAGATTTTGCTCTGATTTGAGGTTAGATCTAAGTTTATTTTATCGTTATGGCCCTTGCGGAAGATTCATTATTGTGATGGTACTGTGCACTATGATTCGACCTCCCCGACCATAGGGAGTTAGAATCTGATTCGACCTCCCCGACCATAGGGAGTTAGAATCACATCGAAGATGGCCCTTTTGGATTAGTCTTGCATAGTTAGTGAGATAAAGAATAATTTTTGAGATACAGAATGGCTTTTGAATGGTAAGGAATTGTGATTTCAATTATGGTTTATGTATAATTGATTTTGTTGGAATTACTTAAATGGTTAGTCATGATTTGATAAATTAAATTTTTTGATCAAAGTCATTTATACAAATGATTTACATTATTGGCAACGAATATTTTGAGTTTTGAAATTTGATGAGTATTCAGATTCCCAATTTATTTACTGTAAATTTTGTCAATACATATTGTACTATGTTTTAAATTATAGTTGTGCACCACTGAGTTCACCACTCAGCGATAGCTTTGTATCTTTGTCATGAGTAAGAAGAGCATAAGCGATAAGTAAATTTCCTTGAAGATATATTCAGATCAGCTCCAGGTATATCATAGGTATACCCATGTACATAGGTTTTGATGTATGCATGTAATAATATGTATGTAAATTATTTGAGCAGTTGTATAAAAACTCTTGTAAAATATTTTGGTATGTAATTAAATGTAAATTATCGTAAATGTAAATTTGAGATTTCATTTACTTGAATAGTTTTATATTATATTTCTTGTATCTCAGTCTTTGAAAAATCACTATAAAATTGAGTTGAGAAAAATGTTGTGTTGAGAAAAATGTTGGAGTTGAGATTTGCAAATACATATTGAAGTGCTTTCTGAGTTTTACAAGAACTGTTTTATCCAAAATACAGATGGCACTCTGCCAAAATTTTTATAGAAATTCCAAATGATTTAAATGTGTTAGTTCTATCGCTTCAGTTCAAAAAGGTTTTTAACACCTGTAAATAGTGCTCACCATTGTAAAAGAAGTAAGAAAAGTTTTTAAAATCCCTTGTAGTGTATTTAATGGGTTATCGATGAGCGGAGTTGGTAATTCATTAGGTATACTACGGGATCATGTTATGCCTTACAGAGGGGTAGGGTGTGACATGTTTTAGTGGTATCAGAGCAATGGTTTTAAAGTGAATTTTGAACTGTGAATTTGAAATCTTTTTGTCGGTAACTACAACTGCTCAAATGTTTGATACATATAGTACATTTACATCATAAATGTGAACTAATGGAGAGGAATCTCCTTGTGTTGGTTGTACAGGAATAGAAAATTCTGTGAGAAAAATGGAAGAGAAGAATGAGATAATAGAACAGTCTGTAATGGCAGAAGAACAAGTTGAAGCCCCAGCTCCACAAAATGTCGAAGGCCTGACTGTACCAGTTTTACCGGTACAAATTACTGCACAAATGGCCCAACAAATGGCCACTTTCTTTCAACAAATGGCTGATAATCACATCGGCCTAAGCCCAATCTGCACCCAACCCCACAAGGGCGGTGTGAAGCAGAAAGAGGGAGAAACCTATGGGTGAGCTCGAGCAGTAATTTGAGAAGAAAAGAATTTGAGGAACCCTGAACTCAGGGATACGATAGAGGTGGATCATTAAGACAGAGACCACCAAGGTCCAGTCGTCGAACAACTAGAAGTTCCTACCCTTCCCGCCAATTTGAAACTTGTAGAAGATATCATGGAGGTATTTGTCGTAAGGCCTCTGGAGCCTGTTACAATTGTGGAAAACTTGGACACTTTGCTAAAGATTGTGCTAAACCACCTCGATCTGCTCTCCGGAGTTCACAGACCGTCAGTCAGAGTCAAGATAGAAATAGAGTTGGTACTCCTCACCACTATAACACAGTGAATCAACCCGAATATAGTAGCGCACCAGTCGGGGTGTCCAC
The DNA here is from genome assembly GCF_030052815.1 of Hevea brasiliensis. Lineage (NCBI taxonomy): Eukaryota > Viridiplantae > Streptophyta > Magnoliopsida > Malpighiales > Euphorbiaceae > Hevea > Hevea brasiliensis. The sequence continues at coordinate 41,948,360 of NC_079493.1, read as the reverse complement.
TATGCGCCAAGTAAAAGGAGCGAAACTTGGATGTAGCCTTTGGTAAGTTCTTAATTTTAGTTATTATTTGATCCCAGACTACTTAGTTGTGTGTTAGTGTCGAACTATATGTTCTGTTGTCATTCCTTTACATGGGAGCAATTTTTATGTATTAGTGACTAGTCCTTTAGGATAATAACTATAATAACAAGTACAATTGACATTACTTTTGGAAGAATTGTTAGCTAAAAGTATTTTCTAACATACCATAAATTATAAAGCTAAATGGCGAGCCTACTTAATGTAAGGCAAGAGGACCTAAAAGTAAGTTACTGATAATAGAATTACTCTAGATGAGGGCAACGATGTTACTGTTAGTAATTGTCAAAGGAAATTGTAATCAGACTCGGTGTGGGATATTAGTGTATTCGAGAAAGATAAGATGTTAGAAAACCTAGCCCATGAGGTTATAACGTAGTGACTATGTAATGTTCTCGATGTTTGTATTGTAAGCTGCAGATTACAGTACCGGCACGGGATTATTGTGTAGAGCTATGTGCTTCCTCGAGGTATAATAAAGTAAGAATATTTGTAAGTAATCTATAAATTGATACAGTTGCACACGAATAGAGTACTATTCTTGAAATAAATGTGAAAATTTTAGTCGAAATTTAAGACTTGAACTAGCCTATCAAATGACTACACTTGTAAGGTAGCTAGAGTCGATGACTCGATTATATTAATGTGAATTACACGTACCACGAGAATTGCTATAAGCTTAAAGATATCAAGATCGACTTATCATCCTCAAACGGATGGACAAATCGAAACAAGTAATTCAGTAAATTCGAAACTCATTGAGTTCCTATAAATAATGAAATGAAATGATAAAAATAACTCAGAAATGTGATAAGCCCTCAAGAATATATCGAGAACTTGTGTCATTGAATCAGGAGGAGATGGTACAGATACATCACACTAACAGTATTTGTATACATTAATAAGTGTCAAGCTAGCATACAAGTGGAACCCTATGATACATTGTAAGGAGCAGATAACTATGGATTTTGTGATGAGATTTACGAGGACACAGAATAGTCATGATGCAAGATAGGTTATAATTGTGGACTAACCAAGTCTGCTCACTTTTTGCTAGTCCGGATGGACTATAGCCTAGAAAGATTGGCCAGATTGTACATATATGAGATTGTAAAATTGCATGGAGTGCCAGTATCAATTGTATCTGACAGGGATCCTAGGTTCACTTCTAGATTAGGGTAGTCTTGAGAGCCCTAGGAACTAGATTGAACTTCAAAGACAAGATTCCACCCAGACATGATGGCCGATGAGAGGGTTATTCAGATATTGGAGGATATGCTATGGGCTTGTGTGATTGAATTTGAAGGTAGTTGGGATACACACTTGCCTTTGATTGAGTTTGCTTATAACAACAGCTACCAATCAAGCATTGGGATGCCTCCATATGAAGCTTTGTATGGCAGAAAGTGCAGAACTCCCCTATGTTGGGATGAAGTAGGTGAAAGGAAGATGATTGGGCCATAAATTGTTCAGCTGACAGAGGAAAAGATCAGATTGATTAGAGATAGACTCAAGGCTGCATCAGACCGTCAGAAGTCCTATGTTGGTTTGAAAAGAAGAGATATTGAGTATGCAGTGGGTGATAAGGTATTCCTCAAAGTTTCTCCTTGGAAGAGAATTATGAGATTTGGCAGAAAGGGCAAACTGAGTCCTCGTTTCATTGGACCATATGAGGTTCTGGAAAGAGTGGGTCCTTTGGCATATCGGTTGGCATTACCTCCAGAGCTAGCAAAGATACACAGTGTCTTCCATGTGTCCATGTTAAGGAGGTACAGATCTGACCCATCTCATGTACTATCAGTTGAAGAGATTGAAGTAAACCCAGACCTCTCATAAGAGGAAGAACCCATAAAAATTCTGGCTTATGAGGTGAAGCAGCTGAGGAACAAACAGATACACCTGGTTAAAGTGCTGTGGAACCATCATTCAGGCCAGGAAGCTACTTGGGAACGTGAAGAGGATATGAGGAGACAACACCCACAGCTGTTTAGAGACTAATGCCAGGTAAAATTTCGTGGACGAAATTTATTTAAGGGGGGGAGAATTGTAACACCCCTAAGTTCGGTAGTGCATTCTATTGCTCCGGTGACCAGTGTTGTCCGGACAGCTAGGATGCCTAGAACTACACTTTGACATGAGGGAGGAGACATAAAATAATGAAATACAAGAAAAGAAAATACAAGAAAAACAAAGGAAAAATAATAGCAAAGAAAGGTAATCAAGTTAAACGAGCCGGGAAACCTAACGATGGGTGACCGCACTGGGAAGTCACGGCGTGGACCGTTGACTAGCCCTGGACTGCGGGGAACCCTGGAAAACATTTTTAGGACTTAAATAGACCCTTATTGAAGAATAAATGTCATTAGAAAGATCAAAGAAAAATTAAATAATTAGTACAAAGAAAAGTGAGAAATCAAAAAACAGACAAAACCCGGTATTATCGAAAAATCGAGAATGCAACCCGAACAGGGGCATTATGGTCATTTGACATCCCGAATTGTCTTTTGACCTAAATGTCAATTAAAAATAAATAATATTACACTTAGAAAATAAAATGAAAAATTATTTTAGTGGTACCTAAAGTAAATAGCAAAAATGAAGGGTTTAATGTGGAATAAGTGGAAATTCAACATATTATATGATTTAAAGTAAGTAAGTGGACCACTAAGAATCATAAAATGAATTAAAAATAAGCATAAGTGGGCAGATTGATCCACTAAAAGATCATCTTCAACATTGAAACCTCCATTTGCCGTGAATGAAAAACTCCCCAAAATCCTCCATGGCCATTTTTCAATCAAGCTCCATGCACTCCTCCATTTCAACTCCAATTACCTAGGGTTCTTCATTAAAGTTTGTCTACACATCACAAGGAAGAGTTTGATACCAAATTTAAGAAGTTTAAGCAAGGTTTAACAAGCTCCAACCATAAGGTAAGTTAGCATTTTTGAAGATTTCTTTGATAAACTTTGTATACATGTTATGGGTGTTGGTTTTGTGAAGGATATTTTTAAGTTTGAAGAGTATTGAGATATCCATTTTTGGGCAGCCATGTAATCATGTATTGATGAAGTAATTGTACATATAATTGATGAGAATTATGTTGGTTGTGATGATTTAATAACCTAGTGAATTACTTCACATGTATAAGGTGATTTTTGCACTTGGAATGGGATTTAATGAATTGTAGGACACTTGGTGTTGAAGGACAATTTCGGCAGCTTGGGGACACTTGAATAAATGTATGTATTCATGGAAGTGTTGGCAGAATGTTGACATAGAAGGATTGATGGATATGTGTATGAAATTATTTTGTAAAGTGTATGTGAGAATTAGTGATGTTTAGGTGTGTATGTGATTGTATTTAAACTTTGTAAATGTGAACTTTAATTGGTGTATTGAAGATAATTGTAATCTGCCCAAAGTGAGGATAATGTAAAGTGGGATGTGGTTTTGGTAATGTACCAAAACAGATTTGGTAGGGAAGTAAACATATTGCAAGGTAAATGTGTGTGATTGATGTGTGTTAAGCAAAGTAACCAAGGGCAGTGTACATTTTAGCCAATAAGTTTAAATGTGTAACCTCAATTGGTATGAGACCAATTGGAGGTGGAACTAGGCACAAAATGTGCCAACTTTCATTGAGAAAGCATACCAAAATTCTGCTTGCAAGGTGACCTAAGAAAATGACCAATTCGGATTAGGTGCAATTAGGACCTGAAAAATGACCAATTGGGCAGCAGTGAGTGTTTAGGCCATAACTCACTCAAAACAGGTCCAATTGACCTGAAATTTTAACCATGAATAGTTAAGACCCATACCTACAAGTCTTATGAAGACACCAAAACCCAGAAATGAACAGAAGCAAGTCAAAAAGCTTGCACAAGTTCGGGTCCAAAAACTGGCCGAACCAAAGTTGACCAAATTGACCTAAAATTGACCTAATTTGATGCCATTTGACCAGCAATAGTATAATGACCATAACTTGGTCTACTTAACTCGGATTGATCTGAAATTTTTCCCCGCGTGCAATAAGACATAGATCTACAAGTTTGTAGTTTTGACCGAAACCTGAAAACCGAGGGAACTAGATCGTCCGGCTAGGTCAAACTAGTATCCCGAAATCCAGCAATTTGCAATGAAATGCAAGAAAACGCAATATACATAGAATTGAGTTTGGTAACAAGTACCAATCCTAAAACATTATCGAATGTGACATATTAAGGACACCACAACCTAATTTACCTAGAAAATATTGAGGGTCGGTATATTAAGTGATTAAGCAAATAATAGATTTCAGTGAACCACTTAACAAGCATTATCGATAGAGACAATTTAATTTAGTACTGAAACACTTTAAATTGTGTTTCTCAGTTAGTAAAGACTCAGGGAACGGGAAGGAAACACTGAGTCCGACTGTGAGACAGTCATCAGAGGTTTGTGCACAACTAGTTTATAACTGATTTTGTTCTGAATATTTTATATGATTAAATGACATATTTTCTTATGAACTATGTTTAACAGGCATTGGATTTAATTCAATTATTATTGAAATTGCTATAGTATGTATGATTTTAGCTTTGTGAAATGGTATTTCCACAAGTATTAAGCATTGTTATGGATTGAACAAAATATGTTTTGGAAAATTGTGATAGAACATGTTTTGAATTGTGATGGTAATTTTCATGGAAAAATGCAAATTTATGATTTGAATTGTGATGAGCATAAAAATTATTGGATATCACAATTGACTTTGAATCGAATTATATTGTGATTTATGCTCACTAAATGGATTGTAATTTTGTTTTATATCTCACTATAGATGTTTGACTAGGTTATTACCCGTCTCTCTCATTTGTTGAGAAGACAATGAAGTTAGTTGTGTTTTGATTACCATGGTACGTGCACAGGCTTAGATTTTGCTCTGATTTAAGGTTAGATCTAAGTTTATTTTATCGTTATGGCCCTTGCGGAAGATTCATTATTGTGATGGTACTGTGCACTATGATTCGACCTCCCCGACCATAGGGAGTTAGAATCTGATTCGACCTCCCCGACCATAGGGAGTTAGAATCACATCGAAGATGGCCCTTTTGGATTAGTCTTGCATAGTTAGTGAGATAAAGAATAATTTTTGAGATACAGAATGGCTTTTGAATGGTAAGGAATTGTGATTTCAATTATGGTTTATGTATAATTGATTTTGTTGGAATTACTTAAATGGTTAGTCATGATTTGATAAATTAAATTTTTTGATCAAAGTCATTTATACAAATGATTTACATTATTGGCAACGAATATTTTGAGTTTTGAAATTTGATGAGTATTCAGATTCCCAATTTATTTACTGTAAATTTTGTCAATACATATTGTACTATGTTTTAAATTATAGTTGTGCACCACTGAGTTCACCACTCAGCGATAGCTTTGTATGCTGTCGCAGGTAAGAAGAGCATAGAGCAGTAAGTAAATTTCCTTGAAGATATATTCAGATCAGCTCCAGGTATATCATAGGTATACCCATGTACATAGGTTTTGATGTATGCATGTAATAATATGTATGTAAATTATTTGAGCAGTTGTATAAAAACTCTTGTAAAATATTTTGGTATGTAATTAAATGTAAATTATCGTAAATGTAAATTTGAGATTTCATTTACTTGAATAGTTTTATATTATATTTCTTGTATCTCAGTCTTTGAAAAATCACTATAAAATTGAGTTGAGAAAAATGTTGTGTTGAGAAAAATGTTGGAGTTGAGATTTGCAAATACATATTGAAGTGCTTTTTACAGGTTTTCTGAAGAACTGTTTTATCCAAAATACAGATGGCACTCTGCCAAAATTTTTACAGAAATTCCAAATGATTTAAATGTGTTAGTTCTATCGCTTCAGTTCAAAAAGGTTTTTAACACCTGTAAATAGTGCTCACCATTGTAAAAGAAGTAAGAAAAGTTTTTAAAATCCCTTGTAGTGTATTTAATGGGTTATCAGTAGACGGAGTTGGTAATTCATTAGGTATACTACGGGATCATGTTATGCCTTACAGAGGGGTAGGGTGTGACATGTTTTAGTGGTATCAGAGCAATGGTTTTAAAGTGAATTTTGAACTGTGAATTTGAAATCTTTTTGTCAGAACTACAACTGCTCAAATGTTTGATACATATAGTACATTTACATCATAAATGTGAACTAATGGAGAGGAATCTCCTTGTGTTGGTTGTACAGGAATAGAAAATTCTGTGAGAAAAATGGAAGAGAAGAATGAGATAATAGAACAGTCTGTAATGGCAGAAGAACAAGTTGAAGCCCCAGCTCCACAAAATGTCGAAGGCCTGACTGTACCAGTTTTACCGGTACAAATTACTGCACAAATGGCCCAACAAATGGCCACTTTCTTTCAACAAATGGCTGATAATCTGTCAGCCCAAGCCCAAGTCTGCACTCCAACCCCACAAGGGCAAGTGTGAAATGTAAAAGAGGGAGAAACCTATGGGTCAGAGCTCGAACAGTAATTTGAGAAAGAGAAAAGAATTTGAGGAACCCCGAACTCAGGGATACGATAGAGGTGGATCATTAAGACAGAGACCACCAAGGTCCAGTCGTCGAACAACTAGAAGTTCCTACCCTTCCCGCCAATTTGAAACTTGTAGAAGATATCATGGAGGTATTTGTCGTAAGGCCTCTGGAGCCTGTTACAATTGTGGAAAACTTGGAAACTTTGCTAAAGATTGTGCTAAACCACCTCGATCTGCTCTCCGGAGTTCACAGACCGTCAGTCAAAGTCAAGATAGAAATAGAGTTGGTACTCCTCACCACTATAACACAGTGAATCAACCCGAATATAGTAGCGCACTAGTCGGAGTGTCCACTATGCGCCAAGTAAAAGGAGCAGAAACTTCAGATGTAGCTGCTGGTAAGTTCTTAATTTTAGTTATTATTTGATCCCAGCACTACTTAGTTGTGTGTTAGTGTCAGAACTATATGTTCTGTTGTCATTCCTTTACATGGGAACGAATTTTTATGTATTAGTGACTAGTCCTTTAGGATAATAACTATAATAACAAGTACAATTGACATTACTTTTGGAAGAATTGTTAGCTAAAAGTATTTTCTAACATACCATAAATTATAAAGCTAAATGGCGAGCCTACTTAATGTAAGGCAAGAGGACCTAAAAGTAAGTTACAGTAATAGAATTACTCTAGATGAGGGCAAAGATGTTACTGTTAGTAATTGTCAAAGGAAATTGTAATCAGAATCGGTTTGGGATATTAGTGGATTCGAGAAAGATAAGATGTTAGAAAACCTAGTCCATGAGGTTATAACGTAGTGACTATATAATGTTCTCGATGTTTGTATTGTAAGCTGCAGATTACAGTACCGACACGGGATTATTGTGTAGAGCTACGTGCTTCCTCGTGGTATAATAAATTAAGAATATTTGTAAGTAATCTATAAATTGATACAGTTGCACCCGAATAGAATACTATTACTGGAAATAAATGTGAAAATTTTAGTCAGAAATTTAAGACTTCAGAACTAGCCTATCAAATGACTACACTTGTAAGGTAGCTAGAGTCAGTGACTCAGTTATATTAATGTGAATTACCTGTACCACAGTAATTGCTATAAGCTTAAAGATATCAGTACGACTTATCATCCTCAAACGGATGGACAGTCGAAACAAGTAATTCAGGTAAATTCGGAAACTCATTGAGTTCCTATAAATAATGAAATGAAATGATAAAAATAACCTGTAAAATGTGATAAGCCCTCAAGAATATATCGAGAACTTGTGTCATTGAATCCGAGAGGAGATGGGACAGATACATCCCACTAACAGAATTTGTATACATTAATAAGTGTCAAGCTAGCATACAAGTGGAACCCTATGAAACATTGTAAGGGAACAGATAACTATGGATTTTGTGATGAGATTTCTGAGGACACAGAATAGTCATGATGCAGTATAGGTTATAATTGACAGACTAACCAAGTCTGCTCACTTTTTGCCAGTCCGGATGGACTATAGCCTAGAAAGATTGGCCAGATTGTACATATATGAGATTGTAAAATTGCATGGAGTGCCAGTATCAATTGTATCTGACAGGGATCCTAGGTTCACTTCTAGATTCTGGGGTAGTCTTCAGAGAGCCCTAGGAACTAGATTGAACTTCAAAGACAAGATTCCACCCAGACGGATGGCGGCCCGAGAGGGTTATTCAGATATTGGAGGATATGCTACGGGCTTGTGTGATTGAATTTGAAGGTAGTTGGGATACACACTTGCCTTTGATTGAGTTTGCTTATAACAACAGCTACCAATCAAGCATTGGGATGCCTCCATATGAAGCTTTGTATGGCAGAAAGTGCAGAACTCCCCTATGTTGGGATGAAGTAGGTGAAAGGAAGATGATTGGGCCATAAATTGTTCAGCTGACAGAGGAAAAGATCAGATTGATTAGAGATAGACTCAAGGCTGCATCAGACCGTCAGAAGTCCTATGTTGGTTTGAAAAGAAGAGATATTGAGTATGCAGTGGGTGATAAGGTATTCCTCAAAGTTTCTCCTTGGAAGAGAATTATGAGATTTGGCAGAAAGGGGAAACTGAGTCCTCGTTTCATTGGACCATATGAGGTTCTGGAAAGAGTGGGTCCTTTGGCATATCGGTTGGCATTACCTCCAGAGCTAGCAAAGATACACAGTGTCTTCCATGTGTCCATGTTAAGGAGGTACAGATCTGACCCATCTCATGTACTATCAGTTGAAGAGATTGAAGTAAACCCAGACCTCTCATAAGAGGAAGAACCCATAAAAATTCCGCTTATGAGGTGAAGCGGTGAGGAACAAGCAGATACACTGGTTAAAGTCTTTGTGGAACCATCATTGAGGCCAGGAAGCTACTTGGTAACGTGAAGAGGATATGAGGAGACAACACCCACAAATGTTTAGAGACTAATGCTGGTAAAATTTCGTGGACGAAATTTATTTAAGGGGGGGAGAATTGTAACACCCCTAAGTTCGGTAGTGCATTCTATTGCTCCGGTGACCAGTGTTGTCCGGACAGCTAGGATGCCTAGAACTACACTTTGACATGAGGGAGGAGACATAAAATAATGAAATACAAGAAAAGAAAATACAAGAAAAACAAAGGAAAAATAATAGCAAAGAAAGGTAATCAAGTTAAGCAATGAAACCTAACGATAGGTGACCGCACTGGGAAGTCACGGCGTGGACCGTTAACTAGCCCTGGACTGCGGGGAACCCTGGAAAACATTTTTAGGACTTAAATAGACCCTTATTGAAGAATAAATGTCATTAGAAAGATCAAAGAAAAATTAAATAATTAGTACAAAGAAAAGTGAGAAATCAAAAAACAGACAAAACCCGGTATTATCGAAAAATCGAGAATGCAACCCGAACAGGGGCATTATGGTCATTTGACATCCCGAATTGTCTTTTGACCTAAATGTCAATTAAAAATAAATAATATTACACTTAGAAAATAAAATGAAAAATTATTTTAGTGGTACCTAAAGTAAATAGCAAAAATGAAGGGTTTAATGTGGAATAAGTGGAAATTCAACATATTATATGATTTAAAGTAAGTAAGTGGACCACTAAGAATCATAAAATGAATTAAAAATAAGCATAAGTGGGCAGATTGATCCACTAAAAGATCATCTTCAACATTGAAACCTCCATTTGCCGTGAATGAAAAACTCCCCAAAATCCTCCATGGCCATTTTTCAATCAAGCTCCATGCACTCCTCCATTTCAACTCCAATTACCTAGGGTTCTTCATTAAAGTTTGTCTACACATCACAAGGAAGAGTTTGATACCAAATTTAAGAAGTTTAAGCAAGGTTTAACAAGCTCCAACCATAAGGTAAGTTAGCATTTTTGAAGATTTCTTTGATAAACTTTGTATACATGTTATGGGTGTTGGTTTTGTGAAGGAAAATTTTAAGTTTGAAGAGTATTGAGATATCCATTTTTGGGCAGCCATGTAATCATGTATTGATGAAGTAATTGTACATATAATTGATGAGAATTATGTTGGTTGTGATGATTTAATAACCTAGTGAATTACTTCACATGTATAAGGTGATTTTTGCACTTGGAATGGGATTTAATGAATTGTAGGACACTTGGTGTTGAAGGACAATTTCGGCAGCTTGGGGACACTTGAATAAATGTATGTATTCATGGAAGTGTTGGCAGAATGTTGACATAGAAGGATTGATGGATATGTGTATGAAATTATTTTGTAAAGTGTATGTGAGAATTAGTGATGTTTAGGTGTGTATGTGATTGTATTTAAACTTTGTAAATGTGAACTTTAATTGGTGTATTGAAGATAATTGTAATCTGCCCAAAGTGAGGATAATGTAAAGTGGGATGTGGTTTTGGTAATGTACCAAAACAGATTTGGTAGGGAAGTAAACATATTGCAAGGTAAATGTGTGTGATTGATGTGTGTTAAGCAAAGTAACCAAGGGCAGTGTACATTTTAGCCAATAAGTTTAAATGTGTAACCTCAATTGGTATGAGACCAATTGGAGGTGGAACTAGGCACAAAATGTGCCAACTTTCATTGAGAAAGCATACCAAAATTCTGCTTGCAAGGTGACCTAAGAAAATGACCAATTCGGATTAGGTGCAATTAGGACCTGAAAAATGACCAATTGGGCAGCAGTGAGTGTTTAGGCCATAACTCACTCAAAACAGGTCCAATTGACCTGAAATTTTAACCATGAATAGTTAAGACCCATACCTACAAGTCTTATGAAGACACCAAAACCCAGAAATGACCAGAAGCAAGTAAAAAAGCTTGCACAAGTTCGGGTCCAAAAACTGGCCGAACCAAAGTTGACCAAATTGACCTAAAATTGACCTAATTTGATGCCATTTGACCAGCAATAGTATAATGACCATAACTTGGTCTACTTAACTCGGATTGACCTGAAATTTTTCCCCGCGTGCAATAAGACATAGATCTACAAGTTTGTAGTTTTGACCGAAACCTGAAAACCGAGGGAACTAGATCGTCCGGCTAGGTCAAACTAGTATCCCGAAATCCAGCAATTTGCAATGAAATGCAAGAAAACGCAATATACATAGAATTGAGTTTGGTAACACGTACCAATCCTAAAACGTTATCGAATGTGACATATTAAGGACACCAAAACCTAATTTACCTAGAAAATATTGAGGGTCGGTATATTAAGTTATTAAGCAAATAATAGATTTCAGTGAACCACTTAACAAGCATTATCGATAGAGACAATTTAATTTAGTACTGAAACACTTTAAATTGTGTTTCTCAGTTAGTAAAGACTCAGGGAAAGGGAAGGAAACACTGAGTCCAGACCAGGAGACAGTCATCAGAGGTTTGTGCACAACTAGTTTTTAACTGATTTTGTTCTGAATATTTTATATGATTAAATGACATATTTTCTTATGAACTATGTTTAACAGGCATTGGATTTAATTCAATTATTATTGAAATTGCTATAGTATGTATGATTTTAGCTTTGTGAAATGGTATTTCCACAAGTATTAAGCATTGTTATGGATTGAACAAAATATGTTTTGGAAAATTGTGATAAAACATGTTTTGAATTGTGATGGTAATTTTCATGGAAAAATGCAAATTTATGATTTGAATTGTGATGAGCATAAAAATTATTGGATATTAGAATTGACTTTGAATCGAATTATATTGTGATTTATGCTCACTAAATGGATTGTAATATTGTTTTATATCTCACTATAGATGCTTGACTAGGTTATTACCCGTCTCTCTCATTTGTTGAGAAGACAATGAAGTTAGTTGTGTTTTGATTACCATGGTACGTGCACAGGCTTAGATTTTCCTCTGATTTGAGGTTAGATCTAAGTTTATTTTATCGTTATGGCCCTTGCGGAAGATTCATTATTGTGATGGTGCGTGCACGATGATTCGACCTCCCGACCATAGGGAGTTAGAATCGATTCGACCTCCCACCATAGGAGTTAGAATCACATCGAAGATGGCCCTTTCGGATTAGTCTTGCATAGTTAGTGAGATAAAGAATAATTTTTGAGATACAGAATGGCTTTTGAATGGTAAGGAATTGTGATTTCAATTATGGTTTATGTATAATTGATTTTGTTGGAATTACTTAAATGGTTAGTCATGATTTGATAAATTGAATTTTGTGATCAAAGTCATTTATACAAATGATTTACATTATTGGCAACGAATATTTTGAGTTTTGAAATTTGATGAGTATTCAGATTCCCAATTTATTTACTGTAAATTTTGTCAATGTATATTGTACTATGTTTTAAATTATAGTTGTGCACCATCGAAGTTCACCACTCAATGATAGCTTTGTATGTCGTCAGCAGTAAGAAGAGCATAGCAGTAAGTAAATTTCCTTGAAGATATATTCAGATCAGCTCCAGGTATATCATAGGTATACCCATGTACATAGGTTTTGATGTATGCATGTAATAATATGTATGTAAATTATTTGAGCAGTTGTATAAAAACTCTTGTAAAATATTTTGGTATGTAATTAAATGTAAATTATCGTAAATGTAAATTTGAGATTTCATTTACTTGAATAGTTTTATATTATATTTCTTGTATCTCAGTCTTTGAAAAATCACTATAGAATTAAGTTGAGAAAAATATTGTGTTGAGAAAAATGTTGGAGTTGAGATTTGTAAATACATATTGAAGTGCTTTTTACAGGTTTTCTTAAGAACTGTTTTATCCAAAATACAGATGGCACTCTGCCAAAATTTTTACAGATATTCCAAATGATTTAAATGTGTTAGTTCTATCACTTCAGGTTTTTAACACCTGTAAATAGTGCTCACCACTGTAAAAGAAGTAAGAAAAGTAGTGTATTTAATGGGTTATCACTAGACGGAGTTGGTAATTCATTAGGTATACTACGGGATCATGTTATGCCTTACAGAGGGGTAGGGTGTGACAGAATGAGTTTAGAAACCTTACTTAGTTGAATGATTAGCATTAAAACCATTAAATGTAGTTAAATGCATGAGATGAATGAGTTAGGGTTTGAATGTTAGGGTTTGTGAACTAAATTTTGGAGAAATGCATAAATGATATCTTTGACCAATTTTGAACTGAAAAATGGTCAATAATGACCAAAGGAGATGTGTGGGAATTGTTAGAATGGAAGTCAAATTCGTAGGTTAAATGGTCATGCTGCTGGCAGCATGACCAAACTAGCTTTGAAGGACCAAAACGGAAATTTTACAAGTCCAATTGATATGCCATCAATTGGGGATGAAAATAGACGTAAAATGGCACAATTTTCATTGAGGAACCATGGCCAAAAACTGACCAAAACTTAGTGAACCAATTGACCAAAGTGAAATGAGAGCAGGCTGCCACTGCGCAAACTGACTAAATGAACAGTAATTATTCATTTGGTCATAACTCGAGCTAGGAAGGTCAAAATGACCTGAAATTTCACCAGTAATTAGATAAGATATAGATCTAAAACTTTCATGAAGAACACCAACCCAAATTATGCCATTAACCTAATCAAATGATTGAGCAAAGTTGAGTTACTGAACCTGCAAAACTGCAGATTTCCATTTGAACAGTAAAGTTCCAATGGCTATAACTCTAGCTAGAAAACTCCAATTTAGGCGATTCTTGAACCGATGGAAACCTACGACATAGTAGAACATTTCGTATGAAGGAAATTAGACCAAATTATGGACTTAACTTGGTCAAATTATTGAATAAAGTTGTATCAAAAATCTGCTAGAACCTAAATTGCAGCATGAACAGTACACGTAAACAGTAATTGTATTTTGGCTATAACTTGAGCTACAAAACTCCAATTGGGGTGATTCAAAAATGAGAATATACTTAAGACAATAAGGAACATTTTCTATGTAGGAAGTTTTGCCAAATCCCAACAGTAAAAGGGCTAATGGAATAGTGCAACTTGGAGCACCAAAACTGAAAATTTGACAATTTGGCCAAATGGATTTAAGCTTTGAGAAAATGACCAAAACCAACAAATTTAATGACCAAAATGTGGTATGTGGGTGAAGTTGGAGTTCCCATACCTATTAAGCCTTAGAAAGTCAACTATTTGACTTGAATAATGTAGTGAATAGTAACTCGAAACATAAAAATTTCGAGAATGTCGAATTTAACACATTAGAACTAGGTAAATGTGAAGCTAAATTTATTTTGGATTTGTGTTAAGTTCTAGTACTGAAACATTGTAAAATTGTGTGTTTCAGTTGAAAAGAATATCGGGAAGGAACCCGAGGAACCGAGTCGAGGCTAAGGGACGACTCGCTTGAGGTTTGTGCACAACATCTCCATGCTTTAAAATTCATTGATAAAGTGAACGAAATATGTATTTTACTTGTGCTTTGGAATTGTTGAAAGTTTAATTGTGACATTATTTATGATGTTTTGATTTAAACTATAAAAGTTATTGTGTATATTTGAAATGACAATGTTTAGCAAATTGTTAAGATAAGTTTTGAAACCACAGTGTCATGACGATATATTTGAACACCTCACTAGCATGACTAGTGGGGGTAATTAGTTTCGAATTTTGATTCCTTCTCTGGAGAAGTGTTGAGGTGTGCCAGTAGAAGAGGATGTGAATGGATATCCATATATTTGAGCTAGCTAGCCTTGTGATGTGATTTCTCTTTAGCCTCTGGCTATTGAGATTCTATTTGTTTCGAATGGCATGATTTAACTGTGGGTTTTATGAAATGTGTTTTGATACTTCGAAATGAACGTGGTTTGCATTAAAATCTCATAATTCATGTTTTGTGCTTAATGCTCATGTTTAGTCAAATTTTTGAATAAATATGATTTTATTTTTGCATAAAGATTATTTTAGCATGTTGTGCACCACTGAGTCCTAGTACTCAGAGATAGCTTTTATTGCTGTCGCAGATACAGAGACGAGAGGGGCAGCAGACTGAGCTGCTAAAGATTGAGGATCATTCAGCCTAAAGTCTTCGGGTGTAATTTATACCCTAATTGTAAATATTTCTTTTGATGTATATATTGCACATAAATGTATGGACATGTAAAAATGGGTCTTGAGTAGTTGTATAAAATTTGTATAAAGTTGTAATATATATTGCAGTTTGAAATTCTCTTAATGTAAATTTTGTAATGATCTATTCAAATTGTTTTGTTTCTAATGAAATATGAATGGAACTATTTTATTTAATTTGAATGAAATGGATTGTTAGTATTTTGATGATCATTGGATACTGGATTTGAAATTGAAAGTTGATAAATGTGTTGAGAAATTGTTTGAGATTGAGTTTGAAATTGAAGCAGTTGTTGAGAAAATTTTTAGAAGTGCTTTTTACAGGTATTTGAAGAACTGTTTTCTTAAAATACAGACAGAACTCTATCAAAATTTTTATAAAATTTGTGGAAAAATAAAATGGGCCAAAATTTCCAACTAGCTTTCAACTTAATTTCATATTTTAAATACTTATTAGAAATGCTCACCACTTGTCAAAAGTAAGAAAATTGTTTAAAATCCCTTGTGGGGTACTTAATGAGTTATCGGTAGGTGAAGTTTGGTAGTTCATTAGGTATTCTACGGGATCATATTATGCCTTACAGAGGGGTAAGGTGTGACAGTAATGGCTACTTAGGGTTAATAATTGATATTGATTATGTCTCCCATTAATAACGGTTAGTAGGGTAAGACTACATGAGTAATCATTAGCTAGCTAGCCCTTCCCTCATTAATAACAGTTAGTAAGGTTGAGATTGCTTTGTCGTGGTGTACATCACGGCACTGATCGTGAAATTTTGTATCATGGCCTAAACTGTGTGTTGATGTTGGCAACACTAATACTTTGTGAATTATGATTTTTGAAGTGTGATTTCTCATTTGAAATGTTATTCCAATAAATGGCCTTTATGGACTTAGAACTATTGTGAAGTTTTCATGATTAAGAAAAATGTGATTTATTATGCTTTGACAAATTGTGTTTTACCTTAAGTTTTAAAGTTATTAGTTGTGCACCACTGAGTGATATACTCAGTGATAGCTTCTTTATGCTGTCACAGGTAAGGGAAAGGAGAAGGTTGCTGAGTGAGAAACTTAAAAGCAGCATTTTTGTATTGTTTGTGGGTATTTATGTTAGGTATACCCTTATGATTCCTTTGGATGTATTTTGTACCTATATGTATGGATGTACAGACGTTGAGTAGTTTGTATTTAAATGCATTGCATTGTTATCACATTTTGAGTTTGTAACTATTTTTTATTTTACTTTGAGACATATGAAAATGTAACTTTTGCAATATTTAGTCTATCATTATTTCCAATGAATGTTTAAATGGAATTTTAACTATTGTCATGCAGTTTTTCGCAAAAGAATTGATAAGATAAAAAGCTATGATTTGTTTTAAAATCCTTTGTAGCATAACTAATGGGTTATCGGTAGGTGGAGTTTGGTAATTCATTAGGTATGCTACGGGAACATGTCATGCCTTACCAGGGATAAGGTGTGACAGCATTGGTTTTTCCATTGTGTAGGTACTGGAGAGCAGCAACAGCAGTAGTGCCTAGACAGGATTTTGATCAGATCTGCTACAGTATGGGTTGTCACCTTAGCAGTCCATTTTGGTAGGGCTCATGTATATTTAGATTTTGCATTTTGATCATTGTACATAAGTAAATGTTGTAAATCATTTTGAGATATATAATTTAATTTTGGGATTGTATATAATTTGTACATTACTGTATGTAAATATTATGTGAATGAAATGAAATTTACTTTCTTGAAAATTTTATGAATAATGAGATGATGTGACATGGCATATGGAAAGAATGAGATGGATAGTATAACATATGATATGAAATCGTTTTTAATAGGTAAATAGTGGAATCTGCCATGCACTAATAAAATAGAGGAGACTCTGTCTGGGTCTCCATAAAAATAAAATGAGAAAAAAAAAATCTATTCGTGAGATAATATAAGTAAATGGACATTAAATTAATAATGAACATGAAAAGACAAGGTAGGGTGCTCCGGCACTGAATGTGGCATGCCTTGCTCGGCTACACTGTAGGCAGGTAAGGGGTGTCACACAAATTGCATCTTTTCATGTTGTTTTGGTAACTCATTTGTCATAGAAGCCAACATATAGCACCTAGCTCATATGTCATGTTCCTTTCATCTATCTAAAGTATCTTATTCCTCCTGTGTGGCCCCTTCTTATAAAGGACCAGGAACTTTAAAATCTAGAACATATCCTATGAGCTCCAAATTCTAGACAATCTTCAGATTTCTTAACCAATCAAAAAAATTAAGCCCGGTTAGCCTATTATGCATATGCCTACTAAGATGTTAGATGGTTATATGGTTATTTTATCATATTAAATTGTAGAAAATAACAAGATTCCAATTAGTATATTGTACCATGTAACTTACCAAAAAGATTATGGTCTTTTAATTAAATTGGTCCTCCCACTAATTTAGCGAATTCTACACTTTCAAAGTAGGAAACAGAAATCCTAGTTGGAATGGATTCCTAGTGGGTGATTGATTTCTTATAAATTGTTAATCATCCTCAAGTACATTTATTCTTGGATTCATAACAATTCATAGGTGAGTAACTCTTTACTCATCACATCTCATGTGAAGTTCAATCATTTATTTGGCCCTTAATGCTCAAAACCTCAGGTACATCCATTCTTAGTTTATCTTAAATTAGTTAAGTTAAGCCCACTAAGTCAGTAAGCATGAAAATTTGAACATTAATAACCTTAGGTATATCCATTCTTAATCACTAAAGTATTTACATACTTACAACATCTCATGCTTAACAATTATTTTAAGAAAATCTCTTAAACCAAATACATCATTCTTATATAACAATAGCCAAAAATGTAAATGTTTAAAATTTTTTAAATAATTGCCTTAGTGGAGAGCCATGATGCAATTCCCAAAATTGCACCATTACTAACTTAATCATTTGATTGGAAGATATCATTGGCCAACTTAATTACTATTCGGTCTCACTTTGCACATTAACCATTTTTCATGCATATCTCATAAACATCATGAACATACATATCTCATACATACATTCATCAACAGTAATGCAAAAGGCATAATTATGGACTATTCTATAGGAATCCAATCCTACCCATAAGGATTAGATTTAAGGGCATCCTAGATTATCATTCATTTAATTGAAGCTTTGCTTGACAATCTTCAACTCTTGAAGCCTTGTGCTCCCATTGATCTCCATGAATGATTTAAACTTCATTTCTTCTTGCAAATTCCACCAAAGCCAATTACCTAATGTGTCCTTGGCATGCCAAGGTGAAAAATATAAAAGAATTGAGCATGCAATCTCAAATAAATAAATTTACAACCTAGGACTAATCACAATAACTTTATGATACAACCCTTTGTAAATAATAAAATCATTATTACAATCCCATATGGACAAATAAGAAATCAATCACATTGGTTTCCTAAAGCCCATGATCATCCTTCATGCAATTTTTCAGACATTCAACACTTGACTATGTAATTTAATTCTAAATATCCAATATTCAAAATTAAATTAATTCTTCATGAATCTTATTCACAAACATTTTACTCACCAAGAAAAGCCATAAAAATTGATCAAACACCTTAAACACATTTTGGCCAAATGGTCACACCATCTTGGCCAAATGGTAGTCAATAAAAATTAATAATTTTTCTTGGATTTTCTTAGTTCCAACTTGCATCTCATGCAACATACCATCATGAAAAATAAGAAAACACATAAAAGTGAAATTGATTAGTTATGTTCATAACATGGCTAAACCAAAATTGACAATTTTTTCTTAAACTTTTCATATTCTTACTTGCATCCAATGTAAGTTTCATGAGTCCCAAACATTATATAACATGAATTAATGTTCCTAATGGAAAATTAGGGTGGCTCTAATACCAATTGAAAGAAATATCCACCTTAGGTTGCAAAGTTAGCAATTTTTTAATTTTATAACCCTAGGGCTTCATGTAACACCTAAACAATTTAAGTTATTGCAAAAATACTTAGACTTGGTCATAAAACATATATCTCAATTGCTAACAAGCCAAATTGCCATTAGGAAACAAAAACCCTAAAATTTAACAAGTTAAATTTAGGTGAAAATTACCCCTTAGGTGCATAATCAAATCCTAACACCAATTACGAGAGTGTAGACCACCAATTGTTAGCCTCTAGCTTGTCCACAAAAGCAAGATGATCAAAGCACCCTTAGATCAACCAAAACCCTTCTCTTTTCTTCTTTATGATTCAGCTAAGGTGGAAGTAAAGAGAGATTTAGGGTTTTTCTTTGTTCTAAGTGTATGGAAGTGATGAGAAACTCTTTCTCAACTTTTACTCTTAATTCTTCTGAATCAAGCAAATGAAGAAGAAAGAAAACTTTGGCTAAGGTGAGAAAGCGGGAAGGCCAAGAAAAAGAAAGAAGAAGATGATGATGATTTTTATTTTCTCATCTTTATCATATAGATATTTTAATTTCCATAATTTAAATTAAGTTAACAAGTTTCCACTTCTTATTCCATAACAAAAAGTGTTGTCTAATCACCATTAGACCACTTGTCATCTTAAAGTAATTAAAAAAATTAAAATTACAATTAATTATTATCATATAATAATTAATTTAATTTTCTTTCTTTTTTTGACCAAGTCAAAGCAGTCAAAATTTTACCAAGTCAAACTAGTCAAATTTTGACCAAGATTAATTTCCTAAGTTAATCAAGATTAATTTCCTTCCTTGTGCTTAATTAATCAAGTTTATATTTAAATACTTTAAATATTAACTTGAATAATTACATTGATAAATTTAGTTTGAAGTCATGCTAGGGACTTTGTAATCTAATTGCTAACTAAATATATTAATTCAATTAATTAATTAATCAAATTATTTATGCTTTGATCATATTGCTCTTATGCGTGTGACTTACTAGGTTCATTACTAATTGACAATGAGAATAATGTTAACTTTTTAATATTATTGGAACTATTCCAAACTTGAAATGAAATTCCCTTTTTCATTTTTAGTTCTCACAAATCATGGTTAACATCTAGCATAATGTACCATAGCTATCCTGTAACGCCCTCACCATAAGTAGTTCGTACATTTTACTGTTTCGATGACTAATGTCTGTTCGGACAGTCAGAATGTCTTGAACTACACTTAAACTATAGTGAGAAGGCATAAATTGAAGGAATAAATGTTAAGAAACTATAGGAAAAATTTAGAGAAAATAAATTAAAATTTAGCGAATTTATAAATTGGTGCAAAAATAAGAAAAATGACCCAATATACATTATGAAGGGCATTTTGGTCATTTCACCTCCAGAGGTGAATTTTGACGTGTCAAACATTTAAAATTTGAGAGAATAAAAATAATTTATATGAATTAAAATTTTATAAATTGAATTAGAAAAGAAAAGAAGAAGAAAAGAAAAAGAAAAGAAAGAAGAAAGGAAAAGAAAATAAAAAAAGCTTATGGAAATTTTAAAAAAATTAAGTACACAAAAAAAGAATATATATAAGGCACAAGAAGACAAATTTCCACCAACCCTGTCTTCTCCACTCTTTCTTCTCTCTCTCTCTTTCTCTCCCATGGCTGGCTACATGCTCTATTTTCCTCCATTGTTGTCAAGCTTTCAAGCTTGATTTCCCAAGCTTTTACCCATCAAAACCCATAGCTCACTTCACAAAAATTACTCCCCACTCCATAAGGAAACCATAGATACCCATAAGAAGCAAGGAAATTAAAGTTTAACAAGTTACAAAAAAAAGGTTAGTGCACTAATCCCTCTTCTTCTCTTCATTAAACATGAAAAGCACGTTTAGCCAAGCATAAAATTCTTGAATTAAAAAGAAAATCTTGAGGAAAGAACCCTTGAATTTTCAGCAGCCATGGAACTTTGAGGTTTGTTGCTTTTAAGTGATGAAAAATGGTTCCATGAGAATGTATGATAAGTTGATATGTTTGGGAGTTTGATTATGCAGTGTTTGTACAAATTTGAAAATTTGAAAACTAGGGTTTGTGTAAATGCTTGAGGACTTTATGTAAATGCTTGAAATTGACCTATTGAGTTGAGATTGTTGCTCATAGAAGTGTTATGCATGCAAATTGAAGTAAGGAAGTTGGAGGAGATTGAATTTTGGAAGTGTCAATTTTTCTGTAGGTTGGGACTCAATGTGTCCAGTGGGTTTGTGGAACCATAACTGAAAATGTGTGACTTTAATTGGTTTGAGGCCAATTGGAGGTGAAATTATACTCAAAATAGCTCATTTTTCATGTCAACACCATGCCCAAATTTTGTCAAAAACTTGACCTAAACACTGCCCAAATCTGGATTACCCTGTACCAAACCCAGAAAATGACCAAATGAACAGCACATATTCATTTAGTCATAACTCCCTCTATACTAGTCCAAATGACCTAAATTTGATACCATTGGAACACTTAGATATAGGGCTACAGTTTTCATGAAGACCACTAAACCCATAAATGCCAAAAACCAAACTAAATTGCTGGCCCAAATTGGGTCACAAAACTGCCTAGAATTAGGCTGGCCAGAAACTGCTAGACACAAACTTATCTGACCAGTTTTGACAAAATGCTCATAACTTGGTCTACAAGAATTCAAATGTAGTAAAACTAGTGGAAAAATGTCCACAAGACATAGGTCTACAAAATTTGTATTTTGATGAAACCCAGAAATCAAGAGAACTAGGATAAATAGTTATAACAAGTCATTGTATCAAAACTTGCAATCTGACCAAACTTTACTTGACCCCAGAATAGTCTATTAGTCATAACTCCCACTGGAAAAATCCAATTGAGATGAGCCATACCTTTCTAGAAACCTGAGAGATAGGGCTACAACTTTATTTTAGAGACCTTCCTCAAATTATGCTTGTAAGAACCTCAAAAAGTGACCTGCAGTCACTGTCCTAAACTGAGCCCCTGTTGGCATAGGGTACATGAGCCCATGTCAATTATTTGGCCATAAATAACTCCAAAAAACTTTAAAAATTGTGATTAAAAATTCTAAGTGACCACAAGACATAGGGCAACAATTTTTATGAACATCACCATGCCTAAAAGCGACTGCAACCTATTCCATTAATTAGGTCAACTCTAAGTCCAAAAGCTACCTAGTTAAGGAACGAGAATCTGGAAATGAGTCAGTTATGGTTATCTGACCATAACTTGAGTTCTAAAAATCATATTGACATGATTCAAAATGGAAAATAAAGATAAGACATAGGGGAACAACTTCCATGAAGGAAGTGTGGCCAAACAGTGGCTGCAAACTGATCAAATGGATAGGTAAAGGTGAGACACAAAAACTGAAATTAAAGAAGGGTCCATGAGATAAATTATTTATGGTAGGGAATTTAACCCTAACAAGCTATTAAACACTAAACCACATGAAAGAGGTATGTGGGACCTAACTTCCCATTATAAAGTGATATGAACACTCAAATGAATATGTAATAATGTGTAATTGTTCATAGTATACCTAGACTTATTTATTTAGTTTGGATCGATTGGTATACCAATTAGGGACTACAGATAGCAGTACTGCCTACTGAGAAAATCATGAAATGATAATATATGTCTGGTATGATTGTTCTACAAGCTATATGCCTACTTACTGGCCATTGTGCCTACTTTATTTCTGGCTTTACAAGCCTGACAGCGGGCCTTATGCCTGACAGCGGGCCTCGTGCCTGACAGTTGGCCTCGTGCCTGACAGATGTATACTAGATAGACATACCTGGCAGTTGGCCTCGTGCCTGACAGATGTATACTAGATAGACATATGGCTGTGTAACTAGTATACTCCCATGTATCCACCTTGGATAATTTGTTTTAGGTTTCTTGGATAATGATAATAATTAATTAAGACTGAATATACATTAAGTAAATAGAAAAGATCCATATAATTTAAATTGTTTCCAAAGTAAAATGAAAATGTCAGATACCCAGAAATTATGAAATTTGCCATATATAGAACTATTATTTAAATTGTTTAGTTATTGTTATTATAAATTATGCACCAGTAAGCATTATGCTTAGCGCGTTAGTTTTCCATAGCGTAGGTATTGGAGACCAGTCCAAGCAGTAGCGGCGATGCAGATGGTGCCACAGAGCTCGATCAGTGCGCCCGTCGAGTCACCTCACCATTCTTTTATATTTTGGTATGGCCCATGTATAGACTAGTATTTTGGTTCATTATGTCTAATCATGATGTAATTACTAGTTATGAAGTATTTCATTTTGGACTTGTAATTAAACTTTGAGATTGAAATGAAAACTTGTAATTTATTATCTATGAATTTCCATATGAATGCAATAGATGATACTTCATTTTAAGATCTCATAAATATTGTAAATGATATGATAAAGGAGAATATGATATGGAAATGTGTAAAATGAATATGGACATGTTAACAAGTAATTAGTGGAAACCCGCCAGATGCTAATAAAACAGATGATGCTCTGTCCGGGTCTCCATAGAAATAAGTTATAAAAAAAAAAAATTCTACACATGGATTATTACTTTTAAATGACATTAAAAGTTTACAATAGATATGATAAAACAAGATAGGGTTCTCGCGGCTCTAATGTGGCACTTCTTACTCTGCTATATAGTAGACGGGTAAGGGACATCACATTTAGTGGTATCAGAGCAGAGGTTTAGGCAGTCCTAGACCTAGATAGTTAGAAATAGATAGAGTACGTCACATACATGGGCCTTTAAGTAGAGTCGAGGTGAAACTAATGCAGATCTGTTCTTTGTCTATTTTATAGGATCGATGGCATCTGATCCTTCAGAGCATGGACCTCCAGGACTGATAGAGGAGGAGGTAGAGAGTCACGCACCCGCACCTGCTCCTAGTAGGGAGCGAAGCAGTAGAGCCGAGTCATCCCGAGGTACTGTAGGGAGAGCACAGCAAGCCTTTCTAGAATAGATGACTCAGCTGCTTCGTCAGGTCACCGGAGCTATACCTCAGCCACAGCAACCTCCACCTCCATAGCCACCTCCACCTCCACAGCCATAGCCACAGCCCTCACCACTTGTATAGCCACCACAGCCCCTACAGCCACAACCTGTACACAGATCCCCACTAGAGAAACCAATAAAGTATGGGGCAGTTGACTTCAGGGGTAAGACAGAGGATGATCCAGCCGCAGCAGAGTATTGGCTAGAGAGGACAAAGAGGGTATTACAGCACTTGTAATGCACCCCAGAGCAGCAATTGGAGTGTGCTCTATCACTACTACAGAAGGATGCTTATAGATGGTGGGTGACAGTATCAAGAGTGGTATAGCCTACACATATTACTTGGGAGTTCTTTTTGGCTGAATTCAGAAAGAAATACATCAGTCATGTATACTTGGAGGCTAGAAGGAGAGAATTCCTGGCATTAAGGCAGAAGCAGCTTACGGTCCCCGAATATGAGCGGGAATTCGTGAGGCTTAGTGGATATGCATTGGAGTTGATGCCCATAGAAACTGATAAGTGTAGAAGGTTTGAAGATGGACTGAATGATAACATCAGGCTAATAGTGACATCTCACCACTTCACAGATTTCTCTCTCTTGGCAGCATCAACCCTTGATGTGGAGAGAGTCAGAAATGAAGAGCAGTCTAGAAAGGATAGGCAACACAAGAGGGGTTCTGGATCTGGTCAGTCCAGTTCAGCAGACACGGGTAGTAAAAGGCCTAAGGAGTCTCCGGGTTAAACTCAGGGTTGGGGTAAGAAGCACAAGTCTTAGTTTGCTCCAAGGAGAGGAGGAGGACAGTCTGGTGCATCAGTGGGTAGTTCACCTAGTGCAGCTACACGGGGATCAGCCCCACCACCTGCTTGTGTACATTGTGGCAGACCCCATAGAGGAGAGTGTAGATTGTTGACTGGTGGGTGTTTTAGATATAGGTCTACGGATCACTTCCTGAAGGAGTCCACAGAGGAACACTAGTGTTCCCACTACTCCACCTCAAATAGAGAGGTCTGCCTCAGCAGCACAGAGGGGTAGAAGACCTGCGAGGCCTGATACAGCTGGTACATCACAGAGGCCTACTGTAGAGACAGTGCAGAGGCAGGAGATTAGGGTAGCACCTCGTGCTTATGCTATGAGAGCTCGAGATGAGCTAGAGCTAGCTGATGTCATTAGAGGTACATTTTTTCACATGATCTATTAGTATGTGCATTGATTGGTCCAAGTTCCACACATTCATATGTGTGTATCACACCGCCAGTTGATAAAAGGGTACAAGTAGAGGAGTTAGAAGAGGACATACAAGTCACAAACCCTTTAGGCCATAGTGTCATGGTGAAAAAGGTCTACAAGGGTTGTCCTCTGAGGATATAGGGTTGTGAGTTTCCAGCTGACTTGATTGAGCTACCATTCCATGAGTTCGATGTGATATTGGGAATGGATTGGTTATCACATCATCAGGCGATGGTAGATTGTCCGCTAAAGAGGATGTCAATACAAATAGTAGAAGGGGATGAGATTACAGTTGTAGGTGAAGGAACGAGTTATCTTTCTACCATCATATCAGCCACAGTAGCCAGAAGAATGATAAAAAAGGGTTGTGAGGCTTTCTTAGCACATGTGGTTGACACTAGGAAGACTAGCACAAGCATACAGGAGATCCCCATGGTATGTGCATTTCTAGATGTGTTTCCAGAAAAGTTATCGGGTTTGCCACTCGATAGAGAAGTGGAGTTTGCCATAGAGGTTATGCCAGGTACTGCACTGATGTCCATTGCTCCATATAGGATGGCACCTACTGAATTGAGAGAGTTGAAAATTCAGTTATAGGAGCTACTGGACAAGGGTTTCATACTCCCTAGTGTGTCACCCTGGGGAGCACCAGTGCTATTTGTGAAGAAGAAGGACGGCACCCTTCAGCTATGTATAGACTACCGGCAGCTGAATAAGGTGACTGTGAAAAACAAATACCCTTTACCTCGGGTAAATGACCTGTTTGATCAGTTGAGGGGAGCTAGAGTATTCTCCAAGATAGATCTCAGATCTGCTTATCAGCAGTTGAGAGTGAAGGAGACAGATGTTCCTAAAACTGCTTTCAGGACCCGGTATGGACACTATGAGTTTCTAGTGATCCCATTTGGGCTAACAAATGCACCAGCAACTTTTATGGACCTAATGAATCGCATCTTTCATCCCTACTTGGATCAGTTTGTTGTGGTCTTTATAAATGATATCTTGGTGTATTCTAAGAACCGGGGAGAGCATGATGAACACCTGAGAGTAGTACTATAGACACAATGGGAAAAGCAGTTGTATGCCAAGTTGTCTAAGTGTGACTTTTGATTGGATGAGATATCCTTCCTTGGACACATTGTGTCAGCAGATGGGATCAGGGTAGATTCAAAGAAGATTGAAGCAATTATTGAATGGAAGCCTCCTAGAAATGTAATAGAGGTCAGAAGCTTTTTGCAGTTAGCTGGATACTACAGGAGGTTTGTGAAGGGATTTTCCCTTATAGCAGCCCCACTGACTAAGTTACTACATAAGAATGCAAAGTTTGACTGGAATGATAAATGTCAAACCAGCTTTGAGAAGCTGAAGGCTATGCTTATAGAAGCTCCAATGTTGACACAGCTAGAGTCAGAGAAAGACTATGTGATCTACAATGATGCCTCTCACAATGGGCTTGAATGTGTTCTAATGCAGGAAGGGAAAGTAGTTGCCTATGCTTGAAGACAGCTAAGGCCACATGAAAAGAACTACCCAACTCATGATCTAGATTTGGTGACAATAATATTTGCATTGAAGATATGGAGGCATTACCTATATAATGAGAAATGCTACATCTATACGGATCACAAGAGTCTGAAATATTTACCAACTCAAAAGGAACTCAATAATATTTGCATTGGGGTTATTACAACCTATATCCACTGCATCATCATGGATTTTATGACTGGACTACCATTGACATAGAGGAAGCATGATACTATATGGGTGATTGTGGATAGATTAACCAAGTTAGCTCACTTCCTACCAGTTAGAGCCGACTACTCACTAGAGAGATTAGCAGAGATTTACATAGATGAGATAGTCTGGCTACATGGAGTGCCCACATCGATCATATCTGACCGAGACCCGAGATTTACTTTGAGGTTTTGAAAGAGGCTATAGGAGTCTTTGGGCTCTCAACTGCACTTTAGTACGGCTTTTCATCCATAGACGGATGGACAGTCAGAAAGGGTGATTCAGGTAACCCTCAGAACTTAATGAATTACTATAATTGTTAAAGGAATGATGATAATAACCTAACATAAATGACATGAATGACATGATATGATAGGTATTGGAGGATATGTTAAGAAGCTGCATCATTGATTTTGAAGGAAGTTGGGAGAAGTATCGTTCTTTGGTAGAGTTTGCTTATAACAATAGCTACCAAGCCAGCATAAATGTCACACCCTACTCCTCTGTAAGATGTAACATGATCCTGTAGTACACCTAACAAATTATCGTACTTCGCCTACCGGTAATCCATTAAATATACTATAAGGGATTTTAAAACAATTTTTATACTTTTTGAAAGTGGTGAGCATTTATAGTAGGTATTAAAAACATTTACTTAAAGTTTAAAGACTAATCAAAATTTTTGTCCATTTTTATTTTTACGCAAATTTTGGAAAATTTTTGGCAGAGTGCCGTCTATATTGAGAAAAACAGTTCTTTAAACACCTGTGAAAAAAAACTTCCAAAAATTTATTTCATCAAAATCAACTACTTTCATAACACAATTTAACATCATTTCTCCCAACTCCATAATTCAAAACAATTGTAACACCCCTATTTGCATAGCCTGGTATATTTCACTATTCCAGTGACCGGTGTCAGTCTGGACAATTAAGAGGATTAGAACCATGCCTAAGACAACTAGATAAGCCCTGAATACAAATAAATAAGAAAAATAGAAAACAAGAAGTTAAATGAGCCGAGAGTCACAGCGATGGTTGACCTTCTAGGGAAGGACTGCGAAGTCGATTTAAACTCAAATTTCGAACCGTAAAATGTGACGCCGCGGTCCTTAGGACTATTACGAACACAGTGGAAAAGAGAAAATCACAAAAAAGAACTATTAACCCAGTAAAAAAATTAGGTCAGGGATCAGGAAGAAATATTGAATTATTTGCAAACCGGGTCGAACCGGCGAGGGGCAATTTGGTCAATTGACTCCGAGAGCTGACTCCTGACCTAACTGTCAAATAAAATCAGAGAAAAGAAAATTTTGAAATTGGAAATTAAATTAAAGAACTAATAGAAAAATAAATAACAAAAAAGAGGAAAAAGAAAAAGTAAAAAGTGATGACATCATGCATGACCTCATGCATGATGCAATAAATATATAATTAATAAATTTAATTAATTTGATTTTATGGTCTTCCATAAGACAAAACATAAAAGAAAAGAAAAAAAAAAAAAAAACAAAAAGCCATCTTCTTCATCAAGGTGCCACCCCATTTCTCTCCCAAGGTTCCTCCATTAACAAGCTTTTAAAGCTTGAAAAACTTAGTTCTTCCCCACAAATTTCAACCCTAAACCCTAAAAAGCTTCTAAGTTACCCTAGAAAAGAAGATTGAAGAAGAATAGGAAGGAAGAAAGTGAAGGAATTGAGAAGTTGAACTTCAAAGTAAAGGTTAGTGCTCTAACTCTTCACTTCCTACGTTTGATTCATGTGTATATAGCGAAATAGTTTGGAAATTATGAGAAAATGGAAACAAATCAAAAGAAAACATAGCTGCGGGACCAAATGTAAATTTCGGTTAGCCATGGTACCTTGAAGTTTTGATATGTTCAATTTAATTTAGACATGAATTTGACATTGATTAAGGTTGAATATGGGATTAGTGTAGTAATTTAAGTATGAATTAATCAATTGCATGAATTAGGGTTTTGGCACCTAGGGTTTAGAAGAAAAAAATGTGAGAAATTGTAAAATGATGTGTTTGACCTAGTTTGAGGTGAGAAATAGTCATTTGTGACCAATTGGAGTATGTTAGAAGTGTTGGAATCAAATGCAAATTCGGATTGCTTAGGGTCATGCTGCAGGCAGCAGGACTAAAGTCACTTTGAGGGACCAAAACTGAAAATTTACAAGTCCAATTGGTATGAGGCCAATTAAGAATGAAAATAGACACAAAATGGAACATTTTTCATTGAGGAATCATGCCCAAAAAGTGACAAAAACCTAGTGAACAAATTGACCAAATTTGGACTTATGCAGTCTGACCTGTAAAAAAATGTCCAAATAAATAGTATTTGTTCATTTAGCCATAACTTGGGCTAGGTAGGTCTAAATGACCTGAAATTTTATTAGTGGACAGCTGAGATATAGACCTAAAACATTCATGAAGAATACAAACCCAAATTATGCCCCTAACCAAGTCATTTAGCCACCCAAAGTTGGTGACCTAAAACTGCCAGAACCAATTTGGTGCCCAGAAATCTGGGTTAAGTCCAATCTGGCAGCCATCATTCAAATGGCTATAACTTGAGCTACAAAACTCCAATTGGAGTGATTAAAAAAGGAGAATAAATTTAAGACAATAGTGAACATTTTCTATGAAGAAAGTTTTGCCAAATTCTAACAGAAAAATGACTAATGGAATAGTGCAACATAAGGCACCAGAACTGAAAAATTACAAATTTGCCTAAAAGACTTAGATTTTGAGTAAACAACCAAAACCAACAAATTTAGTAACCAAAATGTGGTATGTGAGTGAAGTTAGAATTCTCATACCTATTAAGCCTTAGAAAGTCAACAAATTGACTTTAATAGTGTAATGAATAGTAACCCCGAAGCACAAATTTTAAAGAACATCAAGTTTAGCTTATTAAAGCTAGGAATAAGTGAATTTAAATTTATTTTTGGATTTATGCTAAGTTATGATACTAAAACACTGTGAAACTGTGTGTTTCAGTGGAAAAGAACACCGGAAAGGAACCCGAGGTGTCGAGTCAAGGCCAAAAGGCGACTCATATAAGGTTTATGCACAACGTAGAATTTCTGTAAATTTTCTTTTGCATATTGTTTTGAATAAATTGAAATATTGAATTGTGACATCATTGTGATGAAATATTTATTATGCTTTTGATTTAAATTGTTGAAAGTTATTTGTGTATATTTGAGATGGCATAAATGTTTAGTAAATTATTAAGATAAGTTTTGAAACCACAGTGTCATGACCATATATTTGAATACCTCACTAGCATGACAAGTGGGGGAAATCAGTTTCAAATTTTGATTCCTTCTCTGGCTGAAGTGTTGAGGTGTGTGCCAGTAGAAGAAGAAAAAGAATAGGTTCCCATATATTTGAGCTAGCTAGCCTTGTGATGTGACTTCTCCTTAGCCTCTGGCTATTGAGATTATATTTGTTTCGAATGGCATGATATAACTGTGGGTTTTATGAAATTGGTTTTGACACTTCGAAATGAAATTATTTGAATTAAAATCTCATAATTCATGTTTTGCATTTAATTCTCATGTTCAGTCCAATTTTTGAATAAATATTATTTAAATTCTGCATAAAGATTATTTTAGTATGTTGTGCACCACTGAGTCCTAGTACTCAGCGATGGCTGTTATTGCTGTCATAAATATAGAGACTAGAAGAGAAGCAGAGTGAGCTGCTGAGGACCGAGGAGCTACCTACTCTGAAGTCTATCGGGTATATTTTATACTCTGACTGTAAAAATTTATTTTGATGTATGTAATGTATGTAAAGGTATGGACATGTAAAACTGGTCTTGAGCAGTTTGTATAAAGTTTGTAATAAATTTTAGTTTGAATTTCTCTTAATGTAAATTTTTGTAATGATGTATATAAAATTGTTTTATCTTTAATGAAATATGAATGGAAGTATTTTGTTTTAAATTGAATGAAACTAATTAATGGTATTTTGATGATTGTTGAATATTGGAAATTGTGAATTTGAATTTTTGGAGATTGATAAATGATGTTGAAATTGATTGGGATGATTGTGAATTTGAAGAAGTTGTTGAGATAAATTATTGGAAGTGCTTTTTACAGGAATTTGAAGAACTATTTTCTCAAAATACAGACAACACTCTACCGAAATTTCTATAAAATTTGCGGAAAAATAAAATGGGCCAAAAATTTTAACTAGTTTTCAACTTTAATTAAATGTTTTAATTCCTATTAGAAAATGCTCACCACTTATAAAAGTAAGAAAATCGTTTTAAAATCCCTTGTAGGGTACTTAATGAGTTATCGATAGGTGAAGTTCGTTAGTTCATTAGGTATTCTATGAGATCATGTTATGCCTTACAGAGGGGTAATGTGTGACATGTTTTAGTGGTATCAGAGCAAAATTTTTTTTTTTTGAAGTATGTTTTACCTATGAATTTGTGTCTTTTCTTTGTTAAGTACAACTGCTCAATGTTCTTATTTGTTACATATAGTGCATTATATCATAAATATGAACTAACGAAGGGAAATCTCCTTGTGTTATTTGTTCAGGAGATACCCTAACTTCAGACAGAAATGGAAGAAGAGGATTGCTTAGTCGAGCAATTTTTTGAAGCTGAGGCACAAGGGGAAGCCCCAGCTCTACAGAATGTCAGTGGGTTAGTGGCACCAGCCCCACAAATACTGCAGTTTCCTGCACAATTTGCACAGTAGATGGCGACAATGTTTTAACAAATGGCTGGGGGTATGCCTACTCAAGCTCCACCCGAGACTGTTGTGGTGCAACCACTGCCTCCAGCCAGACAGTATGACAAGTTATTAAAGTATAGGGCTATAGAGTTTAAGGGTACAGTAGACCCTTTAGAGGCAGAGTAATGGCTTGAAAGGATGGATAGAGTGTTTAAAAAGCTGTATTGCCCAGATGAACTGAAGTTTGAATACTCTGTGTCACTACTGCAAGGGGATGCATATGATTGGTGGAAGACCATCTCCCACAGCTTAGCTGAACCACCAGTACTGACTTGGGATGACTTCATCAGAGAATTCAGACAAAAATACGTCCCAAACGCATGTGTGGATCAAAAGTTACAAGAATTTTTGAGTCTAAAACAAGGCAACAGAACAGTGGCAGAATATGAGAGGGAGTTCTCCTGCTTAAGCCACTATGCTGGGAGTCTCCTTTCTACCAGCAAGGCAAGGTGCAAAGAGATTTGAGACGGGTTTGAAGCCCATTTTGAGGATGCAAGTAGTGAGATTCAGACACAGCCATTTTTCAGAACTCATGTCTCAAGCACTTGAGTTGGAGAGAATTGAATCAGAAGCGACCCCAGTAAAAGAAAAATCAGAGAAAGCTAAGAAATCAGAAAAAGAT
Source organism: Hevea brasiliensis (assembly GCF_030052815.1). Lineage (NCBI taxonomy): Eukaryota > Viridiplantae > Streptophyta > Magnoliopsida > Malpighiales > Euphorbiaceae > Hevea > Hevea brasiliensis. The sequence continues at coordinate 41,915,845 of NC_079493.1, read as the reverse complement.
AAGGGGGAAAAGTCAATAGAGCCAAGTTCTGGTGGTACCTTTGGAAAGAAGAAGAAATTTGGGGGACCTAGCAGAGGTCGAGGTGGAAGATTTGGAAGGGGTAGATTCTCTGGACAGAGACCCCCTAGGTCTGGTCAGCAGTCGAGCAGGGGTTCATATCTTGCCCGCTCCTATGAAACTTGTGGCATGATTCATGGGGGAAAATGCTATTGGGCAACAAGAGCCTGTTTTAACTGTGGAGGCAAGGGCCATCTAGCTAAACACTGCACTAGTGCTCCTAGATTCGGTCCAGCTCCTACGACTATAGAAGGATCTATTCAGAGTCCTGCTCCCATAGGTTCACAACCAGTTAGCAGAGGAAGAGGCAGAGGTAGAGGCAATGCTTCAGGCAGTCAGGGTATTGTTGGTCAGTCAGCACAAGGAAGTGCTTCAACCAGGGTTTATACAATGAGACAGCGAGAAGAGGCTGAGGCTTCTGATGTTATAGCTGGTACATTCTCTATCTCTGATCAAGATGTATTTGTGTTATTTGATTCGGGTTCAACTCACTCATATGTTAGTGCTAGCATAGTCAGTTTACTTGTTGTTCCGTGTGTCCAAATGGGTTTTGAAGTGCTAGTAACTAGTCCATTAGGACAAGAGGTTCAGGTCAACAGAATCTATAGAGACTGTCCTTGGGTGATCCAAGGACATGTTTTTCTGTCAGATTTAATTGAAATGCCCCTCAGAGATTATGATATCATCTTGGGCATAGATTGGTTAGCCAGGCATCACGCCATGATTGACTGTAGACTGAAGATAGTCACTTTTGGTCTCCCTCTATATTGTGATGTGGTAATACATGAGAAGAGGCATTTACTGCCATCAAACATCATTTCGGCTGCACTTGCCAGAAGGATGATCAGAAAGGGGTGTGAAGCATACTTGGCACATGTGATAGACACCCAAGTGGGGAGTCCAGCACTGAGGGACATCCCTATAATATGTGACTTTCCGGATGTGTTTCCTGATGAACTGCCAGGATTACCTCCAGAAAGAAAGGTGTAGTTTGAGATTGATGTTATGCCTGGTGTGGACCCAATATCCATAACACCATATAGAATGGCACCTGTAGAATTGAAAGAGTTGAAAGTGTAGTTGCAAGAACTGCTTGACAAGGGCTTTATCCGCCCTAGTGTGTCACCTTGGGGAGTGCCAGTGTTGTTTGTTAAGAAGAAAGATGGCACTCTTTGCTTATGTATTGATTATCGGCAGTTGAATAAGGTGATAATAAAGAATAGATATCTATTGCCTTGCATTGATGACTTGTTTGATCAGTTGAGGAGTGCAGCTGTGTTCTCCAAAATTGACCTGAGATCAGGTTATTATCAGCTGAAAGTGCAAGAGCAGAGTATTCCTAAAAATGCCTTTAGAACTCGCTATGGCCACTATGAGTTCTTGGTCATGCTATTTGGGTTAACTAATGCTCCGGTTGCTTTTATGGATCTGATGAATACTGTCTTCAGACCATACCTTGATTAGTTTGTTGTGGTATTCATAGATGATATATTGGTCTATTCGAGGAGTGTAGAAGAGCATGATAGACATCTACGGATTGTACTGCAGACTTTGAGGGAGAAATAGCTATACGCCAAATTGTCGAAATGTGAATTTTGGCTAAAAGAAATATCTTTCTTGGGGCATGTAGTATCAGTAAAGGGCATCAAGGTAGATCCAAGTAAGATTAAAGCTGTCCTTAGTTGGAAGCTACCCAAAAATATCACAGAGATTCGCAATTTTCTGGGTTTAGCTGGATACTACCATCGATTTGTGAAGGGATTCTCCATGTTGGCATCTCCATTGACTAAGCTACTTCAAAAAGATGTGAAATTTCTATGGACAGATAAATGCCAACAGAGTTTTGATGAATTAAAGAAATGTTTGACTGAGGCTCCAGTCCTAACTTTACCTACTCCGAGTAAAGAATACATACTTTATAGTGATGCTTCTCACAATGGATTAGGCTGTGTGTTGATGCAAGATCGAAATATCATTGCCTATGCATCACGTCAGTTGAAACCGCATGAGAGGAACTATTCAACCCATGACTTAGAGCTTGCAGCTAATATGTTTGCTCTTAAGATCTGGAGGCACTATTTGTATGGGGAGAAATGCTACATCTACACAGATCATAAGAGTTTAAAGTATTTAGGCACCTAGAAAGAGTTGAATTTGAGACAGAGGAGATGGTTAGAGTTGATAAAAGACTATGATTATCTGATAGACTATCAGCCAGGGAAAGCTAATGTAGTGGCTGACGCCTTAAGTCGCAAGACTATGGCAAGTCTATGGGCTACTCTGTAACACCCTCCCGATAACCACTCCGTACATCCTACTGTTCCGGTGACCGGTGTCGGTCCGGACAGCTAGAATGTCCGGAAAAAAAATTCAAACTAAAGTCAGGAACCATAATTAACTCAAATATTAACAAGAAAAATTTAGTAAAAATTTTAGAAATAAAATACAATCAAGTTAAACGAGCCGGTGCCCTAGCGATGGGTAACCGGAGGGAAGTTGCGGTTCTCGCAACAAGGAGCCCTAGACCCGGGGAAAAAATTATAAAATAATTTTTGGGACTCCAGAGAAGGGTAATTGAGGTTCCCATGGCATTAGAATGCCAAGAAAATACCTAGAAAAATTTTTCAATCGGTACAGCCAATTTTGACCCGTTAAGCCAAACGGAGGGCATTTTGGTCATTTCGCCTTCAGAGGTGAATTTTGGCCGACTTGTCCAGTTAAGTAAATAATTATTATGACTCAAAATATGAATAAATATTGCTAAAAGTTAAATTGAAATGTGGTAGAAAAGAAAAGAAAAGAAAAATGAAATAAAAAGCAAATTATGACAAATTATGATGTCATTTAAAAATTTCCTCCAATCACAATAAAATAACCAATTAGTTAACCAATAAAAGAGACTAAAAATGGGCTAAAGGAATTAAAAACCAGCTGCTCTTCTTCTCCTTCTTCTCCACCAAAACGTGAACCCTTCCCTTCCACCCTCCATTGGAGCTCAACCAAGCAAGCTTGATTTCCTACCTTGTCTCACCATAAAATCCTAACCTAGCTTCACTAAAACTTGCCCTAGCACCTTGCTAAAGCCTTTGGCAGCCAAGAAAAGCCAAGAAAGTAAAGGAATTGCTTGGGAAAATTCTGCCCAAACAAGGTTAGTGCATATATACATCTAAAGCTTTTTAAATTCTATGTTAGAGACTTGGAGTAAGTAGGAATTTGTGACTAAAATGAATGAAATCTATGTCTATCCATGCCCTAGGTTTCGGCAGCCCTATTGAATAAAAAGGAATGAGTGTTTTGATGGACTTAAAGTGGACTAGAGATCAAGATTAAACCATGTATGCATGTGATTATGGAATGAGATAGTTAATTAAAGCATGTTGTAAAAATTCATATGGAAATTAGGGTTTGGAAAGGTGAAAGTGTGACTTGGCTTAGGAAATTGTTAGGGCACATTGTAATGGTCAATTAGTGACCATTTTAGATGTGTTGACCATAAATGGGACTGAAAAACACTATGGCAAGGTGAGGTTGCAGGCTGCCCTATGGACAGTAGCATAGGGACTGAAATTTCAGTCCCTTTGCACTGCCATAACTTGGGCAGTGGTAGTCCAATTGAAGTTTGGCCAATTGGACATGAAACTAGGCTTATAATGGCACATTTTTGCTGAAGAAACCATGCCCAAAAGACCAAAGCAAAAGGGTCAAAACTCAGCCACAATCCGGATGCCCTGCACTGAATTCTGCAGAATTTGCCAAATGAACAGTAACTGTTCATTTGGCCATAACTCACTGTAGATTTGGTCAATTGGCCTGAAATTTTTACAGCAACAAGTTAAGACATAGACAAACAACTTTCATGGAGGAACCTACCCCAAATTATGGCCAGAACCCATTCAACCAAGTGACTCAAGTTACTGTTCATGCACTGTAGATATGGTAAATTTCTGCAGAATGCATATCCGGACAGCTTGGGTTTTTGAGCCATATCTGGAGCTACAAAACTCCAAATGGAGTGATTCAAAAAAGGAAATTCAACTAGACAAAATAAGGAACAACTTTCATGTTTTACATTTCCTCAAATTTCAACAGTAACAGTGTCCAATAGAACAGTGAAGTTGACTCACCAAAATTGAAAAATCTGTTTGTGTTGAGTTACACTTTGGAATGGCAAAAACACTTAATGCCAATAAGTTTTAAACACCCAATGTGGTATGTTGGGAGTGCCAAAGTTGATGTACACATTTTTATTCTAAAAGTCAACATTTTTGTTGACCAATGATGAATAGTGACACCAAAAAAGTTGAAATTCACAAATTGACAAATTTAAGAGTTTCAAATGCCCTAGTATACCTAACAAGATTGGTTTGGATAGTTTGGCATGCCAATAGGGTTCGATTAGCGATCGCACATGGCAAAAATGCCATTCTGGATTTCATGGCTTTTAGCCATTCGACTTTGTATTGAGACTTGGCCTTGTGCGGATATTATTTACACTTGTTAGTCGCTCATTGCACACCGAGATACGTATGTGACCAATGGTGTGACGGCCCGAGGTACTAGGTACCCAAAGGCGGTTACCCGTTATCCATCCGATCATCTAGTGTAGGTTACTTGGGGCAACCAAATGAATAAAAGTGAACAACGTAAATGAAACAATGAATATATCAATACCAAACAAAGAAAGCATACACATTCTATACACATTTATTTTCTTGCTATTTTCTTTTATTATATTATTGCACCACTAAGCATTATTGCTTAGCGCGTTGCTTTTGCCACGCGTAGGTACTGGAGATCCCGATCGCAAGCCCAAGAGACCACGATCGGGTGAGTCCATCCGCGCTTCGCTGTCCGTGTCACCTCGTCACCTGCAGTGCATTGGTAGGACACTAGATGTCATTTTGTCATTTTGTAATTAACTTTTTATTTCTCATATGTATTTGGGATTTATGTAGTGTATTTTGAGCTTATTGTAAATAATAAAGATTTATGGTCATGTATGGTATTAATTTGAGTATTTAATGGTTGTTTATATATGAGAACCCTGAGAAAGGGATGTTTTGAGCAATGAAAAGGTTGTTGAGACCTGAAATTGAAAAATTGTTGATATCTTGATATTGAGTTTTGTGATGATATTGGAGTTGAGAATGAATGAAATTGTATATTGGAAGTGTTTTTAACAGTTCAAGAACAGTTTTCTCCATTTTTAGCCAGGTACTCATGGATTTTCTTTAAAATTTTCGGAACCTTAAATGAATGATACTTTTGATAAATGGTTTAAATAAATTGTATTTCATAAATTATATGCAAAAGCATTGTCTAAATTAATTGAGGAATATTAGAGTGTGCCGGTACACCAGGTGGCATTACTTACTCGGGTATACTGTACACGGGTAAGGGGTGTCACATACTCCTTTGTCTATGGTACATGAGTTGAGATTATTAGATGCCAGCTTAGAGATTAATGATGAGGGGCAGACAGCAGTTGCATGGCATGTACAGCCAGTGTTGATTGATCAGATTAGAATGACTACTCAGAATGATCAGAAGTATCAAAAATTGTTAAAAGAAGTCCGGCAGGGCAAGAAACCAGAATTCTCAATAAGAGATGATGGTCTATTGCTACAGCAGGGCTAAATGTGTGTTCCTAATGATATTGATTTGAGACAAATCATTTTGAAGGAAGCACATGAGTCTCCTTTTGCCATGCACCCTGGTGGCACAAAAATGTATAGAGGGCTAAAGGAGCACTACTGGTGGATGGGTATGAAAAGAGATGTGGCAGAGTTTTTTTCTAGATGCCTAACTTGTCAGCAAGTGAAGGCAGAGAATCAAGTACCCGCTGGGTTATTACATCCACTACCAGTACCAGAATGGAAATGGGAGAGAATAACGATGGATTTTGTGATGGGACTTCCGAGGACATAGAAGAATCATGATGCAGTTTGGGTCATTGTTAACAGACTAACCAAGTCTGCTCATTTTCTGCTAGTTCGGATGGACTACAGTTTAGAAAGATTGGCCAAGTTGTATATAGATGAGATTGTGAGACTGCATGGAGTGCCAGTATCCATCATATCAGATAGAGATCCTAGGTTCACTTCTAAATTCTGGGGTAGTCTTCAAAGAGCCCTAAGAACTAGATTGAACTTCAATACGGCATTCCACCCACAGACAGATGGCCAGTCTGAAAGGGTAATTCAGATCTTGGAGGACATGCTACGGGCTTGTGTGATTGAGTTTAAGGGTAGTTGGGATACACACTTGCCTTTGATTGAGTTTGTGTACAACAATAGCTACCAATCAAGCATTGGGATGCCTCCATATGAAGCTTTGTATGGCAGAAAATGTAAAACCTCATTGTGTTGGGATGACATAGGTGAAAGGAAGATGATTGGGCCCGAAATTGTTCAGCAGACCGAGGAGAATATCAGGGTAATCAGAGATCAACTTAAGACTACATCAGACCGTCAGAATTCCTACATTGATTTAAAGAAAAGAGATATTGAATATGCAATGGGTGAGAAAGCATTCCTCAAGGTTTCTCCTTGGAAGAAAATTATAAGATTTGGCAGAAAGGGGAAACTGAGTCCTCATTTCATTGGGCCATATGATGTTCTGGAAAGAGTGGGTCCTTTGGCAAATCGGTTGGCACTACCTCCAGAATTAGAGAAAATACATAATGTCTTCCATGTGTCTATGTTGAGGAGGTATCGATCAGACCCATCTCATGTACTACCGGTAGAAGAAATTGAAGTGAATCCAGACCTCACATATGAGGAAGAACCCATAGAGATTCTAGCTTATGAGGTGAAGTAGCTACGGAACAAGCAGATCTCCTTAGTGAAAGTGCTGTGGAACCATCATTCGGGCCAGGAGACTACTTGAGAACGAGAGGAGGACATGAGGAGACAGCACCCACAGCTATTCAGAGATTGATACCAGGTAAAATTTCGAGATGAAATTTATTTTAAGGGGGGGAGAATTGTAACACCCATATTTGCATAGCTTGGTATATTTCACTATTCCACTTATCGGTGTCGGTCCGGACAATTAAGAGGATTAGAACCATGCCTAAGACAACTAGATAGGCCCTGAACACAAATAATTAGTAATTGTCAATTAGTTAACTATAAATAAGAAAAACAGAACACAAGAAGTTAAATGAGCCGAGAGTCACAGCGATGGGTGACTTTCTCGATAAGGATTGTGAGGTCGATTTAAACTCAAATTTCGAACCATAAAATGTGACGCTGCGATCCTTAGGACTATTACGAACACAGAGGAAAAGAGAAAATCACGAAAAAGAACTGTTAAGCCAGTCAAATAATTAAGTCAGAGATCAGGAAGAAATATTGAATTATTTGCAAACCGGGTCGAACTGGCGAGGGGCAATTTGGTCAATTGACCACGAGAGTTGACTCCTAACCTAACTGTCAAATAAAATCAGAGAAAAGAAAATTTCAGAATCAAAAATTAAATTAAAAAACTAATGAAAAAAAATAAAAAAAAAAGAGGAAAAAGGAAAAGTAAAAAGTGATGACATCATGCATGACCTCATGCGTGATGCAATAAATATATAATTAATAAATTTAATTAATTTGATTTTATGGTCTTCCATAAGACTAAAAACATAAAAGAAAAGAAAAAGAAAAAAAAACAAACAAAAAGCCATCTTCTTCATCAAGGTGCCGCCCCATTTCTCTCCCAAGGTTCCTCTATTAACAAGCTTTTAAAGCTTGAAAAACTTAGTTCTTCCCCAAAAATTTCAACCCTAAAACCTAAAAAGCTTCTAAATTACCCTAAAAAAGAAGACTAAAAAAGAATAGGAAGAAAGAAAGTGAAGGAATTGAGAAGTTGAAATTCAAAGTAAAGGTTAGTGATCTAACTCTTCACTTCCTAGGTTTGATTAATGTGTATGTAGTGAAATAGTTTGGAAATTATGAGAAAATGAAAACAAATCAAAAGAAAACATAATTGAGGGACCAAATGTAAATTTTTGATACCTTGAAGTTTTGATATGTTCAATTTAATTTAGACATGAATTTGACATTGATTAAGGTTGAATATGTGATTAGTGTAGTAATTTAAGTATGAATTAATCAATTGCATGAATTAGGGTTTTGGCACCTAGGGTTTGGAAGAAAAAAATGTGAGAAATTATTAAATGATGTGTTTGACCTAGTTTGAGGTGAGAAATGGTCATTTGTGACCAATTGGAGTATGTTAGAAGTGTTGGAATCAAATGCAAATTCGGATTGCTTAGGGTCATGCTGCAGGCAGCAGGACCAAGGTCCCTTTGAGGGACCAAAACTGAAAATTTATTAGTCCAATTGGTATGAGGCCAATTGAGAATGAAAATAGACACAAAATGAAACATTTTTCATTTAGGAATCATGCCCAAAAAGTGACCAAAACCTAGTGAACAAATTAACCAAATCTGGACTTATGCAGTCTGACCTGTACAAAAATGACCAAATAAACAGTATTTGTTCATTTGGCCATAACTTGGACTAGGTAGGTCTAAATGACCTGCAATTTTACCAGTGGACAGCTGAGATATGACTTAAAACATTTATGAAGAACAAAAATCCAAATTATGCCCCTAACCAAGTCATTTAACCACCCAAAGTTGGTGACCTAAAACTGCCAGAACCAGTTTGGTGTCCAGAAATCTGGGTTAAGTCCAATCCGGCAGCCATCATTCAAATTGCTATAACTTGAGCTACAAAACTCCAATTAGAGTGATTCAAAAAGGAGAATAAAGTTAAGACAATAGGGAACATTTTCTATGAAGAAAGTTTTGCCAAATTCTAACAAAAAAACGACCAATGGAAGAGTACAACATAAGACACCAAAACTGAAAAATTGCAAATTTGCCTAAAAGACTTAGATTTTGAGTAAACAACCAAAACCAACAAATTTAGTAACCAAAATGTGGTATGTGGGTGAAGTTGGAATTCCCATACCTATTAAGCCTTAGAAAGTCAACAAATTGACTTGAATAGTATAGTGAATAGTAACCCCAAAACACAAATTTTAAAGAACGTCAAGTTTAGCATATTAAAGCTAGGTATAAGTGAATTTAAATTTATTTTTTGATTTATGCTAAGTTATGATACTGAAACACTGTAAAACTGTGTTTCAGTGGAAAAGAACACTGGGAAGGAACCCGAGGTGTCGAGTCAAGGCCAAAAGACGACTCATATAAGGTTTGTGCACAACGTAGAATTTCTATAAATTTTCTTCTGCATGTTGTCTTGAATAAATTGAAATATTGAATTGTGACATCATTGTGATGAAATATTTATTAGGCTTTTGATTTAAATTGTTGAAAGTTATTTGTGTATATTTTAGATGGCATAAATGTTTAGTAAATTGTTAAGATAAGTTTTGAAACCACAGTGTCATGACCATATATTTGAATTGTAACGGCCCGGCCCACTAGTGATATTGTCCGCTCTGGGCTGAAGCCCTCACAGTTTTAAAACGCGTCAATAGGGGTTACGAACCACCAACTTATAAACCCAGCATCTCTCCCATGTTTTGTCGATGTGGGATTTGCCTAGGGTGTTACATGAATACCTCACTAGAAATTCTACGTTGTGAGGTTTTGATTCCTAGTGGGGGAAACCCAGCCAAAGCTATAATAAAGTCATACTTTGTTCCCTATGCCTAGTGGGGGAAATCAGTTTCGAATTTTGATTCCTTCTCTAGCTGAAGTGTTGAGGTGTGTGCCAGTAGAAGAAGAAAAAGAATGGGTTCCCATATATTTGAGCTAGCTAGCCTTGTGATGTGACTTCTCCTTAGCCTCTGGCTATTGAGATTATATTTGTTTCGAATGGCATGATATAACTGTGGGTTTTATGAAATTGGTTTTGACACTTCAAAATGAAATTGTTTGAATTAAAATTTCATAATTCATGTTTTGTATTTAATTCTCATGTTCAGTCTAATTTTTGAATAAATATGATTTAAATTCTGCATAAAGATTATTTTAGTATGTTGTGCACCACTGAGTCCTAGTACTCAGTGATAGCTGTTATTGCTATCATAGATATAGAGACTAAAAAAGTAGCAGAGTGAGCTGCTGAGGACCGAGGAGCTACCTACTCTGAAGTTTATCGGGTATATTTTATACCCTGATTGTAAAAATTTATTTTGATGTATGTAATGTCTATAAAGGTATTGACATGTAAAACTGGTCTGGAGCAGTTTGTATAAAGTTTGTAATAAATTTGAGTTTGAATTTCTCTTAATGTAAATTTTTGTAATGATGTATATAAATTGTTTTATCTTTAATGAAATATGAATGGAAGTATTTTGTTTTAAATTGAATGAAATTAATTAATGGTATTTTGATGATTGTTGAATATTAGAAATTGTGGATTTAAATTTTTGGAGATTGATAAATGATGTTGAAATTGATTGGGATGATTATGAATTTGAAGAAGTTGCTGAGACAAATTATTGAAAGTACTTTTTACAGGAATTTGAAGAACTGTTTTCTCAAAATACAGACGGCACTTTACCGAAATTTCTATAAAATTTGTGAAAAAATAAAATGGGCTAAAAATTTTAACTAGTTTTCAACTTTAATTAAATGTTTTAATACCTATTAGAAAATGCTCACCACTTATAAAAGTAAGAAAATCGTTTTAAAATCCCTTGTAGGGTACTTAATGAGTTATTGATAGGTGAAGTTCGGTAGTTTATTAGGTATTCTACGGGATCATGTTATGCCTTACAGAGGGGTAAGATGTGACAACAATTCTCAATTCAATTGTCTTTAAAAATAATATTAAATGACTTCATTCATATTCCACTAAAGAAAAATTAATTTATGTTCTTTACAAAATTCAAAAATAAGTTTGAACATTACAATAAAATGCATTTCATTACATATCAAAATAATGTTACAAGAGTTTTTGTACAACTGTTCAAATAATTTACATACATATAATTATATGCATAATCAAAATCTAATATACAAGGGTATACCTATAATATACCCGAGGCTAGTCACAAGCAGTCTTCAAGGTGCAGTTGCAGGAATCTCACTCAACTGCTTTATCTCTACCCTCACCTGCGACAGAATACAAAGCTATCGCTAAGTGGTGAACTCAATGGTGCACAACTATACTTTAAAATGTAATACAATATACATTGACAATAATTATACCAAACATTTTGAAATCTCGAAATTTAAGCAATTTTCAAATGTCAAAATTTTCGTTGCCAATAATAACAGTCACTTGTTAAAATAGCCTTGATCAAAATTTCAATTTGTCAAATCACAACTGAACAATAAAAATACTTCCTGCAATTATGGAAATAAACAATTATTTAAAAAAAATCATTTGTGCACAATCTCATTTAAAATCACAATTTCTTATTAATCAAAACCCATTCTTCATCTTACTAACTATGCAAGACTAATCCGAAAGGGCCATCTTCGAGAGCGATTCTAACTCCCTATGGTCGGGGAGGTCGAATCTGGATTCTAACTCCCTATGGTCGGGGAGGTCAAATTATCGTGCACAGTACACAACATAATAATGAAACTTTCGACGAGACAATAACAAGTACTTAGATCTAACCTCTAATAAGAGGAGGATCTAAGCCTGTGCACATACCATGGTATTTGAAATAAAACAAAGCTAACTCCATTGTCTCCTCAACAAATGAAGGAGACGGGTAATAACCTAGTCAAGCATCTATAGTGAGATATAAAATAATATCATGCATTTCTTTGTCTTTTTTGTGAGCATAAATCACAACACAATATTAATTCAAGATCAATTCCAATATTCCATAATTTTTCTATGCTCATCACAATCCAAAACATAATTCCAACGCAATTTTCCAAACATAATTTATCCAGTCCAAAACAATATTCAATAATTGTTGAAATAATATTTCACAAAACTAAGCTCATGCTTGCTATACCAATTTCAATAATCATTGAAATAAATCCCATAATTGTAAACATAGTGCATAAGGAAGAATAAAATCATTTAATTACATAAAATATTCAAAACAAATTCAATAAAAAACTAGTTGTGCACAAACCTTTTTTGTCGACTCAATTTACTCAAACATTCGTTTCTCCTTCGAAGATCCCTTTCCAACTGAAACACATAAATTTAAAGTGCTTCAGTATCCATTTCTAATACTTAAATTACAATAATTAATGTCACACCCTACTCCTCTGTAAGATGTAACATGATCCCGTAATACATCAAATAAATTATCGTAATTCGCCTACCGATAACCCATTACATATACTACAAGGGATTTTAAAACAATTTTCGTAAAATTTAAATCACCGATTAAAATCTGGTGTTATAAAATTTTTTTTTAAAATTTCGGCAAAGCGTCGGCTGTGTTTTGATAAAACAGTTCTTCAAATCTAAAAAGGAAAACACTCCCCATATGTTTTCTCAAATACAACTCCAATAAACTTCATTTCATCTTACAACTCAATCTCAATAATCAAGTCATTTCATTTTCAAACCAACCTCATCATAAAAGAAACATTTCATTAATTACAAGACTCAAAAATTAATATTACAAAACTATTCAGGTAAATGAAACCTTAAATTTACATTTACAATAATTTACATTTAATTATATACCAAAATATTTTACAAGAGTTTTTATACAACTGCTCAAATAATTTACATACATATTATTACATGCGTACATCAAAACCTGTGTACATGGGTATACCCAGAGCTGATCTGAATGTCTCTTCAAAGAAGCTTACTCAATTGCTCTATGCTCTTTTCACCTGCAACAGCATACAAAGCTATTGTTGAGTGGTGAACTCAGTGGTGCACAACTATAATTTAAAACATAGTACAATATACATTGATAAAATTTACAGCAAATAATTTGGAAATATGAATACTTATCAAATTCCAAAACTCAAAATATTCATTGTCAATAATATAAATCATTTGTATAAAATGACTTTAATCACGAAATTCAATTTATCAAATCATAACTAACCATTTAAGGTAATTCCAACAAAATCAATTATACATAAATCATAATTGGAATCACAATTCTTTACTATTCAAAAACCATTCTTTATCTCAAAAGCCATTCTTTATCTCACTAACTATGCAAGACTAATCCGAAAGGGCCATCTTCGGGGTGATTCTAACTCTCTATGGTTGGGGAGAGGTCGAATCAGATTCTAACTCCCTATGGTCGGGGAAGTCGAATCATCGTGCACAGTACACATCACAATAATGAATCTTCCGAAAGGGCCATAACATAAAACTTAAATCTAACCTCTAATAAGAGGAGAATCTAAGCCTGTGCACGTACCATGGTAATCAAAACACAACTAACTCCATGGTCTTCTCAACAAATGAGAGAGACGGGTAATAACCTAATCAAGCATTTATAGTGAGATATAAAAAAATATCACAATCCTTTTAGTGAGCATAAATCACAATACAATTCGATTCAAAGTCAATTCCAATATCTAATAATTTTTATGCTCATCACAATTCAAATCATATATTTGCATTTTTTCATGCAAATTGCCCATCACAATTCAAAATATGTTCTATCATAATTTTCCAAAACATAATTTATTCAATTCACAACAATGCTTAATACTTGTGGAAATACCATTTCACAAAGCTAAATTCATACATACTATAACAATTTCAATAATCATTGAATTAAATCCAATGCTTGTTAAACATAATACATAAGAAAAATATGTCATTTAATCATATGAAATATTCAGAACAAAATCAGTTAAAAACTAGTTGTGCGCAAACCTGATTTGAGTCGCTCCTAGATCTTGACTCAATGTTCTTTATGTTTCTCAATATCCTTATCAACTGAAACACACAATTTAAAGTGTTTCAGTACTCAATGAATTTGTTTCCAACCATAAAATCCAATATCTAAATTTTCTTGGTACTATTCCTTTCAATTTATTTCATTAGTCAACTTATAATGTTGACCCTTGATGCACTCTAAGTAAGTCAATTCCAATGTTATCAATATGTCACATTTTAGAGCCCTTTAGTGTTGGTATACGTTACCAATTTCATTTTCAAGTATATTGCATTTTATTGCAATTTACCGGATTTCGGTGTACTATCTTGACCTAGCCAGACGACCTGGTTCCCTCAGTTTTCAGGTTTTGGTCCAAACTACAAACTTGTAGGTCTATGTCTTATTGCACGCAGGGCAAAATTTCAAGTCATTTTGAGTTGTGTAGAGTAAGATATAGTCAATTTACCAATGCTGGACAGAATGCACTAAAATGGTAGGCTTAGGTCATTTTTAGGTCACTTTTGGTTCGGCCAGTTTTGGTACCTGAACTTGTGCAAGCTATTTGGCTTGGTTCTGGCCATTTCTGGGCTTTGGTGTCTTCATAAGAATTGTAGATCTATGTCTAAAATATTCATGGTAAAAATTTCAGGTCATTTGGACCTATTTTGAGTGAGTTATAGCCAAAACACTAACTGCTGCCCAAATGGTCAATTTTCAGGCTTCCAAGTCACTAATCCAGATTTGGTCATTTTTCAAGTCACCTTCTAGGTAGAATTTTGGTAAGCTTCCTCCATGAAAGTTGGCACATTTTGTGCCTAGTTTCACCTCCAATTGGTCTCATACCAATTGGAGCCACACACTTAAGGTTCTAAGCTAAAACACACACTGCCCTACCACACACTTCTCATCACTTACCAATTACTTATTCAACACTTACCAAACTACTTCCTTCATGCCAATTCTGGTTTGTACCTTACCATTAACACATTTAACAACACATTTAGGTCATTTTGGACAGCTTGTAACTATTCTCAATATGCACACTATAACACAAAATTTTTTAAAATCCATTTACACCATTTAACCACATGAACATACCCCATTTACATACCCAATTCCAAACCATTATACACATATCCATGCTGCCATCAATAACAACATCTTAAACAACCATAAACAAGTAAAAACAAGCTACATATACTGAATTTCCATGGCTGCCAAAATGTACATCTCCATTAAAACATCAAACTTCAAAAATTCTTCCATAAATCAACTACCCACAACCTTGGTTACACTTTTAATGAAACAAGAATTGAAAACACTCACTTACCACTTTTGAAGTTCTTCAAAACCTCACCAAAACTTAACTTTCTTGCTCCTAGTATGTTGCCCAAGGTATGGAGGTCAAGTTTAATGAAGGGAGTTAGTGGAAAGAGTGACTTAACCAAGGTTGCATGGAGGTCCTTCAAGCTCGGCCATGGAGTTTTTCTCTCACTTTGTTTCGGCTGGTTTGTCCCAAGGTTGAAGATGACAGAATTTTCTGTCCAAAGGTTGATTAAAGGTCCACTTAAGTGATGTTAGTGGAGCACTAATTGATTAAAAATCTATTTTAATGTTAAACTTTCCAATTTTTGCAATTTGGCCACCACACTTTCACTATTTACATAATGTATCTCATTTTAATTTTTCATGGTGCTTTCAAAGTTTAATATCATTTATTTTTAATGGACATTTAGGTTAAAAGACAACTCGGGGTGTCAAATGACCACAATGCCCCTATTCGGGTTGCATTCCCAATTTTTCGATAACACCGAGTTTTGTCATTTTCTCTATTTCTCGTCTTTCTTTGTACTAATTAATTAATTTTTCTTTGATATTTCTAATGACATTTATACTTCAATAGATGTTTATTTAAGTCTTAAAAATATTTTCCAGGGTTCCTTACGGTCCAGGGCTAGTCAACGATCCACGCCGCAACTTCCCGATGCGGTCACCCATTGCTATGGTTTTCGGCTCGTTTAACTTGGTTACATTTCATTGCTATTATTTTTCCTTTGTTTTTCTTGTATTTTCTTTTCTTGTATTTCATTATTTTATGTCTCCTTACCCATATCTAAGTGTAGTTCTAGGCATCCCAGCTGTCCGGACAGACACTGTCATCGGAACAGTAGAACGTACTACCGAACATATGGGTGTTACAATTAATTCATATATACTTAATTCTAGCCCCAATATGTTTAAACTAATGTTCTTAGAAATTTTCATTTCGGGGTTACTATTCATGACACTATTCAAGTTAATTTGTTGACTTTCTTATGCTTAATAAGTTTCTTAGTTCTAATTGCACCCATATACCACATTTTGGGTGTCAATTTTATTGGCATTGATTGCCAATTCAATTTCTAATTCTCCTAAGAGAAATTACAATTTTTTAGTTTTGGTCCCCTGTTTTCTACTGTTCCATTGGTCTAGTTACTTTGAGAATTTGGATAAGTGTCCTTCATTAAAGTTGTTCCTTATTATCTTAAATTTATTTTCCTTTTTGAATCACTCCATTTGGAGCTTTGTAGCCCAAGTTAGGCCTATTTTTCTAAGGCTGACCGGATTTGGTCAAAACCCAGAATTCTGGACATTTTCTGGATATTGGCAGTTTTTGGTGTGTTGATTGCAAGTGAGTTTTTGGATAGATTATGGTCAAAATTTGGGTTTTTTTTCTTCATGAAAGTTGTAGGGTTATGTCTCAGCTTTCAATCGATATAAGATTCAGGTCATTTGGACCTTCCTAGACCAAGTTATGGTCATTTAAGTAACTACTGTTTATTTAGTCATTTTTGTACAGGGCAGTGTGCCCAATTTCGGATTTGGCCTAATTGTTCACTAAGTTATGGTCATTTTCTAGGCATGATTCCTGAACGAAAAATGGTCCATTTTTTGTCTAGTTTTATTCTCAATTTTCCTCACACCAATTGGGTTGGTAAATTTTTAGTTTTGGTCCCTGAAAAGGACCTAGGTCAAGCTATATGCATATTGACCCTAATCAATCCGAATTGTAACTTGGTTCTATCAATTCACACACACCACAAATGGTCACAATTGACCATTTCTCAACTCAAGTAAGGTCAATGGCATCAATTGACCAATTCTCAACTTTTTCTTCAATTTTTCACATGCTCAAAACCCTAATTACATAAAATTCAAATCTAATGCATTCAAAGTGCACATTCAATGTCTACATACTTCATTCAACCTAAACAACCAATCAAACACCTCAAAATTATTCATTTCAAACCCTATCATAAGCTGGCCAAAATTTCCCTTTTTGGTCCCCCAACAATTCTTTTCTTTTGATTTTAAGTTAAGATCTATGCTACTTATACTGAAAACATAAGTACTAAACATAAATTTTCAATTCAAACCACTAACCTTTAACTTTGAAGTTTAATCTTCACTTTCTTCCTTTTCTTCTTTCCTTTCCTTCTTTTAAAGCTTTCTCAAGTTGATCTAACAAGTTTTTATGGATTAGTTTTGGGTCAAAGTAGGTTTTAGTGGTTGTTTTAAAGCTTGGATTCAAGCTTTCATGGTGGGTTCATCCATGGTGGTGAGAGAGAGCGGTCGGGCAGCATATGAAGAAGAAGAAGACTAAAAATAGTTTTTCTTTTCTTTTTTTAGGTATTTTATGTCTTTAAAAATGCTTTTGACTTGGTCAATTTAGGCAGGAAAATTAAAATTGTATTTTGACATCATTCATGATGTCATCCAATGATGTAAGCATGATGTAATAAACTTTTTCCTTTTTTCTTTTTCTTTTGCAATTATTTTTCCATTAGTTCTTTAATTTAATTCTAGATTCTGAAATTCTCCTTTCTCTGATTTTATTGGACAGTTAGGTCAGGAGTCAGCTCTAGGGTGAATTGACCAAATTGCCCCTCGTTGGTTCAATCCGGTTTGCAATTTATTCGATATTTCTTCTGAATCCCTGGCCTAATTATTTGACCTGCTTAACAACTCTTTTTCATGATTTTCTCTTTTCCACTGTATTCGTAATAGTCCTAAGGACCGCGGTGTCACATTTTTCTGTTTGAAATTTGAGTTTAGACTGACCTTGCAGTCACTTCCTGAGAAAGTCACCCATCGCTGTGACTCCCGGCTCATTTAATTTTTTATGCTTTGTTTTTCCTCTTTATACTTAACTATTTGGCAATTACTAATTATTTGTATTCAGGGCTTATCAAGGTGTCTTAGATGTGGTTCTAATTCTATTAATTGTCCAGACCGACACCAGTCACCAGAACAGTAAAATATACCAGGCTATGCAAATAGGGATGTTACAATAAAAATGGCTCCATATGAAGCATTGTATGGGAGGTGATGCAGGACTCCCTTATGTTGGACAGAAATGGGTGAAGAGGAAGTAGTGGGTCCAAATTTAGTGTGGCAGACTGAGAAAAAGTGAAACTCATCAGAGACAATTTGAAAGTTGCCTCAGACAGACAGAAGTCATATGCCGACTTAAGGAGAAAGGATATAGAGTATGAGATTGGCGATAAGGTGTTTCTCAAGGTATCACGTTGGAAGAAAGTGCAAAGATTTGGTAAAAAGGGTAAGTTAAGCCCTAGGTTTATTGGTCCATACGATGTCATTGAGCGTGTGGGTCTAGTAGCCTACAGGTTAGCTTTACCACCTGAGCTGGACAAGATTCACGACGTGTTTCTTGTGTCTATGCTCAGGAGATATAGATTAGATCCTTCACATGTCATTTCTGTAGAGGAGATAATTGTGCAACCTAATTTGACAGATGAAGAAGAACCAGTCAGAATATTGGCACGGGAAGTGAAAGATCTCAGAAACAAGAGGATCCCACTACTGAAAGTTCTATAGAGACACCATAACACAGAAGAAGCGACATGGGAGAGCGAGGAGACGATGAGGCAGCAGTTCCCTTAGCTCTTCACATCAGGTAAATTACGATGATGAAATTTTTGTTAGAGGGGAAGAATTGTAAGACCCTCACCATAGGTAGTCCATACATTTTACTGTTCCGACGACTAATGTCTATTTTGATAGTCAGAATGTCTGAAACTACACTTAAACTATAGTGAGGAGGCATAAATTGAAGGAATAAATGTTAAGAAAATATAGGAAAAATTTAGAAAAAATAAATTAAAATTTAGAGAATTTATAAATTGGTGCAAAAATAATAAAAATGACCCGATATGCATTATGAAGGGCATTTTGGTCATTTCACCCCCAAAGGTGAATTTTGACCTAAGTATCAAAAATTTAAAATTTGAGAGAATTAAAATAATTAATATGAATTAAAATTTTATAAATTGAATTAGAAAAGAAAAGAAGAAGAAAAGAAAAAGAAAAGAAAGAAGAAAGGAAAAGAAAATAAAAAGGCTTATGGAAATTTAAAAAAAATTAAGTACACAAAAATAAAATATATATGAGACACAAGAAGACAAATTTCCACCAACCCTTTCTTCTCCACTCTTTCTTCTCTCTCTCTCTTTCTCTCCCATGGCCGACTGCATGCTCCATTTTCCTCCATTGTTATCAAGCTTTCAAGCTTGATTTCCCAAGCTTTTACCCATCAAAACCCATATCTCACTTCATAAAAATTACTCCTCACTCCATAAGGAAGCTATAGATGCCCATAAGAAGCAATAAAATTGAAGTTTAACAAGTTATAAAAAAAGGTTAGTGCACTAATCCCTCTTCTTCTCTTCATTAAACATGAAAAGCATATTTAGCCAAGTATAAAATTCATAAAATTAAAAAGAAAATCTTGAAGAAAGAACCCTTGAATTTTTGGCAGCCATGGAACCTTGAGGTTTGTTGCTTTTAAGTGATGAAAAATGGTTCCATGAGAATGTGTGATAAGTTGATATGTTTAGGAGTTTGATTGTGTATTGTTTGTGTAAATTTGAAACTTTGAAAACTTGAGTTTGTGTAAATGCTTGAAGACTTTATTTAAATGCTTGAAATTGACCTATTGAGTTTAGATTGTTGCTTATAGAATTGTTATGCATGCAAATTGAAGTAAGGAAGTTGAAGGAGATTGAATTTTGGAAGTGTCAATTTTTCTGCAGGTTAGGACTCAATGAGTCCAGTGGGTTTGTGGAACCATAACTGAAAATGTGTGACTCCAATTGGTATGTGGCCAATTGGAGGTGAAATAAAAACCCAAAATAGGCCATTTTTCATGTAGACACCATGCTTAAATTTTGTCAAAAACTTGACCTAAACACTACCCAAATCTGGATTACACTGCACCAAACCCAGAAAATGACCAAATGAACAGTACATATTCATTTGGTCATAACTCCTTCTATACTGGTCCAAATGACCTAAATTTTATACCATTGGAAAGCTTAAATATAGGGCTACAATTTTCATGAAGACCACTGAACCCATAAATGCCAAAAACCAAACTAAATTGCTGGCCCAATTTGGGTCACAAAAATACCCAGATTTAGGTTGCCCAGAAACTGTTGGATACAAATTTACCCCACCAGTTTTGGAAAAATGACCAAAACTTGGTCTACAAGAATTTAAATGTAGTGAAACCAATAGAAAAATGTCCATAAGACATAGGTCTACAAAATTTGTATTTTGACCAAAACCCAAAAATCAAGAGAACTAGGACAAATAGTTAGAACATGTCACTATATCAAAACCTGCAATCTGACCAAACTTCACTTGACCCTAAAACAGTCTTTTAGTCATAACTCCCACTAGAAACAACCAATTGAGATGAGCCATGCCTTTCCAGAAACCTAAGAGACAGGGATACAACTTTATTTTAGAGACCTTCCTCAAATTATGCCTGTAAGAAACTCAAAAAGTGACCTGCAGTCACTGTCCTGAACTGAGCCCCTGTTGACACAGGGTACATGAGCCCAAGTTAGTTATTTGGCCATAAATAACTCCACAGAACTTGAAAAATTGTGATTAAAATTTCTAAGTGACTAAAAGACAAGGGAAAACTATTTCTATATAGATCACCATGCCTAAAAGTGACTGCAACCTGTTCCATTAATTAGGTAAACTCGAAGTCCAAAAGCTACCTAGTTAAGGTACCAGAATCTAGAAATGAGTCAGTTATGGTTATCCTACCATAACTTGAGTTATAAAAATCAAATTGACATGATTCAAAAGGGAAAATAAAGATAAGATATAGGAGAACAACTTCCATGAAGGAAGTGTGGCCAAACGGTGGTTGTAAACTGACCAAATGGATAGGTAAATGTGAGACACAAAAACTGAAACTAAAGAAAGGTCCATGAGATAAATTATCTTATGGTAGAGAGTTTAACCCTAACAAGCTATTAAACACTAAACCACATGAAAGAGGTGTGTGGGACTTAATTTCCCACTATAAAGTGATATGAACACTCAAATGAATATTTAATAATGTGTAATTGCCCATAGTATACCTAGACTTATTTATTTAGTTTAGATCGATTGGTATACCAATTAGGGACTATAAATAGCATTACTGCCCACCAAGAAAATCATCAACTAACAATATATGTCTGGTATGATTGTTCTATAGGCTATATGCCTACTTACTAGCCATTGTGCCTACTTTATTTCTGGCTTTACAAGCATGACAGCGGGCCTCATGCCTGACAGATGTATACTGGATAGACATATGGCTGCCTAACTAGTATACTCCCATGTATCCACCTTGGATAATTTGTTATAGGTTTCTTGGGCACTGATAATAATTAATTAAGACTGAATATACATTAAGTAAACAGAAAATATCCCAATAATTTAAATTGTTTCCAAAGTGAAATGAAAATGTCAAATACCTAGAAATTATAAAATTTGCCATATATAGAACTATTATTTAAATTGTTTAGTTATTGTTATTATAAATTATGCACCATTAAGCGTTATGCTTAGCTCGTTGATTTTTGATCGCGTAGGTATTGGAGACCAGTCCGAGCAGCCACAGTAGCAGCACCAGTAGTGCCCTGACAGAGCTCTGACCAGATCTGCCATTGTCTAGAGTCACCTCACCAGTCTTTCGTATTTTGGTATGGCCTATGTATAGACTAGTATTTTAGTTCATTATGTCTAATCATGATGTAATTACTAGTTATGATGTATTTCATTTTGGACTTGTAATTAAACTTTGAGATTGAAATGAAAACTTGTAATTTATTATCTATGAATTTCCATATGAATGCAATAAATGATACTTCATTTTGAGATCTCATTGAAGGAGCGAAAGCGTGAAAATACACAAGTTTATACCATTGAATTCAAAAAATTTTCACCTAGGGCCACATGCATCATGCAAGATTTATTTTTATCTATTTGATTTCAATGATAAACAATATATTAAAACTCTTTTAATATGTTTTTGGATCTGTATTTGCCATTTAAGATTTTAAAATTAATCAGATTAATTTTAGAGCCCTAGATTAGATAAAAAAACAAATACACTAACCTCTTGATGCACTGCAGTGTATTTGTGTCTTTTGGATGCGTCTTCAGGACACCAGATGTTGACCCTCTAGCTTGTCCACACCAAGAACACCTATGGCAGCCCTTGAACAGCTTCTAAAGCTTTTTCTATTATTTAGAAAATCAAGTTCTGCCTTTTAAGAGATTAAAGATGTAAATAGGACACTAGAAACAATTTCTAGTATTTTTAATTCAAGAGATTGTTTGCTAATCTCTTAGAATAGATGAGCGATGAAGAAGATGAGAAGGGAGAACCTCTTGAGTGGCGGCACCAAGGATATAAGCTGCTGGTTGTTATTTCTCTTTTCATAACAACACTTATATAGGTAGGTCAACACATAAAACCCTTGCCACATGTCACCCTCTGATTGGTTCTAGGTTTAATTGAATCAATCACATTATGCTAAGTGTCAAACCTATATTTAATCTTTATTTTAATCATCTTATATGATTAAAAGACATTTGGCAAGCTTATGTGTAGTGCCATGTGTCACCATCTCATGGTGCCACATGTCACCCTGTGAAATGACCAAAATGCCTCCTGGTCTTAATTTTGAGTTCTCAACCCAAAATAATTATTTCTCTTCTTCTAATCAATTTATATCAAATATAAATTAATTAATTAATCTTTATTAATTAATTTCTCATTAATTAAATTCATATTTAAATACTTTAAATATAAATTTAACTTATACTAAATATCCAATAACGTAAATTTGGTTTCAAGTCATGCTAGCGACTTTGCAATCTAATTGCAAACCAAACCTATTTAATTAATCAATTAAACTCTTTAATTAATTAATTAAATCATACTTAATTAGGTGATAACTTATGTATGTGTTTGACTTACTAGGCTCATCACTAATTGGCAATGAGACATGATATCAACTCTTAATAACATCAGAACTCTTTCTTACCATAAATAATTTCTCTAAATCATTTTATGCACCTCATAAACCATGGTTAACACCTAGCATAGCATGCCATGGCCACCCCATCAGTAATAAGGGTTACCTTAAATGAACCTATAATCATATGTTATGTCACACCCTACCCCTCCGTAAGGCATAACATGATCCCGTAGCATACGAATGAATTACCAACTTCATCTCCTGATAACTCATTAAATACACTACAAGGGATTTTAAAACTTTTCTTACTTCTTTTTATAGTGGTGAGCACTATTTACAGGTGTTAAAAAATTTTTTGAACTGAAGTGAAACAGCTAACACATTTGAATAATTAACAATTTCTGCAAAAATTTTGGCAGAGTGCCCTCTGTATTTTGAATAAAACAGTTCTTCAAAAACATGTAAAAAAAACTTCAAATATTTGGTTCAAACCCCACACTCCAATATTCAATCAACACAATAAGTTTTTCAACAATTGTCAACTCAAATCCACAACAATTTTTCAGTGTTTTCAAAAACTGAGATAAAAGAAATATATCATAATATTTACAAACCAAAATAATTTACAAATTTAGATTACAACTTTAATGTACAATTTTAATTTATAACTGCTAAAAACCAAGAACAATATATACATACAGTGAACATACATTACAATAGAAAATGCAAAATATGGTATACTCAATATACCCGATGAACTCTCACTGAAGCACTAGCAGCCTAGTCTGTTGCCCTGTCAGTCTGTCTACCTGCGAGAGCAATGAAAAGTTATCACTGAGCCAATGTCTCAGTGGTGCACAACATTAACAAAATACAACTTTAAATCACAAATCATAAGTCATATAAATAATGGATACTTAAAACCATAGTTAAATTCAAAGACAGTGAATGTCAAAAAGAATTTAAACTCCATTTCACAATATCACAATAAATATCAATAAATCACACACACAGCTTAATCATGTTCCAAAGTCCAATTCATCCCAAGAGCCGATGGCTAATGAGGAATAACATAGCTAGCTAGCAAATATATGAGTACTCATTCAATTCGTCCTCAACAGGCACACACCTCAACACTTCAGCTAGAGAGGGAATTCAAAATCAATTCGTCCCACTAGACAAGCTAGCGAGGAATTCAATCAATACACATGATAGCTGTGGTTTCAAACCATTTACAATATTTTTCAAGCAATAAGTATCCATCAAATATCATTCAAACAAATTTTCACAATTTAAACAACAACAGACAAATTGTCATAATTCATTTCAATTGAAAATTCAAAAGAAATAACTGTTGTGCACAAACCTCTGATAAATGTCTCTTGGCTCTAACTCAGTGTTTCCTTCCCTTTTCCTGAGTCTTTGCTAACTGAAACACACAATTTGAAGTGTTTCAGTACTCATTTAAACCGTCTCTAACAATAAGGCTTAATATTTAATTTATTTAATTCTATTATTTCCTTAGTCAACCTAAGATGTTGACCCTCAATGCAGTCTAGGTGAATTAGGTTTTAATGTCACCAATATGTCACATTTGTAGCCTTTTAGTATTGGTACATGTTACCAAATTCACTTTCAAGTATATTGCATTTTATTGCAATTTGCTGGATTCCAGTATACTAATTTGACCTAGTCGGATGACCTAGTTCCCTCGATTTTCGGGTTTCGGTCCAAACTACAAACTTGTAGGTCTATATCTTATTGCATGTGGGACAAAATTTCAGGTCATTCTGAGTAGTGTAGACCAAGTTATGGTCAATCTACCAATACTGGATAGAATGTAACAAAATGGTAACTTTAGGTCATTTTTAGGTCACTTTTGGTTCGGCCAATTTTTTGACCTGAATTTGTGTAAGCTATTTGGCTTAGTTCTGGCCATTTCTGGGCTTTGGTGTCTACATAAGAATTGTAGATATATGTCTGAACTATTCATGGTAAAAATTTCAGGTCAATTGGACCTATTTTGAGTGAGTTATGGCCAAAACACCAATTGCTGCCCAAATGGTCAATTTTTAGGCTTTCAAGCCACTAATTCGGATTTGGTCATTTTTCAAGTCACCTTCTAAGCAGAATTTTGGTAAGCTTCCTTCATGAAAGTTGGCACATTTTGTGCCTAGTTTCACCTCCAATTGGTCTCATACCAATTGGAGCCACACACTTAAGGTTCTAAGCCAAAACATACACTGCCCTATTGTACATTGTTCACCCTTTACCGATTACACATCCTATGCTTACCAAGTCACTCTTCCATGCCAATTCTGGTTTGTACCATAACATTAACACATTTAGAAACTCATTTTTGGTCATTTTGGTAGCTTATAACAATTCTCAATATGCACACTATAACCAAGAATTTTCCAAGTCCAATTATAATAATTAAACACATGAATACACCTCATTTACATGTCCAAATTCAAACCTTAAAACACACATACATGCTGCCATCCATAACAACATAATTCATCAATATAATTCTATAAACCAAACCATGAAACAACACATTTTGATCTTCTTCATAAGGCTCTCACAAGTTTATACATACCCATCAATTTCCACTTTCACTTTTTATGCTTACAATTCAAACATTACACATAGAATTCAACTTCAATACAATTAAACATTTAAATCATCATCCAAACCACTATTTACATACAAGAAAAAGTTGTTCATGGTGAGTCCTCATGGATGCCGAAATGTACCCCTCCATTAATTTATCAAACATCGAAAATTCCTCCACAAAACAACTACCCACAACTACCATTCAAAGTTTAATGAAGTAAGATTTGAAAACACTCACTTACCACTTTTGAAGCTTGATGAAAACCTCACTAAACCTCTTAAAATTGTTATCAAACTCTTCCTTATAAGGTGAGGAGCAAGGTTAATGAAGGAACTTAGGGAAAAAATGGCTTAAACAAGATTGCATGGAGCTTGGTAGATTCGGTCATGGAGGATTTCTTTCAAGGGAGTTTCGGCTGGTTTTGGGAGGTTAAAGAAGAAGAGTGATCTGCTGTCATATGATGTTTGATGGTCCACTTTAGTGGTGTTAGTAGAGCACTAATAGGATTAAAAACATTTTTTTTTATGTTAAACTTCCATAATTTAGTTTTTACCCCCCATTTCTTTCACTATTCTTACAATGTGTCACAATTAAATTTTTCATGACATTTCTAAATTGTAATATCATTTATTTTTAATGGAAATTTAGGTCAAAAGACAACTCGGAGTGTCAAATGACCACAATGCCCCTGTTCGAGTTGCATTCCTAATTTTTCGGTAACACTGAGTTTTGTCGTTTTCTCGATTTCTCGTTTTTCTTTGTACTAATTAATTAATTTTTCTTTGATATTTCTAATGATATTTATGCTTCAATAAGTCGTTAATTATGTCTTAAAATATTTTCCAGGGTTCCCCGTGGTCCAGGACTAGTCAATGGTCCATGCCGCAACTTCCCGGTGCAGTCACCCATCTCTAGGGTTCTCAGCTCGTTTAACTTGGTTACATTTCATTGCTATTATTTTTTCTTTGTTTTTCTTGCATTTTCTTTTCTTGTATTTCATTATTTTATGTCTCCTCACTAATATTTAAGTGTAGTTCTAGGCATCCTAGCTGTCCGAACAGACATTGGTCACCGGAACAGTAGAACACACTACCGAACATAGGGGTGTTACAATTCTCCCCCAATTAAAATAAATTTCATCTCAAAATTTTACCTGGCATTAGTCTCTGAATAGCTGTGGGTGCTGTCTCCTCATATCCTCTTCATGTTCCCAAGTAGCTTCCTAGCCCGAATGATGGTTCCACAGCACTTTAACCAGGTGTATCTGTTTATTCCTTAGCTGCTTTACCTCATATGCCAGAATTTCTATGGGTTCTTCATCATACGAGAGGTCTGGATTTACCTCAATCTCTTCAACTGATAGTACATGAGATGGGTCAGATCTGTACCTCCTTAACATGGACACATGGAAGACACTGTGTATCCTTTCTAGCTCTGGAGGTAATGCTAGATGATATGCCAAAGGACCCACTCTTTCTAGAACCTCATATGGTCCAATGAAACGAGGACTCAGTTTCCCCTTTCTACCAAATCTCATAATCCTTTTCCAAGGAGAAACTTTGAGGAATACCTTATCACCCACTGCATAATCAATGTCTCTTCTCTTCAGATCAACATAGGACTTCTGACGGTCTGATGTAGCCTTGAGTCGATCTCTGATCAATCTGATCTTTTCCTCTGTCTGCTGAACAATTTTTGGCCCGATCATCTTCCTTTCACCTACTTTTATCCCAACATAGGGGAGTTCTGCACTTTCTGCTATACAAAGCTTCATATGGAGGCATCCCAATGCTTGATTGGTAGCTGTTGTTATAAGCAAACTCAATCAAAGGCAAGTGTGTATCCCAACTACCTTCAAACTCAATCACATAAGCCCATAGCATATCCTCCAATATCTGAATTACCCTTTCAGACTGGCCATCTGTCTGTGGGTGGAATGCTGTGCTGAAGTTCAATCTAGTTCCTAGGGCTCTCTGAAGACTACCCCAAAATCTAGAAGTGAACTTAGGATCTCTGTCAGATACAATCGATACTGCCACTCCATGCAGTTTTACAATTTCATATATGTACAATTTGATCAATCTTTCCAGGCTATAGTCCATCCGAACTGGCAAAAAGTGAGTAGATTTGGTCAGTTTATCAACTATAACCCATACTGCATCATGACTATTCTGTCTTCGGAAGTCCCGTAACAAAATCCATAGTTATCCGTTCCCATTTCCACTCAGGTACTGGCAATGGATGTAACAAACCAGCTGGAACTTGATGTTCTGCCTTTACTTGCTGACAAGTTAAGCATTTGGAAACAAATTCAACTATATCCCTCTTCATACCCATCCACCAGTAATGCTCTTTCAGCCCTCTGTACATTTTAGTTCCACTAGGGTGCATAGCAAAAGGAGACTCATGTGCTTCCTTCATAATGATCCGTCTCAATTCCACATCATTAGGAATGCACATTCTGCCCTGATGTAGTAGTAAGCCATCATCTCTCACAGAGAATTCAGGTTTCTTGCCCTGCTGGACTTCTTGCAGTAGCTTCTGATATTTATCATCATTCTGAGCAGCCATTCTGATCTGATCAATCAACACTGGCTGTATATGCCATGCAACTACTGTCTGTCCCTCATCATCAATCTCTAAATTAGCATGCTGTCCTTTCAATTCATGTACCATGGACACAGGAGAAACTCGGAGACTTACCATAGTCTTGCGACTTAAGGCGTCAGCCACCACATTTGCTTTCCTTGGCTGATAGTCTATTAAGCAATCATAGTCTTTAATCAGTTCTAACCATCTCCTCTGCCTCAAATTCAATTCCTTCTGGGTGCCCAAGTACTTCAAGCTCTTGTAATCTGTGTAGATGTAGCATTTCTCCCCATACAAATAATGTCTCCAGATCTTCAGAGCAAAAATAATAGCTGCTAGCTCCAAGTCTTGTGTTGGGTAGTTCCTCTCATGCAGTTTCAGTTGGCGTGATGCATAAGCAATGACATTCCAATCTTGCATCAGTACACAGCCTAACCCATTGTGAGAAGCATCACTATAAACTGTGTATTCTTTACTCGGGGTAGGTAAAGTAAGGACTGGAGCTTCAGTTAAACACCTCTTCAACTCATCAAAACTCTACTGGCATTTCTCTGTCCACTGAAATTTTACATCTTTCCAAAGCAGCTTGGTCAGTGGAGAGGTTAACATAGAAAATCCTTTCACAAACTGGCGGTAATATCTAGCTAAACCCAGAAAACTGCAAATTTCTATGATATTCCTGGGCGGTTTCCAATTTAGGATAGCTTCTACCTTACTAGAATCTACTTTAATCCCTTCAGCTGACACAACATGTCCCAAGAAGGAGATTTCTTTCAGCCAAAATTAACATTTCGACAATTTGGCATATAGCTGTTTCTCCCTTAAAGTCTACAGTGCAATCTGCAAATGTTTGTCATGCTCTTCTGCATTCCTCGAATATATCAAAATATCATCAATAAACACCGCCACAAACTGGTCAAGATATGGTCTGAAGATAGTGTTCATCATATCCATAAAAGTAGTTGGAGCATTTGTTAACCCGAATGGCATTACCAGAAACTCATAGTGGCCATATCGAGTTCTAAAATTAGTCTTTGGAATACTCTGCTCTTGCACTTTCAACTGATAATAACCAGATCGCAAATCAATTTTGGAGAATACAGCTGCACCCTTCAACTGATCAAACAGATCATCAATGCGAGGCAATGGATATCTGTTCTTTATTATCACCTTATTCAACTGCCGGTAGTCAATACATAAGCGGAGGGTGCCATCTTTCTTTTTAATAAATAATACTGGTGCTCCCCAAGGTGACACACTAGGGCAGATGAAGCCCTTTTCAAGTAGTTCTTGTAACTGTACCTTCAACTCCTTCAACTCTACTGGTGCCATTCTGTATAGTGTTATGGAGATTGGACCCACACAAGGAATAACATTAATTTCAAACTGCACCTCTCTTTTTGGAGGTAATCCTGGCAATTCATCAAGAAACACATCTGGAAAGTCATATACTATAGGGATGTCCCTCAATGCTGGACTCCCCACTAGGGTGTCTACCACATGTGCCAAGTATGCTTCATACCCTTTCTGATCATTTTTCTGGCTAGTGTAGCCGAAATGATGTTTGATGGCAATAGCTGCCTCTCCCCATGTATTACCACATCATCAGATTGAGGAGACCAAAAGTGACTGTCTTGATCTGATCAATCATAGCGTGATGCCTGGCTAACCAATCCATGCCCAAGATGATATCATAATCTCTGAAGGGCATTTCAATGAGATCAGACAGAAAAGCATGTCCTTGGATCACCAAAGGACAATCCCTACACATTCTATTAACCCTGACCTCTTGTCCTAGCGGACTTGTTACTAGCACCTTAGAGTCCATTTTTGTGCATGGAACAGCAATGCAATCAATAATGCTAGCACTCACATAAGAATGGGTAGAACCCAGATCAAATAACACAAACACATCTTGATTAAAATTTGAGAAGGTACCAGCCACAATATCATATGTCTCGGCCTCTTTTCTCTGTCTCATTGCATAGACTCTAACTGGAGCACTGCCTTGCTCTGATTGATTCACTGTGCCTTGGCTGCCTGCTGGGTTACCTCTACCCCTGCCTCTACCTCTGCTAGGTGGTTGTGTACCTCTAGTGACAGGGCTCTGAACTGACCCTTCAGTAGTAGTAAGAGGTGGTCCAACTCTGCGAGTACTGGTGCAGTCCTTGGCAAAGTGTCCTATGCCTCCACAGTTATAACAGGCTCCTATGGCCTTGTAGCACACCCCACCATGATTTCTTCCACAATTTAACATTGCCGGGGAGGGTAGGAACTTCTGGTACTCTGCTGACCAAATAAAGGAGGTTTATGTCTCGAATATCTTCCCCTACCGGACTTCTTACCACCTCTGCTGTGTCCCCCAAAGTTCTTTCTCTTCCCAGTAGGATCACTGGAACTCTGATCTACTGACTTTCCCTCTTTCTCTTTTTCTGTCTTCTCTGATTTCTTTTTCTCTCGGGCTACTTCTAACTCAATTCTTTCTAATTCTAGTGCTTGAGAAATAAGCTCAGAGAAGTTATTATGTTTGAATCTGACCACTTGTAATATGATACTAGGCTTCAAGCCGGTTTCAAACCTCTTACATCTCTCCCTGCTAGTAGAAAGTAGACTTACTGCATAATGGCTCAGGTGGGAAAATTCTCTTTCATATTCAACCACTGATCTACTCCCCTATTTTAGACTTAGGAACTCTTGCAGCTTCTGGTCCACATAAGCATCAGGGACATATTTTTGTCTGAACTCCTATAGAAAATCATTCCATGTTAGCACTGAAGGTTCTACCAGACTATGGGGAATGGTTTTCCACTAGTCATATGCATGTCCCCTTAGCAGAGATACTAAATATTCAAACCTGAGCTCCTCTGTACAATGTAGCTTCTTAAACACCCTATCCATTCTCTCTAACCATTGTTCTGCCTCTAGAGGATCTACTGTCCCCTTGAACTCAGTAGCCCCATATTTCATTAATTTTTCATACTGCCTAGATGAAGACTGTGGTTGTACCACTGGTGTCTGTATTAGGACTTGAGTGGTCATATTGCCAGCCATCTGTTGGAACATTGCAGCCATCTGCTGAGCGAACTGAGTAGAAAACTGCGGTACTGAGGGGGGTTGGTGCTGCTGATCCACTGTCATTGTGTAGGGCTGGGGCATCCCCTTGAACATCAGCCTCTATAGATTGATCGACTGAATGATCACCCTCTTTCATAGTCAATGCGAGGATCTTAAACCTCCTGAACAAATAACACAAGGAGATTTCCTCCCGTTAGTGCATATTTATAATGTAATGTACTATATGTATCAAACAATGACATTGAGCAATTGTACTATGAAGAAAGAATAGTCAAATTACAGGTGAAAACAGAATTTAAAAACTAGCTCTGATACCACTAAAACACGGTCTTTTGGTGGCATTTAAGGGTACCTATAAGAGTACTTGCAGGCATTATTTATCGCCGTCTCTGCAAGCTCCTGGGAGGAGAGCCACGCTTCGCCACAGTTCACGCGTGAGAGTTCCCAAGAATTGTAAGCGTTACGTATCACCGTCCCTACTTTTCTCTGATACCACTAAAACATGTCACACCGTACTCCTCCATAAGACATAACATGATTCTGTAGTATATCTAATGAATTACCATCTTCGTCTCCTGATAACCCATTAAATACACTACAAGGGATTTTAAAACTTTTCTTACTTCTTTTTACAGTGGTGAGCACTATTTACAGGTGTTAAAAAATTTTTTGAACTGAAGTGAAACAGCTAACACATTTGAATAATTAACAATTTCTGCAAAACTTTTGACAGAGTGCCTTCTATATTTTGAATAAAACAGTTCTTCAAAAATCGGTAAAAACCACTTTAAATATTTGGTTCAACCCCCACACTCCAAT
Organism: Hevea brasiliensis; assembly: GCF_030052815.1. NCBI lineage: Eukaryota > Viridiplantae > Streptophyta > Magnoliopsida > Malpighiales > Euphorbiaceae > Hevea > Hevea brasiliensis. Next base: position 41,883,547 of record NC_079493.1, on the reverse strand, counting down.
ATTCAATCAACACAATATGTTTCTCAACAATTGTCAACTCAAATCCACAATAATTTTCCAGTGCTTTCAGAAGCTGAGATAAAAGAAATATATCATAATATTTACAAACCAAAATAATTTACAAATTTAGTTTACAACTTTAATGTACAATTTTAATTTACAACTGCTCAAAACCAAGAACAATATATACATATAGTGAACATACATTACAATACAAAATGAAAAATATGGTATACTCAATATACCCGATGAACTCTCACTGAAGCACTAGCAGCTTAGTCTGCTGCCCTGTCAGTCAGTCTACATGCGAGAGCAATGAAAAGCTATCACTGAGCCAATGTTTCAGTGGTGCACAACATTAACAAAATACAACTTTAAATCACAAATCATAAGTCATATAAATAATGGATACTTAAAACCATAGTTAAATTCAAAGACAGTGAATGTCAAAAAGAATTTAAACTCCATTTCACAATATCACAATAAATATCAATAAATCACACACACAGCTTAATCATGTTCCAAAGTCCAATTCATCCCAAGAGCCGATGGCTAATGAGGAATAACATAGCTAGCTAGCAAATATATGAGTACTCATTCAATTCGTCCTCAACAAGCACACACCTCAACACTTCAGCCAGAGAGGGAATTCAAAGTCAATTCGTCCCACTAGACAAGTTAGCGAGGAATTCAATCAATATACATGATAGCTGTGGTTTCAAACCATTTACAATGTTTTTCAAGCAATAAGTATCCATCAAATATCATTCAAACAAATTTTCACAATTTAAACAACAGACAAATTGTCATAATTCATTTCAATTGAAAATTCAAAAGAAATAATTATTGTGCACAAACCTCTGATAAATGTCTCTTGGCTCTGACTCAGTGTTTCCTTTCCTTTTCCTGAGTCTTTCCTAACTGAAACACACAATTTGAAGTGTTTCAGTACTCATTTAAACCATCTCAAACAATAAGGCTTAATACTTAATTTATTGAATTCTATTATTTCCTTAGTCAACCTAAGATGTTGACTCTTGATGCAGTCTAGGTGAATTAGGTTTTAATGTCACCAATATGTCACATTTGTAGCCTTTTAGTATTGGTACATGTTACCAAATTCACTTTTAAGTATATTGCATTTTATTGCAATTTGCTGGATTCCGGTATACTAATTTGACCTAGCCGGATGACCTAGTTTCCTCGGTTTTCGGGTTTCAGTCCAAACTACAAACTTGTAGGTCTATGTCTTATTGCACATGGAGCAAACTTTCAGGTCATTCTGAGTTGTGTAGACCAAGTTATGGTGAATCTACCAATGCTGGACAGAATGTATCAAAATGGTAACTTTAGGTCATTTTTAGGTCACTTTTGGTTCGGCCAGTTTTTGGACCTGAATTTGTGCAAGCTATTTGGCTTAGTTCTGGCCATTTATAGGCCTTGGTGTCTTCATAAGAATTGTAGATATATGTCTAAACTATCCATGGTAAAAATTTCAGGTCAATTGGACCTATTTTGAGTGAGTTATGGCCAAAACACCAATTGCTACCCAAATGGTCAATTTTCAGGCTTTTAAGCCACTAATCCGGATTTGGTCATTTTTCAAGTCACCTTCTAAGTAGAATTTTGGTAGGCTTCCTTCATCAAAGTTGGCACATTTTGTGCCTAGTTTCACCTCCAATTGGTCTCATACCAATTGGAGCCACACACTTAAGGTTCTAAGCCAAAACATACACTATCCTATTGTACATTGTTTACCCTTTACCAATTACACATCCTATGCTTACCAAGTCAATCTTCCATGCCAATTCTGGTTTGTACCATAACATTAACACATTTAGAAACTCATTTTTGGTCATTTTGGCAGCTTATAACCATTCTCAACGTGCACACTATAAGCCAGAATTTTCCAAGTCCAATTACAACAATTAAACACATGAATGCACCACATTTGCATGTCCAAATTAAAACCTTAATACACACATACATGCTGCCATCCATAACAACATAATTCAACATTATATTTCCATAAACCAAACCATGAAACAACACATTTTGATCTTGTTCATAAGGCTGTCACAAGTTTGTACATACCCATCAATTTCCACTTTCACTTTTCAAGTTTACAATTCAAACCTTACACATAGAATTCAACTTTAATACAATTAAACATTTAAATCATCATCCAAACCACTATTTACATACAAGAAAAAGTTGTTCATGGTGAGTCCTCATGGCTGCCGAAATGTACCCCTCCATTAATTTATCAAACATAAAAAATTCCTCCACAAAATAACTACCCACAACAACCATTCAAAGTTTAATGAAGTAAGATTTGAAAACACTCACTTGCCACTTTTGAAGCTTGATCAAAACCTCACTAAACCTCTTAAAATTATTATCAAACTCTTCTTTATAAGGTGAGGAGCAAGGTTAATGAAGGAACTTAGGGAAAAAATGGCTTAAACAAGCTTGCATGGAGCTTGGTAGATTCAGCCATGGAGGATTTCTTTCAAGGGAGTTTCGGCTGGTTTTGGGAGGTTGAAGAAGATGAGTGATCTGCTGTCATATAATGTTTAATGGTCCACTTTAGTGGTGTTAGTGGAGCACTAATAGGATTAAAAACATTTTTTTTTATGTTAAACTTCCATAATTTAGTTTTTACTCCCCTTTTCTTTCACTATTCTTATAATGTGCCACAATTAAATTTTTCATGACATTTCTAAATTGTAATATCATTTATTTTTAATGGAAATTTAGGTCAAAAGACAACTCGGGGTGTCAAATGACCACAATGCCCCTATTCGGGTTGCATTCCCGATTTTTCGGTAACATCGAGTTTTGTCATTTTCTCGATTTCTCGTTTTTCTTTGTACTAATTAATTAATTTTTCTTTGATATTTATACTAATATTTATGCTTCAATAAGTCTTTAATTATATCTTAAAATATTTTTCAGGATTCCCCGCGATCCAGGACTAGTCAACGGTCCACGCCGCAACTTCCCGGTGCGGTCACCCATCGCTAGGGTTCTCGGCTTGTTTAACTTGGTTACATTTCATTGCTATTATTTTTCCTTTGTTTTTCTTGTATTTTATTTTCTTGTATTTCATTATTTTATGTCTCCTCACCAATATTTAAGTGTAGTTCTAGGCATCCTAGCTGTCCAGATAGACACTGGTTACCGGAATAGTAGAACACACAACCGAACATAGGGGTTTTACATGTTACCATGCACTAGAATCTCTCTGTTACAAAATCCCAACTCAAGCTGGAGTCAAGGTTTATGTCAAACCCCATTTGCTATGAATATTATGTTCTCTTTTAATTCCAGTTCTTGATTAAAAGATTTTCTCATCAGAAGCCCTTTTCTAATTAAATCTATCTGTCCTGGCCAAGAACTTAAAACATCAAGAACAATTAAATGAACATAGGATTTTATCTCTATTTACTTAGAGGAATAGATTCCATCTTGATCAACACCTACCTCCATATATAACTAGTAGGAGCCAACACATGCCCATATACCCATACACAGTACAAGTATGAAAGTAGTATCAAACTCAAACAACCTATATACAAGATAACTGTGCTATCTCAGGTCTAAAGATTATATGCGCTGATATGATTTATGACAATATATTGACAAGAGTAAACTCCATGTGCTTATCATAAGTGTCACTGGTTCGGCCTACTTATCATGTATAAGTGCCTATCATGTTTGTTATATGGCATGAGACTCACCGTTCCATCTTATTTATATCTCATATAAATAACTTGGGAACAAATATGAATACAATCTTTCTGGATATGTAACACCCCTAAGTTCGGTAGTGCGTTCTACTGTTCCAGTGACCAGTGTTGTTCAGACAGCTAGGATGCCTAGAACTACACTTCAATATGAGTGAGGAGACATAAAATAATGAAATACAAGAAAAGAAAATACAAGAAAAACAAAGGAAAAATAATAGCAAAGAAACGTAACCAAGTTAAACGAGCTGAGAACCCTAGCGATGGGTGACAGCACCAGGAAGTTATGGCGTGGACCGTTGACTAGCCCTGGACCACGAGGAACCCTGGAAAATATTTTTAGGACTTAAATAGACACCTATTGAAGTATAAATACCATTAGAAATATCAAAGAAAAATTAATTAATTAGTACAAAGAAAAGTGAGAAATCAAAAAACTGACAAAACCGGTGTTCTGAAAATCGAGAATGCAACCGAGCAGGGCATTGTGGTCATTTGACATTCCGAGTTGTCTTTTGACCTAAATTTCCATTAAAAATAAATGATATTACACTTGGAAAATGTCATGAAAAAATAAATTAGTGGTACCTAATGTAAATAGCAAAAATGGGAAGCTTAATGTGGGAAAATGAAATCTTAGATTAAACTAATAGTTAATTTTGACATAGTGCTCCACTAACTCATTTAAGTGGACCACTACCACTTCATTTGGACAGCAGATCATCTTCTTCCTCCCTTCTCCAAGAACCAGCCGAATTGCTCCATTGAAGAACCTCCATGGCCATCCATGGCCAAGCTCCATGCAACCATGATTTAGCATAGTTTTCACTAGCTTCCTTCACAAAAATTGTTTTACACCACTTGGACAGTAGACAGGCAGCAAGAAGACCAAGTTTTGAAGAGATTTTTAAGAGTTTCCAAAGTGGTAAGTATGTGTTTTTGGTTAGTGCTTCATTAAAGTTAGTAAGAATGTTATGGGTACTTGAATTATGGAGAGATTTTTGAGGTTTGATGTTTAAAGGGAGAGGTGTATTTTTGACAGCCATGGAAACTCCTTAAGGGCAGTTTATTCTTGCTTGTAAATGGTAGATTAAAGGGTTGATTATGTGTTTATGTGTGTAGGAATTAATTTGGGTGATGTATACTTAGTATATGTGAATGTGCACTTGAATTTGAAAGCTTGGAAATTAATGGACTGTAATGTATGAATCGGCAGCTTAGTTTGGTGAACCATAAAGATTATATTTCATGTTTGTTTTATGTAATATTAATGTTGAATTTTAATAGTTGTTATGGCAGCTTGGGTATATGTATGATGGTGTGAGGTTGGACATGTAAATGAGCTAGGTTAGGTGATTGAATTGTTGTAATTGAGCTTGAAAAATTCTGCACTATATGGTGCATGTTAAGTGTGATTATAAGCTACCAAAATGACAAACAATATGTTGTGAAATGTATTTAGGTTAGGGTACAAATCAGAATTGGCATGAATATATAGTTTGGTAAGTGTTAAAAGTATCCTTTGATGAGTAATGAACAAATGCAATAGGGCAGTTTATGTTATGGGCCTAGAACCTTAAGTGTGTGGCTCCAATTTATATGAGACCAATTGGAGGTGAAACTAGGCACAAAATGAGCCAACTTTCATGAAGGAAGCTTACCAAAATTCTGCTTGTAAGGTAACTTGAAAAGTGACCAAATTCGGATTAGTGCAATTAAGGCCTGAAAATTGACCATTTGGGCAGCAGTTAGTGTTTTGGCCATAACTCACTCAAAACAGGTCCAATTGACCTGAAATTTTGAACATGAATAGTTAAGACCTATATCTACAAGTCTTATGAAGACACCAAAGCTCAGAAATGACCATAAGAAAGTCAAATAGCTTGCACAAGTTCGGATCCAAAAACTGGCCGAACCTAAAATGACCTAAAGTGACCAATTTTGATGCATTTTGACCAGCAATAGTAAAATGACCATAACTTGGTCTACATAACTCAGAATGACCTGAAATTTTGCCCTGCGTGCAATAAGACATAGATCTACAAGTTTGTAGTTTCAACCAAAACCCGAAAACTGAGGGAACTAGGTCATCCGGCTAGGTCAAATTAGTATACTAGGATCCGACAAATTGCAATAAAATGCAATATACATGGAAATGAATTTGGTAACATGTACCAATAATAAAAGGCTACAAATGTGACATATTGGTAACATTAAAACTTAATTCACCTAGACTGCATTGAGGGTTGACATCTTAGGTTGACCAAGGAAATAATAGAATTCAATAAGTTAATTATTAAGCTTTATTCTTAGAGACAGTTTAAATGAGTACTGAAATACTTCAAATTGTGTGTTTCAATTAGCAAAGACTCAGGGAAGGGGAAGGAAACACTGAGTTAAAGCCATGAGATCGTTATCAGAGGTTTGTGTACAACTAGTTTTTAACTGATTTTGTTTTGAATATTTCATATGATTAAATGACATATTTTTCTTATGTATTATGTTTAACAAGCATTGGATTTAATTCAATGATTATTGAAATTGTTATAGTATGTATGAATTTAGCTTTGTGAAATGGTATTTCCACAAGTATTAAGCATTATTATGGATTGAATAAATTATGTTTTGAAAAATTGTGATAGAACATGTTTTGAATTGTTATGGTAATTTTCATGGAAAAATGAAAATTTATGATTTGAATTGTGATGAGCATAAAAATTGTTGGATATTGGAATTGAATTTGAATCGAATTATATTGTGATTTACGCTCACTAAAAGGATTGTGATATTGTTTTATATCTCACTATAGATACTTGACTAGGTTATTGCCCGTCTCTCTCATTTGTTGAGAAGACAATGGAGGTAGTTGTGTTTTGATTACAATGGTACATGCACAAGCTTAGATTTTCCTCTGATTTGAGGTTAGATCTAAGTTTTTTATCATTATGGCCCTTGCAGAAGATTTATTATTGTGATGTATACTGTGCACAATGATTCGACCTCCCCGACCATAGGGAGTTAGAATCACTTCGAATATGGCCCTTTCGGATTAGTCTTGCATGGTTAGTGAGATAAAGAATGATTTTTGAGATAAAGAACGATTTTTGAGATACAGCATGATTTTTGAGATACAGCATGGTTTTTGAGATACAGCGTGGTTTTTAAGATACAACATGGTTTCTGAGACATAGAATGTTTTTGAATAGTAAAGAATTGTGATTTTAGTTATGATTTATGTATAATTGATTTTGTTGGAACTACCTTAAATGGTTAGTCATGATTTGATAAATTGAATTTCGTGATCAAAGTCATTTCATACAAATGATTTACGTTATTGACATTAAATATTTTGAGTTTTGGAATTTGATGAGTATTCAGATTTCTAAATTATTTGCTGTAAATTTTGTCAATGTATATTGTACTATGTTTAAATTATAGTTGTGCACCACTGAGTTCACCACTCAGCGATAGCTTTGTATGCTGTCGTAGGTAAGAAGAGCATAGAGCAGTGAGTAAGTTTCTTTGAAGACACATTCGGATCAGCTCTAGGTATATCATAGGTATACCCATGTACATAGGTTTTGATGTATGCATGTAATAATATGTATGTAAATTATTTGAGCAGTTGTATAAAAACTCTTGTAAAATATTTTGGTATGTAATTAAATGCAAATGTAAATTTGGGATTTCATTTATCTGAATAGTTTTGTAATATTAATTTTGAGTCTTATAATCAATGAAATGTTTCTTTTATGAGGAGATTGATTTGATTATTGAGATTTGAATTATGGGTTCAAAAGAAGTTATTGAAGTTGTATTTGAGAAAACATATTGGGAGTGTGTTCTTTGCAAGTTTTGAAGAACTGTTTTCTCAAAATACAACCGGCACTTTGCCAAAATTTTAAAAAAAATTTATAACACCAGATTTTAATCGATGATTTAAATTTTATGAAAATTGTTTTAAAATCTCTTGTAGTATATTTAATGAATTATCGGTAGGCGAAGTACGGTAATTCATTAGGTGTACTACGAGATCATGTTACATCTTACAGGGGAGTAGGGTGTGACATGTTTTAGTGGTATCAGAGCAATGGTTTTAAAGTAAATTTCGAACTGTGAATTTGAAATCTTTTTATCGGTAACTACAATTGCTCAAATGTTTGATACATATAGTACATTTACATCATAAATATGAACTAATGGAGAGGAATCTCCTTATGTTGGTTGTACAGGAATAGAAAATCTTGTGAAAAGATATGGAAGAGAAGAATGAGACAATAGAACAGTCCGCGATGGCAGAAGTACAAGTTGAGGCCCCACTCCACAAAGTGTTGAAGGCCCGACTGTACCAGTTTTACCAGTACAAATTATTGCATAAATGGCCCAACAAATGGCCACTTTCTTCCAACAAATGGCTGATAATCTGTCAGCCCAAGCCCAAGTACAGACCCAACCCCCACAAGGGCAGTGTGAAATAGATAAGAGGGAGAAATCTACAGGTCAGAACTCGAGCAGTAATTTGGGGAAGATAAGAGAATTTGAGGAACCCCGAGCTCAGAAATATGACAGAGGCAGATCATTAGGGCAGAGAACACCAAGATCTAGTCGTCGAACAACTAGAAGTTCCTATTCTACCCGTTTCTGCCATGTTTGTGGTAAGCTACATGGAGGTATTTGTCGAAGGGCCTCTGGAGCCTGCTACAATTGTGGAAAGCTTGGACACTTTGTTAGAGATTGTACTAGACCACCTCAATCTGCTCTCCGGAGTTCACAAACTGTCAGTCAAAGTCGAGATAGAAACAGATTTGGTACTCCTCACCACTATAACATAGTGAATCAACCCGAATATAGTAGCGCACCAGTCAGAACGTCCACTATGCGCCAAGGAGAAAGAGCAGAAACTTCGGATGTAGCTGCTGGTAAGTTCTTAATTTTTGAAAGAAACAATGAGTTATTATTTGATCCCAGCACTACTTATTTATATGTTAGTGTTAGAATTCTATGTTTTGTTGCTATTCCTTTATGGGGGAATAAATTTTGATGTGTTAGTGACTAGTCTTTTAGGATGAAAACTACAATAACAAGTATGATTGACATTAATTTTGGAAGAATTGTTAGCTAAAAGTATTTTCTAACATACCATAAATTATAAAGCTAATTGGCAAGCCTACTTAATGTAAGGCAAGAGGACCTAAAAGTAAGTTACAATAATAGAATTGCTCTAGATGAGAGCAAAGATGTTACTGTTAGTAATTGTCAAAAGAAATTGTAATCAGAATCGATTTAGGATATTAGTGGATTCGAGAAAGATAAGATGTTAGAAAACCTAGTCCATGAGGTTATAATGTAGTGACTATATAATGTTCTCGATGTTTGTATTATAAGCTGCAGATTACAGTACCGACACGGGATTATTATGTAGAGCTACGTGCTTCCTCGTAGTACAATAAATTAAGAATATTTGTAAGTAATCTATAAATTGATACAGTTGCGCCCGAATAGAGTACTATTACGGGAAATGAAATGATAATAATAACTTGTAAAATGTGATAAGCCCTCAAGAATATACTGAGAACTTGTGTCATCGAATCCGAGGGGAGATGGGACAGATACATCCCACTAACAGAATTTGTATACATTAATAAGTGCCAAGCTAGCATACAAGTGGCACCATATGAAACATTGTAGGGGAACAGATAACTATGGACTTTGTGATGAGACTTCCAAGGACACAGAATAGTCATGATGCAGTATGGGTTATAGTTGATAGACTAACCAAGTCTGCTCACTTTTTGCCAGTCCGGATGGACTATAGCCTGGGAAGATTGGTCAGATTGTACATAAATGAGATTGTAAAACTGCATGGAGTGCCAGTATTGATTGTATCAGGCAGAGATCCTAGGTTCACTTCTAGATTATGGGGTAGTCTTCAGAGAGCCCTAGGAACTAGATTGAACTTTAGCACGGCATTCCTCCCATAGATAGATGGCCAGTCTGAGAGGGTAATTCAGATATTGGAGAATATACTACGGGCTTGTGTGATTGAGTTTGAAGGTAGTTGAGATACACACTTGCCTTTGATTGAGTTTGCTTATAACAACAGCTACCAATCAAGCATTGGAATGCCTCCATATGAAGCTTTGTATGGCAGGAAGTATAGAACTCCCCTATGTTGGGATGAAGTAGGTGAAAGGAAGATGATTGGGCCAGAAATTGTTCAGCAGATAGAGGAAAAGATCATATTGAACAGAGATAGACTCAAGGCTGCATCAGACCGTCAGAAGTCCTATGTTGGTCTGAAGAGAAGAGATATTGAATATGTAGTGGGTGATAAGGTATTCCTCAAAGTTTCTCCTTGGAAGAGGATTATGAGATTTGGCAGAAAGGAGAAACTGAGTCCTCGTTTCATAGGACCATATGAGGTTCTGGAAAGAGTGGGTCCTTTGGCATATCGGTTGGCATTACCTCCGGAGTTAGCAAGGATACACAGTGTCTTTCATGTGTCCATGTTAAGGAGGTACTGATCTGACCCATCTCATGTACTATCAGTTGAAGAGATTGAGGTAAATCTAGACCTCTCATATGATGAAGAACCCATAGAAATTCTGGCATATGAGGTGAAGCAGCTGAGGAACAAACAGATACACCTAGTTAAAGTGCTGTGGAACCATCATTCAGGCCAGGAAGCTACTTGGGAACGTGAAGAGGATATGAGGAGACAGCGCCCACAGCTGTTCAGAGACTAATGCTAGGTAAAATTTCGAGATGAAATTTTATTTTAAGGGGGGGAGAATTGTAACACCCCTAAGTTCAGTAGTGCATTCTATTGTTCCAGTGACCAGTGTTGTCCGGACAGCTAGGATGCCTAGAAATACACTTCGATATGAGTGAGGAGACATAAAATAATGAAATACAAGAAAAGAAAATACAAGAAAAACAAAGGAAAAATAATAGCAAAGAAATGTAACCAAGTTAAACGAGCCGAGAACCCTAGCGATGGGTGACCGCATCGGGAAGTTACGGCGTAGACCGTTGACTAGCCTTGGACCGCAGGGAACCCTGGAAAATATTTTTAGGACTTAAATAGACACCTATTGAAGTATAAATACTATTAGAAATATCAAAGAAAAATTAATTAATTAGTACAAAGAAAAGTGAGAAATCGAAAAACTGACAAAACCCGGTGTTACTGAAAAATCAGGAATGCAACCCGAACAGGGACATTGTGGTCATTTGACATTCCAAGTTGTCTTTTGACCTAAATGTCCATTAAAAATAAATGATATTACACTTGGAAATGTCATGAAAAAATAAATTAGTGGTACCTAATGTAAATAGCAAAAATGGGAAGCTTAATGTGGGAAAATGAAATCTTAGATTAAACTAATAGTTAATTTTGACATAGTGCTCCACTAACTCATTTAAGTGGACCACTACCACTTAATTTGGACAGCAGATCATCTTCTTCCTCCCTTCTCCAAGAACCAGCCGAATTGCTCCATTGAAGAACCTCCATGGCCATCCATGGCCAAGCTCCATGCAACCATGATTTAGCCATAGTTTTCACTAGCTTCCTTCACAAAAATTGTTTTACACCACTTGGACAGTAGATAGGCAGCAAAAAGACCAAGTTTTGAAGAGATTTTGAAGAGTTTCCAAAGTGGTAAGTTTGTGTTTTTGGTTAGTGCTTCATTAAAGTTAGTAAGAATGTTATGGATACTTGAATTATGGAGAGATTTTTGAGGTTTGATGTTTAAAGGGAGAGGTGTATTTTTGGTAGCCATGGAAACTCCTTAAGGGCAGTTTATTCTTGCTTGTAAATGGTAGGTTAAAGGGTTGATTATGTGTTTATGTGTGTAGGAATTAATTTGGGTGATGTATACTTAGTATATGTGAATGTGCACTTGAATTTAGAAGCTTGGAAATTAATGGACTGTAATGTATGAATCGACAGCTTGGTTTGGTGAACCATAAAGATGTTATTTCATGTTTGTTTTATGGAATATTAATGTTGAATTGTGATAGTTGTTATGGCAGCTTGGGTATATGTATGATGGTGTGAGGTTGGACATGTAAATGAGCTAGGTTAGGTGATTGAAATGTTGTAATTGAGCTTGAAAAATTCTGCACTATATGGTGCATGTTAAGTGTGATTATAAGCTGCCAAAATGACCAAAAATATATTGTGAAATGTATTTAGGTTAGGGTACAAATCAGAATTGGTATGAATGTATAGTTTGGTAAGTGTTGAAAGTATCCTTTAATGAGTAATGAACAAATGCAATAGGGTAGTTTATGTTATGGGCCTAGAACCTTAAGTGTGTGGTTCCAATTTGTATGAGACCAATTGGAGGTGAAACTAGGCACAAAATGTGCCAACTTTCATGAAGGAAGCTTATCAAAATTCTGCTTGTAAGGTAACTTGAAAAGTGACCAAATTCGGATTAGTGCAATTAAGGCTTGAAAATTGACCATTTGGGCAGCAGTTAGTGTTTTGGCCATAACTCACTCAAAAGAGGTCCAATTGACCTGAAATTTTGACCATGAATAGTTAAGACCTATATCTACAAGTCTTATGAAGACACCAAAGCCCAGAAATAAACACAAGCCAGTCAAATGGCTTGCACAAGTTCGGGTCCAAAAAATTGGCCGAACCTCAAATGACCTAAAGTGACCAATTTTGATGCATTTTGACCAGCAATAGTAAAATGACCAAAACTTGGTCTACATAACTCAGAATGACCTGAACTTTTGCCCCGCGTGCAATAAGACATAGATCTACAATTTTTTAGTTTCGACCGAAACCCAAAAACCTAGGGAACTAGGTCATCCGGCCATGTCAAATTAGTATACCGGGATCAGACAAATTGCAATAAAATGCAATATACATGGAAATGAATTTGGTAACATGTACCAATACTAAAAGGCTACAAATGTGACATATTGGTAACATTAAAACTTAATTCACCTATACTGCATCGAGGGTTGACATCTTAGGTTGACCAAGGAAATAATAGAATTCAATAAGTTAATTATTAAGCTTTATTCTTAGAGACAGTTTAAATGAGTACTGAAACACTTCAAATTATGTATTTCAATTAGCAAAGACTCAGGGAAGGGGAAGGAAACACTGAGTCAAAGCTAAGAGACAGTTATCAGAGGTTTGTGCACAACTAGTTTTTAACTGATTTTGTTTTGAATATTTCATATGATTAAATGACTTATTTTTCTTATGTATTATGTTTAACAAGCATTGGAATTCAATGATTATTGAAATTGTTATAGTATGTATAAATTTAGCTTTGTGAAATGGTATTTCCACAAGTATTAGGCATTGTTATGGATTGAATAAATTATGTTTTGGAAAATTGTGATAGAACATGTTTTGAATTGTGATGGTAATTTTCATGGAAAAATGCAAATTTATGATTTGAATTGTGATTTGCATAAAAATTATTGGTTATTGGAATTGAATTTGAATCGAATTATATTGTGATTTATGCTCACTAAAAGGATTGTGATATTGTTTTATATCTCACTATAGATGCTTGACTAGGTTATTACCCTTCTCTCTCATTTGTTGAGAAGACAATGGAGTTAGTTGTGTTTTGATTACCATGGTACGTACACAGGCTTAGATTTTTCTCTGATTTGAGGTTAGATCTAAGTTTTTTATCGTTATGGCCCTTGCGGAAGATTCATTATTGTGATGTGTACTGTGCACGATGATTCGACCTCCCCGACCATAGGGAGTTAGAATCACTTCGAATATGTCCCTTTCGGATTAGTCTTGCATGGTTAGTGAGATAAAGAATGATTTTTGAGATAAAGAATGATTTTTTAGATAAAGAATGATTTTTGAGACACAGCATGATTTTTGATATACAACATGATTTTTGAGATACAGCATGGTTTTTGAGATACAGCGTGGTTTTTGAGATACAACATGGTTTTTGAGACACAGAATGTTTTTGAATAGTAAAGAATTGTGATTTTAGTTATGATTTATGTATAATTGATTTTGTTGGAACTACCTTAAATGGTTAGTCATGATTTGATAAATTGAATTTCGTGATCAAAGTCATTTCATACAAATGATTTACATTATTGGCAATGAATATTTTGAGTTTTGGAATTTGATGAGTATTCAGATATCTAAATTATTTGCTGTAAATTTTGTCAATGTATATTGCACTATGTTTTAAATTATAGTTGTGCATCACTGAGTTCACCACTCAGCGATAGCTTTGTATGCTGTCACAGGTAAGAAGAGCATAGAGCAGTGAGTAAGTTTCTTTGAAGACACATTCGGATCAGCTCCAGGTATATCATAGGTATACCCATGTACATAGGTTTTGATGTATGCATGTAATAATATGTATGTAAATTATTTGAGCAGTTGTATAAAAACTCTTGTAAAATATTTTGGTATGTAATTAAATGTAAATGTAAATTTGGGATTTCATTTATCTGAATAGTTTTGTAATATTAATTTTAAGTCTTGTAATCAATGAAATGTTTCTTTTATGAGGAGATTGATTTGATTATTGAGATTATTTGAAATGTTTCTTTTATCTTAATTATGGGTTCAAATGAAGTTATTGAAGTTGTATTCGAGAAAACATATTGGGAGTGTGTTCTTTGTAGGTTTTGAAGAACTGTTTTCTCAAAATACAACCGGCACTTTGCCGAAATTTTGAAAAAATTTTATAACAACAGATTTTAATCGATGATTTAAATTTCATGAAAATTTTTTTAAAATCCCTTGTAGTATATTTAATGGATTATCGGTAGGTAAAGTACGGTAATTCATTAGGTGTACTACGGGATCATGTTACATCTTACAGGGGAGTAGGGTGTGACAGGATAAGTCATGTCCTTTTTATGAAGTATCCTCGATTGTGAACCTATTTATGATACTTTGTGCTAGAAATGCTGTCACTCATATTCTTAACAACTTAAGAATAGAATTTCTAATAAAATATCAATTGACCTTTGCTATTATACATAAATATATTATGTAAACGGAAAAGTGGAAATGCATTTTATTAATAAAAACATGTACAAGATACATACTAAATGATATGTTCTAGGGCATACTACTAACACTCATAAATATTGTAAATGATATGATAAAGGAGAATATGATATGGAAATGTGTGAAATCAACATGGACATGTTAACCGGTGATTAGTGGAAACCCACCAGATGCTAATAAAACAGAGGAGGCTCTGTCCAGGTCTCCACAGAAATAAGTTATAAAAAATAAAAAAATAAAAAAAAATTTCTACACATGGATTACTACTTTTAAATGACATTAAAAGTTTACAATAAATGTGATAAAATAAAATAGGGTGCTCCAGCACCGAATGTAGCACTTCTTGCTTGGTTATACAGTAGATGAGTATGGGGCGTCACATACCCAATTAGTTATGAATTAATCCTTAATTGATGAACCTTGATCATGCATATCATGCACTAAAATCTCTCCATTACAAAATCCTGATTCCAACTAGAGTCATGGTTTGTGTCAAACTCTTAATGCTTAGAATCATATGTCCTCATTTTAATTCTAATTCTTGATTAATGAGACTTTCTAGTCAGAAACTCTTTTCTGACTAATTCTATCTGTCATGGCTAGGAACTTAATTTATCAAGAACAATTTAAATGGACATAGGATTTTATTCCTATTTACTTAGAGTAATGGATCCCATCTTGACTAACATCTATCTCCATATATAACTAGTCGAAGCCAACGGATACCCGTATACTCATACATAGTACAAGCATGAAAGCAGTATTAAATTCAAACGACCTATATACAAGATAATTGTATTATCTCAGGTCAAGAGATTATATGCACTATTATGATCTATATGACTTTTTATTGACAAGGGTAAATTCCAAGTATAAGTCATATTTATATACTTGTTCAGCCTACTTATCTCATAAGTGCCCACCATGTTTGTCATATGGCATGAGACTCACCATTTCTTCCCATTAGTATCCCATACTAATCCATGGAAACTAACAAATGTGACAATCTATCTGGCTTAATCATGTCCAATGAGATATCCTTGATTGTGAACCAAAATTTATAACACTTGTACTAGAATGTTCAGTCACTCATATTTTTAACAACTTAAGAATGATGCATCTAACAAGATGTTAAAGGACATTTTTCAATTAAATTTAAACCATTTAAAAATAAGAGAAAAAGATATATGACATTTAATGAGAATAAATGTTTATAAGATACAATACATGATATGCTCTAGGGCATAGTAGTAATACAAAACATATTAGAGTATGACAGTGTAGCATTCTAGAAGACCATCACTCCTAACATCGAGGTGTACAACTCTAGCCATTCTAAATCCTCTAGATTGTCAAACCCCATCTTATGATATCTACACAAGCTAGCAAACCGCACCATCATAGGCCATGGTCATGGCCTAGGCATGGTGAATGCCAATGAGTTGTTCTTCCTGTGGTGCATGGTACATGGAAGGCAATGCAACACCAAATTCTTCCTCTACCAGCACCTTAGGTATATCTATCACTAGGCCACTGGACATATAGTGGTGGGAGGGCTCATCACAGCACTTGCCCTGCACTACGAGTTTATGCCAGCACTTGTTAGGCTATGCCCCATCACAAGCACCACCAGTATAGATGAAACTATCTACATATCCATAGGGCTATGCAGAAGAGTAGGACACACTTGCCCCTTAATAGATGCACTGGGGAATGTCAATCCTTAGAGGCTAGCACCAGAATAAGTAGAATTTTCTCAAGCACAGGAGTAGGCACAAGAGTAAACCCAGGAGCAGCAAGAAGAATTAGACCCTTTGCATTAAGGATCACCTGACAGAGTCCCTACATACACACCACCATAGTGGACATAGTCCTTGCATATCTGCAGAAGATGGAGACGACGATTAACAACTGGATGAGGACACTGGAGACTACACTTTTTGATAGGCTTAGGCCTTAGTCTTAGTTACTACCTGCTCTAGTTGGTTTATTTTGTAGAAACTCTAGTTTTATGTCCATATGCCTTTGCCATAATACATATTTGCTTTGCTAATATCATGCGTTTATTATCTTAGTGTATCTCTATTTAGCTTGCATAATATGTTGCCATTGCAGACAATGCCAAGTTTAAGTTTGGGGGTGCATTCATGCTTTGCATTTTATCTTAGTCATTTTATATTTAATAATTGCATTGCTTTATTATACCTTTATCATACTTGTGTATCAAAATCCAGAAAATTTTTCAATTTTTCAACTTTTTTAAAAATTTTATCTTAGAACTATAACTAAAAACCTTAATGCACTAATAATTGATCGCTCTTGGAAAGTGGAATGGATGTAACTAGATAGGCAGAAATACTTCAATAAATTATTTGTGAAAATTCATTGCCTAAGTGAAGTCAAACTGATTAAACCTATTCATAGCCATTAATTTGTTACATTGGACTTGTAAAATTAAGAGAAAATTTTTGAAATATAAACTAGCCTAGATATGCCTCACCAACCTTAGAAATATTTACTCCCATTAATGGCATATATCTTTTTCTTTTAACTTTAAATGGCTTAAATTTAATTGAAAATATATCCTTTAGTAACTTGTTAGATGTTTTATTCTTAAAGTGTTAAGAACATGACTGACAGAACATTCTGTTATAAGTACTATAAATTACAGTTTATAGTTTTGGATAGTTCAGAGGATAAGATTTATCCATATAGACTGTCATATTTGTTTATACCCATCAATTAGCATGAGATGCTAACGATATGGAATGGTAAGTCTTATGCCATATAATAAATAAAATGGGTACCTATTAAATAAGTAGGCAAAACCAATGACTTAAGATGATATGCACATGGAGTTTACTCTTATCAATACATAATCATCTAGATCATAATACAAAGCACGGTTATCTTGTATATAGGTGGTTTGAGTTTAATACTACTTTCATGCTTGTAATAAGTATGAGTATACAGGCAAGTGTTGGCTCTGACTAGTTATATATGGAGATAGGTGTTTAGTCAAGATGGGATTCGTTACCATAAGTAAATAGAGATAAAACTTATATCCATTTAAATTGTTCTTGATAAGTTAAGTTCCTGACCAGGATAGATAGACTTAGTTAGAAAAGTATTTCTAATTGGAAAGTCTTATTAATCAAGAATTAGAATTAAAACTAGGACATATGATTCTAAGTAATAAGAGTTTGACATAAGCCACAACTCTAGCTATAATTGGAATTTTGTAACAGAGAGATTTTATGCATGGTATGTATGGTCAAGGTTCATGAGTTAAGGATTAATTCACATCTAATTGGGTAGTCATGACACATTATGCTAGATGTTAATCATAATTTATGAGAACTAAAAGTGAAAAGGGAATTTCACTTTAAGTATGAAATAGTTCCAATAATATTAAAGAGTTAATACTACAAGGGATTTTGAAACAATTTTTGTTCATTTGTTTTATTCTCAGTCTTGTAAAATCATATCAATGACCAAGTAACCTATAACAGACTATAAGGTTGGATACATGAGAGTATACTTGTAACATCCCCATCGTACGTATTCTATACGTTCTATTCGTCTAGTGGCCAAATAACAATCCAGGCAAGTTAGGATGTTTGGAACTACACTTCGGTGATAGTGAACAGACATATAATGATGAAATAAATAAAAAGAAAATACAAGAAAAATCAAAGAAAAATGAAAGAGAGAAAATGAAGCTAAGTTAAACGAGTCGGCACTGCAGCGATGGGTGACCGCACTGGGAAGGCTGTTGCCAATCCCAGGATTGCGGGGAACCCTCGGAATTTAATTTTGAGGCATAAATAAAGGTTTATTGAAATGTAATTGACACTAGAAATATCAAAGAAAAATTAATAAATTAGTACAAAGAAAAATGAAAAATCGAGAAATAGACAAAAATCGGTGTTACCGAAAAATCGGGAATATAACTTGAAGTAGGGTATTTTGGTCATTTGACACCTAGAGTTGCCTTTTGACCTAAATGTCCATTAAAAATAAATGATATTGCACTTAGAAAATGTCATGAAAAATTAAAATGGGATACAATATGTAAATAGTGAAAGAATTGAGCTAAATGTGCAAATTAGGAAACTTTTAAATTATTAAACATTAATTTATTAGTTAGTGCTCCACTAACCTTAAATAAATGGGATATATCAAAGTGGAATTGGGTAGAAATCATCATCTTCAAGCTTGGGAAATAACCAGCCGAAACTACTCCATGGAAGTCCACCATGGCCAAACTCCCTCCATCACCATGCAACCATGTTTAAGCCCTCATTTCACCATAGTTTCTTCATCGAAGCTTGCACACACACCTTGGGCAGTATGTTGGAATCAAAAAGAAGAGGATTTGATGAAGTTTTGGTGAAGCTCAAAAAAGGTTAGTGCTAGTTTTTCATCCCTTGCTTCATTAAAGTTTGTATTAAGGTTGAGATGAGTTGGATGGTGAAGAAACTTGAAGGATTCGATGAGTTATTGATATATTTAATTTTGGAAAGCCATGAAAGTTTATTATAGTTGAGTTTTTTTTACCTCTAATGGATGGAAATTAAGGTTGATTAACTTAAATGGAAGTGGTAGTAAGTTAATATCCAATGGTGTGCATGTTAGTGCTTGAATTAAGGGTTTGAATATGGGTCTTGATGCTTTGGCAAATTGCCATGTTTGGCAGCCTATTAAATTATGAATTTGTGTGTGAATATGTAGTTTATTAATGAAATATGCTAGTATTAAATTGTGGGCAGTATGTGTAAGTGATATTGAAGTATGATTATATTGAAGTGTATGTGTAATATTGACATTGAGATATGTTGAATTTTGGTGGAAGTGAATGTTGAACTTAATGGTGAATTGTGTGCATTGAGCACTTGAATATTCTGCCCAAAATTGTTGCTGGAATTGTGTACAATATATATATATATATATATATGGAAGTGTTATTGATTGAATATTGAAGTAATGAGGAGGAGAAGGAATGTCAAATTGGAAGTGTATGTGCTTTTTGCAGGTTGTGTATTGAAGGCAGTACCTAAATTAAGCCATAAGTGCCAAACTGTGAACCCAATTGATATGAGGCCAATGGAGGGTGAAACTGGACACCAAATAGGCCAACTTTGATGTAGAAATGTTGACAAAATTCTGCCTAGAAACTGACCTTGAAAATGACCAAATCCAGAATAGCAACCTTGCAACCCAGATTTTTGACTATATGAACAGTAGTCCTTGGGATGACCATAACTCACTCAAAACAGGTCCAATTGACCTAAAATTTTTACCATGGTTAGTTCAGACATAGATCTACAATTCTAATGAAGACACCAAAGCCCAGAAATGGCCAGAACGAAGTCAAATGGCTTGCACAATTTCGGGTACAAAAACTGTCGAACCAAAAGTGACCTAAAATTGACCAAATTTTGCACTAAAGGTGCAATTTGTCCAGCATTGGTAAATTGACTATATCTTGGTCTACACAACTCAGAATGACCTGAAATTTTTCCCTGCGTGCAATAAGACATAGACCTACAAGTTTGTAGTTTGGACCAAAACCCAAAAACCGAGGCAACTAGGTTGTCCGGCTAGGTGAAAATGGTACACCGAAATCTGATAAATTGTAATAAAATGCAATACACTTGGAAATGAAATTGGTAACATATACCAACACTAAAGGGCTATAAAATGTGACATATTAGTAACATTAAAATTGACTCACGTAGAGTGCATCAAGGGTCAACATTACAGGTTGACTAATGAAATGAATTGAAGGGAATAATACCAAGAGAAATAGGACTTTAAGCTAGACAAATCTAGCACACAAAAATTGAGAAATTGACCAAATTTTGCACCAAAGGTGCAATCTGTCCAACTTTAGTAAATTAATCATATCTTGGTCTATACAACTCATAATGACCTGAAATTTTGCCCCGAGTGCAATAAGACATAGAGCTACAATTTTGCTTCTTTGACCAGAAGCTAAAAACCAAGGGAAATAGGACTTTAAGCTAGACCAATCTAACACGCTAAAATTGCAAATTGGTAATTACATAAAATGATGCTTGAAGTGATTTGGCAATGAATGCCAACTTGTGAAAAGGGTAAATTGCATTATATTGACAACATATTGAATTGTAAATTGTGACATGTTGATGCTAGAATCAACCTATCCATGATGCATAAAAAGGTCAATAATTTTATTGACCAGTGAAAGACATAAAGATGTATAAACCCTATGAATAAAGAATTAAATATGTAACATTATAATATGCCCTAATTTGTCTAGTTGACTAGTTTCGATAGGTTGGCATGCCAATAGGATTCTAACAGCTGTTCTGTAAATGACTTTACGTCATATTGTGTTTTATGGCTTATTATGCCATACTATGATTTTAATAGCCTATGGCTATACAAATTGTGTTATTATACTCGACTTAATGCCTGATTGATTATATGGCTTTTTAGCCACACTATTTGCAAACCGGGAGATACTTTATGACCGATGGTGTGATGGCCCGAGGTACTAGGTACCCAGTGCTAGTATATCCATTTATCCAATCTAGTCAGTGTATAGGCTACATGGGCAGTCAATCAAAACATTATTCGATTCAGGCAGTTAAGTTAAGTTAAGTATACGAAAATTTCAGTACAATTAAATTAAGCATTGAATGAAATGAGTAAAAGAGATTAGCAACAGAAACATAACAAAGATACAATTTGCAGAACCTTAGAGATTTAAAATTCAATACAGTTAGAATAATTGATTCCTGGATATCCAAATTATGAGTTATTTCTTTCCTTATTTGCATATATTATATCTTGTTATACTATTGCACCACTAAGCAGAAAAGCTTAGCGCGATGGAATTGCTTCCTCGCGCAGGTACTGAAGGTAAAACCAGTAGACTGTCGACTGAGATTTTTGGAGTCCAGATCTGCAGAAGTGTCAGAAGAGTTCAAGATTGTCACCTCCTCAGCAATGCATGTAGATAGGGCTCATAATTATACATGTTATGTATTTTATTCATTCTAAGTATATTGTAATTTCATTTGTATATCCTGTACTTGACAAATTTATGTACTTAATTGGAAAATTATATAAGTTAATGAAATGTAAGAATTCTGATGTCTGAATTGATTGTCTAATTATAATGATTCTGAATGAGATTGAGTTTAAGAAATTTTGAGAAATTGATGAGATATTATTAAGATAAATTGAGCTATGAATTTGAATATGTTGTGAATTGTCTTTGGCAGGTTCAGAAGAACTATTAGTCCAAATTACAGCCGACACTTTGTCGGATTATCGTTAAAATTTTTGAAATTTCCAAATTAGTTAGATTTTGATAAAAGTAAAAAAAATAAAAAAAAGCCTAAACCTTAAATAAAGTTTTTGAATAAATAAATCAAGAACTACAATGAAATCAGATAAGATCAGGTGCTTCGGCACGCCGTGTAGCATGCCTTGCTCGGTTACACTGTAGACGGATGAGGGGTGTTACATTTAGTGGTATCAGAGCACAGTTTAGGCGTTCTAGGCACAGATAAGTAGAAAGAACTAGTGTGCATGCATGCATTGCATTCATAAGAGTCGAGGTGACACTATGCAGATCTGTTTACTTTTGATTATTCAAGGTTAAGATATGGACTTAGAGCCATAGAGGGCATTAGAAAAAGAGGTAGAAAACCTAGTTCATGAGGTTATAACGTAACAACTACGTAATGTTCTCGATGTTTGTATTGTAAGCTGTAGATTACAGTACCGACATGAGATTATTGTGTAAAGCTATGTGCTTCTTCGTGGTAGAATAAAATAAGAATATTTGTTAGTAATCTATAATTTAATACAGTTACGCCCGAATAGAGTACTATTACGGGAAATAAATGTGAAAATTCTAGTCAGAAATTTAAAACTTCAAAACTAGCTTATCGAAAGACTACACTTCTAAGGTAGCTAGAGTCAGTGACTCGGTTACACTAATGTGGACTACCATTACCACAAAAATTGCTATAAGCTTTGAGAATTCAGTATGGCTATAAATTAGAAAGAACACCTTGAGGATGAAGATATTTGGACATAGATATGGAGTCTTATCAGTATTTTAATATTTTTGACAGAAAGGAATGATGTAGGCATTTGAGAATTGTGTGGCAGACTCTAAAAGAGAATAAATTGTATGCTAAATTGTCCAAGTGTGAGTTCTGGTTGAATGAGATTACATTCCTTTGACATGTAGTATCAGCTGAAGGGATTAGAGTGGATTCCAAGAAGATTGAAGCAGTGATGGAATGGAAGCCTCCCATAAATACAATTGAGATCTGAAGTTTCTTGGGGTTAGCTGGATATTATAGAAGATTTGTAAAGGGATTTTCCCTGATAGCTGCTCCAATGACCAAATTACTACACAAGAATATGAAATTTGACTGGAATGACAAGTGTCAAGCCAGTTTTGAGAGGCTGAAGGCTATGTTGACAGAGGCACCAGTGTTAACACAGCCAATGTCTGGAAAAGACTTTGTAGTCTACAATGATGCCTCACACAATGGGTTAGGGTGTGTACTCATGCAAGAAGGGAAAGTGGTCACATATGCTTCCAGGCAGTTAAGGCCACATGAAAAGAATTACCCTACTCGTGATTTAGAGTTAGCAGCAATTATCTTCGCATTGAAGATATGAAGGCATTACTTGTATGGAGAAAAATGCTACATATACACAGACCATAAGAGTCTGAAGTATCTGCCAACCCAGAAGGAACTTAATTTGAGACAGAGGCGATGGATTGAATTCCTGAAAGATTATGATTGTGTGATTGACTACCACCCTGGGAAGACAAATGCAGTCGCTGATGCTTTAAGCAGAAAATCTATTGCAGCATTAAGATCTCTGAATGCCCAACTGTCCTTAAATCATGATGGAGTTATTTTGGCTAAGTTGCAAATGAAGCCAAATCTGTTACAATAGATACAGGATGGGCAGAAGACAGATAAGAAATTAATGGCTGTTATGGGCAAAATCACTGAGGGGAAGGAAACTGAATATGAAGTGAAAGAAAATGGGTGCCTGTACTATAAACAAAGAGTATGTGTACCAGATGATAAAGAGTTGAAAACCAGTATTCTGAAAGAAGCACATAACAGTGTGTATGCTATGCACCCAGGAAACACAAAAATGTACCATGACCTGAAACTCCGATACTGGTGGCCAGGTATGAAGAAGGACATAGTTGACTATGTAACTAGATGCTTGACATGTCAGCAAGTCAAAGCAGAACATCAAGTTCCATCAGGTTTGTTATAGCCCATAAACATACCTGAATGGAAATGGGATCGAGTCACTATGGACTTTGTCAGTGGTCTACCTCTCACTCAGAAGAAGCATAATGCAGTATGGGTGATTGTGGATAGGTTGACTAAATCAGCACATTTTCTGCCAGTCAGAACTGACTACTCACTGGAAAAGCTAGCAGAATTGCACATCAGCGAGATAGTTAGACTACATGGAATTCCACTTTCCATTATATCTGATAGAGAGCCGAGGTTTACATCTAGATTTTGGAAGAAATTACAAGAATCCTTGGGCACACAACTCCATTTTAGTACGGCTTTTCATCCTCAGATGGATGGACAGTCAGAAAGAATAATCCAGGTAAATTTTGAAACTCATTGAGTTATTACAAACAATAAACTGATAGTAATGATAGTAATAACTGAATATGTGTGATAGGTCCTCGAGGATATGCTGAGAAGTTGTGTTATTGAGTTTGAGGGAAGTTGGGACAGATACCTTCCACTGGCAGAATTTGCATATAATAATAGCTATCAAGCTAGCATACAAATGGCACCCTATGAAGCACTGTATGGGAGAAAATGCAGAACACCTGTATGTTGGACTGAATTGGGTGAAGATAAGCTAGTGGGGCCAGACCTGATAAAACAGATAGAGGAAAAGGTGAAACTGATAAAGGCCAATTTGAAAGTTGCCTCAGACCGACAGAAATCTTATGCTGACTTGAGGAGAAAAGACATTGAGTATAAAGTTGGCGAGAAGGTATTTCTCAAAGAATCACCATGGAAGAAAGTGTTGAGATTCGGGAAAAAGGGAAAATTAAGCCCTAGATTCATTGGCCCATATGAGGTTATTGAACCTGTGGGACCAATAGCCTACCGATTAGCCTTACCACCTGAGTTGGACAAGATACATAATGTGTTCCATGTCTTGATGCTCAGAAGATACAGATCAGATCCTTCACATGTCATCTCAGCAGAAGAAATTGTGGTACAACCTGACTTGACATATGAAGAAGAACCAATTAAAATCTAGGCACGAGAGGTAAAAGAGCTCAGAAACAAGACAATTCCACTAGTGAAAATCCTATGGAGACAACACAACACGGAAGAGGCAACATGGGAGAGCGAGGAGACAATGAGGCAACAGTTCCCTCAGCTCTTCACATCAGGTAAATTTCCAGGACGAAATTTTAATTTAGAGGGGAAGAGTTGTAACATCCCCACTGTACGTATTCTGTACGTTCTATTCCTCTAGTGGCCAAATAACAATCCAGGCAAATTAGGATGTTTGGAACTACACTTCGGTGATAGTGAACAAACATATAATGATGAAATAAATAAAAAGAAAATACAAGAAAAATCAAAGAAAAATGAAAGAGAGAAAATGAAGCTAAGTTAAACGAGTCGGCACCGCAGCGATGGGTGACCGCACTGGGAAGGCTGTTGCCAATCCCAGGATTGCGTGGAACCCTCGGAATTTAATTTTGAGGCATAAATAAAGGTTTATTGAAATGTAATTGACACTCGAAATATCAAAGAAAAATTAATAAATTAGAACAAAGAAAAATGAAAAATTGAGAAATAGACAAAAATCGGTGTTATCGAAAAATCGGGAATATAACTCGAAGTGGGGTATTTTAGTCATTTGACACCTAGAGTTGCCTTTTGACCTAAATGTCCTTTAAAAATAAATGATATTGCACTTAGGAAATGACATGAAAAATTAAAATGGGATATAATATGTAAATAGTGAAAGAATTGAGCTAAATGTGCAAATTAGGAAACTTTTAAATTATTAAACATTAATTTATTAGTTAGTGCTCCACTAACCTTGAATAAATGGGATATATCAAAGTGGAACTGGGTAGAAATTATCATCTTCAAGCGTGGGAAATAACCAGCCGAAACTACTCCATGGAAGTCCAGCATGGCCAAACTCCCTCCATCACCATGCAACCATGTTCAAGCCCTCATTTCACCATAGTTTTTTCATCAAAGCTTGCACACACACCTTGGGCAGTATGTTGGAAGCAAAAAGAAGAGGATTTGATGAATTTTTGGTGAAGCTCAAAAAAGGTTAGTGCTAGTTTTTCATCCCTTGCTTCATTAAAGTTTGTATTAAGGTTGAGATGAGTTGGATGGTGAAGAAACTTGAAGGATTCGATGAGTTATTGATATATTTAATTTTGGACAGCCACGAAAGTTTATTGTAGTTGAGTTTTTCTTACCTCTAATGGATGGAAATTAAGGTTGATTAACTTAAATGGAAGTGGTAGTAAGTTAATATCCAATGATGTGCATGTTAGTGCTTGAATTAAGGGTTTGAATATGGGTCTTGATGCTTTGGCAAACTGCCATGTTTGGCAGCCTATTAAATTATGAATTTGTGTGTGAATATGTAGTTTATTAATGAAATATGCTAGTAATAAATTGTGGGCAGTATGTGTAAGTGATATTGAAGTATGATTATATTGAAGTGTATGTGTAATATTGACATTGAGATATGTTGAATTTTAGTGGAAGTGAATGTTGAACTTAATGGTGAATTGTGTGCATTGAGCACTTGAATATTCTGCCCAAAATTACAGCTGGAATTGTGTACAATATATATATATATATATGGAAGTGTTATTGATTGAATATTGAAGTAATGAGGAGGAGAAGGAATGTCAAATTGGAAGTGTATGTGCTTTGTGCAGGTTGTGTATTGAAGGCAGTACATAAATTAGGCCATAAGTGCCAAACTGTGAACCCAATTGGTATGAGGCCAATGGAGAGTGAAACTAAACACCAAATAGGCCAACTTTCATGTAGAAATATTGCCAAAATTCTGCCTAAAAACTAACCTTAAAAATTACCAAATCCGGAATAGCAACCTTGCAACCTAGATTTTTGACCATATGAACAGTAGTCCTTGGGATGACCATAACTCACTCAAAATAGGTCCAATTGACCTGAAATTTTTACCATGGTTAGTTCAGACATAGATCTACAATTTTTATGAAGACACAAAAGCCCAAAAATGACCAGAACCAAGTCAAATGGCTTGCATAAGTTCGGGTACAAAAACTGCCGAACCAAAAGTGACCTAAAATTGACCAAATTTTGCATTAAAGGTGCAATCTGTCCAGCATTGGTAAATTGACCATATCTTGGTCTACACAACTCAGAATGACCTGAAATTTTTCACCGCGTGCAATAAGACATAGACCTACATGTTTGTAGTTTGGACCAAAACCAAAAAACTGAGGGAACTAGGTCGTCCGGCTAGGTCAAAATGCTACACCGAAATCCGATAAATTTCAATAAAATGCAATACACTTGGAAATGAAATTGGTAATATATACCCACACTAAAGGGCTATAAAATGTGACATATTGGTAACATTAGAATTGACTCACGTAGAGTGCATCAAGGGTCAACATTATAGGTTGACTAATGAAATGAATTGAAGGGAATAGTACCAAGAGAAATAGGACTTTAAGCTAGACAAATCTAGCACACAAAAATTGAGAAATTGACCAAATTTTGCACCAAAGGTGCAAACTGTCCAGCTTTAGTAAATTAATCATATCTTGGTCTATACAACTCATAATGACCTAAAATTTTTCCCCGAGTGCAATAAGATATAGAGCTACAATTTTGCTTCGTTGACCAGAAGCTAAAAACCAAGGGAAATAGGACTTTAAGCTAGACCAATCTAGCAAACTAAAATTGCAAATTGGTAATTGCATAAAATGATGCTTGAAGTGATTTGGCAATGAATGCCAACTTGTGAAAAGGGTAAATTGCATTATATTGACAACATATTGAATTGTAAATTGTGACATGTTGATACTAGAATCAACCTATCCATGATGCATAAAAAGGTCAAAAATTTTATTGACCAGTGAAAGGCATAAAGATGTATAAACCCTATGAATAAAGAATTAAATTTGTAACATTGTAATATGCCCTAATTTGCCTAGTTGACTAGTTTGGATAGGTTGGCATGCCAATAGGATTCTGATAGCTGTTCTGTAAATGACTTTACATCATATTAAGTTTTATGGCTTATTATGCCATACTATGATTTTAATAGCCTATGGCTATACAGATTGTGTTATTATACTCGGCTTAATGCCTGATTGATTATATGGCTTTTTAGCCACACTGTTTGCACACCGGGAGATACTTTGTGACCGATGGTGTGATGGCCCGAGGTACTAGGTACCCAGTGCTAGTATATCCGTTTATCCAGTCTGGTCAGTGTATAGGCTACATGGGCAGTCAATTAAAACATTATTCAATTCAGGCAATTAAGTTAAGTTAAGTATATGAAAATTTCAGTACAATTAAATTAAGCATTGAATGAAATGAGTAAAAGAGATTAGCAACAGAAACATAACAAAGATACAATTTGCAGAACCTTAGAGATTTAAAATACAATACAGTTAGAATAATTGATTCCTGGATATCCGAATTATGAGTTATTTCTTTCCTTATTTGTATATATTATTTCTTGTTATACTATTGCACCACTAAGCAGAAATGCTTAGCGCGATGGAATTGCTTCCTCGCGCAGGTACTGAAGGTAAAACCAGTAGACTGTCGACTGAGATTTTTAGAGTCCATATCTGCGGAAGTGTCAGAAGAGTTCAAGATTGTCACCTCCTCAGCAATGCATGTAGATGGGGCTCATAATTATACATGTTATGTATTTTGTTCATTCTAAGTATATTGTAATTTCATTTGTATATCCTGTACTTGACAAATTTATGTACTTAATTGGAAAATTATATAAGTTCATGAAATGTAAGAATTCTGATGTCTGAATTTATTGTCTAATTATAATGATTCTGAATGAGATTGAGTTTAAGAAATTTTGAGAAATTGATGAGATATTATTGAGATAAATTGAGCTATGAATTTGAATATGTTGTGAATTGTCTTTGGTTGGTTCAGAAGAACTGTTAGTCCAAATTACAGCCGGCACTTTGTCGGATTATCGTTAAAATTTTTGAAATTTCCAAATTAGTTAGATTTTGATAAAAGTTAAAAAAAAAAAAAAAGCCTAAACCTTAAATAAAGTTTTTGAATAAATAAATCAAGAACTGAAATGAAATCAGATAAGATTAGGTGCTCCGGCATGCCGTGTAGCACGCCTTACTCTGCTACACTGTAGACGGGTGAGCGGTGTTACATTTAGTGGTATCAGAGCACGGTTTAGGCGTTCCTAGGCATAGATAAGTAGAAAGAACTAGTGTGCATACATGCATTGCATTCATAAGAGTCGAGGTGACACTATGCAGATCTATTTACTTTTGATTATTCAAGGTTAAGATATGGACTTAGAGCCGTAGAGGGTATTAGAAAAAGAGGTAGAAAACCTAGTTCATGAGGTTATAACGTAAAAACTACGTATTGTTCTCGATGTTTGTATTGTAAGCTGCAGATTACAGTACCGACATAAGATTATTGTGTAGAGCTACGTGCTTCTTCGTGGTAGAATAAAATAAGAATATTTGTAAGTAATCTATAATTTGATACAGTTACGCCCGAATAGAGTACTATTACTGGAAATAAATGTGAAAATTCTAGTCAGAAATTTAAAACTTCAAAACTAGCCTATCGAAAGACTACACTTCTAAGGTAGCTAGAGTCAGTGACTCGGTTACACTAATGTGGACTACCATTACCACAAAAATTGCTATAAGCTTTGAGAATTCAGTATGGCTATAAATTAGAAAGAACACCTTGAGGATGAAGATATTTGGACATAGATATGGAGTCTTATCAGTATTTTAATATTTTTGACAGAAAGGAATGATGTAGGCATTTGAGAATTGTCTTGCAGACTCTAAAAGAGAAGAAATTGTATGCTAAATTGTCCAAGTGTGAGTTCTAGTTGAATGAGATTGCATTCCTTGGACATGTAGTATCATCTGAAGGGATTAGAATGGATTCCAAGAAGATTGAAGCAGTGATGGAATGGAAGCCTCCCAGAAATACAACTGAGATCAGAAGTTTCTTGGGGTTAGCTGGATATTATAGAAGATTTGTAAAGGGATTTTCCCTTATAGCTGCTCCAATGACCAAATTACTACACAAGAATACGAAATTTGACTGGAATGACAAGTGTCAAGCCAATTTTGAGAGGCTGAAGGCTATGTTGACAGAGGCACCAGTGTTAACACAGCCAATGTCTGGAAAAGACTTTGTAGTCTACAGTGATGCCTCACACAATGGGTTAGGGTGTGTACTCATGCAAGAAGGGAAAGTGGTCACATATGCTTCCAGGCAGTTAAGGCCACATGAAAAGAATTACCCTACTCGTGATTTAGAGTTAGCAGCAATTATCTTCGCATTGAAGATATGGAGGCATTACTTGTATGGAGAAAAATGCTAAATATACACAGACCATAAGAGTCTGAAGTATCTGCCAACCCAGAAGGAACTTAATTTGAGACAGAGGTGATGGATTGAATTCCTGAAAGATTATGATTGTGTGATTGACTACCACCCTGGGAAGACAAATGTAGTCGCTAATGCTTTAAGCAGAAAATCTATTGTAGCATTAAGATCTCTGAATGCCGAACTGTCCTTAAATCATGATGGAGTTATTTTGGCTAAGTTGCAAGTGAAGCCGAATCTGTTACAATAGATACAGGATGGGCAGAAGACAGATGAGAAATTAATGGCTGTTATGGGCAAAATCACTGAGGGGAAGGAAACTGAATATGAAGTGAAAGAGAATGAGTGCCTGTACTATAAAGAAAGAGTTGTGTACCAGATGATAAAGAGTTGAAAACCAGTATTCTGAAAGAAGCACATAACAGTGTGTATGCTATGCACCCAGGAAATACAAAAATGTACCATGACCTGAAACTCCGATACTGGTGGCTAGGTATGAAGAAGGACATAATTGACTATGTAACTAGATGCTTGACATGTCAGCAAGTCAAAACAGAACATCAAGTTCCATCAAGTTTGTTACAGCCCATAAACATACCTGAAAAGAAATGGGATCGAGTCACTATGGACTTTGTCAGTGGTCTACCTCTCACTTAGAAGAAGCATGATGCAGTATGGGTGATTGTGGATAGGTTGACCAAATCAGCACATTTTCTGCCAGTCAGAACTGACTACTCACTGGAAAAGCTAGCAGAATTGTACATCAGTGAGATAGTTAGACTATATGGAATTCCACTTTCCATTGTACATCAGTGAGATAGTTAGACTATATGGAATTCCACTTTCCATTATATCTGATAGAGACCCGAGGTTTACATCTAGATTTTGGAAGAAATTACAAGAATGCTTAGGCACACAACTCCATTTTAGTACGGCTTTTCATCCTCAGACGGATGGACAGTCAGAAAGAATAATCCAGGTAAATTTTGAAACTCATTGAGTTATTATAAACAATAAACTGATAGTAATGATAGTAATAACTGAATATGTGTGATAGGTCCTTGAGGATATGCTGAGAAGTTGTGTTATTGAGTTTGAGGGAAGTTGGGACAGATACCTTCCACTGACAGAATTTGCATATAATAATAGCTATCAAGCTAGCATACAAATGGCACCCTATGAAGCACTGTATGGGAGAAAATGCAGAACACCTGTATGTTGGACTGAATTGGGTGAAGATAAGCTAGTGGGGCCAGACCTGATAAAACAGATAGAGGAAAAGGTGAAACTGATAAAGGCCAATTTGAAAGTTGCCTCAGACCGACAGAAATCTTATGCTGACTTGAGGAGAAAAGACATTGAGTATAAAGTTGGCGATGTTAGTAGTATGCCCTAGAGCATATCATTTAGTATGTATCTTGTACATAGTTTTATTAATAAAAGGCATTTCCACTTTTTCGTTTACATAATATATTTATGTGTAATAGAAAAGGTCCATTGATATTTTGTTAGAAATATTATTCTTAAGTTGTTAAGACAATGAGTGACAATTTTTCTAGCACAAAGTATCATAAATAGGTTCAAAATCGAGGATACTTCATAATAAGGACATGACTTATCGAGAAAGATTGTATTCATGTTTGTTCCCAAGTTATTTATATGAGATATAAATAAGATGGAATGGTGAGTCTCATGCCATATAACAAACATGATAGGCACTTATAAATGATAAGTAGGCCGAACCAATGACACTTATGACAAGCACATGGAGTTTACTCTTGTCAATGTTTTGTCATAAATCATATCAGTGCATATAATCTTTAGACCTGAGATAGCACAGTTATCTTGTATATAGGTAGTTTGAGTTTGATACTACTTTCATACTTGTACTATGTATGGGTATATGGACATGTGTTGGCTCCTACTAGTTATATATGGAGGTAGGTGTTGATCAAGATGGAATCTGTTCCTCTAAGTAAATAGAGAAAAAATCCTATGTTCATTTAATTGTTCTTGATGTTTCAAGTTCCAGGCCAGGACAGATAGATTTATTCAGAAAAGAGTTTCTGATGAGAAAATCTTTTAATCAAGAACTGGAATTAAAAGAGAACATAATATTCATAGCAAATGGAGTTTGACATAAACCATGATTCCAGTTTGAGTTGGGATTTTATAACAGAGAGATTCTAGTGCATGGTAACATATGATTATAGGTTCATTTAAGGTAAACCTTATTACTAATTGGGTGGCCATGGCATGCTATGCTAGGTGTTAACCATGGTCTATGAGGTTCATAAAATGATTTAGAGAAATCATTTATGGCAAGAAAGAGTTCTGATGATATTAAGAGTTGATATCATGTCTCATTGCCAATTAGTGATAAGCCTAGTAAGTCACACACATACACAAGTTATCACCTATTTAAATATGATTTAATTAATTAATTAAAAAGTTTAATTGATTAATTAAATAGGTTTGGTTTGCAATTAAATTGCAAAGTCCCTAGCATGACTTGAAACCAAATCTAGATTATTGGATGTGTAGTATAAATTAAATTTATATTTAAAGTGTTTAAATATGAATTTAATTAATGATAAATTAATTAATAGAGATTAATTAATTAATTTATATTTGATATAAATTAATTAGAAGAAGAAAAATAATTATTTTGGGTTAAGAACTCAAAATTAAGACACAGGGGCATTTTGGTCATTTCACAGTGTGACACGTGGCACCATGAGATGGTGACACATGGGATTACACATAAGCTTGCCAAATGTTTTTTAATCATGTAAGATGATTAAAATCAAGATTAAATATAGGTTTGACACTTGGCATAATGTGATTGGTCACTTAAACCTAGAGCTAATCAAAGGGTGACACGTGGCAAGGGTTTAATGTGTTAACCTAGCTATTTAAGTGTGGTTATGAAAAGAAAAATAACCAGCAGCCACTCCTCTCCTTTGTCACGCCACTTTGAGGCTTTTCATCTATTCTTCTTCATCTCTCATCAATTCAAAGAGATTAGCCATCAATCTCTTGAATTAAGAACACTAGAAATTGTTTCTAGTGTCCTGTTTACATCTCTAATCTCTTAAAAGGCAGAACTTGAATTTCTAATTAATAGAAAAAGCTTTAGAAGCTGTTCAAGGGCTGCCATAGGTGTTCTTGGTGTGGACAAGCTAGAGGGACAACATCTGGTATCCTGAAGACGAATCTCAAAGGCGCAAACACGCTGCAGTGCATCAAGAGATTAGTGTAATCGTTCTTAATTTAATCTAGGGTTCTAAAATTAATCTGATTAATTTTAAAATCTTAAATGGCAAATACAGATCCAAAAACATATTAAAAGAGTTTTAATATGTTGTTTATCATTGAAATCAAATAGATAAAAATAAATCTTACATGATGCATGTGACCCTATGTGAAAATTTTTTAATTCAATGGTATAAACTTGTGCTTTTCACGCTTCTGTTCCTTCAATTGGTATCAGAGCCACTATATTTGCCATTTAGATTGTTGATTTTATGATTTAATTGTGTGTTTGATCATGAGATCAAAAGATCATTGCTCGTTGCAAAGCAAGGTGGCGGCATACTTTAAAAAAAAACACCATCAATGGTGCGCATGGTTTGGCTACCATGGGTGGTTCAAGGTTTGGCTTTTAATTCTGTAATTGTTGTATGATCTAAGGCCTATTCTTTGACTAATTAAAGTGTTTAATTAGTGATTTTAATCACACAATTAAATTATAATTCAAATCAGAATTTTAAAAATTGTTTGAATGTGATTCAAATCTGAATTTTAAAAGTTGTTTGAATGTGATTCAAATCTGAATTTTTAAAGTTGTTTGAATCATATTTAAATCTGATTTTTTAAAATTGATTGAATAAAATTCAGATATGATTTTTTAAAAAATGGTTGAATGTGATTCAAATCTGAATTTTTAAAGTTGTTTGAATGTGATTCAAATCTGAATTTTTAAAGTTGTTTGAATGTGATTCAAATCTGAATTTTTAAATTTGTTTGAATGAGATTCAAATCTGAATTTTTAAATTTATTTGAATTATATTCAAATCTGGATTTTTAAGTTGAATATGAGATATTCAATTTAATTTAAGTATGTATGTTTTATTTAATTGTTAAATAGTGATATGCATGATGGATGATCATGGACTATAAAAGACCAATGTGATTGGATTTATTTCTTTTATGTTTCTTTGGGATTGTAAATTAATTAATTTATTTTAATTTATTTTGGGCATGTATTATTAAGTTTGAAATAATTTTTGGGTTGTAATTTCATTTATTTAAGTTCTTGTAAATTCGCCTTGGTATGCCAAGGATTACCATGTAATATTGGATTGCAAGAAGTTCAAGGAGGTCAAGAGCATTGATGGGACCAGTGGGAGGAATTCAAGATCAAGTGTTGATTATGTACTCCTTCAGCAACTCTTGTAAAATGAATGAATGAATGAAATGCACCTAGGAATGCCCTGATTCAATTCTTGGTGGCTCTGAATTGAATCCCTTAGAAAGTCCATGATCATACCATATTTATTGCTTATCCATGAATGCATGAGATGTATGAGAATGTATGCTATTATATGATATATGCATGCTAATTGGATAATGTGCAAAGTGAGACCTTAATAGTAATTACAATGACCATAAAATCTTCCAAACAAATGATTAAGTTGGAAATGTTATAATTAAAGTAATTATAACATAGGCCCTCCATTGGGGCAATTATTTTAAGAAATTTTAAATAGTTGCATAAGATGCAATTAATTTAAGAGATTTTCTTAAGAATAATTGTTAAGCATGAGATGTTGTAAATATGTAAATGGTTTAGTGGCCACTATTGGATGTGCCTGAGGACATTAAAATTATTTGCATAATTACTGGCTCAATGGGATCAACTTAACTAACGTAAGATAAGTCAATAATGGATGTACCTGAGATTTTGAGCATTAGGGGCTAGGTAAAGGATTGAACTTCACATGAGATGTGATGGGCAAGGAGTTGCTCACTTATAGTTTATTGTAATTCCAATAATGGATGTACTTGAGGATGATCAATAGAATTATAAGAATTCAATAACCCACTAGAAATCCATCCAACTAGGATTTCTGTTTTCTACTTTGGAAGTGTAGGATTCGCTAAGTTAGTGGGAGGACCAATTTGATTAAAAGACCATAATCATTTTGGTTAATTACATGATACATTTACTAATTAATCTGGTTATTTTCTGCAGTTAATTTTCTGACAAAATGAGCACAAAACAACCACCACCATCCAATATTCTTGCAAGCATACTTGATCACAATAGGTTGACAGGACCTAATCTGTCTGATTGGCTAAGAAATTTGAAACTTGTCCTGAACATATAGGATATGTTCTAGATTCAAATGTTCATGGTCCCTTACCTCCAGAGGCCACACATGAGGAACATGAAACTTTGGACAAGTGGAAGGAGCATGATATGAGAGCTAAGTGTTGCATACTTGCTTCCATGAGTAATGAGTTACAGAAGCAACATGAGAACATGCAGAGTGCGAGTGAGATCCTCCTTCACCTACAAGAGTTGTATGGTGAGCACAGCAGGAATGCTAGGTATGAGATATCTAGACAGCTATTCCGTATGAGGATGTCTGAGGGACAGAATGTTGGGGATCATGTCCACAAGATGATTCGGCTGATTGAGCAGTTGGAACATATTGACTTCAACATGGATTTCCAACTACAAACGAATTTGATCCTTCAGTCCCTTCCTGAGTCTTTTGGAAATTTTGTGACAAATTTCCATATGACTAAACAAGAATGCACCTTAGCTGGTTTACTCAACATGCTGGTTATTGCCCAAAAGGATATGCCAGGCAATAAAGGAAAAGAGGTAGCTTTGGTTGCATCTTCTTCTGCTGGAAAGTCCAACAAGAAGAAGGGCAATAAGAAAAGAAACCTTAGATTCCTAGTCCTTCCAAGAAAATAGCTAAACAAAAAAGGAAGACTAAAGCTGATGGAGGCAAAGGAAAGTGTTTCCACTGCCAAAAGGATGGGCACTGGAAAAGGAACTGCCCAGAGTATCTTGCTTCTCTGAAGGACAAGAAGGATACACCTTCGGAAGGTATGTCCATATCTTGTTATTTAGATTCTGATGATACTCATAGTTCATCTACAGCTTGGGTTTTAGATACTAGTGCCAGTTCTCACATTTTTAATGATATGCAGGAACTAGCAAATAGTAGCAGCTTGCGTTCTCGAGATATTAGAGTCCGGATTGGCAATGGCTCAACTGTTGAAACTTTATCCATAGGATCTAAATCTTTTTACATGTTTGGACATGTTTTGTGTTTGGATAATATTTTATATGTACCTGATGCTTTTAAGAACATCATTTCTATATCTAGTTTGACTAGAAATGGCTATGAATTTCAGTTCACAGATGATGTTTGCAATATTTATTTTGGAAATAAATATGTTGGTTCGGGTTATATGAATGATGGTCTTTATTATTTGGATAATAATGACAAACACAAATTGAATGCAAGTGATCTAAAAGAATGCAATGCCATGGTGAAAACCAACTCAAGTTCAAAATATATTTGGCACTTAAGGTTATGTCATGTTGCAGAAGATAGGATTGCAAAACTGGAGAAAATGGAGATTCTATCCTCATTGGGCTCTGAGCCTACTCCAACTTGTGAATCTTGCCTTCAGGGCAAAATGACTAGATCACCCTTTATTGGACAAGGGCTAAGAGCTGAAAATATTTTGGAGCTAATACATAATGATGTATGTGGTCCATTTAAAGAAATGGCTAGAGGGGGTTTTCATTATTTTATTACCTTTACTGATGATAAATCAAGGTTTGGGTATTTGTATTTGATGAAATACAAACATGAATCTTTTGAAAAGTTCAAAGAATTTAAATCTAAAGTAGAAAATCAAACAGGAAAGAGTATTAAAGCTCTTCGATCAGATCGTAGAGGTGAATATTTGAGTACTGAATTTGATGAATACTTGAGAGAGTATGGCATTGTTTCTTAGTCGACTCCTCCAGGAACGCCACAACTGAATGGTGTATCTGAAAGGAGAAATCGTACCCTATTGGATATGGTACGTAGTATGATGAGCTATACTGATATGCCAATCTTCTGTTGGGGATTTGCATTAGAATCAGCTTTGTATATTCTGAATAGGATTCCATCAAAATCAGTTTCTTCCACACCTTATGAGATATGGCATGGAAGAAAACCAAGTCTTAAGCATGTTAAGATTTGGGGTTGTCCAGCTTATATCAAAAAGCTGAACACTGATAAATTGGAGACCAGATCAGAAAAGGTCGATTTGTTGGATATCCAAAAGATGGTTTTGGATATTATTTTTATTTGCCTACTTCACAAAAGGTTGTGATAAGTAGAGATGCTACATTTCTTGATCAACAGTTTGTTCAAGAAGGAGGCAAAGGAAGGCAAATAGAGTTAGAATTGGAGAATTCTGACCAACCAATAGATCAGATGGATATAGATCCATCTAGTCAACCTATACCCGTTGATGAAACATCTACAGCTGTTCCTCGTAGAACAACCAAGGTATCTCACCCACCAGTGAGATATGGTTTTCTTCATGAAGAAGAACAAGAGTTGTCTACTCATAAAGAAGTAGATCATGGAGATGATCCACTTACTTATGAAGAAGCTATATCAGATATAGACTCTTCAAAATGGATGGATGCTATGAAATCCAAGATTGATTCCATGTATAAGAATCAAGTTTGGGATCTTGTTTGGATAAAGAAGTTCGTGACAGAACTTACAGTAGTTCCTTCCATTGAGTTAGCAGCTCCACTACACTGTGACTACAATGGACCAGTCATACAGGCTAAGGAACTAAGGTCTCACCCAAAATCCAAACACATAGAAAGGCACTACCACATTATCAGAGATATAGTTGGGCAAGGCGATATAGCCATGCAGAAAATAGCATCAGCTGAAAATCCAGCTGATCCATTCACTAAGCCTATGTCACAGACTCAGTTAGACCGACATCTTGAGAAGATAGGTCTAAGATATTGTAATGAATGGATCTAGTGCTAGCGGGAGATTGTTAGTAGTATGCCCTAGAGCATATCATTTAGTATGTATCTTGTACATAATTTTATTAATAAAAGGCATTTCCACTTTTTCGTTTACATAACATATTTATGTGCAATAGAAAAGGTCCATTGATATTTTGTTAGAAATATTATTCTTAAGTTGTTAAGACGATGAGTGACAATATTTCTAGCACAAAGTATCATAAATAGGTTCACAATCGAGGATACTTCATAATAAGGACATGACTTATCCAGAAAGATTGTATTCATGTTTGTTCCCAAGTTATTTATATGAGATATAAATAAGATGGAATGGTGAGTCTCATGCCATATAACAAACATGATAGGCACTTATAAATGATAAGTAGGCCGAACCAGTGACACTTATGACAAGCACATGGAGTTTACTCTTGTCAATGTTTTGTCATAAATCATATCAGTGCATATAATCTTTAGACCTGAGATAGCATAGTTATCTTGTATATAGGTAGTTTGAGTTTGATACTGCTTTCATACTTGTACTATGTATGGGTATATGGGCATGTGTTGGCTCCTACTAGTTATATATGGAGGTAGGTGTTGACCAAGATGGAATCTGTTCTTCTAAGTAAATAGAGATAAAATCCTATGTTCATTTAATTGTTCTTGATGTTTCAAGTTCCTGGCCAGGACAGATAGATTTATTCAGAAAAGAGTTTCTGATGAGAAAATCTTTTAATCAAGAACTGGAATTAAAAGAGAACATAATATTCATAGCAAATGGAGTTTGACATAAACCATGACTCCAGTTTGAGTTGGGATTTTGTAACAGAGAGATTCTAGTGCATGGTAACATATGATTATAGGTTCATTTAAGGTAAACCTTATTATTAATTGGGTGGCCATTGCATGCTATGCTAGGTGTTAACCATGGTCTATGAGGTTCATAAAATGATTTAGAGAAATCATTTATGGTAAGAAAGAGTTCTGATGATATTAAGAGTTGATATCATGTCTCATTGCCAATTAGTGATGAGCCTAGTAAGTCACACACATACTCAAGTTATCACCTATTTAAATATGATTTAATTAATTAATTAAAGAGTTTAATTGATTAATTATATAGGTTTGGTTTGCAATTAAATTGCAAAGTCCCTAGCATGACTTAAAACCAAATCTAGATTATTGGATGTGTAGTATAAATTAAATTTATATTTAAAGTGTTTAAATATGAATTTAATTAATGATAAATTAATTAATAGAGATTAATTAATTAATTTATATTTGATATAAATTAATTAGAAGAAGAAAAATAATTATTTTGGGTTAAGAACTCAAAATTAAGACACAGGGGCATTTTGGTCATTTCACAGTGTGACACATGGGATTACACATAAGCTTGCCAAATGTTTCTTAATCATGTAAGATGATTAAAATTAAGATTAAATATAGGTTTGACACTTGGCACAATGTGATTGGGTCACTTAAACCTAGAGCTAATCAAAGGGTGACATGTGGCAAGGGTTTAATGTGTTAACCTAGCTATTTAAGTGTGGTTATGAAAAGAAAAATAACCAGCAGCCACTCCTCTCCTTTGTCACGCCACTTTGAGGCTTTTCATCTATTCTTCTTCATCTCTCATCAATTCAAAGAGATTAGCCATCAATCTCTTGAATTAAGAACACTAGAAATTGTTTCTAGTGTCCTATTTACATCTCTAATCTCTTAAAAGGCAGAACTTGAATTTCTAATTAATAGAAAAAGCTTTAGAAGCTGTTCAAGGGCTGCCATAGGTGTTCTTGGTGTGGACAAGCTAGCGGGACAACATCTGGTGTCCTGACGACGAATCTCAAAGGCGCAAACACGCTGCAGTGCATCAAGAGGTTAGTGTAATCGTTCTTGATTTAATCTAGGGTTCTAAAATTAATCTGATTAATTTTAAAATCTTAAATGGCAAATACAGATCCAAAAACATATTAAAAGAGTTTTAATATGTTGTTTATCATTAAAATCAAATAGATAAAAATAAATCTTGCATGATGCAAGTGACCCTAGGTGAAAATTTTTGAATTCAATGATATAAACTTGTGTTTTTCACGCTTCCGTTCCTTTAGGCGAGAAGGTATTTCTCAAAGTGTCACCATGGAAGAAAGTGTTGAGATTTGGAAAAAGGGAAAATTAAGCCCTAGGTTCATTGGCCCATATGAAGTTATTGAACGTGTGGGACCAATAGCCTACCAATTAGCCTTACCACCTGAGTTGGACAAGATACATAATGTGTTCCATGTCTCGATGCTCAGAAGATACAGATCAGATCCTGCACATGTCATCTCAGCAGAAGAAATTGTGGTACAACCTGACCTCACATATGAAGAAGAACCAATTAAAATCTTGGCACGAGAGGTAAAAGAGCTCAGAAACAATACGATTCCACTAGTGAAAATCCTATGGAGACACCACAACACGGAAGAGCCAACATGGGAGAGCGAGGAGATAATGAGGCAACAGTTCTCTCAGCTCTTCACATCAGGTAAATTTCGAGGACGAAATTTTAATTTAGAGGGGAAGAGTTGTAACATCCCCACTGTACGTATTCTGTACGTTCTATTCCTCCAGTGGCCAAATAACAATCCAGGCAAATTAGGATGTTTGGAACTACACTTCGGTGATAGT
This sequence comes from Hevea brasiliensis, assembly GCF_030052815.1. Classification (NCBI taxonomy): domain Eukaryota; kingdom Viridiplantae; phylum Streptophyta; class Magnoliopsida; order Malpighiales; family Euphorbiaceae; genus Hevea; species Hevea brasiliensis. The sequence continues at coordinate 41,842,312 of NC_079493.1, read as the reverse complement.
GAACAGACATATAATGATGAAATAAATAAAAATAAAATACAAGAAAAATCAAAGAAAAATGAAAGAGAGAAAATGAAGCTAAGTTAAACGAGTCAAGATCGGCAAATGATGGGTAACCGTGACTGAAGGTCATACCAATCCCAGGATTGTGTGGAACCCTCGGAATTTAATTTTAAAGCATAAATAAAGGTTTATTGAAATGTAATTGACACTAGAAATATCAAAGAAAAATTAATAAATTAGTATAAAGAAAAATGAAAAATCAAGAAATAGACAAAAATCGGTGTTTCCGAAAAATCGGGAATATAACTCGAAGTGGGGTATTTTGGTCATTTGACACCTAGAGTTGCCTTTTGACCTAAATGTCCATTAAAAATAAATGATATTGCACTTAGGAAATGCCATGAAAAATTAAAATGGGATACAATATATAAATAGTGAAAGAATTGAGCTAAATGTGCAAATTAGGAAACTTTTAAATTATTAAACATTAATTTATTAGTTAGTGCTCCACTAACCTTAAATAAATGGGATATATCAAAGTGGAATTGGGCAGAAATCATCGTCTTGAAGCTTGGGAAATAACCAGCCGAAACTACTCCATGGAAGTCCAGCATGGCCAAACTCCGTCCATCACCATGCAACCATGTTCAAGCCCTCATTTCACCATAGTTTCTTCATCAAAGCTTGCACACACACCTTGGGCAGTATGTTGGAAGCAAAAAGAAGAGGATTTGATGAATTTTTGGTGAAGCTCAAAAAAGGTTAGTGCTAGTTTTTCATCCCTTGCTTCATTAAAGTTTGTATTAAGGTTGAGATGAGTTGGATGGTGAAGAAACTTGAAGGATTCGATGAGTTATTGATATATTTAATTTTGGACAGCCACGAAAGTTTATTGTAGTTGAGTTTTGCTTACCTCTAATGGATGGAAATTAAGGTTGATTAACTTAAATGGAAGTGGTAGTAAGTTAATATCCAATGATGTGCATGTTAGTGCTTGAATTAAGGGTTTGAATATGGGTCTTGATGCTTTGGCAAACTGCCATGTTTGGCAGCCTATTAAATTATGAATTTGTGTGTGAATATGTAGTTTATTAATGAAATATGCTAGTAATAAATTGTGGGCAGTATGTGTAAGTGATATTGAAGTATGATTATGTTGAAGTGTATGTGTAATATTGACATTGAGATATGTTGAATTTTGGTGGAAGTGAATGTTGAACTTAATGGTGAATTGTGTGCATTGAGCACTTGAATATTTTGCCCAAAATTACTACTAGAATTGTGTACAATATATATAAATGGAAGTGTTATTGATTGAATATTGAAGTAATGAGGAGGAGAAGGAATGTCAAATTGGAAGTGTATGTGCTTTGTGCAGGTTGTGTATTGAAGGCAGTACCTAAATTAGGCCATAAGTGCCAAACTGTGAACCCAATTGGTATGAGGCCAATGGAGGGTGAAACTAGACACCAAATAGGCCAACTTTTATGTAGAAATATTGCCAAAATTCTGCCTAGAAACTGACCTTAAAAATGACCAAATCCGGAATAGCAACCTTGCAACCCAGATTTTTGACCATATGAACAGTAGTCCTTGGGATGACCATAACTCACTCAAAACAGGTTCAATTGACCTGAAATTTTTACCATGGTTAGTTTAGACATGGATCTACAATTCTTATGAGGACACCAAAGCCCAAAAATGGCCAGAACCAAGTCAAATGGCTTGCACAAATTCGGGTACAAAAACTGCCGAACCAAAAGTGACCTAAAATTGACCAAATTTTGCACTAAAGGTGCAATCTTTCCAGCATTGGTAAATTAACCATATCTTGGTCTACACAGCTCAGAATGACCTGAAATTTTTTCCCACTTGCAATAAGACATAGACCTACAAGTTTGTAGTTTGGACCAAAACCCAAAAACTGAGGGAACTTGGTCATCCGGCTAGGTCAAAATGGTACACCGAAATCCGATAAATTGCAATAAAATGCAATACACTTGGAAATGAAATTGGTAACATATACCAACACTAAAGGGCTATAAAATGTGACATATTGGTAATATTAGAATTGACTCACGTAGAGTGCATCAAGGGTCAACATTATAGGTTGACTAATGAAATGAATTGAAGGGAATAGTACCAAGAGAAATAGGACTTTAAGCTAGACAAATCTAGCACACAAAAATTGAGAAATTAACCAAATTTTGCACCAAAGGTGCAATCTGTCCAGCTTTAGTAAATTAATCATATCTTGGTCTATACAACTCATAATGACCTGAAATTTTGCCCTGAGTGCAATAAGACATAGAGCTACAATTTTGCTTCTTTGACCAGAAGCTAAAAACCAAGGGAAATAGGACTTTAAGCTAGACCAATCTAGCACACTAAAATTGCAAACTGGTAATTACATAAAATGATGCTTGAAGTGATTTGGCAATGAATGCTAACTTGTGAAAAGGGTAAATTGCATTATATTGACAACATATTGAATTGTAAATTGTGGCATGTTGATGCTAGAATCAACCTATCCATGATGCATAAAAAGGTCAATAATTTTATTGACCAGTGAAAGGCATAAAGATGTATAAACCCTATGAATAAAGAATTAAATATGTAACATTGTAATATGCCTTAATTTGCCTAGTTGCCTAGTTTGGATAGGTTGGCATGCCAATAGGATTCTGACAGCTGTTCTGTAAATGACTTTATGTCATATTGTGTTTTATGGCTTATTATGCCATACTATGATTTTAATAGCCTATAGCTATACAGATTGTGTTATTATACTCGGCTTAATGCCTGATTAATTATATGGCTTTTTAGCCACACTGTTTGCACACCGGGAGATACTTTGTGATTGATGGTGTGATGGTCTGAGGTACTAGGTACCCAGTGCTAGTATATCTGTTTATCTAGTCTGGTCAGTGTATAGGCTACATGGGCAGTCAATTAAAACATTCTTCAATTTAGGCAGTTAAGTTAAGTATACGAAAATTTCAGTACAATTAAATTAAGCATTGAATGAAATGAGTAAAAGAGATTAGCAACAGAAACATAACAAAGATACAATTTGTAGAACCTTAGAGATTTAAAATTCAATACAGTTAGAATAATTGATTCCTGGATATCCGAATTATGAGTTATTTCTTTCTTTATTTGTATATATTATTTCTTGTTATACTATTGCACCACTAAGCAGAAATGCTTAGCGCGATGGAATTGCTTCCTCGTGCAGGTACTGAAGGTAAAACCAGTAGACTGTCGACTGAGATTTTTGGAGTCCAGATCTGCAGAAGTGTCAGAAGAGTTCAAGATTGTCACCTCCTCAGCAATGCATGTAGATAGGGCTCGTAATTATACATGTTATGTATTTTGTTCATTCTAAGTATATTAAAATTCATTTTATATATCCTTACTGACAATTAATTTATGTACTTAATTGGAAAATTATATAAGTTAATGAAATATAAGAATTCTGATGTCTGAATTGATTGTCTAATTATAATGATTCTGAATGAGATTGAGTTTAAGAAATTTTGAGAAATTGATGAGATATTATTGAGATAAATTGAGCTATGAATTTGAATATGTTGTGAATTGTCTTTGTTCATTCTAAGTATATTGTAACTTCCAAATTACAGCCGACACTTTGTCGGATTATCGTTAAAATTTTTGAAATTTCCAAATTAGTTAGATTTTGATAAAAGTAAAAAAAATAAAAAAAAGCCAAAACCTTAAATAAAGTTTTTGAATAAATAAATCAAGAACTGTAATGAAATCAGATAAGATCAGGTGCTCTGGCACGCTGTGTAGCACGCCTTGCTCGGCTACACTGTAGACGGGTGAGGGGTGTTACAATACTAGTTAGACGTCCATGTGTCTACCTTGTATACAATTGTCATGTCAGGCACAAGGCCAGCGGGGAGGCTATCAAAGCCAGAAATGAAATTAGGCTCAATGGCCAATAGGCAAGTATATAACCTATAGAATAATCATATCAGACATATTTTGTCGATCAATGATTATTCATATATGCAGTACTGCTATCTGTAGTCCCTAATTGATATACCAATCGATCCAACTATATATATTTAAGCTTAGGTTTACTTTGGGCAAGTAAGAATTATTAATTATTTAACAGAATTTTCATATCAATGTGTAGTGGGAAGGTGGATCTCACATACCTATTTCATGTAATTTAGCATGCAGTGACTCGTTAGGGATAAGTCCCTACCAAAATATAATTTATTTCAAGAACCTTTCTTTAGGTTCAGTTTTAGTGTCTTGATTTTGCATATCAAATTGAGCAATTTATTAGCACTGTTTGGCCACACTTCCTTCATGGAAGTTGTTCCTTTATGTCTTATCTTTATTTCTCTTTTTTAATCATGTCATTTGGACTTATAGAACTCAAGTTATCGTCAAATAACCATAACTAGTTTAGTTGCAAATTCTGGTTCCTTGTCTAGGCAGTTTTGGTATCATAATTTGCCAATTTATTTGGACAGGTTATAGCAACATTTAGGCCTAGTGTTCTTCATAGGCTTTGTTGCCCTATGTCTTACGGTCACTCAGAATTTTTAGTTGCAATATTTCAAGTTTTGTAGAAACATTTATAACCTAATAACTAGCGTGGACTATTCTGGAATTAATGGTCACTTAAGAAATTTCCAGAATTGGTATACTGACTTGACCTAATTAATTAATCTAGTTTCTGCAATTTCTGGGTTTTGATCGGAATGATTGGGCGTAAAGCGTCTGTAGGTGACCAATATTATAGATCTATATCTTATTGAAATTTTGGCATTGGTTTCAGGGCATTTGGATTTCTATGGACCAAGTTATGGCCTTTTTGCAAAAACTGGTCAAGTAGCCTATGTCTAGCAAAATTTAGGTCATTTTTTGGACAGAATTTGGACATGGTTTCTTCATAAAAATTGGAATGTTTTGGGTCAAATTTCACCTTCAATTGGCCTCATACCAATTGGAGTCACACAAAGTAAGTTATGGCTCAAAACACATACTGATTTCAACAATTCTCAACCTGTATAGAAATTACACTCCAAAATTACATTCCTCCAACTCCCAAACTACAAATTGGCATTTATGGCACTTCTAAAATCATCAATTCATCTCAATACAATCACATTCTAGCAATTACATCAAGTCTTCAATATGTAATTCAAAACCCTAATTCAATTATCAATTACAGTATACACATAAAATCAATGTGCTAGTACATGTAACTTCAACTATCAACATATAATTCACTTCTACTTATCCATCAACACCATTAATCAACATTTACATACATGAAATTATCAATCTCCTAAGTTCCTCAAGGCTGCCAAATTGAATAATTACACAAATCTCCAATATGTAGTTCAAAACCCTTAATCACATGGTCAATCTTAAACATTCACATGCAATTAAATTCTAGTACATGTAGTTACCTTAATTAACATCACTAATCATCACTTACATGTAAGAATTAATCAAACTCTCATGGTTTCAAGGCTGCCAAAATTCAACACTTCTCCTAACTTACCATTTCCTTTGATTTCAAGCATAATTCACTTTACATCAATGTCACACCCTACCCCTCTGTAAGGCATAACATGGTCCCGTAGTATACCTAATGAATTACCAACTCCGTCTACTGATAACCCATTAAGTACACTACAAGGGATTTTAAAAACTTTTCTTACTTCTTTTACAGTGGTGAGCACTATTTACAGGTGTTAAAAACTTTTGTGAACTGAAGTGAAACAATTAACTCATTTGATTTATTTGGAATTTCTGTAAAAATTTTGGCAGAGTGCCATCTGTATTTTGGATAAAACAGTTCTTCAGAAAACCTGTAAAAAGACACTTCAATAATTTTCCAAATCTCAACTCCGATACATTTCTCAACACAACAATTTATCAACTCAATTCCATAGAAATTTTTCAAAGTCTGAGATAAGGAAATATAATACAGTTTTTACAAGTCAAATAGCTCATAATTAATTTACAACTTCAAGGTACAATTTGAATTTGCAACTGCTCAAAACCAAAAACAAAATATACATACAGTGAATATACATTACATTACAAAATACAAAATGCGGTATACTCACTATACCTAAAAATCTCTCGCTGGCGGTACTAGCAGCCTAGTCTGCTGCCCTATCTGTCTGTCTACCTGCGACAGCAATATAAAGCTATCGCTGAGACAATGTCTCAGTGGTGCACAACATTAACCAAATACAAATTTTAAATCACAATTCATAAATCATATCAATAGTGGATACTTAAAACCATAGTTAAATTCAAGACAATGAATGTCATAAGGAATTTAAACTCCAATTCACAAATTATCAAAATTCATAATAACACAATTTAGTCAAATAGTTTCAGAATACCGTATTGCCAATTCATACACAATTTGATCAAATTACTGAATAACACAGTGTTGCCGATCAATATCACAATTTGATCAAATAACTGAATAATATCGTTTTGCAATTCAATAACACAATTCGATCAAATAACTGAATAATATCGTTTTGCAAATCAATAACACAATTCGATCAAATAACTGAAGAATACAGTGTTGCCAATCAATATCACAATTTGATCAAATAACTGAATAATATCGTTTTGCAATTCAATAACACAATTCGATCAAATAACTGAATAATATCGTTTTGCAAATCAATAACACAATTCGATCAAATAACTGAAGAATACAGTGTTGCCAATCAATATCACAATTTAAGCCATGACACAATTTTTCCGTACATGCCGTGTTGTACACCACGACAAGACATACTCACCCCAATAATCGAAATCAATGAGGGAGGAAGCTAGCTATATAATGAGAACTCATCCATACTCACCTCAGACTGGGAAGTCAAAGAGGGAGGAACATAATCATACTCACCCCAGACTGGTAAGCTAAAAGAGGGAGGAATAACCACACTCACCCCATTAATGGAGGAGGAACATAGTATCAGTGTCATGCCAATTGTGAGTCAAAACAATTCCAAACATTTTATTCAAATGATCCGTAAGAATCCAATAAATTTCCAAAGTTATAATTTCATTCACAAAATGGCAACACAATTCGTAATTCACTTCAATTTCCACAAAAACCATTTACAGTGCTTTTCAATCAATAAGTATCCATCAATATCATTCAAACAATTTTTCACAGTTTCAAACCATTCACAATGTTTTTCAATCAATAAGTGTCCATCAAACACATTTCCACAATTTAAAACAATAATATACAAATAGTCAATATTTATTTCAATTGAAAAATTCAAGAGAAATAGTTGTTGTGCACAAACCTCTGATATTTGTCTCCTGGTCCTGACTCAGTATTTCTTTCCCTTTTGCTGAGTCCTTGTTAACTGAGAAACACAATCTGAAGTGTTTCAGTACCAAATTAAATTGTCTTTATCGATGGTGTTTGGTAAATAATGCACTGAACTCAATTATTCACTTAATCACCTAATATACCGACCCTCGTTGCGTTTTAGGTAAATTAGGTTTTAGTGTCGTTAATATGTCACATTCGATAGGGTTTTAGGTTTGGTACGTTTTGCCAAACTCGTTTCCTTGTTTAGTGCATTTTAATGCAACTTGCTAGATTCTGAGATACTGGTTTGACCTAGCCGGACGGCCTAGTTCCCTCGGTTTTCGGGTTTCGGTCAAAACTACAAACTTGTAGATCTAGGTCTTATTGCACGCGGGGCAAAATTTCAGGTCAATCCGAGTTAAGTAGACCAAGTTATGGTCATTATACTATTGCTGGTCAATTGGTATCAAATTAGGTCAATTTGGTCAACTTTGGTTCGGCCAGTTTTTGGACCCGAACTTGTGCAAGCTTTTTGACTTGCTTCTGGTCATTTCTGGGTTTTGGTGTCTTCATAAGACTTGTAGGTATGGGTCTTAACTATTCTTGGTCAAAATTTCAGGTCAATTGGACCTGTTTTGAGTGAGTTATGGCCTAAACACTCACTGCTGCCCAAATGGTCAGTTTTTAGGTCTCAAAGTGTACCTAATCCGAATTGGTCATTTTTCACATCACCTTGCAAGCAGAATTTTGGTATGTTCTCTCAATGAAAGTTGGCACATTTTGTGCCTAGTTCCACCTCCAATTGGTCTCATACCAATTGAGGTTACACATTTAAACTTATTGGCTAAAATGTACACTGCCCTTGGTTACTTTGCTTAACACACATCAATTACACACATTTACCTTGCAATTTGTTTACTTCTCTACCAATCTGTTTTGGTACATTACCAAAAGCATTTTCTACATTACATTAACATGACTTTGGGCAGATTACCATTACCCTCAACACACCAAATATAATTCACATTTACAATTTCTAAGTACCATTACATACACACCTAACCATTACAAATTTTACATACACTTTACAATATCAATCTACATACATATCATCAATCCTTCTAGGTCAATATTCTGCCTACACTTCCTTCAATATATACATTTACTCAAGTGTTCCCAAGCTGCCGCAAACCTTCTTCAACATCAAAGTGCCGTCCAACTTACCAATTCCCATCCAAGTGCATAAATCACCATATAAACATGAAGTAATTCACTAGGTTACTAACTCACCATGATCAATATTATTTCTCATCAATTATATGCATAATAAATCATTAAATGTGTGACCCCATGGCTGTCCAAAAATGGCTATCTCAATAACTATTTAAACTTTAAAATTTCCTTCACAAAACTAACACCCATAACATGAACATAAAGTTTAACAAAGGAATTCTCAAAAGTGTAAACTTACCTTTGATTGTAACTTGCTAAACCTTCACCAAACTTCTCAAATTTGGTATCAATATCTTCCTTGTGATGTGTAGACAAAGTTTAATGAAGAAACCTAAGAGGTTGGAGTTGAAAATGGAGAGTTAAGAAAGCTTGCATGAAAAATGGCTATGGAGTTTCCTCTCACCTTCATTCACGGCAATGTTGAGATAACTTTGAGGAAGATGAAGTTCAGCTGGTTAGTGGACTTTCATCAGCACCTTTTTATGTTTAATTAAATCTTTAGTGGTCCACTAACAAAGATTAAATCATATAATAAGGTAATTGTTCATTTATTCCACATTTAACCCATAATTTCCACTATTTATTTTAGGTACCACCAATTTAATTTTTCATTTTATTTTCTAAGTGTAATACTATTTATTTTTAATGGACATTTAGGTCAAAAGACACTTCGGGATATCAAATGACCATAATGCCCTCATTCGGCAAGATTCCAGATTTTTCGGTAATACCGGGTTTTGTCTGTTTTTCGATTTCTCACTTTTCTTTGTACTAATTATTTAATTTTTCTTTGATCTTTCTAATGAGATTTATTCTTCAACAAGGTTCTATTTAAGTCCTAAAAATGTTTTCCAGGGTTCCCCATAGTCCAGGCCTAGTCAACGGTCCATGCCGTGACTTCCCGGTGCGGTCACCCATCGCTAGGTTTCCCGGCTCGTTTAACTTGATCACATTTCTTTGCTATCATTTTTCCTTTGTTTTTCTTGTACTTTCTTTTCTTGTATTTCATTATTTTATGTCTCCTCACTCATATTGAAGTGTGGTTTTAGGCATCCTAGCTGTCCGGACAACACTGGTCACTGGAGTAGTAGAACGCACTACTGAACTTAGGGGTGTTACAATCAACCTCAATTCAAGACCTAACAAAGAAAGGAAGAAAGATTATGCACTAACCTTTAATCAAGAAATTCTCAAGCTTATAAAACTTCAAAATTTCTCCTTCCTTTTGGTGCCTATAGACTTTCTAAGGTGTGAGGACTAACTTTTGTAAAGAAACTTGTGATTTTATGTGGAAAATGAGAGGGATATTAAGCTTGCATAAAAGAACTTCCATGGAGGAAGAAATAGAGATGGAATTCGTCCATGGTTGAGAGGAAGAAGATGAAATGAAGTTAGTGGTTGAAATTTTTTCTTCTAATGCCTTATATATTCCTATTAGAAATTTGTTTAATTCATTATAATAATTTAAAGTTTTCATGTTTGTAATAATTCCCTTTAATTTCCTTTAATTACATTACACATATAGTTTCATATTTTCATGGGATTTTCAAAATTTTAATATCACTTATTTTAATAGACATTTAGGTCAAAGGTTAACTCTAGGTGCCAAATGACCAAACTGCCCCTTTTCGGGTTATAGTCACACTTTTTCGGTAATACCGATTAAATCCCTGATCCGATAGTTCCTTATATTTCATTTTCATCTATACCAATTAACTAATTTTTTTTTGACATAGTTAATGTCTATTATACCTCAGTAAACCTTTAATTAGATCTCGAAAATTATTTTCTAGGGTTTCTCGCGGGTCTAGGATCATCAACTGTCCACACAGTGACTTCCCGATACGGTTACCCATCGCCGTAGTTCCGGCTCCTTTAACCTAGTCACATTTCATTTCTTTTATTTTTCTTTAATTTTTCTTGATCTTTATTTCATCAATTTATGTGTCCTTACCCTAGTTTAAGTGTAGTTCCAGACATTCTAGCTGTCTGAACAGATGTTAGTCATTGGAACAGTAGAATGTATGGACTACCTACGATGAGGGTGTTACAATTCTTCCCCTCTAAATAAAATTTCATCCTCAAAATTTATACAGTGTAAATAATCGAGGAACTGCTATCTCCTTGTCTTATTGCTTTTTTGTGTTATAATACTTCACTTTCTCTTTAGTCTGTCTTACTAGACCTAGCTCTACAATCTTAACCTCATCTCAATTTACTATCAGAAATATGTAGCTCTATATAATAGTCCCAAGTCGGTACTATAATCTGTAGCTTACAGCACAAATAACGAGAACATTACATAGTTACCATGGTATATCCCAATAGATCGGACTTTTCCTATACTTATCCTCAATTAGTTCTGCACTCATCCTCTTTGATCTCATATACAGTCTCTTTCTTATTTCCATCCATTATCTTTAATACGATCCTTTTCGGTTGATAATCCACCATCACCTTATGGCCTAAAGGGTTGGTGACAATTATGTCATCTTCTAACCTATCTATCGGTATCCTCTTTCAATAGGAAATCCAATGCATATATAGGAATGAATATAATTAGGATCTATCAATACATATTTAAAGGTATTATAAATAGAAAATGTACCTATGATAACATTTACTAGATCTAGCTCCTCCCAAGCCATAGCATACACACGGGGTGCTACTCCAGTCTCGAGCCATTCTATAGTCAAGAAACCCTCTGTAATATACCAGCTATCTCAGGCCTCACAGGTCTTCTACCCCTCTGTATTGTCGGGGTTGACCTCTTAGTTGGTGGTAGAGCAGTGGGAGCACTCCTTTGTGGACAATCTCGTAAGAAATGATCCGCAAATCCACATTTGAAACATCCCACAGTCAACAGTCGACACTCCTCTCTGTGTTTCCTACCACAGTAGGTACATTCTGGTACTATAATTGATTCCCTTGTTACTGTACCCGAGGAATTAGCTATAGATACTCCAAACTGGCCTTTCTGGCCTTGTGTCTGGCTCTGTGAACCCTTAGGCTTCTTACTATCAATAGTTGGTGCACTAAACTGGCCCTGTCCAAGACCTCTCTTATGCTGTCTGTCTCTTCCAGACTGCTCATCATCTCTGAGTCTCTCCACATCAAGAGCTGATGCTACCAATAAAGAGAAGTTTGTAAAGCGATGAGAAGTAACTATCAGTCTGATGTTATCATTTAATCCGTCCTCAAATCTCCTGCATCTATCAACCTGTATGGGCATTATCTCCAATGCATATCCACTAAGTCTCACAAATTCCTGCTCATATTTGGAGATAGTAAGCTGCCTCTATCTCAATGGCAGGAATTCTCTCCTTTTAGCCTCTAAATACACATGGCTGACATATTTCTTCTTGAATTCTACTAAGAAGAAATCCCAGGTGATCTGTGCAGGCTGTACTACCCTCGATACTGTCACCCGCCACCTATATGCATCCTCTTGCAGTAATGATAGAGCACACTCCAACTGCTGCTCTAGGGTGCAGTGGAGCTGCAGTAAAACCCTTCTGTCCTTTTCAGCCAATACTCTACGACAGGTGGATCATCCTCTTTCTTACCCTTGAAGTCAACTACCCCATATTTCCACAATCTCTCTGCAATGGGGACCTCTGTACGAGTTGTGGCTGTAGGGGTAGTGGTGGCTGTATAGGTGGCGGTGACTGTGGCTGAGGCTGTGGAGGTGGAGGTGGTTGTTGCTGAAGTATGGGTCTGGTGACCTAATGGAGCAGTTGTGTCATTTGTTCTAGGAAGGCCTGCTATGCTTTACCCGTAGTACCCATACATGACTCGATTCTACCGCTTCACTCCCTACTAGGAGCAGGTGTAGGTGCGTGACTCTCTACCTCCTCCTCTATTGGTCTAAGAGACCTGTGCTCTGAAGGATCAGATGCCATTGATCTAATAAAATAGATAAAGAACAGATCTGCATTAATGTCACCTCGACTCTATTTAAAGGCCTATGCATGGGATGCAACGTCACACCCTACTCCTCATAAGATGTAACATGCTCCCGTAGTACACCTAATGAATTACCGTACTTCGCCTACTGGTAACCCATTAAATATACTACAAGGGATTTTGAAACAATTTTCGTTCATTTTTAAATTGGTGGATATTAAAAACCTTTATTTAAAGTCCAAACATAAATCAAATTTTTAGATATTTAAAATCTCCGCAATTTTTACAAAAATTTCGGCAAAGTGTCGTCTGTATTTTGAGAAAATAATTCTTCAAAACCTGAAAATAAAGATACTTCCAATATTTTTCTCAATCATAACTCCATTATTCAATCTCATTTCACAAATCAACACAAGCAACCCAATACACAGTTTAAATTAAATCAAACATTGAAACCTCTCATTAAGGTAACAAAATTAATATTTACATTCATGGGATCATAAAAAAATTTACTAGTGCAAAACTTTATAAATACATAAAATCTCAAGATAACCTTATAATAATTTGTATTTCATTACAATCTAAAAATATATTACAAAAGAGTTAGTGCAACTGCTTAAAGTAAATTTCATACATACAATTACAGAATTACATCAAAATCTAAAGTACAAGGGTATACCTATGATATACCCGAAGATAGTCTCACTATGCCTTTTAGCAATCTTGCTCAGCTGCTTTATATTTTCTTTCACCTGCGACAGCATACAAAGCTATCGCTGAGTGGTGAACTCAGTGATGCACAAACTAATAATCCAAAACTTAATACAAGTTATGCTTAACAATTCATAACAAATAAAAATTTAAAATTTCTAAATTCTTCAAAATTCATAACATTCAGAAATCAATATTTTCATTCATGCAAATTATTCATTTGAATAACATTTTGATCAAATAGTAACTATTTATCTACATTTCTTTTAAATTCCGAAACAATATAAAATATTTTGAATTATTGATAAATTTTTTATTTCAACCATAATTTATCAACTATACATAATTTAAAGGGCACTGCCAACAATTCGCACAGTTAAACCCATGACCCAAAATTCAAATAGATGCCATGTTGTACACCACGACATTTCACACTCTCCCAATAACCAAGGCTAAAAGGGAGGAACAAAGACTAGCTAGTATATATGAGTACTCATTCAAACTCTTCCCCAACTGGCAAGCCAAAGAGGAAGGAACTCGCCCCATCTAGTGGAGGAGATATCTCACTAGACAAGCTAATGAGAATTCACAACATATTTTGCCATGTCAACTGTGGTTTCAAATCATATTCAAAATAATTTCTATTTACAAAATGTTTACAAATCATCAACATATTTAATCATTATAAATTCATGCTCAAGGTTGGCAACACATCAAACTTAAAATTTACAATTGTAACACCTAGGCAAATCCCACATCGACAAAACACGGGAGAGATGCTGAGTTCATAAGATAGAGGTTCCTAACCCCTATTGACGCGTTTTAAAACCGTGAGGGCTTCGGCCCAGAGTGGACAATATCACTAGTGGGCCGAGCCATTACATTTGTGGTATCAGAGCCGCTCCGCGTGCAACCTTGAACGATGGTGGGGCAAACCTCAACGAGGACGCTGAGTCCCATAAGGGGGGTGGCTTGTAACACCTAGGCAAATCACACATCGACAAAACATGGGAGAGATGCTGGGTTCATAAGATGGAGGTTCCTAACCCCTATTGACGCGTTTTAAAACCGTGAGGGCTTTGGCCCAGAGCGGACAATATCACTAGTGGGCCGGGCCATTTCAACAATCCTCAAAACCATGCAATAAATCCTTAAGTGCATAAAAAAATTTTACATTTAATTTATACAATTTCATTCAACAAATTAAAATCCTCAACACAATAAAATTATAAATCATAAAATAAACTTGTTCAAATCAATTTAGAAGTGAAAAGTAACAAAATAATTAGTTGTGCACAAACCTTATACGAGTCGCCTCTTGGCCTTGACTCGATGTCTTGGGTTCTTTTCTGGTATTCTTTTCCACTAAAACACACAATTTCACAGTGTTTCAGTATCACCATTTATCATAACTCCAAAAATAAATTCAAATCTACTTATACCTAGCTTTAATATGCTAAACTTGACGTTCTTTAAAATCTGTATTTCAGGATTACTATTCATGATACTATTCAAGTCAAAATATTGACTTTCTTATGCTTAAAAGGTATGGGAACCCCAACTATACTCACATACCACATTTTGGTCACCAATTTTGTTGGTTTTGGTTGTTATCTCAAAACTTAAATCTTTTAGGCAAAATTGCAAATTTTCAGTTTTGGTATCTTAAGTTGCACTGTTCCATTGGTCATTTTACTATTAGAATTTGGCAAAATTTTCTTCATAGAAAATGTTTCCTATTGCCTTAACTTTATTCTCCTTTTTTAATCACTCCAATTGCAGTTTTTTAGCTCAAGTTATAGCCATTTGAATCATGGCTGCCGGATTGGACTTAACCCAGTTTTCTGGGCACCAAACTGGTTCTGGCAGTTTTTGGTCACCAAATTTGGGTGGCCAAATGACTTGGTTAAGGGCATAATTTGAGTTTGTGTTCTTCATGAAAGTTTTATGTCTATATCTCAGCTATCTACTGGTAAAATTTCAGGTCATTTAGACTTACCTAGCCCAAGTTATGGCCAAATGAACAAACACTATTTATTTGATCATTTTTGTACAGGTCAGATTGCATAAATCCGGATTTGGCCAATTTGTTCACTATGCTATGGTCACTTTCAGTTTTGGTCCCTGAAAGAGACCTTGGTCCTACTGCCTGCAGAATGACCATTTTCAATCCGAATTTAAACTCACTTCTAACACTTCTAACACATCTCAATTGGTCACAAATGACCATTTTTCATCTCAAAAAAGGTCAAACACACCATTTGACCAATTCTTACATTTTTGCCTCCTAAGCCTTAGGTGCCAAAAACCCTAACTCATAAAATTCAAACCTAATGCATTCTAAACATCTATCCATAGTTTACATACTTAATTCAACTTAAGCAACCATTCAAATGCATCAAATTCACCCATTTCAAACCCTAACTAAGGCTGGCCAAAATTCATGTTTGGTCTCTCAACCATGTTTTCCTTTGATTTGTTTCAATTTCTAAGTTTATTAAAGCATATTTGCATGAAATTTAAAGAAATAAATTAGAGTTTATTACTAACATTTCTTTGATTTCCACCTCTTCAATTTCCTCTCTTTTCTTCCTTTCTTTTCTTCCTCTAAAGCTTCTTCAAGTTGGACTAACAAGTTTTTATGGATTATTTTGGGGTCAAAGTGGGTTAAGTGGTTGGAAGCAAGCAAAAAGCATGCTTTAATGGAGGTTTTTGGTGAGAGAACAAATGGCATAGAGAGAGCTACGGGAATTTGGAGAACAAGAAGAAAAAATTTTGTCTTTTTAATTTTGTTTTTATCTTCATTTATGCCATAATCGACTTAGTAAAAAATTTGGGTAAAATAAATTTAATTTTGACATCATTCATGATGTCACCTAATGATGTAAGCATGATATAAATAAAGTTTTTTTTTTCTTTTGAATTTATTTTTCTATTAGTTCTTTAATTTAATTTTATATTCCAAAATTTTCATTTCTCCGATTTTATTGGACAGTTACGTCAGGAGTCAGTTCTATGGGTGAATTGACCAAATTGCCTCTCGCCGATCTGATCCGGTTTGCAAGTTATTTGATATTTCTTTTGGATCTCTGACCTAATTATTTGACCTGCTTAACAATTCTTTTTTGTGATTTTCTCTTTTCCATTGTGTTCGCAATAGACCTAAGGACTGCAGCGTCACATTTTATGGTTCAAAATTTGAGTTTAAATCGACCTCGCAGTCCTTCCCGAGAAGGTCACCCATCGCTGTGACTCTCGGCTCATTTAACTTCTTATGTTCTGTTTTTCTTATTTATACTTAACTAATTGACAATTACTAATTATTTGTGCTCAGGGCTTAACTAGGTGTCTTAGGCGTGGTTCTAATTCTCTTAATTATCCGGACTGACACCAGTCACCAGAACAGTAACATATACCAGGCTATGTAAATAGGGGTGTTACATGCAAATTATTTCTTTCTATCTATCTAGGTCTAGGATCGCCAAAACCTCTGCTCTGATACCACTAAATATAATACCCCTTACCTATCTACAATGTAGCCAAGTAAAGCGTGTCACATTCGGTGCTGAAGCACCCTATCTTATCCTATCCTGTCCATTGTTAATTTTAAGTTTCATAGAAAAATGTGGTAATTTTTTTTATCATAAATTATTTCTGTGGAAACCCGGGCAGAGCCTTCTCTGTTTTATTAGCATCTAGCAGGTTCCATTATTTACCTGTTAAAAATAATTTCATGTCTGTCTCATATTTACATATACATCATATCATATCATATCGTTTCTGCTTATACAATTTAAAGAAAATATATTTTTCATTCATTCATTCATATGGAAGTTTATATGCAAAAGTTCACAACTTTATTTACAATGCAAAATATAATTACAATTTATTTACAATGTTCAAAAAGAGTTACACTGTATCTACTTATGTACAATAAACCAAAATACAAAACCTAATAACATGGGCCCTACCAACAAAATACAAAATACTGAGGTGACTAGCAGACACTATCAGATCTGATCAGATTGCCGTCAGGGCACTACTGTTGCGGCTGCTGCTGTGGCTGTCTAGTCTCCAGTACCTACGCGATGGAAAAACCAACACACTAAGTGAATTACTTAGTGGTGCATAACTTTAAAGTAAAATAACTGGATAATTAAAAATAATAATTCTAGGTGAAATTTCATAACTCTAAGTCAACTGTATTTTTATTGCACTCTTTATTGTACTTTGGAAATAAATTAATTATCAATATCTTATCTATTCATTTATTTCATTTTCACTTTTTTAAAATCATAGCAATGCCCACGTAACCTATAACAGACTATAAGGCTGGTTACATGGGAGTATACTGGTTAAACCTCCATATGTCTACCATGTATACAACTGTCATGTCAAGTACAAGGTAGTGGACAGGCTATCAAAGCCAGAAATAAAATTAGGCTCAATGGCCAACGGGCAGGTATATAACCTGTAGAACAATCATATCAGATATATTTTATCGATCAATGATTATTCATGTATACAGTACTACTATCTGTAGTCCCTAATTGGTACACCAATCGATCTAACTATATATATTTAAGCCCAGGTTTACTTTGGGCAAGCAAGCATTATTAATTATTTAACTGAATTTTCAAATCAATGTATAGTGGAAAGGTGGATCCTACATACCTATTTCATGTAATTTAGCATGTAGTGAGTCATTAGGGATAAGTCCTTACTAAAATATAATTTATTTCAAGAACCTTTCTTTAGGTTCAGTTTTAGTGTCTTGATATTGCATATCAAATTAAGCAATTTATAACCACTGTTTGGCCACACTTCCTTCATGGAAGTTGTTCCTCTATGTCTTGTCTTTATTTTTCTTTTTTAATAATGTCATTTGGACTTATAGAACTCAAGTTATGGTCAAATAACCATAACTAGTTTAGTTGTAAATTCTGGTTCCTTATCTAGGCAGTTTTGGTATCATAATTTGCCAATTTATTTGGACAGGTTGTAGCAACATTTAGGCCCAGTATTCTTTATAGATTTATTGGCCTATGTCTTATGGTCACTTAAAATTTTTAGTTGCAATTTTTCAAGTTTTGTAGAACCATTTATAACCTAATAACTGGCCTAGACTATTCTAGAGTTAGTGGTCACTTGTGAAATTTCCAGAATTGGTATACTGATTTGACCTAGTTCCCTCAATTTCTGGGTTTTAGTCAAATACCAATATTGTAGATCTATGTCTTATTGAAATTTTGGCACTAGTTTCAGAGCATTTGGATTTCTATGGGCCAAGTTATGGCCTGTTTTCCAAAACTGGTCAAGTAGCCTATGTTTAGCAAAATCTGGGCAGTTTTGGTACTGGACAGTATTGGTAACCCAACTTGGGCAAGCAATTTGATTTGGTTAGAAGCATTTCTGGGCTCTGTGATCTTCATAAAAGTTGTAGCCCTATGTCTAAGCTTTCCAATGGTATATATTTCAGGTCATTTGGACCTGCATAGTGTGAGTTATGACCAAATGAACATACACTGTTCATTTGGTCAATTTTCTGGGTTCCTTATTTGGTCTGCTGGATTAGGGCAACATTTAGGTCACTTTTTTGATAGAATTTGGACATGGTTTCTTCATAGGAATTGGAGTGTTTTGGGTCAAATTTCACCTCCAATTAGTCTCATACCAATTGGAGTCACACAAAGTAAGTTATGGCTCAAAACACATACTGATTTCAACAATTCTCAACCTGCATAGAAATTACACTCCCAACTTGCATTCCTCCAACTCCCAAACTACAAATTGGCATTTATAGCACTTCTAAAATCATTAATTTATCTCAATACAATCACATTCCAGCAATTACATTAAGTCTCCAATATGTAATTCCAAACCCTAATTCAATTGTCAATTATAGTGTACACATGAAATCAATGTGCTAGTACATGTAACTTCAACTATCAACATATAATTCACTTCCACTTATTTACACCATTAATCAACACCATTAATCAACATTTACATACATAAAATTATCAATCTTCTAAGTTCCTCAAGGCTGCTGAATTAAACAATTACACAAATCTTCAATATGTAGTTCAAAACCCTAATTCACATGGTCAATCTTAAACATTCACATGCAATTAAATTCTAGTACATGTAATTACCTTAATCAACATCACTAATCATCACTTACATGTAAGAATTAATCAAACTCTCGTGGTTCTGGCTCTTTTAACCTAGTCACATTTCGCTTCTTTTATTTTTTCTTAATTTTTCTTGGTCTTTATTTCACCAATTTATGTCTCCTTACCCTAGTTTAAGTGTAGTTCTAGACATTCTAGCTGTCCGAACAAATGTTAGTCATTGGAACAGTAGGATGTACGGACTACCTACGGTGAAGATGTTACAAGATCGTTTCCGCACATGCATAATTCAAATATGAAATTTTAAACTTTATTAATTTACATAATGTGCACATTTAATGTACAAAAATATATAATTTACATTACATGTCCAAAATTTAATTACAAAGATCAAAAATAAAATACAAGCTGGTGGACTCTATTAAAATGTGCACTGCCGAAGAGGTGACACTCGGGACCCAAATGTAGATAAAAAATCTCTAATTCCTAGACTAAGGCCTACTGGGCCTTCGCTCCTGGTCTCCAGTACCTATACGTGGCAAACAGCGACGCGCTATGCATAAAGCTTAGTGGTGCCAATATAAAATAAAAATAAACTAAAATAATTAAATATACATAAATTATGCTATTTATTCATGCAGATCAAATTTTTTGATAATTATTTGTAATACCCTTAATTTAGTGATTTTTATGTTCATTATTCAGTTATAAATTTTTATGACTTATTTTAGCTATACCAGTTGACTGAAATGGATAAACGGGTAAACTAGCACTGGGTACCTAGTACCTCAGGCCATCATACCATCGGTCATAAAGTGTCTCCAGGTATGCAACAGAACAACTAATAAGCCATAATAAACATCGGACATAAAGCTAAATATATCAAAAGTATCAAAATGGCTAAAATCCATAACATCACAAAATGGCACTAAAGCCATGAATCACAAAATGGCATAAAGCCATACGCAGTATTGCTATCGAAACCCTATTGGCATGCCAACCTATCCAAACTAATCATACTAGGCATACTAGGGCATGTTACAAAGTTAATTATTTAATTCTTTGCATTTAAGGTTTGATGGTTACTATTCACCTCACTAATCATGCAAAAATGTTGACTTTTTCATAATTAATAGGTAGACATATTCTAATTGCACTAAAATACCACATTTTGGGTTTTACATTTGTTGGCATTAATTGCCAATTTTAATTCAAAGCTTATTGGAAGTTATTTCAAATTTTTAGATTTGGTCACTTGGGCTTATTGTTCCATTGGACCAATCTACAGTGAGAATTTGGCTAAACTTTCTTCATGAAAGCTGTTCCTTAATGTGTTTTCTTTAATTCTCTTTTTTAATAACTCCTTTTAGAGTTTTGTAGCTCCAGTTATGGTATTTTTACCATAACTGGTCGAATTAGTTCATTCCCAGATTTTCTAGGCAAAATTGGTTCTAGCAGTTTTGGTGTCCTAAATTTGGCTAGCAATTTGAATTGGTTATGGTTAGAATTTGGGTTTCTATTCTTCATGAAAGTTGTTCTATATTATCTAAGCTTTCCATGGGTTTTAAAATCAGGTCATTTGGACCTCTCTACACAAAGTTATGGGCAATTGAACAAACACTGTTCATTTAGTCATTTTCCAGGTCCAGAATTGGGATACCCAGATTTAGGCAAATTTTAGGTCACTTTAAATTGGTTTTCTAGGTAGGGTCTCTTCAATCAAGAATGTGGCATTATGTCCCTAATTTTGTCTCCAATTGGCCTTACACCAATTAAAGCTATACAAGTCAAGTTATGGCTACCCAAACATTCTGGACTCAAGTCCAGAATTTCTAGCACTTAGGGTAGCCTAACCCTTTCACCATTCAATTTCATAACCAACACCATTTTTAGGTTCAATCATGCCAAAAGGTCACTAATTGACCTTAACATCATCCATTCCATAACAATTGAACAAATCCCCAATTTGGTCTCAAACCCTAACCCTCAATTTATCAATTTTATGTATAACTTATGAAATTCAACTTCATATTCATTGGACAAGTTTAAACCAATCAAAACTAGAAGAACTACAACTCCCTTAAGGCTGTCAAAAATTAAAGAGTGCCCTAACATGCTTATTTTTATTCAATTCCTTCAATTTCTAACTTAATTCAAAGTCTTAACCAAGAATATAAAGAGAGAGGGAGAGGATTTTGCACTAACCTTGCTTAAGTCAATTTCCAAGCTCATTAAACCTCTTTTTTTCCTCTTCTTTTTGCTACCTCAAGCTTGCTCAAGGTGTAAGGATTAGTTTTAGTGAAAGGAGCAAGGGGTTTTATGGTGAGAAACTTGGGTTATGCAAGGTAGATAAAGGTGTATCAATAGGGGAGAAAGAGAAGGATTTTCAGCCAGCTGAAAAAAATGAAGAGGATGGTTCAATTTTTGGTCTTCTTTATCTTCTTTAATATCCCTTAATTATGTTTGTCAAAGTTTGATTGGCTAGGAATTTTTAATTGCATCACTTTTACATATATATGATGTCATAATTAGGATTTTAAATTTCATTTTCTTTTTCTTTTCCTTTCTTCTTTCTTTACTTATTTTTAATTAAATTTTTAGCAACATTTATTCATATTTTAGTAATATACCTCACTTACTTAAATAGACAAGTTGGTCAAAAATCATCTCTAAAGGCAAAATGACCAAAATGTCATTCGTTTAGCTTAATGAGCTAAAATTATCTGTACCGACTTAGAAATTTTTCTTAGCATTTTCTTGGCATTCTATTGCTATTTAAGGCTCAATAACTCTTTACTGGAGTCCCAAAAATTATTTCATAGGGTTTTCCACGGGTCTAGGATTGTTAACTGTCTTTATAGTCGCTTCCCATTATGTCACCCATCGCTGGAGCCACGGCTCATTTAACCTTAGTGTATTTTATTGCTTGAATTTTTCCTTAATTTTTCTTATCATCATTAGGATTATTTATGACTCCTCACTCTAGTTTGAATATAGTTCCAGATATTCTAGCTATCCGGATAGACATTAATCACTAAAATTGTAGAATGTACAGACTATCTAAAGTGAAGGTGTTATATAATATTATTTTTATTGTCAATTATTAATGAGCCTAGGAAGTCACACACAAAAGAACAACATGATCAAAGCAAAATTAATTTGATTAATTGATTAAATGATTTAGTTAATTAATCAAGTTAATGATTTTTTTAGTTTGCAATTAGATTGCAAAAGTCCCTAGCATAACTTAAAACTAAATTCAATGGAAGTATTCAAGTTAATATTTAAATTTTTTAAATATAAACTTGATTAATTATTCATAAGGAAAGAAATTAATTTAGCTAATTTGACTTGAGTCAAAGGAGAGAGAAAGTAGTAGTTAATTAGTATTTTTCATAATACTAATTAATTAAAATTTTAATTTCCTAATTAACTTAACTTGACAAGTAGCCTAATAAGAATTAGAAAACACATTTAATTATGGAATTAGATGTGGACGCTTGTTAAGTTAATTATAATTAAAGAAATTAAAATATTTAAGAGTTAGAAAAGAAAAAAATGGGATTCTTCTTCTTATTCTTCTTCTTGGTCGAAACTCTCTCTCTTTCTCCTAAGAAAAATTACTCCATCATCTTCCTTGTGATATTAATTCAAGAGGAATTCGAGGTTGTAGCTCTTGAATTAAAGATTGAGAAATTGTTTCTCTATACTTACATAAGGTTAAACCTAGAAAACCCTAAATTCCACCTTTGTGCAAAGCTTGGCCGAATCAAGAGGAAGCTTAAAAGGGAGTTTTTGAGTTGAAAGGAAGCTTTGGTCACCTTGTTTGTGTGGACAAACTAGAGGATGAACACTTGGTGATCTACACTGCATGGATTAGGTATTTGAATTTAATTATGCACCTTAGGGGTAAATTCCTTAAGCTTAATCTTGTTAATTTAAAGTTTGAGTTTCCTAATAGCAATTAGGATTGTTAGCAATTGAGTTACAATTTGTTGTAGCCAAAACAAGTGTTTTTGCAATAGTATAAAAGGTTGTATGTTGCATGAAACATTAGGAATGAAAATTTTAAAAAATTGCTATTTTTGCACCTTTGGTGTATTTATCCTTCAATTTGTGTCAGAGACACCCTAATTTGCCATTAGAAAATTTTAATTTATGTTATATGATGTTTGGGACTCAAGAAAGTTGCATTAGATGCAAGTTGGAGTGAGAAAAATCCAAGAAAATTTATTAATTTTGAATTAGCATCATTCGGCCAATTTTGTGAAAGTATTTTAATCGAATTTTTTTTATGGTTTTTCTTATTTTTCTTGATGGTTAAAGTATTTAATCTAAGTCCCAACAAAAATATAACATAATTATAAATTAGATTCATGGAAAATTAATTTAATTAATTAATTTTAAATATTAGATATTTAGAGTTAAATCTCATATTCAAGAGTTGAATGTATAAATTGCATGAAGGATGATCATAGACTTAGGAAACCAATGTGATTGTTTTCTTATTTATTCTTTTGGGGATGTAATAATTAAATTTATTTCAATGCATAAAGGTTGTAATTTATTTATTTATAGCTTTTGAGCTCATTTCTTTTGTAATTTCACCTTGGTTTGCCAAGAAAATTAAATGTATGGCATTAATGGAATTTACAAGAAGAAAAGGAGCTCAAGACATTGATGGAGATCAGTGAGAGTACAAGACTTCAAGAGTTGAAGATTTTTAATCAAGATTCAAATAGATGGATGATAACCTAGGATGCCCTTTAAATCTAATCCTTATGGGTAGGATTGGATTCCCATAAAATAGTCCATGATCATGCTTTTTACATTATTATTGATGAATGTGTATGAGATATGCATAAAAAATGGATAATGTACAAAGTGAGACCAAATAGCAACTAAGTTGGCCAAGAAACCTTCTAATTAAATGATTAAGTTAGTAATGGTGTAATTTTGAAAATTGCATCATGGCTTTCCACTAAGGCAATTATTTGAGAAGTTTTAAATATTTACATTATTGGCTATGGTAACATAGGAATGATGTATTTGGTTTAAGAGATCTTCTTAAAGTAATTGTTGAAACATGAGATGTTGTGAGTATGTAAATACTTTAGGGGTCAATAATGGATGTGCATAAGATCATTAAGGTTCAAATTTGCATACTTACTGACTTTGTGGGTTTAACTTAACTAATGCAAGATAAACTATGAATGGATGTATAAACCAAGAATGAATGTACTTGAGGTTTTGAGCATTATAAGCCCAATAATTGATTTAATCTCACATGAGATATGAAGAGTAAAGTGTTACTTACTTATAAATTATTATAAATCCAATAATAGATGTACTTGAGGACAGTTCACAATTTATAAGAATTCAATCACTCACTAGAAATCCAACCAAAATAGGATATCCATTTCCTACTTTGGAAGTGTAGGATTCACCAAATTAGTGACAGGACCAATTTAATTAAAAGACTATGATTGTCACACCTTATCCCTTGTAAAGCACGACATGTTCCCGTAGCATACCTAATGAATTACTAAACTCCACCTACCGATAACCCATTAGTTATGCTACAAAGGATTTTAAAACAAACCATAGCTTTTTATCTTATCAATTCTTTTGCGGAAAACTGCATGAGAATAGTTAAAATTCTATGTAAACATTCATTGAAAGTAATGATAGACTAAATATTGCAAAAGTTACATTTTCATAAGTCTTAAAGTAAAATACAAAATAGTTAAAAACTCAAAATGTGATAGCAACACAATGTTTTAAATACAAACTGCTCAATGTCCGTACATCCATACATATAGGTACAAAATACATCCAAAGGAATCACAAGGGTATACCTAATGTAAATATCCACAAACAATGCCAAAATGCTACTTTCAAGTTTCTCACTCGGCAACCTTCTCCTTTTCCTTACCTGCAATAGCATAAAGAAGCTATCGCTGAGTATATCACTCAGTGGTGCACAACTAATAACTTTAAAACTTAAGGCAAAACACAATTTGTCAAAGCATAATAAATCACATTTTTCTTAAGCATGAAAACTTTACAATAGTTTTAAGTCCATAAAGGCCATTTATAGGAATAACATTTCAAATGAGAAATCACACTTCATAAATCACAATTCACAAAGCATTAGTGTTGCCAACATCAACACACAGTTTAGGCCATAACACAAAATTTCATGATCAGTGCCATGTTGTACATCACGACAAAGCAATCTCAACCTCACTAACTGTTATTAATGAGGGAAGGGCTAGCTAGCTAATGAGTACTCATGTAGTCTTACCCCAGTAAACGTTATTAACAGAAGACATAATCAATATCAATTATCAACCCCAAGTAGCCATTACTACTAGGGAGTTCCGAAAGAGACTGTCATGCTAACTGTGGTTTCAAAATAATTTCCAAAAATTTCCCACTCAACAATCACATTTATAAACCAATAAACACATTTAAATTCATCATAATATCCATATAAAGGTGGAAACACCCAAATTTCTTAAATGCAAGAGAAAAATCATATTTCAGTCAAAGTAAACTTGTTCAAAGCACACTCATTCAATTTAACACATTCCAAGCAATTTACAAGTTTAAAAACAAAGAAAAGGTTAGTTGTGCATAAACCTTCAATGCTCTCCTTTCTCTTTACTCACTATTCCTTGTCCATCCCAACCTCTTTCTCTACTAAAAATACACAAATAGAATGTCTCAATATGTATCTCAAATGCTGCTAAGAACTCATTACATGAATGTCTATGGCATCCCAAATTAGCTTTGTAAATTTTAGAGAGTTTTGGTTTTTAACAACTTGGTGCCTCAATCTTTGAACCCAATTTTTACCTAGTTTCGATCATAATTTGGTGAGGTGTTCTTCATAAAAATTGTTCATCTAGGTCTTAACTTTATTTTCCTTTTTGAATCACCTAATTCGGAGTTGTGTAGCTCAAGTTATGACTAAAACACAATTACTAATTAAGTCATTGTTCATCCTACAGATTCAGTTCTGGCAGATTTATCAATCCAACTTCGTTCAGCAATTTCATCAAGTTAAGTCCATAATTTGGTCTAATGTTCTTCATACGAAATGTTCTACCATGTCTTAGGTTTCCATCGGTTCAAGAATTGCCTAAATAGGGGTTTTCTAGAGAGAGTTATGGCCATGCAAAATTTATTGTTCATATGGTAAATCTGCAGATTTCCAGATTTTTGCAGATTCGATGATTCAATTTTACTTAGCAGTTTGATTGGGTTAAGTCCATAATTTGGCTTCAAGTTCTTCATATGAAATGTTCTAATATGTCTTAGGTTTCCATTGGTTCAAGAATCACCTAAATCAGAGTTTTCTAGAGAGAGTTATGGCAATGCAAAATTTACTATTTATATAGTCAAATTCTGCAGGTTCCAGAATTTTGTCTCTAAGTTCAAGGCTCATTTCGGATAGCTTAAGGTCATTTTTGGGGAAGGGTATCTTCACAAAAATTCTAGCCCTATGTTTTAAGTTTCGTTTTCAATTAGTTTCACAACAATTGGAGTTGTGTAGCTTAAGTTATGGGCTTCCAAACACACTGAATTCAGTGTATAAAATTTTGCCCTAAGTTCAATTTTTCATTTCTTCAATTACTTCCATTAACCAACCTCAATTCACATTTAATTCACCCAAAATGACTATAATTTAGCATTGACACATCAATGGCACTTCCTAGCATAAACCCCATAATTTTTAAACACCAAAGTTTGCAATTTTCCCTAATCCTACCATTTCATTACTTCCATTCATCAACCCAATATCAATTCAAACTAAATAAACCTCAAATGATCATAATTTAATACTACACGCACCAATTTCACTCTCTAGCACCAAAACCCAATTTTCCCATGAACCCTAATCTTCCATAATTCAATTTATGCAATCCCATAAAATCTTACTACTCCCAATCATGCATACTACTTCAATTTAACTTAAATTTATCATCAATTTAACTAAAATACATAAAAACCCTAATTTTCCCTATGTTGGCCAAAACCCTAGTTTAGATTTCCATACATGTTTCCTTTTAATTTCTCATGTTATTTCATCACACTTAAACTTGATTTAAAGCATACTTGGTAAATCAAGCATGAAAGAGAGATCTTACCTCACTGGATGATTTTTCCAACTTCCAATCTCTTCTAAATCTTGTTCCTTTTCTAATCTCTTATTTCCCCTTGCTTTTAATCTCTAAATCAAAGATTAATTTGATATTCTTTACCAATTAGATGGAAAACCCATAGAGAAAAAGCAAGGAATTGAGTTTTGAGAATGGGTGTCAATGGAGAAAGAAGGAAGAAGAAGAAAGAAACAAAGAGAGAAGGAGAGAGAGTGGGTGGTAACTAAATGGAAAAGAAAGGGAAGAAATGGCTTTTTAATTTGTCTTATCTTTTATATATATTTATTCCCAAAATTGGTTTATTTCAATTAAAAATTTTAATTGTATCAAAAATGTCATAAAACTTACAATTTTATTTCCTTTCTTTTCTTTTTATATTTACACTAAATTTTCTTCAATATTTCTTCATAATTCAATAATTTATTTTTATTTAATTAAATTGACCTTTTGGTCAAAAAAATCAACTCTTAAAGTGAATTGACTAAAATGCCCCTTATCAGGTCATAATCCCTCTTTTACAATATACCTGGTGAATCCTTATATTTTTTGGTCACTTGAATTTTTATTGTGTCTATCTCAATTAATTTTCTATTTATTTTTTGTCCTCAAGGTGTCTTTGAATAGTGCTAGTCACGGACCAAAAATGATACTATTCATAACTCGGAGGTTCGGGGTGTTACAATTCTCCCCTCCTTAAAAATAAATTTTGTCCTCGAAATTTACCTGGTCTCAGTCTCTGAATAGCTATGGGTGTTGTCTCCTCATGTCTTTCTCATGCTCCCATGTAGCCTCCTGGCCTGAATGATGGTTCCACAACACTTTCAGTAGAGATATTTGCTTATTCCTTAGCTGCTTCACCTCATGTGCCAAGATCTTTATGGGCTCTTCATCATATCTCAGGTATGGATTCACCTCAATCTCCTCTACTGGCAAAATGTGAGAGGGGTCTGATCTGTACCTACTCAACATGGAGATATGGAAGACATTTTGAATCTTTTCCAACTCCGGAGGCAATGCAAGTCTATATGCCAATGGACCCACTCTTTCCAGAACCTCATAAGGCCCAATGAAGCGAGGACTTAGTTTCCCCTTTCTACTAAACCTCATGATCCTCTTCCATGGGGAAACTTTCAAGAAAACCTTGTTACCCACACTGTATCGAATATCTCTTCTCTTTAGGTCAATGTGGGACTTCTGTCTATCCGTTGCAACTTTGAGTCTGTCTCTAATGAGCTTAACCTTTTCTTCCGTCTGCTGCACTAATTATGGGCTAATCAATTTCCTCTCACCCGCTTCATCCCAACACAAGGGAGTTTTACACTTTCTGCCATAAAGTGCTTCGTATGGAGGCATCTCGATGCTTGACTAATAACTGTTATTGTAGGCAAATTCAATTAAAGCCAAGTGTGTGTCCCAACTCCCTTCAAACTCAATCACACAGGCCCGAAGCATATCCTCCAAAATTTGAATGATCCTTTCAGATTGGTCGTCTGTCTGTGGATGAAATGTTGTACTAAAGTTCAATCTAGTTCCTAGGGCTTTTTGGAGACTACCCTAGAATCTAGAAGTGAACCTTGGGTCTCTGTCCGACACAATAGACACTGGCACTTCATGTTACCTCACCACATCATCAATGTACATTTTGGCCAATCTTTCCAAGCTATAATCCATCCTCATTGGCAAAAAGTGTGCAGACTTGATCAATCTACCAACAATAACCCAAACTGTATCATGATTCTTTCATGTACGTGGAAGTCCTGTCACGAAATCTATAGTGATTCTTTCCTATTTCCACTCGGGAAT
Source organism: Hevea brasiliensis (assembly GCF_030052815.1). Lineage (NCBI taxonomy): Eukaryota > Viridiplantae > Streptophyta > Magnoliopsida > Malpighiales > Euphorbiaceae > Hevea > Hevea brasiliensis. The sequence continues at coordinate 41,813,006 of NC_079493.1, read as the reverse complement.
TGGCAACGGCTGTAGCAACCCTGTAGGCACTTGGTGTTCTGCCTTTATTTTCTCATAAGTTAGGCATTTGGCAACATTTTCTGCAGTGTCTTTCTTCATTCCTCTCCACTAATAGTGCTCTTTCACACTTCTGTACATTTTGGTTCCACCAGGGTGCATTGCAAATGGTGAATCATGTGCTTCCTTTAAAATGGTCTGCCTCAGTTCAACATTCTCAGGAATGCACATTCTGCCCTTATATAACAACAAGCCCTCATCATTTACCGATAATTCTAGTTTCTTGCCATCCCGAGCCTCTTCCATCAACTTCACATACTTATCCTCCTTCTATGCAACTACTTTAATTTGTTCTGCCAGCATTAGCTTCACTTGCCAAGTAGCTACCATTTGATCATCTTCATTAATCTCCAAATTAGCATGCAATGCCCTTAACTCATGCACCATGGACAATGGAGAAACCCTCAAACCAGCCATAGTCTTGCGACTTAAAGCATCAACTACAACATTAGCTTTTCCAGGCTGATAGTCTATCAAACAATCATAATCTTTTATCAGCTCTAACCATCTCCTCTGCCTCAAATTTAACTCCTTTTGTGTGCCCAAGTACTTCAAACTTTTATGATCTGTGTATATATAACATCTCCCCCCATACAAGTAATGTCTCCAGATCTTCAAGGCAAAGACAATGGCTGCGAGCTCCAAATCATGCGTGGGGTAATTCCTCTCATGCTGTTTAAGCTAGTGTGAAGCATAGGCAATGATGTTTCTATCTTGCATCAACACACAGCCTAATCCGTTATGAGAAGCATCACTATATATGATATACTCCTTACCCAAAGTGGGCAAGGTTAAGACTGGAGCTTCAGTTAAATGCCTCTTTAACTCATCAAAACTTTCCTGGCACCAATCAGTCCATTGAAATTTTACATTCTACCTAAGTAGCTTCGTCAGTGGAGATGCTAGCATGGAGAATCCCTTCATAAACCTTTGGTAATTCCTGGCTAAACCAAGGAAACTTCGAACTTCCGTGACATTTCTAGGTGGCTTCCAATTAAGAATGGCTTCTACTTTGCTAGGATCCACCTGGATACCTTCTGCAGATACAATATGCCTCAAAAATGTAATCTCCTTTAGCCAAAACTCACATTTCGATAGTTTGGCATACAACTGCTTCTCCCTCAAATTCTGCAATACTATCCTCAAGTGCTTGTCGTGTTCTTCTGCATTCTTTGAGTACACCAAAATATCATCAATGATCACCATAATAAACTGGTCCAAATATGGCCTGAAGATAGTGTTCATCAGGCCCATAAAAGCAGCTAGAGCATTAGTCAACTCGAATGGCATTACCAAGAACTCATAGTGGCCATACCGAGTCCTAAAGGCAGTTTTAGGAATACTTTGCTCTTGCACCCTCAACTGGTAGTAGCCCGATCTCAAGTCAATTTTGGAGAATACAGTTGCATCCTTCAACTGATCAAACAAATCATCAATCCGTGGCAGAGGATATCTATTCTTTATGGTCACCTTATTCAACTGTCTGTAGTCTATGCATAGGCAGAGAGTACCATCCTTCTTCTTCACAAATAATACTGGTGCTCCCCAAGGTGACACACTAGGGCAGATGAAACTCTTATCTAACAATTCATGCAATTGCACCTTCAACTCTTTCAACTCAGTAGGTGCCATCCTATAAGGAGTGATGGAGATTGGCTCCACACCAGGCATAGTCTCAATTTCAACCTGCAACTCTCTTTCTGGAGGCAATCCCAGCAAATCTTCTGAAAAGAGATCCGGAAAACCCAATACCGTAGGAATATCTTTAAGATCTGGACTCCCCACCTGGGTGTCTATCACATGAGCTAAATAATCTTCACATCCCTTTTTTAATCATCTTTCTAGCAAATGCAGCTGAAATGATGTTGGATGGCAATAACTGCCTCTCCCTGTGTATCACTACGTCTGCATACTCGGGAAGACCAAAAGTGACTGTCTTCAGTCTATAATTGATTATGGCGTGATGCCTGGCTAACCAATCCATGCCCAAGATGATATCATAATCTTGGAAGGGCATGTCAATTAAGTCTGACAGGAATGTATGTCCTTGGATCACCAAAGGACAATCCTTATACAATTTGTTCACCCTAACCTTTTACCCTAAGGGACTAGTCACTAGCACATCATAATCCATTTTCAAGTAAGGAATGGCAACAGAACATGCAATACTGGCACTAGCGTAAGAATGTGTAGAACCAGGGTCAAATAGCACATATACATATCTACCAAAGATGGACAAAGTACCAGCCATAACATCTGATGTCTCAGCTTCATCCCTCTGGCGCATGGTGTACACCCTGGCTGATGCACCACTGTGCTCTGGTTGGCTCACTGTGCTCTGGCTGCCAGAAGTGTTACATCTACCCCTGCCTCGGCCTCTACTAGCTGTCTATTGTCCTCTAGAAGCAAAACCTTGAACAGATCCCTCAGTGGTGGTAGGCGGCCCAGACCTGTGAGCACTAGTGAAATCTCTAGCAAAATGCCCACTTCCATTATAGTTGTAACAGGCTCCTATGGCCTTATAACACACATCTCCATGATTCCTGCCACAGGTTTCACAGGTACGAGCAGGAAAGGAACCCCTAAATGTCTGCTGTCCAGATCTAGGTGGCCTCTGCCCTAAGAATCTTCCCCTATTAGATCCTCTATTACTTAGTCCCTCTAAGCTTTTCCTCTTACCCGAATTGTTACTTGGACTCTGACCTGTAGGCTTACTGCTCTTCTCTTTTTTAGTGGTTACCTTCTCAAATGTCCCTTCCAGTTCTATCCTTTCCAATTTAAGGGCCTTTGATATCAACTCCGAGAAGCTGTCATGTCGAAACCCAACCACTTGCAATCTCAAACTAGGCCTCAAATCGGCCTCAAACCGTTTGCATCTGTCTCTACTGGTAGTGAGTAAGCTTTCAGCATAGTGGCTGAGGCGAGAAAAGTCTCTCTCATACTCGGCTACAGTCTTGTTCCCTGGCTTCAAACTGAGAAACTCCTGTAGCTTCATATCCACATAGGTATCAGGAACATACTTCTGTCTAAACTCCCTTAGAAAGTTATCCCATGTCAGTACTAGCGGCTCAGCCAAACTGTAGGGAATTGTCTTCCACCACTCATATGCATCTCCATGCAGTAGGGAAATTAAATATTCAAACTTCAACTCATCTATGCAGTGCAATTTCATGAAGACCCTCTCCATCTGTTCTAACCATTGCTCAGCTTCCAATGGGGTCCACTGTACCCTTGAACTCTGTTGCCCCATACTTCATTAACTTGTCATATTGTCTGGCTGGGGATGGTGGTTGCACTGGAGGTGCTTGCACAGGAGCTTGGACTAGTATATTACCAGCCATTTGCTGAAATAGTGCAGCCATCTACTGAGCGAACTGAGCAGGAAACTACATAGGTGGGGGACACGGTGACCATCGCATTCTGACGAGTGGGACCTCCCTGCACTCACCTGCCATCGATTGCTCTACTATGTGATCCCCCTCTTTCATACTGAATCACAAAGAATTCTACTCCCTGGACAACCAACACAAGGAGATTTTCCTCCATTAGTCCATATTTATGATGTAATGCACTATATGTATCAATTAATGACAGTTGAGCAGTTGTACTTATCAAAATTTTTCAAACATGCAATTTCAAAACTTATATAAAAACCAAAGCTCTGATACCACTAAAACATGTCACACCTTATCCCTTGTAAGGCACGACATGTTCCCGTAGCATACCTAATGAATTACTGAACTCCACCTATCGATAACCCATTAGTTATGCTACAAAGGATTTTAAAACAAACCATAGTTTTTTATCTTATCAATTCTTTTACGGAAAACTTCATGAGAATAGTTAAAATTCTGTGTAAACATTCATTGGAAATAATGATAGACTAAATATTGCAAAAGTTACATTTTCATAAGTCTCAAAGTAAAATACAAAATAGTTACAAACTCAAAATGTGATAGCAATGCAAGTAATAACTTTTGAGTTTGCACAATATACGTCGAGTTTAGCACATTAGAGCTAGGTAAAAGTGAATTTAAATTTATTTTTGGATTTATGCTAAGTTATGGTACTGAAACACTATGAAATTGTGTGTTTCAGTGGAAAAGAACACCGGGAAAGAACCCGAGGAATCGAGTCAAGGCCAAGAGGCGACTCGCTTAAGGTTTGTGCACAACGTATAATTTCTGTAAATTATTTTCTGCATATTGTTTTGAATAATTTGAAAAAGTGAATTGTGACATTATTTATGATGCTTTGATTTAAATTGTTGAAAGTTATTGTGTATATTTGAAAAGGCAATGTTTAGTAAATTATTAAGATAAGTTTTGAAACCATAGTGTCATGACCACATATTTGAACACCTCACTAGCATTACTAGTAGGGGTAATCAGTTTCAAATTTTGATTCCTTCTCTGGCTGAAGTGATGAGGCGTGTGCCAGTAGAAGAAGAAATTGAATGGATATCCATATATTTGAGCTAGCTAGCCTTGTGATGTAACTTCTCCTTAGCCTCTGGCTATTGAGATTATATTTGTTTCGAATGGCATGATATAACTGTGGGTTTTATGAAATGTGTTTTGATACTACGAAATGAAATTTTTTGGATTAAAATCTCATAATTCATGTTTTATATTTAATTCTCATATTGAGTCTAATTTTTGAATAAATGTGATTTAAATTCTACATAAAGATTATTTTAGTATTTGTGCACCACTGAGTCCTAGTACTCAACAATGGCTGTTATTGCTGTCGCAGATTTAGAGACTAGAGAAGCAACAGACTGAGCTGCTAAGGATTGAGGACCTACCTACTTGAAGTTATCGGGTATAATTTATACCCTGACAGTAAATATTTATTTTGAAGTATGTAATGCACGTAAATGTAAGGACATGTAAAATTGGTCTTGAGAAGCTTGTAAAAAGTTTGCATAAAGTTTGTAATAAAATTTAGTTTGAATTTCTTTTAATGTAAATTTTTAGTATGATGTATATAAATTGTTTATCTTTAATGAAATATGAATGAATGAAATTGATTGATAGTATCTTGAGGATTACTGAATTTTGAAACTTGAGAAGTTGGTTGGAATTGATTGTGAATTTGAAGAAGTTGTTGAGAAAAATTATTGGAAGTGCTTTTTTTTTTTTTCAGGTATTTGAAGAACTGTTTTCTCAAAATATAGACGACACTCTACCAAAATTTTTATAAAATTTGCGGAAAAACAAAATGGGCCAAAAATTTTTACTAGTTTTAAAACTTCAAATAAATGATTTTAATACCTATTAGAAAATGCTCACCACTTATAAAAGTAAGAAAATTGTTTTAAAATCCTTCGTAGAGTACTTAACGAGTTATCGGTAGGTGAAGTTTGGTAGTTCATTAGGTATTCTACGGGATCATGTTATGCCTTACAGAGGGGTAAGGTGTGACATGTTTTAGTGGTATCAGAGCAAATTTTTGAAGTCTGTTTTAACTTGAGAATTTGTGTCTTTCCTTGTTAAGTACAACTGCTCAATATCCATATTTGTTACATACAATGCATTACATCATAAATATGAACTAATGGAGGGAAATCTCCTTGTGTTATTTATACAGGAGATACCCTAACTTCAGACTGAAATGGAAGAAGGGGATCGCTCAGTCGAGCAATCTGTTGAAGCTGAGGCACAAGGGGAAGCCCCAGCTCTACAGAATGTCAATGGATCAGTAGCACCAGCCCCATAAATGCTGTAGTTTCCTGCACAATTTGCGCAGCAGATGGCTATGATGTTTCAACAAATGGCTGGGGGTATGCCTGCTCAAGGTACACCCTAAATACCTGTGGTACAACCATTGCCTCCAGCCAGACAATATGATAAGTTATTAAAGTATGGAGCTACAGAATTTAAGGGTACAGTAGACTCGCTTGAGGCAAATCAATGGCTTGAAAGGATGGATAGAGTGTTTAAGAAGCTGCACTGCCCAGATGAATTGAAGTTTGAATACTCCATGTCACTACTGCAAGGGGATGCATATGATTGGTGAAAAACCATGCCCCACAGCTTGGCTAAACCACTAGTACTGACTTGGGATGACTTCATCAGAGAATTCAGACAAAAATATGTCCCAGACGCATATGTGGATCAAAAGTTACAAGAATTTCTGAGTCTAAAGCAAGGGAGTAAATCAGTGGCAGAGTATGAGAGGGAGTTCTCCCGTTTAAGCCACTATGCTGGGAGTCTCCTTTCTACCAATAAGGAATGGTGCAAGAGATTTAAGACTGGTTTGAAGCCCAGTTTAAGGATGCAAGTTGTGGGATTCAGACACAGCAACTTCTTTGAGCTCATCTCTCAAGCACTTAAGCTAGAAAGGATTGAATTAGAAGCAACACCTGTAAAAGAAAAATCAAAAAAAGTTGAGAAATCAGAGAAAAACAAGAGAGAAAAGTCAGTAGAGCCAAGTTCTGGTGGTACTTCTGGGAAGAGAAAGAAATTTGATGGACCTAACAGAGGTCGAGGTGGAAGATTTGGAAGGGGCCGATTCTCTGGACAGAGTCCCCGTAGGTCTGGTCAGTAGTCGAGCAGGGGTTCATATCCTGCCTGCCCCTATGAGACTTATGGCAAGATTCATGGGGGAGAATGCTATTGGGCCACTGGAGCCTGTTTTAACTGTGGAGGTAAGGGCCATCTTGCTAAAGACTGCACTAGTGCTCCTAGATACGATTCAGCTCCTACAACTATAGAAGGATCTATTCAGAGTCCTGCTTCTAGAAGTTCACAACCTGTTGGCAGAGGAAGAGGCAGAGGTAGAGGCACTGCTTTTGGCAGTCAAGGTATGGTTGGGAAGTCAGCATAAGGAAGTGCTTCAGCCAGAGTCTACACAATAAGACAGCGAGAAGAGGCTGAGACTTCTGATGTTGTAGCCGGTACATTTTCTATTTCTGATCAAGAAGTATTTGTGTTGTTTGATCCGGGTTCAACCATTCATATGTTAGCGCTAGCATAGTCAGTTCACTTGTTGTTCCATGTGTCCAAATGGGTTTTGAAGTGCTAGTAACTAGTCCGTTAGGACAAGAGGTTCAGTAAACAGAATTTATAGAGACTGTCCTTTGGTGATCCAAGGATACGTTTTCCTATCAGATTTGATTGAAATGCCTTTCATAGATTATGATATTATCTTGGGCATGGATTGGTTAGCCAGGCATCACTCCAGGATTGACTGTAGACTGAAGACAGTCACTTTTGGTCTCCCTTTGTACCGTGATGTGGTAATACATGAGGGGAGGCATTTAATGCCATCAAACATCATTTTGGCTGCACTAGTCAGAAGGATGATCAGAAAGGGGTGTGAAGCATACTTGGCACATGTGATAGACACCCAAGTGGGGAGTCCAAAGATCGAGGACATCCTCATCGTATGTGACTTTCAGGATGTGTTTCTTGATGAATTGCCAGGATTACCTCCAGAAAGAGAGGTGCAGTTTGAGATTGATGTTATGCCTGGTGTGGACCCAATCTCCATAACGCCATATAGAATGGCACCTACAGAATTGAAAGAGTTGAAAGTGAAGTTGCAAGAATTGCTTGACAAGGGCTTTATCCGCCCTAGTGTGTCACCTTGGGGAGCTCCAGTGTTGTTTGTTAAGAAGAAGGATGGCACTCTTCGCTTATGTATTAATTATCAGCAGTTGAATAAGGTGACAATAGAGAATAGATATCCTTTGCCCCGCATTGATGACTTATTTGATCAATTGAGGGGTACAGTTGTGTTCTCCAAAATTGACCTGAGATCAGGTTATTATCAACTGAAAGTACAAGAGCAGAGTATTCCTAAAATTGCCTTCAGAACCCACTATGGCCATTATGAGTTCTTGATTATGCCATTCAGGTTAACTAATGCTCCAGCTGCTTTTATGGATCTGATGAACACTATCTTCAGACCATACCTCGATCAGTTTGTTGTGGTATTCATAGATGATATATTGGTCTATTCGAGGAATGCAGAAGAGCATGATAGACATCTGCGAATTGTACTACAGACTTTGAGGGAGAAACAGCTATATGCCAAATTGTCGAAGTGTGAATTTTGGCTGAAAGAAATATCTTCCTTGGGGCATGTAGTATCAGAAGAGGGCATCAAGGTAGATCCAAGTAAGATTGAAGCTGTCCTTAATTAGAGGCCACCCAGAAATATCACAGAGATTCATAGTTTTCTAGGTTTAGCTGGATACTACCATCGGTTTGTGAAGGGATTCTCCATGTTGGCATCTCCATTAATTAAGCTACTTCGAAAAGATGTGAAATTTCAGTGGACGGATAAATGCCAACAGAGTTTTGATGAATTGAAGAAATGCTTGACTGGAGCTCCAATCCTGACTTTACCTACTCCGAGTAAAGAATACACAGTATATAGTGATGCTTCTCACAATGGGTTAGGCTGTGTATTGATGCAAGATCGAAATGTCATTGCTTATACATCACGCCAGCTAAAACCGCATGAGAGGAACTATCCGACACATGACTTGGAGCTTGCAGCTATAGTGTTTGCTCTTAAGATCTGGAGACACTATTTGTATGGGGAAAAGTGTTATATCTACACAGATCATAAGAGTTTGAAGTATTTAGGCACCCAGAAAGAGTTGAATTTGAGACAGAGGAGATGGTTAGAGTTGATAAAAGACTATGATTTTCAGATAGACTATCAGCCAGGGAAAGCTAATGTTGTGGCTAACGCCTTAAGTCACAAGACTATGGCAAGTCTACGGGTTACTCCTTTGTCTATGGTGCATGAGTTAAGATCATTGCCAGCTTAGAGATTAATGATGATGGGCAGACAGCAATTGCATGGCATGTACAGCCAATGTTGATTGATCAGATCAGAATAGCTGCTCAGAATGACCAGAAGTATCAGAAATTATTAGAAGAAGTCCGGCAGGACAAGAAACCAGAATTCTCGATCAGAGATGATGGTCTACTGCTACACCAGGGCAGAATGTGTATTCCTTATGATGTTGATTTGAGGCAGATCATTTTGAAGGAAGCACATGAGTCTCCTTTTGCCATGCACCCTAATGGCACAAAAATGTATAGGGGGCTAAAGGAGCATTACTGGTGGATGGGTATGAAAAGAGATGTGGCAGAGTTTGTTTCCAAATGCTTAACTTGTCAACAAGTAAAGGCAGAGCATCAAGTACCCGCTTGGTTGTTACATCCACTACCAGTACCGAAATGGAAATGGGAGAGAATAACGATGGATTTTGTGATGGGACTTCCGAAGACACAGAAGAGTCATGATGCAGTATGGGTCATTATTTACAGACTGACCAAGTCTGCTCATTTTCTGCTAGTTCGGATGGACTACAGTTTAGAAAGATTGGCCAAGTTGTACATTGATGAAATTGTGAGACTGCATGGAGTGCCAGTATCCATCATATCAAACAGAGATCCTAGGTTCACTTCTAGATTCTGGGGTAGTCTTCAGAGAGCCCTAGGAACTAGATTGAACTTTAGTATGGCATTCCACCCATAGACAGATGGCCAATCCGAGAGTGTAATTTAGATCTTGGAGGACATGCTACGGGCTTGTGTGATTGAGTTTGAGGGTAGTTGGGACACACACTTGCCTTTGATTGAGTTTGCTTACAACAACAGCTACCAATCAAGCATTGGGATGCCTCCATATGAAGCTTTGTATGGCAAAAAATGTAGAACTCCATTGTGTTGGGATGACGTGGGTGAAAGAAAGATGATTGGACCCGAAATTGTTCAGCAAACTAAGGAGAAGATCAGGGTAATCAGAGATCGACTTAAGACTGCATAAGACTATCAGAAGTCCTACATTGATCTGAAGAGAAGGGATATTGAGTATGCAGTGGGTGAGAAAGTATTCCTCAAGGTTTCCCCTAGGAAGAGAATTATGAGATTCGGCAGAAAGGGGAAACTGAGTCCTTATTTCATTGGGCTATATGAGGTTCTGGAAAGAGTGGGTCCTTTGGCATATCGTTTGGCACTACCTCCAGAGTTGGAAAAGATACATAATGTCTTCCATGTGTCTATGTTGAGGAGGTATCGATCAGACCCATCTCATATACTACCAGTAGAAGAAATTGAAGTGAATCCAGACCTCACATATGAAGAAGAACCCATAGAGATTCTGGCTTATGAGGTGAAACAGCTACGGAACAAGCAGATACCGTCGGTAAAAGTGCTGTGGAACCATTATTCGGGCCAGGAGGCTACTTGGAAACGAGAGGAGGACATGAGGAGATAGCACACACAGCTGCTCAGAGATTGATACCAGGTAAAATTTCGAGAAGAAATTTATTTAAGGGGGGGAGAATTGTAACACCCCTACTTGTATAGCCTGGTATATTTCACTGTTCCAGTGATCGGAGTCAGTCCAGATAATTAAGAGGATTAGAACCGCACTAAAGACAACTAGATAAGCCATAAACACAAATAATTAGTAATTGTCAAGTAGTTAAGTATGAATAAGAAAAATAGAACATAAGAAGTTAAATGAGCCGAGAGTCACAGCGATGGGTGACCTTCTCGGGAAGGACTGCAAAGTCGATTTAAACTCAAATTTCGAACCGTAAAATGTGACACTGCGGACCTTAGGACTATTACGAACACAATGGAAAAGAGAAAATCATGGAAAAAGGTTGTTAAGCTAGTTAAATAATTAGGTCAGGGAGCCAAAAGAAATATTGAATTATTTGCAAACCGAGTTGAGCCAGCGAGGGGCAATTTGGTCAATTGAACCCGAGAGCTGACTCCTGACCTAACTATCAAATAAAATTGGAGAAAAAAAAAATATCAGAGTCGGGAATTAAATTAAAGAACTAATAGAAAAATAAATGAAAAAAAAAATGAGGAAAAAGAGAAAAGAAAAAAAATTGGTCTTCTTCTTTAACTTCAAGCCATCCACTCTCTCTCCCATCCCTTCCATTTACTTCATGAAAACCTCCATTGAAGCCACCTAAAGCTCCCTTAAACCCTAAATCTTGCCATGAAATCTCTACATCCCATAACTAAAACTTGTGTTTGAGCTTTGATAAGAAGGTTGGGAGTAAATAAATCAAGCAAAGTTTGAAGATTAGCGAGACAAATTCTGCTCACTTAAGGTAAGCTAATCCAAACTTTCTTTTTAGTATATTTGATGGATTTAGGGTAGAAATGAATGAGATTATATGAAGAAATTGGAAAATATTGCATGATTAGGAAGAGAGGGAATTTCGGCCAGCATGTGTGGGGAGTGTGATTTGCATGGTTTGATTGATTTAGATGGGAATATGAACCTCAAGTAGTTGAGTGATTATAGTTAAATGCTTTGAATTAACTAAATGCAATGAATGGGTGAACTAGGGTTTTGGACACTTAGGGTTTAGGAGACAAAATTTGGAGAAATGGTGAAATGATGTGTTTAACCTAGTTTGAAGTGAGAAATGGTCATTTGTGACCAAATGAAGTGTGTTAGAGGTGTTTGAATTGAGGTTAAATTCGGATTCAATGTGGTCATGATGTTGGTAGTAGGACCAAAGTCCCTTTGAGGGACCAAAACTGAAAATTTACAAGTCTAATTGGTATGAGACCATTTGGGAATGAAAATAGATACAAAATGACACATTTTTCATTTAGGAATCATGCCCAAAAAGTGACCAAAACCTAGTGAACAAATTGACGAAATTCGGAAATTCTCAGTCTTGAAGGAACAGAAGCGTGAAAAACACAAGTTTATACCATTGAATTCAAAAATTTTCACCTAGGGTCACATGCATCATGCAAGATTTATTTTTATCTATTTGATTTCAATGATAAACAACATATTAAAACTCTTTTAATATGTTTTTGGATCTGTATTTGCCATTTAAGATTTTAAAATTAATCAGATTAATTTTAGAACCCTAGATTAAATCAAGAACGATTACACTAACCTCTTGATGCACTGCAGCGTGTCTGCGCCTTTGAGATTCGTCTTCAGGACACCAGATGTTGTCCCTCTAGCTTGTCCACACCAAGAACACCTATAGCAGCCCTTGAATAGCTTCTAAAGCTTTTTCTATTAATTAGAAAATCAAGTTCTGCCTTTTAAGAGATTAAAGATGTAAACAGGACACTAGAAACAATTTCTAGTGTTCTTAATTCAAGAGATTGATGGCTAATCTCTTTGAATTGATAAGAGATGAAGAAGAAGAGATAAAAAACCCTCAAAGTGGCGTGACAAAGGAGTGTGGCTGCTGGTTGTATTTTATTTTCTCATAACAACACTTAAATAGCTAGGTTAACACATTAAATCCTTGCCACATGTCACCCTTTGATTAGCTCTAGGTTTAAGTGACCCAATCACATTGTGCCAAGTGTCAAACCTATATTTAATCTTGATTTTAATCATCTTACATGATTAAAAAACATTTGGCAAGCTTATGTATTATGCCATGTGTCACCATCTCATGGTGCCACGTGTCACACTGTAAAATGACCAAAATGCCCCTGTGTCTTAATTTTGAGTTCTTAACCCAAAATAATTATTTTCTTCTTCTAATTAATTTATATCAAATATAAATTAATTAATTAATCTCTATTAATTAATTTCTCATTAATTAAATTCATATTTAAACACTTTAAATATAAATTTAACTTATATTATACATCCAATAATCTAGATTTGGTTTCAAGTCATGCTAGGGCCTTTGCAATTTAATTGCAAACCAAACCTATTTAATTAATCAATTAAACTCTTTAATTAATTAATTAAATCATATTTAAATAGGTGATTACTTGTGTATGTGTGTGACTTACTAGGCTCATCACTAATTGGCAATGAGACATGATATCAACTCTTAATATCATCAGAACTCTTTCTTACCATAAATGATTTCTCTAAATCATTTTATGAACCTCATAGACCTTGTTAACACCTAGCATAGCATGCCATGGCCACCCAATTAGTAATAAGGTTTACCTTAAATGAACCTATAATCATATGTTACCATGCACTAGAATCTCTCATTACAAAATCTCAACTCAATTTGAGTCATGGTTTATGTCAAACTCCATTTGCTATGAATATTATGTTCTCTTTTAATTCCAGTTCTTGATTAAAAGATTTTCTCATCGAAACTCTTTTACGAATAAATCTATCTGTCCTGGCCAGGAACTTGAAACATCAAGAACAATTAAATGAACATAGGATTTTATCTCTATTTACTTAGAGGAACAGATTCCATCTTGATCAACACCTACCTCCATATATAACTAGTAGGAGCCAACACATGCCCATATACCCATACACGTACAAGTATGAAAGCGAGATCAAACTCAAACTACCTATATACAAGATAACTGTGTTATCTCAGGTCTAAAGATTATATGCACTGATATGATTTATGACAAAACATTGACAAGAGTAAACTCCATGTGCTTGTCATAAGTGTCACTGGTTCAGCCTACTTATCATTTATAAGTGCCTATCATGTTTGTTATATGGCATGAGACTCACCATTCCATCTTATTTATATCTCATATAAATAACTTGGGAACAAACATGAATACAATCTTTCTGGATAAGTCATGTCCTTATTATGAAGTATCCTTGATTGTGAACCTATTTATGATACTTTGTGCTAGAAATATTGTCACTCATATTCTTAACAACTTAAGAATAATATTTCTAACAAAATATCAATGGACCTTTTCTATTACACATAAATATATTATGTAAACGGAAAAGTGAAAATGCCTTTTATTAATAAAATATGTACAAGATACATACTAAATGATATGCTCTAGGGCATACTACTAACAATCTCCCACTAGCACTAGAGCCATTCATTACAATATCTTAGACCTATCTTCTCAAGATATTGGTCTAACTGAGTCTGTGACATAGGCTTAGTGAATGGTTCAGCTGGATTTTCAGCTGATGCTATTTTCTGCATGGCTAAATCGCCTTGCCCAACTATATCTCTGATAATGTGGTAGTGCCTTTCTATGTGTTTGGATTTTGGGTGAGACCTTAGTTCTTTGCTTTGTATGACTACTCCATTGTTGTCACGATTAATGGAACTGGACTCAATGGAAGGAACTACTGTAAGTTACATCACGAACTTTTAATCCAAACAACTTCCTTTGCGGCATCGATGCAGAATATACTCACCTCGTAGTGGAATCTGCAATCGTGCTCTATTTGGAACTCTTCCAAGATCGCACCTCCATTACAAATGAACACATATCCAGAGGTAGACTTTCTATCATCGATATCTGATTGGAAATCAGAATCAGTATAACCATCCAATTGCAAGTCTCCACCTCCATAAATCAAGAATAAATCCTTAGTTCTTCTCAAATACTTAAGAATATTCTTGACAGCTATCCAGTGTTCCAAACCTGGATTGGATTGATACCTGCTAGTCAAACTAACAGCATATGCGATATCCGACCTAGTACACAACATTGCATACATTAAACTTCCAATAGCCGAAGCACATGGAATCCTGGCCATCTTATCTCTTTCTTCAGGTGTCTTTGGAGACATCTCTTTAGAAAGATGGATACCATGTCTCACTGGTAACAATCCTCTCTTGGAATCAAGCATGTTAAACCTCTTTAACACCTTTTCCAAGTATAGACTTTAGGATAAACCAATTATTCATTTCGCTCTATCTCTATAGATGCGAATCCCAAGAATATAGGTTGCCTCCCCTAAGTCTATCATGGAGAATGTATTTGACAACCATACCTTTATAGTCGTCAACATACCTGTGTCATTACCCATCAACAATATGTCATCCACTTATAAGACAAGGAAAGTGATAGCACTGTCACTAACCTTCTTATATACACATGGCTCATCCTCATTTTTTGATAAAACCAAAGGATTTAATGGCTTCATCAAAACGGATGTTCCAACTCCTCGAAGCTTGTTTCAACCCATAAATGGATCGCTTTAGCTTGCATACCTTGGAACCATTTTGGGATTCAAAACTCTTAGGTTGTTCCATGAAAATGTTTTCTTCAATGTATCCATTGAGAAAAGCTGTTTTGACATCCATCTGCCAAATCTCATAATCATAGTACGCAGCTATTGCTAATAAAATCCTAATTGATTTAAGCATGGCAACAAAGCAGAAAATCTCCTCATAGTCGATTCCTTGCCTTTGGCGAAACCCTTTCGCTACTAGCCTTGCTTTATAGGTCTCTACCTTTCCATCAGAACCAATTTTCTTCTTGAAAACCCATTTGTTCCCTATAGGTACAATACCTTCAGGTGGGTCAACAAGTTCCCAAACTTGATTCTTATACATGGAATCAATCTCGGATTTCATAGCATCAATCCATTTTGAAGAGTCTATATTTGATATAGCTTCTTCATAGGTAAGTGGATCATCTCCATGATCTACTTCTTCATGAGTAGACAACTCTTGTTCTTCTTCATGAAGAAAACCATATCTCATCAGTGGGTGAGATACCACAGTTGTTCTACGAGAAACAGCTGTAGATGTTTCATCAACGGGTATAGGTTGACTAGATGGATCTATATCCATCTGATCTGTTGGTTGGTCAGAATTCTCCAATTCTAACTCTATTTGCCTTCCTTTGCCTCCTTCTTGGACAAATTGTTGTTCAAGAAATGTGGCATCTCTACTTATCACAACTTTTGTGAAGTAGGCAAATAAAATAATATCCAAAACTATCTTTTGGATATCCAACAAATCGACCTTTTACGATCCGGTCTCCAATTTATCGTTGTTCACTTTTTGATATAAGTGGACAACCCCAAATCTTAACATGCTTAAGACTTGGTTTTCTTCCATGCCATATCTCATAAGGTGTGGAAGAAAGCGATTTTGATGGAATCCTATTCGAATATACAAAGTCGATTCTAATGCAAATCCCCAAAGGAGATTAGCATATCAAGATAGCTCATCATACTACGTACCATATCTAATAAGGTACGATTTCTCCTTCAGATACACCATTCATTTGTGGCGTTCTGGAGGAGTCGGTGAGAAACAATGCCATGCTCTCTCAAGTATTCATCAAATTCAAGACTCAAAGATTCACCTCCACGATCTGATCGAAGAGCTTTAATATTCTTTCTTGTTTGATTTTCTACTTCAGATTTAAATTCTTTGAACTTTTCAAAAGATTCATGTTTGTATTTCATCAAATACAAATACCCAAACCTTGATTTATCATCAGTAAAGGTAATAAAATAATGAAAGCCCCCTCTAGCCATTTCTTTAAATGGACCACATACATCACTATGTATTAGCTCCAAAATATTTTCAGCTCTTAGCCCCTGTCCAACAAAGGGTGATCTAGTCATTTTACCCTGAAGGCAAGATTCACAAGTTGGAGTAGGCTCAGAGTCCAATAAGGATAGAATTCCCATTTTCTCCAATTTTGTAATCCTATCTTCTACAACATGACATAACCTTAAGTGCCAAATATATATTTTGAACTTGAGTTGGTTTTCACCACGGCATTGCATTCATTTAGATTGCTATACTCTGGCCAGTGGAAACACTTTCTTACTGGCAATGGAAACACTTTCCTATTGGCAATGGAAACACTTTCCTGTTGGCAGTGGAAACACTTCCCTTTGCCTTCATCAGCTTTAGTCTTCCTTTTCTGTTTAGCTATTTTCTTAGAAGGACTGTAACACCCCTAAGTTCGGTAGTGCATTCTGCTGTTCCGGTGACCAGTGCTGTCCGGACAGCTAGGATGCCTAGAACTACACTTCAATATGAGTGAGGAGACATAAAATAATGAAATACAAGAAAAGAATATACAAGAAAAACAATTGAAAAATCATAGCAAAGAAATGTAACCAAGTTAAGTGAGCCGAAAACCCTAGCGGTGGGTGACCGCACCGGGAAGCCACGGCGTGGACCGTTGACTAGCCCTGGACTGCGGAGAACCCTGAAAAACATTTTTAGGACTTAAATAGACCCTTGTTGAAGAATAAATCTCATTAGAAAGATCAAAGAAAAATTAAACAATTAGTACAAAGAAAAGTGAGAAATCGAAAAACGGACAAAACCCGGTGTTACCGAAAAATCGGGAATGCCACCCGAACAGGGGCATTATGCTCATTTGACATCCCGAATTGTCTTTTGACCTAAATGTCCATTAAAAATAAATGATATTACACTTAGAAAATAAAATGAAAAATTAGTTTAGTGGTACCTAAAGTAAATAGCTAAAATCATGGGTTAATGTGGGATTAAGTGAACAATTAGATTATTATATGATTATTTGGAGTTAGTGGACCATTAAAGGATTAATTAAACACATAGTGGGGCAGGTGTACTTCCATTACACCATCAGAAAATTTCATCTTCTCCATTGTACCAAAGTTGCCGTGAATGAAGGGAGAGGAAACTCCATGGGCGTTTCATGCAAGCTCACTTAATTTCTCCATTTTCAACTCCAATCCCTTAAGTGGCTTCATGAAAGTTTGTCTACTCATCACAAGGAAGAGTTTGATACCAAATTTGAGAAGTTTAAGCAAGGTTTAACAAGCTCCAACCATAAGGTAAGTTAGTGTTTTTGAAGATAGCTTTGTTAAGTTTTGTGTGCATGTTATGGGTGTTGGGTTTGTGAAGAAAATTTTTGAGTTTGAAGAGTTATTGTTGTGTTCAATTTGGACAGCCATGGAGTCATTTAATTGATGAAGTATTTGTACATATAATTGATGAGAATTATGTTGATCATGATGATTTAATAACCTAGTGAATTACTTCACATGTATAAGGTGATTTTTGCACTTGGAATGGGATTTAATGAATTGTAGGACACTTTGATGTTGAAGGACAATTTCGGCAGCCTTGATACTCTTGGATAAGTGTATGTGTTCATGAAGATATGGGCAGAATTGTGGCATTAAGGATTGAAGGATATGTGTATGAAATTATTTTGTAAAGTGTATGTGAGAATTAGTGATGTTTAGGTGTGTATGTGATTGTATTTAGACTTTGTAAATGTGAACTTTAATTGGTGTATTGAAGATAATGGTAATCTGCCCAAAGTGAGGATAATGTAAAGTGGGATGTGGTTTTGGTAATGTACCAAAACAGATTTGGTAGGGAAGTAAACATATTGCAAGGTAAATGTGTGTAATTGATGTGTGTTAAGCAAAGTAACCAAGGGCAGTGTACATTTTAGCCAATAAGTTTAAATGTGTAACCTCAATTGGTATGAGACCAATTGGAGGTGAAACTAGGCACAAAATGTGCCAACTTTCATTGAGAAAACATACCAAAATTTTGCTTGCAAGGTGACCTAAGAAAATGACCAATTCGGATTAGGTGCAATTAGGACCTGAAAAATGACCAATTGGGCAGCAGTAAGTGTTTAGGCCATAACTCACTCAAAACAGGTCCAATTGACCTGAAATTTTAACCATGAATAGTTAAGACCCATACCTACAAGTCTTATGAAGACACCAAAGCCCAGAAATGACCATAAGCAAGTCAAAAAGCTTTTACAAGTTCGGGTCCAAAAACTGGCCGAACCAAAGTTGACCAAATTGACCAAAAAAATGACCTAAATTGATGCCATTTGACCAACAATAGTGTAATGACCATAACTTGGTCTACTTAACTCGGATTGACCTAAAATTTTTCACCGCGGTCCATAAGACATAGATCTACAAGTTTGTAGTTTTGACCGAAACCCGAAAACCGAGGGAACTAGGCCCTCCGGCTAGGTCAAACCAGTATCCCGGAATCCAGCAAGTTGCATTAAAATGCACTAAACAAGGAAACGAGTTTGGCAAAATGTACCAAACCTAAAACCCTATCGAATATGACATATTAATGACACTAAAACCTAATTTACCTAGAAAACATCGAGGGTTGGTATATTAGGTGATTTAGCAAATAAAAGTATTCAGTGAATTGTTTATCGAACATTATCGTTAGAGGCAAATTAATTTAGCACTGAAACACTTCAAATTGTATTTCTCAGTTAACAAGGACTCAGCAAAAGGGAAAGAAATACTGAGTCAGGACCAGGAGACAAATATCAGAGGTTTGTGCACAACAACTGTTTGTTTTGAATTATTTTCAATTGAAATAAATATTGACTATTTGTATATTATTGTTTTAAATTGTGTAAATGAGTTTGATGGACACTTATTGATTGAAAAATATTGTGAATGGTTTGAAACTGTGAAAAATTGTTTGAATGACATTGATGGATACTTATTGATTGAAAAGCATTGGAAATTGTTTGAAACCACAGCTATCATGTATATTGATCGTATTCCTCATTAGCTTGTCTAGTGGGACGAATTGAATTCCCTCTCTGGCTGAAATGTTGAGGTGTGTGCCTGTTGAGGACGAATTGGATGAGTACTCATATTTTTGCTAGCTAGCCATGTTATTCCTCATTAGTCATCGACTTTTGGGACGAATTGAATACCTCATTAGCCATCGGCTTTTGGGACGAATTGAACTATGGATCATGATTAAGCTGTGTGTGATTTATTGATTTGTATTGTGAGATTGTGAAATGGATTTAAACTCTCATTGACATATACTGTCTTTTGAATTCAAACATGACCTGACTTATGAAAATCTATTGTGATATTGAGAAATGGAGTTTAAATTCTTATTGACCTTTATTGTCTTAAATTTGACTATGGTTTTAAGTATCCACTATTGATATGATTTATGAATTGTGATTTAAATTGTATTTGGTTAATGTTGTGCACCACTGAGACATTGTCTCAGCGATAGCTTTTTATTGTTGTCGCAGGTAGAGAGACAGACAGGGCAGTAGACTAGGCTGCATATACATCCAAATGAGGATTACCTGGTATAATGAGTATACCAATATTTTGCATTTTGTACTGTAATGTATGACACTGTATGTACATTTTGTTTTTGGTTTTGAGCAGTTGTAAATTCAAATTGTACCTTGAAGTTGTAAATTAATTATGAGTTGTTTTGACTTGTAAAAACTGTATTATATTTCCTTATCTCAGACTTTGAAAAATTTCTATGGAATTGAGTTGATAAATTGTTGTGTTGAGAAATGTATTGGAGTTGAGATTTGGAAAATTATTGAAGTGCTTTTTACAGGTTTTCTGAAGAACTGTGTCACACCCTACCCCTCTGTAAGGCATAACATGATCCCATAGTATACCTAATGAATTACCAACTCCGTCTACTGATAACCCATTAAATACACTACAAGGGATTTTCAAAACTTTTCTTACTTCTTTTACAGTGGTGAGCACTATTTACAGGTGTTAAAACCTTTTGAATCAAGTGATAGAATTGACACATTTGAATTATTTGAAATTTCTGTAAAATTTTGGTAGAGTGCCCTTTGTATTTTGGATAAAAGCAGTTCTTGAAAAACTCGTAAAAGCACTTCAATATGTATTTGCAAATCTCAACTCCAACATATTTCTCAACACAATATTTTTCTCAACTCAAATGCCGCAGTGATTTTTCAAAGACTGAGATACAAGAAATATAATACAAAACTATTCAAGTAAATGAAATCTCAAATTTACATTTACAATAATTTACATTTAATTACATACCAAATATTTTACAAGAGTTTCTATACAACTGCTCAAATAATTTACATACATATTATTACATGCATACATCAAAACCTATGTACATGGGTATACCTATGATATACCTGGAGCTGATCTGAATATATCTTCAAGGAAATTTATTTACTGCTCTATGCTCTTCTTACCTGCGACAGCATGCAAAGCTATCGCTGAGTGGTAAACTCAGTGGTACACAACTATAATTTAAAACATAGTACAATATACATTGACAAAATTTACAGTAAATAAATTGGGAATCTGAATACTCATCAAATTTCAAATCTCAAAATATTCGTTGCCAATAATGTAAATCATTTGTATAAATGACTTTGATCACAAAATTCAATTTATCAAATCATGACTAACCATTTAAGTAATTCCAACAAAATCAATTATACATAAACCATAATTGAAATCACAATTTCTTACCATTCAAAAGCCATTCTGTATCTCAAAAATCAATCTTTATCTCACTAATATGCAAGACTAATCCGAAAGGGCCATATTCGATGTGATTCTAACTCCCTATGGTCGGGGAGGTCGAATCAGATTCTAACTCCCTATAGTCGGGGAGGTCGAATCATCGTGCACAGTACCATCACAATAATGAATCTTCCGCAAGGGCCATAACGATAAAATAAACTTAGATCTAACCTCAAATCAGAGGAAAATCTAAGCCTGTGCACGTACCATGGTAATCAAAATACAACTAACTCCATTGTCTTCTCAACAAATGAGAGAGACGGGTAATAACCTAGTCAAGCATCTATAGTGAGATATAAAACAATATTACAATCCATTTAGTGAGCATAAATCACAATATAATTCGATTCAAAGTCAATTCTAATATCCAATAATTTTTATGCTCATCACAATTCAAATAATAAATTTGCATTTTTCCATGAAAATTACCATCACAATTCAAAACATGTTCTATCACAATTTTCCAAAACATATTTTTGTTCAATCCATAACAATGCTTAATACTTGTGGAAATACCATTTCACAAAGCTAAAATCATACATACTATAGCAATTTCAATAATAATTGAATTAAATCCAATGCCTGTTAAACATAGTTTATAAGAAAATATGTCATTTAATCATATAAAATATTCAAAATAAAATCAGTTAAAAACTAGTTGTGCACAAACCTCTGATAATTGTCTCCTGGTCTTGACTCAGTATTTCTGCCCCTTTTGCTGAGTCCTTGTTAACTGAGAAACACAATTTGAAGTGTTTCAGTACTAAATTAATTTGCCTCTAACGATAATGTTCGATAAACAATTCACTGAATACCTTTATTTGCTTAATTACCTAATATACCAACCCTCGATGCGTTTAAGGTAAATTAGGTTTTGGTGTCCTTAATATGTCACATTCGATAGGGTTTTAGGGTTGGTACGTTTTACCAAACTCATTTCCTTGTTTAGTGCATTTTCTTGCAATTTGCTGGATTCCGAGATACTAGTTTGACCTAGCCGGACGACCTAGTTCCCTCGGTTTTCGGGTTTCGGTCAAAACTACAAACTTGTAGATCTATGTCTTATTGCACGCGGGGCAAAATTTCAGGTCAATCCGAGTTAAGTAGACCAAGTTATGGTCATTATACTATTGCTGGTCAAATGGCATCAAATTAGGTCAATTTTAGGTCAATTTGGTCAACTTTGGTTCGGCCAGTTTTTGGACCCGAACTTGTGCAAGCTTTTTGACTTGCTTCTGGTCATTTCTAGGTTTTGGTGTCTTCATAAGACTTGTAGGTATGGGTCTTAACTATTCATTGTTAAAATTTCAGGTCAATTGGACCTGTTTTGAGTGAGTTATGGCCTAAACACTCACTGCTGCCCAATTGGTCATTTTTCAGGTCCTAATTGTACCTAATCCGAATTGGTCATTTTCTTAGGTCACCTTGCAAGCAGAATTTTGGTATGCTTTCTCAATGAAAGTTGGCACATTTTGTGCCTAGTTCCACCTCCAATTGGTCTCATACCAATTGAGGTTACACATTTAAACTTATTGGCTAAAATGTACACTGCCCTTGGTTACTTTGCTTAACACACATCAATTACACACATTTACCTTGCAATATGTTTACTTCCCTACCAAATCTGTTTTGGTACATTACTAAAACTATATATTTCTTTACATTAACATCACTTTGGCAGATTACAATTATCTTCAATACACCCAATATAACTCTAATTCCCAAAGTCCAAACACAATTACACATACACATAACATTACTAGTTTTTACATACTCTTTACACAACAAGTTCATATACATATCCATCAATCCTTCTATGTCAATATTCTGCCAACACTTCCATGAATACACACATTTATTCAAGTGTCCCCAAGCTGCCGAAAATCTTCTTCAACACCAAATTGTCCTATAATTCATCAATTCCCATCCAAGTGCCAAAAATCACCATATAAATATGAAGTAATTCACTAGGTTATTAAATCATCACAACCAACATAATTCTCATCAATTATATGTACAAATACTTCATCAATACATGATTACATGGCTGCCCAAAAATGGATATCTCAATACTCTTCAAACTTAAAAATTTCCTTCACAAAACCAACACCCATAACATGTACACAAAGTTTAACAAAGAAATCTTCAAAAATACAAACTTACCTTATGATTGGAACTTGGCAAACCTTGATTAAACTTCTTGATTTTGGTATCAAACTCTTCCTTGTGATGTGGGGACAATTTTTAATGAAGCTAGGTGTGGGAAAAGGAGGCTTGATCATGGGATTTTTAAGCCTTGAAGGTGGGCGGCCATGGGAGCTTTTTTGGAGAATTTCATTCACGGCAATGGAGGTTTAAATGAGGAAGATGATGTTTGAGTGGGAGTAATCTGCCCACTTATGATTATATTTAATCCATTTTAAAATCCCTTAGTGGTCCACTAAGTATTAGGATAATGTTTGTTTAATGAAACTTTTACTTATTCCACATTAAACCCATAAATTTTTGCTATTTACTTTAGGTACCCTCAATTTAATTTTTCATTTTATTTTCTGAAGGAACGGAAGCGTGAAAAACACAAGTTTATACCATTGAATTCAAAAATTTTCACCTAGGGTCACATGCATCATGCAAGATTTATTTTTTATCTATTTGATTTCAATGATAAACAACATATTAAAACTCTTTTAATATGTTTTTGGATCTGTATTTTTCATTTAAGATTTTAAAATTAATCAGATTAATTTTAGAACCCTAGATTAAATCAAGAACGATTATACTAACCTCTTGATGCACTGCAGCGTGTCTGCGCCTTTGAGATTCGTCTTCAGGACACCAGATGTTGTCCCTCTAGCTTGTCCACACCAAGAACACCTATGGCAGCCCTTGAATAGCTTCTAAAGCTTTTTCTATTAATTAGAAATTCAAGTTCTGCCTTTTAAGAGATTAAAGATGTAAACAGGACACTAGAAACAATTCCTAGTGATTTTAACTCAAGAGATTGATGGCTAATCTCTTTGAATTGATGAGAGATGAAGAAGAAGAGAAGAAAACCCTCAAAGTGGCGTGACAAAGGAGTGTGGCTGCTGGTTGTGTTTTATTTTCTCATAACAACACTTAAATAGCTAGGTTAACACATTAAACCCTTGCCACATGTCACCCTTTGATTAGCTCTAGGTTTAAGTGACCCAATCACATTGTGCCAAGTGTCAAACCTATATTTAATCTTGATTTTAATCATCTTACATGATTAAAAAACATTTGGCAAGCTTATGTGTAATCTCATGTGTCACCATCTCATGGTGCCACGTGTCACACTGCAAAATGACCAAAATGCCCCTGTGTCTTAATTTTGAGTTCTCAACCCAAAATAATTATTTTTCTTCTTCTAATTAATTTATATCAAATATAAATTAATTAATTAATCTCTATTAATTAAATTCATATTTAAACACTTTAAATATAAATTTAATTTATACTACACATCCAATAATCTAGATTTGGTTTCAAGTCATGCTAGGGACTTTGCAATTTAATTGCAAACCAAATCTATTTAATTAATCAATTAAACTCTTTAATTAATTAATTAAATCATATTTAAATAGGTGATAACTTGTGTATGTGTGTGACTTACTAGGCTCATCACTAATTGGCAATGAGACATGATATCAACTCTTAATATCATCAGAACTCTTTCTTACCATAAATGATTTCTCTAAATCATTTTATGAACCTCATAGACCATGGTTAACACCTAGCATAGCATGCCATGGCCACCCAATTAGTAATAAGATTTACCTTAAATGAACCTATAATCATATGTTACCATGCACTAGAATCTCTCATTACAAAATCCCAACTCAAATTTGAGTCATGGTTTATGTCAAACTCCATTTGCTATGAATATTATGTTCTCTTTTAATTCCAGTTCTTGATTAAAAGATTTTTCTCATCGAAACTCTTTTAAATAAATCTATCTGTCTGGCCAGAACTTGAAACATCAAGAACAATTAAATGAACATAGGATTTTATCTCTATTTACTTAGAGGAACAGATTCCATCTTGATCAACACCTACCTCCATATATAACTAGTAGGAGCCAACACATGCCCATATACCCCTAAATCGTACAAGTATGAAAGCGATCAAACTCAAACTACCTATATACAAGATAAGCGTGTTATCTCGTGTCTAAAGATTATATGCACTGATATGATTTATGACAAAACATTGACAAGAGTAAACTCCATGTGCTTGTCATAAGTGTCACTGGTTCGGCCTACTTATCATTTATAAGTGCCTATCATGTTTATTATATGGCATGAGACTCACCATTCCATCTTATTTATATCTCATATAAATAACTTGGTAACAAACATGAATACAATCTTTCTGGATAAGTCATGTCCTTATTATGAAGTATCCTCGATTATGAACCTATTTATGATACTTTGTGCTAGAAATATTGTCACTCATATTCTTAACAACTTAAGAATAATATTTCTAACAAAATATCAATGGACCTTTTCTATTACACATAAATATATTATGTAAACGGAAAAGTGAAAATGCCTTTTATTAATAAAATATGTACAAGATACATACTAAATGATATGCTCTAGGGCATACTACTAACAATCTCCCACTAGCACTAGAGCCATTCATTACAATACCTTAGACCTATCTTCTCAAGATGTCGGTCTAACTGAACTTGTGACAAAAGCTTAGTGAATGGATCAGCTGAATTTTTTAGCTGATGTTATTTTTCTGCATGGCTATATCGCCTTGCCCAACTATATCTCTGATAATGTGGTAGTGCCTTTCTATGTGTTTGGATTTTGGGTGAGACCTTGGTTCCTTAGCTCAGTATGATCGCTCCATTGTTGTCACGATTGTAATGGAACTGCGACTCAATGGAAGGAACTCTGTAAGTTACATCACGAACTTCTTCATCCAAAGCGACTTCTTTTGCGAGATCTCGATGCAAAGAACATACTCATTGATGGTGGAATCTGCGATCGTGCTCTGTTTGGAACTCTTCCAACCGATCGCACCTTCATTACAAATGAACACATATCCAGAGGTAGACTTTCTATCATCGATATCGATTGGAAATCGAGAATCGTATAACCATCCAATTGCAAGTCTCTACCTCCATAAATCAAGAATAAATCCTTAGTTCTTCTCAAGTACTAAAGGATAATCTTGACAGCTAACCAGTGTTCCAAACATGGATTTTATTAATACCTGCTAGTCAAACAAACAGCATATGCGATATACGGCCTAGTACACAACATTGAAAACATTTTCCAATAGCCAAGCATATGGAATCGGCCATCTTATCTCTTTCTTGGTGTCTTTGGAGACATCTCTTTAGAAAGGTGGATACCATGTCTCACTGGTAACAATCCTCTCTTGGAATCAAGCATGTTAAACCTCTTTAACACCTTTTCCAAGTATAGACTTTGGGATAAACCAATTATTCTTTTCGCTCTATCTCTATAGATGCGAATCCCAAGAATATAGGTTGCCTCCCCTAAGTCTTTCATGGAGAATGTATTTGACAACAATACCTTTATAGTCGTCAACATACCTGTATCATTACCTATCAACAGTATGTCATCCATATATAAGACAAGGAAAGTGATAGCACTGTCACTAACCTTCTTATATACACATGGCTCATCCTCATTTTTGATAAAACCAAAGGATTTAATGGCTTCATCAAAATGGATGTTCCAACTCCTCGAAGCTTGTTTCAACCCATAAATGGATCGCTTTAGCTTGCATACCTTGGAACCATCTTGGGATTCAAATCCCTTAGGTTGTTCCATGAAAATGTTTTCTTCAATGTATCCATTGAGAAAAGCTGTTTTGGCATCCATCTGCCAAATCTCATAATCATAGTACGCAGCTATCGCTAATAAAATCCTAATTGATTTAAGCATGGCAACAGGCGAGAAAGTCTCCTCATAGTCGATTCCTTGCCTTTGGCGAAACCCTTTCGCTACTAGCCTTGCCTTATAGGTCTCTACCTTTCCATCAGAACCAATTTTCTTCTTGAAAACCCATTTGTTCCCTATAGGTATAATACCTTCAGGTGGGTCAACAAGATCCCAAACTTGATTCTTATACATGGAATCAATCTCCGATTTCATAGCATCAATCCATTTTGAAGAGTCTATATCTGATATAGCTTCTTCATAGGTAAGTGGATCATCTCCATGATCTACTTCTTCATGAGTAGACAACTCTTGTTCTTCTTCATGAAGAAAACCATATCTCACTAGTGGGTGAGATACCCTGGTTGTTGTACGA
Organism: Hevea brasiliensis; assembly: GCF_030052815.1. Classification (NCBI taxonomy): domain Eukaryota; kingdom Viridiplantae; phylum Streptophyta; class Magnoliopsida; order Malpighiales; family Euphorbiaceae; genus Hevea; species Hevea brasiliensis. Next base: position 41,785,592 of record NC_079493.1, on the reverse strand, counting down.
GGAACAGCTGTAGATGTTTCATCAACGGGTATTGGTTGACTAGATGGATCTATATCCATCTGATCTGTTGGTTGGTCAGAATTCTCCAATTCTAACTCTATTTGCCTTCCTTTGCCTCCTTCTTGAACAAACTGTTGTTCAAGAAATGTGGCATCTCTACTTATCACAACCTTTTGTGAAATAGGCAAATAAAAATAATATCCAAAACTATCTTTTGGATATCCAACAAATCGACCTTTTTTCTGATCTGGTCTCCAATTTATCAGTGTTTAGTTTTTTGATATAAGCTGGACAACCCCAAATCTTAACATGCTTAAGACTTGGTTTTCTTCCATGCCATATCTCATAAGGTGTGGAAGAAACTGCTTTTGATGGAATCCTATTCAGAATATATAAAGCTGATTCTAATGCAAATCCCCAAAAGGAGATTGGCATATCAGTATAGCTCATCATACTACGTACCATATCCAATAAGGTACGATTTCTCCTTTCAGATACACCATTCAGCTGTGGCGTTCTGGAGAGTCGGTGAGAAACAATGCTATGCTCTCTCAAGTATTCATCAAATTCAGTACTCAAATATTCATCTCCACGATCTGATCGAAGATCTTTAATATTCTTTCCTGTTTGATTTTCTACTTCAGATTTAAATTCTTTGAACTTTTCAAAAGATTCATGTTTGTATTTCATCAAATACAAATACCCAAACCTTGATTTATCATCAGTAAAGGTAATAAAATAATGAAAACCCCCTCTAGCCATTTCTTTAAATAGACCACATACATCACTATGTATTAGCTCCAAAATATTTTCAGCTCTTAGCCCTTGTCCAACAAAGGGTGATCTAGTCATTTTGCCTTGAAGGCAAGATTCACAAGTTGGAGTAGGCTCAGAGCCCAATGAGGATAGAATCCCCATTTTCTCCAATTTTGCAATCCTATCTTCTGCAACATGACATAACCTTAAGTGCCAAATATATTTTGAACTTGAGTTGGTTTTCACCATGGCATTGCATTCATTTAGATTACTATACTCTGGCCAGTGGAAACACTTTCTTACTGGCAATGGAAACACTTTCCTGTTGGCAATGGAAACACTTTCCTGTTGGCAGTGGAGACACTTTCCTTTGCCTTTATCAGCTTTAATCTTCCTTTTCTGTTTAGCTATTTTCTTGGAAGGACCAGGAATCTGAGATTTCTTTTTCTTATTGCGCTTCTTCTTGTTGGACTTTCCAGTAGAAGAAGATGCAATCAAAGCTACCTCTTTTCCTTTATTGCCCGGCATATTCTTTTGGGCAATAACCAGCATGTTGAGTAATTCAGCTAAGGTGCAATCCTGTTTAGTCATATGGAAATTTGTCACAAAATTCCCAAAAGACTCAGGAAGGGACTGAAGGATCAAATCCGTTTGTAGTTGGAAATCCATGTTGAAGTCAAGATGTTCCAATTGCTCAATCAGCCGAATCATCTTGTGGACATGATCCCCAAAATTTTGTCTCTTAGACATCCTCATACGGAATAGCTGTCTAGATATCTCATACCTAACATTCCTGCTGTGCTCACCATACAACTCTTGTAGGTGAAGGAGGATCTCACTCGCACTCTGCATGTTCTCATGCTGCTTCTGTAACTCATTACTCATGGAAGCAAGCATGTAACACTTAGCTCTCATATCATGCTCCTTCCACTTGTCCAAAGTTTCATGTTCCTTTTGAGTGGCCTCTAGAGGTAAGGGACCAGGAACATTTGAATCTAGAACATATCCTATATGTTCAAGGTTCAGGACAAGTTTCAAATTTCTTAGCCAATCAGAGAGATTAGGTCCTGTCAACCTATTGCGATCAAGTATGCTTGCATGGATATTGGATGGTGGTGGTTGTTTTGTGCTCATTTTTATCAGAAAATTAACTGCAGAAAATAACCAGATTAATTAGTAAATGTATCATGTAATTAACCAAAATGATTATGGTCTTTTAATCAAATTGGTCCTCCCACTAACTTAGCGAATCCTACACTTCCAAAGTAGAAAACGGAAATCCTAGTTGGATGGATTTCTAGTGGGTGATTGAATTCTTATAATTCTATTGATCATCCTCAGGTACATCCATTATTGGAATTACAATAAACTATAAGTGAGCAACTCTTTGCCCATCACATCTCATGTGAGGTTCAATCCTTTACCTAGCCCCTAATGCTCAAAATCTCAGGTACATCCATTATTGACTTATCTTGCATTAGTTAAGTTGATCCCATTGAGCCAGTAATTATGCAAATAATTTTAATGTCCTCAGGTACATCCAATATTGGCCACTAAACCATTTACATATTTACAACATCTCATGCTTAACAATTATTCTTAAGAAAATCTCTTAAATAAATTGCATCTTATGCAACTATTTAAAATTTCTTAAAATAATTGCCCCAATGGAGGGCCTATGTTATAATTACTTTAATTATAGCATTTCCAACTTAATCATTTGTTTGGAAGATTTTATGGTCATTCTATTTACTATTAAGGTCTCACTTTGCACATTATCCATTTAGCATGCATATATCATATAATTGCATACATTCCCATACATCTCATGCATTCATGGATAAGCAGTAAATATGGTATGATCATGGACTTTCTAAGGGATTCAATTCTGAGCCACCAAGAATTGAATCAGGGCATTCCTAGGTGCATTTCATTCATTCATTTTACAAGAGTTGCTAAAGGAGTACATAATCAATACTTGATCTTGAATTCCTCCCACTGGTCCCACCAATACTCTTGACCTCCTTGAACTTCTTGCAATCCAATATTACATGGTAATCCTTAGCATACCAAGGCGAATTTACAAGAACTTAAATAAATGAAATTACAACCCAAAAATTATTACAAACTTAATAATACATGCCCAAAATAAATTAAAATAAATTAATTAATTTACAATCCCAAAGAAACATAAAAGAAATAAATCCAATCACATTGGTCTTTTATAGTCCATGATCATCCATCATGCATATCACTATTTAACAATTAAATAAAACATACATACTTAAATTAAATTGAATATCTCATATTCAACTTAAAAATCCAGATTTGAATATGATTCAAATAAATTTAAAAATTCAGATTTGAATCTCATTCAAACAAATTTAAAAATTCAGATTTGAATCACATTCAAACAACTTCAAAAATTCATATTTGAATCACATTCAAACATTTTTTAAAAAATCAGATTTGAATCACATTCAAACATTTTTTAAAAAATCAGATCTGAATTTTATTCAATCAATTTTAAAAAATCAGATTTAAATATGATTCAAACAACTTTAAAAATTCAGATTTGAATCACATTCAAACAACTTTTAAAATTCAGATTTGAATCACATTCAAACAATTTTTAAAATTCTGATTTGAATCATAATTTAATTGTGTGATAAAAACTACTAATTAAACACTTTAATTAGTCAAAGAATAGGCCTTAGATCATACAACAATTGCAGAATTAAAAGCCAAACCTTAAACCACCCATGGAAGCCAAACCATGCACACCATTGATGGTGTTTTTTCAAGTATGCCGCCAACTTGCTTTGCAACCAGCAATGAACTCTTGATCTCATGATCAAACACACAATTAAATCATATAATCAACAATCTAAATGGCAAATATAGTGGCTCTGATACCAATTGAAGGCAGGCGTGAAAAACACAAGTTTATACCATTGAATTCAAAAATTTTCACCTAGGGTCACATGCATCATGCAAGATTTATTTTTTATCTATTTGATTTCAATGATAAACAACATATTAAAACTCTTTTAATATGTTTTTGGATCTGTATTTTCCATATAAGATTTTAAAATTAATCAGATTAATTTTAGAACCCTAGATTAAATCAAGAACGATTACACTAACCTCTTGATGCACTGCAGCGTGTCTGCGCCTTTGAGAATCGTCTTCAGGACACCAGATGTTGTCCCTCTAGCTTGTCCACACCAAGAACACCTATGGCAGCCCTTAAATAGCTTCTAAAGCTTTTTCTATTAATTAGAAATTCAAGTTCTGCCTTTTAAGAGATTAAAGATGTAAACAGGACACTAGAAACAATTCCTAGTGATTTTAACTCAAGAGATTGATGGCTAATCTCTTTGAATTGATGAGAGATGAAGAAGAAGAAAACCCTCAAAGTGGCGTGACAAAGGAGTGTGGCTGCTGGTTGTGTTTTATTTTCTCATAACAATACTTAAATAGCTAGGTTAACACATTAAACCCTTGCCACATGTCACCCTTTGATTAGCTCTAGGTTTAAGTGACCCAATCACATTGTGCCAAGTGTCAAACCTATATTTAATCTTGATTTTAATCATCTTACATGATTAAAAAACATTTGGCAAGCTTATGTGTAATCCCATGTGTCACCATCTCATGGTGCCACGTGTCACACTGCAAAATGACCAAAATGCCCCTGTGTCTTAATTTTGAGTTCTCAACCCAAAATAATTATTTTTCTTCTTCTAATTAATTTATATCAAATATAAATTAATTAATTAATCTCTATTAATTAAATTCATATTTAAACACTTTAAATATAAATTTAATTTATACTACACATCCAATAATCTAGATTTGGTTTCAAGTCATGCTAGGGACTTTGCAATTTAATTGCAAACCAAATCTATTTAGTTAATCAATTAAACTCTTTAATTAATTAATTAAATCATATTTAAATAGGTGATAACTTGTGTATGTGTGTGACTTACTAAGCTCATCACTATTTGGCAATGAGACATGATATCAACTCTTAATATCATCAGAACTCTTTCTTACCATAAATGATTTCTCTAAATCATTTTATGAACCTCATAGACCATGGTTAACACCTAGCATAGCATGCCCTGGCCACCCAATTAGTAATAAGATTTACCTTAAATGAACCTATAATCATATGTTACCATGCACTAGAATCTCTCTGTTACAAAATCCCAACTCAAGCTGGAGTCATGGTTTATGTCAAACTCCATTTGCTATGAATATTATGTTCTCTTTTAATTAAAGTTCTTGATTAAAAGATTTTTCTCATCAGAAACTCTTTTCTGAATAAATCTATCTGTCCTGGCCAGGAACTTGAAACATCAAGAACAATTAAATGAACATAGGATTTTATCTCTATTTACTTAGAGGAACAGATTCCATCTTGATCAACACCTACCTCCATATATAACTAGTAGGAGCCAACACATGCCCATATACCCATACATAGTACAAGTATGAAAGCAGTATCAAACTCAAACTACCTATATACAAGATAACTGTGTTATCTCAGGTCTAAAGATTATATGCACTGATATGATTTATGACAAAACATTGACAAGAGTAAACTCCATGTGCTTGTCATAAGTGTCACTGGTTCGGCCTACTTATCATTTATAAGTGCCTATCATGTTTATTATATGGCATGAGACTCACCATTCCATCTTATTTATATCTCATATAAATAACTTGGTAACAAACATGAATACAATCTTTCTGGATAAGTCATGTCCTTATTATGAAGTATCCTCGATTGTGAACCTATTTATGATACTTTGTGCTAGAAATATTGTCACTCATATTCTTAACAACTTAAGAATAATATTTCTAACAAAATATCAATGGACCTTTTCTATTACACATAAATATATTATGTAAACGGAAAAGTGAAAATGCCTTTTATTAATAAAATATGTACAAGATACATACTAAATGATATGCTCTAGGACATACTACTAACAATTTCTAAGTGTAATATTATTTATTTTTAATGTAAATTTAGGTCAAAAGACAATTCGGGATGTCAAATGACCATAATGCCCCTATTCGGATTGCATTCCCAATTTTTCGGTAACACCGGGTTTTGTCTGTTTTTCGATTTCTCACTTTTCTTTGTACTAATTATTTAATTTTTCTTTGATCTTTCTAATGATATTTATTCTTCAATAAGGGTCTATTTAAGTCCTAAAAATTTTTTCCAGGGTTCCTCGCAATCCAGGGCCAGTCAACGGTCCACGCCGTGACTTCCCAGTGCGGTCACCCATCGTTAGGTTTCCCGGCTCGTTTAACTTGATTACCTTTCTTTGCTATTATTTTTCCTTTGTTTTTCTTGTATTTTCTTTTCTTGTATTTCATTATTTTATGTCTCCTCCCTCATGTCAAAGTGTAGTTCTAGGCATCCTAGCTGTCCGGACAACACTGGTCACCGGAGCAGTAGAACGCACTACCAAACTTTGGGGTGTTACAATTCTCCCCCCCTTAAATAAATTTCGTCTCGAAATTTTACCTGGCATTAGTCTCTGAACAGCTGTGGGTGCTGTCTCCTCATATCCTCTTCACGTTCCCAAGTAGCTTCCTGGCCTGAATGATGGTTCCACAGCACTTTAACCAGGTGTATCTGTTTGTTCCTCAGCTGCTTCACCTCATAAGCCAGAATTTTTATGGGTTCTTCCTCATATGAGAGGTCTGGGTTTACTTCAATCTCTTCAACTGATAGTACATGAGATGGGTCAGATCTGTACCTCCTTAACATGGACACATGGAAGACACTGTGTGTCCTTGCTAGCTCTGGAGGTAATGCTAACCAATATGCCAAAGGACCCACTCTTTCCAGAACCTCATATGGTCCAATGAAACGAGGACTCAGTTTCCCTTTTCTGCCAAATCTCATAATTCTCTTCCAAGGAGAAACTTTGAGGAATACCTTATCACCCACTGCATACTCAATATCTTTTCTCTTTAGATCAACATAGGACTTCTGACGGTCTGATGCAGCCTTGAGTCTATCTCTAATCAATCTGATCTTTTCCTCTGTCTGCTGAACAATTTCTGGCCCAATCATCTTCCTTTCACCTACCTCATCCCAACATAGGGGCGTTCTGCACTTCCTACCATACAAAGCTTCATATGGAGGCATCCCAATGCTTGATTGGTAGCTGTTGTTATAAGCAAACTCAATCAAAGGCAAGTGTGTATCCCAACTACCTTCAAATTCAATCACACAAGCCCGTAGCATATCCTCCAATATCTGAATAACCCTCTCGGTGGCCATGCATGCGTGGGTGGAATCTTTGTCTTTGAAGTTCAATCTAGTTCCTAGGGCTCTCTGAAGACTACCCCAGAATCTAGAAGTGAACCTAGGATCTCTGTCAGACACAATTGATACTGGCACTCCATGCAATTTTACAATCTCATATATGTACAATCTGGCCAATCTTTCCAGGCTATAGTCCATCCGGACTGGCAAAAAGTGATTAGACTTGGTTAGTCTGTCAACTATAACCCATACTGCATCATAACTATTCTGTATCTTCGAAAGTCTCATCACAAAATCCATAGTTATCAATTCCCTTACAGTGTTTCCTAGGGTGCCGTTTGTATGCTAGCTTAATACTTATTATTGTATACAAATTCTGTTAGTGGGATGTATCTGTCCCATCTCCTCTCGGATTCAATGACACAAGTTCTCAATATATTCTTGAGGGCTTATCACATTTCTGAGTTATTTTTATCATTTCATTTCATTATTTATAGGAATTCAATGAGTTTCGAATTTACAGAATTACTTGTTTCAATTGTCCATCCGTGCGAGGATGATACGTTGTCTTGATATCTCTAAGCTTATAGCAATTCTTGTGTAGTCTTGGTAGTTCACATTATTGTAGGAGATTCTGACTCGGCTACCTTACAAGTGTAGTCTTTCGACAGGCTAGTTCTGAAGTTTTAAATTTCTGACTAAAATTTTCACATTTATTTCTAATAATAGTACCCTATTCGGGTGCAACTGTATCAATTTATAGATTACTTACAAATATTCTTACTTATTGTACCACGAGGAAACACGTAGCTCTACACAATAATCCGATTAATAAATCTTATGTCTGCAGCTTACAATACAAACATCGAGAACATTATATAGTCACTACGTTATAACCTCATGGACTAGGTTTTCTAACATCTTATCTTTCTCGAATCCACTAATATCCCTAACCGATTCTGATTACAATTTCCTTTGACAATTACTAACAGTAACATCTTTGCCCTCATCTAGAGCAATTCTATTACTGTAACTTACTTTTAGGTCCTCTTGCCTTACATTAAGTAGGCTCGCCATTTAGCTTTATAATTTATGGTATGTTAGAAAATACTTTTAGCTAACAATTCTTCCAAAAGTAATGTCAATCATACTTGTTATTATAGTTATTATCCTAAAGGACTAGTCACTAATACATCAAAATTCGTTCCCATGTAAAGGAATGACAACAGAACATATAGTTCTGACACTAACACACAACTAAGTAGTGCTGGGATCAATAACATCTAATTGTTTCTTTCAAAAAATTAAGAACTTACCAGCAGCTACATCTGAAGTTTCTGCTCTTTCCCCTGGGTGCATAGTGGACTCTCTGACTGGTGTGCTACCATATTCGGGTTGATTCACTGTGTTATAGTGGTGAGGAGTACTAACTCTATTTCTATCTTGACTCTGACTGACGGTCTGTGAACTCCGGAGAGCATATCGAGGTGGTTTAGCACAATCTTTAGCAAAATGTCCAAGTTTTCCACAATTGTAGCAGGCTCCAGAGGCCTTATAGCATATCCCACCATGATATTTTCCACAAGTTTCACATTGGCGGGAAGGGTAGGAACTTCTAGTTGTTCGACGACTAGATCTTAGTGGTCTCTGCCCTGATGATCCGCCTCTATCATATTTCTGAGTTTGGGGTTCCTCAAATTCTTTTCTCTTCCCCAAATTACTGTTCGAACTCTGACCCATAGGTTTCTCCCTCTTTTCCATTTCACCTTTGCCCTTGTGGGGTTGGAGTGCAGATTTGGGCTTGGGGTGACATTATCGACCATTTGTTGAAAGAAAGTGGCCATTTGCTGGGCCATATGTGCGATAATTTGTACCCGATAAAGCGCACAATCGAGCTTTCAACATTTTGTGGAGCTGGGGCTTCAACTTGTTCTTCTGCCATCACAGACTATTCTATTATCTCATTCTTCTCTTCCATTTTTCTCAAAGAATTTTCTATTCCTGTACACCAACACAAGGAGATTCCTCTCCATTAGTTCACATTTATGATGTAAATGTACTATATGTATCAAACATTTGAGCAGTTGTAGTTCTGACAAAAAGATTTCAAATTCACAGTTCGAAATTCACTTTAAAACCATTGCTCTGATACCACTAAAACATGTCACACCCTACCCCTCTGTAAGGCATAACATGATCCCGTAGTATACCTAATGAATTACCAACTCCGTCTACTGATAACCCATTAAATACACTACAAGGGATTTTCAAAACTTTTCTTACTTCTTTTACAGTGGTGAGCACTATTTACAGGTGTTAAAACCTTTTTGAATCAAGTGATAGAATTGACACATTTGAATTATTTGGAATTTCTGTAAAAATTTTGCGAGTGCCCTTTGTATTTTGGATAAAGCAGTTCTTCAAAAAACTGTAAAAGCACTTCAATATGTATTTGCATATCTCAACTCCAACATATTTCTCAACACAACATTTTTCTCAACTCAAATCCATGATGATTTTTCAAAGACGAGATACAAGAAGTATAATACAAAACTATTCAAGTAAATGAAATCTCAAATTTACATTTACAATAATTTACATTTAATTACATACCAAATATTTTACAAGAGTTTCTATACAACTGCTCAAATAATTTACATACATATTATTACATGCATACATCAAAACCTATGTACATGGGTATACCTATGATATACACAGGTGATCTGAATATATCTTCAAGGAAATTTACTTGCTCTATGCTCTTCTTACTGCGATGACATATAAAGCTATCATTGAGTGGTGAACTCGATGGTACACAACTATAATTTAAAACATAGTACAATATACATTGACAAAATTTCTGATAAATAAATTGGGAATCAATACTCATCAAATTTCAAATCTAAAAATATTAGTTGCCAATAATGTAAATCATTTGTATAAATGACTTTGATCACAAAATTCAATTTATCAAATCATGACTAACCATTTAAGTAATTCCAACAAAATCAATTATACATAAACCATAATTGAAATCACAATTTCTTACCATTCAAAAGCCATTCTGTATCTCAAAAATCAATCTTTATCTCACTAATATGCAAGACTAATCCGAAAGGGCCATATTCGATGTGATTCTAACTCCCTATGGTCGGGGAGGTCGAATCAGATTCTAACTCCCTATGGTCGGGGAGGTCGAATCATCGTGCACAGTACCATCACAATAATGAATCTTCCGCAAGGGCCATAACGATAAAATAAACTTAGATCTAACCTCAAATCAGAGGAAAATCTAAGCCTGTGCACGTACCATGGTAATCAAAACACAACTAACTCCATTGTCTTCTCAACAAATGAGAGAGACGGGTAATAACCTAGTCAAGCATCTATAGTGAGATATAAAACAATATTACAATCCATTTAGTGAGCATAAATCACAATATAATTCGATTCAAAGTCAATTCTAATATCCAATAATTTTTATGCTCATCACAATTCAAATCATAAATTTGCATTTTTCCATGAAAATTACCATCACAATTCAAAACATGTTCTATCACAATTTTCCAAAAAATATTTTTGTTCAATCCATAACAATGCTTAATACTTGTGGAAATACCATTTCACAAAGCTAAAATCATACATACTATAGCAATTTCAATAATAATTGAATTAAATCCAATGCCTGTTAAACATAGTTTATAAGAAAATATGTCATTTAATCATATAAAATATTCAGAACAAAATCAGTTAAAAACTAGTTGTGCACAAACCTCTGATAATTGTCTCTTGGTCTTGACTCAGTATTTCTGCCCCTTTTGCTGAGTCCTTGTTAACTGAGAAATACAATTTGAAGTGTTTCAGTGCTAAATTAATTTGCCTCTAATGATAATGTTCGATAAACAATTCACTGAATACCTTTATTTGCTTAATTACCTAATATACCGACCCTCGATGCGTTTAAGGTAAATTAGGTTTTGGTGTCCTTAATATGTCACATTCGATAGGGTTTTAGGGTTGGTACGTTTTACCAAACTCATTTCCTTGTTTAGTGCATTTTCTTGCAATTTGCTGGATTCCGGGATACTAGTTTGACCTAGCCGGACGACCTAGTTCCCTCGGTTTTCGGGTTTCGGTCAAAACTACAAACTTGTTGATCTATGTCTTATTGCACGCGGGGCAAAATTTCAGGTCAATCCAAGTTAAGTAGACCAAGTTATGGTCATTATACTATTGCTAGTCAAATGGCATCAAATTAGGTCAATTTTAGGTCAATTTGGTCAACTTTGGTTCGGCCAGTTTTTGGACCCGAACTTGTGCAAGCTTTTTGACTTGCTTCTGGTCATTTCTGGGTTTTGGTGTCTTCATAAGACTTGTAGGTATGGGTCTTAACTATTCATGGTTAAAATTTCAGGTCAATTGGACCTGTTTTGAGTGAGTTATGGCCTAAACACTCACTGCTGCCCAATTGGTCATTTTTCAGGTCCTAATTGTACCTAATCCGAATTGGTCATTTTCTTAGGTCACCTTGCAAGCAGAATTTTGGTATGCTTTCTCAATGAAAGTTGGCACATTTTGTGCCTAGTTCCACCTCCAATTGGTCTCATACCAATTGAGGTTACACATTTAAACTTATTGGCTAAAATGTACACTGCCCTTGGTTACTTTGCTTAACACACATCAATTACACACATTTACCTTGCAATATGTTTACTTACCTACCAAATCTGTTTTGGTACATTACCAAAACTATATATTACTTTACATTAACATCACTTTGGCAGATTACAATTATCTTCAATACACCCAATATAACTCTAATTCCCAAAGACCAAACACAATTACACATACACATAACATTACTAGTTTTTACATACTCTTTACACAACAAGTTCATATACATATCCATCAATCCTTCTATGTCAATATTCTGCCAACACTTCCATGAAAACACACATTTATTCAAGTGTCCCCAAGCTGCCGAAAATCTTCTTCAACACCAAATTGTCCTACAATTCATCAATTCCCATCCAAGTGCCAAAAATCACCATATAAATATGAAGTAATTCACTAGGTTATTAAATCATCACAACCAACATAATTCTCATCAATTATATGTACAAATACTTCATCAATACATGATTACATGGCTGCCCAAAAATGGATATCTCAATACTCTTCAAACTTAAAAATTTCCTTCACAAAACCAACACCCATAACATGTACACAAAGTTTAACAAAGAAATCTTCAAAAATACAAACTTACCTTATGATTGGAACTTGCCAAAGCTTGATTAAACTTCTTGATTTTGGTATCAAACTCTTCCTTGTGATGTGGGGACAATTTTTAATGAAGCTAGGTGTGGGAAAAGGAGGCTTGATCATGGGATTTTTAAGCCTTGAAGGTGGGCGGCCATGGGAGCTTTTTTGGAGAATTTCATTCACGGCAATGGAGGTTTAAATGAGGAAGATGATGTTTGAGTGGGAGTAATCTGCCCACTTATGATTATATTTAATCCATTTTAAAATCCCTTAGTGGTCCACTAAGTATTAGGATAATGTTTGTTTAATGAAACTTTTACTTATTCCACATTAAACCCATAAATTTTTGCTATTTACTTTAGGTACCCTCAATTTAATTTTTCATTTTATTTTCTAAGTGTAATATTATTTATTTTTAATGGAAATTTAGGTCAAAAGACAATTCGGGATGTCAAATGACCATAATGCCCCTGTTCGGGTTGCATTGCCGATTTTTCGGTAACACCGGGTTTTGTCTGTTTTTCAATTTCTCACTTTTCTTTGTACTAATTATTTAATTTTTCTTTGATCTTTCTAATGATATTTATTCTTCAATAAGGGTCTATTTAAGTCCTAAAAATGTTTTTCAGGGTTCCTCGCAATCCAGGGCCAGTCAACGGTCCACGCCGTGACTTCCCAGTGCGGTCACCCATCGTTAGGTTTCCCGGCTCGTTTAACTTGATTACCTTTCTTTGCTATTATTTTTCCTTTGTTTTTCTTGTATTTTCTTTTCTTGTATTTCATTATTTTATGTCTCCTCCCTCATGTCAAAGTGTAGTTCTAGGCATCCTAGCTGTCCGGACAACACTGGTCACCGGAGCAGTAGAACGCACTACCGAACTTTGGGGTGTTACAAACTGTTTTGTCCAAAATACAGATGGTACTCTGCCATAATTTTTATAGAAATTCCAAAAAAATCAAATGAGTTGGTTGTTTCACCTCAGTTCACCAAAGTTTTTAACACCTGTAAATAGTGCTCACCCCTGTAAAAGAAGTAAGAAAAGTTTTTAAAATCCCTTGTAGTGTATTTAATGGGTTATCAGTAGACGGAGTTGGTAATTCATTAGGTATACTACGGGATCATATTATGCCTTACAGAGGGGTAGGGTGTGACAAGGACCAGGAATCTGAGGTTTCTTTTTCTTATTGCCCTTCTTCTTGTTGGACTTTCCAGTATAAGAAGATGCAACCAAAGCTACCTCTTTTCCTTTATTGCCTGGCATATTCTTTTGGGCAATAACCAGCATGTTGAGTAAACCAGCTAAGGTGCATTCCTGTCTAGTCATATGGAAATTTGTCACAAAATTCCCAAAAGACTCAGGAAGAGACTGAAGGATCAAATCCGTCTGTAGTTGGAAATCCATGTTAAAGTCAAGATGTTCCAACTGCTCAATCATCCGAATCATCTTGTGGACATGATCCCCAACATTCTGTCCCTCAGACTTCCTCATACGGAATAGCTGTCTAGATATCTCATACCTAGCATTCCTGCTGTGCTCACCATACAACTCTTGTAGGTGAAGGAGGATCTCACTCGCACTCTGCATGTTCTCATATTGCTTCTGTAACTCATTACTCATGGAAGCAAGCATGTAACACTTAGCTCTCATATCATGCTCCTTCCACTTGTCCAAAGTTTCATATTCCTCTTGTGTGGCCTCTGGAGGTAAGGGATCAGGAACATTTGAATCTAGAACATATCCTATATGTTCAAGGTTCAGGACAAGTTTCAAATTTCTTAGCCAATCAGACATATTAGGTCCTGTCAACCTATTGTGATCAAGTATGCTTGCAAGGATATTGGATGGTGGTGGTTGTTTTGTGCTCATTTTTATCGTAAAATTAATCGCAGAAAATAACCAGATTAATTAGTAAATGTATCATGTAATTAACCAAAATGATTATGGTCTTTTAATTAAATTGGTCCTCCCACTAACTTAGCGAATCCTACACTTCCAAAGTAGAAAATTTCCTAGTTGGATGGATTTCTAGTGGGTGATTGAATTCTTATAATTCTATTGATCATCCTTAGGTACATCCATTATTGGAATTACAATAAACTATAAGTGAGCAACTCTTTGCCCATCACATCTCATGTGAGGTTCAATCCTTTATCTAGCCCCTAATGCTCAAAATCTCAGGTACATCCATTATTGACTTATCTTGCATCAGTTAAGTTGATCCCATTGAGCCAGTAATTATGCAAATAATTTTAATGTCCTCAAGTACATCCAATATTGGCCACTAAACCATTTACATATTTACAACATCTCATGCTTAACAATTATTCTTAAGAAAATCTCTTAAATAAATTGCATCTTATGCAACTATTTAAAATTTCTTAAAATAATTGCCCCAATGGAGGGCCTATGTTATAATTACTTTAATTATAGCATTTCCAACTTAATCATTTGTTTGGAAGATTTTATGGTCATTCTATTTACTATTAAGGTCTCACTTTGCACATTATCCATTTAGCATGCATATATCATATAATTGCATACATTCCCATACATCTCATGCATTCATGGATAAGCAATAAATATGGTATGATCATGGACTTTCTAAGGGATTCAATTGAGCCACCAAGAATTGAATCGGGCATTCCTAGGTGCATTTCATTCATTCATTTTACAAGAGTTGCTGAAGGAGTACATAATCAACACTTGATCTTGAATTCTCCCACCGGTCCCACCAATGCTCTTGACCTCCTTGAACTTCTTGCAATCCAATATTACATAGTAATCCTTGGCATACCAAGGCGAATTTACAAGAACTTAAATAAATGAAATTACAACCCAAAAATTATTACAAACTTAATAATACATGCCCAAAAAAAAATTAAAATAAATTAATTAATTTACAATCCCAAAGAAACATAAAAGAAATAAATCCAATCACATTGGTCTTTTATAGTCCATGATCATCCATCATGCATATCACTATTTAACAATTAAATAAAACATACATACTTAAATTAAATTGAATATCTCATATTCAACTTAAAAATCTAGATTTGAATATGATTCAAATAAATTTAAAAATTCAGATTTGAATCTCATTCAAACAAATTTAAAAATTCAGATTTGAATCACATTCAAACAACTTCAAAAATTCATATTTGAATCACATTCAAACATTTTTTAAAAAATCAGATTTGAATCACATTCAAACATTTTTTAAAAAATTAGATCTGAATTTTATTCAATCAATTTTAAAAAATCAGATTTAAATATGATTCAAACAACTTTAAAAATTCAGATTTGAATCACATTCAAACAACTTTTAAAATTCAGATTTGAATCACATTCAAACAATTTTTAAAATTCTGATTTGAATCATAATTTAATTGTGTGATAAAAACTACTAATTAAACACTTTAATTAGTCAAAGAATAGGCCTTAGATCATACAACAATTGCAGAATTAAAAGCCAAACCTTAAACCACCCATGGAAGCCAAACCATGCACACCATTGATGGTATTTTTTCAAGTATGCCGCCAACTTGCTTTGCAACCAGCAATGAACTTTTGATCTCATGATCAAACACACAATTAAATCATATAATCAACAATCTAAATGGCAAATATAGTGGCTCTAATACCAATTGAAGGAACGGAAGCGTGAAAAACACAAGTTTATACCATTGAGTTCAAAAATTTTCACCTAGGGTCACATGCATCTTGCAAGATTTATTTTTATCTATTTGATTTCAATGATAAACAACATATTAAAACTCTTTTAATATGTTTTTGGATCTGTATTTGCCATTTAAGATTTTAAAATTAATCAGATTAATTTTAGAACCCTAGATTAAATCAAGAACGATTACACTAACCTCTTGATGCAATCGCAGCGGTGTCTCGCTTTGAGATTCGTCTTCAGGACACCAGATGTTGTCCCTCTAGCTTGTCCACACCAAGAACACCTATGGCAGCCCTTGAATAGCTTCTAAAGCTTTTTCTATTAATTAGAAAATCAAGTTCTGCCTTTAAAGAGATTAAAGATGTAAACAGGACACTAGAAACAATTTCTAGTGTTCTTAATTCAAGAGATTGATGGCTACTCTCTTTGAATTGATAAGAGATGAAGAAGAAGAGATAAAAACCCTCAAAGTGGCGTGACAAAGGAGTGTGGCTGCTGGTTGTATTTTATTTTCTCATAACAACACTTAAATAGCTAGGTTAACACATTAAACCCTTACCACATGTCACCCTTTGATTAGCTCTATGTTTAAGTGACCCAATCACATTGTGCCAAGTGTCAAACCTATATTTAATCTTGATTTTAATCATCTTACATGATTAAAAAACATTTGGCAAGCTTATGTGTTATGCCATGTGTCACCATCTCATGGTGCCACGTGTCACACTGTAAAATGACCAAAATGCCCCTGTGTCTTAATTTTGAGTTCTTAACCCAAAATAATTATTTTCTTCTTCTAATTAATTTATATCAAATATAAATTAATTAATCTCTATTAAATAATTTTTCATTAATTAAATTCATATTTAAACACTTTAAATATAAATTTAACTTATATTATACATCCAATAATCTAGATTTGGTTTCAAGTCATGCTAGGGACTTTGCAATTTAATTGCAAACCAAACCTATTTAATTAATCAATTAAACTCTTTAATTAATTAATTAAATCATATTTAAATAGGTGATTACTTGTGTATGTGTGTGACTTACTAGGCTCATCACTAATTGGCAATGAGACATGATATCAACTCTTAATATCATCAGAACTCTTTCTTACCATAAATGATTTCTCTAAATCATTTTATGAACCTCATAGACCATGGTTAACACCTAGCATAGCATGCCATGGCCACCCAATTAGTAATAAGGTTTACCTTAAATGAACCTATAATCATATGTTACCATGCACTAGAATCTCTCTGTTACAAAATCCTAACTCAAGCTAGAGTCATGGTTTATGTCAAACTCCATTTGCTATGAATATTATGTTCTCTTTTAATTCCAGTTCTTGATTAAAAAGATTTTCTCATCGAAAACTCTTTCTAATAAATCTATCTGTCCTGGCCAGGAACTTGAAACATCAAGAACAATTAAATGAACATAGGATTTTATCTCTATTTACTTAGAGGAACAGATTCCATCTTGATCAACACCTACCTCCATATATAACTAGTATGAGCCAACACATGCCCATATACCCATACACAGTACAAGTATGAAAGCAGTATCAAACTCAAACTACCTATATACAAGATAACTGTGATATCTCGTGTCTAAAGATTATATGCACGATATGATTTATGACAAAACATTGACAAGAGTAAACTCCATGTGCTTGTCATAAGTGTCACCGGTTCTACTACTTATCATTTATAAGTGCCTATCATGTTTGTTATATGGCATGAGACTCACCATTCCATCTTATTTATATCTCATATAAATAACTTGGGAACAAACATGAATACAATCTTTCTGGATAAGTCATGTCCTTATTATGAAGTATCCTTGATTGTGAACCTATTTATGATACTTTGTGCTAGAAATATTGTCACTCATATTCTTAACAACTTAAGAATAATATTTCTAACAAAATATCAATGGACCTTTTTTATTACACATAAATATATTATGTAAACGGAAAAGTGAAAATGCCTTTTATTAATAAAATATGTACAAGATACGTACTAAATGATATGCTCTAGGGCATACTACTAACAAGTCTGACCTGTACAAATTGACCAAATGAACAGTGTTTGTTCATTTGGCCATAACTTGAACTAGGCAGGTCTAAATGACCTGAAATTTTACTAATGGACAGATGAGATATAGACCTAAAACTTTCATGAATAACACAAGCCCAAATTTTTCCATTAACCAAGTCATTTGGCCACCTAAATTTGGTGACCTAAAACTGCCAGAACCAGAAATTGCCCAGAAATCTGGGTTAAGTCTAATCCGGCAGCCATGGTTCAAATGGCTATAACTTGAGCTACAAAACTCCAATTGGAGTGATTCAAAAAGAAAAATAAATTTAAGACATTAGGAAACATTTTCCATGAAGGAAGTTTTACCAAATTCTAACAGAAAAATGACTAATGGAACAGTACAACTTAAGACACCAAAACTGAAAATTTGCAAATTTGCCTAAAAGACTTAGAATTTGAGTAAACAACCAAAGCCAACAAATTTAGTGACCAAAATGTGGTATGTGGGTGAAGTTGGAATTTCCATACCTATTAAGCCTTGGAAAGTCAACAAATTGACTTGAATAGTGTAGTGAATAGTAACCCCAAAACACAAAATTTAAAGAACGTCGAGTTTAGCACATTAGAGCTAGGTAAAAGTGAATTTAAATTTATTTTTGGATTTATGCTAAGTTATGGTACTGAAACACTGTGAAATTGTGTGTTTCAGTGGAAAAGAACACCGGGAAAGAACCCGAGGAATCGAGTCAAGGCCAAGAAGCGACTCGCTTAAGGTTTGTGCATAACGTATAATTTCTGTAAATTATTTTCTGCATATTGTTTTGAATAATTTGAAATAGTGAATTGTGAAATTATTTGTGATGCTTTGATTTAAATTGTTGAAAGTTATTGTGTATATTTGAAAAGGCAATGTTTAGTAAATTATTAAGATAAGTTTTGAAACCACAGTGTCATGACCATATATTTGAACACCTCACTAGCATGACTAGTGGGGGTAATCAGTTTCGAATTTTGATTCCTTCTCTGGCTGAAGTGTTGAGGTGTGTGCCAGTAGAAGAAGAAATTGAATGGATATCCATATATTTGAGCTAGCTAACCTTGTGATGTGACTTCTCCTTAGCCTTTGGCTATTGAGATTATATTTGTTTCGAATGGCATGATATAACTGTGAGTTTTATGAAATGTGTTTTGATACTTCGAAATGAAATTATTTGGATTAAAATCTCATAATTCATGTTTTATATTTAATTCTCATATTCAGTCTAATTTTTGAATAAATATGATTTAAATTCTACATAAAGATTATTTTAGTATGTTGTGCACCACTGAGTCCTAGTACTCAGCGATGGCTGTTATTGCTGTCATAGATTTAGAGACTAGAGGAGCAGCAGACTGAGCTGCTGAGGATTGAGGACCTACCTACTTGAAGTTATCGGGTATAATTTATACCCTGACAGTAAATATTTATTTTGAAGTATGTAATACACGTAAATGTATGGACATGTAAAATTGGTCTTGAGCAGCTTGTACAAAGTTTGTATAAAGTTTGT
This sequence comes from Hevea brasiliensis, assembly GCF_030052815.1. Lineage (NCBI taxonomy): Eukaryota > Viridiplantae > Streptophyta > Magnoliopsida > Malpighiales > Euphorbiaceae > Hevea > Hevea brasiliensis. The sequence continues at coordinate 41,765,991 of NC_079493.1, read as the reverse complement.
AATAAAATTTAGTTTGAATTTTTTTTAATGTAAATTTTTAGTATGATGTATATAAATTGTTTATCTTTAATAAAATATGAATGAATGAAATTGATTGACAGTATCTTGAGGATTACTGAATTTTGAAACTTGAGAAATTGGTTGGAATTGATTGTAAATTTGAAGAAGTTGTTGAGAAAAATTATTGAAAGTGCTTTTTTTTCTAGTATTTGAAGAACTGTTTTCTCAAAATATATACGGTACTCTGCCGAAATTTTTATAAAATTTGCCGAAAAACAAAATGGGCCAAAAATTTTTACTAGTTTTAAAACTTCAAATAAATGATTTTAATGCCTATTAGAAAATGCTCACCACTTATAAAAGTAAGAAAATTGTTTTAAAATCCTTTGTAGGGTACTTAATGAGTTATCAGTAGGTGAAGTTTGGTAGTTCATTAAGTATTCTACGGGATCATGTTATGCCTTACAGAGGGGTAAGGTGTGACAAATAGAATGTCTCAATACACATCTCAATTGCTGCCAAGAACTCATTACATGAATGTCTAAGGCATCCCAAATTAGCTTTGTAAATTTTAGAGAGTTTTGGTTTTTGACAACTTGGTGCCACAATCTTTAAACCCAATTTTTACCTAGTTTCGATCATAATTTGGTGAGGCGTGCTTCATGAAAATTGTTCATCTAGGTCTTAACTTTATTTTCCTTTTTGAATTTCCTAATTCAGAGTTGTGTAGCTCAAGTTATGACCAAAACACGGTTACTGTTTACGTCACTATTCATCCTGCAAATTCAGTTCTGATAGATTTATCGATCCAAATTGGTTCAACAATTTGATCAAGTTAAGTCCATAATTTAGTCTAATATTCTTCATACGAAATGTTCTACTATGTCTTATGTTTCTATTGGTTCAAGAATCGTCTAAATCGGAGTTTTTTAGAGAGAGTTATGGCCATGCAAAGTTTACTATTCATATGGTAAATCTGCAGATTTCCAGATTTCTATAGATTCGGTGATTCAAATTTACTTAGCAGTTTAATTGGGTTAAGTCCATAATTTGGCCTCAAGTTCTTCATATGAAATGTTCTACTATGTCTTAGGTTTCCATCAGTTTAAGAATCACCTAAATCGAAGTTTTCTAGAGAGAGTTATGGCTTTGCAAATTTTACTGTTCATATGGTCAAATTTTGCAGGTTCCAAAATTTTGTCTCTAAGTTCAAGGCTCATTTCGGATAGCTTAAGGTCATTTTCGAGGCAGGGTATCTTCACAAACATTCTAGTCCTATTTCTTAAGTTTCGTTTCCAATTGGTTTCAGACCAATTGGAGTTGTGTAGCTTAAGTTATGGGCTTCCAAACACACTGAATTCAGTGTGCAAAATTCTGCCCTAAGTTCAATTTTTCATTTCTTCAATTACTTCCGTTAACTAACCTTAATTCACATTTAATTCACCCAAAATGACTATAATTTAGCATTGACACATTAATGGCACTTCCTAGCACAAACCTCACAATTTTCAAACACCAAAGTTTGCAATTTTCCCTAATCCTACTATTTCATTACTTCCATTCATCAACCCAATGTCAATTCAAACTAAATAAACCTCAAATGATCATAATTTAATACTACACACACCAATTTCACTCTCTAACACTAAAACCCAATTTCCCTATGAACCCTAAACTTCCATAATTCAATTTATGCAATCTCATAAAATATTACTACTCCCAATCATGCATACTACTTTAATTTAACTTAGATTTATCATTAATTTAACTAAAATACATAAAAACCCTAATTTTCCCTATGTTGGCCAAAACCCTAGTTTAGATTTCCATACATGTTTTCTTTCAATTTCTCATGTTATTTCATCACACTCAAACTTGATTTAAAGCATACTTGGTAAATCAAGCATGAAAGAGAGAGCTTACCTCACTTGATGATTTTTCTCACTTCCAATCTCTTCCAAATCTTGTTCCTCTTCTAATCTCTTGTTTTCCCTTGCTTTTAATCTCTAAATCAAAGATTAATTTGATGTTCTCTACCAATTAGATGAAAACCCATGGAGGGAAAGCAAGGAATTGAGTTTTGAGAATGGGTGTCAATGGAGAAAGAAGGAAGAAGAAGAAAGAAACAAAGAGAGAAAGAGAGAGAGTGGGTGGTAACTAAATAGAAAAGAAAGGGAAGAAATGGCTTTTTAATTTGTCTTGTCTTTTATATATATTTATTCCCAAAATTAGTTTATTTCAATTAAAAATTTTAATTGTGTCAAAAATGTCATAAAACTTACAATTTTATTTCCTTTCTTTTCTTTTTATGTTTACACTAAATTTTCCTCAACATTTCTTCATAATTCAATAATTTATTTTTATTTAATTAAATTGACCTTTTGGTCAAAAAAATCAACTCTTAAAGTGAATTGACCAAAATGCCCCTTATCGAGTCATAATCTCTCTTTTACAATATACCTGGTGAATCTTTATATTTTTGGGTCACTTAAATTTTTATTTTATCTATCTTAATTAATTTTCTATTTATTTTTGGTCCTCAAGGTGTTTTTGAATAGTATTAGTCACGAACCAAAAATGGTACTATTCATAAATCAGAGGTTCGAGGTGTTATAATGATCATTTTGGTTAATTACTTGATATAATAAACTAATTAAAATTTTATTATTTTCTATAGTTTAATGTGATAAAATGATAACACAACTATCCAACAATCTTGCTGGTGTACTAGATAATAATAGGCTAATTGGGCCTAATTTCTCAAATTGATTAAGAAATCTAAAGATAGTATTGAATTTAGAGCATATAGGATACATTCTGGATTCTAAAGTTCTTGGTACTTTAATAGAAGGGACCACACCAGAGTAACGTGACACTTTAGATAAGTGGAAAGAACATGACATGCAAGCCAAGTACTACATGCTTGCTTTTATGACTACTAAGTTACAGAAGCAACATGAGAAGGGCATCTGAAATCACCTATAAGAGTTGTATGGTAAGCATAGTAAGAATGCTAGATATGAGATATCTAAGCAGCTATTCAGGATGAAAATGAATGAAGGGATGGATGTGGGAGCCCATGTGCACAAGATGATCAGGCTCATTGAGCAGCTTGAGGCACTTGATTTTACCATGGACTTCACATTGCAAATAGATTTGATCTTATAAACCCTTCCAGAGTCATTTGGATCTTTTATCACAAACTTCTATACGACCAAACAAAAATGCACTTTGGCTGATCTGTTAAACTTGCTGGTCATTGTGCAAGATAATATGCTTGGCAGTAAAGGGAAAGAAATAACTTTAGTTACTTCTTCTCTTAGAAAGTCCAAGAAGAAGAAAAGCAACAAAAAGAAGAAAACTTCTACCCTTGGCCCTTCTGGAAAAATTACCAAAAACCAATCTCAGAAGAAAGAGAAGGCTGAAACTGTTGTAGATAAAAGAAAATGTCTCCATTGTCTAAAGGATGGGCACTGAAAAAAAAAAAAATAGCCTAGAGTATTTGGTGTAACACCCCTATTTGTATAGCCTAGTATATTTTACTATTCCGGTGACCAGTGTCAGTCCGAACAATTAAGAGAAGTTAAACCACATCTAAGACAACTAGATAAGCCCTGAATACAAATAATTAGTAATTGTCATTTAGTTAAGCATAAATAAGAAAAATATAACATAATAAGTTAAATGAGCCGAGAGTCACAGTGATGGGTGACCTTCTCGGGAAGGACTGCGAGGTCGATTTAAACTCAAATTTTGAACTGTAAAATGTGACACCGAGGTCCTTAGGACTATTGTGAACACAGTGAAAAAGAGAAAATCACGAAAAAGAATTGTTAAGCAGGTCAAATAATTAGGTCAGGGATCAGAAAGAAATATTGAAATATTTACAAACCGGGTCGAACCGGCAAGGGGTAATTTGGTCAATTGACCCCTAGAGCTGACTCTTGACCTGACTGTTAAATAAAATCAGAGAAAAGAAAATTTTGAAATTGGGAATTAAATTAAAGAACTAATAGAAAAATAAATAGAAAATAAAAAAAGAAGAAAAAGAAAAAGTGAAAAAGTTATTACATCATGCATGATGCAATAAACTTAATCATTAAATATTAAAAAAATGTGGGATAATTATTTAGTAATTAAGTTAAAATTTATAAAAGAAAAGAAAAAAAAAAAGTTGTCTTCTTCATCTTGTTGCCGCCCCACTTCTCTCTCACCCTCTCCCTCTCACTCTCAAAATCCTCCATGAAATCTCATTTTTGAGCTTGAAGAAACCAAAATTTAGCCATAGAAATTGCAAGTTCCATAATTAAACCTTGTTTGGGCAACTAGAAAGGAAGATTAATCAAGAAAGTTTGAAAGAAAAGTAAAGGAATTGGGTGGTTGAATTTCAAAGAGAAGGTTAGTAAGCTAAACTTTGAATTTCTAGTTGAATTATTGTGTTTATAGTTGAATAAACCTAGAAATATATTTAAAATGAAAAGAAAACATCTTTGGAGGACTATGTGTGATTTCAGCCAGCCATAGATTTATGAGAATATGATGTGTTTTGATTGAATTAAAAGTATATGTAAGCTTAAATGATTATATAGGTTATGTGTATACATTTTAATTTCAAGAATTAAGTCAAGTAGCAAAGTTAGGGTTTTGGACCTAGGGTTTGGGAGACAAAATTTTGAGAATTGGTCAAATGGTGTGTTTGACCTTGTTTGAGCTGAAAAATGCTCATATGTGACCAATTGTGGTATGTTGGAAGTGTGGGAATCAAGTGGAGATTCAGATTGGATATGGTCATTATGCAGGCAGCATGACCAAGGTCCCTTTCAGGGACCAAACCTGAAAATTTACCAACCCAATTGGTGTGAGGCCAATTAGTAATGAAACTAGACACAAAATGGCATATTTTTCATTCTGGAATTATGCCTAAAAAGTGACTATAGCATAGTGAACAAATTGGCCAAATCCAGAATTGAGTGTTCTACCCTGTACAAAAATGACCAAATGAATCTGTTCATTTGGCCATAACTTGGGCTAGGCAGGTCTAAATGACCTGAAATTTTACCAGTAGAAATCTGAGATATAGACCTACAACTTTTATGAAGAACACAAACTCAAATTATGCTTTTAACTAAGTCATTTAGCTACCCAAATTTGGTGACCTAAAACTGCCAAAACTAGTTTTGGTGCCCAGAAAATCTGGGTTAGGCCAGTTCGGCCAGCCATGTTCAAATGGCTATAACTTGAGCTACAAAACTCCAAATGGAGTGATTCAAAAAGGAAAATAAAGTTAAGACAATAAGGAACAACTTCTGTAAAGAAAGCTGAGCCAAATTCTAACAGCCACATAACTAATGGAATAGTGCAAAATAGGTCACCTAAACTAAAAATTTGAAAGTTTGCCTAAAAGACTTAAGTTTTGAGAAAATGACCAAAACCAATAAGTTTGGTAACCAAAATGTGGTATGTGAGTATAGTTGGGGTTCCCATACCTTTTAACCATAAGAAAGTCAATATTTTGACTTAAATAATACCATGAATAGTAACCCCAACATGAAAATTTTCAAGAATGTAAGTTTAAGCATATTGGGGTGAGAATTGAACATATATGAATTAATTAATAGAATTATTGTGAGGCAAAGATACTGAGACACTATAAATTTCGTGTTTCAGTTGAAAAAGACTTGGAAGGTCTAGGAGACTGAATTAAGGCCTAGAGGCAACTCACGTCAGGTTTGTGCACAATAAACCTTATTTAAGCATTTTCTCATTGAGAATTTGATTTAGTACGCATTATGAAATTTTTGTATTAATTATGAGTTTAAGAACTTTTGTGTTGCCACCTTGTGAATGAAAATCTGACTTTGGAAATTGATTTGAGTTTGTATGCAATATTTAAATAAATTGCTTTAAATTGATTTCGGATTCACACTTAGCATGACAGTGCCGTATTATTCCTCCTCCATTTATGGGGTTGAGAACGATTATTTTCCTCCCTCTCTGGTTTACCAGTTGAGGTTGTAGATTGGATGAGTATTCATTAGCTAGCTAGCCACCTCCCTCATTGATTTCGATTAGTGGGGTTGTAGATCGCTTTGCCGTGGTGTACAACACGGCATTGATCGAAAATTTTGTGTCATGGCTTAAGTTGTGTATGAATTGGCAACACTATGTTTATTAAATTGTTTGACCAAAATTGTGCTATAATGAGTTTTAATAATTGCGAAATATTTAAATTGTGATTTGTCAATAAATGTTTTATGTATTACATTTCAAATTTTTATTGTGCACCACTGAGTATTTTTATACTCAGCGATAGCTTATTTTGCTGTCGCAGATAAGGGCAAGGACATAGCAGCAGAGTGAGCTGCTGAATTGACAAGGACTTTGCTAATCTTTTTGTATGGGTATTATTTTATACGTAATGTAATTTAGTTTGATGTAAATAAATATTATTCATATGTATTAATGTAAAGTTGAGCAGTTGTATTTATAAACTGTAATAGTATTATGTTTGAATTTTATATCTGTAAATTAAACTTGTGAATGTAGATTAGCTTTACTGAATGCAATGTTAATGGAATTATTTTGAAGTGGTTTGATCTGAAAATTTTGAGTTAAATTGAGATTATTTGGAGGTTGGGAGTTGTAGAAATATTTATTAGAAGTGTTTTTACAGGCCTTTGAAAAACTATTTTCTCCAAATACAGACAGCACTCTGCCAAAATTTTTCTAAAATTTGTGGAGAAATAAAAATGGATAAAAATTTTTACTAGTTTTGAAACTTTAATTAAATGTTTTTAATTCCTACTAAAATGCTCACTACTTCCAAAATGTAAGAAAATGGTTTTAAAATCCCTTGTAGGGTACTTAATGAGTTATCGGTAGATAAAGTTCGATAATTCATTAGGTATTCTATGGGATCATGTTATGCCTTACAGAGGGGTAAGGTGTGACATGTTTTAGTGGTATCAGAGCATAGTTTTGCAATGAATTTTGACTATGTATGTGAATATTTCTTTGATAAGTACAACTGCTCAAGTGTCTTTAATTGATACATATGATATATTTACATCATGAATATGCAATAATGGAGGTCAACCTCCCTGTGTTTGATCTCAGGAAGTAGAAAATTTTGGGAAATAGAATGGAAGAGGGCGATCATTCCGTGGAGCAATCTATCGAGGTTGAGGTCCAAGGGGAAGCCCCAGCACTCCAGAACGTGAATGGGTCAGCCACTCCAGCTCCTACTCTAGCACCGCAGTTTCTTGCTCAGTTTGCACAGCAGATGGCTACGTTTTTCCAACAAATGGAGGGAAATGTGCCACCTAAAGCTCATATGCAAGCATCTGAAGCACAACCACAGCCCTCGGCTCGGCAATATGAAAAATTAATAAAATTTGGGCCCACCGAGTTTAAGGGCACTGTGGATCCACTGGAGGTAGAACAGTGGTTAGAGAGAATGGAACGGGTTTTCAGAAAATTGCAGTGTGTAGAAGAGCTGAAGTTCGAGTACTTTGTTTCTTTGTTATAAGGGGATGCATATGAATGGTGGAAGACCATCCCCCACAGCCTGGTTGAGCCACCTGTGCTGACATCGACAGACTTCCTAAGGGAATTCAGGCAGAAGTGGGTCCCTAATACTTATGTGGATATGAAGTTACAAGAATTTTTGAGCTTGAAGCAAGGGGACAGAACAATAGCAGAGTATGAGCGGACTTTTCAAGGCTAAGTCACTATGCTGGAAGCTTAGTCTCCACCCCCAGAGATAGATGTAAGAGGTTTAAGGCTGGGTTGAGGCCTAGCTTAAGAATGCAAGTTGTGGGAGTTAGACACCAAAATTTTTCTAAGCTGATTTTGCAAGCCCTGGAACAGGAAAAGATAGAATCAGAAGGGGTAGTGAAGAAGGGCACTCAAGAGAAAGAAAAGACTAAAAAGGCTACGGCCTAGGCTATCGAGAGTGGTTCTGGAAAGAGGAAATAGTTTGGAGGATCCAACTCTCGTAGATCTGGCAGAGGCAATTCTCTGGCCAAAGACCACCGGGTCAGCAGACCCAGCAGATATCTCGAGGAGCTTTATCAGTCCGGCAGTGTGAGCTTGTGGTAGAACACACGTTGGGGTATGTTTCAAGGCCACCGATGCATGTTTCAACTGTGGAGGGAGTGGACATTTTGCTAAGGATTGTACTAGTCCACGCCGATCTAGACCTTCTGCTACATTTGAGGGATCAACCCAAGTCTCTGCACCCAGAGGGTCACAGCCACCTGGTCGAGGTAGAGGTAGAGGCAGAGGTAGGGGTCCTGGTAGCACTCATGGAAGTGAGAGTACTGTTAACCAGCCATAACCAAGTGGTGCACTAGCTAGAGTCTATACCATGAGACAGAGAGAGGAGGTTGAAACATCATATGTAGCAGCTGGTATTTTCTCTATCCTTGACCAAGATGCATATGTGTTGTTTAATCCTGGCTCCACACATTCATATGTCATTGCTAGTGTGATGTGTTCTACTGCTATCTAGTGTGTACAAATGGACTATGATGTGCTAGTAACTAGTCCATTATGTCAGGAGGTTAGGGTTAATAGAATCTATAGAGACTGTCCTTTGGTGATCCAAGGGCATGTTTTTCTGTCAGATTTGATTGAAATGCCCTTCAGAGATTATGATATTATCTTGGGCATGGATTGGTTAGCCAGGCATCATGCAATGATTAGCTGTAGACTGAAGACAGTCACTTTTGGTCTCCCTCAGTATGGTGATATAGTAATACATGGGGAGAGGCAGTTATTACCGTCAAACATCATTTTAGCTGCACTGGCCAGAAAAATGATTAGGAAGGGTTGTGAGGCGTACTTGGCACATGTGATAGACACCCAAGTGGGTAGTCCAGCATTGAGGGACATCCCCACAGTATGTGACTTTCTGGATGTGTTCCCTGATAAATTGCTAGGATTACCTCCAGAAAGAGAGGTGCAGTTTGAGATTGATGTTATCCCTGGTGTGGACCCAATCTCTATAACACCATATAAAATGGCACCAGCAGAACTAAAAGAATTGAAAGTGCAGTTGCAAGAGTTGCTTGACAAGGGCTTCATCTGCCCTAGTGTGTCACCTTGGGGAGTGCCAGTGTTGTTTGTTAAGAAGAAGGATGGCACTCTCCGCTTATGTATTGACTATCAACAGTTGAATAAGGTGATAATAAAGAATAGATATCCATTACCCCGCATTGATGATTTGTTTGATCAGTTGAGGAGTGCAGCTGTGTTCTCCAAAATTGACCTGAGATCAGGTTATTATCAGCTGAAAGTACAAGAGCAGAGTATTCCTAAAACTGCCTTTAGAACCCGTTATGGCCATTATGAGTTCTTAGTCATGCCATTCGGGTTAACTAATGCTCCGACTACTTTTATAGATCTGATGAATACTATCTTCAGACCATATCTCGATCAGTTTGTTGTGGTATTTATAGATGATATATTGGTTTATTTGAGGAGTGCAGAAGAGCATGATAGACACCTGCACATTGTACTGCAAACTTTGAGGGAGAAATAGCTGTATGCAAAATTATCGAAATGTGAATTTTGGCTGAAAGAGATATCCTTTTTAGGGCATATAGTATCAGCTGAGGGTATTAAGGTAGATCCTAGCAAGATAGAAATTGTCCTTAAGTGGAAACCACCTAGAAATATCACAGAGATTCACAGTTTTCTGGGGTTAGCTGGATACTATCGCCGGTTTGTGAAAGGATTCTCCATGTTGGCATCTCCATTGACCAAGCTGCTTAGGAAAGATGTGAACTTTTAATTGACGGATAAATGCCAGCAGAGTTTTAATGAATTGAAGAGGTGTTTGACTGAGGCTCCAGTCTTGACTTTACCCACACCGGGTAAAGAATACACAGTATATAGTGATGCTTCTCATAATGGGTTAGGTTGTGTACTGATGCAAGATCAGAATGTCATTTCCTATGTATCACGCCAGCTGAAACCACATGAGAGGAATTATCCGAAACATGACTTGGAGGTTGCAGCTATTGTGTTCGCTCTTAATATCTGGGGACACTATTTATATGGGGAAAAGTGTTACATCTACACAGATCATAAGAGTTTGAAGTATTTGAGCACTTAAAATGAGTTGAATTTGAGACAGAGGAGATGGTTAGAGTTAATAAAAAACTATGATTGTCTGATAGACTATCAGCTAGGAAAAGCTAATGTTGTGGCTAATGCCTTAAGTCGCAAGACTATGGCAAGTCTACGGGTTACTCCTTTATCTATGGTACATGAGTTGAGATTATTACATGCCAGTTTAGAGATTAATGATGAGGGGCAGACAGCAGTTGCATGGCATGTACAGCCAGTGTTGATTGATCAGATTAGAATGGCTGTTCAGAATGATCATAAGTATCAGAAGCTATTAGAAGAAGTCTGGCAGGGCAAGAAACCAAAATTCTCAGTGAGAGATGATGGTCTACTGCTACACCAGGGCAGAATGTGCGTTCCTAATGACGTTGACTTGAAACAGATCATTTTGAAGGAAGCACATGAGTCTCCTTTTGCCATGCACCCTGATGGTACAAAAATATATAGAGGGCTAAAGGAGCATTACTGGTGGATGGGTATGAAAAGAGATGTGGCAAAATTTATTTCCAAATGCCTAACTTATCAGCAAGTGAAGGCAGAGCACCAAGTACCCGCTGGGTTGTTACATCCACTACCAGTACCAGAACAGAAATGAGAGAGAATAATAATGGATTTTGTGATGGGACTTCTGAGGACAAAGAAGAGTCATGATGCAGTATGGGTCATTGTTGACAGACTGACCAAGTCTGCTCATTTTCTGCCAGTATAGATGAACTAAAATTTAGAAAGATTGGCCAAGTTGTACATTAATGACATAGCAAGACTGCATGGAGTGCCAATATCTATTGTATCTAACAGAGATCCTAGGTTTACTTCTAGATTCTGGGGTAGTCTTCAGAGAGCCCTAGGAACTAGATTGAACTTCAGCATGGCATTCCACCCACAGACAGATGGCCAATCTGAGAGGGTAATTCAGATCTTGGAGGACATGCTACGGGCTTGTGTGATTGAGTTTGAGGGCAGTTGGGACACACACTTGCCTTTGATTGAGTTTACTTACAATAAGAGCTACCAATCAAGCATTAGAATGCCTCCATATGAAGCTTTGTATGGTAGAAAATGCAAAACTCCCTTGTGTAGGGATGATATAGGTGAAAGGAAGATGATTGGGCCTGAAATTGTTCAACAAACTGAAGAGAAGATCAGGTTGATCAGAGATCGACTTAAGACTGCATCAAACCATCAAAAGTCCTATATTGATCTAAAGAGAAGGGATATTAAGTATGCAGAGGGTGACAAAGTATTCCTCAAGGTTTCCCTTGGAAGAAAATCATGAGATTCGACAGAAAGGAGAAACTGAGTCCTCGTTTTATTAGACCATATGAGGTTCTGGAGAGAGTGGGTTCTTTGGCATATCGTTTGGCACTACCTCCAGAGTTAAAAAAGATACATAATATCTTCCATGTGTCTATGTTAAGGAGGTATCGATCAGACCCATCTCATATACTACCAGTAAAAGAAATTGAAGTGAATCCAGACCTCACATATAAGGAAGCACCCATAGAGATTCTGGCTTATGAGGTGAAGCAACTGTCACACCCTACCCCTCTATAAGGCATAACATGATCCCGTAGTATACCTAATGAATTACCAACTTCGTCTATTGATAACCCATTAAATACACTACAAGGGATTTTAAAACTTTTCTTACTTCTTTTTACAGTGGTGAGTACTATTTACAGGTAATAAAAACTTTTTTGAACTGAAGTGATACAGCTAACACATTTGAATTAGTGGTAGTTTCTGTAAAAATTTTGGCAGAGTGCCATCTGTATTTTGGAAAAAACAGTTCTTCGAAAACCTATAAAAAAAACACTTCAATATATTTCTCAATCTCAATTCCAACAGTTAAATAACACAATATATTTCTCAATATCACAATAAATTTCAATAAATCAATCATGGTTAAATTCAAAAGACAGTGAATGTCAATAAAAATTTAAACTCCGTTTCATAATCTCATAATACATATCAATAAATCACACACAGCTTAATCATGTTCCAAAGTTCAATTCGTCCCAAAAGCCAATGGCTAATGAGGTATTCAATTCATCCCAAAAGCTGATGGCTAATGAGGTATAACATAGCTAGCTAGCAATAATATGAGTACTCATTCTATTCATCCTCAACAGGCACACACCTCAACACTTCAGCCAGAGAGAGAATTTACCACATATTGTTGATCATTTTGGCAGCTTATAATCACACTCAACATACACCATAAAGTACAGAATTTGTCAAACTCAATTACAACAATTTAATCACCTAATCATGCTCATTTACATGTCCACTATCATAACATATATCTTCACCACTATCTTACATACACATTTGGTAAACTTTAGGATCACAATTCATTAAACAATTCCATAAATTCCAGCATTTTTCAAGGGGTTAACAAGCTGCCGCATTTGTAAACCTCCTATAATTGCTTTCAAGCTCAATTCTCCACTTGGTCCAACATCACATATACATGAGGTTAACTTACCAAAATTTTAAATCATATTAGTCAACATTAATTCTCCACAATACATGTAAAAATAGGTTATTTAGTACATAATTTCATGGCTGTCCATTTAGGCATTCACGCATAGAATTTCAAATTCAACATAATTTCCAACTCAAGTGCTCAACTTTAACATACACCAAGAATTTACCTACTAAAACTTTTATTCACTTTAATCAACATCAATACCCATCAATTGCATGTGAAAATAATATAAACTCTTTAATTACCATGGCTGCCTAAACTAGAGCATAATAACAACTCACCAAAATCTCAAATTTTCTTCATCAATTTGTTCATCTCAAGCTTCCCATAAATTTTACTTAAGAAATAAATCAATTTAAACACTTACCTATTGATGAGGCTTGTTAAATCTTCACCAAAATCCCTTGAATTTAGTATCTATTTCTTCCTTGTGATGTGGGGATAAAAATTTGTGAAGTGACTTTGGTGCTTAGGTTGGAAATGGCGGAGGTTTAGGAAGCTTCAATCAATTCGGCCATGGAGGATTTGGAGAGCTTCATTTCGGCATGGAAGGGATGAATGAAGAAGATGAAGTGTTAGTGGAAATACACCTGCCCACATAAGGATTAATTTAACCCCATAGTGCTCCACTCACCAATACTTAATTATATTATAAGTTAAAAGTGTTAATTACTCAAATTATACCCCATTTTTGCTATTTACATTAGGTACCACTAATTTAATTTTTCATTATATTTTTCAATTGTAATATTATTTATTTTTAATGGACATTTAGGTCAAAAGACAACTCAGGGTGTCGAATGACCACAATGCCCCTGTTCGGGTTGCATTCCCGATTTTTCGGTAACACCGGGTTTTGTCCGTTTTTCGATTTCTCACTTTTCTTTGTACTAATTAATTAATTTTTCTTTGATATTTCTAATGATATTTGTACTTCAATAGACATTTATATAAGTCCTAAAAATATTTTCCAGGGTTCCCCGTGGTCCAGGGCTAGTCAACGGTCCACGCCGTGATTTCCCGGTGCGGTCACCCATGGCTAGGGTTCTCGGCTCGCTTAACTTGGTTATATTTCTTTGCTATTATTTTTCCTTTGTTTTTCTTGTATTTTCTTTTCTTTTATTTCATTATTTTATGTCTCCTCACTCATATCGAAGTGTAGTTCTAGGCATCCTAGCTGTCCGGGCAACACTGGTCACCGGAACAGTAGAACGCACTGCCGAACATAGGGGTGTTACAATTCTCCCCCCCTTGAATAAATTTTGTCTTGAAATTTTACCTGGAATTAGTCTCTGAATAGCTGTGGGTGTTGTCTTCACATATCCTCTTCATGTTCCCAAGTAGCTTCTTAGCCTGAATGATGGTTCCACAGCACTTTAACCAGGTGTATCTATTTATTCCTCAGCTGCTTCACCTCATAAGCCAGAATTTCTATGGGTTCTTCCTCATATGAGAGGTCTGGATTTACCTCAATCTCTTTAACTGATAGTACATGAGATGGGTCAGATCTGTACCTCCTTAACATGAACACATGGAAGACACTGTGTATCCTTGCGAACTCCGGAGGTAATGCCAACCGATATGCCAAAGGACCCACTCTTTCCAGAATCTCATATGGTCTGATGAAATGAGGACTCAATTTCCCCTTTCTGCCAAATCTCATAATCCTCTTCCCAGGAGAAACTTTGAGGAATACTTTATCACCCACTGCATATTCAATATCTCTTCTCTTCAAATCAACATAGGACTTCTGACGGTCTGATGCAGCCTTGAGTCTATCTCTTATCAATCTGATCTTTTCCTCTGTCTACTGAACAATTTCTGGCCCAATCATCTTCCTTTCACCTACTTCATCCCAACATAATGGAGTTCTGCACTTTCTGCCATACAAAGCTTCATATGGAGGCATCCCAATGCTTGATTGGTAGCTGTTGTTATAAGCAAACTCAATCAAAGGCAAGTGTGTATCCCAACTACCTTCAAACTCAATCACACAAGCCCGTAGCATATCCTCTAATATCTGAATAACCCTCTCAGACTGGCCATCTGTCTGTGGGTAGAATGCTGTGCTGAGTTCAATCTAGTTCCTAGGGCTCTCTGTAGACTACCCCAGAATCTAGAAGTGAACCTAGGATCTATGTTAGAAACAATTGATACTGGCACTCTATGCAGTTTTACAATCTCATATATGTACAATCTGGCCAATCTTTCCAGGCTATAGTCCATTCGAACTGGCAAAAAGTGAGCAGACTTGGTCAATCTGTCAACTATAACCCATACTGCATCATGACTATTCTGTGTCCTTGGAAGTCCCGTAACAAAATCCATAGTTATCCGCTCCCATTTCCACTCTGGTACTGGCAATGGATGTAACAAACTAGCTGAAACTTGATGTTCTGCCTTTACTTACTGACAAGTTAGGCACTTGGAAACAACTTCAGCTATATCTCTCTTCATACCCATCCACCAGTAATGCTCTTTCAGCCCTCTGTACATTTTAGTTCCACTAGGGTGCATAGCAAAAGGAGACTCATGTGCTTCCTTCATAATGATCTGTCTCAATTCAGCATCATTAGGAACGCACATTCTACCCTGATGTAGCAATAAACCATCATCTTTCACAGAAAATTCAGGTTTCTTACCCTGCTGGACTTCTTTCAGTAGCTTCTGATATTTATCATCATTCTGAGCAGCCATTCTGATCTGATCAATCACTACTGGTTATACATGCCATGCAACTACTGTCTGTCCCTCATCATCAATCTCTAAACTGGCATGTTGTGCTTTCAATTCATATACCATGGACAAAGGAGAAACTCTGAGACTTGCCATAGTCTTGCGACTTAAGGCGTCAGCCACTACATTTGCTTTCCCTGGCTGATAGTCTATTAAACAATCATAGTCTTTAATCAGCTCTAACCATCTCCTCTGCCTCAAATTCAATTCCTTCTGGGTGCCTAAGTACTTTAAACTCTTGTGATCTGTGTAAATATAGCATTTCTCCCCACACAAATAGTGTCTCCAGATCTTAAGAGCAAAAACAATAGCTGCTAGCTCCAAATCATGTGTTGGGTAGTTCCTCTCATGCGGTTTCAGCTGGTGTGATGCATAAGCAATGACATTCCGATCTTGCATCAATACACAGCCTAACCCATTGTGAGAAGCATCACTATAAACTGTGTATTCTTTACCCGGAGTAGGTAAAGTGAGGACTGGAGCTTCAGTCAAACACCTCTTCAACTCATCAAAACTCTGCTGGCATTTATTAGTCCACTGAAATTTTACATCTTTCCGAAGCAGCTTGGTCAGTGGAGAAGATAACAGAGAAAACCCTTTCACAAACCGACGGTAATATCCAGCTAAACCCAGAAAACTATGAATTTCTATGATATTCTTGGGCGGCTTCCAATTAAGGATAGCTTCTACCTTGCTGGAATCTACCTTAATCCCTTCAGCTGACACAACATGTCCCAAAAAGGAGATTTCTTTCAGCCAAAATTCACGTTTCGACAATTTGGTGTATAGTTGTTTCTCCCTTAAAGTCTGCAGTACAATCCGCAGATGTCTGTCATGCTCCTCTGCATTCCTTGAATATATCAAAATGTCATCAATAAACACCACTACAAATTGATTAAGATATGGTCTGAAGATAGTGTTCATCAGATCCATAAAAGCAGCCGGAGCATTTGTTAACCCAAATGGCATTACTAGAAACTCATAATGGCCATACCGAAGTTCCAAAGCGCTTTTGGAATACTCTGCTCTTGCACCTTCAACTGATAATAACCAGATCGCAAATCAATTTTGGAGAATACAGCTGCACCCTTCAATTAATCAAACAGATCATCAATGCGAGGCAATGGATATCTATTCTTTATTGTCACCTTATTCAACTACCGGTAATCTACACATAAGCGGAGGGTGCCATCTTTCTTCTTAACAAACAATACTGGCGCTCCCCAAGGTGACACACTAGGGCGGATGAAGCCCTTTTCAAGCAGTTCTTGCAACTGTATTTTCAACTCCTTCAACTCTGCTGGTGCCATTCTGTATGGTGTTATGGAGATTGGATCCACACCAGGCATAACATTAATTTCAAACTGCACTTCTCTTTCTGGAGGTATTCCTGGCAATTCATCAGGAAACACATCTGGAAAGTCATATACTGTAGGGATGTCCCTCAATGTTGGACTCTCCACTTGGGTGTTTACCACATGTGCCAAGTATGCTTCACACCCCTTTCTGATCATTTTTCTGGCTAGTGCAGCCGAAATGATGTTTGATGGCAATAGCTGCCTCTCCCCATGTATTACAACATCACTGTACTGAGGGAGACCAAAAGTGACTGTCTTCAGCCTACAGTCAATCATGGCATGATGCCTGGCTAACCAATCCATGCCTAAGATAATGTCATAATCTCTGAAGGGCATTTCAATCAAATCAGACAGGAAAGTGTGTCCTTGGATCACCAAAGGACAATCCCTATACATTCTATTAACCCTGACCTCCTGTCCTAATGGACTTGTTACTAGCACCTCAAAGTCCATTTTTGTACATGGAACAGTAATGCAATCAATGATGCTAGCACTCACATAAGAATGGGTAGAACCCGGATCAAATAACATAAACACATCTTGGTTAAAAGTTGAGAAGATACCAGCCACAACATCAGATGTCTCGGCCTCTTCTCTCTATCTCATTGCATAGACTCTGACTGGAGCACTGTCTTGCTCTGATTGTTTCACTGTGCCTTGGCTGTCTGCTGGGCTACCTCGACCCTTGCCTCTACCTCTGCTGGGTGGTTGTGAACTTCTGGTGACAGGGCTCTGAACTGACCCTTCTGCAGTAGTAGGAGGTGGTCCAACTCTACGACTACTGGTGCAGTCCTTGGCAAAGTGTCATGTGCCTCCACAGTTATAACAGGCTCCAATAGCCTTATAGCATATCCCACCATGATTTCTTCCACAAGTTTCACATTGGCGGGGAGGGTAGGAACCTCTGGTACTCTGCTGACCAGATAGAAGAGGTTTCTATCCTGAATATCTTCCCCTACCAGACTTCTTGCCACCTCTGCTGTGTCCCCCATGATTCTTCCTCTTTCCAGTAGGACCACTGGAACTCTGTTCTACAGATTTTCCCTCTTTCTCTGTCTTTTCTGATTTCTTTTTCTCAGGAGCTGCTTCAGACTCAATTCTTTCCAACTCTAGGGCTTGAGAAACAAGTTCAGAGAAGTTAGTGTGTTTGAATCCGACTACTTGTAATCTGATATTAGGCTTCAAGCCGGTTTCAAACCTCTTGTATCTCTCCCTGCTGGTAGAAAGTAGACTTACTGCATAATGGCTTAGGCAGGAAAATTCTCTTTCATACTCAGCCACTGATCTGCTCCCCTGTTTCAGACTTAAGAACTCTTGTAGCTTCTGGTCTGCATAAGCATCAGGAACATATTTTTGTCTGAATTCCCTGAGAAAGTCATTCCATGTTAGCACTGCAGGTTCTACCAGACTGTGGGGAATGGCTTTCCACCAGTCATAAACATCCCCCTGTAGCAAAGGTACTAAGTATTCAAATCTGAGCTCCTCCGTGCAATGCAGTTTCTTGAATACCCTATCCATCCTCTCTAACCACTGTTCTGCCTTTAGAGGATCTACTGTCCCCTTGAACTCTGTAGCCCCATATTTCATCAATTTGTAATACTGCCTAGCAGGAGACTATGGTTGTACCACTGGTTTCTGTATTGGGACTTGAGTAGACACATTACCAGCCATTTGTTGAAACATTGCAGCCATCTGGCGAGCGAAGCAGAAATCATGGCATCAAGTGGCCGAACTTTGAACCATCGACATTGTGTAGGGCTAGGGCATCCCCTTGCACCTCAGCCTCTATAGATTGATCGACTGAACGATCACCCTCTTCCATAGTCAATGCGAGGATCTTAAACCTCCTGAACAAATAACACAAGGAGATTTCCTCCCGTTAGTGCATATTTATAATGTAATGTACTGTATGTATCAAACAATGATATTGAGCAGTTGTACTATGAAGAAAAATATTCAAGTAACAGGTGGAAACAGAATTTAAAAACTAGCTCTGATATCACTAAAACATGTCACACCCTACCCCTCTGTAAGGCATAACATGATCCCGTAGTATACCTAATGAATTACCAACTTCGTCTACTGATAACCCATTAAATACACTATAAGGGATTTTAAAACTTTTCTTACTTCTTTTTACAGTGGTGAGTACTATTTACAGGTAATAAAAACCTTTTTGAACTGAAGTGATACAGCTAACACATTTGAATTAGTGGTAGTTTTTGTAAAAATTTTGGCTGAGTGCCATCTGTATTTTGGATAAAATAGTTCTTCGAAAACCTGTAAAAAAAACACTTCAATATATTTCTCAATCTCAACTCCAACAGTTAAATAACACAATATATTTCTCAATATCACAATAAATTTCAATAAATCAATCATGGTTAAATTCAAAAGACAGTGAATGTCAATAAGAATTTAAACTCCGTTTCACAATCTCATAATACATATCAATAAATCACACACAGCTTAATCATGTTCCAAAGTTCAATTCGTCCCAAAAGCCGATGGCTAATGAGGTATTCAATTCGTCCCAAAAGCCGATGGCTAATGAGGTATAACATAGCTAGCTAGCAATAATATGAGTACTCATTCTATTCATCCTCAACAGGCACACACCTCAACACTTCAGCCAGAGAGGGAATTCAATTCGTCCCACTAGACAAGCTAGCGAGGAATACAATCAATATACATGATAGATTTGGTTTCAAACCATTTCCAATGCTTTTCAATCAATAAGTATCCATCAATATCATTCAAACAATTTTTCACAGTTTCAAACCATTTACAATGTTTTTCAAGCAGTAAGTATCCATTCAAACACATTTCCACAATTTAAAACAATAATGTACAAATAGTCATAATTCATTTCAATTGAAAAATTCAAAAGAAATAGCTATTGTGCACAAACCTCTGATAACTATCTCCTGGCCTTGACTTAGTGTTTCCTTCCCTTTCCCTAAGTCTTTGCTAACTGAGAAACACAATTTGAAGTGTTTCAGTACTCATTTAAACTGTCTCTAACGATAATGCTTGATAATTAATTCACTGAATTCTATTATTTGCTTAGTCAACCTAATATGTCGACCCTCGATGCATTCTAGGTAATTTAGGTTTTAATGTTACTAATATGTTACATTCAATAGTCTTTTAGGGTTAGTACATGTTACCAAATTCATTTCCATATATCTTGTATTTTCTTGCAATTTGCTGGATTCTGGGATACTAGTTTGACCTAGCCGGACGACCTAGTTCCCTCGGTTTTCGGGTTTTGGTCAAAGCTACAAACTTGTAGATCTATGTCTTATTGCACGCGGGGCAAAATTTCAGGTCATTCTGAGTTATGTAGACCAAGTTATGGTCATTTTACTATTGCTGGTCAAAATGCATCAAGATTGGTCACTTTAGGTCATTTTAGGTCATTTTAGGTTCGACTAGTTTTTGGACCCAAACTTGTGCAAGCTGTTTCACTTGCTTATGGTTATTTCTGGGCTTTGTTGTCTTCATAAGACTTGTAGATATATGTCTTAACTATTCATGGTTAAAATTTCAGGTCAATTTGACCTATTTTGAGTGAGTTATGGCCTAAACACTAACTGCTGCCCAAATGGTCAATTTTCAGGCCTTAATTGCACTAATCCAGATTTGGTCATTTCTCAAGTTACCTTACAAGCAGAATTTTGGCAAGCTTCCTTCATGAAAGTTGGCACATTTTGTGCCTAGTTTCACCTCCAATTGGTCTCATACCAATTGGAGCCACACACTTATGGTTCTAAGTCCAAAACCTAACTGCCCTATTGCATTTCCTTCATTTCTCATCAAAGGTCACTTTTAGCATTACCAAACTCCACATTCATGTTAACTTTGGTTTGTACCATAACCTAAACATATTTTACCACATATTGTTGATCATTTTGGCAGCTTATAATCACACTCAACATACACTCAATTACAATAATTTAATCACCTAATCATGCTCATTTACATGTCTACTATCATAACATATATCTTCAACACTATCTTACATACACATTTGGTAAACTTTAGGATCACAATTCATCAAACAATTCCATGAATTCCAGCATTCTTCAAGGGGTTAACAAGCTGCCGCATTTGTAAACCTCCCATAATTGCTTTCAAGCTCAATTCTCCACTTTGTCCAACATCACATATACATGAGGCTAACTTACCAAAATTTTAAATCATATTAGTCAACATTAATTCTCCACAATACATGTAAAAATAGTTTATTTAGTACATAATTTCATGGCTGTCTATTTAGGCATTCACGCATAGAATTTCAAATTCAACATAATTTCCAACTCAAGTGGTCAACTTTAACATACACCAAGAATTTACCTACTAAAACTTTTATTCACTTTAATCAATATCATTACCCATCAATTGCATGTGAAAATAATTCAAACTCTTTAATTACCATGGCTGCCTAAACTAGTGCATAATAACAACTCACCAAAACCTCAAATTTTCTTCATCAATTTGTTCATCTCAAGCTTCCCATAAATTTTACTTAAGAAAGAAATTAATTTAAACACTTACCTATTGATGAGGCTTGTTAAATCTTCACCAAAATCCCTTGAATTTAGTATCTATTTCTTCCTTGTGATGTGGGGATAAAAATTTGTGAAGTGACTTTGGTGTTTAGGTTGGAAATGGTGGAGGTTTAGGAAGCTTCAATCAATTCGGCCATGGAGGATTTGGAGAGCTTCATTTCGGCATGGAAGGGATGAATGAAGAAGATGAAGTGTTAGTGGAAATACACCTGCCCACATAAGGATTAATTTAACCCCATAGTGCTCCACTCACCAATACTTAATTATATTATAAGTTAAAAGTGTTAATTACTCAAATTATACCCCATTTTTGCTATTTACATTAGGTACCACTAATTTAATTTTTCATTATATTTTCATTATATTATATTTTTCAATTGTAATATTATTTATTTTTAATGGACATTTAGGTTAAAAGACAACTCGGGGTGTCAAATGACCACAATGCCCCTGTTCGGGTTGCATTCTCGATTTTTCGGTAACACCGGATTTTGTCCGTTTTTCGATTTCTCACTTTTCTTTGTACTAATTAATTAATTTTTCTTTGATATTTCTAATGATATTTATACTTTAATAGACATTTATCTAAGTCCTAAAAATATTTTCCAGGATTCCTCGCGGTCCAGGGCTTGTCAACGGTCCACGCCGTGATTTCCCGGTGCGGTCACCCATCGCTAGGGTTCTCGGCTCGCTTAACTTGGTTATATTTCTTTGCTATTATTTTTCCTTTGTTTTTCTTATATTTTTTTTCTTGTATTTCATTATTTTATGTCTCCTCACTCATATCGAAGTGTAGTTCTAGGCATCCTAGCTGTTCGGGCAACACTGGTCACCGGAACAGTAGAACACACTACCGAACATAGGGGTGTTACAGCAACTATGGAACAAGTAGATCCCGTTAGTGAAAGTGCTGTGAAACCATCATTCGGGCCAGGAGGCTACTTAAGAACGAGAGGAGGATACGAGGAGACAGCACCCACAACTGTTTAGAGACTGATACCAGGTAAAATTTTGAGACAAAATTTATTTTAAGAGGGGGAGAATTGTAACACCCCTATTTGCATAGCCTAGTATATTTTACTGTTCAGGTGACCGGTATCGGTCCGGACAATTAAGAGAAGTTGAACCACATCTAAGACAACTAGATAAGCCCTGAACACAAATAATTAGTAATTATCAATTAGTTAAGTATAAATAAGAAAAACATAACATGATAAGTTAAATGAGTCGAGAGTCATAGCGATGGGTGACCTTCTCAGGAAGGACTGTGAGGTCTATTTAAACTCAAATTTCGAATCGTAAAATGTGACACTGCGGTCGTTAAGACTATTGCGAACATAGTGGAAAAGAGAAAATCACGAAAAAAAAATTGTTAAGCCGGTCAAATAATTAGGTCAGGGATCCGGAAGAAATATTGAATTATTTACAAACTGGGTCGAATTGGGGAGGGGTAATTTGATCAATTGACTCCTAGAGCTGACTCTTGACCTGACTGTCAAATAAAATCGGAGAAAAGAAAATTTCGGAATTGGAAATTAAATTAAAGAACTAATGAAAAAATAATGGAAAAAAAAAAGAAGAAAAAGAAAAAGTGAAAAAGTTATTACATCATGCATAACATCATGCATGATGCAAAAAACTTAATCATTAAATATTAAAAAAATGTGGGATAATTATGTAGTAATTAAGTTAAAATTTATAAAAGAAAAGAAAAAAAATAGCTGTCTTCTTCATCTTGTTGCCGCCCCACTTCTCTCTCACCCTCTTCCTCTCGAAATCCTCCATGAAAGCTCATTTTTGAGCTTGAAGAAACCAAAATTTAGCCATAGAAATTACAAGTTCCATAATTAAACCTTGTTTGGGCAACTAGAAAGGAAGATTGATCAAGAAAATTTGAAAGAAAAGTTAAGAAATTGGGTGGTTGAATTTCAAAGAGAAGGTTAGTAAGCTAAACTTTGAATTTTTAGTTGAATTATTGTGTTTATAGTTGAATAAACCTAGAAATATATTTAAAATGAAAAAAAAAAAAAAAACATCTTTGGAGGACTATGTGTGATTTCGGCCAGCCATAGATTTATGAGAATATGATGTGTTTTGATTGAATTAAAAGTGTATATAAGCTTAAATGAGTGTGTAGGTAATGTGTATACATTTTAATTTCAAGAATTAAGTCAAGTAGCAAAGTTAGGGTTTTGGACCTAGGGTTTGGGAGACAAAATTTTGAGAATTGGTCAAATTGTTTGTTTGACCTTGTTTGGGCTGAAAAATGGTCTTATGTGACCAATTTTGGTATGTTGGAAGTGTGGGAATCAAGTGGAGATTCGGATTGGATATGGTCATTATGCAGGCAGCATGACCAAGGTCCCTTTCAGGGACCAAAACTAAAAATTTACCAACTCAATTGGTGTGAGGCCAATTGAGAATGAAACTAGACACAAAATGGCACATTTCTCATTCAGGAATCATGCCCGAAAAGTGACCATAGCATAGTGAACAAATTGGCCAAATCCGGAATTGAGTGTTCTACCCTATACAAAAATGACCAAATGAACAGTTCATTTGGCCATAATTTGGGCTAGGCAGGTGTAAATGAGCTGAAATTGTACCAGTAGAAAGCTGAGATATAGACCTACAACTTTCATGAGAACACAAATCCAAATTATGCCCTTAACTAAGTCATTTAGCCACCCAAATTTGGTGACCTAAAACTGTCAGAACCAGTTTTGGTGCCCAGAAAATCTGGGTTAGGCCAATCCGGCCAGCTATATTCAAATGGCTATAACTTGAGTTACAAAACTCCAAATGGAGTGATTCAAAAAGGGAAATAAAGTTAAGACAATAAGGAACAACTTCTATAAAGAAAACTTAGCCAAATTCTAACAGCAAGATAACAATGAAACAGTGCAAAATAGGTCACCAAAACTAAAAATTTGAAAGTTTGCCTAAAAGACTTAAGTTTTGAGAAAATGACCAAAACCAATAAGTTTGGTAACCAAAATGTGGTATGTGAGAATAGTTGGGATTCCCATGCCTTTTAACCATAAGAAAGTCAATATTTTGACTTAAACAGTACCGTGAATGGTAACCCCAACATGAAAATTTTCAGAAATGCAAGTTTAAGCATATTGGGGTGAGAATTGAACATATATGAATTAGTTATTGGAATTATTGTGAGGCAAAGATACTGAGACACTATAAATTTCGTGTTTCAGCTGAAAAAGACTCGGAAGGTCTAAGAGACTGAGTCAAGGCCTAGAGGTGACTCACGTCAGGTTTGTGCACAATAAACCTTATTTAAGCATTTTCTCATTGAGAATTTAATTTAGTACACATTATGAAATTTCTGTGTTAATTATGAGTTTAAGAACTTTTGTATTGCCACCTTGTGAATGAAAATGTGACTTTGGAAATTGATTTGAGTTTTTATGCAATATTTGAATAAATTGCTTTAAATATATTTCGGATTCACACTTAGCATGACAATGCCTTATTATTCCTCCTCCATTTATGGGGTTGAGAACGATTATTTTCCTTCCTCTCTGGTTTATCAGTTGAGGTTGTAGATCAGATGAGTACTCATTAGCTAGCTAGCCACCTCCCTCATTGATTTTGACTAGTGGGGTTGTAGATCGCTTTGTCGTGGTGTACAATACGGCATTGATCGGAAATTTTGTGTCATGGCTTAAGTTGTATATGAATTGGCAACACTATGTTTATTAAATTATTTATCCAAAATTGTGCTATAATGAGTTTTAATAATTGCTAAATTTTTAAATTGTGATTTGTCAATGAATGTTTTATGTATTATATTTTCAATTTTTATTGTGCACCACTGAGTATTTTTATACTCAACGATGGCTTATTTTGCTATCGCAGATAAGGGCAAGGACAAAGCAGCAAAGTGAGCTGCTGAATTGAAAAGGACTTCGCTGATCTTTTTATATGGGTATTATTTTATACCCAATGTAATTTAGTTTGATGAAAATAAATATCGTTCATATGTATTAATGTAAAGTTGTGCAGTTGTATTTATAAACTGTAATAGTATTATTTTTGGACTTTATATCTGTAAATTAAACTTGTGAATGTAGATTAGCTTTACTGAATGTAATGTTGATGGAATTATTTTGAAATGGTTTGATCTGAAAATTTTGAGTTGAATTGAGATTATTTGGAGGTTGGGAGCTGTGGAAATATTTATTGGAAATGTTTTTATAGGCCTTTGAAAAACTGTTTTCTCCAAATACAGATAGCACTCTGCCGAAATTTTTTCAAAATTTGCGAACAAATAAAAATGGACAAAAATTTTTACTAGTTTTGAAACTTCAATTAAATGTTTTTAATTCCTACTAAAATGCTCACCACTTCCAAAATGTAAGAAAATGGTTTTAAAATCCCCTGTAGGGTACTTAATGAGTTATCGGTAGGTGAAGTTCGGTAATTCATTAGGTATTCTACGGGATCATGTTATGCCTTACGGAGAGGTAAGGTTTGACATTTGGTGTCTCTGAAGAGCAAAAAGGATAAGCTTTCAAAAGGTATGTCCATATCTTGTTATTTAGATTCTGATAATACTCTTAGTTTATCTATAACTTAGGTTTTAGATAGTGGTTCAAATTCTCACATATATTTTGATATGCAGGAACTCGCAAGCAGTGAAAGCTTGGAAGCACAGAATGTTAGACTTCATATTGGCAATGGAGCAGCTGTTATTGCATTAGCCATAGGGTCTAAATCATTGTATCTAAAAGAAAATGTTTTATTTTTGGATCATGTATTATATGTACCTAATGCTTTTATAAACATCATTTCTGTATCTAGTTTGATTAGTAATGGATATGAATTTCATTTCATAGATGATGTTTGTAATATTTATTTTAGAAATAAAATTGTTGGCATGGGTTATTTACAAAATTGCCTTTATTATTTGGATAATAATAACATGACAAGTCTAAGCAACCAAATTGAGCTTAATGCAATCATTGGAAACTAATCAAGTTTAAGACAACTTTGGCATTTAAGAATAGGGCATATTACAGAAGATAGAATTACAAATTAGAAAAGATGGGGATTTTATCCATTTTGGGTTCTGAACCTACCCTAATATGTGAATCTTATCTTCAAGGCAAAATGACTAAATCACCTTTTGTTAGACAAGGATTAAGAGCTAAAGAAGTTTTGGAGTTAGTACATAGTGATGTATGTGGCCTATTTAAAGAAATGGTAAGAGGTGGTTTTTCTTACTTCATTACTTTCACAAATGATATATCTAGGTATGGATATTTATATTTAATGAAATACAAACATAAATCTTTTGAAAAGTTCAAAGAATTCAAATTTGAAGTAGAAAAACAAATAGGAAAAAGTATTAAAAATCTAAGATAAATTGAGGAGGTGAATATTTGAGTACTAATTTTAATGAGTTCTTGAAAGAACTTGACATTGTTTCTCAATTAACTCCTCCTAGAACACCACAATTAAATAATGTATCTGAAAGGAGAAATTGTACCCTATTGGATATAGTGTGAAGTATAATGAGCTATATTGATCTTGTAATCTCTTTATTGGGATTTGCATTAGAAACAACTTTGTACCTTCTTAATCGTGTCCCTTCCAAATCAGTCTCTTCCACTCCATATGAGATATGGTATGGAAAGCAACCAAGTGTTAAACATGTTAAGATTTGGGATTGTCCAGCTTTTATTAAAAAGCTAAAGACTGGTGAATTGAAAACAAAATCAGAAAAGGGACGATTTATGTAACACCCTTTGCCAGTCTACAGTGTAGCAGAGCAAGGCATGTCGCATTTTGTGTCGGAGTACATTAATCTTATCTTATTGCATTTCCTAGTAATTACATTTAATTTTTGTTTATTTAGGTTCAATAAATCAATGGGAGAAACTGATGGAGTTGTCACTAATTTATTAATATTTTGACTATTTCCCACCTGTTTGAAATCTCAATGATATAAAATTATCACCATCTTAAACTTCATCTCAATATCTCAAATTCAAAGTTTCATTCATTTCATACATAAATACAATAATGCTCAATTTCATAAATGAAATACTCAAATTTTATTAATTTACATAGTTTACAAATAATTACATGAGTTCATAATTTACATGATAAAATTAATGTCTAAATACAAAATACAAAGTTTCTGATGGAGCCTAGCGGGTCCTGCCAAAATGCACTGCAGAGGATGGTGACACTGAACTCAGGTGTAGATCTGGACTCCAAAAAATCCCAGTCTATGGTCTATTGGGCTCTCTCTCCTAATCTCCAGTACCTACGCATGGCAGAAAGCGACGCTCTAAGCATAATGCTTAGTGGTGCAAATATAATATAAAAATAAACTAAATGATTAAAAATAAGGAAATTACACTATTATGCTATACAAGAGGTATTTTTTATAATTATTTAGAATATATTTAATTTATTGGTTTCTAAATTTATTATTTATTAGTAACTTTTTAAGACTTATTTTAATTGCCCAAGTAACCTATACCAGTTAACTGGACTGGATAAACGGGTAAACTGGCACTGGGTACTAAGTACCAAGTACTAATGACCAAAATGCCATTCGTTGTATTCACCGAGTTATAATTGTCTGTATCGATTGATATAAATTTTCTTGTATTTTCTTGGCATTTTATTGTCATCTAAACCTCATAAATTCCTTCAATTACATCCTAAATAATTATTTTACAGGGTTCCCCATGGGTATAGGGTTGGCAACTGTCTTCATAGTCGCTTCCCGTTAGGATTACCCATCGCCGGAGCTTTGGCTTCTTTAACCTCTTTGCATTTCATTTCTTTAATTTTTCCTTAATTTTTCTTAGTCATTATTTAGGTTATTTATGACTCCTCACTCTAGTTTAAGTCTGGTTCTATACATTTTGGCTATTCGGATAGACATTGGTCACCAGAATAGTAGAATGTACGAACTACCTCAATACTTTCTTTCATGGTGAATCTTTGAGAAACACCTTCTCCCCAACTTCATACTCTATGTCTTTTCTCTTTAGATCAGCATAGGACTTCTGTCTGTCTGAGGTAACTTTAAATTAGCTTTGATCAATTTCACTTTTTCCTCAGTTTGTTTCACCAAGTCTGGTCCCATAACCTTATCTTCACCCAGTTCAGTCCAATACAATGGTGTTCTACACTTTCTCGCATACAGTGCCTCGTATAGAGCCATTTGAACACTAGCTTGGTAGCTATTACTGTAAGTAAATTTTGCCAGTGAAAGGTATCTGTCCTAACGTCCCTCAAACTCTATAACACAACTCCTTAGCATATCCTCAAGCACCTATCACATACTTCATGTTATTAATATCATTTCAATGATTTAATATTTATAATAATTCAATAAGTTTTAAGGTTTACATGAATCACCCATTCCTACTGTCCAACTGTTTGAGGATGAAAAGCCGTGCTAAAATGGAGTTGTGTTCTCAAGGCTTCTTGCAACTTTTTCCAAAATCTGGATGTGAATCTCGAGTCTCTATCAGATATAATGGAAATTGGGATTCCATATAGTCTAACTATTTCACTGATATACAACTCTGCTAGCTTTTTTAGTAAATAGTCAGTTTTGACTGGCAGAAAATGTGCTGATATGGTCAATCTATCCACTATCACTCATACTGCATCATGTTTCTTCTGGGTGAGAGGTAGACCACTAACAAAATCCATGGTGACCCGATCCCATTTTCGTTTAGGTATGTTTGTAGGCTGTAATAAACCTAATGGAACTTGATGTTCTGCCTTGATCTGCTGACATGTCAACCATCTTGTTACATAGTCAGCTATATCTTTCTTCATACCAGGCCAATAATAATGTAACACCCTGGGAAGGCTATGATTGTGTAATTGACTACCATCCTGGGAAGGCAAATGTAGTTGCTGATGCTTTGAGCAGAAAATCCATGACAACTTTGAGATCATTGAATCCCGTCTAACTTTGATTCGAGATGGAGCTATTTTGGCTGAGTTGCAAGTGAGGCCAAACCTACTACAGTAGATTTTAGATGGGCAAAAGGCAGATGAAAAGTTAATGGCTATTATGAGCAAAATCCCAGAGGGAAAAGCAACTGACTATGGGGTGAAAGCAGATGGGTCATGATCTGCAGCTTCAGTATTGGTGGCCTGGTATGAAGAAAGACATAGCTGACTACGTGACTAAATGCTTGACATGTCAGCAAGCCAAGGCAGAACATCAAGTTCCATCGGGTTTGCTACAGCCTATACGCATACCTGAATGGAAATGGGATCTGGTCACCATGGATTTTGTAAGTGGTCTACCTCTCACCCAGAAGAAACATGATGCAGTATGGGTGATAGTTGATAGATTGATAAAGTCAGCACACTTTCTGCTAGTTAGGACTGACTACTCACTGGAAAAGTTAGCAGAATTGTATATCAGTGAGATAGTTAGACTGCATGGAATTCCACTTTCCATCATATCTGATCGAGACCCAAGGTTTACATCGAGATTTTGGAAGAAGTTGCATGAGTCCTTGGGTACACAACTCCACTTCAGCACAGCTTTCCATCCTCAGACGGATGGGCAATCCGAAAGAGTAATCCAGGTCCTTGAGGATATGCTGAGGAGTTGTGTCATTGAATTTGAGGGAAGTTGGGATAGATACCTCCCACTGGCAGAATTTGCATACAACAATAGCTATCAAGCTAGTATCCAAATGGCCCCGTATGAAGCACTATATGGGAGGAAATATAGAACTCCAGTGTGCTGGACTGAATTGGGCGAAGACAAACTGGTAGGGCCAGACCTGGTGAAACAGACTGAGGAGAAAGTAAAACTAATCAAAGCCAATCTGAAGGTTGCCTCAGACAGACAGAAATCTTATGCCGACCTGAAGAGAAAAGAAATAGAATATGCGGTTAGCGACAAAGTGTTCCTCAAGGTGTCACCATGGAAAAAGTTATTGAGGTTTGGAAGAAAAGGTAAGTTGAGCCCTAGGTTCATTGGCCCATATGAAATCATTGAACGTGTGGGTCCAGTGGCCTATAGGCTAGCTTTACCATCAGAGCTGGACAAGATCCATAATGTATTCCACGTGTCTATGCTAAGGAGATACCGCTTAGATCCTTCACATGTCATCTCCAGGGAAGAAATTGAAATACAACTGGATTTGACATATGAAGAAGAACCCATACGGATCCTAGCTCGGGAAGTAAAAGAGTTGAGAAATAAGTAGATTCCATTGGTGAAAGTGCTTTGGAGGCACCACAACACCGAGGAGGCAACTTGGGAAAGTGAAGAGACAATGAGGCAACAGTTCCCTCAACTGTTTGCATCAGGTAAATTTCGAGGACGAAATTTAAATTAGAGGGGAAGAGTTGTAACACCCTCCCGGTAGCAACTCCGTACATTCTACTGTTCCGGTGACCAGTGTCGGTCCGGACAGCTAGAACGTCCGAAAAAATATTTAAACTAAAGTCAGGAACCATAATTAACTCAAATATTAATAAGAAAAATTTAGGAAAAATTTTTGAAATAAAATACAACTAAGTCAAACGAGCCGGTGCCCAAGCGATGGGTAACCCAGAGGGAAGTTGCGGTTCTCGCAACTAGGAGCCCTAGACCCGAGAGAAAATTCATAAAATAATTTTTGGGACTCCATAGAAGGGTCATTGAGGTTCCTATGGCATTAGAATGTCAAGAAAATATTTAGAAAAATTTTTCAATCGGTACAGACAATTTTGACCCGTTAAGCCAAACGGAGGGCATTTTGGTCATTTCGCCTTCAGAGGTGATTTTTGGCCGACTTGTCCAGTTGAGTAAATAATTATTATGACATAAAATATGAATTAATGTTGATGAAAAATTAATTTGAAGTTAGTAGAAAAGAAAAGAAAAGAAAATACAATATAATGCAAATTATGACATCATTATGATGTCATTTAAAAGTTTCCATCAATTACATTTAAACAACCACTTAATTAACTAATAAAAAGAGATAATTGAGACAAAAGAAATCAAAATACCATCTGCTCTTCCTCACACAAAAACGTTACACTCTCTCCCAAACCCATTCCTCCATGGAAGCTTAATGGAAGCTTCAGACAACCCACCAAATCACCATAAAACCTTTAGTCTTCTTCACAAAAACTTGATTTTACCTCTTGGGAAAGTGTTTGGCTGCCAAGAAAATTAAAGAAAGTGAAGGAAATTGAAGGGAAAATTCTGCCCTCCTAAGGTTAGTGCCCAATTTATTCTCCCTCACTCAATTCATGTTTAAGAACATGATTTAAGTTGAAATTGTAAGTTTAATGTATAAATTGAACTTTGAGAACTTGGAGACTTGAACAAAAATTAGGGTTTGCTCATGAAATGGTATATGAACATTCTAATGGTCAATTAGTGACCATTTTAGGTAAGTTAATCATAATTTGAAGTGAACTAAAGTGTTACAAACCCAATTGGTAGGCTGCCTAGGGATAGCAGCAAGGAGGCTGTGAATCCAGCCTGTTTGGACTGCCATATCTTTGGCTGTGTAGGTTCAATTGGTGTTTGGCCAATTGGACATGAAACTAGACTTATAATGGCACAATTTTGCTGAAGAAACCATGCCCAAAAGACCAAAGCAAGTAGACCAAAAGTTGGCCCCAATCCGGGTACCCTGCAAGCCAATTCTGCAGAATGACCAAATGAACAGTAACTGTTCATTTGGCCATAACTCACTGTAGAAATGGTCAATTGACCTGAAATTTTTACAGCAACAAGTTAAGACATAGAAACACAACTTTCATGAAGAAACCTACCCCAAATTATGACCAGAACCTAACCCAAAAGGCAGTCACAGTCACTATTCATGGTACTGTACATTTGGTAAATTCTGCAGATTTGAAATCCGGCCAGCTATGGTTTTTGAACCATATCTGAAGCTACAAAACTCCAAATGGAGTGATTCAAAAAAATAAATTCAACTAGACAAAATAAGGAACAACTTTCATGTTTACCATTTCTTCAAATTCCCACTGTAACAGTCATTAATGGAACAGTGAAGTTTAGGTACAAAAACTGAAAAATTCTGCTCACTTGGTTTAAGCTTAGAAATGGTATTAATGCTTAATGCCAACAAGTTTTGAATGCAAAATGTGGTATGTTGGGAGTGCCAAAACCAATGTACCTATTTTCTATCAAAAAGTCAACATTTCTGTTGACCAATGAGGTGAATAGTGACACCAAAACTTGAAATTCAAAAATTGAAGAATTCAAAAGTATCAAATGCCCTAGTATACCTAACAAGATTGGTTTGGATAGTTTGGCATGCCAATAGGGTTCAGTTAGCGATCGCACATGGCATTATGCCATTCTGTGATTTTATGGCTTTTAGCCATTTTGATATTGTGTTGAGACTTGGCCTCGTGCCTAATACTATTTACAGCTTGTTAGCTGTTCTGTTGCACACCGGGAGATGCATATGTGACCGATGGTGTGACGGCCCGAGGTACTAGATACCCAGTGCCAGTTTACCCGTTTATCCAGTCCAGTCTTCTAGTATAGGTTACTTGGGCGACCAAATGAATGAAAGTGGACAAAGTTAAAGAAATAAATGAATATAACAGATACAAAACAAATAAGACATATACATTAAATACATATTTATTTTCTGCTATTTTCTTTTATTTTATTATTGCACCACTAAGCATCATTGTTTAGCGCATTGCTTTTGCCACGCGTAGGTTCTGGAGATACCGATCGTGAGCCCAGTAGACCGCAGACTGGGTGAGTCCATCCTGCAGTCCTGCATAGTGTCTGTGTCACCTCACCACCTACAGTGCATTGGTAGGACACCAGGCTTCATTTTGGTATTTTGTAATTGATTTTTATTTTCCCTTGTGTAAATGAAACTTATGTAATGTATTTTGAAGTTCATGTAAATAATGAAAATTGTGGTAATGAATGTAAATTTGAGTATTTATTTAATGCTTGTATACGAGTATCATGAGGAATGAATGTTTGAGTAATGAAAAGGTTGTTGAAAATCATATTGAGACTTTGTTGATAAAATGGAGTTGGGATTGTTTGAATATGATTATTGGAAGTGTTTTTCACAGGTTCTGAAGAACTGTTTTCTTCAATTTTAGCCGGTACTCTGCCGGATTTTCTATAAAATTTTTGGAACCTCAAATAAATTAAAATTTCAATAAATGACTTAAATAGATTATTTTTCACAAGTTATTTTCAAAATTATGATGAAACTTAATAAAGATAAAATAGAGTGTTCCGACACACCGTGTGACATAGCTTACTCGGATATACTGTAAACGGGTAAGGGGTGTCACATTTAGTGGTATCAGAGCACGGTTTAGGCGTTTCTGGGCCTAGATTGAGTCCATACCATGCATTGCATTTGTAAGAGTCGAGGTGACACTAATGCAGATCTGTTTGTCTTTCTTATTTTGAATAGGATATGGACCCTACATCTCAGAGGGCAGTTGAGGAGGAAGTGGAGAGTCATGCTCCATCTGCAGCAGCTGAGACTGGGGGTATGGGAGAACCTGCTCTGCCAGCTCAAGCAGAGCCTGCTCAGCCTCCACAGGCCATGTTCCAACAAATGGCCTAATTCTTCAGACAAATGGCTGGGGTAATGCCAGCAGCAGCACCACCACCACCACCTCCACAGCAGAAATCACACCTGGAAAGATTAAGAAAGTTTGGAGCGGTGGACTTCTTTGGCAAGAGAGAAGATGATTCTGTTGCAGCCGAGAACTGGTTGAACAGAACAGGCAGAGTTTTAAAACAACTCCATTTCACTCCAGAGCAAAACTTGGAAGCTGCCATATCTCTGTTACAAGATGATGCCTACGAATGGTGGGATACGGTGTCCAGTGAAGTACGGCCAGAAATAGTAACTTGGGACTTCTTCCTCTCCGAATTTAAGAAGAAATATGTGGGTACTGTATACCTAGAAGAGAGAAGAAGGGAATTCATTAACCTGAGGCAGAGACAGCTGTCAGTGGCCGAATATGAGAAGGAATTTGTCCGATTAAGCCGCTATGGAAGGGAGATAGTCCCTAATGAAGCTGAAAGGTGTAAGAGATTTGAAGAAGGACTAAATGACAACATAAAGATCCAGCTCACTGCCTTGGGAATCACAGAATTTACCAAGTTAGTGAAAGCTGCAATAAAGGTTGAAAAAGTAAGAATCAGTGAGCAGACCAGAAGGGATAGACAGCAGAAGAGGGGACCAGGTCAGTCTAGTTCAGCTCCCCGTGATCCGGGAAGAGGTTCAAGGGTCCATCTCGCACGCAGTTCGTGCCGCCACAAGGTCGTGGTCGGTCTCGGGGCCCAGCCACGCTTACCCCTAGGAGAGGTCACCCACACCATCGGTGGCGCCTCCGAGGATGGGGTTCAGGGGACCAGCCCCAGCATCTTCTGCATGTCCACACTATTTGAAATGGCATAAGGGGGAGTGTTGGAGAGTGACTGGTGCCTGCTTAAGATGTGGGTCGACAGAGCATCAGTTGAAGAACTGTCCACGCAGAACTACTACAGTTGCTCCAACACAAACAAACAGACCTGCTCCTGCACCGCAAAGAGGTAGAAAATTTGGCAAATCTGACGCCATGGGACCATCACAGAGGCCTGCATCTGAGCCAGCAGAGGGGCCTGACAGCAGACCACCGGCAAGAGCTTATGCTATTAGAGCTCAGGAGGAGCAAGATGCCCCGGACGTCATCAGGGGTACGTTCACCCTTTACACTACATCTGTGCATGCATTGGTGGATCCAGGATCCACTCATTCATACATCTGCATCAACCTACCCGTAGAAAGGGGGATACTAGTAGGGGAGAGTGACCAAGACATTTTGGTCACTAATCCATTGGGCCATAGTGTAGTGGTGAACAAAGTATACAAGGGTTGCCCGTTAAGGATTCAGGGGTATGAATTTTTGGCAGACCTAATTGAGTTGCCATTCCATGAGTTTGACGTGATTTTGGGAATGGACTGGTTATCACGTCATCAGGCAATAGTTGATTGCAAATTGAAGAGAATTTCTTTGAAAACTTCTGAGGGTAATGAGATCACAGTTGTGGGGGAAAGGACAGATTTCTTGTCCAATGTCATCTCAGCCACAGTTGCAAAAAGAATGATGAGAAAAGGCTGTGAAGCCTACCTAGCACATGTGGTGGATACTAGGCAGGCTAAGCCAAACTTGAGTGATATACCCACAGTAAGAGACTTCCCAGATGTATTTCCTGAAGAGTTGCCTGGTTTACCACCAGAAAGGGAAGTTGAATTTGCTATTGAGACACTGCCGGGTACAGCACCCATTTCCATTGCTCCTTATAGGATGGCACCCACTGAATTGAAGGAGTTGAAAACTCAGTTGCAAGAGTTGCTGGATAAGGGGTTCATATGCCCCAGTGTGTCACCGTGGGGAGCTCCAGTGCTGTTTGTGAAGAAGAAGGATGGGACTTTGAGGCTATGCATTGATTACCGGCAGTTGAATAAAGTGACTGTGAAGAACAAATATCCGTTACCTAGAATTGATGATTTGTTTGATAAGTTGAAGGGAGCAGGAGTATTTTCTAAGATTGATCTCAGATCAGGGTATCATCAGTTGAGGGTGAAGGATGTAGATGTGCCCAAGACTCCATTCAAGACCCGATATGGGCATTATGAGTTCCTAGTGATGCCCTTTGGCCTAACAAATGCACCAGCGGCATTCATGGACCTTATGAACCGTATCTTCCATCCATACCTAGATCAGTTTGTAGTGGTCTTTATTGATGATATTCTGGTGTATTCCAAGACCAGGGAAGAACATGATGGGCATTTGAGGATTGTTCTGCAAACCCTGAGAGAAAAGAAGCTGTATGCTAAGTTGTCCAAGTGTGACTTCTGGTTGAATGAGATTGCATTCCTTGGACACATAGTGTCAGCTGATGGGATTAGGGTGGATCCCAAGAAAATAGAAGCAGTGATGGAATGGAAGCCTCCCAGAAATACAACTGAGGCCAGAAGCTTCTTGGGGCTAGCTGGGTATTACAGGAGATTTGTGAAGGGATTTTCCTTAATAGCTGCTCCAATGACCAAGTTGTTACACAAGAATGTCAGATTTGACTGGAATGACAAGTGTCAGACCAGTTTTGAGAAGTTGAAGGCTATGTTGACAGAGGCACCAGTGTTAACACAACCAAAGGTCGTGAAAGGACTTTGTGGTCTACAGTGATGCCTCTCATAATGGGTTAGGGTGTGTACTAATGCAAGAGGGGAAGGTGGTCGCTTATGCTTCCAGACAGCTAAGGCCACATGAACAGAATTATCCTACCCATGATCTAGAGCTTGCAGCAATTATCTTCGCACTGAAGATATGAAGGCATTACTTGTATGGTGAAAAGTGCTACATTTACACGGACCACAAAAGCCTAAAATACTTGACCCGTTAAGCCAAACGGAGGGCATTTTGGTCATTTCGCCTTCACAGGTGATTTTTGGCCGACTTGTCCAGTTAAGTAAATAATTATTATGATCTAAAATATGAATAAATAATGCTAAAAATTAAATTGAAAATGAGTAGAGAAGAGAAGAAAAAAAAATGGAAGAAAATACCAATTATGACATCATATGATGTCATTAAACACTTACCCACCAATCACATTTAGTCAACACTTAAATTAACTAATAAAATATGTATAAGAATACAATAAAAGCTCCTAAAATTCCAGCAGTCATCACCTTCACAAAGCTCACCCGTAGTTTTCAAATTCCATAGCCAAACCTCCATTGATTTTCAACCAAAGCTTCATTTCTCTCCTCTTTTCACCATAATTCCTCCTACTCCTTTCACTAAAAATTATACCCACACCAAGGAGAAGTGTTTGGCAGCCAAGAAAACAAAAGAAAGTGAAGAATTAACAAGAGAAAATTCTGCCACTAAGGTTAGTGCTATATCTCTCCATTTTTCTCTTTAAATTTGAAGTTAGGTAGATGGATTTAGTTAGAAATTAATGAAATCAAAAGAACATATCCATGTATGGACCACTTAAAAATTGTTGGCAGCCTTAGTGATGGAAGTTTTGATGAGTGTTGAATGAATTTAAGTTGTATATGGGTGGTCTTGAACATGAGTATGAGACATAAACATCATTAAGTATGTTGAATTGATGTATGTGCATTAATGGTTATTTGAGAATTAGGGTTTTAGAGAGAAATTTAGACTTTGTGTATGTGATGTTGAAAGAACATTTTAATGGTCAATTAGTGACCATTTGAGGTAAGTTGACCATAATTTGAAGTGCATTAGAGGGTTACAAAGAGTTTTGGTAGGCTGCCTAAAGACAGCAGAAATGAGGCTGTGAGTCCAGCCTGTTTGGACTGCCATATCTTTGGCTGTGTAGGTCCAATTGGTGTTTGGCCAATTGGACATGAAACTAGACTTATAATGGCACATTTTTGCTGAAGAAACCATGCCCAAAAGACCAAAGCAAGTGGACCAAAAGTTGGCCCCAATCCGGGTACCCTGTAAGCCAATTCTGCAGAATGACCAAATGAACAGTAAACTGTTCATTTGGCCATAACTCACTGTAGAAATGGTCAATTGACCTGAAAGTTTTACAGCAACAAGATAAGACATAGAAAAACAACTTTCATGAAGAAACCTACCCCAAATTATGACCAGAACCTATCCAACAAGGCAATGGCAGTCACTGTTCATGGTACTGTAGATTTGGTAATTCTGCAGTTTTGGTAATCCGGCAAGCTATGGTTTTTGGACCATATCTGGAGCTACAAAACTCCAAATGGAGTGATTCCAAAAAGGAAATTCAACTAGACAAAATAAGGAACAACTTTCATGTTTACCATTTCCTCAAATTCCCACTGCAACAGGGCTTAATGGAACAGTAAAGTTAGGCTTCAAAAACTGAAATTTCTGCCCTTTTGGTTTTAAGCATAGAAATGGTAATGACAATCAATTCCAACAAGTTTTAAATACAAAATGTGGTATGTTTGGGGTGTTAAAACCAATACACCTATTTTCTATCCAAAAGTCAACATTTTTGTTGACCAATGAGGTGAATAGTGACACCAAAACTTGAAATTCAAAATTTGAAATTAGAAATGCATCTAGGGGACTTTAAATTGCAATTGGCAATTAATACTAGCAAATGTAAAACTCAAAATGTGGGATCTTGGTGTAATTAGAATTAACATATCCCTTAAGTATGAAAAAGTCAACATTTCGGTTGACTAGTAAGGTGAATAGTAATCAAAATGAGTAACAAACTAAGATGAAGACCTAGAACCAATTCTAAGCTTAAATGCTTAGAATTGTATGACAAATGTGGACTATGTATCTTAGTCAAAATTGTTAAAAGGAAATTAAGACCATAAATTTGAAATCCATGAAATATTCATGGATTACTTGAAACATGAAAAATAAGTCACCTAATTGATGTGAATAGATAGTTAGGGCTTATATGCCCATCACAAATGGAATTCATAAAATATTAATATCTTAACTTGAAATATAAAATTGTGACTACATAAGTAGATTCTTAAATGTATAAATGAGAAAGGAAAATGTTTTGAATACAATGGTACATGTGAACCATTGTTTAGAATTGTGATCAATATGAATAACATAATGAATGAATAAATGAACTATATTAATGTATGAATGAGATATTAGTTCTCATTATTATAAAAAGGAGAAGTATTTTGAGTACAATGGTATAAAAGGATAATTGATGTGAATTGTGATCATATAAATGATCAAATGAATGTATGAATTATAATTGAAATTTCTCATGAAATAATGAATTCATAAAACACAATATATTAATATTTAATGATATTATGTGCCCTTGTATTGCCTAGACACGTGTGTCAGATTGGATAGATTGGCATGCCAATAGGGTATTATTTTAGCAGTACTGCGAAAGGCTTTATGCCTGTATTCATGGCTTTATGCCCGTATTCATGGCTTTTATGCCCGTATGCATGGCTTTTATGCCCGATTATGTGATATCATGGCTTTTTAGCCATACTGACTGCATACATGGTTGACGTTCTGCGTCCCATGGTATGACGGCCCGAGGCACCGAGGTGTCCAAAGTACAACGACCGTTATCCAGATTTAGTCACTGCACATAGGTTACTTGGGCAGTGAAATTTATTGAAATAAGTTAAGAATATTAGCAATTAAAAATATTAGATATGAAATAAAAGAAATGAGTAAGATGACTTAAAATAAATTAGAATAGTTATTTATTAGAAAGAATAGAAATGAACTGGATAGATATTAAAATTTACTTATTATAAGATAATCTGAGATAACCTAGCAAGTATTGGGAAAATGCTAAAAGATTAGCAAAGAAAATTATAAAATAAATAAATATTGCAAATGAGACTTATATAATAATATAAGCATAAATTTATTATTTTCAGATCATTTTTTTTTCTTGTACATTATTATTGTACATTGGCGAAATAAACGCTTCCAAAGAAGACTAAATTAGGATAAAACATATTAAATTTTAGAAACCGCATGTGAAGTATAAATAGATCTTAATTATTTGAATGATGTTTTATTTCTATCTTTATTTGTATATTATTTCCTTGTTATATTATTGCACTACTAAGCAGCAATGCTTAGCGCGATGGAATTGTTTCCTCGCAGTATCAAGCTAGAACCCACCGGACGCTTGATCGAAATTTTGAGAGTTCAGATCTGCAGAGTGTCAAAGGTTGTCACCTCCTCAGCAATGCATGTAGATAGGGCTCACATTAAGCATATCATGTATTTTGTGTATGTTAATTATTTCTTATATTGTAATATAAATTAGCAAATTGTAATTAATTTGTATATCATGTAAATTATGAAATTTTGGAATTATTTTGTAAAATATGTAAATTAAGGAAATTTGAAAATTTTGCTTATGTAAATTGAGAATGTTTACATATGAATTGAGTACGAATGGAAATGTATGGAAATGATTATGAAATTGAGTTATATGAATGAGATGTGAATTATGAGAAAATTATGAGAATGATTAATGAGATAATTATGATTAGCATGGATAAGATTTTATTTTGGAAATATTATTGAAATTTTCAAACAGGTAAATAGTAAAATACGTCAACTGGTAATAAAATAGGGGAAACTCTGCTGGTTTCTCCGTCAAAGAATAATTAATATTAAAATATAATGAGATCAAAATATGAAAGGAATAAAGAAAGATAAGATAGGGTGCTCCGGCACCGAATGTAGCACACTTTGCTCGGCTACACTGTAGTCGGGTGAGGGGTGTTACAAAGAGTTGCTGGATAAGGGGTTCATATGCCCCAGTGTGTCACCGTGGGGAGCTCCAGTGCTGTTTGTGAAGAAGAAGGATGGGACTTTGAGGCTATGCATCGATTACCGGCAGTTGAATAAAGTGACTGTGAAGAACAAATATCCGTTACCTAGAATTGATGATTTGTTTGATCAGTTGAAGGGAGCAGGAGTATTTTCTAAGATTGATCTCATATCAGGGTATCATCAGTTGAGGGTGAAGGATGTAGATGTGCCCAAGACTGCATTCAGGACCCGATATGGGCATTATGAGTTCCTAGTGATGCCCTTTGGCCTAACAAATGCACCAGCGGCATTAATGGACCTTATGAACCATATCTTCCATCCATACCTAGATCAGTTTGTAGTGGTCTTTATTGATGATATTCTGGTGTATTCCAAGACCAGGGAAGAACATGATGGGCATTTGAGGATTGTTCTGCAAACCCTGAGAGAAAAGAAGCTGTATGCTAAGTTGTCCAAGTGTGACTTCTGGTTGAATGAGATTGCATTCCTTGGACACATAGTGTCAGCTGATGGGATTAGGGTGGATCCCAAGAAAATAGAAGCAGTGATGGAATGGAAGCCTCCCAGAAATACAACTGAGGTCAGAAGCTTCTTGGGGCTAGCTGGGTATTACAGGAGATTTGTGAAGGGATTTTCCTTAATAACCGCTCCAATGACAAAGTAGTTACACAAGAATGTCGATTTGACTGAATGACAAGTGTCGCACCGCTTTGAGAAGTTGAAGGCTATGTTGACAGAGGCACCAGTGTTAACACAACCAGTGTCAGGAAAGGACTTTGTGGTCTACAGTGATGCCTCTCATAATGGGTTAGGGTGTGTACTAATGCAAGAGGGGAAGGTGGTCGCTTATGCTTCCAGACAGCTAAGACCACATGAACAGAATTATCCTACCCATGATCTAGAGCTTGCAGCAATTATCTTCGCACTAAAGATATGGAGGCATTATTTGTATGGTGAAAAGTGCTACATTTACACGGACCACAAAAGCCTAAAATACTTGCCAACCCAGAAGAGCTCAACCTTAGACAGAGGCGATGGATTGAGTTCCTGAAAGACTATGATTGTGTAATTGACTACCATCCTGGGAAGGCAAATGTAGTTGCTGATGCTTTGAGCAGAAAATCCATGACAACTTTGAGATCATTGAATGCCCGTCTAACTTTGATTCGAGATGGAGCTATTTTGGCTGAGTTGCAAGTGAGGCCAAACCTGCTACAGCAGATTTTAGATGGGCAAAAGGCAGATGAAAAGTTAATGGCTATTATGAGCAAAATCCCAGAGGGAAAAGCAACTGACTATGGGGTGAAAGCAGATGGGTGTCTATATTACAAAGGAAGACTGTGTGTACCAGATAATGGGGAATTAAAGGCCAGTATTCTAAAAGAGGCACACACCAGTGTATATGCTATGCACCCAGGAAGTTCCAAGATGTATCATGATCTGCAGCTTCAGTATTGGTGGCCTGGTATGAAGAAAGACATAGCTGACTACGTGACTAAATGCTTGACATGTCAGCAAGCCAAGGCAGAACATCAAGTTCCATCGGGTTTGCTACAGCCTATACGCATACCTGAATGGAAATGGGATCTGGTCACCATGGATTTTGTAAGTGGTCTACCTCTCACCCAGAAGAAACATGATGCAGTATGGGTGATAGTTGATAGATTGACAATGTCAGCACACTTTCTGCTAGTTAGGACTGACTACTCACTGGAAAAGTTAGCAGAATTGTATATCAGTGAGATAGTTAGACTGCATGGAATTCCACTTTCCATCATATCTGATCGAGACCCAAGGTTTACATCGAGATTTTGGAAGAAGTTGCATGAGTCCTTGGGTACACAACTCCACTTCAGCACAGCTTTCCATCCTCAGACGGATGGGCAATCCGAAAGAGTAATCCAGGTCCTTGAGGATATGCTGAGGAGTTGTGTCATTGAATTTGAGGGAAGTTGGGATAGATACATCCCACTGGCAGAATTTGCATACAACAATAGCTATCAAGCTAGTATCCAAATGGCCCCGTATGAAGCACTATATGGGAGGAAATGTAGAACTCAGCAGGCCGGATCGAATTGGGCAAAGACAAATCGTAGGGCTGCACTGTGAAACAGATCGAGGAGAAAGTAAAACTAATCAAAGCCAATCAAGGTTGCCTCGCATGCATGTAAATCTTATGCTGACCTGAAGAGAAAAGAAATAGAATATGCGATTGGCGACAAAGTGTTCCTCAAGGTGTCACCATGGAAAAAGTTATTGAGGTTTGGAAGAAAAGGTAAGTTGAGCCCTAGGTTCATTGG
The DNA here is from genome assembly GCF_030052815.1 of Hevea brasiliensis. Classification (NCBI taxonomy): domain Eukaryota; kingdom Viridiplantae; phylum Streptophyta; class Magnoliopsida; order Malpighiales; family Euphorbiaceae; genus Hevea; species Hevea brasiliensis. The sequence goes on along the minus strand of NC_079493.1, from coordinate 41,723,051 downwards.
TCCATATGAAATCATTGAACGTGTGGGTCCAGTGGCCTATAGGCTAGCTTTACCACCAGAGCTGGACAAGATCCACAATGTATTCCACGTGTCTATGCTAAGGAGATACCGCTCAGATCCTTCACATGTCATCTCCAGGGAAGAAATTGAAATACAACCGGATTTGACATATGAAGAAGAACCCATACGGATCCTAGCTCGGGAAGTGAAAGAGTTGAGAAATAAGCAGATTCCATTGGTGAAAGTGCTTTAGAGGCACCACAACACCGAGGAGGCAACTTGGGAAAGTGAAGAGACAATGAGGCAACAGTTCCCTCAACTGTTTGCATCAGGTAAATTTCGAGGACGAAATTTAAATTAGAGGGGAAGAGTTGTAACACCCTCCCGGTAGCAACTCCGTACATTCTACTATTCCGGTGACCAGTGTCGGTCCGGACAGCTAGAACGTCCGGAAAAATATTTAAACTAAAGTCAGGAACCATAATTAACTCAAATATTAATAAGAAAAATTTAGTAAAAATTTTAGAAATAAAATACAACTAAGTCAAATGAGCCGGTGCCCAAGCGATGGGTAACCCAGAGGGAAGTTGCGGTTCTCGCAACTAGGAGCCCTAGACCCGAGAGAAAATTCATAAAATAATTTTTGGGACTCCATAGAAGGGTCATTGAGGTTCTTATGGCAGTATAATGCCAAGAAAATATTTAGAAAAATTTTTCAATCGGTACAGACAATTTTGACCCGTTAAGCCAAATGGAGGGCATTTTGGTCATTTCGCCTTCAGAGGTGATTTTTGGCCGACTTGTCCAGTTGAATAAATAATTATTATGACATAAAATATGAATTAATGTTGATGAAAAATTAATTTGAAGTTAGTAGAAAAGAAAAGAAAAGAAAATACAATATAATGCAAATTATGACATTATTATGATGTCATTTAAAAGTTTCCACCAATTACATTTAAACAACCACTTAATTAACTAATAAAAAGAGATAATTGAGACAAAAGAAATCAAAATACCATCTGCTCTTCCTCACCCAAAAACGTTACACTCTCTCCCAAACCCATTCCTCCATGGAAGCTTAATGGAAGCTTGAGACAACCCACCAAATCACCATAAAACCTTTAGTCTTCTTCACAAAAACTTGATTTTACCTCTTGGAAAAGTGTTTGGCTGCCAAGAAAATTAAAGAAAGTGAAGGAAATTGAAGGGAAAATTCTGTCCTCCTAAGGTTAGTGCCCAATTTATTCTCTCTCACTCAATTCATGTTTAAGAACATGATTTAAGTTGAAATTGTAAGTTTAATGTATAAATTGAACTTTGAGAACTTGGAGACTTGAACAAAAATTAGGGTTTGCTCATGAAATGGTATATGAACATTCTAATGGTCAATTAGTGACCATTTTAGGTAAGTTAATCATAATTTGAAGTGAACTAAAGTGTTACAAACCCAATTGGTAGGCTGCCTAGGGATAACAGCAAGGAGGCTGTGAATCCAGCCTGTTTGGACTGCCATATCTTTGGCTGTGTAGGTTCAATTGGTGTTTAGCCAATTGGACATGAAACTAGACTTATAATGGCACAATTTTGCTGAAGAAACCATGCCCAAAAGACCAAAGCAAGTGGACCAAAAGTTGGCCCCAATCCGGGTACCCTGCAAGCCAATTCTGCAGAATGACCAAATGAACAGTAACTGTTCATTTGGCCATAACTCACTGTAGAAATGGTCAATTGACCTGAAATTTTTACAGCAACAAGTTAAGACATAGAAAAACAACTTTCATGAAGAAACCTACCCCAAATTATGACCATAACCTAACCCAAATGGCAGTCACAGTCACTGTTCATGGTACTGTAGATTTGGTAAATTCTGCAGATTTGAAATCCGGCCAGCTGTGGTTTTTGAACCATATCTGAAGCTACAAAACTCCAAATGGAGTGATTCAAAAAAAGAAATTCAACTAGACAAAATAAGGAACAACTTTCATGTTTACCATTTCTTCAAATTCCCACTGTAACAGTCATTAATGGAATAGTGAAGTTTAGGTACAAAAACTGAAAAATTCTGCTCACTTGGTTTAAGCTTAGAAATGGTATTAATGCTTAATGCCAACAAGTTTTGAATGCAAAATGTGGTATGTTGGGAGTGCCAAAACCAATGTACCTATTTTCTATCAAAAGTCAACATTTTTGTTGACCAATGAGGTGAATTGTGACACCAAAACTTGAAATTCAAAAATTAAAGAATTCAAAAGTATCAAATGCCCTAGTATACCTAACAAGATTGGTTTGGATAGTTTGGCATGCCAATAGGGTTTAGTTAGCAGTACTGCACATGGCATTATGCCATTCTGTGATTTTATGGCTTTTAGCCATTTTGATATTGTGTTGAGACTTGGCCTCGTGCCTAATACTATTTACAGCTTGTTAGCTGTTCTATTGCACACCGGGAGATGCATATGTGACCGATGGTGTGACGGCCCGAGGTACTAGATACCCAGTGCCAGTTTACCCGTTTATCCAGTCTAGTCGTCTAGTATAGGTTACTTGGGCGACCAAATGAATGAAAGTGGACAAAGTTAAAGAAATAAATGAATATAACAGATACAAAACAAATAAGACATATACATTAAATACATATTTATTTTCTGCTATTTTCTTTTATTTTATTATTGCACCACTAAGCATCATTGTTTAGCGCGTTGCTTTTGCCACACGTAGGTTCTGGAGATACCGATCGTGAGCCCAGTAGACCGCAGACTGGTGAGTCCATCCTGCAGTCCTGCATAGTGTCTGTGTCACCTCACCACCTACAGTGCATTGGTAGGACACCAGGCTTCATTTTGGTATTTTGTAATTGATTTTTATTTTCCCTTGTGTAAATGAAACTTATGTAATGTATTTTGATGTTCATTTAAATAATGAAAATTGTGGTAATGAATGTAAATTTGAGTATTTATTTAATGCTTGTATACGAGTATCATGAGGAATGAATGTTTGAGTAATGAAAAGGTTGTTGAAAATCATATTGAGACTTTGTTGATAAAATGGAGTTGGGATTGTTTGAATATGATTATTGGAAGTGTTTTTCACAGGTTCCGAAGAACTGTTTTCTTCAATTTTAGCCGGTACTCTGCCGGATTTTCTATAAAATTTTCGGAACCTCAAATAAATTAAAATTTCAACAATTGACTTAAATAGATTATTTTTCACAAGTTATTTTCAAAATTATGATGAAACTTAATAAAGATAAAATAGAGTGTTCCGGTACACCGTGTGACATAGCTTACTCGGATATACTGTAAACGGGTAAGGGGTGTCACAGGCAGCCATTGAATCACCCTCTCAGACTAGCCGTCTGTCTGTGGATGGAATGTCGTACTGAAGTTCAATCTAGTTCCTAAGGCTTTTTGCAAACTACCCAGAATCTATAAGTGAACCTAGGATCTCTGTGCAACACAATTGACACTGGCACCCCATGTAATCTCACAATCTCATCAATATACAGCTTAGCCAATCTGTCTAGATTGTAGTCCATCCTTACTGGTAGAAAGTGAGCAGATTTGGTAAATATGTCCACTATGACCCATACTGCATCATGGTTCTTCTATGTTGTCGAAAGTCCCATCACAAAATCCATTGTTATCCTTTCCCACTTTCACTCAAGCACTGGCAATGGATGTAGCAAACCAGCTAGCACTTGATGCTCTACCTTCACTTGGTGACAAGTTAGGCATTTAGATACGTACTCAGCTATATCCTTCTTCATCCCATTCCAACAATAATGTTCTTTTACCCCCCCCCCCCCTATACATCTTAGTGCCACCAGGATGCATAGCAAAAGGAGACTCATGTGCTTCCTTCATAATGATTTGTCTCAATTACACATCATTAGGAATGCACATTCTACCCTGGTGTAGCAATAAACCATCATCTCTCACAGAAAATTCAGGTTTCTTACCATCCTGAGCTTCCTTCATCAATTTCTGATATTTCTCATCATTTTGTGTAGCCATTCTAATCTGATCAATCAACACTAGCTGTATCTGCCATGTAACTGAAGGAGCAGAAGCATGAAAAACATATATTTAAATCATTGAATTCAAAAATTTTTCATCTAGGGTCACATGCATCATGCAAGATTCATTTTTATCTATTTGATTTCAATGATAAACAGCATATTAAAACTCTTTTAATATGTTTTTGGATCTACATTTGCCATTTAAGATTATAGAATTAACAGATTAATTCATTAGAACCCTGGATTAGATCAAGAACAAGTGTACTAACCTTTTTGATGCACTGCAGTGTGTTTGGCACCTTTAGGATGCGCCTAGGACACCAGATGTTGTCCCTCTAGCTTGTCCACACCAAGATTACCAATGGCAGCCCCTTGAACAGCTTCTAAAGCTTTTCCAATCAATTAGAAAATCAAGTTTTGCTTTTTGAAAGATTACATATGTAAACAGGACACTAGAAATAATTTTTAGTATTTTTAATTCAAGAGATTGGTGGCAAATCTCTTTAAATTGTTGAGAGATGAAGAAAAAGAAAGGAAGAGGCAACCAAGGGTGGCAGCACCAAAGAGAGAATGAGCAGCTTATTATTTTTCTTTTCATCCTTTCCTTTATATAGCTAGGTCACCAATTAAAACCCTTGCCACATGTCACCTTCTGATTGGCTCTAGGTTTAATTAACCCAATCACATTGTGCCAAGTGTCAAACCTATATTTAATCTTGACTTTGATCATCTTACATGATTAAAAGACATATGGCAAGCTTATGTGTAGTGCCATATGTCACCATCTCATGGTGCCACATGTCACCCTGTGAAATGACCAAAATACCCATGTGTCTTAATTTTGAGTTCTCAATCCAAAGTAATTATTTCTCTTCTTCTAATCAATTTATATCAAATATAAATAAATTAATTAATCTCTATTAATTAATTTCTCGTTTATTAAATTCATATTTAAATACTTTAAATATAAATTTAACTTATACTATACATCCAATAACCTAGATTTGGTTTCAAGTTATGCTAGAGACTTTCCAATCTAATTACAAACCAAACCTATTTAATTAATCAATTAAACTTTTTAATTAATTAATTAAATCATATTTAATTTGGTAATTACTTGTGTATGTGTGTGACTTACTAGGCTCATCACTAATTGGCAATGAGACATAATATCAACTCTTAATATCATCAGAACTCTTTCTTACCATAAATGATTTCTCTAAATCATTTTATGCAGCTCGTAGACTATGGTTAACACCTAGCATAGCATGCCATAGCAACCCAATCAATAATAAGGTTTACCTTAATTGAACCTATAATTATATGTTACCATGCACTAGAATCTCTCTGTTACAAAATCCCAATTCGAGCTGGAGTTATGGGTTATGTCAAACCCCATTTGCTATGAATATTATGTTCTCTTTTAATTCCAGTTCTTAATTAAAAAGATTTTCTCATCAGAAACTCTTTTCTGATTAAATCTATCTGTCCTAGCTAGGAACTTGAAACATCAAGAACAATTAAATGAACATAGGATTTTATCCCTATTTACTTAGGGTAACAGATTCCATTTTGATCAACACCTACCTCCATATATAACTAGTAAGAGCCAACACATGCCTATATACCCATACACAGTACAAGTATGAAAGCAGTATCAAACTCAAACCACCTATATACAAGATAACTGTGCTATCTCAGGTCTAAAGATTATATACACTGATATGATTTATGACAATGCATTGACAAGAGTAAACTCCATGTGTTTGTCATAAATGTTAATGGTTCGACCTACTTATCATATATAAGTGCCTATCATGTTTGTTATATGGCATGAGACTCACCATTCCATCTTATTTACATCTCATATAAATAACTTGGGAATAAACATGATTACAATCTTTCTGGATAAGTCATGTCCTTATTGTGAAGTATCCTCGATTGTGAACCAATTTATGATACTTTATGCTAGAAATATTGTCACTCATATTCTTAACAACTTAAGAATAGAATTTCTAACAAAATATCGATGGACCTTTTCTATTACACATAAATATATTATGTAAATGAAAAAGTGAAAATGCCCTTTTACTAATAAAAGATGTACAAGATACATACTAAATGATATGCTTTAGGGCATACTACTAACAATCTCCCACTAGCACTAGAGCCATTCATTACAATATCTTAGACCCATCTTCTCAAGATGTCAGTCTAGCTGAGTTTGTGATATAGGCTTAGTGAATGGATCAGCTGGATTTTCAGCTGATGCTATTTTCTGTATGGCTACATCGATTCGCCCAACTATTTCTCTGATAATGTGGTAGCACCTTTCTATGTATTTGGATTTCTGGTGAGACCGGGGTTCCTTAGCCTGTATGACTGCTCTAATATTGTCACAGTGAAGTGGAACTGCTGACTCAATGGAAGGAACTACTGCAAGTTCTATCATGAACTTTTTTATTCAAACAACTTCCTTTGCAGCATCTGATGCAGTAATATACTCAGCCTCGGTAGTGGAATCTACGGTCATACTCTGTTTGGAACTCTTCCAACTGACTGCACCTCCATTACAAATGAACACATACCCAAAGCTAGACTTTCTATCATCGATATCTAATTGGAAATCAGAATCAGTATAACCATCCAATTGCAAGTCTCCACCTCCATATATCAAGAATAAACCCTTAGTTCTTCTCAAGTACTTAAGGATATTCTTGACAGCTATCCAGTGTTCCAAACCTAGATTGGATTGATACCTGCTAGTCAAACTAATAGCATATGCGATATCCAGGCTAGTACATAACATTGCATACATCAAACTTCCAATAGCCGAAGAATATGGAATCCTGGCCATTTTATCTCTTTCTTCAGGTGTCTTTGGAGATATTTCTTTAGAAAAGTGGATACCATGTCTTACTGGTAACAATTCTCTCTTGGAATCAAGCATGTTAAACCTTTTTAACACATATTCCAAGTATAGACTTTGGAATAAACTAATTATTCTTTTCGCTCTATCTCTATAGATGCGAATCCCAAGAATATAGGTTGCCTCCCCTAAGTCTTTCATGGAGAATGGATTTGATAACCATACCTTTACAGTTGTCAACATACCTGTGTCATTACCCATCAACAAAATGTCATCCACATATAAGACAAGGAAAGTGACAGCACTATCACTAACCTTCTTATATACACATGGCTCATCCTCATTTTTTATAAAAACAAATGACTTAATGGCTTCACCAAAATGGATGTTCCAACTCCTCAAAGCTTGTTTCAACCCATAAATGGATCGCTTTAGCTTGCATACCTCGAAACCATCTTGGGATTCAAAACCCCTAGGTTGTTCCATGAAAATGTTTTCTTCAATGTATCCATTGAGAAAAGCTATTTTGACATCCATCTGCCAAATCTCATAATCATAGTATGCAACTATTGCTAATAGAATCCTAATTGATTTAAGCATGGCAACAGGCAAAAAAGTCTCCTCATAGTCAATTCCTTGCCTTTGGAGAAACCCTTTCGCTATTAGCCTTGCCTTATAGGTCTCTACCTTTCCATCAGAACCAATTTTCTTCTTGAAAGCCCATTTGTTCCCTATAAGTACAATACCTTTAGTTGGGTCAACAAGATCCCAAACTTGATTCTTATACATGGAATCAATTTCGGATTTCATAGCATCAATCCATTTTGAAGAATCTATATCTGATATAGCTTCTTCATAGGTAAATGGATCATCTCCATTATCTACTTCTTCATGAGTAGACAACTCTTGTTCTTCTTCATGAGTCTACTCATGAAGGAAACCATATCTCACTGGTGGGTGAGATACCCTGGTTGTTCTACGAGGAACGGCTGTAAATGTTTCATCAATAGGTGTAGGTTGACTAGATGGATCTATATCCATCTGATCTGTTGGTTGGTCAGAATTCTAACTCTATTTGCCTTACTTTGCCTCCTTCTTAAATAAACTGTTGTTCAAGAAATGTGACATCTCTAGTTATCACAACCTTTTGTGATGTAGGCAAATAAAAATAATATCCAAAACTATGATATCTAACAAATTGACCATTTTCTGATCTGGTTTCCAATTTATCAGTGTTCAGCTTTTCGATATAAGCTGGACAACCCCAAATCTTAACATGCTTAAGACTTGATTTTCTTCCATGCCATATCTCATAAGGTGTGGAAGATACTGATTTTGATGGAATCCTATTCAGAATATACAAAGCTGATTCTAATGCAAATCCCCAAAAGGATATTGGCATATCAGTATAGCTCATTGTAACACCCTCCCGGAAGCAACTCCGTACATTCTACTGTTCCGGTGACCGGTGTCGGTCCGGACAGCTAGAACGTTCGAAAAAATATTTAAACTAAAGTCAGGAACCATAATTAACTCAAATATTAATAAGAAAAATTTAGGAAAAATTTTAGAAATAAAATACAACCAAGTTAAACGAGCCGGTGCCCAAGCGATGGGTAACTGTGAGGTAAGTTGCTTTCGCAACGAGGAGCCCTAGACCGGAAAAAATTCATAAAATAATTTTTGGGACTCCAGAGAAGGGTCATTGAGGTTCCTATGGTATTAGAATGCCAAGAAAATATTTAGAAAAATTTTTCAATCGGTACAGACAATTTTGACCCGTTAAGCCAAACGGAGGGCATTTTGGTCATTTCGCCTTCAGAGGTGATTTTTGGCCAACTTGTCCAGTTGAGTAAATAATTAATATGACATAAAATATGAATAAATATTACTAAAAATTAATGTGAAAATGAGTAGAGAAAAGAAGAAAAGAAAATGAAAGAAAAACCTAAATATGACATCACATGATGTCATTTGGAGGGCTTCCACCAATCACAACCTAATAAGCCAAATTAAAAAGAGAAAAAAATGACAAATGAAGACACAAAATTTCTGGTTCTTCTTCTTCATTTGGACGTGAATCTCTCCCTCCCTCCACCATTTTATCAAGCTTTGAACTTGATTTTCTCTTCATCCACTCACTAAAACCCATAAGTCTCTTCATCAAAAATTAATCCCACACCTAGACAAAGCTTTTGGCAGCCTAGAAAAGGAAGGAAAGTGAAGTTTTAGCTTGAAGAAATCTGCCCTACAAGAGGTTAAAGTGAGGTTAGTGCTATCCTTTCACTCTCACTCCTTTAATCCTTGTTAAAGCATCATTTTAAGTTAAGAAATTGTAAGAGTTTGAAGTAAATTATATGTGTTAGGGCATCTTTAATTTTTGGCAGCCCTAAGGAAGGATGAGGTTGATTGTTTTAATGAATTTAGAATGGATAGAAATGATGTTTAAGGTATGAATATGCATGGATGTTGAATTAGTGTGCTAATTGAGGTTTATGGGTAATTTAAATTGGACATTAGGGTTTTGAGAAGTGAAACTTGGATTTAGCTTATGGAATTGTGAAAGAACATTATAAGGGTCAATTAGTGACCATTTTAGGTATGTTGACCATGAATTGGACTAAAAAATAGTATAGCCAAGTGAATGTGTAGGCTGCCTTGTTAGTGCAGCAGAGGGACTGAAAATTCAGTCCACTTGCACAGCCATAACTTTGGCTGTGTAGGTCCAATTGATGTTTGGCTAATTGGACATGAAACTAGGCTTATAATGGCACATTTTTGCTGAAGAAACCATGCCCAAAAGACTAAAACAAGAGGACCAAAACTTGGCCCCAATCCGGACACACTGCAACAGCCCCTGCAGAATTGACCAAATAAACAGTAACTGTTCATTTGGCCATAACTCACTGTAGATTTGGTCAATTGACCTGGAATTTTTACAGAAACAAGTTAAGACATAGACAAACAACTTTCATGAAGAAACCTACCCCAAATTATGACCAGAACCTAATCAAATCATTGAGCAAAGTGAAGTTTACTGTACTGAGATTTCTAGAATTTTCATTTGAGCAGCAATGTTTGGAGGACTATAACTCTCTCTAGAAAACTCGGATTTAGGCGATTCTTGAACCGAAGGAAACCTAAGGCATAGTAAAACATTTCATATGAAGAAAGTTAGACCAAATTAGGAACTTAACTTGATCAAATTACTGACCAAAGTTGGATCAAAATCTGCCAGAACCCATGATAGCAAGGCATGAGCGATTGCGTGAACGAAGAAACTTATTTTGGCCATAACTTGAGCTACAAAACTCCAAATGGAGTGATTCAAAAAAATAAATTCAACTAAAAAAAATAAGGAACATTTTCTATGAAGGAAGTTTTGTCAAATTCCAACAGTAAATCGATCAATGAAACAGTGCAACTTTGGAGCACCAAAACCAAAAATTGGCAATTTTGCCAAAATGACCTAAGCTTTGAGAAAGTGACCAAAACCAACAAGTTTTAAATGAAAAATGTAGTATGTTTGAAGTGTCAAAGTCAATGTACATATTTTCTATGCAAAAGTCAACATTTTAGTTGACTAATGAAGTGAATAGTGACATGAAAACTTGAAATAAGCTTGGAAATGGATTTGGTAATTGATTCCAACAAGTTTTAAATGCAAAATGTGGTACATCGGGAGTGTTAAAACCAATGTACCTATTATCTATGCAAAAGTCAACATTTTTGTTGACCAATGAGATGAATAGTGACACCAAAACTTGAAATTCAAAATTTGAAATTAGAAATGCATCTAGGGGACTTTAAATTGCAATTGGCAATTAATACTAGTAAATGTAAAACTCAAAATGTGGGATCTTGGTGTAATTAGAATTAATATATCCATTAAGTATAAAAAGGTCAACATTTTGGTTGACTAGCATGGTGAATAGTAATCAAAATGATTAGTGAATTAAGATGAAGACCTAGAACCAATTCTAAGCTTAAATGCTTAGAATTGTATGACAAATATGGACTATGCATCCTAGTCAAAATTGTTAAAAAGAAATTTAGGCCATAAATTTGAAATCCATGAAATATTCATGGATTACTTGAAACATGAAAAATAAGTCACCTAATTGATGTGAATAGATAGTTAGGGCATATATGCCCATCACAAATGGAATTCATAAAATATTAGTAACTCAACTTGAATTATAAAATTTGTAATTACATAAATAGAATCTTGAATGTATAAATGAGAAAAGAAAAATGTTTTGAATACAATGGTACATGTGAACCATTGCTTAGAATTGTGATCAATATGAATAACATAATGAATGAATAAATGAACCATATTAATGTATGAATGAGACATTAGTTCTCATTATTGTAGAGAGGAGAAATATTTTGAGTACAATGGTATATGAATACCATTATTGTGAATTGTGATCAATAGGAATGATGTAAGGAAAGTATGAATATTATGATCAATGTACAAATTATGAAATTTATCGTGAAATAATAAAGACATAAAACACAACATATTAATATTTGATGATATTATATGCCCTTGTATTGCCTAGACATGTGTGTCAGATTGGATAGTTTGGCATGCCAATAGGGTATTGTTTTAGCAGTACTGCGAAAGGCTTTATGCCTGTATTCATGGCTTTATGCCCGTATTCATGGCTTTTATGCCCGATTATGTGATATCATGGCTTTTTAGCCATACTGACTGCATACATGGTTGACGTTCTGCGTCCCATGGTATGACGGCCCGAGGCACCGCGGTGTCCAGTGCCAACGACCCGTTATCCAGTTTAGTCAGCCTGTCGTAGGTCACTTGGGCAGTGTAATTTATTGAAATAAATTAAGACTATTAGTAATTAAAAACATTAGAGATCAAATAAATGAGTTAATAAGACTTCAAAAGAATTAGTTACAATTATGAAATGATCCAAACCACATAAAAATTGTTAAGTAAAATGATAAGAGAGTTGCAAAAATAGGTATAACTTAACTAAATATTTTAAATGTACCTTCTATTGCCATATGAATATAAATTGAGTATTTTTATTAATTCTGTATATCGTACATTATCACTGTGAATTTCGGAATTAAACGCTTCCAAAGCGAAACAAATGAGAACAAAAGATAATTAACATTAGACACATTGTATTAAATTAAATTGATTCTTAAGCATTCAAATTATGCTCTGTTCTTTCTTTATTTGTATATATTATTTCTTGTTATATTATTGCACCACTAAGCAGAAATGCTTAGCGCGATGGAATTGCTTCCTCGCGCAGGTACTGAAGGTAAAACCAAGATGGTATCGATCGAGATTTTTGGAGTCCAGATCTGCAGAAGTGTCAGAAGAGTTAAAGATTGTCACCTCCTCAGCAATGCATGTAGATAGGGCTCATTTTATACATGTTATGTATATTGTTCATTCCTAGCACATTGTAAATTATTTGTATATCTTGTACAAAATAAACTCATGTAATTAACCTATGAATTATGGAAGCTATTCAAAGTAAGTATTTTAGTATGTGAATTGAATTTGAGTTATAATCAGATTATACTTGTGAATATTGAGATATTGAAAATCTAATGAGATTTCTGAGAAATCTGGATACTGTATTGAGACACATTATGTTTGAAAATTTTTGAGACTATTAAGTTTGAGAAATTGAGTATGTATTGAAATTGTCTTTGGCAGGTTCAGAAGAACTGTTAGTCCAAATTACAGCCGACACTTTGTCGGATTATCGTTAAAATTTTTGAAATTTCCAATTTAGTTAGATTTTGATAAAAGTAAAAATAGCCTAAATCTTCAATAAAGTTTTTGAATAAATAAATCAAGGACTGTAATGAAATCAGATAAAATAGAGTGCTCCGGCACACTGAGTGGCATAACTTGCTCGGCTACACTGTAGTCGGGTAAGGGGTGTCACACTCATCATACTACGTACCATATCCAATAGGATACGATTTCTACTTTCAGATACACCATTCAGCTATGGTGTTCCTGGAGGAGTCAGCTGGGAAACAATGCCATGCTCTCTTAAGTATTCATCAAAATCAGTACTCAAGTATTCACCTCTACGATCTGATCGAAGAGCTTTAATACTTTTTCCTATTTTATTTTCTACTTCAGATTTAAATTCTTTGAACTTTTCAAAGAATTCATGTTTGTATTTCATCAAATACAAATACCCAAACCTTGATTTATCATCAGTAAAGGTAATAAAATAATGAAAATCACCTCTAGCCATTTCTTTAAATGGACCACATACATCACTATGTATTAGCTCCAAAATATTTTCAACTCTTAGCCCTTGTCCAACAAAGGGTGATCTAGTCATTTTGCCCTGAAGGCAGGATTCACAAGTTGAAGTAGGTTCAGAACCTAATGAGGATAGAATCCCCATTTTCTCCAGTTTTATAATCCTAACTTCTGCAACATGACCTAACCTTAAGTGCCAAATGTATTTTGAACTTGAGTTGATTTTCACCATGGCATTGCATTCATTTAGATCACTTGCATTCATTTTGTGTTTGTCATTATTATCCAAATAATAAAGACCATCATTCATATAATCCGAACCAACATATTAATTTCCAAAATAAATATTGCAAACATCATCTATGAACTGAAATTCATAGCCATTTCTAGTCAAACTAGATATAGAAATGATGTTCTTAAAAGCATTAAATACATATAAAATATTATCCAAACACAAAACATGTCCAGACATGTAAAAAGATTTAGATCCTATAGCTAAAGCTTTAACAGTTGAGCCATCGCCAATCCGAAGTCTAACATCTCAAGAACACAAGCTGCTACTATTTGCTAGTTCCTGCATATCATAAGAAATGTGAGAACTAGCATCAGTATCTAAAACCCAAGCTGTAGATGAACTATGAGTATCATCAGAATCTAAATAATAAGATATGGACATACCTTCTGAAGGTGTATCCTTCTTTCCCTTCAGAGAAGTAAGATACTCTGGACAGTTCCATTTCCAGTGCCCATCCTGCTGGTAATGGAAACACTTTCCCTTGCCTTCATCAGCTTTAGTCTTCCCTTTCTGTTTAGCTATTTTCTTGGAAGGACCAGGAATCTGACGTTTCTTTTTTCTTATTGCCCTTCTTCTTGTTGGACTTTCTAGCAGAAGAAGATGCAATCAAAGCTACCTCTTTTCCTTTATTACCCGGCATATTCTTTTGGGCAATAACCAGCATGTTGAGCAAACCAGCCAAGGTGCATTGTCACACCTTACCCCTCTGTAAGGTGTAACATGATCTCGTAGAATACCTAATGAACTACCGAACTTCATCTACCGATAACTCATTAAGTACCCTACAGGGGATTTTAAAACAATTTTCTTACTTTTTATAAGTGGTGAGCATTTTCTAATACGTATCAAAACATTTAATTAGAGTTTGAAAACTAATTAAGATTTTTGCTCCATTTTATTTTTCTGCAAATTCTATAAAAATTTCGGCAGAGTACCGTCTGTATTTTGAGAAAACGGTTCTTCAAATACCTATAAAAAGCACTTTCAAAGATTTATCTCAACAACTTCATCAATTTCACAACCATCCCAATCAATTTCAATATCATTTCTCAATTTCCAAAATTCAACAATCATTAAAATACTACCAATTAATTTCATTCAAATTAAAACAAAATATTTCCATTCATATTTCATTAAAGATAAAATAATTTATATACATCATTCCAAAAATTTACATTAGGAAAAATCCAAACCAAAGTTAACTAAAAGCTTTATACAACTCTATACAACTGCTCATGACCAATTTTACATGTCCATATATTTACATACATTTACATACATCAAAATAATTTTTACAATCAGAGTATAAAATATACCCGATAAACTTCAAAGTAGGTAGCTCCTCAATCCTCAACAGCTCACTCTACTACTCCTCTAGTCTCTATATCTGCGATAGCAATAATAGCCATCGCTGAGTACTAGGACTCAGTGGTGCACAACATACTAAAATAATCTTTATGTGGAATTTAAATCATATTTATTCAAAAATTAAACTGAACATGAAATATAAATTCAAAACATGATTTATAAGATTTTAATCCAAATAATTTCATTTTAAAAGTCTTAAAACAAATTTCATAAAAACACACAGTTATATCATGTCATTCGAAACAAATATAATCTCAATAGCCAGAGGCTAAGGAGAAGTCACAACATAAGGCTAGCTAGCTCAAATATATGTGAACCCATTCTTTTTCTTCTTTTACTGGTACACACCTCAACACTTCAGCCAGAGAAGGAATCAAAATTCGAAACTAATTTTCCCCACTAGTCATGCTAGTGAGGTATTCAAATATATGGTCATGACACTATGGTTTCAAAACTATCTTAACAATTTACTAAATATTTATTTCTATTTCAAACACAAACGATTAATCTTTCAATAATTTAAATCAGAAGCATAGTAAACATTTCAAGAAAATGGTGTCACAATTCAATATTTCAATTTATTTAAAACAATGTGCAGAAGAAAATTTACAGAAATTCTATGTTGTGCACAAACCTTATACGAGTCGCCTCTTGGCCTTGACTCGATCCCTTGGGTTCTTTCCCAGTGTTCTTTTCTACTGAAACACACAGTTTCACAGTATTTCAGTATCATAACTCATCATAAATCCAAAATAGATTCAAATTCACTTATACCTAGCTTTAATATGCTAAACTTGGTGTTCTTTAAATTTTTTTGTTTTGGGGTTACTATTCACTAACTATTCAAGTCAATTTATTGACTTTCTAAGGCTTAATAGGTATGGGAATCCTAACTATACTCACATACCACTTTTTGGTCACCAATTTTGTTGGTTTTGGTTATTTTATCAAAACTTAAGTCTTTTAGGCAAATTTTTAAATTTTCAGTTTTGATGTCTTATGTTGCATTGTTCCATTGGTCATGTTGCTGTTAGAATTTGGCTAAGTTTTCTTCACAGAAATTGTTCCTTATTGTCTTAACTTTATTTTCCTTTTTGAATCACTCCATTTGGAGTTTTGTAGCTCAAATTATAGCCATTTGAATCATAGCTGCTGGATTGGACTTAACCCAGATTTCTAGGCACCAAAACTGGTTCTGGCAATTTTAAGTCACCAAATTTGGGTGGCTAAATGACTTGGTTAAAGGCAGAATTTGGGTTTGGTTTTCTTCATGAAAGTTTTAGGTCTATATCTCAGCTTTCTACTGGTAAAATTTCAGGTCATTTAGACCTCCCTAGCCCAAGTTATGGCTAAATGAACAAATATTGTTCATTAGTCATTTTTGTACAAGTCAGATTGCCTAAGTCAGGATTTGGTCAATTTGTTCACTAGGTTTTTGTCACTTTTTGGGCATGATTTGTAAATGAAAAATGTGTCATTTTGTGTCTAGTTTCATTCCCAATTGGCCTTACACCAATTGGGCTTGTAAATTTCAGTTTTGGTCCCTGAAAGAGACCTTGGTCATGCTGCCTGCATACTGCCCACATCCAATCCGAATCTAAACCTAATTCTAACACTTCCAACATACCTCAATTGGTCACAAATGACCATTTCTCAACTCCAACATGGTCAAACATATCATTTAACAAATTTTCACATTTTTGTCTTCCAAACCCTAGGTGGCAAAACCCTAACTACACTAATTGTTACATTTAATTAATTTTAAGCATACTAACATCACTCCATCACTCAATTAAGCTTCCTAACATAATTAATTCAATCAAAATACAAGCATTTCCATCACAAACCCTAGCTGGCAGAATTTACTTCTAGTCCTCCAACAATTATTTTCATTTCATTTTAAGTTTATTTATAAGTTCTTTATGCTATAAATACATTGATTAAACTAAAAATGTCAAGTTTGCTTACTAACCTTATATAGAATTTCCTTTCTCTTCCAATCTCTTCCTTTATTTTTTCTTTCTTCTTCAATCTCCTCTTCTAGTTGCCAAAATAAGTTTTAACTATGGTGAGTAATTTTTCTATGGTGGAATTTTGTAATATTCAAGCTCAAAAATGAGCTTCAATGGTGGTTGTTCTAGTGAGGGAGAGATGAGAGAGGGAGGACGGCTAAAGGGGCAAGATGAGTCTTTTTTTCTTTCTTTCTTTTCTTTTTCTTTTATGAATTTATCCTTTAAGAAGACCATAAATTAAATTAATTAAATTTAGTTATAGTATTTATTGCATCATGCATGATGTCATGCATGATGTCATCACTTTTCACTTTTCCTTTTTCTTTTTTTTTTCCATTTATTTTTCCATTAGTTCTTTAATTTAATTTCCGATTCTGAAATTTTCTTTTCTCTGATTTTATTTGATAGTTAAGTCAGGAGTCAGCTCTCGGGGTCAATTAACCAAATTGCCCCTCGCCAGTTCGACCCAGTTTGCAAATAATTCAATATTTCTTTCGGATCCCTAACCTAATTATTTGACTGGCTTAATAATTATTTTTCGTGATTTTCTCTTTTATATTGTGTTCGCAATAGTCCTAAGGACCGCAGCGTCACATTTTACGGTTCGAAATTTGAGTTTAAATCGACTTCGCAGTCCTTCCCGAGAAGGTCACCTATCGCTGTGACTCTCGGTTCATTTAACTTCTTATGTTATGTTTTTCTTATTTATACTTAACTAATCGACAATTACTAATTATTTGTGTTTAGGGCTTATCTAGTTGTCTTAAGTATGGTTCTAATCCCCTTAATTGTCCGAACCGACACCAGTCACCGGAATAGTGAAATGTACCAGGCTATGCAAATAGGGGTGTTACATGCATTCCTGCTTAGTCATATGGAAATTTATCACAAAATTTCCAAATGACTCAGGAAGGGACTTAAGGATCAAATCCATCTACAGTTGGAAATCCATGTTAAAGTCAAGATGTTCCAACTGTTCAATCAGCCGAATCATCTTATGGACATGATCCCCAATGTTTTGTCCCTCAGACATCCTCATACGGAACAGCTGTCTAGATATCTCATACCTAGCATTCCTACTGTACTTACCATACAACTCTTGTAGGTGAAGGAGGATCTCACTCGCACTCTGCATGTTCTCATGCTGCTTCTATAACTCATTACTCAATGAAGCAAGCATGTAACACTCAGCTCTCATATCATGCTCCTTCCACTTGTCCAAAGTTTCATGTTCCTAACACTTAGCTCTCATATCAACTCCTTGCCCATCACATCTCATGTGAGGTTCAATCCTTTATCTAGCCCCTAATGCTCAAAATCTCAAGTACATCTATTACTGACTTATCTTGCATTAGTTAAGTTGATCCCATTGAGCCAGTAATTATGCAAATAATTTTAATGTTCTCAGGTACATCCAATATTGGCCACCAAACCATTTACATATTTACAACATCTCATGCTTAACAATTATTCTTAAGAAAATCTCTTAAATTAATTACATCTTATGTAAGTATTTAAAATTTCATAAAATAATTGCCTCAATGGAGGGCCATGTTATAATTACTTTAATTATACCATTTTCAACTTAATCATTTATTTGGAAGATTTTGTGGTCGTCCTAATTACTATTAAGAGACCACTTTGCACATTATCCAATTAGCATGTATATATCATATACTTGCATACATTCCCATACATCTCATGCATTCATGGATAATAGTGACTTTCTAAGGGATTCAATTCTGAGCCACCAAGAATTGAATCAGGACATCCCTAGGTGCATTTCATTTATTTATATTACAAGAGTTGCTGAAGGAGTACATAATCAACACTTGATCTTGAATTCCTCCCACTGGTCCCACCAATGCTCTTGACCTCCTTGATCTTCTTGCAATCCAATTACATAGTAATCATTGGCATACCAAGGCGAATTTACAAGAACTAAATAAATGAAATTACAATCCAAAAATATTACAACCTTTATAATACACGCCTAAAATAAATTAAAATAAATTAATCAATTTACAATCCCAAAAAAACATAAAAGAAATAAATCCAATCACATTGGTCTTTTATAGTCCATGATCATCCATCATGTATATCACTATTTAATAATTAAATAAAACATACATACTTAAATTAAATTGAATATCTCATATTCAACTTAAAAATCCAGATTTGAATATGATTCAAACAAATTTAAAAATTTAGATTTGAATCACATTCAAACAAATTTAAAAATTCATATTTGAATCACATTTCAAATAAATTTAAAAATTCATATTTGAATCAAAATTTAATTGTGTGGTTAAAACTCTAATTAAACAATTTAATTAGACATAAAAATGGACATAATTATGAGCATTAGATCAGACAATAATTGCACAAACATTGCCCAAAACCAAGCGCACCATAAGGAATGAACAAACCTTGCGCACACATAGAGTCCCATCCAAGCCACCACCTTTTTCATTGCAACCAGCAATGATCAATCATCTCATGATCAAATCACATAATAAAATTATATAATCAACAATCTAAATGGAAAATATAGTGGCTCTGATACCAATTGAAGGAGCGGAAGCATGAAAAACATATGTTGAGATCATTGAATTCAAAAATTTTTCATCTAGGGTCACATGCATCATGCAAGATTCATTTTTATCTATTTGATTTCAATAATAAACAGCATATTAAAACTCTTTTAATATGTTTTTGGATCTACATTTGCCATTTAAGATTTTAGAATTAACAGATTAATTCATTAGAACCCTAGATTAAATTAAGAACAAGTGCACTAACATTTTTGATGCACTGCAGTGTGTTTGGCACCTTTGGAATGCGCCTAGGACAACAGATGTTGTCCCTCTAGCTTGTCCATACCTAGATTACCAATGGCAACCCCTTGAACAGCTTCTAAAGCTTTTCCAATCAATTAGAAAATCAAGTTTTACCTTTTGAAAGATTACAGATGTAAATAAGACACTAGAAATAATTTCTAGTATTTTTAATTCAAGAGATTGTTGGCAAATCTCTTTGAATTGTTGAGAGATGAAGAAGAAGAGAGGAAGATGTAGCCAAGGGTGGCGGCATCAAAGAGAGAATGAGAAGCTAATTATTTTTCTTTTCATCCTTTCCTTTATATAGCTAGGTCACCACTTTAAACCCTTGCCACATGTCACCTTCTGATTGGCTCTAGGTTTAATTGACCCAATCACATTGTGCCAAGTGTCAAACCTATATTTAATCTTAACTTTGATCATCTTATATGATTAAAAGACATATAGCAAGCTTATGTGTAGTGCCATGTGTCACCATCTCATGGTGCCACATGTCACCCTGTGAAATGACCAAAATACCCCTGTGTCTTAATTTTGAATTTTCAACCCAAAATAATTATTTCTCTTCTTCTAATCAATTTATATCAAATATAAATTAATTAATTAATCTCTATTAATTAATTTCTCATTAATTAAATTCATATTTAAACACTTTAAATATAAATTTAACTTATACTATACATCCAATATGTCACACCCTACTCCTCCGTAAGATGTAACATAATCCCGCAGTACACCTAATGAATTACCGTACTTCACCTATCGATAACCCATTAAATATACTACAAGGGATTTTAAAATAATTTTCGTGAAACTTAAATCATCGATTAAAATCTGGTGTTAGAAAAATTTTTTAAAATTTCGGCAGAGTGCTGGTTGTATTTTGAGAAAACAGTTCTTCAAACCTGCAAAAGAAAACACTCCCAATATGTTTTCTCAAATATAACTCTAATAACTTCATTTCAACTTACAATTCAAATCTCAATAATCAAATCAATTATTCTCAAACCAACCTCATCATAAAAGAAATATTTCATTGATTACAAGACTCAAAATTAATATTACAAAACTATTCAGGTAAATGAAATCTCAAATTTACATTTACAATAATTTACATTTAATTACATATCAAAATATTTTACAAGAGTTTTTATACAACTGCTCAAATAATTTACATACATATTATTACATGCATACATCAAAACCTGTGTATATGGGTATACTTGGAGCTGATCTGAATGTCTCTTCAAAGAAGCTTACTCAATTGCTCTATGCTCTTTTCACCTGCAACAGGATACAAAGCTATCACTGAGTGGTGAACTCAATGGTGCACAACTATAATTTAAAACATAGTACAATATACCTTAACAAAAATTACAGCAATTAATTTGGAAATCTGGATACTCATCAAATTCCAAAACTCAAAATATTCATTGCCAATAATATAAATCATTCGTATAAAATGACTTTGATCAAGAAATTCAATTTATCAAATCATAACTAACCATTTAAGGTAATTCCAACAAAATCAATTATACATAAATCATAATTGAAATCACAATTCTTTACTATTCAAAAACATTCTTCATCTTGAAAACCGTTCTTTATCTCAAAAACCATTATTTATCTCAAAAACTATTCTTTATCTCACTAACTATGCAAGACTAATCCGAAAGGGCCATCTTCAGGGTGATTCTAACTCCCTATAGTCGGGGAGGTCGAATCGGATTCTAACTCCCTATGGTCGGGGAGGTCGAATCATCGTGCACAGTACACACCACAATAATAAATCTTCCGAAAGGGCCATAACATAAAAAAACTTAGATATAACCTCTAATAAGAGGAGAATCTAATACAGAATTTTTGGTCATTTTGGACAGCTTGTAACCATTCTCAATATGCACACTATAATACAGAATTTTCCAAAGTCCATTTACATCATTTAACCACATGAACATAACACATTTACATACCCAATTCCAAACCATTATACACATATCCATGCTACCATCAATAACAACATCTTAAACAATTATAAACAAGTAAAAACAAGCTACATACACTGAATTTCCATGGCTGCCAAAATGTACATCTCTATTAACACATCAAACTTCAAAAATGCTTCCATAAATCAACTACCCACAACCTTGGTTACACTTTTAATAAAACAAGAACTGAAAACACTCACTTACCACTTTTGAAGTTCTTCAAAACCTCACCCAAACTTCTTCTTTTTGCTTCCAATGTTTTCCCCAAGCTGAGTATGCAAGGTTTAATGAAGGATTTATGCTGAAAGGAAGCTTGAATCATGGATGCATGGGTGTGGATGTGAGTTTGGCCATGGAGTCTCCCATGGAGTTCATTTTGGCCACTCTTCCAAAGGTTGAAGATGACAGAATTTTCTGTCCAAAGGTTGATTAAAGGTCCACTTAAGTGATGTTAGTGGAGCACTAATTGATTAAAAATCTATTTTAATGTTAAACTTTCTAATTTTTGTAATTTGGCCACCACACTTTCACTATTTACATAATCTATCTCATTTTAATTTTTTATGGTATTTTCAAATTTTAATATCATTTATTTTTAATGGACATTTAGGTCAAAAGATAACTTGGAGTGTCAAATGACAACAATACCCCTATTCGGATTGCATTCCCGATTTTTCAGTAACACCGAGTTTTGTCATTTCCTCGATTTCTCGTTTTTCTTTGTACTAATTAATTAATTTTTTTTTTGATATTTCTAATGATATTTATACTTCAATAGATGTTTATTTAAGTCTTAAAAATATTTTTCAGGGTTTCCGGCGATCCAGGGCTAGTCAACATTCCACGCCGTAATTTCCTAGTGCGGTCACCCATCGCTATGGTTTTCGGCTCGTTTAACTTGGTTACATTTCATTGCTATTATTTTTCCTTTGTTTTTCTTGTATTTTATTTTCTTGTGTTTCATTATTTTATGTCTCCTCACCCATATCTAAGTGTAGTTCTAGGCATCCTAGCTGTCCGGACAGACACTGTCACCGGAACAGTAGAACGCACTACCGAACATAAGGGTGTTACAATTCTCTCCCCCTTAAAATAAATTTCGTCTTGAAACTTTACCTGGCATCAGTTTCTGAACAGTTGTGGGTGCTATCTCCTCATGTCCTCTTCACGTTCCCAAGTAGCTTCGTGGCCTGAATGATGGTTCCACAGCACTTTAACTAGGTATATCTTTTTATTCCTCAGCTGCTTCACCTCATATGCTAGAATTTCTATGGGTTCTTCCTCGTATGAAAGTTCTAGATTTACCTCAATCTCTTCAACTGATAGGACATGAGATGGGTCAGATCTTTATCTCCTTAACATGGACACATAGAAGACACTGTGTATCCTTTCTAGCTCTGGAGGTAATGCTAACCGATATGCCAAAGGACCCACTCTCTCTAGAACCTCGTATGGTCCGATAAAACGAGGACTCAGTTTCCCCTTTTTGCCAAATCTCATAATCCTCTTCCAAGGAGAAACTTTAAGGAATACATTATTACCCATTGCATATTCAATATCTCCTCTTTATATCAACATAGGACTTCTGACGGTCTGATGCATCCTTGAGTCGATCTCTGATCAATCTGATCTTTTCCTCTGTCTGCTGAATAATTTCTAGCCCAATCATCTTCCCTTCACCTACTTCATCCCAACATAGGGGAATTCTGCACTTTCTGCCATATAAAGCTTCATATGGAGGCATCCCAATGCTTGATTCGTAGCTGTTGTTATAAGCAAACTCAATCAAAGGCAAGTGTATATCCCAACTACCTTCAAACTCAATCGCACAAGCCCGTAGCATATCCTCCAATATCTGAATTACCCTCTCAGACTAGCCATCTATCTGTGGGTCGAATGTCGTGCTGAAGTTCAATCTAGTTCCTAGGGCTCTCTGAAGACTACCCCAGAATCTAGAAGTGAACCTAGGATCTCTGTCTGATACAATTGATACTGGCACTCCATGCAGTTTTACAATCTCATTTATGTACAATCTGGCCAATCTCTCCAACTATAGTCCATCCGGACTGTCAAAAAGTGAGCAGACTTGGTTAGTCTATCAACTATGACCCATACTGCATCATGACTATTCTATGTCCTTGAAAGTCTCATCACAAAATCCATAGTTATCTGTTCCCTTACAATATTTCATAGGGTGCCATTTGTATGCTAGCTTGACATTTATTATTATATACAAATTCTATTAGTGGGAGGTATCTGTCCCATCTCCCCTCGAATTCAAGAACACAAGTTCTCAGTATATTCTTGAGGGCTTATTACATTTTACAGGTTATTATTATCATTTCATTTCATTATTTACAGAAACTCAATGAGTTTCAGAATTTACCTGAATTACTTGTTTCGACTGTCCATCCGTCTGAGGATGATAAATCGTATTGATATCTCTAAACTTATAGCAATTATTGTGGTACAGGTAGTTCACATTATTGTAACCAAGTTACTGACTCCAGCTACCTTACAAGTGTAGTCTTTCGACAGGCTAATTCTGAAGTTTTAAATTTCTGACTAAAATTTTCACATTTATTTCCAGTAATAGCACTCTATTTGGGCGTAGCTGTATCAATTTATAGATTACTTACAAATATTCTTATTTTATTATACCACGAGGAAGCATGTAGCTCTACATAATAATCCTGTATCGGTACTGTAATCTGTAGCTTACAATACAAACATCGAGAACATTACATAGTCATTACGTTATAACCTCATGGGCTAGGTTTTCTAACATCTTATCTTTCTCGAATCCACTAATATCCTAAATCGGTTATGATTACAATATCCCTTGACAATTACTAACAATAACATCTTTGCCCTCATCTAGAGCAATTCTATTACTGTAACTTACTTTTAGGTCCTCTTGCCTTACATTAAGTAGGCGCGCCAATTAGCTTTATAATTTATGGTGTATTAGAAAATACTTTTAGCTAACAATTCTTCCAAATTAATGTCAATCATACTTGTTATTATAGTTTTTATCCTAAAGGACTAGTCACTAATACATCAAAATTCATTCCCATGTAAAGAAATAGCAACAGAACATATAGTTCTAACACTAGCACACAACTAAGTAATGCTGGGATAAAATAATAACTAATTGTTTCTTTCAAAAATTAAGAACTTACTAACAGCTACATCCGAAGTTTCTATTCTTTCCCCTTGGCGCATAGTGGACGCTCTAACTGGTGCGCTACTATATTTTAGTTGATTCACTGTGTTATGGTGGTGAAGAGTACCAACTCTATTTCTATCTCCACTCTGACTGATTGTTTGTGAACTCCGGAGAGCAGATCGAGGTGCTCTAGCACAATCTCTAACAAAGTGTCCAAGGTTTCCACAATTGTAGCAAGCTCCAGAGGCCTTACGACAAATACCTCCATGTAGCTTACCACAAATATGGTAGAAACAGGCAGAATAGGAACTTCTGGTTGTTCGACGATAAGATTTTGGTGTTCTCTGCCCTGATGATCCGTCTCTGTCATATCCCTGAGCTCGGGGTTCCTCAAATTGTTTTCTTTTCCCCAAATTACTGCTCGAGCTCTGACCCATATGTTTCTCCCTCTTTTCCTTTTCACACTGCCTTTGTGGGGGTTGGGTTTGTGCTTGAGCTTGAGCTGACAGAGTATCAGCCATTTGTTGAAAGAAAGTGGCCATTTGCTGGGCCATTTATGCAGTAATTTGTACCGGTAAAACTGGTACAGTTGGGCCTTCGACACTTTGTGGGGTTGGGGCCTCAACTTGTACTTATGACATTATAGACTATTCCATTGTCTCATTTTTCTCTTCCATATCTTTTCACAGGATTTTCTATTCCTCTACAACCAACACAAGGAGATTCTACTCCATTAGTTCATATTTATGATGTAAATGTACTATATGTATCAAACATTTGAGCAGTTGTAGTTACCAATAAAAAGATTTCAAATTCACAATTCAAAATTTACTTTAAAACCATTGCTCTGATACCACAAAATATGTCACACCCTACTCCTCCATAAGATGTAACATGATCCCATAGTACACCTAATGAATTACCATACTTCACCTACCGGTAACCCATTAAATATACTACAAGGGATTTTAAAATAATTTTCGTGAAACTTAAATCATCGATTAAAATCTAGTGTTACAAAAATTTTTCAAAATTTCGGCAGAGTGCCGATTGTATTTTGAGAAAATAGTTCTTCAAACCTGCAAAAGAAAACACTCCCAATATGTTTTCTCAAATACAACTCCAATAACTTCATTTCAACTCACAATTCAAATCTCAATAATCAAATCAATTTATTCTCAAACCAACCTCATCATAAAAGAAACATTTCATTGATTACAAGACTCAAAATTAATATTACAAAACTATTCAGGTAAATGAAATCTCAAATTTACATTTACAATAATTTACATTTAATTACATACCAAAATATTTTACAAGAGTTTTTATACAACTGCTCAAATAATTTACATACATATTATTACATGCATACATCAAAACCTGTGTACATGGGTATACTTGGAGCTTATCTGATATCTCTTCAAAGAAGCTTACTCAATTGCTCTATGCTCTTTTCACCTGCGACAGCATACAAAGCTATCACTGAGTGGTGAACTCAGTGGTGCACAACTATAATTTAAAACATAGTACAATATACCTTAATAAAAATTACAGCAATTAATTTGAAAATCTGGATGCTCATCAAATTCTGAAACTCAAAATATTCATTGCCAATAATATAAATCATTTGTATAAAATGACTTTGATCACGAAATTCAATTTATCAAATCATAACTAACCATTTAAGGTAATTCCAACAAAATCAATTACACATAAATCATAATTGAAATCATAATTCTTTACTATTCAAAAACATTCTTTATCTCAAAAACCATTCTTTATCTCACTAACTATGCAAGACTAATCCGAAAGGGCCATCTTCAGGGTGATTCTAACTCCCTATGGTCGGGGAGGTCGAATCGGATTCTAACTCCCTATGGTCGAGGAGATCGAATCATCGTGCACAGTACACACCATAATAATGAATCTTCCGAAAAGGCCATAACATAAAAAAACTTAGATCTAACCTCTAATAAGAGGAGAATCTAAGCATGTGCACGTACCATGGTAATCAAAACACAACTAACTCCATTGTCTTCTCAACAAATGAGAGAGACGGGTAATAACCTAGTCAAGCATCTATAGTGAAATATAAAACAATATCACAATCCTTTTAGTGAGCATAAATCATAGTACAATTCGATTCAAAGTTAATTCCAATATCCAATAATTTTTATACTCATCACAATTCAAATCATAAATTTGCATTTTTCCATGCAATTTGCCCATCACAATTCAAAACATGTTCTATCACAATTTTTCAAAACATAATTTATTCAATCCACAACAATCCTTAAAACTTGTGGAAATACCATTTCACAAAGCTAAATTCATACATACTATAACAATTTCCATAATCATTGAATTAAATCCAATGCTTGTTAAACATAATACATAAGAAAAATATGTCATTTAATCATATGAAATATTCAGAACAAAATCAGTTAAAAACTAGTTGTGCACAAACCTCTGATAAATGCCTCTTGGCTCTGACTCAGTGTTTCCTTCCCCTTCCCTGAGTCTTTGCTAACTGAAACATACAATTTGAAGTGTTTCAGTACTCATTTAAATCGTCTCTAATAATAAGGCTTAATAATTAATTTATTGAATTCTATTATTTTCCAAGTCAACCTAAGATGTTGACCCTCGATGCATTCTAGGTGAATTAGGTTTAATATTATCAATATGTCACATTTTATAGCCCTTTAGTGTTGGTATATGTTACCAATTTAATTTTCAAGTATATTGCATTTTATTACAATTTGCCGGATTTCGGTATACTAATTTCACCTAGTCAGATGACCTAGTTCCCTCCATTTTTGGGTTTCGGTCCAAACTACAAACTTGTAGGTCTATGTCTTATTGCATGCGGGGCAAAATTTCAGGTCATTCTGAGTTGTGTAGACCAAGATATGGTCAATTTACCAATGCTGGACAAAATGCACTAAAATGGTAGGTTTAGGTCACTTTTGGTTCAGCTAGTTTTGATACCTAAACTTGTGCAAGCTATTTGGCTTGGTTCTAGCCATTTTGGGCTTTGTTGTCCTCATAAAAATTGTAGATCCATGTCTAAACTATTCATGGTAAAAATTTCAGGTCATTTGGACCTATTTTGAGTGAGTTATGGCCAAAACACTAACTACTGCCCAAATGGTCAATTTTCAGGCTTAATTTGGTCATTTTTCAAGTCACCTTCTAGGCAGAATTTTGGTAAGCTTCCTTCATGAAAGTTGGCACATTTTGTGCCTAGTTTCACCTCCAGTTGGTCTCATACCAATTGGAGTCACACAATTAAGGTTCTAAGCCAAAACATACACTGCCCTATTATACACTTCTCATCACTTACCAATTACATATTAAACACTTACCAAATTACTTCCTTCATGCCAATTCTGATTTGTACCTTACCATTAACACCTTTAATAACACATTTTTTATCATTTTGGATAGCTTGTAACCATTCTCAATATGCACACTATAATACAGAATTTTCCAAAGTCCATTTACATCATTTAACCACATTAACATACCCCTTTTACATACCCAATTCCAAACCATTATACACATATCCATACTGCCATTAATAATAACATCTTAAAAACCATAAACAAGTAAAAAAAAGCTACATATACTGAATTTCCATGGCTGCCAAAATGTACATCTCTATTAACACATCAAACTTCAAAAATTCTTCCATAAATCAACTACCCACAACCTTGGTTACACTTTTAATGAAACCAGAATTGAAAACACTGACTTACTACTTTTGAAGTTCTTCAAAACCTCACCCAAACTTCTTCTTTTTGCTGCCAATGTTTTCCCCAAGCTGAGTATGCAAGGTTTAACGAAGGATTTATGGTGAAAGGAAGCTTGAATCATGGATGCATGGGTGTGGATGTGAGTTTGGCCATGGAGTCCCCATGGAGTTCATTTCGGCCACTCTTCCAAAGGTTGAAGATGACAGAATTTTCTATCCAAAGGTTGATTAAAGGTCCACTTAAGTGATGTTAGTGGAGCACTAATTGATTAAAAATCTATTTTAATGTTAAACTTTCCAATTTTTGCAATTTGGCCACCACACTTTCACTATTTACATAATGTATCTCATTTTAATTTTTCATGGTATTTTCAAAGTTTATTATCATTTATTTTTAATGGATATTTAGGTCAAAAGACAACTCGGGGTGTCAAATGACCACAATGCCCCTATTCGGGTTGCATTCTCGATTTTTTTGTAACACCTAGTTTTGTCGTTTCCTCGATTTCTCGTTTTTCTTTATACTAATTAATTAATTTTTCTTTGATATTTTTAATGACATTTATACTTCAATAGATCTTTATTTAAGTCTTAAAAATATTTTCCAGGGTTCCCTGTGATCCAAGGCTAGTCAACGTTCTACGCCGCAACTTCCTAGTGCGACCACCCATCTCTATGGTTTTCGGCTCGTTTAACTTGGTTACATTTCATTGCTATTATTTTTCTTTTGTTTTTCTTGTATTTTCTTTTCTTGTATTTCATTATTTTATGTCTCCTCACCCATATCTAAGTGTAGTTCTAGGCATCCTAGCTGTCCGGACAGACATTGTCACTGGAACAGTAGAACGCACTACCGAACATAAGGGTGTTACACAATAACCTAGATTTGATTTCAAGTCATGCTAGGGACTTTGCAATCTAATTGCAAACCGAACCTATTTAATTAATCAATTAAACTCTTTAATTAATTAATTAAATCATATTTAATTTGGTGATTACTTGTGTATATATGTGACTTACTAGGCTCATCACTAATTGACAATGAGACATGATATCAACTCTTAACATCATCAGAACTCTTTTTACCATAAATGATTTCTCTAAATCATTTTATACAGCTGATAGACTATGGTTAACACCTAGCATAGCATGCCGTAGCCACCCAATCAGTAATAAAGTTTACCTTAAATGAACCTATAATCATATGTTACCATGCACTAGAATCTCTCTGTTACAAAATCCCAATTCAAGCTGGAGTCATGGTTTATGTCAAACCCTATTTGCTATAAATATTATGTTCTCTTTTAATTTCAGTTCTTGATTAAAAAGATTTTCTCATCAGAAACTCTTTTCTTATTAAATCTATTTGTCCTGACCAAGAACTTGAAACATCAAGAACAATTAAATGAACATAGGATTTTATCCCTATTTACTTAGGATAACAGATTCCATCTTGATCAATACCTACCTCCATATATAACTAGTAGGAGCTAACACATGCCCATATACCCATACACAGTATAAGTATGAAAGCAGTATCAAACTCAAACCACCTATATACAAGATAACTGTGCTATCTCAGGTCTAAAGATTATATGCACTTATATGATTTATGATAATGCATTGACAAGAGTAAACTCCATGTGCTTGTCACAAATGTCACTGGTTCGACCTACTTATCATATATAAGTGCCCATCATATTTGTTATATGGCATGAGACTCACCATTCCATCTTATTTACATCTCATATAAATAACTTGGGAACAAACATGATTACAATCTTTCTGGAAAAGTCATGTCCTTATTGTGAAGTATCTTCGATTGTGAACCAATTTATGATACTTTGTGCTAGAAATATTGTCACTCATATTCTTAACAACTTAAGAATAGAATTTCTAATAAAATATCAATAGACCTTTTCTATTACACATAAATATATTATGTAAACGGAAAAGTGAAAATGCCCTTTTATTAATAAAAAATGTACAAAATACATATTAAATGATATGCTCTAGAGCATACTACTAACAGTAACTACCATTTGTCCCTCATCATTAACCTCTAAACTAGCATGCAGAGTTCTCAATTCATCCACCATGGATAAAGGAGAAACTCTCAAACTAGCCATGGTCTTACGGCTCAAAGCATCAGCTACCACATTAGCTTTCCCTGGTTGATAATCTATTAAGCAGTCATAATCCTTTATCAATTCTAACCACCTCCTCTATCTCAAATTCAGCTCTTTCTGAGTGCGCAGATATTTTAAGCTCTTGTGATCTGTATAGATATAACACTTCTCCCCATACAAAAAATATCTCCAGATCTTCAAAGCAAAAACAATGGCAGCAAGCTCCAAGTCGTGTGTAGGGTAGTTTCTCTCATGTGGTTTTAGGTGGCATGATGCATTTGCAATAACATTTTGATCTTACATCAGTACACAACCTAACCCATTGTGAGAAGTATCACTATAAACTGTATATTCTTTACCCGGTGTAGGTACAGTAAGGACTAGAGCTTCAGTCAAACATCTCTTCAATTCATCAAAACTCTACTGACATTTATCAGTCCATTGAAATTTTACATTTTTCCTAAGCAGTCTAGTTAGTGGAGATGCCAACATAGAAAATCCCTTTACAAACCAGTAGTAGTATCCAACTAAACCCGGAAAATTATGGACTTCTGTAACATTCCGGGGCAGCTTCCAATTAAGGATAGCTTCAATCTTGTTAGGATCTACCTTAATGCCCTCTACTGGTACTATATGCCCCAAGAAAGCAATTTCTTTCAGCCAAAATTCAAATTTCGATAATTTGACATAAAGTTGTTTCTCCCTTAAGATCTGCAGGACAATCCTTAGGTGCCTATCATGCTCCTCTGCATTCCTTGAATACACCAAAATATCATCAATAAACACAACTACAAATTGGTCGAGGTATGGTCTGAAGATAGTGTTCATCAAATCCATAAAAGTAGCTGGAGCATTAGTTAACCCGAATGGCATAACCAAAAACTCATAGTGGCCATATCGAGTTCTAAAAGTAGTTTTTGGAATACTCTGCTCTTGCACCCTCAACTAATAATAGCCCGCTCTCAAATCAATATTGGAAAACACAGCTGCACCTTTCAACTGATCAAACAAATCATCTATGCGGGGCAGTGGGTATCTATTCTTTATTATCACCTTATTCAGCTGTCTGTAATTGATGCATAAACGAAGAGTGCCATCTTTCTTCTTAACAAACAACACTGGCACTCTCCAAGGTGACACACTAGGGCGAATAAAGCCCTTATCAAGCAACTCATGTAACTGCACCTTCAACTCCTTCAATTCAGCAGGTGCCATTCTGTAAGGTTTGAGATTGGGTCCACAAGGCATAACCTCTATTTCAAACTGCACCTCTCTTTCCGAAGGTAATCCTAGTAATTCTTCAGGAAACACATCCGAAAAGTCGCATACTACAGGAATGTCCCTCAATGTTGGACTCCCTACCCGGGTGTCTACCACATGGGCCAAATATGCTTCACACCCTCTTCGAATCATTTTTCTGGCAAGTGCAGTAGAAATAAGGTTTGATGGCAATAACTGCCTCTCCCCATGTATTACCACATCACTGTATTGAGGGAGACCAAAAGTAACTGTCTTCAGTCTTACAGTCAATCATAGCATTATGCCTGGCTAACTAATCCTTACCCAAGATAATATCATAATCTCTTAAGGGCATTTCTATCAAATCGGACAGAAAAGTATGTCTTTGGATTACTAAAGGACAATCCTTATATACCCTATTTACCCTGACCTTCTGGCCTAATGGACTTGTCACTAACACATCAAAGTCACACACGGAATAGTAGTAGAATAGATAACACTAACATTGACATACGAATGTGTGGAGCCAAGATCAAATAACACATATGCATCTTGGTTAAGGATAGAAAAAGTACCCGCTACAATATCTGATGTCTCAGCCTCCTCTCTCTGACGCATCGTGTACACCCTGGCTGGTGCGCCACTCAGTTCAGGCTGATTAACTGTGGCCTGACTGCTAGAGGAACTACCCTTGCCTCTGCCTCCGCCTCTACTAACTGAAGGAGAACCCCTCGGGGTAGAAGCTTAGGCTGATCCCTCGGATGTAGCAGATGGTCCAGAACGGCGTGCACTTGTACTGTCACACCTTATCCCTGGTAAGGCATGACATGTTCCCATAGCATACCTAATGAATTACCGAACTCCACCTACCGATAACCCATTAGTTATGTTACAAAGGATTTTAAAACAAATCATAGCTTTTTATCTTATTAATTCTTTTGCGAAAAACTGCATGAGAATAGTTAAAATTCCATGTAAATATTCATTGGAAATAATGATAGACTAAATATTGTAAAAGTTACATTTTCATAAGTCTCAAAATAAAATACAAATAGTTACAAACTCAAAATACTTTAGTAATGCAATACTTTTTAATACAAACTGCTCAATGTCCGTACATTCATACATATAGGTACAAAATACATCCAAAGGAATCACAAGGGTATACCTAACATAAATACCCACAATCAATACTAAAATGCTGTTTCCAAGTCTCTCACTCAGCAGCCTTCTCCTTTCCCTTACCTGCGACAGCATAAAGAAGCTATCGCTAAGTATATCACTCAGTGGTGCACAATTAATAACTTTAAAACTTAAGGTAAAACATAATTTGTCAAAGCATAATAAATCACATTTTTCTTAAGCATGAAAACTTCACAATAGTTCTAAGTCCATAAGAGCCATTTATTAGAATAACATTTCAAAAGAGAAATCACACTTCATAAATCACAATTCACAAGCATTAGTGTTGCCAATATCAACACACAGTTTAGGCCATGACATAAAATTTCACGATCAGTGCCGTGTTGTACACCACGATGAAACAATCTCAACCTCATTAACCGTTATTAATAAGGGAAGGGCTAGCTAGCTAATGAGTACTCATGTAGTCTTACCCCACTAACCGTTATTAATGGGAGACATAATTAATATTAATTATCAACCCCAAATAGCCATTACTACTGGGGAGTTCCGAAAGGGACTGTCATGCTAACTGTGGTTTCAAAATAGTTTCCAAAAAATTTCCCACTCAACAATCACATTTATAAACCAATAAACACATTTAAATTCATCATAATATCCATATAAAGGTGGCAACACCCAAATTTCTTAAATGCAAGAGAAAAACCATATTTCAGTCAAAGTAAACTTGTTTAAAGCAAACTCATTCAATTTAACATATTCCAAGCAATTTACAAGTTTAAAAATGAAGAAAAGGTTAATTGTGCACAAACCTTCAATAATTCTCCTTCCTTCTTACTTACTTCTCCTTGTCCGTTCTAACTTCTTTTTCTACTGAAAATACACAAATAGAATACCTCAATACCAATCTTAATTGCTTCCAAGAACTCATTACATGCATGTCTAATGCATCCCAAGTTAGCTTTGAAAATTTTAGAATATTTTGGTTTTGGGACAGCTTGGTGCCCCAATCTTTGAACTCAATTTTTACCTAGTTTCAATCATAATTTGGTGAGGTGTTCTTCATCAAAATTATTCATCTAGGTCTAACTTTATTTTCCTTTTTGAATCGCCTAATTTGGAGCTGTGTAGCTCAAGTTATGCCCAAAAAACGATTACAGTTCACGTTACTATTCATGCTGCAGATTCAGTTCTGGCAGATTTATCTATCCAATTTCGTTCAGCAATTTGGTCAAGTTAAGTCCATAATTTGGTCTAATGTTCTTCATATGAAATGTTCTACTATGTCTTAGGTTTCCATCAGTTCAAAAATCGCCTAAATCGGAGTTTTCTAGAGAGAGTTATGGCTATGCAAAATTTAGTATTCATATGGTAAATCTGCAATTCTGCAAATTAGGTGATTCAACTTTGCTCAGCAATTTGATTGGGTTAAGTCCATAATTTGGCCTCAAGTTCTTCATATGAAATGTTCTACTATGTCTTAGGTTTCCATTGGTTCAAGAATCGCCTGAATCGAAGTTTTCTAGAGAGAGTTATGGCCATGCAAATTTTACTGTTCATATGGTTAAATTCTGCAGGTTCTAGAATTTTGTCTCTAAGTTCAAGGCTCATTTCGGATAGCTTAAGGTCATTTTCGAGGCACGGTATCTTCATGAAAATTCTAGCCCTGTGTCTTAAGTTTTGTTTCCAGTTGGTTTCACACCAATTGGAGTTGTGTAGCTTAATTTATGGGCTGTCAAACACACTGAACTCAGTGTGTAAAATTCTGCCCTAGGTTCAATTTTTTCATTTCTTCAGTTATTCCCACTAACCAACCTCAATTCACATTTAATTCACCCAAAATTACTATAATTTAGCATTGACACATCAATGGCACTTCCTAGCACAAATCCCACAATTTTCAAACACCAAAGTTTACAATTTTCCCTAATCCTACCATTTCATTACGTCTATTCATCAACCCAATGTCAATTCAACTAAATAAATCTCAAATGATCATAATTTAATACTACACACACTAATTTCACTCTCTAGCCCCAAAACTCAATTTTCTCATGAACCCTAATCTTCCATAATTTAATTTATGCAATCCCATGAAATCTTACTACTCCAAATCATGCATACTAACTCAATTTAACTTAGATTTATCATCAATTTAACTAAAATACATCAAAACCTTAATTTTCCCTAAGTTGGCCAAAACACTAGTTTAGATTTCCATACATGTTTCCTTTCAATTTCTCATGTTATTTCATCACAAGTAAACTTAATTCAAAGTCTATACAACTAATCTAACATGAAAAGACACTTACCTCAATTGTGACCTTCCCAAATCTTTAATTTCTTCCAAATCTCTTGTCTCCCCTTGCTTTTAATCTCTCGATCAATGTTTAATTTGATGTTCTCTACCAATTAGATGCAAAACCCATAGAGGAAAAGCAAGGAATTGAGTTGTGAGAATGGGTGTCAATGGAGAAAGAAAGAAGAAGAAGAAGGAAAGAAAGAGAGAAGGAGAGAGAGTGGGTGGTAACTAAATAGGGGAGAGAAGAGGGTTTTCCCTTTATATATTTATCCCCATTTTTTTATTTATTTGATTCATTTAATTGAGCTATCCATAGCCCATTGATACTAAAATTTTAATTGGGTCAAAATGGAATTAAAATTTTAGATTTTTATTTCTTTTATTTTCTTTTCACTCTACACTTGAATTCTTTTCCTAAAAAAAAAATTATTTCATAATTCAATATTTTATTTTCATTTTATTTAATTTACATTTTGGTCAAAAGTCAACTCTTAAGGTGAATTGACCAAAATGTCCCTTATCGGGTCATAATCCCTCTTTTTCAATATACCCAGTGAATCTTTATATTTCTAGGTCACTTGAATTTTTATTGTGTCTATCTCAATTAATTTTCTATTTATTTTTGGTCCTCAAGGTGTTTTTGAATAGTACTAATCACGGACCAAATATTGTACTATTCATAACTCGGAGGTTCGGGGTGTTACAATTCTCCCCTCCTTAAAAATAAATTTGCTCCTCGAAATTTATCTGGTCTTAGTCTCTGAATAGCTGTGAGTCCTGCCTTCTCATATCCTCCTCACGCTCCCATGTAGCCTCCTGGCCTGAATGATTGTTCCACAGCACTTTCAACAGAGGTATTTGCTTGTTCCTCAGCTGCTTCACCTCATATGCCAAGATCTTTATGGGCTCTTCGTCATATGTTAGGTCTGGATTCACCTCAATCTCCTCTACTGGCAAAATGTGAGAGCGGTCTGATCTATACCTCCTCAACATGGAGACATGGAAGACATTGTGAATCTTTTCCAACTCCGGAGGCAATGCAAGTCTATATGCCAATGGACCCACTCTTTCCAAAACCTCATACGGCCCAATGAAGCGAGGACTTAGTTTCCCCTTTCTACCAAATCTCATTATCCTCTTCCATGGGGAAACTTTCAGGAATACCTTGTCACCCACACTGTATTGAATATCTCTTCTCTTTAGGTCAATGTAGGACTTCTGTCTATCCGTTGCAATTTTGAGTCTGTCTCTAATGAGCTTAACTTTTTCTTCCGTCTGCTGCACTAATTCTGGGCCAATCAACTTCCTCTCGCCCACTTTATTCCAACACAAGGGAGTTCTACACTTTCTGCCATAAAGTGCTTCATATGGAGGCATCCCGATGCTTGACTGATAACTGTTGTTGTAGGCAAATTCAATTAAAGGCAAGTGTGTGTCCCAACTCCCTTCAAACTCAATCACACAAGCGCGAAGCATATCCTCCAAAATCTTAATGATCCTTTCATATTGGCCGTCTGTCTGTGGATGGAATGTTGTACTGAAGTTCAATCTAGTTCCTAGGATTTTTTTGAGACTACCCCAGAATCTAGAAGTGAACCTTGGGTCTCTGTCTGACACAATAGACACTAGCACTCCATGTAACCTCACCACATCATCAATGTACAGTTTGGCCAATCTTTCCAAGCTGTAATCTATCCTCACTGGCAAGAAGTGTGCAGACTTGATCAATCTATCAACAATAACCCAAACTGCATCATGATTCTTTTATGTATATGGAAGTCCAGTCACGAAGTCCATAGTGATTCTTCCCATTTCCATTCAGGAATTGGCAATGGCTGTAGCAACCCTGCAGGCACTTGGTGTTCTGCCTTTACTTGCTGACAAGTTAGGCATTTGGCAACATATTCTGCAATGTCTTTCTTCATTCCTCTTCACTAATAGTGTTCTTTCACACTTCTGTACATTTTGGTTCCACCAGGGTGCATTACAAAATGTAAATCATATGCTTCCTTTAAAATGGTCTGCCTCAGTTCAACATTCCCAGGAATGCACATTCTACCCTTATATAACAACAAGCCGTCATCATTTACTGATAATTCTGGTTTCTTGCCATCCCGAGCCTCTTCCATTAACTTGACATACTTATCATCCTTCTGTGCAACTGCTTTAATTTGTTCTACCAGCATTGGCTTCACTTGCCAAGTAGCTACCATCTGCCCATCTTCATTAATCTCCAAATTAGTATGAAATGCCCTTAACTCATGCACCATGGACAATGGAGAAACCCTTAAACCAACCATAATCTTACGACTTAAAGCATCAGCTACAATATTAGCTTTTCCAGGCTGATAATCTATCAAACAATCATAATCTTTTATCAGCTCTAACCATCTCCTCTGCTTCAAAATTAACTCTTTTTGTGTGCCCAAGTACTTCAAACTTTTATGATCTGTGTATATATAACATCTATCCCCATACAAGTAATGTCTCCAGATCTTCAAGGCAAAGACAATGGCTGCCAGCTCCAAGTCATGCGTGGGATAATTCCTCTCATGCGATTTAAGCTGGCGTGAAGCATAGGCAATGACGTTTCTATCTTGCATCAACACACAGCCTAATCCGTTATGAGAAGCATCACTGTATATGGTATACTCCTTACCTAAAGTGGGCAAGGTTAAGATTGGAGCTTCATTTAAATGCCTCTTTAACTCATCAAAACTTTTCTGGCACCGATCAGTCCACTGAAATTTTACATCCTTCCTAAGTAGCTTGGTCAGTGGAGATGCTAGCATGGAGAATTCCTTCACAAACCTTTGGTAATACCCAGCTAAACCAAGGAAACTCCAAACTTCCGTGACATTTCTAGGTGGCTTCCAATTAAGAATGGCTTCTACTTTACTAGGATCCACCTGGATACCTTCTGTAGATACAATATGCCCCAAAAATGTAATCTCCTTTAGCCAAAACTCACATTTCGATAGTTTGGCATACAACTGCTTCTCCCTCAAAGTCTGCAATGCTATCCTCAAGTGTTTATCGTGTTCCTCTGCGTTCTTTGAGTACACCAAAATATCATCAATGAACATCCCAATAAACTGGTCCAAATATGGCCTGAAGATAGTATTCATCAGGCCCATAAAAGCAGCTGGAGCATTAGTCAACCCGAATGGCATTATCAAGAACTCATAGTGGAAATACCGAGTCCTAAAGGCAGTTTTAGGAATACTTTGCTCCTGAACCCTCAACTGGTAATAGCTCGAACTCAAGCCAATTTTGGAGAATACAGTTGCATCCTTCAACTGATCAAATAAATCATCGATCCGTGGCAGAGGATATCTATTCTTTATGGTCACCTTATTCAACTGTCTGTAGTCTATGTATAGGCAGAGAGTACCATCCTTCTTCTTCACAAATAATACTGGTGCTCCCTAAGGTGACACGCTAGGGCAGATGAAACTCTTATCTAACAATTCCTGCAATTGCACCTTCAACTCTTTCAACTCAGTAGGTGCCATCCTATAAGGAGTGATGGAGATTGGCTCCATCCCAGGCATTGTCTCAATTTCAAACTGCACCTCTCTTTTCGGAGGTAATTCCGGCAATTCTTCCAGAAAGACATCTGGAAAACCCCATACCGTAGGAATATCTTTAAGATCTAGACTCCTCACCTGGGTGTTTATCACATAAGCTAGATAAGCTTCACATCCCTTTCTAATCATCTTTCTAGCAAGTGCAGCTGAAATAATATTGGATGGTAATAACTGCCTCTCCCTGTGTATCACTACGTCTGCATACTCGGGAAGACCAAAAGTGACTGTCTTTTGTCTACAGTCGATCATGGCGTGATGCCTAGCTAACCAATCCATGCCCAACATGATATCTTAATCTCGGAAGGGCATGTCAATTAAGTCTGACAGGAATGTATGTCCTTGGATCACCAAAGGACAATCCTCATACAATTTGTTTACCCTAACCTCTTGTCCTAGAGGACTAGTCACTAGCACATCATAATCCAATTTCACACAAGGAATTCTACTCCCTGAACAACCAACATAAGGAGATTTCCCTCCATTAGTCCA
The DNA here is from genome assembly GCF_030052815.1 of Hevea brasiliensis. Lineage (NCBI taxonomy): Eukaryota > Viridiplantae > Streptophyta > Magnoliopsida > Malpighiales > Euphorbiaceae > Hevea > Hevea brasiliensis. The sequence goes on along the minus strand of NC_079493.1, from coordinate 41,683,566 downwards.
TATTTATGATGTAACGTACTATATATATCAATAATAACAATTGAGCAATTGTACTTATCAAAATTTTTCAAATATGCAATTTCAAAACTTGTATGAAAACCAAAGCTCTAATACCACTAAAACACGGTCTTTTGGTGGCATTTAAGGGTACCTATCAGAGCACTTATAGGAGTTACGTATAGCCGTCCCTGCAAGCTCCTGGGCAGAGAGCCACGCTTCGCCACAGTTCACACGTGAGAGTTCCCAGGAATCGTAAGCGCTACGTTTCGCTGTCCCTACTTTGCTCTGATACCACTAAAACATGTCACACCTTATCGCTGGCAAGGCATGACATGTTCCAGTAGCATACCTAATGAATTACCGAACTCCACCTACTGATAACCCATTAGTTATGTTATAAAGGATTTTAAAACAAATCATAGCTTTTTATCTTATCAATTCTTTTGCAAAAAACTGCATGAGAATAGTTAAAATTCCATGTAAACATTCATTGGAAATAATGATAGACTAAATATTGCCAAAGTTACATTTTCATAAGTCTCAAAATAAAATACAAATAGTTACAAACTCAAAATACTTTAGTAATGCAGCACTTTTTAATACAAACTGCTCAATGTCCGTACATCCATACATATAGGTACAAAATACATCCAAAGGAATCATAAGGGTATACCTAATGTAAATACCCACAATCAATACCAAAATGCTGCTTCCAAGTCTCTTACTCGGCAGCCTTCTCCTTTCCCTTGCCTGCGATAGTATAAAGAAGCTATCGCTGAGTATATCACTCAGTGGTGCACAACTAATAACTTTAAAACTTAAGGTAAAACACAATTTGTCAAAGCATAATAAATCACATTTTTCTTAAGCATGAAAACTTCACAATAGTTCTAAGTCTATAAGAGCCATTTATTGGAATAACATTTCAAAAGAGAAATCACACTTCATAAATCACAATTCACAAAGCATTAGTGTTGCTAATATCAACACACAGTTTAGGCCATGACACAAAATTTCACGATCAGTGTCGTGTTGTACACCATGACAAAGTAATCTCAACCTCACTAATCATTATTAATGAGGGAAGGGCTAGCTAGCTAATGAGTACTTATGTAGTTTTACCCCACTAACCGTTATTAATGGGAGACATAATTAATATCAATTATCAACCCCAAGTAGCCGTTACTACTGAGGAGTTCCGAAAGGGACTGTCATGCTAACTGTGGTTTCAAAATAGTTTCCAAAAAATTTCCCACTCAACAATCACATTTATAAACCAATAAACACATTTAAATTCATCATAATATCCATATAAAGGCGGCAATACCCAAATTTCTTAAATGCAAGAGAAAAAATATATTTCAGTCAAAGTAAACTTGTTCAAAGCAAACTCATTCAATTAAACACATTCCAAGCAATTTACAAGTTTAAAAATGAAGAAAATGTTAGTTGTGCACAAACCTTCAATAATTCTCCTTCCTTCTTACCTACTTCTCCTTATCCGTTCCAACTTCTTTTTCGACTGAAAATACACAAATAGAATACCTTAATACGAATCTCAATTGCTGCCAAGAACTCATTGCATGCATGTCTAATGCATCTCAAGTTAGCTTTGAAAATTTTAGAATATTTTGGTTTTGGGACAGCTTGGTGCCCCAATATTTTAACCCAATTTTTACCTAGTTTTGATCATAATTTGGTGAGGTATTCTTCATAAAAATTGTTCACCTAGGTCTTAACTTTATTTTGCTCTTTGAATCGCCTAATTCAGAGCTGTGTAGCTCAAGTTATGCCCAAAAAACGATTACTGTTCACGTCACTGTTCATGCTGCATATTCAGTTCTGGTAGATTTATCAATCCAATTTTGTTCAGCAATTTAATTAAGTTAAGTCCATAATTTGGTCTAATGCTCTTCATATGAAATGTTCTACTATGTCTTAGGTTTCCATCGGTTCAAGAATCGCCTAAATTGGAGTTTTCTAAAGAGAGTTATGGCCATACAAAATTTACTGTTCATATGGTAAATCTGCAATTCTGCAGATTCAGTGATTCAACTTTGCTCAGCAATTTGATTGGGTTAAGTCCATAATTTGGCCTCAAGTTCTTCATATGAAATGTTCTACTATGTCTTAGGTTTCCATTGGTTTAAAAATCTCCTAAATCAGAGTTTTCCAGAGAGAGTTATGGCCATGCAAATTTTACTGTTCATATGGTCAAATTCTACTGATTCCAGAATTTTGTCTCTAAGTTCAAGGCTCATTTTGGATAGCTTAAGGTCATTTTCGGGGCAGGGTATCATCACAAAAATTCTAACCCTATGTCTTAAGTTTTGTTTCCAATTGGTTTCACACCAATTAGAGTTGTGTAGCTTAATTTATGGGCTGTCAAACACACTGAACTCAGTGTGCAAATTCTGCCCTAGGTTCAATTTTTTCATTTCTTCAGTTATTCCCACTAACCAACCTCAATTCACATTTAATTCACCCAAAATGACTATAATTTAGCATTGACACATCAATGGCACTTCCTAGCACAAACCCCACAATTTTCAAATACCAAAGTTTGCAATTTTCCCAAATCCTACCATTTCATTACCTCCATTCATCAACCCAATGTCAATTCAACTAAATAAACCTCAAATAATCATAATTTAACACTATACACACTAATTTCACTCTCTAGCCCTAAAACCCAATTTTCCCATGAACCCTAATCTTCCATAATTCAATTTATGCAATCCCATGAAATCTTACTACTCCCAATCATGCATACTACCTCAATTTAACTTAGATTTATCATCAATTTAACTAAAATACATCAAAACCCTAATTTTCCCTAAGTTGGCCAAAACCCTAGTTTAGATTTCCATACATGTTTCCTTTCAATTTGTCAAGTTATTTCATCACAAGTTAACTTAATTCAAAGTCTATACAACTAATCCAACATGAAAAGACACTTACCTCAATTGTGACCTTCCCAAATCTTTAATTTCTTCCAAATCTCTTGTCTCCCCTTGCTTTTAATCTCTCGAACAATGTTTAATTTAATGTTCTCTACCAAGTAGATGCAAAACCCATAGAGGAAAAGCAAGGAATTGAGTTTTGAGAATGGGTGTCAATGGAGCAAGAAGGAAAGAAAGAGAGAAGGAGAGAGAGTGGGTGATAACTAAATGGGGGAGAGAAGAGGGTTTTTCCCTTTATATATTTATCCTCATTTTTTTATTTATTTGATTCATTTAATTGAGTTATCCATAGCCCATCGATACTAAAATTTTAATTGGGTCAAAATGGAATTAAAATTCTAGATTTTTATTTCTTTTATTTTCTTTTCACTTTACACTTGAATTCTTTTCCTAAAAAAAATTATTTCATAATTCAATATTTTATTTTCATTTAATTTAATTTACATTTTGGTCAAAAGTCAACTCTTGAGGTGAATTGACCAAAATGCCCCTTATCGAGTCATAATTCCTCTTTTTCAATATACCCGGTGAATCCTTATATTTTTGGGTCACTTAAATTTTTATTCTGTCTATCTCAATTAATTTTTTATTTATTTTTTATCCTTAAGGTGTCTTTGAATAGTACTAGTCACGGACCAAAAATGGTACTATTCATAACTCGGAGGTTCGGGGTGTTACGTGTACAGTCCTTAGTGAAGTGATCGGTCCCTCCATAGTTAAAACATGCACCTGTGGCTCTATAGCATACTCCACCATGTGTTCTGCCACATGTCTCACATACACGAACCGATAGTGCCCCTCTGGGTGTCTGCTGGGTCTACTGACTAGATCGGGGTAGTCTCTAGCCAAAAGATCTACCTCTGCCAGATCTACGAGAGCTAGATCCCCCAAAATTTTTTCTCTTCCCTGAACCACTATCAGGTGCTTAACCAGTAGCTTTTTCACCTTTCTCTTTCTCTTCAGTACCCTTTTTAACTGATCTTTCATTTTCAATCCTTTCCAGTTCTAAGGCCTGTGAGATTAACTCTGAAAAGTTTTGATGTTGGAACCCCGCAACTTGCATTCTTAAATTATGCCTTAACCCAGCCTCAAACCGTTTACACTGATCTCTAGGAGTGACAATCAGGCTTCCAGCATAATGACTCAGCCTAGAGAAGTCTCTCTTGTACTCTGCTATTATTTTATCCCCTTGTTTCAAATTCAAAAACTCTTGTAATTTCATATCGACATAGGTGTTGGGGACCCATTTCTGTCAAAATTCCCTTAGAAAATTAGACCATGTGAGGACTGGAGGCTCAACTAAGCTGTGGGGGATGGCTTTCCACCATTCATGAGCATCCCTTTGGAGCAAGGAAACTAAATACTCAAATTTCAGTTCTTCTGTGCATTGTAGCTTCTTGAATACTGTGACACCCCTTATCCGACTACAGTGTAGCCGAGCAAGTTATGCCACTCAGTGTGCCGGAGCACTCTATTTTATCTTAATTCATTTTTATCGTAGTTTTTGAATATAACTTGTGAAATATAATATATTTAAGCCGTTTATCGAAATTATTATTTATTTGAGGTTCCGAAAATTTTTAAAGAAAATCCGGCGGAGTACCGACTAAAAATGGAGAAAACAGTTCTTCGGAACCTATGAAAAACACTTCCAATATTCACATTCAATCATTTCCAAACTCCAATATCAAAATCTCATCAATATTTCTCAATTTCAGTTCTCAACATTTGTCAACCATTCATTTCTCAATCATTCATCCATCTCATATGATACCATGAATATATGATAGATAAACATTCGCTTTTCCATTTACAACCACACTTTTCATTATTTACATGAATATCAAAATATATTACATAAGTTCAAATACATATGAGAAAATAAAATCAATTACAAAATACCAAAATGACATCTAGCATCCTACCAATGCATGGCTTGCGGTGGTGACACGCACACTATGCGTAATCGTGAACCGCCTTACCGAATCTGTGGTCTCGGCCTCTGTCCAATCTTCAGTACCTACGCGTTGCAAAAGCGACGCGCTAAGCATAAAGCTTAGTGGTGCAAATAATAAAATAGAAAGAAATAATATGCAATATAAAAATCATAATTTCTTAGCCATTGTGTTCATAAGAACTAAATAATTACCAACTTAGTGTTTAGTCGAGGGCTAATCTTGTTTTATGATATTAACTTCTTCATGACTTTTAAGTTTCTTTGTATTCTATCGTAATCATTCCTGATATTTAGTTTTCATATTTTCTTTAACAATCAGTTCAATTACAGTTATACTTTTCCATGCCCAAGTAACCTATACAAATTGACCGGACTGGATAAACGGGTAAACTAGCACTGGGTACCAGGTACCTCGGGCCGTCACACCATCGGTCACAATGTGTCTCCCGGTGTGCAAACAGAATGGCTAATAAGCCATATAAACAATAAGGCATAAAGCCAAGTAAAACATCATAATCAGTATAGCCATAGGCTATCACATCACAGAATGGCAATGAAGCCATACATCATACGCAGTACTGCTATCAGAACCCTATTGGCATGCCAACCTATCCAAACCAATCACATTAGGCCTACTAGGGCATTTGAAACTTTTAAATTCTTCAATTTGTAAATTTCAAATTTTTAGTGTCACTATTCATCTTATTGGTCAACAAAAATGTTGACTTTTAGAATAAAAATATGCACATTGACTTTGGCACTCCCAACATACCACATTTTGTGTTTAAAACTTGTTAGTTTTGGTCACTTTCTCAAAGCTTAGGTCATTTTGGCAAAATTGCCAATTTTTGGTTTTGGTGTCACTATTCACCTCATTGGTCAACAAAAATGTTGACTTTTGAATAGAAAATATGTACACTGACTTTGGCACTCCCAATATACCACATTTGGCATTCAAAACTTGTTGGCATTAAGTGTTAAGACCATTTCTAAGTATTAAACCAAAGGAGCAGATTTTTCAGTTTTTGTGAGTCAACTTCACTGTTCCATTGGACACTGTTGCTATGGGAATTTGAAGAAATGCAAAACATGAAAGTTGTTCCTTATTTTGTCTAGTTGAATTTCCTTTTTTGAATCACTCCATTTGGAGTTTTGTAGCTCAAGTTATGGCCAAAATAAGTTTACTATTCACGTGCAATCGCTCATGCCGAGATTTTGGGTCTAGATTTTTGGTCCAAGTTTGGTCGATGAATTTGACCAAGTTAAGTTCATAATTTGGTCTAACTTTCTTCATATGAAATGTTCTACTATGCCTTAGGTTTCCATCGGTTCAAGAATCGCCTAAATCCGAGTTTTCTAGAGAGAGTTATAGCCATCCAAACATTACTGCTCAAATGAAAATCTGCAGAGTTGCGAGTTTAAACGATGCGTGACTGCCATTTGGGTTAGGTTCTGGTCATAATTTGGGGTAGGTTTCTTCATGAAAGTTGTTTTTCTATGTCTTAACTTGTTTCTGTAAAAATTTCAGCTCAATTGACCAAATCTACAGTGAGTTATGGCCAAATGAACAGTTACTGTTCATTTTGGTCATTCTGCAAGGGCTGTTTGCAGGGTATCCGGATTGGGGCCAAGTTTTGGTCCTCTTGCTTTGGTCTTTTGGACATGGTTTCTTCAGCAAAAATGTGCCATTACAAGCCTAGTTTCATGTCCAATTGGCCAAACACCAATTGGACTAACACAGCCCAATTTATGGTAGTGCAAAGGGACTGAATTTTGGTCCTATCTTTCTTGTCTAGGGCACTGCAATCCTCACTTTGCAATCTCATTTTTCTGTCCATTTGTTGTTCAAATTACCTAAAATGGTCACTAATTGACCATTAAAATGCTCTCTAATAATTTCCTAAGCCAAGTCACATTTTCACCTTTCCAAACCCTAATTCAAATTCATGGTTTATGCCATGTATCTTAGTAACTACCAATGCATTGCTTATATGTTTATAACTTCAACATGGTTTCTATTTCACTCTAAGCTCATCAAATACTCCTACATATTCCTTTTCTAGGGCAGCCAACATTCAAGAGCTCATACACATAGGTTTTTGTTCATTTAAATTACAAGTCTTACTAAATTTCAAGTCCAAAATCATGAAATTTAAGAGTTTTATGTTTATAGTTGCACTAACCTCAACTTGAAGAATCTCCAAGCTTGCCAACTTTAATTTCTCTTCTCCCTTTTGCTCCTAAACACCTTAGCAAGCTTCTAGAATAAATTTTTGTGTTGAGAACTTGAGGAAATATGGTGGGAGTTTAGGGCTTCATGAGCTTGCCAAGCTCATCAATGGAGGGAGGGCAAAATCACGTTTTGGTGAAGAAGAAGAAGAATGGCTGCTGCTCACGTTTTTCTTTCCCTTTAGTCCATTTTTTAGTCTCTTTTAAGTGTTTTAAAAATGCTTGTTTGAATGCAATTGGTGGGGACTTGTAAGTGACATCATAAAGATGTCATAAATTGCTTTTTATGGATTTTTCTTTCCTTTTCTTTTCTAATCATTTTCAATTCAATTTTCAACAATATTTATTCACATTTTAGATCATAATAATTATTTACTTAACTGGACAAGTCAGCCAAAAATCACCTCTGAAGGCGAAATGACCAAAATGCCCTCCGTTTGGCTCAACGGGTCAAAATTGGCTGTACCGATTGAAAAATTTTTCTAAGTATTTTCTTGGCATTCTAATGCCATGGGAACCTCAATAACCCTTCTCTGGAGTCCCAAAAATTATTTTATAATTTTTCCCCCTGGTCTAGGGCTCCTCGTTGCGAGAACCGCAACTTCCCTCTGGTTACCTATCGCTTGGGCACCGGCTCATTCGACTTGGTTGTATTTTATTTCTAAAATTTTTTCTAAATTTTTCTTATTAATATTTGAGTTAATTATGGTTCCTGACTTTAATTTAAATATTTTTCCGGACGTTCTAGCTGTCCGGACCGACACCGGTCACCGGAACAGTAGAATGTACGGAGTTGCTACCGGGAGGATGTTACAAATACTCTCTCCATTCTTTCCAACCACTACTCGGCTTCCAGTGGATCCACAGTTTCCCTTAAATTCTGTAGCCCTAAACTTCATTAATTTGTCATACTGTCTAGCTGGAGGTTGTGGTTGTGTTGTTGGGGTTTGAATTGGGGCTTGTGATGGTAAGTTTCTAGCCATTTGCTGAAACAGCGTAGCCATCTACTAGGCGAATTGTGCAAGAAACTATGACATTTGAGGAGCTGGAGTGGCTAACCCACTCACATTCTGGAGAGCTGGGGCTTCCCCCGATGCCTCAGCCTCAACAAATTGCTCGACGGAATGATCTCCTTCTTCCATTCCGATTTAAAGAGATTTTCTACTCCCTGACAACAACACAAGGAGATTTATCTCCATTAGTTCATATTCATGATATAAATATCTCATATGTATCAATTAAGGACACTTGAGCAGTTGTACTTATCAAAGAAAATATTATAATGCATAGTCAAAACTCATTTAAAAACATGGCTCTGATACTATTAAAACATGTCACATCTTACCCCTCCGTAAGACATAATATGATCCCTTAGTATACTCAATGAATCACCAAACTTTGTCTACCGATAATTCATTAAATACACTACAAGGTATTTTAAACCATTTCAATTAATTTTAATCGGTAAAATAATGTTAAAGCATTATTTAAAAGCCTTTAATTGGAGTTTAAATACTAAGTGAGAAATTTGATAAATTTTATTTTTCGTAAATTTTATAAAAATTTAGGTAGAGTGCCATCTATAATTGGAAAAACAGTTCTTCTAACATCTATAAATACACTTTCAATAAATTTATTTCAACCCCAAACTCCAATATAATGTCATTTCAACATAATTCAACACAATCTCAAGATAGTTTAGTAAAACTCATCATCATTTCATTTAACTTAATTTACATAAACAAGTCTCCATTTACAAAAAAGAAAATAAAAAATAATATTATTACAGACTTTAATGTACAACTGCTCAATTAACTACATAGATACATATGAACAAAATAATATTTACATCAACTAATTTACAAGGGTATAAAGTAATATCCGTACAAAAATCCTCAAAGTAGCTCCCCTGACAACTTAATAGCTAACTCTGCTGCCTTATCTTTTCCTTTATCTGCGACAGCAAATAAAAGCTATCGCTGAGTAATGATTACTCAGTGGTGCACAATAAAAATTTAAAGATATTGAATATCAAAACATACATCCATAAACAGAAATTTAAACCATTGCACAAGATAATTTATAAAGTTCAAGTCAACTTTTGAAATACCATTTTGTCAAAATAATTTATAAATCATAGTGTTGCCAATCCATACACAACTTAGGTCATGACACAAAATTTTCAATCAATATCGTGTTGTACACCACAATAAAACAACTCAACCCCACTAATCGAAATCAATGAGGGAGGTGGCTAACTAGCTATATGAGTACTCATCCAATCTCAACCTCAACTGGCAAGCCAGAGAGGGAGGAATACAGTCGATCTTAACCTCGTAAATGGAGGAGGAATACAGTGATACTGTTATGCTAAGTGTGAATCCAAAACCAATTTAAAATCAAGTTATTCAAATATTTCATTCAAACATTAAGTAAATTCCCATTTCAAATTTCAATTCACAAAATGGGGAACACAGCATTTCTCAAGTCATTATTCAGCGTAAATTATGTCAAAATATATTCAAATAAATTTTCTCATAGCAAATCAAAATTGAAAAGGTATTGTGCACAAACCTTATATGAGTCGCCTCTAGGCCTTGACTCACTTTTCTTTAACTTTCTTCTCAGCCTCTTTTTCAACTGAAACACACAATTTACAGTGTTTAAGTACCATGTCTCATAATTAATCCAACAATTAATTTCATGCATACTTGATTGTACTCCTAAATTTGCTTAAAATAGAATTCTTTGTATTTGGCATTTTGGGGTTACTATTCATTATACTATTCAAGTCAAAATAGGCTTTTTCAAGCTTAATAGGTATGTTAGTCCTAAATGCACTCACATACCACATTTTAAGTGTCAAATTTGTTGGCATTGATTGCCATTCTAATTTCAAAGCTTTTTAAGAAAAATTATAAATGTTCAGTTTTGGGTCATTGTATTCTACTGTTCCATTGATCTTATTACAGTGGGAATTTGGCTAAATGTCCCTCATCAAAGTTGTTCCTTATTGTGTCTAGTTTATTTCCCTTTTTGAATCACTCCATTTGGAGTTTTGTAGCTCAAGTTATGCCTATTTTTCCAGGGCTGGCCGGATTAGTTACAACCCAAAAATTCTGGGCAATTATTGGTTCTGGCAGTTTTAAGCAACCAAATTTGGTTGACAAATTGACTTAGTTATTATCAGAATTTGGGTTTTTGTTCTTCATGAAAGTTATAGTACTGTGTCATAGCTTTCCAATGGTGTAAAAATCAGGTCATTTGGACCTTTCTACACCAAGTTATGACTATTTGAATAAGTACTATTCGTATAGTCATTTATGTACAGTGGTAGTGTGCCTAATCCGGGTTTGACCTAATTTTTCACTAATTTAAGGTCATTTTCAGGGTAGGGTTTCCACATGAAAATTGTAGCTTTGGGTTTTAGTTTTCATCTCCAATTAGCCCCACACCAAATTGGAATAGCAGAATTTCAATTTTGGTCCTTTAAGTGGACCATAGTCAGGCTATCCAGAATTGGACCCTTACCGATCAGCATTCACTTTCAATTCTCACCATTCAAACACACTTTAATTCCCACCAATTGACCAAATTAAGTCTCAATTAGGTCAAATTGCTTCAATTTCAAAACCCCTAAATTTTTCCCTAAGGTCAAGAACCCTAATTCTTTAATTGGTTTAATTCATGCAATTAAGATGTATAATTCACTTTCTACATACTTAATTGAACTTGCACGCATAATTAATTGAAGGAAAACACATCAATTTCATAGACCTCCATGGCTGGCCGAATTTCCTTCTTGAAGGTTAACACATAATTTCTTTAATTTTTGACTCAATTCATGCATTTCTCAACCTAACTTCAAGGATTAATGAAGAAAGAAAACTAAAATTGAACTAACCTTGGTTGAAGCTCTTCTATCTCTTTAATTCTTCAAATTTTCCTTTTACTTTCTCCTTCAATCTTCTTCTTGAGGTTCAATTTGGGGTTTCTTCTATTTTTTACAAAGAATTTATGGTGTAATTTAGGGTTTTGAAAGCTTAATAATAAGCTTTAATGGTTAAAAATATAAGAGAGGGAGAGGTGAGAGAAAGGTCATGGCAACAAGGAGGAAGAAGGGGTAATTTTTTTCTTTTAAATTCAATTTTTGGCTTTTTATGCTTTAATTATCCACAATTTAATAATTATGAAATTATATTTTTTTAGGTCATGCTTACATCACTTAAATGATGTAATAATGCATTTTCTTTATGAATTTCTTTTCTCTTTTTCATTTTCTTTCCATAGCCTCTTTAATTTAAATCTATATTTCGAAATTTTAATTTCTTACTTTTTATTAGACATTTAGGCCAAGAGTCACCTCTAAGGGTGAATTGATCAATTTGCCTCTCGCCGTTCTAATCCGATTTACCAATAACACTGTATTTCTTCCTGAACTCTGATCTAATTATTTGACCTGATTCTCAACTCTTTTGTGTGGTTTTCTCATTTTCATTAGCTTTGCAAAAATTCTTAGGACTACGGGTGTTACAATGTCCCATACGAAATTAGGGTTACAACTGACCTCGCAGTCACTTTCCAGTACGGTCACCCCTCGTTGTGACCTCCGGCTCATTTAACCTTTTTATGCTTTGTTTTCTAAGTTTTCATTTCATCATCATATAATGGCTATTTATTTTCATTTATAGCTTTTTTAGATGACTTAAACATGATCCTAATCCTCTTAATAGTCCAAACCGACACCGGTCAACAGAACAGTAAAATCCACAGGACTATGAATGTAAGGGTGTTACAAATGCAATCCTATTAATGAAAATGCATCAAAACAAACAAATCACCAAATCCTCCTCCCACGAGAGGATAAATTATAGTTACACATGAACCCATAATATATATTAAGTGCTCACCCCATTCCCTGACTCTCTGAAATCCAACATATTCTCTTAATCCTTTTCTATAAGAGTTAGCAAAATTTAGCGATATACCTACCTCACAGTGGCGAGAGTCAGTCGATCCATATAGTTGTCGTACCTACCTTGCCCATCTATATCCATATCCATATCCACAAGAGTCAGTGGATTTCTTATGCCATATCCACCCCAGGATTCCACATCCATAATACATATATATAAGCTCCAACTTATCCCTAAGGCGACATAACACAGAAAATTTATAATGTAACAATTAGGGGATGCTTATGATAGAATAAATAACTGCATATGTGTAAATGAAATCATAAGCATGCCAATGAATATAAAATATAAAAATATAAATAATATTGAAACTATAAAATAATCAATATCCAACTCAGCTGCAGCTGGTTCTGCTGGAAGGAAGAAGACAGTCAGCTCCGATTATCTATACAGATACATTGACCTCTATTAATTGACTAACTAAAATTATTAATTAATTTAAACTACAAAAGCAAGAATAGATCTTAAGGTCTTGTTAAAATTTTAGTAGAGTCTCTTATGTAATTAGACCTAATCCCTCTACAAGAAAAAGTAACAACAGCAATGCACAAGGCTTCAGGCCTACAATAACAATTATAATGCTGATCCGGGGCCTAAAAAATATCATCTAAGTCTATATCTCCAATCTTCAGCCTGGGTCTCTAATTACTCTACAGTTTATATAATTATCAAAAGTCATCCAAATTTTCTAGAAATATTGTTGGGGGTCCTTTTCATCATTCTAGAGTCTTTACAATTTATTTTGATTATTTTTAACATGCTATGAATATTTTATAGATTTATCAGCTAACTACAATATAGGTAAAAATTACACAACTTGAGTTTGGGTTTTCCTTTGTCAATTCTACTACTTGGAACGCATCTAGAAAGTCTGAAAATGCTGAAATCGACTATAAACATGACCACCTTTCTAGACAACCTATTGAGCATTTGGAGTAGGCCAAAAATTTGATACTAAGCCTTGGTAAGCTATTTTTGATCCAATTGTACCTAAATGAATCCTACAAAATGTTAATAATTATCATATAATTATATTTAATTTATGTGAATTAAAAAAGCTTGAAAATTTCACTGATTGATCTAGGTCATCTAATGATCGCCTTTTCAAAATAGTGTCTGATCAGAATGAAGTTGGCTCCATCTTGAAGGTTTCAGCGTCTGAGTTCAATGGTGGTCTCGAATTGCCAATACGATAGTTGGATTGACTGGAATCTCGCTGAAAAGCAACAAAAACCCATTTTTCTCTCTTTTGTCCGTACAAAAAATGGCCACCAAATTTGGCACGATTGGTTCCATCTAAAAGAGCTCTCCACTAGGAGATTATAGCTACTGGAATCACTCTGATCGAACCTCGGGATCGTCGGATATTACTTTCCAAAGTTTGGAACCCATTCTTTCTCTCTCTCTCTCTCTCTCTCTTTGCGCAACCTCCACCTGCCGCTGCTGTTTCTCTCCACTAGAGAGTTGTCGGATATCCCTTGGAGGAGCTAGAGCGTTGCCTATCAGTAGGTCATGAGTGGCCGGCAGGAAAAGATGGAGGAAATGAAGGAAAGAAAGAAAGAAAGAAAGAGAGAGAGAGACGTTGGAGAGGGATTGGGTTGCTAAGTTTTTTTTTTTTATAAGTAAAATTACATTTTTGATCCTTTAACTTTTAAAACTCTTCAAGTGGGTCTATTTTCTTTCTTCAATTAAATCCAATCCTACGTTAACTCATTTAAATATAGTTTTAAACAAAACATTTATCAATAATAATAATAATAATAATAATAATAATAATAATAATAATAATAATAATAATAATCGAATTATAAAGTACAAATAAAAGCATAGGAATATAACTATGACCATATTAAACTTGTGCACAAGAAGTAAATTTAAAATGCTATATTCAACTAACTTCTTTAAAATTATAATATTATATTAAACTTTGGAAATAGTCACTTTAAATTAAATTTAAAATTTTAAAATAATGCCACAAAATATATTTATTTAATAAGATAATATTAAAATACTTTCAGAATTTATAAAATTTATATTTTAAAAAGATTTTGGTTATTAAGTGTTGTATTTAGGAACTAATTATTTGTATAATTTGTGATTTGATTTATTGTTATTTAGTATGTACTCTGATTAATATTTTTATCACGTTTTATACATTATATTTGAATTATGTAAACTTTAGTTAATATTTAATGTTATATTTAATTATTTATTGAACATTAAATATAAAAGGTTTGAATTTTCATGTTTGGCATCCGATCAGTTTGGGTTTTTTTTTTTTTTTTTTCAACATAATAAAATAACGGCCATGCGGCGGGTATTAGCAATCGGATTTGGACGGTTCCTGTATCTCATATATTTTACGGGTTCGGTTCGGATACTTTAAAATTAGCTGTTGCCCTACCGTTCTATCCCTAAATCCAAGTCTCCTTGAAAAACCCCATCTTTTTCCCTCTTTCCCTTCCGTCAAGTGCCTTAGCTCTATAGCCAGCAAGCTTCCGCCGCGCAAACTCGCGAAGCTATTCCCCGCCATTGACGAAATTGGCTTGCTTGAATCCCTTGCCAGCGACAGTCTCAGTTCCGATTCTTAAACTTATAGTTCTACTGTTAAACTTTCCTGCGGTTTCGGTCCCGCTGTCAAGAGGCACTTGGGTAAACTTCTTGGTATTTTCGTGCTCTCCTGGTTCCAAGGTGCGGCCATTAAGCCGTTGCCTTGATTGTAGCTTCGGGTTCGTCGCTCTCTCTCTACATAGCGATTTCAGGTGGAGCGGAGATTGTTATAGATGAATTGAATTTGTTTTGTTTGTTCATAGAACAGGTGCTTTATGATTATTGATTGAATGCTGGTTGCGTTAAATTGGTAACTATCTTGGCATTCGACAGATCCAGCGTATAAATTTCAGTGCCCAGATGGGTGTCAAGCAAGATAATGCTGATCCCGGACAGATTTTGCCTCCCATTGAGCAGGTTTTATTTTGATTCATTGGTTTTATATGTTGAAAAAGGCTTTTGGGCGAACTTATTTATTATATTTGCTTTCCATGTTGGTTTTGAACTTCAGAAAATTATGGAAGATCTTTTTTGTTTATAGGAGTTATCGAATGAGTTGGATCCTAAGTTAAAGAAGTACCTTAGAGGAGAAGGTACTAATTTGGAGGTATGAAATGGCCGGGTGACACTTGAAGCAGCATAATTCTTTTGGGTTTTTGTTGCATTTTGATATCTCCGTGTTTTGCAGGTTTTAAAAGACAAAAAACTGAAAAGTCAACTTTCTGTTAGAGAAGAATTATATGGAATATCTGCAAAAGCTGCTGCGAAGGCAGAGGAGGTGAATTACTTGCTTGTTGTATCTTCTAGTTTGTCACAGTTCAGTACCTTTTTTCTCTCTCACTTCTCTGGTTATAAAAGCCAAAAGCTCAAGGATTATAATGTGGTTCTGCTGTAGGTGTTGTATTTTACTTGCAAATGTTAAAGAAGTTTGCTTTCATTTCACAAGTGGCAATCCTTTTTCTCTTTTCGGTTTTCAAATATACAGTTTATATATATATATATATATATATATATATATATATATATATATATATATAAAATAACGAATAGGTATTCTGTAATCCTGACATGTTATAGCATTGTAACTTCTAGATTTTGTGTTCTTCTCCACACATTATACTCTTTCAGTAAATGGTGCAATAGTTCTTTCATTAAAATACTTTATAATATGTGATCCTTTTAATCAGTGGCTTATGCCAAGTGAGGGAGGCTATCTTGAGGTTGAAGGTATTGAGAAGCCATGGAGGATCAATCAGCATTCAATTAGTTCAGAAATTAATATCTCAAGCTTAAAGAATCAGCATGATATAATTATACCAGGTTGGTGTGTCGGTGCTTTTTCTCTATACTTCAAATTTGTGCATCTTTTATACCAATTTTCTTAGATTAGTTATTGAATTTAGTGGTGTGTGTCATATGCAGCTGCATGCATTGTCTTACAGGTTAATTCTAATCAGTTCATATTGGTTTAAGCTTGTCAAAGTGAAACTGTTGGTGAAAATAACTAGAAATTGCTGAAAAGTAGAGAGAAGGAATGGAAATCCCATTGCCATGTCTCGAGTTTTCCAATAAATTGCTTCCATTATTGATAGAAACTCTTCAAAAATAGAGGAAGGAAAGGTATCAAACAGGGTTACCCACTTTAATATCAGTTTTTCATTTATGCTTATTAGTTTTTCATTGATATAAACGTTGGGGCGTCCTCTACTAACGACGCGCTACATCGGAGCCCGGGTGTAGTGACAAATATGCAAGGGTGTAGGGCGTTCACCGAAAGCGACGCGCCATGCCGGCGCCCGGGTGTGGTGTTAAGTGAGCAAGGGTTCCCACATCATGGACGGGTGTGGGTAAAGAAGTTAGTCCATAAGACAGATAATAGAACAAATAGTGGAACAGAACACAAGATAGACATAGAAAATAATAGAAGATATCATAGAAGGAGACCAATTAGGAAGGAGCAGGATAGGAGGAGGATCAGGGTTGGTACTTGGAATGTTGGATCACTTACAGGAAAATTAATGGAGCTTGTGGATACCTTGGAAAGGAGAAGGGTGAATATTGCTTGCATTCAGGAGACTAAATGGGTAGGAGAGAAAAGTAAGGAAGTGGGTAATTCAGGGTACAAATTGTGGTTTACCGGAAAGGAGAGAAAGAAGAACGGAGTGGGTATAATCATAGACAGGACATTGAAAGACGCAGTAGTAGCTGTGAAAAGAGTAGGAGATAGAATTATACTAGTAAAGCTAGTACTAGACGGAGAAACAATAAATATAGTTAGTGCTTATGCCCCACAAATAGGACTAGACAGAGAGAGTAAACAAAGGTTTTGGGAAGATATGGATGATTTAATGCAAAGCATACCGAATGAAGAGAATGTTTTCATTGGTGGAGATTTGAATGGACATGTAGGAAGTGATAGGCAAGGTTATGAGAATGTGCATGGAGGTTTTGGTTTTGGCAGTCGAAATGAGGAGGGAAAAAGCATCATGGATTTTGCTATGGCATACGACCTAATACTAGCAAATACCTACTTTATAAAAAGAGAGTCACATTTAGTGACTTTCAAAAGTGGGCAACATAGAAGCCAAATCGACTTCTTCTTAACCAGGAAGACAAATAGAGCTCTATGCAATGATTGCAAGGTCATTCCAGGAGAAGCTTTAACAAGTCAACATAGGTTGGTGGTCTTGGATGTCAAGTTTAGGAACAATTCAAGTAAGGTCAGAAGAAATAGTGTAGCTCGAACAAAGTGGTGGGAGTTCAAAGGAGTAAAGCAAGTGAAGTTCAAAAATGAGCTTCTTGAGTCCGAAGTATGGAAGCTAGATATGGAGGCCAATGATATGTGGATACAGATGGCATCAAAGATTACAGAAGTAGCTAGAAAAGTACTTGGGGAGTCTAAAGGACATGGACCACCCTCAAAAGAGAGATGGTGGTGGAATGAGGAAGTACAAAAGGCAGTGAAGAGAAAAAGGGAATGGTATAAGAAATTACCTAAATGTGATAATAATGAGGCATATGAACAGTACAAGATAGCAAAGAAAGAGGCAAAAAAGGCAGTTAGCCAAGCAAGAGCACAGGCCTTTGAAAAGTTATATGAGAAACTTGGAACTAAAGAAGGGGAGAAAGATATTTATAGATTAGCAAGGAGTAGAGAAAGGAAATGTCAAGATCTCAATCAAGTTAGGTGCATTAAGGATAAAGAAGGTAAAGTGTTGGTGAAAGATGAGGACATTAAAGAAAGATGGAGAAATTATTTTAATGATCTCTTTAATAATAGTCAAAATGGAAATAGCGTGAATATAGATTATAGAACAATAGAAAAGAATGTAAATTATACTAGAAGGATTAGATCTTTAGAAGTAAAGGAAGTACTTAAGAGAATGAAAGTAGGTAAAGCTGTGGACCGATGAAATACCAATTGAAGTGTGGAAGTATTTGGGAGATATGGGAGTGGCATGGTTAACTAAATTATTTAATAAGATTCTAAACTCAAAGAAAATGCCTAATGAATGGAGGAAGAGTATTTTAGTACCTATTTTTAAAAATAAGGGAGACATACAGAGTTGCTCAAACTATAGGGGAATTAAACTCATGAGCCATACTATGAAGTTGTGGGAGAGAGTTGTGGAGCATCGACTACGTCATGATACTTCTATCTCTCTCAATCAATTTGGTTTCATGCCTGGTCGTTCAACTATGGAAGCGATCTTTCTCATTAGAAGCTTGATGGAGAAATATAGAGATGGAAAGAAAGATCTACACATGGTTTTTATTGATTTGGAGAAGGCTTATGATAGTGTTCCAAGAGAGGTCTTATGGAATGCGTTAGAACAAAAGAGGGTATCTATTAGGTATATACAAGTATTGAAAGATATGTATGAAGGAGCAACTACTATTGTGCGCACAGTGGGAGGGGACACAAGAGATTTTCCGATCTCAATTGGATTACACCAAGGATCAGCCATAAGCCCTTACCTTTTTACATTAGTTTTAGATGAACTGACGAAACATATACAAGAGAGTATTCCTTGGTGCATGATGTTTGCGGATGATATTGTTCTGATAGATGAGACACGAGAAGGAGTCAATAGGAAGCTAGAACTTTGGAGAAGTACTCTAGAGTCAAAGGGTTTTAAGTTAAGTAGAACGAAGACAGAATACATGCATTGCAAGTTCAGTGAAGGCCAAACTGGTGATAGGGAAGGAGTTAGTTTGAATGGAGTGGCACTGTCCCAAAGTAATCACTTTAAATATCTAGGCTCAGTCCTTCAAGTAGATGGGGGATGTGAGGAGGATGTTAGTCATAGGATTAAAGCCGGATGGTTGAAGTGGAGACGTGCCACGGGAGTTTTATGTGATCGTAAGATTCCCAATAAATTAAAAGGAAAATTTTACCGTACAGCCATACGACCGGCTATGCTATATGGTAGTGAGTGTTGGGCACTGAAAGAGTCCTACGCATCTAAGATAAGAGTTGCAGAGATGAGAATGTTAAGGTGGATGAGTGGCCATACTAGACTAGATAAAGTCCGTAATGAAAGTATTAGAGAAAAGGTAGGAGTGGTGCCAATTGAAGATAAGTTGAGAGAAGGGAGATTGAGGTGGTTTGGTCATATGAAGCGTAGACATACGGAGGCTCCAGTTAGACAAGTAGAGCACATTAGGCTAGAGGATAGAAAGAAAAAAAGGGGTAGACCTAAATTGACTTGGAGGAGAGTAGTACAGCATGACTTAGAAGCATTACACATTTCTGAGGATTTAACCCAAAATCGTTCAGAGTGGAAAAAGCGAATCCATATAGCCGACCCCAAATTTTTGGGATAAAGGCTTAGTTGAGTAGTAGTTGAGTAGTAGCATGGAAAAGAGGACTTGGATAAAAACCTTCCTCAAAAAAGTCCAGGTAATGAGGTTTTCTCTTGAAGGAGAAAAATTAACTATTTGCATTCAATTTTACAGGATGAGTGTGGTTAACTTGGAAAAGTTGGTAGCAATAAATCTGGCAGTGTGTTTTGACATTGATGTTGGTCTCTTTTTCGTAGTTGCTTTTTGATCAAGTTAGATTGTTCTGCAAAAAGATAAATACTGGATTCTTCAGTCATGGATGCTGGGTGAGAGTATGAGACTCAGTCCCTGGTTCATTAGTGTGGGATATTGACTATTAGATCTGTAGACAAATATCAGTCATTTAAAGATCTTGAGGTTTTATTCTAGGGCATGTTCTGTTGACTTACAGATTCTCACCAAGCATTAAATGCTATTGATCAACTGTTTCAAGCATGAATCATACAGCCTGGCAATTCAAATAGATTGTGTACTTAATTTTTATCAAGTGTTAAAGGGATACATTCTGGCAATTAAAAAAGGGGAATTATCATACCCCTTTGTTAGTTTGGTTCATTGTTTAGAAAAACCCTCCTGAAAGAAGGCTATTTTGTAGCTGATAAATTTCAGGTGCCAACCTTGTTTGAGCACTGATATTTCTATGCTAGATCAAACAAATAAAAGATATATATATATATATATATATATATATATATATATATATATATATATATATATATATATATATATATATTCTGTCTCTATGAGATGTTGCCTTAAATTTTGGTGTAAATTGTGTCAAATTATTGTGAAGTGGGCCTTCCAGGTATATTTAATTTGAGATTTGGATGCATTTCTTGTCATGCAATTGCCATGCTATTGGTGCTGTCGTTATATGATAAAAAAGTACTATTAATCTGTTTTATGGGTCTGGATAGTCAATTATGACCATTCTTTTAAAGCCTATGTTTTATTTTATTTTATTTTATTTTTTTGTTTCCCTTTCTATATGGTTTGCTTCATTGGATTATTATATAATCCTCATCTGCTAGCATAATTCTTGTAGTTAACTAATTTTTTATTTATGTCAATAATGCTGCCCATTCTTTTATAGTCACACTTGCAAACTCTAATTGAGCCCTAAATTGTGCTTAATTTTAGCATGCACAAAATTTATTCCTAAATCATTAAATCTTGTTTCTCCTACCGAGATTCTGAGATAGAGCTTCTTTTGTTTGAGTTCTCTGTCTTGACTATGAAATTTTGAGATTCTCTACCTGGACTCTACCAAAATATGTAGATCTTGGTCCTTACACTTTGGATTTCAACTCAAGTGGGCGATACATGGCTGTTGCTGGGCGCAAGGGCCACCTGGCAGTTTTAGACATGAAAAACATGAGCCTCATTAAAGAGATGCAGGTATGCCTTGAGACTTTAAATTCATATGGCTCTTAGTGAGATGTGATTAGATTGTGGATGATACCTACTTTCCCAGTTTATATAGTGATACTTAGTTTATAGATTTATTTTTCCTACTCTTTGTCATTTTTAATTTGTTTATTTTTTCCTTTAAATTATTGGAAGTCTCATTCATGTGGTGTGGTGTGCCTAAGTTCACAAATGAACGTAGAATGTCTTATTGTCTAATTAAATATACATGAGAATTGATTAAAGGAAATAAAACATTGCACAAGTACTGCAGATTTTTGTGCCTTTAAATTGTACAAGGCCATATGATTATATGCACAGTTGCACACAGACTCTCACCTACTCTTTCTTTTGCTTGTGTTTTTAAGTGAATCATTCTAGTTTCGTAATAAGTTCTAATGCCAATGTTTGGGTAATTTCATTTCTACTTGGGGTTCACCAATTAATGTAGCCATAGTACAAAGCAAAACATGGATGAATTTTGTTTATCAAAGACAGTAGTACAGGAGTACTGTATTTTGTATAGCATGATGGACGTGTCCTCAATACTGGTTTGGTAAGTCAATGATTCATTGTTCAGTTGCAATTAAAAAAGAAAAGATTGACATTGCTAGGTGTTAAGTTCTGTGTTGGTGTCTGGATCAAGTTCTGGGTAGCCGTATGTAAAAATAAGGTTCTTGTATGGACAATTTGAAAATTGCTAAAAATACTTTTTCCTACTTACTTTATGAGCATACTGGATTATTAGATCCAAAAATCCTTGTATTGCTGAAAACCATTTTCAGGATGTTTTGGCTTGAGAATTTTCAAAAAAGGTAATAGGTGGCAATTAAGTTGATCATATCAAGAATGAAGACTTGTCTATCAATGCACATAAATGAAATAATGAATATACTATATCCTATTACTTTACTGAGATGAGCCATGCCTTTTGACCATAAGATTCATACTGAGGGATAGGCATTCAATTCAAGGGACCTTTTGATAAAGACATGTACTGAAGTTATTTTTACCCTATGAAAAAAGTAGTGAATTTTTTGCCCTCTTGTCATCTGTTTCAAATTTCAGAAATTTGATGGCATGACATTGAATACTATGTAAAATTTTCTGTTTTTGGTTTTGGTTTTTGTTCTCCAATTGTCAGCAAACTTTTATATATATATATATATATATATATATATATATATTGATGATCTAGAGGACATGGATTACCCTCAAAAGAGAGATGGTGGTGGAATGAGGAAGTACAAAAGGCAGTGAAGAGAAAGAGGAATGGTATAAGAAATTATCTAAATGTGATAATAATGAGGCTTATAAACAGTATAAAATAGTAAAGAAAGAGGCAAATAAAGTGGTTAGTCAAGTAAGAGCGCAGGCCTTTGAAAAGTTATATGAGAAACTTGAAACTAAAGAAGGGGAGAAAGATATTTATAGATTAGAAAGGAGGAGAGAAAAGAAATATCAAGATCTCAATCAAGTTAGGTGCATTAAGGATAAAGAAGGAAAAATGCTGATGAAAGATGAGGACATTAAAGAAAGATGGAGAAATAATTATTTTGATGATCTCTTTAATAATAGTCAAAGTGGTAATAGCGTGAATATAGACTACAGAGCAATAGAAAAGAATGTGAATTACACTAGAAGGATTAGATCTTCATAAGTAAAGGAAACACTTAAAAGAATGAAAGTGGGTAAAGCCTGTGGCCCGGATGGAATACAATTGAAGCATGGAAGTGTTTGGGAGATGTGAAAGTGGCATGGTTAACTAAATTGTTTAATAAGATTCTAAACTCAAAGAAAATGCCTGATGAATGGAGGAGGAGTATTTTAGTACATATTTTTTAAAAATAAAAAAAGACATACAGAGTTGTTCAAACTATAGAGGAATTAAACTCATGAGCCATATTATGAAGTTGTGGGAGAGAGTTGTGGAACATCGACTACGTTATGACACTTCTATCTCTCCCAATCAATTTGGCTTCATTCCCACTCGTTCAACTATGGAAGTGATTTTTCTCATTAGAAGTTTGATGGAGAAATATAGAGATGTAAAAAAAGATCTACGTATGGTTTTTATTGATTTAGAGAAGGTTTATGATAGTGTTCCAAAAGGTGTCTTATGGAGAGTGTTAGAACAAAAGAGAGTATCTATTAGGTACATGCAAGTGTTGAAAGATATGTATAAAGGAGCAACTACTATTGTATTCACAGTAGGAGGGGACATAAGATTTTTTTTATCTCAATTGGATTACACCAAAGTTCAACTGCGAGCCCTTAGCTTTTTACATTAGTTCTGGATGAATTGACGAAACATATACAAGAGAGTATCCCTTGGTGCATGATGTTTGCGGATGATATAGTTTTGATAGATGAAACGCGAGAAGGAGTCAATAGAAAGCTAGAGCTTTGGAGAAGTGCTCTAAAGTCAAAGGGCTTTAAGTTAAGTAGAATGAAGACAGAATATATGTATTGCAAGTTCAGTAAAGGCTGAACTGGTGATAGGGAAGGAGTTTGTTTGGATGGAGTGGTATTGCCTCAAAGTAATCACTTTAAATATCTCGGCTTAATCCTTCAAGTAGATAGGAGATATGAGGAGGATGTTAGTCATAGGATTAAAACCGAATGGTTGAAATGGAGACGTTCTATGGGAGTTTTATGTGATCGCAAGATTCTCAATAAGTTGAAAGGCAAATTTTACTGTACAGCCATATGACCGGCCATGTTATCTGGTAGTGAGTGTTGGGCAATGAAGGGGCCGTATGTGTCTAAGATGAGAGTTGCGGAGATGAGAATGTCAAGGTGGATGAGCAATCATACTAGACTAGATAAAGTCCGTAATGAGAGTATTAGAGTTTTTCGTTGGCGTGGTGCCAATTAAGGATAAGTTGAAGGAAGGGAGATTGAGGTGATTTGGTCATGTGAAGCGTAGACATATGGAGGCTCCGGTTAGACAAGTAGAGCACATTGGGTTAGAGGATAGAAAGAAAAGAAGGGGTAGATCTAAACTGACTTGGAGGAAAGTAGTACAACATGACCTAGAAGCATTATACATTTTCGAGGATTTAACCCAAAATCGTTTAGAGTGGAGAAAGAGAATCTATATAGCCGACTCCAATAAATTTTTGGGATAAAGGCTTAGTTGAGTTGAGTTAAGTTGAGTGGAGTATATATATTTTTTGGTGTTTTAAAATAGAAAAACAGGTTATTGCAACACAGGAAAACCGTAAAAAGTGGTTTTCTAGGTTTCATCAACTTGTTTTCTAAAAAATAAAATTTCAAAACTGGACAACGAAAGCCAAAAATGGAAAATAGAATTAATATCAACAGCATTCATTGTTCAATTGCAATGAGTGGCACTACTGTATTGTGGTGTAGAGTGGTTTATAGAAGTACTATGCAGAAGTACCTCTTGCAAGGTTCTATAATTTCATTCAAGCTGAAGTCGTGAGAAAGAGAGTAACTTGAATAATTTTGAAACAAAAAAGGGCAAATTTCCACCTTTAATTTTGCAAGAATTTGGAGTTGATGTGAATGAATTCTATTTTTGCAGCTTCTGAGTCGGCAGGGGA
The DNA here is from genome assembly GCF_030052815.1 of Hevea brasiliensis. Lineage (NCBI taxonomy): Eukaryota > Viridiplantae > Streptophyta > Magnoliopsida > Malpighiales > Euphorbiaceae > Hevea > Hevea brasiliensis. Next base: position 41,659,070 of record NC_079493.1, on the reverse strand, counting down.
TATGTGCAATAACTAACCATTGCATTTATTTTCCATATTGTCCTGCTGATAATAAATGACTAAAAACTGATTTCTTATTCTACCAGTTTCCTTTTCTTTTGAAAATTCAGCATGTTTTGCACCTTACAGATTTCTCTATGAAGTTAGAATGAATTACTAATTGCTTTTTGTTTTCTCAGGTCAGGGAAACAGTGCGTGATATTGTGTTTCTGCACAATGAGCTTTTCTTTGCTGCTGCCCAGAAAAAGTATGTTCATTTCATTTCCTTTTTTGTCCCATTAGATATTATATTTGTTTGCTTAAATAAATGACCTATATCTGCTAGATAAATCTGTACGGCAACTAGAGATGCTTCTTTTAATATGACTGGTGCCTGTGGTCTATTGGATATAGCCTGCCATTTGATGGATAAATTCTTGGCACAAACTGAAGCTGTACATTTTATATAGGTCTAATGGTCAAAAAAATCCAAACCATTGTGGTTTTTCAATTTTGTCTAATCCTTTTAACTATTACAATTTTTTTTTTTTTTTTCAAACTTTTACTGCAATTATGTCCAGATTACCAAAATTGGTCAAAATTAAAATAAACAATTATATTTTAATTTTCATTGAAATGAAAACATTAATATATTTTTCCATCTTCCCCGTGATTCTCTCTTTATCTTTCCCACATCTCCACCAATCCCCTTGTTTTTCTCTCACCTTTCTTTATCCATCTGCCATGGCCACATCTCAAACTCTGTTGCATGTTGCCTGCCATTTGAACCTCCCTTCCATCAATAGAGTTTAAGTTCTGAGAAAATAATTTGTTTTAGACTGTTACCAAGTCATCTCCTTCATTAGTACAAGTCTAGTTTGTATTTTCTACCATAACTTTGAGAGCATTTGCAAGATGTCACGTGTGTGATCATTACACATTGCAGATTTTCAATTTCTAGTTGCCTTAACTCTCTGGACTTACAATAATGATAGTTCTTTCGACTTTTCCTTGCACTATATGGAGAAAGGAGATTTTTTTTTGAGAAAATAAGAAGCATTTACAAGCTCTATATATAGTCAATGTATCAGCCATTTATAGCACAAATAAATAAGCATGCGAGTATCCCACTCTTTTTTGCTTGCAAATAATTCCTTTTTCTTCTCTTTGGAGAAAAGCGATGCCGAGAGAGCTGGATGAGAAAGAGAGTGATGCAGTATTGGAAAAGGATTAAAATTAGGAATTATATTCATTGTAGAGTTTGGAAGTTTAGAGTTTGGAAGTTTAGAGTTTTATTATTTTGGAATTTTATTATTATTAGATTTATTATTATTTTAGTTTAAGTTTGTTTAGGATTTCTAATTAGTATTTTATTGTTTTAGGGTTTCTAAGTAGTACAACATGACCTAGAAGCATTACACATTTCTGAGGATTTAACCCAAAATCATTCAGAGTGGAGAAAGCGAATCCATATAACCGACCCCAAATTTTTGGGATAAAGGCTTAGTTGAGTTGAGTTGAGTTGAGTTGAGTTGTATTGTTTTAGGGTTTCTAATCATAATGTAATTAGGGTTAAAAAACTCTACAAATAGGGCTAGGTTTCTCTTATTCATTAGTTTTGATTATGATCATTATTGAAAATAAATAAAATTTATTTGAGAATTAATTTCTCTCATTTCTTTGTTCTTGTTCTACATCAGAAAGTGGCCAAAAAATAAGCCAAAAAACTAAAAAAGAGGGAGAGAGGATAAAGGAGAGAGACGTTCGACCAATTTTGGTCAATTGGATATTGTCAATAAACCACTCAACCTTAAAAACTTAAGCTTTTAAGTGAGGACTTAAAGAATAATTTTGTAAATTTAACACACCTTTTGCACGCGAATGCTCACTAGGCTTAAAGATGAATAAGAGCAGATCTACCTTGACCCTACCTTGTGCAGAAATAAGGTAGTCAGGATTTGAATTTTAGACTTTTTGGTTTGAGAGGCTTGGATACCATATCAATAAACTACAAAATGTAAAAGCTTAAGCTTTTAAGCGTGGATGAACCTGCCTAAAAGGAGTGAACGAGTCATGACCCCGGTTGCTTCACGAGAACGTTCAATCTAAAGGAGTCGGGAATGATGCGTCCCACATCGATTCTGCAGAGAAGTCTTGGGTGTTATATATATGAGTTTGCAAACCTCCCCTTGCGAGCTAGCTTTTGAGGTGGATTTAAGCAGGTTCATATCAGTGGACCTCATGAATAGTTTTCTATCAACTCAACTAAGTTTTTATCCTAAAAATTTGGGGTTGGCTATATGGATTCGCTTTATCCACTTTAAACGATTTTGGGTTAAATCCTCAGAAATGTGTAATGCTTCTAGGTCATGTTGTACAATTCTCCACCAAGTTAATTTAGGTCTACTTTTTTTTTTTTTCTTTTTATCCTCTAACCTAATATAGGACGTTCAGTCTAAAGGAGTCGGGAATGATGCGTCTCACATCGGTTCTGCAGAGAAGTCTTGGGTGTTATATATATGGGTTTGCAAACCTCCCCTTGCGAGCTAGCTTTTGAGGTGGATTTAAGCAGGTTCATATCAGTGGACCTCATGAATAGTTTTCTATCAACTCAACTTAACTAAGCTTTTATCCCAAAAATTTGGGGTCGGCTATATGGATTCGCTTTATCCACTTTAAACGATTTTGGGTTAAATTCTCAGAAATGTATAATGCTTCTAGGTCATGTTGTACTACTCTCCTCCAAGTTAATTTAGGTCTACCCCTTTTTTTTTTTTTTATCCTCTAACCTAATATGCTCTACTTGTCTAACTGGAGCCTCCGTATGTCTACGCTTCACATGACCAAACCATCTCAATCTCCCTTCTTTCAACTTATCCTCAATTGGCACCATTCCTACATTTTCTCTAATACTCTCATTACGGACTTTATCTAGTCTAGTATGGTCACTCATCCACTTTAACATTCTTATCTCTGCAACTCTTATCTTAGACGCATAAGACTCCTTCAATGCCCAACACTCACTACCATATAACATAGCCGGTCGTATGGCTGTGCGGTAAAATTTTCCTTTCAACTTATTGGGAATCTTGCGATTACATAAAACTCCCGTGGCATATCTCCACTTCAACCATCCGGCTTTAATCTTATGACTAACATTCTCCTCACATCCCCCATTTACTTGAAGGAGTGAGCCGAGATATTTAAAGTGATTATTTTGGGACAGTACCACTCCAGCCAAACTAACTCCTTCCCTATTACCAATTTGGCCTTCACTGAACTTGCAATGCATGTATTTTGTCTTCGTTCTACTTAACTTAAAGGCCTTTGACTCTAGAGTACTTCTCCAAAGCTCTAGTTTTCTATTGACTCCTTGCGTCTCATCTATCAGAATAATATCATCCGCAAACATCATGTACCAAGGAATACTCTCTTGTATATGTTTCGTCAATTCATCTAAAACTAATGTAAAAAGGTAAGGGCTTATAACTGATCCTTGGTGTTATCCAATTAAGATCGGAAAATCTCGTGTCCTCTTTCATTGTGCGCACAATAGTAGTTGCTTTTTCATACATATCTTTCAACACTTGTATGTACTTAATAGATACCCTCTTTTGTTCTAAAACACTCTATAAGACATCTCTTGGAACACTATCATAAGTCTTCTCCAAATCAATAAAAATTATGTGTAGATCTTTCTTCATATCTCTATATTTCTTAGCTTCTAATGAGAAAGATCGCTTCCACAGATGAACGACTGGGCATGAAGCCAAATAGTTTTCTATCAACAAATGTTTGAAATAAGGACATAATTGCTAAAACTTGAAGGATTGGATAAATCGCAAAAACACGGAAATGTATATTTTATTTTATTTTATTGCCATTAGGCCTTGTAGATATTGTCACTCATATTACTAGGGAAGTAGGATTTGATTTGATCATAATATTCTGCTTCTTTCTTTAATATTAACACTGAAGTTTCAAACAGTTTAACCTGTACAAAGTCTGAAACTAAAGATTGCTTGAGATATATGTATTGACAAATTTATCAATTGCTTGGCACAATACTCTGCAGCAATTCTAATTGCTGTTTTATCGATTGTTGGATTAGTAGGACTGCATTCTACAATGTTCTAACTTGCATTGTGCCGATTTTATCTTGTTTCAATTCTAAGAATTAGCCATAATTTGGTTGTGCTATTGAATGTCTTCCAAAGTCTTGTAGCTTTCAATATGGCTGTCCAATAATTGATTCCAATAATGCATGGAAACTTCGACCAGTGACGTTTCCTTATGCCGGAAATGTTTCCAACATGGAGAGGGTGAGAAATGTGAGGGAGGCTTGTCGGGGCCATTTCCTTAAATATGGGAAGTTGGAAACACGTTTCTGTGCTCGGACAAGCTTGTCTTTAAAAAAAAAAATAATAATGTTAGTTTACACAAATGCAGAGGTCTTTGAGCTAGACAGAGGCTGCCCTGGCGACCGGCAATGTGACGCTGGTGACTGGCTATGCAAACGCAAGTATGGATCTTAAAGCTTCCCATGCTTTCTTCATTAATGGTTGGCTTTTAGGCCAAAAGTGGGCATCTGGGTTTCTATAAAAATGTTCATTTGCTCTAATGGGCCTTTGCCATCTGGTTTGGTTTAGATTAGATTTAATGGGGTTGATTTCTTAATAAAAATTTTATCCCATTAATGGGTTTGGTTTCTTAATGGGTTTAGATTAGCTCTAATTAAATCTTATCTAATTAATTAAAAATTCTTAAATTTATAAAAATAGACACTTTAAGTTTCATGAGTATGAAACTTGTAAACATTTTTTTTTTCTTTTTGATGTGGTTGAATTTTAATGTTGATTTGGACTTTATTTATTATTAGATATCTTTCATGAGTTGGATATACATTTACGCGCTTTTCCTGCGTTTCCGCTTACTATATTTTTGAAAATGCCATTTCTCCGTGTCTTCGTTTCTGTTTCCTTATTACAAAAATTAATTCTATTTTTTTTTTCCTTATGGAATAAGTTGTAAAAGACATTACAGGCATAGTGCTTTTCATACATTTTTCTTTTTAAACTAGAATAAATGTCTTTTGCCTTCTATTTCCATATTATGGCTTTTAGTTTAACCTCACTATTCCAATTTAGCGGTGTACCCATGGCAATTGCAATGTAAGACCTGCCATTTGGGGCTAATCTAAGTTCTAATAGGCTGACATTTCAAATTTTCTTTTATTGGTATTACTTTTGTATGCATTTTAGTCAATACTTAAATACTACCTCACTATTCCAATTTAGCGGTGTACCCATGGCAATTGCAATGTAGGACCTGCCATTTGGGGCTAATCTAAGTTCTAATAGGCTGACATTTCAATTTTTCTTTTATTAGTTTTACTTCTGTATGCATTTTAGTCAATACTTAAATGCTACTCGGCCAATGCATGTATGTACTTTAAGTTCTCAACATCCTCTGCTACAGCCTCATTGTTGACTACGTATATTTGCCATTTGATTTAATAGAATATGCTATAAGTAATAAACATGAGCATATTTCAGGAAAGTGACATTTATTATTTTCCATCTCTTGTAAAATCAATTTATTCCATAGTTGCTTAGAAGTTCAGTTCATTTCTGCTACATGTTAAGATTGTTTGAGAAGTTCTAACGTGCCATCTATGTGGTCGATAACATATTATTGGTTAAACTTGTTATATAACTCATCTGAAATCAAAGAATTCCAAATTATGCAGGTACCCTTACATATATAACAGGGATGGCATTGAACTTCACTGTTTAAAGGTCAGTATACTGTCCTTGGATGCATTCTACCTCTCTTTAAGCTGCTGTAAAGCTCTTTCATATTCTTAGGAGGTTAACAACTTTACCTGAACTGGTTAAACCATTATTGTGATATTATACAAGTTTGTATTTTTATTTTTTGCTTCTTCAAGCTGTAATCTCATTTCCTGTTTCTATGTCGTTTGCCTTTTCTTGTTTGTTTCAATTACTAAGTATTTAGGGCTACTTTTGAAGAATCATCCTCTGCAATTCAATCAATTTTCAAATGCTATATAGATTTAAAAACCCTCCTTTCTCTCTGTTTTGGTCCTCTTGTTTTCTCAACTAGTATATGACCCTTATGATTGATATTAATAAATGGGCTAAATATTATTTGACAGAGAACTTGTCTACCAAGAACGCTAGTGTAGATTTGTAAAAAATTAGCTATTATATTTTTTAGGATAAATTACTATTTTGACCTTGTGTTGTGCCATAATTGAGGTCCCTACATTTCAGAAAATAGATGAAAACTTCCCTAGTTTTTAGTTCTTTCATACACTTTCATTCCTCCGTCCATTTTTGTCAATTTAATAATTAGTCAAGGGGCTAAAAGGTGATCAATGAGAGACAAAAGTATTAATAATGGTAACAACTTAGGCACTAAGTGTTTAAAGTGTTTATTATTGACAGCAAAAGTTGAGAAAAATAGATGGAGGGGCAAAGTGTATGATGATGAAATCACAGTTCACAACTTAGGATGTCTTCATCTATTTTCCAAAATAAAGGAGCCCCAGTGTATTATGGCATAACAAGGGATAAAAAATTAATTTTCCCTATTTTGATTGGTTATTTCTTATTTCAAGTTGAAATCTTGCAAGAAAGTGGAAGACTAATGTATTGTGCTGTGTTTCAAATATGATTTTGCACAATGGTTAATTTGGCTTGTGTTGGGTTCTTAAGGCCTGTATATGATATTATTCACCACCCATTATGGCGTGGACTTGGAACTTATAGGAGGCTTATTTCAAGTTAAATTTTTTAATTTTCATGTGCATGTGGACCATGTTGTACCTCAATTTGTTCATAGGTTATTATTCTTTCTGATTTGTAGCTCACGAAACATTTTATTTTCTGGTGTGGTAGACGGAGTTCTAGAAGCTTTTAAATTATTATAATCTGGTTTTATATCTACTGGAATTCACTTTATTTGGCTGCAATCATTGTTTAATTCACAAGGAAGGCCCTAATTCTTGATTGTTGATCTTTCTAGAGCAAAAAATTTTATTTTTATATATTATATGCCTTGCAGGAACACGGTTCAGTGTTGAGGCTTCAGTTTCTGAAAAGCCATTTTCTCTTGGCATCAATAAACAAGTTTGGGCAGCTCCACTATCAAGATGTCACAATGGGTGAGATGATTGGTAATATACGAACGGGTTTAGGTCGTTCTGATGTGATGCAGGTTAATCCCTTCAATGGGGTTGTGGCTTTGGGTCATTCAGGAGGTACAGTGAGCATGTGGAAACCCACCAGTGCAGCTCCGCTTGTCAAAATGTTGTGTCATCCTGGTCCTGTCTCAGCGATGGCATTCCACCCTAATGGCCATCTCATGGCTACGTCTGGCAAGGAAAGGAAAATTAAGATATGGGACTTGAGGAAGTTTGAGGTTCTCCAAACCATACCAGGCCATGCAAGGGCCTTGGATTTCAGTCAAAAGGGATTGCTAGCTGCTGGAAATGGATCATTCGTTCAGATTTTTGGAGATCTCTCAGAATCACAGCATTATAGCAGATATATGGGCCATTCTATGGTGAAAGGTTACCAGATAGGCAAAGTGTTGTTCAGACCATATGAAGATGTTCTAGTCCTAGGGCACTCAATGGGATGGTCTTCAATTCTTATCCCAGGGTCTGGGGAACCCAACTTTGACACCTGGGTAGCAAACCCATATGAAACATCTAAGCAGAGGAGAGAGAAGGAAGTTCGATCTCTTCTTGACAAGCTCCCATCTGAGACAATCATGCTGAATCCTTCAAAGATTGGTACAATGAGGCCAGTCAAGAAGAAAGAGAAACAAACAAAGCAAGAAATAGCAGCTGAGATGGAAGCTGCTGTTGAAGCTGTGAAGGACACTGCTTTCAAGAACAAAACAAAGGGGAGGAATAAGGCGAGTAAGAGAGCAAAGAAGAGAAAGGAGCTTATTGAGAGAGTGAAGAGACCTTTGTTGGAGAGACAACTGAAAGAGGATGAAAAGTTGGCTAAGAAGCCGAAAATTAGCGAGAAGGAAAATGCACTACCAACAGCTTTGCAGAGATTTGCCAGCAAAAAAGCAACAGCTTGATTGTGCTGAATTTTGTCATCCATCTTTAAACCCTTCGAATGTATGAAATTTTCCTCATTTGAGCCCCAGTCATTCCCGAATTTTGTCTTCCCCGACTAAAAATATATTCAAATGGTAGTTATTTATAACAGAAATGTGTCCTAAAATTTTGGTTATTTCATTTGTCCTCTGATTTTAAAAAAGGGGTCAGAATAGTGTGTTATAGTTTTGCTTATTATTATTATTATTATTATTATTATTATTATTATTATTAAAATTCCCTTTGGCACTCTGGATCCATCAGCCCGTTGGTAGCTATATTATATTTATGCATATTCCAAGGAGAAAATGTTCAGCTAATTGGTAGCTATTAATTATTTCCGATTATATTATTAATTTAAGCACTATTTTGATAATTTTTTTTTGTCATTATCTTTAAGCACTTTTAATATTAGATTTTTTTAAAAATATTTTAAGTTGGATATTTAATTTTCATTTTTACCATTATTTCCTTTTAAGATTAATTATGTGATGAAAGATGTGACTCAGCAATCACTCTTGGCAAAAATTTTACTGTATTTCCTGTCGTTTTACATGGTATTTTTACTTATTTATTTTTGTCAAATAACGATTATAATTATTATTATTGTTTTCAATTATTTTATTAGTTCATTATAGTTATATGTGAATCATTGATAATTTAACATGATAAAATCAATAATTTCACCACATCAAAAAAATTAGTAATACTAAATGAAATTTTATCATATTTTATATTATCATTACTATTTTTATTAGTTATATAACTTTTCTTTGATTAATATCTAAAATTTTAAATTAAAAAATTAAAAATACGAATAAAAATTAATAATAGTCTTGTGTAAATGCACAAGTAATTAATTAGTAATAATATTATTGTTGTGCAAAATCTGCACAATTATTTCTTTAGACTATTTAGTAGGGTAATATAATACAATATAATTAATTATGTAATAAAAAATAATTGTAATGTAATTATCATTACAGTAATATATTCAGTTGTAAAATAAAACTATAAGTGCTATAATATAATGATAATTTTTATTTTAATATTAAGTTTATTTATAATGTTAATAATAAGTAGTAATAATTATAGTGATTGGTGGTTGAGTTTTAGTTGTAACTAAGTATTAGAGGTGGTGGTGTCGATACAGTGGCTAAGTAACGATGGCAAAGTGAGGGTAGTGACTAAGTGCTAGTGTGAGTAGTAACAGCTAAATAGTGATATCAACAAAAGTGTAATAGTGTTAACAATAAATTAAAAAAAATTAAAATTATCGATATTTTCACATGTAATAATTAATATATTATTTTTAAATATAATTGATTACATTATCCAATTATCATTTTATTATAGTAATTTTTTATTATTAAATAATATAATTAAATATGTAATATAATTTTAATTTTGTCTTATTAAATATGACCTAAATTCATGATTTCTGTACCATTGAAACATTTGTGTAATTAAGTAATTACAATGGTATTGTTTTTAAAGAAAATCTATGCATCATCATTATAACTCATCAAATTTGAGACCGCCTTGGATTTTCTTTAAAAGACTCCATCATCACTTCCTCTTGCAAATAAATTTCCAAAAAAGTAAGCTGAAATATATTTGAATATTTAATTTAAAATGCTTTATTGTTAAAATAATTTGTATTTTTTTTTTGAGATGACTGTAAATATTTTTGTTGAAAAAAAAAAAAGAAAAAGCTCACAAGTTGCACATATGGATTGTCCATTACTCTTTTAAGTTTTGTGGGATTTGGATAAAAAAAATATATAAATGAACAAATCAACTTTTTAATATAAATAAATTTTATATATTAAAAATTCAGTAAAAGTAGAGAATTGTATAAAATTTTAATGAGAATATGGTTATTTTTAAATAATAATTTTCTTTATGTAAAAATGCATTAATCTTTACATTTAACTAACTAGTTATGTTAAAATTGTAGGGCTATAAATGAAAAAAAAAAAAAAATACTAGCGAGTTATCAAGGCTTGGTTGAATAAAAACGATTTATTTTTTTAAAAAGCCGAGTTCAAGTTTACATTTTAGGCTCGTTTAATAAACGAGTTGAACTCTAACTTATTAATATTTTGCTCGTTAATTGTTTTAATTAATTAAAATTATTTAATTTTAAACTTACTGCTTAAAATTAATAAAATTTATTTTGTTTTGAACTCAACTTTTAAATTTATAACTCACTATAATTATAAATGAATTGAGTTATTTAAAAGCAAAGCTCAATTTTTTTTTAAATGAATCAAAATTAAATTTAAAAATTTTTTAATGGACAAACCTCGACTTGGTTGAATTCGTTTATACTCCTAAAATTTTGTAAGTTACCATTTCCTTGGCTAAGTAAAAATTGGCAAGATGGATGAAAATTAGATGATTTTTTTTATATATATATATATAAACGTAAAACAGTTATGGCTTTCATAAATACGTGATCTTAATGGTATCATCTTATGAGCATAAATCCAACAACGGTTAACTATAATAGTAGAGGGAACTCCAGATTTACGATGCTTCCAGAAATTTTAATTTAGATTAAATGTCAACTTTATAATTCCTTCCTTTTTTATAGATAAAAAAATTCGCTCTAAAAAAAAACTCTTTTTTTTTTTTAAAAAAAACCTTTTTTTTTTAAAAAAAAGGAAATATCTTCCTTAATATACACTTGTATGTATTGCGAAGGAAGAGAAACTTTTCAAACACATGGTGAATAATTACTTAAAATAATATATTTATTTATGATTAGAAAATTTATCCAAGTTGAATCCAGCTAATTATCTTTGATTTCTTGAAACAGCCTAAAAATTTCAAGATAATGATAATGATTTTTTTTTTTTTTTATTTTCTAAGCTGATAATGAAATGTTGATAGGTTCTAAATTTGAATATGAGATATTTTCATCCCACAAACTATTAAGTTACCACATTATTAATATCAAGGCAAACTAATTAATCTAAACGCAAACAAAGGACAGAACATATAAAGAGCAGATCATGATGTTGGGTAAATTATGATCAGTTAGGCCAGATAAGGCCCATACTAAAACCCTATTGCACGACAATTGTTTGAGGATTTTAATCAGGAAAGAACCGAGATCTTCGAGATATGACGTAGGCAATAAATTTGTGTTTTTCTCTATTTGGAAAATCATTGAGGACGATGAAGGGTGGTGATGGACTTGGACATAGCCTTAACGTTGTTGGTTTTGTTAGTAGTATGCCTTAGACCATATCGTTTAGTATGTATCTTGTACATATTTTATTAATAAAAGACAATTTCACTTTTTCATTTACATAATGTATTTATGTGTAATAGAAAATATCCATTGATATTTTGTTAGAAATTCTATTATTAAGTTATTAAAAATATGAGTGACAGTATTTCTAGCACAAAGTATCATAAATTGATTCACAATCGAGGATAATTCACACAAGACATGACTTATCCAGAAAGATTGTAATCATATTTATTCCCAACGTATTTATATGAGATATAAATAAGATGGAATGGTGAGTCTCATGCCATATAATAAACATGATAGGCACTTATACATGATAAGTAGGCCAAACCAGTAACGTATATGACAAGCACATGAAGTTTACTCTTGTTAATGCATTGTCATATATCATATTAGTACATATAATCTTTAAACTTGAGATAACACAGTTATTTTGTATATAGGTGGTTTGAGTTTGATACTGCTTTCATACTCGTACTGTGTATGAATATATGGGCATGTGTTGGCTTCTACTAGTTATGTATAGAGGTAGGTGTTGATCAAGATGGAATCTGTTACCTAAGTAAATAGGGACAAAGTCCTATGTTCATTTAATTCTTCTTGATATTTCAAGTTTCTGACCAGGACAGACAGATTTAGTCAGAAAACAGTTTCTAACAACAAAATTTAATTAATCAAGAACTGTAATTAAAAGAGAACATAATATTCATAGCAAATGTGGTTTGACATAAACCATGACTTCAGCTCAAATTATAATTTTGTAACATAGAGATTCTAATGCATGGTAACATATGATTTTAGGTTCATTTAAAGGTATTCTTTATTACTGATTGGGTGGCCATGGCATGCTATGCTAGATGTCAATCACGGTCTATGAGATGCCTAAAATGATTTAGAGAAATCATTTATGGTAAGAAATAGTTCTAATGATATTAAGAGTTAATATCATATCTCATCGCCAATTAGTGATGAGCCTAGTAAGTCACACACATACATTAGATAATCATCAAGTAAAATATGATTTAATTGATTAATTAAAGAGTTTAATTGATTAATTAAATAGGTTTGGTTTGCAATAAGATTGCAAAGTCCCTAGCATGGCTTGAAACCAAATCTAGGCTATTGGATATATAGTAGAAGTTAAATTTATATTTAAAGTGTTTAAATATGAATTTAATTATGAGAAATTAATTAATAAAAATTAATTAATTAATTTATATTTGATATAAATTGATTAGAAGAGGAGAAATAATTATTTTGGGTTGAGAACTCAAAATTAAAACACAAGGGTAATTTGGTCATTTCACAATGTGACATGTGACACATGAGATGATGACACATGGCACTATATAAGCTTGTCATTTGTCTTCCTATCATGCAAGGTGATCAAAGTCAAGATTAAATCTAGCTTTGACACTTGGCTTAATATGATTAGGTCAATTAAAATTAAGATGCAATCAGGTGATGACATTTGGCAATGGTTTTAAGTGATGATCTAATTATAAAAGAGAAAGAATGAAAAAATAAAATATACATTCTGATTTTTCTCAAAGTGTGTCGTCACCCAAAAGGCTCTCATCTCCTATTCTTCATCTTTTCTCATCAATTCAAAGAAAAATCAATTATTTTCTTTCAATTAAAATTGCTAGAAATTATTTTTAGTGTCTTATATATATCTACAACCTCTTTAAAGGCAAATATCTAATTTTTAATTGGTTGGCAGAGGCAAATATCTAATTTCTAATTAGTTGGCAGGGCTTGAGAAGATGGTTTAGGGGCTGCCCATTGGTGATCTTGGTGTGGATAATCTAGAGGGACAACTCTTGGGGTTCTAGTTGCTTCCCCAATTACATCTACAGTGCATCAAAATGTTAGTGTACATATTATTCTTTTAATCTAGGGTTCTAATGAATTAATTTATTAATTCAAAAATCTTAAATAGCAAATGTAGATCTTAGTACATATTAAAAGAGTTTTAATATACAATTGAACATTGAAATCAATTAGGTATATAATGGATATGGCATGATGCATGAAACTCTAGAAGAAATTTTTGAATTCAATGATCTAAACTAATAATTTTCATGCTTCCGCTCGTTCAGGTTTGAGGCTAGTGGGTTTCAATGGCACAAGTCTGATAGCTGGCCCGATGCTCACCAACCCGACCAACTTAGCTAAACCACCAAATAATCCCAATACTCATTTTCCATGCTCAAACCTCCGCCACCATCTAAAACACTACACATTTCCACTTCTTTGATTGTATTCCACATTTCTTCCACCAAAAAAGTTGTCACGAGCCAACAATACAAACTAAATACCTCCGACAAACTAAAGGCAACGTGGTGGCCAACAAGAATCGTCTCTGCTCATTCCACCCAAATGGAGCTACGGATATTTTTAAATGGTACCATTTCTCAATCTCAATTTTGTTCTATGTTAATGAGGGAAATTGCAACAACACACCCAATTACAGTGCTGATGGGGTATTTGGTTCATTCTTCTTAAATATTGCATGTATGTTAGCAACAAGAAGTGGTGGGTTCATTCTATTACTGCCATTTTATCATTTGTTAGGCCTCCTCTTGTGTGCTCATACTATGGGAATGCATTTAATTGACAATGTATATGGATTTCTCATGTGGGTTGTTGAAAATATTATTAAGGTACAAACATGCGTTGTCCAATTCGGCTTATGGTATTGCAATTAACAAGGTTGTGGATTTTTCCTCCTAGGATGATTATGTATTACATGAAAGAATTAATGTGGCTTTATGATTTTATTACATTTGTTGAAGATTTTGAAACAAAGTCAATTGAAAATCAAGATGCAAGGATTGAAGTTTTTGAATGGTGTGACTCATTATTCACATGAAGTTGTATGTGCGAGTATATGTTGCTGATTTTGTGGGTCAATAAATGGACATGAAGATTGTTGTATTGCTCTTGAATCTGCAAATCTATCCAAGAACAAGGATGAAGCACTCTTCCCTGTAATTTCTGTGTTAGCTTCACATTACCACAAGTTTTGGGGTTTTACTTAGTTCTTATACTAAAAATTGCTTCAATTATTTCGGTGATGTCTCCCATACAATCTTGAGGACAAGGCTATTTTTGAGGGGTGGTATTGTTAGGGATATGATGTATTCTAGATTAAGCAAGAAAGTTGTGGAAGGATTGTAATTGATTCGCTAGCTCAGCTCAATTCTGTTGGACCGATTCTTGGGTGCACGTGATGCAATAGCTAGGAGAATTATATATGGGAGAAAAAGGGTAGGGCGAGGGGCATGAGAGAAAGTTATTGTAATTTTCAGCTAAAATACTAGCTTGGGGGCAGAATTCTTTCTGCTGGGAAGGCTTAGCTCTTCTATTTTGGCATTGTTGCTGGGCCAAGCATTCTCTGTAGAGTGTTTGGAATTTTTTTTTCTTGTTATATTTGCATTGAGAATTAGAGAGGAGAGTGAGAGAATTGCTGGTGTAGTTCCATTATTGTAATCTCAAGTTCTTAATACAATTTCATAATATCTTCTTTCCATTTGCTTAAGTTTCTTACTCTATCACATTGTTTTGAATTCATAATCTTAAATATAAAACTCACTACAATTATAATTGATGCGCGAGTCTTCGAAACTCAATTTGATTCTTTTTCTAAATGAGTCAAACTCAGCTCAAAAAAATTTTAATGAACAAAGCTCAACTTACACTAAAAGGGTATTTGGCTTAACTTATGAAAATCAGTTTATAAGCTAATTTGAGTTTATGAATATTTAAAATTTTAAGCAGTCATGTATTTAGTTAAAATAAATAATTAATGTGTTTAGTAAAAAATAGTTTATAAGCATATTTATTATTAAAAGGACTAAAGAGAATATTAAATGAGATTTATAATAAAATTTTAAAAATTAAATAAAGATAATATAATAAAATATTTAGTCAAACTAGTTTATAAGAATAAATCTTATAAGCATCAGAATAAAAATTTGAATTCTTTCAATTTATTTTTTTTAACTTATAAAATTAAAAATTATTATAAATAAACAAATCAGCTAATATAAACATCTTCTAAATTACTATTTTCTTGGCAAGTAAAAATGGGCAAGATGGATGAAAATTAGGTGATTTTTTTTGGGGTAAACATAGCACAGGTATCGCTTTCATAGATACGTGATCTTATTGGCATCATCATAAGAGCATCAATCCAACAGCGGTAACTATAATAGTAGAGGCTACTCCAAATTTAAGATGCTTCCAGAAAGTTTAATTTTGATTAAATATCAAATTTTTAATTCCTTATCTTCTTTATAAATAAAGCTCTTTTTAAAAAAAAAAAAATATTTATCTCCCTTAATACATACACTTGTATGTAATGTGAAGGATTTCAAACACATGGTGAATAATTACTTAAAATAATATTATTCATAAATAATTAGAAAATATCTTTGATTTCTTGAAATAGCCTATAAATTTTAAGTGTTGATTAATGAAAAATTTTTCTTATTTAATTAGGTTCATTTTAAATTTAAAAATAAAATATATAATAAAATTTACTTATTAAATAAATAATTATATATTTTTTTATATTATATTTATGATTCGCAAGTGTTAATAAGAATTTTTGATAAGAAAATTTGTTTTTTTCCTTAGCTGATAAGGAAATGTTGACACCTAATATGAGATATTTTCATCCCATAAACTATTAGGTTACCAGATGATTAATATCAAGGCAAACTAATTAACCTAAACGCAAACACAGGACAGAGCATATAAAGAGCAGATCATGATGTTGGGAAAATTATCATCAGTTAGGCCAGACAAGACCCATACTCAAACCCCATTGGCTAATTAATTACAAAAGCAAAAGAAAGTGAAAAGAGAACGCATTCATAATGCATGGACAGAAAAGACGCCACACCAAAGGTCAAAGATGGTGCCAAGATTTTGTTCAGAAACTAACACCAAACCACCCCAAAGGATAATAAAAAGCTTATACAAATATATATATATATATATATATATATATATATATAGAAATATATAACACTGTTAAGTCATCTTTGATCTTCTAAATCAAAGCATATGTTCTCTATTTCTCCCTTTTGTTTTTATTTGACTACACAAATCCACCCCAAGGACTGGAAGTGGAAAATAGGGAGACAAAAGGAGCATAGAATAGCAAAGTAACAATGATGGGTTTGGTTTACTTTTATATATCAAAATAATTTTTTTTTTTTTTTAATTTTGTGGATCAAGACGTGGCAATGCAATAGGGCTCCCCAAACAAAAGAGACCTCCTTGCCTCCTTGCAACTCTTTGACAAAGGAACTAAGTATTCCCCTTTGTTCCCTCTCAATACTAGCAATTCTTGCTTCTCATTTGATATTAAATTCTTTGAGAGGATGAATTTGTTATTGTTGTCGTTGCTCCTTGTTGATTGTGATTTTTGAGTCATGGGACAAAGTGATGCTGCTGCTGCTGTTGTGGTGATGGCTGTCATGGGCTTGGGCTTCCAATAGTACTCATAAGCATTAAGCGATGCTGCTGCTTTTGCTGTCACGGCAGCCGCTGACCCTGTCGGCATGGGGATCATCCGAGACACTGGCGGCCGCGGTGGGAGTGACTGTGTCACTGGGGTAATTGGGTTCACTGCCTCCTCAACACCCTCTTCAAATTTCACCATTTCATCGAACTTGTTAGGCCATGTTGGGTTCCTATTAACTAACGCCATGGGCTTATTCATCATAAGTGCTAACCTATGCACATTTATCACCCCACCTGACAATTTTGGTGCTTGCTCCATCACAAACCTCACTTGTCCACTACCAGCACCGCTACCTACTCCTCCTCTCTCATTCACTTCTTCCAACTCCTCTTCCTCTGTTTCTGTTTCAGTTCCCTCCTCCTCTTCATCTTCTTCATGCTCTTCAGAATTCTCAATTTCTACTTCAAACAGTTCCATATCTTTTTCTTCTTCACTCTTTGGTCCTTCTTCTTCATTAGGACTATTGATAAAAGTGAGGACAAGGCGATCGTCCTGGCGTTCAGCTCTGAAGTTGTTCTGTGAAGGAACAGAGACAGCTTCAAGAACTAAGCGGCCATTATCACGCCGAGGCCTCATGTGCAGGGACGCTCCATCACGCTTAGATAGTGACGGAAGTGGCGGAGGGAATGATCTTTGTGGCAATTTCTTGCTAGCTGCTGCAAGATTGTACTTGGATACGCGCCAATCATCCATATCCTCATATTTTTGGGCCAGCCTATTCTCTTCTTGTTCTTCTTCTTTCTCCTCCTCTGCGTCACCAGTCTCCGAAGGAGGGTATGAAGAGAACCCATCAGAGCCAGTCTCCGATCCGAGACTTTCAGTACAAATTTCAAGGCTCTTCTCGCTCAAAGAACTTGCTGATCTTTTAACGAGAGGGTGAATATAAGGAGGTGGAAGATTTTTGTTGTCCTCTTGTGCTTTCTGCGATAAGATTGAGCTCCATATGTCAAACTGACCAGGCTTTTCGAGCTCTTCCTTGTTCTTCTTGTCTTGTTGAATTGAACTCCAAATCTCGAATTGTCCTCGAGGCTCGGTCACTTTCTGCCTTCCATTGTCATACTCTTCTTCCGCTTCCGATGATGAAGATGAAGAGTCTGCAATGGAAACTAGGAATTCTTCAGAAGAGGCAATTTTCTTGAGTGGAGAGAACCCATGTTGAGATAGCCATTTCTTGGAGGACATATCAGCTGAAAGAGTTCTCCTTAAAGAAGCTGCAGATTTGCTTCTTTCGCAGTCAGAACCAAGAATGGACACTATGCCCTGTTTCTTGGTAACCATGAACTCTTCATTGAGAGATGAAGATAAGCGAAAGCTCTTGCCAAGAGATGACATCCCAAGAGCTGATCGATGAAAGATCTAGCAAGAAATCTTCTTGACCTGTTAAAAAATAACACCCAATTAAGCTACTGAACTATTCATACTAAGTCATAAACACACAAGTAGGTAGTGGTGATGGAGACTGAAGTTGAATTACCTCAAAGAAAATCAAGGAAATTAGCAACACAGCATCCAACAGAGGCCTGCTAAGAGACCACTACTGGGTGCGAGTTGCAGGTGGAGAGATCAGAGAAAGGTGTTTGATAGTGTCCCCAAAGAAGAAGAAGGAGAAAATTGTATGTTTGTGTTATGAGCTGAGGGTTGTGCTCATGGCAATAAAAGGAGTGAGGGGAATGTGGGTATTTGTAGGGTGTTGGAGTGCAAAAGGCCATTGGAACCGTGTCCAATGGGTCCCTCATACACCACCATGAAAAGACCCTTTCATTGGTTTCTAGTTTCTCTCCCTTATCAGAAAACTGGGTGAATACAGTAACATAACAAGGTTTGGTTTAGTGGAGTGATCGCAATTCAATTAATTAAAAAAAATTTATAGAACACTAATAAATTTTAATCTAATTTATTTTTAATACTATAAAAATTTTAAATACAAACATAAAAATTAGACAAATTACATATAAAAATTGGTAAAAAATAGATCAATTTAATCTAAATTCGACTCTGTGTAAAACATATATTTCAAAAGAATTACAAAAATATTTTACTTAAAAAAAATTAAAAAAATATTTATTATTTTTACAATCTCTTAAAATTTGTGAAAAGCTACAAATTAATTCTCTTTTATGCACTGTATCTCCCTGCGTTGTCTCTGTTGCTCATCTATCAAATCTCTCTCTCAAAAATCATAATAATAGAAAAAAAATTCAATTAAAAATTAAAATAAAAAATTATCATCAATTTATTTTTATTTCTTTCAATCTCATTCTAAAATTAAAATTAAAATTAAAATAAAAATTAATAAATCAAACAAATATTCAATAATTTCAATAATAAAAATATTTTTTTAAATATTTTAAAAATTAATTTTCAAAAATGTTTTAAAAAATATAAAAATTTACTTATTATTTTTATAAAATTTCAAAGGTTAAATAGTAATTTAACTAAAAATCAACTTTAAATCCTTCACTTATTTTTGATGCATGAATTATAATTTAAATTATACTAATATATTTTGTCAAAATTTAGATTTAATTAACTAAATTTTCAGATTTTAAATTTAATTATTTATAGTTATTAAATTTATAAATAAATTAACCCTTATTAAAAAAATAAAATAGACTAATAAATTTTAATTTAGTAATATTATTTTAACTTTTAAAATTATGAGATTTTAAATTTAAATTTAAATTTAAATTAAAAATAAATAATAAGCAGAATATGATAGGATGGGACCTCATTTTGGTTTCCATGTGGATTTTTTTTTTTTAAATTGAATATGGGAGGCAAAAACCCATGATCACACAAACAACCCCACCTAGCAAGCTAAAACAATAATAAATCCACCCATCATCATCATAATAATAATAATTAGAAACGAATAACAATAATGGATGTGGAAGTGGAACCAACACAAGGCGTCACGTCTAGGTTTTGGGGCCTTATAGGGAATGGCTTGTCTTCTCTCTCTCTCTCTCCCATTTTGTATAACGACACCCTTCCTATCAAGGCATGTCGTTTATACGTAAATTGGAGAAGCTGCCAATACGTGTACTCATTCCAAAAGGGAACGATGTTGATGATTTCAATTTCAATATATATAAATTTTTAAAAATTAAGGCTCTGTTCTATAATAATTTTATTATTATAGCACCAAATTCGCATGTAAACACTAACTATCATATTTATTACTTTACCAATAAATTCTTTTATTAATAAAAAATTAAAAAAAATTAAATGATACGTAAATATTAAAATTTAACTATTATTATAAAAATTAATAAAAAATTTACCGACGAACTATAATGTTATTAAATAACTTTAAAATTTTGATATTATTTATCAACTATTATATGATATAGTCCGGTATCGATAATTAATTGTTTAGTCGGTACCTTTAAAAAGGTTTGTTAGGAACATTGAGAAAAATTGATAGGAAAATTTCCTTTTCAATCCAAAATAAAACTTCCTTTTCATTCCTAGTATTTTCAACTTAAGAAAAAAAAAATCTAATGAGATGAATGTTATAATTGTTGTCTTGTAAATTCATCAACTCCTCCAAACTGATATTGAAAGGAAAAGCTTTTGAAAACAAAAGTATATCACTACTTAATTGTTTATGACAAAGCTATTATTTAAGCTTAGTTGATATATTTAATTACTATTGCATGCATATATAATTAGAGTGTGAGCCGATGAAGGTCGAGTAATAATCAAATTAGATTTTTATTTGTATAAGATCTTTTTTTAATTTCAAGTTGGCGTTGACCATGCATGTAATAAATAACTTTTCAACGCTTGGACTGATGTTGGGGAACCCTAGAATTCATTCATCATATTAAATTGAGGTAAAAACAATAATGACTTTATAATAGAGAATTTGTATCCATATTTTCATTTTTAATTACAATTAATTAATTAATTAATATGCTGCTTTGGATAGTCTTTCCAAACGTTTCCCCGCATTTTAATTTCATTTTTATTTTTTTCTCATTTTAATTTCATTTTTATTTTTTTCTCATTTTAATTAATTAATATAACCTGATAATTATAAATTTTATATATAGTGGACTAATTAAAAAGCTTATCATTAAAAATATTTCAAGATTGGCATGAATTATTATTTTATTTTTTTTATATTTAAATAATTTAAAGTATGTTTACACGTGTAGCAAATGAACACAAAGTCATATGTAGATAAAGAATTTATAATGCAATCTAATGTTCTTCCTCTCTATATTCTTTTTTTTTTTTTAAAAAAAAAACAATTCTATTTTACAAAAAAAAAAAAATCTTAGCAAATAGAAATAGATATTTGCGTCTCCTATAAACATATATGTATATATATAAAAATTAAAAGAAAAAAGGAAAGGAGAAATTCTCCTTTTGTATACTGAGTCAACCGACTGCATTGGTTGTCTTAATCAATTAACAATCTAAATTTTAAAAATAAATTTAGAAAGTAAAAATATATAAACAGGTTCAAATATATATAAAAATTATTTTTCATTAATAAAAATTAATTTTTTTAATATAATTTATTTAGGTGAAATGCATATTAATTTATAAAGAAAAATTATTAGAAATAATGAAAGAATATAAAATTTGCACCATCACTAAATGTATATTAACTGGATGGATCGATTCGCAGTTGACTCAATGGATTATAAAACGATGGGTTCGAATCAGAATTTCACTTTGATTAGCTTTTCTATTGTTATGATTATTAAAACTAATTATTATTATTATTATTATGGAGAACATAGACCAGCAGCCAGAGACAGATACTATTCTTCCATGCAGAATAATGTTGTGGTTTGCTGCAATATCCAATCGGCAAGAGAAGGTATGTGAAGTTGACAGAATTTGTTTTCCTCGATCACAATTGATTATTTTTAATTAATATGACGATTTCGTCATTCTATAATTATACCCTTTGTAGGTATAAAGGTATTGGATTAGGATGCATCATTATAGACCTAAGCTGGAGATCAATTTCTTTAATTTGCTTTTTATTTATTTGTTTATTTATTTTTACAGTGTGTCAACTTTTGTCCTTGTCAAAAATCTCACATCTAAAGATTATAAGCAATTCATAAGACTTATAATGATAAAGAATCAACTAACTAACTAGATAGTTCTAACCTTTAAGTAATGATTGATTTAAATTCAAGTAAACTCATTTCACACTTCAAAACTCTTGTATCAATCCACTCATATACCTTCTCTTGTTTAGAGGGAGTATCAAGAATCCCACATCTAAAGATTATAAGGAATTTAAAAGGGTTATGAGAATAGATGATTAATTTTAACTTTTTAACAATGGTCGAAACTCTTTTTTTGACTTATTAATTTAATTTCATTCAACTCAATTCATCCTGTGATATTATCTCGATTTAGTTATTGTAAAATTCTTTTAAATATATGAGTTAAATAAATAAAATTTATTTTTTTAAAGATAATAAACTATTTATCTCTAATTTTTATCTAAAAATAGTATTACTCTTATCATTTGGACTTAATGATAAAACCTATAATTTTAACAAAAAATTGCAGCAACACACTTTTCTTTTTCTAAATTAGCCTTTGATTAAAATTAAAAAAAAATAATTTTATAAATATTCTAATATTATTAATTTAATATTTAGTTAAAAATAAATTAATATATTATCAATTACGTTTTTATTTTTTATTTATTTTTCTTCAATTATAATTTACATTCAAAATTTTATAGTTTTACAGACTATTAATTAATACAGTGACACTACACCAAATCTTATTGGCGTATATTATCAATTGCTTTGAGTTTACGAAATATTGACCATCGAAAACTTCATATAAAAAATTTCTAGACATATATATAATTTATTATTATATAAAATAAAGAGGTTAATAGTTGATTAGAAGATCTGCCTAATGGACGGTGGAGATTGGATAGCCATTAGAATCATATCCATAATTAATTTTCCTACAATTATGGATCACGTATGCATGACTTTATAATTTACTTTGATGAAATGCTCTCTAATTACCAGTTAATGATTCATTAATTAGTTTAATTAAATGGTGGTTTGTGGTTGTTGTTAATTTTGCATCAACAAGTCGAAAGAAAGTGTGTGGTAGGATTGGGCAATTATGGGTAGGAATAGGATTTGGACTCCTTAATGACATATATTTTGTATGCTTTGGGATCCCAAATATTATTTAAAAGGAATTAATTAACCAAATTCAGGACTCCAATTGGATATATAAAAAAATTAATTTAGACGAATTTAATGGTAAACGTCATTAGCATATTCTAATCTTAAATTTATTAAATATAGTATCTTTTATTATTTTTGAAAACACCACTAGTACCAGCAGAGCATCCACCGCCTCACCACCTCACCTTTTTATTTGAGAACAAATTAAGGTCATACCTTCCAACTTCTTGATGCCTGGTTTGCACCTCCTTATTTATTTATTTATTTTTATTTTTTTTAATTGAACTTCAATTAGATTTAAACTCGTAAATAGGTCAAATTAAGAGTTTCGGTTCTAATTAATCATTCGAGTATGAGTTATCTTGAGTCGTAAATTATATTGGGTCTCGTCTTTTTTGGTATATTTGAATTGGATATTTTGAGTTGTGGGTTAATTTGAATTACCAATGGAATTACTATAAAAAAAATGATTTTGAGACGATTTATGAGTTAGGGGCAATTTTTAACTCAAATTTTTAATTTTTAAAAAAATTTATTTATTTATTAAGTGAAATTTGAGTTAATTGAATCAAACCAAAACTAACGTGCTTAGTCTGATGGATTTAGATTAGATTATTCAAGTTAATCAGAACGATTTAAATAAGTCAATTTCTGATTGAATCATGTAAATTGTTAAATTACTCAATCATATTGAAATTTCAACTTTGAATTATTCGATGAATTATTTTAAATTTTGTACAAATTAAAATAAACAATAAATTTTTATTATCATCAGATTCAATTAAATTTACAAATTATATAAAAATTTACTAATTCTAACCAAAACTAATTGATTTTTTTCTTCAATTATTTTTCTAAATCATCCCTAACACAAGAATGTACCTAGCGCAATTACACATTCACAATAATTTCACTAACACTTGTGTTAGTGCTAAAAGTTGGAGGACTTTATTTTATTGACGGAGCTACAACTTGGAGTCCTTGATATCTATAGGATACCGAATTACTAAGAATTTATGATTATTGGATCTTATGATTTTTAAACCATAATCATTTATTAATTTAATCAGTATATATATATATATATATATATATATATATATATATATATATATATATATATATATATATATATAAAGGCTAAAAAATGATTTTTAAAATTTAATACTTACATTCATAACTAATTGACACATGACATAGTAAAAAATAATAATTTTATTTAAAAATATAAAATATTGGGAATTTATTAATTTTAAAATATTTAAAATTTCATTTTAATTTATTTTTTTATAAATTTAATTATTAATATTAGAATAATTTTATCTATATAGAGAGAGAGGACTACAAAATATTTAACAAAAACTTGACACTTGTATTTATAATTACACTTGTCATATTTAACAGTTATTTTTGTATTTTAATTTCATTTTTTAGTTTTTTTTTTATTTAATCTTTTTCAATATTTTTATTTTAGTAAATAATTATGGTTATTCTTTTTGTTTATTTTTGGATATTTATTCTTGGTCTTTTGATTTGATTTTTTGTAATATGATAATAAAGAAAAATATGCTGGAGAAAAAGAAAGGTGTCACGACCCAACCTATGGGCCGGACCGACACTAGGATCTAGGCCAGCCTAAAGCCCCCGAGGCTCGTAGTAAGCCTAACTATTCATTAATCCAACTCTAAGGCCCATTTGGGCCCAATATCAAGAAATCAACCGGACAGAGTCCGGCCATAAAATGGACTTACCAACGGGGAGTTTATGACTCACCCGACCTGTAAACACAGTAAATACTCAATTGGGGAGCTCAGCTCACCCTCCACATACTCATCAACATAAAAATAAATGGGAGCTCAGCTCCCTCATCTAATCCATCAAACATGCATAGAATATAAGTTTACAGGTCCAAAGTAATAATTTAGTTTACAGACCCAAATCAAATAAACATTTCTAACACATGCAGAAATTCTAGGAGTAAATAAAATTACACTAATATTGATAAACAACCTGTGAGGAAAGGAAGCAGGTTAACCTCAAAAATATCCTCCTGTGGCCTGGAAAAATATTGAACAGGAGTGAGCGTTCGACTCAGAGAGTAAAATATCAATTTTAACCATAATCTCTATAACTATCTAAAACTAATGCACTCAGAGAGTGAAATGCAACATCAACAACATTTTCACATCATAACATCAAAAGGTAATTTGGAGCACTCACGCACTCTGAACATCAATCATAATATATGGAGCCGATCCCTATACAGCTCTCTTAAATCCAACCTGGTGCCAGCGAAGAACTCAGCTCGGACTTCCACTTAATAACCAAATCGGGG
Source organism: Hevea brasiliensis (assembly GCF_030052815.1). NCBI lineage: Eukaryota > Viridiplantae > Streptophyta > Magnoliopsida > Malpighiales > Euphorbiaceae > Hevea > Hevea brasiliensis. The sequence goes on along the minus strand of NC_079493.1, from coordinate 41,633,618 downwards.
TCCCAGCGAAGAACTCAAGCCGTGTCTACCCCGAAGGACCGGGTCCCAGCGAAGATCTCAAACCGTGTCTACCCGTCCTATCCATAGTCCACACCACATCACACGCACGCCAACGCACGCACACTGCTCCAAATTACCACAACAACATCCATGGCACTTTCACAGTTATGAATGCAACATAAATCGTGCCTAGAATTTATCTACATAGATATATGCATATAGGTGATGCATGGGCATGCTTGAACATATAATAATATCGAAATTACAATTAAAATTAATATTTTACTCACAGACTTGACGGTGGTCACTGAGGCGGCTGAGCGGAGGAAGAAGGCTGTCCCGGCTCACCTGACAATTTTATTACAATCATTTAATAAATTGGACTCAATACAAACAAAGAAAAGACCAAATACGTCCTAAGTCGTGCCGAAAATCCGGCAGAGTCTCCCTTATACCTAGGACCTACCCAACCTGCAAAAGGGCTCAAAACACACTTCTATATTCACAATCCATATGTCCACAACTCAATCCCATCACACAGCCCCTCCTGGGCCCATCAAATCAATCATCCATCACAATATGTAAAATTTCAATTTAGTCCTTATAATTGACCATTTTTGCAAAAACTGCCCAAATAAGCTCTAAAAATTCTAAAACTTTGCCCCGCGGTCCTTAGCAATATTACTAAGCGATTGCAAAAAGAATCATAATTTTCTAAGCTACCACGAATATTTTATGGATTTTTAATCCTATTTAAGCACTAGAAAATTACGTAAAAACAATGTTCGAGTTTACCTTTGTCGATTCTGACTTCGGGGACGCGCTCGGGACGTCTGACAATGGGGGGGTAGCCAAAACCTCGGTCCAATTCGGAGACTTTTCCAGAATCTGGTTCACCGCCGAAATTCACGCACCGATCAACTGTCGAATTTCCACGAATTGAGGATACCCACACGAAGCCCACAACACGGGGGTTAGTACATAAATTTTTCAGAATTTTCTAAGCTCATTTAATGATCGGAAAAACACTGCGAAGTTCCGTGGGACCCACCGAAAAATGGTGTCGAAAAATTTTGAAATTTATATCCCCGCGAAGCTCTCGACGAGTGGAGCGCTCTGGTACTCTCGGTTTTCTCGTGGGGTTCATGGTTTGCGAGAAATCTAGCCCAAAAGTCGAAATGGGCTAAAAACTTCCCGGGCAAAAATCGGATAAACCGCTCGATGGATTTCGGTGTTCTTGGTGTCTATGGAAAGCTCTCGACAAGTAGATGATTTTAGACACAAGACCCGGTCCGATTGGTGGCCGGATCGGCCGGATTTTGGCCAGGAAGACCAACAGCCGCGCGCACGTCGCTCAACTTCGGGCAACGTTTTTCGGCGTTCCAGGCGGCGGCCGGCCGTGGGGGAGGGCCAAGGTGGGGCGCCTGCGAGGTGGGGAGGCAGGGGAGGCGGCGGCGCGGCAAGGGGAGGAGGGAGGAGAGAGAAAAGAGAGAGAGAAGGGAGAGAGGTCGACACGCGCGGGAGGAAGAAGGAAGAAAAAGAAAAGGCCGGTCTGATTCGACCGGTCCGATCCGGTCCGGTTCGATTCGGCCGGTCTGATTCAGGATACAAAATTTTGAATTTTTTACTCTGCCTCGGGACCGAAAACGAGGTCCAAAAATTCCGAAAAAATTTCAGAAAACTCAGAAAAATACTTAGATTCCAAATATATTTTTAGTTTTGCTACGTGGTCTTTAAATTAATTTTTAAAAATCATCAAAGTTTATATTTTCGGAAAATCGAACCCCATTTTTAAAATCCGAAAAATCTCAAAAAAATTCCTAAAATTTAAATAAAATTAAAATACCAAAAATACTCATAAAATAATAAAATTTAAAATTTTGGGGTGTTACATTCTTCCCCCCTTACAGAAAATTCGTCCTCGAATTTTATACAAGGCAGAATAAAGCACATGATTATACATTGAACAGATAAGGGTATTTGCTACGCATGTCCCGTTCAGACTCCCAGGTGCACTCTTCCACCGACTGACTCCTCCACAAAACCTTAATCATAGGGATCTGTTTGGATCTTAGCTGTCTCACTTGGTAGTCCACTATGGCTACAGGTTGCTCCTCAAATGTCAAGTTCTCTTTTAGCTCTATTACATCTGGTTGTAGTACATGAGAAGGATCTGGAATGTATTTCCTGAGCATGGAGATGTGAAACACGGGATGAATGTGAGAAAGGTTGGGTGGTAGCTCCAACCGGTAGGCAACTGCTCCAACTCTATCAGTAACCTCAAAAGGTCCGATATACCGAGGTGCCAACTTGCCCTTCTTCCCAAATCTCATAACTCCTTCATTGGAGAAACCTTCAGGAATACATAGTCGCCCACTGCAAACTCCACATCCCTCCGTCTGGGGTCTGCATAACTCTTTTGCCTACTGAAAGCTGTTTTCAATCGTTCCCTGATTAAGGGAACCATCTGTGAAGTGTAATGCACTAGGTCTACATCATGCACCTTCGCTTCCCCCATTTCTGTCCAACACAGAGGAGACCTACACTTTCTTCCATATAGTGCCTCATAGGGTGCCATCCCTATGCTGGAATGGTAACTGTTGTTGTAGGCAAACTCCACCAAAGCTAGCTGATCATCCCATTGACCTCCAAAATCCAAAACACTCATGCGAAGCATGTCTTCCAGTGTTTGGATTGTCCTTTCGCATCGTCCGCCTATCTCGAGGGTGGAAGGTCAGATCAAGTTCAATCAGGTGCCAAGTGCCTCCTGCAACTTTCTCCAAAACCGAGAAGTGAACTGGGGCCCTCTGTCAGATATTATGGAAGCCGGAACTCCATGCAATCTGACTATTTCTCGAATGTAGAGTCGGGCGTACTGTGCTACAGAATATGTAGTCTTCACAGGCAAGAAGTGAGCTGATTTGGTTAAACGGTCTACAATTACCCATATCGAATCATATCCTCACGTGGTACGAGGTAACCCAGTCACAAAATCCATAGTGATCATTTCCCACTTCCATTTTGGGATAGGGAGCTCTTGCAGCTTCCCTGACGATCTCTGGTATTCAAACTTCACCTTCTGACAAGTCAAGCACTTGGACACAAAGTCTGCTATGTCTCTCTTCATGCCATTCCACCAATAGCTATTCTTCACATCATGGTACATCTTGGTGGAGCCTGGGTGGACATTGTACAGTGTATAGTGTGCCTCATGCATGATTTCATTTCTGAGATTGTCCACATCGGGTAGACATATCCTAGAACCTTGCATAAGGGCGCCATCATTGGCAAACCCGAACTCACCACCTTCACTTTGCTGTACTCTTTCTATGATCTTCATCAATTGTTGGTCTCTGTGCTGGGAAACTCTAACTCTGTCCCGCAAGTCTGGCCTTACTGAAAAATGAGCCAATAATACCCCCTCATCTGAAAGATCTAGGATTAAACCTTGATCCATCAACTCATGTACCTCCTGAATCAATGGTCTCTTTTCTGCTGAAATGTGCGCCAAACTGCCAGAAGACTTCCTGCTCAAAGCATCTGCCACTACATTGGCTTTCTCAGGGTGGTACTGGATGGTGCAATCATAGTCTTTCAAAAGCTCCATCCATCTCCTCTGTCTCAAGTTTAAGTCCCTCTATTGGAAGATGTACTTCAAACTCTTATGGTCGGTGTATATCTCGCACACTTCACCATACAGGTAGTGTCTCCAGATTTTCAGTGCAAAGACTACAGCCGCCATTTCCAAATCATGGGTGGGGTAGTTCTGCTCATGCCTCTTCAGCTGCCTTGAAGCATAAGCCACTACTTTTCCATTCTGCATCAAAACACACCCTAGGCCAACTCTGGAAGCGTCACAGTACACGGTGTATCCTTCACCACTCATAGGTAGTGTCAACACAGGGGCAGTGGTTAGACACTCCTTAAGCTTTTGGAAACTCTCCTCACAGTCATCTGTCCAAATGAATGGAACATTCTTCCTAGTTAACTTAGTTAACGAGTAGATGATTTTAGACATAAGACCCGGTCCGATTGGTGGCCGGATCGGCCGGATTTCGGCCGGGAAGACCAACAGCCGCGCGCGCGTGTCGCTCAACTTCGGGCGACGTTTTCCGGCGTTCCAGGCAGTGGCCGGCGGTGGAGGAGGGCCAAGGTGGGGCGCCAGCGAGGTGGGGAGGCAGGGGAGGCAGCGGCGCAGCAAGGGGAGGAGGGAGGAGAGAGAAAAGAGAGAGAGAAGGGAGAGAGGTCGACGTGAGCGGGAGGAAGAAGGAAGAAATCCGATCCGGTCTGGTTCGATTCGGCCGGTCCGATTCAGGACACAAAATTTTAAATTTTTTACTCTGCCTCGGGACCGAAAACGAGGTCCAAAAATTCCGAAAAAATTCCAGAAAACTCAGAAAAATACGTAGATTCCAAATATATTTTTAGTTTTTGCCACGTGGTCTTTAAATTAATTTTTAAAAATCATCAAAGTTTATATTTTCGAAAAATCGAACCCGATTTTTAAAATCCGAAAAATCTCAAAAAAATTCCTAAAATTTAAATAAAATTAAAATACCAAAAATGCTCATAAAATAATAAAATTTAAAATTTTGGGGTGTTACAAAAGGCTAAGTCTCCTTTGTCGAGCTAGGTGTCATACACAGGCAAGTCTGTGTGTAAATATGAATTTTAAGTAGAATCCTTGTGGAGCTAGAACTTCTATTCCTATTGGAGAATGGTAGACTTGCACAACAAAAAAGAGTCTAAAGAGGCAAAAATATCAGGATTTCAGAGGATAAAAATATAAAAGGAAGTTGAAAAGGACCTAACCACCACTTTTGAGGGAGCAAGAAGAAGGTTTTCTACACATTGAAACTTAAAGACACATGTAGACTAGAGTTTGATTTTCTTATTTTCTATTTGAGCTTTAATGATGTATTTTTCTTTCTTCTTGTGTTCATCCATCTCTAGGATGGAGTGGAATCTTTTGTCAGGGAAAGATGGATCCTAAACTAATGTTATTATGATTTTTAATTCAATGATTAATTTTCATTTTTAAGTTATGTAATATTTGGTTTTAATATTCTGTACTTATTTGATTAATTGATGATTCTAGTGAGGTTCGAACAGAGAAGCTAGATTCTATTTCTCAATTGAGTGCATAGTCAATTTTTAGAAAAGATATTACATATCATATTAGGACTCTTATGTTAGGGAATGTTGGATCCTAAACTTATGTTATTATGATTGTTAATTAAATGGATTAATTTTATTTTCATGAGGTTATGCAATATTTTGTTTTAATGTTGTATGTTTATTTGATTAATTGATGATTGTAGTGAGGTTAGAACAGAGAAGTTAGATTTTATTTCTCAATTGATTGCATAGTTAATCTTTAGAGATTAGGACTAAGCTACCTAAAAAAGGACCCTTAGAAATAGTGTGTGATTCGTTTAATTGATAATCGAATGGGGCAAATGAACTGCAAGGGATTTTTGTTCTCTATTTAGATTATTGTTACCCAAATAGAGACTATTAATTTAGATGAATATTCTGCCTGAAAATGATAATTGGCCATATTGAATCCTATCAATTCATGATATAAAATCTGCATTGGATTGGTTGTCAAACATAAGTAAAGGTGGAATCTAACCCTAACACTTTTTCTTATAAGAAGTTTTTTTAGTTAATTTATTTGCTTGCTTTTATTTTTATCATCAATTTTATTAAACTTAATTATCATTTACTCAAATAACATAAGAGTAGTATTAAGTTAATAGAAAATAACATTTTTTATCGTTATGAGATAATACTTTTTCTAACTACTTTATTACTTGAACATGATTAGTGAACTTACTAGTGTTAGATGGATCACATCAACATAATTAAAAATAATAATTTTTTAAAAAAATATTTGAATTGGTTGTATTTTGACACCAAACCTCTATGCCATTGATCCTCCCCTCCATTCCTTTTGTGAGAACTAAACTCGCAATGCATATATTTTGTTTTACTTCTTGTTAGCCTAAAATTCTTACTCTTAACATGTTAATTTAAATTTAAATAACACCCAACACACAGGCTTTTTTTACATTGGCAAATGAGGGCATGGACATTGTAAAATGGAAGAGTCAAACTATTGAAACATGAATAGAAATTTAGGCTCTCGTATAGAAATGTTTTATAATGCTCTACTCCATTCGTTACTATTCATCTAATTTACTATTTAATTAAGCAGATGTCCTGTAACATCTAAAAAAATTATTATTGTCACATTGATTTGCCATAAACCACACCATTATAATCAAAAAGTATTTTGAAACTAAAAGCAATGTACATTTTGATTTTATTGAATTCTTCAATATAGACACTCATAGTTTTACATTTAAGATAGACCCATGCAAATGCATTTTCTACATGCTTATGCTTACATATATGACCCAAATTTCATTGCAGCTAAACTGTAATTAATGTAATACCCCTATATTCGGTAGTGCGTTCTACTGTTCCAGTGACCAGTGTCTGTCCGGACAACTAGAATGCCTGGAACTGCACTTAAATGTTAGTGAGGAGACATGAAATAATGAAATACAATAGAGAAAAATACAAGAAAAACAAAAAAAAAAAAAATAAGAGCAATGAAATGTGATTAAGTTAAATGAGCCAAAAACCGTAGCGTTGGGTGATCGCACCGGAAAGTTGCGGTGAGGACCGCTGACTAGCCCTGGACTGCGGGGAACCCAGGGAAATATTTTTAAGACTTAAATAAACATCTATTAAGGTATAATTGACTTAGAAAATGTCAAAGAAAAATTAATTAATTAGTACAAAGAAAAATAAAAAATCGAAAAACCGACAAAAATTGGTGTTACCGAAAAACAGGGAATACAAACTGAATAAGGGCATTTTGATCAATTGACATCCCGAGTTTCCTTTTGACCTAAATATCCATTAAAAATAAGTGATATTAAACTTTGAAAATGACATGAAAATTAAAAATTTGGTACATAATATAAGTGATGGAAAATTGAGGTATAAAAATGTAAATTGAGGAAGTTTGAATAAATAAATATTAAAACTCATTTAGTGCTCTACTAAGGCAGATTTGGGACACCTAGTTAAGCTAAATGGGACCGCAAAAACTCATCTTCAACCTCTAGCCATTAACAAGCCGAATTACTCTCTTAAAGAACTCCATTGTCGTCCCATACCCAAGCTCTCTCTCTCATGGTTTAAGCCACCATTTTTCAATCTTCCTTCACTAAAGTTGTTCTACACAACTTGGGCAACATTTTGGGAATAAGAAAAAAGAGTTTTGGTGGAGTTTTGAGGAAGTTCTTAAGAGGTAAGTATCCATTTCTTCATTCTTTCTTTGTTAAAGTTTGTGTTAGTGTTGTGGTGAGTTGATTGATGGAAGAGATTGGAAGAATTGATGAGTTAGGGAGGTGTTCCATTTTCGACAGCCATAGAACTTCAAAGTGTTTAGCTTGTTTTTACATGTAATTGATGGGAAATCATGTTGATTAAGGTCATAAGATATTTTAGCCAATGTATTTTATGTGTATGTGTGAATTGAGCAATTGAAATTAAGGGTTTGAAAGGGAAATTCAATACCCTGGTAAACTGCCATTTTTGGGTGGCCTTTAAACTCATGAATTTATGTAAGATATCATGAAACTTATTGATGAATTCTAGTGGTGATGATCTAGGGGCAGTATGTATAATTGATGATGGAAGTTATATGTAATGGTTAGGAGTATTTTGTGTATATATTGTTTAGAATTGGATATTGTGAATTAGAAGTGTAATTGGTGCATTGTCAATTGGTTATATTTTGCCCAAAGTGACTATAATGTAAAGTGATTGATGAATGTGGTAATGTACCAAATCAGAATTGGGTAGAGAAGTGGACTTATAACAAGATAAATGTGCAATTGATAGATGTTTAAGCAATGTATTTAAGAACAGTATGCAAATGAGCCTATAACCCTAAATGTGTGACTCCAATTAGTATGAGGCTAATTGGAGGTGAAACTAGGCACAAAATGTGCCAACTTTCATGTTGGAAGCATACCAAAATTCTGTCCGAAAAGTGACACTAAAACTGACCTAATCCAGAAATGCAAACTTGGTAACCCAGAATTTAACCATATGAACAGTAGCTATTCAATTGGCTATAACTCACTCAAAACAGGTCCAAATGACCTGAAATTTATACCGCTGGAAAGCTTAGACATAGGGCTACAACTTTGATGAAGACCACCATGCTCAGAAATGCCAATTACCAAGTCAAAATGATAGCCAAATTTGGATTACAAAAACTGGCTGAATTGACTTTGACTTAAAAATGACCTAAACTTTGCAATATAAGTGCAACTTGACCAGCAATAGTAAAATGACCATAACTTGGTCCATAGAACTCCAAATGACATGAAATCAGTCCCAAAATTTCAATAAGATATAGATTTACAATATTGGTAATTTGACCAAAACCCAAAAATCAAGGGAACTAGGTCAATTAACTTGATTAAATTGGCACACTAAATCTGGAATTAGCACATTTAACCATAAAATTCAGAAAATTCAAATAAGCATATCTCCCACCAGAAGTGTCCAATTTAAATGAGCCATACCAATATGGAAAGCTAAGAAAAAGACCTAAAATATTGTTTTAGACAACTTCCTCAAATTATAAATGTATAAGGTCAGAATTTAAGGTCAAATCCATTGACCTAATTGAGGACTATGCAAATATAGGACCTTTGAGTCCAAGTTAACAATTTGTCTATAAAGAATTATATAAGACTTGAAAAATGGTAAGCAAAATTTCTAGTTGTCCCTAAGACATAGGGCAACAATACTTATGAAGAATGCTAGACCTCAATGTGATTACAAATAGTCTAAATAAATTAGTAAATTCAAAACCGAAAATGCCTAAAAAGGAAACTAAAGTTTAGATTTGACCTAGTTATGTTTAATTGACCATAACTTGAGCTATACAACTCCAAATGGAGTGATTCAAAAGGAAAATTAAAGAAGAAACAATGAAAAATAATTTAATGAAGAGAAATCTGTTAAATTTACACTGTAGCTTAATCCAATAGACAGTAAACATTGGCCATAAAATCTGGAAAATGGCAATAAAATGCAATAAGCTTTAAAATGAAATTGGTAACATATACCAACACTTAGAGACTATAAAATGTTGACAAATTGGGAACATTAAAATTAATTCACCTAGTGTGTATTAATGGTCAACATTATAGGTTGACTAATGAAATGAATTGAAGGGAATAGTACCAAGAAAATTTAGATATTAGATTTTATTATTAGAAATAATTTAACTGAGTACTGAAACGCTTTAAGTTGTGTGTTTCAGTTGAAAAGGATATTGAAAAGCATAAGGAATATTGAGTCAAGTCTTAGAGGCAACTCAAATCAGGTCTGTGCATAATACTTTTTATATTCACTGCCTTTACTAAAAAATTTATTTGGAGAAATGAGTTATGAATAATTTTTTATTGTTTTGGCTTTGGGAATTTTATTTGGAAATTATTGTGTTGCCTACTTTGTAAATGGAAATTTTGAGATAAAATATGATTTGTGGTTTATATGAAATATTTAAATATTATGATTTAAAATTATTTCTAATTCACACTTGGCATGGCAATATCACTATGTTCCTCCTCCATTTATGGGGTGAGTATAACCATATTTCTCCCTCTTTGACTTGCCAGTCTGAGGTGAGTATGGATGAATACTCATTATCTAGCTAGCCACCTCCCTCATTGATTTCGATTATTGGGGTGAGTATGCCTTGTAGTGGTGTACAACATGACATGTTTGGAAAATTTGTGTCATAACCTAAGTTGTGTTATTATATTGTTTGATCAAATTTGTGTTATATGAGCTTTGAAAATTGTGACATGAAATTGTGAATTATTGGAATTGTAAATTGTTAATAAAAGTTTTATATACTGCATTTTAAATTGTTATTATGCACCACTGAGTAAATTTTACTCAGCGATAGCTTTTTCATTGCTGTCGCAGGTAGACAGACAGATAAAGCAGTAGAGTAGGCTGCTTATGACTTCGCTTTGGGATTTTGCCGGGTATATTAAGTATACCACTTCATAGTAAATATTATTGTAATGCATGTGAACTGTATGTATATATTGTACTTAGTCTTGAGCAATTATAAACTAAAGTTGTAAATTATTTTGGCCTGTAAAAATGTTGTATTATAATTCTCTTATTTCAACTTTTGAAATACTTAGTTATTTTGAACTTTATCTTTGGAATTGCTAAAAATGATATTGAATTGCATTTGAACTGTGTTGAAGACACTGATTTGAGTTGAGCCATATTGGAGTTTCGAATTGAACAAATATATTGAAAGTGTTTTTTACAGGTTTTTGAAGAACTGTTTTGCTCCAAATATAGACAGCACTCTGCCAAAATTTTTACAAAAATTATTGATACTTCAGATTTGTTATTTGATTTCACTTCAGTTAAAAAAAATTTTTTTAACATCTGTCAAAAGTGCTCACTACTGTAAAAAGAAATAAAAAAAGGTTTAAAATCTCTTGTAGTGTATTTAATGGGTTATCAGTAAATGAAGTTTGGTAATTCATTAGGTATACTATGGGATTATGTTATGCCTTACGGAAGGGTAAGATGTGACAATTAATGTCTAATAGGCATACATTTCTTCTCTTGATAACCAATCAAACTTCACGTAACACATATTCTATTACTATTCCCATAAACAATAGCTTACAAATAGTTAAAATCATTCTTAATACTCAAGATAAGAAAATTAACAACAAAAATGAATCCTCAAATAACTAAGCATTATCTTTATCATGTTGTGTTCTTATATATCTCATATCTACTTCTATTATACTTTGTTAACTAAAGTTTTTATATCACTATACCATTTCATAGGTACTAACACTTAATTTCCAGAATTTCACCTTCCATACCCATTACTTAATTAACACAATTAATTTCTTTTGGGATAAACTTGCAAAAGCTTAACACGCACTCATGTGTGTGTCTGCGCGCATGCGAGTGTATATGTCTTAGAAGTCAAGTCATGCCATCATAATATTTCCACTAGTTACTATTACACATCAAGAGTGACAAAACTACTAGTTCAGACAATAGAAGTAACAAAATTGCTTTATTTAGAAAACATAAGTGAATAAGTCACAATTTATTTAACAGATGTGACATTCATCGCAATTCAGGTTTCAGGTGTGATAATCATCACATTGTAGACTTCAAGTGTGATACTCATCACAATTTAGATTCCAATTGTGACATTCATCACAATTCAAATTTCGGGTGCCGTATTGATCATAATTCATGCTACAAAAATGGTGGTGCCACTAGATTTCCTCAATTATAAACCTTCCATCTACTTATAGTATCCACTTCTTATTAAAATCCAATTACTATTCTTTTTATTTATCACATATTTATCTATAAACTATATAAATTAGTAAAAGAAATTTTCATTTCAGTTATTTCTTTAAGATACAAAATTTCAACAATACTTATATACGTCTTTAACTTTCTTATAACAAAGCCATTTTTCATGTTACACAAGTACATCTATAAGGCAAAGTAATTGAACAACACATGCATTTAGGCCCTAAAATCAAATAGTACTTAATAGATTAGTGACCGGTAACTTTCTATCCACTATAGCTCAAGAAAACAAAGTTATTGTTAACTTTTCGTTGGTGCTTTTCTTACATAGCAGTCAAAGGTTAAGGACATGAGCTATAAGTAAATCTAGAGATTTATTAATTCATTCATATATTAGTATTTGAGATAATTTAATTGAAAGCTTAGGTTATCCAATAGGCCTAATGGCCCAAAAAATTCAAACTTTTGTGAGTTTTGGCATTTTAATCCAATTCTTCTAATGTTGGATCAATTCACCATATTTTGAAAATTTGGTTAAATTTTATCCAAATCTGAAATTAAGATTCGAGGGAGTGTGCCCAATCTAATGTGGTAGTGACATGACAGTCTATGTGGCTTTTTTTTATTCTTATATTATGGGACCTACATGATACATGGGAAAAAATTGAAAATCAATCTCTCTCTCTCTCTCTCTCTCTCTCTCTCTCTCTCTCGCGTCTGCATCTAGTTTATAAAGAGTCAAACAAAAACTTATAAATATGTAATAATTATTAAATACAATATAAATTAAAGTATTAAACCCAAGTAATCAAATGCCATTGATCAGTACACGAAAAAAAAACTTAAAGTTATTAGAATTAAAAAACAAAAAAAAAACACCATCTATATACCTTGCCAAAATGGTGAAGGAATATATATATATATATAATGAAGATGATGAAAGAAAAGAAAGGCCATGCAAAATTAATGTTGTTTTGGTGGTCTTAAAGATGCATTATCTTATTACAGTGGTTGGAGCTGTTACCTGTTGCTTATATTATGATGAGATGTTAATGAATGGTGTGAACAAGAGTTGGTTTCTATGTTGTCTTGATCATCTATCCAGCTCTCACGGTTCCATGTCTTCAGGGCACTTAATAATTAACACAAGTGAAGCCTCCTATAATAGAGCATGGAAAAAGTAGAGACAAAAAGAGATTTTACTAATGAATGCAAACCATGTTTTTAATGATTTTGTATTGGTTATAACATTGTTATTTATCTGCCTCTAAAAGATTTATTACTAATTTTTCCTTTTTTTCCTTTTTTGAAAAAAATTAGTTTCCTTTCCAATTCTCATGGCATAAAAGAAGCCAAACGAAGATGAGAGAGAGAGAGAGAGAGAGAGGGGGGGGGGAGATTTTTTTTTGTAATTTTATTTTATTTGCTGTGTGGGTCTCACAATATAAGAATAAAAAAAGCCACCTACACTACCATGTCACTGCCATAGCAGATTGGGCATACTCCCCCTAATTACAATTTCAAAATTGGATAAAATTTAATAAAATTTTTAAAATCCAGTCAATTGATCCAAAATTAGAAGGATTAATGCCAAAACTCACAAAAAGTTTGGATTTTTGGAGAGATTAGGCCAATACAATAGTATGCAAATAGAAGTTTACAATTACAATCTATTTTACTAAAATTAACTTCTCATTGCTTAATAATCTACATCATAGTTGGTTCAATGACACTGTAACTACTTAAGCAAAATTTTAGCATTAGTTAACACTTCAAAACTAAACTCAGTCATGATTAATATATCAGAAATAGTTGCAAATAAAATATATCATATTACTTTTTCTCAAATATTTACATAAAAATTAATATGATAACAAAAGTTAGAGATAAATATTTTTTTTTTTCTAGAAATAACTCAATTTGCCAATTTATTTATATCAAACACACACTGAAATCACTAGTTTAAATAACAGATGTTATCGGGAAATAATAACAAGTAACCACATACATAAGAGAAAAGACAACCTTTTTCCTTATTAACACTTTTTTCACACACACTATTACATCAATGCTTTCTTTTTATCTATATATGTTATTAAATAAATATAATACATTCAAATTAGCTATTTGTCCATTTACTAGTATAAATTTTGCTACGGAATTATAAGAACAAACAACAGTTGTACCTTAGTCACAAAAGAGCTTAACAGGTATGACATAACATAGGTTAATTCATCAAAATACTCGACATAAATATCTGATGGGGCTAATCCACAATATTATTAGGTGTGCCTAGCTCAAGAAATCCCTTTTATCTGAAACAAATAATACATAAATATATAGATATCTTATCACCTTTTTATTAGTTAAAATTCATGCAATGAAACATCTTCATGTGCCTTCTTTAAATCTTATATGTGTACAACTTCATGCCCTTAATCATTAAAATTTAATAAAGTAGAAGGTTACATACTCACGTTGAAGCTTTAAATTCAAAACTAACAAAAATGATTAAAAGCACTTGTGACACCCCTTACTCGTGTACAGTATACCCGAATAAGTAATGCCACACGGTGTACTGGCACACTCTAATATACCTTACTTAATTTGTGTCATGCTTTTGAAATTAATTTATGAAATATGATTTATTTTAACCATTTATCAAAAGTATTATTTCATTTGAGGTTCCGAAGATTTTAAGGAAAATCCGGCGGAGTACCGGCTAAAAATGGAGAAAACAGTTCTTCGGAACCTGTTAAAAACACTTCCAATATACAATTTCATTCATTCTCTACTCCAATATCATCAATAAAACTCAATATCAATATCTCAGTAATTTGTCAATTTCAGGTCTCAACAACCTTTTCATTTTTCAAAACATCCCTTTCTCAGGGTTCTCATATATAAACAACCATTAAATACTCAAATTAATACCATACATAACCATAAATCTTTATTATTTACATGAACCTCAAAATACATTACATAAATCCTAAATACATATGAGAAAATAAAAAGTTAATTACAAGATGACAAAATGGCATCTAGTGCCCTATCGATGCAATCGCAGTAGTGAGGTGACACGGACATCGAGCGTAATCGCCGATGGACTCACCTACCTGTGGTCTACTGGGCTCACGATCGGGATCTCCAGTACCTACGCTGCGTGGCAAAGCAACGCGCTAAGCAATAATGCTTAGTGGTGCAATAATATAATAGAAGAAAATAGCAAGAAAATAAATGTGTATACAATGTGTATGCTTTCTTTGTTTGATCTTGGTATATTCATTAATTCATTAACTTTGTTCACTTTTATTCATTTGGTTGCCCCAAGTAACCTACACTAGACGATCGGATCGATAACGGGTAAACCGCACCGGGTACCTAGTACCTCGCCGTCACACCATCGGTCACATATGCATCTCCGGCAGGTAATGTAAGCCTAACAAGTCAGAATGATATCGTGCACAAGGCCAAGTCTCAATGCAAAGTCGAATGGCTAAAAGCCATGAAATCACAGAATGGCATTTTTGCCATGTGCGATCTTGCTAATCGAACCCTATTGGCATGCAAAACTATCCAAACAAATCTTGTTAGGTATACTAGGGCATTTGAAACTCTTAACTACGTCAATTTGTGAATTTCAACTTTTTTGTGTTACTATTCATCATTGGTCAACAAAAATGTTGACTTTTAGCATAAAAATGTGTACATCAACTTTGGCACTCCCAACATACCACATTTGGTGTTTAAAACTTGTTGGCATTAAGTGTTTTTGCAATTTCAAAGTGTAACCCACACTAGCAGAGAATTTCAGTTTTGGTGCCCTAACTTCACTGTTCCATTGGACACTGTTACTGTTGGAATTTGAAGAAATGTAAAACATGAAAGTTGTTCCTTATTTTGTCTAGTTGAATTTCCTTTTTTGAATCACTCCATTTGGAGTTTTGTAGCTCAGATATGGCTCAAAACCCAAGCTGCCCGGATATGCAGTCTGCAGAATTTTACCATATCTACAGTGCATGAACAGTGACTTGAGTCACTTGGTTGAATGGGTTCTGGCCATAATTTGGGGTAGGTTCCTTCATGAAAGTTGTTTGTCTATGTCTTAACTTGTTGCTGTAAAAATTTCAGACCAATTGACCAAATATACAGTGACTTATGGCCAAATGAACAGTTACTGTTCATTTGGCAAATTCTGCAGAATTCAGTTTCAGGGTTCCGGATTGTGGCTGGGTTTTGACCCTTTTGCTTTGGTCTTTTGGGCATGCTTTCTTCAGCAAAAATGTGCCATTATAAGCCTAGTTTCATGTCCAAATGGCCAAACACCAATTGGACTACCACTGCCCAAGTTATGGCAGTGCAAAGGGACTGGAATTTCAGTCCCTATGCTGCTGTCCATAGGGCAGTTTATACCTTCACCTTTCCATCCCATTTTTCAGTTCTAATTAGGGTCAACCTACCTAAAATGGTCACTAATTGACCATTAAAAAGTCCTCTAACCATTTCCAAGGCTAATTCACAATTTCACCATCCTAAACCCTAATGTTCAACTAAATTTACTCATACACTTTGATTAACATACTTACTTAAGTCTCCATGCATGTTAATACTTTAACCATGATTTCCAACCATTCTAAGCTTATCAAGCAATCAACCTCAATCTCCCATAGGGCTGCCTAAATTCTTGGTAGAGATACACATGGATTTGTTTCATTATTTCACAATTTTTCATTCATTGCAAGCATAGATCATGGAACTAATGAGTTTTAAACTTCATATATGCACTAACCTCACTTAGGGCAGATTTTTCCAAGCTTCTAAACCTCACTTTCCTTCTTCTTCTTGGCTGCCAAGAGCTTCTCCAAGTGATATGGTCAAGGTTTAATGAAAGGGGTTAGGGTTTAGTGGTGAAATGAAGGAAGAAAGTAAGCTTTGGTTGAAAATCAATGGAAGTTTGGCTATGGGATTTGAGAGCTACGGGTGAGCTCTTTGTGAAGGTGAGGGCTGCTGGAAATTTTAGTGATTTTGGTCTTCATTTTGACTCTTTTAAGTGGTTTAAGAAGGCTTGTCAAATTTTGATTGGTTGGGGTATGTTAATGACATCACATTATGTCAAAATTGGCTTTTATTTCATTTTTCTTTCCTTTTCATTTCTACCACATTTCAATTTAATTTTTAGCAATATTTATTCATATTTTGGGTCATAATAATTATTTACTTAACTGGACAAGTCGGCCAAAAATCACCTGTGAAGGCGAAATGACCAAAATGCCCTCCGTTTGGCTTAACGGGTCAAAATTGTCTGTACCGATTGAAAAATTTTTCTAGGTATTTTCTTGGCATTCTAATGCCATGGAAACCTTAATAACCCTTCTTTGGAGTCCCAAAATTATTTTATAATTTTTCCCTGTGTCTAGGGCTCCTCGTTGCGAGAACCGAACTTCCTCCGGTTACCCATCGCTTGGGCACCGGCTTGTTTTACTTGGTTGTATTTTATTTCTAAAATTTTTATTAAATTTTTCTTATTAATATTTGAGTTAATTTTGGTTTCTGACTTTAATTTAAATATTTTTCCGGACGTTCTAGCTGTCCGACCGACACCGGCCACCGAATAAAGAGGATGTACTGAGTGGTTACCGGAGGGTGTTACAACTCTTCCTCTAATTTAAATTTCGTCCTCGAATTTACCTGATGCAAACAGTTGAGGGAACTGTTGCCTCATCGTCTCTTCATTTTCCCAAGTTGCCTCCTCGGTGTTGTGGTGCCTCCAAAGCACTTTCACCAATGGAATCTGTTTGTTCCTCAACTCTTTCACTTCCCGAGCTAGGATCCGTAGAGGTTCTTCTTCATATGTCAAATCCGTCTGTATTTCAATTTCTTCCCTGGAGATGACATGTGAAGGGTCCAGCGGTACCTTTCCGAGCATGGACACGTGGAACACATTGTGGATCTTGTCCACTCAGTGGTAAAGCTAGCCTATAGGCCACTGGACCCACATGTTCAATGACTTCATATGGGCCAATGAACCTAGGGCTCAACTTACCTTTTCTTCCAAACCTCAACACTTTCTTCCATGGTGACACCTTGAGGAACACTTTGTCGCCAACCATATATTCTATCTCTTTTCTCTTCAGGTCGGCATAAGATTTCTCATGCTCGAGGCAACCTTCAAGTTGGCTTTGATTGATTTCACCTTCTCCACACTGTTTCACTGTGTCCGCCCTACCGCTTGTCTTCGCCCAATTCAGTCCAGCACACTGGAGTTCTACATTTTCTCCCATACAGCGCTTCATATGGGGCCATTTGAATGCTAGCTTGGTAGCTATTGTTGTATGCAAATTCTGCCAGTGGAAGGTATCTATCCCAATTTCCCTCAAACTCAATGACACAACTCCTCAGCATATCCTCAAGGACCTGGCAAGTATTTCACGTTATTGTTATCATTTCAATTCAATATTTGTATCAATTTCATGGGTTTCAATTGTTTACCCGATTACTCTTTTCTCGATTGCCCATCCGTCTCGAGGATGGAAAGTCATCTTTGAAATGGAGTTGTGTACCTAAGGATTCATGCAACTTCTTCCAAAATCTCGATGTAAACCTTGGGTCTCGATCAGATATGATGGAAAGTGGGATTCCATGCAGTCTAACTATCTCACTAATATACAATTCTGCTAACCTCTCTAGTGAGTAGTCAGTCCTAACTGGCAGAAAGTGTGCTGACTTTGTCAATCTATCAACTATCACCCATGCTGCATCATGTTTCTTTTGGGTGAGAGGCAAACCACTTACAAAATCCATGGTGACCCGATCCAACTTCCATTCAGGTATGCGTATAGGTCAGAGCAATCTGATGGAACTTGATGTTCGCTTGACTTGCCGACATGTCAAGCATTTAGTCACATAGTCACCGATATCTCTCTTCATACTGTGCCACCAATACCGGAGTTTCGGATCATGATACATCTTTGTACTTCCAGGTGCATAGCATATACACCGTGTGTGCCTCTTTTAGAATACTGGTCTTCAATTCCCCATCATCTGGTACACACAGTCTTCCTTTGTAATACAGACACCCATCTGCTTTCACCTCATAGTCAACTACTTTTCCCCCTGGGATCTTGCTCATAATAGCCATTAACTTTTCATCTGCCTTTTGCCCATCTAAAATCTGCTGTAGCAGGTTTGGCCTCACTTGCAACTCAGCCAAAATAGCTCCATCTCGAACCAAGGATAGACGGGCATTCAATGATCTCAAGGTTGTCATGGATTTTCTGCTCAAAGCATCAAGAACTACATTTGCCTTCCCGGGATGGTAGTCAATTGCACAAATAATCCTTTAGAACTCAATCCATCGCCTCGCTTCAAGGTTGAGCTCCTTCAGGTTGGCAAATATTTCAGTGCTTTTGTGGTCTGTGTAAATGTAGCACTTTTCACCATACAAGTAATGCCTCCATATCTTCAATCACGAAGATAATTGCTGCAAGTTCTAAATCATGGGTAGGGTAATTTTGTTCATGTGGCCTTAGCCGTGCTGGAAGCATAGGCAATCACTTTCCCTCTTGCATCAACACACACCCTAACCCATTATGAGAGGCATCACCAGAGACCACAAAGTCTTTTCCACGACATTGGCCGTGTTAACACCGTGCCTCACAACATAGCCTTCAACTTCTCAAAACTGGTCCGACACTTGTCATTCGGTCAAATCGACATTCTTGTGTAACAACTTGGTCATTGGAGCGCTATTAGGAAAATCCTTCACAAATCTTCTGTAATACCAGCTAGCACCAAGAAGCTTCGACTCGATTGTGTTTCTCGGGAGGCTTCCATTCCATCATCGCTTCTATTTTCTTGGGATCCACCCTAATCCCATCAGCTGACACTATGTGTCCAAGGAATGCAATCTCATCCAGCAAAAAGTCACACTTGGACAACTTAGCATACAGCTTCTTTTCCCGCAGGGTTTGCAGAATAATCCTCAAATGTTCATCATGTTCTTCCCTGGTCTTGGAGTACACCAGAATGTCATCAATAAAAACCACTACGAACCGATCTAGGTATGGATGGAAGATACGGTGCATAAGGTCCATGAACGCCGCTGGTGCATTTGTTAGGCCAAAGGGCATCACCAGAAACTCATAATGCCCATACCGGGTCCTGAATGCAGTCTTGGGCACATCTACATCTTTCACCCTCAGCTGATGATACCCTGATCTGAGATCAATCTTAGAAAATACTCCTGCTCCCTTCAGCTGATCAAACAGATCATCAATTCTAGGCAACGGATACTTGTTCTTCACAGTCACTTTATTCAACTGCCGGTAATCAATACATAGCCTCAAAGTCCCATCCTTCTTCTTTACAAATAGCACTGGAGCTCCCCATGGTGACACACTAGGGCGTATGAACCCCTTATCAAGCAACTCTTGCAACTGAGTTTTCAACTCCCTCAATTCAGTGGGTGCCATCCTATAAGGAGCAATTGAAATGGGTGTTTGTCGGCAGTTGTCTCAATAGCAAATTCGACTTCCCTTTCTCGTGACAAACTGTAACTCTTCAGAAATACCTGGGAAGTCTCTCACTGTGGGTATGTCACTCGTGTTTGGCTTAGCTCGCCTAGTATCCACCACATGTGCTAGGTATGCTTCACCTTTTCTCATCATTCTTCTTGCAACAATGGCTGAGATGACATTGGACAAGAAATCTGTCCTTTCCCCCACAACTGTGATCTCATTACCCTCTGAAGTTTTTAGAGAAATCCTCTTCAATTTGCAATCAACTATTGCCTGATGACGTGACAACCACCATTCCCAAAATCACGCCAAACTCATGGAAGGGTAACTCAATCAGTCCGCCAAGAATTCATACCCCAATCCTTAACGCAACCCTTGTATACCTTGTTCACTACCACATCGTGACCCAATGGATTAGTGACCGTAATGTCTTGGTCACTTTCCCTACCAAGATCCCCTTTCTACGGGTAGATTGATGCAGATGTATGAATGAGTGGATCTGGATCCACCAATCCATGCACAGGTGTAGTGTCGAGGAAGAACGTTCCCCTGATGACGGCCGGGGCATCTGGCTCCTCCTGAGCTCTCCAGGCATAATTTCTCGCGTGGTCCGTTATCCGCCTCTCTTCACGCTCGATGCAGCCTCGAGATGGTCCCACAACTTCAGATTTACCATTCCTTCTACCCCGTGGTGGTGCAGGTGCATGTCTGTCTGCTTGTGTTGGAGCAGCTGTATTGGTTCTGCGTGGTCAGTTTCTCAACTGATGCTCTGTTGACCCACACCTCAAGCAAGCACCAGTCATTCTCCAACACTTCTTATGCCATTTCTCGAGCGGTGTGGACATGCGTAAGATGCCTGGCTGGTCCCCTAAACCCCATCCCTGGAGAGCTGCCCACTGATGGTGTGGACTGACCTCTCCTAGGGGTGAACTGTGGCCTGGGCCCCTGAGACTGACCCTGGCCTTGTGGCTGACCCGAACTCTGTGCAGGAGGACCCTTGAACTTCTTCCCTGATGCAGGAGCTGAACTAGACTGACCCGGTCCCCTTTTCTCCTGTCTCTCCCTTCTAGTCCACTCACTAATTCTTACTTTTTCCACCTTTATTGCAGCTTCCACTAACTTGGTAAATTCTGTGATTCCCAAGGCAGTGAGCTGGATCTTAATATTGTCATTTAGTCCCTCTTCAAATCTCTTGCATCTTTCAGCTTCATTTGGGACTATCTCCCTTCCGTAGTGGCTTAATCGGACGAATTCCTTCTCATATTCAGCCACTGACAACTGTCTCTGCCTCAGGTTAATAAATTCCCTTCTTCTCTGTCACACCCTATCCCTCTGTAAGGCATAACATGATCCCGTAGTATACCTAATGAATTACCAACTCCGTCTACTGATAACCCATTAAATACACTACAAGGGATTTTAAAAACTTTTCTTACTTCTTTTACAGTGGTGAGCACCATTTACAGGTATTAAAAACTTTGGTGAACTGAAGTGAAACAACTAACTCATTTGATTTATTTGGAATATCTGTAAAAATTTTGGCAAGGTGCCATTTGTATTTTGAAAAAAACAGTTCTTGTAAAACTCAGAAAAAGCACTTCAATATATTTTCAAATCTCAACTCCAACATTTTTATCAACACAACACATTTCTCAAGTCAAATCCACAGTGATTTTCAAAGACTAAGATACAAAAATATAACACAATTTTTACAAGCCAAATAACTCATAATTATTTTACAACTTTATCAGTACAACTTAAATTTACAATCGCTCAAAACCAAGAACAAAATATACATACAGTGAATATACATTACAAGATAAAATGCCACATGTGGTATACTCACTATACCCAAAAATCTCTCATTGGCGATACTAGCGACCTAGCTCGCCTGTCTGTCTCTCTACTGCGACAAAGAATAAAGCTATCACGAGACAATGTCTCGATGGTGCACAACATTTACCAAATACAAATTTTAAATCACAATTCATAAATCATATCAATAGTGGATACTTAAAACCATAGTTAAATTCAAGACAATAAATGTCAACAAGAATTTAAATTCCATTTGTTAATATCACAATAATTTTCAATAAGTCAGATCATGGTTGAATTCAATAGACAGTATATGTCAATAAGAGTTTAAATCAATTTCACAATCTCACAATACATAATAACACAATTCGATCAAATAACTGAAGAATACAGTGTTGCCAATCTATAACACAATTTAGGCCATTACAAAAATTATTCCATATATGACTTGTTGTACACCACGACAAGACATGCTCACCCCAATAATCTAAATCAATAAGGAGGAAGCTAGCTATATAATGAGAACTCATCCATACTCACCTCAGTGGGAAGTCAAAGAGGAGGAACATAATCATACTCACCCTGCACTAATAAGTCAAAGAGGGAGGAATAATCACACTCACCCCATTAATGGAGGAGGAACATATTATCAGTGTCATGCCAATTGTGAGTCAAAACAATTCCAAACATTTTATTCAAATGATCCGTAATAATCCAATAAATTTCCAAAGTTATAATTTCATTCACAAAATGGCAACACAATTCGTAATTCACTTCAATTTTCACAAAAACCATTTACAGTGCTTTTCAATCAATAAGTATCCATCAAATACCATTCAAACAATTTTTCACAGTTTCAAACCATTCACAATGTTTTTCAATCAATAAGTGTCCACCAAACACATTTCCACAATTTAAAACAATGATATGCAAATAGTCAATATTTATTTCCATTGAAAATAATTCAAAAGAAACAGTTGTTGTGCAAAAAACTCTGATGACTGTCCCACGATCCGACTCTGTTTCCTTCCCTTTTCACGAGTCTTTGGTAATCGAGAAACACAATTTGAAGTGTTTCAAGATTAATTTAAACTGTCTCTATCGATTGTGTTTGGTAAATAATGCACTGAACTCAATTATTCACTTAATCACCTAATATACCGACCCTCGTTGCGTTTTAGGTAAATTAGGTTTTAGTGTCGTTAATATGTCACATTCGATAGGGTTTTAGGTTTGGTATGTTTTACCAAAGTCATTTCCTTGCTTAGTGCACTTTAATGCAAATTGTTGGATTCCGGGATACTGGTTTGACCTAGCCGGACGGCCTAGTTCCCTCGGTTTTCGGGTTTTGGTCAAAACTACAAACTTGTAGATTTAGGTCTTATGGACCGCGGTGCAAAATTTCAGGTCAATCCGAGTTAAGTAGACCGAGTTATGGTCATTACACTCTTGCTGGTCAAATGGTACCATTTTAGGTCAATTTTAGGTCAAATTGGTCAATTCTGGTTCGGCCAGTTTTTGGACCCGAAATTTTGCAAGTTGTTTGACTTGCTTATGGTCATTTCTGGGCTTTGGTGTCTTCATAAGACTTGTAGGTATGGGTCTTAACTATTCTTGGTTAAAATTTCAGGTCAATTGGACCTGGTTTGAGTGAGTTATAGCCTAAACACTCACTGCTGCCCAATTGGTCATTTTTCAGGTCCTAATTGCACCTAATCCGAATTGGTCATTTTTTTAGGTCACCTTGCAAGCAGAATTTTGGCATGGTTTCTCAATGAAAGTTGGCACATTTTGTGCCTAGTTTCACCTCAAATTGGTCTCATACCAATTGAGGTTACACATTTAAGGTTATAGGCTAAAATGTGTACTGCCCTCAATATGCTTTTCACACCCCATTCAAAACACATATTTACCTTGCAAAGTTTACTTCCATACCCTACCAAATCAGTTTTGGTACATTACCAAAAGCACTTTCTACTTTACATTAACATTATTTTGGGCAGATTCCAATCAGCCTCAACACACCAATATCATTCACAATTACAATTTCTAAGTACTATTACAAACACACCTAACCATTACAAATTTTACACACACTTTACAAGATCAATCTACATACATATCATCAATCCTTCTAGGTTAATATTCTGCATACATTTCCTTCAATATATACCATTACTCAAGTGTCCCCAAGCTGCCACAAACCATTCTTCAACATCAAAGTGCCGTCCATTTTACAATTTCCCATCCAAGTGCATAAATCACCACATAAACATGAAATAATTCACTAGGTTACTAATTCATCATGATCAACACCATTTCTCATCAATTATATGCACAAATATCTCATCAAAAACGTGACTCATGGCTGTCCAAAATGAAAACAACAAAAACCCTTCAAACTCAAAATTTTCTTTCACCAAACTAACACCCATAACATGAACATAAACTTTAATAAAGAAATTCTCAAAAATGCAAACTTACCTTTAATTGTAACTTGCTAAACCTTCATCAAACTTCTCAAAATTAGTATCAATATCTTCCTTGTGATGTGTAGACAAAGTTTAATGAAGAACACTAAGAGGTTGGAGTTGAAAATGGAGACTTAAGAAAGCTTGCATGAAAAATAGCTATGGAGTTTCCTTCACTCTTCAATTCGGCAATTTGAATGCAAATGAGGAAGATGACTTATTCAGCTGCATTTTAAGTGTACACATGTCCCACTATGTATTTTAGGTACCACCAATTTAATTTTTCATTTTATTTTCTAAGTGTAATACTATTTATTTTTAATGGACATTTAGGTCAAAAGACAATTCGGGATGTCAAATGACCATAATGCCCCTGTTCGGGTTACGTTCCCGATTTTTCGGTATTACCGGGTTTTGTCTGTTTTTCGATTTCTCACTTTTCTTTGTACTAATTATTTAATTTTTCTTTGATCTTTCTAATGATATTTATTCTTCAATAAGGGTCTATTTATGTCCTAAAAATGTTTTCCAGGGTTCCCCATGATCCGAGTCAACGGTCCACGCCGTGACTTCGGTCTGATCACCCATCGCTAGGTTTTTCGGCTCGCTTAACTTGGTTACATTTCTTTGCTATGATTTTTCCTTTGTTTTTCTTGTATTTTCTTTTCTTGTATTTCATTATTTATGTCTCCTCTCTCATATCAAGGTGTGGTTCTAGGCATCCTAGTCAGTCCTGCAAAGACTGGTCACCGCAATGCAGAGAACGCACTACCGAACTTAGGGTGTTACAATTCTCCCCCTTAAATAAATTTCGTCCACGAAATTTTTACCCGATAACCATCTTACAATAGTCATACGTTTATTTCTCCTTTCTATATGATCGTAAGACTTTTAACAATCTTATACAATGTTTAATTTGTTTGGATAACACTAATCTCCTCTTACTATTATCTTTGTCTAATATTTTGGTTCACGTTGCTTCTTGAATGACCCACGAGGTCATGTTAGAATCATTCATCAGTCATTGGTCCTCTCGACCATTCTAGTCCATAGTCTTCCTCACATTCGTAATATTTCTTTGTTACATATGAATCAAACTTCAAGTCTCTACTTCCATAACTCTTTTTATCTGTCAATGTTCTATAACTTACTTCCTTTGTCTTGAACTATAACCTTTCGATATTTTAACTTTTGAGTTTTAGATCCTAAGTAGGATTTTCAAACTTATTTCTAACAATTAAATTACATCTGGCATAACTATGCCAAAGCAGATGCCGTTGGCAACTATTCTCATCTAGGTGTACCATCGGTTAGTACGTAGCTCTACACAATAATCTCAAGTTAGTCTTTGTAATCTGCAAACTACGGTATAAACATCAAGAACATTGCATAGTTACTACGATACATCCCAATAGATCAAACTTTGTTATCTTTTATTCTTTTTGAATTCACCGATATTCGAATCTTATTACGATTACAATATCCATTAGCAATTTCTACAAGAACCTCCTTGCCCTTATCAAGAGCAATTCCATTCTTGCATCTTACTTTTACGTCCTCTTGCCTTACATTAAGTAGGCTCACCGATTAGCTTTATAATTTATGGTGTGTTAGAAAATACTTTTCACGATAAACTCTTTCAAAACTAATTTCACTTATTATCACAATCCTTATCTTAAGGGCTAATCACTAATGCGTCAAAATTTATTCCTCTCAGAACGAATAAAAACATAACATATAGTACTAACATTAATGTAAAAATATGAAAATTCAGTCAAACAATACATATATATATCTCGGTTGCTAATTGAGAAAGTACCAGCAATGATGTCAAAAGTCTCAGTCTCTTTGCTGTCTTATAGCGGATACTCTCGTTGACGCATCACCTGTTTTGGTGATTCACGATGATCGACTTCTAGGTGTACTACCCTACCTCTACCTTTGCCTCTACTAAGCGATGGTGAACTCTTTGGGGTAGAAACTTGGGTTGATCCCTTTGGTGTAGTAAATGATCCAGAACGACCTGGATTTACACAATCCTTAGCAAAATGACCAGTCTCTCCACAATTAAAGCATGCTCCTACGGCTCTATAACATACCCCACTATGTGGTTTACCACAAGTTTCACAAAGTCGATCTGACAGCGCATTTCTGGGTTTCTGTTGAGTTGGTGATCGGATCGAGGTGGTTTACGTCCAAAAGATCTATCTCTCTGACTTCTTACTATCTCTGTCGTATCCCCAAAGTTTTCCTCTTTCCAAGAGGACCACTAGAACTCGTTTCTCGACTTTCCCTCTTGTTCTATCTTCTCTGATTTCTTTTTCTCCTGGGCCACTTCAGATTCATTTCTTTCTAATTCTAGTGCTTGAGAAATAAGTTCGAAGAAGTTATTATGTTTGAATTCGACCACTTGTAATCTGATACTAGGCTTCAAGCCGGTTTCAAACCTCTTACATCTCTCCCTACTGGTAGAAAGTAGACTTACTGCATAATGGCTTAGGCGGGAGAATTCCCTTTCATACTCAGCCACTGATCTGCCCCCCTGTTTCAGACTTAGGAATTCTTGCAGCTTCTGGTCTACATAAGCATCAGGGACATATTTTTGCCTGAATTCCCTGAGGAAGTCATTCCATGTTAGCACTGTAGGTTCTACCAGACTGTGGGGAATGGTTTTCCACCAATCATAAGCATCCCCCTGTAGCAAAGATACTGAGTACTCAAATCTGAGCTCCTCTGTGCAATGCAGTTTCTTGAATACCCTATCCATCCTCTCTAACCATTGTTTCTGCCTCTAGAGGATCTATCCCCTTGAACTCTGAGCCCCATACTTCATCAATTTGTCATATTGTCTAGCGTAAGATCGTGGTTGTACCACCGGTGTCTGTATTGGGACTTGAGTAGTCACATTACGATACATTTGTTGGAACATTGTGCAGCCGTCACGAGCGAATCGAGCAGAGAATCGCGATCGCAGGGCTGGTGCTCTTGAACCATCGACATTATGTAGGCATGGGGCATCCTTTGCACCTCACCTCAATAGATTGATCGATCAACGATCACCCTCTTCCATAGTCAATGCGAGGATTTTAGATCTCCTAAACCAATAACACAAGGAGATTTCCTCCCGTTAGTGCATATTTATAATGTAATGTACTGTATGTATCAAACAATGATATTGAGCAGTTGTACTGTGAAGAAAGAATATTCAAATGACAGTGAAAATGTAATTTAAAAACTTTGCTCGATACCACTAAAACATGTCACACCCTACCCTCCAGAAGGCATAACATGATCCCGTAGTATACCTAATGAATTACCAACTCCGCTTCATCGATAACCCATTAAATACACTACAAGGGATTTTAAAAACTTTTCTTACTTCTTTTACAGTGGTGAGCACCATTTACAGGTATTAAAAACTTTGGTGAACTGAAGTGAAACAACTAACTCATTTGATTTATTTGGAATATCTGTAAAAATTTTGGCAAGGTGCCATTTGTATTTTGAAAAAAACAGTTCTTCAGAAAACCTGTAAAAAGCACTTCAATATATTTTCAAATCTCAACTCCAACATTTTTATCAACACAACACATTTCTCAAGTCAAATCCACAGTGATTTTCAAAGACTAAGATACAAAAATATAACACAATTTTTACAAGCCAAATAACTCATAATTATTTTACAACTTTACTGTACAACTTAAATTTACAACTGCTCAAAACCAAGAACAAAATATACATACAAAGGAATATACATTACAAGATAAAATGCCACATGTGGTATACTCACTATACCCAAAAATCTCTCATTGGCGATACTAGCGACCTAGCTCACGCCTGTCTGTCTCTCTACCTGCGACAGCAATAAAAAGCTATCGCTGAGACAATGTCTCAGTGGTGCACAACATTTACCAAATACAAATTTTAAATCACAATTCATAAATCATATCAATAGTGGATACTTAAAACCATAGTTAAATTCAAGACAATAAATGTCAACAAGAATTTAAATTCCATTTGTTAATATCACAATAATTTTCAATAAGTCGATCATGGTTGAATTCAATAGATGATATGTCAATAAGAGTTTAAATCAATTTCACAATCTCACAATACATAATAACACAATTCGATCAAATAATCAAGAATACAAAGGTTGCCAATCTATAACACAATTTAGGCCATGACACAATTTTTTCCATATATGCCGTGTTGTACACCACGACAAGACATGCTCACCCCAATAATCGAAATCAATGAGGAGGAAGCTAGCTATATAATGAGAACTCATCCATACTCACCTCAGATCGAAGTCAAAGAGGGAGGAACATAATCATACTCACCCCAGACTATTAAGTCAAAGAGGGAGGAATAATCACACTCACCCCATTAATGGAGGAGGAACATATTATCAGTGTCATGCCAATTGTGAGTCAAAACAATTCCATACATTTTATTCAAATGATCCGTAATAATCCAATAAATTTCCAAAGTTATAATTTCATTCACAAAATGGCAACACAATTCGTAAGTCACTTCAATTTCCACAAAACCATTTACGTTGCTTTTCAATCAATAAGTATCCATCAAATACCATTCAAACAAATTTTCACGATTTCAAACCATTCACAATGTTTTTCAATCAATAAGTGTCCACCAAACACATTTCCACAATTTAAAACAATGATATGCAAATAGTCAATATTTATTTCCATTGAAAATAATTCAAAAGAAACAGCTTGTTGTGCACAAACCTCGATGACTGTCCCTCTGATCCGACTCGATGTTTCCTTCCTTTTCCTGAGTCTTTGGTAATCGAGAAACACAATTTGAAGTGTTTGATTACTAATTTAAACTCTATCTATCGAATGTGTTTGCTAAATAATCCACTGAACTCAATTATTATCTTAATCACCTAATATACCGACCCTCGCTATGCGTTTTAGGTAAATTAGGTTTTAGTGTCGTTAATATGTCACATTCGATAGGGTTTTAGGTTTGGTATGTTTTACCAAAGTCATTTCCTTGCTTAGTGCACTTTAATGCAAATTGTTGGATTCCGGGATACTGGTTTGACCTAGCCGGACGGCCTAGTTCCCTCGGTTTTCGGGTTTCGGTCAAAACTACAAACTTGTAGATTTAGGTCTTATGGACCGCGGTGCAAAATTTCAGGTCAATCCGAGTTAAGTAGACCGAGTTATGGTCATTACACTCTTGCTGGTCAAATGGTACCATTTTAGGTCAATTTTAGGTCAAATTGGTCAATTCTGGTTCGGCCAGTTTTTGGACCCGAACTTTTGCAAGTTGTTTGACTTTCTTATGGTCATTTCTGGGCTTTGGTGTCTTCATAAGACTTGTAGGTATGGGTCTTAACTATTCTTGGTTAAAATTTCAGGTCAATTGGACCTGGTTTGAGTGAGTTATGGCCTAAACACTCACTGCTGCCCAATTGGTCATTTTTCAGGTCCTAATTGCACCTAATCCGAATTGGTCATTTTTTTAGGTCACCTTGCAAGCAGAATTTTGGCATGGTTTCTCAATGAAAGTTGGCACATTTTGTGCCTAGTTTCACCTCAAATTGGTCTCATACCAATTGAGGTTACACATTTAAGGTTATAGGCTAAAATGTGTACTGCCCTCAATATGCTTTTCACACCCCATTCAAAACACATATTTACCTTGCAAAGTTTACTTCCATACCCTACCAAATCAGTTTTGGTACATTACCAAAAGCACTTTCTACTTTACATTAACATTATTTTGGGCAGATTCCAATCAGCCTCAACACACCAATATCATTCACAATTACAATTTCTAAGTACTATTACAAACACACCTAACCATTACAAATTTTACACACACTTTACAAGATCAATCTACATACATATCATCAATCCTTCTAGGTTAATATTCTGCATACATTTCCTTCAATATATACCATTACTCAAGTGTCCCCAAGCTGCCACAAACCATTCTTCAACATCAAAGTGCCGTCCATTTTACAATTTCCCATCCAAGTGCATAAATCACCACATAAACATGAAATAATTCACTAGGTTACTAATTCATCATGATCAACACCATTTCTCATCAATTATATGCACAAATATCTCATCAAAAACGTGACTCATGGCTGTCCAAAATGAAAACAACAATAACCCTTCAAACTCAAAATTTTCTTTCACCAAACTAACACCCATAACATGAACATAAACTTTAACAAAGAAATTCTCAAAAATGCAAACTTACCTTTAATTGTAACTTGATAAACCTTCATCAAACTTCACAAAATTAGTATCAATATCTTCCTTGTGATGTGTAGACAAAGTTTAATGAAGAACACTAAGAGGTTGGAGTTGAAAATGGAGACTTAAGAAAGCTTGCATGAAAAATGGCTATGGAGTTTCCTTCACTCTTCAATTCGGCAATTTGAATGCAAATGAGGAAGATGACTTATTCAGCTGCATTTTAAGTGTACACATGTCCCACTATGTATTTTAGGTACCACCAATTTAATTTTTCATTTTATTTTCTAAGTGTAATACTATTTATTTTTAATGGACATTTAGGTCAAAAGACAATTCGGGATGTCAAATGACCATAATGCCCTGTTAGTTACGTTCCGATTTTTCTGGATACCGGGTTTTGTCTGTTTTTCGATTTCTCACTTTTCTTTGTACTAATTATTTAATTTTTCTTTGATCTTTCTAATGATATTTATTCTTCAATAAGGGTCTATTTATGTCCTAAAAATGTTTTCCAGGGTTCCATGATCCGAGGCAGTCAACGGTCCACGCCGTGACTTCCTGGTGCGGTCACCCATCGCTAGGTTTTTCGGCTCGCTTAACTTGGTTACATTTCTTTGCTATGATTTTTCCTTTGTTTTTCTTGTATTTTCTTTTCTTGTATTTCATTATTTATGTCTCCTCTCTCATATCAAGGTGTGGTTCTAGGCATCCTAGTCGTCCTGACAAAGACTGGTCACCTAATGAACGCATTACCGAACTTAGGGGTGTTACAATTCTCCCCCCCTTAAATAAATTTCGTCCACGAAATTTTTACCCAGTAGCCATCTTACAATAGTCATACGTTTATTTCTCCTTTCTATATGATCGTAAGACTTTTAACAATCTTATACAATGTTTAATTTGTTTGGATAACACTAATCTCCTCTTACTATTATGCTGTCTAATATTTTGGTTCACGTTGCTTCTTGAATGACCCCTGAGGTCATGTTAGAATCATTCATCAGTCATTGGTCCTCTGACCATTCTAGTCCATAGTCTTCCTCACATTCGTAATATTTCTTTGTTACATATGAATCAACTGTTCAAGTCTCTACTTCCATAACTCTTTTTATCTGTCAATGTTCTATAACTTACTTCCTTTTGTACTGAACTATAACCTTTCGATATTTTAACTTTTGAGTTTTAGATCCCTAAGTAGGATTTTCAAACTTATTTCTAACAATTAAATTACTCACGGCATAACTATGCCAAAACAGATGCCGTTGGCAACTATTCTCATCTAGGTGTACTATCGGTTAGTACGTAGCTCTACACAATAATCTCAAGTTAGTACTGTAATCTGCAGCTTACAGTATAAACATCAAGAACATTGCATAGTTACTACGATACATCCCAATAGATCAAACTTTGTTATCTTTTATTCTTTTTGAATTCACTGATATTCGAATCTTATTCTGATTACAATATCCATTAGCAATTTCTAACAGTAACCTCCTTGCCCTTATCAAGAGCAATTCCATTACTGCATCTTACTTTTACGTCCTCTTGCCTTACATTAAGTAGGCTTACTGATTAGCTTTATAATTTATGGTGTGTTAGAAAATACTTTTCACGATAAACTCTTTCAAAACTAATTTCACTTATTATCACAATCCTTATCTTAAGGGCTAATCACTAATGCCAAAATTTATTCCTCTCAGAACGAATAACAACGTAACATATAGTTCTAACACTAATGTAAAAATATGAAAATTCCAGTCAAACAATACATATATATATCTCGGTTGCTAATTGAGAAAGTACCAAGAATGATGTCAAAAGTCTCATCTCTTTTACGTCAGATATAGCGTATACTCGTTGAAGCATCACCTGCTTTGGCTGATTCACGATGAGTCGACTTCTAGGTGTACTACCCTACCTCTACCTTTGCCTCTACTAACCGATGGTGAACTCTTTGGGGTAGAAACTTGGGTTGATCCCTTTGGTGTAGTAAATGATCGAGCGACTGGATTTACACAATCCTTAGCAAAATGACCAGTCTCCACAATTAAAGCATGCTCCTACGGCTCTATAACATACCCCACTATGTGGTTTACCACAAGTTTCACAAAGTCGATCCGACAGCGCATTTACGGTTTCGTTGAGTTGGTGATCGGATCGAGGTGGTTTCGTCCAAAAGATCTATCTCTACGGACTTCTTACTATCTCCGTCGTATCCCCAAAGTTTCTCCTCTTTCCAAGAGGGACCACTAGAACTCATTCTCTTGACTTTCCTCTTTTTCTATCTTCTCTGATTTCTTTTTCTCAGGGTCCACTTCAGATTCAATTCTTTCTAATTCTAGTGCTTGAGAAATAAGTTCAGAGAAGTTGTTATGTTTGAATCCGACCACTTGTAATCTGATACTAGGCTTCAAGCCGGTTTCAAACCTCTTACATCTCTCCTATTTGGTAGAAAGTAGACTTATCTTGCATAATGGCTTAGGCGGAGAATTCCCTTTCATACTCACCACCGATCCGCCCCTGCTTTTGGACTTAGGAATTCTTGCACTTCCGGTCTACATAAGCATCGGGGACATATTTTTGCCCGAATTCCCGAGGAAGTCATTCCATGTTAGCAATCAGTAGGTTCTACTGCATCGTGGGGAATGGTTTTCCACCAATCATAAGCATCCCCCTGTAGCAAAGATACTGAGTACTCAAATCTGAGCTCCTCTGTGCAATGCAGTTTCTTGAATACCCTATCCATCCTCTCTAACCATTGTTCTCGCCTCTAGAGGATCTATCATCCCCTTGAACTCTGTAGCCCCATACTTCATCAATTTGTCATATTGTCTAGCGTAAGATCGTGGTTGTACCACCGTGTCTGTATTGGGACTTGAGTAGGCACATTACCATCCATTTGTTGGAACATTGCGGCGTCTGTGAATCGAGCAGAATCGCGTGCATCAGCAGGGTGGTGCTCTTGAACCATCGACATTATGTAGGCATGGGGCATCCTTTGCACCTCACCTCAATAGATTGATCGACTGAACGATCACCCTCTTCCATAGTCAACGCGAGGATTTTAGATCTCCTAAACCAATAACACCAGGAGATTTCCTCCCGTTAGTGCATATTTATAATGTAATGTACTGTATGTATCAAACAATGATATTGAGCAGTTGCACTGTGAAGAAAGAATATTCAAATGACAGTGAAAGCAATTTAAAAACTTTGCTCGATACCACTAAAACATGTCACACCCTACCCCTCTGTAAGGCATAACATGATCCGTAGTATACCTAATGAATTACCAACTCCGCTTCATCGATAACCCATTAAATACACTACAAGGGATTTTAAAACTTTTCTTACTTCTTTTACATTGGTGAGCACCATTTACAGGTATTAAAAACTTTGGTGAACTGAAGTGAAACAACTAACTCATTTTATTTATTTGGAATATCTGTAAATATTTTGGCAAGGTGCCATTTGTATTTTGAAAAAAACAGTTCTTGAAAACTCAGTAAAAAAGCACTTCAATATATTTTCAAATCTCAACTCCAACATTTTTATCAACACAACACATTTCTCAAGTCAAATCCACAGTGATTTTCAAAGACTAAGATACAAAAATATAACACAATTTTTACAAGCCAAATAACTCATAATTATTTTACAACTTTCTTGTACAACTTAAATTTACAATCGCTCAAAACCAAGAACAAAATATACATACAGTGAATATACATTACAAGATAAAATGCCACATGTGGTATACTCACTATACCCAAAAATCTCTCATTGGCGATACTAGCGACCTAACTGTTTGCCTCATCTGTCTCTCTACTGCGGCGGCAATAAAAGCTATCATTTGAGACAATGTCTCGATGGTGCACAACATTTACCAAATACAAATTTTAAATCACAATTCATAAATCATATCAATAGTGGATACTTAAAACCATAGTTAAATTCAAGACAATAAATGTCAACAAGAATTTAAATTCCATTTGTTAATATCACAATAATTTTCAATAAGTCAGATCATGGTTGAATTCAATAGACAGTATATGTCAATAAGAGTTTAAATCAATTTCACAATCTCACAATACATAATAACACAATTCGATCAAATAATCAAGAATACAATGTTGCCAATCTATAACACAATTTAGGCCATGACACAATTTTTTCCATATATGCCGTGTTGTACACCACGACAAGACATGCTCACCCCAATAATCGAAATCAATGAGGAGGAAGCTAGCTATATAATGAGAACTCATCCATACTCACCTCGGTGGGAAGTCAAAGAGGAGGAACATAATCATACTCACCCCAGACTAATAAGTCAAAGAGGGAGGAATAATCACACTCACCCCATTAATGGAGGAGGAACATATTATCAGTGTCATGCCAATTGTGAGTCAAAACAATTCTAAACATTTTATTCAAATGATCCGTAATAATCCAATAAATTTCCAAAGTTATAATTTCATTCACAAAATGGCAACACAATTCGTAATTCACTTCAATTTCCACAAAACCATTTACTGATGCTTTTCAATCAATAAGTATCCATCAAATACAATTCAAACAAATTTTCAAAGATTCAAACCATTCACAATGTTTTTCAATCAATAAGTGTCCACCAAACACATTTCCACAATTTAAAACAATGATATGCAAATAGTCAATATTTATTTCCATTGAAAATAATTCAAAAGAAACAGTTGTTGTGCACAAACCTCTGATGACTGTCCCCCTGATCTGGACTCAGTGTTTCCTTCCCTTTTCCTGAGTCTTTGGTAACTGAGAAACACAATTTGAAGTGTTTCAGTACTAATTTAAACTGTCTCTATCGATTGTGTTTGGTAAATAATGCACTGAACTCAATTATTCACTTAATCACCTAATATACCGACCCTCGTTGCGTTTTAGGTAAATTAGGTTTTAGTGTCGTTAATATGTCACATTCGATAGGGTTTTAGGTTTGGTATGTTTTACCAAAGTCATTTCCTTGCTTAGTGCACTTTAATGCAAATTGTTGGATTCCGGGATACTGGTTTGACCTAGCCGGACGGCCTAGTTCCCTCGGTTTTCGGGTTTCGGTCAAAACTACAAACTTGTAGATTTAGGTCTTATGGACCGCGGTGCAAAATTTCAGGTCAATCCGAGTTAAGTAGACCGAGTTATGGTCATTACACTCTTGCTGGTCAAATGGTACCATTTTAGGTCAATTTTAGGTCAAATTGGTCAATTCTGGTTCGGCCAGTTTTTGGACCCGAACTTTTGCAAGTTGTTTGACTTTCTTATGGTCATTTCTGGGCTTTGGTGTCTTCATAAGACTTGTAGGTATGGGTCTTAACTATTCTTGGTTAAAATTTCAGGTCAATTGGACCTGGTTTGAGTGAGTTATGGCCTAAACACTCACTGCTGCCCAATTGGTCATTTTTCAGGTCCTAATTGCACCTAATCCGAATTGGTCATTTTTAGGTCACCTTGCAAGCAGAATTTTGGCATGGTTTCTCAATGAAAGTTGGCACATTTTGTGCCTAGTTTCACCTCAAATTGGTCTCATACCAATTGAGGTTACACATTTAAGGTTATAGGCTAAAATGTGTACTGCCCTCAATATGCTTTTCACACCCCATTCAAAACACATATTTACCTTGCAAAGTTTACTTCCATACCCTACCAAATCAGTTTTGGTACATTACCAAAAGCACTTTCTACTTTACATTAACATTATTTTGGGCAGATTCCAATCAGCCTCAACACACCAATATCATTCACAATTACAATTTCTAAGTACTATTACAAACACACCTAACCATTACAAATTTTACACACACTTTACAAGATCAATCTACATACATATCATCAATCCTTCTAGGTTAATATTCTGCATACATTTCCTTCAATATATACCATTAC
Organism: Hevea brasiliensis; assembly: GCF_030052815.1. Classification (NCBI taxonomy): domain Eukaryota; kingdom Viridiplantae; phylum Streptophyta; class Magnoliopsida; order Malpighiales; family Euphorbiaceae; genus Hevea; species Hevea brasiliensis. The sequence continues at coordinate 41,597,228 of NC_079493.1, read as the reverse complement.
TCAAGTGTCCCCAAGCTGCCACAAACCATTCTTCAACATCAAAGTGCCGTCCATTTTACAATTTCCCATCCAAGTGCATAAATCACCACATAAACATGAAATAATTCACTAGGTTACTAATTCATCATGATCAACACCATTTCTCATCAATTATATGCACAAATATCTCATCAAAAACGTGACTCATGGCTGTCCAAAATGAAAACAACAATAACCCTTCAAACTCAAAATTTTCTTTCACCAAACTAACACCCATAACATGAACATAAACTTTAACAAAGAAATTCTCAAAAATGCAAACTTACCTTTAATTGTAACTTGCTAAACCTTCATCAAACTTCTCAAAATTAGTATCAATATCTTCCTTGTGATGTGTAGACAAAGTTTAATGAAGAACACTAAGAGGTTGGAGTTGAAAATGGAGACTTAAGAAAGCTTGCATGAAAAATGGCTATGGAGTTTCCTTCACTCTTCAATTCGGCAATTTGAATGCAAATGAGGAAGATGACTTATTCAGCTGCATTTTAAGTGTACACATGTCCCACTATGTATTTTAGGTACCATCAATTTAATTTTTCATTTTATTTTCTAAGTGTAATACTATTTATTTTTAATGGACATTTAGGTCAAAAGACAATTCGGGATGTCAAATGACCATAATGCCCCTGTTAGATTCGTTCGATTTTTAGTATTCTGGGTTTTGTCTGTTTTTCGATTTCTCACTTTTCTTTGTACTAATTATTTAATTTTTCTTTGATCTTTCTAATGATATTTATTCTTCAATAAGGGTCTATTTATGTCCTAAAAATGTTTTCCAGGGTTCTCCGCAGTCCAGGGCCAGTCAACGGTCCACGCCGTGACTTCCCGGTGCGGTCACCCATCGCTAGGTTTTTCGGCTCGCTTAACTTGGTTACATTTCTTTGCTATGATTTTTCCTTTGTTTTTCTTGTATTTTCTTTTCTTGTATTTCATTATTTATGTCTCCTCTCTCATATCAAGGTGTGGTTCTAGGCATCCTAGCTGTCCGGACAGCACTGGTCACCGGAACAGCAGAACGCACTACCGAACTTAGGGGTGTTACATTCTCTCTTCTAGGTATACAGTACCCACATACTTCTTCTTGAATTCCGAGAGAAAGAAATCCCAATTCTGACTCTGCACTTCACTTCATCGACACGTTGTCCCAAAGACTCATAAGCATCGTCTTGCAGTAAAGAGATGGCAGCTTCCAGGTTTTGCTCTGGAGTGCAATGAAGTTGTTTTAGTACTCTGCCCGTTCTGTTCAACCAATTCTCGGCTGCAACAGAGTCATCTTCTCTCTTGCCATAGAAATTCACTGCCCCAAATTTTCTTAACCTTTCCAGGTGTGACTTCTGCTGTGGAGCTGGTGGTGGTGGTGGTGGTGGTGCTGGCATTACCCCAGCCATCTGCCTAAAGAAGTCGGCCATTTGTTGGAACATGGCCTATGGAGGCTGAGCAGGCTCTGCTTGAGCTGGCGGAGCAGATTCTCTCATGCCCCCAGTCTCAGCTGCTGTAGGTGGAGCATGACTCTCTACTTCCTCCTCAACGGCTCTTTGAGATGAAGGATCCATATCCTATTTAAAATAAGAAAGATAAACAGATCTGCGTTAGTGTCACCTCGACTCTTACAAATGCAATGCATGGTATGGACTCAATCTAGGCCCAGAAACGCCTAAACCGTGCTCTGATACCACTAAATGTGACACCCCTTACTCGTGTACAGTATACCCGAATAAGTAATGCCACACGGTGTACTGGCACACTCTAATATACCTTACTTAATTTGTGTCATGCTTTTGAAATTAATTTATGAAATATGATTTATTTTAACCATTTATCAAAAGTATTATTTCATTTGAGGTTCCGAAGATTTTAAGGAAAATCCGGCGGAGTACCGGCTAAAAATGGAGAAAACAGTTCTTCGGAACCTGTTAAAAACACTTCCAATATACAATTTCATTCATTCTCTACTCCAATATCATCAATAAAACTCAATATCAATATCTCAGTAATTTGTCAATTTCAGGTCTCAACAACCTTTTCATTTTTCAAAACATCCCTTTCTCAGGGTTCTCATATATAAACAACCATTAAATACTCAAATTAATACCATACATAACCATAAATCTTTATTATTTACATGAACCTCAAAATACATTACATAAATCCTAAATACATATGAGAAAATAAAAAGTTAATTACAAGATGACAAAATGGCATCTAGTGCCCTACCGATGCATCGCAGTAGTGAGGTGACACGGACACCGAGCGTAATCGGATGGACTCACCCGATGCGTGGTCTACTGGGCTCACGATCGGGATCTCGGTACTACACGCGTGGCAAAGCAACGCGCTAAGCAATAATGCTTAGTGGTGCAATAATATAATAGAAGAAAATAGCAAGAAAATAAATGTGTATACAATGTGTATGCTTTCTTTGTTTGATCTTGGTATATTCATTAATTCATTAACTTTGTTCACTTTTATTCATTTGGTTGCCCCAAGTAACCTACACTAGACGACTGGACTGGATAACGGGTAAACTGGCACTGGGTACCTAGTACTCGGGCCACACCATCGGTCACATATGCATCTCCGGTGTGCAGTAATGAGCCTAACAAGTCATTAAATGATATCAGGCACAAGGCCAAGTCTCAATGCAAAGTCAGAATGGCTAAAAGCCATGAAATCACAGAATGTCATTTTTGCCATGTGCAGTACTGCTAACTGAACCCTATTGGCATGCCAAACTATCCAAACCAATCTTGTTAGGTATACTAGGGCATTTGAAACTCTTAACTTCGTCAATTTGTGAATTTCAACTTTTTTGTGTTACTATTCATCATTGGTCAACAAAAATGTTGACTTTTAGCATAAAAATGTGTACATCAACTTTGGCACTCCCAACATACCACATTTGGTGTTTAAAACTTGTTGGCATTAAGTGTTTTTGCAATTTCAAAGTGTAACCCACACTAGCAGAGAATTTCAGTTTTGGTGCCCTAACTTCACTGTTCCATTGGACACTGTTACTGTTGGAATTTGAAGAAATGTAAAACATGAAAGTTGTTCCTTATTTTGTCTAGTTGAATTTCCTTTTTTGAATCACTCAATTTGGAGTTTTGTAGCTCCAGATATGGCTCAAAAACCCAAGCTGCCCGGATATGCAGTCTGCAGAATTTTACCATATCTACAGTGCATGAACAGTGACTTGAGTCACTTGGTTGAATGGGTTCTGGCCATAATTTGGGGTAGGTTCCTTCATGAAAGTTGTTTGTCTATGTCTTAACTTGTTGCTGTAAAAATTTCAGACCAATTGACCAAATCTACAGTGACTTATGGCCAAATGAACAGTTACTGTTCATTTGGCAAATTCTGCAGAATTCAGTTTCAGGGTTCCGGATTGTGGCTGGGTTTTGACCCTTTTTCTTTGGTCTTTTGGGCATGCTTTCTTCAGCAAAAATGTGCCATTATAAGCCTAGTTTCATGTCCAAATGGCCAAACACCAATTGGACTACCACTGCCCAAGTTATGGCAGTGCAAAGGACTGAAATTTCAATCCCTATGCTGCTGTCCATAGGGCAGTTTATACCTTCACCTTTCCATCCCATTTTTCAGTTCTAATTAGGGTCAACCTACCTAAAATGGTCACTAATTGACCATTAAAAAGTCCTCTAACCATTTCCAAGGCTAATTCACAATTTCACCATCCTAAACCCTAATGTTCAACTAAATTTACTCATACACTTTGATTAACATACTTACTTAAGTCTCCATGCATGTTAATACTTTAACCATGATTTCCAACCATTCTAAGCTTATCAAACAATCAACCTCAATCTCCCATAGGGCTGCCTAAATTCTTGGTAGAGATACACATGGATTTGTTTCATTATTTCACAATTTTTCATTCATTGCAAGCATAGATCATGGAACTAATGAGTTTTAAACTTCATATATGCACTAACCTCACTTAGGGCAGATTTTTCCAAGCTTCTAAACCTCACTTTCCTTCTTCTTCTTGGCTGCCAAGAGCTTCTCCAAGTGATATGGTCAAGGTTTAATGAAAGGGGTTAGGGTTTAGTGGTGAAATGAAGGAAGAAAGTAAGCTTTGGTTGAAAATCAATGGAAGTTTGGCTATGGGATTTGAGAGCTACGGGTGAGCTCTTTGTGAAGGTGAGGGCTGCTGGAAATTTTAGTGATTTTGGTCTTCATTTTGACTCTTTTAAGTGGTTTAAGAAGGCTTGTCAAATTTTGATTGGTTGGGGTATGTTAATGACATCACATTATGTCAAAATTGGCTTTTTATTTCATTTTTCTTTCCTTTTCTTTTCTACCACATTTCAATTTAATTTTTAGCAATATTTATTCATATTTTGGGTCATAATAATTATTTACTTAACTGGACAAGTCGGCCAAAAATCACCTCTGAAGGCGAAATGACCAAAATGCCCTCCGTTTGGCTTAACGGGTCAAAATTGTCTGTACCGATTGAAAAATTTTTCTAGGTATTTTCTTGGCATTCTAATGCCATGGAAACCTTAATAACCCTTCTCTGGAGTCCCAAAAATAATTTTATAATTTTTCCCCCAGGTCTAGGGCTCCTCGTTGCGAGAACCGCAACTTCCCTCCGGTTACCCATCGCTTGGGCACCGGCTTGTTTTACTTGGTTGTATTTTATTTCTAAAATTTTTATTAAATTTTTCTTATTAATATTTGAGTTAATTTTGGTTCCTGACTTTAGTTTAAATATTTTTCCGGACGTTCTAGCTGTCCGGACCGACACCGGTCACCGGAACAGTAGGATGTACGGAGTGGTTACCGGTGTTTCAGCACTTCTTCTCTTGACACCAATATAGGCAACCTATATATGTATATATATATGTTATCATGATATTTGATATGCTGAGTAGCTCATAATTTAATTTGGAATCAATAGATACATATAAAAATTTATAAGAAAAGAAAGACAGATATATATATATATATATATATATATGCGCGCGCGCGCGCGTGTGTGTGTGTGTGTGTGTGTGTGATATAACCTATTGATTGCACAGATCTTCAACCAAGCAATGGATATATTAAATTTTATAACTCAACTTCTAGCATCTAGAAATTTCGCAAATTTTAACCACATATCATAGACATGTAGATCTCACCTTATATTAAATTTGAGCCTCAAATCACTTTTACATCATGAGATATAAATAATCTTATCAAGCCTTGCAGATTTTCATTTTTCCAAAACAACCCAGGCTTCTTTTGTAAATAAAACCATATCTCACAAATCATAAGTCTAAAATTCATCAAATATTTATACAATATGCTTAACATGTTGAAGATCATTTCTGCCAAAAAAAAGATAAATTTTTTATCACACCCTACTCCCCCGTAAGATATAACATGATCCCGTAGTACACCTAATGAATTACCGTACTTCGCCTACCGATAACCCATTAGATATACTACAAGGGATTTTAAAACAATTTTCGTGAAATTTAAATCATCGATTAAAATCTGGTGTTATAAAATTTTTTTCAAAATTTCGGCAAAGTGCTAGCTGTGTTTTGAGAAAACAGTTCTTTAAACCTGAAAAGGAAAATACTCTCAATATGTTTTCTCAAATATAACTCCAATAACTTCATTTTAACTCACAATTCAAATCTCAATAATCAAATCAATTCATTTTCAAACCAATCTCATCATAAAGAACATTTCATTGATTACAAGACTCAACATTTATATCACAATAATTTACATTTAATTACATACCAAAATATTTTACAAGAGTTTTTATACAACCGCTCAAATAATTTACATACATATTATCACATACATACATCAAAACCTATGTACAAGGGTATGCCTATGATATACCTGGAGCTGATCTAAATGTGTCTTCAAAGAAACTTACTCAATTATGCTCTTTTCACCTGCGACAGCATACAAAGCTATCGCTTAGTGGTGAATTCAGTGGTGCACAACTATAATTTAAAACATAGTACAATATACCTTAACAAAAATTGTAGCAAATAATTTGAAAATCTGGATACTCATCAAATTTCAAAAATCAAATTATTCATTGCCAATAACATAAATCATTTGTATAAAATGGCTTTGATCATGGAATTCAATTTATCAAATCATAACTAACCATTTAAGGTAATTCCAACAAAATCAATTATACATAAATCATAATTGAAATCACAATTCTTTACTATTAAAAAAAACCATTCTTTATCTCGAAAACCATTCTTTATCTCACTAACTATGCAAGACTAATCCGAAAGGGCCATCTTCGGGGTGATTCTAACTCCCTATGGTCAGAGAGGTCGAATAAGATTCTAACTCCCTATGGTCGGAGAGGTCGAATCATCGTGCACAGTACACATCACAATAATGAATCTTTCGAAAGGGCCATAACATAAAACTTAGATCTAACCTCTAATAAGAGAAGAATCTAAGCCTGTGCACGTACCATGGTAATCAAAACACAACTAACTCCATTGTCTTCTCAACAAATGAGAGAGATGGGTAATAACCTAATCAAGCATCCATAGTGAGATACAAAACAATATCACAATCCTTTTAGTGAGCATAAATCACAATACAATTCGATTCAAAGTCAATTCCAATATCCAATAATTTTTATGCTCATCACAAATCAAATCATAAATTTGCATTTTCCATGCAAATTGCCCATCACAATTCAAAACATGTTCTATCACAATTTTTCAAAACATAATTTATTCAATTCACAACAATGCTTAATACTTGTGGAAATACCATTTCACAAAGCTAAATTCATACATACTATAATAATTTCAATAATCATTAAATTAAATCTAATGCTTGTTAAACATAATACATAAGAAAAATATGTCATTTAATCATATGAAATATTCAGAACAAAATCAGTTAAAAACTAGTTATGCACAAACTTGATTTGAGTCGCTCTAGGCCTTGATTCAATGTTCTTTATACTTCTCAATATCCTTATTAACTGAAACACACAATTTAAAGTGTTTCAGTACTCAATGAATTTGTTTCCAACCATAAAATCCAATATCTAAATTTTCTTGGTACTATTCCCTTTAATTCATTTCATTAGTCAACTTATAATGTTGACCCTTGATGCACTCTAAGTGAGTCAATTTCAATGTTACCAATATGTCACATTTTATAGCCCTTTAGTGTTGGTATATGTTATTAAATTCATTTTCAAGTATATTGCATTTTATTGCAATTTACCGGATTTCGGTGTACTATTTTGACCTAGCCGGACGACCTAGTTCCCTTGGTTTTCAGGTTCCGGTCCAAACTATAAACTTGTAGGTCTATGTCTTATTGCACGTGGGGCAAAATTTCAGGTCATTCTGAGTTGTGTAGACCAAATTATGGTCAATTTACCAATGCTGAACTGAATGCATCAAAATGGTAACTTTAGGTCATTTTTAGGTCACTTTTGGTTCGGCCAGTTTTGGTACCTGAACTTGTGCAAGATATTTTTCTTGGTTCTGGCCATTTCTAGGCTTTGGTGTCTTCATAAGAATTGTAGATCTATGTCTAAAATATTCATGGTAAAAATTTCAGGTTAATTGGACCTGTTTTGAGTAAGTTATGGTCAAAACACTAACTACTGCCCAATTAGTCAATTTCCAGGCTTTCAAGTTACCTTTTAGGCAGAATTTAGGTAAGCTTCCCTCATGAAAGTTAGCATATTTTGTGCCTAGTTTCACCTTCAATTTGCCTCATACCAATTGGAGCCACACACTTAGGGTTATAGGTCCATTTGCACACTGCCCTCTACATGCTTTTCAAACACCAAACCAAACACATGTTTACCAATTACATTTTCACTTCCCATACCATTCTGCATTTGGCACTAACCAAAACCATTCCATTCTCTATATTATAGGTCAACTTGGACAGAATATAACCACTTCAAATACACCAAATGCAGTCACCATTCACAAAGTTCAATCCCAACAATATATACACATAAATACTTCTAATTATCACACAAACTTCCATCATCAAATTACATACCTATCACTACTATTCCACACACATATATGCTGCCATTCTTTTATACAATATTTTAACAACATTTCATGAATTTGAACCTTACCAATTTCCATTTTGAGGCTGCCCAAAAATTACACATACACATCAACTTCCATTTTCACTTTTCAAGCTTACAAATCAAACTTTATACATGGAATTCAACTTTAATACAATTAAACACTTAAATCAACACCCCAAATCACCAATTACATGAAGAAAACAAGTTACATATTAAACTTCCATGGCTGCCGAAAGGGAGCAGCACCCTAACTTACCAAACTTCAACTTTTCTTCCATATATAGACTTATCTCAACACCTACACAAACTTTAACAAAGAAAAGTTGAAGAAATGGATACTTAGCCCTTGTGAGCTTGACCAAACTTCACCTATTCCTCTTGAAATTACTATCAAATTCTTGCTTGCAAGGTGGGGGTAAACTTTAATGAAGACAAGTTGTGGAAAGCATGGCTTGATCATGGAGATTTGAGCTTGGGAAGTGGGTGGCCATGGATGAAAGCTTGGGAGGATTTTCGGCTGGTTTGTTTGGGAGGTTGAAGATGATAGATTTTCTGTCCTAATATACTATATTATATGTCCATTAACTTCACTTAGTGGAGCACTAAGTATGGTTAAAGTATTAATTAATCCAAAGTTTCCAATTTTCCACATTTTCCTCATATCTTTTACTATTTAGATTATATACCACCATTTTAATTTTTCATGACATTTTCCAAGTGTAATATCATTTATTTTTAATGGACATTTAGGTCAAAAGGCAACTCGGGATGTCAATTGACCACAATGCCCCTATTCGGGTTGCATTCTCGATTTTGTCATTTTCTCGATTTCTCGTTTTTCTTTGTACTAATTAATTAATTTTTCTTTGATATTTCTAATGACATTTATACTTCAATAGATTTTTATTTAAGTCTTAAAAATATTTTCTAGGGTTCCTCGTGGTCCAGGGCTAGTCAACAGTCCACGTCGCAACTTCCCAGTGCGGTTACCCATCGCTATGGTTTTCGGCTTGTTTAACTTGGTTACATTTCATTGCTATTATTTTTCCTTTGTTTTTCTTGTATTTTCCTTTCTTGTATTTCATTATTTTATGTCTCCCCACTAACATTTGAATGTAGTTCTAGGCATCCTAGCTATCCGAACAAACACTGGTCACCGGAACAGTAGAACACACTACCGAACATAGGGGTGTTACATTTTTGGGCACTCTAGCTAGGTTATGTACATAAAATACAGTAGCTAAAAAGAACACAAAATTCATGCAACCTACTTTTAAAAAAAATTATTTCTCCCAAACCATTTACTAGAAAATTCCCAAATTTTAGCCATATATAAAAGACTCAGATATGTAGGTCATATCTAAAAATCATAAAAAATGCATGTAAAAAACTTACCTAAAAACTTTTCTCAATTAACAACATTTAATTTATCCATTTACAATCATTGTCCATATTGTTAACACTAGGTAATCATTACAATTGTAGTAGAAAGCTTAAGGCTTTATACTTATAAATTCCATAGTTTATGCAAGCTTATTCATTCTCATAATGATTTCGTAAAAGCATTATGATATATCAATACTAAGGGCTTGGGGTAAGGATTTGTATATTCATTGAACCATCACTTCGTACCATGGCATATTTTCACTCTCAAAATCAAATTAATAAAACAAAATACTTATTCATTCCTTCTTCATTTATCAACTGAACCCTAAGGGTTCCTTATCAATATATACAATTTTATTCAGTAATATTTCAACCTATGGAACCTTTCAATAGACCAATTTAAACATGTAAGATGATAAATTTTTTAAAGGAAAAGGTATTACCTTCAAGATCTAATTTTGAAGAAAACCCTAGCTTAAAGTAACTCCCTCTTATGTTTGTTAAGATTTCAAGATTCACTCCTAAGACATCAATTTAAGGTGTGATTAGATTCTTAAAGCAAGAAGGGAAGCAAAAAAAAAAAAAAAAAATGGAGATCCATTTTACCTCTATCCTTGGCTAAAACTAAACCTAGCTTTCTCCTCCCTTTTGCCAACTTAGTTACTTCCTTTTTATATGTTGATATGGAGGCTTCATGCTAGAGAAGTTATGAAGAAAATGAGATTTCTCTAACCATAGTGTCAGAGATCTAGGGAGCCCAAAGCACCTAGGGAGAATCCTTCTTGATGGGTCTTATAAAATAATACACTCATGGGCTCAATACCACATCCAACCCAAAACCTTAAGGCAATGGGTCTATGGATCCTTCTCACTTATATGACTCCCACTCATCCAATCTTTTTTCGATGTGGTAATTCCACACTTGCATATTCTAAACAATCTCCTCCTCAAGTGTGAATTTCTTTTACATTAGGCTTAATAGGCCTACTCTCCCTCAAACGAAAGCCTTTTTTACTTAACTCAAGTATTACGGTGTCATTTAAGAGCCCAATTGCTCCACCAAACCCACTGAGCATGCACCTCTAAGAGTCATGCTAGAGTCATCATGTGTTTCTCCATCACATGTACTGAAAGTCCTCACTCCATTAGTCTTCTTTTCTCAAGAAAAGTGCTTTCCTTCTCCATTGGACCTACCAAGAGTCTGTTGACTCTTCCATCCATATGTCAGAGCATCACGAGAATCACTAATCATCATTTCCATACTCGCCTTTGCTAAACCATAAGCTCTGATACCGCTTATTAGAGATCTGGGGAGCTCAAAGTGCCTAGAGAGAATCCTTCTTGATGGGTCTTATAAAAAAAAATACACTCATAGGCTCGACACCACATCCAACCGAAAATCTTAAGGTAATGGGTCTATGGGTCTTTCTCACTTACATGTTTTTCACTCGTCCCATCTTTTTTGAATGTAGAATTCCACACTTGCATATTCTTAACACATAGACTATGGGTAAAAATAGAAGAGAAGAAAGAGTTGAGAGTAAGAGGAGACATGAAATTAAATGAAGACATAAAAATGGGCATTAGGGAAAAAGACATAGTGGCTAGCTATACTCCTCCCCACTCTCTCTTCTATTTTGATTTTTTTTTAGTAAGAAGTGCCAAATGTCACTAAGTGAATGGAGAAAGGAAAAGTACCATTTAAGTCCCTTCTTACATTGCAAATTTCCATTTTAAATCCTTGGGCATAAGGCTTGATGCTAGAGAAGTTATGAAGAAATGGGATTTCTCTAACCATAGACTACATATAAGAATAAAAGAGAAAAAAGAGTTGAAAGTAAGAGGGGACATGAGATTGAATGAAGGCACAAAAATAAACATTGGGAAAAAGGAATGAGAGGCTGGCTATACCCCTCCCCACTCTCTTTACTATTTTTTTTCAGTAAGTAGTGCCAAATGTCACTAGGTGAATGGAAAAAGGAAAAGTACCATCCAAGTCCCTCCCCATTGCATATTTTTGTTGTAATCCTTAGGCATAACATTCACTTTATGTTTGTCAAATTTAAATAACATTGAAATTCTGAGCATATTTTAGTTTAGTGAATGAGGGTAGCAAAAAAAAAAAAAAATGGAAGAGCAAAGCACAAAAAAATAGCAGAAATTCAGATTCATGAAATGTATGTTTAAATTTAAACAACACTCAACACACATAATTAGTTTTGCATATGAGGGCAGTAGAAGGAATAAAAAGGAAGAGTAAACCTTCGAAATATATGTACTAATTCATGTTTGGAAAAGAAACATGTTTGTTTCAATTTAAACAACATTCAACACACACAAACATGTTCAGGTTTAGAACACTTAACACACTCAACACAAAGAAGCATCTTATTTGTTTCTTTATAAAAAAGATTGATGATTGAGAAAAAAAAAAATCACAAACAACTACTATCTCAAATGTACCATATTTATTGCATACACATCAATCATTAAAAACTAATATTATCTAAAAAATTTGTAATAAGAAGACTAAATAAGATGAGGAAGGAGCATATTTTGTTGCATTGGGCCATATTATGCATGTTAATTGCTATACTCATTTCCAAATTTTAAACCAACTTATGAAATTAAAAGGAACCTTACTAAGCTCAACTAAAGGACAAAATGCAATGCCTTCAACAATTGAAAAACTAATGTAGTAGCATTAGCATATCACACTCCAGAGTTATTTCTAGCAAATACACATACCCTTAAATGATGAAATGATCATTCATCATGAAGTTATTAAAATTGAGAAATGTTGAAATCAACACTTCCTAATTAAAACATTCAATGTACCATAAAAAAAAAGAAGAAGAAATAAACAAGGATTTCATTACTTAAGGTAATAAACCCAAAATTTGCATACAATTCATTCACATCAATATTTAGAAATAGTTATTATCCAAAAACATTTTAGTAGGAAGACATTGACATGAGAAGGGAGCATGTTTTATGTCACCGTTCAATACAAAACCCTAAAGCATTGCATTCTTTGCCTATCGGATTTCACAAAAAATTCAAAGAAAAAATAATCTTTAAATAGTTCATTAATAGGCATTCAGAGAGAGAGAGAGAGAGAGAGAGAGAGGAGAAATGCAACATTTCAAGCTTAGTTAACTATGAGAATTTAGGTTAGTCCAATGTAAAATAATTGAGGGTTAGTCTAGACTTAGCAAAGTCACCTAAAGCTCAGTTGCTTCTAAGTGAATGAGGGTGAATTAGAGTAAAATTAATGGAATTATAATCGAAAAAGAGAAGGGAGAAGCGAAAGACGTTGTCTGATCTCATTGATGTAGCTTTAAAAATTAATTGATATATAATAATATAGAATGATTTTTCAATTCATTAAAAATAAGAGGAAAAAAATGGATATTATCTCATTTTTAGCTAAAATCATAAATGAGTCTTATTGTTTTTCTCCTCTTTCTTTATTTTTCAAATCAAAGGAAACTTGAGTTTGTACAAACTTAGCTAGGAGCACTAATGGACATGAAAGCTGTCTTGGACCAAAAGCAAAGGTACCTCTCTTCATGGACCATTAATGGCGATCCATCGGATGGTTAATATTTCCTCGTAGGGTCAAGTGGCTAATATTTCTTTACAATGAAAGGGTCTCGATGGGAAGCTATTTGTTAATATTGTTAGGTTAAAAAAAAAGGCTTTTACTTGGAATTTTTTTTTTTTGTAGATAGTTCTTTATTTAAGTTGTATAGACTATCAAAAATAGTTAAAAATTAAATTTATGGCCCACTTAATGTTGCTTAGATTGAAGGATTACAAATTAAAAGGAGCAAAAAGATATGCAAGGATGAACTAAGGAGGAAAAAGATATGCAAGAATGAACTATCATTTTTATCATATGTTTGGTTCCTAAAGCCTTCCAATTGTAGAGTACAAAGTTGAAGCATCCAATATGGTGTAAGTTATCAAGTTAGTAGTATTGGATAGGAACTAATGATAGTTTGCCTCCATATATATTGGGGAGCTTGCTCTTATTAATGTCATCAAGCAGAGTGTATTTCAATTTGTTTTCCCAACAAAATTTATCTTCTTTTTTATTTTTTTTTTGATAATGAATGAAGATAAACAACCTTCTATGTAGTCATGAATATGTAAGGCACTAAGAGAAGCTTAAAGAAGGCTAAGAAGATGTAGTATATGATGAAATATATGATTTTTTTTCTATTTTTGCTGTGGTTGAGACAAATAGGATGCTATTGCATTCTGTGTCTTAATTTAGCAAGTGATAATAACTTTAGGTCCACACAAATCTTTGCTTAGAGATTATAAAATTTTACAATCTGTAAACTTGCAAAATGGTCCTATAGAAAGGAAATTATTGTACATGAAAATCAATCTCCTGTCATTATTAGTATAACTCTTTATACAGATGGATGCCAAAGGAAATAGCTCACTAGACAATGCTAAGTGAGTTATATTTGAATTATTTTTTTGAAAAAATACCTCCTGAGATGGGAGTAAAAGAAAGGAGATAGCTAGGCTAGTGAGAAGATGGCTGGAAAAAAAAAAGAAGAAGAACAATAACAAAAAGGGTCAAGAGAAGAAGTGGAAAGAGTGGGACCCATATAAAAATAGTTTTTAATTGAATAGTTTATGCCACGTCATGAATATTAACAAGTGTAAGAGGGAAAAGCTTTACTTTGCTAACAGTGCATAATCATAAGCTATCACTTTGTTACAAAAGGAACCTTAGACCCTGACTTGAAAAAGGAGCGAAAGGAATGAAACTACATGGTACTTTTGTTGTAATTTCTCCTTAAATTAAAATCTATTATATAAAAATTAATATAATGATAGCAACTATTTTGTTATTTCTTAAAAATCTTTTACATATAAAAAACGCATATACATATTGATCATTAATCCATTTCTAATTTGCAATGATATAGTTAAGAATTGTACAAATCACTTATTAAATATTATACACAATACGCAAATAAATTTAATGATGGACTATTTGTTTTTATATTTTTCTTATATTATTGATTTCAAAACAAAAACAATTTGGTTGCATGTTCATGGCACGCCATTAAACTTCTAGTGTTCAGAATTCTTTTCATGGATTAGTTCATTTTGTGGAGATTTTATTTCGTTAGATCATTGCACATCTAAGAAATTAAAACTTGATTTAGCAAAAATTTTAATCTGTACCTCAACTTTAAATCTCATCCACAAGATTATCTCAGTAGATGTCCATGATGTAAAATATCATATTACAATAATCAAAAAAGGTAGCAACTAAAGTTTGTTGGAAGTAAAGATCTTCAATCCAACACCAAGTACACAATGATTGTCTACTCTTATAACCTGTAAGGCTATTTTAGAGAATATTGGTGAGCATATTCACTGTATTAGGTATTTGGGTGACCAAGCAATTGTGGTAATAAGGACCCAAGTGACTCTTTAGTACTCGAAAGAGAGCAGGCGAAAGCTCAGCACATCTATAGTACTGATAGCCAAAAAAGCAGTCCACCCCTACATGATGCTCAACATACCCAGAGTAATGATAGCTCAAAAAGCAGTCCACCCCTACATGATGCTCAACATACCTAGAGTAATGATAGCCCAAAAAGTTATACCCCCTTTATGACTATAATCCTAGGACCCACTCTTTGCATGTTGACTCTTTATAAGAAGACCATTTGGTGTTGACAATGGATCATAATAGAAACTTTGACATAGTAGCCATTCTGCTCCCTCCTTTAAATTTAGAACATCTAGAAGCGCCATCCCCATGGGCTCTATGGGTAAATCTGAAAGTACAAACTAGCTTACTTTAGTGTCCATGGAAGGCTATCAAATAAAACCCCAACCTACTTTCTTACAGAGCTATGTTCACTAAAGGCTATCAAGTTCACCAGACTTCTTAAACAGAAAAGGAAGAATCAGTTAATATCGGACCTTTTGGAAGTTGTTCATAAATTGAATACAAGAGGGGAAGAAGAAGAAAAATTATGGAAAAGAGAAGAATTTAGAACAACATTCAGATATGGATACTTTAGAGCAACCTTCAAATAGCAACATTGGTCACATGAATTTGCAACACAAATGCTCTATGCCAAAAGCATCTCCTCCACTCACACAATTAACCTCAAAGATGAAGCCTTGAAAATTTTAAAGATGGGGAAAAAAGTAGGATTATCTTGCTCAGCTCCTGATTACTTGATGATGCAATTGCTGTTAGGTAAGTTAAGATATGAGGTTGCAATGTTGCACAAATCCAACAACTAAACTCTATATCATCTATTCCCTCTTTCAAGATGTCAGTCTACAACATCTATTATGGAAAGAATTAACTGATCTTCTCTTAGTGCTAAATAATTTGCCTTGTCTCATCTGTGTGTGTTGTGCCTCCTTATTTGGCCTCTAGCTTTTGCTTGCTGCTCTCTTTTGGGTTTTTGCATTTTTTTCTATTTTGTTTTTCTAGGTTGCTGAGTTTCTAGTTTTATGTTTTATGGTGCTCCATCAATTCTTAGTTCTTCGGTTTATTGCATTTTTTCTGTGTGGTTTTGTTGTTGCATCTTTTGTTTACCTTTTTGATGTTTGATGTTTTGGCTCAGTGAGGTTACATGAGCTAGTTCTTGGTCTTTGGTGCTTTCTCTTTTCTTGGCTTGGCCTATGAACTTTTGTTCCTTTGGTTCTTTTTACTTTTCTAATTATTAATAAAATTTTCTCTTAGCTAATCACAAAAAAAATAAAAAAATAAAAAAATAAAAATCCATCATTAAATCGTCCCCAATTATTGATCATTTAATAACTGCATTTGTTTTATATTTTTCTAAAAGCCAAATGATGGATTTGTTATCATTAAATCAATCCTATTTTTTGACATTGGTGCTTATCAGTAATAAGTTTATTAGTTAGTTTGACCAAGTACTTTACTAAACTACCCTAATTTAATTATAAAAAAAAATCCATCAAACATATCCATATTTATTTATTTAACCATTCATGTTGTCTCAAAGTGAGAGTTCCTTCTACACTTGAATACAATTGTTCATCTTGAAGTTCTTTGCTTTCTCTTCAACAAGGTAAATACCTTTCTTGTTCCTTTTTTTTTCCTTTTTTTTGTGTTCAATAATTTTGTTTACATATTAGTGTAGTTTTTAAAATATAAAATTTTCTTTTATATTATGGAATTAGGGATTTTGATTGAAATTATAAAATTGATTATAGAATGGGATTCATTAATTTTCATCATCCATTTATTTATTTATGCATACCTAATTTATTAAGAGTTCACTACTACATTTTGAAGTTTTGGCAATAGTTTTTTAGTAGCAGATTTGAAACTGTTGCTATAGTATTGCTAAAGCAACAATTAGGTAGCAATTTAAAACTGTTCGAAGAAAGTTAATTATAAAATTATATATGATATTGTATTTTAATAAACTATTGATTTACAATGAATAAGCAATAGATTGATGAAAAGAAGGTGATGATAGCTATTTATATTTAATTCCTCAAATCCATTTTCCTTTAGCCTCTTTTGCCCTATTCCCTTGTCCTTTTTGCACTGTTCTCTTGTTCTCACTAAAGCTTAGTAATGAATCCACTTGGTCATACCCTAAAACCACTTGTTCATTCTCTTATCAGCACCAATTGATCCATAACTCTCCCTTTCTCTTCATTTGGAGACAACACTCCATCTCTCTCATCTCTGTGCTATTGTTGACTCTCGCTGTCATCTCTCATCTTAAGTCATCATCAAACTTGCCAAGACACAATCACGGCCAGATGAGTTCTACCTCGATCTCCACTCTCATGGCCTCAAGTAATTATTTGTCAGTGTGTCTAATTTTGGTTATGAGCATAGTTGAGAGCTAATTTGATATGAAGTTTATGGATGCTTCTTGGTATACAAATTGGATCTTATGTTCATGTCATAATTTAGGGCTTTATATGAATATTTCTATTGCTTACAATTGAAAATAAGAAGCAAAAATTACAAAAGAAATAATCGAGATCATAGCTGGAGTGTAGAGGCACTCGCAGAGTTAGAGTAAATTTAGGTCCCATTTTCCTTGTTCAATGTTTGTTTCTCATATAATCTTTTTACAAAGAAGTTTTTGGATTAACTAGATCCAATTGCAGCTATAACTTACATGGACATTTCTTTGTTGCTTTTTAGCACCAATCTAGAAATTTTGTCTTATATACAAGTACCTATAACTTACAATTTTCCCTTGAAGGTTCTATTCCCAAAAATTTTTGAATAGTAGTTTACAGGAAGTGAATCATTATGCTTATAAGTCAGATTTTCTGATTTTTTAATTTTGAGGTTGATTGTTGCATTTTTACAAATTCAATGTTGATTGATTTGAAATGCAATTATAAAATTCCTCACAAGGAAGCTGGACTTAAGTGTTGTGATGAGGTTGATCCAATTGCACATGTAGTTAAAACAGCTAGTTACTTTGAGATATTTATAGTTCTATATATATCATGATCATCACTGTAAACTTTGATCAAAACTATAATTTTATTCCATCTTGCATACATTTAATTAAAATTTTAGGTTCCATCAACTCTTTGTCCTTTTACAATATGTTACATCTTTTGTTTCATTTTTCTATTCTACAGCACCAAAACAATTGATTAGGGTTGTGTTAGTAAGAAATACATAAGAAAAATTTTCAAGTGAATCTCTTTTTATAGTTGAATTTCCATTAAAGGGGTAAGCCAAATTTGCATTACTATTAAGAATCACATTCTTGGAAAAGCAATTTTTGGGAACATGATTAGGATTTAACATTATTATGTTTTATTATATTGTATATATTTTCGATTTTCTTTGGAATGTACAATTCTTTTATTTGGTGTTTAATTATTCTAATTGGTAAAAAAAATGTCATTTAGTGTTTAATTATTTTTGTTAATAAACTTTTGTGAAAGCTAATTCTAACAATGATGGCAAGATAGACAGATTTAAATACAGACATCCGTTTGCAAAAACCCATCCATATTAAACGTTATAACACTAGGTAATGTAGTAAAACATTTCTACCCTACCTGAGGATGGAAGAATTATTCTTAGATTGTATTTCATACTTGGTATTATTAATTTGGACTTGATAATTGTCATTATTTATGTTTTAAATGATGAAAAACCACATTTAGATGTTGATTGGCCAACGTCTGGAAACATTATGGAGCAAGATCTACTTAAGCCACAATTTAAAAGAATTAATACTATTAACCATTTTTAGGATAATGATTTCCTCTTAAAACTTCACGAGCTACTGTTACTGAAGAAGATCACTTTCCAGCACACTTCTATAATAGGCTATAGGAAATTGCAGAATCCAAGCAAAGCAATCCTTAAACAAAATTTAAATAAGTTCTAAGTGGTTTGTTTACCTTTCAAAAGCATCATATGACTTTTTCAATGTTAGTTGCCCTTGAAAATATACTTTGTTAATTTGTTTCATATTTGTGCTTAAATTAAATTTATAATTTTGTAAGCACATTAAATTTATAATTTTTCCCCCTATTACATCAAGTATGATTGCTTGAGATGCATGTTTGTTAATAGGGGTATAGTGAAGCTCAATTGAAAAATGCTTAGAAGTATATGTAGCCTTAAATGTGTGGTATATATGCCCTCACACCTTTGATATCTGCTTTATTAATGCTTGAATCTTATTGTAAATTATTACAATGACTTTGTTTTTATTAATGTAATTGTTTGGATAAATCAGCATTGAAAAGATTTAGTGGAAGTTTTTTGTCACATATACCTTACTTTTTAAAGTAAATTCTAATTTGTAACCAATGTGTGTACTATATTATTAATGAACTATCTAGCAAACTAATATCTAGTTTAGCATAGTGTAGAACCAAGTTTTAAGTCAATGAATTAATGTTTTCGTTTCTATACTATTAGTATTAATGCTGTGCTCGATTCTTGGGGTTTCCAAACCAAACCGAAGAATCATACCGAACTGATAGGAACTATACTAGACGGAAGTTATTTTAATATTTCGGTTTAATTATGGTTTTTTACTAAGAACTGAATTAAAATCATACTGAACCATAATCGAATTGAGAAACCGAATTTATACATATGTTTTTCTATATTTTTTTAGGTTCATTTTATACTTTAATATAATTATATATTTTTATATATGTGTATATATTTAATTACAAACTAAATAAAATCTAATAGTATATTTTATTTCTCTATATTATCTTAATAATTTTAGTTATAAATATATTACATTACCTTATAACTTTTAATTATAAATGTACTATTATACTATATATATTGTTAATTCATAATTATATTTGTATCTTATAGTTAAATGTTACATAATTAATAAATTGTTAAAATATATGTTATATGATATATTTATACTACTATGTTATATAATATACTTAATCCTAAATTATAATTTAGAAATAGCTAAAAAATATATTATATGATAAATTATGTATTAATAACTCAATTCAAAACTTAAATGTTAATTCAAATATAACTTTTTTAAGAAAATAATTACATAAAATTGTTTCAAGAATCGAGAACTAAATCGGAACAGTGCCAAACTAAACTATAATTAAGAACTGTACAAATAATGGAATCAAAACAATGAGGAACCAAATTGGAATCATACCGAAATTTTAGTTCGGTTTTAGTTCCTATGCAGACCTTGAACCAAACCAGAACCACACACCTCTAGTTAGTACAAGTAGAAGTTATATTTGTGCTTGCAAATGTTGGGCATCTCCTGCCCTTACTCCTCGTGTAGGTGTTTTAAATTTCCTAAATTAAATATTTAGTATGCACTCAGTAAATTGTTATTTAAGGGTTGTAAACTAGATTTAAATTTCCTAATGGGTTGTTTTTTCTTGTTGTCTTTAAAAGTATTATTTGCTGAATTATTAGTAAAGTGGTATATTTTGATTCTCCAAAAACTCAAGAAAGACGATACATATGCAATTTAGAAAAGAAGAAACATGTAGTCAATTACCATCATAGTAGGAAATTAATTTACTATATAAAGCCTTTTGAGGTCATTGAAGTAGCAATTCTAAATGAAACATTTTTATGGTTAACCCATCTTGTAGAGTCTCAGTGCTTTTCTTCTCTTTGTAATTTACTTCTG
Source organism: Hevea brasiliensis (assembly GCF_030052815.1). Classification (NCBI taxonomy): domain Eukaryota; kingdom Viridiplantae; phylum Streptophyta; class Magnoliopsida; order Malpighiales; family Euphorbiaceae; genus Hevea; species Hevea brasiliensis. The sequence goes on along the minus strand of NC_079493.1, from coordinate 41,576,564 downwards.
AAAAATTATATTTGTTAATTATTTATTTAAAATATTTTTATGTAGATGAGATTTCCTTTTAATATATTTATGAATTTTTAATGTATTGCTATATTATAAAATCATAGTTGTGATACATTTATTTAAAAGTAATTTCATTTTTATAATTAAATGATGTAATAGGATCTTTTAAACTACTGCCAATCATAATTAAGTGTTGTATAATATTCAAAATTACTGTCAAAATAAGCAAATTTATTGCAATAATACTTAAAAGATCGTTGCCTTTTCTTTTCAATATCATTGCCTTTCTTAAAAAAGAGTGGTCATCATATATTAACTAAATTGCTCCCTAAAATATTAACACAATTTTTATCGTTGCACACCTTATTGCAACAAATTTAAACTGTCACTAAATACTAAGAAAATAGTTGCCACAAACTACTGCAATGGAGGCAGATGTAGTGATTGTGAAACCGCTGCCATAGACCTACAATAACAATTTTAATATATATGACAACAGTTTTACAACTGCTGCCATAGCCCTTCATTTATGCTGGTTTACAACTTCGCAAGTGCATAGATCGTGAACAAGTAATATAGTAATGCGTAGAATATGGTTCCCATAAAGAATTTGTAAGTACCAAGCCAGACAGTAACTTTGACTATTTAGACTACAAAAAATGATGAGAGATTTGATTTAAACAAACTAAAAACATTGAGACTAAAAGAAGACAAAGTAGTAAACTTAAATTTAGAAATCAATTAACTAAAGCAATTCCAGAATTAGGATTTCATACTTCAATCTTACTATGGACATAACCTTACTTATTTAACAAATTGAGAATTGTGACTGTAATGGAAATTAATCCTAAGATATCTCCAGTCCTCTCTCAAGGCACCGAAGGTTATTTTAATTAACATGAACCCTACTTTCATGGTGATCAGTCATAATTAAAACCCTTTAAGATCTTTAATTAAATATGGGACTCCATAAAGAATTTTAGCCTATCTCTCCATCAGATTTTCTATGTTCAAAATCCTGATTTTCAACACTAATCTTCACTTTCAATTCTTCAATTAGCATCTTATATTATGACTAAGTGGGTACCAATACATAGCATGCATTAAGAATACATAATATTGAATCAAAGAACGAAACTCAAATTTATTAAATAACTTTAGTATAGATCCATAACAAAAATCAAAAGTGCTACTCTCCTAACCCTAGAATTAAACAAACTACTCACTCATTGTGAGTTTAATAAACATAATGAAATTAAAACAAAAGAACATAAGACAATATGAAAAAATAAAATAAAAGAACCTAGAATAAAGGTTTGCAGCCTTGAACTTTTGGAACTTCAGTTGAAAGTCCTTCTCCTTAAGCCTTGATGCAGATTCTCTCAAACTGCTTAGAAAACTAGGGTTTGGAAGTAAAACGAACTATGCTTGCTCATTTTGGCCTTCTAATATTTATATCAGGTGCTTAAAAGTCATGTTTTAGAGCCCCAAAAGGCTTAGAAGTCTATTTGGAATGAGTGCAACAGAATCCGGGTTAAAATAGAAGTCTGTCTGATGCAAGGTACATGGCCACACGCCACTACATGGCCCTGACCTATTTAAATCTCTGGACCACTTTGTTCTTCATGTTTTGGGGAGGACAGTAAGTTACACGGGGTGTTAGGTGTTACATAAGGTCTGGTACATGACCCGTGTACTTGAGTCCTTTTATGCTCCTTCAAATTCCCTTGGCCAAGAGGTTACACGGGTCATGCCTCTGGCTTACACAACCCGTGTACTATTATGCAGCAAGCTTTCTTGACTCTTTTGACTTGTCAACCTTTTTAATCAACTTCTTTGCCTTGGATCTCCATTAAAACACCTAAAAAGATATAAAAAATATGAAATTAAGCATAGATTATCAAACTTAATAAAAACTAGTGAACCTAAGTAAAATGCATGAAATTAACTACCTAAATACTATAAAATAAATTGCAAAGGTGCCTTAAAATACTTACATGATACAAGTGTATCAAATACCCCCAAACTCAAACTTTTGCTTATCCTCAAGTAAAATAAAACTTTGAAAACACATTAGGGTACTTGATTTTTCTTAGAAACAAAATAAAAAACTTATAATTAGACTCCTTACAACCTCATATTAATTTCCCTCCCTTCAAGGCATAGAGACACCAATGTTTGCTTATTAGAAATTCATTCCCCTAATGGAGTTTCAACCAATCATTCTACTTGCAAGGCCATTAATAAGTTACGAATAACCTGTTTTACTAGGATAGATTGGAGAAACACTTACTTACCTCAAATTGCCTCTATTATGGATGATTGTAATGAAATGAGGTGATATACCTCTAACCCCATAGGCATACTCAATTTCCTATCTCCACTAATATAGCATATACTTTTCAAAAGATCAAAAGGTCTTTAATTAGATTATAATGGGGCTAGAGGGTAATGACTTGGCTGTCAATGAAAAGGTTTTAAGGAATGCAAGTATGAGGATTGCTATTATACAAAAGTTCTAAATACACTATGCCTTTTTTTTTTTTTTTTTTTTTTAATTTTGAATGGAAAGGAGGAGAATTCTTCTTGATAACTTGGTTTTAGTGCCAAGTATGCTTGCTTGATGCTCAATTTGGGACCTCTTTGATAATTTTCTTAATTTGGTATTTATGTCCCCTTAGTATTTACCCCCAAACTCATTGTTTTCGATGGGTTAGAAAGGTAGTTCTTTGATATTTTTGATTGCATACTTGCACTTCATTGGACTTTTGCATCCTCTTCCCATCTTTCTCTCTTTTTATACACCTAGCATAGCTTTCACCTATGCACTTTGGCTTCCTCATAGGGTAGGTTAAGTGTTTAGTCTAAGGGCTAGGGCAATGTTATGGGTTAGCAAAGAAATCATATAAGGGAATAGATATAGGCTTAAATTAGCTGCAAGAGGTGAAATTTTGAATTAAGGTGGCTAAGGCTGTAATTAGTTTATAAACAAAGAATGTGTTAATCATCTCTATATCAAGCATATACTAAGATTTCACCTCAACAGGTCCAAAAGATATGTTCTAGGGTTGGTGAGGCATATCTAGGCTTTTTTATATTTTAAAAATTTTCTCCTAATTTTACAAGTCCAATGTGACAAATTAATGGTTATAAAGGGGTTTAATTAGTTTAACTTCACTTGGGCAATGAATTTTTCACAAACATTATATTGAAGCCTTTTTGCCCATCCAGTTACATCCATTCCACTTTCCAAGCGAGATCAATTATTAACTTGTTAAGGTTTTTAGTTACAGTTTTAAGATTAAAAAAAAAATATTCAAAAACTGAAAATTTTCTAGATGTTGATATACAAGTATGATAAAAGTATAGTAAGGCAATGCAATTGTAAAATGACAAAATGAAATGCAATGCATGAATGCACCTCTAAACTCAAACTTGGCATTGTCCTCAATGGCAATATATTAAGCAAGCTAAATATAGATAAAACAATAAACACGTGATATTAACAAAGCATATATGTATTAAGGTAAGGCATATGAACATACGAGCAGAGCTTATACAAAATAAACCAACTAGACTAGGTAAGGCATATGAACATAGGAGCAGAGTTTGTATAAAACAAACCAACTAGACTAGGTAATGACTAAAACTAAGGCTTAAGCCTGTATAATATCTCAAAATCTGTCCTAAGTCTAAAAAGTCTTCGATAATGAGGAAGGTACTCCCTCATCCTGCCTCTCAAGTATTATGTCTAGTTTGTTATGGGCCTACTGGAGACTATCCTCTATAGCCCTAATCCTGTTGGATAAAGTAGTCTCCAGTGTCCTCATCTGATTGTTGATAGTCATCTCCATCTTTTACAGGTGTGCAAGAACTGTGTATGCAGGTAATGGTGTGTATGGAGGAACTCAGTATGGTAATCCTTTAAGCAGAGGGTCTAATTCTTCTTGCTGCTCCTGAGGCTTCTCATTCACTGCTCCTGTGCCTTAGAAGAATCCCCTTGCTTTGCTACTGGCCTTTGAGGAATGACATTCCCTTGTGCATCGATCAATAAGCAAGTGTCCCTTGCTCTTCTGCATAACCCCATCGATATGCAGATGGTTTGGTCTATATGGGTGGTGCCTGCGATGGGGTGCAGCCTAAAATGTGCTGGCACAAACCCATAGTGTAGGGTAAGTGCTATGATCAATCCTCCCACCACTATATGGCCCGTGGCTTGGTGATCAATTAGCCTAAGGTGCTGGCAGAGGAAGCATCCGGTGCTGCATCTCCTTTCATTCACCATACACCATAAAAAGAACAACTCATTAGCGTTTAACTCACCTAGGTTGTCACCATAGCCCATGATGTGTGGTTTGCTAGCTTGTGTAAATATCTCAATGCTGTGTTTGCCAATCCTGAGGATTTTGAGCGGCTAGAGTTATACACTTTCTTGTTGGGGGTGATGGTCCTCCAAAAGGAGATGCTGTCATATTCCAATCTATTTTGAGGGACATCCTTGAGGACTTCACTATCAAACCTGAACTCGGCCTTAAACTCATCCATGTTCATCACCTTGTCCACCCCTAATAGTTTGAACTCGATCCTGCCCTTATCTCCTCTATCCGTGGTCCACAGGGTGGCGTAGAAACTGCCTAGAAATTCAAGAGTCACATCTCTATATGTTGGGTAATGCAGTTGGGTGAATCTCATCCACCCAATGTTGTCTAAAAACCTATCCACTTCTTTTTTAAGCATGAGTTACTCTAGCAACTCTGTATGCATTTGCTTTATAGATATGATCTTTCTATTGTTTAGCCTGGCACACACATCATGGTGGGTTGCATTCTTGAAATGCCAGGCTAAAGCAAAGTCTAGTTGTGGTTATGGTTATGGTTGGCGTTGGCGTGGGTTTGTGGTTGGGCAACTTTTTGGCATGCTTATCTTATTCTTGTCCTTTGGGGGGGGGGGGGGGTGATGGGGAATCATTCCTTGCCCTAAAGGAAAAGAAAATTCATCCTGCTGCTCTTTTTATTAGAGCCATTTGTAGAGAGGGGGAGAGTTTTTGAGAGATTTTTTAAAAAAGAGAGGCTTTGTGTTATGGAATAGCGTATTGAAATGTTTAAATAGGATTTGAAAGGGCCATCGTGTCATTTCGTGAAAAATTTTCACACCTCTTTAGATTGGGTCTGCAAAGATTTACATGGGGCCATGTTCCACTACACGGGTTGCCCTGTGTAATCTTCTATTTCTTTTTTTTTTTTCAAAGATTAGCAAGTTACACGGCCCATGTAACTCTTTGTTCCTCTTTCTCCTTTTCTCTCTTGCCCTCTTAACTTACACGGGACATGTACCCTTGCACGAGGCACCCCGTGTAAGTTTCTGTTTCACAAAATTACCCATTCTTTTCCATTCCTTTGTTACATAGCCAGTGTATCCTGGCACAAGACACCTTATGTAACTTTTTGGAGTGCTTAGTTCATGTGTACTTTGTGTGCAGTAGGTTACATGGGGCGTACTTTAAAGCATGAAGTACCCTGTGTAACTTTTTGAACTAAGAATTAAACTCTTCAAATGCATAATTTTTCTTATCTCTTCAATTTTTCATGCTAACTTGTTTCTAAATGTATGAATGAAATACATAACAGTGATTAGCAATAGATATACTTCCCTGATTTTGGAATTTTCCCATCTTATGTGTTTTTGATTCTTTCTTTCCATCCGTTCCTTCCTTTTCGCTCCTTGCTTTTGCCTACAATGTCCATGGTTTGAGTTTGGGATTCCTACAAAACTTAAAGTAAGTAAAAGAAAAAAGAAAAGAGGAAAAACATGAAGAAAATTTAGAATTCTTGGGGTACCTCCTAAGGTGCACTTATTTATAGTCTTTAGCTTGACTGTTCCTCATGGCTCAACACTGTCCAGGTGGGTTGCTAAAGGAGTGTGTTGCTTCTTTCTCAATTATTTTCCCTAAGAAGTATGGCTTCAATCTTTAGCCATTGACTTTGAAGACTTCTGAGGTTTCACTCCATACTTCCATTGCTCCATGTGGAAAGACTTGCAGCACCTTGAAGTGGTCAGACTACCTAGATCTTAACTTTCCTGGAAATAGCTTTAATCTAGAGTTAAAAAGTAAGATAAAGTCTCCTTCTTTAATTTCTCTCCTTATGATGTGCTTGTCATACCAACTTTTTGTCATTTCCTTGAAGATCTTTACATTCTCATAGGCGTCTTGCCCAATCTCTTCCAATTCATTTAGCTATAGAAGCCTCTTTTCTCTAGCAGCCTTGAGGTCAAAATCAAGGGTTTGAATTACCTAATAGGCTTTGTGTTCAAGTTCAACAGGGAGATGGCATGACTTCCCATACACCAAAAGAAAGGGAGCGGCTCCAACAGTTGTTTTGAAAGCAGTGTGATAGGCCCATAGTGCATCATCCAATTTCAAGGACTAGTATTTCCTTGGGCAATTTACTATTTTCTCAAGGATCCTCTTTAATTCCCTATCAAGATCTCCACTTGTCCACTTATTTGAGGATGGCATGGTGTTACCACTTTGTGAGTTACTCCATATTTCCTGAGCAAAGCTTTAAATTGATTATTGCAGAACTGACTTCCCCATCGCTAATGATTGTCTTTTGTGTGCCACATCTTATAAAGATGTATTTCTTGATGAACTTGATGACTACCTTAGCATCATTTATTGGTGAGGCTATTGCTTCTACCCACTTGGATACATAATCCACACTAACTAGGATATACTTACTGCTAAATGAGGATGGAAATGGACCATGAAGTCTATACCCCAAACGTCAAATAGTTCAACTTTAAGTATTCTGTGGAGTGGCATCTCATTCCTTCTTGAAATGTTTCCTACATTTTGATATTGGTTTTATATTAGCACAAAATTTCTCACATCTTTAAATAAGTTTGGCTAATAGAACCCTAATTGTAAGATCTTTGCTGCTATTTTAGAGGTGTTGAAGTGTCCTTTATAAGGTGATGAATGGCAATGCGGCAACACACTTTCTACTTCCTCCTCTAGTATGTATCTTTTGATAAGTCCATCATTGCACCTTTAGTATAGCAGAGGTTCCCCCCAAGTGTAGTCCCTTATGTCATGTAAGAACTTCTTTTTCTACTGGTAGGATATATTTAGTCGCAAAACTCTACACACAAGATAGTTAATGATATCTGCATACCATGGGGGTTGAGAAATGGATAAGAGGTGCTGGTATAGAAAAGAATCATCAATTGATAGGTCCTTAGTAAGATTTTTCTTTTCCTTTTGCTTAAGTCTGGAGAGGTGGTCTGCTACCATATTCTCTATCCCTTTCTTTGTCACACTTTACTCCTCTGTAAGGCATAACATGATCCCGTAGAATACCTAATAAACTACCAAACTTCACCTACCGATAACTCATTAAGTACCCTACAAGGGATTTTAAAATAATTTTCTTACTTTTATAAGTGGTGAGCATTTTCTAATAGGTATTAAAATCATTTATTCAAAGTTTTAAAACTAGTAAAATTTTTTTGGCTCATTTTGTTTTTCCACAAATTTTATAAAAATTTCGGCAGAGTGCCATTTGTATTTTGAGAAAACAGTTCTTCAAATACCTATAAAAAGCACTTTCAATAATTTGTCTCAACAACTTCTTCAAATTCACAATTATCACAATCAATTTCAACATCATTTATCAACTTCTGACAATATCCAATTCAAATACCATCCAAAATATTACTAATTACTTTCATTCAAATTAAAATAAAATACTTCCATTCATATGTAATTAAATGTAAAACAACTTATATACATCTGACTAAAATTTTACATTACGAAAAATCTAACTAAAATTTATTACAAACTTTGTACAAACTGCTCAAGACCAATTTTACATGTCCATACCTTTACATACATTACATACATCAAAATAAATTTTTACAATCAGGGTATAAATTATACCCGATAGCTTCAAGGCAAGTAGCTCCTTAATCCTTAGCAGCTCAATCTGGTGTTCCTCTAGTCTCTATATCTGCGATAGAAATAACAGCCATCGCTAAGTACTAGGACTCAATGGTGCACAACATACTAAAATAATCTTTATGCAGAATTTAAATCATATTTATTCAAAAATTGGACTGAACATGAGAATTAAATATAAAACATGAATTATGAGATTTTAATCCAAACAATTTCATTTTGAAGTATCAAAACACATTTCATAAAACCCATAGTTATATCATGCCATTCAAAACAAATATAATCTCAATAGCCAGAGGCTAAAGAGAAGTCACATCACAAGGCTAGCTAGCTCAAATATATGGATATCTATTCAATTTCTTCTTCTACTAGCACACACCTCAACACTTCAGCCAGAGAAGGAATCAAAATTCGAAACTGATTACCCCCACTAGTCATGCTAGTGAGTTGTTCAAATATATGGTCATGACACTGTGGTTTCAAAACTTATCTTAATAATTTACTAAACATTTATGCCATCTCAAATATATACAAATAACTTCCAACAATTTAAATCAAAAGCATCATAAATACTTCATCATAATAATGTCACAATTCAATCTTTCAAATTATTCAAAACAATATGCAGAAGATAATTTACAGAAATTATACGTTGTGCACAAACCTTATACGAGTCGCCTCTTGGCCTTGACTCGATCCCTCGAGTTCTTTCCTGGTATTCTTTTCAACTGAAACACACAGTTTCACAGTGTTTCAGCATCATAACTTAGCATAAATCGAAAAATAAATTTAATTTCACTTTTACCTAGCTCTAATGTGCTAAACTTGACGTTCTTTAAAATTTATATTTCGGGGTTACTATTCATTATACTATTCAAGTCAATTTGTTAACTTTCTAAGGCTTAATAGGTATGGGAATTCCAACTTCACCCACATACCACATTTTGGTAACTAAATTTGTTGGTTTTGGTTGTTTACTCAAATTCTAAGTCTTTTAGGCAAATTTGAAAATTTTCAGTTTTGGTATCTTATGTTGCATTGTTCCATTGGTCATTTTTCTATTAGAATTTGGCAAAACTTTCTTCATAGAAAATGTTCCCTATTGTTTTCACTTTATTCTCCTTTTTGAATCACTCCATTTGGAGTTTTGTAGCTCAAGTTATAGCCATTTGAATCATGCCTATCGGATTGGACTTAACCTAGATTTTTGGGCACCAAACTGGTTCTGGCAGTTTCAGGTCACCAACTTTAGGTGGCCAAATGACTTGATTAAGGACATAATTTGGGTTTGTTTCTTCATAAAAGTTTTAGGTCTATATCTCAGCTATCCACTGGTAAAATTTCAGGTCAGTTAGACCTACCTAGCCCAAGTTATGGCCAAATGAACAAATACTATTCATTTGGTTATTTTTGTACAGGTCAGACTGCAGAAATCCGGATTTGGTCAATTTGTTCACTAGGTTTTGGTCACTTTTTGGGCATGATTCCTAAATGAAAATTGTGTCATTTTGTGTTTATTTTCATTTCCAATTGGTCTCATTCCAATTAGACTTTTAAATTTTTAGTTTTGGTCCCTGAAAGGGACCTTGCAGCATGACCATTTTCAATCCGAATTTAAACTCACTTCCAACACTTCCAACACATCTCAATTCGTCACAAATGACCATTTTCCATCTCAAATAAGGTCAAACACACCATTTCACAATTTCTCACATTTTTGTCTTCCAAAACCCTAAATGCCAAAACCCTAGTTCATGCCATTTGTTGCATTTAACTAATTAAACACCTATAAACATGCTTCCTTAACTCAATTAAGCTTCCTAACATGTTTAGCTCAAACAATTCATACTTTATCCAAACCCTAGCTGGCCAAAATTCTATATAGTCCCTCAACAAGTATTTTCTTTTCATTTTAAATTAAATCTAGGTTCCTTAAACTATAAATACAATAATTAAAATATAAATTCCATGTTTAACTACTAACCTTGAATGCAGAATTTTTTCACCTCTCAAAACTTCTTCTTTCTTTTTCTTTTTGTTGTCAATCTCCTTATCAAGGTCTAGCTACAAGATTTAATGATGGAGAGTAGGGTTTTTATGGTGGGAATTAGGGTTTCTTCAAGCTCAAAATGAGCTTTAATGGAGTTTAGTGAGGGAGAGGGTGAGAGAGAGAGAGCACGGCAAGGTTGAAGAAAAATGGACTTTTGCATTTTTTTTTCTTTTATCAAATTTATCCTTTTGGAAGACCAAATTTATCCAATAATTAATTTTTAATTATATTGTTTATTGCATCTTGCATGATGTCACCAATTTCCACTTTTCCATTTTTTCTTTTTTTTTTCCATTAGTTCTTTAATTTAATTTTCGATTCTGAAATTTTCTTTTCTCAGATTTTAATTGACAGTTAGGTCAGGAGTCAGCTCTTGGGGTCAATTGACCAAATTGCCCCTTGCCAGTTCGACCCGGTTTGCAAATAATTCAATATTTCTTCCGGATCCCTGACCTGATTATTTGACTGGCTTAACAATTCTTTTTCGTGATTTTCTCTTTTCCACTGTGTTCGCAATAGTCTTAAGGACCACAACGTCACATTTTACAGTTCGAAATTTGAGTTTAAATTGACTTCGCAGTCCTTCCCGAGAAGGTCACCCATCGCTATGACTCTTGGCTCGTTTAACTTCTTATGTTCTGTTTTTCTTGTTTATACTTAACTAATTGACAATTACTAATTATTTGGGTTTATGGCTTATCTAGTTGTCTTAGATGTGGTTCTAATCCCCTTAATTGTTCGGACCGACACCGATCACCGAAATAGTGAAATATAACAGGATATACAAATAGGGGTGTTACATTATTGTCCTTCATTTCTAGGTCCAACTCCTATAAAAGAAGAATCCACTAGATCAACCTTGGTTTGGCTTCCTTTTTGTTCAAGAGGTACTGAATAGCAGCATGGTCTGTGTATACAATGACTTTAGATCCAACTAGGTAATATCTAAATTTGTCAATTGTGAATACCACTGTTAGAAGTTCTTTCTCTTCGGTTGCGTAGTTAACTTATGCGTCATCAAATGTTTTGCTTGCATAGTAGATAGCATAGACTTTTCTGTCCTTTCTTTGCCCAAGCATTGCTCTTACTGCATAGTAACTTGCGTCGCACATCACCTTAAATGGCAGCTCCCAATCTAGTGGTTGTATTATGGGTTCAAAAATTAAGGCTTCTTTTATTCTGTAAAAAGAGTCAAGGCAACTATCTTCAAAGTTAAATGGAACATCTTGATTTAATAAATTTGTTAACGGCTTAGCTATTTTTGAGAAATTTTTTTATGAATATTCTATAGAAGCCTGTATGTCCTAAAAAGCCTTGCACTCCTTTAGCTAATATTTTGTGGTAGCATCTTCTCTATTATCTCGATCTTTGCCTTGTCCACTTCGATTCCTCTTTCTGATAAAAGGTGACCAAGAACTATGCCCTCTCTTATCATAAAGTGACTTTTTTCCTAATTGAGGACAAAGTTTCACTCTTCACATTTTTGTGATACTTTAGACAGGTTAGCTAAACACTCATCAAAAGTAGTCCCATAAATAGAGAAATCATCCATAAAAACCTTCATAATGTTTTCAATGAAATCAGAGAAAATAGCCATCATACATCTTTAAAAAGTGGTTGAGGCATTAAAAAAATTGAAAAGCATTCTCTTATAGGCAAAAGTGTAACACCCCTCACCCGTCTACAGTATAGTCGAGCAAGGCGTGCTACACGGCGTGCTGGAACACCTAGTCTATGATTATTTCATTTCCTGAACTCAATTTGATTTTAAGAAGTCTTTTATGTAATATTCATATCATGCTGATACTATTTTCATGCTTTGATAAAATCAGTGTTTCAAAAATGGTAATAAAAATTTGGCAAGGTGCCATCTGTATTTCGGACAAATTGTCCTTCCAAACCTGTTGAAAACAGTTTAATATGATAATATCAAAATCTCAAATATTTCACAGTCTCTATTTCTCAATAAAGTCAATAGACTTTTACAGTCATTAAACAGTTCCATAATACAGTCCATAATAATTCAATATATCCAGAAAATCTCCATATTATTTAATATGTACAAAATATTACAAACTTTAGAGCTTTCATAACATTACCAAATACAAGGCTGAATTTCAAAAATACAATAAAAGTACAAAATATAAGATATCCTAAGTCCTACCATGTATGCAATGCAGTGCAGATGACTCTGGACTCCCATGCAGATCAGATGTCTCACCCGGTCGTAGGTCTACTGGGCTCCCCAGCTGTGTCTCCAACACCTACACATTGCAAAAGCAACGTGCTAAGTAATTTTGCTTAGTGGTGCCAAATATAAAGAAATATACACTAAAATAAAGTAAATAAAATGTTTATGAATTTTTGGTGGTGCTGTATGTCAGTAGACTAGATTTAGCTACTTGAATTTAATAGCACTTGAATTACTGCCCGTGTAAACTATATACTGACTAGACTGGATAAACGGATATACTGGCGCTGGGTACTTAGTATCTCGGGCCGTTACACCATCGGTCACAAAGTGTCTCCCAGTGTGCAAATAGCATGACTAAAAAGCCATATAGTCAATCTGGCGATAAGCCAAAAATAAATATTCAATATGTATAGCCGTAAGCTATTAAAGTCACAGTGCGGCATAATAAGCCGTAAAAACACAGTATGGCATAAAGCCATTTAAAGAACAGCTGTCAGAATCCTATTGGTATGCCAACCTATCCAAACGAGGGCACATTATAAATTAATTATTTAATTCATCAATTTTTTTGAGTTTACTAGCTATTATGTAATTCATAAGTCAATGCATATGTTGACCTTTTTAGGTACAATGGATAAGTTGTTTCTAGCTTCATCATTTCACATATTGTAATTCAATATGCTGCCAATATAGTGCAATTAGCATTTTTACAAGTTGGCATTCATTGCCAAAGTGCTTCAAGCATCATTATATGTAAATGTCAAATTCTTAATTTTTGGTGTGCTAGATTGGTCTAGCTTAAAGTCCTATTTCTCTTGGTTTTTAGCTTTTAGTCAAAGAAGCAAAATTGTAGCTCTATGTCTTATTGCACGCGGGGCAAAATTTAAGGTCATTCTGAGTTGTATAGACCAAGTTATGGTCAATTTACTAAAGCCGGACAGATTGCATCTTTAGTGCAAAATTTGGCCAATTTTAGGTCACTTTTGGTTCGGCAGTTTTTGTGCCCGAAATTTTGTAAGCCATTTGACTTGGTTCTGGCCATTTCTTGGCTTTGGTGTCTTCATAAGAATTGTAGATCTATGTCTAAACTAACCATGGTAAAAATTTCAGGTCAATTGGACCTGTTTTGAGTGAGTTATGGTCATCCCAAGGACTATTGTTCATATGGTCAAAAATCTGGGTTGCAAGGTTGCCATTCCGGATTTGGTCATTTTTAAAGTCAGTTTCTAGGCAGAATTTTGGCAACATTTCTACATGAAAGTTGGCCTATTTGGTGTCTAGTTTCACTCCCCATTGGCCTCATACCAATTGGGTTCACAATATTGCACTTATGACCTAATTTAGGTGCTACTAACATACACAACCTGCATTTGAACATCACACTTCCACTTTTAACAATCCTCCTCCTCCCAATACTTCAATATTCAATCAATGGCACTTATATATATATATTGTACAAAATCCCAGCAAGCATTCTGGGTAGAATACTCAAGTGCACAAAGCACACAATACACCATTAAACTTCAACATTTACATCCACCCAAATTCAATGTGCATCAACACTTATGTTACACATACACTTCCATTTTAACTACACAAGCTGCCCACAATTTAACACCATTACATTTCATTAATAAACTACATATTCACACACATAAATTCATGATATTATAGGCTACCAAACATGGCAGTTTGCCAAAGCATCAAAATCCCATTTCAAACTCTTAATTCAAGCATTAGCATGCACATACTTGGATATAAACTTACTACAACTTTCATTTGAATTAATCAACCTTCATTTCCATTCATTAGAAGTAAAAATAACTCAAGCTCAACAAAGGTTCATGGCTGCCGAAAATGGACAAGTCCATATCTCACTATTTCTTTCATTTCTCTTCACCAAACTACTCATCTCAACCTAAACACAACTTTTACTAAAGCTAGGGAGAAGATTTGGACACTTACCACTTCTGAAGCTTATCAAAACTTCACCAAATCTTATTTTTCTTGTTTCCAATATCTTACCCAAGGTAAGTAGGCAAGCTTTAATGAAGAAATTAAGAGGAAAGGCTGGCTTGATCAAGGTTGCATGGAAGAAGAGTTCATTCGGCCATGGTGGACTTCAATGGTGGAATTCACTTCGGCTAGCTGTCTCTTAAGGTTGAAGATGACCCATTTCTGCCCACTAATGGTTATTTTAGGTACCTTATAATGTAGTTAGTGGAGCACTAATCAATTGTTTAATGTTTAATTATACTAAGTTTCCTTTATTTACACAACTATCTCCTTTCTTTCACAATTTACATAATGTATCACAATTTAATTTTTCATGAAATTTCTAAAGTGTAATATCATTTATTTTTAATGGAAATTGAGGTCAAAAGGCAGCTCTTAGTGTCAAATGACCAAAATACCCCACTTCGGGTTATATTCCCGATTTTTCGATAACACCGATTTTTGTTTGTTTCTCGATTTTTCGTTTTTCTTTGTACTAATTTATTAATATTTCTTTGATAATTCTAGTGCCAATTACATTTCAATAAACCTTTGTTTATGTCTCAAAATTAAATTCCGAGGGTTCCCCGTGGTCTTCGGGTCGGCAACGGCCTTCCCGGTGCGATCACCCATCGCCGTGGTGCGGGCTCGTTTAACGTAGCTTCATTTTCTCTCTTTTATTTTTCTTTGATTTTTCTCGTATTTTATTTTATTTATTTCATCATTATATATCTATTTACTATTACCGAAGTGTAGTTCCAGACATCCTGACTTGCTTGGACTATTATTTGGCCCCTAGAGCAACAGAACGTACAGAATACATACAGTGGGGATGTTACAACTCTTCCCCTCTAAATAAAAATTTCTTCCTCGAAATTTACCTGATGTGAAGAGCTGAGGAAACTGTTGTCTCATTGTCTCCTCGCTCTCCCATGTTGCCTTTTTCGTGTTGTGGTTTCTCCATAGGATTTTCACTAGTGGAATTGTCTTGTTTCTGAGCTCTTTTACCTCTCGTGCCAAGATTTTAATTGGTTCTTCTTCATATGTCAGGTCAGGTTGTACCACAATTTCTTCTGCTGAGATGACATGTGAAGGATTTGATCTATATCTTCTGAGCATTGAGATATGGAGCACATTACGTATCTTGTCCAGCTCAGGTGGTAAGGCTAATCTGTAGGTTACTGGTCCCACACGTTCAATAACTTTATATGGGCCAATGAACCTAGGGCTTAATTTTCCCTTTTTCCCGAATCTCAACACTTTCTTCCACGGTAATACTTTGAGAAATACCTTCTCGCCAACTTCATACTCAATGTCTTTTCTCCTCAAATTAACATAAGATTTCTGTCGATCTAAGGCAACTTTCAAATTGGCCTTTATCATTTTCACCTTTTCCTCTGTCTGTTTTATCAGGTCTGGCCCCACTAGCTTATCTTCACCCAACTCAATCCAACATACAAGTGTTCTGCATTTTCTCCCATACAGTGCTTCATAGGGTGCCATTTGTATGCTAGCTCGATAGCTATTATTATATGCTAGCTTGATAGCTATTATTATATGCAAATTCTGCCAGTGGAAGGTATCTGTCCCAACTTCCCTCAAACTCAATAACACAACTTCTCAGCATATCCTCGAGGACCT
The DNA here is from genome assembly GCF_030052815.1 of Hevea brasiliensis. Lineage (NCBI taxonomy): Eukaryota > Viridiplantae > Streptophyta > Magnoliopsida > Malpighiales > Euphorbiaceae > Hevea > Hevea brasiliensis. Next base: position 41,560,724 of record NC_079493.1, on the reverse strand, counting down.
ATCACATATGTTTGGTTATTATTATCTTTATCAGTTTAATTATTGTTTAAAATAACTTAATGAGTTTTAGAATTTACTTGGATTTTTCTTTCTAACTGTCCATCCGTCTGAGGATGAAAAGCCATACTAAAATGGAGTTGTGTGCCCAAGGACTCTTATAATTTCTTCCAAAATCTAGACGTAAACCTCGGGTCTCTATCAGATATAATGGAAAGTGGAATTCCATGTAGTCTAACTATCTCACTGATATACAATTCTGCTAGCTTTTCCAGTGAGTTGTCAGTTCTGACTAGCAGAAAATGTGCTGATTTGGTCAACCTATCCACAATCACCGATACTGCATCATGCTTCTTCTGAGTGAGATGTAGACCACTGATAAAGTCCATAGTGACTCGGTCCCATTTCCATTCAGGTATGTTTATGGGCTGTAACAAACCTGATGGAACTTGATATTGTGCTTTGATTTGCTGACATGTCAAGCATCTAGTTACATAATCAACTATGTCCTTCTTCATACCTGGCCACCAGTATCAGAGTTTCAGGTCATGGTACATTTTTGTGCTTCTTGTGTGCATAGCATACACACTGTTATGTGCTTCTCTCAGAATACTGGTTTTCAATTCTTTATCATCTGGAACATACACTCTTTCTTTATAGTACAGGCACCCATTTTCTTTCACTCATACTCAGTTTCCTTCCCTTCAGTGATTTTGACCATAACAGCCATTAATTTCTCATCTATCTTCTGCCCATCCTGTGTCTGTTGTAACAGATTCGGCTTCACTTGCAACTCAGCCAAAATAACTCCATCATGAGTTAAGGACAGTTGGGTATTCAAAGATCTTAATGCTACAATAGTTTTTCTGTTTAAAGCATCAGCGACTACATTTGCCTTCCCAGAGTGGTAGTCAATCACACAATCATAATCTTTTAGGAATTCAATCCATCGCCTCTGTCTCAAATTAAGTTCCTTCTAGGTTAGCAGATACTTCAGACTCTTATGGTCTGTGTACATGTAGCATTTTTCTCCATACAAGTAATGCCTCCATATCTTCAATGCGAAGATAATTACTGCTAACTCTAAATCATGAGTAGGGTAATTCTTTTCATGTGGCCTTAACTGCCTGGAAGCATATGCGACCACTTTCCTTTCTTGCATGAGTACACACCCTAACCCATTGTGTGAGGCATCACTGTAGACTACAAAGTCTTTTTCAGACATTGGCTGTGTTAACACTGGTGCCTCTGTCAACATAGCCTTCAGCCTCTCAAAACTGGCTTGACACTTGTCATTCCAGTCAAATTTCATATTCTTGTGTAGTAATTTGGTCATTGGAGCAGCTATCAGGGAAAATCCCTTTACAAAACTTCTATAATATCTAGCTAACCCCAAGAAACTTCTGATCTCAGTTGTATTTCTGGGAGGCTTCCATTCCATCACTGCTTCAATCTTCTTGGGATCCACTCTAATCCCTTTAGCTGATACTACATGTCCAAGGAATGCAATCTCATTCAATTAGAACTCACACTTGCATAATTTAGCATACAATTTCTTCTCTTTTAGAGTCTGCAAAATAATTCTCAAATGCTCATCATGTTCTGCTTTATCCTTGGAATACACCAGGATGTCATCACTATGAACCGATTTAAGTATGGATGGAAGATACGGTTCATCAGGTCTATGAATGCTGCTGGAGCGTTTGTTAACCCAAATGGCATCACCAGGAATTCATAATGCCCATACCAGGTCTAAATATAGTCTTAGGCACATCTGCATCCTTAACCCTTAGCTGATAATACCCCGATCTGAGATCAATCTTAGAAAACACACCAGCTCCCTTCAACTGATCAAACAGATCGTTAATTATAGGTAACAGATACTTGTTCTTCACTGTTACTCTGTTTAATTATCGGTAATCAACACATAACCTCAGTGTCCCATCTTTTTTCTTTACAAACAGTACCGGAGCTCCCCATGGTGACACACTGGGGCGTATGAACCCCTTGTCTAGCAATTCTTGTAGCTGGATTTTCAACTCTTTCAATTCAGCAGGTGCCATCCTATATGGAGCAATTGAAATTGGAGCTGTACCCGGCATAATCTTAATAGCAAATTCAACTTCCCTTTCTGGTGGTAAACTAGGTAATTCCTCAGGAAATAGCTCAAAGAAATCCCTTACTGTGGGTATGTCAGACAAGTTAAGTTTACCCTACCTAGTGTCAACCACGTGTGCCAGATAGGCTTCACACCCTTTTTTCAACCATCTCCTTGCAACTGCAGCTGAGATGACATTGGACAAGAAATCTGTTCTTTCACCCACAACTATTTTTTCTTCATTCTCAGCAGTTTTCAGAGAGATTCTCTTCAATTTACAATATACTATTGCCTGATGATGGGATAACCAGTCCATTCCCAAAATCACATCAAACTTATGGAAAGGCAGTTCGATTAAGTCCGCTGAGAACTCTTTCCCTTGAATCTTCAATGGACAGCCCTTATACACCTTGTTTACTACCACACTGTGGCCTAGCGAATTTGTGACCAGGATGTCTTGGTCACTTTCCTCTACTGGTATTCCCTTTTCTACAGGCAGCTTGATACAAATATATAAATGAGTAGATCCAGGATCCACTAATGCATGCACAGAAGTATTATAAAGGAGGAACATACCCTTGATGACATCTTGAGCATCTTGTTCCTCCTGTGCCCTTATAGCATAGGCTCTAGCTAGTTTTCTGCCTTTTGCTCTCTCCACAGACTCTGACACAGGTTTCTGTGAAGTACCGGCTACCTCAGCCTTACCCAGCTTTCTACACCTTGGAGCTGGAGGGGTAGGCCTATCAGTTGATACCGGAGTGGATGTAGCAGTTCTGTGAGGACAATCTCGGACTAGGTGGTCTGTAGATCCACACTGTAAACAAACACCTATCATCCTCCAACATTCACCCTTATGCCATTTTTGGCAATGTGGGCAAGCAACAGATACTGTTAGGGCTGGTCTCCTGTACCCTGTCCCTGTAGAGATAGCTATTGAAGGGGTGGACTGGCCTCTCCTTGGTGCAAACTGAGATTTGGGCCTCTGTGACTGACCCTGACTTGGTGCTCTACTGAAACTCTGAGTAGGTGAACCTTTGAATTTCTTACTAGGGGCAGAAGATGTACTGGTCTGACCCTGACCTCTTTTCTACTGTCTATCCCTTCTGTTCTGCTCACTCATTCTAACTTTTTCAACCTTCAGTGCAGCTTCCACTAATTTGGCAAACTCTGTAATCCCCAAGGCTGTAATCATTACATTAATATTATCATTGAGTCTTTCCTCAAATCTCTTGCATCTTTCTGCCTCATTAGGGACTATTTCCCACCCATAGCGACTCAGTCTGACAAATTCTCTTTTATATTCAGCCACTGTCAGCTGTCTCTAGCGTAGGGTAATAAACTCCCTTCTCTTCTCTTCCAGGTATACACTGCCCACATACTTCTTTTTGAACTCAGTGAGAAAGAAATCCCAAGTTATCTGTTCTGATGGCACCTCACTAGTTACTGTATCCCACCATTGGTATACATCATCTTGCAGTAGTGATACAATAGCTTCTAAATTCTGCTCTGGAGTATAATGAAGTTGTTTCAAAACTCTTCTAGTTCTGTCCAACCAGTTTTCAGCTGTGATAGAATCATCTTCCCTTTTGCCTAGAAAATCCACTGCTCCAAACTGTCTGAGTCTCTCCATATGAGATTTTTATTGTGGAGGTGGTGGTAGTGGCATAACTCCTGCCATCTGCCTAAAGAACTCAGCCATTTACTGAAATGTGGTTGTTGCATTTGGTACTGGTGGAGCAGGTTTCCTCCTGTCTCCTGGTTCAGTCATAGATGGAGCATGACTTTCTACTTCCTCATCGACCGCTCTCAGCGATGTGGAGTCCATATTCTGATCAAAATAACAAAGCAAAAGATTTGCATTAGAGTCATCTTAACACTTACAATGCAATGCATGATATGCAATCTATCTAGGTCTAGAAACGCCTAAACCGTGATCTGATACCACTAAATGTAACACCCCTCACCCGTCTACAGTATAGCCGAGCAAGGCATGCTACATGGCGTGCCGGAACACCTAGTCTATGATTATTTCATTTCTTGAACTCAATTTGATTTTAAGAAGCCTTTTATGTAATATTCATATCATGTTGATACTATTTTCATACTTTGATAAAATCAGTGTTTCAAAAATGGTAATAAAAATTTGGCTAGGTGCCGTCTGTATTTCGGACAAATTGTCCTTCCAAACCTGTTGAAAACAGTTTAATATGATAATATCAAAATCTCAAATATTTCACAGTCTCTATTTCTCAATAAAGTCAATAGACTTTTACAGTCATTAAATAGTTCCATAATACAGTCCATAATAATTCAAATATATCCAGAAAATCTCCATATTATTTAATATGTACAAAAAATTACAAACTATAGAGCTTTCATAACATTACCAAATACAAGGCCGAATTTCAAAAATACAACAAAAGTACAAAATACAAGATATCCTGAGTCCTACCATGTATGCAATGCAGTGCAGATGACTCTGGACTCCTATGCAGATCAGATGTCTCACCCGGTCGTAGGTCTGTTGGGTTCCCCAGCTATGTCTCCAATACCTACGCGTTACAAAAGCAAAGTGCTAAGCAATTTTGCTTAGTGGTGCTAAATATAAAGAAATATATACTAAAATAAAGTAAACAAAATGTTTACAAATTTTTGGTGGTGCTGTATGTTAGTAGATTGGATTTAGCTATTTGAATTTAATAGTACTTGAATTACTGCCCGTGTAGCCTATATACTGTCCAGATTGAATAAATGGATATACTAGCACTGGGTACTTAGTACCTCGGGCCGTCACACCATCGGTCACAAAGTATCTCCCGGTGTGCAAATAGCGTGGCTAAAAAACCATATAGTCAATCTGGCGATAAGCAAAAAATAAATACACAATATGTATAGCCATAGGCTATTAAAGTCACAGTGCAGCGTAATAAGCAGTAAAAACACAGTATGGCATGAAGCCATTTACAGAACAGCTATCAGAATCCTATTAGCATGTCAACCTATCCAAACTAGTCAACTAGGCAAACTAGGGCACATTATAAATTAATTGTTTAATTCATCAATTTTTTTGAGTTTACTAGCTATTATGTAATTCATAAGTCAATGCATATGTTGACCTTTTTAGGTACTATGGATAAGTTGTTTCTAGCATCATCTTGTCACATATTGTAATTCAATATGCTATCAATATAGTGCAATTTACCATTTTTACAAGTTGGCATTCATTGCCAAAGTGCTTCAAGCATCATTGTATGTAAATGTCAAATTCTCAAATTTTGGTGTGCTAGATTGGTCTAGCTTAAAGTCCTATTTCTCTTGGTTTTTAGCTTCTGGTCAAAGAAGAAAAATTATAGCTCTATGTTTATTGCATGCGGGGCAAAATTTCAGGTCATTCTGAGTTGTATAGACCAAGTTATGGTCAATTTACTAAAGTTGGACAGATTGCATCTTTAGTGCAAAATTTAGTCAATTTTAGGTCACTTTTGGTTCGGCAGTTTTTGTGCCCGAAATTGTGCAAGCCATTTGACTTGGTTCTGGCAATTTCTTGGGTTTGGTGTCTTCATAAGAATTGTAGATCTATGTCTAAACTAACCATGGTAAAAATTTCAGGTCAATTGGACCTGTTTTGAGTGAGTTATGATCATCCCAAGGACTATTATTCATATGGTAAAAAATCTGGGTTGCAAGGTTGCCATTCCGGATTTGGTCATTTTTAAGGTCAGTTTCTAGGCAGAATTTTGGTAACATTTCTACATGAAAGTTGGCCTATTTGGTGTCTAGTTTCACTCCCAATTGGCGTCATACCAATTAGGTTCACAATATTGCACTTATGACCTAATTTATGTGCTGCCAACATACACAATCTACATTTGAACATCACACTTCCAATTTTAACAATCCTCCTCCTCCCAATACTTCAATATTCAATCAATGGCACTTCTATATATATATATATATATTGTACACAATCCCAGCATGCATTCTGGGCAGAATACTCAAGTGCACAAAGCACACAATACACCATTAAACTTCAACATTTACATCCACCCAAATTCAATGTGCATCAACACTTATGTTACACATACACTTCCATTTTAACTACACAAGCTGCCCACAATTTAACACCATTACATTTTATTAATAAACTACATATTCACACACATAAATTCATGATATTATAGGTTGCCAAATATGGTAGTTTGCCAAAGCATCAAAATCCCATTTCAAACTCTTAATTCAAGCATTAGCATGCACATACTTGGATAGAAACTTACTACAACTTCCATTTGAATTAATTAACCTTAATTTCCATTCATTAGAAGTAAAAATAACTCAAGCTCAACAAAGGTTCATGGCTGCCGAAAATGGAGAAGTCCATATCTCACTATTTCTTTCATTTCTCTTCACCAAACTACTCATCTCAACCTAAACACAACTTTTACTAAAGCTAGGGAGAAGATTTTGACACTTACCACTTTTGAAGCTTATCAAAACTTCACTAAATCCTGTTTTCCTTGTTGCCAATATCTTCCCCACGATAAGTAGGCAAGCTTTAATAAAGGAATCAAGAGGAAAGGATGGCTTGATCAGGGTTGCATGGAAGAAGAGTTCATTCGGTCATGGTGGAATTCAATGGTGGAATTCACTTCGGCTAGCTTTCTCTCAAGGTTGAAGATGACCCATTTCTGCCCACTAATGGTTATTTTAGGTACCTTATAATGTAGTTAGTGGAGCACTAATCAATTGTTTAATGTTTAATTATACTAAGTTTCCTTTATTTACACAATTATCTCCTTTCTTTCACAATTTACATAATGTATCACAATTTAATTTTTCATGACATTTCTAAAGTGTAATATCATTTATTTTTAATGGACATTGAGGTCAAAAGGCAGCTCTTGATGTTAAATGACCAAAATACCCCACTTTGGGTTATATTCCCGATTTTTCGGTAACACTGATTTTTGTCTGTTTCTCGATTTTTCATTTTTCTTTCTGCTAATTTATTAATTTTTCTTTGATAATTCTAGTGTCAATTACATTTAAATAAATCTTTATTTATGTCTCAAAATTAAATTCCGAGGGTTCTCCGCGATCCTGGGGTCAGCAACGGCCTTCCCGGTGCGGTCACGCATCGCTGCGGTGTGGGCTCGTTTAACTTAGCTTCATTTTCTCTCTTTCATTTTTCTTTGATTTTTATTGTATTTTCTTTTTATTTATTTCATTATTATATGTCTGTTCACTATCACCGAAGTATAGTTCTAGACATCCTGACTTGCGTAGACTGTTATTTGGCCACTGGAGCAACATAACGTACAGAATACATACAGTGGGGATGTTACAAAAAGTGCCATAGGGAAAGTAAATTTGGTTTTTTCCTGGTCTTTCAGGTGAATTGGGATTTGGAAAAATCCCAAATACCCATCCAAGTAACAAAAGTAGGAATGCTTGGCTAGCCTTTCAGGCATTTGGTCAATAAAAGGAAGAGCAAAGTGGTTTTTCCTTCTGGCACTATTTAGTTTCCTATAATCAATGCATATGCGCCAATCAGTGACTATTTTAGTGGGAATCAACTCATTATTTTCATTTTTAATAACAGTTGTTTTACCCTTTTTAGGCACTACATACACCGGACTAACCCATTTACTGTTAGAAATTGGGTATATTACACATGTATCTAATAGTTCTAAAATTTCTTTCTTCACTACCTCCTTCATATTAGGGTTTAGTCTCCTCTGATATTCAATGGTGGGTTTACTTTTCTCTTTCATGGGTATTCTATGCGTATAGATAGAATGGCTAATCCCTTTAAGGTCTTCTATTGTGTACCTTATAGTTTTACTATGGGTCCTTAGTTCCCTTAGAAGTTTTTCCACTTCTAACTTAGTTAGGATAGCACTTATTATAATAGGATAATTAGAATTTGAGTTCAAAAATGCATACCTGAGAGTAAAAGGAAGATGTTTCAGTTCTACTTACTTTTTAACCTCTTGTGGTTCAGCTTTGGGCTGTGATTCCTTCAACTCCTCCACTTAGAGCACTTAAGCTAAGGGTAGAGGTGGCCTAGCTTCAAATGAATGTGCATAGGCTGCAATTTCTTTATTGTCATCATCTATGATGTTGCTCTGTACAATGCATGCTTTGAGAGGATCTCTTGTACAATTCCTCCTCCACTAGCTTATCTCCAATGTCAACCTTAAGCACTCATTTTTGTCTGGCTTATGTTTCATGGCTCTAAACAGGTTGAATTCTACTTTCTCCTCTCCTAATTTGAGAGTTAACTACCCATTTTTAACATCTATGATAGCTCTGGTGGTTTTTAAGAAAGTTCTTCCCAATGTGATGGGAATTTGAACATCTTCCTCCTTCTCCAGGTCAATAAAATCAACAAGAATAAAAAAATTTGCCTACCTTGATGGGGATGTTCTCCAATATGACAATTGGGTACTTGATAGACTTGTTTGCTAGCTGGAATGAGACAGTAATTTGTTTAAGCTCTTCAACATTCAGTTTTTGGCATATTGATAGAGGCATCAGACTAACACTTGCACCTAGATTACAAAGGGCCTTGTTTATATTCATGTTGCCAATAAGACAAGGTATTGAGAAGCTTCCAGGGTCATTAAGTTTTGGAGGCAACATGTTTTATAAGATAGCACTGCATTCCTTTATTAGAGCAATTGTCTCATAATCCTCCAGCTTCCTCTTCTTTAAGAGGATCTCCTTTAAGAACTTTGTGTATGATGGCATCTAAAATAGTGCTTCAATAAAAGAAATGTTAATGTAAAGCTTATGTGAAACTTTCAAAAACTTTCCAAACTGCTTATCCAATTTGGCCTTTTGAAATCTTTGAGGAAAAGGTAAAAGGGGTTGGTATGGCTCAAGTAGCTTCTTTTTCTTGTTCTCCTCCTCTTCCTTATCCTTATCAGCTTCTTTCTCATCTCCCTTTGCTTGGTTATCAAAATCACTAGAAGTTTCTTCTACTAAAGTAATTGCCACTTTAGTAGAAGAAACTTCTAGTTTCTACCACTCCTTAACGTAACTACCTTGCAATGCTATTTAGGGTTCATCTTTAGCTGCTCGACAATTTACCAATGGCTTCGCTTAAAGAACTAGCTTGTTGTGCAATTTGGTTCTCAAGCATTTTTTTGTGAGTAGCCAGTTGGTCCATTCTAGAAGTTAGTTGCTTTATCATTTCATTGTGTTGTTATTGTGCTGCTAAAAAGCTTTCCATCATGGCTTTCATAGTTAACTTAGATTCAGGCTATTGAGGTTGAGGAGGTGGTGGTGGCTAAGCTAGAGCTATCCTCTGTTCCAAAAACCAGATGGTGTTGGCGTTTGTATCCTTATTGCTTATTGATAGGCTGATTTTATTAGTTCTGCGATTTTGACCATGCAAAGTTAGGCCAGTTTCTCCATCTAGGGTTATAGGTATTTGAGTATGGATTATTTTACTGCCTTTGGTTGAAGTTTTCTTCATTATTCACATAATTCATCTGTTCTATGGAGGGCTTACTATAGTTGCTACATTCTAAAGTCACATGGCCTCCTCCTTAGTTGTCATAGTTTTGATTACTTGTTCCTACTGCACTGGCTTGTATCTTATTAATTCTCCTTGTGAGTTGGTCAAACTGCGCATTGATCATGCTCAGGGCATCCAATTCTAGGATTTCAGCTATTCTCCTCATGTCTCCTCTTTTGTTTGACTATTTAAAATTATTGATATGCAACTTTCTCCAGAAGTTCATGTCACACCCTACCCCTCTGTAAGGCATAACATGATCCCGTAGAATACCTAATGAATTACCAACTTCATCTACTGATAACCCATTAAATACACTACAAGGGATTTTAAAACTTTTCTTACTTCTTTTTACAGTGGTGAGCACTATTTATAGGTGTTAAAAAAATTTTGAACTGAAGTGAAACAACTAACACATTTGAATTATTAGTAATTTCTGTAAAAATTTTGGCGAAGTGCCATCTATATTTTGAATAAAACAGTTCTTCAAAAACCTATAAAAAGTACTTCAAATATATTCTCAATCTCAAACTCCAACATTTAATCAACTCAATATGTTTCTCAACTCAAATCCACAGAAATTTTTCAGTATTTTCAAAGGCTGAGATAAAAGAATATATCACAAATTTTACAAGTCAAAATAATTTATAACTTATTTTATAACTTCAATGTACAATTTTAAATTTACAACTGCTCAAAACCAAGAACACTATATACATACAGTGAACATTCATTACAATACAAAATATAAAATATGGTATACTCAATATACCCGATGAACTCTCAATATAGCATTAGCAGCCTAGTCTGCGCCTGTCGATCGATCTACTGCGGCAATGAAAAGCTATCGCTGAGTAAAATTTACTCAGTGGTGCACAATAACAATTTGAAATGCGATATATAAATCTTTTATTGATAATTCACAAATTAAATAATTCACAATTCCATTTCACAATTTACAAAGTTCATATAACACAAATTTGATCAAATAACTGAATAATACAGTTTTGCCAATCATAACACAATTTGATCAAATAACTGAACAATACAGTTTTACCAATGAATAACACAATTTGATCAAATAACTGAATAACACAGTTTTACCAATCAATAACACAATTTGATCAAATAACTGAATAATACTGTTTTGCTAATCAATAACACAATTTGATCAAATAACTGAATAACACAGTTTTACCAATCAATAATACAATTTAGGCCATGACACAATTTTTCTGCACATGCCGTGTTGTACAGCATGACAAGAGACACTCACCCCAATAATTGAAATCAATGAGGGAGGAAGCTAGCTAGATAATGAGTACTCATCCACACTCACCTCAGACTGACAAGTCAAAGAGGGAGGAATATAGTGTACCTATCAAAGCACTTGCAGGCATTACGTATCGCCATCCCTGGAAGCTCCTGAGTTCACTCGTGAGAGTTTCCAAGAATTGTAGGCGTTACGTATCGCCGTCCCTACTTTGCTCTGATAACACTAAACACATTTTATCTCAAAATTTCAACTTACAAAGTAGGCAACACAACAATATTCAAATAGAATTCCCAAAGCCAAAACAATCAAATATTATTCATAACTCATTTCTTCAAATAAATTTTCTAGTAAAAGCAGTGAATATAAAAAGTATTGTGCACAGACACAATTTAAAACTATAATTTTCAAATAAATTTTTAAGTAGAAAATAAGAAATCAAAATTATTGTGCACAAACACAATTTAAAACAATAACATACAAATAATCATAATTTATTTCAATTGAAAAATTCAAAAGAAATAACTATTGTGCACAAACCTCTTATATATGCCTCTTGGCTCTGACTCAGTGTTCCTTCCTTTTCCCTGAGTCTTTGCTAACTAAAACACACAATTTAAAGTGTTTCAGTACTCATTTAAACTGTCTCTAACAATAAGGCTTAATACTTAATTTATTGAATCCTATTATTTCCTTAGTCAACCTAAGATGTTGACCCTCGATGCAGTCTAGATGAATTAGGTTTTAATGTTACCAATATATCACATCTTATAGCCTTTTAGTGTTGGTACATGTTACCCAATTCATTTCCATGTATAGTGCATTTTATTGCAATTTGTTGGATTCTGGTATACTAATTTGACCTAGCCGGATGACCTAGTTTCCTTGATTTTCGGGTTTCGGTCGAAACTATAAACTTATAGATCTATGTCTTATTGCACATAGGGCAAAATTTCAGGTCATTCTGAGTTTACTAGACTAAGTTATGGTCATTTTACTATTGCTAGTCAGAATGTACCAAAATTGGTCACTTTAGGTCATTTTAGGTTCGGCTAGTTTTTGGATCTGAAATTGTGCAAGCTATTTGACTTGCTTATAGTCATTTCTGGGCTTTAGTGTCTTCATAAGACTTGTAGATATATGTCTCAAATATTCATGGTAAAAATTTCAGGTCAATTGGACCTGTTTTGAGTGAGTTATGGCCAAAACACTAACTGCTGCCCAAATGGTTAATTTTCAGGCCTTAATTGCACTAATCCGGATTTGGTCATTTTTCAAGTTACCTTCCAAGCAGAATTTTGGTAAGCTTCCTTCATGAAAGTTGACACTTTTTGTGCCTAGTTTCACCTCCAATTGGTCTCATACCAATTGAAGCCACACACTTAAGGTTCTAGGCCAAAATACACACTGCCCTATTGCAACACTCTTCATCACATACCAAATACACTTTTAACACTTACCAAGTTACACATTCATGCCATTTCTGTTTTGTACCATAACATAAACACATTTTACTTCATATTGTTGGTCATTTTGGCAGCTTATAACCACACTCAATATGCACCTTATAGTACAGAATTTACCAAATCCAATTTACACACAATTTAACTACATAATATGGCTCATTTACATGTCCACATTCAAACCCTTATACACATACACAAGCTGCCACAACAAGTACCATAATTCAACCATACAATTCCATAAACCAAACTATGAAATAACATTTTTTTGGTTCACAATTCAAGCTGCCGATTCATAACTCTCCTTGAATAAATTTCCAAGCTTCCAAAATTAAGTGTACATTAACATATACTTAGCATACATCACCCAATTTATTCCTACACACATAAACACTTCATCAACACTTTAATCTACCATTTACATACAAGGATAAACTGCCCTTAAGGAGTTTCAATGGCTGCCAAAAATATACATCTCCCTTCAGACATCAAATTCCAAAAATCTTTCCACAATTCAAGTACCCATAACATCCTCACAAACTTTAATGAGGCAATAATCAAAAATACCTACTTACCACTTTGGAAACTCTTCAAAACCTCTCCAAAACTTGGTCTTCTTGTTGCCTATCTACTGCCCAAGGTGTATGGACAACTTTTAATGAAGGAAAGTGCAAAGAAAGAAGCTTAGATCAAGCTTGCATGAAGCTTTCAAGTGGATGGCAATGGAGGTTCTTCTTGGGAGCAATTCGACTGGAATTTTGAGAGGTGAGGAAGATGACAATCTGCTGGTCCAAGATGAAGATTAAGTGGTCCACTTTGGTGACTTAGTGGAGCACTATTGAAATTTAATGTTAGTTTATTCATAACTTTCTTTATTCCCACATTAACTCCCAATTTTTGCTATTTAAACTATGTACCACCCATTTAATTTTTCATGACATTTTCCAAGTGTAATATCATGTATTTTTAATGAACATTTAGGTCAAAAGATAACTCAAGGTGTCAAATGACCACAATGCCCCTGTTCAGGTTGCATTCCCGATTTTTCGGTAACACCGAGTTTTGTCCGTTTTTCGATTTCTCACTTTTTCTTTGTACTAATTAATTAATTTTTCTTTGATATTTCTAATGGTATTTATACTTTAATATACATTTATTTAAGTCTTAAAAATATTTTCCAGAGTTCCCTGCGGTCCAGGGCTAGTCAACGCCGCGACTTCCCGGTGCGGTCACCCATCGCTAGGGTTCTTGGCTCGTTTAACTTGGTTACATTTCATTGCTATTATTTTTCCTTTGTTTTTCTTGTATTTTCTTTTCTTGTATTTCATTATGTTTTGTCTCCTCACTCATATCCAAGTGTAGTTCTAGGCATTCTAGCTGTCCGGACCGACACTGGTCACCGGAGCAGTAGAACGCACTATCGAACATAGGGGTGTTACAGTTCAAGGGCTTTATTTACTATTTTCTCCAAGAGGTCTCCTCCTACTGCTACATCAATTATATTCCTTGTAGATGGTAGAAATCCATTATAAAAGTTCTGAACTAGGAGCCAGTCCTCTATGCCACGCTGTGGGCACTCCCTTTGAAGGTCCTTGTACCTTTCCCATGCTTTATACATTGATTCTCTTTCCCTTTGTCTGAAAGTGTTCAGCTTTATCAATAATTTTGTAGTTGTTACATGTGGGAAGTACCTTGCAAAGAAGTCTTATGAAAGATCCTCCCATGTGGTGAATATTCTAATTGGTTGAGAAAGTTGCCACTTTCTTGCCTTATCCTTGAGAGAGAATGGGAATGCTTTGAGTACAATAGCTTCATCAAAGACCCCATTCATCTTGAATGAGTCGCATAACTCAAGAAAGCATTAAAGGTGATAGTGTAGATCTTTAACAGGTGAGCCTCCAAATTGAGTCTGTTGAATCATCTGGAGTCATGCCGGTTTAAGTTCAAAGTTATTGGCCTCCACTGTGGACCAGGTAACACTAGATTGAAATCCTTGGATAGTTGGGGCTTCATGGTCCCTTAAGGGTCTCGGCCTATTATTGGTGGCCATGTCTGGAGTTTTAAAAACTACTAGTTCTGGTTCTTGATGTCTCCTTCCTCTCTTAATGGCTCTAAGAGTCTTGTCTATTTTAGGATCCAATTTAAACAACTCCTCCTCAAGTCTAATTCTAGTCATAAACTGAACAGAAAGCCTGAAAAAGGGATATAAAGCAAAAACAAATTAAGTAAATTAAATAAAAATAAATGCCTAAATCAACTAAATTGCCTATCCCAATCAATTAAATTGCTTATCCTTCAATATCACTAAATTCCTTAGTAACGGCACCGAAAACTTATTTATGCTAATTTACAAGCCCACAAGTACACAGATTATGAACAAGTAATATAGTAATGAGTAGAGTATCATTTCCAAGAGGAATTTGTAAGTACTAAGCTAGATAGCAACTTTGACTATTTAGAGTACCAAATATGATGAGAGATTTGATTTAATACTAATGAAAAACATTGAGAATAAAAAAAGACAAAGTAGTAAACTTAAATTTAGAAATTAATTAACTAAAGCAATTCCATAATTAGGATTTCACACTTCAATCTTATTATAGACTTAACCTTACCTATTTAGCAAATTGAGAATTATTATTTTGATGGCAATTAATCCTAAGATATCTCAAGTTCTCTCTCAAGGCACCTAAGGTGTATTTTAATTAATCTGAACCTTATTTTCGTGGCAATCAATTTAAGCTCTTTGATTAATTATGGGGTAACACAAAGGATTTTAGGCTATCTCCAAGTCATATTTCCTAGGTTCAAAATCTTGATTTCTAATACTAATATTTACCTTTCAGTTCTTTAATTAACATCTTATATCATGAATAAGTGGGTTCCAATACATAGCATGTATTAAGAACACAGAATATTAAATCAAAGAACAAAACTCAAATTTATTAAATAACTTTAGTATAGATCCATAACAAAAATTGAAAGTGCTACTCTCCTAATCTTAGAATTAAACAAACTACTCACTCATGGTGAGTTTAACAAACATAATGAAATTAAAATAAAAGAACATAAGACAATTTGAAGAAATAAAATAAAAGAACCTAGAACAAAGATCTGCAGTCTTGAACTTTTGGAACTTCAGCTGAGAGTCTTTCTCCTTAAGCTTTGATGCAGATTCTCTCCAAAGTACTTAGAAAACTAATGTTTAGAAGTGAAAAGAACTCTCTTTGCTCATTTTAGTCTTCTAGTATTTATATCAGGTACCTAAACGTCATGTTTCCGAGTCCCAAAAGCCTTAGAAGTATATTCAGAATGAGTGCAGTAGTATCCAGGTCGAAATAGAAGTCTGTCCAGTGCAAGGTACATGGTCCATGTGGCACTACATGGCCCTGACCCATATAAATCTCTAGACCACTTTTTTCTTCGTATTTTATGGATGACAGCAAGTTACACAGGGTCTTGGGTGTTACACGGGGTTTGGTACGTGACCCATGTACCAAAGTCCTTCCATGCTCCTTCAAATTCCCTTGGCTAGGAGGTTACACGGGTCATGCCTCTAGCTTACACGACCCGTGTGTTGTTATGCAGCAAGCTTTCTTGACTCTTCTGACTTCTCAACTTGTTTAATCGACTTCTATGCCTTGGATCTCCATTAAAATACCTAAAAAATATGCAGAAAGCACGAAATTAAGCAAAGATTATCAAACTGAACAAAAACTAATGAACCTAAGTAAAATGCATGAAATTAACTACCTAAATACTATGAAATGCAATGAAAGGTACCTTAAAATACCTATATGATACAAGTGTATCGCCCTTTTATGTAGTAATGGTTCACATAAGACTGAGATCTTTAAAATAGGTATTAAGAGTTTAAGAATGGTAGATCAGTTGTTGAAATATTCTTGATATAAATTTCTAACTTTGCTTGGAAGATTGATTACTTTATTTAAGAATATATTTTTTTTATTTGTGTGTATATGCGTGTGTGTAATTGATTATGCTTTAGTCTTTAGTTCATTGTGTACATAGGAATCACATTATACTCTCAAATTTGCAAGTAATTAAGCACACTAATTATAATATTACCACAAATTAGATTAACTAACCCATATATTTTAAAATAATAAATGCATAGGATACGCATGTGCATTGTTTCGAAATATGAACACATGTTAGGTTTGAGAGCATCATGTGAACTCCACTCATTAGTTTTTAATAATGGTCAATCTATTCGTTCATGAGGTTTGAATATTTTATTTATGAATGCTTGATTTATTGGGAGTTCACATGAGAGTGACATCTTTAAATAACTTGATATACACTTTTTTTGGAACATTGATTATTTTATCTGGCAATATTTATTTATAGTGACTGTTAGTGTATATTCATTTTTCTTTATTATGGAGCTATATATATATATGTCGATTTTTATTGATGCAATTAGTCTACAACTTTACTTTCATTAGATAACTTTAATTTATTTTATAATAGAGATTGTATTGTTGTTAGGATTGATGAGGGTAAGTATATACATATTTTTATATTAGTTTTTGCTCTAAAATTCCATATGAATAAAAGTACAACAAAAGTAGCACAATTCCAGGTATGAACAAAATGGGACGATTCACTCCATCTTAATATTATTTAACTTTGCGAAGAAGAAATTAGAAAAGGAAATCAACCAAATAGTTGTTTATCTTCTATTGGATGGAACAATTTGATCAAGGGATTCAAATAGAAGATTAGTATTAATTATACTAGAAAGCGGATGAAAAATCATTGGGATGCCATGAAAAAAGTTTGGATTTTTTTCAAGCAATTGATGTGATAGGAGATGGGTTTAGGTTGGGATGATGTGAGAAAAATTATCATTACTGATGAGGAATGGTGGAAAGAAAAATAAAAGTAGTTTTTTTTTTATTATTACTTGTTATCTTTTAATTGCTATTGATTGTTTGAATTAGTACCAATTAAATTAATTGACAATATTGGAATTAAACAAGAAATGTAAAAATAAGGTTTTATCATTAATATGGTACTGCTACGATGCTCTATTTTCTTATATTGCTGCTAATGGTGACCGAGCATGGCCATTTTTTCAAATTGATGCCCTTAACATAGAAAATGGAGTTGTTGATGAATCATCAGAAATGGGTGAAAATAGAGATGAAGGAATTGATGTTGATTTTGAATTAGATGATCATAATGATGTGGTAGGAGGAAATTTAGAGGAAATCGAACCTATCCCTATCAAATTCCTATCTTCATCTTTCAACAAAAGAAAGAGTGTTGGAACCAATAGCAATGTAAAAAAAGGGAAAAACATTGCTTAGTAATAAGAGTACTATTGAATCTTTTAGTCCATGCAACATGAACCGACCATAAAATAGTGTATGGATATGCTAAAGAAGATGCCTAGAATAGAAATATTGAGCTCCTTTTATTTTTTATGCATTTAACCTCTTAACCAAGAAAGATATGAGAGAACTATTTTTTTTTTTTATCATGAATTATGATGAAGTTTGTTTGAATTGGCATAAATATAACTACACCAAGTTAGAGGGAAGGAGTCCTTAATCATCTATTTCTACTAGTTATTTTTATGACTTGGTTTCTTTTTATTTTTGTTAATGCGATTGTGTTTTAAACAAAATAACTTGTATGTTGAATGATAAATTTGTTTAAATGATTATGATGAATGGCTTTTTAGATGTTGTTGGAATCTAAGTATGAAATGAATTAGGATATGAAGTTTAAACCAATTAGGAAGTTAGATTTTAAATTAGAAAGAAATTAAATAAAAAAAAAGTTTTAAATGTTAATTTTGGTCAAACACCAAGTTCTACTTGAGCTAGAAGACAAAGTTCAAAATTGGACTTACTTTTGGCTTAAAAAGGGAGATGTCATGGCCATTTAAAATAAGGAAACATGCCACAAAAAGTCATGTAGAGTGGAGAGCACGTATTGAATGCCACCAATTTAATAGTATTTGAGGTTGAGCGTCAGAGTATATAGTAAGACATACGGATAAGTCGTGTGGTCATAGTAAGGTGTTGCGATTTGTGAGTGTTTGTGAATAGAGAGAAAAATAATTAATAGTTATAAATTCTTTTTTCTTATTAGTGGATTTATTGGTGGAATAAGCTTATGCTGAGCCATGTTAAATTTTGTGTTCTTTTTAATTTATAAGGGTGAAATTTCACAACAAATGGTATCAGAGTTACATTTGAGATGTCAAAGATGGCGAGCACAAAATTTGATATGGAGCTATTTGATGAGAAAATTAATTTTAGTCTATGAAGTATGTCAAAGCATCATGAAGGATATCCTTGTGCAATAAGAATTAATCAAACTTTGAATGAGAAACAACCAGTAACAATCAAGGATGATGATTAGGAGGAACTTCAACAAAGGGTAGTAAGTATGATTAGATTGATGTTAGCCCCTAATGTCTTGGAAGAGACTTCATCAATTACTTTGTGGAAGAAATTATAGAGCCTATACATGTCAAAGTCACTTACAAATTGATTATACTTAAAGGAGTTGTATAACTTAGAATGGAGGAAGGTATTAATGTTAAAGATCACCTCAATGATATCATTAAATTAATTACTCAATTAGCTAGCGTTGGTGTGAAGATATATGATAAAGACAAAGCATTCCTATTTCGAACCTCTCTCACACAATCATATAAAAGGTTGGTGATACTATTAATAGTTGGAAAGGAGATGTTGAAGGTGGAGGAGGTTACTACAAAAATCTTGGATGATGAAAAGTTTAAGAAGCTAAGTAGTAGTAATGTTGGTGGAGCTTTTATTGCAATTTCTAGTCATGGTAGAAGCAATCCACGTGGAAATAATTCAAAAAGGAATAGCAAATTGAGCTTGAGGTTATGAGTAGACCTTACAAATAAGAGAAGTTACTAATGTAATGAGAAAGGCCATATCCAATACACTTGTAAGAAGATGAAGGAAGACCTTGTCGAGTTCAAACAATTCAAGAATGGTTGCAAAAAATAAGGGATTACTGCAATTGCATTTGATAAGAAAGATAGAGTCTAATGTTTTGAATGTGGATAATAATGAGGAAAAGGCAAAGGATCCATTGCAAAATGAGTGGTTAATAGATTCTACTTGCCCATTCCATATTTGTTTAAGAAAGGAGTGGTTTGATAAAATTGAAGAAAAGAAAGAGTTAGTAGTATGCCCTAGAGCATATCATTTAGTATATATCTTATACATATTTTATTAATAAAAGACAATTTCACTTTTCCGTTTACATAATGTATTTATGTGTAATAGAAAAGGTCCATTGATAGTTTGTTAGAAATTCTATTCTTAAGTTATTAAGAATATGAGTGACAATATTTCTAGTACAAAGTATCATAAATTGGCTCACAATAGAGGATACTTCACACAGGAGATGACTTATCCAGAAAGATTGTAATCATGTTTGTTCCCAAGATATTTATATGAGATATAAATAAGATGAAGTGGTGAGTCTCATGCCACATAACAAACATGATATGCACTTATGCATGATAAGTAGGTCGAACCAGTGACGCATATGACAAGCACATGGAGTTTACTCTTGTCAATGCATTGTCATATATCATATCAGTGCATATAATCTTTATACCTGAGATAACATAGTTATCTTATATATAGATGGTTTGAGTTTGATACTGCTTTCATACTTGTACTGTGTATGGGTATATGGGCATGTGTTGGCTCCTACTAGTTACATATGGAGATAGGTGTTGATCAAGATTGAATCAGTTACCCTAAGTTAATAGGGGTAAAATCCTATGTTCATTTAATTGTTCTTGATGTTTCAAGTTCGTAGCCAAGATAGACAGATTTAGTCAGAAGAGTTTCTGACAAGAAAATCTAATTAATCAAGGACTGGAATTAAAAGAGAACATAATGTTCATAGCAAATGGGATTTGACATTAACCATGACTCCAGCTTGAATTGATATTTTGTAATAGAGAGATTCTAGTGCATGGTAACATATGATTACAGGTTCATTTAAGGTATTCCTTGTTAATGATTGAGTGGCCATGGCACGCTACGCTAGGTGTCAACCATGGTCTATGAGATGCCTAAAATGATTTAGAGAAATCATTTATGGTAAGAAAGAGTTATGATGATATTAAGAGTTAATATCATATCTCATTGCCAATTAGTGATGAGCCTAGTGAGTCACACACATACACAAGTTAATTACTAAGTAAAATGTGATTTAATTGAATAATTAAAGAGTTTAATTGATTAATTAAATAGGTTTGGTTTGCAATAAGATTGCAAAGTCCCTAGCATGGCTTAAAACCAAATCTAGGTTATTGGATGTATAGTATAAGTTAAATTTATATTTAAAGTGTTTAAATATGAATTTAATTGTGAGAAATTAATTAATGAAGATTTATTAATTGATTTATATTTGATATAAATTGATTAGAAGAGGAGAAATAATGATTTTGGGTTGAGAACTCAAAATTACAACAAAAGGGTAATTTGATCATTTCACATGGTGACATGTGGTGCCATGAGATGGTGACACATGGCATCATATAAGCTTGCCATTTGTCTTCCTATCATGTAAGATGATTAAAGTCAAGATTAAGTCTAGCTTTGACACTTTGCTTAATGTGATTAAGTCAATTAAAAATACGATGCATTGTGGTGGTGACATGTGGCAAAGGGTTTAAGTGACTTAATGACCTAATTATAAAAGGGAAAAGAAAGAAGAATAAGATACAGCATTCTCTCTTCCTCACAAGTGGCAGCCCACTTTTCTCTCCCTCTCATCTTCTTGGTTTCTCATCAATTCAAAGAGAATCACTCCATTCCCTTTGAATTTAAATTGCTAGAAATTATTTCTAGTGTCCTATACACACATACAACCTCTCTAAAGGCAAAAACCCAAATTATAATTGGTTGGCAAGGCTTGAGAAGCTGATTTGGGGGCTGCCCATTGGTGATCTTGGTGTGGACAAGCTATAGGGATAACACTTAGGGTCCTAGGTGCTTCCTAAAGGTACCAACTGCATCCATAGTGCATCAAAGAGGTTAGTGCCCAAACTTCTCTTTTAAACTAGGGTTTAAATGAATTAATTTGTTAATTCACAATCTTGAATGGCAAACATAGATCCTAATACATATTAAAAGTATTTTAATATGCAATTGAGTATTGAAATTAATTAGGCACGTAAGAGATGTGGCTTGATGCGTGAAACCCTAGAAGAAAATTTTTGAAATTCAATGCTCCAATGAACCAATCACCATACTTCCGCTCCTTTAATTGGTATCAGAGCCACTATATTTGCTATTAAGATTGTTTATGAGATTTAATTGTGTGATTGGATCAAATGTTGATTGATTCAAAGCTGGTTGGGTATTCCAAAGGTGGCGGTATCAAGGTGATGCTCCACATGTGTGGCGGCTTGAATATGACTTACACCCTAAGGGTGTATTTGGTGTATGGGCTTGGTTTTTAGGCCCATAATTAGGTACATACCTAATTAAATGGTTTAATTAAGAATTTTAATCATATAATTAATTTATGAAAATTATTTTCATAGAGTTAAATTTGGAAAAGGGTTTCTAAATTTAATTGTTTGAATGAGATTCAAATCTGAATTTTTTGGTTGAATATGTGATATTCAATTTAATTTTTTAGTATATATATTTTATTTAATTGTTAAATTTTAATATGCATGATGGATGATCATGGACAATAAAAGACCAATGTGATTGGATTTAATTTTTATTTTTCTTTGGGTTGTAAAATAATTAATTTTATTTTTAGTGGCATGTATTTTAAGTGTTGTAATAATTTGGGTTGTAATTTCATTTATTTGAGGACTTTAAAGTCCATATTCTTGTAAATTTGCCTTGGTATGCTAAGGATTACAATTTAATTGGATTGTAAGAAGATCAAGGAGGTCAAGAGCATTAGTGGGACCAGTGGGAGGAAATCAAGATCAAGTGTTGATTATGTACTCCTTCAGCAACTCTTGTAAAATGAATGAATGAAATACACCTAGGAATGCCCTGATTCAATTCTTGGTGGCTCAGAATTGAATCCCTTAGAAAGTCCATGATCATACCATATTAATTGTTTATCCATGTATCCATGAGATGTACGGGAATGTATGCAAGTATATGATATATGCATGCTAATTGGATAATGTGCAAAGTGAGACCATAATAGTAATTAAGCCGACCACTAAATCTTCCAAACAAATGATTAAGTTGGAAATGGTATAATTAAAGTAATTATATCATAGGCCCTCCATTGAGGCAATTATTTTAAGAAATTTTAAATACTTGCATGTGATGCATTTAATTTAAGAGATTTTCTTAAGAATAATTATTAAGCCTGAGATGTTGTAAATATGTAAATAGTTGATGGCCAATAATGGATGTGCCTGAGGACATTAAAATTATTTGGATGTTTACTGGCTCAATGGGATCAACTTAACTAATGCAAGATAAATCAATAATGGATGTGCCTGAGATTTTGAGCATTAGGGGCTAGATAAATGATTGAACCTCACATGAGATATGATGGGCAAGGAGTTGCTCACTTATAGTTTATTGTAATTCTAATAATGGATGTGCCTGAGGATGATCAATAAGACTATAAGAATTCAATCATCCACTAGAAATCCATTCAACTAGGATTTCTGTTTCTTACTTTGGAAGTGTAGGATTTTCCAAGTTAATGGGAGGACCAATTTGATTAAAAGACCATAATCATTTTAGTTAATTACTTGATACATTTACTAATTAATCTAGTTATTTTCTACAGTTAATTTTATGATAATAATGAGAGCACAACAACCACCACCATCTAATATCCTTATGAGCATACTTGATCACAATAGGTTGATGGGACCTAATCTTTCTGATTGGCTAAGAAATTTAAAACTTGTCCTGAACCTAGAACGTATTGTATATGTTCTAGACTCAAAGGCTCCTGGTCCCTTACCTCCAGAGGCCACTCAAGAGGAACATGAGACTTTGGACAAATGGAAGGAGCATGATATGAGAGCCAAATGTTACATGCTTGCTTCTATGAGTAATGAGTTACAGAAGTAGCATAAAAATGTGCAAAGTGCAAGTGAGATCCTCCTTCACCTACAAGAGTTGTATGGTGAGCATAGCCGGAATGCTAGGTATGAGATATCTTGGCAGCTATTTCGAATGAGGTTGTCTGAGGGACAGAATGTTGGGGATCATGTCCATAAGATGATTCAGCTTATAGAGCAACTGGAACATCTTGACTTTAATATGGATTTCCAACTGCAGACGGATTTGATCCTTTAGTCCCTGCCTGAGTCATTTGGGAATTTTGTGATAAATTTTCACATGACAAATCAAGAGTGTACTTTAGCTGGGTTCCTTAACATGCTGGTTATTGCCCAAAAGAATATGCCGGGCAATAAAGGAAAAGAGGTAGCTTTGATTGCATCTTCTTCTGCTGGAAAGTCCAACAAGAACAAGGACAATAAGAAAAAGAAACCTCAAGTTCCAAGACCTTCCAAAAAGATAGCCAAACAGAAGGGTAAGACCGAAGCTGACAAAGACAAGGGAAAGTGTTTCCACTGCCAGAAGGATGGGCACTGGAAAAGGAACCGCCTAGAGTATAGCAATCTAAATGAATGTAATTCCATGATGAAAATCAACTCAAGTTCAAAATATATTTGGCACTTAAGATTAGGTTATATTGCAGAAGATAGGATTGCAAAACTGAAGAAAATGGGGATTTTATCCTCATTGGGTTCTGGACCTACTCCAACTTATGATTTCTGCCTTCAAGGAAAAATGACTAGATTACCTTTTGTTGGACAAGGGTTAAGAGCTAAAAATATTTTGGAATTAATACATAGTGATGTATGTGGTCCATTTAAGGAAATGGCTAGAGGCGGTTTTCATTACTTTATTATCTTTACTGATGATAAATCAAGCTTTGGGTATTTGTATTTGATAAAATATAAACATGAATCCTTTGAAAAGTTCAAAGAATTTAAATGTGAAGTAGAAAATCAAATAGGAAAAAGTGTTAAAGCTCTTTGATCAGATCGTGGAGGTGAATACTTAAGTACTGAATTTGATGAATACTTGAAAGAGCATGGTATTGTTTCCCAACTGACTCCTCCAGGAACGCCATAGCTAAATGGTGTATATGAAAGGAGAAATTGTACCTTATTTGACATGGTACGTAGTATGATGAGCTATACTGACATGCCAATCTCCTTTTGGGGATTTGCATTAGAATCAACTTTGCATATTCTGAATAGAATTCCATCAAAATCAGTTTCTTTCACACCTTATGAGATATGGCATGGAAGAAAACCGAGTCTTAAGCATATTAAGATTTGGGCTTGTCCAACTTATATCAAAAAGTTGAACATTGATAAATTAGAAACCAGATCAGAAAATGGTCGATTTGTTGGATATCCAAACAAAAGTTTTGGACATTAATTTTATTTTCCTACATCACAAAAGGTTGTGGTAAGTAGAGATTTCATATTTCTTGAACAATAGTTTATTTAAGAAGGAGGCAAAGGAAGGTAAATAGAGTTAGAATTGGAGAATGTGACCAGCCAACAGATCCAATGGATATAGATCCATCCAGTCAACCTATACCTATTAATGAAACATCTACAGAAATTCCTCGCAGATCAACCAGGATATCTCACCTACCAGTGAGATATGGTTTTTTTTCAAGAAGATGAATAAGATTTGTTTACTCATGAAGAAGTAGATCATGGAGATGATCCACTTACCTATGAAGAAGCTATATCAGATATAGACTCTTCAAAATGGATGGAAGCTATGAAATCCGAAATTGATTCCATGTATAAGAACTAAGTTTGGGACCTTGTTAGACCACCTGAAGTATTGTACCTATAGGGAATAAATGGGTTTTTAAGAAGAAAATTGATTCTAATGGAAAGGTAAAGACCTATAAAGCAAGGCTAGTAGCGAAAGGGTTTCACAAAAGGCAAGGAATCAACTATGAGGAGACTTTCTTGCCTGTTGCCATGCTTAAATCAATTAGGATTCTATTAGCAATAGTTGCATACTATAATTATGAGATTTGGCAGATAGATGTCAAAATAACTTTTCTCAATGGATACATTGACAAAAATATTTTCATGGAACAACCTAAGGGTTTTGAATCCCAAGATGGTTCCAAGGTATGCAAGCTAAAGCGATCCATTTATGGGTTGAAACAAGCTTCGAAGAGTTGGAAGATCCATTTTGATGAAGCAATTAAGTCATTTGGTTTTATAAAAAATGTGGATGAACCACGTGTATATAGGAAGGTTAGTGATAGTGCTATCACTTTCCTTGTCTTATATGTGGATGACATTCTGCTGATAGGTAATGACATAGGTATGTTGACAATTGTCAAGGTATGGTTGTCAAATATATTCTCCATGAAAGACTTAGGGGAGGCAACCTATATTCTTAGAATTCACATCTATAGAGATAGAGTGAAAGGAATAATTGGTTTATCCCAAAGTCTATACTTAGAAAAGGTGTTAAAGAGGTTTAACATGCTTGATTCCAAGAGAGAATTGTTACCAGTAAGACATGGTATCCACCTTTTTAAAGAGATGTCTTCAAAAACACTTGAAGAAAGAGATAAAATGGCCAGGATTCCATATGCTTCGGCTATTGGAAGTTTGATGTATGCAATGATGTGTACTAGGCTGGATATCGCATATGCTGTTAGTTTGACTAGCAGGTTTCAATCCAATCCAGGTTTGGAACACTGGATAGCTGTCAAGGATATCCTTAAGTACTTAAGAAGAACCAAGGATTTATTCTTGATTTATGGAGGTAATGACTTACAATTGGATGATTATATTGATTCTGATTTCCAATCAGATATCAGTGATAGAAAGTCTACCTCTGGGTTTGTGTTCATTTGTAATGGAGGTGCAGTCAGTTGGAAGAGTTCCAAGCAGTCACATTTGCTGATTCCACTCTGAGGTTGAGTATATTCTTGCATCGAATCTTTGCAAAGAGGCTATTTGGATAAAGAAATTCGTGTCAGAACTTGCAGTAGTTCCTTCCATTTAGTTAGTAGTTCCTCTCTACTGTGACAACAATGGACCAGTCATAAAGGCTAAGGAACCCTAGTCTCACTAAAAATCCAAACACATAGAAAGGCGCTATCAAATTATCAGAGAGATAGTTGGGTAAGGCGATGTAGCCATGCAGAAAATAGCATCAGCTGAAAATCCAGCTGATCCATTCACAAAGCCTTTGTCACAAGCTCAGTTAGACCGACATCTTGAGAATATGGGTATGAGTTATTGTAATAAATGGCTTCAGTGCTAGTGGGAGATTGTTAATAGTATGCCCTTGAGCATATCATTTAGTATGTATCTTGTACATATTTTATTAATAAAAGGCAATTTCACTTTTCCGTTTACATAATATATTTATCTGTAATAGAAAAGGTCCATTGATATTTTGTTAGAAATTCTATTCTTAAGTTGTTAAGAATATGAGTGACAGTATTTCTAGCACAAAGTATCACAAATTGGTTTACAATCGAGGATACTTCACACAGGACATGACTTATCCAGAAAGATTGTAATCATGTTTGTTCCCAAGGTATTTATATGAGATATGAATAAGATAGAGTGGTGAGTCTCATACCACATAACAAACATGATATGCACTTATGCATGATAAGTAGGCTGAACCAGTGACGCATATGACAAGCACATGGAGTTTACTCTTATCAATGCATTGTCATATATCATATCAATGCATATAATTTTTAGACCTAAGATAACATAGTTATCTTGTATATAGGTGGTTTGAGTTTGATACTGCTTTCATACTTATACTATGTATGGGTATATGGGTATGTGTTGGCTCCTACTAGTTATATATGGAGATAGGTGTTGATCAAGATGGAATCTATTACCCTAAGCAAATAGGGATAAAATCCTATGTTCATTTAATTGTTCTTGATGTTTCAAGTTCCTGGTTAGGACAGACAGATTTAGTTAGAAAAGAGTTTCTGATAAGAAAATCTAATTAATCAAGAGCTGGAATTAAAAGGGAACATAATGTTTATAGCAAATGGGGTTTGACATTAACCATGACTCTAGCTCGAATTGGGATTTTATAACAGAGAGATTCTAGTGCATGGTAACATATGATTATAGGTTCATTTAAGGTATTCCTTGTTACTGATTGGGTGGCCATGGCACACTATGCTATGTGTCAACTATGGTCTATGAGATGCCTAAAATAATTTAGAGAAATCATTTATGGTAAGAAAGAGTTATGATGATATTAAGAGTTAATATCATATATCATTGCCAATTAGTGATGAGCCTAATGAGTTACACACATACACAAGTTAATCACCAAGTAAAATGTGATTTAATTGATTAATTAAAGAGTTTAATTGATTAATTAAATAGGTTTGATTTGCAATAAGATTGCAAAGTCCCTAGCATGGCTTAAAACCAAATATAGGTTATTGGATGTATAGTATAAGTTAAATTTATATTTAAAGTGTTTAAATATGAATTTAATTGTGAGAAATTAATTAATAGAGATTAATTAATTGATTTATATTTGATATAAATTGATTAGAAGAGGAGAAATAATGATTTTGGGTTGAGAACTCAAAATTACAACATAAGGGTAATTTGGTCATTTCACATGGTGACATGTGGCACCATGAGATGGTGACACATGGCATCATATAAGCTTGCCATTTGTCTTCCTATCATGTAAGATTATCAAATTCAAGATTAAATCTAGCTTTGACATTTGGCTTAATGTGATTAAATCAATTAAAAATAAGATGTAATGTGGTGGTGACATGTGGTAAAGGGTTTAAGTGACTTAATGACCTAATTATAAAAAGAAAAAGAAAGAAGAATAAGATACAACATTCTCTCTTCCTCAAAGGTGGTAGCACACTTTTCTTTCCCTAATCATCTTCTTGCTTTCTCATCAATTCAAAGAGAACCACTCCATTCCCTTTAAATTAAAATTGCTAGAAATTGTTTTTAGTGTCCTATACATACATACAACCTCTCTAAATGCAAAAACCCAAATTATAATTGGTTAGCAAGGCTTAAGAAGCTGATTTGGGGGTTGACCATTGGTGATCTTGGTGTGGACAAGCTAGAGGGACAACACTTGGGGCCCTAGGTCCTTCCTAAAGGTGCCAATTGCATCCATAGTGCATCAAAGAGGTTAGTGCTCAAACTTCTCTTTTAAACTAGGGTTTAAATGAATTAATTTGTTAATTCACAATCTTGAATGGCAAATATAAATCCTAATACATATTAAAAGTGTTTTAATATGCAATTGAGTAATAAAATTAGTTAGGCACATAAGAGATGTGGCATAATGCATGAAACCCTAAAAGAAAATTTTTAAAATTCAATGTTCCAATGAACCAATCACCATGCTTTCGCTCCTTTAGAAAGGAGAATGAGTGAAGCTAGCCAATGGCAACAAGATGGAAGTCGAAGATGTTGGTAAGGTGAAGATCAAGCTATATGGTAATTGTATAAAATTATTGGATGAAATGAGGTATGTTCCTAAATTTGAAAGGAACTTAATTTCATTAGGTAAGTCAAATTCCTTGGGTTATTGGTATTCTATTCATAATGGAGTCATAAAAGTTAACTGTGGTGTTCTCATGATCATGAAGGGTGAGAATATCGATGCAAAGAATATCTACAAATTGAAACGAAGTAGATTGATTGGAAAAATGTAAGTGGAGGAAAAAGGCATCATCAACAATCAAAAGTGCGAGAAAGTAAACAAGGAAAATTAACTTTTGTATAAGTGGTGAAGACTAATTCAATTTAACTTGGAGGTGGAGGTTGTTGGAATCTAAGTGCAAATTGAAATACGATTTGAAGTTTAAATCAATTTAGAAGTTAGAAGTAAATTAAAAAGAAATCAAATAAATAAAAGGAAGTTTCTATCAAACACCAAGTTCTACTTGGAGCACAAGAAAAAGTAAAAATTAGACTTACTATTGGCCTAAAAAAGAAGATATTATAACCATTATAAATAGTAAAGCATGTGGCCAAAAGTCATGCAAAGTGGAAAGCACATTTTGAAGGCCACTGGTTTATTTATATATGAAATTGAGAATGAAAGTATGTAGTGAAACATACAGATAACTCATATCATCATAGTAAGGTGCTGTGATTTGTGAGAGTTTGTGAGTGTGTAACGATCGGGCTCCAACCACTAGAGGAATTATCCACTTTAGCCATAAGCCTCACGGTTTTGTCCCATAGGTGGAATGGAGAACTTCCCAGGAGGTCACCCATCCTAGGATTTCTCTCAAGCGAGCATGCTTAACCCTGGAGTTCTTCCAACTCTCTAGGCCATTCCACCAAAAGGCGCCTCTAGTGATTAGTTCTCCCATTTTATATATCATTACTTTTTGAACCCAAAACCATCTCCGTGCTTTGCTGATGTGGGATTTGCCTAAGGGACCTTTCTCCCCCCCTTTCAGGACTCAGCGTCCTCGCTGAGGTTTGCCCCACCATCGCCCAAGAGGACACGCGAGTGGCTCTGATACCAATTGTAATGATCGGGCTCTAACTACTTAAGGAATTGTTCGCTTTGGCCATAAGCCACACGGTTTTTTCCCATAGGTAGAATGGAGAACTTTCCAGGAGGTCACCCATCCTAGGATTTCTCTCAAGCGAGCACGCTTAACCCTAGAGTTCTTCCAACTCTCCAGGCCATTCCACCAAAACGCGCCTCTAGTGATTTGTTCCCCCATTTTATATATCATTACTTTTTGAACCCAAGACCATCTTCGTGCTTTGCCGATGTGGAATTTTCCTAAGGGACTCAAGACCATCTCCGTGCTTTACCGATGTGGGATTTGCCTAAGGGACCAGGTAGGCAAATCCCACATCGGCAAAGCACAGAGATGGTCTTGGGTTCAAAAAATAATGATATATAAAATGGGGGAACAAATAACTAGAGACACCTTTTGGTGGAATGGCCTAGAGAGTTGGAAGAACTCCAAGGCTAAGTGTGCTCGCTTGAGAGAAATCCTAGGATGGGTGACCTCCTGAGAAATTATCCATTCCACCTACGGGATAAAACCATGAGGCTTATGGCTAAAGCGGACAATTCCTCTAGTGGTTGGAGCCCGATCGTTACAATTGGTATCAGAGCCGCTCGCGTGTCCTCTTGGGCGATGGTGGGGCAAACCTCAGCGAGGACGCTGAGTCTCGAAAGGGAAGGAGAAAGGTCCCTTAGGCAAATCCCACATCAGCAAAGCACAGAGATGGTCTTGGGTTCAAAAAGTAATGATATATAAAATGGGGGAACTAATCACTAGAGGCGCGTTTTGGTGGAATGGCCTGGAGAGTTGGAAGAACTCCAGGATTAAGCGTGCTTGCTTGAGAGAAATCCTAGGATGGGTGACTTCCTGGGAAGTTCTCCATTCTACCTATGGGACAAAACCGTGAGGCTTATGGCCAAAGCGGACAATTCCTCTAGTGGTTAGAGCTCGATCATTACAGAGTGAGAGAAAAATAATTAGTAGTTTTAAATTATTTTTCCTTTGATTAGTGGATTTTTTAGTGGAGTAGGCTTATGACAAACCACATTAAATTATGTATTCTTTTAAATTTGTGTAGGTGAAATTTCACAACAAGTGGTATCAGAGTTATAGTTTTGACGTGTCAAAGATTGTGAGCACAGAATTTGAGGTGGAGATGTTTCATGGGGAAAAAAATTTCAGTTTGTGATAAAATATCATAAAGGATGTTTTTATGTAACAAGGATTAATCAAAGCTTTGAATAAGAAGCAATAATCAACAATCAAGGATAATGATTGGGAGGAACTTCAAAAAAGAGAAGTGAGTACTATTTGATTGACATTAACCCTTAATATGAAGTATAATTTCTTGGAGGAGACTTTGCCAATTACTTTGTAGAAGAAATTAGAGAGCCTATACATGTCAAAGTCACTCAAATATCATTTTCACTTAAAAAAAGAGTTGTATCAATTTAAAATGGAGGAAGGTACTGATTTTAGAGATTTCCTTAATGCGTTTAATAAAGTAATTACTTAATGTTGCTGTGAAGATAAATGATGAAGATAAAGCCCTTATATTTTTAACCTCTCTCCCACAATCTTATAAAAGGTTAGTGACAGGCCTAACAGTTGGAAAGGAGACATTGAAGGTGGAGAAGGTTACTATAGATAACTTGGGTGATAAAAAGTTTAAGAAACCAATTAGTAGCAATGTTGGTGGAGCTTTTATTGTGAGTTCTAGTCATAGTAGAAGCAATCCATGTGGTAACAGTTCAAAAAAGAATATAGATTGAGCTCGAGATTATGAGTGGACCTTATGGATAAGGAATGTTAGTACTATAATGAGAAGGGACACATTTAATACACTTGTAAAAGGATGAAGGAAGACCTTGCTGAATTCAAACAATGCAAGAACGATTACAGAAAAGAAGGGATTAATGCAATTGCACTTAATAAGGAAGATAGATTGTGATGTTTTGAATGTGGATGATGATGAGGAAAAGGCAAAGGATCCATTGCAAGATGAGTGGTTAATGGATTCTAGTTGCCCATTTCATATTTGATCAAAAAAGGAATGTTTCGTTACAATTGAAAAAAAGAAAGGAGAACGAGTGAAGCAAGCCAATGGCAACAAGATGGAAGTCGATCATGTTGGTAAGGTGAAGATCAAGTTGTATGGTGATTGTGTGAAATTGTTTGATGAATTGAGGTATATTCCTAAATTCAAAAGGAACTTAATTTCCTTAGGTAAGTTAGATTCTTTAGGTTATGCATGTTCTATTCATGGTGGAGTCATGACAGTTAGCCTAGGTGCTCTTGTGATCATAAAGCATGAAAATATTTATGCAAAGAATCTTTACAAATTGAAAAGAAGCACATTAATTGGAAGAATGCAAGTTAAGGCAAGAGGCATCATCAACAATCAAGAGTGTAAGGAAGTAACAAAATAAAAAATTAACTTTTGCAGAAATGGTGAAGACTAATTCAATTTGACATGGAGGTAGAGATGTAGGATTTGAAGTTTAGATTAATTAGGAAGTTGGAATTTAAATTGGAAAGAAATTAAATAAAAAAAAAAGGAACTTTTGAGTGTTAATTTTGGTCAAATACCAAGTTCTACTTGGAGTAAATGATAAAGTCCAAATTGGACTTACTTTTGGCTTAAAAAGGGAAACACCATGGCCATTAGAAATGGTGAAGCATGCGGCCAAAAGACATGCGAAGTGGAGAGCACATATTGAAGGCCACCGATTTATTTGTATTTGAAGATGAGAGTCAGAGCATGCAATAAGACATACGGATGGCTCATATGATCATAAGAAGCTATTGTGATTTGTGAGTGAGAGAAAAATAATTAATAGTTATAAATTATTTTTCCTTTGATTAGTGGATTTATTGGTATAATAGGTTTATGTTGAACCATGTTAAATTTTGTATTTCTTTAAATTTTTGCATGAAATTTCACAATAGTTCTAAATATTTATTAATTTTCTAATTATTGAAGATATTATAATTTAACTCTTATTTTATTTTATTTTATTTTTTAGTGGAGCCATAGCATATTTCAAATTTGATTTCAATTGTTCACAATTTTATAGTTGATGAAGATAATGATAATGAAGATGAATTGCAAGCTTTGATGAGTCAATGAGAAAAAAAAATTGTCATTCGATGACTATTTGTGAGATTACAGCTAAGTGTATTATTCTTTACTATCTGAACTATATTGATAAGAATCCATGCAGTACTTCTATAAGAATAAGTCACAAATTGATTAATGAAACATTAAAGGGGAAGGAAACCAAATGTTATTAAGATTTTCAGTCGACACAATCTATATTTCTTTATTTATGTCATGATTTAACCAATAAATATGATCTGAAAACTACTCAAGGGATGTCAATATATGAGGAATTAAGCATATTCTTAATGATTTCTGCTTATAACTGAGGGAATATATTGATTCAAGAAATATGTAATCATTCTGTTAAAAGTATTTATAATCATTTCCTCATGGTTTTGGTTGCCTTAAAGTTGTTAGCTAAATATATCATCAAGTTGCATCCACACTGCAATAAAAAGAAGGGACATCATAAATCACAAAACCCAAAATACAAACCTTTTAATGCTAGTAATTATTATTAAGCAATATATTTTTTTTCTCTTCAAGCATTTATTCTTATTTTGATTCATGATTCTAATTGTATTACGCACTAACTTTTATTTTTTTTATACTAACTTTTATTTTTTTTTTTATGATGTTAATAGGGTTGTATTGGAGCATTAGATGGCACCCAAGAAATACCTTACATTAGACATAAAGGGTAACTAATATATTATGCCCTAAAATCCGAACTAAAATGGCTCAGATCCTTTAGTTCTAAGTTGGATCCAAATTCTTCATTCAAGGCAATTGAACATAAGGAGTTGGGACAAGATGTCACACCCTACTCCCCTGTAAGATGTAACATGATCCCGTAGTACACCTAATGAATTACCGTACTTCGCCTACCGATAACCCATTAGATATACTACAAGGGATTTTAAAAACAATTTTTGTGAAATTTAAATCATCGATTAAAATCTGGTGTTATAAAATTTTTTCAAAATTTCGGCAAAGTGCCGGCTATATTTTGAGAAAACAATTCTTCAATCCTGCAAAAGAAAATGCTCCCAATATGTTTCCTCAAATACAACTTCAATAACTTCATTTGCACTCATAATTCAAATCTCAATAATCAAATCAATCTCCTCATAAAAGAAACATTTCATTGATTACAAGACTCAAAATTAATATTATAAAACTATTCAGATAAATGAAATCCCAAACTTACATTTACAATAATTTACATTTAATTACATACCAAAATATTTTACAAGAGTTTTTATACAACTGCTCAAATAATTTACATATATATTATTATATGCATACATCAAAACCTATGTACATGGGTATACCTATAATATACCTGGAGCTGATCTGAAAGTGTCTTCAAAGAAACTTACTCACTGCTCTATGCTCTTCTTACCTGCGACAGCATACAAAGCTATCGCTGAGTGGTGAACTCAGTGGTGCACAACTATAATTTAAAACATAGTACAATATACATTGACAAAATTTACAGTAAATAATTTGGAAATCTAAATACTCATCAAATTCTAAAACTCAAAATATTCATTGCCAATAATGTGAATCGTTTGTATAAAATGACTTCGATCATGAAATTCAATTTATCAAATCATAACTAACCATTTAGGTAATTCCAACAAAATCAATTATACATAAATCATAATTGAAATCACAATTCTTTACCATTCAAAAGCCATTCTGTATCTCAAAAACCATGCTGTATCTCAAAAATCATTCTTTATCTCACTAACTATGCAAGACTAATCCGAAAGGGCCATATTCGATGTGATTCTAACTCCCTATGGTCGGGGAGGTCGAATCAGATTCTAACTCCCTATGGTCGGGGAGGTCGAATCATCGTGCACAGTACCATCACAATAATGAATCTTCCGCAAGGGCCATAACGATAAAAAAACTTAGATCTAACCTCAAATCAGAGGAAAATCTAAGCCTGTGCACGTACCATGGTAATCAAAACACAACTAACTCCATTGTCTTCTCAACAAATGAGAGAGACGGGTAATAACCTAGTCAAGCATCTATAGTGAGATATAAAACAATATCACAATCCTTTTAGTGAGCATAAATCACAATATAATTCGATTCAAATTCAATTCCAATATCCAATAATTTTTATACTCATCATAATTCAAATCATAAATTTGCATTTTTTCATGAAAATTACCATCACAATTCAAAACACGTTCTATCACAATTTTCCAAAATATAATTTATTCAATCCATAACAATGCTTAATACTTGTGGAAATACCATTTCACAAAGCTAAATTCATACATATTATAACAATTTTCAATAATCATTGAATTAAATCCAATGCTTGTTAAACATAATACATAAGAAAAGTATGTCATTTAATCATATGAAATATTCAAACAAAATCAGTTAAAAACTAGTTGTGCACAAACCTCTGATAACTGTCTCTTGGCTCTGACTCAGTGTTTCCTTCCCCTTCTCTGAGTCTTTGCTAACTGAGAAACACAATTTGAAGTGTTTCAGTACTCATTTAAACTGTCTCTAAGAATAAGGTTCAATAATTAATTTATCGAATTCTATTATTTTCTTAGTCAACCTAATATGTCGACCCTCGATGCATTCTAGGTAAATTAGGTTTTAATGTTACTAATATGTTTCATTCAATAGTCTTTTAGGGTTGGTACATGTTACCAAATTCATTTCCATGTATCTTGCATTTTCTTGCAATTTGCTGGATTCCGGGATACTAGTTTGACCTAGCCGGACGATCTAGTTCCCTCGGTTTTCGAGTTTCGGTCAAAACTACAAACTTGTAGATCTATGTCTTATGGAACGCGGGGCAAAATTTCAAGTCATTCTGAGTTATGTAGACCAAGTTATGGTCATTTTACTTTTTCTGGTCAAAATGCATCAAAATTGGTCACTTTAGGTCATTTTAGGTCAATTTTGGTTCGGCCAGTTTTTGGACCCGAACTTGTGCAAGCTGTTTGACTTGCTTATGGTCATTTCTGGGCTTTGGTGTCTTCATAAGACTTGTAGATATGGGTCTTAACTATTCATGGTCAAAATTTCAGGTCAATTGGACCTGTTTTGAGTGAGTTATGGCCTAAAAACTAACTGCTGCCCAAATGGTAAATTTTCAAGCCTTATTTGCACTTAATCCGGATTTGGTCATTTTTCAAGCTACCTTGCAAGTAGAATTTTGGCTTGCTTCCTTCATGAAAGTTGGCACATTTTGTGTCTAGTCTCACCTCCAATTGGTCTCATACCAATTGGAGCCACACACTTAAAGTTCTAGGCCTAAAACCCAAATTGCCTTATTGCATTTCCTTTATACACATCAAAGACCACTTTTAACACTTACCAAACTCAATATTCAAGCCAATTCTGGTTTGTACCATAACCTAAACATAGTTCACAACATATTATAGGTCATTTTGGCAGCTTACAACTACATTCAACATACACCATAAAGTGCAGAATTTATCAAACTCATTTACAATAATTCAATCACCTAACCATAACACTTTTACATGTCCAACTTCACACCATCACACACATACCCAAACTGCCATAACAACCAACACAATTCAACATTAATATTCCATAATCCAAACATGAAATAACATCCTTATGGTTCACCAAACCAGGCTGCCATTTCATGCATTACATTCCCATAATTTCCAAGCATTCAAATTTCAATACACATTCACATATACTAAGTATACATCACCCAAATGATTTCCTACACACATAAACATTTAATCAATGCTTTAATCCACTATTTACAAGCAAAAATAAACTGTCTTCAAGGTGTTTCCATGGCTGCCAAAAGTACACATCCCCATTCAACATCAAACCTCAAAAATTTCTCTATAAATCAAACACCCATAACATCCTTACAAACTTTAATGAAGCAATAACCCAAAAATACAAACTTACCACTTTGGAAATTCTTCAAAACCTCTCCAAAACTTGGTCTTCTTGCTGCCAATCTACTACCCAAGGTGTATGGACAACTTTTAATGAAGAAAGGTGCCAAGAACGAAGCTTAAATCAAGCTTGCATGAAGCTTTCAAGTGGACAATAATGGTGGATCTTCTTTTCACCATTTTCGGCTGAATTTGGCAGCTTGAAGATGAAGTTCAATCTACTGTCCAAAGGGTGAGTTAGTGGTCCACTTAAATGACTTAGTGGAGCACTATGTCAAAATTAACTATTGTTTTAATCTTAACTTTCATTTTCCCACATTTAACTCTCCATTTTTACTATTTACATTAGGTACCACTAATTTAATTTTTCATTATATTTTCCAAGTGTAATATCATGTATTTTTAATGGACATTTAGGTCAAAAGACAACTCGAGATGTCAAATGACCACCATGCCCCTGGTCGGGTTGCATTCCCGATTTTTCGGTAACACCGGATTTTGTCTATTTTTCGATTTCTCACTTTTCTTTGTACTAATTAATTAATTTTTCTTTGATTTTTCTAATGGAATTTATACTTCAATAGGTGTCTATTTAAGTCCTAAAAATATTTTCCAGGGTTCCCCGGGATCCAGGGCTAGTCAACGGTCCAGGCCGCGACTTCCCGGTGCAGTCACCCATCGCTAGGGTTCTCGGCTCGCTTAACTTGGTTACATTTCTATGCTATTATTTTTCCTTTGTTTTTCTTGTATTTTCTTTTCTTGTATTTCATTATTTTATGTCTCCTCACTCATATCGAAGTGTAGTTCTAGGTATCCTAGCTGTCCGGACAACATTGGTCACTGGAACAGTAGAACGCACTACGGAACATAGGGGTGTTACACAAGACAAGAAATACAGATAAGACATAAGGAGTTTGTATAAGACTAAGAATAAGATCATCGAAAGGGCTTTAAATGTCCAACTCATATCAAGTTTGAATAAGAAGGGTTATCTTAGAGATCGGACATGCATTATATTTAGACTAAGAATGTCACTAGATAGTGTGTTGCGTTTCCATAATATATGGAAGGAAATAGCTGGACGTGAACTGGAAAGATTTTGAGTATTGTGAAAAGGCATTATCCTTTGCCCTATAAATAAGACCTGTGACACCTGACAAGGTACGCAATTCATTTCTTTCATTCTCTTTCAGTATGTGCTTTTCACTCTTTGGCATTTACTGACTTGAGCATCGAAGTTGCCCCATTCAAGTCACCAACCTCACATCTCTTTTTCTAGGCTTTTTAGAATCCATTCACCAACTCGAGAATTATAGGCAACATCAGTAACCTACTTAAAACATTCTTGCAGTAGTAGATTTTCATATGTGTTTTACACTTGCATAGGTTAGATGGGAAGATGTTACACGTGATAATCACATTTTTTATGGCACTATACAAATAAGAGTTAGGATTTCCTTGTCCAATGGGTATAAATATTGTTTAGCCAAATACATCATTAGGCACTTAAACTTTTTGACTTTTGCCTATCAGATACCTTAACTAATTCTTTTACCCATTAGACACCTAAATTTAAAAAAAAAAATCTAGCATTTAAACACCTAAATGCACAGTCTAAGTAATGTGTAATGCACGCGTGCTAACGTGGCTAATTATTGCTAAATGGACACAAAACAATCTGATATGACACTAGAGTTTTGGGAACATATTCTATGGAGGAAGGGCATTGGTAATGGAGGTTAGACTTTTTGAATGCTAAAGCAAATTTTGAAAGTTTCTTTCCAAGAATCACACACACAAAGAAGAATAAATCTATGTATTGGTTAGAATCTCATTGAAGTAGATTGTTTGCCTACACCTTGTGAGTATCTGAATGTTGTCGAGTGTTGCTTACCCTTGATATCAATAATTGAACACACACACGATGCAACATAGTTCCTCTGAAATGTGAGTTCTTCTTCTATTAATGTTTTTCAATTTTAGGTCTCTGCATATTAGTATTCTTCCATTATTAAGGGGTATAAGCTCTTTGGTCTATGAAAAATGAAGTTAGGTTTTTTTTTTATTAAAGCATTAGGCATTGGTTTTTTAATAGGAGTATTTTATTGTCTTTTATATTATTTTTCGACTGTAGTCAAAGTGGTTACTTTCTAATTAAGTGTTACTAGTGATTGCTATTTACTGTTGCTGTAATTTCATGCATTTACCCTCTGCATTGGTCCATTGCTTATTAAATAATGAGTGTCTTTTGTATTGTGTGTATTTTCCAACATGACAATTACTTTGAGATGGCACTATGGTGATGTTTTTGTAAATAACCCATACCCTTCTTTTTTGGGTGGAA
Organism: Hevea brasiliensis; assembly: GCF_030052815.1. NCBI lineage: Eukaryota > Viridiplantae > Streptophyta > Magnoliopsida > Malpighiales > Euphorbiaceae > Hevea > Hevea brasiliensis. Next base: position 41,521,382 of record NC_079493.1, on the reverse strand, counting down.
TGGAGGAAAGTTTCAGGATGAACCTAGACTACCTTTCAATATTCGACATCCTAGAGTCTGTAAGACATTATTAGTGTGGAAATGTGGTGGGTGTATATTATAGGCATGCTGTAAACACAAAAGATGACTTTGTACTTCTTTGGAATGATAAAATATTATTGGAGGTGGTAAAAGAAATTAGGTAAAATGGGACACTTGAGCTATACGTGAGCCATACAATAAGAAATCAGATGTATCTAGGTTAACAGGGGGGAACAGAAAAAGTAGTAAATGACCTACCTCATGTGGCTACTTCTTGTAATGGAATAGACAAAGAAGAAATAGAGCCATATCCACGAGGTTCTAAGCAAAATCCATAATAAGCTAAGTAAGTTTCTTACTAAAATTCATAACCTGTAGACCTAGATCCATATGATCCAATTGCTGAAGGACAAACATAATCCCTACCAAATGAAGCTGGTGAACATTTTCATGGGGAAAACATGGTAAAAGGGATGTCCATGGTTACTATTTACTAGTTTAGAGACATATTCAAATAACTTCATAGTGAAATCCTATAATCCTATGCATAAGTGTCATAGGACAAACAAGAATAGGTAGTGTAATTCACATTATATTGAAAGAATTGGTGAAAATAAGATAATTTCATTACCTGGGATCAAGTTGTTGGAATTACAAAATTTGTTCAAGGAGGAATTAGTTGCTGGAGGGAAAAACAAAACGTGTTGAGGAAAGTAATGGGGGATTACAGGGTAGAATATGCAAAGTTGTTTGATTATGCTAAATAATTAAAGAGATCAAACCCAAGAACAACATGTTTTCTTAGAATAGATGCAAAAAGTGAGCTAGGGAAAGTACTTTTTAGCAGGTTTTATGTATGCTTCAATGCAACAAAGCAAGGTTTCATAAATGGGTGTAGGAAGATAATTGAATTAGATGGTTGCTTTCTAAACGGACCTTATAGGGGACAATGCCTTATGGCTATTTCCAAAGATGGAAATAACCAAATGTTCCCCGTAGCTTGGGCAAAGTTGACTTGTAAATTATTTATAAGGGTCTTAAAAAAAGCTGACTATAGTAACTGATACGCAAAAGGTGTGTATTCCTTTTTCAATTTTTCATTTACTTTAATATATATTTTAATTGTCTATTTTAGTGTTTTAATCAAATAATTAACTTACTCTTTCTTTATATATAGGCCTTATTGTAGCTATTCAAGAGGAATTACATGATACTAAGCATAGAAGAAAGGACAAAGATGAAGTTAAGAAGAAAACAGGGAAAATGTCAAGGAAAGGAATGCAAATGACTTGTGGTATTTGCAAGACTCAAGGACAAAACAAACAATGTTGTCCATTAAAACAAAATGGCTCTAAGGTATGCTAAATTTGTCTTATATATGTTATACAAGTTTAATATTTAAAACAATTATTAATATTGGTTTCTCTATTATTATATAAGTTGTAGGTTCATCAAGTGAACACAGTGACTAATGAATCACAAGCCTTAACTGTACCAGTGTCAAATAGTAAACTCAATATGGACTGCTAAGTGAATGAAGGTGTTGCAAGAGGCAGATCTTCATCAAAATCAAGCGATAGAGGGCAAAAGAGGGGAAATTTTTAGGGTATTATGGGTAGAGGAACTATTAGTACCACAATTACAAATCTTGGTTCAATTAGAGAAAATGACAGAAATGGGAAGGGCATTGATAAACTCCTATGCAAAAGAGGTGGTTCTACATCAAGGGGTGCATAAAGAGGTAGCACACAAAGTTCTTAAGGGAGCAAGAGAACTATTGGGTCAACCGAACCAAATACTAGCCAATAACAGAAGAAAGGAAAATTTGTTGGATTTGGTTGTTATGTCAATCAAGACAAAAGGTTCTCAATTCAAAATGTAAGTTAGAAAAGTGTCCATTATTTTAGTAAATGATTTAATTTTAGTTTCTCTAACTATTGCATTTCATTTTGATTATGTAGCCTAACTTACCATTCAGTAAGTTTATGAGCTATTAAACCCAACAACCTCATGTCAAAAGAGCTTCTGAGGTTACTAGTGATATGGGATTTAAAGCACCAAGTCTGAGATGGAAAGGCAAGCAGGCCATTACTTCAGAACAGTTATAGGACATAAGGTTTGGAAAAGTTATGACAAGAAGGGCTAAAATAGGGCAATCACAAAATAGCTTTACCTCTAAAATATGCAACCAAACAAGGAGGTTAAATAGCCAACAATCATAGGGCAATGTCACAGCATAATGAACAAATTGTGTCCTATTGTCATTTTAGACAAGTTGTTTCATTTTGTGAACTATTGTTTAATCATTTAATGTTATCTTTGTTGGATTTTAGACACAGTTTGATATAAGGTTTAATGTTGGTCATGCATTATGGAAAATAAATATTGGATAGCAGGATATTACTAGCTTATTAGTTGTGTATTTTGGTTACACTTGTAAGTGCACATTGTGTAGTTGACAGACTATTGCTAAGTTTATATTAAAATACAATGATTTTTATTAAGTAGCTTTGCATTTTCTTTTTTGCAAGATGCACACTTATGTTATTTATATGGTTCAATTATGTAACTTAATGGAAGTTGTAACACCCCTATTTGCATAGCCTGGTATATTTCACTGTTCCGGTGATCGGAGTCGGTCCGGACAATTAAGGGGATTAGAACCATACTTAAGATAACTAGATAACCTATAAACAAAAATAATTAGTAATTGCCAATTAGTTAAGTATAAATAAGAAAAACAGAACATAAGAAGTTAAACGAGCTGAGAGTCACAGCGATGGGTGACCTTCTCGGGAAGAACTGCGAAGTCATTTTAAACTCAAATTTCGAACAGTAAAATGTGACGTTGCAGTCCTTAGGACCATTACGAACACAGTGGAAAAGAGAAAATCATGAAAAAGAACTGTTAAGCCAGTCAAATAATTGGGTCAGGGAGCCGGAAGAAATATTGAATTAATTGCAAACCGGGATGAACCGGCAAGGGGCAATTTGGTCAATTGACCCCGAGAGCTGACTCCTGACCTGATTGTCAAATAAAATTGGAGAAAAGAAAATTTTGGAATCAAGAATTAAATTAAAGAACTAATAGAAAAATAAATAGAAAAAAAAAAGAGAAAATGAAAAAGTTAAAAAGGTGATGACATCATGCATGACATCATGCATGATGCCATAAAAATAATAATTAATGTATTTAATTAAATTGATTTTTGGTCTTTCATAACACATAAAAGAAGCATAAAAAAAAAGAAAAAAAAAAGGAGAAAACTTATCTCTCAACCCGTCACTCACCTCTCTCTTTCCCTCACCCTCACTTTCCTCCATTAACAAGCTTTTAAAGCTTGAAAAATTTAGTTTTTCCCCCACAAATTTCAACCCTAAATCTTAAAAAGCTTCGAAGTTACCCTAGAAAAGAATATTGAAGAAGAAAAGAAGAAAGTGAAGAGTGGGTTAGCTAGGAAATCTCACAAAAGAGGTAAGTTAATTTAATCTTTTTCTTTAGTTTAATTAAGTGAAGTTGAGTTGAAATTTCATATGAAATGGAAGAATTGATGCTTGTATGGAAATAATGAATTTTTGGCAGCCATGGAAGTTTATGGAATTGATGTGTTTTGATTTAATTAAATATGCCTTCTAGCTTGATTAGTAATGCTTATATGATGTATAGGTTGAGGTTGCCTTGAATTGCTTAGAATTGAGAAGTTGAAAATTTAGGGTTCTTGGCACCTAGGGTTTGGGGAGAAAATTTTGTGAATGAGCCATATGATGTAGTTAACCTTATTCGAGTTGAATAATGGTCATTTGTGACCAATTGAGGTGTGCTAGAAGTGTTTGAAACCAAACCAAATTCGGGTTGAGTGTGGTCATGCTGCTGGCAGCATGACCAAGGTCTCTTTGAGGGACTAAAAATGAAATTTTACAAGTCCAATTGGTATGAGACCACTTGGGAATGAAAATAGACACTAAATGACACAATTTTCATTTAGGAAGCATGCCCAAAAAGTGACCAAAACCTAGTGAACAAATTGACCAAAGTTGAAAAATTGCAGGCTGCCCTGTATAAACTGACCAAATGAACAGTATTTGTTCATTTAGTCATAACTCGAGCTAGGCAGGTCAAAATGACTTGAAATTTTACCAGTGATTAGATGAGATATAGACCTAAAACTTTCATGAAGAACACAAACCCAAATTATGCCATTAACCCAATCAAATTATTGAGCAAAGTTGAGTCACTGAATCTGGAGAACTGCAGATTTGCCATTTGAACAGTAAAGTTTCAATGGCTATAACTCTCTCTAGAAAACTCCGATTTAGGTGATTCTTGAACCGATGGAAACTTAAGACATAGTAGAACATTTTATATGAAGAAAATTAGACCAAATTATGGACTTAACTTGATCAAATTGCTGAACGAAGTTGGATCAATAAATCTGCAGAACTAAATTCTGCAGCATGAACAATAACTGTATTTTGGCTATAACTTGAGCTACAAAACTCCAATTGGAGTGATTCAAAAAGGAGAATAAACATAAGACAATAGGGAACATTTTATATGAAGAAAGTTTGCCAAATTCTAACAGTAAGATGACCAATGGAACAGTGCAACTTTAGATACCAAAACTGATATTTTATCAAATTTACCTAAAAGACTTAGAACTTGAATAAACAACCAAAACCAACAAATTTAGTGAACAAAATGTGGTATGTGGGTGAAGTTTGAATTTTCATACCTATTAAGCCTTAGAAAGTCAACAATTTGACTTGAATAGTGTAGTGAATAGTAATCCGAAACACAAAAATTTCAAGAACGTCGAGTTTAGCACGTTAGAGCTAGGTAAAAGTAAAGTAAATTTATTTTTGGATTTATGCTAAGTTATGGTATTGAAACACTGTAAAATTGTGTGTTTCAGTTGAAAAGAATACTAGGAAAGAACCCAAGGAACCGAGTCAAGGCCAAGAGGTGACTCGCTTGAGGTTTGTGCACAACATCACTATGCTTTAAAATTCATTGATTAAGTGAATGAAATATGCATTTTACTTTTGCTTTGAATTGTTAAAAGTATTGTGATCTTATTTATGATGTTTTGATTTAAATTGTGAAAGTTATTGTGTATATTTGAAATGACAATGTTTAGCAAATTGTTAAGATAAGTTTTGAAACCACAGTGTCATGACCATATATTTGAACACCTCACTAGCATGACTAGTTGGGGTAATTAGTTTCGAATTTTGATTCCTTCTCTGGAGAAGTATTGAGGTGTGCCAGTGGAAGAGGATGTGAATGGATATGCATATATTTGAGCTAGCTAGCCTTGTGATGTGATTTTTCTTTAGCCTCTGGCTATTGAGATTCTATTTGTTTCGAATGGCATGATCTAACTGTGGGTTTTATGAAATGTGATTTGATACTTCAAAATGAAATTGTTTGGGATTAAAATCTCATAATGCATGATTTGTATTTAATTTTCATGTTCAGTTCAATTTTTGAATAAATGTGATTTAAATTATGCATAAAGATTATTTTAGTATGTTGTGCACCACTGAGTCCTAGTACTCAGCGATGGCTTTATTCTTTGTCATGAGATATAGAGACTAGAGGAGCAGCAGACTGAGCTGCTAAGGATTGAGGATTTATCAGCTTGGGAGTTATCGGGTATAATTTATACCCTGCCTGTAAATATTTATTTTGATGTATGTATTGCACATAAATGTATGGACATGTAAAATAGGTCTTGAGCAGCTTGTACAAAGTTTGTATAAAGTTTGTAATAAAAATTTAGTTTGAATTTCCTTTGATGTAAATTTTGTAATGATGCATATATATAAATTGTTTTGTCTCTAATGAAATATGAGTGGAACTATTTTATTTAATTTGAATGAGATGAATTGCTAATATTTTGAGGATTATTAAATTTTGGAAATTGAGAAATGTTAATTGTGGAATCTTGAGATTTGAGATTGATTGAGAATTTGAAGTAGTGGTTGAGAAAAATTTTTAGAAGTGCTTTTTATAGGTATTTGAAGAACTGTTTTCTCAAAATATAGACAGAACTCTGCTAAAATTTTTATAAAATTTACGGAAAAATAAAATGGGCAAAAAAAATTTTAACTAGTTTTCAACTTGAATTAAATCTGTTAATACCTATTAGAAAATGCTCACCACTTATTAAAAGTAAGAAAATTGATTTAAATCCCTTGTAGGGTACTTAATGAGTTATCGGTAGGTGAAGTTCGATAGTTCATTAGGTATTTCTACGGGATCATGTTATGCCTTACAGAAGGGTAAGGTGTGATAGAAGTGGTTGATTTAATATACAAATTATAGTTAGCCTTGCTTTATCTCTATCATCTATAGAATTGGTTCAATTCAATATGAAGCATAAACAACTCATCTGCACTGCAGAATGTGATTTTGCAAGTTATGTTCTTTAATTTTGCAGAATTCTACTGCTCTCACCAATGGTTAACTAGTTATTCAATACACAAGTACACACATTGAAGAGAAATTTGCATAATGTATTAATTTGTACCACAATTACAATCCCTCAACTGCACAATCACAATATCCATATCCATATTTCCTCAAAAAAAATTTACAGCATTAGCAATGTATGCACAACAAATTATAGTCCAAAAATTGTGCATCCCTCATCATAGCACCCAACAAAATATGCCTAATCTATCCCTAACACAACACCCAAGCTATAAACACAACTAAAATTGCTAATGTAAGTACAATTGATCTTCCTTGAATTTTGGACTTGTTCAAGCCTTTCTTTCTTTCTGTTTCATGTTCCTTTACCCTTGAAAGTAAGCCCATAATGACACTATTTAAATGTTCAGGTACAGGGGGATCATATCAATGGAAAAGCCCATATGCAACAACAGTCTTCATCTCCCAACATAATAATAATAAAAGAAAAGAATTAATACAACAAAAAACAAAATCAAATTTCATATGTTAAGAATGTTAAACTCACCCAATAATGTCTGCAAGTAAAAAAATCTTCTTCCAAGATTCATCTTTGTCCAAGAAACATTCAATATTGCTGCTTCTCCATAATGGCACACCAGATATATGAAACTAATTGGGCTAGATTCCATTGGAAACATTGATTTCATTGCTTTTCCCAATTTCACAGAATTGGTTCTTTTTACTCTTTCTAATTTGAAAGCAACCAAAACAAATGAATGCACATAGGTTGTACAAGATCTATAGATGCTAACAAAGAAAGAAGATTCAAAGAAAAAAATTTCAAAGGAGATGTTGAAGATTCAAAGCAAATGAAAGAGGAATGAAGAAATGCCAAGAACGATCGTCGTTTTTAAACAAGCACCAGCTAGGCATTACACATGCGATGTAGGCTGAAAAAATCTCCTTCACATGCTTTTTGGTGCGTGCTCTAACGATACATGTTGACTGTGCATTTAGATGTTTAAATGTTAGGCTTTTTTTTTTTTTTAAAATTCAAGTGTCTAATGGGCAAAAGAATTAGTTGAGGTGTCTGATAGGCAAAAGTCAAAAAGTTCAAGTGTCTGATGATGTATTTGGCCAATATCATTTAGTAGACGTAGGATATCCACATATATGAAAATACATGAACCCATACAAAGATGAAAACGTAAGATATCACTTGAAAGATTTTCAATGTGCTGAAATAAATCGATTACAGGCACCGATATGATCAAAGGTTAAAAAAAAAAAATTCAATTATCTACATTAGAAATGCATTTCAAGTAGTTGAGGATGATACATATATACCTTTCTTAGATGGAAATGAAGCACACTCATTAGATGAAAATAATTTTTTTTTTCTAATGATAATTATTATTCTATTGCCGATAGTGAAAATGTTGCTTGTCGGGTGGCTATATGCAGTTTGATTATAACGGAAATTTGCAATTATAGTCGTTTTCAGATGCAAAGCGAAGAAATTAATATGTTTCAACATAAACAAGAACTAAGTATTTTGATTGATTACTTCTTTTAATATATTGCACTTCATTACATATTAATTTTTTTAATTAGTTTATAAAAAATTATAAATATGTAAATTGTGTCTTATTTCAAGCATACTTGTATAATTAATACTTACATAAATAATATGATACTTTAAAGATAAGGATAATATGAATAATATGATAATTTAATCCTATAATATATTATTTGATTAAAGTTAAATAATAATATAAAAATAACATTACACATTTATTTTTATAAGTTTTTGATAAATATTATAGACAAAATATGTATTTATTTAATTTTAAAATTATATTATATTATAATATGATTAAATATATTTTAATAATATTATAGTAAAAGTAATTGAGTTGATATAATTTATTATTTGCTGAAAGAAATTGGTGTCTTTTTAGTTATTGTAATTAATAAATATATTTATAAGCTCTTTTTTATTAAATACACCGATCGCTAATTAGCTACTCATAAATATTCTAATAAAAAATATAATTGCTTAAATTTTTAAATATTGAGAAGTTTAAATTAACTAATAAGCATTAAGTGAATGCTTATGAGCTAATTTAATAAGTTATTGGGGAATTTTGTACTAATATACGTGGTTATAAATAATTTTAATATACATATTTTTTAATGTTAATATATGTAAATGAAATAGTATTTAAATTTTTTATTAATTATTTCATATTTTATTTGTTTACATATTTTTTTATTAATTAATTTTACTTCATTTTTTTAATTTTAATATATAAAAATTAAATAATGTTTAAATTTTTATTAATTATTTTATATTTCATTTTTATATATTTATTTTTATTAATTAAATATTATTTCATATTTTTTCATTAATTATTTATCTCTTAAATTTTTTAATGAATGTTTGATAATAAAAATATAGTGATGTAATAGAAACATTAATCATTTGAAGTTGATTCAATCAAATGATTATTTTTATTATTTTAAATATCAAATTTTTGTTATATACTTAAAAGAAGAATATAAGAGAATTAAATGGAGAATGCTATGTGGCAATATTATAGACAAAACCATGTAGTAATATTATAAAGAACAATGTCACATGTCAATCCTTTAAGAATACCTTTAATATATATATATATATATATATATATATATATATATATATATATATATATATATATATATATATATATATAAAAGTCAAACACTCTCTAAGTTGCCATCAAAATTACTATTGACTTAATGTATATAATTTTTTTCTAAATCCTATTTGATTCAATTTTATGATAAAATTCATTTAATTTGTAAATAATTCCATGATATAATTCATTTACAAATGAATTCCTTTGTTTAGTATATTATATATTAAATATAAAATTTATTTCAAATAAAATGAATTTTGCGTTTGATATAAATGAAGAATTCAACTCAAAATGCTATTTTTCCGAAAATACCCTTCCACATGCATTTTTTTCCCTTTCTTTTTCTTTTTTTAATTAAAAGTATGAACATTTAAAATAGTCATAATTCTATCTATGTCTATATTTGTCTCTATCTACGTCTGTCCATCTATATTTGTATTTGTCAATCATGTATATGTTTGTGTCCATTTATATTTGTATCTAGACCTATGCATTTGTCTATGTTTGTATTTGTATTTATCTAATTTGTATGTGTTTGTGCCTGTGTCTGTCTATATGTGTTTATGTCTATCTGCATGCATGTCTATGCCTGTATTTGGGTCTATCTGTGCCTATTTGTCCGTCTATATTTATATATGATTGTGTCTATCTATATTCGTGTCTATGTTTATATTTATGTTCATTTGTGTCTATCTATCTATATTTATATTTAGGCTGAATACATAAGTTTACCCCTAAACTTTACCAAAAAATCCCTTGTGGCACCCTGAACTTTTAAAATATCTTATGATATACTTTAACTCCTATAAAAATGAAATTAAAATACCCTTTAAATTCTAATCAATAGATCGTCATGTTAGCATGATTGGAGTTCACACTCAGTCTTAAAAATATCTTAATTTTACTTTATAGAAATTGAGGTATGTCATGGGATATTTTAAAGTTCAGGGTGCTAAGAGATTTTTTTAATAAAATGAGTATGTAATAGTATATTCAGCCTTTATATTATGTCTATATTTATCTATGTCTATTTCCTCCTGTCTGTCGATCTGTATCAATCTTTTTATTTTTCTATCTTTGTGTTAGTGTTTGTCTATGACTATGTGTATCTACGTCTGCATATATCTATATATATGTGTGTGTGTATCTATATCTATATCTATGTCGACATGTTCTTATTACCATATTTGTCTATATGTGTCAAAATATTGTATGTTATGTGTGAGTCACATAGACAAATAAAAGAAAATGAATGACAAGAAAAAATAAAATAAAATAAAATAAAATAAAATAATACGTTAATAAGAGAGAATAATTTTATCATTTAGAATATATAAAATTTTAAGTGTAAAATTTATTTACAAATTCTATCAATTTTAATAAAATTTTATAAATGTCACATTTATGAAATTCTTTTATATACAACATGATCTTAATTTTACAATTGAATTTCCTTTTTCTCCTTCATTATATCGTTGTTATTTGGCTCATAAGTTTTGTGTATCGCTAAACCATGCTTTTCTCATTTCTCTTACAATATATTTATTTTAAATATATTCACTTGGTATTTTACTTAAAAAATTTATTTGTAAAATCAGTCAATTAATTTTAATAAGTAAAAAAAAAAAGTCAACTTTAAACTTTAACCAAATTTAGTAAGATTTTACTAAGTATAATTAATTTCATTGATTTTTTTTGTCTAAACCCGATCTATTATGGATTCAAGATATAAGATGTATAATAGAATCTATCTTTTTAAATATATAAATTTTACATATTTGTATCTTGAGTCCATGGTGAACAGAATAAAGACAAGAATTTTCTCTAATTTCATAGAATTAATGATATAAAATTTCACCTATGGTGTTCAATATGAGAAATTCGACACTTTTATCTTTTGAGTAAGGATGAGTTTTCGATTCTCGTTAATAAAAAGATACCCATTAAGAGCGCTTTACTTTTTAATAGACCGACTCGGTACAAATAGGATTAATTCTAATTCATTGAATTAGGGATAAATAAATTATATAAAATTTTATAAAATTCATATATATCAAATAAGCTTAATTTTCTTGAAAAGAAAGCCTTATTTTCTAGTTGTAATATTTTACAAACAAGAGATTAAAAAAATAAAATTTAATATAAAATTTGACAATTTAAAAAAAATAAATACATGGAAACTCATTTAAAATATATTTTATTTATTTTCTTTCTAGAAAAATAATTAAAAAAATATTCGTTGGAATAAAATTTCACTTGCAAGACTGCTGATTTCAGTTTTTTTTTAATCTTCTTTTTAGACTATTTATTTTGTGAAAAAAAAAAATTCTTTAAAAATATTTTTTATAATTTCTGACATTTGAAACACTCAAAAAATTAATCAATGAAAAAATTTTGCTAATCAAAGGAAAAATTAAGTTATTAAAAAAAAAATTTCTCAAATAGAAAATCACTTCTAAACTTTAACAATCTTATTAAAATATAAAAATATTTATTTATATAATATAAAAAAAATTATTAATTTAACATTACAATCAAATAATAAAAATATTTTAATAAAAATTATTTTTATAAAAATTATTTTTCACATATAAATTATTTTTCACAAATAAATAAAAGCTAAGTAAAATGCTATTTTGCTATTGGAGTGATAACTTAATCATTCCTTTTTTAAAAAGCTTTTGACATATAAAAAAAATATTAAATTATTCGTCGTGTCAAAAATACAAAAGAATGCCAAATTTGCAAAAGATTAAGAGACATCCATGAATTCACTTCTCCTTGTAGTGCAAGAAAAACATCTTCTTTTCTTTAGCATTAAATATTAGAGATTAAAATTAAAAAAAATTATATTAAATATCATTGAAAAAATAGTTTTAAAAATTATTTTAATATTTTAATATTTTTATATTAAAATATATCAAATTGAAATTATTTTTAATTTTTTTAACAACTTTAATAGTTATAATAAGCAAATTATTAGTCTTTGTTTGTTTTAAAAAAAATAATTTATATGTAGAAAATATATTTTAAAAAAATATTTTTATTATTTAATAAATTAATTAATTATATATATTTACATTATATATGTATAAATATTTTTATATTTTAATAAAATTATCAAAATTTACAAAAAAAAATTTCTCTTTTGAAAATAAAAAGTTATGATAATCTTTTTATCAAAAAAATATTTTTTTATCTATTTATTTCTTAAATAGTTAAAATTTTAAAAAATATAAGAAAATATTTTAAAAAAATATATTTTTTTAAAATAAATGAAGCCTTAATTAATAAAATTAAATCAAAATAATTAATAAATTTTAATAAATAATATTAAAGTCATTTTTAAGTATGTGGTATTTTGAATTAAGTTTATTCAAAATTAATTTAAATAAATAAATAAATAAATAAATAAATAATAGGACACGACTGCCTAAGAAAACGGCAGATGTAAAGTGGCATCCCCAAAAGATTGCAAAAAAAATTGACAAATAGAAAGGAGCCACATAATAATGAGCAATAAAATTTCCCAAGTGAGACCATTTCCATATTTTTCCAAATAAAAAATTGCCATAAAAAGGGAGACCAGGCTTTATGGAAAAAGGAGAAGCATAAGGTTCTGTCCACTTCTTTAACTTTATTTATACTTTTTTTAAAAATAAATAATAAAAATTATATTATTTTCAAAGCATACAATGCCAAACATTACTCTCATAGTGACAGTGTATGTGATTCCCACTTGCACTCAGAGACAGCCAAGCAATGGACCACAGATATTGGATCAGCTCTCACTCACTATGCATATATTTTTCATTTTAGTTTCATACTTTTTGTTTATTTTGTTTACTATAAAAAGCAACTTAGTGTCTTAGTCCCTTGTGCTCTTATGCTCATTTGTGGTATATACACTCCTTGTCCCCTAATGTTTTTATTATTTTATGTGTCATAAATTTTAAATCTATTTTTATAAACTCAAATTATGATCAAACTCAAAAATATCATATTACGGTCAAATTAAAATGAGAAGTGAGATATATAGTAATAGCAAAAAGTATGAGTTTGAAGTCTACCATTGATCTCATTGGAGAGTGTAAAAGACAACGCCCTCTGCAGTATGGATCGATATAAATATAGATTTTTATCTTTTGTGACAGATTCATGAGATATTCAAGAAATATATTGAGTTAGTGTTTGAAATTTTTAAATGATTATATTTTATTCTTTTTCATCATAGTAAAATTTTTTTTCTCGTCTTACCCATTGGCGCAGACCTTACGATCAAACTACATAAAATTTTGTAATTATTCTTCTCTTCTCTATACTATATGATTGTGCAATTATATATGTATTTTAAATTTATATGCTTGTTTTTAACAATTTTTCGTTTTTTATTTAATATATAAATTAGGAAGTAAATTTTACTTAACAAATTTGGCTTTTATTTTTTATTTTTATTTTTAACCGTGTATATCTTATAGTTTTTTTTTTTCTGTAATCAAAAGACTCTTAATTGAATAAATATTTATATTGATATTATTGTGATGTGCACTAGGCATAAAAATGAACGGATGCTATAACTTTAGAAAAGAAAACATTTTGGTATAAATAGAGAATTTTTTTTTTTAAGAAAAATATGTAACACCCTCACATTGAACAGTTTCATACATTCTACTATTTCAATGACGAATGTCTGTTCGGACGGCTAGAATATTTAGAAATATGTTTAATTCACATAGAAGAGACATAAATAAAATTGATAAATATCAAATGAGGTTGAATTAAAATAAGAGATATGAAGCATAAATAGGTTAAATGAGTCTAGAGTGCTAATGATGGGTGACCGACCCAAGAAGCGGCTGCGAACTCAGTTGCTATCCTAAATTCATATAGGACCCCATAGCATCTTTAATTAAGGGTTAATTGCGAAATTATTGGGAATGAGAAAAACATAGAAAGGAAAAGAGAATAAGTATAAATAAGTGAATCGGAACCTTAGGATTCATCGGGCATTGTGGAAAAAGATGGACTATAATCGGATGAGGGGCGTTTTGGTCAATTCACTACTATAGGTGACTTTTGACCTAAATGTCCATTAAATTGTATGAGATTAAAATATTGAAAAATGAATTAAAAATGAATAAGTGTAGTGAAAGAAAAGAAAAAGAAATGAAAATTTTAAATTTTAAATTGCTTTATGACATAAGCATGACACAATGATGATATAATTAAAATTATAATTTAAATAAACTAATTTTAGGGATAATTATATAAGGAGACAAAATTGAATTAAAAAGCCAAAAATCCATCTTTTTCAATCTTCCATAGCCAGCTCCCTTGGTTCTCTCTTCCTTCCACCATTTTCACCCATTTAAGCTTCTAAAACCCTAGTTTCTTTCCCTAAATACCATAACTACTCGAACAAAAACTTAATTTTAGACCTTGATAAGAAGATTGGGAGCAAAAGGAAAAAGAGAAACTTGAAGAAATTGAAGAGTGGAAAAGTATCAATAGAGGTACGAGTTTTATGAGCTTTGATTAGCGATCCATGCATGAAATTAGGGTTAATTATGAAGAATATGCCTAAGAAAACATGAAAATTTTGCATGAATCTTGAATAGGGAAATTTAGCCAGCCAAAGGGGATTAGGGTTTTGATGTGTTTTAAATAAATTGAACATTAATTCTTGGTTAAATGATCTTATATATATGTTTGGGGTAGTGAGCTTGCATGGAATTGTTTGAATTTGGGAAGATGAAGATTAGGGTTTTGGTGAAATTAGGGTTTCCTTGATATGTAGTGCAATTAGTGTTCCTAAGGCCAAATTAAGGTCAAATAATGTATATTGGATGTGATTTGGTGTGGAATTGATGAAAAGAATTAAGGTATTGGTAGTTTGTTCAATGGCCAAAATTCTGGACCCTTGAGTCCAGTAGGTTTGAATGGGTATATGTTGAGTTACATAGCTTCAATTGGTGTGAGGTTAATTGAGAATGAAACCTAAGACATAATGCTAGAAATATCATGCAGACACCTTGTCCAGAAAATGGCCATAAGTTGCCCTAACTTTTGCTTGAATCCGGATTGCAATTCTAGACCTGACAAAAAATGACCAAATGAACAATACTTAGTACATTAAGCATAACTCGCTCTAGAAAATGTTAAATTAGGTGAATCTTAACCAATGGAAACCTGAGACATAGGAGAACAACTCTTATGAAGAACATAGAGCCAAATTATGACCCTAAGTTGATCAAATTACTCGACAAAATTAGTCCAACAAATCTGCCCTAATTCTGGACTAACCTGAAAATCCTAGATAATAAGTCATCCGACCAGTTTTGGAAAAATTGCCATAACTTGGGCTATAAGAATGAAAATTAAGTGATTCTAAAACCAAAATGTTAATAAGACATAGGACTACAAACTTTATGTTTTGATCAGAACCCAGTTCATCGAGCAAAATAGGGGAATTGTTGGAATAAGTCAGGAATCCAAAATATGGAATTCCTGATCCTTAGCTATTTGGCCTTATCATCTCGGAATGGTTATCAGGCCATAACTTCCTCTACATAACTCCAATTAAAGTGATTCAAAATGATTTGGAAACCTAAGACAAAAACCTAAAACATTGTTTCAGGGACTAAGTTCAAATTATAAGCTTAAGATGCCTTGATATAAAATGCAAAGTTATGGTACAAATTGGAAACCTAGAATTCTAGGATATGGCACCTGGAATAGTATTTAATATCTTGGCCATAACTTGAGATCCAGAAGTTCAAATTGAGTGATTCAAATTGGAAAATAAAACTAAGAAATATAGACAATTTTCATGAAGGATACTTTATCAAATTATGACTAGAGCTAGGTTAAAATGGGGTTGCAAAGTTAGGGTTCCAAATTGTCTAGACCAAACTCCTTGAATTTTTATAAGTAACTTTGGCATTTATTATGCAATCATTTAATTAGTTATTGGAGATAATTGGGATCAGTATTGAGACATTTCTATTATGTATTTTCAGTGGAAAAGGAGCCTCCTAAAGAGAGAAAAAGTAGAACCAAGTAAGAGGAGTATAAAGAGGTTTATGCACAACTATTCTTTTACTATGTTTTAAATTTGGAATTGATTTGAGTGAACTTTCTATGAATAAATTATTCTTTTTCTTTGTAATTGTGAACTTTAAATTGTTGAATTGACTTTGTATGATTTAAATATAATTACTTTTGCGCACTTAAGAATTTAATACATTGTTTTGAAGATTATGAATTGGGAAATGTATTTACTTGATTTGCAAAGCGATTCTTTGAATTGAAATTGTTTGCAATTGTTTTGAAACCACAGTTAGCATGGTAACAAAATTTGTATTCCTCATTAGCTTACCTATTGGGATGATATTGATTGTGATCTCCTCTACTTGTGAGGTTGAGTTTTCCCTCTTTGACTAAAGTGGTGTAGTGTGTTACCAGTTGAGGAAGTATTGAATGAGTACTCATATTTGCTAGCTAGCCCTTGTGTTCCCTTTTAGCCTTTGGTTATTGGGAGCATTGGCTTTGTTGTGGTGTACAACCCGACATTGTTTTAGTATCATGCTCTGAACTGTGTGAATGTTTTCAACACCCTTAAATTATCCATATTTTGATAAAATGATATTGAAACAAATGTATGTTAATGGTTGTAAAATACTATATTGTTTTCATGGTTCAAGAGAAATGTGAACATTTTAAATGCTTTATTATGATGAGATAAATTGTGATTGCCTGATTAAAATGTTATTTAAACAAACGATTTGCATGATTGAAAATATTGACTTTGATTTTATGAATTATGAAGAATTTGGAAATTTCAAACTCTTTGTTATGATTTGTTAAAGTAGTTTTTGTATTCAAATTTTAAATTATTAGTTATGCACACTGCATTCCCCACTCAGTGATAGCTTTGTATGCTGTCGCAGGTGAAAGAAAAGATAGAGAAGCTGAGTGAGATTACTTGAAACTGTCATTTGAAGTCGTGTTGAGACTATGGCTTGATTAGCTGCGAGTATATTATAAGTATACCCTTGGTAACTTTCTTTTGATGTATTTTGTAACTATATGTAAGTTTGTACAAATATTGAGTAGTTGTAACTATAATGAAATTCTGAGATTGTAATTATTGTAATATTATCTTGAGATTTTATTTACATGTATATTTTTATAAAATTAATTTCGTTACCTCAATAATGAATGCAATATTGGTGAGAGGCGAAGCAAAACCGTGAGTGATAAGGGTTCGAATCCTAGCTCTGCAGAAGCGAAGGGATTTAATTTCCACAAAGCGGACAGTACCTTGTGAGTCGCAGGTCCGGCCTCTAGAAGGGTACGCTGGCAAGAAGGCCACCCATAGAGGGGCTTGAGCTGGGGCCCCCTAAGCCGGGGTGTGACAATATTGATAAAAAAAAAAAAGGGAAGAAAAGAAGAAGAAAATTGAAGATTGAACATCAAAGTGAGGTTAGTTCTTTTAATTGAAAATCTTAGTTTATTAGTTGTATTTGTGGTATGAATAACATAGAAATTAACTTATAATGAAAAGAAAACATCTTTGGAGGACCAAAGGAAAATTCAGCCAGCCTATGTAGGGGAAAGATTTGTATGAGTTTGATTGAATTAAACATGTTAGAAAGCTTGATTTAGTTGAGGAAGTATGTTTATATGTGTTGAATTAGTAAAATATTACAAATTATGGGAGTTAGGGTTTGGACCTAGGGTTTTGGAAGACAAAAATTAAAGAAATGGTCCAATGATGTGTTTGACCTTGTTTGAGCTGAAAATTGGTCATATGTGACCAATTGTGGTGTGTAGGAAGTGTTGGAATTGAGTTTAAATTTGGATTGGTTATGGGCATTCTGCAGGCAGCAGGACCAAGGTCCCTTTCAGGGACTAAAACTAAAAATTTACAAACTCAATTGGTATGAGGCCAATTGAGAATAAAACTAAACACAAAATGACATATTTTTCATTTAGGAATCATGCCCAGAAAGTGACTAAAACCTAGTGAACAAATTGACCAAACCCGGAAATAGTTATTCTGCCCTGTATAAAAATGACTAAATGAACAATATTTATTCATTTGACCATAACTTGGGCTAGGCAGGTCTAAATGAGCTGAAATTTTACCAGTAGAAAACTGAGATATGGGCCTAAAACTTTCATGAAAAACACAAACCCAAATTATGCCCTTAACAAAGTCATTTAGCCACCCAAATTTGGTGACCTAAAACTGCCATAATCAGTTTTAGTGCCCAGAAAATCTAGGTTAGGCCAATCTGGCAGCCATGATTCAAATGGCTATAACTTGAGCTACAAAACTCCAATTGGAGTGATTCAAAAAGAAGAATAAAGTTAAGACAATAAGGAATAATTTCTATGAAGAAAACTTATCCAAATTCTAAAAGCAACATGACCAATGGAATAGTGCAACATAGGACACCAAAACCGAAAATTTACAAATTTGCCTAAAAGACTTAAAATTTGAGTAAACAACCAAAACCAACAAATTTAGTAACCAAAATGTGGTATGTGGGTGAAATTGGAATGCCCATACCTATTAAGCATTAGGAAGTCAACAAATTGACTTGAATAGTGTAGTGAATAGTAACCATGAAATACAAATTTTAAAGAACGCCAAGTTTAGCATATTAAAGCTAGGTATAAGTAAATTCGAATTTATTTTTGGATTTATGATAAGTTATGATATTGAAATACTATGAAACTGTGTGTTTTAGTGGAAAAGAATACCGGGAAAGAAACCGAGGAATCGAGTCAAGGCCAAGAGGCGACTCGTATAAGGTTTGTGCACAACATAGAATTTCTGTAAATTTTCTTCTGCACATCATTTTGAATGAATTGAAATATTGAATTGTGATATCATTGTCTTGAAATGTTTATTATACTTTTAATTTAAATTGTTGAAAGTTTAATTATATATATTTGAAATGGCATCAAATGTTTAGTAAATTGTTAAGATAGTTTTAAAACCACAGTGTCATGACCATATATTTGAATACCTCACTAGCATGATTAGTGGCGGAAATCAGTTTCGAATTTTGATTCCTTCTTTGGCTGAAGTGTTGAGGTGTGTGCCAGTAGAAGAAGAAAAAGAATGGGTGTCCATATATTTGAGCTAGCTAGCCTTGTGTTGTGACTTCTCCTTAGCCTCTGGCTATTGAAATGATATTTATTTTGAATGGCATGATATAACTGTGTGTTTTTATGAAATTTGTTTTGAGGCTTTCGAAATGAAATTGTTGGATTAAAATCTTGTAAATCATGTTTGAAATTTATATCTCATGTTCAGTTTAATTTTTGAATAAATATGATTTAAATTCTGTATAAAGATTATTTTAGTATGTTGTGCACCACTGAGTCCTAGTACTCAGCAATGGCTGTTATTGCTGTCGCAGATATAGAGACTAGAGAAGCAGCAGAGTGAGCTGCTGAGGATTGAGGAGCTACCTACTTTGAAGTTTATCAGGTATATTTTATACCCTGATTGTAAAAAATTATTTGATGTATGTAATGTATGTAAATCTAGGAAATGGTCATGAGCAGTTGTATAAAGCTTGTATTAAATTTTAGTTTGGATTTTTCCTAATGTTAATTTTTAGAATGATGTATCTAAATTGTTTTATCTTTATTGAAATATGAATGGAAATATTTTGCTTTAATTTGAATGAAATTGAATTATAGTATTTTGATGATGTTGAATTTTGGAAATTGAGAAATGATGTTGAAATTAGTTGGGATGGATGTTGAATTGATGAAGTTGTTGAGATAAATCTTTGGAAGTGCTTTTTACAGGTATTTGAAGAACTGTTTTCTCAAAATACAGATGGCACTTTGCCAAAATTTTTATAAAATTTGCGGAAAAATAAAAGGGGACAAAAATCTTAACTAGTTTTCAAACTCTAATTAAATGTTTTAATACCTATTAGAAAATGCTCACCACTTATAAAAGTAAAAAAATTATTTTAAAATCCCTTGTAGGGTACTTAATGAGTTATTAGTAGGTGAAGTTTGGTAGTTTATTAGGTATTCTATGGGATCATGTTATGCTTTACAGAGGAGTAAGGTGTGACATAGAAGAACTGTTTTATTATATTTTTAGCCATAACCACGCGGATTTTCCACAAAATTTTAAAAATATCTAATTATTTCTAAATAAGTTTTATAACACATACTTGAATTGAAAACACTTCAATTAAATTTTTATCACCACGCCAAATTTTAAAAATGAATTTGTTTTGTCAAAATCTCTTGTAGTATATTTAATAGATTATCAATAGGCGAAGTTCGATAATTTATTAGGTATATTACGGGATCATGCCACATCTTACGGTGGGGTAAGGTGTGACATGTTTTAGTGGTATCAAAGCTAGTTTTTAATATAAATTTTGAATTGTGAATTTGAAATATTTTTCGCTAAGTACAACTGCTCAAATGTTTGATACATATAATACATTTACATCATAAAATTGAACTGACGAGGAGAATTCTCCTTGTGTTGGTTGTTCAGGAGATAGAAAATCCTATAAAAAGATATGGAAGAGAAGGATAAGACAGTAGAACAGTCTATTGCAGATGATGTATAAGGTAAGGCCCCAGCTCTTCAGAGTGTTGGAGGCCCGGTTGCACCAGCCCCACCTACACAAATTACTTCGTAAATGGTGAAGGCTTGGGAAGCGTGGGTTTGGGCCATTAGTAGGTTGAATTTCAAAAATTTTATCTAGGGTTAAATGCTAGCATACCATAGTAGCTTATGAACCTAGCCAACCTCCTATGCCCATGGGCATAGGAGGTTGGCTAGGTTCATAAGCTACTATGGGCATGCCAAAACATGTTTTAGCATACTTTATTAGTTCATTTGCCATTAAAGATTGATATTCATTATTTAATCACATTAAATGCTAATTGAAAGAGAGATTAATTTCAACTAACCTCCAAGGCGCTGAATCAACCTTCTTAATTCCCTTTGGAAGTTTCCAAGAGCTCCAATTGTAGCTCCTCTAGCTTATCCACCACAAGCTCACGAAGGATCACCAAATTGCAGCCCCAATCCTCTTTTGAAGCTTGCCAACCACTAAACACTTAGGGTTTTGCTTTTGGTGAAGGTTTTATGGATATAGATGTACTAGAAACTCTTTCTAGTATTTTGATTCAAGATAAAACCAAGCTTTCTCTCACTTATCTATGGAAGAAAGATGGAAGAGAGAGAGAAGGCAAGTGTGAGATGAAGAAGAAGATTACTTCTTCCTTTTGCCTTGCATTTATATATAAGAGACAAAATCTAACTAATTGGTGCCACATGTCAAGCCATGATTCAATCTTCCTTTTATTTATCTCAATCTCATTAAGACAAGTGTCAAAGCCTGAGTAAATCATCATAAAGTTGTCTTCCATCATAGGAAGACAAGTGGCACAATCATAAGACTGCCACATGTCACCATCTCATGGTGCCACGTGTTACCATGTGAAATTACTATTTTGCCCTTGTATATAATTTTGAGTTCTCAGCACAAAATTGTATTTTCTCCCTTAAATTAATTTATATCACATATTAATTAATTAATTAATTAAATTCCATTAATTAATTTCACTATTTGATTTATATTTAAACTCTTTAAATATAAATCTAATTTATATTATACATTCCATAACCTAAATTTGGTTTCAAGTCATGCTAGGGACTTTGCAATCTCATTGCAAACCAAACCTAATTAATTAATTAATTAAACTCTTTAATTAATCAATTAAATCATATTTTACTTGGTGATTAACTTGTGTTTATGTGTGACGTACTAGGCTCATTACTAATTGGCAATGAGAAATGATATCAACTCTTAATATCATTAGAACTCTTTCTTACAGTAAATGATTTCTCTAAATCATTTTAGGCATCTCATAGACCATGGTTAATACCTAGCATAACATGTCATGGCCACCCAATCAGTAATAAGGAATACCTTAAATGAACCTTTAATCATATATTGCCATGCACTAAAATCTTTCTGTTACAAAATCCCAATTCTAGCTGGAGTCATAGTTAATGTCAAACTCTATTTGCTGTGAATCTTATGTTCTCTTTTAATTTCAGTTCTTGATTAATTAGACTTTCCTATCAGGAATACCTTTCTAGCTAAGTCTATCTGTCCTGGCTAGAAGCTTGAATCATCAAGAACAATTAAATGAACATAAGATTTTCTCCTTCTTTACTTAGGGTAACGGATCCCATCTTGATCAACACCTATCTCTATATATAACTAGTAGGAGCCAACATATGCCCATATACCCATACACAGTACGAGTATGAAAGCAGTATCAAACTCAAACCACCTATATACAAGATAACTGTGTTATCTCAGGTCTAAAGATTATATGCACTAATATGATATATAACAATGCATTGACAAGAGTAAACTCCACGTGCTTATCATAAGTGTCACTAGTTCGGCCTACTTATCATATATAAGTGCCTATCATGTTTGTTATGTGGCATGAGACTCACCACTCCAACTTATTTATATCTTGTATTAATACTTAGGAAACAAACATGATTACAATCTTTCTAGATAAGTCATGTCCTTTATGAAGTATCCTCGATTGTGAACCAATTTATGATACTTTGTGCTAGAAATATTATTACTCATATTCTTAACAACTTAAGAATAGAATTTCTAACAAAATATCAATGGACCTTTTTAATTAACATAAATGGATTATGTAAATAGAAGAGTGAAATTGCCTTTTATTAATAAAATATATACAAGATACATATAAAATGATATGCTCTAGTGCATACTACTAACAAATGGCTCAGCAGATAGCTACGTTTTTTCAATAAATGGTTGACAATATATTAGCCCAAGCCTAAGTACAAACCCAACCCCCACAAAAGCAGCATGAAAAGTGAAAGGGTATGAAACCTGCTAGTCAGAGTTTAGGCAGTTGTTTGGGGAAGAGAAAAGAATTTGAGGGACCCCAAACTCATAGGTATGGTAGAGGCAAACCAGTAGCACAGAGGCCACCCCAGTCTAGCCAGCAGAGGATTAGAGGAGCATTATCAGCTCGTACTTGTAAGATATGTGGTAACCTACACAGAGGTATCTACTATAAGGTCAATAAAGCTTGCTACAACTATGGTAAAATTGGGCATTTCGTTAGAGATTGTACTAGTGCCCAAAAATCTATGCCACCTATCACAGCTGAAGGATCCATCCAAGGTTCTACCCCCAAAGGTTCACAGACAGTCAGTGGGGGTAGAGGTAGAGGTAGAGGTAGAGGTAGTGCTACTGGCAGCCAAGGCAGAGTGAATCAACTTGAGCAAAGTAGTGCACCAGCCAGGGTGTACACCATGTGTCAAGGGGAAAAAGTAGAGACTTCAAACGTAGTTTCCGGTATGTTCTCAAATTTTGAAAGGAATAATTATGTACTATTTAATTCTAGCTCTACTCATTCACATGATAGTGCTAAAATTATATGTTCTACTGCTATTCCCTTGTATGGAAATAAATTTTGATTTGTTAGTGACTAGTCCTTTAGGATAAGAACTACGACAACAAGTGTGATTGGAATCAGTTTTAGAATAGTGTGTTAAGGAGAGACATCTCATAGAATACGATAAATTGTAGAGCTAATTAGCGTGCCTATTTAGTGCAAGGTAAGAGGACCTAAAAGTGAGTTATAGTAATAAAGCTACCCTAGATGAGGGCAAAGGTATTATTGCTGATAGATGTCAGTGAATACCATAATCAGAATAAGTTTAAGATATCAGTGGATTCGAGAAGGATAAGATATAGGAAATTTTGGTCTATTGAGATGTATCGTAGTAACTATGCAATGTTCTTAATATTTGTGCTGTAAGCTGTAGATTATAGTACTGACTTGGGATTATTATGTAGAGCTACGTACTACCCGATAGTACACCAAGATAAGAATAATTGCATATGGCTTCTGCTTTGGTATAGTGATGTCAGAGCAGAGTTTATTACTGGAAATGAATTTGAAAACCCTAAATCAGAATTTAAAACCCTAGAATTAGAATATCGAAAGGTTACAGTTGTGAGGTAGCTAGAGTCAATGACTTAGTTATCCTAACTTGAACTACAGTACATTAGGAATTGCTATGAGACTACAGATTTTGGTATAGTCATAAATTAAAGGTAACACCTATAGGATGAGGTCATCTAGTCTCTGATATGGGGTCTTACAGTTGTTTTGGCATTGCAATGGACCTTTTACCTAAAGTTTAGTGAAAAATAGTATCTTATTTATGTAGCAACAAGGTATAAGGTATGACTTTGTTCCCTTGAAGGAGACAGGATGCTATAGATGATGTTCATAACTTGGAATATAATACTTTAAAGAATTTATTGTATGAAAAGAGAGTAGATAGTTTTATACAATTGTGGTAAGGCAGTAGATATAGTATTCTATTGTAGTCAGTTATACTACAAGAGTATAGTCATATTTTCTTACAAGAAATTAAAGTGTACCACTAATAAAATGATTTATGAGATAATGTTCTAACTGAAACAGTAGTGCGATAGTAAATAGTTGGCCCAGGTATTCCTTAGGGAGAGTATAATTTTCATTGTGAGGTTCATATGGATCAGATTATGATTGGTGTGAAACTTTGGAATGGTATGGTAAAAAGGAGAGTCTCATAGACTCCCTTTTTAAGGTATTAGAGAATGGTTTATAGTTAAGTAAAAGAGAGAAGATAATGATTGCAAATCATTGAAAAATAAGTCACAGAATATCGATAGATAAAAGAAAATGAAGAAGTGAAAATTTGAACAGTTGGTTTAAATGTAAT
This sequence comes from Hevea brasiliensis, assembly GCF_030052815.1. Taxonomy (NCBI): domain Eukaryota; kingdom Viridiplantae; phylum Streptophyta; class Magnoliopsida; order Malpighiales; family Euphorbiaceae; genus Hevea; species Hevea brasiliensis. The sequence continues at coordinate 41,496,412 of NC_079493.1, read as the reverse complement.
AAAGAGATGCCACGAATATTAGTAGATGTGTTGACTAGAATGGTCAGAAGACCAATTCAGAGTAATATTGAAGTGTAGAGGATTTATTAGAGATGATAAAAGATACTAGCTTTTGACATGACGATCAAGTTAAGAAAAAGAATAAGACCAAAGAATAAAGTAACCAAAATTGAGTTGTGGGGAAGATAAAAGAGTGAATTAATGACTAGTAAGTTAAATAAAAATGAACAAGATGGTGCAAAATGGCACATAGGCTAGTCATGAATAGAGATGGCGAGATAGCGGTTATGAGTTCTGCAGCCAAGGATTAGATAAGTATTTCTGATATGACCAATAAGGTCACCTTATAAGGAAAAAAATGAATGAACATAAGTGATAGAACGACAGTAAAAGAAAATAAGGATTATTCAAACAGACTAAAAGCTACATCATATTGCCAAAAGTCCTAGACTTAAAGAAGAAAGATATCAAAGATACTGTGAATGATAAAGTGTTTTTAAAGGTTTTTCCCCCTTGAAAGAAGATCATGAGATTATGGAGAAAGGGGAAAACTAAGTGCTCATTTCATAGAACCATACAAGGTTCTAGAGAGAGTGAATCTATTAGCACATAGACTTGCTTTACCTCTAGAATTGGAGTAATATCAAACTTAATCTATGATGAGGAACCCATAAAGATCTTGGCACATGAGGTCAAGCAGTTGAGAAATAAATAGATACCTTTAGTTAAAGTGCTATAGAACCATCATTTAGGCCAGGAAGCCTCATGGAAATATGAGAAAGACATAAGAAGACAACACCCACAACTATTCAGAGACTAATATTAGATAAATTTTGGGGATGAAATTTCTTTTAATGAGGGGAGAATTGTAACACCCTCATATTGGACAGTTCCATACATCTTACTATTATGGTGACTAATGTCTGTCCGGACCGCTAGGATGTCTGGGACTACGTTTAATTCACATAGAAGAGATGTGACACTCCTCACCCGTCTATAGTGTAGCAGAGCAAGGTGTGCTACATTCGGTGCCGGAGCACCCTAACTTATCTTATTTTATTTCTTTAATAATTTTGAACTAGTTATATTTTAATATCAATTATTTTTCTATGGAGAAACCAGTGGAGTTTCCCATATTTTATTACTAGTTGACGTATATCACTATTCACCTACTTGAAATTTTCAATAATAATTTACAATGAACATATCAATCATACTCATCATGGTCATCTCACATTCAATTCTTGCAATTCACATACTCATTTGTACAAATCCATTCATTTCCATACATATTCATTAATGCATGATTCATATATATAAATTCTCATATTTTCATTAATTTACATAATATACAATTTAATTTTAGATGAAAGAGCTAATATATTAATTTACATTCCATAAATATTAAATACAATTTCTTTAATTGCATTACAACATATGAAATAATTGTAATGCACAAAATACATAATATGACTAATGTGAGCCCTATCTACATGCATTGCTGAGGAGGTGACAACCTTATACATGTCTGACACTTTTACAGATCTGGACTCCAAAAATCCCAATCAAATGTCCACTGGGTTTTAGCTTCAGTACCTGCGCAAATGAAACAAATCCATCGTGCTAAGTATTTCTACTTAGTGGTGCAATAATATAACAAGAAAATAATATATACAAATAAGAAAAAACAAAGTATAATTTGAATATTTAAGAATCAATTTAATTTAATACAATGTGTCTAATATTAATTATCTTTTGTTCTAATTTAATCCACTTTGGAAGCGTTTAATTCCTAAATTCACAGTAATATTGTATAATATATAGAATTACTAAAAATACTCAGTTTATATTGATATGGCAATAGAAGGTACATTTGCAATATTTAATTAAGTTATACCTATTTTTGCAACTCTTTTATCATTTTGTTTAACAATTTTTATGTGGTTTGGATCATTTCATAATTCTAACTAATTCTTTTCAAGTCTTTTTAACTCATTTATTTGATTTCTAATATTTTTAATTGCTAATAGTCTTAATTTATTTCAATAAATTACACTGTCCAAGTAACCTATGACAGGCTGATTAAACTGGATAATGGGTTGTTGGCACTAGACACCGCAGTGTCTCGGACCGTCATACCATGGGACGTGAAAGCTTAGTACGTCAACCACGTATGCAATCAATATGGCAAAAAGCCATGATAATAGTATGGTTAAAAGCCATGATGACAGATAATCGAGCATACAAGCCATGAGTGCAGGCACAAAGCCATCAATCCAGGCATAAAGCCTTACGCAGTACTGCCAAAACAATACCCTATTGGCATGCCAATCTATCCAATCTGACACACGTGTCTCGGCAATACATGGGCACATAAGTACCATTAAGTGTTAATATGTTTTGTTTTATTATTTCATTATTTCACGATAAATTCCAATTATAATTTATAACATTTTAATTCTATTTGTAACAGAAATATAAATTTTTAGAATACAATTTTACATAAATTATGCATTTATCATAATTTATACATTTATTTATTATATCATTTGTGTTGATCACAATTCACAACAATGGTTCTCATGTACCATTGTACTCAAAACATTCTTTCTGTTTCTCATATGTCATTAATTATGTAAGGTATTAATTTCTAGTTACAAAAGAGACATAAGCTCTAGTGATAATTTTGCTTCATTTTCACATTTAACAGTTCATATATATATATATATATATAATTCACATTTTATATGCCCAGTTGTATTATGAATATATTATGAGGTCCAGAACTAAAAATTAAATTTTTCCTAGCAATGTAGTTGAGATACAAACTTATTTATGTATTAATTTTAATTTCTAATTTTCCTCATGATGAGAACAAGTATTCATAATTAACCTTAATTCCTCTCATGTACCACTTATTGGGTAGGATATTATTATTGTTCTAATTACAATGAAACATAATTTCTCTTGTTGACTTCATCTCATTTATACATTTGACAATTCACTAATGCTAATTACAATTTCATATTTTTAATTGTATTACTAATGTATCATGAATTCTATTTGTAATGGGCACATAAGCCCTAACTATCTATTCCTCAAGATTTAGATAAATTTTCAATCATATTTCAAGTAATCCATGACTATTTCATGGATTTCATATTTATCAAAATTTTCCTTAAATCCTAGTGTCTCTCAAATTCACCATTCACAATTTACCAACCATATCCTATACTAATAACTACAATGGTTCTTATAGTTTGATTTTCTACTTCACATAATTTAGTGGTTACTATTCATTTGACCATTTCCATTCAAAGGTTAACTTTTTGATTTATAATAAATTTGTTTAGCCTAAATTTACCAAGATACCACATTTTTTCATTTTATTTTTGTTAGCATTGATTGCCAAACTCAATTCCTAGCCTCCTAGATTTTATTTTAATTTTTCAGAATTTGAGGTCCAAGTTTATTGTTCCATTGAACCTTGCTATAGTAGAATTTTGAAAAAACTTTCTTCATGAAAGTTGTTCCTTTATGTGTCTTCTTTAATTCACTTTTTGAATAACTCCATTTGGAGTTTTGTAGCTCAAGTTATAGCCATTTTACCATAACTGGCCGGATTGTCTCGTACCCAGAATTTCTGGGCAATTTAGTTTTCCCAGATTTGGTGTCCTAAATTGGACTAGCAATTTGAATTAGTTAGATTCAGAATTTGAGTTTGTGTTTTCATGAAAGTTGTTCTAAATTGTCTAATATTTCCATTGATATAAGATTCAGGTCATTTGGATATTTCTACACTGAGTTATGGCCAAATGAACAAAAACTGTTCATTTGGTCAATTTTCCAGGGCAGTATGTATATTACCCGGATTAGGTCAATTTTTAGGGCAACTTAGGTTGGTTTTCTGGGCATGGTTTCTTCACAAAAAATGTGGTTTAAGGTCTTAAATTTCATCTTCAATTATCCTCACACCAATTGGAGCTGTCTAGCTCTACTTATGTTCATTTAAACACACTAGACTTATTGGTCCAGAATTCCCTACACATGAACAACACTCCCAATACTACCTTCCCACACTACTACCATCTACAATATACATTCCATGCACTTCAATTAGTCCATAATTGGTCTCAACATCAACAATTTATCAACATATCATTAAATTCCTAATTTTTATATCTAACCCTTGCTTCAATTCAAGATTTACACAACACATATCATATTAGGCACACTAATCAATTTCTAATTGATTTCTACACATCAAACACCATTTCTAAACCATTCAAATCCATCAAAAACCATCAAACTACCACTTCCATAAAGCTAGCAAAAAATCCAACCCTTCATTCATGCATCATTTACATCATTTTTCATGAAATTTCACCTTCATTCAACATAGTTTTAACTTTTAAAAAAGAAAGAAAGCAAGAGTTAGGCACTAACCTCTTTGGTGATTTTCTAAGCTTATTCACAACTCACTTTCTTTCACTTTCTCTTCTTCTAAGTGCTGCCCAAGTCTTTCTCTAGTGGTAAGGACAAATTTTTGTGAAGCTAGGAAGGGGTTTTGAGGTGGTTTGGTGGGTGGAAATCAAGCTCACTCAAAGCTTTAATGGAGGTCTCTCTCTCTCTTTCTTTCTCTCTTCTCTTGGTTCGACTGAATAAAGGAGATGGCTCTTGGAATTGTTTCATTTTTATCTCATTTTTATGTCATTTTTATCCCTTTTAATTTGCTTATCAAATGGTGATTGGGTGGAGCTTTTTAAATGACATCATGTGATGTCAAAATTCTAATTTTTTTTCATTTTTCTTTTCTTTTCTTTTCTACTCATTTTCAATTAAATTTTTATCAATATTTATTCATATTTTATGTCATAATAATTATTTACTTAATTGGATAAGTCAGTCAAAAATCATCTTTGAAGATGAAATGACCAAAATGCCTTCTGTTTGGCTTATTGAGCCAAAATCATCTGTACCGATCTAAAAATTTTTCTAAGCATTTTCTTGGCATTCTAATGCCATCGAAACCTCAATGACTCTTCTCTAGAGTCCCAAAAATTATTTCATGAATTTTCCCCTGGGTTCAGGGCTTCTAGTTGTGAAGACAGTAATTTCCCATTAGGTCACCCATCGCTAGGGCACCGGCTCATTTAACTTTGTTGTATTTCATTTCTAAAATTTTCCCTTAATTTTTCTCACACTTAATTGAATTATTTATGACTCCTCACTCTAGTCTAATTATAGTTGCAGACATTCTGGCTGTCCGGTCAGACATTACTCACCAGAATAGTAGAACGTACGGACTATCTAAAGTGAGGGTGTTACAATTCTTCCCCTCTAATAAAAATTTCGTCCTCGAAATTTACTGGATTTAGGTATCTAAGGTAATTCCTTCACCTTTTTATTGTTCCCTCTGTCTACTCCTTTTATATATATGGTATTATTCAGTTTTTTTGAATCTATCATTATACACTTAGGCATATCATAAAGGAAGGATACTTTACCTCAAATTCACATTTGGGGCATCTTGCTCCTCTCCGGCTTGGGTGACATTTGCAAGTGGTGTTACTGTTGTACCTGGTCCTTCAACGACCTCTGTCTGGTCCGTGGTGAATTCTTCTTAAGACAATCTTTCAGACGATGATCCATGGCCCCACATCTATAACAGGCTCCAGTCAATCCCCTACATTCACCTTTATGCCACTTGTTACAATGGCCACATTTTCTTGCTAGTCTTGGTGCACTCACTACTAGTATCTCTAGTTGACCTCTTCTGGGTATAGGCCTAGGTTTAGGTCTCCTACTTTGATCAGATGTCTGATTTAACTGTTCTCTCGGCCTCTTATTACTAGATTTTCCAAATTTCCTCTTTTGCTGATCACCACTCCTCTTTTGTTCCTCTTCATGAACATAACTAATATATTTTTTTTTTCTGAACTCTATCATAAAGAATTTCCAAGTTACGTCGGCGGGTGGCACTACCTTGGTTACGACATCCCACTGCGGATATGCAGCTTCTTGTAGCAGTGAAACTGCACACTCCAAACTCTGTTCTTGTGTGCAATGGAGCTACTGCAGGACTCTTTCAGTCCTTTCTAACTAATACTCAGCCTCTGAAGAATCGTCTTCCTTTCTACCATTGAAATCTATAGCTCCGTACTTCCTAATTTTTCCTAATGGTGATTTCTGCTGAGGCGATGGTGGAATAGCTCCAGTCATCTGTCGAAAAAATTTAGCCATTTGCTCAAATAAGGCCTATTGGGGTTGTAGAGGCACCTCTTGCACTTATGGAGTAGGATCTCCTCGATTTCCAACATCACTCCCAGTCAGGATACGGCTTATTACTTCTTCCTCTGCTGCCTTTTACAATTCTGAGTCCATACCTTAACCTAAAATAACCAAAGAAAATAGATCTGCATTAGTGTCACCTCGACTCATATGAATGCAATGCATGTTATGCACACGATTTTATTCTATCAATCGATGCCTAGGAACGCCTAAACCGTGCTCTGATACAAATAAATGTAACACCCCTCATCCATCTACAGTGTAACCGAGCAAGGTGTGCTACATTCGATGCCGGAGCACCTTAACTTATCTTACTTTATTTCTTTAATAATTTTGAACTAGTTATATTTTAATATCAATTATTTTTCTATGGAGAAACTAGCGGAGTTTCCCCTATTTTATTACCAGTTGACATATTTCACAATTCACCTGCTTAAAAATTTGAATAATAATTTACAATGAATATATCATTCATACTCATCATAGTCATCTCACATTCAATTCTTGCAATTCACATACTCATTTGTACAAATCCATTAATTTTCATACATATTCATTAATGCATGATTTATATATATAAATTCTCATATTTTCATTAATTTACATAATATACAATTTAATTTCAGATGAAAGAGCTAATCTATTAATTTATATCCCATACATATTAAATACAATTTCTTTAATTGCATTACAATATATGAAATAATTGTAATATACAAAATACATAATATGACTAATGTGAGCCCTATCTATATGCATTGCTGAGGAGGTGACAACCTTATACACGTCTGACATTTCTGCAGATCTGGACTCCAAAAATCCCAATCAAATGTCCACTGGGTTTTAGCTTCAGTACCTGCGCGAAGGAAACAAATCCATCGCGCTAAGCATTTCTGCTTAGTGGTGCAATAATATAATAAGAAAATAATATATACAAATAAGAAAGAATGAAGCATAATTTGAATATTTAAGAATCAATTTAATTTAATACAATGTGTCTAATATTAATTATCTTTTGTTCTAATTTGTTCCGCTTTGGAAGCGTTTAATTCCTAAATTCACAGTAATAATGTATAATATACAGAATTAACAAAAATACTCTGTTTATATTCATATGGCAATAGAAGGTACATTTGCAATATTTAATTAAGTTATACCTATTTTTGCAACTCTTTTATCATTTTACTTAACAATTTTTATGTGGTTTGGATCATTTCATAATTCTAACTAATTCTTTTCAAGTCTTTTGAACTCATTTATTTGATTTCTAATATTTTTAATTGCTAATTGCCTTAATTTATTTCAATAAATTACACCGCCCAAGTAAGCTATGACAGGCTGATTAAACTGGATAACGGGTCATTGGCACTGGACACCGCAGTGTCTCGGGCCGTCATACCATGAGACGTGAAACTCAATACGTCAACCACATATGCAATCAATATGGCAAAAAGCCATGATAACAGTATGGTTAAAAACCATGATAACGGATAATCGGGTATACAAGCCATGTGTGCGGGCACAAAGCCATCAATCCAGGCATAAAGCCTTACGTAGTATTGTTAAAACAATACCCTATCGGTATGCCAATCTATCCGATCTGACACACATGTCTAGGCAATACATAGGCACATAAGTACCATTAAGTGTTAATATGTTTTGTTTTATTATTTCATTATTTCATTATTTCACAATAAATTCCAATTATAATTTATAACATTTCAATTCTATTCGTAACAGAAATATAAATTTTTAGAATACAATTTTACATAAATTATGCATTTATCATAATTTATACAATCATTTATTATATCATTTGTGTTGATCACAATTCACAATAATAGTTCTCATGTACCATTGTACTCAAAACATTCTTTTTGTTTCTCATATGCCATTAATTATGTAAGGTATTAATTTCTAGTTACAAAATAGGCATAAGCCCTAGTGATAATTTCGCCTCATTTTTACATTTAACAGTTCATACAGTTCATATATATATAATTCACATTTTATATTCCTAGTTGTATTATGAATATATTATGAGGTCCAGAACTGAAAATTAAATTTTCCCTAGCAATGTAGTTGAGATACAAACTTATTTATGTATTAATTTTAATTTCTCTTTGTCCTCATGATGAGAACAAGTATTCATAATTCACTTTAATTCCTCTCATGTACCACTTATTGGGTAGGATATTATTATTCTTCTAATTACAGTGAAACATAATTTCTCATGTTGACTTCGTCTCATTTATACATTTGACAATTCACTTATGCTAATTACAATTTCATATTTCCAATTGTATTACTAATGTATTATGAATTCTATTTGTAATGGGCATATAATCCCTAACTATCTATTCCTCATGATTTAGGCAAATTTTCATTCATATTTCAAGTAATCCATGACTATTTTATGGATTTCAAATTTATCTAAATTTTCCTTAAATCCTAGTGTCACTCAAATTCACCATTCACAATTTATCAACCACATCCTATATTAATAACTACAATGGTTCTTATAGTTTGATTTTTTACTTCACATAATTTAGTGGTTACTATTTATTTGACCATTTCCATTCAAAGGTTGACTTTTTTATTTATAATAAAATTGTTTAGCCTAAATTCGTCAAGATACCACATTTTGCATTTTATTTTTGTTAGCATTGATTACCAAACTCAATTCCTAGCCTCCTAGATTTTATTTCAATTTTTCAGAATTTGAGGTCCAAATTTACTGTTCCATTGGACCTTTCTACAGTAGAATTTTGATAAAACTTTCTTCATGAAAGTTGTTCCTTTATGTATCTTTTTTAATTTCCTTTATGAATCACTCCATTTAGAGTTTTGTAGCTCAAGTTATGGCCATTTTACCATAACTGAATGGATTGTCCCGTACCCAGAATTTCTGGGTAATTTGGTTCTGCTAGATTTGGTGTCCTAATTTGGACTAGCAATTTGAATTGGTTAGATTCCGAATTTGAGTTTGTGTTCTTTATGAAAGTTGTTCTAAATTGTCCAATCTTCCATTGATATATGATTCAGGTCATTTGGATATTTCTACACTGAGTTATGGCCAAATGAACAAACACTGTTCATTTGGTCAATTTTCCAGGTTAGTATGTATGTTACCCAGATTAGGTCAATTTTTTGGGCAACTTAGGTTGGTTTTCTAGGCATGATTTCTTCCCTAAAAATGTGGCTTAAGGTCTTAAATTTCATCTCCAATTGTCCTCACACCAATTGGAGCTATCTAGCTCTCCTTATGTTCATTTAAACACACTAGACTCATAGGTCCAGAATTCCCTGCACATGAACAACACTCCCAATACCACCTTCCCACACTACTACCATCCATAATTCACATTTCATGCACTTCAATTAGTCCATAATTGGTCTCAACATCAACAATTTATCAACATATCATTAAATTCCTAATTTTTATATCAAACCCTAGCTCCAATTCAAGATTTACACAATACATATCACATTAGGCATACTAATCAATTTCTAATTGATTTCTACACATCAAACACCATTTCTAAACCATTCAAATCCATCAAAAACCATCAAACTACCACTCTCATAAAGCTAGCCATAAATTCAACCCTTCATTCATGCATCATTTATATCATTTTTCATGAAATTTCACCTTTATTCAATGTAGTTTTAACTTTTAAAGAAGAAAGAAAGCAAGAGTTAGGCACTAACCTCTTTGGTGATTTTCTAAGCTTGTTCACACTTCACTTTCTTTCACTTTCTCTTCTTCTAATTGCTACCCAAGTCTTTCTCTAGTGGTAAGGATAAATTTTTGTGAAGCTAGGAAGGGTTTTGAGGTGGTTTGGTGGGTGGAAATCAAGCTCACTCAAAGCTTTAATGGAGGTCTCTCTCTCTTTTTCTTTCTCTCTTCTCTTGGTTCGACTGAATAAAGGAGATGGCTGCTAGAATTATTTCTTTTTTATCTCATTTTTATGTCATTTTTATCCCTTTTAATTTGCTTGTCAAATGGTGATTGGGTGGAGGTTTTTAAATGACATCATGTGATGTCAAAATTCCAATTTTCTTCTTTTTTCTTTTCTTTTCTTTTCTACTCATTTTTAATTAAATTTTTATCAATATTTATTCATATTTTATGTCATAGTAATTATTTACTTAATTGGACAAGTCGGTCAAAAATCATCTCTGAAGACGAAATGACTAAAATGCCCTCCATTTGGCTTATTGAGCCAAAATCATCTGTACCGATCTAAAAATTTTTCTAAGCATTTTCTTGGAATTCTAATGCCATCGAAATCTCAATGACTCTTCTTTGGAGTCCCAAAAATTATTTCATGAATTTTCTCCCGGGTTCAGGACTTCTAGCTGTGAAGACAGTAATGTCCTATTAGGTCACCCATCGCTAGGGCACTGGCTCATTTAACTTTGTTGTATTTCATTTCTACAATTTTTTCTTAATTTTTCTTACACTTAATTGAATTATTTATGACTCCTCACTCTAGTCTAATTATAGTTCCGGACATTCTGGCTGTCCGGTCAGACATTGGTCACCAGAACAATAGAATGTACGGACTATCTAAAGTGAGGGTGTTACAAGAGACATAAATAAATTTGATAAAGATCAAATGAGATTGAATTAAAATAAGTGAAATGAAGCATGAATAGGTTAAATGAGTCCAGAGTGCTGATGATGGGTGACTGACCCAGGAAGCGGCTGTGAACTCAGTTGCTACCCTAAATTCGTATGGGACCCCATGACATCTTTAATTAAGGGTTAATTGTGAAATTATTCGGAATGAGAAAATCATAAAAAGGAAAAAGAGAATAAGTATAAATAAGTGAATCAGAATTATAGAACTCATCGGGCATTATGGAAAAAGATGGACCATAACCCGATGAGGGGCATTTTGGTCAATTCACTCTTATAGGTGTCTTTTAACCTAAATGTCCATTAAATTGTATGAGATTAAAATATTGAAAAATAAATTAAAAATGAATAAGTGTAGTGAAAGAAAAGAAAAAGAAATGAAAATTTTTAATTTTAAATTACTTTATGACATAAGCAGGACACATTGATGACATAATTAAAATTATAATTTAAATAAGCTAATTTTGGGGATAATTATATAAGGAGACAAAATTGAATTAAAAAGCGAAAAATCCATCTTCTTCAACCTTCCATGGTCAGCTCCCTTGGTTCTCTCTCCCTTCCACCATTTTCACCCATTTAAGCTTCTAAAACCCTAGTTTCTCTCCCTAAATACCATAACTATTAGAACAAAAACTTGATTTTAGACCTTGATAAGAAGATTGGGAGCAAAAGGAATAAGAGACTTTGACAAAATTGAAGAGTGGAAAAGTATCAATAGAGGTAAGAGTTTTATGAGCTTTAATTAGTGATCCATGCATGAAATTAGGGTTAATTATGAAGAATATGCCTAAGAAAACATGAAAATTTTGCATGAATCTTGAAGAGGGAAATTCAGCTAGCCAAAGGGGATTAAGGTTTTGATGTGTTTTAAATGAATTGAACATGAATTCTTGGTTAAATGATGTTGTATATATGTTTGGGGTAGTGAGTTTACATGAAATTGCATGAATTTGGGAAGATGAAGAATAGGATTTTGGTGAAATTAGGGTTTCATTGATTAAGGTCCAATAATGTACATTGAATGTGATTTGGTGTGGAATTGATGAAAGGAATTAAGGTAATGGTAGTGTGTTGAATGGCCATAATTTTAGACCCTTGAGTCCAGTAGGTTTGAATGGGTATAAGTTGAGTTACATAGCTCCAATTGGTGTGAGGCTAATTGAGGATGAAACCTAAGATATAATGCTAGAAATTTCATGAAGAACCTTGTCCAGAAAATGACTATAAGTTGCCCTAAATTTGGTTTGAATTCGGATTACAATTTTGGACCTGACCAAAAATGACCAAATAAACAGTACTTAGTATATTAGGCATAATTCACTATAAAAAACTTCCAATTAGGTGAATCTTGAACCAATGGAAACCTGAGACATAGGAGAATAACTCTTATGAAGAACATAGAGCCAAATTATGGCCCTAAGTTGATCAAATTACTAGACAAAATTGGTCTAGCAAATCTGTCCTGATTCTGGACTAACCTGAAAATCCTAGACAATGAGCCATCCGACTAGTTTTGGCAAAATTGCCATATCTTGGGCTACAAAAATTAAAATTAAGTAATTCCAAAACCAAAATGTTCATAAGATATAGACTACAAACTTTATATTTTGACTAAAACCCAGTTCATAGGGCAAGATAGGGGAATTGTTGGGATAAGTCAGGAATCCTAAATATGAAATTTCTGCTCCTTAGCTATTTGGCCTTGTGACCTTCGAATGGTTATTAAGCCATAACTTCCTCAACATAACTCCAACTGAAGTGATTCAAAATAATTTGGAAACCTAAGACAAAGACCTAAAATATTGTTTTAGGGACCAGGGTCAAATTATGAGCTTAAGATGCCCTAATATAAAATGCAAAGCTAAGATACAAATTGGAAACCTGGAACTTTAGGATATAGCACTTGGAATAGTATTTAATATTTTAGCCATAACATGAGATCTAGAACTCCAAATCAAGTGATTCAAATTGGAAAATAAAACTAAGATATAGAGGAACAATTTTCATGAAGGACACTTCACCAAATTATGATTAGAACTAGGTTAAAATGGGGTTGTAAAGTCAGGGTTCCAAACTGTTTAGAACCCAACCTCCTTGAATTTGCATAAGTAACTTTGGCATTCATTAGGCAATCATTTGATTAGTTATTGGAGATAATTGGGATAAGTATTGAGACATTGTCCATTGTGTATTTTCAGTGAAAAAGGAGCTTCCTAAAGAGAGGAAAAGTGGAACTAAGTAAGAGGAGTATAAAGAGGTTTATGTACAACTATTCTTTTAGTATGTTTTAAATTTGGAATTGATTTGAGTGAACTTTATATTAATGGATTATACTTTTTCTCTGTAATTGTGAACTTTAAATTATTGAATTAACTTTGTATGATTTAAATGCAATTACTTTTATGCACTTAAGAATTTAATACATTGTTTTGAAGATTGTGAATTGTGAAATGTATTTACTTGATTTGCAAAGTGATTTTTTGAATGGAAACTGTTTACAATTGTCTTAAAACCATAGTTAGTATGGCAACATAATTTGTATTTCTCACTAGCTTGCCTAGTGGGATGATATTGATTGTGATCTCCTCCACTTGTGAGGTTGAGTTTTTCCTCTCTGGCTGAAGTGGTGTGGTGTGTTTACAGCTGAGGAAGTATTGAATGAGTACTCATATTTGCTAGCTAGCCCTTGTGTTCCCCTTTAGCCTTTGGTTATTGGGAGTATTGAGTTTATCGTGGTGTACAACCGACATTGTTTTAGTGTCATGCTCTGAACTGTGTAAATGTTTTTAATACCCTTAAATTATGCATATTTTGATAAAATGAGATTGAAACAAATGTGTGTTAATGGTTATAAAATATTATATTATTTTCATGGTTCAAGAGAAATGTGAACATTTTAAATGCTTTATTATGATGCGATAAATTGTGATTGCCTGATCAAAATGTTATTTAAACAAACGATTTGCATGATTGAAAATATTGACTTTGGTTTTATGAATTATGAATAATTTGAAAATTTTAAACTCTTTGTTATGATTTGTTAAAGTAGGTTTTGTATTCAAATTTTAAATTATTAGTTGTGCACTACTGAGTTCATCGCTTAGCAATAATTTTGTATGCTGTCGCAAGTGAAAAAAAAGATAGAGCAGCTGAGTGAGATTACTTGAAGCTGTGATTTGAAGTTTGTTAAGACTATGGTTTGATTAGCTGCGATTATATTACAAGTATACCCTTGGTAATTTCTTTTTGATGTATTTTGTAACTATATGTAAGTTTGTACAAATATTAAGCAGTTGTATAAAAAGCTCTGTAATAAAATTCTGAGATTGTAATTATTCTAATGTTATTTTGAGATTTTATTTACATGTATATTTTTATAAAATTAATTTCGTTACCTCAATGAATACAATATTTAAATTTTTTTCTGAGTCTTGTAAATAATGAATTATTTTCTTTATGATGAGTTTTGTTGAGAATGAAATGAGATGATTTGATGTTGATTGAGTTCAATTTGAGTATAACATAATTTTTATAAATTGATTTTCATAGGTTTAGAAGAACTGTTTTATTGTATTTTTAGCTGTAACCATGTGAATTTTTCATAAAATTTTAAAAATACCTAATTATTTCTAAATAAGTTTTATGACATATACTTGAATTGAAAATACTTCAATTAAATTTTTGTCATCACGCCAAACTTTAAAAATGAATTTGTTTTGCTAAAGTCCCTTGTAGTATATTTAATAGATTATCGGTATGCGAAGTTCGGTAATTTATTAGGCATACTATGGGATCATGCCACATTTTAAGAGGGGAGGGTGGGGGGGGAGGGTTAAGGTGTGACAAAATAAATATGAAATTAGAAAAATAAGTATGAAATTAATAAAAGAGTTGCCCACCTTGATTTAGGAATATCAAAAAGTTGAAAAAAAAAATTGAACAAGGTAGGTTTATTAATTAAGAGGAAGATGTTAGACATCTCACAAAAGTCGTCTAAAGATGATTGCTTGACTTAATATAATAGGGGTACATTTTAAACATGGATTTATTTACTAACGGATTTCAGACATGTTTGTAAATTTCTTGACTTAAAAAAAAAAAAAAAAAAAAGGTGCAAAATTTATAAACAGTCATACCCACTTGTAAATTATATAATTTGTTTATAAATTGCTTGACTTGAAAAAGTTAGGTGCACAATTTACAAATGGATTTCAAAATTAGTTCTTATATTTCAAATGAAATTTTAAATCCGTTACAAGAATTATAAATGGATTTGAAATACTTTTGTAAATGATTTGACTTGGAAAAATAAGTTTACAATATATCCATTTGTAAATGACTTGACTTGAAAAAATAAGTTAACAATTTATAAATAGATTTAAGAATCTGTTTATAATGACAAATAGATTTAAAATATAATGGTAATTTTGGAGGAAAAAATCTGCTTTTTATTTTAATTATTAATGAATTTAATCCATTAGTAAAATGCATATGGATTTTTAATTCATTGATAAATTTTCTTTCTCATTTTTTTCTTTTTTTCTTCCTCACATTTCCTTTTTGTCATATTCAATTTCTTTTTCTCATTTTTTTCCTCTAATTCCACTTTATTCTCTCTCTCTCTCTCTCTTTCATTTCTTCATTATTTTGATTCTTTTTCTCATTTTCTTATTTTCTTTTTTCCTTTTTCCCTTCTTCAATTTCATTTTCTTATTATTTACAATATTCATTTAGTTATAAAAATAATATATTTTAAAAAAAAATTTATACTAATATAAATTTGTTTTTTAAATAATATTTTTCTAGTGATTTTATAAAATTATATTATTTTTTATAAATTCTTGTAAAATTATTTGTAGTAATTTTATTATAATATATTTATGGAAAATTATTATTTACAATTTCTTTTACTAATGATGTCTTCATGTTTTATATTGGTTTAGGGAGTCATTTGCATTTGTTTTATTCATGTTTTATTTGGTTTTAGTTAGTTTTATGTGTTTTTGGCTCATTATTTTTTCTTGTAGGGTTAATTTGTTGCTAGGAGAATTTGAACATTCAATGAAGAAGAATGACACTTGAATTCATAGTTCCAAAAACATTCTAGCATACCACTGTACCAAAGATGGCTTTTGGATCAAATTTCAGAAGTGCAGAATTATAAACCCAAAAGGTATGTAAACTTGCATAGGCGTGTGAATTGTTTGAGCAACTTTCCTTTGGGTGGTGTAAAACATCTGCGCAAATTTAAAAGGCTTGTAAATTGGCTTAAATTGCACAACAGTGCTGATGTCGAAGCTCCAATTTAAGGCCGTGTTTTTTTCTCTTTTTTTATGGTTTTTGGAAGTCTTCTAAACAATTTGGGACTCTAAATTAGGGTTTCCTAGAGGTGTATAATTAGTTTTTATATTACAAATGGATTCTTAAATTTGTTTGTCAATCAGTTGACTTAAAAAAAATGTGCAAGATTTACAAATATATTTGAAATCCATTTGTAAATAGTTTAACTTGGAAAAATAAGTGTACAATTTATGGTTTGACTTGAAAAAATATGTGCACGATCTACAAATGGATTTAAAAATCCATTTGTAACGACAAACAGATTTAAAATATGTTGGTGTTTGGAGGGAAAAATCATGCATTTCATTTTTAATTACTAATGAATTTAATCCAATAGGAAATCACATATGAATTTTTAACCTATTGATAAATGTTGGAGAGAAAAAGTACGCTTTTTTTGCATTTATCATTGTATTTTCAATCCGTTGGTAAATCGCATTGCATAAATGGTAGAACCCATTTTACTCTTCCACTTTTTTTTTTTTTCATTTCACTTATTTTTCTACTTTCTCCTATTTCACTTTTTTTTCTTTCATTTTCTTTTTCATTTTTTTTCTTTTTTTTAATTAATATATTTTTTTCATCTTCCATTTAACTCATTTCACTCTTTTTTCTCTTTTCTTAACAAATATTCATTCTTTATCATCTTTTTCTCATCTTGAATTTCTTTTTCTCATTGTTTTCTTTTTTCTTCTCTCATTTCCTTTTTGTCATATTCAATTTCTTTTTCTCATTGTTTTCTTTTTTCTTCTCTCATTTCCTTTTTGTCATATTCAATTTCTTTTTCTCATCTTCATTTTCCCTCTAATTTCACTCTTTATTCTGTTTTTTTTTTTTTTAATTTGCTTCATCATCTTTTTCCCATTTTCTTATTCTCTTATTTCCTTTCTCTCTTATTCAATTTCATTTTCTCATTATTTATAACATTTATTTAGTTATAAACATAATATATTTTCAATAATTTTTTAGACTAATATTATTTGTTTCTTAAAAATATATATTTTTTTCTTGTGATTTTATAAAATTATATAATTTTTTATAAATTTTTATAAAATTATTTTGTAGTAACTTTATTATAATATGTAAATGATAAATTGTTATTTACAATTTCTAATAATAAATGATGTGTTCATGTTTTATATTGGTTTAGGGCATCATTTGCATTTGCTTTATTCATGTTTTATTTGGCTTTGGTTAGTTTTTATGTGTTTTTAGTTCATTATTTTTTCTTGCTTTATTTAAGTTTAATTGATTGATTTTTACTTTTGTAGGATTAGTTTGTTGCTTAAGAGGATTTGAGCATTCAAAAATGAGGTATGACAATTTAATTCATAATTCCAAAGGTGTTCTAGCAGACCATTGCACAAAAGTTGGCTTTTGATTCAAATTTCAAAAGTGCAGATGTGACACCCCTCACCCGTCTACAATGTAGCTGAGCAAGAAGTGCACATTCGGTACCGGAGCACTCTATCTTATCCTGTCGTGTCCATTATTAATTTTTAAACTTTGTAGAAAACATGTGGTAATATTTTTTTTATCACAATTTATTTTTGTGGAAATCCAGGCAGAGCCTCCTCTGATTTATTGGCATCTAGCGTGTTCCAATAGTTACCTATTAAAAATAATTTCATATATGTATCGTTTTTCAATGTACCATATCATATCATTTCAAGAAAATGAAATTCAGTTCATTCATATGAAAATTTATATACAAAAATTACAAGCTTTATTTACAGTCCAAAATATAAATTCATTTAATTATAATGTTTAAAATTAATATACATCTCATTATACATGAACCGAAATGCAAATCCTAAGTACATGGGCCCTGCCAAAATAAACAATGCTGAGGTGACTCTGAACTTGTAGTAGATCAGGTCAATGTGCAGTCAGAGCACTACTGTGGTGACTACTGTTGTAGCGGCTGCTGGGTCTGGTCTCCAGTACCTACGTGAGGAAACAATCCATCACGCTAAGCATATTGCTTAGTGGTGCATAATTTAAAATAAAAATAACTGAATAATCAAGGATAATTATTTCATGTATAATTTCATATAGAGAATCATATTTCATGAACTCTGAGTCAATTACATGTTTACTGAACTTTAGAAGCAATTAAACTTGTCGGGATCCTTTCTAATAATTTATTCCATTTTTTAGTCTTTTTAATTTCATATCAGTGGTCTCTTCATATAATTATTTAATTTTTAAAGCTTATTACTTATGAGTTGTTTTACAACTTTAGCTGCTCCATAGGAGCATCTTAATTTACTGGGATCTCTTCATATAATCAATTGATTTTTATAGCCTATTACTCATATCTGTGATCTTTTCGGTACTTAATTAAATTTAAGACTCATTACTCATATTTGTGCCCAAATAACCTATAACAGACTGTAAGGCTAGATACACGGAAGTATACTAGTTAGACCTCCATTTGTCTACCCTGTATACAACTGTCATGTCAGGCACAAGGCCAGCGGGCAGGCATAAAGCCAGAAATCATATCAGGTACAATGGCCAATGGGCAGGCACAAAGCCAATAGAATAATCATATCAGACATATTTTGTCGATCAATGATTATTCATGTAAAAATCATATCAATGAATTCTCAGTCTTTTAATTTCATATCAATGCCAAGTAACCTATAACAGTCTATAAAGACTGGATACACGGGATATTCTATCCTGTATACATCTGTCATATCAGGCACAAGGCCAGCGGGCAGGCTGTTAAAGCTAGAAATATTATTAGGCACAATGACCAACGCGTAGGCATATAGCCTGTAGAATAATCATATCAAACGTTTATTGTAAGTCCATGATTTTACATGTAGGCAGTACTGCTATCTGTAATCCCTAATTGGTATACCAATCGATCCAACTATATATATATAAGCCTAGGTTTACTTTGGGTAAGTAAGCATTATAAATTATTTAACAGAATTTTTATGTCCATGTATAGTAGAAAAGTGGGTCCCACATATCTATTTCATGTAATTTAGCATGTAGTGACTTATTAGGGATAAGTCCTTACTAAAATAATTTAATTCAAGAACCTTTCTTTAGGTTTAGTTTTACTGTCTTGACTTTGCATATCAAATTGAGCAGTTTATGGTCACTGTTTAGCCCCACTTCCTTCATGGAAGTTGTTCCTCTATGTCTAGTCTTTATTTTCCTATTTGAATCATGTCATTTGGATTTGTATAACTCTAGTTATGGTTAATTAACCATAACTAGTTCAGTAGTAAATTTTGGTTCCTTTAGCTAGGCAGTTTTGGTATCATAATTTGTCAAATTATTTGGACAGGTTGTAGCAATATTTAGGCCTAGTGTTCTTCATAGGATACATTGCCTTATGTCTTATGGTTAGTCAGAATTTTTAGTTGCAATTTTTCAAGCTATGTAGAATTACTTCTAGCCATATTATTGGCCTTGACTCAAATGTCTTATATTAACATAATTTCCATTTAGGTCTGTAACATCCTCATTTTAGCTAGTCCGTACAGTCTATCGTTCCGGTGACCAGTGTCGGTCCAGACAGCTAGAACGTTCGGAAAAATATTTAAACTAAAGTAAGGAACCAAAAATTAACTCAAACATTAATAAGAAAAAAATTTAGGAAAAAATTATAAAATAATTTTTGGGACTCCAGAGAAGGGTCATTGAGGTTCTTATGGCATTAGAATGCCAAGAAAATACTTAGAAAAAATTTTCAATCGGTACAGATAATTTTGGCCTGTTAAGCCAAACGGAGGGCATTTTGGTCATTTCGTCTTCAGAGATGATTTTTGGGCCAACTTGTCCAGTTAAATAAATAATTTATATAACATAAAATATAAATAAATATTGTAAAAAATTTAATTGAAATTAAATAGACAAGAAATGGAGAGAAAATAAAAAAAAATGGATTTATGACATCATCAAGATGTCATTAAAACTCACCCAACCAACCCAATCTTGACACATGGCAAAAACATATATAAAAGAGGTCAAATGGGCTGGAAAAGGAAATAAAAGAATCAGACCTCCTCTCTCCTTCTTCTTTATGCCGCCACCCTCCCCACCATGGTCACCCATTAGCAAGCTTTTGAAAGCTTGATTTCCCCCACTTTTACCCAACTAAACCCTAACCTAGCAACACAAAAACTTGCTCTTACACCTTGGTGATTCTTTTGGGAGCAAAAAGAAGAGGAAAACAAGAGCTTTAGCAAGTGGGAAAATCTCACTCTTTTGAGGTTAGTGACCTAACCATGGATTTTATTTTAAATTCATGTTAAGGACTTTGAATGAGTGTAAATTTCAAAGGAAATTTGTTAAAAAACACTTGTATGATATTCCATATTTTTCAGCAACCATGGTTAGGGTTTGATTGTGTTGAGCTTAATGAAGTTAAAAGACCATCATGGCAGCCCACAATATGTACCCACTAAGTGGATTGATAAAATGCAAGTTAAATGCATGATTTGAGATGTTAGGGTTAGGGTTTGGGAATAAAATGGAGACTTTGGTCATGTAATGATGAAAGTGAGTATTAATAGTCAATTAGTGACCATTTGGTTATGTGTAAATAAGAAATGAGGTGGTTTGATTACTGGGAATTACAGTTGGTGTGGCTGCCCATGGTGACCTGCAGAATTGGACATGAGTCCAGCAGGTTTGGGCAGCCATAACTTGAATTGTAGAGGTTCAATTGGTGCAAGGCCAATTGAAAATGAAACTAGACACATAATGGCACAACTTTGGTGAAGAAACTATGCCCATAAAACCAAACCAAGTGGACCAAAAGCTTGCCTTAATCCAGGTGACTTGCAGTCTATTTTTGCAGAATGACCAAATGAATAGTATTTGGTCATTTAGCCATAACTTAGTGTAGAATGGTCCAATTGACCTGAAATTTTACCAGCAACAAGCTGAGATATAGAACAACAACTTTCATGAAGAAACCTAACCCAAATTATGACTAGAACCTATCCAACAAGTGAGTTGCAATCACTGTTCACTGCACTATAGATATGGTTAGTCCAAAAAAATTTCAATCCGGCCAGTTGTGGTTTTTGGACCATAATTTGAGCTGCAAAACTCCAAATGGAGTGATTCAAAAAAGGAAATTCAACTAGACAAAATAAGGAATAATTTTCATGTTGATCATTTTACCAAATTCCCACTGCAAAAATGACCAATGGAACAGTAAAAATAAGGTATAAAAACTGAAAATTCTGCTCAATTAACATTAAATTTAGAAATGGTATTGGCAACCAATACCAACAAATTTTGAATGCAAAATGTGGTATGTTGGGAGTATTAAAACCAATGTACCTATTGTCTATGCAAAAGTAAACATTTTGGTTGACTAATGAAGTGAATAGTAACACCAAAACTTGAAATTCAAAAATTGTAAAACTCAAAAGTGTAAAATGCCCTAGTATACCTAACAAGATTGGTTTGGATAGCTTGGCATGCCAATAGGGTTCTGTTAGCAGTACTGCAAATGGTTTCATACCATTCTATGTTTTATGGCTTTCCCATGCCATTCTGTGAAATAATAGCCTTTGGCTATGTTATTTGAGTTGATATACTTGGGTTTTAACCCTGATCATTATTACAGCTTATTAGCTATTCTGTTGCACACCGGGAGACACAATATGACCGATGGTGTGATGGTCTGAGGTACTTAGTACCCAGTGCTAGTTTACCCATTTATCTAGTCCAGTCAACTAGTATGGGTTACTCGGGCAATGATAATAAACCTTACCAAAGTTTAATCAAATAATAATGAAATTAATATCAGAAGTTAAGTCTACCAAAAAAATGTAAACACATATTCTGCATATTCGTTTCATTTTATGTTATTTTATATTATTTTATGTTGTCACCACTAAGCAGAATTACTTAGCACGTCGTTTTTGCCACGTTCAGGTGCTGGAGACCTAGGTGGGGAGCCCAACAGACATCAGACGGGGTGAGCCTTCAGACCTACTTCCAGGGTCCAGAGTCACCTCACATCTGCACTGCATATGGTAGGACATTAGGACTATAGGTGGCCCTTTTGTATTTTGCATTTTGTATTAGTTTGGATTGTAACTATAAACTCCTGTAATTATGTATTAATGTAAATATATGAAATTTGATATTATTGAGGTTTTCTGCATTATGTATGTTGAAAAATGAAACGTTGTGATTTTGAGATTGACTTAAATGTGTATAATGGAGTTTGGATTTGGAAATTATTTTAGAAGTGTTTTTAAACAGGTTCAGAAGAACTGTTTTTCCAATTTACAGTCGGCACTCTGCCGGATTTTCTATAAAATTTGCGGATAAATTCAGATTTATCAAAATTGAAAATAAATGAATTATAAAGGGATAAATTGTAATAGAAATATAAATTGATGCTCCGGCACACTGAGTGGCATAACTTGCTCGGCTACACTGTAGATGGGTAAGGGGTGTAACATTTAGTGGTATCATGGGGTGTCACATTTAGTGGTATCAGAGCCAGGTTTAGGCATTTATAAGCCTAGATAGAGTACATACCATTGCATTGCATTTGTAAGTGTTGAGGTGACACTGATGCAGATCTGTTTGTTTTCTTATTTTGAATAGGATATGGATCCTGCTTCGCAAAGAGCAGTTGATGAAGAGGTGGAGAGTCATGCTCCACTAAGGGCTAAGTCTAGGGGCTGGGGAGAACCTGCTCCACTAGCAGCTGAGGCACCTGCCGAACCTCGGTTTGCACTATTTCAACAAATGACCGAGTTTTACTGGCAAATGATGGGGGCAATTCCACCACCACAACCACAGCCATAACCTCCACCAGTACCACAGAAATCTCATTTGGAGAAATTGAGGAAGCATGGGGCTGTGGACTTCTTCGAGAAGAGGAAAGATGATCCCATGGCGGCAGAAAACTAGTTGGATAGAACCATCAGAGTGCTGAAATAGCTTAACTGCACCCTCGAGCAGAACCTGGAGGGTGCTGTGTCCCTACTTCAGGATGATGCATATCAGTGGTGGGACACAGTAATCAGTGAGGTGCAACTTGAACGGATCACCTGGGAATTCTTCCTCATTGAGTTTAGGAAGAAATATGTGAGCAAAGTGTATCTAGAAGAGCGCAGAAGAGAGTTTATCAGTTTGAGACAGAAACAATTGTCAGTGGTGGAATATGAGCGTGAGTTTGTCAGACTGAGCAGATATGGGAGGGAGATAGTCCCTATAAAGGCAGAGAGGTGCAGAAGGTTTGAAGAAGGGCTCAATGACAACATCAAAGTCATGATCACAGCATTGAAAATCACAGATTTTGCTAAGCTAGTAGATGTTGCATCAAAAGTGGAAAGGGTCAGAATCAATGAACAAAATAGAAGGGAAAGACAGCAGAAGAGTGGTCAGGGTTAGTCCAGTACATTTTTTGCTCCCAGCAAGAAGAGTAAGGGTCCTCTTGCTCAGAGTTTAGTACCACCATAGGGTCAGGGCCAGTCTCAGGGGCCCAGATCACAGTTCACACCTAGGAGAGGCCAGTCCACACCATCAATGGGCAACTCTCCAGGGACAGTGTTTAGGGGACCAACCCCTGCATCTTTTACTTATCAGTACTGTCAGAAATGGCAAAAGGGGGATTGTTGGCGAGTGACCGGTGCATGCTTACGGTGTGGATCGACAGAACACCAGATCAAGAATTGTCCAAAGAGGACTACTACAGTTGCTCCAACACAAACTGACAGACCTGCTCCTGCACCACAAAGGGGTAGGAAACCTGGTAAACCTAAGGCAGCTGGTCCATCACTGAGGCCTGCATCCGAGTCAGCTAAGAGGCCAGACACTAGAATACCTTCCAGGGCCTATACCATCAGAGCTCAGGAGGAGCAAGATGCCCTGGATGTCATCAGGGGTACGTTTTCCCTCTATAACACTTTTGTGCATGCATTCGTGGATCCAGGATCCACTCATTCCTACATTTGCATCAAACTACCCATAGAGAGGGGAGTTCTAGTAGAAGAGAGTGATCAAGACATTCTGGTCACAAATCCACTAGGCCACAGTGTGGTAGTGAATAAAGTGTATAAAGGTTGCTGGTTGAGGATTCAGGGGTATGAATTCTCAGCAGACCTAATTGAGTTGCCCTTCCACGAGTTTGACGTGATTTTGGGTATGGACTGGTTGTCACGTCATCAGGCAATAGGTGATTGCTAATTGAAGAGGATTTCTCTGAAAACTTCTGAGGGTAATGAGATCACTGTTGTGGGTGAAAGGATAGATTTCCTGTCCAATGTTATCTCAGCCACAGTTGTAAGAAAATTGATGAGAAAAGGCTGTGAAGCTTACCTAGCACACGTGGTTGATACTAGGCAAGCTAAGTCGAACCTGTGTAATATACCCACAGTGAGAGATTTCCTAGATGTATTTCCTGAAGAGTTGCCTGGTTTACCACCAGAAAAGGAAGTCGAGTTTGCTATTGAGGTAATGCCGAGTACAACACCCATTTCTATTACTCCTTATAAGATGGCACCCACTGAATTAAGGGAGTTGAAAACTCAGTTGCAAGAGTTGCTTGATAAGGGGTTCATATGCCCCAGTGTGTCACCATGGGGAGCTTTTGGTGCTATTTGTGAAGAAGAAGGATGAAACCTTGAGATTGTGTATTGATTACCAGCAGTTGAACAAAGTAACTGTGAAGAACAAATGTCCATTGCCCAGAATCGATGATCTATTTGATCAGTTGCAGGGAACCGGTATATTTTCAAAAATTGATCTCAGATCAGGGTATCATCAGTTGAGGGTAAAGGATGCAGATGTGTCAAAAACTGCATTCAGAACCCGGTATGGGCATTATGAGTTCCTGGTGATGTCCTTTGGCCTAACAAATGCACCAGCGGCATTCATGGACCTTATGAACCGTATCTTCCATCCATACCTAGATCGGTTCGTAGTGGTCTTTATTGATGATATTTTGGTGTATTCCAAGACCAGGGAAGAACATGATGAGCATTTGAGGATTGTTCTGCAAACCCTGAGAGAAAAGAAGCTGTGTGCTAAGCTGTCCAAGTGTGACTTCTGGATGAGTGAAATCTCTTTCCTTGGACACATAGTATCAGCAGAGGGGATTAGAGTGGATCCCAAAAAGATAGAAGCAGTGATGGAATGGAAGCCTCCCAGAAATACAACTGAGGTCAGAAGTTTCTTGGGGTTAGCTGGGTATTACAGAAGATTTGTGAAGGGGTTCTCTCTTATAGCTGCTCCAATAACCAAGTTATTGCACAAGAATGTAAAATTTGGCTAGAACGACAAGTGCCAAGCCAATTTTGAGAGGCTAAAGGCTATGTTGACAGAAGCACCAGTGTTAACACAGCCAATTTTGGGAAAAGACTTTGTGTTCTACAGTGATGCCTCACATAATGGGCTAGAGTGTGTGTTGATGCAAGAGGGGAAAGTGATAGCCTATGCTTCCAGGAAGTTAAGGCCACATGAACAGAACTACCCTACTCATGACCTGGAGTTAGCAGGAATTATCTTCACACTGAAGATATTGAGGCATTATTTATATGGTGAAAAATGCTACATCTATACAGACCACAAGAGTCTAAAATATTTGCCAACCCAGAAGGAGCTCAATCTTAGACAAAGGCAATGGATTGAGTTCATAAAGGACTATGATTGTGTGATAGATTATCATCCTGGGAAGGCAAATGTAGTTGCTGATGCTTTAAGCAGAAAGTCCATCACAGCTTTAAGATCACTAAATGCCTGTCTATCCTTAGCTCAAGATGGAGCTATTTTGGCTGAGTTGCAAGTGAGGCCAACCCTGGTACAACAGATACAAGATGGGCAGAGGGCAGATGAAAAATTAATGGCTATTGTGGGTAAAATTCCAGAGGGAAAGGAAAATGATTATGAGGTGAAAGATGATGGGTGTCTGTATTATAGAGGAAGAGTGTGTGTACCAGATGATGGGAAATTGAAAACTAGTATTCTGAAAGAAGCACACACTAGTGTTTATGCTATGCACCCGGGAAGCACGAAAATGTATAATGATTTGAAGCCTCATTATTTGTGGCCTGGTATGAAGAGGGATATAGCTGACTATGTGACTAAGTGTTTGACATGTCAGCAAGTTAAAGCAGAACATCAAGTTCCGTCATGATTGCTACAGCCTATAAGCATACCTGAATGGAAATGGGACCGGGTCACTATAGATTTTGTTAGTGGTCTACCTCTCACCCAAAAGAAGCATGATGCAGTGTGGGTGATAGTGGATAGATTGACGAAGTCAGCACATTTTCTGCCAGTTAGGACTGACTACTCACTGGAGAAGCTAGCAGAATTGTATATCAGTGAGATAGTTAGACTGCATGGAATCCCACTTTCCATCATATCTGACCGAGACCTAAGGTTTACATCGAGATTCAGGAAAAAGTTGCAAGAAGCCTTGGGCACACAACTCCATTTTAGCACGGCTTTTCATCCCCAGACGAATGGACAATCAGAATGAGTAATCCAGGTAAACCCAAGAGCTAATTGAATTTTTGCAAATAATAAATTGAAATGATAGTAACAATGTGAATTATGTGATAGATCCTGGAGGATACACTGAGGAGTTGTGTCATTGAGTTTGAGGGGAGTTGGGATAGATACCTCCCACTGGCAGAATTCGCATATAACAATAGCTACCAAGCTAGCATTCAAATGGCTCCATATGAAGCACTGTATGGGAGGAAATATAGAACCCCAGTGTGTTAGACTGAATTGGGCAAAGATAAGTTGGTAGGACCAGACCTGGTGAAACAGACTAAGGAAAAAGTAAAGATAATCAAAGCTAACCTGAAGGTTGCCTCAGATAGACAGAAATCTTATACCGACTTGAAGAGAAAAGAGATAGAGTATGCAGTTGGCGATAAAGTGTTTCTCAAAGTCTCACCGTGGAAGAAAGTACTGAGGTTTGGAAGGAAGGGTAAGTTAAGCCCTAGGTTCATTGGCCCATATAAAGTCATTGAACGTGTGGGACCAGTGGCCTATCGGCTACCTTTCCCACCAGAACTGGATAAAATTCATAATGTATTCCATGTTTCCATACTAAGATGGTATCGCTCAGACCCTTCACATGTCATTTCCATGGAAGAGATTGAAATCCAACCGGACTTGACATACACAGAAGAACCTATACAAATCCTAGCTCAGGAAGTGAAGGAACTGAGAAATAAACAAATTCCACTGGTGAAAGTGCTTTGGAGGCACCACAACACTGAAGAGGCAACTTAAGAAAGTGAAGAGATAATGAGGCAACAGTTTCCTCAACTGTTTGCATCAGGTAAATTTCAAGGGTGAAATTTTTATTAGAGGGGAAGAGTTGTAACATCCTTATTTTAGCTAGTCCGTACAGTCTACTGTTCCAGTGACCAGTGTCGGTTCGGACAGCTAGAACGTTCGGAAAAATATTTAAACTAAAGTAAGAAACCAAAAATTAACTCAAATATTAATAAGAAAAAAATTTAGGAAAAAAATTATAAAATAATTTTTGAGACTCCAGAGAAGGGTCATTGAGGTTCTTATGGCATTAGAATGCCAAGAAAATACTTAGAAAAATTTTTCAATCAGTACAGACAATTTTGGCCCGTTAAGCCAAACAGAGGGCATTTTGGTCATTTCATCTTCAGAGATGATTTTTGGGCCAACTTGTCCAGTTAAATAAATAATTTATATAACATAAAATATAAATAAATATTGTCAAAAATTTAATTGAAATTAAATAGACAAGAAATGGAGAGAAAATGAAAAAAAATGGATTTATGACATCATCAAGATGTCATTAAAACTCACCCAACCAACCCAATCTTGACACATGGCATAAACATATATAAAAGAGGTCAAATGGGCTGGAAAAGGAAACAAAAAAATCAGACCTCCTCTCTCCTTCTTCTTCATACCGCCACCCTCCCCACCATGGTCACCTATTAGCAAGCTTTTGAAAGCTTGATTTCCCCCACTTTTACCCAACTAAACCCTAACCTAGCAACACAAAAACTTGCTATTACACCTTGCTGATTCTTTTGAGAGTAAAAAAAAAAAAGAGGAAAACAAGAGCTTTAGCAAGTGGGAAAATCTCACTCCTTTGAGGTTAGTGACCTAACCATGGATTTTATTTTAAATTCATGTTAAGGACTTTGAATGAGTGTAAATTTCAAAGGAAATTTGTTAAAAACCACTTGCATGCTATTCCATATTTTTCGGCAGCCATGGTTAGGGTTTGATTGTGTTGAGCTTAATGAAGTTAAAAGACCATCATGGCAGCCCACAATATGCACCCACTAAGTGGATTGATGAAATGGAAGTTAAATGCATGATTTGAGATGTTAGGGTTAGGGTTTGGGTATAAAATGGAGACTTTGATCATGTAATGATGAAAGTGAGTTTTAATGGTCAATTAGTGACCATTTCGTTATGTGTAAACAAGAAATGAGGTGGTTTGATTAGTGGGAATTACAGTTGGTGTGGCCGCCCATGGTGAGCTGCAGAATTGAACATGAGTCCAGCAGGTTGGGGCAGCCATAACTTGAATTGTAGAGGTTCAATTGGTGCAAGGCCAATTGGACATGAAACAAGACACATAATGGCACAACTTTGGTGAAGAAACTATGCCCATAAAATCAAACCAAGTAGACCAAAAGCTTGCCTTAATCCGGGTGACCTGCAGTCTGTTTCTACAAAATGACCAAATAAACAAGCTGAGATATAGACCAACAACTTTCATGAAGAAACCTAACCCAAATTATGACCAGAACCTATCTAACAAGTTAGTTACAGTTACTATTCACTGCACTGTAGATATGGTCAGTCCAAAAAAATTTCAATCCGGCCAGCTGTGGTTTTTGGACCATAATTTAAGCTACAAAACTCCAAATGGAGTGATTCAAAAAATGAAATTCAACTAGACAAAATAAGGAACAACTTTTATGTTGATCATTTTGCCAAATTCCCACCGCAAAAATGACCAATGGAATAGTAAATATAAGGTATGAAAACTGAAAATTCTGCTCAATTAACATTAAATTTAGAAATGGTATTGGCAATCAATACCAACAAATTTTGAATGCAAAATGTGGTATGTTGGGAGTATTAAAGCTAATGTACCTATTGTCTATGCAAAAGTCAATATTTTGGTTGACTAATGAAGTGAATAGTAACACTAAAACTTGAAATTCAAAAATTGTAAAACTCAAAACTGTAAAATGCCCTAGTATACCTAACAAGATTGGTTTAGATAGCTTGGCATGCCAATAGGGTTCTATTAGTAGTACTGCATATGGCTTCATGCCATTCTGTGTTTCATGGCTTTCCCATGCCATTCTGTGAAATAATAGCCTTTGGGTATGTTATTTGAGTTGATATACTTGGGTTTTAACCCTGATCATTATTACAGCTTATTAGCTGTTCTGTTGCACACCGGGAGACACAATGTGACCGATGGTGTGATGGTCCAAGGTACTTAGTACCCAGTGCCAGTTTACCCATTTATCCAGTCCAATCAACTAGTATGGGTTACTCGGGCAATGATAATAACCTTACCAAAGTTTAATCAAATAATAATGAAATTAATATTAGAAGTTAAGTCTACCAAAAAAATGTAAACACACATTCTGCATATTTGTTTCATTTTATGTTATTTTATATTATTTTATATTGTCACCACTAAGCAGAATTGCTTAGCGCATCACTTTTGCCACGCGCAGGTACTGGAGACCTAGCTGGGGAGCCCAGCAGAAATCAGACGGGGTGAGCCTTCAGAGCTGCATCCAGGGTCCAGAGTCACCTCACATCTGCACTGCATATGGTAGGACATTAGGACTATAGGTGGCCCTTTTGTATTTTGCATTTTGTATAAGTTTGGATTGTAACTATAAACTCCTGTAATTATGTATTAATGTAAATATATCAAAATTTCATATTATTGAGGTTTTCTGCATTATGTATGTTGAAAAATGAAATGTTGTGATTTTGAGATTGACTTGAATGTGTATAATGGAGTTTGGATTTAGAAATTATTATAGAAGTGTTTTTAAACAGGTTCAGAAGAACTATTTTTCCAATTTACAGCCAGCACTCTGCCGGATTTTCTATAAAATTTGATGATAAATTCAGATTTATCAAAATTGAAAATAAATGAATTATAAAGGGATAAATTCTAATAGAAACATAAATTGGTGCTCCGGCACACTGAGTGGCATAACTTGCTCGGCTACACTGTAGACGGGTAAGGGGTGTCACATTTAGTGATATCATGGGGTGTCACAAGGTCAGTAGCTTTGACCCAAAATTTAAGCTCCTTACATTCATAATTTGAGGAAAATGTCTAAAACATAATTTGATCTCTGTTTCTTAGGTTTCCAGAACTATATGGAACATCTCAATTGAAGTTTTCTAATGAGAGATATGACTAAAAGAATATTCAGGAGTCAATGGTCACTTATGCAATTTCCAGATTTTGTGCACTAATTTGACCTAGCCAATTGACTTATTTCTCTTGATTTATGGGTTCTGATCAAAACAACAATATCGTAGGCCTATGTCTTATCGAAATTTTGGCACTAGTTTCAGGGAATTTGGATTTCTATGGACCAAGTTATGGCCTCTTTGCCAAAACTGGTCAAGTAGCCTATGTTTAGCAAATCTGGGAAGTTTTGGTTTTGGACAGTTTTGGTAGCCCAAATTGGGCAAGCAATTTGGTTTGGTTAATGGCATTTCTGGGCTCTATGTGCTTCACAAAAGTTGTAGCCCTATGTCTAAGCTTTTCAATGGTATAAATTTCAGGTCATTTGGACTTGTTTAGAGTGAGTTGTGACCAAATGAATGAGTACTGTTTATTTAGTCAATTTTCTAGGTTCACAATTTGGTAATCCGAATTAGGGCAACTTTTAGGTCACTTTTTGAACAGAATTTGGACATAGTTTCTTCATAGAAAATGGTACATTTTAGGTCTAGTTGTACCTCCAATTAGCCTCATACCAATTAGAGCAACACAATTTCGATTATGGCTCAAAATACACACTAATTTCAATAATTCTCAACCTGCACAAAAGAACACTTCCAATTTTCATTCCTCCATTCCCCAAACTACAATTGTGGCATTCATGGCACTTCTAATATCACCAATTCATGTCAATTCAATCAAATTTCTAGAAATTACACCAAATCTCTAATATTCAATTCACAACCATAATTCAAATGGTCAAGGTCAATATACACATTTAATAAATTTTCTAATACATGTAACTTCAATTACTTATCCATCAACATTACTAATCTCCATTTACATATATGAATTAATCACACTCCCATGCTTCTCAAGGCTTCCAAATTGAAGCAATTACACAAGTCTCATCAAACAATCTCAATTTGCCAATTTGAAACAATTACACAAAATCCCCAAATTATCATCAAACCCTAATTCAAATTTTCCCCAATTTATACATACCACATGCAATTAAATTCTAGTACATGTAATCACCTTAACCAATATCACTAATCATTATTTACATGTAAAAATTAATCAATCTCTCATGATTCCTATGGCTGTCGAATTGAAGGACTCATAAACACTCATCAATTTCTTCAATTTTCTCATCATACTAACTCAATTCAACCTCAAATCAAGGATTAAGGAAGAATGGTGGGAAGATTAAGCACTAACCTTTAATCAAGAATTTTCCAACATTGTAAAACTTTAAAATTTCTACTTCTTTTTGCTGCCTATAGTCTTCCCAAGATGTGAGGATCAAATCTTGCGAGGGGAACCTTTGATTTTAGGTTGAAAATGAGGGAGATTTGAAGCTTTGCATGAAAGTATCCATGGTAATTTGAGAGAAAACCCATTCGGCCATGGTAATAGAATGAAGAAGAAGAAGTGAAATGAAGTGGTGAACTTTGTCTTCATGTGCTCTTATATAGTCCACTAACTTTGATTTAATTGTTATAATAATCAAGTTTCAAAAATTCTAATTATACCCCCTCATTTTTCCTTAATTACATTACACATAAATTTCATTTTTTTATGAGGTTTTTAAAATTTAATAGCACTCATTTTTAATGGAAATTTAGGTTAGAAGTCAACTCTAGGTGCCAAATGACCAAAATACCCCTCTTCGGGCCATAATCTAAGTTTTTCTATAATACCGGTTAAATCCCTGATCCGTTAGTTCCTTTAATTTTCATTTTCTTTAGTACTGATTAACTAAGTTTTCTTTGATATTTTTGTCATTTGTACCTCTGTAAACCTTTAATTATGTCCCAGAAATTATTTCCTACGGTTCCTCACAGGTCTGGGATCGTCAATTGCCTACACAGTGACTTCCTGGTACGATCACCCATCGCTGCCGTTACAGCTCATTTAACCTAATTGCATTTCATGTCTTTTATTTTTTCATAATTTTTCTTATATTTTCTTATCATTTATTCCATTATTTTATATCTCTTCACTATCATTTAAGTGTAATTCCAGGTATTCTGACTGTCCGAACAGATGTTAGTTGTCAGAACAGTAGAACATACAGACTACCTACGGTGAGGGCGTTACTATTCTTCCCCTCTAAATAAAATTTTGTCCTCAAAATTTACCCAGTGTAAATAATCGAGGAACTGTTATCTCCTTGTCTTTCCGCTTTTCATGTTATAATACTTCACTTTCTCTTTAGTCTGTCTTACTAGACTTAGCTCTACAATCTTATCCTCATATTGATTTACTATCGGAAATACATAGCTCTACACAATAGTCCTAAGTCGATACTGTAATCTGCAGCTTACAGCACAAACATCGAGAATATTGTGTAGTTACCACGGTACATCCTAATAGATCAGATTTTTCCTATACTTATCCTTAATCAGTTCTGCACTCATCCTCTTTCATCTCATATACAGTCTCTTTCTTATTTCCGTTTATTATCTTTAATACAATCCTTTTTTATTGATAATCTACCATCATCTTATGGCCTAAAGGGTTTGTAACACCCCTATTTGCATAGCCTAGTATATTTCACTATTCCGATGATCAGTGTCGGTCTAGATAATTAAGGGGATTAGAACCACATCTAAGACACCTAGAGAAGCCCTGAACATAAATAATTAGTAATTGTTAATTAGTTAAGTATAAATAAGAAAAACAGAACACAAGAAGTTAAATGAGCCGAGAGTCACATCGATGGGTGACCTTCTCGAGAAGGACTACGAGGTCGATTTAAACTAGAATTTCGAATCGTAAAATGTGATGCCGCGGTTCTTAGGACTTTTGCAAATACAGTGGAAAAGAGAAAATCACAAAAAAGAATGGTTAAGCAGGTCAAATAATTAGGTCAGGGATCTGGAAGAAATATCAAATAACTTGCAAATCGGATCAGACCGGCGAGGGGCAAATTAGTCAATTCACCCCTAGAGGTGATTCATGACATAACTGTCCAATAAAATGTGAGAAATTAAAATTGTGAAATATATAATTAAATTGAAGAGATAAATGAAAAAGAAATGAAAAATCAAAAATCAAAAAAGTTTATAACATCATCCTAGTGAGGTAAGCGTGACATCATAAAAACAAATATAATTATTATTTAATTAAATCACTTTTATGGATAAATATCTAATAGAAATTAAAAAGAAAAGAAAGAAAAAATAAGTCTTCTTCTTCCTAGGTTGTCGCCCCACTCCTTTCTCCCTCACTTCACCTCCATTAAAGCACATTTTGAGTTTGAAGAAATCATAAATTTAGCCATAGAAAGTGTAAACTCCTTAGTTAAACCTCGTGTTTGAGCTTTCAAAAGAAGATTGAAGAAGCAAAGAAAAGGAAAAAAAAAAGAAGAGAATTGAATAAATTGGAGAATTCAAATCCAAGTGGAGGTAAGCAATATAATTTGAAAAAATTTAGTTTATTAGTTGTGTTTGTAGCTTAACTAACCTAGAACTCAACTTAAAAATCAAAAGAAAACATCTTTGGAGGACCAATTGTGAATTTCAGGCAGCTAGGGTTTAGGTTTGAGAATGAATGATTTTGATGAAAATTATGAAGTAGTTAAGTGTGAATGAGTGTATAAGTACTAAATGTGCATTTAAATTTCATCAAGTGAGCTAAACATGAAAGTTAGGGTTTTGACCTAGGGTTTGAGAGATAAAATTTTGGGAATTGGTCAAATGATATGTTTGACTTTACCTAAGCTGAAAAATGGTCATGTATGACCAATTGTGATGTGTAGGAAGTGTTAGAACAAAATTGAAATTCAGATTGCTTATGGTCATTCTGTAGGCAGCATGACCAAGGTTTTTTTCAGGGACCAAAACTGAAAATTTACCAACCAAATTGGTGTGAGGCCAATTGAGAATGAAACTAGACACAAAATGGCACATTTTTCATTTAGGGATCATGCCCAGAAAGTGACCATAGCATAGTGAACAAATTGGGCAAATCCGGAATTGGGTGTTCTGCCCTGTACAAAAATCACCAAATAAACAGTGTTTGTTCATTTGGCCATAACTTGGCCTATGAAGGTCCAAATGACCTGAAATGTTACAAGTAGAAAGCTGAGACATAGTCCTACAACTTTCATGAAGAACACAAACCCAAATTATGCCTTTAACCAAGTCATTTAACCACCCAAATTTAGTGACCTAAAACTGCCAGAACCAGGTTTGGTGCCCAGAAAATCTGGGTTAGACCAATCCGGCCAGCCATGTTCAAATGGCTATAACTTGAGCTACAAAACTCCAAATAGAGTGATTCAAAAATGGAAATAAAGTTAAGACAATAAGGAACAACTTCTATGAAGAAAACTTAGCCAAATTCTAACAGAAACATAACCAATGGAATAGTGCAATACAGGACACCAAAACTGAAAATTTGAAATTTGTGCCTAAAAGACTTAAGATCGGAGAAAATGACCAAAACCAATAAGTTAGGTAACCAAAATGTGGTGTGTGGGTATAATTGGATTTTCCATACCTATTAAGCATAAGAAAGTCAATATTTTGACTTGAATAGTAACATAAATAGTAACCTCAACTTGAAAATTTTCAAGAATGTAAGTTTAAGCATATTGGGGCTAGAATTGAACATATATGAATTAATTATTGGAATTATTGTGAGGCAAAGATACTGAAACACTATAAATTTTGTGTTTCAGCTGAAAAACACCCAGAAGGTCTAAGGGACTGAGTCAAGGCCTAGAGGTGACTCACGTCAGGTTTGTGCACAATAAATCTTATTTCATCATTTTCTTATTACCGATTTAATAGGGTATGATTTATGAAAATTTGGTGTTAATCATGAATTGTGTTGCCACTTTGTGAATGAAACTATGACTTTGAAAATTTATCAGATTTCTCATGAATTATTTGAATAAAATGTTTGAAATTGATTTCTGATTCACACTTAGCATAACAGTGCCTTATTATTCCTCCTCCATTTATGGGGTTGAAATCGATTATTTTCCTCCCTCTCTGGTTTACCAGTTAAGGTTGTAGATCAGATGAGTACTCATTAGCTAGCTAGCCATCTCCCTCATTGATTTCGATTAGTGGGGTTGTAGATTGCTTTGTCATGGTGTACAATGCGGCATTGATCGAAAATTTTGTGTCATGGCTTAAGTTGTATACGAATTGGCAACACTATGTTTATTAAATTGTTTGACCAAAATTGTACTATAATGAGTTTTGATAATTTGTGAAATATTTAAATTGTGATTTATCAATGAATGTCATATGTACTGCATTTCAAATTTTTATTGTGCACCACTGGGTATTTTTATACTTAGCGATAGCTTATTTTGCTGTCGCAAATAAGGGCAAGGAAAAACAGCAGGGTGAGCTGCTGAATTGACAAGTACTTCACTGATCTTTTTGTACGGGTATTTATTTATACCCTTGTAGTTATTTGATGTAAATATTGTAATGTCATATGTATTAATGTAAAGTTAAGCAGTTGTACAGTAAATTGTAATAATGTTATTTTGGATTTTCTTTTTGTAAATTAAGATCTGTATTTGTAAATTAAGTATTATATGCAATGTGAATGAATTTATGAAATATTTTGAGATAAAAAAACTTTGGTTGAATTGTGGACTTAAATTGAATTGTGTTGACTTGAGTTATTTTGGTGGTTAGGAGTTGTGGAAACAATTATTGAAAGTATTTTTACTGGTTTTTGAAGAACTGTTTTGTCAAAATACAAATGGCACTCTGCCGAAATTTTTTCAAAATTTGCGGACAAATAAAAATGGAAAAAAAAATTTTTACTAGTTTTGAAACTTCAATTAAATGTTTTTAATTCCTACTAAAATGCTCACCACTTCCAAAAAGTAAGAAAATGGTTTTAAAATCCCTTGTAAGGTATTTAATGAGTTGTCAGTAGGTGAAGTTCGGTAGTTCATTAGGTATTCTACGGAATCATGTTATGCCTTATAGAGGGGTAAGGTGTGACATGTTTTAGTGGTATTAGAGCATGGTTTTGCAATGAATTTTGACTATGTATGTGAATATTTCTTTGATAAGTACAACTGCTCAAGTGTCTTTAATTGATACATATGACATATTTACATCATGAATATGCTCTAACGGAGGTCAACCTCCTTGTGTTTGATCTCAGGAAGTAGAAATTTTTGGGAAACGGAATGGAAGAGGGAGATCATTCCG
This sequence comes from Hevea brasiliensis, assembly GCF_030052815.1. Taxonomy (NCBI): domain Eukaryota; kingdom Viridiplantae; phylum Streptophyta; class Magnoliopsida; order Malpighiales; family Euphorbiaceae; genus Hevea; species Hevea brasiliensis. The sequence goes on along the minus strand of NC_079493.1, from coordinate 41,459,478 downwards.
TAGAGCAATCTTTTGTGGCTGAGGTCCAAGGGAAAGCCCCAGCACTCCAGAACGTGAGTGGGTCAGCCACTCCAGCTCCTACTCCAGCACTGCAGTTTCCTGCTCAATTTACACAGCAAATGGTTGCATTTTTCAAATAAATGGCGGGAAATGTGACACCTCAAGCTCAAATGTAAGCACCTGCAGCACAACCATAGCCCTCGGCACGGCAATATGAAAAATTAATGAAATTTGGGGCCACCGAGTTTAAGGGCACTGTGGATCCATTGGAGGTAGAACAGTGGTTAGAGAGAATGGAACGGGTTTTCAGAAAGCTGCAGTGTGTAGAAGAGCTGAAGTTCTAGTACTCTATTTTTCTATTGCAAGGGGATGCATATGAATGGTGGCTGACCATTCCCCACAGCCTAGTTGAGCCACTTGTGCTGACATGGATAGACTTCCTGAGGGAATTCAGGCAAAAATGGGTTCCCGATGCTTATGTAGATATGAAATTACAAGAATTCTTGAGCTTAAAGCAAGGGGACAGAACAGTAGCAGATTATAAGCAGGACTTTTCAAGGCTAAGTCACTATGCTGGAAGCTTAGTCTCCACCCCCAGAGACAGATGTAAGAGGTTTGAGGCTGGGTTGAGGCCTCGCTTAAGAATGCAAGTTGTGGGCTTCTGACATCAGAATTTCTTTGAGTTGATCTCACAGGCCCTGGAACTGGAAAGGATAAAACTAGAAGGGGTCATTAAGAAGGGCACACAAGAGAAAGAGAAGACTGAAAAGGCTACAGGTCAGGCTACTGAGAGTGGTTCTGGGAAGAGGAAACAGTTTGGGGGATCCAGCTCTCGCAGATCTGGCAGAGGCAGATACTCTAGCCAAAAACCACCCCGATCTGGGCAGCAGACCCAATAGGCATCTCGAGGAGCTTTATCAGTCTGGCAGTGTGAGACTTGTGGTAGAACACACAGTGGGGTGTGTTTCAAGGCCACAGGTGCATGTTTTAACTGTGGAAGGAGCAGACATTTTGCTAAAGATTGTACTAGTCCACGCTGATCTGCACCTTCTGCTACATCTGAGGGATCAGCCCAAGTCTCTACACCTAGAGGGTCACAGCCAACTGGTCGAGGTAGAGGCAGAGGTAGGGGTCCTGGTAGCACTCATGGAAGTTAGAGTACTGTTAACTGGCCAGAACTAAGTGGTGCACCAACTAGAGTCTATACCATGAGATAGAGAGAGGAGGCTGAAACATCAGATGTAGTAGCTGGTATTTTCTCTATCCATGATTAAGATGCATATGTGTTGTTTGATCCTGGCTCCACACATTCATATATCAGTGCTAGTGTGATGTATTCTACTGCTATCCAGTGTGTACAAATGGACTATGATGTGCTAGTAACTAGTCCATTAGGTCAAGAGGTTAGGGTCAACAGAATCTATAGAGACTATCCTTTGGTGATCCAAGGACATGTTTTTCTGTCAGATTTGATTGAAATGCCCTTCATAGATTATGATATTATCTTGGGCATGGATTGGTTAGCCAGGCATCATACAATGATTGACTGTAGACTGAAGACAGTCACTTTTGGTCTCTCTCAGTATGGTGATGTTGTAATACATGGGGAGAGGCAGTTATTGCCGACAAACATCATTTCAGCTGCACTGGCCAGAAAAATGATTAGGAAGGGGTGCGAGGCATACTTGGCACATGTGATAGACACCCAAGTGGGTAGTCCAGCATTGAGGGACATCCCCACAGTATGACTTTCTGGATGTGTTCCCTGATGAATTGCCAGGATTACCTTTGGAAAGAGAGGTGCAGTTTGAGATTGATGTTATGTCTAATGTGGACCCAATCTCCATAACACCATATAGAATGACACTAGCAGAACTAAAAGAATTGAAAGTACAGTTGCAAGAGCTGCTTGACAAGGGCTTCATCTGCCCTAATGTGTCACATTGGGGAGCGCCAGTGTTGTTTGTAAAGAAGAAGGATGGCGCTCTCCGGTTATGCATTGACTATCGGCAATTGAATAAGGTGACAACAAAGAATAGATACCTATTGCCCCGCATTGATGATTTGTTTGATCAGTTGAGGGGTGCAGTTGTGTTCTCCCAAATTGACCTGAGATCAAGTTATTATCAGTTGAAAGTACAAGAGCAGAGTATTCCTAAAACTGCCTTTAGAACCTGCTATGGCCATTATGAGTTCTTGGTTATGCCATTCGGGTTAACTAATGCTCCGGCTGCTTTTATGGATCTGATGAACACTATCTTCATACCATACCTCAATCAGTTTATTGTGGTATTCATAGATGATATATTGTTCTATTCAAGGAGTGCAGAAGAGCATGATAGAAATCTGCGGATTGTACTGCAGACTTTAAGGGAGAAACAGCTATACGCCAAATTGTCGAAGTGTGAATTTTGGCTAAAGGAGATATCCTTTTTGGGGCACATAGTATCAGCAGAAGGTATTAAGGTAGATCCTAGCAAGATAGAAGCTATCCTTAATTGGAAACCACCCAGAAATATCACAAAGATTCTCAATTTCCTGGGGTTAGCTGGATACTACCGCCGTTTTGTGAAAGGGTTCTCCATGTTGGCATCTCCATTGACCAAGCTTCTGAGGAAAGATGTGAAATTTCAGTGGATGGATAAATGCCAACAGAGTTTTGATGAATTGAAGAGGCTTTTGACTGAGGCTCCAGTCCTGACTTTACCTACACTGGGTAAAGAATATACAGTTTATAGTGATGCTTCTCACAATGGTTAGGCTGTGTACTGATGCAAGATCGGAATGTCATTGCATATGCATCACGCCAGCTGAAACCGCATGAGAGGAATTATCCAACACATGACTTGGAGCTTGCAGCTATTGTGTTCACTCTTAAGATCTGGAGACACTATTTGTATGGAGAGAAGTGCTATATCTACACAGATCATAAGAGTTTGAAGTATTTAGGCACCCAGAGAGAGTTGAATTAGAGACAGAGGAAATGGTTAGAGTTGATAAAAGACTATGATTGCCTGATAGACTATCAGCCAGGGAAAGCTAATGTGGTGGCTGACGCCTTAAGTCACAAGACTATGGCAAGTCTACGGGTTACTCCTTTGTCTATAGTACATGAGTTGAGATCATTACATGCCAGCTTAAAAATTAATGATAAGGGGCAGATAGCAGTTGCATGGCATATACAGCCAGTGTTGATTGATCAGATCAGAATGGCTGCTCAAAATGATCAGAAGTATCAAAAGCTATTAAAAGAAGTCCGATAGGGCAAGAAACCAGAATTCTCAATAAGAGATGACAGTCTACTGCTTCACTAGGGCAGAATGTGCATTCCTAATGACGTTGACTTGAAACATATCATTTTGAAGGAAGCACATGAGTCACATTTTGCTATGCACCCTGGTGGCACAAAAATATATAGAGGGCTAAAGGAGCATTACTGGTGGATGGGTATGAAAAGAGATGTGGCAGAATTTGTTTCCAAATGCCTAACTTGCCAGCAAGTGAAGGTAGAGCACCAAGTACCCGCTGGGTTGTTACATCCACTATCAGTACCAGAATGGAAATGGAAACGAATAACGATGGATTTTGTGATGGGACTTCTGAGGATATAGAAAAGCCATGATGCAGTATGGGTCATAGTTGACAGACTAACCAAGTTTGCTCATTTTCTGCCAGTCTGGACGGACTACAGTTTAGAAAGATTGGCCAAGTTGTACATTGATGAGATAGTAAGACTGTATGGAGTGCCAGTATCGATTGTGTCAGATAGAGATCCTAGGTTCACTTCTAGATTCTGGGGTTGTCTTCAAAGAGCCCTAGGAACTAGATTAAACTTTAGCATGGCATTCCACCCACAGAAAGATGGCCAGTCTGAGAGGGTAATTCATATCTTGGAGGACATGCTACGGGCTTGTGTGATTGAATTTGAGGGCAGTTGAGACACACACTTGCCTTTGATTGCGTTTGCTTATAATAACAGCTACCAATCAAGCATTGGGATGCCTCCATATGAAGCTTTGTATGGTAGAAAATGCAGAACTCCCCTGTATTGGGATGATGTAGGTGAAAGGAAGATGATTGGGCCTGAAATTGTTTAGCAAACTGAAGAGAAGATCAGGTTGATCAGAGATTAACTTAAGACTGCATCATACCGTTAGAAGTCCTATATTGATTTAAAGAGAAGGGATATTGAGTATGTAGTGGGTGAAAAAGTATTCCTCAAGGTTTCTCCTTAGAAGAAAATCATGAGATTCGGCAAAAAGGGGAAACTGAGTCCTCATTTCATTGAGCCATATGAGGTTCTGAAAAGAGTGGGTCCTTTGGCATATCGTTTAGCACTAACTCCAGAGTTGGAGAAGATAAGTAATGTCTTCCATCTGTCTATGTTGAGGAGGTATCGATCAGACCCATTTATATGAAGAAAACTTAGCTAAATTCTAACAGCAACATAACCAATGGAACAGTGCAAAACAGGACACCAAAACTGAAAATTTGAAATTTGTGCCTAAAAGATTTAAGATTGGAGAAAATGACCAAAACCAATAAGTTAGGTAACCAAAATGTGGTATGTAGGTGTAATTGGATTTTTCATACCTATTAAGTATAAGAAAGTCAATATTTTGACTTTAATAGTATCATAAATAGTAACCTCACTTGAAAATTTTCAAGAATATAAGTTTAAGCATATTGAGGCTAGAATTAAACATATATGAATTCATTATTGGAATTATTATGAGGCAAAGATACTGAGACACTATAAATTTCGTGTTTCAGCTGAAAATGTCACACTTTATCCCTCTGTAAGGTATAACATGATCCCGTAGAATACCAAATGAACTACCGAACTTTACCTACCGATAACTCATTAAGTACCCTACAAGGGATTTTAAAACAATTTTCTTACTTTCATAAGTGGTGAGCATTTTCTACTAGGTATTAAAACATTTATTCGAAGTTTTAAGACTAGTAAAATTTTTTGTCTCATTTTATTTTTCCACAAATTTTATAAAAATTTCGACAGAGTGTCATCTGTATTTTGAGAAAACAGTTCCTCAAATACCTGTAAAAAGCACTTCCAAAGATTTGTCTCAACAACTTCATCAATTCCACAACCATCCCAATAAGTTTCAACATCATTTCTCAATTTCCAAAATTCAACAATCATCAAAATACTATTAATCAATTTCATTGAAATTAAAACAAGATACTTCCATTCATATGTTATTAAAGATAAAACAATTTATATACATCATTACAAAAATTTACATTAGGAAAAATCCAAACCAAATTTAATACAAACTTTATATAACTTTACACAACTTTATGCAACTGCTCATAACCAATTTACATGTCCATACAGTTACATACATTTACATATATCAAAATAGTTTTTACAATTAGGGTATAAAATATACCCGATAGACTTCAAGGCAGGTAGCTCCTTAATCCTAAGCAGCTTACTCTGCTCCTCCTCTAGTCTCTATATCTGCGACAGCAATAACAGCCATCGCTGAGTATTAGGACTCAGTGGTGCACAACATACTAAAATAATCTTTATGCAGAATTAAAACATAATTATTCAAAAATTTAACTGAACATGAGACATAAAATTCAAAACATGATTTTAACCTAAACAATTTCATTCAAAAGTCTCAAAACAAATTTCATAAAAACACACAGTTATATCATGCCATTCGAAACAAATATCATCTCAATAGCCAGAGGCTAAGGACAAGTCATATCACAAGGCTAGCTTGCTCAAATATATGAGAACCCATTCTTTTTCTTCTTCTACTGGCACTTACCTCAATACTTCAGCCAGAGAAGGAATCAAAATTTGAAACTAATTTCCCCCACTAGTCATGCTAGTGAGGTATTCAAATATATGGTCATGACACTGTGGTTTCAAAACTATCTTAATAATTTACTAAACGTTTATTGACATTTCAAATACAAACAATTAATCTTTCAACAATTTAAATCAAAAGCATAACAAACTGTTCAATTCAATTGTGTCACAATTTCATATCTCAATTCATTCAAAATAATATGCAGAAGAAAATTTACAAAAATTCTATATTGTGCACAAACCTTATACGAGTAGCCTCTTGGCTTTGACTCGATCCCTCGGGTTCTTTCTCGATTTTCTTTTCCACTGAAACACACAGTTTTATAGTGTTTCAGTACCATAAATTATCATAAGTCCAAAAATAATTTCAAATCTAACTTTATTATGCTTAATTTGATGTTCTTTGAAATTTTTATTTTGGGGTTACTATTCACTACACTATTCAAGTCAATTTGTTGACTTTCTAAGGCTTAATAGGTATGGGAATTCCAATTTCACCCACATACCATATTTTGGTTACCTAATTTGTTGGTTTTGGATGTTTACTCAAATTTTAAGTCTTTTAGGCAGATTTGCAAATTTTCAGTATTGGTGTCCTATATTGCACTGTTTCATTGGTCATGTTGCTGTTGGAATTTGGCTAAGTTTTCTTCATAGAAATTGTTCCTTATTGTCTTAAATTTATTCTCCTTTTTGAATCATTCCATTTGGAGTTTTGTAGCTCAAGTTATAGCCATTTGAACATGGCTGGCCGGATTGGCCAAACCCAGATTTTCTAGGCAAATTCTGGGTTCTGGCAGTTTTAGTTCACTAATTTTGGGTGACTAAATGACTTGGTTAAGAGCATAATTTGGGCTTATATTCTTCATAATGGTTTTAGGTCTATATCTCAGCTTTCCACTGGTAAAATTTCAAGTCATTAGACCTGACTAGCCCAAGTTATGGCCAAATGAACAAACACTGTTCATTTGGTCATTTTTATACAGGTCAGATTGCCTAATCCAGATTTGGTCAATTTGTTCACTAGGTTTTATTCACTTTTTGGGCATTATTCCTAGATGAAAAATGTGTCATTTTGTGTCTAGTTTCATTCCTAATTGGCCTCACACCAATTGGGCTTGTAAATTTTTAGTTTTGGTCCCTGAAAGGGACCTTGGTCATGCTGCCTGCACACTGCCCACATCCAATCCGAATCTCCACTCAATTCCAACACTTCCAACATACCCCAATTGGTCACAAATGACCATTTCTCACTTCAAACACACCATTTGACCACTTCTCCAAATTTTTTTCTTCTAAACCCTAGGTGCCAAAACCCTAACTACACAATTGTTTCAATTCATGCAATTTCAATACTTTAAACATATTTTGGTGAATGAATTTATGAAATATTTTGAGATGACAAAATTTAGTTGAATTGTAGACTTAAATTGAATTGTGTTGACTTGAGTCATTTTGGTAGTTGGGAGTTGTGGAAATAATTATTGGAAGTGTTTTTATAGGTTTTTAAAGAACTGTTTTCTCAAAATACAAACGGCACTCTGTCAAAATTTTTTCAAAATATGCGGACAAATAAAAATGGACAAAAAAAATTTTACTAGTTTTGAAACTTCAATTAAATGTTTTTAATTCTTACTAAAATGCTCACCACTTCCAAAAAAGTAAGAAAATGATTTTAAAATCCCTTGTAGGGTATTTAATGAGTTATCGGTAGGTGAAGTTCAGTAGTTCATTAGGTATTCTACGGGATCATGTTATGCTTTACAGAGGGATAAGGTGTGACAGGGTTGGTGACAAGTATGTCATCTTCTAACCAATCTATCGGTATCCTTTTTCAACAGGAGTTACAATACATATATAAGGATGAATATAGTTAGGGTTTATCAATACATACTTAAAGGTATTATAAATAGAAAATGTACCTCTGACAATGTCTACAAGATCTGGCTCCTCCCAAGCCATAGCGTACACGTGGGTTGCTATTCCAACCTCGGCCTGTTTTATAATCTCAGAAGCCTTCTGTGATGTACTAGCTGTCTCTGGTCTCATCGGTCTTCTACCCCTCTGTGCTGTTGGGGCAAATCTCTGAGTCTTTAGTGGAGCTGTTGGAGCACTCCTCTATGGGAAATCTCTCAAAAAGTGCTCTGTGGACCCACATCTAAAACATCCACCTGTCAGCAATCTACACTCTCCTCTGTGGCTCCTCCCACAATGTGTACAAACTGGCGCTGGGGCTGATCTCCATGCTATAGGACCCACAGAATTGCCAACTAATACACCCGTCTGACCTCCTCTCCTCGGGCAAATCGGGACCTCTGCCTCTGTCCTTTGCTTTGAATCTCACCCTGAGACCCCCTGGGTCTCTTACTCTCTATAGCAGTTGGACTGGCCAGGTTCAGACCCTCTCTTGTGCGGCCTGTCCGTCCTGGACGGCTCATCATTTATAATTCTCTCTACTGGGGTCCTATATACTGATTGGGGAGGTGGTGGTAGCTGTGGCTGTGGCTGTGGCTGTGGAGGTGGCATAGCTCCGATGACCTGATGGAGCAATTAAGTCATCTGCTCTAGGAAGGCCTGCTGTGTCCTTTCAAAGGTACCCAACAATGGCTCTACTCTATTGCTACTATGCCCCTGACTAGAAGTAGGTGCGGGTGCGTGACTCTCTCCCTTTTCCTCAATCGGTCTAGGAGACCCGTGCTTTGATGGATTGGATGCCATCAATCCTACAAAACAAACAAAGAACAGATTTGCATTAGCGTCACCATGACTCTTATTAAAGGCCCATGCATATAATGCACTCTATCTATTTATATCTATTTAGGTCTAGGACCGCCTAAACCTTTGCCTTGATACTACTAAATGTGATACTCCTCACCCGTCTACAGTGTAGCCGAGCAAGAAGTGCACATTCGATACTGGAGCACCCTATCTTATCCTGTCGTGTCCATTGTTAATTTTTAAATTTTGTAGAAAACATGTGATAATATATATTTTTTTTATCATAATTTATTTTTGTGGAAACCTAGGCAAAGCCTCCTCTAATTTATTGGCATCTAGCGGGTTCCAATAGTTACCAATTAAAAATAGTTTCAGATCTATATCATTTTTTCATGTACCATATCATATCATTTCAAGAAAATGAAATTCAGTTCATTTATATGAAAATTTATATACAAAAATTACAAGCTTCATGTACAGTCCAAAATATAAATTAATTTAATTACAATGTTCAAAATTAATATACATCTCATTATACATGAACGAAAATGCAAAACCTAAGTACATGGGCCCTACCAAAATAAACACTGCTGAGGTGACTCTGAACTTATAGCAGATCGGGTCAATGTGTAGTCAGAGTACTACTGTGGCAACTGCTGCTGTGGCGGATGCTGGGTCTAGTCTCCAGTACCTACGCGAGGAAACAATCCATCGCGCTAAGCATATTGCTTAGTGGTGCATAATTTAAAATAAAAATAACTGAATAATCAAAGATAATTATTTCATGTATAATTTCATATAGAGATTTATATTTCATGAACTCTAAGTCAATTACATGTTTACTGAACTTTAGAAGCAATTAAACTTGTCGAGATCGTTTCTAATAATTTATGCCATTTTTTAGTCTTCTTAATTTCATATCAATGGTCTCTTCATATAATTATTTAATTTTTAAAGCTTATTACTTATGAGTCGTTTCATAACTTTAGCTGCTCCATAGGAGCATATTAATTTACTTGGATCTCTTCATATAATCAATTGATTTTTACATCCTATTACTCATATCTGTGATCTTTTTGGTACTTAATTAAATTTAAGACACATTACTCATATTTGTGCCCAAAAACCTATAATAGACTGTAATGCTGGATACACGGGAGTATATTGGTTAGACCTCCATATGTCTATCCTGTATACAACTGTCATGTCAGGCACAAGGCCAGTGGGCAGGCATAAAGCCAAAAATCATATCAGATACAATGGCCAATGGGCAGGCATAAAGCCAGTAGAATAATCATATCAGACATATTTTGTCGATCAATGATTATTCATGTAAAAATCATATCAATGCATTCTCAGTCTTTTAAAATCATATTAATGCTAAGTAACCTATAACAATCTATAAAGACTAGATACACGGGAATATTCTATCCTGTATACATCTGTCATATCAGGCACAAGGCCAGTGGGCAGGCTGTTAAAGCCAGAAATACAATTAGGCACAATAGCCAACGGGCAGGCATATACCCTGTAAAACAATCATATCAAGCATATATTGTCAGGCCATGATTTTCCATGTAGGCAGTACTGATTTTCCATGATTTTCCATGTAGGCAGTACTTTGGGAAAGTGGATCCCACATACCTTTTTCATGTAATTTAGCATGTAGTGACTTATTAGGGATAAGGCCTTACTAAAATAATTTAATTTAAGAACCTTTCTTTAGGTTCAGTTTTATTGTCTTGATTTTGCATATCAAATTGAGCAATTTATGGTCACTGTTTGGCCCCACTTCCTTCATGGAAGTTGTTCCTCTGTGTCTTGTCTTTATTTTCCCTTTTGAATCATGTCATTTAGATTTGTATAACTCAAGTTATGGTCAATTAACCATAACTGGTTCAGTTGCAAATTCTGGTTCCTTTAGCTAGGCAATTTTGGTATCATAATTTGTCAAATTATTTGGACAGGTTATAGCAACATTTAGGCCCAGTTTTCTTTATAAGATATGTTGCCTTATGTCTTATGGTCAGTCAAAATTTTTAGTTGCAATTTTTTAAGTCATGTACAATTACTTATAGCCACATTATTGGCCTGGACTCAAATATTCTATATTAACATAATTTCCATTTAGGTTAGTAGATTTGACCCAAAATTTAAGCTTCTTACATTCATAATTTGAGGAAGGTGTCTAAAACAAAATTTGATCTCTGTTTCTTAGGTTTCCAGAACTATATGGTATATCTCAATTGAAGTTTTCTAATGAGAGATATGACTAAAAGAATATTCTGGAGTCAATGGTCACTTATGCAATTTCCAGATTTTGCGCACTAACTTGACCTAGCCTGTTGACTTATTTCTCTTGATTTCTGGGTTCTGGTCAAAATAGCAATATTATAGGTCTATGTCTTATTGAAATTTTGGCAATAGTTTTAGGGAATTTGGATTTCTATGGACCAAGTTATGGCCTCTTTGCCAAAACTAATCAAGTAGCCTATGTTTAGCAAATCTGAGCAGTTTTGGTTTTGGACAATTTTGGTAGCCCAATTTGGGCAAGCAATTTGGTTTGGTTAATTGCATTTCTGGTCTCTGTGTTCTTCACAATAGTTGTAGCCCTATGTCTAAGCTTTCCAATGGTATAAATTTCAGGTCATTTGGACCTATCTAGAGTGAGTTGTGACCAAATGAATGAGCACTGTTCATTTGATCAATTTTCTGGGTTCACAATTTGGTAATCCGGATTAGGGCAACTTTTATGTCACTTTTTGGGTAGAATTTGAACATGGTTTCTGCATAGAAAATGGTACATTTTAGGTCTAGTTTTACCTTCAATTAGCCTTATACCAATTGAAGCCACACAATTTTAGTTATGGCTCAAAATATACACTGATTTCAACAATTCTTAACCTGCACAAAAGAACACTTCCAATTTTCATTCCTCCATCTCCTAAACTACAATTGTGGCATTCATGGCACTTCTAATATCACCAATTCATTTCAATTCAATCAAATTTCCAGAAATTACATCAAGTCTCCAATAATCAATTCACAACCCTAATTCAAATGGTCAACGTCAATATATACATTCAATAAATTTTCTAACACATGTAACTTCAATTACTTATCCATTAACATCACTAATCTTCATTTATATATATGAATTAATCACACTCCCATGCTTCTCAAGGCTGCCAAATTGAAGCAATTACACAAGTCTCATCAAACAATCTCAATTTGTCAATTTGAAACAATTACACAAAATCCCCAGATTATCATCAAACCCTAATTCCAGTTTTCCCCAATTTATACATATCACATGCAATTAAATTCTAGTACATGTAATCACCTTAACCAACATCACTAATCATCATTTACATGTAAAAATTAATCAATCTCTCATGATTCCTATGGCTACTGAATTGAAGGACTCATAAACACTCATCAATTTCTTTAATTTTCTCATCACACTAACTCAATTCAACCTCAAATCAAGGATTAAGGAAGAATGGTGGGAAGATTAAGCACTAACCTTTAATCAAGAATTTTCCAACCTTATAAAACTTCAAAATTTCCACTTCTTGTTGTTGCTTATAGTCTTCCCAAGATGTGAGGATCAATTCTTGCAAAGGGAACCTTTGATTTTAGGTTGAAAATGAGGGAGATTTGAAGCTTTGCATGAAAGCATCCATGGAAATTTGAGAGAAAACCCATTCGGCCATGGTAAGAGAATGAAGGAGAAGAAGTGAAATGAAGTGGTGAGCTTTGTCTTCATGTGCTCTTTTATAGTCCACTAACTTTGATTTAATTGTTATAATAATCAAGTTTCAAAAATTCTAATTATACCCCCTCATTTTTCCTTAATTACATTACACATGAAATTTCATTTTTTTATGGGGTTTTCAAATTTTAATACCACTCTTTTTTAATGAAAATTTAGGTCAAAAGTCAATTCTAGGTGCCAAATGTTCAAAATGTCCCTCTTCGGGTCATAGTCCAACTTTTTCGGTAATACCGATTAAATCCCTGATTCGTTGGTTCCTTTAATTTTCATTTTCTTCAGTACTGATTAACTAAATTTTCTTTGATATTTTTAATGTCATTTTTACCTCTGTAAACCTTTAATTATGTCCTGAAAATTATTTCCTAGGGTTCCTCACAGGTTTGAGATCGTCAACTGCCTACACAGTGAGTTCCCGGTACGGTCACTCATCGTTGTGGTTCCAGCTCATTTAACCTAATTGCATTTCATGTCTTTTATTTTTTCATAATTTTTCTTGTATTTTATTATAATTTATTCCATCATTTTATATCTCCTCACTATCATTTAAGTATAGTTCCAGGCATTCTGATTGTTCGAACAGACATTAGTCGTCGGAATAGTAGAACGTACGGACTACCTACGGTGAGGGCGTTACAGCACAATTATACACCCTGAGATTGTGTAAACTTACATGGGCATGTAAATTGCTTGTGCAACTTTCTTCTGGGTGGTTTGAAATGCCTGTGTGATTTTAAAGTGAAATAAAAGGTTACATGCCCTAAGGGCGTGTAAATTGGCTTAAATTGCACAACCATGTTGATGCTGAATTTCAATTTAAGGTCATATGTTCCTCTTTTCATATGGTTTTTGTGAGTCTTCTAAGCAATTTAGGACTCTAAATTAATGTTTCCAAGAGGAAATAAAAGGAGAGAAGTCTTTTACACAATAAGGAGTCTTATTTCCAAAGATATCAAAGGAATCAAGATTGAAAAGAATTTTTCATTTTCTACATAAGAAGGTGTAACACCCTCCCTGTACCAACTCCGTACATTCTACTGTTCTGGATCCAGGTCGGTCCCATACTAGAACGTCCGGAAAAATATTTAAACTAAAGTCGAGAATCATAATTAACTCAAATATTAATAAGAAAAATTTAGTAAAAATTTTAGAAATAAAATACAACCAAGTTAAACGAGCCGGTGCCCTAGCGATGGGTAACCAGAGGGAAGTTGCGGTTTTCGCAACGAGGAGCCCTAGACCCAGGGAAAAAATTATAAAATAATTTTTGGGACTCCAGAGAAGGGTTATTGAGGTTCCCATGGCATTAGAATGCCAAGAAAATACCTAGAAAAATTTTTCAATTGGTACAGACAATTCTGACCCGTTAAGCCAAACGGAGGGCATTTTGGTCATTTCGCCTTCAGAGATGATTTTTGGACGACTTGTCCAGTTGAGTAAATACTTAATATGACATAAAATATAAATAAACATTACTAGAAATTAAATTGAAAATGAGTAGTGGAGGAAAGAAAAGAAAGTGAGGAAAAAGCTCATTTATGACATCATGGTGATGTCATTAAGAAAACTATGACCAATCACAATTAAGCCATCATTTGACTAACTAATAAAGAGACTAAATGAAGACCAAATAACCAAAAATTGCAGCAGCCATCTCCCTCCCCAAAGCCAGCCGAAACATGCCCTATACCCCTCCATTGATTTTTTTTTCAATCAAGCTTAATTGCTCCCTTTGTACACCACTAAACCCTAACCCCTTTCATTAAATCTTGACCATATCACTTGGGGAAGCTTTTGGCAGCCAAGTGAAGTTTTGAGCTTGGGAAAAATCTCCCTAAAAGAGGTTAGTGCATATATGTAGTTAAAACTCATTAATTCCATGATTGAGGCTTGTAATGGATGAGAAATTGTGAAATAAATGAAACAAATTCATGTGTATGTCCACCATAGAATTCGGCAGCCCTAATAGAGGAATGGTTTTGATTGTTTTAATGGACTTAAAGTGAGCTAGAAATGGTGTTTAAGGTATGAATATGCATGGATGTTGAACTAGTGTGCTAATTGAGGTTTATGGGTAAATTGAGTTGGACATTAGGGTTTTGAGAAGTGAAACTTTTACTTGGCTTATGAAACTGTTAAATAACACTCTAATGGTCAATTAGTGACCATTTGAGGTATGTTGACCATAAATTAGACTGAAAAATGGCTTGGCAAAGAGAATGACTATGCTGCCTAAAGACAGCAGAATGGGGACTGAGAATCCAGTCCAATTACACAGCCATAACTTTGGCTGTGTTGGTCCAATTGGTGTTTGGCCAATTGGACATGAAACTAGGCTTATAATGGCACATTTTTTCTGAAGAAACCATGCCCAAAAGACCAAAGCAAGAGGACCAAAACTTGGCCCCAATCCGGATACCCTGCAACTGATTCTGCAGAATGACCAAATGAACAATAACTGTTCATTTGGCCATAACTCACTGTAGATTTGGTCAATTGACCTGAACTTTTTACAGCAACAAGTTAAGAAATCGACAAACAACTTTCATGAAGGAACCTACCCCAAATTATGGCCAGAACCCATCCAACCAAGTGACTCTAGTTACTGTTCATGTTACTGTAGATATGGTCAATTATGCAGATTGGCAATCCGGCCAGCTGTGGTTTTTGAGCCATATCTGGAGCTACAAAACTCCAAATGGAGTGATTCAAAAAAATAAATTCAACTAGGAAAAATAAGGAACAACTTTCATGTTTGTCATTTCCTCAAATTCCCACTGCAACAGGGCCCAATGGAACAGTAAAGTTGGGTCTCAAAAACTGAAATTTCTGCCCTCTTAGAATTAAGTTGAGAAATGGAAATGGTAATCAATTCCAACAAGTTTTAAATACAAAATGTGGTATGTTTGGGGTGTTAAAACCAATACACCTATTTTCTATCCAAAAGTCAACATTTTTGTTGACCAATGAGGTGAATAGTGACATCAAAACTTGAAATGCACAAATGGAAGAATTTAAAAGTTTCAAATGCCCTAGTATACCTAACATGATTGGTTTGGATAGTTTGGCATGCCAATAGGGTTCAGTTAGCAGTACTGCACATGGCGATATGCCATTCTATGATTTCATGGCTTTTAGCCATTCTGACTTTGTATTGAGACTTGGCCTTGTGCCTGATATTATTTACAGCTTGTTAGTTGCTCATTACACCGAGATGCATACGTGACGATGGTGTGGCCCGAGGTACTAGGTACCCAGTGCGGTTACGTTATCCAGTCCAGTCGTCTAGTGTAGGTTACTTGGGGCAACCAAATGAATAAAAGTGAACAAAGTTAATGAAATAATGAATATACCAACACCAAACAAAGAAAACATACACATTCTATACACATTTATTTTCTTGCTATTTTCTTTTATTATATTATTGCACCACTAAGCATTATTGCTTAGCGCGTTGCTTTTGCCACGCGTAGGTACTGGAGATCCCGATCGTGAGCCCAGTAGACCACAGACTGGGTGAGTCCATCCTGCAGTTCTGCACAGTGTCCTTGTCACCTCAACTTCTGCAGTGCATTGATAGGATACTAGGTGTCATTTTGATATTTTGTAGCTAATTTTACTTTCTTATATGTATTTGAACTTATGTAATATATTTTGATGTTCATGTAAATAATGAAAGTTATGACTATGAATGCAAAATTTGAGCATTTATTTATTGCTTGTATATGAGTATTATGAGAAATGGATGTTTGAGAAATGAAAAGGTTATTGAGAACTGAAATTGAGAAATATTGTTGAGATTTTGGATATTGGAGTTTGAGATGATTGAATACAAAATTTGGAAAAGTTTTTAACAGGCTTCGAAGAACTGTTTTCTCCATTTTTAGCCGGTACTCTGCCGGATTTTCTATAAAATTTTCGGAACCTCAAATAAATTATAATTTCAATAAATGAACTATATTTCATAAACTATATTCAAAACTTTGATAAAAGTTAATCAAGGAAAAATAGAGTGTGCCGGTACACCGTGTGGCATAGCTTGCTCGGCTACACTGTAGACGGGTAAGGGGGTGTCACAGAAGGAGTTCTAGCTAAAGTTCTACAAGCTCAAAGCTGTAATTCTCATATGGGTTTTTCTATTTTTCATATTCTTATGTCTTATGTCTTTTCTTTAACCAATTAAGTTGTATTTCTCACCATGAGTGAATAGTTTTCTTTATTCTTGGGTTAGGGATGTAGCTCTTCAATTTAAATTATGATTTTAATTTAATTGTGCTTAATTAATAGATTGATATTTTCTTTTGATTCAATTCTTGTGTGCCTAATGCTTGCATTATGTTTGGATCCCATAATTGCATGAATTTTAGATGTTGAATAAAGGATCGAAAATATTGGAACTCTAGTAATTGAACTTAGGAATTTATGACTTAGAGATAGGCTTAAATCTTTCGAGGATAAACTAAATATCAAAAAACCTAATGGGTTTCCATTAACTTGATACCATGAAAATATGTATGATTTTAATTTTAACACATCTTCTCTGCTTTAATAGAGGACATTAAATATTTTAGGATAATTCACCTTCAATGTAACGCCCTCACTTTAGGTAGTTCCGTACATTCTACTATTCCGATAACCAATGGCTGTCTGGAGAGCCAGGATGTCTAGAACTATATGTAAACTAGAATGAGGAGTCATAAATAACCCAAATAATAGTAAGGAAAAATTTAGAAAAATTGAAGAAATAAAATACAATTAAGTTAAATGAGCCGGTGCCCTAGCGATGGTTAATCCTAATGAGAAGTTGCTCTCTTCATAGCTAGTAGCCCTAAACCCAAGAGAAATCTCGTGAAATAATTTCTGGGATGCCAGAGAAGAGTTATGGCACCCTAGGTAGCATTAGAATGCCAAGAAAAGGTTAGGAGAATTTTTAAGATCGGTACAGA
The DNA here is from genome assembly GCF_030052815.1 of Hevea brasiliensis. Lineage (NCBI taxonomy): Eukaryota > Viridiplantae > Streptophyta > Magnoliopsida > Malpighiales > Euphorbiaceae > Hevea > Hevea brasiliensis. The sequence goes on along the minus strand of NC_079493.1, from coordinate 41,442,191 downwards.
CAATTTTGGCTCCTTAAGCCAAACGGAGGGCATTTTGGTCATTTTGTCTTCAGAGATGATTTTTGACCAACTTGTCCAATTAAGTAAGTGAATTATATGATATAGAATATGAATTAATATTGATGAGAAATTAATTAAAAATAAGTAAAAGAAAGACTTATCGGGTACTAAAGAAAAAGGCGAACTAAAAACTCGGTAAGAGTGAAAATTCGGTCAATGAAATTTTGAAGTCTCATATTGACCAAGAATGAAATTTATTAAGTCATAAAGCTAAATTAGTTTAATTAATGGATATTATAAAAATTAAATATAATTAAATAAATAGTCAAACTAAAATGATTAGGAAATTCAAGGTAATTATAAAATTGCCATTCCACTTATTTACAAATTTGCCATTGAATATTTAATTAATATATAAATTACTTTTTGGATAGAAAATTCAGGCACCTTCTTCATGTTTCCCATCCATCCTTGCTCTCTCTCTCTTTCTTACATTTTCCTCCATTAACACCCAAATTAAAGCTTGAATTCCTAGGTTTCTCACATGATTTCTTTAGGAAATCAATAGAAACCACAAAATTTAGCCTTGAAAAGAAGAGAGCACTCAAGAAATCAAGAAAAATTGTAAACTTGGAAGAGCAAGAAATTCTACCAAGAAGAGTTTACCAAGGGGAATTTAAGTTTGATTGAAGGGAAGGGTGCTTGAAGGTTGATTGAAGCTAGCACACAAGGTTAGTGCTATGAACTTCATTTAATTTTGAAGTTTGATAAATTTGGTTAGGGCTTGATACATTTGGAAATTTTATTATCTATGTCTTATTTATTGCAATTAAGCAAATATTATTACTATTGGGATGTATGATTGTTGAAATATGTTGAGATGATATCAAATGAGTTAAGGGAGTGTGGTGTTGTGGTTATGTAGCATTTTCTAGACCTTGAGTCCAGTGTGGTTTTTAGGCCATAAGTAGAATTGTGCAAGTCCAGTTGGTGCAAGGCCAATTGGAGATGAAACTGGACACATAATGACACAACTTTCATGAAGAAATCCTGCCCAGAAAACCAAGTTAGAATGACCTAGAAATTGCCCTAATCTGGGTGACCAGCAAGCTATCCCTGGAAAATGACTAAATGAACAGTGTTTGTCCATTTGGTCATAAATCACTGTAGAAATGTCCAATTGACTTGAAGTTTATATCCATGGAAAGCTTAGACAATTTAGAACAACTTTTATGAAGAACACAAACTTAAATTTTGAACCTAACCAATTGAAATTTCTAGCTCAAGTTAGGACACTAAATCTGGCAGAACCAAATTCTGCTCAGAATTTATGGACAAGACCAATCCGGCCAGTTATAATATTTAGGCCATAACTTGAGCTAAAAAACTCCAAATGGAGTGATTCAAAAAGTGAAATGTAACTAGACACAATAAAGAACAACTTTGATGGAGAATACTTGGCCAAATTCTCACTATAGAATAGCTTAATAGAACAGTGAACTCTAGCACCCAAAAATTGAAATTTTGATTTATTCTCCATTGGTTAGAAGTATGGATTGGCAACTAATGCCAACATTTTTGGGAACCAAAATGTGGTAAATTTATGTGATTAGGACTCATGTAACTATTATGCCTTGGAAAGTCAATAATTTGACCTAAATAGTAAAATAATAATAAACTTATATGTTAAGTACAAATATTCAAGAAATAACTTTGTAATGTGCCCTAGTACACCTAGTAAGATTGGTTTGGATAGGTTGGCATGCCAATAGGGTTCGGTTAGCAGTACTGCACATGCCATTATGCCATTCTGTGATTTTATGGCTTTTAGCCATTCTGATATCAGTGTGATACTTGGCCTTGTGCCCAATGTTTATTACAGCTTATTAGTTGTTCTGTTGCACACCGGGAGACACATTGTGATTGATAGTGGCTACTGATATGTTATCATGGCTTTTTAGCCATACTGACTGCATACGTGGTTGACGTTCCGCATTTCACATCCCATGGTATGACGGCTCGAGGCATTGCGATGTCCAGTGCCAACAACCCATTATCCAGTTTAGTCAGCCTGTCATAGGTTACTTGGGCAGTGAAATTTATTGAAATAAATTAAGAATATTAGCAATTAAAAATATTAGAAATTAAATAAATGAGTAAGACGACCTAAAATAAATAAGAATAGTTATTTAGTAGAAAGTACTGAACGAAATGATAAAAAGATTAGCAATAGAAATATAACTTAAATAAATATTACAAATGCACTTGTTCATAATAATATAAATCTAAGAATAATATTCTTAGAATTTTTAGGGATGGTATGTGACACTCCTTACCCGTCTACAGTATAGCTGAGTAAGATATGTCACACAGTGTACCGGAACACCTATTTTATTTCAATCATTTTTATCCTTCCTAATTTATTTTTTTTTCAAAGTTATGAAGTACAATTTGTGAAATATAATTCATTTAAGTCATTTATTGAAATTATAATTTATTTGAGGTTCTGCAAATTTTATAGAAAATTCGGCAGAGTGCCGGCTAAAAATGGAGAAAATAGTTCTTCGGAACCTGTGAAAAACACTTCCAATAATCATTTCCAATCATTCTCAAACTCCAATAACCATCGACATGGTCTCAATATTTTTCAACAATATTTCCATTTCTCATTCATTCATTTCACATAATATTCATATACAAGTTATAAATAAATACTCAATGTTCCATTCATAAACACAATTTCCACTATTTACATTAATATCAAAATACATTACAAAAGTCTCAATTACACATGAGAAAATAAAAGTTAGTTACAAAATACCAAAATGAATCTAGTGTCCTACCAATGCACTGAAGATGGTGAGGTGACATGGATACTATGCAGAGCTGCAGATGGTCTCACCTAGTCTGTGGTCTACTGGGCTCTCGGTCGGTCTCTCCAGAACCTACGCGTGGCAAAAAGCAACGTGCTAAGCAATAATGCTTAGTGGTACCAATAATAAAATAAAAAGAAATAACAGAAAATAAATATGCAGTGCATGTTCTGATGTTTTATGTAAATCATTTTTCGATCATTATTGGTAATCTTATTTATTATGTACTTGTTATATTCATAATTTCATTAAATTTATCCACTTTCATTTTTGTTTGCCCAAGTAACCTATACTGGATGACTGGACTGGATAAATGGGTAAACTGGCACTGGGTATCTAGTACCTCGGGCCGTCACACCATCGGTCACATATGCATCTCCCGGTGTGCAACAGAACAGCTAATAAGCTGTAATAACAATAGGCACAAGGCCAAATATCAACACAATGTCAAAATGGCTAAAAGCCATAAAATCACAGAATGGCATAATGTCATGTGCAGTACTGCTAACTGAACCATATTGGATGCCAACCTATCCAAACCAATCACATTAGGCCTACTAGGGCATTTAAAACTTTTAAGTTTCACAATTTTTGAAATTTAAATTTTAGTGTTACTATTCCATTCATTAGTCAACAAAAATATTGACTTTTGCATAGGCAATAGGTACATTGGTTCTAATACTCCCAACATACCACATTTTGCATTCAAAATTTGTTGGTATTGGTTGTCAATACCATTTCTAAGCCTAATGTTAATTGGGCAGAATTTTCAGTTTTTATGCTTTGTTTTTACTGTTCCATTGGTCAATTTTCCAGTGGAAATTTGGCAAACTGATCAACATGAAAGTTGTTCCTTATTTTGTCTAGTTGCATTTCTTTTTTTGAATCACTCCATTTGGAATTTTGTAACTCAAGTTATGGTCCAAAAACCACAACTGGCTGGATTGAAATTTTTCTGGACTGACCATATCTACAGTGCAGTGAATAGTGACTGCAACTCACTTGTTGGATAGGTTCTGGTCATAATTTTGGTTAGGTTTCTTCATGAAAGTTGTTGGTCTATATCTCAAATTGTTGCTGGTAAAATTTCAGGTCAATTGGACAATTCTACACTGAGTTATGGCCAAATGACCAAACACTGTTCATTTGGTCATTCTATAGAAACAGACTGCAGGTCACCCGGATTAGGGCAAGCTTTTGGTCCACTTGGTTTGGTTTTATAGGCATGGTTTCTTCACTAAAGTTGTGCCATTATGTGTGTAGTTTCATTTCCAATTGGTCTTGCGCCAATTAAACCTCTACAATTCAAGTTATGGCTGCCCAAACCTACTGGACTCATGTCCAATTCTGCAGGTCACCATGGGCAGCCACACCAACTGCAATTCCCACTAATCAAACCACCTCATTTCTTGTTTACACATAACCAAATGGTCACTAATTGACCATTAAAACTCACTTTCATCATTACATGATCAAAGTCTCCATTTCATGCTCAAACCCTAACTCCAATTTTCAATTCATGGCATACACACACCAAACTCATACCAAATCACTTTATCCATCATCTATACTCATCAATAACATAATTAAGCCACTTAATTTCATCAAAAACCAACAATCCTTAAACTTTCTCATGGCTGAAAAATTTAGAGATTTCATTTACTCAAGTTTTTCTTTTAATTTCACATAATTTCTACTTGATTTAGCATGCTTACAAGATTAAAGAAAGAAAAGAAATTGTTTAGTGCACTAACCTTTTTGAGCTTCACTTAACCTTGATTAAACCTCCCTAATCTCTTCTTCTTTGGCTGCCAATAGCTTTTTCTAGGTGAAAGATTAAATTTTTGTGAAGGGACTTGGCAATTTTGGTGAACAAATGGAGAGGAAATTCAAGCTTTTAAGCTTGAAAATGGTGGAATCTCTTCTCTCTCTCTCTCTCAAAGTTTTTGGCTGCCTAAAGGTTGAAGATGCAGATTGGTTTTTCAATTTTTTGGTCTCTTTTATTTCTTTTAATGAGTTTAACAAATTTTGATTGGTGGAGGATATTTAAATGACATCATATGATGTCATAATTAGTATTTTCTTTCATTTTCTTTTCTTTTCTTCTCTACTCATTTTCAATTTAATTTTTAGCAATATTTATTCATATTTTAGATCATAATAATTATTTGCTTAACTGGACAAGTCAGCCAAAAATCATCTCTGAAGACGAAATGACCAAAATGCCCTCTGTTTGGCTTAACGGGCCAAAATTGTCTGTATCAATTAAAAAATTTTTCTAAGCATTTTCTTGGCATTCTAATGCCATAAGAACCTCAATAACCCTTCTTTGGGGTCCCAAAAATTATTTTATAATTTTTCTCTCGGGTCTAGGGCTCCTGGTTGCGAGAACCGTAACTTCTCACTAGGTTACCCATCACTAGGGCACCGGCTCATTTAACTTGATTGTATTTTATTTCTAAAATTTTTCCTAAATTTTTCTTATTAATATTTGAGTTAATTATGGTTCCTCACTTTAGTTTAAATATTTTTCCGGACATTCTAGCTGTCCAGACCGACACTAGTCATCGAAACAGTAGAATGTACGAAGTTGCTATAGGGAGGGTGTTACATGGTACATTATTACTGTGAATTTAGGAATTAAGTGCTTTTGAAGAGAAATAAATTAGAACAAAAGATAGTTGATACTTGAAGTATTATATTAAATTAGATTAATTTCCAGAGTATCCAAATTATAATCGATTCTTTCTTTATTTGTATATTTTTTTTTGTTATATTATTGCACCACTAAGTAGCAATGCTTAGCGCGATGATTTGTTTCCTCATGCAGGTACTGAAGCTAAAACCCAATGGACATTTGACTGAGATTTTTAGAGTCTGAATCTACAGAAGTGTCAGAAGTGTCACCTCCTCAGCAATGCATGTAGATAGGGCTCATGTAGATCACATTATGTATTTTATATGTAAAAATATTTCGTATATTGTAATGTAAACTAAGAATTTATAAGTAATATTTATGTGATGTAAATTAATAAATTGATTAGTTCATATGTAATTAATTTATATATTATGTAAATTATGAAATTATGTAAATTAATGAAATTTGAAAAATTTTGCTTATGTGATTTGAGCATAAATGAGATTGTATGGGTTTGAAGATAGAATTGAAATTTATAGATGATGCATGAAATGATGAGATTATTATTGTAAATATATTATCGAAAATTTTAAACAGGTAAATAGTGAAATACACCAAATGGTAATAGAAACAGGGGAAACTCCGCTGGTTTCTCTTAGAAAAATAATTGATATTAAAATATAACGAGAATAAAATTTTTAAAGGAATAAAGTAAGATAAAATAGGGTGCTCCGACACTGAGTGTAACATGCCTTGCTCGGCTACAGTGTAGTCGGGAGAGGGGTGTTACATTCAAAACATGTCATCCATGATTGAGTTAGCTATGCCTTGGATTACGAAGAGTTTATTAGTGAAACCCTAGTCCTAAGATTTTTCTATTTATTAGTTGTTAGTTTTTTTGAAATTTATTGTCTCAAATTAGTTGTTACTTTTCTTTTTAATTAAATTTAATTCTTGTCTATTGATAGTCTAGATAATTAAAATTATTATAGTGTGGTACTCAACATGATTCTCATGGAAATGATACTTTATTCATTATTTTATTACTTGATACACACTTGTGGGATTTTGCAGAACAATAAATTCTTTTTAATAATATTAGTATAGTATTTTTTTTGCAATAAATTATTCTATTAATAATTTTATATTTTGTTCAAAATTTTTTAATTACCAACGAATTTAAAATCCGTTGGTAAATCGCCAACAAATTGTAATATTTGATGCTTTACAAATAAATTATTATTTTTTTTTATTTTTCTTCCAATTCACAAATGGATTGAAATATCCTTTGGAAATACAAACAAAAATTCCATTTGTAAATTACTAACGAATTTCAATCCATTGTAAATAAATTACCAACAAGGTTCATTGTAATTGACCTTGTCCAACAGAAAAATCTATTTATAAACTACAATATATATATATATATATATATTGTAGTGAAATTGACTTTAAAATGACATTTTAATTAAAAATAAATAAATTTTGATAACAAAAATGGTAGTGTTTTTAGAAATTCAAATATGATTTGCAATAGTTATCATAAATATCTATTGTCCCAAAGGAGTTATCTAAGAATGGATGAATTGGATAATTTTTTTTTTTTTTTTTTTTGCTTGAAGCTCTATGAAAAATCTTGGCTAGGCGTTTCTATATGTATGATTAAGTAACATAAAAGTGTAGCAGTAAGGCCTAAATTAAAATCGAAACAAGTGCAACTTCAACAACATGGGAAAACTTTATTTTTGATATGTAAAATAGAGTAGAGTAAAGTTTTAACCAATACGGCTCGATCAATTATAAATGGATTTAATTTAGCTGTTAAGCATGCATATAAACCCTTCCGAATGATCAAACAAATATTTAAGCAAGTAACTCAATACACTTATATATCAGAATAATCAATTTAAAAGTGTTGAAATTAAAAAGAGTAGGGATGATAGAAGCAAACACAAGGATTTATAGTATTTTAGCACTCTTCGCTTATATTCACTCCTCAAAGTACCCCTTTGAGATTTTCTCTCCACTAAACAACCTTTTCACGAGCAAGAGTTAAGTGTTATAAAATTTCTAATGGTGTTTGTCCAACCATTCACAAGTGTTCCAACACTCAATCCTTCCTCAAGTTTCACAAGGTTCTTGACAACCTTTTCAAGAGTTTTAATCGTAGTGTTTACTAGCCAAAATACAAGTTTTCTCTTTTGTTTAAGAATCTCTATAAGCTTTTGGATACAACAAAAATCTCTAATAAAGATAAGAGAGATGATTTGACAATAAAAGCTCAATACTTAGGTTTCTTAATGATGAAAACTCTTAAATGTTTTACTCTAACACTCTTTAAAATGGATGGCTTTCATACTAGATAAAAGATGATAATTATATCTCCTTTTGAAGTATGGTTGTTAAGCACAAAATAAAAAATATAGACTCTTGAAAAAAGAAAAAAACTACCCATTATTTTTGTCCTTTTTTTTTTGTAAAATTAGAAAGCTATCAAAATTGAAAAGTAGCTTATTACTATTACTTTTTTGCTTACTACTCATTTTATGGTGGAAGTGAAAAAAGTTTGCTACTTTTGCTTTTGTCATGAAATGTCAAAAAGCATTAGGAACCCAATGCAAAAGTAGCTTATTGCTAGTAAGTTTAAGTTTTTGAAATGCTTTGTAAAAATTCTTTTTTGCCTCCAAAGAATTGTTAGTTTTTTTTTTTTTCTTTTCTTCACTCAGTTATGTATTATATGTGTGCTCCTTCAATTTAGGGAAGGTGGGGAGCAGAAAATACAAAATAAGGCTTTTTTATTTTGTGAGGAGTGAAGTTGTTGACTATTGGTTGAAAATGAAATTTTTTGTCTATGCCTAGTTCACTACAAATGAAGACATATGATGTATAGTAGGATTCACCTATTATATATGTGGATCTTATGTGTTTGTGAAGGAACGGAAGCATGAAAAAACACAAGTTTATACCATTGAATTCAAAAATTTTCACCTAGGGTCACATGCATCATGCAAGATTTATTTTTATCTATTTGATTTCAATGATAAACAACATATTAAAACTCTTTTAATATGTTTTTGGATCTGTATTTGCCATTTAAGATTTTAAAATTAATCAGATTAATTTTAGAACCCTAGATTAAATCAAGAACGATTACACTAACCTCTTGATGCACTTCAGCGTGTTTGCGCCTTTGAGATTCGTCTTCAGGACACCAGATGTTGTCCCTCTAGCTTGTCCACACCAAGAACACCAATGGCAGCCCTTGAACAGCTTCTAAAGCCTTTTCTATTAATTAGAAATTCAAGTTCTGCCTTTTAAGAGATTAGAGATGTAAACATGACACTAGAAACAATTTCTAGTGTTCTTAATTCAAGAGATTGATGGCTAATCTCTTTGAATAAATGAGAGATGAAGAAGAATAGATAAAAAGCCTCAAATTGGCGTGACAAAGGAGAGGAGTAGCTGCTGGTTATTTTTCTTTTCATAACCACAATTAAATAGCTAGGTTAACACATTAAACCCTTGCCACATGTCACCCTTTGATTAGCTCTAGGTTTAAGTGACCCAATCACATTGTGCCAAGTGTCAAACCTATATTTAATCTTGATTTTAATCATCTTACATGATTAAAAAACATTTGGCAAGCTTATGTGTAATCCCATGTGTCACCATCTCATGGTGCCACGTGTCACACTGTGAAATGACCAAAATGCCCCTGTGTCTTAATTTTGAGTTCTTAACACAAAATAATTATTTTTCTTCTTCTAGTTAATTTATATCAAATATAAATTAATTAATTAATCTCTATTAATTAATTTCCCATTAATTAAATTTATATTTAAACACTTTAAATATAAATTTAATTTATACTACACATCCAATAATCTAGATTTGGTTTCAAGTCATGCTAGGGACTTTGCATAATTGCAAACCAAACCTATTTAATTAATCAATTAAACTATTTAATTAATTAATTAAATCATATTTAAATAGGTGATAATTTGTGTATGTATGTGACTTACTAGGCTCATCACTAATTGGCAATGAGACATGATATCAACTCTTAATATCATCAGAACTCTTTCTTACCATAAATGATTTCTCTAAATCATTTTATGAACCTCATAGACCATGGTTAACACCTAGCATAGCATGCCATAGCCAACCAATTAGTAATAAGGTTTACCTTAAATGAACCTATAATCATATGTTACCATGCACTAGAATCTCTCTGTTACAAAATCCCAACTCAAGCTGGAGTCATGGTTTATGTCAAACTCCATTTGCTATGAATATTATGTTCTCTTTTAATTCCAGTTCTTGATTAAAAGATTTTCTCATCGTAAACTCTTTCGAATAAATCTATCTGTCTGGCCAGAACTTGAAACATCAAGAACAATTAAATGAACATAGGATTTTATCTCTATTTACTTAGAGGAACAGATTCCATCTTGATCAACACCTACCTCCATATATAACTAGTAGGAGCCAACACATGCCCATATACCCATACATAGTACAAGTATGAAAGCAGTATCAAACTCAAACTACCTATATACAAGATAACTGTGCTATCTCAGGTCTAAAGATTACATGCACTGATATGATTTATGACAAAATATTGACAAGAGTAAACTCCATGTGCTTATCATAAGTGTCACTAGTTCGGCCTACTTATCATTTATAAGTGCCTATCATGTTTGTTATATGGCATGAGACTCACCATTCCATCTTATTTATATCTCATATAAATAACTTGGGAACAAACATGCATACAATCTTTCTGGATAAGTCATGTCCTTATTATGAAGTATCCTCGATTGTGAACCTATTTATGATGCTGTGTGCTAGAAATATTGTCACTCATATTCTTAACAACTTAAGAATAATATTTCTAACAAAATATCAATGGACCTTTTCTATTACACATAAATATATTATGTAAACGGAATAGTGGAAATGCCTTTTATTAATAAAAATATGTACAAGATACATACTAAATGATATGCTCTAGGGCATACTACTAACAGTTTGTACTTTTTTTAATGATGGATGAGGTCTAAGTAAAAAAATAAAAATAAAAAGGAGAAAAACAAGTGAGGGGAAATATTATAGAGATAGTAAGACTAACTAAGGTGCGCAAACTATTTGGAAAGAAGTGGAGAAATGGAATCTGTTATTTTATGTGGCTTAAATTTTGGATATGTCTTTATGGATCCAAATTGTGACCTTACCTAATAGGGTGCGAGATCCAACACCCCTCATGATATGGAACATTATAAATATTGTATTATTCTACCCTTTGTGATAGATTTTTAAGATATTCAAGAAATACACTAGGGTTAGGGTTTTAGAGTTCTAATTGATTGTATCTTACTCTTTTTCATCATAGTGGAACTTTTTCTATCATCTTGCCTGTGGATATAAACCATATAGTTGAATAACGTAAATCTTATATTATTCTTTTTCTCTTTTCTATACTATGATTGTGTGATTGGGATTATGATTGTGCGATTGGGATTATGATCGTGCAATTGTGTTTGTACTTTAAATTTACATGCCTGTTATAGCAGACTAATATGAGAGCTGTATACGAGCAATCTAGGGTTTGCAAATGGCATCGTCTTTAAAGAAGTATGAGGTGAATAAGTTTAATGGTGGATCAAGTTTTAATCTATGGAAGATTAAAATCAAATCTTCCTTGATCCTGCATGGTCTATGGAAGGCAATCGAGGATAACTTTCTAGAGGGCACGAAAGAAGTGGATAAGGCTAATTTGAAGGAAAGAGTCTTGAGTTCAATTTTCACGAGCATCACTAATAACGTGCTACATGAGATTGTCCTATACGAGATTGCTAGTGAAAACTCAATGTCTGGGGCATGAAAGAAATTGGAGGAGCTGTATTTTGCCAAATCGCTAATCAACCATCTCTATTTAAAGAAAAGGCCATATAATCTAAGAATCAAAGAAGTTACGTCCATTAAAGAATATCTGGATGAATTTAATTCAATCATTATAGACCTGAAGAATATTGATATTGATATTGATATTGATATTGAGGATCAGGCCCTTATTATGTTATGTTCTTTTTCACCCTCCTATGAGACTTTTGTTGATACTTTATTGTATGGGAAAAATAGTATTTCACTAGATGATGTTAGTAATTTTCTAAAATCAAAGAAGTTGAAAAAAAAAATTAAGTACAGGGAGCAAGATCACTACAAGAGAAACTGTCCCAAGTTGAAAAATAAAAAGGAAAAATAACTAGAGAGTTCTGCAAATGTGATTAACAAGTTTAGTGATTCTGATGGCAATGACTGAGTTGGGAAAATTTTATCTGTGAGTTCATATCATGGATAGAATTCTTGGATTCTTGATATTGGTGCAACTTCTCATATGTGTCCACATAAAAGCTAGTTTGTCACTTATAAACAAATGAGTGGTAAGGTGTTTCTGGGAAATGATTGTGCATTACCTTTGGATGGAATAGGTAACATCAGAATGAGGATGTTTGATGGCATTATCAAAACTATGGAGTGTTTGCATGTTCAAAGATCGAAGAGGAGTTTGATTTCTCTTAGGACACTTGACTCTCATGGATTCAAATACCATATAGAGAATAGTGTTCTCAAAGTGTACAGGGGCTCTATGGTACTCATGAAGGGCTGTTTGGTTTCAAGATTGTATATTTTTCAAGGTAGTACAGTTTCAAGGAAAGTTGTAGTAGCATCCGGAAGCAATAATCAGAATCAAACTCAATTATGGCACCTGTGTCTGGGTTATATGAGTGAAAGAGGGTTATCTATATTAAGCAAGCGGGATTTGTTGGATGGGCAGAAAACATAATATGTGGACTTTTGTGAATAATGTGTACTTAGTAAACAGATCAGAGTGAAATTCAACAAAAAGGAAATACATAAAACTAGAGGTACGGTGGACTATATCCATTCAAATCTATGGTGTCCTAATAGAATCCCTTCCAAGAGTAGTGTCAGGTATTTCATGACTTTGATTGATAATCACTATCAGATGGTTTGGGTGTATTTTCTAAAAATAAAATATGAGGCATTTCTAACTTTTTTAAATTGAAAGATAATGATTAAGAAGTAGATACAAAAGAAGGTCAAATGTTTTAGAGCTGATAATAGGAATTTCACAATAGTGAGTTTAATGCATTATGTAGTAATGAAAGTATAATGAGACACCACACTAGTACAAGGATATTATAACAGCATGGTATTGCAGAACACATGAACATAACGCTTTCTAGTAAAGCACAAAGCATGTCTTCACATTCAGGTTTGGGAAAGGATTTTCAGGCTAAAGCAATTAATACATCTTATTTCTTTGTTAACAAATCTCCATCTACAACTATTAAGTACAAAACTCCTTTTAAGATCTAGTTCGGTTCACCTACTGATTACTCTCAACTGAGAGTGTTTGGATGCCCTGCTTATGCTCATGTGAGGGATGGTAAACTTAAGTTGAGGGCAAGAAAATGCATATTTCTAGGGTATGCATCTAGAGTGAAAGGCTACAAGTTATGGTGTAATGATCTAAAGTCTTTAGGATTAATTATCAACAGGGATTTGACATTTAATTAGTTTGCTTCATTGGATAGTTAAAGGCAAAAGTCAATAGCAGAATTAGATTATGGTGTCAGAGAACAGAAAGAGCTTGAGGTTGATACTTCAGCAGTTCAGTTCAGTGATTCAAAGGATAAGGTGCAAGATTCTGATCAACAAGAGGATACACTTGAGTAATAACAACAGGAATCATATAGCATTGCAATTAGTAGGGAGAGAAAATAGATTAGACACCCGCAGAGATATGCATATACAGATCTCATTGCATATGTCTTGTTAGTTATTGAGATAACAGATGTGCATGAACTTAGCAATTATAAAGAAGATATTTCTTGTTCAGATACAAATCAGTGGGTCGATGCTATAGTGAAGAAATTGAATCTCTTCACAAGAATCAAACTTTAGAGCTTGTAACATTGCTTATGGGATAAAAAGTGGTAGGCTACAAATGAGTGTTCAAGAAGAAATAAGGCACTCCAGGGGTTGAAGCACCTCGATATAAGGCATAATTGGTAGCTAAAAGCTTTACTTAGATGGAGGAGATTGACTTCAATAAAGTGTTTTCTCCAGTTGTGAAGCATAGTTCTATTAGGGTCTTACTTGCTATGGTTGCTTTTTATGATATAGAGCTTGAACAACTAAATGTGAAGATAAATTTTTGTATGATGAGCTGAAGGAGAAAATTTATATGAGTCAGCCTAAGGGATTTGTCATTCTAGATATGGAAAACCATGTTTGTTTGCTTAAGAAATCTTTATATATTGTGAAACAGTTGCCTAGGTAATAGTACAAAAGATTTGGTACATTCATGGTTCGTAATAGTTTTATTCATAGCTCATATGATAGTTGTGTGTATCATAGAAAGCTTTTAGATGATTCCTTTATCTATTTTCTATTGTACATGGATGACATGCTTATTACTGCTAAAAGCATATCACATATTAACATTTTAAAAAAGTACTTGAGTGATGAGTTTTAGATGAAGGATTTGGGCATTGCAAAGAAGATATTAGGAATGGAAATTACTAGGGATAGAAGTGTTGGAAAGTTTTTCTTATCTCGGCAAGCCTATGTTGAGAAGGTGCTTAAGAATTTCAATCTGAAAAATGCCAAGCCTATGGCTGTTTCATTTGCTGCTCATTTCAAGTTATCTGTAGACATATCACCAAAAATATATGAGAAGATGGAGCACATATCTAATGTTCCTTATTCAAGTATTGTGGGTTGCATCATGTATACTATGGTTTTGCACTCGACTTTACATTTCAAATGTAGTTAGTATTGTTAGTATATACATAGCATGTCCTAGGAAAGATCATTGGCAAGCAATGAAATGGATTATAAGGTATCTAAAGGGTACTATAGATGTTAGTCTAACATTTGATAGGGCTAAGATGAGTGATTTAATTGTTAGCTATGTGGATTCAGATTTTGCAAGGGATTTAAACAAAAAGAGATCTTTGAAAAGTTATTTGTTTACTCTCTCTAAAAGTGTTATCAGTTGAAAGGCAACATTGCAAGTTACAGTTGTTTTGTTTACTACAAAAGCTGAATATATGGCTTTAGTAAAGGCAGTTTAAGATTTATGGCTACAGTGTTTGGTGAGTGATCTTGGGTTGATATAGAATAAGCCAACAGTGTTTTATGATAGCTAGTGTATAATACATCTTATAAAGATTTAGATGTACTATGAACGAACTAAATACATTGATGTCAAACATCATTTCATTTAGAATATTGTATCTCAAGGGACTTTAGTTATACAAAACGTATCTACACATGATAATCCAGTAGATATGATGACCAAAGAAGTCCCAGTTAGCAAGTTTAGGCATTGCCTAGACTTGGTTGGTATTTGTAGTGCTTAATAATGCTCTTACGAAGACATATTGCAAGACAGAGTATTAAGGTAATTTTGTTGATGATAGAGGGAAATCAAGTCGAGGGAAATCAAGTTAAGGGAAAGAATTGTTACTTTATGTGGCTTTAATTTTGGATATGGACCTCATTAGGGGGTGCGAGGCGTAATGCCTCCCGTAATATGGACCAATATAAATATTGTATTATTCTACTCTTTT
This sequence comes from Hevea brasiliensis, assembly GCF_030052815.1. NCBI lineage: Eukaryota > Viridiplantae > Streptophyta > Magnoliopsida > Malpighiales > Euphorbiaceae > Hevea > Hevea brasiliensis. The sequence goes on along the minus strand of NC_079493.1, from coordinate 41,427,015 downwards.
CAGTGATTTGTGAATATTCGAAAAATACATTGTTATTATGGTTTGAGAGTTCTGAGTGATCGTATCTTACTCTTTTTCATTATAGTGAAACTTTTTCTCTCGTTTTGTTCTTGAACGTAAAGCTTATAGTCAAACCATATAAACCTTATATTATTGATCTTCTCTTTTTTTATATTATATAATCGTATGTGTACTTTAAATTTGCATGGCTATTTTAACAGAATGAAACAAATAATTTTAAAAACTCGAGTACATTTTAAAAGAAAAGCAAAAATGGAGAAACAAGAATCTCAAAAAAATATAAAAAGACACGGATAGCATTTTTCCCTCTCATCTTATTTTTATGCATGGCGTTAATGTTAATATTATCGTTTCAATGTTCTAAAAAACAAAAGTATCATTTCAATCATCACATGCCTCCATGCCTCTCATGTGAGAGTGTGTGTCTCATATGAGAGTGTGTGTGTGTATATATATATATATATATATTGGAAAAATGAATCTAATTACCACACATATTATTATACTTTAATATTATTTTTTTAAAATACATAATAAATAAAATATTTATTATTACAATTATTTATTTAAATAGAATTTTATTAATTTTTAAATGTTGAAATACTTAACTGACTAAAAATATTGAATTATTAAAAAAAATAAAAGTTCAAAAAGAATTCAAAAAATTAACCCCAAATAAAATATTGAATTTTATTTTATTTTGTCAAGCTAAATGTTTCCGTTGATCGGTGGCTCCCGATTGATAGGATTACGTGGCTTTAATTTATTAGAGGTTTTGACCAAAGCACAAACTTAATGTGACATTCATGAAAATTTTACCAAACCAGAGAGACTAACAATTTGAGCATAAAAGCCAAGCCTGCTACGCGCACGTGGATCTAACTTTATTCGTTCTTGGAGGCATAATAATAATAATAATAATAATAATAATAATAGTAATAATAAATATATTTATTAAAAAATTTACCCTTTTAATATGAACGTAAAAAAATTTTTCAAGAGATTATTTTTGTTTTGATATTAAATGAAGTTAAATTATATTAAATTAATCAACTAAGTAAAAATATAATCTTGTAATTGAAAAACATATTAAATAAAAAATTTATAAGTGAGAAATATCATGGAAAAAATTATATATTATATGCACAAGTTAAATATCCAATAATAATGTTAGGTTAGATTTTAATTATATTAAAAATATTTAAATAATATATATTTTTTATTTTTTCAAAAAGAATATTTTTCACTGATAAATAGTGTTACTTTCTTGACCTACCTTTATTACATTTCTAAAACCTAAATTAAAAGTTTCATGGATAATTAATTAGTTGGAAAATTTATAATTAATTATTGTTCTTTAATAATAAGTTATTTATTGAGTAAATTATAATATAATTTTAAAGTTTATCAACATCAAGTTAGTCCTTATATTTTCAAAATAAAATGATAATATATAAAATTAAATTTCCCAAAAATTAAGAACATAACTTTTTTTTTCCTTTAAAAAAATTCATCATTGAATTGTCAATAATCCAGTAGTACTAAAGTCATCTCTAAAATTGTGAAATCGTGAGTTTTATCCCCAATCAGAGCTAATTGTATATATATAAAAAAAAAAACTTAAATTTTGATTTAATTTACACTTTGGTCTTTGATATTTTAAAATTATCTTTTTTAATTTTTACATTATCATTAATGAAAATGAAAGTTTTGAGAAATTATTTTACAATATATTTATGAATTATATATATATATATATATATATATGAATTAAAAAGCATTGTTTATGAAGTGTCAAGATATACTCAAAATAATCCCCTTTTAAGATTTTGTGTTTTTCCAAAAGTTGGCTTTAGAATTTCTTTTGGGGTGGTTGGTTAATTAATCGACCGATAATAGCTTAAAGAAAATGCAAAATTTGCATCCCAAAAGCAGCTTTTGTCCCATCAATACATAAGCACCAAAAAGCCTCTACAATTACAAGTAAGTATTCATATTTATCCCAAATCTTTGGCTTTCCAAGACGTCAGCAGAAGCAACACCTCCACTTTCAGATAAACTTCCTTGGAATTTTTTTTTTCCTGAGAAAAATATATGAGGCAAAAATTAAATAAAAAAGGGAGATATTCTCTTCCAACAAGTGTTGCTTTGTGAAGATTGATAGGAAGGAGCCTTTTTATAAAACAACCATCTTTATTAGTATTCTGTAATGCAAGAAGATCTTCTTCCATTATTACAGTGATTGGATGATCCATTTTGGTGGTACAGAAACAAAGAGAGAAAGAGAGTGAAAGAAAAAGATGGGGAAAATGCCAGAATATGTTGGGAAGAATTCTTTTCTTCCTTTCCACTCCATGCAAGAATATTGGGAGCCAACGTTGCGAATCAGCATTTGCCACATGGCAAAACACGGGTTGTCGATTATTTTTAGTTTCACATTGTATATTAAAAGTTTATTACACATTGAACAAAGAAAATTATGTTTAATAAAATTAATGTTTCTAAGATATTAAGATTTTGAATAATATTTACTATTACCTTCGTCTATTTGATTAAATTATTTTTTTTCTTACTTAAAAAATTGTATAAATATTTATTATAGTATTTAACAGAGGTAAAGAGTAAAAATTGAAATAAAAAATAGTTAATACTTTTTAATTTTTTAAATGTGACAGATAATTTAAAAAAATAATAAATAATAAATAAAAATACTTTAATTTAGATTTAACGGTGTATTGCATTTTATAACTTTCAATTGAGGAGATTCCATAATTTTTTATCTTAATGTTATATAAGATTGAAAATTGCACATATAAAGTACAATATAATAAAATGGAAATATAAATATTAAGATGAATATCTGATATAATGGTTAAGATTAAAAAAGATTATATTTATTAGAGAGTGGACACAGCACATGTTAAGAATAATACGAAAGAGTAGTAATTAATATGGTTTGGTCATGTTTAACATAGAGAATTAAATATTTAATTGGAAAGTGATAAATTAGAAAGTGATAAATTAACAGTGAAAAAAGTGAAAAGGAAAATTAAGAGTTCTAATATTGATGTGGAATGAAATCAGATAGAGTAAAATGGTTAAAAATAATTTATATAATTGATTTTAATTAATTTAAAATTAATTATTATTGTATATAAAAAAAAGGAAAATCTATAAAATAAAAGATAAAAGAGAAGATATTGAAAGGCTCGAAGTAGAGGTTTCTGCAATCGTCATAGCAAAATAAAAATGGTCCAGTGAGGGCTCACTTTTGGCCCACCCATGAATGAATCAATGATGGTGAGAGTGGAGAGATGGGTGTGGGTGGGTTTGCCTTTTGTAATCATGGCAATGAACCACCGCCCACTAGCTGTATTGGTGGCCAGGCTAGCAGAATCTCAGTATATTCCTGGGTTTGTGTGTCTCTGTACGTGTGATTTTCTTACACGTGTGAACTTAGCTTGACTTTTCGCAATCTTTTTTATGGGGTGAATAACACATGCAAGATCCTGTCTCAGAATTTCTGAGAATAACAGCAAGGTTTTTATTCCATGAGACTGCGTGTATTTTTTTTTTTTTAATTGCATTGGTTTTATCAATATCCTCTCCTTTTTATCCGTCCAGACTGTTTTCCAATCATACTAACTCTTTTTATCTATTTCTAATTGGCTTCATTTTCTTTTCTTTTTTTTATTTTTATTTTCAGGCTTTTTAAAAAAAAATTATCATCCAAATTAAACTCTTCTACAATTTGGCTATTTTTTAAAAAGAATTTTCAGTATAACAATTGAATTGAATTCAAAAATTAAATTAAAAAAATTAAAATATATTAATATCACACTTATTTAATATTATTATTAGAACTACTGTTAAAATAATATTTTTTAAAGTAATTAATTAAAAAATATTAAAAAATAATTTAAATTTAAATTTAGCAAAATTTAATTATAAAAATGATAAAATAACAACACAATTTTTTCAAATTATTTTTTTAACGATATTTAAAATAATATTTCTTTTTCTTAAAAAGCAATTTTGACCATTCAATTTTAATTCCAAATAGCCACTTTATTTGCTTTATAATTTAAACTGAATAGTGGGTATTTATATAATCAATTTATTATATATTTATAAATACATAAAATAAAAAGCAAATTGATATGCTACCTATTAATATTTCCAATAATAGATAGTATCCATTATTATTATTATTAATAAAAAAATATTTTAGTTTAAGAGTCTCAATCTTAAATAAAGTTTACCATTAAATAAAGTATTTATCAGAATATATCCACAAATATCTTTATATTAATAATAAAAGAGTTTTGTAAATATCATTATCATAATATTCTTGACTTTATAAATAGGCAAATATCATTTTCTTAATATTAATTAGTTAATTAATATGGATTTGAATGGAGCTTACTGTAAATGAATCATCCTTTGCAAAGTTTTTCCGTACAAAATTAAAGTGAATTTCGACCTATCAACTCATAGCTTCAAAGATATATATGATTGAAACGGCAATTTGTAGGCGTAAGATTTACGAGATGCCTTAATTTGAAGATGGACAAGAATCATACAATTTAAAGCTTAGCTTTATTATTAACCCCAAAATAACATCATTTTGAACGGAACAATTCTCTAATAGTTATAACACAGCTCATTATTCTACAGCAATTTATGTAAATATATCCTTTTAATTACTTTTTTCTAGTAATGACATTAATTCTACGCAAAATAAATAAATAAATAAAACAAAAAAGAAGCATAATCTATAGATTTTTTTTAAAAAAATTTTAATTTGTTGAGTGGATATCCTCAAAAGCATCATCTTAAGGTATGGCTAAAATTAACCGACCAAATAGAAATTACCACAGAATATATGCTTGCATTGTCTGGCATCTATGATTGAAAAAGCTAGTGGGTGCTCGATTAATATGCTTATCTCATCCACATGTTTTTGCAGTTTTTATCTTTGATTTTTATTTATTAGGCTAGTTGGTATTCTTTTGCTCAAGCCAAAAGTAGTATTCAGATAAAATTTTCTTAATAACGATAACTCAATAATTCAATCTCTAACCTTACAAATAAAGTCTGCCTAGCGATTAAATCTGTATCACTTATGTAATCAGTTGTTGGTATCTATTAGGCTAGTTCATAAATGAGCTTATTTATTTTACTTATTAGGATATTGAGGTCAAATCTTAAAAGGGTATTTATTTTTATTAATTTTGAAAAATTTAATCTTGATATGTAAATAATTATTTTTTATCGTTGATGAAATCTTTTTACTTCTAAGATGAATGATTAGAGTTTATTGTCAGTAGCTAGACTTGATTAGAAGGAAAACGAAAACTATAATAATAATAATAATAATAATAATAATAATAATAATAATAATATCTTATCCAATTACCATTTTTAAGACTTTATTTGGTTAATTTTCTGTAGTTATTTTTTGTTGTTATTATTGAATAGAGTAAGGAAAAAAAATTAAAAAAAATTTATTGTTACTGCAGGAATTGCTTTTAGAAAAAAGGTTAATGGAAACACTACTTTCTGATAGTGGACTGACCAACAAATATTATGCAAAATACATGTCAATTATAAACCATGCAACTCTATGGCCGTGGATTAAGTGCATGGTGGCCGACATTAGGCATATACGAATGCTCTCTCATAAAGAAAAATTCATATGCATCTATAGGTTGTAATTATTATTCATTAGCTTAAAAAAAAAAAAACAAACAAAAATAATAAATGGCCATCCAAATCTAATTATTTTCCTTAGTCCTTTAATTAAAGATATGAGCCCTATGGCTATATATTCATTAATATAAAAGAAATCTTCACTATCATATGAGATTTATATACAAAAAAAATTCATATTGTGTAGTTTTATAAATTATTTATTTTTCTTATTTTCAATTGAATTTGATACCATAAAAATTAATATTCAAATTCGATATCTCACAATTCTGAAAACAACTATGATATTACTATTTAGTTAAAATTTAATAATAACTCAATTTTAGAAAAAATAAAATAAATCCTTGTATTTTCATTTAAGGACCAAATAAGTCTAAAATTAAGTTTTAGACCAAATAAGTTCTTACACTTTCTAATTAAGGCCAAATAAGTTCACATCTAATATTTTTTTTAATAATAAAATATTTTTTTCTGGTTTTTAAATAATAAAATATTAAAAATAATGATTTTCATATTAAATAATTTTTGTTCATATTTTTTTCAATTTCTTTTTTTAAAATTTTATTTTAATCAACACTAATAAATAATTTTTAATATTTAAAATTAAGAAAAAATATTTATTATTAAAAAAAACAATATTTTATTAGGTGTGGACTGATTTTATTAGAAAAAATATGAATTTATTTGACTCAATACTTAATTTTGAACATATTTAATCTACTGAAACTATAAGGAATTATTTGATTTTTTTTCCATGTAATTTTATAATTAATAATATCATGCATTCATAAAGATGACTTTAATATTTTTATTATTAAGTAAAATTGATATGGGATTGTTCTTTTTCATGAAAGAAAGATAATAAATAATAAGGGCATATATTATATCGTGGGTAAGGGAGGCAGACCACAACAAGATGTCAATGCCAATTGCCAAATCAAACAAAATCTGACATTGTCCCAAGGAAAAGAATGCGGTGGTTGAGGGAGAAAAATTATTAACCATACCCACAACTCTTGAAAGTGTTGGAATGTTGATAATTACAGAGTTATATATATATATATATATATATATAATGGACAAGAAACCACAAGACATGGCAAAAGTTTTTTGGGGCAGCTATAAAGGTTATGGTGGTGGGGTATGTGGCGGAGCATGGAGGAGATTCTGTTAGATTCTGTCCACCCATCAACCATTCTTCGTACAAGTAATTGGTACCCTATAGAACTAGATATATCACTTGCTTTAATTTGTTTTGCTTGCACAATGGCTCGCATTATTTGTACGTTTCTTCGATTTTATTTCTCTGTGTGCTCCCTTTAGAAGCTCATTAATTTTCTGCTACTTTCTATTCTAACAAAAAGTCCAAAATTTATCAATCATATATGGCTTAATAGTAATCAGAATCGTCTCCCAATATATGAGATTTTGAATTCGGGTTTCATTTAACTATTGAAGAAATATAATAATCGAAATTAAGAAAAAAGAAGAGATATATTAAAAAAAATTATGAACGATACGTCAAAAATAATATAATTATGTGATAATTAAATTTAATTCTTTTTTTATAAATGATTTTTTTTTAAAACAAAATCAATGTACTAAGCAGTAAAAGAAAATTTTTATTTAAATTCGGTTTATTATAAATTTAAAATATAAATATTTATAATATTTTTTTTTATTTATTAGTGGAAAAATAAACTTGCCCTAGATGGGCCACCAATACTTTAGATTTAAAAAGCATAAAATGAATTGTTAAATTAATAACTAAATCCTTCTAAATTAGCCCAAATTTAAGCCCACTTAAGCCCTTGTAAACGCTAGTTGTAAATCCTCCTTTTGTAACCTGCCACCTAACCTTACTTGAGCCCAATAAGGCCTACATATGTGGACCTTATTCGGCTGTTAATAAAGCCCAAAACTAAGGTTTATAGGAAAGGTTTTTCTAAAATGCACTTTAAGTCCATTTTAGGAAAATCTAATTTAAGAAATTCAATGCATAACCACTCTTATGACCAAGAACTTAATGCTTAAATGCATGGAAAAATTATATTATGAAATTGGTTTCAGTGTTATTAAACCCGATTGGGAGTTGACTCGGCGGAGGAATTGGACTGATGAGTAATCATTCAATTAATGAGTTATTAAAAAATTAATTAAATATACATAAATTAATTAAAAACTAATTGAATATAACACTTAACAATATAAATAAATAAATAAAATCAATTGATGAAATATTAATTATTTAAAATCAAATTTCAACATTTATTAAGTTATATTTACATAAATTTTAATAATATTTTTAAATTTTATATAAAAGTATTCAAATAATATAATTCATAAAAAAATTTATATAAATGTTTAACTATCTTTTTAATATTTATGATATATTAAGTATACATTAAAAAATAAATTACTTTGTAAAATTATATATATATATATATATATATATATATAAACACATAATTGCCCAGTTAATTCAAATGATTTTAATTTTAAAAACCTTAAGTTCAAAAAATTTGATTCAATTAACTAATTGAACCGATTTGGTCAATCGGGTCACACTAGTTTATTGGTTCAATAATTAGGTTGGTTGAACTATAAATTCCAATCAATTTGAGAATTTAGTTTAAATTTAATAAATATGATTGGTGTATTAAAACCCCACTGTCCAAAGACCATTAAGGGTTGCTCTAAATAATGGCTTCAAACATCCCCTAAATTTATCATTTTGCCCTTAATGACTTCTTTCTCAATTTTCATCCTTCTCTCTCTTATTACATGTTTTATTTCTTTTAGACTAGTTATTAATCTTTGTAAGACTTTTTGCTCATATCCATTCACGTCACATAAGATATTTTCATCATCCATCTCTCTCATAGAATCAAATCACGCGTATATATGATAAAAAGAAAATGTCTGTTGGTACAATTAATTTAATTAGAATTTAAATTCGTGCTTATTAATTTTAAAAACGATTTTAGTATCACTAAATAATAGTGTCTACATTATTGACATTATTATTAATAATATAGTATAATATAATGATAGTCCAACAACATATATGGAGCTCCCATATCTGACTGGGATATGCATTGGATTTAATAATCTTAGGGGACTTAATAATTTTAAATTCTATGTATTTAAAATATAATATATAAATTTTTTTTAAATATTATTATAAAATATATATTTTATAATTATTTATTTATTTAAATAATTTTTAATAATGAATACCTTATATATAAAAATCCAACTTCAACCAAATACAACTATTTAATAATATATATATATATATATATATATATATATATATATATATATATATATATATATATATATATATATATATAACTTCTAATTAAAATTTTATTATTAATTGACACCTGGCATAATTAATAAATAATAATTTTATTTAAAAATTTCACTTTAATTTTTCTTTTCTAATTGTAAATTTAATTAGTAGTATTAGATAATGTTTAACTAAATAATTTTTATCTTAAAATATATAATTTTTTTAAATTTGAAATATAGGATAAAATGAAAGGGAATATATTTAATATAAATATAATTTTAGTTTATTTTAGACTCTATATATATATCTAAGAATTATATGTTTCGAAAAAGAAATTAATAATTTATTTTATAAATAATACATATAAGATATAATTAATATGAATAAAAATCATATGTATTTAGTATTTCAAAAGTTTTCAAATTTTAACTTTTATAATATGTACAAATACATATAAAACAAGTGTTAATATAATAAAAGACAAATATTATATATATAAAAAAGTAATTATTAGTATTAGATAATAAATCATTCAAGTTACCAGCACTCTTAACTCGGTTGCTGTAGTGGAAGGTCATTGTTAGAAACAATGTTCATCTATCTGCAATGATTCCCTCTATAAGGTTCTTAAGTATGCAATTTTTTTGCTGCTAGTCATGAAGCTTGGCTTGAAACTCCTCAATCTTCATTGGGCTAAAATCGCCAAACTCATGACTCTGCCTTTTGGCTCAGAACATCTTTCAATTACTTATTTATTGGAAAATGATTGCTAAGATTGAATGGTCTTTATAATTTGAACCTACAAAAATATGTAAACATAATTAATACATAATGAAATAATCAGTAAACTTTACAAAAAGCTAAAGTATAAGAAATACTTATTTTTATTAAGTTCAAACTTGATATAAAAATTAGTTAAATTATAAATTAGTCTGGCATACCAAAAACCATTCCGTGCCTTGCAAGTATATAATTATTTAAATATAAAATAATAACTACCTAAATATAAAATTTAAATATAAAACTATTTTGTTAATAAAGTAAATTTTAGAGATTAAATTATTTCAATTTGAAATGAAGGTAATAGAATTATGGTCAATTTGAATGGGAATGACTAACTTATTAACATAATCAAACCTTAAGAACTAATTACCTTTCATAACAAAAGTAAGGACTAATCTGTAGTTTTTGATATACTTCAAGAACTAATATGCATTTACCCTAAAAATTAAAATGAAAATGTGGTACCATTTCATAGATAATTTCTCTGTAAAGCTTGCTGCCAGTGCAGTGGGGCATTGAAGATTTTGCCCTAAAAAATTGAAGAGACTAGAACAGAAGATGTTCAAGTTGCAAAATTGTCAACATGCTCATGTTGAAGCTGATTTCAATTTTGCAGTAGCAGAATACTGATTTTTCTTCTGCAGAAATTGAATTTCAATTTTGCAGTAGCATAACTGGATTCAGCAACAGTAAATCATCCCAATAAGAATCACAAAACCCAATATAAACATCAAAACATGAATTAAAAGCATCAAATTATTTAACATGAAGATAAATTTTGCCAAAACAAATTAAGGAGCTTTCATAAAACTAATTATTTTTCATTATTTTATTGGTGCTCGAAGATTAATTATTCGAAAAACGATGAGCTTGCACAAACCAAAGCCATATACGGCACCACTGGACTGGGTTTGCATAGAGCAAGATACCACTGTGGTCCAACTTATTGAAATGCAAAAGTAAACACACAAATTAAAAATAACCAAGTAATCAAAGGCCTCCATTGATTATCTTTTCAATGGCTTGAAGAGACTGATTGGCCGACTGAATGTAGAAGCTAATAGCACCAGCGATCGGAGCAAGGGGATTGGCAGCGAGTTCTTCTTTCACATCGTCATCCACTGAGGGCAGTGGCTTGCTGGGATCCTCGTCAAACGACTTGGCTTGCTCAAGGTATTTGTCCATACAAGGAGTGGCAAACAGTCGCAGGCATTCTATATCACCTCTTGCAGCGAAACGCTGGCGATCATGGGAAATCTCACAGGAGAGTGCAAAAGGACGCCCTTGCTTATCGTAGATTTCTTGTGATTTCATCAATTTCAAGAACTGTTGCAGCTCAAACCTCAGCATCTCAATCAATGGGTTAGATTCATCATCCACATCCTCCAATGAGTTCTGAGCTTCAACGAGCTTGTCCCGAGCATCGTCAAGTTTATTGCTGTCAGCCATGACTCTTGCTTCTTTCATCATACTTGCAGTCAGGAGACGGGTCTCCTCATTTTTCACCTCCGACCTCTCTTGTTGATCTGCAGCTTTCCCGGTGCGGCGTACGGTAAGGATCGCTGGATTGGCCTCAAACGGTTTTCCATGAAAGCTGCACATGCATATATTCCATGACATTCATCGAACTGATGAAACATTATACATAATTTGGTGTAAAATGCTGGGATTTAGTACCTATATGAGTAAGTAATTTCAAGAATATCTGCGCCTCGTTCCTGATCAACAGCAGAGAGAAGAAGGTCCACTATGACCTTGCGCACCTCTTTGGTGTACAGACCGCCAAACGTAACAGTTACAGAGCCAGCAGCATCATCCTTGGATTGTGGATAGTTTCCGGCAATTACCTGCTCTATTGTCGATTCGTCTTCGATTCGTGTGACTGTCAGCTTCAGGTCGTCAACAACTCGGGTGAGAAGCCCAGCCAAACACTAGGAAAAGGCTTTGCTCAAGTTGTCCGTGTTTTCAACTTCTGAGAACGTTCCTTCAATGCTATTATCTGCGATAGCCTTGAGCACCTGTTAAACCGAGCACAAACATGAACTAGTTAGAAAGTTATACAAACAAATTTTGCTTAAATGTTGTTAGAAGAAAGAATACAAGTAATGAAGAAGAGGATTGTGTATTTGTCTGTGTCTCATTTACAGAGATATTACATCTATTTATACATGAAAATATGAACTAATTTGGACAAGAATAATAATTGCTATAATTATGCTACACAAATCTCCTATAATCATGCTAATTGCTGTAATTATGCTACACAAATCTCCTATAATTATGTTAATTACTGTAATTATGCTAACACCCCCCTCAAACTCAAGGTGGTAGCACAGGTGCCAACTTGAGTTTGCTTAAGAGATCCTGAAAGCGAGCGGGAGGATGCGTTTTGGTGAATATATCAGCGGTTTGGCTGACAGAGGAGACAGGAATCAAACATATGGTGCCATGAGCAACATGATGACGTACAAAATGACAATCAATTTCGATGTGTTTGGTACGCTTGTGAAATACATCATTATGAGAAATCTGTATGGCACTTCTATTATCGCTATGAAGCATTGTGGCAGAAGAATGAGTGACACCCAAATCAGTTAATAACCACCGTAACCAAAGTAATTCAGATGTAGCATCAGCAAGAGCACGATATTTAGATTCTGTGCTAGAACGTGCAACAACAGTTTGCTTTTTGCTACGCCAAGAGATAAGAGAATTACCCAAGAAGAAACAATAACCAGTTGTAGAGCGACAATCTGTCAGATTACCAGCCCAATCAGCATCAGAGTAGCCAGATAATACTAGGGAGGAGGTAGCCGAAAAGTGCAAACCATGAAAAAGAGTGCCTTTGATATAACGAAGGATTCGAAGTACTGCAGAGAAATGAGTTGAGCGAGGAGCAGACATAAACTGGCTGACCAGATGAACAGCATATGAAATATCAGGTCGAGTAACTGTGAGATAAACAAGACTCCCGACAAGCTGTCGATATAAAGTAGGATCATCAAGAGTAGTGCCAACAACAGGTGTAAGTTTTCAATTGAGATCCAATGGGGTTGATCTTTGTTTTGCTATCAGTGATGCCTGCTCGAGAAAGTAAGTCGGATGCATACTTGGCTTGAGATAGATAATAGCCATCAGAATTTTGAGAAACTTCAAGACCCAAAAAATAGCTGAGAGAACCCAGGTCTTTCATTTCAAAATGTTGATTGAGATAATGTTGTAACTCTAGAATACCAGATGAATCATCTCCTGTTATTATCATATCATCAACATAAAGCAACAGAAGAACAATACCACTTTATCGATTCTGCGAGTGAATAATGCAGAATCATGTGGACTAGAGAGAAAACCAAGTTGAGCAAGAGTGGAACTAAATTTGGCAAACCAGGCCCTGGGAGCTTGTTTTAATCCATATAAGGCTCGTCGAAGTTTGCAAACCTTATGAGGAGAATGATAACTAGGTGGAGGATGCATATAAACCTCTTCTGTTAAATCACCATGAAGAAAAGCATTTTTGACATCCATCTAGAAAAGTTTCCATTTACGAAGTGCAGTAATAGTTAAGAGATTGCGAATAGATATTAATCGGGCCACTGGAGCAAAAGTTTCTTCATAGTCGATACCATACTCTTGAGTGTACCCTTTGGCTACTAAGCGAGCTTTGTAGCGTTCAATAGTTCCATCAGAACGGGTCTTGATTTTGTAAATCCATTTGCAACCAATAGGGGTCTTGTTTGGTGGAAGATCAACTACATCCCAAGTATGAGTTTTCTCTAAAGCCTGAAGTTCGTCAGTCATAGCTTGCTGCCAAAGAGGGTCAGTACTTGCCTCACGATAAGAACGAGGCTCATGAAGGGTTGCAATAGTAGAGTAATAGTGAAAATCAGAAAGATAATGAGGAGTTTCTCTTACACGGGTAGAACGACGAAGAGTAGTGCTAGGAGGAGATGCAGGCGCAGGTACTGGATCAACAACTGGTGCCGATTCAACAGGGGCAGGTGTAGTTGGGCTAATATTGAGCACATCACAATCACCTGGATCAGGACTTGGAAACAGCTCTTTGGAGGAGTCAGTGAAAAATAGAGAGTCAGTATTGACAGAGTGATGAAATTTGGAAAGAGAAGAGAACATAGTATTTTCCCAAAAGGTAACATGACGAGAGATGCGTAACTTATTAGAAACAGGATCCCAACAACGATACCCTTTGTGTTCAATGCCATAACCAAGAAAACAACATAGACGAGCACGGGGTTCTAATTTGGTATGTTCATGAGGTTGTAAAAGAACAAAAGAAACACATCCAAAAGGTTTAAGGATGGAATAGTCAGGAGGTTGTCCAAACAACTTTTCAAAAGGAGATAAATTATGAAGAACCAAGGTAGGAAGACGATTAATAATATAAACAGCATGAAAAGCTGCTTCTCCCCAAAATTTTTCTGGACATGAGGCAGAAAGAAGAAGAGTACGTACAGAATCAAGAATATAGCGATGCTTGCGTTCGGCTCGCCCATTCTGTTGAGAGGTGTGAGGACAAGAACGTTGAACAACGATGCCTTGTTGACTAAGAAACTGAAGTAAAGAAGAATCCCGATATTCCATGGCATTATCTGTTCGGAGAATTTTAATGTCACAAGAGAACTGAGTTTTAATCATTTTTGCAAATGTGATGTAAATTTGTGATAACTCAGATCGATGTTTCAAAAAATATATCCAAGTAAACCGAGAATAATCATCAATAAATATTACAAAATAATGAAAACCATTTATTGAAGAAATAGGAGAAGGACCCCAAATGTCAGAATGAATTAAACCAAAAGGAGTGTCTGAAGTAGTATTATTATGAGAAAAAGATAATGTAGGTTGTTTTGCAAGCTGACAATTTAAACAATTAAATGACTCAAACTTAGTAGATCCTAATAATCCACGAGAAATTAAAGGTTGAATTTTACTGGTAGAAGCATGACCAAGACGAAAATGCCATTGGTGAATGGAGGAATTAGGGATTGTAGCTGCAGACACAAATCTCTGAGGAAGATGTAAAGATGTAAGCTCAAATAATCGACCCACTCTACGACCCTCCCCAAGAATCTGTCCCGTTTGTGGATCCTGTACCTGGACACCATGGTGAGAAAAAATAACATTTAGTCCTTTTTCACACAACTGACCAACAGAAATAAGATTGAGTGCCAAATTAGGGATATAATAGGTGTCAGGGAGATGAAGATTTGAGGTAGACACATGACCAGTATGTGTGATGTTCATTTTAGTACCATTTGCAGTATGGATTGGTGGTAAGGAAGATACTGAGTTTCTGAGAAGACAAGAATTTAAGATTAGTGGTCATATGATTACAACATGCAGAGTCAAAAAGCCAATAAGAATTACCCGGAGTGGCAGACATGGCGGCAGGAGAATTAGAAGAGATAACCTATTTGAATAGTGCCTCAAGATCACTCATGGTGATGGCAGTAGAGCCCTCAGTAGCAGCAACAGCAGTGACAGAGGAAGATCCAGGCTTTGAGACATTCTTGAATTTAGACTGCCCTCCTTTTGGTCTTGGAGGACGTGTGGGACAATGTTCAAGAATATGACCGTAACCATGACAATATTTGCATTTTATAGTAGGAAAATATGCAAAAGCATGACCAATTTGATTACAATTCTTACAGAGTTGATTGCCAGATTTCTGATGTGAGGATCGAGTAGTTGCAAGAGCAGCTTCAAATTGAGGAGTTTTATCCAAACTGAGACGAGTCTCTTCAAAAATAATCTCTTGAATAGCAGTTTCCAATGATGGGAGTGGATTTCGATGTAGCAGGGACGCTCGAACGGCCTCATATTCTGATCGAAGAGCCATTAGAACTTGAATGAGATGAAGATGATCTTCACTGATTTTGGCCTGAGATATTTGATTCCAAATAGGTTGGACCTAGGCAACAAAATCATTCCGCAGTTGACACCTTTTTGTTTCAGATTATGAAGAGTAGTCCACAATCGATAATAGTGGGCAAGTCCGGTGGTGCGATATCGATTAGCAAAAATCCCGATTTCTTTTGCGAGTCATAATTAGCAAACTGGATGTGGATGGATGAGACAGAGGTATTGCGAAACCAGGTGATGATCTGATGATTTTTACTATCCCAATCCTCAAGACGGTCAGCAAATTTTGCATCAGTTTCATCGTTCTCTCTTGTCGGCGCAGTGATATCTCCGGTAACAATACGCCAAAGCTTACGACCTATCAAAAAACTTTTCATTCCTTGAACCCAAAGATTATAGTTGGAACCAGTCAGAATTGTTGGAATAGGTCTTGAAATATCAGATTTCTCCATTGATAACAAGATGAGGAGAAAAAAAATGGTATAATAATAGGTATGAAAGAATGAACCAGAACAGGTTGTAGAGAGAGCAGAGAGACCCCAAAAACTAGAAATAAAAGCTTTATGGCTCTGATACCATGTTAGAAGAAAGAATACAAGTAATGAAGAAAAGGATTGTGTATTTGTCTGTGTCTCATTTACAGAGATATTACATCTATTTATACATGAAAATATGAACTAATTTAGACAAGAATAATAATTCCTATAATTATGCTACACAAATCTCCTATAATCATGCTAATTGCTGTAATTGTGCTACACAAATCTCCTATAATCATGTTAATTGCTGTAATTATGCTAACAAATGTAACTATAAGTGTTATTTCAACGCATTTTCGGTTCGTGATTTATGCCAAAACCGAATGTGTGTACGGGCACATCGCCAACCGGAACCGTAGCAGCATCACCACCAGCGTTCTGCTGACCGTCGGACATAAGCATGATGCCAACTGAACGTCCGCCGCTAAGACTACGGTCATTAATCACTTTTAAACCAATTTGAAGGCCAGCACAGATGTTGGTGTTACCGTGAGCATTTAAACCATTGATCAGACTTTCAAGTTCATTTGCAACGGGCACAATCTTTGGGCCTCACTGGAGAATGTGACAACAGACAATCGATCAATGGGGCTAAGTTTCTTGATCACAAATAGCATGGCCGTTTTCACTTTTGCTATCTTTTCTCCTTCCATGCTTCCGCTGACATCTAATACTGCCACAAGATCCAGTCCTGGTCTGTTATTGCTTGAATCTCCACCAGTGATCTCCAGCATCACCCTGAGTTTGCTTTCTTCAAGTGGTACTATATTTTTATTTATGCTTATCAGCTGTACTCTTCCCGGTACGATTGGCGTTGGTTTTGATCCTGAAACATGCCATCCCAAAACACAAACACATTCAACAAACGTATTCTAGCTAAGAAGGAGAAAACTAGGAACTGGGTAAGAACCATATCTCGTAAAATGCATATGGTAATGAAGAAAAGAAGCATAAACCAACCTGACTCTTGAGAGCTAACAATCTTCTCATCATCGTTGAATCTCATTTTGCCCAGAAAAATGATACTCAATAAACTGAATTTGCTAAATTTTTTTTTTATTGGCTTACTCACACCTCATGCCTTCCAAAAACTCCTCCATATATATTTGCCGAGAAGGAAATACCTGATTTATGAGTAACGAGCATGATTACGGTTGACACAACATTCCCTACTATGCTATTAGGTAAAATTTATCCTTATTTATCTCAAAATAATACAATTAAAATTTATATATTTAAATAAAGAGAAGTAATTTATTATTTGTAATTTGTAACTATAAAATGAAAGAAATAATTTTTTCGCCATTGGTTTGAAAATGTTCAAAACAATATAATAAATAAATGTTTGAGAGTTGGGATCAACAAAGTGAAAATGTGTTAATATTCTGATTATAATGTAAGCTGAAAAACAATTTGCCACTATATTAGTGAAGCATGCGTCATTTATTTTATTTTTTTTACAGGGCATGTGAATGTTGCAAGAGCAGCTAGTGCCATGTTGGTTGATAAATTAAAATTTTAGGATCTTGGTGTAGATTTTTTACGCTAAGTCATCAGATTAGTGAATATGCTCTGCTAGGCCCTATGTGTTATCTGGATGAGTCATTTTTGAATTATTCTAATTCAAATTAATTTTTTTTTCCCTCTCAAGTGAACATTATTTTTTTCTATATAATCCTCACACAACATGTTCTATAATTTTATTTATAATTTTATAGTATGAGAATTTAGTTTTCACGCTTATTTATTTATTTAAAATAAAAAAATTAATTATATTATTTTGATATTTTAAAATATATTATAGTTCTTATTATTTTTAAAAATTAACAACTTTTTATCTTTATATTAGGAAAAGTATAATTTTTTATTTCACTTTTTAAAAAGTTTTTAGTGTATTTATCCCAATTAAACAAACCTAATTTTTATAGATGCTAAAAGTGAATTAATTTCTCTATATACAAAAAAAAATGTTTTTTTTTAAGAAGATAACAGATATTAATTCATAACATTTATTGATTACATATGAAACTACTTAAATTCATTTTTTTTTATTCAAAACTCATGTCGCAACCCCCAAATAATTTCTCCTCTTATGTATAATTTCCTCCTTTCCTTATTTATTTTAATTTAAATCATATAATTTTTACTGTAGAAACGTTACAAAATGAAATACACAATATATATATATATATATATTAAAATTCATTATCATATAATATTAAATTTAATAATTATTAAATTCATTTCCATATAAAATCAATCTTATAATGCAAATTATAATAAAAAAAATTAAATTTAATTGATTATTGAAAATGAACATATTTTAAATAAAATAAAAATATCTTAAAATTAAAAATAAAGCTTTAAAATAAGGTAAAAAATAAAATTATATATTAATTAAAAATTTAAAACTCTTTTAATAATTATGAAAAACAAAATGGACATGATTTTTTTGTTTATTCCTTCTTTAAATCAATATGGATCTCATTAATATCATCAACTTCAGTTAAAAAAAGAAAAATTATAATGTCAAGGAATTGATATGGGATTGAAAAATGTGGCCAACTCATACTTGTTAGTTGTTACAGATACCATTAACCTCTATTATTTTAATATTTTTTAAAAATGATTTTCTATATATTCAACCATATGTGTTGTATTTTTTTTAATACAATATAATATTTTGTAATTGACAATTAATAATCTTCTGCTGCCTTGAAATTTGGCAAGATTTAGAAAATTCTATATCATGGATTCACAACTCATTAATTTTTCTGTGGCTTAATCATGATCATGAGTTCAAAAAAAAAAAAAATAATAAAAATAATCATGGCGAGGACATACCATAGGAATTTACTGTTATTCCATTTCTAAATCTATTTCAAGATAGAAATTGATTTTTTTTTAATTTTAATAATTTAAAATAAATTTTTATTTTTAACTTTTTTAATGTATAAAATAGATAAAATAAAAATAAAATATTTTTTGAAATCAAATTTCGAAATAGAACTGATTTTCGTTCCAAAATAATTTTTAAATATAATAAAATAAAAATAAATTACTTTTTATTTTGAAACAAATACCTTGTTGTTTCGAATGAAAAACAGACTAATCAATTTCAAATTATTGTAAATATTTTTTTTATTTAATACATTATTTTTTGTATTAAAGTATACAATATATTATTAATTTTAAATATTTAATATCATAATATTTATTATATTAAATTATTAAATATTAAATATCAATTAATATTATATATAGATATCACGATAAAGAGTTATGAGAATGATGTCCTGTATAAAAAAATAAAATATCATAAAAAAAAAAACAAGTCAATTGCCATCAATAATGTTCACCACAATCGGTATTTCTAACATCATCCTAATGAATAGCATTCGGAGCTCGGGCCACACATTGTACCCTTTGCATCATATGCGCTATCATGTTCTGCACCCACGCCTGATCATGATGCAATGCTGAAGTCCTGACACAATTCAACTAATTGTGCATCTTCAAAAATTATACAACTCAGTTTCAAATGAAAAGCAATAAATTGGTTTGTCTCGTTAATCGTATATATCACATTTTAATCCTTGCTATATCACTCCAAATAAGATATATCACTAAATTCCATTTATTCTATAGCAGGCCTAAGTAAATTATTAGAGAATTATTTTTTAATTATTTTAATATCATTAAATTTATTTTTTGAATTAAACTTGCATTTTTATTTAATCAAAATTAAATAAGATATTTATAATTTTTTAAGCACATTATTAGATAATAAAATTCATCTATCATTTTTTTTTTATATATTTTTAATGCCTGTTTAATGTTAACATTTAATTGCTTCCAAATATTAAAAACACACACACATATATATATATATATATATATATATATATATATATATATATATATATATATATATTTTAACACATGTTAAGCTTACTATAATACGAGCTAATTATAGTTGGATTGCAAATTAGGTAAAATATGAGGGTCGAATTTAGTTAGACACTAAAAAAATAGGGTATCAGTGATGGATTGACAGATTCGTCACTCAATTAATTGCTAATTTGTCATAAAAATATAGATTAGTGATAGATTTGTCACAAATCCATTGCTAACCCCTCAATGAAGTCCATTTGCGATGAAGTTTTTAGAGAACTATAATCCATCGATGATCCATAGCTAATTGAAAATGACTTCCAGTGACGAATTTTAGTCTATTGTAGAAAACCTTATCGCTAAAGTATTAGCGATAGATTAGTGAAGTATTAGCAAGATCCGTCATTGATCCTTTACTAATTAATATTTTTGCTAAAAAATTTTAATTCAAAGCCAAATTTGTCTATGATACTTGTATTTTCTTGCAGTGAGATTAGTACATGTTAGAGATGCTATTAGATGAGGCACAAATATCCCAAAAATACAATAAAAAAATAATGAAATTAATTATTACATTTTTTCTTTAAAAAATAAGTATCAAGGAAAAGAATATAAAATTGTCTAAGACTTCACACACTTATGATAATTATTTAGAATTAGAAAATAATAAAATAGATTAGAAGGTGCTATAGGGCCTGAAAGTAAAGGTATGGACTTTCTGTGCTTTAGACTTTTAGTTGGACCAAAACTAGTGCCGCACTGAACTAGAGCAAGCCAAGAGACTGTCAACTGGAGTAAGGCCCAATAAGTCCTTGTTCTAAGCCCATTGGCATCTCAAAGAGAGGAAAAGAGTGTGTCTAGTCTTCCTTTTGCACTTAATGGGAATATCAAACCAAAAAGGGAAGAAAATAAGAGACAATATTTAAAAATAAAGTAAAAACACACACACACACACACACACACACACACACACACACACACACACATATATATATATATATATATATATATATAATAGGCAACTAGAATCCTCCTTGGCCAAAAATCAAAGAACAAAATAGGAAGGTACCTGCTCTTTTATTAGCTAAACAAGAAGGTAATTTGGTCTTTCTAGCTAAATAGGAAAGCATATAGCATAAAATTATATCTTTTCCTAAATAAGACTAGAATACATCTTCCTAAATAGTAAGATGCCTATAAATACTTCTCCAATACACCTAAAGAGGCATCAATTGACATTCATTTGTAACACCCTCCCTGTAGCAACTCCGTACATTCTACTGTTCCGGTGACCAGTGTCGATCCGGACAGCTAGAGCGTCCGAAAAAAATATTTAAACTAAAGTGAGGAATTAAAATTAACTCAAATGTTAATAAGAAAAATTTAGAAAAAAATTTTAGAAATAAAATACAATCAAGTTAAATGAGCCGGTGCCCTAGCGATGGGTAACCTAGTGAGAAGTTGCAGTTCTCGCAACTAGGAGCCCTATACCCAGGAGAAAAATTATAAAATAATTATTGGGACTCCAGAGAAGGGTCATTGAGGTTCCTATGGCATTAGAATGTCAAGAAAATATTTGGAAAAATTTTTCAATCGGTACAGACAATTTTGACCCGTTAAGCCAAACGGAGGGCATTTTGGTCATTTCGTCTTCAGAGATGATTTTTGGCCGACTTGTCCAGTTAAGTAAATAATTATTATGATCTAAAATATGAATAAACATTACTAAAAATTAAATTGAAAATGAGTAGAGATGAAAAGAAAAGAAAATGAAAGAAAATACCTAATAATGACATCATATGATGTCATTAAAAACCTATCAACCAATCACAATTTGTTAAACTCATTAAAAGAGATAAAAGAGACCAAAAAATTGAAAAACTAATCTGCATCTTCAACCTTTGGGCAGCCAAAAACGTTGAGAGAGAGAGAGAGAAGAGGTTCCACCATTAAAGCTCCCTTAAGCTTCATTTCCTACTTCAATTCACCTTAAAAACTTATCATCCCTTCACTAAAAATTTCCCTTACCACTAGAGCAAGACTTGGGCAGCAATTAGAAGAAGAGAAAGTGGAAGAAAGTGAGGTGTGAACAAGCTTAGAAAATCACCAAAGAGGTTAGTGCCATACACTTTGCTTTTATACCTTTCTAATCATGAATTTGAGCTAAGTTAAGTTGAAAATTTGATGAAAATTGAATTAATGAAGCATGGTTATATTCCATGAAATTTTGGCAGCCTTGACATGAGTTAGAGCTAGGAGAATTCTTTGGTTAAAGTGACATATTATGTAACACCCCTAAGTTCGGTAGTGCGTTCTACTGTTCCGGTGACCAGTGTTGTCCGGACAGCTAGGATGCCTAGAACTACACTTCGATATGAGTGAGAAGACATAAAATAATGAAATAAAAGAAAAGAAAATACAAGAAAAACAAAGGAAAAATAATAGCAAAGAAATGTGATCAAGTTAAGCGAGCTGGGAATCCTAGCGATGGGTGACCGCATCGGGAAGTCACGGCGTGGACCGTTGACTAGCCCTGGACTGCGGGGAACCCTGAAAAATATTTTTAGGACTCTAATAAATATTTATTGAAGTATAAATATCATTAGAAATATCAAAGAAAAATTAAGTAATTAGTACAAAGAAAAGTGAGAAATCGAAAAACGGACAAAACCCGGTATTACCGAAAAATCGGGAATGCAACCCGAACATGGGCATTATGGTCATTTGACATCCCGAATTGTCTTTTGACCTAAATGTCCATTAAAAATAAATAATATTACACTTAGAAAATAAAATGAAAAATTAAATTGGGGGTACCTAATACAAATAACCAAAAATAGAGTGAAAAATGTGTAAATAACACATTTAGGCTTATTATATGATTAAATGGAGTGAGTGGGCCACTAAAGGAATAAATTAAACACAAAATGAGGCTAATGTAAGTCCACTATATCCAGCAGCAACTTCATTTTCTTCATTTATCATCCAAGCCAAATTGAAGGAGGAGAGAAAACCTCCATTTCCATTTTCATGCAAGCTCCATCAACCCCTCCATTTCAACTCCAATCTCTTAGGTTCCTTCATGAAAAATTGTCTACACATCACAAGGAAGGGTTTGATACTAAAATCAAGAAGTTTGGTGAAGGTTTAACAAGTCCCAACCATAAGGTAAGTTAGCATTTTTGAAGATTTCTATGTTAAACTTTGTGTACATGTTATGGGTGTTGGTTTTGTGAAGGAAATTTTTAAGTTTGAAGAGTTATTGAGATATCCATTTTTGGGCAGCCATGTATTCATGTATTGATGAAGTATTTGTACATATAATTGATGAGAATTATGTTGGTTATGGTGATTTAATATCCTAGTAAAATATTTCATATGTATAAGGTGATTTTTGCACTTGGATGAAAATTGATGATTGTAGGACACTTTGGTATTGAGGAAGAATTTCGGCAGCTTGGGGATTCTTGAATAAATGTGTGTGTTCATGAAGGTGGTGGCAGAATATTGACATAGAAGTTTGATGGATATGTATATAGATTGATATTGTAAAGTGTATGTAAGATTTGTAATGGTTAGGTGTGTATGTGATTGTACTTAGAACTTATAAATGTGAATTATATTTGGTGTGTTGAGGATAATTTTAATCTGCCCAAAGTAATGTTAATGTAAAGTAGAATATGTTTTTGGTAATGTACCAAAACAGATTTGGTAGGGAAGTAAACATATTTGCAAGGTAAGTGTGTGATTGATGTGTGTTTAAGCAAGGTAACTAAGGGCAGTGTACATTTTAGCCAATAAGTTTAAATGTGTAACCTCAATCGGTATGAGACCAATTGGAGGTGGAACTAGGCACAAAATGTGCCAACTTTCATTGAGAAAACATACCAAAATTCTGCTTGCAAGGTGACCTAAGAAAATGACCAATTCGGATTAGGTACAATTAGGACCTGAAAAATGACCAATTGGGCAGCAGTGAGTGTTTAGGCCATAACTCACTCAAAACAGGTCCAATTGATCTGAAATTTTAACCAAGAATAGTTAAGACCCATACCTACAAGTCTTATGAAGACACCAAAACCCAGAAATGACCATAAGCAAGTCAAACAACTTGCACAATTTCGGGTCCAAAAACTGGCCGAACCAGAGTTGACCAAATTGACCAAAAATTGACCTAATTTGATACCATTTGACCAGCAATAGTATAATGACCATAACTCGGTCTAATTAACTCGGAATGACCTGAAATTTTGCACCACGGTCCATAAGACATAGATCTACAAGTTTGTAGTTTTGACCGAAACCCGAAAACCGAGGGAACTAGGTCGTTCGGCTAGGTCAAACTAGTATCCCGGAATCCAGCAAGTTGCATTAAAATGCACTAAACAAGGAAATGAAATTGGTAACGTATACCAAACCTAAAACCCTATCGAATGTGACATATTAACGACACTAAAATCTAATTTACCTAGAACGCATCGAGGGTCGGTATATTAGGCGATGAAGCAAATAATAGCTTTCAGTGAATTATTTATCGAGCATTATCGATAGAGACAATTTAATTTGGTACTGAAACACTTCAAATTGTGTTTCTCAGTTAACAAGGACTCAGCAAAAGGGAAAGAAATACTGAGTCAAGACTAGGAGACAAATATCAGAGGTTTGTGCACAATGGCTATTTCTTTTGAATTTTTCAATTGAAATGAATTATGACTATTGTACATTATTGTTTTAAATTGTGTTTGTGCACAACTAGTTTTCAACTGATTTTGTTCTGAATAATATTTCATATGATAAATTGTATGTTATTGTTTTAAATTGTGTTTGTGCACAATATTTATTTCTTTTGAATTATTTTCAATTGAAATAAATTATGACTACTTGTATGTTATTGTTTTAAATTGTGGAAATGTACTTGAATGGATATTTATTGCTTGAAAAGCATTATAAATGATTTGAAACTGTGAGAAACTGTTTGAATGGTATTTGATGGATACTTATTGATTGAAAAGCACTGTAAATGGTTTTTGTGGAAATTGAAGTGAATTACGAATTGTGTTGCCATTTTGTGAATGAAATTATAACTTTGGAAATTTATTGGATTCTTCGGATCATTTGAATAAAATGTTTGGAATTGTTTTAATTCACAATTAGCATGACACTGTTACTATGTTCCTCCTCCATTAATGGGGTGAGTGTGATTATTCCTCCCTCTTTGACTTATCAGTCTGGGGTGAGTATGATTATGTTCCTCCCTCTTTGACTTCCCAGTCTGAGGTGAGTATGGATGAGTACTCATTATTCAGCTAGCTTCCTCCCTCATTGATTTCGATTATTGGGGTGAGTGTGTCTTGTCGTGGTGTACAACACGGCATGTGTGAAAAAAAATTGTGTCCTGGCTTAAATTGTGATATTGATCGGCAACACTGTGTTATTCAGTAATTTGATCAAATTGTGTATGAATTGGCAATACGATATTCTTAAATTATTTGACTAAATTGTGTTATTATGAATTTTGATAAATTGTGAATTGGAGTTTAAATTCCTTATGACATTCATTGTCTTGAATTTATCTATGGTCTTATGTATCCACTATTTATATGGTTTATGAATTGTGATTTAAAGTTGTATTTGGTTAATGTTGTGCACCACTGAGACATTGTCTCAGCGATAGCTTTATTATTATCGCGGTAGGCAGAGACAGACAGAGTGTGAGACTAAGTGCTAGTACCTCCAATGAGAGATTTTTGTATAACGAGTATACCGCTTTTTGCATTTTTATCAGTAATGTATGTTCACTGTATGTACATATTATTGTTGGTTTTGAGCAGTTGTAAATTAAAATTGTACATTGAAGTTGTAAAGTAAATTATGAGATATTTTGACTTGTAAAAATTGTATTATATTTTCTCTATCTCAGTCCTTGAAAAATTACTGTGAATTTGACTTGAGAAATGTGTTGAGTTGAGAAAAATGTTGAAGTTGAGATTTGGAAATTTATTGAAGTGCCTTTTCTGAGTTTTACAAGAAGCTGTTTTATCCAAAATACAGATGGCACTCTGCCAAAATTTTCTGAAATTCCAAATAATTCAAATGTGTTAGTTTTATCACTTGATTCACAAAAGTTTTTAACACTGTAAATAGTGCTCACTCTTGTAAAAGAAGTAAGAAAAGTTTTAAAATCCCTTATAGTGTATTTAATGGGTTATCGATGAAGCGGAGTTGGTAATTCATTAGGTATACTACGGGATCATGTTATGCCTTACAGAGGGGTAGGGTGTGACATGTTTTAGTGGTATCAGAGCCTGGTTTTAAATTCTGTTTTCACCTGTTATTTGAATGTTCTTTCTTCATAGTACAACTGCTCAATATCATTGTTTGATACATACAAAGACATTACATTATAAATATGCACTAACGGGAGGAAATCTCCTTGTATTAATTGTTCAGGAGGTCTAAGATCCTCACATTGATTATGGAAGAGGGTGATCGTTCAGTCGATCAATCTATTGAGGCTGAGGTGCAAGGGGATGCCCCAGGCCTACATAATGTCAGTGGTTCAACAGCACCAGCCCGATCTGCGATTCCTGCTCGATTCGCTCGTGAGATGGTCGCAAAGTTCCAACAAATGGTGGTAATGTGCCTACTCAAGTCCCAATACAGACACGATGGTACAACCACGATCTTACGCAAAGGCGATATGATAAATTGATGAAATATGGGGCTCTGAGTTCAAGGGGACGATAGATCCTCTAGAGCGAGAACAATGGTTAGAGAGGATGGATAGGGTATTCAAGAAAGCGCATTGCAGAGGAGCTCAGATTTGAATACTCGGTATCTCTACTACAGGGGATGCTTATGGTGGTGGAAAACCATTCTCCACGATGCAGTAGAACTGCGATGCTAACACAGAGTGACTTTCTCAGGAAATTCAGACAAAAGTATGTCCCTGATGCTTATGTAGATCAGAAACTGCAAGAGTTCCTAAGTCTGAAACAGGGGAGTAGATCGGTGGCTGAATATGAAAGGGAATTTTTCCGCCTAAGCCATTATGCAGTAAGTCTACTTTCTACCAGTAGGGAGAGATGTAAGAGGTTTGAAACCGGCTTGAAGCCTAGTATCAGATTACAAGTGGTCGGATTCAAACATAACAACTTCTCTGAACTTATTTCTCAAGCACTAGAATTAGAAAGAATTGAATCTGAAGCGGCTCATGAGAAAAAGAAATCAGAGAAGACAGAAAAAGAGGGAAAGTTAGTAGAACAGAGTTCTAGTGGTCTTACTGGAAAGAGGAAAAACTTTGAGGGATACAACAGAGATAGTAAGAAGTCCGGTAGAGATAGATCTTTTGGACAGAAACCACCTTGATCCGATCAGCAAACTCAACAGAAACCCAGGAATGCGCTGTCAGATCGACTTTGTGAAACTTGTGGTAAACCACATAGTGGGGTATGTTATAGAGCCGTAGGAGCATGTTTTAACTGTGGAGAGACTGGCCATTTTGCTAGGGATTGTGTAAATCCAGGTCATTCTGGATCATTTACTACACCAAAGGGATCAACCCAAGTTTCTACCCCAAATAGTTCACCATCAGTTAGTAGAGGCAGAGGTAGAGGTAGGGGTAGTACACCTAGAAGTCGAAGTCTTGTGAATCGGCGAGCAGGTGATGCTCGGTGGAGTATACGCTATCTGTGAGAGAGAAGAGGCTTAGACTTTTGGACATTATTGCTGGTACTTTCTCAATTAGTAACTAAGATATATATATGTATTGTTTGACCTAGAGTTTACATACTTTTATGTTAGTGTTAGAACTACACGTTCTGTTGTTATTCCTTTACAGGGGAATAAATATTGATGCATTAGTGATTGGCCCTTTAAGATAAGGATTGTGATAATAAGTGAAATTAGTTTTGAAAGAGTTTATCGGCGAAAAGTATTTTATAACACACCATAAATTACAAAGCTAATTGGCGAGCCTACTTAATATAAGGCAAGTGGACGTAAAAGTAAGTTGTGGTAGTATACTTGCTCTAGATGAGGGCAAAGATGTTACAGTTATTAATTGTTAATAGATATTGTAATCATAATAAGTTTCAGATATCAGTGAATTCAAAAAGGATAAAAGATAGGAAAATTTGATCTATTGGGATGTATCGTAGTAACTATGCAATGTTCTTGATGTTTATCTTTGTAAGTGCAGATTCTGATGCTAACTTGAGATTATTGTGTAGAGCTACGTACTACCCGATAGTACACCTAGATAAGAATAATTGCCAACGGCATCTGTTTTGGTATGGTTATGCCATGACAGAATTTAATTGTTAGAAATAAGTTTGAAAATCCTACTTAGGGATCTAAAACTCAAAAGTTAGAATATCGAAAGGTTATAGTTCAGTATAAAAGGAAGTAAGTTATAGAATATTGACAGATAAAAAGAGTTATGAAAGTAGAGATTTGAACAGTTGATTCATATATAACAAAGAAATATTACGAATGAGGAAGACTATTGACTAGAATGGTCAGAGGACTAACGACTAGATAAATCATTCTAACATGACCTCAAGGGTCATTCAAGAAGGAACATGAACTGAAATATTAGACAGCACAATAGTAAGAGGAGATTGGTGTTATATAAACAAATTAAACGTTGTATTAGATTGTTAAAAGTCTTATACAAATTTGAGGAAAAGAAGATTATACAATCGTATAGAAAGGAGAGAATAAACATATGACTATTGTAAGATGGCTATTGAGTAAAATTTCGTGGACGAAATTTATTTTAAGGGGGGGAGAATTGTAACACCCCTAAGTTCGGTAGTGTGTTCTCTTTGTTAGGTGACCGATGTTATGCAGGACAGCTAGGATGCCTAGAACTACACTTCGATATGAGTGAGAAGACATAAAATAATGAAATAAAAGAAAAGAAAATACAAGAAAAACAAAGGAAAAATAATAGCAAAGAAATGTGATCAAGTTAAGCGAGCCGGGAATCCTAGCGATGGGTGACCGCACCGGGAAGTCACGGCGTGGACCGTTGACTAGCCCTGGACTGCGGGGAACCCTGAAAAATATTTTTAGGACTCTAATAAATATTTATTGAAGTATAAATATCATTAGAAATATCAAAGAAAAATTAAGTAATTAGTACAAAGAAAAGTGAGAAATCGAAAAACGGACAAAACCCGGTATTACCGAAAAATCGGGAATGCAACCCGAACAGGGGCATTATGGTCATTTGACATCCCGAATTATCTTTTGACCTAAATGTCCATTGAAAATAAATAATATTACACTTAGAAAATAAAATGAAAAATTAAATTGGGGGTACCTAATACAAATAACCAAAAATGGAGTGAAAAATGTGTAAATAACACATTTAGGCTTATTATATGATTAAATGGAGTGAGTGGGCCACTAAAGGAATAAATTAAACACAAAATGAGGCTAATGTAAGTCCACTATATCCAGCAGCAACTTCATCTTCTTCATTTATCATCCAAGCCGAATTGAAGGAGGAGAGAAAACCTCCATTTCCATTTTCATGCAAGCTCCATCAACCCCTCCATTTCAACTCCAATCTCTTAGGTTCCTTCATGAAAAATTGTCTACACATCACAAGGAAGGGTTTGATACTAAAATCAAGAAGTTTGGTGAAGGTTTAACAAGTCCCAACCATAAGGTAAGTTAGCATTTTTGAAGATTTCTTTGTTAAACTTTGTGTACGTGTTATGGGTGTTGGTTTTGTGAAGAAAATTTTTAAGTTTGAAGAGTTATTGAGATATCCATTTTTGGGCAGCCATGTATTCATGTATTGATGAAGTATTTGTACATATAATTGATGAGAATTATGTTGGTTATGGTGATTTAATATCCTAGTAAAATATTTCATATGTATAAGGTGATTTTTGCACTTGGATGAAAATTGATGATTGTAGGACACTTTGGTATTGAGGAAGAATTTCGGCAGCTTGGGGATTCTTGAATAAATGTGTGTGTTCATGAAGGTGGTGGCAGAATATTGACATAGAAGTTTGATGGATATGTATATAGATTGATATTGTAAAGTGTATGTAAGATTTGTAATGGTTAGGTGTGTATGTGATTGTACTTAGAACTTGTAAATGTGAATTATATTTGGTGTGTTGAGGATAATTTTAATCTGCCCAAAGTAATGTTAATGTAAAGTAGAATATGTTTTTGGTAATGTACCAAAACAGATTTGGTAGGGAAGTAAACATATTTGCAAGGTAAGTGTGTGATTGATGTGTGTTTAAGCAAGGTAACTAAGGGCAGTGTACATTTTAGCCAATAAGTTTAAATGTGTAACCTCAATTGGTATGAGACCAATTGGAGGTGGAACTAGGCACAAAATGTGCCAACTTTCATTGAGAAAACATACCAAAATTCTGCTTGCAAGGTGACCTAAGAAAATGACCAATTCGGATTAGGTACAATTAGGACCTGAAAAATGACCAATTGGGCAGCAGTGAGTGTTTAGGCCATAACTCACTCAAACCAGTTCCAATTGACCTGAAATTTTAACCAAGAATAGTTAAGACCCATACCTACAAGTCTTATGAAGACACCAAAACCCAGAAATGACCATAAGCAAGTCAAACAACTTGCACAAGTTCGGGTCCAAAAACTGGCCGAACCAGAGTTGACCAAATTGACCAAAAATTGACCTAATTTGATACCATTTGACCAGTAATAGTATAATGACCATAACTCGGTCTACTTAACTCGGAATGATCTGAAATTTTTCACCGCGGTCCATAAGACATAGATCTACAAGTTTGTAGTTTTGATCGAAACCCGAAAACCGAGGGAACTAGGTCGTCCGGCTAGGTCAAACTAGTATCCCGGAATCCAGCAAGTTGCATTAAAATGCACTAAACAAGGAAATGAAATTGGTAACGTGTACCAAACCTAAAACCCTATCAAATGTGACATATTAACGACACTAAAACCTAATTTACCTAGAACTCATCGAGGGTCGGTATATTAGGCGATGAAGCAAATAATAGCTTTCAGTGAATTATTTATCGAGCATTATCGATAGAGACAATTTAATTTGGTACTGAAACACTTCAAATTGTGTTTCTCAGTTAACAAGGACTCAGCAAAAGGGAAAGAAATACTAAGTCAAGACCAGGAGACAAATATCAGAGGTTTGTGCACAACGGCTATTTCTTTTGAATTTTTCAATTGAAATGAATTATGACTATTGTACATTATTGTTTTAAATTGTGTTTGTGCACAACTAGTTTTCAACTGATTTTGTTCTGAATAATATTTCATATGATAAATTGTATGTTATTGTTTTAAATTGTGTTTGTGCACAATATTTATTTCTTTTGAATTATTTTCAATTGAAATAAATTATGACTACTTGTATGTTATTGTTTTAAATTGTGGAAATGTACTTGAATGGATATTTATTGCTTGAAAAGCATTATAAATGATTTGAAACTGTGAGAAACTGTTTGAATGGTATTTAATGGATACTTATTGATTGAAAAGCACTGTAAATGGTTTTTGTGGAAATTGAAGTGAATTACGAATTGTGTTGCCATTTTGTGAATGAAATTATAACTTTGGAAATTTATTGGATTCTTCGGATCATTTGAATAAAATGTTTGGACTTGTTTTGATTCACAATTGGCATGACATCACACTATGTTCCTCCTCCATTAATGGGATGAGTGTGATTATTCCTCCCTCTTTGACTTATCAGTCTGGGGTGAGTATGATTATGTTCCTCCCTCTTTGACTTCCCAGTCTGAGGTGAGTATGGATGAGTACTCATTATTCAGCTAGCTTCCTCCCTCATTGATTTCGATTATTGGGGTGAGTGTGTCTTGTCGTGGTGTACAACACGGCATGTGTGAAAAAAAATTGTGTCCTGGCTTAAATTGTGATATTGATCGGCAACACTGTGTTATTCAGTAATTTGATCAAATTGTGTATGAATTGGCAATACGATATTCTTAAATTATTTGACTAAATTGTGTTATTATGAATTTTGATAAATTGTGAATTGGAGTTTAAATTCCTTATGACATTCATTGTCTTGAATTTATCTATGGTCTTATGTATCCACTATTTATATGGTTTATGAATTGTGATTTAAAGTTGTATTTGGTTAATGTTGTGCACCACTGAGACATTGTCTCGTGATAGCTTTTATTGCCGCCGCAGTAGACAGACAGGGTAGCAGACTAGGCTGCTAGTACCTCCAGCGAGAGATTTTTCGGGTATAACGAGTATACCGCTTTTTGCATTTTGTACTGTAATGTATGTTCACTGTATGTACATATTATTGTTGGTTTTGAGCAGTTGTAAATTAAAATTGTACATTGAAGTTGTAAAGTAAATTATGAGATATTTTGACTTGTAAAAATTGTATTATATTTTCTCTATCTCAGTCCTTGAAAAATTACTGTGAATTTGACTTGAGAAATGTGTTGAGTTGAGAAAAATGTTGAAGTTGAGATTTGGAAATTTATTGAAGTGCCTTTTACAGGTTTTCTGAAGAACTGTTTTATCCAAAATACAGATGGCACTCTGCCAAAATTTTTACAGAAATTCCAAATAATTCAAATGTGTTAGTTTTATCACTTCAGTTCACAAAAGTTTTTAACACCTGTAAATAGTGCTCACCACTGTAAAAGAAGTAAGAAAAGTTTTTAAAATCCCTTATAGTGTATTTAATGGGTTATCAGTAGACGGAGTTGGTAATTCATTAGGTATACTATGGGATCATGTTATGCCTTACAGAGGGGTAGGGTGTGACATATTAGCTGCCCCTCTTATAAATTATATGATTAGTATAGCAAATTAGGAGTAAGATGCATGAATTGTAGGCTTGGTCAATTAGGGTTAGGGTTTTCAAATTTAATTTTAGTGGTGGATGAAAATGGACATAAACTAAAGTTTTAATGGTCAATTAGTGACCATTTGAGGGAAATTGACCATAACTTGGAGTGAATTATAGCATTAGAAAACTGATTTGGTATGCTGCCTAGTGAGAGCAGCAGGTTGGGATGTAAGTCCAGCCTGTTTGGATAGCCACAACTTGGGCTGTGTAGGTTCAATTGGTATTTGGCCAATTGGACATGAAACTAGACCCATAATGGCACAATTTTGGTGAAGAAACCATGCCCAAAAGACCAAACCAAGTGGACCAAAAACTTGCCTCAACCCGGGTGTCCTGCAACCAGTTTCTGAAGAATGACCAAATGAATAGTGAATGTTCATTTGGCCATAACTCAGTGTAGAATGGTCCAATTGACCTGAAATTTTACCAGAAACAATTTGAGATATAGAACAACAACTTTCATGAAGGAACCTACCCCAAATTATGACCAGAACCTATTCAACAAGAGAGTGGAAATTACTGTTTACTGCACTGTAGATATGGTCAGTTCTGAAATTTTTCAATCCGGCCAGTTGTGGTTTTTGGACCATAACTTGAGCTACAAAACTCCAAATGGAGTGATTCAAAAAAATAAATTCAACTAGACAAAATAAGGAACAACTTTCATGTTTATCATTTTCTCAAATTCCCACTGCAACAGTAACTAATAGAACAGTAAAAATAGGGTATAAAAACTGAAAATTCTGCTCCATTAATTTTAAGCTTAAAAATGGTATTGGTAATCAATGCCAACAAATTTTGAATGCAAAATATGGTATGATGGGAGTGTTAAAACCAATGTACCTATTTTCTATACAAAAGTCAACATTTTTATTGACTAATGAAGGGAATAGTAACACAAAAACTCGAAATTCAAAAATTGAAAGATTTCAAAGTGACAAATGCCCTAGTATACCTAACAAGATTGGTTTGGATAGTTTGGCATGCCAATAGGGTTCAGTTAGCAGTACTGCACATGGCATTATGCCATTCTGTGATTTCATGGATTTTAGCCATTCTGACTTTGTATTGAAATTTGGCCTAGTGCCTGATGTTATTACAGCTTATTAGCTGTTCTGTTGCACACCGGGAGATACATATGTGACCGATGGTGTGAAGGCCCGAGGTGCTTGATACCCAGTGTCAGTTTACCCGTTTATCCAGTCCAGTCGTCCAGTATAGGTTACTTGGGCAACCAAAAAAAAAATTAAAGTGAATAAATTTAACGACATAATGAATATAACAAGTACAAAATAAGTGAGATTACAAATACTCATTGAAAATTTAATTGCAATAAGACATCGATACATTCACTGCATATTTAATTTCTGTTAATTTTTTATTTTATTTTATTATTGGCACCACTAAGCATTATTGCTTAGCGCGTTGCTTTTGCCACTCGTAGGTTCTGGAGATACTGACCGAGAGCCCAGTAGACCACAGACTGGGTTAGACCTCCTGCAGTTCTGCATAGTGTCCGTGTCACCTCACCGTCATCAGTGCATTAGTAGGACACTAGGTTTTATTTTGATATTTTGTAATTAACTTTTATTTTCTCATATGTAATTGAAACTTATGTAATGTATTTTGGTATTAATGTAAATAGTAGATATTGTGTTTGTGAATGAAAAAGTGAGTATTCATTTATGACTTTTACATGATTATCATATGAGATGAATGATTGAGAAATGGAAATGTTGTTGAAAAACATATTGAGATTTTGTTGATGAAATGGAGTTGGAATTGTTTGGAAATGATTATTTGAAGTGTTTTTTATAGGTTTCGAAGAACTGTTTTCTCCATTTTTAGCCGGTACTCTGCCGAATTTTCTATAAAATTTTCGGAACCTCAAATAAATTATAATTTCAATAAATGACCTAAATAAGTTATATTTCACAAGTTATATTCAAAACTATAATAAAAATAAATTAGGGAAGAATAAAAATGATTGAGATGAAATAGAGTGTTCCGGTACACCGTGTGACATATCTTACTCGGAGATACTGTAGTCGGGTAAGGGGTGTCACATCATTAGTAGCCACTTTTAATAGTAATAGCCACACTACATGCCTCTCATTCTCTCCCTCTCTTGCTATAATGTAGAACTTAATTTAATCCAGTAGAACACAAATATGACATCTCTTTCATGCATACATAAGTACTTTTGAGTTCCTATTCATGATTAGAATTAAATTGCTTTGAGGACAACCTACAAACTTTATTATGTTCTTCAGGACGTTTTGCCACTACCTAGCTTATTAGTCATAGCTAGGTAGGCTTTCAGGTTCTAAAATTATTTTTTCCCAAATTCTTCATGAAAAATCATATAATTGTCATGCATAACTCATCTTGATCTAATTTGTAGATTTTATGATATGATTTTGTAAAGTTTTGTAACAGATTTTGCATGTTTCTACATGATCTAGAACTTTAAAAGGGCATAACTTAGTGATTACTTCATCTTTTCAAGTGATTCTTAAGCCCAAATTGGATTTTAAAATATCTTTTAATACTTTTATGTTTTGAGTTTTCTCTAATTCTTTACAGATTCATATGCAAACATGTTTTAAAAATATTGGACAAAATCTAGGAACATATAAACAGTAGCATCTTACAAAATCGAATTTAATTTTTTTCTTATTCTTTTTTGTTGTTCCTTTTTTCTAAATTGTACATCAATATGTTAGGCACATTTTCATGAAATTTCATGCATTTTTATGCATGTTTTCTTTTTATTTTATTTTATTTTATTTGTAATACCCCATTTGTATAGCCTGATATATTTCATTATTCCGGTGACCGGTGTCGGTTCTGACAATCAAGGGGATTAGAACCATACTTAAGACAACTGGAGAAGCCATAAACACAAATAATTAGTAATTTCCAATTAGTTAAGTATAAACAAGAAAAATAGAACATAAGAAGTTAAAC
Source organism: Hevea brasiliensis (assembly GCF_030052815.1). Classification (NCBI taxonomy): domain Eukaryota; kingdom Viridiplantae; phylum Streptophyta; class Magnoliopsida; order Malpighiales; family Euphorbiaceae; genus Hevea; species Hevea brasiliensis. Next base: position 41,391,038 of record NC_079493.1, on the reverse strand, counting down.
GAGCCGAGAGTCACAGCGATGGGTGACCTTCTCGGGAACGACTGCGAAGTCATTTTAAACTCAAATTTCGAACCGTAAAATGTGACGCTACGGTCCTTAGGACCCTTATAAACACAGTGGAAAAGAGAAAATCATGAAAAAAAACTGTTAAGCCAGTCAAATAATTAGGTCAGGGAGCCAAAAGAAATATGAAATTATTTGCAAACCGGGTTGAACCGGCGAAGGGCAATTTGGTCAATTGACCCCGAGAGCTGACTCCTGACCTAACTGTCAAATAAAATCGGAGAAAAGAAAACTTTGGGATCAAGAATTAAATTAAAGAACTAATAGAAAAAAAATTAAAAAAAAAAAAGAGAAAATGGAAAAGTCAAAAGGTGATGACATCATGCATGACCTCATGCATGATGCCATAAAGAATAAAATTAATTTATTTACTTATTTGGATTTTTGGTCTTCCTAAAGAGATAAAGGACAAAATAAAAAAAAGGAAAAAAAAATCATTCTTCTTCAAATAAAAAAACGTGCATCTCTCCTCTCTCTCTTTTTTCTCCTTAGTTTCCTCCATAGCCATGAAATTCAAGCTTTCAAAGCTTGAATCAACCCCATAAATTCCCCAAAAATTCCACTAAATTATGATTAAGCTTTGTTTGGGCTACTAGAAGAGGAGATTGAAGAAGCAAGAAAGAAGAAAAAAGGAAAGAAAATTAGTGATTGGAAAATCAAACAAAGGTTAGTATGTAAATTTGAATTATTTTGTTAAATTTCTATGTTCTTAGTTTAATTAACTTAGAAAGTAACTTAAAATGAAACAAAAATAATTGTGAGGGACCAAAGCTGAATTTATGCCAGCTAGGGTTTGATGTGTGTATGCATGAATTTGATTGAATTCAATATGTATGGAAACTTAATTGAGTGATGGAGTGATGTTAGTATGATTTGAATTGGTTAAATGCAACAAAATTAGTGAGTTAGGGTTTTGAACATTAGGGTTTAGAGACAAAAAATGTGAGAAACTTGTAAATGGTGTCTTTGACCTAATGTGAAGTGAGAAATGGTCATTTGTGACCTAATTAAGTGTGTTAGAAGTGTTGGAATTAAAAGCCAATTCGGATTGGATAAGGTCATGTTGCTGCAGCAAGATAAAACCTCCTTTGAGGGAGCCAAAATGAAATTTTACAAGTCCAATGGGTATGGGACCAATTGGGGATGAAAATAGGCACTAAATGACACAATCTTCATTTAGGAAGCCTGCCCAAAAAGTGACTAAAACCTAGTGAACAAAGGGGCCGAAGTCGGAAAATCGCAGGCTGCCTCTGCATAAACTGGCCAAATGAATGTCTGTTCATTTGGTCATAACTCGAGCTAGGCAGGTCAAAATGACCTGAAATTTTACCAGTAATTAGATAAGATATAGATCTAAAACTTTTATGAAGAAAACCAACCCAAATTATGCCATTAAAACAATCAAAATACTAAGCAAATTTGGTGACCTGAATCTGCAGAACTGCAGATTGCCATATGAACAGTAAAGTTTCAATGGCTATAACTCTCTCTAGAAAACTCCGATTTAGGCGATTCTTGAACCGATGGAAACCTAAGACATAGTAGAACATTTCATATGAAGAAAATTAGACCAAATTATGGACCTAACTTGATCAAATTGCTGAACGAAGTTGGAATCAATAATCTACCGGAATAAAATTCTGCAGCATGAACAGTAAACATAATTTGCTTATAACTTGAGCTACAAAACTCCAATTGGGGTGATTCAAAGGGGAGAATAAACTTAAGACAATAAGGAACATTTTCTATGAAGAAAGTTTTGCCAAATTCCAACAGTAAACTGACCAATGAAACAGTATAATTAGGGACACCAAAATTGAAAATTTGGCAATTTTGCCTAAAAGGCCTAAGTTTTGAGAAAATGACCAAAACCAACAAGTTTATTGACCAAAATGTGGTATGTGGGTGAATTTGGAATTCCCATACCTATTAAGCCTTAGAAAATCAATAATTTGACTTGAATAGTGTAGTGAATAGTAACCCAAAACACAAAATTTCAAGAACGTCAAATTTAGCACGTTAGAGCTAGGTAAAAGTGAAGTTAAATTTATTATTGGATTTATGCTAAGTTATGGTACTGAAACACTGTGAAATTGTGTGTTTCAGTGGAAAAGAATACCGGGACAGAACCCGAGGAGTCGAGTCAAGGCCAACAGGCGACTCGTTTGAGGTTTGTGCACAACGTATACTTTTTGTAATCATCTTTTGCATACTGTTTTGAATAATGTGAAATATTGGATTATGGCATTCTTATGATGTTTTGATTTAAATTGTTGAAAGTTATTATGTATATTGAAATGACAATGTTTAGCAAATTGTTAAGATAAGTTTTGAAACCACAGTGTCATGACCATATATTTGAACACCTCACTAGCACGACTAGTGGAGGTAATTAGTTTCGAATTTTGATTCCTTCTCTGGAGAAGTGTTGAGGTGTGCCAGTAGAAGAGGATGTAAATGGATATCCATATATTTGAGCTAGCTAGCCTTGTGATGTGATTTCTCTTTAGCCTCTAGCTATTGAGATTCTATTTGTTTCGAATGGCATGATATAACTGTGGGTTTTATGAAATGTGTTTTGATACTTTGAAATGAACTTGGTTTGCATTTAAAATCTCACAATGCATGATTTGTACTTAATTCTCATGTTCAGCCAAATTTTTGAATAAATGTGATTTAAGTTTTGCATAAAGATTATTTTAGTATGTTGTGCACCACTGAGTCCTAGTACTCAGCGATAGCTTCTATTGCTGTCGCAGATACAGAGACTAGAGGAGCAGCAGACTGAGCTGCTGAGGTGTGAGGAGCTATCAACTTAAAGTCTTCGGGTATAATTTATACCCTAACTGTAAATATTTCTTTTGATGTATATATTGCACATAAATGTATGGACATGTAAAAATGAGTTTTGAGCAGTTTGTATAAAAATTGTATAAAGTTGTAGTATATATTGCAGTTTGAAATTCTCTTAATGTAAATTTTGTAATGATGTATCTAAATTGTTTTGTTTCTAATGAAATATGAATGGAACTATTTTATTTAATTTGAATGAAATGGATTGCTAGTGTTTTGATGATCATTGGATAGTGGATTTGAAATTTGAAAGTTGATAAATGTGTTGAGAAATTGATTGAGATTGAGTATGAAATTGAAGCAGTTGTTGAGAAAAATTTTTAGAAGTTCTTTTTATAAGTATTTGAAAGAATTGGTTTCTCAAAATACATACAGAACTCTGTCAAAATTTTTATAAAATTTGCGAAAAAATAAAATGGGCCAAAATTTCCAATTAGCTTTCCACTTAATTACATGTTTTAAATACTTATTAGAAATGCTCACCACTTATAAAAAATAAGAAAATTATTTTAAAATCCCTTGTAGGGTACTTAATGAGGTATCGGTAGGTGAAGTTCGGTAGTTCATTAGGTATTCTACGGGATCATGTTATGCCTTACAGAGGGGTAAGGTGTGACATGTTTTAGTGGTATCAGAGCAAGTTTTTGAAGTATGTTTTAAATTGTGAATTTGTGTCTTTTCTTTGTTAAGTATAACTGCTCAATGTCCATAATTGTTACATACAGTGCATTACATCATGAATATGAACTAACGGAGGGAAATCTCCATGTGTTACTTTTTCAGGAGATACCTAACTTCAGCCTGAAATGGAAGAAGGGGATCACTCAGTTGAGTAGTCTGTTGAAGCTGAGGCACAAGGGGAAGCCCCAGCTTTACCGAATGTCAGTGGGTCAGTAGCACCAGCCCCGCAAATGCCGCAGTTCCCTGCACAGTTCGCACATCAGATGGCTGCGATGTTTCAACAAATGGCTGGGGGTATGCCTGTTCAAGCTCCACCCTAACCACCTGTGGCACAATCACTGCCTTCAGCCAGATAGTATGATAAGTTATTGAAGTATGGGGTTACAGAATTTAAGGGTACAGTGGAACCTTCGGAGGCAGAGCAATGGCTTGAAAGAATGGACAGAGTATTTAAGAAGCTGCACTGTCAAGATGAACTGAAGTTTGAATACTCTGTGTCGCTACTGTAAGGGGATGCGTATGATTGGTGGAAGACCATCCCCCACAGCTTGGTTGAACCACCAGTGCTGACCTGGGATGACTTCATTAGAGAGTTTAGACAGAAATACATCCCAGATGCATATGTTGATCAGAAACTGCAAGAATTTTTAAGTTTGAAACAAGGGAACCGATCGGTGGCATAGTATGAGAGGGAGTTCTCCCGCTTAAGTCATTATGCTGGGAGTCTCCTTACTACTAGCAAGGCAAGATGCAAGAGATTTGAGACGGGTTTGAAGCCCAGCATAAGGATGCAAGTTGTGGGATTTCGACACAGCAACTTCTCAGAGCTTATGTCTCAAGCACTTGAACTGGAGAGAATTGCATCAGAAGCAACCCCAATGAAAGAAAAATCAGAAAAAGCTGAGAAATCAGAAAAAGACAAGGGGGAAAAAATCAGTTGAACAGAGTTCTGGTGCTACCTCTGGAAAGAGAAAGAAGTTTAGTGGACCCAGCAGGGGTCGAGGTGGAAGATTTGGTAGGGGCCGATTCTCCGGACAGAGACCCCCTAGGTCTGGTCAGCAGTCGAGCAGGGGTTCACATTCTGCCCGCCCCTATGAGACTTGTGGCAAAATTCATGGGGGGGAGTGTTATTGGGCCACTGGAGCCTGCTTTAACTGCAGAGGCAAAGGTCATTTAGCAAGAGACTGCACTAGTGCTCCGTCTTCGAGATATGGTCCAGCTCCTACTACTGCCGAGGGATCTATTCAGAGTCCTGCTCCCAGAGGTTCACAGTCAGTTGGCAGAGGAAGAGGCAGAGGTAGAGGCACTGCTTCAGGCAGTCAGGGCACAGTTGGTCAGTTGGGATAAGGAAGTGCTTCAACCAGAATCTACACAATGAGACAGCGAGAAGAGGCTGAGACTTCTGATGTGGTAGCTGGTACATTCTCTATCTCTGATCAAGAAGTATTTGTATTGTTTGATCCGGGTTCAACCCATTCATATGTTAGTGCTAGCATAGTCAGTTCACTTGCTGTTCCATGTGTGCAAATGGGTTTTGAAGTGCTAGTAACTAGTCCGTGAGGACAAGAGGTCCGGGTCAACAGAATTTATAGAGACTGTCCTTTGGTGATCCAAGGACATGTTTTCCTGTCAGACTTGATTGAAATGCCCTTCAGAGAGTATGATATCATCTTGGGCATGGATTGGTTAGCCAGGCATCATGCCATGATTGACTGTAGACTGAAGACAGTCACTTTTGGTCTCCCTTTGTATGGTGATATGGTAATACATGGGGAGAGGCATTTACTGCCATCAAACATCATTTCAGCTGCACTGGCCAGAAAAATGATTAGGAAAGGGTGTGAGACATACTTGGCACATGTGATAGACACCCAAGTGGGTAGTCCAGCATTGAGGGACATCCCTACTGTATGTGACTTTCGGATGTGTTTCCTGATGAATTGCCAGGATTACCTGCAGAAAGAGAGGTGCAATTTGAGATTGATGTTATGCCTAGTGTGGACCCAATCTCCATAACGCCATATAGAATGGCACCTGCAGAATTAAAAGAGTTGAAAGTACAATTGCAAGAGTTGCTTGACAAGGGCTTTATTCGCCCTAGTGTGTCACCTTAGGGAGCGCCAGTATTGTTTGTAAAGAAGAAGGATGGCACTCTCCGGTTATGCATTGATTATCGGCAGTTGAATAAGGTGACAATAAAGAATAGATATCCATTGCCCCGCATTGATGACTTGTTTGATCAGTTGAGGGGTGCAGCTGTGTTCTCCAAAATTGACTTGAGATCAGGTTATTATCAGTTGAAAGTACAAGAGCAGATTATTGCTAAAACTGAATTCAGAAGCCGTTATGGCCATTATGAGTTTTTGGTTATGCCATTCGGGTTAACTAATGCTCCGGCTGCTTTTATGGATCTAATGAACACTATCTTCAGACCATACCTCGACCAGTTTGTTGTGGTATTCATAGATGATATATTGGTCTATTCGAGGAATGCAGAAGAGCATGATAGACATCTGCGGATTGTACTGCAGACTTTGAGGGAGAAACAGCTATATGCCAAATTATCGAAGTGTGAATTTTGGCTGAAGGAAATATCTTTCTTGGGGCATGTAGTATCAGAAGAGGGCATTAAAGTAGATCCAAGTAAGATTGAAGCTGTCCTTAATTGGAGGCCACCCAGAAATGTCACAGAAATTCGTAGTTTTCTGGGTTTAGCTAGATACTACCGTAGATTTGTGAAGGGATTCTCCATGTTGGCATCTCCATTGACCAAGTTGCTTAGAAAAGATGTAAAATTTCAGTGGACGGACAAATGCCAGCAGAGTTTTGATGAATTGAAGAGATGCTTGACTGAAGCTCCAGTCCTGACTTTACCTACTCCGGGTAAAGAATATACAGTATATAGTGATGCTTCTCATAATGGATTAGGCTGTGTATTGATGCAAGATTGAAATGTCATTGCCTATGCATCACACCAGCTAAAACCGCATGAGAGGAATTACCCAACACATGATTTGGAGCTTGCAGCTATTGTGTTTGCTCTTAAGATCTGGAGGCACTATTTGTATGGGGAAAAGTGTTACATCTACACTGATCATAAGAGTTTAAAGTATTTGGGCACCCAGAAAGAACTGAATTTGAGACAGAGGAGATGGTTAGAGTTGATAAAAGACTATGATTGTCTGATAGACTATCAGCCAGGGAAAGCTAATGTTGTGGCTGACACCTTAAGTCGCAAGACTATGGCGAGTCTATGGGTTACTCCTTTGTCTTTGGTACATGAGTTGAGATCATTACATGCCAGCTTAGAGATTAATGATGATGGGCAGACAGTTGCTGCACAAAGATGTACAAAAAGATGTTGATTGATCGATTAGAATGGTCGCCGTAATGATCGAAGTATCGGAAGTCGTTAGAAGAAGTTCGGCAGGCAAGAAACCGTAATTCTCAATCGAGAGATGATGGTTCATCTACACCAAAGACGTAATATGTGTTCCTAATGATGTTGAATTGAGGAAGATCATTTTGAAGGAAGCACATGAGTCTCCTTTTGCCATGCACCCTGGTGGCACAAAAATGTATAGAGGGCTAAAGGAGCATTACTGGTGGATGGGTATGAAAAGAGATGTAGCAGAGTTTATTTCTAAATGCCTAACATGTCAGCAAGTAAAGGCAGAGCATCAAGTACCCGCTGGGTTGTTACATCCACTACCGCATGCAGTGGAAATGGGAGAGAATAACGATGGATTTTGTGATGGGACTTCCGAGGACACAGAAGAGTCATGATGCAGTTTGGGTCATTATTGACAGACTGACTAAATCTGCTCATTTTCTGCCAGTTCGGATGGACTACAGTTTAGAAAGATTTGCCAAGTTATACATCGATGAGATTGTGAGACTGCATGGAGTGCCAGTATCCATCGTGTTAGACAGAGATCCTAGGTTCACTTCTAGATTCTGGGGTAGTCTTCAGAGAGCCCTAGGAACTAGATTGAACTTCAGTACTGCATTCCACCCACGCATGCATGGCCAGTCTGAGAGGGTAATTCAGATCTTGGAGGACATGCTACGGGCTTGTGTGATTGAGTTTGAGGGCAGTTGGGATACACACTTGCCTTTGATTGAGTTTGCTTATAACAACAGCTACCAATCAAGCATTGGGATGCCTCCATATGAAGCTTTGTATGGCAAAAAATGTAGAACCCAGTTGTGTTGGGATGACGTGGGTGAAAGAAAGATGATTGGACCCGAAATTATTCAACAAACTGAAGAGAAAATCAGGGTTATTCGAGATCGACTTAAGACTGCATCAGACCGTCAGAAGTCCTACATTGATCTGAAAAGAAGGGATATTGAGTATGCAGTGGGTGTGAAAGTTTTCCTCAAGGTTTCTCCTTGGAAGAGAATTATGAGATTCGGCAGAAAAGGGAAACTGAGTCCTCGTTTCATTGGGCCATATGAGGTTCTGGAAAGAGTGGGTCCTTTGGCATATCGGTTGGCACTACCTCCAGAGTTGGAGAAGATACATAATGTTTTCCATGTCTCTATGTTGAGGAGGTACCGATCAGACCCATCTCATGTAATGCCAGTAGAGGAAATTGAAGTAAATCCAGACCTCACATATGAAGAAGAACCCATAGGGATTCTGGCTTATGAGGTGAAGCAGCTACGGAACAAGCAGATACCGTTGGTGAAAGTGCTGTGGAACCATCATTCGGGCCAGGAGGCTACTTGGGAACGAGAGGAGGACATGAGGAGACAGCACCCACAGCTGTTCAGAGATTGATACCAGGTAAAATTTCGAGACGAAATTTATTTTAAGGGGGGGAGAATTGTAACACCCCATTTGTATAGCCTGGTATATTTCATTATTCCGGTGACTGGTGTCGATCCAGACAATTAAGGGGATTAGAACCATACTTAAGACAACTGGAGAAGCCATAAACACAAATAATTAGTAATGTCCAATTAGTTAAGTATAAACAAGAAAAATAGAACATAAGAAGTTAAGCGAGCCGAGAGTCACAGCGATGGGTGACCTTCTCGGGAACGACTGCGAAGTCATTTTAAACTCAAATTTCGAACCGTAAAATGTGACACCGCAGTCCTTAGGACCCTTATAAACATAGTGGGAAAGAGAAAATCACGAAAAAGAACTGTTAAGCCAGTCAAATAATTAGGTCTGGGAGCCAGAAGAAATATGGAATTATTTGCAAATCGGGTTGAACCGGCGAAGGGCAATTTGGTCAATTGACCCCGAGAGCTGACTCCTGACCTAACTGTCAAATAAAATCGGAGAAAAGAAAACTTTGGGATCGAGAATTAAATTAAAGAACTAATAGAAAAAAATTAAAAAAAAAGAGAAAATGGAAAAGTCAAAAGGTGATGACATCATGCATGACCTCATGCATGATGCCATAAAGAAAAAAATTAATTTATTTACTTATTTGGATTTTTGGTCTTCCTAAAGAGATAAAGGACAAAATAAAAGAAAAGAAAAAAAAATCATTCTTCTTCAAATAAAAAAACGTGCATCTCTCCTCTCTGTCTTTTTTCTCCTTAGTTTCCTCCATAGCCATGAAATTCAAGCTTTCAAAGCTTGAATCAACCCCATAAATTCCGCAAAAATTCCACTAAATTATGATTAAGCTTTGTTTGGGCTACTAGAAGAGGAGATTGAAGAAGCAAGAAAGAAGAAAAAAGGAAAGAAAATTAGTGATTGGAAAATCAAACAAAGGTTAGCATGTAAATTTGAATTCTTTTGTTAAATTTCTATGTTCTTAGTCTAATTAACTTTGAAAGTAACTTAAAATGAAACAAAAATAATTGTGAGGGACCAAAGCTGAATTTAGGCCAGCTAGGGTTTGATGTGTGTATGCATGAATTTGATTGAATTCAATATGTATGGAAGCTTAATTGAGTGATGGAGTGATGTTAGTATGATTTGAATTGGTTAAATGCAACAAAATTAGTGAGTTAGGTTTTGAACATTAGGGTTTAGAGACAAAAAATGTGAGAAACTTGTAAATGGTGTCCTTGACCTAATGTGAAGTGAGAAATGGTCATTTGTGACCTAATTAAGTGTGCTAGAAGTGTTGGAATTAAAAGCCAATTCGGATTGGATAAGGTCATGTTGCTGTAGCAAGACAAAACCTCCTTTGAGGGAGTAAAAATGAAATTTTACAAGTCCAATGGATATGGGACCAATTGGGGATGAAAATAGGCACTAAATGACACAATTTTCATTTAGGAAGCCTGCCCAAAAAGTGACTAAAACCTAGTGAACAAAGTGGCCGAAGTCAGAAAATCGCAGTCGCCTTCTCAAGATAAATCGACCAAATGAACAGTGTCTGTTCATTTGGTCATAACTCGAGCTAGGCAGGTCAAAATGACCTAAAATTTTACCAGTAATTAGATAAGATATAGATCTAAAACTTTTATGAAGAAAACCAACCCAAATTATGCCATTAACCCAATCAAAATACTGAGCAAATTTGGTGACCTGAATCTGCAGAACTGTAGATTGCCATATGAATAGTAAAGTTTCAATAGCTATAACTCTCTCTAGAAAACTCCGATTTAGGCGATTATTGAACCGATGGAAACCTAAGACATATTATAACATTTCATATGAAGAAAATTAGACCAAATTATGGACCTAACTTGATCAAATTGCTGAATGAATTTGGAATCAATAATATGCTAGAATAAAATTCTGCAGCATAAATAGTAAACATAATTTGCTTATAACTTGAGCTACAAAACTCCAATTGGGGTGATTCAAAGAGGAGAATAAACTTAAGACAATAAGGAACATTTTCTATGAAGAAAGTTTTGCCAAATTCCAACAGTAAACTGACCAATGAAACAATACAATTAGGGACACCAAAATTGAAAATTTGGCAATTTTGCCTAAAAGGCCTAAGTTTTGAGAAAATGACCAAAACCCACAAGTTTAGTGACCAAAATGTGGTATGTGGGTGAAGTTGGAATTCCCATACCTATTAAGCCTTATAAAGTCAATAATTTGACTTGAATAGTGCAGTGAATAGAAACCCAAAACACAAAATTTCAAGAACGTCAAATTTAGCACGTTAGAGCTAGGTAAAAGTGAAGTTAAATTTATTATTGGATTTATGCTAAGTTATGGTATTGAAACACTGTGAAATTGTGTGTTTCAGTGGAAAAGAATACCAGGACAGAACCCGAGGAGTCGAGTCAAGGCCAACAGGCGATTCGTTTGAGGTTTGTGCACAACGTATACTTTTTGTAATCATCTTTTGCATACTGTTTTTAATAATATGAAATATTGGATTATGGCATTCTTATGATGTTTTGATTTAAATTGTTGAAAGTTATTATGTATATTGAAATGACAATGTTTAGCAAATTGTTAAGATAAGTTTTGAAACCACAGTGTTATGACCATATATTTGAACACCTCACTAGCACGACTAGTGGAGGTAATTAGTTTCGAATTTTGATTCCTTCTCTAGAAAAGTGTTGAGGTGTGCCAGTAGAAGAGGATGTGAATGGATATCCATATATTTGAGCTAGCTAGCCTTATGATGTGATTTCTATTTAGCCTCTGGCTATTGAGATTCTATTTGTTTCGAATGGCATGATATAACTGTGGGTTTTATGAAATGTGTTTTGATACTTTGAAATAAACTTGGTTTGCATTTAAAATCTCACAATGCATGATTTGTACTTAATTCTCTTGTTCAGCCAAATTTTTGAATAAATGTGATTTAAGTTTTGCATAAAGATTATTTTAGTATGTTGTGCACCACTGAGTCCTAGTACTCAGCGATAGCTTCTATTGCTGTCGTAGATACAGAGACTAGAGGAGCAGCAGATCGAAATTCCGAGGTGTGAGGAGCTATCAGCTTAAAGTCTTCGGGTATAATTTATACCCTAACTGTAAATATTTCTTTTGATGTATATATTGCACATAAATGTATGGACATGTAAAAATGGGTTTTGAGCAGTTTGTATAAAAATTGTATAAAGTTATAATATATATTGTAGTTTGAAATTCTCTTAATGTAAATTTTGTAATGATGTATCTAAATTTTTTTTTGTTTCTAATGAAATATGAATGGAACTATTTTATTTAATTTGAATGAAATGGATTGCTAATATTTTGATGATCATTGGATAGTGGATTTGAAATTTGAAAGTTGATAAATGTGTTGAGAAATTGATTGAGATTGAGTATGAAATTGAAGCAGTTGTTGAGAAAAATTTTTAGAAGTGCTTTTTATAGGTATTTGAAAGAACTGGTTTCTCAAAATACCGACAGAACTCTGTCAAAATTTTTATAAAATTTGCGGAAAAATAAAATGGGCCAAAATTTCCAATTAGCTTTCCACTTAATTACATGTTTTAAATACTTATTAGAAATGCTCACCACTTATCAAAAATAAGAAAATTATTTTAAAATCCCTTGTAGGGTACTTAATGAGGTATCGGTAAGTGAAGTTCTGTAGTTCATTAGGTATTCTACGGGATCATGTTATGCCTTACAGAGGGGTAAGGTGTCACATTATTGCTACTATACTAGAAATAAAAAAGATAAAACTTGTCCATTTATTTTATCTTATTGTTGAATTCAATAGTAACACTTTTGTTTATTATTTGGTATTTTTGGGACCTCAAGATCAAAGCTTAAACTAAGGATTTGGTGGTCGGGTTGAATCACAACCCTAATCGAATGATAGTTGGGTGTTATCCAATTTGGCAAGTTTGTAAATATGGTAAGTTTTTCAGAATGGTAAGTTTTGTAAACATAGTAAGTGGACAAATAAGGCAAATACCCAAATAAGGAAGGAGATCTCCTCAAATAAGGCAAGGAAACCTTAAGGAGCATTAAAAGGTGGATCAAGGTCTAAATGGGACATCAAAACCCTTGCATGGGGAAATGGGCCAATTGGCCATATAATAAAATAGGCTTTTATTTTAAAGTATTTTGGGCTTGTAATCGTTTCTCCTCCCTCCTTTCTTTTAGTTATAAGTTAAAGGCATTGTAATCTTTTTTCCTCTCTTTTCTTTGGATATTTTATTTTATTGCAATATAAGCAATGCATATAATCAACTTAGTAAACTAACTTAGGAAAATTCGGTAAAACTAAAATAAAATGATACATGATAGAAACATCGGATGCATGCTTAGGGGGTTGTTTACCTTCCTATTTGTTTCCAATACGTGCAAATTAATCCCAAGGCATGAAAAGAATATAGAAACATATTAATAGGACAACATGATAAACATATTAACAATCTTAAACATATAAACATGTAATGGGTGTAATGTGTTTGAATGTACTTAGATATGCATTTGAATGATCCAGAACTTTAATAAAGAAACACTAAGAAAGGCTATAAGAAACATGTCTTGTTCTAAGATAAGTCCAAGCAGAAAGGGTGCCTAACACCTTCCCTCTTCTATACCCATTATCCCAAACCTAGGCCATTAGGCTCATGGAAAAAAAAGGGTAGTGAATCTCTACAAGGGGTAGAGTTGTTGCCCATGTCCCTTTTGAAGTTTTGTCCCAGTTATCATCTGAGTGGTGACTTTAGTCAATCCTCCACCTCTTAAGGGTTTATATCTAAACTCCATGGTAGTGTAATGGGAAACAGAGCTAAACCAACAATGGAGAATAAACCCGCTACCCATAATAGCACTCTTATAAATTGTATAGATTTTTTTTTTCTTTTTAATAGATGTTGAAAGTATATCTATTTCTTTGAAAAAAAGTCATTTTTTAAGAAGGTAATAGATAATAATATTCATAACATTTTTTATCACTTTTTTTTAATGGTTTGGCTATATGTATGACTTAGTTTTCAAAATATACTTTCAATAGAAAACAAATTAGTTAACCTATATGTAACAAATAGGTTAACTATTAGAAAGTAAAAGAGATTATTGAGCTCATACTTACCTTTTTTTTTAATTTTTTGTTTTTTTATAAGAATGTATATTTTTTATTTTGTTTATCTATAATGTTATTTATAATATTATAATTATAATACCATAAATTATTATTAAATTATTAAAAAAAACATATTACAATTGTTATGATAAGGGGAAAATAAAAGATAGAAGTCCTTTTTATAAGGAGAAATTACAAAAGACTACCTTGTGGTTTTGCATATTTATCAGGTAGGATCCTTAACTTTTTGATAAAAAGGTACATTAAATTTGCACATTGTTAGCAAATGGGAGAAATTGCCTAAACACCATCAGGGTAAATTACAATTATTCTATGAAATTTAGTGAAAACAAATTTAGTGAAAACAAATTTAGTGAAAACAAATTGCCTAAACAAATTATAAGAATTAAAAAAAATTCAAAATTATGTATATGCTTAATGACTTTAAAAATCTAAACTTTTGCGAGTTTTGTCGTTTGGATCCAATTCTTCTAATTTTGATCAATTATCAAAAATTTCAAAATTGGGATAAATTTTATCAAAATTTGAAATTGAGACTAGGATGAGTGTGTCCAATCTGATGTGGCAATGACATAGTAGTCCAAGTGGCTTTTTTTAATCTTATATTGTGAGACCACAAGCCACATAATAAAAAAAAAAGGCTTAACCAGAGTTCAAAAAAATAAATTAATCACAGTTAACAATTAAATTAGAGATTAAACATGTTTCCAATTCTCAGATTTAAAGCCAACCCATTTCCCATTCTCTTATTCTTCTTTTTCTTTGATAAATCCACACCTAATTCCCAAATTCTACTCTTTTCTTTTCTTTCTTTGAATGGTGCTTGTGGAGAGGTTTGAGACTAAAGGGTGTTGCATGAGGGAAAGGTGTTTAGCTTCATCGTCATGCTTATTGATTGGGGCTTCAAATGGCATGGTCCTTTATGGATCTTGTTTGGCATGATCCTTTAGAAAAGCGTGCTTAATGAAGAAGATGATAATTAGACCCACAAAAATAAAGATAGAGTTTTGTCCTTTGTGAGTTTGTGAAATTTGAAGAAAATTTTAAGGGTGTTTTTGAATTCTTTATACAATGAAAATTTTTTTTTGGTGTTTTTGAATGTTTTTATTAATTTCTAGGTTAAGAATTGTAGCTTAACTTGCAACAACCCAATTTTTTTTTAAATAAAAATATATTTTTTAATGTTTGTCTAATATTATTTTTATTATTTAAACAAATTTTATGAGATTATTTTAGAACCTTAAATTTAGTTTTAGAACTTTGAAATTATTATTATTATTATTATTATTATTATTATTATTATTATTATTATTATTATTATTATTATTGATGTGTTTTATTTTAACTTTAATCTAAATATGTTAAAGCAGGCTTGGACCTAATTGAAGAGGAAGAAAAGGACCTAAGTGAAAGGACCATAAAAGTTTAGGGATTAATAAGAAAGTAAAAGTAAGAAAAAAAATTGACTAATTAAAAAAATCCAGTAGTTTCTCCACCCCTCCTCTTCTCTCTCTCTCGACTACTTTTTTTTCCCTTGCCCCTATATCTCTTTTTCTCCGGCCAGGGGCCAAACTACCACCAACCAACATCTCTGACCACCGCCCTCACCATTAGCGACTTTGACGATGTCCCAGCAGTGAAATCACTCGACCAAAAATGCGAGGGAGAGAGAGAAGTGTGCACGACGTTGAAGCTTTGGATCGTGATTTCTGATGTTTCTGAGATCGGACGACCATGCTTCCACTGGCATTCACCTCCTCAGAGCCAGTGCACCTTTCTCGACCGATGATGCTCCAAACCAATCCCGATAGCTTATCATTCCAATAGGAGAGAAAAATGGTTTTCACCACTTTCTAACAAGTCAATCCGACAGCGATTCGACCACCGATGAAACCAGAGCGACAAAACCTTTAAGATGGGGCCAACTTTGCTTTAATTGCACATCATTTGGAAAAGGCAATCATCGGATAGTCCAGATCACTCAATAAGATTTTCGATCTTTTTCGATGCTCATAAATTAAATACAATTAAATGGTAATTATTAACAATTTATGGCCTTTTTTTATGTTACACCCTACTCCTCATAAGGCATAACATGTTCCCGTAGTACATCTAATGAATTACCATACTTCGCCTACCGGTAACCCATTAAATATACAACAAGGGATTTTAAAATAATTTTTGATCATTTTTATAGTGGTGGGAACGTTGAATATTTATCAAAAGCCTTTAATTGAAATGTTGGTCATGGATCAAATCTTCGATTAAAATCTGGTGTTGCCATTTTTTTTTCAAAAATTTCGGCAGAGTGCCGGCTGTATTTTGAGAAAACAATTCTTCAAAACCTGAAAAGAAAAACACTTCCAATATGTTTTTTCAACCACAACTCCAATAAACTCAATTTCATCTCCTAAATCAACACAATTAACTCAATCCAAATTTTCAAGCCATACTTAGCATAGAGAAAATCATACATGGATTTCAAAACTCAAGAAGAAATTTGGATATTACATTCATTACAAAACTCAGAAATAAATTTGAATATTACAATAATTTATATTTTAATTACATACCCAAAATAATATTACAAAAGTTCTTGTATAATTGCTCAAATAAATTATATATATATTGTAATACCCCTATATTCGGTAGTGTGTTCTACTGTTCCGGTGACCAGTGTCTGTCCAGACAGCTAGAATGCCTGCAACTATACTTCAGTGATAGTAAGAAGGCATAAAATGATGAAATAAATAAAAAGAAAATACAAAAAAAATTAAGAAAAAAAATAAAAGAGACGAAATGAAAGTAAGCTAAACGAGCTAAACCCGTAACAATAGGTGACCACACCGGAAAGTTACAGCAAGGACCGTTGACAAGCCCTGGACTGCGGGAAACCATGAGAAATATTTTTAAGACTTAAATAAACATCTATTGAAGTATAAATGACATTAAAAATGTCAAAGAAAAATTAATTAATTAGTACAAAAAAAAAGAAATCGAGAAACTGACAAAATTCGGTGTTATCGAAAAATCAGGAATGCAACTCGAATAGGGGCATTTTAGTCAATTGACAATCTGAGTTGCCTTTTTGACCTTAATTTCCATTAAAAATAAGTGATATTACACTTTGAAAATATCATGAAAAATAAAAATATGATACATAATGTAAATAGTGAAAGTAATGAGGCAAATTTGCAAATTTAGTAACTTTAATTAAATAAGTCATTTCCTAAAGTTGGTGCTCCACTAACTCACATTGTGGGACACCTATATAAAGAATTTTGAGACAGAAATATTCATCTTCAACCTCAAAACAAAACCAGCCGAGAGAATCTCCATGGAAACTCCATGGCCAAGCTTGGAAACACCACCATGCACCCATGATTTAAGCCTCATTTCACCATATTTTCTTCATTAAAGCTTGCACACACACCTTGGGCAGCATGTTGAGAGCAAAAAGAAGGAAGTTTAGTAAAGTTTGATCAAGCCCAAGTTGAGGTTAGTGCTAGTTTTTCATTCTTTGCTTCATTAAACTATGTTTTAAGGTTGAGATGAGTTGAATGGTGAAGAAATTTGAAGAAATGGTTGAGTTATGGGACTGTCCATTTTTGGCAGCCATGGGAGGTGAGTTTGTTTGAGTTTTTCCTATATGTAATTGATGGGAATTAGGATTGATTTGGTTAAATTGATGTATTAGCATCTTACTTCCCATGTATGTATATTAAGCACTTGAATTTAGGGGTTTGTAAGGAAAATTTAATACTTAAGTAAACTGCCATTTTTGGGCAGCCTTTAAACCCATGAAATTATGTATGATATCATAAAATTTATTGATGAATTCTGGTGGTGATGATGTAGGGACAGTTTGTATAATTGATGATGAAAGTTATATGTAATGGTTAAGAGTGTTATGTTTATATGTTGTTTATAATTGGATATTGTGAATTGGAAGTGTAATTGGTGCATTGTAAATTGGTTATATTCTGCCTAAAGTGACTATAATGTAAAGTGATGAATGGTTGTGGTATGATACAAATGCAGAATTAGGTTAGGGAAGTGAAGTATGGTTAGTTGAATGTGTGATTGGTTAATGCTTTAAAAATGTGTTAAGGGCAGTATGTGTTTTAGGCTATAAATGGAATGGTGTGACTCCAATTGGTATGAGGCTAATTGGAGGTGAAACTAGGCACAAAATGTGCCAACTTTCATGAAGAAAGCCTACCTAAATTGTAACACCCCTATGTTCGGTAGTGCGTTCTATGTTCCGATGACCAGTGTTGTCCGGACAGCTAGGATGCCTAGAACTACACTTCGTTATGAGTGAGGAGATATAAAATAATGAAATACAAGAAAAGAAAATACAAGAAAAACAAAGAAAAAATAATAGCAAAGAAATGTAACCAAGTTAAGCGAGCCGAGAACCCTAGCGATGGGCGATCGAACCGGGAAGTCACGGCATGGACCGTTGACTAGCCCTGGACTGCGGGGAAACCTGGAAAATATTTTTAGGACTTAAAGAGACCCCTATTGAAGTATAAATATCATTAGAAATATCAAAGAAAAATTAAATAATTAGTACAAAGAAAAGTGAGAAATCGAAAAACAGACAAAACCCGGTGTTACCGAAAAATCGGGAATGTAACCCGAACAGGGGCATTATGGTCATTTGACATCCCGAGTTGTCTTTTGACCTAAATGTCCATTAAAAATAAATAATATTACACTTGGAAAATATAATGAAAAATTAAATTGGTGGTACCTAAAGTAAATAGCAAAAATTATGGGTTTAATGTGGGACAAATGAACATTAAACATATTATATGATTTAAATTGTGTAAGTGGACCACTAAGGAATAAATTAAAAGCTAATTGGGCAGGTGTAAGTCCATTACACATTCTACAACTCCATCTTCTCCAATTCCCTCAACCATGCCGAAATGAAAAGATGAAAACCTCCATTGCCGTTTTGCCTTCAAGCTCCATTAACCTCCTCATTTCACTTCCAAACACCTAGGTGGCTTCATTAAAGATTATCTCCACATCATAAGGAAGAGTTTGATAGCAAAATCAAGAAGTTTAGTGAAGGTTTAACAAGTCCTAACAATAGGTAAGTTTGTATTTTTGAATATTGCTTTGTTAAACTTTGTATACATGTTATGGGTGTGTGCTTTGTGAAGGAATTTTTAAGTTTTGAGGAGTTCTTGATATATCCAATTTTGGACAGCCATGGAGTTGTATATTTGATGATTTATTTTTTACATATATTTGGTGGGAATTCATGTTGAGTAGGGTGATTTAATGTCCTAGTAAGATTAATTCCACATGTATATGGTGATTATGCACTTGAAATGGAAGTTGACGAATTGTGGGAAACTTTGGCATTGTGGAGCATTTCGGTAGCCTTGGGACTCCTTAATGAATGTTTGAATTCATGAAGATGTCGGATGAATTGTGAAATTGAGGGTTGATGAACATGTATGTAAATTAGTTGTGGAAATTGTATGTAATAATTAGGAGTTTTATGTGTATCTATTGTTGTATTTGGACTTTGTGAGTTAGGACTTCATTTGGTGTATTAAGGATGTTTGTATTCTGCCCAAAGTAACTTTAAGGTGAAGTAGTAAATGGTTTTGGTAATGTACCAAATCAGAATTGGTAAGGGAAGTGGACTTAGAGTAAGGTAAATGTGTAATTGATACATGTATAAGCAATGTAATTAAGGACAGCATGCATTTTAGCCATAACTTTAAATGTGTAACTCCAATTGGTATGAGACCAATTGGAGGTGAAACTAGGCACAAAATGTGCCAACTTTCATGAAGGAAACATACCAAAATTCTGCTTGCAAGGTAACTTGAAAAATGACCAAATCCGGATTAAGTACAATTGAGACCTGAAAATTGACCAATTGGGCAGCAGTTAGTGTTTAGGCCATAACTCACTCAAAAGAGGTCCAATTGACCTGAAATTTTAACCATGAATATTTAAGACCCATATCTACAAGTCTTATGAAGACACCAAAGCCCAGAAATGACCATAAGCAAGTCAAACAGCTTGCACAAGTTCGGGTCCAAAAACTGGCCGAACCAAAGTTGACCAAAATTGACCTAAAATGACCAAATTTGATGCCATTTGACCAGCAATAGTAAAATGACCATAACTTGGTCTACATAACTCATAATGACCTGAAACTTTGCCCCACGTTCCATAAGACATAGATCTACAAGTTTTTAGTTTTGACCGAAACCCGAAAACCGAGGGAACTAGGTCGTCCGGCTAGGTCAAACTAGTATCCCGGAATCCAGCAAGTTGCAATAAAATGCACCAAACAAGGAAATGAAATTGGTAACATGTACCAACCCTAAAAGACTATCGAATGTGACATATTAGTGACACTAAAACCTAAATTACCTAGAACGCATCGAGGGTCGATATATTAGGTGATTAAGCAAATAATAGCTTTCAGTGAATTACTTATCAAGCATTATCGATAGAGACAATTTAATTTAATACTGAAACACTTCAAATTGTGTTTCTCAGTTAGTAAAGACTTAGGGAAAGGGAAGGAAACACTGAGTCCAGACCAGGAGACAGTTATCAGAGGTTTGTGCACAACAACTAATTCTTTGAATTTTTCCATTGAAATGAATTATGACTATTTGTACATTATTGTTTTAAATTGTGGAAATATGTTTGAATGGATATTTATTTCTTGAAAAGCATTGTAAATGATTTGAAACTGTGAGAAATTGTTTGAATGATATTGATGGATACATATTGATTGAAAAGCATTGGAAATGATTTGAAACCACAGCTATCATTTATATTGATTGTATTCCTCGCTAGCTTGTCTAGCGGGACGAATTGAATTCTCTCTCTGGCTGAAGTGTTGAGGTGTGTGCCTGTTGAGGTCGAATTGGATGAGTACTCATATTTTTGCTAGCTAGCTATGTTATTCCTCATTAGTCATTGACTTTTGGGACGAATTGAATACCTCATTAGCCATCGGCTTTTGGGATGAATTGAACTTTGGAACATGATTAAGCTGTGTGTGATTTATTGATATGTATTGTGAGATTGTGAAATGAATTTAAACTCTTATTGACATATACTGTCTTTTGAATTCAACCATGATCTGACTTATTAAAATTTATTGTGATATTGAGAAATGGAGTTTAAATTTTTGTTGACAATTACTGTCTTGAAATTAACTATGGTTTTAAGTATCCACTATTTATATGATTTATGAATTGTGATTTAAATTGTATTTGGTTAATGTTGTGCACCACTGAGACATTGTCTCAGTGATAGCTTTTTATTGCTGTCGCAGGTAGACAGACAGACAGGGCAGCAGACTAGGCTGCTAGTACCTCCAGCGAGAGATTTACGGGTATAATGAGTATATCAACATTTTGCATTTTGTATTGTAATGTATGACCACTGTATGTACATATTGTTTTTGGTTTTGAGCAGTTGTAAATTCAAATTGTACCTTGAAGTTGTGAAATGATTATGAGTTAGTCATAGGATTAAAGCCGGATGGTTGAAGTGGAGACGTGCCACGGGAGTTTTATGTGATCGTAAGATTCCTAATAAATTAAAAGGAAAATTTTACCGTACAGCCATACGACCGGCTATGTTATATGGTAGTGAGTGTTGGGCACTGAAAGAGTCGTATGCATCTAAGATAAGAGTTGCAGAGATGAGAATGTTAAGGTGGATGAGTGGCCATACTAGATTAGATAAAGTCAGGAATGAGAGTATTAGAGAAAAGGTAGGAGTGGTGCCAATTGAAGATAAGTTGAGAGAAGGGAGATTGAGGTGGTTTGGTCATGTGAAGCGTAGACATACGGAGGCTCCAGTTAGACAAGTAGAGCACATTAGCTTAGAGGATAGAATGAAAAAAAGGGGTAGACCTAAATTGACTTGGAGAAGAGTAGTACAATATGACTTAGAAGCATTACATATTTCTGAGGATTTAACCCAAAATCGTTCAGAGTGGAAAAAGCGAATCCATATAGCCGACCCCAAATTTTTGGGATAAAGGCTTAGTTGAGTTGAGTTGAGTTGAGTATCTCAGTCTTTGAAAAATTACTGTGGATTTGAGTTGAGAAATGTGTTGTGTTGAGAAATATGTTGGAGTTGAGATTTGGAAATCTATTGAAGTGCTTTTTTACAGGTTTTCTGAAGAACTGTTTTATCCAAAATACAGATGGCACTCTGCCAAAATTTTTACAGAAATTTCAAATAATTCAAATGTGTTAGTTCTATCACTTCAGTTCAAAAAGGTTTTTAACACCTGTAAATAGTGCTCACCACTGTAAAAGAAGTAAGAAAAGTTTTTAAAATCCCTTGTAGTGTATTTAATGGGTTATTAGTAGACGGAGTTGGTGATTCATTAGGTATACTACGGGATCATGTTATGCCTTACAGAGGGGTAGGGTGTGACATGTTTTAGTGGTATCAGAGCTAGTTTTTAAATTCTATTTTCACCTGTTATTTGAATATTCTTTCTTCGTAGTACAACTGCTCAACATCATTGTTTGATACATACAGTACATTACATTATAAATATGCACTAACGAGAGGAAATCTCCTTGTGTTATTTGTTCAGGAGATCTAAAATCCTTGCATTGACTATGGAAGAGGGTGATCGTTCAGTCGATCAATCTATTGAGGCTGAGGTGCAAGGGGATGCCCCAGGCCTACATAATGTCAGTGGTTCAAAGACACGATCCCTGCAGCATCGCAGCTTTCTGCTTAGTTCGCTCGTAGATGGTCGCAATGTTCCAACAAATGGTCTGGTAATGTGCCTACTCAAGTCCCAATCTGAGACACCGATGGTACAACCACAATCTCCTACTAGGCGAGATGACAAATTGATGAAATATGGGGCTACAAAGTTCAAGGGGACATAGATCCTCTAGAGGCCGAAACAGTGATTAGAAAGGATGGATAGGGTATTCGTAAACCGCATTGCATAGAGGAGCTCAGTTCGAATACTCTGTATCTTTGTTCTGGGGATGCTTATGATCGTGGAAAACCATTCCCCACGATGCAGTAGAACTGCGGTGCTAACATGGAATGACTTTCTCAGGAATTCGATGTAAATATGTCCCTGATGCTTATGTAGACCAGAAGTTACAAGAATTCCTAAGTCTGAAACAGGGGAACAGATCAGTGGCTGAGTATGAAAGAGAATTTTCCCTTCTGAGCCATTATGCAGTGAGTTTACTTTCTACCAGCAGGGAGAGATGCAAGAGGTTTGAAACTGGCTTAAAGCCCAGTATCAGATTACAAGTGGTCGGTTTCAAACACACTAACTTCTCTGAACTTATTTCTCAAGCTCTAGAGTTAGAAAGAATTGAGTCCAAGTCGCTCCCGAAAAAGAAATCGGAGAAGACAGAGAAAGAGGGAAAATCAGAGAATGAGTTCCAAAGTGGTCCTACTGGAAAGAGGAAGAACTATGGGGGACATGGCAGAGGTGGCAAGAAATCTGGTAGGGGAAGATATTCAGGACGGAAGCCTCCCCTATCTGGTCAGCAGAGTACTAGAGGTTCCTATCCTCCCCGCCAATGTGAAACTTGTGGAAGAAATCATGGTGGGATATGCTACAAGGCTATTGGAGCCTGTTATAACTGTGGAGGCACCGGACACTTTGCCAAGGACTGCACCAGTAGTCGTAGAGTTGGACCACCTCCTACTACTGTAGAAGGGTCAGTTCAGAGCCCTGTCACCAGAAGTTCACAACCACCCAGCAGAGGTAGAGGCAGGGGTAGAGGTAGCCCAGCAGGCAGCCAAGGCACAATGAAACATTCAGAGTAAGACAGTGCCCCGGTCAGAGTCTATGCAATGAGATAGAGGGAAGAGGCCGAGACATCTGATGTTGTGGCTGGTACCTTCTCAACTTTTAATCAAGATGTGTTTGTGTTATTTGATCCGGGTTCTACCCATTCTTATGTGAGTGCTAGCATCATTGATTGCATTGCTGTTCCATGTACAAAAATGGACTTGAGGGGCTAGTAACAAGTCCGTTAGGACAGGAAGTCAGGGTTAAGAGAATGTATAGAGATTTTCCTTTGGTGATCCAAGGACACACTTTCCTGTCTGATCTCATTGAAATGCCCTTCAGAGATTATGATATCATCTTGGGCATGGATTGGTTAGCTAGGCATCATGCCATGATTGACTGTAGGGTCAAGATACCACTTTTGGCCTTCCTCAAGATGCTGATGTGGTAATACATGGGGAAAGGCGCTTATTGCCATCAAACATCATTTCGGCCGCACTAGCCGTAAAAATGATCGTAAAGGGTCATGAAGCCTACTTGGCACATGTGGTAGACACCCAAGTGGGGAGTCCAGCATTGAAGGACATCCCTACAGTACATGACTTTTCAGATGTGTTTCCTGATGAATTGCCAGGATTACCTCCGAAAAGAGAAGTGCAGTTTGAAATTAATGTTATGCCTGGTGTGGATCCAATCTCCATAACGCCATACAGAATGGCACCAGCAAAATTGAAGGAGTTGAAGATACAACTGCAAGAATTACTTGAAAAGGGCTTCATCCGCCCTAGTATGTCACCTTGGGGAGCACCAGTGTTGTTTGTTAAGAAGAAGGTTGGTACTCTCCGCTTATGCATTGACTACCGACAGTTGAATAAGGTGACAATAAAGAACAAATATCCATTGCCTCTCATTGATGATCTGTTTGATCAGTTGAAGGGTGCAGCTGTATTCTCCAAAATTGATCTGCGATCTGGTTATTATCAGTTGAAGGTGTAAGAGCAGAGTATTCCAAAAACTTCTTTCAGAACTCGGTATGGCCACTATGAGTTTCTAGTAATGCCATTCGGGTTAACAAATGCTCCAGCTGCTTTTATGGATCCGATGAACACTATCTTCAGACCATATCTCGATCAATTTGTGGTGGTGTTTATTGATGACATTTTGATATATTCAAGGAACTCAGAGGAGCATGACAGACATCTGCGGATTGTACTGCAGACCTTAAGGGATAAACAGCTATACGCCAAATTGTCGAAATGTGAATTTTGGCTGAAAGAAATCTCCTTTTTGGGACATGTTGTGTCAGCTGAAGGGATCAAGGTAGATTCCAGCAAGGTAGAAGCTATCCTTAATTGGAAGCCGCCCATGAACATCACAGAAATTCGCAGTTTTCTGGGTTTAGCTGGATATTATCGTCTGTTTGTGAAGGGGTTTTCTATGTTATCTTCTCCACTGACCAAACTGCTTCGAAAAGATGTAAAATTTCAGTGGACTGATAAATGCCAGCAAAGTTTTGATGAGTTGAAGAGGTGTTTGACTGAAGCTCCAGTTCTCACTTTACCTACTCCGGGTAAAGAATACACAGTTTATAGTGATGCTTCTCATAATGGGCTAGGCTGGTAATCGATGCAAGATCGAATGTCATTGCTTATGCATCACGCCGATTGAAACTACCCGAGAGGAACTACCCAACACATGATCCGAGCTAGCAGCCTATTGTTTTTGCTCAAGATCCGGAGACACTATTTGTATGGGGAGAAATGCTACATTTACACGGATCACAAGAGCTTGAAGTATTTGGGCACCCAGAAGGAATTGAATTTGAGGCAGAGGAGATGGTTAGAACTCATCAAAGATTATGATTGCTTAATAGACTATCAGCCAGGAAAAGCAAATGTGGAGGCTGACTCCTTAAGTCGCAAGACTATGGCAAATCTCAGAGTTTCTCCTTTGTCCATGGTATGTGAATTGAAAGCACAACATGCCAGTTTAGAGATTGATGATGAGGGATGACAGAGTTGCATGGCATGTACACCGGTGTTGATTGATCGATCGTAATGGTCGCTCAGAGTGATGAAAAATATCGAAGTTACCGAAAGAAGTCAGCAGGCAAGAAACCCGAATTCTCGTGAGAGATGATGGTTTATTGCTACATCGAGCGAATGTGCTCCTAATGATGCCGAATTGAGACAGATCATTATGAAGGAAGCACATGAGTCTCCATTTGCTATGCACTGGTGGAACTAAAATGTACAGAGGGTCAAAGAGCATTACCGTGGATAGGTATGAAGAGAGATATAGCCGAGTTTGTTTCCAAATGCCTAACTTGTCGCAAGTAAAGGCGTAACATCAAGTTCCACTGGTTTATTACATCCTTTGTCGATGCAGTGGAAATGGGAACGAATAACTATGGATTTTATTACAGGACTTCCAAGGACATAGAGTAGTCATGATGCAAGATGGGTTATAGTTGATGATTGACCAAGTCCGCTCACTTTTTGCCAGTTCGGATGGACTATAGCCTGGAAAGATTGGCCAGATTGTACATATATGAGATTGTAAAATTGCATGGAGTGCCAGTATCAATTGTATCTGATAGAGATCCTAGGTTCACTTCTAGATTCTGGGGTAGTCTTTAGAGAGCCCTAGGAACTAGATTGAACTTCAGCACAGCATTCCACCCACAGATAGATGGCCAGTCTGAGAGGGTTATTCAGATATTGGAGGATATGCTACGGGCTTGTGTGATTGAATTTGAAGGTAGTTGGGATACACACTTGCCTTTGATTGAGTTTGCTTATAACAACAGCTACCAATCAAGCATTGGGATGCCTCCATATGAAGCTTTGTATGGTAGAAAGTGCAGAACTCCCTTATGTTGGGATGAAGTAAGTGAGAGGAAGATGATTGGACCAGAAATTGTTCAGCAGACAGAGGAAAAGATCAGATTGATTAGAGATAGACTCAAGGCATCGATCGCATCACAAAAGTCCTATGTTGATCTGAAAAGAAGAGATATTGAATATGCAGTGTGTGATAAGGTACTCCTCAAAGTTTCTCCTTGGAAGAGGATTATGAGATTTGGCAGAAAGGGGAAACTGAGTCCTCGTTTCATCGGATCATATGAGGTTCTGGAAAGAGTGGGTCCTTTGGCATATCGGTTGGCATTACCTCCAGAGCTAGCAAGGATACACAGTGTCTTCCATGTGTCCATGTTAAGGAGGTACAGATCTGACCCATCTCATGTACTATCAGTTGAAGAGATTGAGGTAAATCCAGACCTCTCATATGAGGAAGAACCCATAAAAATTCTGGCTTATGAGGTGAAGCAGCTGAGGAACAAACAGATACACCTGGTTAAAGTGCTGTGGAACCATCATTCAGGCCAGGAAGCTACTTGGGAACGTGAAGAGGATATGAGGAGACAGCACCCACAGCTGTTCAGAGACTAATGCCAAGTAAAAATTTCGAGACGAAATTTATTTTAAGGGGGAGAGAATTGTAACACCCCTATGTTCGGTAGTGCGTTCTACTGTTCCGGTGACCAGTGTTGTCCGGACAGCTAGGATGCCTAGAACTACACTTCGTTATGAGTGAGGAGACATAAAATAATGAAATACAAGAAAAGAAAATACAAGAAAAACAAAGGAAAAATAATAGCAAAGAAATGTAACCAAGTTAAGCGAGCCGAGAACCATAGCGATGGTGATCAGACCGAAGTCACGCGTGGACCGTTGACTAGCTCTCGGATCATGGAACCCTGGAAAATATTTTAGGGCTTAAAGAGACCCCTTTTGAAGTATAAATATCATTAGAAATATCAAAGAAAAATTAAATAATTAGTACAAAGAAAAGTGAGAAATCGAAAAATAGACAAAACCCGGTGTTACCGAAAAATCGGGAATGTAACCCAAACAGGGGTATTATGGTCATTTGATATACTGACTTGTCTTTTGACCTAAATGTCCATTAAAAATAAATAATATTACACTTGGAAAATATAATGAAAAATTAAATTGGTGGTACCTAAAGTAAATAGCAAAAATTATGGGTTTAATGTGGGATAAATGAACATTAAACATATTATATGATTTAAATTGTGTAAGTGGACCACTAAGGAATAAATTAAAAGCTAATTGGGCAGGTGTAAGTCCATTACACATTCTGAAACTCCATCTTCTCCAATTCCCTCAACCATGCCGAAATGAAAAGATGAAAACCTCCATTGCCGTTTTGTCTTCAAGCTCCATTAACCTCCTCATTTCACTTCCAAACACCTAGGGCGCTTCATTAAAGATTATCTCCACATCATAAGGAAGAGTTTGATAGCAAAATCAAGAAGTTTAGTGAAGGTTTAACAAGTCCTAACAATAGGTAAGTTTGTATTTTTGAATATTGCTTTGTTAAACTTTGTATACATGTTATGGGTGTGTGCTTTGTGAAGGAATTTTTAAGTTTTGAGGAGTTCTTGGTATATCCAATTTTGGACAGCCATGGAGTTGTATATTTGATGATTTATTTTTTACATATATTTAGTGGGAATTCATGTTGAGTAGGGTGATTTAATGTCCTAGTAAGATTAATTCCACATGTATATGGTGAATGTGCACTTGAAATGGAAGTTGACGAATTGTGGGAAACTTTGACATTGTGGAGCATTTCGGCAGCCTTCAGACTCCTTAATGAATGTTTGAATTCATGAAGATGTTGGATGAATTGTGAAATTGAGGGTTGATGAACATGTATGTAAATTGGTTATGGAAATTGTATGTAATAATTAGGAGTTTTATGTGTATCTATTGTTGTATTTGAACTTTGTGAGTTAGGACTTCATTTGGTGTATTAAGGATGTTTGTATTCTTCCCAAAGTAACTTTAAGGTGAAGTAGTAAATGGTTTTGGCAATGTACCAAATCAGAATTGGTAAGGGAAGTGGACTTAGAGTAAGGTAAATGTGTAATTGATACATGTATAAGCAATGTAATTAAGGACAGCATGCATTTTAGCCATAACTTTAAATGTGTAACTCCAATTGGTATGAGACCAATTGGAGGTGAAACTAGGCACAAAATGTGCCAACTTTCATGAAGGAAACAAACCAAAATTCTGCTTGCAAGGTAACTTGAAAAATGACCAAATCCAGATTAAGTACAATTGAGACCTGAAAATTGACCAATTGGGCAGCAGTTAGTGTTTAGGCCATAACTCACTCAAAAGAGGTCCAATTGACCTGAAATTTTAACCATGAATAGTTAAGACCCATATCTACAAGTATTATGAAGACACCAAAGCCCAGAAATGATCATAAGCAAGTCAAACAGCTTGCACAAGTTCGGCTCCAAAAACTGGCCGAACCAAAGTTGACCAAAATTGACCTAAAATGACCAAATTTGATGCCATTTGACCAGCAATAGTAAAATGACCATAACTTGGTCTACATAACTCAAAATAACCTGAAATTTTTCCCCGCGTTCCATAAGACATAGATCTACAAGTTTGTAGTTTTGACCGAAACTCGAAAATCGAGGGAACTAGGTCGTCTAGCTAGGTCAAACTAGTATCCCGGAATCCAGCAAGTTGCAATAAAATGCACCAAAAAAGGAAATGAAATTGGTAACATGTACCAACCCTAAAAGACTATCGAATGTGACATATTAGTGACACTAAAACCTAAATTACCTAGAACGCATCGAGGGTCGATATATTAGGTGATTAAGCAAATAATAGCTTTCAGTGAATTACTTATCAAGCATTATCGATAGAGACAGTTTAATTTAATACTGAAACACTTCAAATTGTGTTTCTCAGTTAGTAAAGACTCAGGGAAAGGGAAGGAAACACTGAGTCCAGACCAGGAGACAGTTATCAGAGGTTTGTGCACAACAACTAATTCTTTGAATTTTTCCATTGAAATGAATTATGACTATTTGTACATTATTGTTTTAAATTGTGGAAATGTGTTTGAATGGATATTTATTTCTTGAAAAGCATTGTAAATGATTTGAAACTGTGAGAAATTGTTTGAATGATATTGATGGATACTTATTGATTGAAAAGCATTGGAAATGAATTGAAACCACAGCTATCATGTATATTGATTGTATTCCTCGCTAGCTTGTCTAGTGGGACGAATTGAATTCCCTCTCTGGCTGAAGTGTTGAGGTGTGTGCCTGTTGAGGACGAATTGGATGAGTACTCATATTTTTGCTAGCTAGCTATGTTATTCCTCATTAGTCATTGACTTTTGGGACGAATTGAATACCTCATTAGCCATCGGCTTTTGGGACGAATTGAACTTTGGAACATGATTAAGCTGTGTGTGATTTATTGATATGTATTGTGAGATTGTGAAATGAATTTAAACTCTTATTGACATATACTGTCTTTTGAATTCAACCATGATCTGACTTATTGAAATTTATTGTGATATTGAGAAATGGAGTTTAAATTCTTGTTGACAATTACTGTCTTGAAATTAACTATTGTTTTAAGTATCCACTATTTATATGATTTATGAATTGTGATTTAAATTGTATTTGGTTAATGTTGTGCACCACTGAGACATTGTCTCAGCGATAGCTTTTTATTGCTGTCGCAGGTAGACAGAAAGACAGGGCAGTAAACTAGGCTGCTAGTACCTCCAGCGAGAGATTTACGGGTATAATGAGTATACCAACATTTTGCATTTTGTACTGTAATGTATGACCACTGTATGTACATATTGTTTTTGGTTTTGAGCAGTTGTAAATTCAAATTGTACCTTGAAGTTGTAAAATGATTATGAGTTATTTTGGCTTGTAAAAATTGTATTATATTTCTTTTATCTCAGTCTTTGAAAAATTACTGTGGATTTGAGTTGAGAAATGTGCTGTGTTGAGAAATATGTTGGAGTTGAGATTTGGAAATCTATTGAAGTGCTTTTTTACAGGTTTTCTGAAGAACTGTTTCATCCAAAATACAGATGGCACTCTGCCAAAATTTTTACAGAAATTCCAAATAATTCAAATGTGTTAGTTCTATCACTTCAGTTCAAAAAGATTTTTAACACCTGTAAATAGTGCTCACCACTGTAAAAGAAATAAGAAAAGTTTTTAAAATCCCTTGTAGTGTATTTAATGGGTTATCAGTAGACGGAGTTGGTGATTCATTAGGTATACTACGGGATCATGTTATGCTTTACAGAGGGGTAGGGTGTGACATAAATTCTGTCCAGAAAGTGACATGAGAATTGACCAAATTCGGATTAGTGACTTTGTAAACTTGAAAATTGACTATTTGGACAGCAGTCAGTATTTTGGCCATAACTCACGCAAAACAGGTCCAAATGACCTGAAATTTATACCATGGAAAGCTTAGACATAGAGCTACAACTCTTATGCAGACACCAAAATCTAAAAATGACCATAAGCAAGTCAAAATTATTGCACAAGTAAAATGACCATAACTTGGTCTAGTAAACTCCAAATGACCTAAAATTTGTGATAAAAGTTCACTAAAACATAGACCTACAAGTTTGTAATTTGGACCAGAACCCGAAAACAGAGGGAACTAGGTCATCCGACTAGGTCAAAACAACATACCAAAATTCGATAAATTGTAATAAAATGTAATACACTTGAAAATGAAATTGGTAACATATACCAACACTTGAGGACTATAAAATGTGACATATTGGTAACATTAAAATTAATTCACCTAGTGAGCATTAAAGGTCAGCATTATGGATTGACTAATGAAAGGAATAGTATCAATAAGATTTAATTATGGAACCTTATGATTAGAAACAATTTAAATGAGTACTGAAACACTTTAAATTGTGTGTTTCAATCGAAAAGGATATTAAGAAGCATAAGGGACATTGAGTCAAGGCCTAGGGGCGACTCAAATCAGGTTTGTGCACAATACTTTTTATATTCACTGCTTTTACTAGAAAATTTATTTGGAGAAATGAGTTATGAATAATTTTTTATTGTTTTGGCTTTAGGAATTTTATTTAGAAATTATTGTGTTGCCTACTTTGCAAATGGAAATTTTGAGTTAAAATGTGATTTGTGGTTTGTATGAAATATTTAAATATTGTGATTTAAAATTGTTTCGATTCACACTTGGCATGGTAATATTACTATGTTCCTCCTTCATTTGTGGGGTGAGTATGACTATATTCCTCCCTCTTTGACTTGCCAGTTTGAGGTGAGTATGGATGAGCACTCATTAGCTAGCTAGCCATCTCCTTCATTGATTTCGATTAGTGGGGTGAGTATGCCTTGCCGTGGTGTACAACACGGCATGTTCGGAAAATTTGTGTCATGACCTAAGTTGTGTTATTAATTGGCAATATTGTGTTATTAAATTGTTTGATCAAATATGTGTTATATGAGCTTTGAAAATTGTGACATGAAATTGTGAATTATTTGAGTTGTAAATTGTTAATAAAAGTTTTATATACCGCATTTTAAATTATTATTGTGCACCACTGAGTAAATTTTACTCAGTGATAGCTTTTTCATTGTTGTCGTAGGTAGACAGACAGACAGAGTAGCAGAGTAGGCTGCTTGTGCTACACTTTTGGGATTTTATTAGGTATATTAAGTATACCACTTCCTTGTAAATATTATTGTAATGTATGTGAACTATATGTATATATTATACTTGGTCTTGAGCAGCTGTAAAATAAAGTTGTAAATTATTTTTGCTTTTCAAAATGTTGTATTATACTTCTCTTATCTCAGCTCTTGAACTACTCAGTCATTTTGTATTTTATTTTTGGAACTACTGAAAATGATATTGAATTGAGTTTGAACTGTGTTGAGGACACTGATTTGTGTTGAGCCATATTAGAGTTTGGGATTGAACAAATATATTGGAAGTGTTTTTTACAGGTTTTTGAAGAACTATTTTGCTCCAAATACATATGGCACTCTGTCAAAATTTTTACAGAAATTATTGATACTTCAGATTTGTTATTTGGTTTCACTTCAGTTAAAAAAAAAAAATTTAACACCTGTCAAAAGTGCTCACCACTGTAAAAAGAAATAAGAAAATGTTTAAAATCCCTTTTAGTGTATTTATTGGGTTATCAGTAGATGAAGTTTGGTAGTTCATTAGGTATACTACGGGATCATGTTATGCCTTACGGAGGGGTAAGGTGTGACATGTTTTAGTGTTATCATAGCTAGTTTTTAAATTCTGTTTTGACCTGTAATTTGAATATTCTTTCTTCATAGTACAACTGCTCAATGTCATGGTTTGATACATACAGTACATTACATTATAGATAGGCACTAACAGGAGAAAATCTCCTTGTGTTATTTGTTCAGGAGGTATAATATCCTCTAATTAATTATGGAAGAAGGGCACTGTTCAATCGATCAATTAATAGAGGCTGAGGTACAAGGGGAAGCCTCAGCCCTTCATTATGTGAGTGGATCAACCACACCAGCCCCCTCAGTACCACAGTTCCCTGCTCAATTTGTTGAGCAGATGGTTGCAATGTTCCAACAGATGGCTGGTAACATGCCTACTCAAGCCCCACTGCAGACACCAGTGGTACAACCACAACCTTCAGCTAGGCAGTACAACAAGCTAAGTAAGTATGGGGCTACTGAGTTCAAGGGGACAGAGGATCTGCTAGAGGCAGAACAATGGTTAGAAAGGATGGAAAGAGTTTTTAGGAAGTTGCACTGCACCGATGAGCTGAAGTTTGAATACTCAGTCTCACTTCTACAGGGGGATGCATATGATTGGTGCAACCCCAGTGCTAACATGGGATGACTTTCTCAGAGAGTTCAGACAAAAATATGTCCCAGATACCTATGTGGACCAGAAGCTATAGGAGTTCTTAAGCCTGAAGCAAGAGAACAGAACAGTAATAGAATATGAGAGAAACTTCTCTCGATTGAGTCATTATGCAGGAAGCCTGCTTACCACTCCTAGAGACAGATGTAAATGTTTTGAAGCCGGGTTAAGGCCTAGTCTAAGAATGCAAGTTGTGGGGTTCCGACACCAGAATTTCTCAGAGCTAATATCACAAGCCCTAGAATTGGAAAGAACTGAGAATGAAGAAACAGTTGAAAAGGGTATAGAAGAAAAAGAGAAAATTAGAAAGACTACTGATTAAGTTCCTGATAGTGGGTCAAGGAAAGAGAAAGCACTTTGGAGGATCTAGCTCATGCGAATCTGGTAGAGATAGATCTTCTGGACAGAAACCACCCCAATCCGATTAGCAAACTCAGCAAAGACCTAAAAATGCGCTGTCAGATCGACTTTGTGAAACTTATGGTAAACTACATAGTGGGGTATGTTATAGAGCCATAGGAACATGTTTTAATTGTGGAGAGACTGGTCATTTTGCTAAGGATTGTATAAATCCACGCCATTCTAGATCATTTTACTACACCAGAGAGATCAGCCCAAGTTTCTACCCCAAAGAGTTCACCATCAGTTAGTAGAGGCAAAGGTAGAGGTAGGGGTAGTACACCTGGAAGTCAGAATACTATTAATCAGCCAGAACAAGGTGATGCTTCAGCTAGAATATACACTATACGGCAGAGGGAAGAGGCTGAAACTTCTGACATTGTTGCTGGTACTTTCTCAATTTTTAACTAATATATATATATATATGTATTATTTGACCCGGGGTCTGCATACTTTTATGTTAGTGCCAGTATTGTTTGCCTTCCTGCTATTCCTCGTATAAAAATAAATTTTGATATGTTAGTGACTAGTCTTTTTGGAATTATTTTTGGAAGAGTTTGCTAGCGAAAGACATTTCCTAGAATACAATAAATTATTGAAAATCGATAGATAAAAGAGTTGTGGAAGTAAAAATTTGAACAATTAGATATAACAAAGAAATGTTACGAATATAAGTAAGATTATTGACTAGAATGGTCAGAGGATCAATGATTAGATAAATAATTTTAAAATGACATCAATGGTCATTCAATATGGAAACATGAATCGAAATATTAGACAGAACGATAGTAAGAAAAGATTAGTGTTATATAAACAAATTAAATGTTATATTAGATTATTAAAAGTCTTACATAAACTTAAAGGAAAGAAGATTATATGATTGTATAGAAAAGAGAAAAACTAAGTTCTCACTCCATAAAACCACACAAGGCCCTAGAAAGAGTGGGTTCATTAGTACATAGAATTGCTTACCTCTAAAAAGGTGAAATGAATTTAAATTCAACATATGATGGGGAAACTCATAAAGATCTTAGTACATGAGGTGAAGCAGCTGAGAAATAAATGTATACATTTGGTTAAGGTGTTATGGACCATCATTCAGGACATGAAGTTACTTAGGAACGAGAAGAGGATATGAGGAGGTAGCACCCACAATTGTTCAGAGACCAAAATCAGGTAAAATTTGGAGACGAAATTTATTTTAAGGAGGGGAGAATTGTAACACCCCTATATTCAGTAGTGTGTTCTACTGTTCCGATGATCAGTGTCTGTCCAGACAGCTAGAATGCCTGGAACTACACTTTAGTGATAGTGAAAAGGCATAAAATGATGAAATAAATAAAAAGAAAATAAAAGAAAAATTAAGAAAAAAAATAAAAGAGACGAAATGAAAGTAAGTTAAACGAGCCAAACCCGTAGCGATGGGTGACCGCACCGGGAAGTTACGACAAGGACCGTTGACTAGCCCTGGATTGCCAGAAACCCAGGAAAATATTTTTAAGACTTAAATAAACATCTATTGAAGTATAAATGACATTATAAATATACAAAGAAAAATGAGAAATCGAGAAATCGACAAAAATTGGTATTATCGAAAAATTAGGAATGCAACCCGAATAGGGGCATTTTGATCAATTGACACCTCGAGTTACCTTTTTGACCTCAATGTCCATTAAAAATAAGTGATATTACACTTTGAAAATATCATGAAAAATAAAAATATGGTACATAATGTAAATAGTGAATGTAATGAGGCAAATTTATAAATTTAGTAACTTTAATTAAATAAGTCATTTCCTAAAGTTAGTGCTCCACTAACTCACATTATGGGACACCTATATAAAGCATTTTGGGACAAAAATGTTCATCTTCAACCTCAAAACAAAACCAGCCAAGAGAATCTCCATGAAAACTCCATGGCCAAGCTTGGAAACACTACCATGCACCCATGATTTAAGCCTCATTTCACCATACTTTCTTCATTAAAGCTTGTACACACACCTTGGGCAGCATGTTGGGAGCAAAAAGAAGGAATTTTAGTGAAGTTTGATCAAGCCCAAGTTGTTGTTAGTGCTAGTTTTTCATTCTTTGCTTCATTAAACTATGTTTTAAGGTTGAGATGAGTTGAATGGTGAAGAAATTTGAAGAAATGGTTGAGTTATGGGACTGTCCATTTTTGGCAGCCATGGAAGGTGAGTTTGCTTGAGTTTTTTCTACATGTAATTGATGGGAATTAGGATTGATTTGGTTAAATTGATGTATTAGCAACTTACTTCACATGTATGTATATTGAGCACTTGAATTTAGGGGTTTGTAAGGAAAATTTAATACTTAAGTAAACTGCCATTTTTGGTCAGCCTTTAAACCCATGAAATTATGTATGATATCATGAAATTTATTGATGAATTCTGGTGGTGATGATGTAGGGGTAGTTTGTATAATTGATGATGGAAGTTATATGTAATGGTTAGGAGTGTTATGTGTATATGTTGTTTATAATTGGATATTGTGAATTGGAAGTGTAATTGGTGCATTGTAAATTGGTTATATTCTGCCTAAAGTGACTATAATGTAAAGTGATGAATGGTTGTGGTATGATACAATTGCAGAATTAGGTTAGGGAAGTGAAGTATGGTTAGTTGAATGTGTGATTGGTTAATGCTTTAAAAATGTGTTAAGGGCAGTATGTGTTTTAGGCTATAAATGGAATGGTGTGACTCCAATTGGTATGAGGTCAATTGGAGGTGAAACTAGGCACAAAATGTGCCAACTTTCATGAAGAAAGCCTACCTAAATTCTGTCTAGAAGGTGACATGAGAATTGACCAAATCTGGATTAGTGACTTTGCAAACCTGAAAATTGACCATTTGAACAGCAGTCAGTATTTTGGTCATAACTCACTCAAAACAGGTCCAAATGACCTGAAATTTATACCATGGAAAGCTTAGACATAGAGCTACAACTCTTATGCAGACACCAAAACCCAGAAATGACCATAAGTAAGTCAAAATTCTTGCACAAGTTTGGTTATAAAAATTGCCAGAATCGAAAATGACCTAAGTTTGCCATTTTAGTGCAATCTGTCCAGCAATAGTAAAATGACCGTAACTTGGTCTAGTGAACTCCAAATGACCTAAAATTTGTGGCAAAGTTCACTAAGACATAGACTTACAAGTTTATAATTCGGACTAGAACTTGAAAACCGAGGAAACTAGGTCATCCGGCTAGGTTAATACAGCATACCAAAATCTGACAAATTGCAATAAAATGCAATACACTTGAAAATGAAATTGGTAACATATACCAATATTTGAGGACTATAAAATGTGACATATTGATAACATTAAAATTAATTCACCTAGTGTGCATTAAAGGTCAGCATTATAGGTTAACTAATGAAAGGAATAGTATCAATAAGATTTAATTATGGAACCTTATGATTAGAAACAATTTAAATGAGTACTGAAACACTTTAAATTGTGTGTTTCAGTTGAAAATGATATTTAAGAAGCATAAGGGACATTGAGTCAAGGCCTAGGGGCGACTCAAATCAGGTTTGTGCACAATACTTTTTATATTCACTGATTTTATTAGAAAATTTATTTGGAGAAATGAGTTATGAATAATTTTTTATTGTTTTGGCTTTGGCAATTTTATTTGGAAATTATTGTGTTGCCTCCTATGCAAATGGAAATTTTGAGTTAAAAATGTGATTTGTGGTTTGTATGAAATATTTAAATATTGTGATTTAGAATTGTTTTGATTCACACTTAGCATGGCAATATTACTATGTTCCTCCTCCATTTATGGGGTGAGTATGACTATATTCCTCCCTCTTTGACTTGCCAGTCTAAGGTGAGTATGGATGAGTACTCATTAGCTAGCTAGCCACCTCCCTCATTGATTTTGATTAGTGGGGTGAGTACGCCTTGTCGTGGTGTACAATATGGCATGTTTGGAAAATTTATGTCATGACCTAAGTTGATTTAATGATTGGCAACACTGTGTTATTAAATTGTTTGATCAAATTTGTGTTATATGAGCTTTGAAAATTGTGACATGAAATTGTGAATTATTTGAGTTGTAAATTGTCATTAAAATTTTTATATACCGCATTTTAAATTATTATTGTGCACCACTGAGTAAATTTTACTCAGTAATAGCTTTTTTATTGCTGTCGTAGGTAGACAGACAGACAGAGCAGCAGAGTAGGCTGCTTGTGCTACACTTTTGGGATTTTGTCGGGTATATTGAGTATACCACTTCCTTGTAAATATTATTGTAATGTATGTGAACTATATGTATATATTGTACTTGGTCTTGAGCAGCTGTAAAATAAAGTTGTAAATTATTTTTGCTTTTCAAAATGTTGTATTATACTTCTCTTATCTCAGCTCTCGAACTACTTAGTCATTTTGTATTCTATTGTTGGAACTACTGAAAATGATGTTGAATTGAGTTTGAACTGTGTTGAGGACACTGATTTGTGTTGAGCCATATTGGAGTTTGGGATTGAACAAATATATTGGAAGTGCTTTTTACAGGTTTTAAAGAACTGTTTTGCTCCAAATACAGACGGTATTCTGCTGAAATTTTTATAGGAATTATTGATATTTCAGATTTGTTATTTGGTTTCACTTCAGTTAAAAAAAAAAAATTTTTTTTAACACCTGTCAAAAGTGCTCACCACTGTAAAAAGAAATAAGAAAAGGTTTAAAATCCCTTGTAGTGCATTTAATGGGTTATCAATAGATGAAGTTTGGTAATTCATTTGATATACTACGGGATCATGTTATGCCTTATAGAGGGGTAAGGTGTGACACATATAATTACATGCATACATCAAAATCTATGCACAAGGGTATACCTATGATATATTCGGAGCTAATTCGAATGTGTCTTCAAGGAACAGCTATAGGAAATCTCACTCGGCTGCTCTATCTTTATTTTTACTTGCGACAGCATACAAAGCTATTGCTGAGTGGTGAACTCAATGGTGCACAAGTATAATTTAAATTGTAATACAATATATATTAACAAAATTATAGCAAATAATTTGAAAATCTTGAAATTCATCAAAATTCCAAAAATCAAAATATTCATTGCCAATAATATAAATCATTGTTTAAACGACCTTGATCAATAAATTCAATTTATCAAATCATAACTGAACATTTAAAATAATTCCAGCAATTTATGGAAATAGATATTAATTTCAATCAAATTAAGTATGCTCAAATCTCATTTAAAATCACAATTCCTTACTATTCAAAAACTATTCTTTATCTCACTAATTGTGCAAGACTAATCCGTAAGGGCCATCTTCAGAGCGATTCTAACTCCCTATGGTCAGGGAGGTCGAATTCAGATTCTAACTCCCTATGGTCAAGGAGGTCGAATCATCGTGCACATTACACATTACAATAATGCAACTTCTAAAAGGGCCAATGAAAAACTTAGATCTAACCTCTAATAAGAGGAGAATCTAAGCATGTGCATGTACCATGGTAATCAAAATAAAGCTAACTCCATTGTCTCCTCAACAAATAAGGGATGGGTAATAACCTAGTCAAGTATCTATAGTGATATATAAAACAATATCATGAATCTCTTTGCCCTTTTTGTGAGCATAAATCACAACACAATTCAATTCAATGTCAATTCTAATATCCAATAATTTTTATTCTCATCACAATTCAAAACATATTTTATCACAATTTTTTCAAAACTAATTTATTCAATCCACAATAATGCTCAATAATTGTTGAAATACCATTTCACAAAGCTAAATTCATGCATACTATAACAATTTCAATATTGACTTTTTCTTACTAAATAGGTTTATTAATTCTAATTGCACTCATATACCACATTTTGGGTGTTAATTTTGTTGGCATTGATTGCCAATTCAATTTCTAATTTCCCTAGGTACAAATCCAAAAATTCAGTTTTGGGTCACTGTTTTCTACTATTCCATTGGTCTGGTTAGTGTGGGAATTTGGCTAAGAGTCCTTCATCAAAGTTGTTTCTTATTTTTTTAGCTTTAATTCCCTTTTGAATCACTCCATTTGGAGTTTTGTAGGTCAAGTTATAGCCATTTTTCTAAGGCTGGCCGGATTGGTTACAACCCAGAATTCTGGACACAATTTTGATTCTAACAGTTTTGGTATGCTGAATGCAGCTTACTTTTCGAATGGGTTATGGTCAGAATTTAGGTTTGTGTTCTTCATAAAAGTTGTAGTGCTATGTCTCAGCTTTCCATCGGTATAAAATTTAGGTCATTTGGACCTTCCTATACCAAGTTATGGCCAAATATTATTCATTTGATCATTTTTGTACAGTGGTAGTGTGCCAATTCCGGGTTTGACCTAATTGTTCACTAACTTAGAGTCACTTTCTGGGCATGGTTTCTACATAAAAAATGTGTCATTATGTGTCTATTTTCATCTCTAATTAGTTTCACACCAATTGGAGTGGCAAAATTATAGTTTTGGTCCCTAAAAAGGACCTAGGTCAGGCTGTCCAGGATTGGACCCCTACCTATCCAAATTTAGTTTTACATCTAACCATTCAAACACATCCTAATTGGTCTCAATTGACCATTTTGAGTCTCAATTAGGTCAATTTGGTTCAATTTCAAAAATCCTAAAATTTTCTCCAATTCCATAAACCCTAATTCCTCCCTCTTACAATTTTTCATGCAATTAGTGTCATTCTAACATACACACCAACACACTCTTCATCATTCATACTCAATTACATGGTTAATTCCATTCAAAACTATCAAACCCTAAACTTCCTCATGCTGGCCGAAAATTTCAACTCTCCATACACCATATTTCTTTCACTTCATAAGCTAAATTTCTCACTAACAACCTTAATCCAAAGATAATTTAACAATTCAAGGTAGAAAGAAACCTTACCTTATTGAGCAGAATTTCTATCCTTTAATTCTCCTCACTTTCTTGGTTTTAATGGCATCCAAGCTTCATATCAAGGTCCACTTGCAAGGTTTACTTAAGGGGGTTGGGGAATTTGTGGCTAAACTTGGGGTTGATGAGAGCTCAAAGTGAGCTCCCATGGTGGAAATGAAAGAGATGAGAGAGGGAAGAGAGGATTGGTGTGGCGGCAAGAAGAAGATGGAAGAAGGAAAATTGTTTTCTTTTTAATTTTAACTTTATTTAAGTCAAAATTATCTCTAATTTTCCTAATTTATAAATTTACATTAATTAAGTCATGCATGTGTCATCCATGATGATGTCATAATCTTTTTATTTTATTTTCTTTTCTTTTCCTTTCTTTTTTCTCATTTCTTTATTTTAATTGTATATTTCAAAATTTTCATTTCTCAGATTTTATTAGACAGTTAGGTCATGGGTCACCTCTAGGGGTGAATTGACTAATTTGCCCCTCGCCAGTCTGATCCGGTTTACCAATAATACTGTATTTCTTCCGAAACCCTGACCTAATTATTTGATCTAGTTCTTAACCTTTTTCTTTGATTTTCACATTTCCCTTAGCTTCGCAATTTTTCCTAGGCCTGTGGTGTCACAATGACCTGTACGAAATTAGGGTTTTGATCGATCTCGCAGTCACTTTCCGGTGCGGTCACCCATCGCTATGACCCCCAGCTCATTTAACTTTTTATGTTCTATTTTTTTTATCCATATTTAACCTTCGTGTAAGCACTATTAATTTTTGTTTAGGGCTTTTCTAGGTGACTTAAATATGATTCTAATTCTCTTGATTGTCCGGACCGACACCAGTCACCGGAACAGTGATTTGCACAAGGCTATGTATATAGGGGTGTTACGTTTTAGGTGTAATCAAATCAATAATGGCTCACTGGCACTCGAGATCGAGTTTTCAGTTAGTCCGACCACCCAGCGGCCTATCTCAAAAGGAGGTCATGTTTACAATCATTTCCAACATTTTTAGATGTTCCAGATGCATTCCAATTACTAGATTTTGCAAATATAGTATGCAACTCAAGTTGTGTAGTTTTTGCCTTGATTAAACTAGTTGGTTAAATCTGTAACATATTCTTGGTTGAACAAAATTAGGTAAAATGAATTTAATTAATATAAGGACAATGTAGAGGACTTTCAAGAATATTTTTATAATTTTTAAAGTGCTAAAAATAATAGTTTGGACTATAGATGAGTTAGGGACTAGAGCTAAAATTTTGATGATTGGACTTATGATGGGCATGTGATATTGTTGATGTAGGCTTAAGGCCTTGTATGTTGCTTTTTACTGAGTTTTCTTAAGGGGTTAGGTCTAATTATAAGGAAAATTTTGCTGAATTTTGGCAAAACCTGAGGATTTATTCTTTCTTCTATAAATTAAATTAATTAATTAATTCTTTCAGTAAATTGATAAAAGTCAATGTATCTGTATAGGTGATCAAGCTGGTTGTCTTATCCTTCTAATCAGACTAACTGCAGTTGAGTCAATTAGTCTGTGAGTTAGATATTAGTTATTTTTATAATTTCAATATTATCTATATTTTTGCATGCTCATGCATTTAATATGTAAGTATTTATGCATACAATTAGCTAAATGTATATAAATATGGTCATTCTCCATGTTGCATATTTAATTACTGTTAATTATTTGTGTTTGCTGCCCTGAGGATAATTTGGAGCTATATATATATTATACACATTGGAACTCGATCCTTATGGTTATGGAAAGTTAGGGTGAGGCATGACTTTAAGTTGATCTTGCTGGCCCCCGCGCATAGATTTAAGTGAAAGTTCAGCTTGAGTTGAGCTCGCTGGTAGGATTTTGACTAAGAAAGATGTATAGGGGATTAGCTCCCATATTTATATATTGATGTGATACACAAATATGTGCGTGGCTCCAAATTATTTTCTTGTGCGAATATTGGATGAATCATTTGTTATATGTGATAGTTGTGCTTTTCATAGTAGGATTATACTAGTTTTAGGTAGTTATAGAAATTGTACCTATAATCAATCTCTAAACTCTATGAGTCGAGTGCTCATTCATGTTCAAATATTTTTTTATAGTTTACAAGAGGAGCAAGTTTATTTTCAAGTATGACCTATATGGTACTTCTTAGTTATTAGTTTTATTTGTGTTTATTTATTTGTTTAATTATTAGAACTTCGCTGTGATACCAGTGTGTGTGTGTGTGTGTGTGTATATATATATATATATATATATATATATATATATATATATATATATATATATATATATTCATGAAAATTAAATGGTTTGTGCATGCTAGGTATCAGGGTTGAGCTAGGCTCCCTTAATTATGGATTTCTGATGGTTATCGTGTTTAGTTGGCCCAACTGAATTTATAGTAATTTATTTTACTTTGTTATGTATATTGGCTCTTGAATTTGGTCTTGGTTATGGGTTTAAGAATAATGAGGCTTACTATGGGCCTCGAGGGCTTTATACCAGCCCAAATCTTAGTGTCAGTCCAACCCATAGAGTTAGATTGTGGTAAATTTGGTATTAGAGGTTAGGCTCTAGATTCATGAGAAAGTGTGTACCTAGAGTTGTCACATATGGAGTATAAGATCCTATATTTTTTTTTCTGTAATGCTTTATTTCTAGATTCTACGTTATTCCTTTGGTAGTGTAAGAGTGCTTCAGTTTAGTGGCTTGGTTTTCATGGAGTATATAGTAATGTGAATTTGAGCTAGTAGACGTGTTAAGGTCTGCCATGGGGATACGTAATCCAAGAAAAGTCGTGTTTTTGTCAGAATGGGGTAAGTGGTGTGCCTATCTATTGTAAGGCATGAGTATTTAAAAATGAGTTATGACAGTAATGCTACACTAAATGGGGGGTAAGGGTACCAGTCTAATATTTATCAGTGGACAGCCCAGTCAGGGTAAGTTTATGGTATTAGTGGTTAAAGAGAAATAAGAGGTTGGGAAACATGATTTGTTGGGACGTATCATAGTAACCTATGTGTGACATCCTTACTTTAGATAGTCCATACATTCTACTATTCTGGTGACCAATGTCTGTTCGGATAGCCAGAATGTTTGGAACTATATTTAAACTAGAGTGAAGAGTCATAAATAACTCAAATAATGATAAGAAAAATTAAAGAAAAATTTAAGCAATGAAATGCACTAAGGTTAAATGAGCCAGAGCTCCAGCGATGAGTGACCTAACGAGAAGCGACTGTGAAGACAATTAGCAACCCTAGACTCGTGAGAAACCTTGTGAAATAGTTTTTAGGACTCAAGTGAAGAATTATTGAGGCTTAGATGGCAATAGAATGCTAAGAAAATGCTAAGAAAATTTTCTAAGTTGGTACAGACAATTTTAGCTCGTTAAGCAAAACGAAGGGCATTTTGGTCAATTCACCTTCAGAGATGAATTTTGACCAACTTGTCTATTTAAGTAAGTGAGATATATGACATAAAATGGGAATTAATATTGATGAAAAATTTATTAAAAATAAGTAAAAGAAAGAAAAAAAGAAAAGAAAATAAAATAAAATTAAATCCTAATTATGACATCATGCACATGTCACAATGATGCAATAAAAGCTTACTAACCAATTACCATAAGACACACACATTTAAAGAGATAAAAACAAATTAAATAAAAGAAGAAAAGTGGTCATCTTCTTCATTTAGACTTCTTGGCCGAACCATGAGTTTCCCTCTTCCTCCATTTCTTCTTTAATTCAAGCATGAATTCCCTTCAATTTCCACCATAAAAACCTTAGCCCCCAAAACAAAAAGTTAATTTTAGACCTTGCCTGAGAGATTAGCAG
The DNA here is from genome assembly GCF_030052815.1 of Hevea brasiliensis. Classification (NCBI taxonomy): domain Eukaryota; kingdom Viridiplantae; phylum Streptophyta; class Magnoliopsida; order Malpighiales; family Euphorbiaceae; genus Hevea; species Hevea brasiliensis. The sequence continues at coordinate 41,346,724 of NC_079493.1, read as the reverse complement.
CAAAAGGGAGTGGAGTAAGTGAAGTTAGCAAGCTTGGGAATTTCATCAAGTTGAGGTTAGTGCACTATCCAAGTTCTCTTTCTTCTCTAAGTGTTATAAGCATGCTAAACTAAGTTGAAACCACATGGAATTGAAAGAATATGATGAGGAATTGAAAGACTAGAATTTTGGCAGCCATGAGAACATGTGAGAAATTTATGTTTTTGACGGAATTAATTTGATTTGTGGTGTTATTGATTAGTTTGAATGTGGTAGAAGTTGAATTGCATGGTATTATGCATGAACTAGGAATTTGAAGTTAGGATTTTGACCCAAAAATTAGGGTTTTGTGAATTGATGTCTATTTGATTTTTTGAGGTTGATGAATGACTATTAGAAGTGCTATGAATGTGAATTGAAGTTTGGAAGTTGGGTGGAATTGAAAATTGGGGAGTGTTGCTTCATTGTAGGATTTCTGGACTTATGAGTCCAGCAATGTTAGACAGCCATAAGTAGAGTTAGGTTGCTCCAATTGGTGTGAGGCTAATTAGAGATGAAACCTAGGACAATTTTCCACATTTTTCATGAAGAAACCATTTCCAGAAACCAAACCCAAAATGACCAAAAATTGGCTTGAATCCTAGTAACCATATGCTAGACCTGGAAAAATAACTATATGAACAGTAAATGTTCAAATGGCCATAACTCAGTCTAGGAAGGTCAGAATGACCTGATTTTAGAGCCACTGGAAAGCTTAGACGTAGGAGAACATTCCTTATGAAGAACTTAGAGCCCAGTTCTGACCCTAACCTAATCAAATTGTTAACCAAATTTAGTCCAACAAAACTGCCAGAACCAAACTGACCACAAAATTCTAGACATTGACTAGCCTGACCAGTTATGGCAAAAATGCCATAACTTACTCTACAAAACTGCAAATTTGGTGAAACTAAAGCCAAAATATTTATAAGACCTAGAACTATAATTTTGATGTTTTGACCAAAATCCAGAATTGAATGCAACTTAGGGAAATTGCTAGGAGAAGTCAGGACTTCCTAACCTGGAAATTCTTGCACTTAGACAAATTGACTATTTGACACCCGAATAGTAATTGAGCCATAACTTTTAGTAGAAAAATCTAATTGAGATGAGCCAAATTGATATGGAAACTTAAGAAATAGAACTACAATTTTGGTTCAGAAACCTTGCTCAAATGTTGAGTGTAAGAACCCCAAATGTGGGTTGCAAAGGCTGACCTGAACCTGAATTTTTGGAGGTATAGGGTTTAGGGGTCCAGGTTAGTTAAACTACCATAACTCCTCCTATATAGCTTAAAAAAAATTAGTAATTTTGAACATTATGACCAGGACACATAAGAGAACAAATCACATGAAGGACATTAGGCCTAAATATGACTACAAAATGTCCAGCTATCTGGACAAAGTGAGATTTAAGAATCTGCCTGGTTCACTGACCAAGAACCAGTCTTAGTAAATTGACTATACCTAGAGCTATATAACTTCAAATTGAATGATACAAAAGGGAAATTTAAGTTTAACACATAAAGAAACAACTTCCATGAAGGAAGCATAGCCAAATGGATTATGCATCTTGGCCAAATAATTAGAGAAAAATTAAGGCATAAATCTGAAATTTATGAAAATGGATAGGAATAACCTAGAATATGAATGGTACCCACTTTAATGACTTAATGAATACCTAAATCATGTGAATAGGTAGTTGAGACTTGTATTCCCATCACAAATGGAACTTATAATATATTAGCAATACAACTTAAAATATTAAAATTTCTTAACATAAAGGAAACGTTAAATGTGTAAATGAAGTAAAGCCATACTTAGGACTTATGTTCCCATTGTAAATAGAATAATTAGGATACGTTGTACAATAATGGTACAAGAGTCGTAATAATGTGAATTTCAAATACTTAGTATGTAAAACACTTTTTGCATTTTGAATAGTAATTCATACAAGTATTGTAATGAATGGAAATGAATATGAAATAGAAATATATAGATGATATTCGAAATGATAAGATGATTATGATGTAAATTGCAATTAACGTGAATGGTATGATGAATGCATAAATTATATAAAAATGAGATTTGGAGATTTATGCTTCTATTATGAATAAAATTAAAATACCATGAACTATAATTGCAACATATAATGAAATAATAAAACTTTTGAACATTTAATGGTACTAATGTGCCCATATATTGCCTAAACATGTATATTAGATTGGATAGATTGGCATGCCAATAGGGTATTGTTTGAGCAGTACTGTGTAAGGCTTTATGCTTATATTTATAGCTTTATACCAGCCTTCATGGCTTATATGTCCGATTATCTGTTACCATGGCTTTTTAGCCATATTGATTGCATGCGTGGTTGACGTTCCGTATTTCACGTCCCATGGTATGACGGCCCGAGACACCACAGTGTCTCGTGCCTAATGACCTGCTTATCCAGTTTAGTCATGTCACACCTTACCCTTCTGTAAGGCATAACATGATCTCGTAGTATATCTAATGAATTACTAAACTTCACCTACCGATAACCCATTAAATGCACTACAAGATATTTTAAACCAATTTCCATTTCTTTTTAAAGTGGTGGGTAATTTTGAACAGGTATTAAAAACCTTTACTTGAAGTTAAGTCATAATCAAAATTTTAATTAATTTAAAATCTCCGCAATTTTTATAAAAAATTCGACAGAATGCCGTCTATAATTTGGGAAAATAGTTCTTCAAAAACCTGTAAAAACACTCCCAATATACAATTTAAATCCCAACTCCAATATTCTCGTCTCAATTCATTCTCAAATCAATATCATTTCAAGCAATGCCAAAAAAAAAAAAAATCGAAATAAACTATGCATTTCATTAAATAAAACAAGAGGTTTATATTACAACATTTACATGGATCAAAAATAAATTACAAAATTTATTACACAACTGCTCAAGTCTATGCACCTACATACAGTGACATATACATCAAAATGAAAATATACAAGGGTATAATCTATATACCCGGTAAATATCCAAAATGCTAATTGCTTTAAGTCACAAGCAGCCTATTCTACTGCTATATCTACCTCTCTACCTGCGACAGCAATAAAAACCTATCGATGAGCCAAAGACTCAGTGGTGCACAACTTTAAGAAAATAATAAATTAAACAGCACATAAATCACAATTGCTCAAATTAAATCAATTGAGATATTAGCACATATAAAATCACGCTTTATTTCTAAAGCTAGAAAATTTCTTAAAATAAATCAAATCACAGAACAATTTCTTTTGAAATGTCACATAGCTTAATCATGACCCAAATATCCAATTCATCCCAATAGCCAAAGGCTAATGAGGAATATTAAGGCTAGCTAGCACAAATATATGAGTACTCATTCAATTTATCCTCAACTGGCACACACCTCAACACTTCAGCCAGAAAGGGAATACAAAACCAATTCGTCCCACTAAGCAACTAGTGAGGAATTCAAACAAATAATCATGATCGCTGTAGTTTCAAACCATTTTAACAAGTTTCCAAGCCTCAAAGTATCCATCAACTTATATTCAAATTAATTTTCCAAAATTTGGCCAACAGCATACAATTTGTGTCATTTAAAATTTTTGATATAAACAAAGTCATAAGTTAATTTCACAATTCATTCAAATCAAAATTCAATTTGAAATTCAAAAATGAACTAATTGTTGTGCACAAACCTCAAATGAGTCGCCTCTTGGCCTTGACTCACTTTTTCTTTATCCTTTCCAGTGTCTCATTCTACTGAAACACACAATTCAAAGTATTTCAATACTTATTCAATTCATTTCTAATAAGTGATCCAAGAATTAAATTTTATAGACTTCATCTACCCCATAAAATTGAGTCATTTGTACTTGGTGTAATTGTAGTTACTATTCATTTAATCATTTAGTCAAAATGTTGACTTTTTCATACTAAATAGATATGCTAATTTTAATTTTCCCCACATACCACATTTTGGGTCACAATTATGTTGGCATTGATTGCCAATTGAATTTCTAAGCTCCTTAGGAGAAATTGCAATTTTTCAGTTTTAGTCTCCAAAGTTTACAGTTCCATTAACCTATGCTACAGTGGAAATTTGGCCAACTTTCCTTCATCAAGGTTGTTCAGCTTGTCTAGTTTATTTCTCCTTTTGAATCACTCCATTTGGAATTTTGTAGCTCAAGTTATGGCCATTTAACCATAACTGGCCGGATTGACTAAAGTCCAGATTTCTAGATAAGTTTACGGTTCTGGAAGTTTTAGTAAACAAACTTTGGTTGGCAATCGAATTTGGTTCTGATCAGAATTTGGGTTTGCTTTTTTCATGAAAGTTGTTCTACTATGTCATAGCTTTCTAATAGTATAAAAATTAGGTCTTTTAGACCTTTCTACACTAAGTTATGACTATTTGAACAAGTATAGTTCATATGGTCAATTCTGTACAGTGCCAGGGTACCGAATCCTCATTTAACCTAATTTTTCACCCACTTGTGATCATTTTAGGGCAGGGTTTCTACATGAAAATTGTAGAATTATGACCTTATTTTCCTCTCCAATTAGCCTCACACCAATTGGAGCAATAAAATTTCAGTTCTAACCATTTAAAGGGATAAGGGTCAAGATGTCCAAATTGGGGCAGCATCACCTTCAATCCCACTTCAATTTCCATGCATTCAATCAACTCCCAAACATACCAATTGACCAATTTAAACATCAAATTGGTCAATTGGCATCAATTACTCAAATTTCCCAATTTTTTTTTCAAAACTCTAAGGGTCAAGAACCCTAATTTCACCAAGTAGCACAATTAATGAAATTAAAGTATTCAAATCACATCTGCTACCTCAATTAAACTTGTATACATGATTTATTAAACTAAAACACATCATCTCCACCCACATCCCATGGCTGCCGAATTTCATAGGGTTCCTTCACTTACCATTTTGGTTTCATTTTTCAACAATTTCTTAATTAAAGTGCCTAAGCATGGATATAAAGAGAGGACTAGAAGAATCAACACTAACCTTAGGTGTAGCTTTTCCTCTCTTCAATTCTTCACTTATTCCTTGGATCTTTCTTCTCCAATCTTCTTATCAAGACTCAATTACAATTTTTAACTAAGGGAATTAGGGGATTAATGGCTAAAATTAGGATTTAGAAAGCTTTGAGGTAAGCTTTAATGGTGGTTTTATGAGAGAAATGAGAGAGATGAGAGAGAGGAAAGGGACGGCTTCAAGTGGGAAGAAAAAGACTTTTTCTTCTCTTTTTTTTTTTTGTCTTATAATGTTCAATATTATCTCAACATTTCAAATAATAAAAATTAAAATTTATTACATCATGCTTGTGTCAAGGATGATGTCATAATTCTTTTAAAAGTTTAAATTTTCTTTTCCTTTTTCATTTTCTTCCATACACCTCTCCAATTTGAATTTAGTTTTCACTATTTTAATTTCCTATATTTTATTGGACATTTAGGCCAAAAGTCACCTCTAAGGCTGAATTGATCAAATTGCCCCTCACCGGTCTGATCCGGTTTACCAATAGCATTAATTTGTTTCCTGAATCTTGATTTAATTATTTGACCTTGTTCTCAATTCTTTTTTGTGGTTCTTTCATTTCCACTAGCTTCTCAATAATTCTTAGGCCTGCAGTGTCACATTGTCTCATATGAAATTAAGGTTTTGACTGACCTCGCAGTCACTTCCCGGTACGGTCACCCATTGTTGTGGCCTTGGCTCATTTAACCTTTTATGCTTTGTTTTTCTTATTTGTATTTTACTTTCAGATAATTACTATTAATTTTTATTTTGGACTTTTCTAGGTGGTACAGACATAGTTCTAGACATCCTAACTATTCAGACATACACTGGTCACTGGAACAATAGAATGTATAGACTACTTAATATAGGAGTGTTACAATTCTCCCCCCTTAAAATAAGTTTAGTCTCGAAATTTTACCTAGTGTTAATCTTTGAACAGTTGTGGGTGCTGCCTCCTCATGTCCTCCTCGCACTCCCAAGTAGCCTCATGGCCTGAATGATGGTTCCATAGCACCTTTACCAGTGGTATCTGTTTGTTTCTCAGCTGCTTCACCTCATATGCCAGAATCTCCATGGGTTTTTCCTCATATGTGAGGTCTGAATTTTCCTCAATCTCCTCAAAAGGTAGAACATGAGATGGGTCTGATCTATACCTCCTCAACATAGATTCATGGAAGACATTATGTATCTTTTCTAACTCTAGAGGTAGTGCCAATCGGTATGCTAAAGGACCCACTCTCTCCAAAACCTCATATGGTCCAATAAAGCGAGGACTCAGTTTCCCCTTCCTACCAAATCTCATAATTTTCTTCCAAGGAGAAACCTTGAGGAATACCTTATCACGCACTGCGTACTCGATATCTCTTCTTTTCAAATCAATATAGGACTTTTGGCAATCTGATGCAGCCTTGAGTGTGTCTCTGATAAGCTTACTCTTCTCCTCTATCTGCTGAACAATTTCGGGGCTAATCAGTTTCCTTTCACCCACTTCATCCCAACATAGAGAAGTTCTGCACTTCCTGCCATATAAAGCTTCATGTGGAGGCATCCTTATGCTTAATTGGTACCTGTTGTTGTAAGCAAACTCAATCAAAGGCAAGTGTATATCCCAACTACCTTCAAACTCAATCACATAAGCCCGTAGCATATCCTCCAATATCTGAATTACCCTCTCAGACTGACCGTCTATCTGTGGATGGAATGTCATACTGAAGTTCAATCTAGTTCCTAGGGCTTTTTGCAAACTACCCCAGAATCTAGAAGTGAACCTAGGATCTCTGTCTGATACAATCGATACTGGCACTCCATGGAGTCTCACTATCTCATCAAGATACAACTTAGCTAATTTGTCTAGGCTATAATCCATTCTCACTGGCAAAAAGTGAGCAGACTTGGTTAATCTGCCCACAATGACCCATACTGCATCATAATTCTTCTGTGTTCTTGGAAGTCCCATCATAAAATCCATTATGATCCTTTCCCATTTCCACTCAGGAACTGGCAATGGATGTAGTAAACCAGCTAGTACTTGGTATTCTGCCTTCACTTGCTGACAAGTTAGGCATTTGGATACATATTCAGCTATATCTTTCTTCATCCCATTCCACTAATAATGCTCTTTCAAGATTCTATACATCTTGGTCCCACTAGGGTGCATAGCAAAAGGAGACTCATGTGCTTTCTTCATAATGATTTGTCTCAATTCCACATCATTAGGAATGCACACTCTGTCCTAGTGTAACAGTAGGCCATTCTCATTTACTGAAAACCCAAGCTTCTTGCCATCCTGAGCTTCTTTCTTCAATTTTTGATACTTCTCATCATTTTGTGCAGCCATTTTAATCTGATCCCTCAACATTGGTTTGACTTGCCAAGTAGCTATCATCTGTCCCTCATCATTAACCTCCAAACTAGCATGCAATGCTTTTAATTCATGCACCATAGACAAAGGAGAAACTTTTAAACTGACCATGGTTTTACAGCTCAAAGCATTAGCATTGCCTTCCCTGGTTGGTAGTCTATCAGACAATCATAGTCTTTTATCAGTTCTAACCACCTCCTCTGTCTCAAATTCAGCTCATTCTGTGTGCCCAAATACTTCAAGCTCTTGTGATCTGTGTAGATGTAACACTTTTCCCCATACAGATAATGTCTCCAGATCTTCAAAGCAAATACAATAGCTGCTAGCCCCAAGTTATGTGTAGGATAATTTCTTTCATGTGGTTTCAGCTGGCGTGATGCATAAGCAATGACATTTCGATCTTGCATCAGTACACAGCCTAACCTATTGTGAGAAGCATCGCTATAAATAGTGTATTCTTTACCCAGAATAGGTAAAGTTATGACTAGAGCTTCAGTCAAACATCTCTTCAATTCATCAAAACTTTGCTAACATTTATCAGTCCACTGAAATTTCACATCTTTTCGAAGCAGCTTGGTCAGTGGAGATGCCAACATAAAAAATCCTTTCACAAAATGTCAGTAGTATCCAGCTAAACCCAAGAAACTGTGAACTTTAGTGACATTTCTGGGTGGCTTCCAATTAAGGATAGCTTCTACCTTGCTAGGATCTACTTTAATCCCTTCAGCTAACACAATATGCCCCAAGAAAGAGATTTCCTTCAGCCAAAATTCACATTTCGATAATTTGGCATATAGTTGTTTCTCCCTTAGGATTTGTAGCACAATCCTCAGGTGCCTATCATGCTCCTTTACATTTCTCAAATATACCAAAATATCATCAATAAACACAATCACAAATTGGTCGAGGTATGGTCTGAAGATAGTGTTCATTAGGTCCATAAAAGCAGCCGAAGCATTAGTTAACCCAAATGGCATAACTAGAAACTCATAGTGGCCACATCGAGTTCTAAAATCAGTTTTTGAAATACTTTACTCTTGCACCCTCAACTGGTAATAGCCTGATCTCAAATCAATTTTAGAAAACATAGCTACACCCTTTAATTGATCAAACAAATCATTTATGCGGGGTAACGGATATCTATTCTTTATTATCACCTTATTCAACTGTTGATTGTCGATACATAGATGAAGAGTGCCATCTTTCTTTTTAATAAACAACACTGGTACTCCCTAAGGTGACACACTAGGGCAGATGAAGCCCTTGTCAAGTAATTCTTGCAACTGCACCTTCAACTCCTTTAACTCTGCAGGTGCCATTCTGTATGGGGTAATAGAGATTAGGTCCACACCAGACATAACCTCTATTTCAAACTGTACTTGTCTTTTCGGAGGTAACCCTAGCAACTCTTCAGGAAACATATCCGGAAAGTCGCATACTACAAGAATATCCCTCACTATGGGACTCTCTACTTGGGTGTCTATCACTTGAGCTAAGTAAGCTTCACATCTCTTTCTGATCATTTTTCTGGCCAGTGCAGTAGAAATAAGGTTTGATGCTAGTAGCTGCCTCTCCCCATGTATTACTACATCACCATACTATGGGAGACCAAAAGTGACTGCCTTCAGTCTACAGTCAATCATTGCATGATGCTTGGCTAACCAATCCATGTCACACGTCAGCCCTCTATAAGGCATAACATGATCCCGTAGAATACCTAATGAACTACCGCACTTCACCTACCGATAACTCATTAAGTACCCTACAAGGGATTTTAAAACAATTTTCTTACTTTTGTTAAGTGGTGAGCATTTTCTAATAGATATTTAAAACATATGATTAAAAGTAAATCTAGTTAATATTTTTAGTCCATTTTATTTTTCCGTAAATTTTATAAAAATTTTGACAGAGTTCTGTCTGTATTTTGAGAAAACAGTTCTTCAAATACCTGAAAAAAAACACTTCCAATAATTTTCTCAACCACTACTTCAATTTCATAATCAGTCTCAAACAATTTCTCAAGTCTCAAAATTCAACAGTCAACCTTTCTCAATTTCCAAAATTCAATAATCATTAAAATAACATCTATCAATCTCATTCAAATTAAAATAAAACATTTCCATTCATTAAAGACAACAATCTATATATATACATCATACTAAAATCTACATTATGAAAATTCAAACTAAATTTTATTACAACTTTATACAAACTTTGTACAAACTACTCAAGACCGATTTACATGTCCATACATTTATGTGCAATACATATATCAAAATAAATATTTACAGGCAGGGTATAAATTATATTCGACAACTTTAAGCTAATAAATCCTCAATCCTCAGCAGCTCAGTCTGCTGCTCCTCTAATCTCTATATCTGTGATAGCAATAAAAGCTATCACTGATTACTAGGACTCAGTGGTGCACAACATACTAAAATAATCTTTATGCAGGACTTAAATCACATTTATTCAAAAATTTGACTGAACATGAGAATTAAATACAAATCGTGCATTATGAGATTTTAATCCCAAACAATTTCATTTTGAAGTATCAAATCACATTTCATAAAACCCACAGTTAGATCATGCCATTCGAAACAAATAGAATCTCAATAGCTAGAGGCTAAAGAGAAATCACATCACAAGGCTAGCTAGCTCAAATATATGGATATCCATTTACATCCTCTTCTACTGGCACACCTCAACACTTCTCCAGAGAAGGAATTAAAATTCGAAACTAATTACCCCCATTAGTCATGCTAGTGAGGTGTTCAAATATATGATCATGACACTGTGGTTTCAAAACTTATCTTAACAATTTGCTAAACATTGTCATTTCAAATATACACGATAACTTTCACAATTTAAATCAAAACATCATAAATAAGGTCACAATAAACTTTCAACAATTCAAAGCAAAAGTAAAATGCATATTTCATTCACTTTATCAATGAATTTTAAAGCATAGTGATGTTGTGTACAAACCTCAAGCGAGTCGCCTCTTGGCCTTGACTCGATTCTTCGGGTTCTTTCCGGTGTTCTTTTCAACTGAAACACACAATTTTACAGTGTTTCAGTACTATAACTTAGCATAAATCCAAAAATAAATTTAACTTCATTTTTACCTAGCTCTAACGTGTTAAACTCGACGTTCTTGAAATTTTATGTTTTAGGTTACTATTCACTACACTATTCAAGTCAAATTATTGACTTTCTGAGGCTTAATAGGTATGGGAATTCCAACTTTACCCACATACCACATTTTGGTCACCAAACTTGTTGGTTTTGGTCATTTTCTCAACACTCAAAATTGTCAATTTTCAGTTTTTGGTGTCTAAGGTTGCGCTGTTCCATTGGTCACTTTTCTATTGGAATTTGGCAAAACTTTCTTCATAGAAAATGTTCCCTATTGTCTTAAGTTTATTCTCATTTTTGAATCACTCCAATTGGAGTTTTGTAGCTCAAGTTATACTCAAATTACGGTTACTGTTTATGCTGCAGAATTTGGTTCTGCAGATTTATTGATCCAATTTTGTTCAGCAATTTGATCAAGTTATGTCCATAATTTGGTCTAATTTTCTTCATATGAAATGTTCTACTATGTCTTAGGTTTCCATCGGTTCAAGAATCACCTAAATCGGAGTTTTCTAGAGAGAGTTATAGCCATTGAAACTTTACTGTTCATATGGTAAATCTGCAGTTCTGCAGGTTCAGGTCACCAACTTTGCTCAGTAATTTGATTGGGTTAATGGCATAAGTTGGGTTGGTGTTCTTCATGAAAGTTTTAGGTCTATATTCCATCTAACGACTAGTAAAATTTCAGGTCATTTTGACCTGCCTAGCTCGAGTTATGACCAAATGAACAAACACTGTTCATTTGGTCAGTTTGTACAGGGTAGACTGTGATTTTTCAAGTTTGGTCAATTTGTTCACTAGGTTTTGGTCACTTTTTGGGCATACTTCCAAAATGAAAATTGTGTCATTTAGTGTCTATTTTCATTCTCAATTGGTCTTATACCAATTGGAATTGTAAAATTTTATTTTTGGTCCCTCAAAGGGACTTTGGTCATGCTGCCAGCAGCATGACCACACTCAATCTGAATTTGGCCTTAACTCCAACCATTCCAACACACTTCATTTGGTCACAAAGGACCATTTTTCACTTCACAATAGGTAAAAGACATCATTTACCACTTCCTCACATTTTTGTCACTAAACCCTAAGTGTCCAAACCCTAACGACACTAAATTGTTACATTTAGCTAATTTCAAAGCTTTTAACTATAATCATTCAACTAATAGAGGTCCATAAACTCATTCAAATCCATCAAACCATACAATAACACCCACATACAATTGCTGGTCGAATTTCAGCTTGGTCCCTCAATAATTTGTTTCATTTCATTTTAAGTTTATTTACAAGTTAATCATGCTATAAATACAACTACTAAATCTCAAACTTTCAAATTGGTGTGCTTACCTCACTTGAATTTGAATTCTCTAATTTCCCTCTTCTTTTCTTCTTTTTTTGATGATCAATCTCCGTCTCAAGTGACTAGAACAAGTTTTTATGAAGCAATTATGGGAGAAGTTGAGGTTTAATAAGGATTTCAAAGCTTGAGTGCAAGCTTTAATGGAGGAAAATTCATGGAGATGAGAGGGGGAGGGTTTTGGCTAACTTGAGGAAGATGAGGGAAATGATTTTTTTTTTCTTTATTTTGGATATTTAACCTTTAGTTGACTTAGTCAAAATATTAAGTAAATAAAAATTATTTATGGCCTCATTGGTGATGTCACCATGATGATGTCACTACCTTTTTACTTTTCTTTTTCTTTTTTTTTTCTATGTATTTTTTTATTAGTTCTTTAATTTAATTCCCGACTCCGAAATTTTCTTTTCTCCGATTTTATTTGACAGTTAGGTCAGGAGTCAGCTCTCGGGGTCAATTGACCAAATTGCCCCTCGCCGATTCGACCTGGTTTGCAAATAATCTAATATTTCTTTCGACTTCCTGACCTAATTATTTGACTGACTTAACAGTTCTTTTTTGTGATTTTCTCTTTTCCACTGTGTTCATAATAGTCCTAAGGACCGCAGCGTCATATTTTACGGTTCGAAATTTGAGTTTAAAATGACTTCGCAGTCCTTCCCGAGAAGGTCACCCATCGCTGTGACTCTCTGCTCTTTTAACTTCTTATGTTCTGTTTTTCTTATTTATACTTAACTAATTAGAAATTACTAATTATTTATGTTTATAGGTTATCTAGTTGTCTTAAGTATGCTTCTAATCCCCTTAATTATGCGGACCGACACCGGTCACCGGAACAGTAAAATATACCAGGCTATACAAACAGGGATGTTACAATCCATGCCCAAGATGATATCATAATCTTTGAAGGGCATTTCAATCAAGTCGGATAAGAATGTGTGTCCTTGGATCACCAAAGGACAATCCTTATACATTATGTTCACCCTAACCTCTTGTCCCAAAGGACTAGTCACTAACATCTCAAAATCCATTTTCACACAAGGGATAGCAATAAAGCTAATGATACTAGCACTAACATAGGAATGAATAGATTCGGGATAAAATAGCACAAACACATCTTGATCAAAGATGGAGAATGTACTAGCCACAATATCGGATGTTTCAGCCTCTTCTCTCTATCTCATAGTGTAGACTCTAGCTGGAGCACTACCCTGCTCTGGCTGATTAACTGTGCCCTGATTGCTTGAGGTACTGCCCCTACCTCTGCCTCTACCTCTACTAGCTAGCTATGAACCTTTAGTGGCAGAACTCTGAACATATCCTTCTGTTGTGGTAGTGGGTGGCCCAGATTTGCGGGGCTGGTACAATCCTTCGCAAAATGTCTCGTACCACTGCAGTTATAACAATCACCGATCGCCTTGTAGCATACCCCCCCATGGTTCCTACCATAAGTCTCACAAGGATGTGGAGGAAAGGAACTTCTGGTCATCTGTTGACCAGATCGAGGGGGTCTCTATCCCAAAAATCTCCCCCTACTTGACTTTTTACTGCTCTATCCCCCGAAGTTCTTTCTCTTTCCAGTATTGCCACTAGAACTTTGATCCACTGGCTTCCCACTTTTCTCTTTTTCTGTCTTTTTTTTCTCCGGTGCCCCTTTTGATTCAATCCTTTCTAGCTCTAGTGTTTGGGATATCAATTCAGAGAAGTTATCATGCCAAAATCCCACCACTTACATTCTCAAACTGGGCTTCAACTTGACTTCAAACCTTTTGCATCTTTCTCTACTGGTAGCAAGTAGACTCCCAGCATAGTGGCTCAAGCGGGAGAATTCCCTTTCATACTATGCCACTATTCTGTTCCCCTATTTCAAACTTAAAAATTCCTGTAGCTTTATGTCCACATAAGTATCCGGGACATATTTCTGTCTGAACTCTCTAAGGAAGTCATCCCATATCAATACTAGGGGTTCCACCTGACTGTGGGAGATAGTTTTCCACCAATCATACGCATCCCCCTGTAGAAGTGAAACTAAGTACTCAAATTTCAACTCATCTGTGTAGTGCAGCTTCTTAAAGACTTTTTCCATTCTTTCCAATCACTGCTCTGCTTCTAATGGGTCCACTGTACCCTTAAATTTTATAGCACCATACTTGATCAACTTGTCATACTGCCTGGCTAGAGGCTGTGGTTGTGCTGCTGGGATTTGAATTTGGGCTTGGGTAGGTATACCTCCTGCCATTTGCTAAAACAGTGCAACCATCTACTGAACGAACTGAGCAGGAAACTGCGGCATTTGAGGAGCTAGAGCGGCTGACCCACTCACATTTTAGAGAGCTGGGGCTTCCCCTTGTGCCTCAGCTTTAACTAATTGCTCAACTGAGCGATCCCCTTCTTCCATAGTCAGTTAAAGGGTATTCTATCTCCTGAACAAACAACACAAGGAGATTTTCCTCCGTCAGTCCATATTTACAATGTAATGCATCGTATGTATCAAATAATGACATTAAGTAGTTGTACTATCAAGAAAAAAAATTCAAATTCACAGTTCAAACCATACTTAAAAACTTGCTCTGATACCACTAAAACATGTCACACCTTATCCCTTTGTAAGGCATAACATGATCTCATAGTATACCTAATGAATTACTGAACTTCACCTACCGATAACCCAATAAATACATTACAAGGGATTTTAAACCAATTTCCATTTCTTTTAAAGTGGTGGGTAATTTTGAACAGGTATTAAAAACATTTACTTGAAGTTAAGTCATAATCAAATTTTTAATTAATTTAAAATCTCCGCAATTTTTTAAAAAAATTCAATAGAGCACCGTCTATAATTTGGAAAAATAGTTTTTTAAAAACCTATAAAAACACTCTCAATATACAATTTAAATCCCAACTCCAATTTTCTCGTCTCAATTCATTCTCAATTCAATATCATTTTAAGCAATATAAAAAAAAATTCAAAATAAACTGAGCATTTCATTAAATAAAACAAGAGATGTATATTACAACATTTACATGGATCAAAAATAAATTACAAAATTTATTACACAACTGCTCAAGTCTATGCACCTATATACAATGACATATACATCAAAATGAAAATATACAAGGTTATAATCTATATACCCGGTAAATATCTAAAATGCTGATAACTTCAAGTCACAAGTAGCCTACTCTGCTGCTTTATCTACCTCTCTACCTGCGATAGCAATAAAAAGCTATCCCTAAGCCAAAGACTCAATGGTGCACAACATTAAGAAAATAACAAATTAAACAGCACATAAATCACAATTGCTCAAATTAAATCAATTGAGATATTAGCACATATAAAATCAAGCTTTATTTCTAAAGCTAGAAAATTTCTTAAAATGAATCAAATCACAGAACAATTTCTTTTGAAATGTTACACAGCTTAATCATGACTCAAATATCCAATTTATCCCAATAGCCAAAGGCTAATGAGGAATACCAAGGCTAGCTAGCACAAATATACGAGTACTCATTCAATTTGTCCTCAACTAGCACACACCTCAACACTTCAACTAGAGAAGGAATACAAAACCAATTCGTCCCACTAAGCAAGCTAGTGAGGAATTCAAACAAATAATCATGATCGTTGTGGTTTCAAACCATTTTAATAATTTGCCAAGCCTCAAAGTGTCCATCGACTTATATTCAAATTAATTTTCAAAAATTTGGCCAATAGCATACAATTTGTGTTATTCAAAATTTTTGATATAAACAAAGTTATAATTTAATTTCACAATTCATTCAAATCAAAATCCAAATTGAAATTCAAAAATGAACTAGTTGTTGTGCACAAACCTCAAATGAGTCGCCTCTTGACCTTGACTCACTTTTTCTTTGTCCTTCCCAGTGTCTCGTTCTACTGAAACACACAATTCAAAGTGTTTCAATACTTATTCAATTCATTTCTAATAAGTGATCCAAGAATTAAATTTTATTGACTTCATCTACCCCATAAAATTGAGTCCTTTGTACTTGGTGTAATGTGGTTACTATTTATTTGACCATTTGGTCAAAATATTGACTTTTTCATACTAAATAGATATGCTAATTTTAATTATCTCCACATACCACATTTTGGGTCACAATTATGTTGGCATTAATTGCCAATAGAATTTCTAAGCTCCTTAGGAGAAATTGCAATATTTCATTTTTGGTCTCTAAAGTTTACTATTCCATTAGCCTATGCTACAGTAGAAATTTAGCCAACTTTCCTTCATCAAAGTTGTTCCTTAGTGTGTCTAGTTTATTTCCCATTTTGAATCACTCTATTTGGAGTTTTGTAGCTCAAGTTATAGCCATTTAACAATAACTGGCCGGATTGACTAAAGTCCAGATTTTTTGGTAAGTTTAGGGTTCTAGCAGTTTTAGTGAACCAAATTTGGTTGGCAATCTGATTTGGTTCTGGTCAGAATTTGGGTTTGGTTTTCTCTTGAAAGTTGTTATACTATGTTATAGCTTTCTAATGGTATAAAAATCAGATAATTTGGACCTTTCTACACCAAGTTATGACCATTTGAACAAGTACTGTTCATATGGTCAATTCTGTACAGTGCCAGGGTACCTATTTCAGATTTAACCTAATTTTTCACCCACTTGTGGTCAGTTTTAGGGCAGGGTTTCTACATGAAAATTGTAGCATTATGACCCTATTTTTATCTCCCATTAACATCACATCAATTGGAGTAACAGAATTTCAGTTCTAACCATTTAAATGGACAAGGGTCAAGCTATCCAGATTGGGGCAGTAGCACCTTCAATCCCACTTCAATTTCCATGCATTAAATCAACTCCCAAACATACCAATTGACCAATTTAAACATCAAATTGGTCAATTGGCATCAATTACTCAAATTCTCCAATTTTTTCCCTAAAACCCCAAGGGTCAAGAACCCTAATTTTACTAAGTAGCATAATTAATGAAATTAAAGTATTCAAATCACATCTACTACCTCAATTGAACTTGTATACATGATTTATTAAACTAAAACACATCATCTCCACCCAAATCCCATGGTCGCTGAATTTCATAGGGTTCCTTCACTTACCATTTTGGTTTAATTTTTCAACAATTTCTAACTTAATTAAAGTGCCTAAGCATGGATATAAAGAGAGGAGTAGAAGAATCAACACTAACCTAAGGTGTAGCTTTTCCTCTCTTCAATTCTTCACTTATTCCTTGGATCTTTCTTCTCCAATCTTCTTATCAAGACTCAATTACAATTTTTAACTAAGGGATTTGGGGGATTTATGGCTAAAATTTGGGTTTAGAAAGCATTGAGGTAAGCTTTAATAGTGGTTTTATGAGAGAAATGAGAGAGATGAGAAAGAGGAGAGGGACAGCTTCAAGTGGGAAGAAGAAGACTTTTTCTTCTCTTTTTTTTTGTCTTATAATGTTCAATATTATCTCAACATTTCAAATGATAAAAATTAAAATATATTACATCATGCTTGTGTCAAGGATGATGTCATAATTCTTCTAAAAGTTTGAATTTTCTTTTCCTTTTTCATTTTCTTCCATACACCTCTCCAATTTGAATTTAGTTTTCACTATCTTAATTTCTTATATTTTATTGGAAATTTAGGCCAAAAGTCACCTCTAAGGGTGAATTGAGCAAATTGCCCCTCACCTGTCTGATCCGGTTTACCAATAGCATTAATTTACTTCCTCAATCCTGATTCAATTATTTGACCTTGTTCTTAATTATTTTTTGTGGTTCCCTCATTTCCATTAGCTTCGCAATAATTTTTAGGCCTGCAGTGTCACAATGTCTCATATAAAATTAGGGTTTTAACTGATCTCGCAGTCACTTTCTGGTACAGTCACCCATCGCTGTGGCCTTGGCTCATTTAACCTTTTATGCTTTGTTTTTCTTATTTGTATTTTACTTTTAGGTAATTACTATTAATTTTTATTCCAGACTTTTCTAGGTGGTACGGACATAGTTCTAGACATCCTATCTGTCCGGACAGACACTGGTCACTGAAACAGTAGAATGTATAAACTACTTAATATAGGGGTGTTAAAAGTCAGTCTGTCATAGGTTACTTGAGCAGTAAAATAAATTAAGAATATTAGAAATTAAAAATTTTATAAATTAAATAAATGGGCTAGAAAGACTTGAAAAGAATTAGTTAGAATCAAGAACATTAGTTATTATGAAATGATCCAAACCACATAAAAAAAAAATTGTTAAGTGAAGTGATGAAAGATTAGCAAAAATAGGTATAACTTAAATAAATATCACAAATGTACCTTCTATAACCATATGAATATAAACTTAGTATTTTTATTAATTTTGTATATTATATATTATTACTGTGAATTTAGGAACTAAGCGTTTTCAAAGAGGAATAAATTAGAATAAAAAAAATAGTTAATACTAGAAATATCATATTAAATTAAATTAAATTCCTGAGTATCCAAATGATGCTTCATTTCGTTCTTTATTTGTATATATTATTTTCTTGTTATATTATCGCACCACTAAGCAGAAATGCTTAGCACGATGGATTGTTTCCTTCCCGCAGGTACTAAAGGTAAAACCCAGTGGACATTAGACTGAGATTTTTGGAGTTCAGATCTACAGAGGTGTCAGCGGTGTTCAAAGTTGTCACCTCCTCAGCAATGCATGTAGATAGGGCTCACAAAAGTCATATTATGTATTTTGTGCATTATAATTAATTATTATGTTGAAATGTAAATTATGGAATTGTAATTAATTTGTATATTATGTAAATTATGAACTTATGTAATTAGTTTGTAAATTATGTAATTAATGAAAATTTGAGAATTTTGATATATGAATTGAGGATGGAAATGAGTTGCAAGAATTGAATGTGAAATGATTATGATGAGCATGGATAAGATCTTTATATTAAAATATTATTGAAAATTTCAAGTAGGTGAGTAGTGAAAGATGCCAAACAGTAATATAATAGGGGAAACTCCGTTAGTTTCTCCTTTAGAAATATAATTTATTTTTAAAATATAACGAGTTCAAAAATTATTAAAGGGATGAAGTAAGATAAGATAGGGTGCTCCGACACCGAGTATGATATGCCTTGCTCTGCTACACTATAAATGAGTAAGGGGTGTCATATTTATTGGTATCAGAGCATGGTTTAGGCGTTCCTAGGCATCGATAGATAGAATAAGATTGCGTGCATAACATGCATTGTATTCATAAGAGTCGAGGTGACACTAATGCAGATATATTTTCTTTGGTTATTTTAGGTTAAGGTATGGATCCCAGTCCACAGAAAGTCATAAATTCGAAAAGGATAAGTATAGGAAAAATATGATTTATTGGGATATATCATGGTAACTATATAATATTCTCGAAGTTTGTGCTGTAAGCTATAGATTACAGTACCAACTTGGGATTATTGTGTAGAGCCACGTATTTCTCAGCTTTGGTATGGTTATATCATAATAGAGTCCTATTATTAGAAGTGAGTTTGAAATTTACTATAAAACCGTAGGACAGAGGGAGCAATGGGAAAGGTGAAAAAATCATCTTAGTTACCTAAATCCTGTAAATTTCAAGGACAAAATTTTTGTTAGAGGGGAAGAATTGTGACATCCTCACTTTAGATAGTCCGTACATTTTACTATTTCGGTGATCAATGTCTGTCTGGATAGCCAGAATATTTGGAACTATATTTAAACTAGAGTGAGGAGTCATAAATAACTCAAATAATGATAAGAAAAATTAAAAAAAAATTTAAGCAATGAAATGCACTAAGGTTAAACGAGCCGGAGCTCCAGCGATGGGTGACCTAACGGGAAGCAATTGTGAAGACAGTTAGCAACCCTAGACCCGTGAGAAACCCTGTGAAATAATTTTTGGGACTAAAGTGAAGAATTATTGAGGCTTAGATGGCAATAGAATGCTAAGAAAATGCTAATAAAATTTTCTAAATCGGTACAGACAATTTTAGCTCGTTAAGCAAAACAAATGGCATTTTGGTCATTTCACCTTCAGAGATGAATTTTGACCAACTTGTCCATTTAAGTAAGTGAGTTATATGACATAAAATATGAATTAATATTGATGAAAAATTAATTAAAAATAAGTAAAAGAAAGAAGAAAAGAAAAGAAAAGAAAATGAAATTAAATCATAATTATGACATCATGCACATGTCACAATGATGTAATAAAAGCTTACTAACCAATTACCATAAGACACACACATTTAAAGAGATTAAAAAAATCAAATTAAAAAAGAAAAGTGGTCATCTTCTTTATTTGGACTTCTTGGATAAACCATGAGTTTCCCTTTTCCTCCATTTTCTTCCTTAATTCAAGCATGAATTCCCTTCAATTTCCAACATAAAAACCTTAGCTCCTAAAACAAAAACTTAATTTTAGACCTTTCCTAAGAGATTAGGAGCAAAAAGGAGTGGAGAAAGTAAAGTTAGCAAGCTTGAGAATTTCATAAAGTTGAGGTTAGTGCACTATTCAAGTTCTCTTTCTTTTCTAAGTGTTATAAGCATGCTAAACTAAGTTGAAACCATATGGAATTGAAAGAATATGATGAGGAATTGAAAGATAAAATTTCGACAGCCAAGAGAACATGTAAGAAATTTATGTTTTTGATGGAATTAATTTGATTTGTGGCGTTATTGATGAGTTTGAATGTGGTAGAAGTTGAATTGCATGATATTATGCATGACTAGGAATTTGAAGTTAGGGTTTTGACCCAAAAATTAGGGTTTTGTGAATTGATGTCTATTTGATGTTGTTGAGATTGATGAATGACTATTAGAAATTCTATGAATGTGAATTGAAGTTTGGAAGTTGGGTGGAATTGAAAATTGGGAGTGTTGCTTCATTGCAGGATTTCTGGAATTATGAGTCTAGCAAGATTAGACAGCCATAAGTAGAGTTAGGCTGCTCCAGTTGGTGTGAGACCAATTGGAAATGAAACCTTGGACAATTTGCCACTTTTTTCATGAAGAAATGATGTCCAGAAACCAAACCCAAAATGATAAAAAATTAGCTTGAATCCTGGTAACCATATGCTAGATCTAGAAAAATGATTATATGAACAGTAAATGTTTAAATGGTCATAACTCACTCTAGGAAGGTCAGAATGACCTGATTTTTAAACCATTGGAAAGCCTAGACATAGGTGAACATTTCTTATGAACAACTTAGAGCCCAGTTCTGACCCTAACCTTATCAAATTGTTAACCAAAATTAGTCCAACAAAACTGCCAGAACCAATTTGACCAGAAAATTCTGGACATTGACCAGCCTGATCAGTTGTGGCAAAAATGCCATAACTTACTCTAAAAAACTGAAAATTTTGTGAAACTAAAACCAAAATCTTTATAAGACCTAGAACTATAATTTTGATGTTTTGACAAAAACCCAGAACTGAATGCAACTTAGGGAAACTGCTAGGAGAATTCAAAACTTCCTAACCTGGAAATTCCTGCACTTAGACAAATTGACTATTTGACACCAGAATAGTAATTGAGTCATAAATTTTAGTAGAAAACTTCAATTGTGATGAGCCAAATTGATATGGAAACTTAAGAAATAGAACTACAATTTTGGTTTAGAAACCTTGCTCAAATTTTGAGTGTAAGAACCCCAAATGTTGGTTGCAAAGGCAAACCTAAACCTAAATTTTTAGAGGTACAGGGTTTAGGGGTCCAAGTTAGTTAAACTACCATAAGTCCTCCTATATAACTTAAAAAAATTAGTAATTTTGAGCCAGTATGACCAGGACACATAAGGGAACAAATCACATGAAGGACATTAGGCCTAAAAATGACTACAACATGTCCAGCTATCTGGACAAAGTGAGATTTAATAATCTACTTGGTTCATTGACCAAGAACCAGTCTTAGTAAATTGACTATAACTAGAGTTATATAACTTCAAATTGAATGATACAAAAGGGAAATTTAAGGTTAACACATAAAGAAATAACTTCCATGAAGGAAGCATGACCAAATGAGTTATGCATCTTGGCCAAATAGTTACAGAAAAATTAAGGCATAAATCTGAAATTTATGAAAATGGATAGGAATAACCTAGAATATGAATGGTACCCACTTTAATGACTTAATGAATACCTAAATCATGTGAATTGGTAGTTCAGACTGGTACTCCCATCACAAATGGAACTTATAATATATTAGCAATACAACTTAAAATATGAAAATTTCTTAACATAAAGGAAACGTTAAATGCATAAATGAAGTAAAGCCATATTTAGGACTTATATTCCCATTGTAAATAGAATAATGAGGATACCTTATACAATAAATGGTACAAGAGTGAAAATAATGTGAATTTCAAATACTTAGTATGTAAAACACTTTTTGCATTGTGAATAGTAATTCATATAAGTATTGTAATGAATGGAAATGAATATGAAATAGAAATATATAGATGATATTCGAAATGACAACATGATTATGATGTAAATTGCAATTAACATGAATGGTATGATGAATGCATAAATTATATAAAAATGAGATATGGAGATTTATACTTCTACTATGAATAAAATTAAAATACTATAAACTATAATTGGAACATATAATGAAATAATAAAACTTATGAACATTTAATGGTACTAATGTGCCCATGTATTGCCTAGATACGTGTGTCAGATTGGATAGATTGGCATGCCAATAGGGTATTGTTTAAGCAGTACTGCGTATGGCTTTATGCCTGTATTTATAGCTTTATGCTCACCTTCATGGCTTATATGTCCGATTATCTGTTACCATGGCTTTTTAGCCATATTGATTGCATACGTGGTTGATGTTTTGTATTTCACATACCATGGTATGACGGCCTGAGACACCACGGTGTCTAGTGTCCAGTGACCCGCTTATCCAGTTTAATCAGCCTGTCATAGGTTACTTGGGCAGTGAAATAAATTAAAAATATTAAAAATTAAAAATGTTAGAAATTAAATAAATGGGTTAGAAAGACTTGAAAAGAATTAGTTAGAATCAAGAACATTAGTTATTATGAAATGATCCAAACTACAAAAAAAATTGTTAAGTAAAGTGATGAAAGATTAGCAAAAATAGGTATAACTTAAATAAATATCACAAATGTACCTTCCATAATCATATGAATATAAACTTAGTATTTTTATTAATTTTGTATATTGTATATTATTACTGTGAATTTAGGAACTAAGTGTTTCTAAAGAAGAAAAAATTAGAAAAAAAAAAGTTAATACTAGAAATATCATATTAAATTAAATTAAATTCTTGAGTATCCAAATGATACTTCATTTCTTTCCTTATTTGTATTTATTATTTTCTTGTTATATTATAGCACCACTAAGCAGGAATGCTTAGAGCAATGGATTGTTTCCTTTGCGCAGGTACTGAAGCTAAAACCCAGTAGACATTAGACTGGGATTTTTGGAGTCTAGATCTGCAGAAGGGTCAGAAGTGTTCAAGGTTGTCACCTCATCAACAATGATGTAGATAGGGCTCACAAAAGTCATATTATGTATTTTTTGCATTATAATTAGTTATTATGTTGAAATGTAAATTATGGAATTGTAATTAATTTGTGTATTATGTAAATTGTGAATTTATGTAATTAATTTGTAAATTATGTAATTAATGGAAATTTGAGAATTTTGATATATGAATTGAGCATGGAAATGAGTTGCAAGAATTGAATGTGAAATAATTATGATGAGCATGGATGAGATCTTTATCTTAAAATATTATTGAAAATTCCAAGCAGGTGAGTAGTGAAAGACGCCAAACAGTAATATAATAGGGGAAACACCGTTAGTTTCTCCTTTAGAAATATAATTTATTTTTAAAATATAACGAGTTCCAAAATTATTAAAGGGATGAAGTAAGATAAGATAGGGTGCTCCAGCACCGAGTGATATAGGGGTGGCCATGGTCCGATTTCGAATCGGAACCGAATCGAAACCAGTTCGATCAAAATCGAAATCGACTTCGAACCGGACCGAAACCATCCTTCTACGATTTGGTTCAGGTTCATATTTTTTAGAAATCGTGAACTAGCGATTCTGAACCGAATTGAACTGACGGTTTCAAACCGGACCAAACCTGCGATTTATATACAAAAAAATTTAATAAATACCTCACTCCACTCTTAATTCTTCTAGGTCATGTTGTACTATTCTCCTTAAAGTCAGTTTAGGTCTACCTATTCTTTTCTTTCTATCCTCTAACCCAATGTTCTCTACTTATATAACTGGAGCTTTCCTATGTCTACGCTTCACATGACCAAACTACCTCAATCTCCCTTCTCTTAACTTATAACTGAAAATTTTGATTCCTCTAAATCCTAAAGGATATATAGGCAAAATTAAGTCCATGCACCTTTTTCTAATTTAAAAAAAAAAATTAATTTCATCTCTAGTTTTTTAATAAGTTCAAGTCTTTACTTATTAAATTTTTCTTAAAAATAAGTTATTTTTATTCTTTTTTTTTCTTATTTAATTTTGATTGAAAGATTTCTAAGAAAAATTATAATATTTTTACAAATATAACTTAAATTCTAAATCAATAAAAATTTCCTCTAATTTTTTCCTTTAAGTCGCTCTTAAACCTCCCCTAAATCGCTTTCAAACCGTCCTCCAAACCGTCTTAAACTGTCATTTTTTGAACCATCCTTTAAATCATTTTAAACTAGGGCTCAAACCGGAACCCGCGGTTCAGGAACTGTCTTCCAAACCGTCCCATGATGGTTTGGTTCAAGTTCATGATTTCATTAAACTTGAACCGACGGTTCAAGAACCGTAACCGGCGGTTCTTGAACCATGGCCACCCCTAAGATAGGGTACTCTGGCACTGAGTGTGACATGCCTTGCTCGGTGTTTCACTATTTTGCAATTACTGCAAGTGCACGTATCGCTAACAAGTAATAAAGTATTAAGTAGAGTATCATTCCCACGAGGAATTTTTTTTTAGCAAGTATCAATCTACACAGAAATCTTGACTGTCTAGGCTATCGAATACTTAGGGAATGAAGTTTGTTAACTTTAAACACTAAAATGGTAAACTTAAAATGAAATGATTTATTTGAAGCAATTATAGAATTAAGATTTCACACTTGAATCATACTAGGGATGTTATCTCATTTATTTACTGAATTGAGGATCGTTTTCCTTGATGGAAATCAGTCCTAAGCTATCCTAGATCCTCTCTCAAGGCATCTAGGGTGTATTCTAATTAACTCGAACCCTACTTTTGTGGTGATCAAATCATTTAAAATCCTTTAAGACCTTTGACCAATTTTTAGGTTCCACAAAAGTATCAGCCTATGTCTAGGTCAGAATTCCTAGATTTAAGATCTCGATTTTCTAATGTTAATCTTCACCTTTCAGTCTTTCAATTAACATCTGTAATCATAACTAAGTGGGTACCAACACATAGCATGCATTAAGATTACAAGAAATTAAATCAAGAAACGAATCTCAATTCCAATAAATAAAACTCAGTGTTCATCCATAATAATAATAATTACAAGAGCTACTCTCCCAAATCCAGAATAAGAAAACTACTCACTCATGGTGAGTTCAGCAAATGTCATGATAAAAAGTAAAAACAATAAAAAAAGAGAAAGAGTTATGCAAAAGAAATAAAGTAATAAAATTCTGTCTAAGGAGATGAAACGAAGGAACCAAAGAGAGTTTCAGCTTTAAACTTGCGGAGCTTCAGCTGAAAGACTTCTTTTGGTACTGATGTAGAGCACGACAACAGCAACCTTTAGCAGCATTCCCGACGACAGTCGCCTCCTTTCCTAGTGTTTTCTTTTCTATTTATATTGGTTGCCCTAGGGTTAGGTCATTTTGAGTCTGAAAGGCTTTAGGAGTCTCGTTCGAACCAGAAAATAGGAGGGGAATTAGAGTCAGAAAATAGGCTATAGCATAGTACACGGCCCATGTGTCACTACACGGGTCCCGCAAAGTAGGGCCGTATAACTTGCTGGAGGAGAATCGCGTGGTCTTGTTTTAGCATAGAAAGTTATACAGGTCTGTGCCAACTACACGGGCCGTAATAAGGGCTGTGTACTTTTGTTCCCATAAGGTTCTTCAAGCTTGCGCCCGGCAGAGATTACACAGGTCCCTGCAGATTACACGGGTCTACTTACACAACCCGTGTGCTTGTGTTTCTCATCGATTCTCTTGGTTTTCTTCTGGCAGGGAATTACACGGGTCTGGTGCTTGGTTTACATGACCCGTGTACTTTGTATCAGTAGCAATTCTTTGTCTTTTTACCTCTCCAGACTTTCCTATGCACATCCATCCTTTGGGGCTTCACCAAAATACCTGAAATAATGCAGAAAACATGGAATTAAGGGCTTGGCAATAGAATTTATAAAAACTAATGAAATTAACTATTATGTATGTAAATACTTGTCTAAATACTATGATTTAGAATACAAATGTGCTTAAAAACATCTATACAATTCAAATTTATCAAATACCCCCAAACTCAAACTTTTACTTGTCCTCAAGCAAAACAAAACTCAGGTTTAAAGCATATTTCAGGGGATACTTAGGAATATAGCCATCAATTTAATAAGCATAAAATTGAACTCCTCCAACCTTCATACCGATTTCCCTCTTTCAAGGCATAAGGATTCTAACAGCTGCCTGTTTGGAACTTCACCTCATTTTATGGTGTTTTGACTAATTATTCCTCTATACAAGACCATTAATAAGCCACAAACAACCTGTTTTATCGGGATAGAATTAAGAAACACTAACTCCCCCAATTCTGCCTCTTTCGTAAGTAATTGAGATGAAGTGTTTCAATTCTAACTTCATAGGCATATCTCAAATTTCTATCTCCACTAATGTAGCATGCGCTTTTCAAAAGATCAAAAGGTCTTTAAAAGGGCTAAGGGGGTAATGACTTGGCTGCCAATGAAAGGATTTTAGGGAATGCAAATATGAGGATAGCATGTGTGCATAAAATCTAAGTATACTGAGTTTATTTCTACATATTTTGTGTGGCAAGGAAGGGCTTTTGGCTTTTTATACTATCAAGCATGCTTCCATGACACTTTTCTTGGGACTTCTTTTCTTTTTTTCTTTTTTGTTTTGTCCTCTCCCCCAAACTCATTGCTTCTGCTGGGTTGGAAAGGTAAATTTTTTTTTTTTTATCAACTACACACTCGCATTCTTTTTTGAGTTTCGCATCCTCTCTTCATTTTCTTTATGCATTTTGCTTCCTCAAAAGGGTATGGTAGGTGTTTAGGTTAGGAGCTAGGTAAATAATATGGGTAAGCAATAAATTATAAGGGATAAATATAGGCTTCAAGTTGGCTACAAGGGATATATTTTAATTAGAGGTGGCTAAGGCTTAGTGAGGTTATATCAAAGAATGCCTTAATAATCTCTTCATTAAATGTATGCTAGGATTTCACCTTGATACGTCCGAGAGATATGTTCTAGAGTTAGTGAAGCAATTCTTGAGTTTGCTTGTGTTTCAAAATTTATTCTCCTAATTTTTCAAGTTTAATGTGATAAATTAATAGTTATGAAGAGGTTTAGCCAGTCTAGTTCCATAAAAGAGATTAGCTTATTCACAAACAACATGTTAGAATCCCTTTTTGCCCATCTAGATACGTTCATTCCTCTTTCCCGTGGAGTCCAATTATTAGCTTACAAAAATTTTGGTTATAGTGATAAATTTCATAATTTACAATCCAAACATTTTCATGTAGCTGAATTTGACACACAAGAATAATGTAGCTGAATTTAAACAATGTAATGATTTACATGTAATGATATGCAAGT
The DNA here is from genome assembly GCF_030052815.1 of Hevea brasiliensis. NCBI lineage: Eukaryota > Viridiplantae > Streptophyta > Magnoliopsida > Malpighiales > Euphorbiaceae > Hevea > Hevea brasiliensis. The sequence goes on along the minus strand of NC_079493.1, from coordinate 41,318,972 downwards.
GCAAATGTATCCCCCCCAAACTCAAATCAGACATTGTCCTCGATGTCAATATAATGTGCAAGATTGGATGATGCGTACAAAAATTTTAAGGCAGCATAATATTTATTAAGCATGGAAAATTTTTGAACATAAAGCAAATAAAAGAGACCTGTGGTTTTAAGTTAGGACTAGGGCATGTAAGATATTACAATAAAGATCATATCCTATAGTCCTATCTCTAAAAGGCCCCTGATGATGATGATGGTAATCCTTGCTCCTCTTCCTCTTCATCCTCCTCATTTAGTTTGTCCATTAGAATGTTCAGCTTGTTATGTGCTTCTTGGAGGCTATCCTCGATAGCTCTCATCCTGCCGTATATTGTGTTCTCCATGCACTGCAGGTATGCAAGGACCGAGTCTATCGGTGGTGGTGTGTATGGAGGCACTCGGACAGGGGATTCTTCGAACATTCGCTCTTGCCTTTCTTCTTGGGGTTGTGAAGTCTCACCGGGTCCCTCCCTTGCCTCGTCTCTCTAAGGGATGGTGTTCCCTTCGAAATCCACCAAGTAGCATTTGTTGCCCACCTTCTCACATATCCCCATGGATATGCAAATAGTCTGATCAATTATCGATGTTCCAGTAACAAAGTGCAGTCTGTGATGTCCTGGAACAAAGCCGAAGTGGAGGGCAATGGTGGTGACAAGGCCTCCAAGCACTATGTGCCTGGTAGGCTGATGGCAAAGGCATCGAAAATGATTGCACAGGAAAAAGCCAGTGCTGCACTGCTGCTCGGTGACCATGTACCATAGGAAAAATAACTCACTGGCGTTGACAACGCTGAGGCTATCGCCACGGCCCATTATGGTGTGGGTGGTAAACTGATGCATGTATCGCAATGCCAGACTAGTGATGCCCATTGATTTGGATTTGCTGGAGTTGTAGGGCTCTGTGTTTGGTGCAATGGAATCCCAAAAGTTGATGTTGTTGTACAGCATGCGGTTCCTTGGGATTTCTTGGTGGCTGGTACTGTCAAAGCCGAAGATGGCATTGAACTCGATTACCCAGTCTAGACTAAGTAGGTGAAACTCGATTCTGCCCTGTCTTCCCTGTTGGTGGGCCATAAGTTGGCCTTGAAGCTGCCCAAAAATTCTAGCGTTGTGTCTTTGTAGGCCGAAAATTGGAGTTGGGCGAACCTTATCCACCCAATGCTGTCAAGTAGCCCATTGATTTCTTCTAGCAACCGATTTGCTCTAAAAGCGAAAAGTCTATGTATTTGATGGAGGATATTTTTCATGAATGAAGTCGGGTACACATTGTTTTGTGGGCGTCATCTCGAAATCCCTAAGGAATAGAGATTTCGGGTTGTGGAGCGGGCTGTGGCTATGGTTGTGGTGGGGGTGGGGCTTGTTGAGATGGTTGTTGAGTGGCTTCCCTCATTCTTAGGCATTGGGTTGGAGGCTGGGGTGGAGAAGGTGAGGATTCTCCTCTTTGTCATGAAGAAAAGCCGATTCTTCTTGCAGATCTATTAGCAGGAGCCATGGGTGTGTTTTTGGGGAGGAGAAGAGTATGATTTTGGTGAAAAGAGATGAGATTTGAGAGGTTTTTACAGGCTAGGAAGGGAGTAGATGAAGGTTTTTGTGTTTATGAAGGGTTTTAATGCTAGGGGTGTATTTAAAGAGCCGTTAGAACTCTTCATTTCGCACGTTTCGCGCCCCAGGAGTCGCGTCTGTGACGAGATACACGGGACATGTATCACTACACGGGTCCTGACATGTAGGGCCGTGTAAATTTCTGCTTGGAATTTTTGAAATCTATCATAGTACACGGCCCATGTAAATGAGCTATGGGACCCTTGTAACTTCCTGTCTCTCAGATTTCTTTACTGGATATGTTACACGGCCCGTTGAAAATTCAAGGAGCCCAGTGTAACCTTCTGTCTCTCAGTTATTCTACTAGAGACATTACACGGGCCGTGTAATTTGGTATATTGACCCGTGTAATTTTCTGTCTCCCGAAGGGTTGAGATTGCATGGAATTTTTAGACTTCCATAAAGTTACACGGGGCGTGTACTATTAGTACACGACCCGTGTAAGTATCTGGTTTTTCAAATCTTTGGCAAATGAAAAGTTTATAATTCTAACACATGAAATGGATGCAAAGATTAGCAGTAGATTTACTTCCCTGGTTTTTGTTCAATTTTCCCTTTCGTGGTTTTGACTTGGTGATTCCCTTCCTCTTTTGATCTCTATTCCCCTTTTCAAGAATCCTACAAAATGAAATGCTAATGAGTACGAAACAAAAATTTAATATTAAATAAAAAGAAAAGAAGAAAAGTTCAAAAAAGTTTTGGGTTGTCTCCCAAAGAGCGCTTATTTATAGTCTTTAGCTGGACTTTGCTTGTTTATGGTTTGTCAGTAGGAGGACTGAGAGTGCAATTTACTCCCGTTTCTATGGGTTCTCCCTGAAAGTAAAGCTTCAACCTTTGCCCATTGACCTTGAATGCACCTGAGTTTCGCTCCATACCTCTACTGCTCCATGCGGGAAGACTTGGGTGACCTTGAAAGGTCCGGACCATCTTGATTTCAGCTTCCCTGGAAAGAGTTTCAATCTAGAGTTGAATAAGAGGACAAGTTCTCCTTCTTTTATCTATTTCCTTGCTATGCGCCTGTCATGCCACCTTTTGGTTTTACCTTAAAGATTTTAGCATTTTCGTATGCATCTTGTCGGATTTCTTTCAGCTCATTTAGTTGTAAGAGCCTTTTTTCACCAGCAGCCTTGAGGTCAAAGTTTAGCACCTGAATTGCCCAGTACGCTTTATGCTCAATTTCAATGGGGAGATGGCATGATTTTCCATAAACTAATCGGAAGGGTGTTGTGCCAATTGGGATTTTATATGCAGTGCGATATTCCCATAGTGCATCATCTAGCTTCATGCACCAGTCCTTCCTGGATTTGTTTATAGTTTTCGCCAGGATCTGCTTTAATTCCCTGTTTGATATTTCTACTTGACCACTGGTTCAAGGAAGATAAGGTATGGCCACCTTGTGAGTCACTCCATACCTTTTTAGTAGTGTTTCGAATTGTTGGTTGCAAAAGTGGCTTCCTCCATCACTGATTATCGCTCGTGGTGTGCCAAATCTTGTGGAGATGTTCTTCTTAAGGAACTTGGTGACCACTCTTGCATCGTTGGTTGGCGTTGCAATAGCTTCTACCCATTTTGATACATAATCAACTCCAACCAAATTATACTTGTTTCCATGGGAAGAGGAAAATGGTCCCATGAAGTCTATTCCCTATACATCAAACAATTCTATCTCAAGTATACCATGCAATGGCATTTCATTCCTTCTTGAACTGTTACCTATTCTTTGGCATTGATCACAAGTTAGCACAAAGGATCTTACATCCTTAAATAAATGTGGCCAGTAAAACCCTGCTCGTAAAATCTTGGCTGCTGTCTTTGAAGTGCCTAAATCCTCCATATAGTGATGAATGGCAATTTTAAATGATACTTTCCATATCTTCCTCTGGTATGCACCGTCTTATCAGACCATCATTACATCTCTTGTACAGTAGTGGTTCTTCCCATAAGTAATATCTCACATCATATAGGAATTTTTTTTCTTTGCTGATAAGTCATGTTTGGAGGTAGTACCCTGCTTACAAGAAAATTAACAAAGTCAGCGTACCATGGAGCTTTGGAGAATGCAAGTAATTGCTCATCAGGAAATGAATCGTCAATTGGCAAATCTTCGAAATCTTACATGTACTCCAGTTTTAGTCTAGAAAGATGGTCAGCTGCTACATTTTCAGATCCCTTTTTGTCCTTTATTTCAAGGTCAAATTCTTGTAGGAGTAGAATCTATCGAACCAGTCTTGGTTTTGCTTCCTTTTTGTTCATAAGGTATCAGATTGCAGCATAGTCTGTGAATACAAAGACTTTTGACCCGATGAGGTAAGATCTGAATTTGTCCATTGCAAATACCACTGCTAGGAATTCCTTTTCTGTGGTAGCATAATTGATTTGTGCATCATCGAGTATCTTGCTAGCATAATAAATAGCATGGAGCTTTTTATCTTTTCTTTGCCCAAGCACTGCTCCAACTGCAAAATCGCTCGCATCACACATAACCTCGAATGATAGCTCCCAATTCGATGGCTGCATTATTGGTGTTGATATCAGGGCCTCTTTGATTCTGTTAAAGGAGACAAGGCAATTTTCATCAAAATCAAAGGGAACATCTTGGTTTAACAAGTTGGCAAGTGGCTTAGCTATTTCGGAAAAGTCTTTGATAAATCTTCTATAAAATCCTGCATGTCCCAAAAAGCTTCGCACTCCCTTGACTGACGTTGGTGGTGGCATGTTTTCAATGATCTCAATTTTTGCCTTATCTACTTCAATTCCTCTTTCCAATATCAAATGTCTCAGAACTATACCTTCCCTTACCATAAAGTGGCATTTTTCCCAATTTAGGACTAGGTTTGATTCTTCACATCTTTGCAACACCTTAAATAAATTAGCTAGACAATCATCAAAAGTAGTTCCATAGATAGAAAAATCATCCATAAAAACTTCTATAATATCTTCAATATAATCAGAAAAGATAGCCATCATGCATCTTTAAAAGGTAGCAGGGGCATTACAAAGACCAAAAGGCATTCTCTTCTATGCAAATGTTCCATAGGGACAAGTGAATGTTGTCTTTCCTTGGTCTTCTAGGTGAATAGGAATTTGAAAGAATCACGAATACCCATACAGGTAACAAAAGAAGAATGTTTCGCTAATCTTTCTAGCATTTGGTCAATGAAAGGGAGGGGGAAATGGTCTTTTCTGGTGGCACCATTCAATTTTCTATAATCTATGCACATTCGCCAACCAGTGACTACTCTAGTAGGGATTAGTTCATTGCTTGCATTACGAATAACTTTATCCCACCTTTCTTAGGAACTACATGTACTGGACTAACCCATTTACTATCAGAAATTGGGTATATGATACCTGCATCTAGAAGTTTTAAAATTTCTTTCTTTACTACCTCTTTCGTGTTTAGGTTAAGTCTTCTTTGGTGTTCGATTGTGGGTTTACTATTTTCTTCCATGGGTATCCTATGCATGCAAATCGAAGGGTTGATTCCCTTCAGGTCTTCTATTTTATATCCTAATGCTTTGCTATGGATCCTAAGTTCTCTTAACAATTTTTCCTCTTCTAACTTAAACAGGCTAGCATTGATTATAACAAGATATTTAGAATTTGAGTTCAGAAATGCATACCTTAACGAAGACGGGAGAGATTTAAGCTCTACCTGTTCGACGTTTTCCTGGAGCTTACCTTTGATTCGTTCCTCCTTCAAATCCTCCTTCTCGGAAGCCTTAGCTAAAGGTAGGCGTGGAGGAGCTGCCAACTATTGTGCACATGCTGCTATTTTAGTATTTTTCATCATCCACTGTGTGCTGCGCACAATACATGCTTCAAGAGGATCTTTAGGATGTGTCTTATGAAATTCATCTTTAACTTGTTCGTCAATTATGTCAATCTTGAAGTTCATCAGGTTCAAATTTGTGTTTCATTGTGTTTGAACAAGTTGAACTCCACTTCTTCTTCTCCTAACATGAGAGTTAATCGTCCATTTTTGACGTCTATGATGGCTCCGGCAGTTGCCAAGAATGGTCTTCCCAAGATGATGGGAATTTGGACATCTTCTTCCATCTCAAGGACAATAAAGTCCACTGGAATGAAGAATTTACCCACTTTGATAGGGATGTTTTCAAGTATCCCTATAGGATATTTAATGGATCGATCAACCAATTGCGATGAGATTGTTGTGGGTTTCAATTCCCCGATTTCCAGCTTTTTGCATATTGATAGAGGCATTAGGCTAACGCTTGCTCCAAGATCGCAGAGGGCCTTGTCTATTTTCTTGTTACCAATGATACAGGGTATGGAGAAGCTTCTTGGATCCTTCAACTTTGGAGGCAGTTTGTTTTGCAGAATGGCACTGCATTCCTTTGTTAGAGCTACTGTTTCATAGTCCTCTAGCTTCTTTTTCTTTGACAGAATTTCCTTAAGAAATTTGGCATAAGAGGGCATCTGAGAAAGTGCTTCAGTGAAGGGGATGTTAATGTAAAGTTTCTGTAATACTTCCAAAAACTTCCCAAACTGATTGTCCAATTTGGCTTTGTGAAATCTCTGATGAAAAGGTAGGGGAGGCTGGTATGGTTCTGGTAATTTCTTTGTCTTCCTTGCTTCCTCTTCTTGATCTTTCTTAGCTTCTTCCTCCTTTTTCTCTGATTGGTCTTTAGATTTTTCTATGGTTTCCTCTGTCGATTGTACCTCTGGTTGTACTAGAGTTTTCCCACTCCTCAGTGCAATTGCCTTACAATGCTCCCTTGGGTTCATTTCTGGTTGACTGAGAAGTTTGCCAGCAGCCTTACTTGAAGAACTTGCCTGCTGAGCAATTTGATTCTCTAGCATCTTTTATGGGTAGCAAGTTGGTCCTTTCTGGAAGTCAGCTATTTAATCAATTCAGTTTGTTGTTGTTGAGCTGCTAGGAATCCTTCCATCATGGTTTCCATGGTCATTTTCGGTTCAAGTTGTTGAGGTTAGAGGGGTAATGATGGTTGTGCAAGGTTCTAACCTCTGTTCTGAAATCCAGGGGGTGCTAGAGGTTTTTACCCTTGTTGCTTGTTTATTAGCTGGTTTTGCTGACTGGGCCATGAGAAGTTTGGGTGGTTTCTCCATCCAGGGTTGTAAGTATTTGAATACGGATTGCTTGGCTATTTCTGGTTGAAGTTTCCTCCATTATTCACATAGTTCATCTGTTCTGTAGGTTCATTAAAATTGATGTATTCTGAATTCATGTACCCTCCTTCGTAGCTGCTTTCATGTTAACTATTTATACCAACTGCGTTGGCTTGCATTTTTTTGAGTTTCTTTGTGAGCTGATCAAACTGGGCATTTATCATGCTTAGGGCATCTACTTCTAGGACTTCTGCAGTTCTTCTTGCATTTCCTCTTTCGTTTGACCACTCATAGTTATGGTATACAACCCTTTCTAGGAGTTCAAGTGCTTGTGGCACCGTTTTCTCCATTAGATCACCCTCTGCAACTGAATCAACTGTGCTCCTTGTAGAGGTAGTAATCCATTATAGAAATTTTGCACCAATAGCCAATCTTCTATGCCATGGTGTGGACATTCCCTCTGTAGGTCTTTATATCTTTCCCATGCATCATAGAGTGATTCTCCCTCTTTTTGTCTGAAGGTGTTGAGCTCAAGTCTTAGCTTTGCAGTCTTTGCAGGTGGGAAATACCTTGTTAGAAAAGCTTGAGAGAGGTTTTCCCAGGTAGTGAATGTTCCAGCCAGTTGAGAAAGTGGCCACTTCCTTGCCTTGTCTCTAAGGGAGAATGGGAATGCTTTGAGTCTTATTGCTTGATCAAACACTCCATTCATCTTGAATGTATCACATAAGGCAAGAAAACACTAGAGGTGATAGTGTGGGTCCTTTGTTGGTGAACCTGCAAACTGGGTTTATTGAATCATTTGGAGCCATGCTGATTTTAATTCAAAATTGTTGGCTTCCACTGTGGGTCTAGTGACACTGGTATGAAATCCTTGGATAGATGGAGCACCGTAATCTCTCAAGAGTCTTGGTTTGTCATTATTATCGGCCATGGTTGGTATTTCGGGATCTCCTTGACCATGCTCTTGATGTTTCCTTTCCTTTCTAATGGCTTTCAGAGTTCTGTATATTTCTGGATCACAGTCCAAAATTTCTTCTGGCTTTGTTCTGGTCATATACCAGATCGGGTACCTGAGAGAAGAGAAAAGAAATACAACCAGTAAAATAAAATTAAATAATAAATATAATTGCCTAAATCAGCTAAATCACTTCTCGCTTGATATTACTAAAGCCAAAATTCCCCGGCAATGACGCAAAAAACTTGTTTCGCTATTTTGCAATTACCGCAAGTGCACGTATCGCTAACAAGTAAAAAAGTGATAAGTAGAGTATCGTTCTCACAAGGAATTTTATTTAGCATGTACCAATCTATACAGAAATCTTAACTGTCTAGGCTATCGAATACTTAGGGAATGAAGTTTGTTAGCTTTAAACACTAAAATGGTAAACTTAAAATAAAATGATTTATTTGAAGCAATTCTGGAATTAAGATTTCATACTTGAATCATACTAGGGATGTTATCTCGTTTATTTATTGAATTAAGGATCGTTTTCCTTGATGGAAATCAGTCCTAAGCTATCTTAGATCCTCTCTTAAGGCATCTATGGTGTATTCTAATTAACTCGAACCCTACTTTCATGGTGATCAAATCAATTAAAATCCTTTAAGACCTTTGACCAATTTTTAGGTTCCACAAAGGTATCAGCCTATGTCTAGGTCAAAATTCCTAAGTTTAAGATCTCGATTTTCTAATGTTAATCTTCACATTTCAGTCCTTCAATTAACATCTATAATCATAACTAAGTGGGTACCAACACATAGCATGCATTAAGATTACAAGAAATTAAATCAAGAAATGAATCTTAAATCCAATAAACAAAACTCAGTGTTCATCCATAATAATAATTACAAGAGCTACTCTCCCAAATCCAGAATAAGAAAACTACTCACTCATGGTGAGTTCAACAAATGGCATGATAAAAAGTAAAAATAATAAAAAAAGAGAAAGAGTTATGCAAAAGAAATAAAGTAATAAAATTCTGTCTAAGGAGGTGAAACGAAGGAACCAAAGAGAGTTTCAGCTTTGATCTTGCGGAGCTTCAGCTGAAAAACTTCTTTTGGTACTAATGTAGAGCACGACAACAGTAACCTTCAGCAGCATTCCCGACGACATCGCCTCCTTTCCTGGTATTTTCTTTTCCATTTATATTGGTTGCCCTAGGTTTAGGTCATTTTGAGTCCGAAAGGCTTTAGGAGTCTCGTTCGAACCAAAAAACAGGAGGGGAATTAGAGTCAGAAAATAGGTTGTAGCATAGTACATGGCCCATGTGTCACTACATGGGTTCCACAAAGTAGGGCTGTGTAACTTGCTGGAGGAGAATCGTGTGGTATTGTTTTGGCACAGAAAGTTACACGGGTCTGTGCTAACTACCCGAGCCTGATTACACGGGCCGTATACTTTTGTTCCCATAAGGTTCTTCAAGCTTACGCCCAATAAAGACTTAAACGGGTCCCTGCAGATTACACGGGTTTACTTACACGACCCGTGTGCTTGTGTTTCTCATTGATTCTCTTGGCTTTCTTCTGGCAGGGAATTACACGGGTCTGGTGCTTGGTTTACACGACCCATGTACTTTGTATCAACAGCAATTCTTTATCTTTTTACCTCTCCAGGCTTTCCTATGCACATCCATCCTTTGGGGCTTCACTAAAACACCTGAAATAATGCAGAAAACATGGAATTAAGGGCTTGGCAATAGAATTTATAAAAACTAATGAAATCAAATATTATGCATGTAAATACTTTGTCTAAATGCTATGATTTAGAATACAAATGTGCTTAAAAACATCTATATAATTCAAGTGTATCACTCAGCTACATTATAGATGGGTGAGGGGTGTCATATTTATTGGTATCAGAGCACGATTTAGGCGTTCCTAGGCATCGATAGATAGAATAAGATTGTGTGCATAACATACATTGCATTAGGTCCCTTAGGCAAATCCCACATCGATAAAGTACGGAGATATTCTTGAGTTCAAAAAGTAATGATATATAAAATGGGAGAACTAATCACTAGAGGCGCCTTTTGGTGGAATGGCCTAGAGAGTTGGAAGAACTCCAGGGTTAAGCGTGCTCGCTTGAGAGAAATCCTAGGATGGGTGACCTCCTGGGAAGTTCTCATTCCACCTATGGAACAAAACCGTGAGGCTTATGGCCAAAGCGGACAATTCCTCTAATGGTTGGAGTTATAATTGGTGTTAGAGCCGCTCGCGTGTCCTCTTAGGCGATGGTGGCACAAACCTCAGCGAGGACACTGAATCCCGAAAGGGGGGGAGAAAGGTCTCTTAGGCAAATCTCACATCAACAAAGCACGGAGATGATCTTGGATTCAAAAAGTAATGATATATAAAATGGGGAAGTTAATCACTAGAGACGCCTTTTAGTAGAATGGCCTAGAGAGTTAGAAGAACTCCAGGGTTAAGCGTGCTCACTTAAGAGAAATCTTAAGATGGGTGACCTCCTGGGAAGTTCTTGATTCCACCTATGGGACAAAATCATGAGGCTTATGGCCAAAGTGGACAATTTCTCTAGTGGTTAGAGCCCGACCATTATACTATGCAATGCTCTCATTGTTTGTGCTGTAAGCTACAGATTATAGTAGTGACATAGGATTAATGTGTAAAACTATATGCATCCCTAATGTGTTCTATGTGAATATTTGTAGCTAGCTTTTGTTTTGGTATAGTTATACCAAAACAGAGTTCTGTTTTTATAAAGGAGTTTGGAACTCATAAATAGAGGTTTAAAACCCTTGAGCTAGAGTATTAAAGATCACAATTGGGTAGTAACTAGAGTTAGTGACTCGGTCACCCTCACATGAGCTAGACTTATATCAGGAGTTACCATAAGATTAGAGGTTTTAATATAGTTACAGAGTAAAGGTAGCACCTGTAGAGTGGGACCGTCTAGTCTCCGGTATGGGGTCTTAGATAGCTTTGGCATTATGATGGATGTTTTGCCAAAAGTTTAGTGAGACTAGTATCTCCTTTGTGTGGCAATAAGGCGCAGAATATGACTTCACTCTCTAAAGGAGACCGAATGCTATGAATGATGTTCATAGCCTATGAATTTGCAATATGATAAGAGAGCAGATAACTTTACATGATTATGGCGATGAGGTAAATACAATATCTCTCTTGCAGTTAGTTATATTGTGGAGTATGGTCTTATCCTTTTAGGAGAGACATAAGGTTACTACTAGTGATGTTGACCTATAGAATAGTGTCCTAAGTGGGATTGTAGAGTATGGTAGAGAGTTGTTGGCTCAGGTACCCTAGAGAGGGTTCATGTTCCACTGTAAGAATCATAAGTGATCAATCATGAAGGATGTAAAGCCTTTGAATTGAATGACGAGTTTGGGTACCTATTATCTTAAGTTTTAGCTAGTTGAGTGGAAATGGAAAAAGATAATCCCTACAAATCCCCTTCTCGAAGTAGTAGAGGATAGTATAAAGTCTAAAGGACAAGAACAGAGATTACGAGTGAATGCATGGCTACTATTCCTTTAGTACCTTCTTAATTTCTTATTGCTCAAGACAAAAGTATACTCTAAGTAGAGGAAAGGATAAGTATAGTAAGTTAGCATAGATAAATTATAGAATATTAGTAGATAGAAGAAGTGCAACAAGTTAAAATAGATAATTCAGATGCAATAGGAGATATAACTAGAATGCCAGTGGAAGTGCTAGCTAGAGTGGTCAAAAGACCAATTCTGAGTAACACCGAGGTGTAAATGACTTGGTTGAGACAGTAAAAGGGGTACAAGTTTCTCACATGACAATCAGGTTAAGAAGAAAAATAGAGCCAAAGAAAAAAGTAATCAAAGTTTGGTTTTGTGTAAGATAAACGGAGTTGGCTAAAGAACAAATTAAAAGGAACATAATAGGACAAGATTAGGAAAAATAAAGTCAAGATACTGAGAAGGCAAAGTGCTATTCTAGGAAAGGTAAGCGAGATAAATTGAAAAGTAAGGGTAAGGAGCTTAGAACAAGACCACATTAGTGATAACATTTGTCAGGTATAAAACCTAGGAGTGCATAACTCAGAATAGGTTATAGTTGGTGCAGTATTAGGAGCTAGAACATGGATCTCAGAGTTGCAAGATTTGGATTATACTTTGTTGATTTTCAATCCCCAAGGTGGAATAAGGGGCAATAGGACTAGATCCTTTTAGCTTATTGACAATATGAGAAAAGTTAGGTGAGGAATATAACCAAAGTAAGTAGTAGCAAGAGAGTACAATGGTAATCTGAACTATCCTATCAGACAGAGAAACAAAGTCAATAGGTAGTAAGTTGAATAAAAGTCAACCTAATGGATTCAAATATGCCTGATGAGAGAAAAGAATGAGGAATAATGGCACAAAGGCTCAATGTTAGAATTCAAAATGGTGAGGCGTAGAGCTTGTAATCGGGAGTTAGGCATGCGTTTTCAATGTGACCAATGGGGTAACTTTGTAAGGAAACATGAGTGATAGTATGATAATAGGTAACAAAACAATAGTAGAGGATGGGACAGGACAGGTATAAATGTTACTCATAAGTTGCTAGGAAGTACAAGGATCAGAGAAATGTTTGTTGGTAAGATTGGAGTTAGTTCTGGGAGAATTTGCTTGTGAGAGGTATCTTTCAGAATATGGTGGTAAATAAGGGGCACAAGACAAATGATGATAATATGGAAGACTAATATAATATAAGTGGAGATAGCAAATTATAAACATGATAGGTCAGGTGGGAGAACAATCCAATAAAGTATAGGTGCAACTGATATGTTATAAAAGAGCACAATAATTACAAAGAGATTATTAAATTTAACAAGGAGTGTCAAGACATATGGGTAAATTTAAGGTTGAAGTTTGGAAAGTTGTGAACTATAGATGTGGCTATATTAAGGAGAATGAACTCATAAAGTATCTAGTTAGGGATTGTAGCCAAACATGCGTTTACCATAACCCTGTCAGTTCAGGTGGAACCGATATGTAACACCCTAGGCAAATCCCACATCGACAAAACACGGGAGAGATGCTGGGCTTATAAGTTGGTGGTTCGTAACCCTTAGTGACGCGTTTTAAAACCGTGAGGGCTTCGGCCCAGAGCGGACAATATCACTAGTGGGCCGGGCCATTACCTTTGTGGTATCAGAGCCGCTCCGCGTGCAACCTTGAACGATGGTGGGGCAAACCTCAGCGAGGACGCTGAGTCCCATAAGGGGGGTGGATTGTAACACCCTAGGCAAATCCCACATCGATAAAACACGGGAGAGATGCTAGGCTTATAAGTTGGTGGTTCGTAACCCCTAGTGACGCGTTTTAAAACCGTGAGGCCTTCGGCCCAGAGCGGACAATATCACTAATGGCCCCCCCCTCCTCTTCTCTCTCTTCGAACTAACTTCTTTCCCTCACCCCTATATGTATGTTTCTCTGGCTAGGAGCCAAAGCATTGCCAGCCAGCATCTCCGATCACCACTCTCACCATTAATGACCTTCAGCGACATCCTAGCAGCGAAATCCAATGACCAAAAACACAAGGAGAGAGAGAAGTGCACATGACATCAAAGCTTTGGATCACGATTTCCAATGTTTCTGACACTGGATGACCATGCTTCCACCAGCATTCACGTCCCCAGAGCCAGATGCACCTTTCCCAACCAGTGATGCTCCAAATCAATGCCTATAACTAGTCATTCCAAAGAGAGAGAAAAATGAGTTTTTTACCACTTTCTGGATAGATTCTAGTCGATCCAACCATCAGATTGGTGATCTGAGACTACCGATGAACTCAGAGCAATGAAACCTTTGAGATGGGACCAACTTCACTCTGATCGGACATCATTTGGAAAAGGGGATCATCAGACTGTCCAAATCACTCAGTGAGATTTTCAAGCTTTTTTGATGCTCGTAAATTAAATATGATTAAATAATAATTATTAAAAATTTATGAGCTTCTTTTAGGTGTGATTGAATTGGTAATGGCTCACTGGTACTTAGGATCGAGTTTTCGGCTAGTCCGAGCACCCGGCGGGCTGTTCCAAAAGGTGGTCATGTTTACAATCATTTTTATCATTTTCAGATGTTCTAAACACATTCCAGGTAGCAAATTTTACAAATGTAGTCCCTAACTCAAGTTGTGTAGTTTTTGCCTTGATTAAACTAGTTGATTAAATCTGTAAAATATTCTTGGTTGAGTAAACTTAGATAAAATGAATTTAATTAATACGAGAATAATGTAGAGAACTTCCATGAATATTTTTTATAATTTTTAAAGTGCTGAAAATAATTATTTGAACTATAGAGGAGTTAGAGACCGAAGCTGCAATTTCGATGATTAGACTTATATTAGATTCTTGTAGGCCTCGAATGGGTAGGTGATGTTGTTGTTATGGGCCTAAGGTCTTGTGTGTTGCTTTTCGCTGAGTTTTTTTACAGGGGGTTAAGTCTAGTTAGAGGAGAGACTCTGCCAAAATTTTGGCAAAACCTTATGATTTTTTCTTGCTTCTATAAATTAAATTAATTAATTAATTCTATTAGTAAATTGATAGAAGTCAATGTGTCTGTATAGGCAATCGAGCCAGCTATCTTTTCCTTCTAGTTAGACTAGCTGCAGTCGAGTCAATCAATCTATGAGTTAGATATTAATTATTTTTGTAATTTCAATATTATCTATATTTTTTGCATGCTCATATATTTAATATATAATTATTTATGCATACAATTAGCTCAATGGGTGTGTGTGTGTGTGTGTGTGTGTGTGTGTGTGTGTGTGTGTGTGTGTGTATATATATATATATTGTTGCATATTTAATTGCTGTTAATTATGTCATGTCCTGATTCCATAAGTTAGACTGGCACTACGACTTGGGCCAGCATAAAGCCGCTGAAGTTTGTAGTAAGCCTTATCACTCCCAAACCCATGACTAGACCAAAAAATTCAAGGCCCAACATATGAAACAAAATAAAATAAAATATTATAAGTTAACGCAAGCCAATTCAACCCGATAATTATCAGAAACCAACTACTAGGAGAGCTTAGCTTAACTCTAATATGCAGCATGTACAAAACCATTTAATACCATTAATTTTCCTTAATTAATACAATATATTTATAAACGAGTGTCACAACAAAATTCTAGTAGTTAAACAAATATATAAATAAATAAATAAGCATAATAAAAACTACTAACTAAGAAGTATCACAACCTGTGAAGAAAAATTACAGGTTAGATCTGAAAAAATAAACTTACTCAGACTGCAACCTGGAAAAAGAATATTTGAATAGAAATGAGAATTCAACTCAGAGAGTTTAAATATTGATTATAGATGCAATTCCTATAACCACCTAAAAATAGTGTAATTCTACCATGTAATACACATCCAACTCATTATAAATAATTCACCCAATATTCACACGAGAAGATAATTTGGAGCTACTCACACACCCAATGTATCACATTAGTACATAAATATGAGAGCTGATTCTCTATACAACTCTCTCAATTCAAATCCTGCAAACAAGCTTAACTCAAGTAGGACATTCGCTTAAATCTAAATGCGGGGGCCAGCGAGATCAACTCAAAGCTATGCCTCACCCTGACTTTCCAAATCCATAAGGACTGGGTTCTAGCGAGACTAGCTTAAGCAGCGACATATATATATATATATATATATATATATATATATATATATATATATATATATATATATATATATATATACAACATACACACAACTTCAAATTATCCTCAAGGTGGCAATCACAAACAATTATCAACATATAAGTATGCAACAACAAGAATGTCTCTAACATATTTTAACTAATTATATGCATAAATAAGTAAATATTTATAAAAATGCATGAGCATATTAGATATATAAATAATATTGAAATTACAAAAATAATCAATATCTAACTCATAGACTGGTGGACTTGACTACAGCTGTTTGGCTGGAAGGAGAAGACGGCCAGCACCGATCACCTATACATACACACTGACCTATACCAAAAGACTGATAAAATTAACTAATTAATTCAAATTATAGAAGTAAGAATAAATCTTAAGATCTTGTTAAAATTTCAGTAAAGTCTCCCCTATAATTAGACCTAACCCCTTACAAGAAAACTCAACCAAAGGCAACAACACAGGGCCTCATGCCCACAATAACGATTATAATGCCTATCCAGGGTCTATAAGAAACCCAATCTAGGTCTAATCGTCTAAACTTCAGCTTGGGTCCCTAACTCCTTTATAGTCCAAACAATTATTTTCAGCACTTGAAAAATTATAAAAATATTCTTGGAGGTCCTTTACATCGTTCTTGTATTAATTAAATTTATTTTACTTAATTTTACTAAGTTAAGAATATATATTTTAAAAATTAGAATAGTCAAGGTAAAAACTATATAACTTGAGTTTAGAACTACCTTTTACAAATTCTACCATATGGAACGTATCCAGAAGTCTAAAAATGTTGAAAATGACTGTAAACAGGATAACCTTCTAGGTCGGCTCATCGAGCATCCAAATCGGGTTGAAAACTCAGTCCTGAGTACTAGTGAGCTATCGTCGATCCAATCACACCTATACAAAGCCCATAAATTGTTAATAATTATCATGTAATTATTTTTAATTTATGAGAATTGAAAAGACTCCAAAATCTAACTGTGCAATCTAAACTATCTGATGATCGTCTTTTTCCAACGATATTCGATCAAAGCAGGGTTAGTCCCATCTCAAAGGCTTCATCACTCTAAGTTCAATGGTGGTATCAGATTGCCGATCTGATAGCCGGATTATTCGGTATTTAACTGGAAAGCTTCAAATCTACCCACTTTTTTCTCTCCTTGTCGACACTAGAAATAACCACCAAATCTAGCAACTAGAGTCTATAGCAATTGGAATCACTCCAATCGAATATCGGGATCACCAGATATGAGCATTTGAAGTTTCAAATCCATTTCCTCTCCCTATTTTCTCTCTCTTCTTGCAACCAACCTCTTGTTGCCATTCCTCATTGCTGGAAAGTCACCGAAGCTCGCCTAGAGGTGTTGGAGTGTCGGTCGTCGGTGGTCACTCCTTTATCGATCGAAAATGCATGAGGAAAGGAAAGAAGGGAAGGGACAAAAGAGATGGTGTGGTAGGGGTTGGTTACTGGAACTTTGAAATTTTCATTTTAATTTTTTTTTAACCAGAACACAATTTGCTTTTAGGTACAGGGCCATCTTTGGTCTTTGTCTATTATTATTATTATTATTATTATTATTATTATTATTATGAAATACCACCAAACCCAATAAAAATCTAATAATAAAATTTAATTAAATTTCTTTATAAGATAAAACCACCACTAAATATTTAAATGACCTCATTTAACTAAAATAACCAATATATTAAAATATTAATATTTCAAGAGTAAATAAAATATTTGAAATTTTATAATAAAATTTAAATATAAATAAAAGCATAATAATACTAATAATTTAATATTTAATATAATGTTAAACTTTAAAACTAATCATTTAAATTAAAATTGAAATTTTAAAATAATTTAACAAAATATGTTTTAAAGAAATAAAATAACATTAAAATAACCATTTTTATAATTTATTTAATTTTAAAATTTTTGAAGACATTACAATTTTTCTCCCTTAAGAACATTTGTCCTCGAATGTTCAAACAAACAAAGGATATCAAAAAGTATATGATTAGACATGTGTGAATACTTGTCTGTCAAACCTTACATAAACTACCGAGAATGTTATGCTTCCTTCTGATTTTTTATGTAGCATTATAAGTACCTTTATTCCTATGTAGCGAAGCTTTCATCTCCGATCATTTGTTGACTTTCTTTTCCCTGTGTTCTATGAAACCAACTATCTTTCATTGCTCTTTGACATGATATCTCGTAACCTAATCAACTTGATGCTTACTTCTCTTTCATATGCACTGATGTGTGTTCTTATGACTCCATTTCTCATTTCTCTATCTCTTTAATTTCTGTTGCTTACTAACGTGACTTCTTTTTCTTGTTATAACACCATAACTTGTCCTAAACATCTCATAGTGTGTTCCCTTTATACCATTCCTTTTTGTCCTCATCCTTATAACCAACTCTTCCCGAGCCTTTCAATTGTCCTTTAAGTCTTATTCTCTATTTGATGTTTATATCCTTTAAGACTTATTTGCTCTCTATTTGATGTTTTTGCTACTATTAATATCTTCCTCCACCTGCTGTACTTTTTTTTTAGTTCTTGCTTGATTGCTAGCTCTATTACTTCTGGAATTATAACTCTGCATTTGACTACTACCCACACATCCTTCATATAGTATCACACTATGGTACTAACCTACTATTTATATTATGGAACACAGGTAAGTCACCATGGATTATTCTTCCTGTACCACCTTCCCCAATATGACCATCAAAACATTATCATTCCTTACTACTCATTGTAGGAAATTGCTCATCATGGTTAGATAGATGTCCTTAAACCTATCGATGCCACCTGAATTGATGGGGTAGTGGTAAATGCATGCTTTGCCACAATCCCCCACTAGATACTTTATGAGTTCACTCTCCTTAATATAGCCACATTTATTGCTTATAGCTTTCTAAACTTTAAACTCAAATTTACTTATATCTCTTGTAACACCCCTAAGTTCGGTAGTGCGTTCTACTGTTCCGGTGACCAGTGTTGTCCGGACAGCTAGGATGCCTAGAACTACATTTCGTTATGAGTGAGGAGACATAAAATAATGAAATACAAGAAAATAAAATACAAGAAAAGTAAAGGAAAAATAATAGCAAAGAAATGCAACCAAGTTAAGCGAGCCGAGAACCCTAGCAATGGGTGACCGCACCGGGAAGTCACGGCGTGGACCGTTGACTAGCCCTGGACCGCGGGGAACCCTGGAAAATATTTTTAGGACTTAAATAGACACCTATTGAAGTACAAATACCATTAGAAATATCAAAGAAAAATTAATTAATTAGTACAAAGAAAAGTGAGAAATTGAAAAACGGACAAAACCCGGTGTTACCGAAAAATCGGGAATGCAACTCGAACAGGGGCATTGTGGTCATTTGACACCCCGAGTTGTCTTTTGACCTAAATGTCCATTAAAAATACATGATATTATATTTGTAAAATGTCATGAAAATTAAAATTGTGGTACATAGTATAAATGATGGAAGTTTGGGGCATAAAAATGAAAATTGAGAAAGTTTGAATAATTAAACATTAAAATAAATGAAGTGCTCCACTAAGGTAGCTTGGACCACCTATAAAAGACACTTTGGACAGCTGAACATCATCTTCAACCTCCAGCAAATGAACCAGTCGAATGCATCCCAAAGAAAACTCCATGGCCATTCATGCATGAAGCTCCAATCCTCCATGATCAAGCCCTAGTTTCTTCAAGAGTCCTTCACTAAAGTTGTTCTATACAACTTGGGCAGTAGATAGGCAGCAAGAAATTTAAGTTTTGGTGAGGTTTTGAAGAATTTCAAAAGTGGTAAGTATGTATTTTTGATGCTTGCTTCATTAAAGTTTGTGTGGATGTTATGGGTACTTGAATTGTGGAAAGAATTTTGAGGTTTGATGTTTAAAGGGAGAGCTGTATTTTTGGCAGCCATGGAAACACTTTGAGAACAGCTTATTCTTGCTTCTAAATGGTAGATTAAAAGATTGATTAAATGTATAGGTGTGTAGGAAATTATTTGGGTGATGTATACTTAGTATATGTGGATGTGTATTTAAAATTTGAGGCTTGGAAATTAATGGAGTGTGATGTATGAATTGGCAGCTTGCATTGTGAACCAAAAAAATGTTATTTCATAGGTTGGTTTATGAAATTACATGGTTGAATTATGGTGCTTGCTATGGCAGATTGTATATGTGTACAAGGGTTTGAGTTTAGGCATGTAAATGAGCTTGTTATGTAGTTAAATTGTGTGTAACTTGGACTTGGTAAATTCTGTACTTTATGGTGTATGTTGAATGTGATTGTAAGCTGCCAAAATGATCAACAATATGTGGTAAAATATGTTTAGGTTATGGTACAAACCAGATTGGGTAAGAATGTGTGAATTGGTAAATGCTAAAAGTGAGCTTTGATGAGTAATAAAGAAAGTGCAATAGGGCAGTGTGAATTTTAGGCCTATAACTTTAAGTGTGTGGCTCCAATTGGTATGAGGTGAAACTAGGCACAAAATGTGCCAACTTTCATGAAGGAAGCTTGCCAAAATTCTGCTTGCAAGGTAGCTTGAAAAATGACCAAATCCGGATTGAGTGCAAATGAGGCCTGAAAATTGACCATTTGGGCAGCAGTTAGTGTTTAGACCATAACTCACTCAAAACAGGTCTAATTGACCTGAAATTTTAACCATGAATAGTTAAGACCCATATCTACAAGTCTTATGAAGACACCAAAGCCCAGAAATGACCATAAGTAAGTCAAACAGCTTGCACAAGTTTGGGTCCAAAAACTGGCCGAAACTAAAATGACCTAAAGTGACCTAAAGTGACCAATTTTGGTGCAATTTGACCAGCAATAGTAAAATGACCATAACTTGGTCTACATAACTCAGAATGACCTGAAATTTTGTCCCGCGTGCAATAAGACATAGATCTACAAGTTTATAGTTTTGACCGAAACTCGAAAACCGAGGGAACTAGGTTGTCCGACTAGGTCAAACTAGTATCCCGGAATCCAGCAAATCGCAAGAAAATGCAGTATACATGGAAATGAATTTGGTAACATGTACCAATCCTAAAAGACTATCGAATGTGACATATTAATGACATTAAAACCTAAATTACCTAGAATGTACCAAGGGTCGACATAGTAGGTTGACTAAGCGAATAAATGAATTCAGTGAATTAATTATCGAGCATTATCGTTAGAGACAGTTTAAATGAGTACTGAAACACTTCAAATTGTGTTTCTCAGTTAGCAAAGACTCAGGGAGGGAAAGGAAACACTGAGTTAGAGCCAAGAGACAGTTATCAGAGGTTTGTGCACTACGGCTATTTCTTTTGAATTTTTCAATTGAAATGAATTATGACTATTGTACATTATTGTTTTAAATTATGTTTGTGCACAATAAGTATTTCTTTTAAATTTTTTAATTGAAATAAATTATGATTATTTCTATGTTATTATTTTAAATTGTGTTTGTGCACAATAAGTATTTCTTTTGAATTTTTCAATTGAAATAAATTATGATTATTTGTATGTTATTGTTTTAAATTGTATTTCTGCACAATAGTTATTTCTTTTGGATTTTTCAATTGAAATAAATTATGATTATTTGTATGTCATTGTTTTAAATTATGTTTGACCACAATAATTTTGACTTCTCATTTTCTACTTAAAAATTTAATTGAACATTATAGTTTTAAATTGTGTCCGTGCACAATACTTATATATTCACTACTTTTACTAGCAAATTTATTTGGAGAAATGAGTTATGAATAATTTTTGATTGCTTTCGTTTTGGGAATATTATTTGGAAATTATTGTGTTGCCAACTTTGCAAATGGAAATTTTGAGATAAAATGTGATTTATGGTTTGTATGAAATATTATGATTTGAAATTGTTTTGATTCACACTTGGCATGACACTGTTACTATGTTCCTCCTCCATTTATGGGGTGAGTGTGATAAATTTCTCCCTCTTTGACTTATCAGTCTGGGGTGAGTGTGATTATGTTCCTCCCTATTTGACTTCCCAGTCTGAGGTGAGTGTGGATGAGTACTCATTATTTAGCTAGCTTCCTCCCTCATTGATTTCGATTATTGGGATGAGTGTGTCTTGTCGTGGTGTACAACACGGCATGTGTGGAAAAATTGTGTCATGGCCTAAATTATGTTATCGATTGGCAACATTGTATTATTCAGTTATTTGATCGAATTGTGTTATTGATTTGCAAAACGTTATTATTCAGTTGTTTGATCGAATTGTGTTATTGATTTGCAAAACGGTATTACTCAGTTATTTGATCGAATTGTGTTATTGATTTGCAAAATGGTATTATTCAGTTATTTGATCGAATTGTGTTATTAATTTGCAAAAAGGTATTATTCAGTTATTTGATCGAATTGTGTTATTGATTTGCAAAACGGTATTATTCAATTACTTGATCAAATTTGTGTTAGGTGAATTTTGTAAATTGTGAAATGGAATTGTGAATCATTTGATTTGTGAACTGTCAATAAAAGATTTATATATCGCATTTCAAATTGTTATTGTGCACCACTGAGTAAATTTTACTCAGCGATAGCTTTTCATTGCTGTAGCAGGTAGACAGACTGACAGGGCAGCAGATTAGGCTGCTAGTAATACATTGAGAGATCATCGGGTATATTGAGTATACCACATTTTGTATTTTGTACTGTAATGTATGTTCACTGTATGTATATATTGTTCTTGGTTTTGAGCAGTTGTAAAATAAAATTGTATATTAAAGTTGTAAAATAAATTATGAGTTATTTTGACTTGTAAAAATTGTATTATATTTCTTGTATCTCAGTCTTTGAAAAATTACTATGGATTTGAGTTGAGAAATATGTTGTGTTGAGAAACATGTTGGAGTTGAGATTTGGAAATATATATTGAAGTGCTTTTTACAGGTTTTTCTGAAGAACTGTTTTATCCAAAATACAGATGGCACGCTGCCAAAATTTTTACAGAAATTCCAAATAATTCAAATGTGTTAGTTCTATCATTTCAGTTCAAAAAGGTTTTTAACACCTGTAAATAGTGCTCACCACTGTAAAAGAAGTAAGAGAAAATTTTAAAATCCCTTGTAGTGTATTTAATGGGTTATCAGTAGACGGAGTTGGTAATTCATTAAGTATACTACGGGATCATGTTATGCCTTACAGAGGGGTAGGGTGTGACATCTCTTGATCCTCGTCTTCAAATTTTATCATCTTTTTGCAATTATTGTGCTTTTTTATAAGATTTTAGTTGCACCTACCCTTTGTTATACTGTTGTCCCACCTGACATATCATGTTGTAATTTACTATCTGTCACACCCTACTCCCCTGTAAGATGTAACATGATCCCGTAGTACACCTAATGAATTACCGTACTTCGCCTACCGATAACCCATTAGATATACTACAAGGGATTTTAAAACAACTTTCGTGAAATTTAAATCATCGATTAAAATCTGGTGTTATAAAATTTTTTTCAAATTTTTGGCAAAGTGCTGGCTGTATTTTGAGAAAACAGTTCTTCAATCCTGCAAAAGAAAATGCTCCCAATATGTTTTCTAAAATACAACTCCAATAAACTTTATTTCAATTCACAATTCAATTCTTAATAAACAATCAATTCATTTTCAAACTACTCTCATCATAAAGAAACATTTCATTGATTACAAGACTCAAAATTTATAATACAAAACTATTCAAGTAAATAAAATCTCAACTTTATATTTACAATGATTTACATTTAATTACATACCAAAATATTTTACAAGAGTTTTTATACAACTGCTCAAATAATTTACATACATATTATTACATGCATACATCAAAACCTATGTACATGGGTATACCTATGATATACTTGGAGCTGATCTAAATATGTCTTCAAAGAAACTTATTCACTACTCTATGCTCTTTTTACCTGCAACAGCATACAAAGCTATCGCTGAGTGGTGAACTCAGTGGTGCACAACTATAATTTAAAACATAGTATAATATACATTGACAAAATTTACAGTAAATAATTTGGAAATCTGAATACTCATCAAATTCCAAAACTCAAAATATTCATTGCCAATAATGTGAATCATTTGTATAAAATGACTTCGATCATGAAATTCAATTTATCAAATCATAACTAACCATTTAGGTAATTCCAACAAAATCAATTATACATAAATCATAATTGAAATCACAATTCCTTACCATTCAAAAGTCATTCTGTATCTCAAAAACCATGCTGTATCTCAAAAATCATTCTTTATCTCAAAAGCCATTCTTTATCTCAAAAATCATTCTTTATCTCAAAAATCATTCTTTATCTCAAAAGCCATTCTTTATCTCAAAAGCCATTCTTTATCTCAAAAATCATTCTTTATCTCAAAAATCATTCTTTATCTCAAAAGCCATTCTTTATCTCACTAATTATGCAAGACTAATCCGAAAGGGCCATATTCGATGTGATTCTAACTCCCTATGGTCGGGGAGGTCGAATCAGATTCTAACTCCCTATGGTCGGGGAGGTCGAATCATCGTGCACAGTACCATCACAATAATGAATCTTCCGCAAGGGCCATAACGATAAAATAAACTTAGATCTAACCTCAAATCAGAGGAAAATCTAAGCCTGTGCACGTACCATGGTAATCAAAACACAACTAACTCCATTGTCTTCTCAACAAATGAGAGAGACGGGTAATAACCTAGTCAAGCATCTATAGTGAGATATAAAACGATATCACAATCCTTTTAGTGAGCATAAATCACAATATAATTCGATTCAAATTCAATTCCAATATCCAATAATTTTTATGCTCATCACAATTTAAATCATAAATTTGCATTTTCCATGAAAATTACCATCACAATTCAAAACATGTTCTATCACAATTTTCCAGAACATAATTTATTCAATCCATAACAATGCTCAATACTTATGGAAATACCATTTCACAAAGCTAAATTCATACATATTATAACAATTTCAATAATCATTGAATTAAATCCAATGCTTGCTGAACATAATACATAAAAAAAAAATATGTCATTTAATCATATGAAATATTCAAAACAAAATCAGTTAAAAACTAGTTGTGCACAAACCTCTGATAACTGTCTTTTGGTCTTGACTCAGTGTTTCCTTCCCTTTCCCTAAGTCTTTGCTAACTGAGAAACACAATTTGAAGTGTTTCAGTACTCATTTAAACTGTCTCTAACTATAATGCTTGATAATTAATTCACTGAATTCTAATATTTGCTTAGTCAACCTAATATGTCGACCCTCGATGCATTCTAGGTAAATTAGGTTTTAATGTTATTAATATGTCACATTCGATAGTATTTTAGGGTTCGTACATGTTACCAAGTTCATTTCCGTGTATACTGCATTTTCTTGTAATTTGCTGGATTCCGGGATACTAGTTTGACCTAGCCGGACGACCTAGTTCCCTTGGTTTTCGAGTTTCGGTCAAAACTACAAACTTGTAGATCTATGTCTTATGGAACGCAGGGCAAAATTTCAGGTCATTCTGAGTTATGTAGACCAAGTTATGGTCATTTTACTATTGCTGGTCAAATTGCACCAAAATTGGTCACTTTAGGTCATTTTAGGTCAATTTTGGTTCGGCCAGTTTTTGGACCCGAATTTGTACAAGCTGTTTGACTTGCTTATGGTCATTTCTGGGCTTTGGTGTCTCCATAAGACTTGTAGATATGGGTCTTAACTATTCATGGTCAAAATTTTAGGTCAATTGGACCTGTTTTGAGTGAGTTATGGCCTAAATACTAACTGCTGCCCAAATGGTCAATTTTCAGGCCTCATTTGCACTTAATCCGGATTTGGTCATTTTTCAAGCTATCTTACAAGCAGAATTTTGGCAAGCTTTCTCCATGAAAGTTGGCACATTTTGTGCCTAGTTTCACCTCCAATTGGTCTCATACCAATTGGAGTCACACACTTAAAGTTATAGGCCTAAAACTCAAACTGCCTTATTGAAATTCTTGCATACTCATCAAGCATCACTTTTAACACTCACCAAACTTAACCTTCAAACCAATTCTGGTTGTACCACAACCTAAACATAATTTATAACATATTATAGGTCATTTTGGCAGCTTGCAATTACATTCAATGTGCACCAACAAGTGCAGAATTTGTCCAACTCAATTTACAACAATTCAATCACCAATTCATGCCCATTTACATGTCCCACTTTACACCACCATACATACACTCAAACTGCCATAACAACAAACACGTTTCAACACCATTATTTCATAAACCAAGCATGAATTCCAGCATTCTTCAAGAGCTAAAAAACTGCCACAATGGTACATTTACATTCCTTAAATTTCCAAGCTTCAAATTTCAATTCACATTTACTTATACTAAGTATATATCACCCAAACAATTTCCTACACAATATACATTTAATCAATCATTTAATTCACCATTTACAAGCAAAAATAAACTGTCTTTAAAGTGTTTCCATGGCTGCCAAGAGTACACATCTCCATTTAAACATCAAACCTCAAAAATCTCTCCATAATTCAAGTACCCATAACATCCACACAATCTTTAATGAAGCAAGCATCAAAAACACCTACTTACCACTTTGGAAACTCTTCAAAACTTCACCCAAACTTGGTCTTCTTGCTGCCTATCTACTGTCCATGTGGTGTAGAACAGTTTTTGTGAAGGAAGCTAGTGAAAAATGTGGCTAAATCATGGTTGCATGGAGCTTGGCCATGGTGGTTCTTCAATGGAGGCTCACGGCTGAATTTTTGAGGTTGAAGAAGAAAATGAATCTGCTGTCCAAATGCAGATTAAGTGGTCCACTTTAGGTGTGAGTGGAGCACTAAGTGATATTTAATGATTGTTTATTCATAACTTTCCTTATTCCCACATTAAGCTTCCCATTTTTGCTATTTACATTAGGTACCCCTAAATTAATTTTTCATTATATTTTCCAAGTGTAATATTATTTATTTTTAATGGACATTTAGGTCAAAAGACAACTCGGGATGTCAAATGACCACAATACCCCTGTTCGGGTTGCATTCCCGATTTTTTGGTAACACCGGGTTTTGTCCGTTTTTCGATTTCCCACTTTTCTTTGTACTAATTATTTAATTTTTATTTAATATTTTTAATGATATTTATACTTCAATAGGGGTCTATTTAATTCCTAAAAATATTTCCAGGGTTCCCCGCGGTCCAAGGCTAGTCAACGGTCCACGCCGTGACTTCCCGATGCAGTCACCCATCGCTAGGGTTCTCGGCTCGCTTAACTTGGTTACATTTCTTTGCTATTATTTTTCCTTTGTTTTTCTTGTATTTTCTTTTCTTGTATTTCATTATTTTATGTCTCCTCACTCATATCGAAGTGTAATTCTAGGCATCCTAGCTGTTCGGACACTACTGGTCACTGGAACAGTAGAACGCACTACCGAACATAAGGTTGTTACACTATCTCTGCTTATACTCTATTTGTCTTCCACATTATCATCATTTGTCTCATGCCTTTACATATCATGTTGTAATTTACTGTCACATTAAAAAAGCTTGCCTAACTCTTGATTATAAGTTCTACAACTACTGTATCACTATTTTGAATTCGAACATCAAGCCTCTATGCCATTATCCCTTTTTTTTTTCTCTCATCATGCATATTTGAATCCATTAGGTTGACTTTTATTCCACTTATTACTTGCTGACTTCGCTTCTCTGTTTGATAAGACAGTTCAGGTTACCATTGCACGCCCTCTGCCTACTACTTCCTTTGGTTGCATACCTCACTTAACTTTCCTCAAACTATTATTAAGCTAAAGGGATCTTATCCCATTGCCCCTTATTTCACCTTAGGAATAGGGAATAGACTGTAACACCCTCCCTGTAGCAACTCCGTATATTCTACTGTTCCAGTGACCAGTGTCAGTCCGGACAGCTAGAACGTCCAGAAAAATATTTAAATTAAAGTGAGGAACCATAATTAACTCAAATATTAATAAAAAAAATTTATGAAAAATTTTAGAAATAAAATACAACCAAGTTAAATGAGCCGGTACCCAAGTAATGAATAACCCAGTAGGAAGTTGCGGTTCTCGCAACTAGAAGCCCTAGACCAGGGGGAAAATTCATAAAATAATTTTTGAAACTCTAGAGAAGAGTCATTGAGGTTTCTATGGCATTAGAATGCTAAGAAAATGCTTAGAAAAAATTTTCAATCGGTATAGACAATTTTAGTCTGTTAAGCCAAACGGAGGGCATTTTGGTCATTTCGCCTTCAGAGGTGATTTTTGGCCGACTTGTCCAGTTAAGTAAATAATTATCATGACACAAAATGTGAATAAATATCACTAAAAACTTAAATTGAAAATGAGTAGAGAAGAAAAGAAAAGAAAATGAGATTAAATGTCAAATTTGACATCATATGATATCATTATATCCTTTTCCACTAATCACTTTTAAAAGCTACTAAATTAAGAAATAAAAGAAAACAAATGAAACCAAAAAATATCAAAACAAATTTTCCTTCTTCCCTAACCAATGACCAGCTGTCTCCCTTATCCCTTCCACCCAAACCTCCATGAAAGCTCCACCAAAGCTTTATAACTCACCAAATCTCACCCCAAAACCCTAAACACCCTTCACAAAAATTAACCCCCACATCAAGAGCAAGGTTTTGATTATCATAAAGTGAAGAAATTCCAAGGTTTATACAAGCCAATAAAGAGACCAAAGAGGTTAGTGCATGTTAATTACTTAATCTTATTTATTTCTTAAAATTTAGTTTGGATATGAACAAATAATTAAGAAATTGAGATAAATCATGTGTGAAATTGAGAATGGAATTTTGGCCAGCTTTATGGGAGTGGTAGTTGATGATTTTGATGGATTTAAAATGGCTTAGAAATGGTGTTGATGTGTAGACATAAATTTGAAATGGATTAGTATGCCTAAATGACATGTGTTGTGTGAACCTTGAATTTAAGCTAGGGTTTGGACACAAAAACTTGGATCTTATTCATGTGTTGGTGAATAAAAGTTTAAATGGTCAATTAGTGACCATTTGGCTATGTATGATGAAGAATTGAAGTGAGTTGTAGCTTGGGATTTGAGTTTGGCTGAGCTGCCTTGTGTGACCTGTAGGTCTAGATGTGAGTCCAGCCTGTTTGGGCAGCTATAACTTGGGCTGTGTAGGTTCAATTGGTGCAAGGCCAATTGGACATAAAACTAAACACAAAATGGCACAACTTTGGTATAGAAACCTTGCCCAGAAAACCAAACCAAGCTGACCTAAAAATTATCCTAATCCAGGTGACCTGCAGTCTACCTGGGCAAAATGGCCAAATGAATAGTATTTATTCATTTAGTCATAACTCAGTGTAGAAAAGTCCAATTGACCTGAAACTTTACCATCAGAAAGCTAAGACATAGACCTACAACTTTCATGAAGAACACAAATCCCAATTCTGATCATAACCTAGTCAAATTGTCAACCAAACTTAGGTTACCAAATCTGGCAGAACCAGTTTTGCCCAGAATTTTGGATTCTATCCAATCCGGCCAGTTATGGTGTTTAAGCCATAACTTGAGCTACAAAACTCCAAATGGAGTGATTCAAAAAAGGAAATGTAACTAGACAAAATAAGAAACAACTTTCATGAAGACAATTTTACCAAATTCCTACTGTACAAATGACCAATAGAACAGTAAATATGAGGCTTGAAATCTAAAAATTTTGAATAACTAACACTAAGCTTAGAAATGGTACTGGCAACCAATACCAACAATTTTAGAATGCAAAATTGGTATGTTGGGAGTATTAGAACCAATGTACCTATTGTCTATACAAAAGTCAACATTTTAGTTGACTAATGAAATAAATAGTAACACCTAAACTTAAATTTCATTTTGGGTATTTTGTAATTAACTTTTATTTTCTTATGTGAAATTGAGACTCATGTAATGTATTTTGTTATCAATGTAAATAGTGGAAATTATGTTTATGAATGAAAAAGTAAATATTTATTTATGATTTGTACATGAATATCCTATGAAATGAATGAATGAGAATTGGAAGTATATTGAGAAATATTGAGATTTTTTTGATGAAATGGAGTTCGGGATTGATTGAGAATTTTGGAAGTGCTTTTCTCAGGTTCCGAATAACAGTTTGCTCCATTTTTAGCCGGTACTCTGCTGAATTTTTTATAAAATTTGCAGAATCTCAAATAAATTTATGATTTCAATAAATAACTTGAATGAATGATATTTCACGAATTATACTTCATAACTATGAAAGAAATAAATTAGGAAGGATAAAAATGATTGAACAAATATAGGGTATTCTGGTATACTGTGTGACATATCTTACTCGGCTATACTGTAGACGGGTAAGGAGTGTCACATTTAGTGGTATCAAAGCATGGTTTAGGCGTTTCTGGGCCTAGATTGAGTCCATACCATGCATTGCATTTGTAAAAGTCGAGGTGACACTAATGCAGATTTGTTTGTCTTTGTTATTTTGAATAGGATATGGACCCTACATCACAAAGGGCAGTTGAGGAGGAAGTGGAGAGTCATGCTCCACCTGCAGTAGCTGAGACTGGGGGTAGGGGTGAACCTGCTCTGCCAGCTCCAGCAGAGCCTGCTCAGCCTCCACAGGCCATGTTTCAGCAAATGGCTGAATTCTTCAGACAAATGGCTAGAGTAATGCCACCACCACCACCACCTCCACAGTAGAAATCACATTTATAAAGATTGAGAAAATTTGGAGTAGTGGACTTCTTTGGAAAGAGAGAAGATGATTCTGTTGCAGTCGAGAACTGGTTGAACAGAACGGGAAGGGTTTTAAAATAACTCCATTGCACTCCAGAGCAAAACCTAGAAGCTATTGTATCTCTGTTGCAAGATGATGCCTACCAATGGTGAGATACAGTGTCTAGTGAAGTGCAGCCAAAAGTAATAACTTGGGACTTCTTCCTCTCAGAATTAAAGAAGAAACATGTGGGTAGTGTATACCTAGAAGAGAGAAGGAGAGAATTCATTAACCTAAGGTAAAGACAGCTGACAGTGACCGAGTATGAAAAGGAATTTGTCAGACTGAGCTGCTACGGAAGAGAGATAGTCCCTAATGAAGCCAAAAGGTGTAAGAGATTTAAAGAGGGAATAAATAACAACATAATGATCATAATTACTGCCTTGGGAATTACAGACTTCCCCAAGTTAAAGCTGCAATAAAAGTTGAAAAGGTCAAAATAAGTGAGCAGACTAGAAGGGAGAGACAGCAGAAGAGGGGCCTGGGTCAGTCTAGCTCATCTCCTACACCTGGGAAGAAGTTCGAAGGTCCACCTGCATAGAGCTCAAGTCAACCACAAGGTCAAGGTCAGTCCCAGGGGCCCAGGCCACAGTTCACCCCTAGGAGAGGTCAGTCCACACCATCAGTGGGCAGCTCTCCAGGGATGGGGTTCAAGGTACTAGCCCCAGCATCTTCTGCATGTCCGCATTGCCTGAAATGGCATAAGGGGGAGTGTTGGAGAGTAACTGGTGCCTGCTTAAGGTGTGGGTCAATAGAGCATCAGTTGAGGAACTGTCCACGCAGAACTGCTACTGCTGCTCCAACACAAGCAGACAGACCTGCTCCTGCACCACAAAGGGGTAGGAATCTAGCAAATCTGAGGCAGTGGGACCATCACAGAGGCCTACATCTGAGCCAACAGAGAGACCTGAGGGCAGAGCACCTGCCAGAGCCTATGCCATAAGAGCTCAGGAAGAGCAAGATGCCCCGGACATCATCAGGGGTACGTTCTCCCTCTACAATACATCTGTGCATGCATTGGTGGATCCAGGATCCACTCATTCATACATCTGCATCAACTTACTCATAGAAAGGGGGACACTAGTAGGGGAGAGTGACCAAGACATCCTAGTCACTAATCCATTGGGCTATAGTATAGTGGTGAACAAAGTGTACAAAGGTTGCCCATTAAGGATTCAGGGGTATGAATTCTTGGCAGACCTGATTGAGTTGCCTTTCCATGAGTTTGACGTGATTTTGGGAATGGACTGGTTGTCACGTCATCAGGTAATGGTTGATTGTAAACTGAAGAGGATTTCTTTGAAAACTCCTGAGGGTAATGAGATCACAATTGTGGGGGAAAGGACAGATTTCTTGTCCAATGTCATCTCAGCCATAGTTGCAAGAAAACTGATGAAAAAAGGCTATGAAGCCTACCTAGCACACGTGGTGGATACTAGGCAGGCTAAGCCAGATCTGTGTGACATACCCACAGTAAGAGACTTCCCAGATGTGTTCCCTAAAGAATTGCCTGGCTTGCCACCATAAAGGGAAGTTGAATTTGCTATTGAGATACTGCAGGGTACAGCACCAATCTCTATTGCTTCTTATAGGATGGCGCCCACAGAATTAAAGGAACTAAAAATCCAATTACAGGAGTTACTAGATAAGGGGTTCATACGCCCCAGTGTGTCACCATGGGGAGCTCCAATGCTGTTTGTGTAGAAGAAGGATGGGACTTTGAGGTTATGCATTGATTACCGGCTATTGAATAAAGTAACAGTGAAGAACAAATATCCATTGCCTAGAATTGATGATCTGTTTGATCAGTTAAAGGGAGCAGGAGTATTTTCCAAAATTGATCTCAGATCAGGGTATCATTAATTGAGGGTAAAGGATGCAGATGTGCCAAAGACTGCATTCAGGACCTGGTATGGGCATTATGAGTTCCTGGTGATGCCCTTTGGCCTAACAAATGCACCAGCGG
This sequence comes from Hevea brasiliensis, assembly GCF_030052815.1. Classification (NCBI taxonomy): domain Eukaryota; kingdom Viridiplantae; phylum Streptophyta; class Magnoliopsida; order Malpighiales; family Euphorbiaceae; genus Hevea; species Hevea brasiliensis. Next base: position 41,286,749 of record NC_079493.1, on the reverse strand, counting down.
CATTCATGGACCTTATGAACTGTATCTTCCATCCATACCTAGATCGGTTCATAGTGGTCTTTATTAATGATATTTTTGTGTATTCCAAGACCAGGGAAGAACATGATGAGCATTTGAGGATTGTTTTGCAAACCCTGAGAGAAAAGAAGCTGTATGCTATGTAACACCCCGAACCTCCGAGTTATGAATAGTATAATTTTTGGTCCATGACTAGTACTATGTAAAGACACCTTCAGGACCAAAAATAAATAGAAAATTAATTGAGATAGACACAATAAAAATTCAAGTGACCCAAAAATATAAGGATTCACTGGGTATATTGAAAAAGAGGGATTATGAACCGATGAGGGGCATTTTGGTCAATTCACCTCAAGAGTTGACTTTTGACCAAAATGTTAATTAATTTAAGTGAAATTAATGAATTGAATTATGGAATAATTTTTTTTAGAAAAAGAATTCAAGTATAAAGTGAAAGGAAAATAAAAGAAACAAAAATCTAGAATTTTAGATCCATTTTGACCCAATTAAAATTTTAGGACCAATGGACTTTGGACAACTCAATAAAAATTAAATAAATAAATAAATAAATAAATAATTGGGATAAGTATAAAAGGAAGCCATCTTCCTCCCTCCCTCATTTAGTTGCCCCCCACACACCTCCTCTCCCTCTCTTTTCTTTCTTCTCTCTTCATTCTTCCACTTATAACCTCTCTCAACTATTGATTTTCCCCACTTTTTCTCCATGGGTTTTCCATCCAATTGGTAGAAAACATTAAATTTATCTTTCATTGAGAGATTAGAAGCTAAGAGAATAAAAGAGTTAGAAGAAATTAAAGATTAAAAGTGGTCACTTGAGGTAAGTTTCTTTTCATGTTAGATTAGTTGTATAAGCCTTGAATGAAGTTAACTTATGATGAAATTTCATGAGAAATTGAAAGGAAATATGCATGGAACCTAAACTAGGGTTTTAGCCATCTTAAGGAAAATTAGGGTTTCGATGTATTTTAGTTAAATTGATGATAAATCTAAGTTAAATTGAGGTAGTATGCACGATTGGGAGTAGTAAGATTTCATGGGATTCCATAAATTAAATTATGGAAGATTAGGGTTCATGGGAAAATTGGGTTTTGGTGCTAGAGAGTGAAATTGGTGTGTGTAGTGTTAAATTATGGTCATTTGAGGTTTATTTAGTTTGAATTGACATTGGGTTGATGAATGGAGGTAATGAAATGGTAAGATTAGGGAAAATTACAAACTTTGGTGCTTGAAAATTGTGGGGTTTGTGTTAGAAAGTGCCATTGATGTGTCAATGCTAAATTATAGTCATTTTGGGTGAATTAAATGTGAATTGAGGTTGGTTAGTGGAAGTAATTGAAGAAATGAAAATTTTAACTTAGGGCAGAATTTTGCATACTGAATTCAGTGTGTTTGGAAGCCCATAACTTGAGCTACACAACTCCAATTGGTGTGAAACCAATTGGAAACGAAACTTAAGACATAGGGCTAGAATTTTTGTGAAGATACCCTGCCCCAAAAATGACCTTAAGCTATCCGAAATGAGCCTTGAACTTGGAGACAGAAATCTGGAACCTGCAGAATTTGACTATATGAACAGTAAATTTTGCATGGCCATAACTCTCTCTAGAAAACTCCAATTTAGGCGATTCTTGAACTGATGGAAACCTAAGACATAATAGAACATTTCATATGCAGAACTTGATGCCAAATTATGGACTTAACCCAATCAAATTGCTGAGTAAAGTTGAATCACTGAATCTGCAGAATTGCAGATTTACCATATGAATAGTAAAATTTGCATGGCCATAACTCTCTCTAGAAAACTCCAATTTAGGCGATTCTTGAACCGATGGAAACCTATGACATAGTAGAACATTTTGTATGAAGAACATTAGACCAAATTATGAACTTAACTCAATCAAATTATGGAACGAATTTGGGTCACCGAATCTGCTAGAATCTGGGCACCTAAAATTGACCAAATGAACAATAAATTTTGCAAGACTATAACTCTCTCTAGAAAACTCTGATTTAGGCAATTCTTAAACCGATGGAAACCTAAGACATAGTAGAACATTTCATATGAAGAACATTAGACCAAATTATGGACTTAACTTGATCAAATTGTTGAATGAATTTGGATTGATAAATTTGCCAGAACTAAATCTGTAGCATGAACACTGACGTGAACAGTAATCGTGTTTTGGGCATAACTTGAGCTACACAGCTCCGAATTTGGTGATTCAAAAAGGAAAATAAAGTTAAGACCTAAATGAACAATTTTCATGAAGAACACCTCACCTAATTGTGATCGAAACTAGGTAAAAATTGGGTTCAAAAATTGGGGCACCAAGCTGTCCCAAAACCAAAATATTCTAAAATTTTCAAAGCTAACTTGGGATGCATTAGACATGCATGTAATGAGTTCTTGGTAGCAATTGAGATGGGTATTGAGGTATTCTATTTGTGTATTTTTAGTAGAAAAAGAAGTTGGAACGGACAAGGAGAAGTAGGTAACAAGGAAGGAGAATTATTGAAGGTTTGTGCACAACTAACCTTTTTCTTTGTTTTAGCTTCGTAAATTGATTTGAATGAGTTTATTTGAATGAGTTTGATTTGAAATGAGTTTATTTTGAATGAGGTATGTTTTTCTCTTGTATTTGAGGAATTTGTGTATTACCACTCCTTTTATGGGTTTTATGATGATTTGAATATGTTATTATTTTGCAAACGTGATTATTGATTTAGAAACTCTTGAAAGTTGTTTTGAAACCACAGTTAGCATGACAATCCCTTCGAAACTCCCCAGTAGTAACAGCTACTTGGGGTTTTATAATTGATATTGATTATGTCTCCCATTAATAATGGTTAGTGGGGTAAGACTATATGAGTACTCATTAGCTAGCTAGCCCTTCCCTCATTAATAACGGTTAGTGAGGTTGAGATTGCTTTGTCGTGGTGTACAACATGGCACTGATCGTGAAATTTTGTGTCATGGCCTGAACTGTGTATTGATGTTGGCAACACTAATGCTTTGTGAATTGTGATTTACGAAGTATGATTTCTCATTTGAAATGTTATTCCAATAAATGGCTCTTATGAACTTAGAACTATTGTGAAGTTTTCATGCTTAAGAAAAATGTGATTTATTATGCTTTGACAAATTGCATTTTACCTTAAGTTTTAAAGTTATTAGTTGTGCACCATTGAGTGATATACTAAGCGATAGCTTCTTTATGTTGTCGCAGGTAAGGGAAAGGAGAAGGCTGCCGAGTGAGAGACTTGGAAGCAGCATTTTGGTATTGTTTGTGGGTATATATTGTAGTTATACCCTTGTAATTTCCTTTTGATGTATTTTGCACCTATATGCATGGATGTATGGACATTGAGCAGTTTGTATTTAAAAGCATTGCATTGCTATCACATTTTGAGTTTGTAACTATTTTGTATTTTACTTTGAGACTTATGAAAATGTAACTTTTGCAATATTTAGTCTATCATTATTTACAATGAATGTTTACATGGAATTTTAACTATTCTCATGCAGTTTTCCGCAAAAGAATTGATAAGATAAAAAGTTATGGTTTTTATTAAAATCCTTTGTAGAATAACTAATGGGTTATCGGTAGGTGGAGTTCGGTGATTCATTAGGTTTGCTATGGGAACATGTCGTGCCTTACAAGGGATAAGGTGTGACATGTTTTAGTGGTATCAGAGCTTTGGTTTTTATACAAGTTTTGAAATTGCATGTTTGAAAATTTTTGATAAGTACAACTACTCAACTGTCATTAATTGATACATATAGTGCATTACATCATAAATATGGACTAATGGAGGGAAATCTCCTTATCTTGGTTGTCCAGGGAGTAAAATTCTTTATGATTCAATATGGAAGAGGGGGATCACACAGTAGAGCAATCAGTAGCAGCTGAGGTACAGGGGGAATCCCCAGCTCCTCAGAATGCTAGTGGGTCGGCTGCACTCATCCCACCCATGCAGTTTCCTGCTCAGTTCGCTCAGCAGATGGCTGCACTATTTTAGCAAATGGCTGGCAATATACCAGTCCAAGCTCCTGTGCAAGCACCTCCAGTGCAACCACCATCCCCAGCCAGACAATATGACAAGTTAATGAAGTATGGGGCAACAGAGTTCAAGGGTACAGTGGACCCATTGGAAGCTGAGCAATGGTTAGAACGGATGGAGAGGGTCTTCAAGAAATTGCACTGCACAGATGAGTTGAAGTTTGAATATTCAATTTCCCTGCTGCATGGAGATGCATATGAGTGGTGGAAGACCATTCCCCACAGTTTGGCTGAGCCGCCAGTGCTGACATGGGATGACTTTCTAAGGGAGTTTAGACAGAAGTATGTTCCTGATACCTATGTGGATATGAAGCTACAGGAGTTTCTCAGTTTGAAGCAAGGGAACAAGACTGTAGCTGAGTATGAGAGAGACTTTTCTCGCCTCAGCCACTATGCTGGAAGCCTACTCACTACCAGTAGAGACAGATGCAAACGGTTTGAGGCCGGTTTGAGGCCTAGTTTGAGATTGCAAGTGGTTGGGTTTCGACATGACAACTTCTCTGGGTTGATATCACAGGCCCTTGAATTGGAAAGGATAGAACTAGAAGGGGCATTTGAGAAGGTAACCACTGAAAAAGAGAACAGCAGTAAGCCTGCAGGTCAGAGTCCAAGTAACAATTCGGGTAAGAGGAAGAGCTTTGGGAGACCAAGTAACAGAGGATCTAGTAGGGGAAGATTCTCAGGGCAGAGGCCACCTAGATCTGGACAGCAGACATCTAAGGGTTCCTTTCCTACCAGTGCTTGTGAAACTTGTGGCAAGACTTATGGAGGAGTATGTTATAAGGCCATAGGAGCCCGTTACAACTGTGGTGGAAGTGGGCATTTTGCTAGAGATTGCACTAGTGCCTGCAAATCTGGGCCGCCTACTACCACTGAGGGATCTGTTCAAGGTTTTGTTTCCAGAGGACAACAGACAATTAGTAAAGGCAGAGGCAGGGGTAGAGGTAACACTTCTGGCAACCAGGGCACAGTGAGCCAACCAGAGCAGAGTGGTGCACCAGTCAGGGTGTACACATGCGCCAGAGGGATGAAGCTGAGATATCAGATGTTGTTGCTAGTACCTTCTCCATTTTTGATAGAGATGTATATGTGCTGTTTGACCCTGGTTCTACACATTCTTATGCTAGTGCCAGTATTGCATGCTCTGTTGCTATTCCTTGTGTGAAATTGGATTATGATGTGCTAGTGACTAGTCCTTTAGGAAAAGAGGTTAGGGTGAACGAATTGTATAAGGATTGTCCTCTGGTGATCCAAGGACATACATTCTTGTCAGACTTAATTGACATGCCCTTCTGAGATTATGATATCATCTTGGGCATGGATTGGTTAGCCAGGCATCACGCTATGATCGACTGTAGACTGAAGACAGTCACTTTTGGTCTTCCCGAGTATGCATACATAGTGATACACGGGGAGAGGCAGTTATTGCCATCCAACATCATTTCAGCTGCACTTGCTAGAAAGATTATTAGAAAGGGATGTGAAGCTTATCTAGCTCATGTGATAGACACCTAGGTTGGGACTCTAGATCTTAAAGATATTCCTATGGTGTGGGATTTTCCGGATGTCTTTCCGGAAGAATTACCGAGATTGCCTCCAGAAAGAGAGGTGCAGTTTGAAATTGAGACTATGCCTGGTGTGGAGCCAATCTCCATCACTCCTTATAGGATGGCATCTGCTGAGTTGAAAGAGTTGAAGGTGCAATTGCAGGAATTGTTAGATAAGGGTTTCATCCACCCTAGCATGTCACCTTGGGAAGCACCAGTATTATTTGTGAAGAAGAAGGATGGTACTCTCCATCTATGCATAGACTACAGACAGTTGATTAAAGTAACCATAAAGAATAGATATCATCTGCCACGGATCGATGATTTGTTTGATCAGTTGAAGGATGCAACTGTATTCTCCAAAATTGACTTGAGATCAGGCTACTACCAGTTGAGGGTGCAAGAGCAAAGTATTCCTAAAACTGCCTTTAGGACTCAGTATGGCTACTATGTGAAGGAACGGAAGCGTGAAAAACACAAGATTATACCATTGAATTCAAAAATTTTCACCTAGGGTCACATGCACCATGCAAGATTTATTTTTATCTATTTGATTTCAATAATAAACAACATATTAAAACTCTTTTAATATGTTTTTGGATCTGTATTTGCCATTTAAGATTTTAAAATTAATCAGATTAATTTTAGAACCCTAGATTAAATCAAGAACGATTACACTAACCTCTTGATGTCTGCGCGCTTTGAGATTCGTCTTCAGGACACCAGATGTTGTCCCTCTAGCTTGTCCACACCAAGAACACCTATGGCAGCCCTTGAACAGCTTCTAAAGCCTTTTCTATTAATTAGAAATTCAAGTTCTGCCTTTTAAGAGATTAGAGATGTAAACAGGACACTAGAAACAATTTCTAGTGTTCTTAATTCAAGAGATTGATGGCTAATCTCTTTGAATTGATGAGAGATGAAGAAGAATGGCTGGAGAGGCTCAAAGTGGCGTGACAATTGAGAGGAGAGGCTGCTGGTTATGTTTTCTTTTCATAACCACACTTAAATAGCTAGGTTAACACATTAAACCCTAGCCACATGTCACCTTTTGATTAGCTCTAGGTTTAAGTGACCCAATCACATTGTGCCAAGTGTCAAACCTATATTTAATCTTGATTTTAATCATCTTACATGATTAAAAATATTTGGCAAGCTTATGTGTTAAGCCATGTGTCACCATCTCATGGTGCCACGTGTCACAATCGTGAAATGACCAAAATGCCCTCGTGTCTTAATTTTGAGTTCTTAACCCAAAATAATTATTTTCTTCTTCTAATTAATTTATATCAAATATAAATTAATTAATTAATCTCTATTAATTAATTTCTCATCAATTAAATTCATATTTAAACACTTTAAATATAAATTTAATTTATACTACACATCCAATAATCTAGATTTGGTTTCAAGTCATGCTAGGGACTTTGCAATTTTATTGCAAACCAAATCTATTTAATTAATCAATTAAACTCTTTAATTAATTAATTAAATCATATTTAAATAGGTGATAACTTGTGTATGTGTGTGACTTACTAGGCTCATCACTAATTGGCAATGAGACATGATATCAACTCTTAATATCATCGAACTCTTTCTTACCATAAATGATTTCTCTAAATCATTTTATGAACCTCATAGACCATGGTTAACACCTAGCATAGCATGCCATGGCCACCCAATTAGTAATAAGATTTACCTTAAATGAACCTATAATCATATGTTACCATGCACTAAAATCTCTCTGTTACAAAATCCCAACTCAAGCTTGAGTCATGGTTTATGTCAAACTCCATTTGCTATGAATATTATGTTCTCTTTTAATTCCAGTTCTTGATTAAAAGATTTTTCTCATCGTAAACTCTTTCTCGAATAAATCTATCTGTCTGGCCAGAACTTGAAACATCAAGAACAATTAAATGAACATAGGATTTTATCTCTATTTACTTAGAGGAACAGATTCCATCTTGATCAACACCTACCTCCATATATAACTAGCAGGAGCCAACACATGCCCATATACCCATACATAGTACAAGTATGAAAGCGAGATCAAACTCAAACTACCTATATACAAGATAATCGTGCTATCTCAGTCTAAAGATTATATGCATCGATATGATTTATGACAAAACATTGACAAGAGTAAACTCCATGTGCTTGTCATAAGTGTCACCGGTTCGCCTACTTATCATTTATAAGTGCCTATCATGTTTGTTATATGGCATGAGACTCACCATTCCATCTTATTTATATCTCATATAAATAACTTGGGAACAAACATGAATACAATCTTTCTGGATAAGTCATGTCCTTATTATGAAGTATCCTCGATTGTGAACCTATTTATGATACTTTGTGCTAGAAATATTGTCACTCATATTCTTAACAACTTAAGAATAATATTTCTAACAAAATATCAATGGACCTTTTCTATTACACATAAATATATTATGTAAACGGAAAAGTGGAAATGCCTTTTATTAATAAAATTATGTACAAGATACATACTAAATGATATGCTCTAGGGCATACTACTAACAATCTCCCACTAGCACTAGAGCCATTCATTACAATACCTTAGACCCATCTTCTCAAGATGTCACTAAGCGAGCTTGTGACAAAGGCTTAGTGAATGGATCAGCTGAATTTTTCAGCTGATGTTATTTTTCTGCATGGCTATATCGCCTTTGCCCAACTATATGTCTGATAATGTGGTAGTGCCTTTCTATGTGTTTGGATTTCTAGTGAGACCTTGGTTCCTTAGCTCAGATGATCGCTTGCTCCATTATTGTCACAATGTAATGGAACCGACTCAATGGAAGGAACTACCGTAAGTTCACACGAACTTCTTTATCCAAATGACTTCTTTGCAAGATCTCGATGCAAAGAATATACTCGACCTCAAGAGTGGAATCTGCAATGTGCTCGCTTGGAACTCTTCCAACCGATCGCACCACCATAACAAATGAACACATATCCAGAGGTAGACTTTCTATCATCGATATCTGATTGGAAATCACAATAACAATAACCATCCAATTGAAAGTCTCCACCTCCATAAATCAAGAATAAATCCTTAGTTCGTCTCAAGTAATTAAGGATATTCTTTACAGCTATCCAGTGTTCCACACCAGGATTGGATTGATACCTGCTAGTCAAACTAATAAAGATATGCGATATCCGGCCTAGTACACAACATTGCATACATTAAACTTCCAATAGCCGAAGCATATGGAATCTTGGCCATCTTATCTCTTTCTTCAGGTGTCTTTGGAGACATCTCTTTAGAAAGGTGGATACCATGTCTCACTGGTAACAATCCTCTCTTGGAATCAAGCATGTTAAACCTCTTTAACACCTTTTCCAAGTATAGACTTTGGGATAAACCAATTATTCTTTTCGCTCTATCTCTATAGATGCGAATCCCAAGAATATAAGTTGCCTCCCCTAAGTCTTTCATGGAGAATGTATTTGACAACCATACCTTTATAGTCGTCAACATACCTGTATCATTACCCATCAACAGTATGTCATCCACATATAAGACAAGGAAAGTGATAGCACTGTCACTAACCTTCTTATATACACATGGCTCATCCTCATTTTTGATAAAACCAAAAGATTTAATGGCTTCATCAAAACGGATGTTCCAACTCCTCGAAGCTTGTTTCAACCCATAAATGGATCGCTTTAGCTTGCATACCTTGGAACCATCTTGGGATTCAAATCCCTTAGGTTGTTCCATGAAAATGTTTTCTTCAATGTATCCATTAAGAAAAACTGTTTTGACATCCATCTGCCAAATCTCATAATCATAGTATGCAGCTATTGCTAATAAAATCCTAATTGATTTAAGCATGGCAACAAAGTAGAAAGTCTCCTCATAGTCTATTCCTTGCCTTTGGCGAAACCCTTTCGCTACTAGCCTTGCCTTATAGGTCTCTACCTTTCCATCGTAACCAATTTTCTTCTTGAAAACCCATTTGTTCCCTATAGGTACAATACCTTGTGGGTCAACAAGATCCCAAACTTGATTCTTATACATAGAATCAATCTCGATTTCATAGCATCAATCCATTTTGAAGAGTCTATATCGATATAGCTTCTTCATAGGTAAGTGGATCATCTCCATGATCTACTTCTTCATGAGTAGACAACTCTTGTTCTTCTTCATGAAGAAAACCATATCTCACTGTGGGTGAGATACCCTGGTTGTTCTACGAGGAACAAATTGTAGATGTTTCATCAATGGGTATAGGTTGACTAGATGGATCTATATCCATCTCGACCATTGGTTGGTCGAATTCCCCAATTCTAACTCTATTTGCCTTCCTTTGCCTCCTTCTTGAACAAACCGTTGTTCAAGAAATGTGGCATCTCTACTTATCACAACCTTTGTGAAGTAGGCAAATAAAAATAATATCCAAAACTATCTTTTGGATATCCAACAAATCGACCTTTTTCTCGATCCGGTCTCCAATTTATCGGTGTTCACTTTTGATATAAGTGGACAACCCCAAATCTTAACATGCTTAAGACTTGGTTTTCTTCCATGCCATATCTCATAAGGTGTGGAAGAAACTGATTTTGATGGAATCCTATTCAATATACAAAGTCGATTCTAATGCAAATCCCCAAAAGGAGATTGGCATATCAAGATAGCTCATCATACTACGTACCATATCCAATAGGGTACGATTTCTCCTTTAGATACACCATTCGGTTGTGGCGTTCTGGAGGAGTCACCGAGAAACAATGCCATGCTCTCTCAAGTATTCATCAAATTCAAGACTCAAATATTCACCTCCACGATCCGATCGAAGAGCTTTAATATTTTTTCCTGTTTGATTTACTACTTGATTTAAATTCCTTAAACTTTTCAAAGGATTCATGTTTGTATTTCATCAAATACAAATACCCAAACCTTGATTTATCATCGAAAGGTAATAAAATAATGAAAGCCCTCTAGCCATTTCTTTAAATGGACCACATACATCACTATGTATAAGCTCCAAAATAATTTCAGCTCTAAGCCCATGTCCAACAAAGGGTGATCAAGTCATTATGCCCTGAAGGCAATATTCACAAGTTGGAGTAGGCTCAGAGCCCAATGAGGATAGAATCCCCATTTTCTACAATTTTGAAATCCTATCTTCTGCAAAATGACATAACCATAAGTGCCAAGTATATTTTGAACTTGAGTTGGTTTTCACCATGGCATTGCTTTCATTTAGATTGCTACACTGCCGGTGGAAACACTTTCTTCGGGCAATGGAAACACTTTCTGTTGGCAGTGGAAACACTTTCCTTTGCCTCCATCTGCTTTAGTCTTACTTTTCTGTTTTGCTATTTTCTTGGAAGGACCAGAATCGAGGTTTCTTTTCTTATTGCCTTTCTTCTTGTTGGACTTTCCAGTAAGAAGAAGCAACCAAAGCTACCTCTTTTTCTTTATTGCCTGGCATATTCTTTTGGGCAATAACCAGCATGTTGAGTAATTCAGCTAAGGTGCATTCCTGTTTAGTCATATGGAAATTTGTTACAAAATTCCCAAAAGACTCAGGAAGGGACTAAAGGATCAAATCCGTTTGTAGTTGGAAATCCATGTTGAAGTCAAGATGTTCCAACTGCTCAATCAGCCGAATCATCTTGTGGACATGATCCCCAACATTCTCATCCCTCGACATCCTCATACGGAATAGCTGTCTAGATATCTCATACCTAGCATTCACTGTGCTCACCATACAACTCTTGTAGGTGAAGGAGGATTTCACTCGCACTCTGCATGTTCTCATGTTGCTTCTGTAACTCATTACTCATGGAAGCAAGCATGTAACACTTAGCTCTCATATCATGCTCCTTCCACTTGTCTAAAGTATCATGTTCCTCTTGTGTGGCCTCTGGAGGTAAGGGACCAGGAACATTTGAATATAGAACATATCCTATATGTTCAAGGTTCAGGACAAGTTTCGAATTTCTTAGCCAATCGCATGATTAGGTCCTGTCAACTGTTGTGATCAAGTATGCTTGCAAGGATATTGGATGGTGGTGGTTGTTTTGTGCTCATTTTTATCGTAAAATTAATTGCAGAAAATAACCAGATTAATTAGTAAATGTATCATGTAATTAACCAAAATGATTATGGTCTTTTAATCAAATTAGTCCTCCCACTAACTTAGCGAATCCTACACTTCCAAAGTAGAAAACGGAAATCCTAGTTGGATGGATTTCTAGTGGGTGATTGAATTCTTATAATTCTATTGATCATCCTCAGGTACATCCATTATTGGAATTACAATAAACTATAAGTGAGCAACTCCTTGCCCATCACATCTCATGTGAGGTTCAATACTTTTACTAGCCCCTAATGCTCAAAATCTCAGGTACATCCAATATTGACTTATCTTGCATTAGTTAAGTTGATCCCATTGAGCCAGTAATTATGCAAATAATTTTAATGTCCTCAGGTACATCCAATATTGGCCACCAAACCATTTACATATTTACAACATCTCATGCTTAACAATTATTCTTAAGAAAATCTCTTAAATTAATTGCATCTCATGCAACTATTTAAAATTTCTTAAAATAATTGCCCCAATGGAGGGCTTATGTTATAATTACTTTAATTATAGCATTTCCAACTTAATCATTTGTTTGGAAGATTTTATAGCCATCCTAATTACTATTAAGGTCTCACTTTGCACATTATCCATTTAGCATGCATATATCATATAATTGCATACATTCCCATACATCTCATGCATTCATGGATAAGCGAGAAATATGGTATGATCATGGACTTTCTAAGGGATTCAATTCTGAGCCACCAAGAATTGAATCAGGGCATTCCTAGGTGCATTTCATTCATTCATTTTACAAGAGTTGCTGAAGGAGTACATAATCAACACTTGATCTTGAATTCCTCCCACTGGTCCCACCAATGCTCTTGACCTCCTTGAACTTCTTGCAATCCAATATTACATAGTAATCCTTGGCATACCAAGGCGAATTTACAAGAACTTAAATAAATGAAATTACAACCCAAAAATATTACAAACTTAATAATATATGCCCAAAATAAATTAAAATAAATTAATTTATAATCCCAAAGAAACATAAAAGAAATAAATCCAATCACATTGGTCTTTTATAGTCCATGATCATCCATCATGCATATCACTATTTAACAATTAAATAAAACATACATACTTATATTAAATTGAATATCTCATATTCAACTTAAAATCCAGATTTGAATATGATTCAAATAAATTTAAAAATTCAGATTTGAATCTCATTCAAACAAATTTAAAAATTCAGATTTGAATCACATTCAAACAACTTCAAAAATTCAGATTTGAATCACATTCAAATATTTTTTAAAAAATCAGATTTGAATCACATTCAAATATTTTTAAAAAAATCAGATCTGAATTTTATTGAATCAATTTTAAAAAATCAGATTTAAATATGATTCAAACAACTTTAAAAATTCAGATTTGAATCACATTCAAACAACTTTTAAAATTCAGATTTGAATCACATTCAAACAATTTTTAAAATTCTGATTTGAATCATAATTTAATTGTGTGATTAAAACAACTAATTAAACACTTTAATTAGTCAAAGAATAGGCCTTAGATCATACAACAATTGCAGAATTAAAAGCCAAACCTTGAACCACCCAAGGAACCATTGATGCCGCCACCAATGGTGGCTTCACCATGTGTGCCGCCACACCTCATTATCCAACCAGCAATAAATCTCTTGATCTCATGATCAAACACACAATTAAATTATATAATCAACAATCTAAATGGCAAATATAGTGGCTCTGATACCAATTGAAGGAACGGAAGCGTGAAAAACAAGATTATACCATTAAATTCAAAAATTTTCACCTAGGGTCACATGCACCATGCAAGATTTATTTTTATCTATTTGATTTCAATAATAAACAACATATTAAAACTCTTTTAATATGTTTTTGGATCTGTATTTGCCATTTAAGATTTTAAAATTAATCAGATTAATTTTAGAACCCTAGATTAAATCAAGAACGATTACACTAACCTCTTGATGTGCTGCAGCGTGTCTGCGCCTTTGAGATTCGTCTTCAGGACACCAGATGTTGTCCCTCTAGCTTGTCCACACCAAGAACACCTATGGCAGCCCTTGAACAGCTTCTAAAGCCTTTTCTATTAATTAGAAATTCAAGTTCTGCCTTTTAAGAGATTAGAGATATAAACAGGACACTAGAAACAATTTCTAGTGTTCTTAATTCAAGAGATTGATGGCTAATCTCTTTGAATTGATGAGAGATGAAGAAGAATGGCTGGAGAGGCTCAAAGTGGCGTGACAATTGAGAGGAGAGGCTGCTGGTTATGTTTTCCATTCATAACCACACTTAAATAGCTAGGTTAACACATTAAACCCTAGCCACATGTCACCTTTTGATTAGCTCTAGGTTTAAGTGACCCAATCACATTGTGCCAAGTGTCAAACCTATATTTAATCTTGATTTTAATCATCTTACATGATTAAAAATATTTGGCAAGCTTATTTGTTATGCCATGTGTCACCATCTCATGGTTCCAAGTGTCAAAATGTGAAATGACCAAAATGCCACTGTGTCTTAATTTTGATTTCTTAACCCAAAATAATTATTTTCTTCTTCTAATTAATTTATATCAAATATAAATTAATTAATTAATCTCTATTAATTAATTTCTCATCAATTAAATTCATATTTAAACACTTTAAATATAAATTTAATTTATACTACACATCCAATAATCTAGATTTGGTTTCAAGTCATGCTAGGGACTTTGCAATTTTATTGCAAACCAAATCTATTTAATTAATCAATTAAACTCTTTAATTAATTAATTAAATCATATTTAAATAGGTGATAACTTGTGTATGTGTGTGACTTACTAGGCTCATCACTAATTGGCAATGAGACATGATATCAACTCTTAATATCATCAGAACTCTTTCTTACCATAAATGATTTCTCTAAATCATTTTATGAACCTCATAGACCATGGTTAACACCTAGCATAGCATGCCATGGCCACCCAATTAGTAATAAGAGTTACCTTAAATGAACCTATAATCATATGTTACCATGCACTAAAATCTCTCACATAAAATCCCAACTCAAGCCGAGTCATGGTTTATGTCAAACTCCATTTGCTATGAATATTATGTTCTCTTTTAATTCCAGTTCTTGATTAAAAGATTTTTCTCATCGTAAACTCTTTTCGAATAAATCTATCTGTCTGCCAGGAACTTGAAACATCAAGAACAATTAAATGAACATAGGATTTTATCTCTATTTACTTAGAGGAACAGATTCCATCTTGATCAACACCTACCTCCATATATAACTAGCAGGAGCCAACACATGCCCATATACCCATACATAGTACAAGTATGAAAGCAGTATCAAACTCAAACTACCTATATACAAGATAACTGTGCTATCTCAGGTCTAAAAATTATATGCACTGATATGATTTATGACAAAACATTGACAAGAGTAAACTCCATGTGCTTGTCATAAGTGTCACTGGTTCGGCCTACTTATCATTTATAAGTGCCTATCATGTTTGTTATATGGCATGAGACTCACCATTCCATCTTATTTATATCTCATATAAATAACTTGGGAACAAACATGAATACAATCTTTCTGGATAAGTCATGTCCTTATTATGAAGTATCCTCGATTGTGAACCTATTTATGATACTTTGTGCTAGAAATATTGTCACTCATATTCTTAACAACTTAAGAATAATATTTCTAACAAAATATCAATGGACCTTTTCTATTACACATAAATATATTATGTAAACGGAAAAGTGGAAATGCCTTTTATTAATAAAATTATGTACAAGATACATACTAAATGATATGCTCTAGGGCATACTACTAACACTATGAGTTCTTGGTAATGCCATTCGGGTTGACTAATGCTCCAGCTGCTTTTATGGGCCTGATGAACACTATCTTCAGGCCATATTTAGATTAGTTTATTGTGGTGTTCATTTATGATATTTTGGTGTACTCAAAGAATGTAGAGGAACACGATAAACACTTGAGGATAGTATTGCAGACTTTAAGAGAGAAGCAGTTGTATGCCAAACTATTGAAATGTGAGTTTTGGCTAAAAAAGATTATATTTTTGGGGCATATTATATCTGCAGAGGGTATCCAGGTGGATCCTAGCAAAGTAGAAGCCATTCTTAATTGGAAGCCACCTAGAAATGTCACGGAAGTTTGGAGTTTCCTTGGTTTAGCCGGGTATTACCGAAGGTTTGTGAAGGGATTCTCCATGCTAGCATCTCCATTGACCAAGCTACTTAGGAAGGATGTAAAATTTCAGTGGACTGATCGGTGCCAGGAAAGTTTTGATGAGTTAAAGAGGCGTTTAATTGAAGCTCCAGTCTTAACCTTGCCCACTTTGGGTAAGGAGTATACCATATACAGTGATGCTTCTCATAACGGATTGGGCTGTGTGTTGATGCAAGATAGGAATTTCATTGCCTATGCTTCACACCAGCTTAAACCGCATAAGAGGAATTATCCTACACATGACTTGGAGCTAGCAGCCATTGTCTTTGCCTTGAAGATCTGGAGACATAACTTGTATGGAGAGATATGTTATACATACACAGATCATAAAAGTTTGAAATACTTGGGCACACAGAAGGAGTTAAATTTGAGGCTAAGGAGATGGTTAGAGCTGATAAAAGATTATGATTGCTTAATAGACTATCAGCCTGGAAAGGCAAATGTTGTAGCTGATGCTTTAAGTCGCAAGACTATGGCTAGTTTGAGGGTTTCTCCTTTGTCCATGGTGCATGAATTAAGGGCATTGCATGCTAATTTGGAGATTAATGAAGATGGGCAGATGGTAGCTACTTGGCAAGTGAAGCCAATGCTGGCAGAACAAATTAAAGCAGTTGCATAGAAGGATGATAAGTATGTGAAGTTGATGGAAGAGGCTCAGGATGGCAAGAAAATAGAATTATCAGTAAATGATGAGGGCTTGTTGTTATATAAGGGCAGAATGTGCATTTCTGAGAATGTTGAACTGAGGCAGACCATTTTAAAGAAAGCACATGATTCACCTTTTGCAATGCACCCTGGTGGAACCAAAATGTATAGAAGTGTGAAAGAGCACTATTGGTGGAGAGGAATGAAGAAAGACATTGCAGAATATGTTGCCAAATGCCTAACTTGTCAGCAAGTCAAGGCAGAATACCAAGTGTCTGCAGGGTTGCTATAGCCATTGCCAATTTCCCGAGTGGAAATGGGAAAGAATCACTATGGATTTCGTGACAGGACTTCCATGTACACAAAAGAATCATGATGCAGTTTGGGTTATTGTTGATAGATTGACCAAGTCTTCACACTCTTTGCCAGTGAGAATGGATTACAGCCTGGAAAGATTGGCCAAACTGTACATTGATGATGTTGTGAGGTTACATAGAGTGCCAGTGTCTATTGTGTCGGACAGAGACCCAAGGTTCACTTCTAGATTCTGGGGTAGTCTCCAAAAAGCCCTAGGAACTAGATTGAACTTTAGTACAGTATTCCATCCACAGACAGACGGCCAATCTGAAAGGATCATTCAGATTTTGGAGGACATGCTTCGGGCTTGTGTGATTGAGTTTGAAGGGAGTTGGGACACACACTTGCCTTTAATTGAATTTGCCTACAATAACAGTTATCAATCAAGCATCGAGATGCCTCCATATGAAGCACTTTATGGCAGAAAGTGTAGAACTCCCTTGTGTTGTGATGAAGTGGGCGAGAGGAAGTTGATTGGCCCAGAATTAGTGCAGCAGACGGAAGAAAAGGTTTAGCTCATTAGAAACAGACTCAAAGTTGCAACGGATAGACAGAAGTCCTACATTGACCTAAAGAGAAGAGATATTCGGTACAGTATGGGTGACAAGGTGTTCTTGAAAGTTTCCCCATGGAAAAGGATCATGAGGTTTGATAGAAAGGGGAAACTAAGTCCTCGCTTCATTGGGCCATATGAGGTTCTGGACAGAGTGGGTCCATTGGCATATAGACTTGCATTGCCTCCAGAGTTGGAAAAGATTCACAATGTCTTCCATGTCTCCATGTTGAGGAGGTATAGATCAGACCCCTCTCACATTTTGCCTGTAGAGGAGATCGAAGTGAATTTAGACCTGACATATGACGAAGAGCCCATAAAGATCTTAGCACATGAGGTGAAGCAGCTGAGGAACAAGCAAATACCTCTAGTGAAAGTGCTGTGGAACCGTCATTCAGGCCGGGAGGCTACATGGGAGTGTGAGGAAGACATGAGGAGATAGCACCCACAGCTATTCAAAGAATGAAACTAGGTAAATTTCGAGGACGAAATTTATTTTTAAGGAGGGGAGAATTGTAACGCCCTGAACCTCCGAGTTATGAATAGTACCATTTTTAGTCCATGACTAGTACTATGTAAAGACACCTTGAGGACCAAAAATAAATAAAAAATTAATTGAGGTAGACACAATAAAAATTCAAGTGACCCAAAAATATAAGGATTCACCGGGTATATTGAAAAAGAGAGATTATGAACCGACGAGGGGCAATTTGGTCAATTCACCTCAAGAGTTGACTTTTGACCAAAATGTTAATTAATTTAAGTGAAATTAATGAATTGAATTATGGAATAATTTTTTTTAGAAAAAGAATTCAAGTATAAAGTGAAAGGAAAATAAAAGAAACAAAAATCTAGAATTTTAGGTCCATTTTGACCCAATTAAAATTTTAGGACCAATGGGCTTTGAACAACTCAATAAAAATTAATTAAATAAATAAATAATTGGGATAAGTATAAAAGAAAGCCATCTTCCTCCCTCCCTCATTTAGTTGCCCCCCATACACCTCCTCTCCCTCTCTTTTCTTTCTTCTCTCTTCATTCTTCCACTTACAACCTCTCTCAACCATTGATTTTCCCCACTTTTTCTCCATGGGTTTTCCATCCAATTGGTAGAAAACATTAAATTTATCTTTCATTGAGAGATTAGAAGCTAAGAGAACAAAAGAGTTAGAAAAAATTGAAGATTAGAAGTGGTCACTTGAGGTAAGTTTCTTTTCATGTTAGATTAGTTGTATAAGCCTTGAATGAAGTTAACTTATGATGAAATTTCATGAGAAATTGAAAGGAAATATGCATGGAACCTAAACTAGGGTTTTGGCCAACTTAGGGAAAATTAGGGTTTTAATGTATTTTAGTTAAATTGATGATAAATCTAAGTTAAATTGAAGTAGTATGCACGATTGGGAGTAGTAAGATTTCATGGGATTGCATAAATTAAATTATGGAAGATTAGGGTTCATGGGAAAATTGGGTTTTGGTGCTAGAGAGTGAAATTGGTGTGTGTGTAGTG
This sequence comes from Hevea brasiliensis, assembly GCF_030052815.1. Lineage (NCBI taxonomy): Eukaryota > Viridiplantae > Streptophyta > Magnoliopsida > Malpighiales > Euphorbiaceae > Hevea > Hevea brasiliensis. The sequence goes on along the minus strand of NC_079493.1, from coordinate 41,267,674 downwards.
TTAAATTATGGTCATTTGAGGTTTATTTAGTTTGAATTGACATTGGATTGATGAATGGAGGTAATGAAATGGTAAGATTAGGGAAAATTACAAACTTTGATGCTTGAAAATTGTGGGGTTTGTGTTAAAAAGTACCATTGATGTGTCAATGATAAATTATAGTCATTTTGGGTGAATTAAATGTGAATTGAGATTGGTTAGTGGAAGTAATTGAAGAAATGAAAATTTTAACTTAGGGTAGAATTTTGCACACTGAATTCAGTGTGTTTGGAAGCCCATAACTTGAGCTACACAACTCCAATTGGTGTGAAACCAATTGGAAACGAAATGTAAGACATAGGGCTAAAATTTTTGTGAAGATACCCTGCCCCAAAAATGACCTTAAGCTATCCGAAATGAGCCTTGAACTTGGAGACAGAAATCTGGAACCTGCAGAATTTGACTATATGAACAGTAAATTTTGCATAGCCATAACTCTCTCTAGAAAACTCCAATTTAGACGATTCTTGATCTGATGGAAACCTAAGACATAATAGAACATTTCATATGAAGAACTTGAGGCCAAATTATGGACTTAACCCAATCAAATTGCTGAGCAAATTTGAATTACTACATCTGCAGAATTGCAGATTTACCATATGAATAGTAAACTTTGCATGGCCATAACTCTCTCTAGAAAACTCCAATTTAGGTGATTCTTGAACCGATGGAAACCTAAGACATAGTAAAAAATTTTGTATGAAGAAAATTAGACCAAATTATGAACTTAACTCAATCAAATTACAGAACAAATTCGGGTCACCGAATCTGCCAGAATCTGGGCACCTAAAATTGACCAAATGAATAGTAAATTTTGCAAGGCTATAACTCTCTAGAAAACTCCGATTTAGGCAATTCTTGAACCGATGGAAACCTAAGACATAGTAGAACATTTCATATGAAGAATATTAGACCAAATTATGGACTTAACTTGATCAAATTGCTAAACGAAGTTGGATTGATAAATCTGCCAGAGCTAAATTTGCAGCATGAACACTGACGTGAACAGTAATTGTGTTTTAGGCATAACTTGAGCTACACAGCTCTGAATTAGGCGATTCAAAAAAGAAAATAAATTTAAGACCTAAATGAACAATTTTCATGAAGAACACCTCACCTAATTATGATCGAAACTAGGTACAAATTGGGTTCAAAGATTGGGGCACCAAGCTGTCCTAAAACCAAAATATTCTAAAATTTTCAAACCTAACTTGGGATGCATTAGACATGCATATAATGAGTTCTTGGCAGCAATTGAGATTGGTATTGAGGTATTCTATTTGTGTATTTTCAGTAGAAAAAGAAGTTGGAACGGACAAGGAGAAGTAGGTAAGAAGGAAGGAGAATTATTGAAGGTTTGTGCACAATTAACCTTTTTCTTTGTTTTAGCTTCGTAAATTGATTTGAATAAGTTTGATTTGAAATGAGTTTATTTTGAATGAGGTATGTTTTTCTCTTGTATTTGAGGAATTTGTGTGTTGCCACCCCTTTTATGGGTTTTATGATGATTTGAATATGTTATTATTTTTCAAACGTGATTATTGATTTAGAAACTCTAGAAAGTTGTTTTGAAACCACAGTTAGCATGAAAGTCCCTTCGGAACTCCCCAGTAGTAACGGCTACTTGGGGTTTTATAATTGATATTGATTATGTCTCCCATTAATAATGGTTAGTGGGGTAAGACTACATGAGTACTCATTAGCTAGCTAGCCCTTCCCTCATTAATAACGGTTAGTGAGGTTGAGATTGCTTTGTCGTGGTGTACAACACGGCACTGATCGTGAAATTTTGTGTCATGGCCTGAACTGTGTGTTGATGTTGGCAACACTAATGCTTTGTGAATTGTGATTTATGAAGTATGATTTCTCATTTGAAATGTTATTCCAATAAATGGCTCTTATGAACTTAGAACTATTATGAAGTTTTCATGCTTAAGAAAAATGTGATTTATTATGCTTTGACAAATTGCATTTTACCTTAAGTTTTAAAGTTATTAGTTGTGCACCACTGAGTGATATACTCAGCGATAGCTTCTTTATGCTGTCGCAGGTAAGGGAAAGGAGAAGGCTGCCGAGTGAGAGACTTGGAAGCAGCATTTTGGTATTGTTTGTGAGTATATATTATAGTTATGCCCCTGTAATTTCCTTTTGATGTATTTTGCACCTATATGCATGGATGTACGGACATTGAGTAGTTTGTATTTAAAAGCATTGCATTGCTATCACATTTTGAGTTTGTAACTATTTTGTATTTTACTTTGAGACTTATGAAAATGTAACTTTTGCAATATTTAGTCTATCATTATTTCCAATGAATGTTTACATGGAATTTTAACTATTATCATGCAGTTTTTCGCAAAAGATTTGATAAGATAAAAAGCTATGGTTTGTATTAAAATCCTTTGTAGCATAACTAATGGGTTATCAGTAGGTGGAGTTTGGTGATTCATTAGGTATGCTACGGGAACATGTCGTGCCTTACAAGGGATAAGGTGTGACATGTTAAGTTGTCCAGGTGTGACTTCTGGTTGAATGAGATTTCATTCCTTAGACACATAGTGTCAGCTGATGGGATTAGGGTGGATCCCAAGAAAATAAAAGCAGTAATGGAATGGAAGCCTCCCAGGAATACAACTGAGGTCAGAAGTTTCTTGGGGCTAGCTAGGTACTATAGAAGATTTATGAAGGGATTTTCTTTAATAGCTACTCCAATGACCAAGTTGTTACATAAGAATGTCAAATTTGACTGGAATGACAAGTGTCAGACCAGTTTTGAGAAGTTGAAGGCTATGTTGACAGAGGCAACAGTGTTAACATAGCCAGTGTTGGGAAAGGACTTTGTGGTCTACAGTGATGCCTCTCATAATGGGTTAAGGTGTGTATTAATGCAAGAGGGGAGGGTGGACGCCTATGCTTCCAGGCAGCTAAGGCCACATGAACAGAATTACCCTACCCATGATATAGAACTTGCAGCAATTATCTTCGCACTGAAGATATGGAGGCATTACTTGTATGGTGAAAAGTGCTACATTTACACATACCACAAAAGTCTGAAATACTTAACAATCCAGAAGGAGCTCAACCTCAGACAGAGGCGATGCATTGAGTTCTTGAAGAACTATGATTGTGTGATTGACTATCATCCTGGGAAGGCAAATGTAGTTGCTGATACTTTGAGCAGAAAATCCATCACAGCTTTGAGATCATTGAATGCCCGTCTATCTTTCGCTCAAGATGGAGCTATTTTGGCTGAGTTGCAAGTGAGGCCAAACTTGCTATAGCAGATATTAAATGGGCAGACGGTAGATGAGAAGCTAAAGGCTATTATGAGCAAAATCCTAAAAGGGAAAGAAACTGACTATGAAGTGAAAATAGATGGGTGTCTGTACTATAAAGGAAGAGTATATGTACCAGATGATGGGGAATTGAAAGCCAGTATTCTGAAAGAGGCATACACCAGTGTTTATGCTATGCACCTAGAAAGTACAAAAATGTATCATGATCTGAAGCTTCAGTATTAATGGCTTGGTATGAAGAAGGACATAGCTGACTATGTGACTAAATGCTTGACATGTCAGCAAGTCAAGGCAGAACATCAAGTTCCATCAGGTTTTCTACAGCCTATACACATACCTGAATGGAAATGGGATCGGGTCACCATGGATTTTGTAAGTGGTCTACCTCTCACCCAGAAGAAGCATGATGCAGTATGGGTGATAGTAGATAGATTGAAGAAGTCAGCACACTTTCTGCTAGTTAGGACTGACTACTCACTGGAGAAGTTAGCATAATTGTATATCAGTGAGATAGTTAGACTGCATGGAATTCCACTTTCCATCATATCTGATCGAGACCCAAGGTTTACATCGAGATTTTGGAAGAAATTGCATGAATCCTTGGGCACACAACTCCACTTCAGCACAGCTTTCCATCCTCAGACGAATGGGCAATCAAAAAGAGTAATTTAGGTAAACAATTAAAACTAATTGAACTAATACAAATATTGAACTGAAATGATAATAATAACATGAAATATGAAATATATGTCAGGTCCTTGAGGATATGCTGAGGAGTTGTGTCATTGATTTTGAGGGAAGTTGGGATAGATACCTTCCACTGGCAGAATTTACATATAACAATAGCTACCAAGATAGCATTCAAATGGCCCCGTATGAAGCACTGTATGGGAGGAAATGTAGAACTCCCGTGTGCTGGACTGAATTGGGTGAAGATAAACTAGTAGGGCCAGACCTAGTGAAACAGACTGAGGAGAAGGTAAAACTAATCAAAGCCAATCTAAAGGTTGCCTCAGACAGACAGAAATCCTATGCCGACCTGAAGAGAAAAGAAATAGAATATGCAGTGGGTGACAAAGTGTTCCTCAAGGTGTCACCATGGAAGAAGGTATTAAGGTTTGGAAGAAAAGGTAAGTTAAGCCCTAGATTCATTGGCCCATATGAAGTCATTGAACGTGTGGGTCCAGTGGCCTACAGGCTAGCTTTACCACCAGAGCTGGACAAGATCCACAATGTGTTTTACGTGTCTATGCTAAAAAGTTACCGTCAGATCCTTCACATGTCATTTCCATGGAAGAAATTGAAGTACAACCAGATTTGACATATGAAGAAGAACCCATACGGATCCTGGCTCGGGAAGTGAAAGAGTTGAGGAATAAGCAGATTCCACTGGTGAAAGTGCTTTGGAGGCACCATAACACCGAGGAGGCAACTTGGGAAAGTGAAGAGACGATGAGACAACAGTTCCCTCAACTGTTTACATCAGGTAAATTTCGAGGATGAAATTTAAATTAGAGGGAAAGAGTTGTAACACCCTCCCTGTAGCAACTCCGTACATTCTACTGTTCCAGTGACTAGTATCGATCTGGACAATTAGAACGTCTGAAAAAATATTTAAATTAAAGTGAGGAACCATAATTAACTCAAATATTAATAAGAAAAATTTAGGAAAAATTTTAAAAATAAAATACAACCAAGTAAAATGAGCAGGTGCCCAAGTGATGGGTAACCCAATAGGAAGTTGCGGTTCTCGCAACTAGGAGCCCTAGACCAGGGGGAAAATTCATAAAATAATTTTTGAGACTCTAGAAAAGAGTCATTGAGGGTTCTATGGCATTAAAATGCCAAGAAAATTTTTAGAAAAAATTTTCAATCGGTACAGATAATTTTGGTCTGTTAAGCCAAACGGAGGGCATTTTGGTCATTTTGCCTTTAGAGGTGATTTTTGGCCGACTTTTCCAGTTAAGTAAATAATTATTATGACACAAAATATGAATAAATATTGCTAAAAAATTAAATTGAAAATGAGTAGAGAATAAAAGAAAAGAAAATGAGATTAAATGTCAAATTTGACATCATATGATGTCATTATATCCTTTTCCACCAATCACATTTAAAAGCTACTAAATTAAGAAATAAAAGAAGACAAATGAAACCAAAAAATATCAAAACAAATCTGCCTTCTTCCTTAACCAAAGACTAGCCTTCTCCCTTAACCAAAGACTAGCCTTCTCCCTTATCCCTTCCACCCAACCCTCCATGAAAGCTCCACCAAAGCTTCATAACTCACCAAATCTCACCCCAAAACCCTAAACACCCTTCACAAAAATTAATCCCCACATCAAGAGCAAGGTTTTGATTATCATAAAGTGAAGAAATTCCAAGGTTTATACAAGCCAATAAAGAGACCAAAGAGGTTAGTGCATGTTAATTACTTAATCTTGTTTATTTCTTAAAATTTAGTTTGGATATGAACAAATAATTAAGAAATTGAGATAAATCATGTGTGAAATTGAGAATGGAATTTTGGCCAGCTTTATGGGAGTGGTAGTTGATGATTTTGATGGATTTAAAATGGCTTAGAAATGGTGTTGATGTGTAGACATAAATTTGAAATGGATTAGTATGCCTAATTCACATGTGTTGTGTGAACCTTGAATTTGAGCTAGGGTTTGGACACAAAAACTTGGATCTTATTCATGTGTTGGTGAATGAAAGTTTAAATGGTCAATTAGTGATCATTTGGCTGTGTATGATGAAGAATTGAAGTGAGTTGTAGCTTGGGATTTGAGTTTGGCTGAGCTGCCTTGTGTGACCTATAGGTCTGGATGTGAGTCCAGCCTGTTTGGGCAGCTATAACTTGGGTTGTGTAGGTTCAATTGGTGCAAAGACAATTAGAAATGAAACTAGACACATAATGGCACAACTTTGGTATAGAAACCTTGCCCAGAAAACCAAACCAAGTTGACCTAAAAATTGCCCTAATCTGGGTGACCTGCAGTCTGCCTGGGCAAAATGACCAAATGAACAGTATTTATTCATTTAGTCATAACTCAGTGTAGAAAGGTCCAATTGACTTGAAATTTAACCAACAGAAAGCTGAGACATATACCTACAACTTTTATGAAGAACACAAATCCCAATTCTGACCATAACCTAGTCAAATTGCCAACCAAACTTAGGTTACCAAATCTGGCAGAACTAGTTTTGCCCAGAATTTTAGATTCTGTCCAATCCGGCCAGTTATGGTTTTTAGGCCATAACTTGAGCTACAAAACTCCAAATGGAGTGATTCAAAAAAGGAAATGTAACTAGACAAAATAAGGAACAACTTTCATGAAGACAATTTTACCAAATTCCTACTGTACAAATAACCAATAGAACAGAAAATATGAGGCTTGAAATCTAAAAATTTTGAATAACTAACACTAAGCTTAGAAATGGTATTGGCAACCAATACCAACAATTTTAGAATGCAAAATGTGGTATGTTGGAGTATTAGAACCAATGTACCTATTGTCTATGCAAAAGTCAACATTTTAGTTGACTAATGAAATGAATAGTAACACCTAAACTTAAATTTTCAAGAATTGTAAAATTTTAAAATATAACATGCCCTAGTACACCTAGCAAGATTGGTTTGGATAGGTTGGCATGCCAATAGGGTTCAGTTAGTAGTACTGCACATGGCATTATTTCATTCTGTGATTTCATGGCTTTTAGCCATTCTGACATTATGTTGATACTTGGCCTTGTGCCTAATGTTATTATAGCTTATTAGCTGTTCAGTTGCACACCGGGAGATACATATGTGACCAATGGTGTGACGGCCCGAGGTACTTGATACCCAGTGCCAGTTTACCCATTTATCCAGTCCAGTCATCCAGTATAGGTTACTTGGGTAACCAAAAATGAAAGTGGATAAATTTAATAAAATTATGAATATAACAAGTACAAAATAAATAAGATTACCAGTAATGATCGAAAAATTGTCTGCATAAGACATCAAGACATGCACTGAATATTTATTTACTGTTTTTTCTTTTTATTTTATTATTGACACCACTAAGCATTATTGCTTAGCGTATTGCTTTTTGCCACGTGTAGGTTCTGGGGAGACCGACCGAGAGCCCAGTAGACCACAGTCTGGGTGAGATCTTCTGGAGCTCTGCATAGTATCCGTATCACCTCACCAACATCAGTGCATTGGTAGGACACTAGGTTTCATTTTGGATATTTTGTAATTAACTTTTATTTTCTCATGTGAAATTGAGACTCATGTAATATATTTTGTTATCAATGTAAATAGTGGAAATTACGTTTATGAATGAAAAGTTGAATATTTATTTATGATTTGTACATGAATATCCTATGAAATGAATGAATGAGAATTGGGAGTATATTGAGAAATATTGAGATTTTGTTGATGAAATGGAGTTCAGGATTTTCTCAGGTTCCAAATAACTGTTTTCTTCATTTTTAGCCGGTACTCTGCCGGATTTTCTATAAAATTTGTGGAACCTCAAATAAATTTATGATTTCAATAAATGACTTCAATGAATGATATTTCACGAATTATACTTCATAACTATGAAAGAAATAAATTAGGAAGGATAAAAATGATTGAACTAAAATAGGGTGTTCTGGTACACTGTGTGATATATCTTACTCGGCTATACTATAGACGGGTAAGGGGTATCACATAGACAAAGTCTAATCTAATTCTATAACTCCAAGCTCTATATTCTGGCCCCTGACACTGCCCTAACTACATCATGCTCTACATCTCACACTGCTAAGTTCTATATCTCAATCACTACTCTCACTAATGTGGTCCCATTTTGGGTTCTCCATCCTTATCGTTTACCCTGCCTAAAATAATACCTAGCCTAGTTTATATCTTAACTTCGTTCTTCTTATTCTGGGCCCTTCAGGTTGTCCTTTAATTTATTTTTTTTATCTTACCCAAAATAGAACTCTGACTATTTTATTCCTAGCTCCACTCTTACTCTGGACCTGATAACTATAGTAGATAACTTTATAGATAACTTTATCTTCTAGTGTCTCTGCCAGGTCATCACACTTCTGTGCTATTCGAACTTTATCCTCTAACTACTCTAGCTAGCACTTCCACTACCATTTGGCTTATATTGCATCTACAATCAACTGTCCTAATTCTCATTTTTGCACTTCCTCTATCTATTGATATTCTGCAATTTGTCTCTATTGACCTATTACCCTTAACATTATTCCATTTTGAGTATACTATTGTCTCTCCTAAAAGGACATCACCATACTCTACAGCACAATAGAGTGTAAGAGGGATACTGTATCTACTACATTGCCATAATTATGTAAGGGTTTTTGCTCTCTTATCATACTACAAACTTTTCTAAAATATCATTTCATAGGCTATGAACATTATTCATAATCTTCGATATCCTTTAGGAAGTAGAGCCATACTCTGCACTTCACTCTTACACAAGGAGTACTATCTCTATCAAACTCTAGGCAAAACGTATACTGTAATGCCAAAACTATCCAAGATCCCATACTTAAGACTAAAAAATATCATTAAGACTAAAAAATATCACTTAGTAGGTTCCATCCTTATACTACTAATGTACTAAACCTCTAATCCATGACAACTCAAGCTATAACTTTAACTCATGTAAGGGTAACTGAGTCTCTGACTTTAGTTATCACCTAACTATGACATTTGATATTGTAGCTTAAGGGTTTAAACCTTTAACTAGGAGTTCCGAACCCCTCTGTACAAATAAAACTTTATTCTGGCATAACTATACCAAAACAGAGGCTATCTACAAACACCCTTAGGAAACACATTGGGGATGCATGCAGCTCTACACAATAATCCTATGTTGATACTGTAATCTGTAGCTTACAACACAAATAATGAAAGCATCATATAGATTGCTATGATGCATCCCAATAGACCATGTTTCCAGACCTCTTATCTCTCTTTAACCCACCGATACCATAAACTTGCCTTGACTGGGCTATCCATTAATAACTGCTAGCAGTGGTACCCTTACCTCCAAGTAGGACGGCTATACTGCCATAACTCATTTTTATGTACTCATGCCGTGTAGTAGATAGGCATGCCACTTAATCTCATTTTGACAAAACATAGCATTTCTTGGAGTACATATCCCTATGGCAAACCACAACACGTCTATTAGCTCAAATTCGCATCACCATGTACTCTACAAAAATCATGATAGTAAACTGAAGCACTCTTACACTACCCAAGGGATAACGTAGAATCAAGAAATAAGGAATTATAGAAGATGACAAAACAAGATCCTATACTTCGTATTTGACAACACATGACATTATTTCCTATGAATCTAGAGCCTAAACTTTGATACCAACTTTATCATGACTCAATTCCATAGGCCAAATCAACACTGGAACTTGGGCCAGTATAAAGCCTTCGAAGCCTGTAGTAAGCCTTACTGCTCCTAAACTTATGATTAGACCTAAAATCAAGGCCCAACATGCAAAACAAAAGAAAATAAAATAACTTGGGCCTTCAACTTGATAATTACCAGAAATCAACTACTAAGAAAGCCTAGCTCAACCTTAATACATACTATGTACAAACTATTTAATACCATTAATTTTCCTTAATTAATACAATATATTTATAAACTAGTATGATAATGAAGTTCTAATAGTTAAAAAAATAGAAAAATAAATAAATAGACACAATAAAAACTACTAATTAAGAAACACCACAACCTACAAAGAAAAATTATAGGTTAGACCCAAAAAAATAAACTTACTTCTCCTGCAACCTGGAAAAAGAATATTTGAATGAGAAATGAGGGTTTGACTCAGAAAGTTTAGATATTGATCATAGATACAATTCCTATAAGCATATAAAAATAGTGCAATTTTACCATGTAATACACATCCAACACATATACAAACAATTCACCCAATATTTGTATGAGAAGATAATTTATCTCTACTCACGCACCCAATGCATCACATTAGTACATAAATATAGGAGTTGATTCCCTATACAGTAGCTCTCTCAATCCAAATCCTGCCAGTAAGCTTAAATTAAGTTGGACTTTTACTTAAATCCAAGTGCGGGGGCCAGCGAGATCAACTCAAAGTCGTGCCTTACTTGACTTTTCATATCCACAAGGACTAAGTTCCAACAGACTAGCTCAAGTCACCACTACCCGTCCAAACCATATTCATCAGACACACACACACACACACACACACACAACGCATGCGCACAACTCCAAATTATCCCCACGGTGATAATCACAACTAATTATCAAAATAAAAATGCAACAACAGGAATGTCCCTAACATATTTTAACTAATTACATGCATAAATAAGTAAATATTGATAAAAATACATGAACATGAAAGATATATAAATAATATTAAAATTACCAAAACAATCAATATTTAAATCATAGATTGATCAACTTGATTGTAGCTGGTCCAACTAGAAAGAGAAGATGGCCGACACTGATCACTTATATATACACACTGACCTCTATCAAAAGAATAACAAAATTAACTAATTAATTCAAACTATAGAAGTAAGAATAAAGCTTAAGGTCTTGCTGAAATTTCGACAGAATCTCCCCTATAACTGGACCTAAACCCCTACAAGAAAACTGAATTAAAGGCAATAAGACAGGGCCTCAAGCCCATAACAACAATTATAATGCTCATCTGGGATCTACAAGAAACCTAATCTAGGTCCGATCTTTCAAACTCTAGCTCAAGTCCCTAACTCATTTACAATCTAAATAATTATTTTCAACACTTCAAAAATTATAAAAATATTCTTAGATGTCCTTTACATTGTCCTTTTATTATTTAAATTTATTTTACTTAATTTTACTAAGTCAAGAATATTTTACAGATTAATCAGTTAGCTTAGCTAAGGTAAAAACTACAACTTGAGTTTGAACTACTTTTGCAAATTTCGCTACTTGGAATGCATCTAGAATGCGTAAAAATATTGGAAATGACTGTAAACATAACTACCTTCTGGGTTAGCCCATCGAGCATCCAGACTGGGCTAAAAACTCAGTCTTGAGCACTAATTAGCTATCTTCGATCCGATTGCACCTATACGAAGCCCATAAATTGTTAATAATTATCATGTAATTATTTTTAATTTATGGGAATCAAAAAGCTACAAAATCTGACTATGTGATTTGAACCTTTCGATGATCACCTTTTTTTAATAGTGTCTTATTAGAGCAGGATTAGTCCCATCTCGAAGGTTTCTTCGCTCTGAGTTTAAAGTGGTCTGGGATCACTGATGTAATGATCAGATTGTCTGGAATCTGATCGAAAAGCTTTAAAGCTACATAATTTATCTGTCCTTGTCAGCATAAAAAATGGCAATCAAATTTGGCATTGTTGGTCCCATCTGAAAGTACTCTTCACCAAAAGTCCATAGCAATTGGAATCACTCCAATTGGATGTTAGGATCACCGGATATGAGCATTCAAAGTTTCAAACCCATTTCCTCTCCTTATTTTCTTTCTCTTTGTGCAACCACCATGCCTATCGCCATTCCTCGCTACTAGACAATCGCCAAAGCTTACTTGGAGGTGTTGGAGTGTCAGTTGTTGGTGGTCACTCCTTCCCTAGCTGGAAATGGATAAGGAAAGGGAGGGAAGGTAGGGGAAAGAAGAGATTGCATGGAAGGGGTTGGTTACTAGAACTTTAAAATTTTCATTTTCATTTCTTTAACCTAAAAGCAATTTGCATCCAGGTACAAGGCCATCTTTGGTCTTTGTTTGTTTTTGTTATTATTATTATTATTATTATTATTATTATTATTATTATTATTATTAAATACCACCAAACCCCAATAAAATCTAATAATAAAATTTAATTAAATTTCTTTATAAGATAATACCACCACTAAATATTTAAATTACCTCATTTAACTAAAACAACCAATATATTGAAATATTAATATTTCAATACTAAATAAAATATTTGAAATTTTATAATAAAATTTCAATATAAATAAAAGCATAATAATACTAATACTTTAATATTTAATATAATGTTAAACTTTAAAACTAACCATTTAAATTAAAATTGAAATTTCAAAATAATTTCACAATATATGTTTAATAGAAATAAAATAACATTAAAATAATCACTTTTATAATTTATTTAATTTTATATTTTTCAAGACATTTTTATGTTTGCTGCCCTGAGGATAATTTGGAGCTGAGGGTGTGCGTGTGTGTGTATGTGTGTGTGTGTCTATATATATATATATGAATGGGTAATTGTGGTTTGAGTCAGTCTCGTTGGAACCCGTTCCTTATGGTTATGGAAAGTCGGGGTGAGGCATTGCTTTGAGTTGATCTCGCTCGCCCCTGCACATGAATTTAAGTGAAAGTCTGGCTTGAGTTGAGCTCGCTGGCAGGATTTGAACTAAGAAAGTTGTATAGGGGATCAGCTCTAATATTTATGTATTAATGTGATACACAGAGTGTGTGCGTGGCTCTAAATTATTTTCTTGTCTGAATATTGGATGAATTATCTGTTATATGAAATGGTTGTGTATTTCATATTAGGATTGTACTAGTTTTAGGTAGTTATAGAAATTGCACCTATAATTAATATCTAAACTCTTTGAGTTGAATGCTTATTCTTGTCTAAATTTTTTTTTTCCTCAGTTTGCAGGAGGAGTAAGTTTATTTTCGAGTTTGATATGCATTTTTCTCTACAGTTCGTGGTACTACTTAGTTAGTAGTTTTATTTGTGTTTATTTATTTATTTATTTATGTATTTGTTTAATTATTAGAACTCCGCTATGACACCAGTATATATGTAATGTATCAATTAATGAAAATTAAATAGTTTGTACATACTGGGTATCAAGGTTGAATTAAGCTCCTCTAGTTGTGAATTCTGATAGTTATCGGGTTGAGTTAGCCCAAATAAATTTATAATATTTTATTTTACTTTGTTCTGCATGTTGGGTCTTGAATTTGGTCCTAGTTATGTGTTTGAGAATATTGAGGCTTACAACAGGCCTTAGGGGTTTTATGTCGACCTAGGTCCTAGTGTCGGTCCAGCCTATAGAGTTGGGTCGTGACATAACTTGGTGATGATTTATGATTCTTGATGTTCAATTTGAGTTAAATGTTCTTAAAGATTTTTGGATTTGAATGTTTAGGATTCTTGAATTTGTTGAGCCTACTCATGAGAAAATAGGAGTTGTGATGCTCAATGGATTGTTCATCAAGGTTTTCCTTCACTTGAAGAGATGAAGGGAGATGAAGGGGTGAGGGCACCATGGGAAGGGGTGAGGGAGAGAGGTCAAAAAGAATGGGCTATGTTTCTAGATCAAATGACTAATGCAGATAAAACCTGTTTTCAAGCAATGAGAATTGGTCCTCTCAATTCAACAACTCATTAATGGTGGCATGGCTGTAAGTTTAGTGATTCATAATGAAAAAGGTGAGATAATATTGGCTATTTTCAAAGGCCTTCAAGTTGGTTGGGATGCAAATTTGGCTAAGGTTCAAGTTGTTAAGTTTGGTCTAAATCGTGGCACAAGATGCGGGTTCTAAGAATTTATGGATTGAAAGTGATAGCTTGAATTCCATTCATGCAATCTTGAATGGCAAAGTAGTCTCTCCTCTTCATGAGTTATGTGCGGAGGATGTCTTGCATTAAGCTATTTCCTTTGGCAACACTTTTTTTTTTCCATGTAAATAGATCTGCAAATAAGTTAGCTCATATTTTAGCAAAGGAAGATCTTTTAGCATGGTAGAAAATGATTTGGATTGAAGATCTGCCTCCTTGTTGTGCGGCCATAACTGCTTCTGATGTTCAAACAATTTATGTTTCATGATATTATTCCTCTATTTGATGATTTCTGGGTTTGAATTTTCAATGTTATTGAATTTTTATTTTTTAATTTTAATTTAATTAAAAATAATAAATAATTTTATATTTTTTATCCTATGTGTCATGTGAGTCCCACACTAAAAGAATAAAAAAAAAGTCACATAAACTGTTATGTCACTTCTCCAATCTTAATTTCAAATTTGAATAAAATTTATTCTAATTTTAAAATTTTAGACAATTAATTCAAAATTAAAAGGATTGGATTGAAACGTAAAAATTATTCACAAATATTTGAATTTTGAGAGCCATTAGCATATATATATATATATATATATATTCTATAGGCGGCAGAGCCTGTCCATTAAGAATATATATATATTTAACAAAAATAAAAATTAAATTTGAAATTTAAATATGAATATACATGTATATATTCAATAGGCGGTAGAGCCAGTCCGCTAGGAATATATATACGTATATTTATGCAGATCAGGCGGTTGAACCGACCATATGCATGCAAAAGAAAGAAATATTTGTAATTTTATAAGAAAAGAATTGAAGAAAAAACTTACTTCAAAACTTTATAAAATTTGTAAGATTTGTACAAAGGTTTTGGAGATGTAATTCCGGGTAGGACTTACAAAGGTTGCTCAGCACATGAGCTTCCTAAGATCTACTACAAGGAAGTTACAGGGTTTGTAGGTTTGTAGGTGAGGTAGAGGTAGGGCAGGTTGGGAAATGAATCAACCTTCTTGCTCCTTTCTTCACCTCGGGGTGAAACTCCTTCAGGACCTTCTTCGGATTCTTCCGGCTTTGAAGGGGAGAAGCTTGGGCTCAAGAGGCTTGAAGAATGGTTTGAAGTGGCTTCCCTTTGCCTTGGATAGGTGCCCCCTTATATAGAAGTGACTAGGGGGCAGTTTTGTAATTTTATAGGTTTTGAACAGTGTCTGCCACTTGATGCCTTCACGTGTGAACAGTGTTTTTTGTCTCCTTCACATGTGAACAGTACAAGATATGATAGGTGAATAGTGTCCTGTCTGGTTTTGAAATAAAGGAAGAGAAAAAAGAGAATATTACAAAAGTAAAAATGATTACAAAAATTAAAAAGGGAAAAGAAGAGAAAATGGATAATTTTGCCGCCATAAATTTCTTTTGCCGGTCTTTTCTTTTCTCTTTTTTTTTTTTTATAATAGATTTTGTATTTGTGAAGAGGTACCACAACCTTCTTCATCATCATCTCCCAAGTCTATGATAGGTTCTGAATCAGAATTGGCTGCAGAAGAATTGGTTCTGTTTTGCAATAATTGTTCCATTATTGCAAAATATTCTTCATCATTTTTAGCTCCTGCTAATCTTGCCATGGCATGTGATTTTTGGGCCAAAAATAATTGATTTGAAAAGTTTTGTATAGGAGTTGGTGGTAAAAGGTTTTTTCCCTTAAGCCAAGTTTTTACTCCTTGGTTTGTAATTGTTTCCGGGATATTAAATGAATCCCACCATTTTACCTTGAACTTTCTGATGATTGTATTCAAATTTTGAAGAGAACAAGAGAAGAGGAGGAAACCTTTTCTCTTTGGGTGAGGGTTTGTAATGGGTTTTGAAAAGGTTTAAACTCTCTGATATTTCTGGTGTAAGAATTTCAGGTAGTGCACCAAAATACTTCCACCACTGAGCAAACCATGAAGGGGTTTTGGAAGGATCAAATATTTTTTGGAAATAGAATAGCCATGAATGACTATTCTTGTGATTTTGTATGAGAAAGGTATTGTACCATGCCTGTTAGCAATCCCAGTAATTGAAATGTTGGCAATGGTCAATCTTGTTTTGAAATGATAATGAGAAGATTTTTGGTTTTGTAAGTTCTTGCCCCCAATCAGAAGGATTAAGGACGTTTTGAATGTGGCAGGTTGAATAAGCCGAATCAGCATAATTTTCTTTTAGATAAAAATGTTTGAATTTTGCTGAGCCAGTAAATTCAAGTATTGCCTGGTAGTAGGCTCGAGTTTTGGAAAGATCCCAAGGTTTGTAATACCATCCTTTTGTAAAGGCTTTTGAAATTGCCATAGAGGCGTCTTGGTGTAAGAACTCATCCTCTATGATCAAAACATTTTGAAAATGGGTTTTTGTAATCCATTCCGAAGACTTCTTTTTTAATTTTGTTTGAGACAAAACTATTTGAGAAGAATTTGGTTAGGAAACATCAGTTTGAAAATCTATTTGCAAAATCTCATGGGCTTGAGAAATGTTTTGGAAAGTTTGAGAAAGGGTTTTTTGGGAGGAAGACTCTCCTTTCTCCTGGGTTTTGGAAATAGGTTTTATAGATTTACCTTTCTGGGCCTGATTGGCCTGAGTTATGTTTTGTAGAGCCTGAAGAACTTCAGGAGATTTGGATAGTGATTCAATCCATTTTTGAATCTGGCTGTCTGTTTCTGGAGCCTGAGATTCAATGAATTTTGTTTGATCTTCTTCTTCTGCTTCGACCATATCTGCCCAAGTTTGAATAGGTTTTGCAGAAGAGATGTTTGGTTTTGTAGGATTTGGTTTTGTAGAGTTTGAGGCTTCAGCCTTGGTATTTTTCTTTCTGGGCATTGGCCTGTTTTAGAGAAATTCTCTGGTTAGAAAGTCTGGGATGGAATTTGTATTTCCTTTTATAAATTCAATTTCAAAATAAAAAATACTTAAAATTGCTTGCCATCGTGCAAAAATTTGTTTTGATGCAAGATTTTGAACATCTTTTTGCAAAACTTCTTTGGCTGATTTGCAATCAATTCTAAGCAAAAATTTTTGATTTAATAAATCACTTTGAAAATTTTGTATGCACATGACAATTGCAAGAATCTCTTTTTTGATGTTAGAGTATTTCTTTTGATAATCATTCCAATGTGCAGAATGAAATTGAACTATTTGTTCTTTTTCGTTTTGAACTTGTTTTAAAATTCCACCACAACCTAACTCTGAGGCATCTGTCTCGACTACCTTAGGGGCTAATGGATCTGTTAAATGCAGACTAGGAATGGTTTGGACCTATTTTTTAATATGACGGATCACTACAGTGTGATGATCTGTCCATGAAACAGGGTTTTTCTTTAACCTATCATGCAAGGGTTTTGCTAGACGGTTAATATTTAGACAAAAATCTAAGACATAATTCAAGCTACCTAAGAATCTCTGTAGCTGGGTTTTATCCAAGATTTTGTCAGGAAATTTGTTTGAAAATTCTAGACTTCTCTCTATTGGAGTAATGGTTCCTTGGGATATGTAATGACCTAGAAACCTAACTCTGGTTTGGAAAAGAGAAATCTTTGATTTTGAAACGGCAAGGCCATTTCGTTTTGTAACAGAGAAGAATGTTTTTAAATGTTTGAAGTGTTGTTCAATTGACTCTAAGAACACAAGAACATCATCTATATAGACTATGCAGAATTTTGAATATGGATTAAAGATTTCATTCATAATTCTCTAGAATTCTGATAGGGCATTTTTCAGGCCAAAAGGCATGACTTTCCACTCATATTGTCCAAAGGGAACTGTGAATGCGGTTTTGTATCTATTTTTTGGATCAATTTGTATTTGCCAAAATCCTGATTTCATATCAAATTTGGAAAATACAAATGCAGAATGAAGTTTTTGTAAAAGATCTTTTTTGTTTGGAATTGGATACCTGATCCATTTCAAAGCTTTATTTAAAGTTTGTTATTAATTACTAATCTAGGAGTGCCTCTTTCTATTTCTGAATTTTTGTTTACATAAAAAGCTACACAACTCCAAGGAGATCTAGATTCTGTAATTAATCCTTTTTTCTTTAAATCCAAAATTTTTGAACGACAGTGTTGTTCTAGTTCAGCATTCATTTGGATTGGTTTGGCTTTTGTAGGTATCTGTTTTTCATTGAAATCATTTTCATATGGTAAATCTACCATATGTTGTTTTCGATTCCAAAAGGCGTTTGGTAAATCAGAACAAATTTCTCTTTCAATTTGGGTTTTGAAATCCGAAATTTTCTTTCTCACCAAATCATTTTGTAATTGTTTTTCAATTCTTGTTAAAGAAACATCTTTCTGTAAATACAACAAGTGTTGCTTTTTTCCCTCTATTAAAACATTAATCTCATTATTATAAATGGAACAAGCTTTTATAATATTGAGATTTCTTGTTTTTGGTTTTGTAACGAAAGGGAAAACAAGAGTTTGTTTTGTAGTTTTGAAGGAGATATTATCATCGTTAACCTTGTAGGGAGTTATTAAGTTAATGAAAGGAGTCCCTAAGATTACACTATGATGAATATCTTGAACAATTACGAATGAGGTTTTGAAAAGAAAATCACCATTAGCTATGGAGGCTTCTATCTTATAGCTAATAGCCAATTTTGAATTATTTGCAGTTGAAAGTTTTTCTGTGGTTTTTTCGTAAAATTTCTTTGGAAAAATTCCTTCTTTAATACAGTTCAAATATGCTCCTGTATCAAATAAGACAATTGTATTGATTTTGAAATCTTTTGAAAAAACTATGGTAATTTGTATCAAATATTTTCTGGAGGTGATCTGATTGAGGATGAAAAGAAAATCTTCTAGAGGTTTTTGAGTTTCCAAACTATTTTCTTTATTTTTCTCAGATTCTTTCTGGGGTTTTGAAAACAAAAGCTGGATTGCTTTTGAGTCCTATGCCTTTTTCTCTTTAAGTTGTTTAAGCTCATTCTTAGTGATTTTTATTTCTCTTTGGAGGCATTGGATTGGAGGGTTTTGTAGTTTTTTCTGATCTTCAGGATTTTCTTCATGTTTTAAAACATCTAAGACTAATTCTTGATTTTTTAAAAGCATGTTGACATTTTTTTCATTTTCTTCAAATTCAATTTTAGAATCTGAATTGGATGAATTATTAACTAATCCATCTTTTTGTAAAGGCGCATTTTCTTTAGACTCCTGGTTGGAGTTTGAAGGGGAAGTTGAAGGATTAGTACTTAAATTTTGAATGACTAATTCTTCTTTTTGCAATGATTTATGATTATTAATGGATTCAGAGATTTTGAATTCACTTTCCATTTGTAATTTTGGGATTGATTTTGGAAGAGGTTTGTTTTGTAATTCAAAGGTTTCTTGAGGGTTTTGTTCCTTTAAAACCTATTGTTTTGAATTCTTTTTATGAGGAGTTTGATTCCTAACAGTAACAGGGTTATCAGACAGTTTTTCTTCTGCTTTCTTTAGAAGAGCTTTTAGAGCCGCAATGAACTCTGATTGATTATCTTCTAACTCCTATTGTTTAGGTTTTGAAATTTGAGAATGTTTTGAAATTGGATCTGATTTTTTGAAAGTTTTTGGAGTTTTAGAAAACGGATATGAAATGTTATGCTATTTAGCATACATCTCAAACCAATCAAAGAAAAGAATATGAACTTTATGTTGGTGTATAAAGTTATAATATTCCTTTTGAATTTCCTTCCTTTGATCATTGAAATTTTTGAAAAACCACATTTGCCTTTTATGATTTTTAGGAGAATAAAAATCATCATGCAAATATTGTTTGTCTACTTCAAACTCTTTTTCAAGTATATTAAGTTCATAGTTTACATTTTCTGTAATGGCTAAAAAGGTAGGTGAAGTAGGTTCTGACTCTGTTTGGGTTTCATCCTGAACAGACTTGTTTTGTAAATTTGTATAAACTGGATGTGGAACATTTGTAGAGTAATTTATGTTTTGTAAAGTGGATCTAGGTATTTCTGAAGTAGAAAACCTAGAAGAGCTAGGTAAATCTGAGGTAGAATACTTAGGCTGAATATTTTGTATTCCAACTGGTTTTGTAACAGACAAACTAATGACAAAAGGTATACGAGACACTCTTCCTATGTCTACAGTACTGGACGTTGAGGAATCATCTTAAAACCTAAAGCTTCTATTAAAGCTAAGGCTGACTCTTCCATCGTCATACTGGGTTATTTGCCTAAGTTGAATATTTGGCTCAACTATTTTTGAAGATTCTGGATCTACTGCACCTTCTAAAATCCATTCTTCTGGTAGGGTTATGTCCTTCCATTGGATAGATCTAGGGATTACAGTGTTGGATTTTGTAAGATCAGTTTGTAAAAGCAAAGTTTCTCCTCTTTTACTTTGAAACTTATGTTTTGTGGCAAAAGCAGAAACCATAGCTTTGTAATGGATTTTGTATTAGTACAAGAGGAATAGATCCTTCAAGCATTTTGTAATTGTGAGTTTTGATTTGTAAAACAAGGGATTTTGTAATATTACTGTCGTTTAACGAAACAATAAAATTTGGATAGCAATCAAAAGATATTGGTCCACTGCACAAACTAGACTCGACTAAACTGAGCAAGGAGTCTTGGAAGTTTATGAACCTAGTATCTCTAAGAACCGCTAGGATTGAGGAGTTCAACCCTTCTTTTGTAAGCGGTTTAATTCCAACTTGGACTAAACCTATATGGATGTATTTGTATTGTTTTTCACGGTGTTTTTGTAAGGATTTTTGAGACAGAAGAGAAATCGTCTCAAAGGGTTTTGTAATCTGAAGATCTCTCTCTTCAGTTTTGATTGTGAAATCAGTTTTGAAAAAATTGAGTTTTGTAGTCTGATAGATCTGATCCTTTTGTACTTTTGAAATTTCCCAATTGTCTATACATTTTTCAAAATTTTCGATTATTATTTCTTCACTATTAACTATCTTTCTCGACTCAGAGGACGAGGTAAAAGAGTTTGAAGAAGAAACTGTCCTATAGAAAATTGGATTCATACTTAAAGAATTTTTCTAGGTTGATCTTTTGAGTTAAGTGAGGTAATCGCCAAAGGAATCACTGCCCTAAACACGCCCTCTCGGCTATAAAGACGGGACTTACAACTCAGGCCTGTTTACACCTCTAAAGAAGTTGTCTTATCACCTTAAGATCATCTTACCAACCTCTAAAAAATGTTTAAATGTGAATTCGAACTTTAAATAGAACCTTTTCCCCCCCAGGCTCTGATACCCAGGACGCACTGGGATCGAAAGGGGGATGAGCTAACAGGGAAGAAGCAATAATCTAGATTTTAAACAATATATAAATAATTAAAGAAATAAACAAAATGATATATATATATATATAAACTTTTTTATATAAAATTAAATTTATTACTCCCTCTCTCCCATTCCAAATGATGTTTAAAAATTTTCTTTTGTCCCACTTGCTTTTTTATAAAATTAAAGAAGTATTTATTATTTTTTTCCAATTGTATCTTGATTTATTGTTCATATTTATCACCTTTTTCTATCATATATCTATACTTCAATAAATTATTAATACTATTTTATAAAAATAATATTATCTAATTATTTTTTTAATTTTTATTTAAACATTTTAAAAGAGAATAATAATAATATCTTTTTTAAAGGCTTACTTGGCTCTCAAAGGTTCTTACATCCTTAAATGGAAAGGAAATATTTAATTCATGAAATGCTTTTTTGCATATAATCATGTTGGCTCAAAAAAGAAAAAAAAAAAAAAGGTCATAATCAACATGGCTATGATGTACTTTTATGCTAAGTCGCTGTGATTTTCTTTTTTTTTTTTTTTTTCCTCACTGTGACTTCAGTTAAAAATTGCAATTCCATTTGAAATTTATTAAATATATTTATTATTAATTTTATATTAAAAATTATCAATTATTTTTTAAAATATCAAATCAAATAAATAATTAATTATTAATCCATTTATCATCCCCATGTTCCTTTAATTATCATTTAATTACAACCGGACAAATTCACTTCCTTCTCGTTTCCTCGATTCTCACATAAATAAATAAAAGAAATATTTAAATTAGCGCGTATTATTAAAACGATTTTCAGAATAATTGTGGATGGACTCCGTTATTCTATTTAACACGTTAGCAAGCGGTGAAATCGTCTTTACGTCTTTACCTTCCCTCTTTTCTCACTCTTTTATTTCATTGTCTATAATTCTATATCTTACCCATATTATAAAGCTTTAATTTTTATTAAAATAAAAAATAAAATTTTCATTAAATAAAAATAAAATATAATTTTAAAATATAAAATTTTATACAATTATAATTTCACATAAAAAAATTTAAAATAAATTATTTATATAAAATATAATAATAATTATTTTAATTTAAAAGAGTTAATCATGTTGATAAAGTATTTAATTTGATCATTTAGTAGAAAGCACGTTTTACTTGATAGTAATTTATCATTATTCAATTTTACAATTTTTTTACGAAATTAATCTAAAAATTATCAAATTTTAATATATTTATATTTTTTATTATTACATTATTAATCAAATAACAAAATAAAATATCTAATAACTCAATGATTAAAAAAAAAATTCCTTACAATGACAGAGATAGTAAATCTTTGCACAAAAAGAGATACTAAATTTTTCTAGAAATGAAGAGAAAACTTAAACCTATCAATAACTAAGTACAAACATAAATTTGTTTCCAAATGATAAAAATCTAAAGATTATTAAGAATAAAGAAAAAAAAAAAAGGAAAAGAGGGAGGCTAACTGCCAATGAAAATACTCACTTGACAGTCACCCAAAAGCAGAGAAGAAAAAGAGAGAGAAAAAAAGAAAGAAAAAAGAAAAAAAGAATAGAGTTTAGAGAAGGAGGTGACTAGGGTTATGCCTTGAATCTTCATAAAAATTTAAAATTTAATAAACTTTCAATTGACTAAAATCTAAAATTTATAAATATAGAAAATATCTTATTTAAATGTAAATTTAAAATAATTTATAAAATAATATCATTTAAAATTCACCTTAAAGAAAATTTTTTAAATAAAATAATTTGATTTAAAATTTATGTTCCTCGTTTACTTTTATCTGTTATTTAATTTTTTATATAGTAATTAAGGATGTAATTAAATCACCTAAATTATAATAAAATACTCTTTAATTTGATTAAATTATTATTTATTTCATCTAATTAAGAGGAAAATGATAAGATGAATTTTAGAAATTTTATAATTAATTATTATATTTAGTAGAGATAAGAATAAAATTAAAAAAAAAATTAAGTAATACTCCTTAATCTTCTTAAAATGACAAATAATTTTAGACAAAATAAATTACAAGAAACGATAAACAAAAATAAATGAAAGAAATATTTTATTAATAATTTAAATTAAAATCAAATCCAAATATCTCATTTGAAATTTGGATATCCTCATATAACATTGTTTTTTTTTTACTTTTTTTTTTTTTTTATCATTTCCCTTTAATGCCTCAAAATTTCCTTCTTTTTTATTCCCTCTCCTCTTATTTCTTCCCACATTTTATTTCTCTCCTTCCTTCCCCACACACATTTGTTTGAGTTAAATATTTAAAAATTTAAATAATTATGTATTTAGAAAAAATAGCTTATAAGCAAATTTATTATTAAAATGATTAAAAATGATATTAAATGAGATTTATAATGAAATTTTAAAAATTAAATAAGATTAATATAATTAAATATTTGGTTAAACTAACTTATAAATATCAAAGTGAAAAACTAGGTTCCCTCAGCTCTCTCTCTCTCTCTCTCTCTCTCTCTCTCTCTCTCTCTCTCTCTCTCTCTCTCTCTTAAATTCAACTTATAAGTTTAAAAATTGTTATAAATAAATATGTCAGCATATTTTTTTTTTTATAAATTAAACTAAAAATCCTCTAATTTATAAAAACAATTTCATTCTAATCTCAAATTAAATCAAATACGAAAATAAATTTTTAATATATATATTTTTTAAAATTTAACTTGAATTTAAATTTTTTCTTAAATTTATGTCCCATTTTTTCATTTAAAAAAAAAATCCATTAAGATCTAGATTTGAGTGTTTTCTTTTTAATTAATATGATAATCATGTTGATTGATTTCTTGTTAAAAGAAATAGCTAGAAAAAATGGCAGAAGAGAATAAATGCTAAGCACGACTCTATATGGAATTTAAATGATAGTTATTTTTAGCGTTTTGCTAAATGAGTTGGCTCCAACTGTTTTGGATGTTAATCTGCAATCATTTGAATTTATCAATTGAATAAAAATTTGAAAAATTCTTTAAGGAAAAATTGATCCAACTCGATCAATCTTTTCATAGTAAAAAAGAATAAACTAGTCAAATTCAGGGAAATAACATAAATAAGTAATTTAATTTTAATTTTTATTAAAAAGAAAGATTAATATTTAATTTGTTAAAAAGAAATTCTTTGACTGTAAACATATCTGCATGCAAAATAATCTATCAATGTTCAATTATTTTGACAGAAATTCAAATCCATCGTAATAATCCATTGTCACAACTTACATTACTATTTCAATAATTCATTAAATAATTCCCAACTAACTACCTCGATTATATAGTTTTACATAATATTTTGTAATGGAAAGCATACTGCCACACGCCCAGCACGCCAAATTCCAAAATGTAGTTGAAATTAATGCAAGTGATCAAGAAAAAATATAAAATAATTTTTCTTGTTTTTTTGTTTCATTATCTTTTTCTCTGATTATGTCTGAAATCTGAATGCTTTTCACATTCTTTTCCACCGCTTACCCCGTCCCCATCTCCAAGGTGCACGATCTAAGTACAAAGAAATAGCTTGGAGTGTTTACTGACTATACTTAGTAAGAGTGAAAACAAGAAAACAATCATTCCAGAGAAGAGAAAGCATGGAAGAGAAGAGAGGTTGCATTGCCTTCTTCGCAACCTATAATCCACCGGTGCCTCTGGACATATTCTCATGTCCCGTTCCACCTACGTCGAAGCATGATGAGCTACAAATGACTGATGGTTTGTCCTACAATTACAACTGCCGAGTCATTCCGCCACAAGCTCTCAAGACCATTATCAAGCGTCCCAAATTGGCTTCTGAAGCCACAGAAGCTGATGTTGATTCTGGTCCTCTCTCAGGCTTGGTTTTTGTCTCCGAACGAGACAAGAACCTCGAGACGCTTCACATAGCTCTTCGCTTCACTAACAAAGTTAAAGTCTTCAGTTTCGCCGACGTCTACGGCACTTTCAGTGATGTTCGCATGGAAGACAGTGGCTGCATTGCCGGTGGTTATAAGGTTGGTAAGCGAACTATCGATCATTCTCTTGTCTATGTCACCACCAAGGACCCGGCGAAAGATCGTCGTCAACCGTGGACTGTCGTTTATAAAACCAATCTTAAGACCGGAAAAACTGAATCCCTCACCCCATCAGGTTCATTCTTAAATTTCTCTATTAATTACTGCGTATCTAGATATATATGTACCATATCATGCTTTTAGAAGATGAAGCAAAATTTGATTTTCTCCTTAACAGGGGTAAGTGATTTAAGCCCATCTGTGACACCATCTGGAAGAAAGGTAGCGGTGGCGTCATTCCAGGGAAAGGGTTGGAATGGCGAGATTGAAGATCTCCAGACTGATATTTATGTGATGAACGTAGAGAAGCCTCCCTTGGAGCGCAAGAGAGTTATAAAAAATGGTGGGTGGCCAACATGGGGAAGTGACACTGTCATATTTTTTCATCGAAAGGTTGGGGAATTTTGGGGCGTGTTTCGATACGACATTAGCAGCGGTGAAACAGTCCGTGTGACACCGGACGGTATTGATGCGATAACTCCGGCAGCCATCAACAAAACCAAAGTGGCAGTGGCAACTATCCGTCAGAAATCGAAATTCAGTGACGTTCGTGTAGAAGCACAATATCGACATATTGAGATTTTTTATTTAACTTCACCAGAACAACCCATAAAAATAACTCAAACTACGAGACCAAAGGCTGACCATTTCAACCCCTTTGCCATAGATGGTGGGAAGTGCATAGGTTACCATCGATGCAAGAGCGAACTTCTTAAGGTACCAACTAATAGGTTAATTATTAAATATGTTAGGAGCACTAAAATAATTTTTTTTTTTAATTATAGGAATGTGTTATCCTTTTCGGAGTGAATAATCTTTCGAACTAATAAACCAATGAATTCCTTTAAATTTTAGCAATGCTATCTAGTTAAAATGATTAATATGATAAAATTTAATTCAACTGAAAATTCATATGTTTTGAATACTTTTTAAAATAATAAAATTCATTTAAAATATTTTGATCAGAATAAGGGATAAGTGAAATGGATGTATTTATTTTTACCCTTTTTTATTAAAAAATAAATATAATTTAAGGTGCTTTAGGTATTTAATAGAAAATTTCATTAAATAAATTGAATTGTTGTAAAATAATGCTAATTTTGATATAAATTTATTTCTTTTAAAATAATTTTTTTTTTAATTAAAAAAGTTAAATTTTAATCATTTTAAACTTTTCAAATATAAAAATTAGTAAAACAAATTAAATTGAATTCTTTAATTTTAAACTTTTCAAAGCATCTATATGTTTAATTTAAGATTGTTATTTGCACGGCATGCAGATGATATCCGAAGAAATTTCTACAAGCTCCACTCTCCATATCCAGATATAGGACTGTTTAGGGTGTCGGGTGTATTTCCAACGTTTTCCAAGGATGGTTCCAAGCTTGCATTCGTTGACGACGAGTTCAAAGCCGTGTGGGTAGCCGATAGCCAAGGATTGCGCATTGTTTACGAGGTATAAATAACAAGAATATGAATTATACATAAAGGAAATTATTACTAAGAGTGTGTTTGGAGCACGATTTAAAAAGGGTAGTTATTATTCTAGTAATTTTTAATCTCTCGTTAATAGTATTTGGATATTTGAAGAGATTATGTTAATTTTTCATTTCATCAATATTTATGCTTTTTTGATAAATTAAATATTAATTTTAAGGGCTTAGGTTAAAGGTTAACGCTTGGGGATATAGGTTAATAATTACATTTTTTTAAAGATTAAAATTTATAGGGGTAATATTTAACTTTTAATTTTTTAACTTTCTATTAAATACACTATAAGACTTTTATTATGAATTTCATACTCAACATGAGACTCGCATATAAATTAGATGAAACTCATATATTTTTCTTTAAATGTATAAGTTTTTTTCATATATAATTAGTAATCCCCAATTAAAGTATGGAAAAACTTATTTAGATTGAGTTCATTATAAATTTAAGATACAAATATATAAATTTCATCTATTTTATATATAAATTTCATTGTATATTTTATGTCAAAGTAAGAATTTCACTTAATGGTATTATCATGTGTATAAAGCTGATGATGGGTTTTGTTTGTGTAGACGAAAGGCCCACACAACATATTCTCACCAGTTTGGAACCAAGATCCACGAAGGGATATACTGTATGTTTGCATGGGACCTTCTTTCAATGCGGGCAAAATATTGGAAATCTGTGCTATACCCGATGTGTCTAGTGGTGTACGGCAGCGTCGAAAGCTCACAAAAGGATTCAACAATGCCTTCCCATCCACCAGTCCAGACGGTAACTAACTAGCTTCCTAAATGTTCCTTGATGAATTGCTTTCAAAAAAAAAAAAATAAAAAAATTAAGAACTAATTATAATACTATACGTTGTTTCACCAATCCTTGGGCAACCATCAGCATTTAGCAAGTCAATTGACCAAGGGCATTCATTATAATAGATTATGCTTTTGCTTTTTCAATGACAAAAGGCCCTTTATTATATTATTAATTTCTCAATATTTTTTCAAATGGGTTGAAAATTGTAATAGGGACGAAACTAGTTTTTCGATCTGCAAGAGATGGAGGCGATAAGAAATACAAGAATCTATACATAATGGAGGATGCAGAAGTAGGGGAATATGGGGATGGAAAAATAACAAGGCTAACAAATGGGTATTGGACTGACACACATTGCCAATGGTCCCCAACGGGAGATTGGATAGTATTCTACCAGAAACTGACAATGGCCTCGACCCAGGATACTTTTCAGTATTTCTAGTGAAAGCCAACGATCCATCGGTTGTGGTAAGAGTGATAAAAAGTGGAGATGATCTTGCAGGGCATGTGAATCATCCATTCTTTAGTCCTGATGGAAAAAGCATTGCTGTGGCTTCAGATCTTGCTGCAGTTTCCGTTGATCCAATTTCTTTACCTCTTTTCTTGCATTCTGTGAGACCTTATGGAGATGTCTTCACTGTTGATATTGACCCAGATGACCTAAATAAGAACAAAGATGTGAAGAAGTGCCATCGCATCACACATAGTAGATATGAGAATTCCACTCCTAGTTGGACCATGTTCTCAACTGATGATCCGAATGCAAAATGGAACCTGCAATTACAGGATCAATATACGCCGTCATGCCCTTATGTATATCCTGATGGAGGTGAAAGTTGGCACATGACTGGCCACCTTTGCATCCCAAGAAGATGTTGTTGATTGATTTTTTGTCCATGTACATGGCTTGTTTTCATGCGGTACGTACGCTATCGTTTCGTCTTCCAATAAATGTAAACCCACGGCTACAAAATTGTATACTTCCTGTTTTCAAACTTGGTTTCTTGGTTTTAAAATGAAGTTGATGAATTGCTCTTGGATGTGTGCATGCATTGTGTGTATCCTACCATACTCTTATTAGTTTACTGGAATTTCTTTAGAATGCTTATCACTGCGCATCTCTAACTTGATAATTTAACTCTTCTCTATATTTGTCAATATATCATAATAAAATTTTGATGGCATTTTTTTCCATAAAAAATCATAATTTATAAACAAATTATGAAAATTTCATCTGTAATAATTAATTATCTGCATAAACAAGTTTGAGCAAATATTAATTAGAAATAATTTTTTAACTGAATCAACATATATGAGAAAAAAATTGGTAATTCGTGTATATATATATATATATATATATATATATATATATATATATATATGTATATAATTTCATTTTCTGCCATTTTTTCCCCTAAATTCACTCTTCTATTTAAATTCCAAACCCTATTTCTATAATTTTTATCGAACTTATCTATGTAGATTGTGCAACTCGTACACTTCTATAAAATACAAAATATAATACAGAGCTATTGGATTTCTCAAATTGTTAAATTTGGATTTCTTGTATGGTGATATTACAACATGAATGGTATTAATATTTAAAGGTTACTTGAATTGAAAGTGATTTTGTTTCAATGTTAAATTCAATTGAAATATTGATAGTTTGAGAGATTTTTTTTTGGTTTGATAATAAATGAATTTTCGTTAGCTCAAAGAAGCAAAGAATCATGACCTACAAGAGCTGAAACAGAATGATAAAGATTATCCCATGTATATCTCAGTCTAGTTTATGTTTATCTCTGTAACAAAGTTGTGTCAAACTCAATCATCTTTGTACCTATATATGCTTATCCATGCAATAAAAAAATTTATAGCGCTTGAGTTCATACCAATTTGATTATGGTATCACAACCCGTATAGCCTAAAAGGTCCAATATATCCACTCCTCAAGCTTTGATTTTTAGTTCCTCAAATTAAACAGTGTCAAACATTAATGTCTCCTTACCTAATGCCTTTCAATTTCTCTCTATTAAACTTACCTCAAACAATTTTCTTTTGTGATAAGCACAACTTATGCCTCTTTTACGTAGTTCTAATTTAGCAAACCATATTTTGAACTCCAAATCCTCAATTTGATGTGTGGTTTCGTCATTATTGTTGTAGTATTGAGATTTTTCTAGAAAACATAAGATCACTTTTTTGTTTTGTGTAATCCTAAAATTCTATTATCAAACTTGTTAGGTGCATGTGTATGTCTTTCCTTGATTTAAGAAAATTGATTAGAAATAAGTAAGTTGAAACTTATTATAGTAGCTATGGACTATGCTTTTTGTACTACTGTTGTTGCTATATAAGCAGCCTAATCTAATGAAATCAGTGTCTACATTTTCTATCTTGATTTGTGTGAGGTAGAGAACCTTTATTTTTATGTGAGTTTGATGTGACAAGAAAATTAAACAAATGGTATGTAACACCTTCATTCTAAGTAGTTCCGTACATTCTACTATTCCGGTGACTAATGTCTGTTTAGACAACTAGAATGTCTAGAATTAAACTTAAATCACATAGAGAAGCTATAAATAAAATTGATAAAAATCACATGAGGATAGATGAAAATAAGAGAAACAAAGCACAAATCGGTAAAATGAGCCGAAGGTCCCAGCGATGGGTGACTGACCCAGGAAGTGACTGAGAGCTCAGTTGCTATCCTAAATTCGTGTGGGACCCCATGACATCCTTAATTAAGGGTTAATTGCGAAATTATTAGGAATATGAAAATCATAGAAAGGAAAAGAGAATAAGTATAAATAAGGGAATTAGAATTAAAGGACTCATCGGGCATTATGGAAAAAGATGAACTATAACCGATGAGGAACATTTTGGTTAATTCACTTCAAGAGGTGACTTTTAACTTAAATGTCCATTAATTTGAGTAAGATTAAAATATTGAAAAAGAAGTAAAAATATGAATAAGTGTATGGAAAGAAAAGAAAAGCGATGAAAAATCCAAATTTTAATTGAATTATGATATAAGCATGACATATTCATGATACAATTAAAATTATACATTAAATTATTTAATTTTTTAGAATAATTATCTCTATATATATAAGACAAGAAACAAATTAAAAATTAAAAAGAAAAAGTCCTCATCTTTTCTCTCTCTTTGGCCAGCTCCATTCCCTCTCTCTTCCTCTTCATTTTTCTCCATTAATAGCCATTCCAAGCTCCTAAAACCCTAGTTTTACTCCATGAATTTCAAAGCCACTTCAATAAAAACTTGATATTTGGGTTTGATTAGAAGATTGGAAACCAAAGTAGCAAGGAATTTGAAGAGTTTTGGAAGACTTGAAGTTGGTCAAGTTAGGTAAGTTAACTTTCATGCTTAGTCATAGGTGTATTACTTGGATTCAAGTTTAGTTGAGTAGAAATTAACTTGAAAATGGATGAAATCATGATTGTTAGAAGAGATTGGAATTTTGGCCAGCCTTGGTATGATAGGGTTTTGATAGGTTTAATGTAAATTGAACATAAATTATGATTTTTGAGAAGTGCTAAACTTGAATTGCATGTGGAACTTGCATGGCATGCATGAATTGGAAAGAGGAGAAATTAGGGTTTATCGGAAATTAGGGCTTTTGTGGTATGTTATGCAATTGATGTTTATAAGAGTATATTATGGTCATTTGATATGATTTGGTTGAGAATTGATGTGAATTGATGAAAGAAATCAATGGAATGGTAGTGTGTTGAATTGCTGGAATCTAGACATTTGAGTCCAGTGTGCTTAATAGCCTATAAATGGAGCTAAAGAACTCCAATTGGTATGAAACCAATTGGAAAAGAAACCTAAGACATAATGCTAAATTTTTCATGAAGAGAGTCTGCCCAGAAAATGATCATAAGTTATCCTAAATGAGCCTTGAATTCAGATTGTAATTCTGGACTTGATAAAAAATGACTAAATAAACAGTACTTAGTAAATTAGGCATAACTCACTCTAGAAACCTTCAAATTAGGTGATTCTTGAACCAATGGAAACCTGAGACATAGGAGAATAATTCTTATGAGGACCATAGAGCCAAATTATGACCCTAACTTGATCAAATTACTAGACAAAATTGGTTCAGTAAATTTACCCTGATTCTGGACTAACCTGAAAATCCTGAACAATGAGCTATCCGATCAGTTTTGGCGAAATTGTCATAACTTGAGCTACAAAATGCAAATTAGGTTACTCCAAAGTCAAAATTCTCATAAGACATAGAACCAAAAATTTCAAGTTTTGACTAGAACTTAATTCTTAGGGCAAGGCAAGGGAATTGTTGTGATAAATAAGGAATCCTAAATCTGGAATTCTTGTTCCTTAGCTATTTGGCCTTATGACCTCTGAATGGTTATCAGGCCATAACTTCCTCTATAAAACTCTAATTGAAGTGATTAAAAATGATTTGGAAATCTAAGACAAAGACCTAAAACATTGTTTTAGGGACTAGGGCAAATTATGAGCTTAAGATGCCCGGATATAGAATGCAAAGTTAAGATACAAATATGAAAAACCTGGAATTTCAGGATATGGCACCTGGAATAGTATTTAATATTTTAGCCACAACTTGAGATCCATAACTCCAAATTGAATGATTCAAATTGAAAAATAAAACTAAGACATAGAGGAATAATTTTCATGAATAACACTTCACCAAATTATGACTAAAACTAGGTTGAAATAGGGTTGCAAAGTCAGAGTCTAGAACTGCTCTGAACCTAGAATACATTGAAATTTCAAAATCTACTTAGGGATGCATTAGGTCTTTATTTGATTAGCTATTGGAGATAATTGGGATGAGTATTAAAGCTTAGTAATTGTGTGATTTCAGTGGACAAAGAGACTTCCAAGGAAGGGAGGGCTTAAGACACAAATAAAGAGACTCATTTAAGGTTTGTGCATAACTAACCTTTTACATTGGTTTTAACCTTGTAAATTGATTTGAATGAATTTATTTTGAATGAGTTATGATTTTTCTTACAATCGAGAACTTTAATTTATGAAATGAATTTGTGAATGTGGAAAGACGGAAGTTGGCCCTTTTATATCATTATAGTATGGGGTGGGCCAATTTTGAATGCTTTTAGAAGTGTTTGGAAATTGTGTATTGCCAACCCTTTTGGGGTTTTATGATAATTTGAATGTGGTTATTATTTTGCAAATATGATCATTGATTGAGAAACCTTTGAAAATTATTTTTAAACCACAGTTAGCATGATAGTCCCTTACTATGTTCCTCCTCCTTTTATGGAGTTGAGTTTGATTATGTGATCCTCCCTCCCTGGTTTACCAGTTGAGGTTGAGTTCGGATGAGTACTCATATGGCTAGCTAGCCACCTCCCTTATTAATAATAATTAGTGAGGTTGTAGATTGCTTTGTCATGATATACAACACGATATTGATTGGAAATTTTGTGTTATAGTCTAAACTATGTGCTATTGACAATACTTGTGAAATGTGACTCTTAAAATGAAATGTGATTTTAATTAAATGAATTGCTATTGATTGGAAATTTCTATGATGTTTTCCTGATCATGAAAAATGAAATTATTATGTTTTGATAAATTATGATCTATATTGAGTTTTTAAATTATTAGTTGTGCACCACTGAGTAAAATACTCAATGATAACTTCTTTATGTTGTTGCAGATAAGGAGAAAGGTAAAGCAGTAGCTGTGGTTGAAACTATGTTTGGATCAGCTTCGAGTATATTAGTTATACCCTTAGTAAATTCATTTTGATGTAAATTTGTCCATATGTATCTAAAAGACAAAATGAGCAGTTATACAAATGAAATTGTTGTCATACCCTACCCCTCCGTAAGGCATGACATGATCTCATAATATACCTAATGAATTACCAAACTTCGTCTACTGATAACCCATTAAATACACTACAAGGGATTTTAAACCTTTTCTTCTTTTTACAGTGGTGAGCACTATTGACAGGTATTAAAAATTTTCTTTTACTAAAGTGAAACCAAATAACAATTTAAAGTATTAATAATTTCTATAAAAATTTTGGCAGGGTGTCATCTGTATTTTGAATAAATAGTTCTTCCAAAAAAAACATGTAAAAAGCACTTCCAATACGTCTCTCAATCCTAAACTCCAAAAATAGTTTAACACAATAAATTTCTCAATATTATCAATTCAGTTCAACAATAAATTTTTCAGTATTTCCAAAAGCTGAGATAAGATAAATATACCACAATATTTTTACAAGCTAAAATAATTTACAATTTTAGTTTATAACTGCTCAAGACCAAGTACAATATATACATACAGTGCAAATACATTACAACAAAAACTACACAATATGGTATACTCGATATACCCGGTGAAAGCTTAAAATGTGGTACAAGCAGCCTACTCTACTGCTCTGTTCGTCTGTCTACCTGCGACAGGAATGAAAAAGCTATCGCTGAGTAAAATTTACTCAGTGGTGCACAATAACAATTTAAATGCGGTATATGAAACTTTTATTGACAATTTACAATTCAAATAATTCATAATTTTTCAAAGCTTCCATAACACAAATTTGATCAAACAATTGAATAACACAGTGTTGCCAATCAATAATACAACTTAGGTCATGACACAAAATTTCCAAACATGCCGTGTGTACATCACGACAAGGCATACTCACCCTAATAATCAAAATCAATGAGGGAGGTAACTAGCTAAATAATGAGTACTCATCCACACTCACCTCAGACTGACAAGTCAAAGAGGGAGGAATATAATCACACTCATCCCATAAATGGAGGAGGAACATAATAATATTGTCATGTCAAGTGTGAATCAAAATAATTCTAAATCACCATATTTAAATATTTCATACAAACCACAAATCATATTTTATCTCAAAATTTCCATTTGCAAAGTAGAAAACACAATAATTTCCAAATACAATTCTAAAAGTTAAAACAATAAAAAATTATTCATAACTCAATTCTTTAAATAAATTTTCTAGTAAAAGCAGTGAATATAAAACGTATTGTGCATAGACCTCTGATATATGCCTCTTAGCTCTGACTCAGTGTTCCTTATGCTTCTCAATATCCTTTTCAACTGAAATACACAATTTAAAGTGTTTCAGTACTCAATGAATTTTTTTCTAACAATAAAATCTAATATTTAAATTTTCTTGGTACTATTCCCTTCAATTCATTTCATTAGTCAACCTATAATGTTGACCCTTGATGCACTCTAAGTGAGTCAATTCTAATGTCACCAATATGTCACATTTTATAGCTCTTTAGTGTTGGTATATGTTATCAAATTTATTTTTAAGTGTATTGCATTTTATTGCAATTTACCAGATTTCGGTATACTATTTTGACCTAACCGAATGACCTAGTTCCCTCGATTTTCAGGTTTCGGTCCAAACTACAAACTTGTAGGTCTATGTCTTATTGCACGCGGGGCAAAATTTCAGGTCATTCTGAGTAGTGTAGACCAAGATATGGTAAATTTACCAATGCTGGACAGAATGCACTAAAATGGTAGGCTTAGGTCATTTTTAGGTCACTTTTGGTTCAGCCAGTTTTGGTACCTAAATTTGTGCAAGCTATTTGGCTTGGTTCTGGCCATTTCTGGGCTTTGGTGTCTTCATAAGAATTGTATATCTGGCCATTTCTGGGCTTTGGTGTCTTCATAAGAATTGTATAGCTATGTCTGAACTATTCATGATAAAAATTTCAGGTCATTTGGACCTGTTTTGATTAAGTTATGGTCAAAACACTAACTGCTGCTCAAATGGTCAATTTTCAGGCTTTCAAGTCACTAATCCGGATTTGGTCATTTTTCAAGTTACTTTCTGGACAGAATTTAGGTAGGCTTTCTTCATGAAAGTTGGCATATTTTGTGTCTAGTTTCACCTCCAATTGGTCTCATACCAATTAGAGCCACACACTTAGGGTTATAGGTCCATTTGCACACTGCCCTCTATATCTTTTTCAAACACCAAACCAAACACATGTTTACCAATTATATTTTTACTTCCCATGCCATTCTGCATTTGGTACTAACCAAAACCATTCAATTCTCTACATTATAGGTCAACTTGGACAGAATATAACCACTTCAAATACACCAAATGCAGTTACCATTTACAAAGTTCAATCCCAACAATGTATACACATAAATACTTCTAATTATCACACAAACTTCCATCATCAAATTACATACCTATCACTACTATTCCACACAAATATATGCTACCAAATTTTGGTACAATATTTCAACAACATTTCATGAATTTGAACCTTACCAATTTCCATTTTGAGGCTGCCCAAAAATCACACATACACATCAACTTCCATTTTCACTTTTCAAGCTTAATATTCAAACTTCACACGTGGAATTCAACTTTAATACAATTCAACATTTAAATCAACATCCCAAACTACCATTTACATACAAAAATTAAGCTGTACATGGTGAGGTTCCATGGCTGCCGAAATGGCTCAACTCCAATAATTCATTAAATCTCAAATTTCTTCCATAATTCAACTACCCACAACCTTAGTTATACTTTTAATGAAATAAGGATTGAAAATAACCACTTACCTCTTTTGGACTTCTTCAAAAACTCACCAAAACTTGTCTTTCTTGCTCCCTTATTGCTGCCCAAGGTGTGTAGGTAAGGTTTAGTGAAGGAACCTAGTGAAAAATATGGCTAAATCATGGTTGCATGGAGCTTGATTAAGCTTTGGCCATGGAGTCCCATGGACTTTTGAGAGGAAAATGGGTTCGGCTGGTTTTTTTGTGAAGGTTAAAGATGATCAACTTCTACCCACTAAAACTTATTTTATGTCCCTCATAATGTAGTTAGTGGAGCACTAAACTTTGGTTAATGATTTAATAATCCAAAGTTTCCAATTTTGCAATTTGGTCACCATTCTTCCACTATTTACATTATGTACCACAATTTAATTTTTTTATGACATTTTCAAAGTTTAATATCATTTATTTTTAATGAAAATTTAGGTCAAAAGGCAACTCAGGGTATCAATTGACCACAATGCCCCTATTCGAGTTGCTTTTTGGCTTTTTCGGTAACACCGATTTTTGTCGGTTTCTCGATTTCTCATTTTTCTTTGTACTAATTACTTAATTTTTCTTTGACATTTCCAATGTCATTTATACTTCAATAGATGTTTATTTAAGTCTTAAAATATTTCCCAGAGTTCCCCGCAGTCCAGGGCTAGTCAACGGTCCTTGCTGCAACTTCCCGGTGCGGTCACCCATCGCTACGGTTTTTGGCTCGTTTAACTTGGTTGCATTTCATTGCTATTTTTTTTCCTTTATTTTTTTCTTGTATTTTCCTCTATTGTATTTCACTACCTTATATCTCCACACTAATATTTAAATATAATTCCAAGCATCCTAGGTATGCAGACAGGACAACATCAGAACAAGAGAATGCACTCTAGAATATAGGGGTGTTACAATTCTCCCCCCCCTTAAAATAAATTTCATCTGCGAAATTTTACCCAATAGCCGTCTTACAATATTCACACATTTATTTTCTGCTTTTTATATGATCGTATAATCTTTTTTACTCTGAATTTGTGTAAAATTTTTAACAATTTAATATAATATTTACTTTGTTTATATAGCACTAATCTTTTCTTACTATCGTTCCATCTAATATTTCGATTCATGTTCCCTTTTTGAAAGACCATTGAGGTCATGTTAAAATTATTTATCTAATCATGGGTCCTTTGACCATTCTAGTCAATAATCTTACTCACATTCATAACATTTCTTTGTTATATCTGAACCAACTATTCAAATTTTTACTTCCACAACTCTTTTTATCTATTAATATTCTATAACTTACTGCCTTTTGTACTGAACTATAACCTTTCGATGATATAATTTTTGAGTTTTAACTCCTTAAGTAGGATTTCCAAACTCATTTCCAGCAATAAAATTTTGTCCTGGCATAACTATACCAAAACAGATGCTGTTGACAACTATTCTCATCTTGGTGTACTATCGATTAGTACGTAGCTCTACACAATAATCTCAAGTTAGTACTGCAATCTACAGCTTATAGTATAAACATCAAGAACATTGCATAGTTACTACGATACATTCCAATAGATCAAACTTTTCTATCTTTTATCCTTTTGAATTTACTGATATTCGAATTTTATTCTGATTACAATATCCATTGACAATTACTAACTGTAACATCTTTGTCCTCATCTATAGCAATTCCATTACTATAACTCACTTTTAGATAACTGAAATTTTTTTTTATATGAGGGACAGTAGGAAGGCAAACAATACTAGCACTAACATAAAAGTATGCAGACCCCGGGTTAAACAATACATATATATATCTTAGTTACTAATCGAGAAAGTACCAGCAATAATGTCAAAAGTCTCAGCCTCTTCTCTTTATCTCATTGCATAGACTCTGATCGGAGCACTGCCTTGCTCTGACTGATTCACTGTGCCTTGGTTGCTTGATGGACTACCTCTACCCCTACCTCTACCTTTGCTAGGTGGTTGTGAACCTCTGGTGACAGGATTTTGAACTGACCCTTCAGCAGTAGTAGGAGGTGGCCCAACTCTACGAGCATTGGTGTAGTCCTTGGCAAAGTGTCTTGTGCCTCCACAGTTATAACAGGCTCCTATGGCCTTATAGCATACCCCACTATGATTTCTACCACAAGTTTCACATTAGCGGGGAGGGTAGGAACTTCTAGTTGTTCGACGATTGGACCTTGGTGGTCTCTGCCCTGATGATCCACCTCTGTTATATCTTTGAGCTCGGGGCTGCTCAAATTCTTTTCTCTTCCCCAAATTACTGTTCGAGCTCTGACCCATAGGTTTCTCCCTCTTCTCTATTTCATGTTGCCTTTGTGGGGGGTTGGGTCTGTACTTGAGCTTGAGCTGACAGAGTATCAGCCATTTGCTAAAAGAAAGTGGCCATTTGTTTGGCCAT
The DNA here is from genome assembly GCF_030052815.1 of Hevea brasiliensis. Lineage (NCBI taxonomy): Eukaryota > Viridiplantae > Streptophyta > Magnoliopsida > Malpighiales > Euphorbiaceae > Hevea > Hevea brasiliensis. Next base: position 41,229,015 of record NC_079493.1, on the reverse strand, counting down.
TTGTGCAGTAATTTGTATCGGTAAAATTGGTACAGTCAGGCCTTCGACACTTTGTGGAGCTGGGGACTCAACTTGTACTTCTGCTATCACAGACTATTCTATTGTCTCATTTTTCTTTTCCATATCTTTTCACAGGATTTTCTATTTCCTATACAACCAACATAAGGGGATTTCCTCTTGTTAGTGCATATTTATAATGTAATGTACTGCATGTATCAAACAATAACATTGAGCAGTTGTACTATGAAGAAAGAATATTCAAATTACAGGTCAAATAGAATTTAAAAACTAGCTCTGATACCACTAAAATATGTCACATTCTACCCCTCCATAAGGCATGACATTATCCCGTAGTATACTTAATGAATTACTAAACTTCGTATACTGATAACCCATTAAATACACTACAAGGGATTTTAAACCTTTTCTTCTTTTTACAGTGGTGAGCACTATTGACAGGTGTTAAAAATTTTCTTTTACAAAAGTGAAACCAAATAACAGTTTAAAGTATTAATAATTTCTGTAAAAATTTTAGCAGGGTACCATCTGTATTTTGAATAAATAGTTCTTCCAAAAAAAATCTGTAAAAAGCACTTCCAATATGTCTCTCAATCCCAAACTCCAAAAATAGTTTAACACAATAAATTTCTCAATATTATCAATTTAGTTCAACAATAAATTTTCCAGTGTTTCCAAAAGCTGAGATAAGATAAATATACCACAATATTTTTACAAGCCAAAATAATTTACAATTTTAGTTTATAACTACTCAAGACCAAGTACAATATATACATACAGTGCACATACATTACAACAAAAACTACACAATATGGTATACTCGATATACCCGGTGAAATCTCAAAATGTGGTACAAACAGCCTACTCTGCTGCTCTGTCCGTCTGTCTACCTGCGACAGCAATGAAAAAGCTATCGCTGAGTAAAATTTACTCAGTGGTGTACAATAACAATTTAAATGCGGTATATGAAACTTTTATTGACAATTTACAATTCAAACAATTCACAATTTTTCAAAGCTCACATAACACAAATTTGATCAAACAATTGAATAATACAGTGTTGCTAATCAATAACACAACTTAGGTCATGACACAAATTTTCCAAACATGCCGTGTGTACATCATGACAAGGCATACTCACCCCAATAATCGAAATCAATGAGGGAGGTAGCTAGCTAAATAATGAGTACTCATCCACACTCACCTCAGACTGACAAGTCAAAGAGGGAGAAATATAATCACACTTACCCCATAAATGGAGGAGGAACATAGTAATATTGTCATGCCAAGTGTGAATCAAAACAATTCTAAATCACCATATTTAAATATTTCATACAAATCACAAATCATATTTTATCTTAAAATTTCCATTTGTAAAGTAGGAAACACAATAATTTCCAAATACAATTCTAAAAGTTAAAACAATAAAAAATTATTCATAACTCAATTCTCAAAATAAATTTTCTGGTAAAAGCAGTGAATATAAAAAGTATTATGCACAGACCTCTGATATATGCCTCTTAGCTCTGACTCAGTGTTCCTTATGCTTCTCAATATCCTTTTCAACTGAAACACACAATTTAAAATGTTTCAGTACTTAATGAATTTGTTTCTAACAATAAAATCTAATATTTAAATTTTCTTGGTACTATTCCCTTCAATTCATTTCATTAGTCAACCTATAATGTTGACCCTTGGTGCACTCTAAGTGAGTCAATTCTAATGTTACCAATATATCACATTTTATAGCCCTTTAGTGTTGGTATATGTTACCAAATTCATTTTTAAGTGTATTGCATTTTATTGCAATTTACCGGATTTTGGTATACTATTTTGACCTAGCCGGATGACCTAGTTTCCTCTATTTTTAGGTTTTGGTTCAAACTACAAACTTGTAGGTCTATGTCTTATTGCATGCGGGGCAAAATTTCAGGTCATTCTGAGTTGTGTAGACCAAGATATGATCAATTTACCAATGCTGGACAAAATGCACTAAAATGGTAGGCTTAGGTCATTTTTAGGTCACTTTTGGTTCTGCTAATTTTGGTACCTAAACTTGTGCAAGTTATTTGGTTTGGTTCTAGCCATTTCTGGGCTTTGGTGTCTGCATAATAATTGTAGATCTATGTCTGAACTATTCATGGTAAAAATTTCAGGTCATTTGGACCTGTTTTGAGTAAGTTATAGTCAAAACACTAACTGCTGCTCAAATGGTCAATTTTCAGACTTTCAAGTCACTAATCCGGGTTTGGTCATTTTTCAAGTTACTTTTTGGACAGAATTTAGGTAGGCTTTCTTCATGAAAGTTGGCACATTTTGTATCTAGTTTCACCTCCAATTGGTCTCATACCAATTGGAGCCACACACTTAGGTTTATAGGTCTATTTGCACACTGCCCTCTACATCCTTTTCAAACACCAAACCAAATACATGTTTACCAATTATATTTTTACTTCCCATACCATTCTGCATTTGGCACTAACCAAAACCATTCAATTCTCTACATTATAGGTCAACTTGGACAGAATATAACCACTTCAAATACACCAAATGCAGTCACCATTGATAAAGTTCAATCCAAACAATTTATACACATAAATACTTCTAATTATCACACAAACTTCCATCATCAAATTACATACCTATCACTACTATTCCTCACACATCTATGCTGCCAAATTTTTGTACAATATTTCAACAACATTTCATGAATTTGAACCTTACCAATTTCCATTTTGAGGCTGCCCAAAAATTACACATACACATCAACTTCCATTTTCACTTTTCAAGCTTAATATTCAAACTTCACACATGGAATTCAACTTTAATACAATTAAACATTTAAATTGTGACACCCCTTACCCGTCTACAGTGTAGCCAAGCAAGTTATGCCACTCAGTGTGCCGGAGCACCAATTTATATTTTAATTACAATTTATCCCTTTTAACTCATTTATTTTCAATTTTTGATAAATCTGAATTTTTTCAAAATTTTTATAGAAAATCCGGCAAAGTGCCGGCTGTAAATTGGAAAAACAGTTCTTCTGAACCTGTTTAAAAACACCTCCAATATAATTTCCAAATCCAAACTCCATTATACACACATATCTCAACTCAATCTCAAAATCTCAATATTATTTTCAGAAATTTTTCTTTTCTGTTCGCATCATCACTGGAAGCTCATTCATAAATATTTTTCAACATTTCATTTATCAACATACATTATACAGAAAATTTCAATAACATGAAATTTCATATATTTACATCATCAAATAATTTCAAGAGTTTATAGCTACAATCCAAAACTAATACAAAATACAAAATACAAAATGCTACCCCAAAGTCCTAATGTGTAACACCCTCCCGGTAGCAACTCCGTACATTCTACTGTTCCGGTGACCGGTGTCTGTCCGGACAGCTAGAACATTCGAAAAAATATTTAAACTAAAGTGAGGAACCATAATTAACTCAAATATTAATAAGAAAAATTTAGGAAAAATTTTAGAAATAAAATACAACCAAGTTAAATGAGCCGGTGCCCAAGCGATGAGTAACCCAGAGGGAAGTTGCGGTTCTCGCAACTAAGAGCCCTAGACCCGGGGAAAAATTCATAAAATAATTTTTGGGACTCCAGAGAAGGGTCATTGAGGTTCCTATGGCATTAGAATGCCAATAAAATATTTAGAAAAATTTTTCAATCGATACAGACAATTCTAACCCGTTAAGCCAAACGGAGGGCATTTTGGTCATTTTGCCTTCAGGGACGATTTTTGGCCGACTTGTCCAGTTGAGTAAATAATTATTATAATATAAAATATGAATAAACATTACTAAAAATTAAATTGAAAATGGGTAGAGATGAAAAGAAAAGAAAAAATAAAGAAAATTTGGGATAATGACATCACATGATGTCATTATCTTACTCCCAACCAATCACAAGTTAACAAGCATTCTTAAAACACTTAAAAGAGTCAAAATAGACCAAAAAAATTCTGGTCTTCTTCTTCTCCTTCAGCCAGCCGAAACCCTTCTCTCCTCTCCCTCCATTGATTCTCAATCAAAGCTCCCTTTCTCTCTTTGTTTCACTACTAAACCCTAGACACCTTTCATTAAAACTTGTCTATACCTCTTGGGAAAGTGTTTGGCAGCCTAGAAAAGGAAAGAAAGTGAAGTTCAAGTTTGGAAAATTCTACCCTACAAGAGGTTAGTGCTTATTTATGCATATATTTCTTTTATTCCATGTTAGGGACTTGAAATTAATATGAAATTGTGAATTAAATGGACTAAAACTCATGTGTATGTATACCATGGAATTCGGCTGCCTAGTGAGGGTTATGACTTTGATGGTTTAGATGGGCTTAGAGTGGATTAGAGAGGGTGTTTAAAGTGTATATATATATATATAAGGAATGAAAGTGTTAACTAAGGTGTATGGTGTGAATCATAATGGGAAATTAGGGTTTTGGGAGTGAAATTTGGACTTGGCTTATGAAATGATAAGTGAACATTCTAATGGTCAATGAGTGACCATTTGAGGTAAGTTGACCATAATTTGAAGTGAACTAGAGTGTTACAAACCAAATTGGTAGGCTGCCTAGTGACAGCAGCAGGTGAGACTGTGAGTCCAGCCTGTTTGGACTGCCATATCTTTGGCTGTGTAGGTTCAATTGGTATTTGGCCAATTGGACATGAAACGAGACACATGATGGCACAATTTTTCTGAAGAAACCATGCCCAAAAGACCAAAGCAAGTGGACCAAAAACTGACCCCAATCCGGATACCCTGCAACCAGAATCTGCAGAATGACCAAATGAACAGTAATTGTTCATTTGGCCATAACTCATTGTAGAATGGGTCAATTGACCTGAAATTTTTACAGCAACAAGTTAAGATATAGAAAAACAGCTTTTATGAAGAAACCTACCCCAAATTATGACCAGAACCTATCCAACAAGGCAGTTGCGATCCACTGCTCATCAGATCGTAGATATGGTCAATTCTGCAGTTTTGTAATCTGGCCAGCTGTGGTTTTTGGACCATATCTAGAGCTACAAAACTCCAAATGGAGTGATTCAAAAAACGAAATTCAACCAGAAAAAATAAGGAACAACTTTCATGTTTACCATTTCCTCAAATTCCCACTGTAACAGTCATAAATGGAACAGTAAATTTGGTGTACAAAAACTGAAAATTCTGCTCCCTTAGTTTAAGCTTAAGAATGGTATTGGTGATCAATTCCAACAAGTTTTAAATACAAAATGTGGTACATTGGGAGTGTTAAAACCAATGTACCCATGTTCTATCCAAAAGTCAACATTTTTGTTGACTAATGAAGCGAATAGTGACACCAAAACTTGAAATTCAAAAATTGAAGAATTCAAAAGTATCAAATGCCCTAGTATAGCTAACAAGATTGGTTTGGATAGTTTGGCATGCCAATAGGGTTCAGTTAGCAGTACTGCACATGACATTATGCCATTCTGTGATTTCATGGCTTTTAGCCATTCTGACTTTGTGTTGATATTTGGCCTTGTGCCTATTGTCATTACAGCTTATTAGCTGTTCTGTTGCACACCGGGAGATGCACATGTGACCGATGGTGTGACGGCCCGAGGTACTAGATACCCAGTGCCAGTTTACCCGTTTATCCAGTCCAGTCGTCCAGTATAGGTTACTTGGGCAACCAAATGAATGAAAGTGGACAAAGTTAAAGAAATAAATGGATATACAAATACAAAATAAATAAGACATATACATTCAATGCATATTTATTTATGTTATTTCTTTCTATTTTATTATTTGCACCACTAAGCATTATTGCTTAGCGCGTTGCTTTTGCCACGCGTAGGTTCTGGAGATACTGATCGAGAGCCCAGTAGACCGTAGACTGGGTGAGTCCATCCTGCAGCTCTGCATAGTATCCGTGTCACCTCACCATCTTCAGTGCATTGGTAGGACACTAGGTTTCATTTTGGTATTTTGTAATTAACCTTTATTTCCTTTTGTATAATTGAAACTTACGTAATGTATTTTGATGTTCATGTAAATAATGAAAATTTTGGTTATGAATGGAAAAATTTGAGTATTTATTTATTGCTTATATATGAGTACCATGAGAAATGAATGATTGAGAAATGTTGTTGAAAAATATTGAGATTTTGATGATATTGGAGTTTGAGAATGATTGAATATGGCTATTGGAAGTGTTTTTCACAGGTTCCGAAGAACTGTTTTCTCCATTTTGAGCCGGTACTCTGTCGGATTTTCTATAAAATTTTCGGAACCTCAAATAAATTATAATTTCAATAAATGACTTAAATGAATTATATTTCACAAGTTATATTCAAAACTATGATAAAAATTAATTAAGATAAAATAGAGTGTTCCGGTACACCGTGTGATATAACTTACTCAGATATACTATAGACGGGTAAGGGGTGTCACATTTAGTGGTATCAGAGCGCGGTTTAGGCGTTTCTGGGCCTAGATTGAGTCCATACAATGCATTGCATTTGTAAGAGTCGAGGTGATACTAATGCAGATCTGTTTGTCTTTCTTATTTTGAATAGGATATGGACCCTACATCACAGAGGGCAGTTGAGGAGGAAGTGGAGAGTCATGCTCCACCTGCAGCAGCTGAGACTGGGGGTATGGGAGAACCTGCTCCACACTCAAGCAGAGCCTGCCACCTCCACAGCCATGTTCCAAAGAAATGGCCGAATTCTTCAGACAAATGGCCGGGGTAATGCCAGCACCAGCACCACCACCACCACCTCCACAACCAAAATCACATCTAGAAAAATTGAGAAAATTTGGAGCAGTGGACTTCTTTGGCAAGAGAGAAGATGATTCTGTGGCAGCCGAGAATTGGTTGAACAGAATAGGCAGAGTTTTGAAACAACTCCACTGCACTCCAGAGCAAAACTTGGAAGCTGCCATATCTCTGTTACAAGATGATGCATATGAATGGTGGGATACTGTGTCCAGTGAAGTGTAACCAGAAGTTATAACTTGGGACTTCTTCCTCTCTGAATTTAAGAAGAAATATGTGGGTAGTGTATACCTGGAAGAGAGAAGAAGAGAGTTCATTAATCTGAGGCAGAGACAACTATCAGTGGCCGAGTATGAAAAGGAATTCGTCAGATTGAGCCGCTACGGAAGGGAGATAGTCCCTGATGAGGCCGAAAGGTGTAAGAGATTTGAAGAGGGATTAAATGACAACATAAAGATCATGATCACTGCCTTGGGAATCACCGACTTTACCAAGTTAGTGGAAGCTGCAATAAAAGTTGAAAAAGTGAGAATAAGTGAGCAAACTAGAAGGGAGAGACAGCAGAAGAGGGGCCCAGGTCAGTCTAGTTCATCTCCTGCATTTGGGAAGAAGTTCAAGGGTCCACCTGCACAGAGTTCAGGTCAGCCACAAGGTCAAGGTCAGTCTCAGGGGCCCAGGCCACAGTTTACCCCTAGGAGAGGTCAGTCCACACCATCAGTGGGTAGCTCTCCAGGGATGGGGTTCAGGGGACCAGCCCCAGCATCTTCTGCATGTCCACATTGCCTGAAGTGGCATAAGGGGGAGTGTTGGAGAGTGACTGGTGCCTGCTTAAGGTGTGGGTCGACAGAGCATCAGCTGAGGAATTGTCCACGCAGAACTACTACAGCTGCTCCAACACAAGCAGACAGACCTGCTCCTGCACCACAAAGGGGTAGGAAATCTGGCAAATCTGACGCAGTGGGACCATCACAGAGGCCTGCATCTGAGCCAGCAGAGAGGCCTGATAACAGACCACCTGCCAAAGCTTATGCCATTAGAGCTCAGGAGGAGCAAGATGCCCCGGACATCATCAGGGGTACGTTCTCCCTCTACACTACATCTGTGCATGCATTAGTGGATCCAGGATCCACTCATTCATACATCTGCATCAACCTACCCGTAGAAAAGGCGATACTAGTAGGGGAGAGTGACCAAGACATTCTGGTCACTAATCCATTGGGCCACAGTGTAGTGGTGAACAAAGTATACAAGGGTTGCCCGTTAAGGATTCAGGGGTATGAATTTTTGGCAGACCTGATTGAGTTGCCCTTCCACGAGTTTGACGTGATTTTGGGAATGGACTGGTTGTCACGTCATCAGGCAATAGTTGATTGCAAATTAAAGAGAATTTCTCTGAAAACTTCTGAGGGAAATGAAATCATTGTTGTGGGTGAAAGGACAGATTTTCTGTCCAATGTTATCTCAGCCACAGTTGCAAGAAGAATGATGAGAAAAGGCTGTGAAGCCTACCTAGCACATGTGGTGGATACTAGGCAGGCTAAGCCAAACCTGAGTGATATACCCACAGTAAGAGACTTCCCAGAGGTATTTCCTGAAGAATTGCCCGGTTTGCCACCAGAAAGGGAAGTTGAATTTGCTATTGAGACACTGCCGGGTACAACACCCATTTCCATTACTCCTTATAGGATGGCACCCACTGAATTGAGGGAGTTGAAAACTCAGTTGCAAGAGTTACTTGATAAGGGGTTTATACGCCCCAGTGTGTCACCATGGGGATCTCCAGTGCTGTTTGTGAAAAAGAAGGATGGGACTTTGAGGTTATGCATCGATTACCGGCAGTTGAATAAAGTGACTGTGAAGAACAAATATTCATTGCCTAGAATTGATGATCTATTTGATCAGTTGAAGGGAGCAGGAGTATTTTCTAAGATTGATCTCAGATCAGGGTATCATCAGTTGAGGGTGAAGGATGCAGATGTTCCAAAGACTGCATTCAGGACTCGATATGGGCACTATGAGTTTCTGGTGATGCCCTTTGGCCTAACAAATGCACCAGCGGCATTCATGGACCTTATAAACCGTATCTTGCATCCACACTTAGATTGGTTCGTAGTGGTCTTTATTGATGATATTTTGGTGTATTCCAAGACCAGGGAAGAACATGATGAGCATTTGAGGATTGTTCTGCAAACCCTGAAAGAAAAGAAGCTGTATGCTAAGTTGTCCAAGTGTGACTTTTGGTTGAATGAGATTGCATTTCTTGGACACATAGTGTCAGCTGATGGGATTAGGGTGGATCCCAAGAAAATAGAAGCAGTGATGGAATGGAAGCCTCCTAGAAATACAACTGAGGTCAGAAGCTTCTTGGGGCTAGCTGGGTATTACAGGAGATTTGTGAAGGGATTTTCCTTAATAGCTGCTCCAATGACCAAGTTGTTACATAAAAATGTCAGATTTGACTGGAATGACAAGTGTCAGACCAGTTTTGAGAAGTTGAAGGCTATGTTGACAGAGGCACCAGTGTTAACACAGCCAGTGTCAGGAGAGCACTTTGTGGTATACAGTGATGCCTCTCATAATGGGTTAGAGTGTGTATTGATGCAAGAGGGGAAAGTGGTCGCTTATGCTTCCAGGCAGCTAAGGCCACATGAACAAAATTTCCCTACCCATGATCTAGAGCTTGCAGCAATTATCTTCGCACTGAAGATATGGAGGCATTACTTGTATGGTGAAAAGTGCTACATTTACACGGACCACAAAAGCCTGAAATACTTGCTAACCCAGAAGGAGCTCAACCTTAGACAAAGACAATGGATTGAGTTCCTGAAGGACTATGATTGTGTAATTGACTACCATCCTGGGAAGGCAAATGTAGTTGCTGATGCTTTGAGCAGAAAATCCATCACAGCTTTGAGATCATTGAATGCCCGTCTATCTTTGGTTTGAGATGGAGCTATTTTGGCTGAGTTGCAAGTGAGGCCAAACCTGTTACAGCAGATTTTAGATGGGCAGAAAGTAGATGAGAAGCTAATGGCTATTATGAGCAAAATCCCAGGGGGAAAAGCAACTGACTATGAGGTGAAAGTAGATGGGTGTCTGTATTACAAAGGAAGACTGTGTGTACCAGATGATGGGGAATTGAAGGCCAGTATTCTAAAAGAGGCACACACCAGTGTATATGCTATGCACCCAGGAAGAATAAAGATGTATCATGATCTAAAGCTCCAGTATTGGTGGCCTGGTATGAAAAGGACATAGCTGACTATGTGACTAAATGCTTGACGTGTCAGCAAGTCAAGGCAGAACATCAAGTTCCATCAGGTTTGCTACAGCCTATACGCATAACTGAATGGAAATGGGATCGGGTCACCATAGATTTTGTAAGTGGTCTACCTCTCACCTAGAAGAAACATGATGCAGTATGGGTGATAGTAGATAGATTGTGAAAGTCGACACACTTCTCGCCGATTAGGACTGACTACTCACTGGAGAAGTTAGCAGAATTGTATATCAGTGAGATAGTTAGACTGCATGAAATTCCACTTTCCATCATATCTGATCAAGACCCAAGGTTTACATCGAGATTTTGCAAAAGTTGCATGAGTCCTTGGGTACACAACTCCACTTCAGCACAGCTTTCCATCCTCAGACGGATGGGCAATCAGAAAGAGTAATCCAGGTAAACAATTGAAACCAATGGAATTAATACAACTATTGAACTAAAATGATAACAATAACATGAAATATATGTCAGGTCCTTGAGGATATGCTGAGGAGTTGTGTCATTGAGTTCGAGGGAAGTTGGGATAGATACCTCCCAGCGGTAATTTGCATACAACAATAGCTACCAAGCTAGTATCCAAATGGCCCGTATGAAGCAATCGTATGGGAGGAAATGTAGAACTTCAGTGTCTTTGGACTGAATTGGCGAAGACAAGCGGTGGGGGCAGATCTGGTGAAACAGATCGAGGAGAAAGTGAAACTAATCAAAGCCAATCAAGGTTGCCTCGCATGCATGTAAATCTTATGCCGACCTGAAGAGAAAAGAAATAGAATATGTGGTTGGCGACAAAGTGTTCCTCAAGGTATCACCGTGGAAGAAGGTATTGAGGTTTGGAAGGAAAGGTAAGTTAAGCCCTAGGTTCATTGGCCCATATAAAGTCATTGAACGTGTGGGTCCAGTGGCCTATAGGCTAGCTTTACCACCAGAGCTGGACAAGATCCATAATGTGTTCCACGTATCCATGCTCAGAAGATACCGCTCAGATCCTTCACATGTCATCTCCAAGGAAGAAATTGAAATACAACCGGATTTGACATATGAAGAAGAACCTCTACGGATCCTGGCTCGGGAAGTAAAAGAGTTGAGAAATAAGCAGATTCCACTAGTGAAAGTGCTTTGGAGGCACCACAACACCGAGGAGGCAACTTGGGAAAGTGAAGAGACGATGAGGCAACAGTTCCCTCAACTGTTTGCATCAGGTAAATTTCGAGGATGAAATTTAAATTAGAGGGGAGGAGTTGTAACACCCTCCCGGTAGCAACTCCGTACATTCTACTGTTCCGGTGACCGGTGTCGGTCCGGACAGCTAGAACGTTCGGAAAAATATTTAAACTAAAGTGAGGAACCATAATTAACTCAAATATTAATAAGAAAAATTTAGGAAAAATTTTAGAAGTAAAATACAACCAAGTTAAATGAGCCGGTGCCCAAGCGATGGGTAACCCAGAGGGAAGTTGCGGTTCTCGCAACTAGGAGCCCTAGACCCAGGGAAAAATTCATAAATTAATTTTTAGGACTCCAGAGAAGGGTCATTGAGGTTCCTATTGCATTAGAATGCCAAGAAAATATTTAGAAAAATTTTTCAATCGGTACAGACAATTCTGACCCGTTAAGCCAAACGGAGGGCATTTTGGTCATTTCGCCTTCAGAGACGATTTTTGGCCGACTTGTCCAGTTGAGTAAATAATTATTATGACATAAAATATGAATAAACATTACTAAAAATTAAATTGAAAATGGGTAGAGATGAAAAGAAAAGAAAAAATAAAGAAAATTTGGGATAATGACATCACATGATGTCATTATCTTACTCCCAACCAATCACAAGTTAACAAGCATTCTTAAAACACTTAAAAGAGTCAAAATAGACCAAAAAAATTCTGGTCTTCTTCTTCTCCTTCAGCCAGCCGAAACCCTTCTCCCCTTTCCCTCCATTGATTCTCAATCAAAGCTCCCTTTCTCTCTTTGTTTCACTACTAAACCCTAGACACCTTTCATTAAAACTTGTCCATACCTCTTGGGAAAGTGTTTGGAAGCCTAGAAAAGGAAAGAAAGTGAAGTTCAAGTTTGGAAAATTCTGCCCTACAAGAGGTTAGTGCTTATTTATGCATATATTTCTTTTATTCCATGTTAGGGACTTGAAATTAATATGAAATTGTAAATTAAATGGACTAAAACTCATGTGTATGTATACCATGGAATTCGGCTGCCTAGTGAGGGTTATGACTTTGATGGTTTAGATGGGCTTAGAGTGGATTAGAGAGGGTGTTTAAAGTGTATATATATATATATATATATATATATATATATATAAGGAATGAAAGTGTTAACTAAGGTGTGTGGTGTGAATCATAATGGGAAATTAGGGTTTTGGGAGTGAAATTTGGACTTGGCTTATGAAATGATAAGTGAACATTCTAATGGTCAATTAGTGACCATTTGAGGTAAGTTGACCATAATTTGAAGTGAACTAGAGTGTTACAAACCAAATTGGTAGGCTGCCTAGTGACAGCAGCAGGTGAGACTGTGAGTCCAGCCTGTTTGGACTGCCATATCTTTGGCTGTGTAGGTTCAATTGGTATTTGGCCAATTGGACATGAAACGAGACACATAATGGCACAATTTTGCTGAAGAAACCATGCCCAAAAGACCAAAGCAAGTGGACCAAAAACTGACCCCAATCCGGATACCCTGCAACCAGAATCTGCAGAATGACCAAATGAACAGTAATTGTTCATTTGGCCATAACTCATTGTAGAATGGGTCAATTGACCTGGAATTTTTACAGAAACAAGTTAAGATATAGACAAACAACTTTTATAAAGAAACCTACCCCAAATTATGACCAGAACCTATCCAACAAGGCAGTGGCAGTCATCACATCAGATCAGATATGGTCAATTCTGCAGTTTTGCAATCCGGCCAGCTGTGGTTTTTGGACCATATCTAGAGCTACAAAACTCCAAATGGAGTGATTCAAAAAACGAAATTCAACTAGACAAAATAAGGAACAACTTTCATGTTTACCATTTCCTCAAATTCCCACTGTAATAGTCATAAATGGAACAGTAAATTTGGGGTACAAAAACTAAAAATTCTGCTCCCTTAGTTTAAGCTTAAGAATGGTATTGGTGATCAATTCCAACAAGTTTTAAATACAAAATGTGGTACATTGGGAGTGTTAAAACCAATGTACCCATGTTCTATCCAAAAGTCAATATTTTTGTTGACTAATGAAGTGAATAGTGACACCAAAACTTGAAATTCAAAAATTGAAGAATTCAAAAGTATCAAATGCCCTAGTATAGCTAACAAGATTGGTTTGGATAGTTTGGCATGCCAATAGAGTTCAGTTAGCAGTACTGCACATGACATTATGCCATTCTGTGATTTCATGGCTTTTAGCCATTCTGACTTTGTGTTGATATTTGGCCTTGTGCCTATTGTCATTACAATTATTAGTCGCTCATTTACTGCCGGAGATGCACATGTGATCGATGGTGTGACGGCCCGAGGTACTAGATACCCAGTGCCAGTTTACTCGTTTATCCAGTCCAGTCATCCAGTATAGGTTACTTGGGCAACCAAATGAATGAAAGTGGACAAAGTTAACGAAATAAATGGATATACAAATACAAAATAAATAAGACATATACATTCAATGCATATTTATTTATGTTATTTCTTTCTATTTTATTATTTGCACCAATAAGCATTATTGCTTAGCGCGTTGCTTTTGCCACGCGTAGGTTCTGGAGATACTAATCGAGAGCCCAGTAGACCGCAGACTAGGTGAGTCCATCCTGCAGCTCTGCATAGTATCCGTGTCACCTCACCATCTTCAGTGCATTGGTAGGACACTAGGTTTCATTTTGGTATTTTGTAATTAACCTTTATTTCCTTTTGTATAATTGAAACTTACGTAATGTATTTTGATGTTCATGTAAATAATGAAAATTTTGGTTATGAATGAAAAAATTTGAGTATTTATTTATTGCTTATATATGAGTACCATGAGAAATGAATGATTGAGAAATGTTGTTGAAAAATATTGAGATTTTGATGATATTAGAGTTTGAGAATGATTGAATATGGCTATTGGAAGTGTTTTTCACAGGTTTCGAAGAACTGTTTTCTCCATTTTTAGCCGGCACTCTGCCGGATTTTCTGTAAAATTTTCGGAACCTCAAATAAATTATAATTTCAATAAATGACTTAAATGAATTATATTTCACAAGTTATATTCAAAACTATGAAAAAAATTAATTAAGATAAAATAGAGCGTTCCGGTATACCGTGTGACATAACTTACTCGGATATACTGTAGACGGGTAAGGGGTGTTACATAATGTCCTACCATATGCACTGCAGATGTGAGGTGACTCTGGACTCCGGATGCAAATTTGAAAGCTCACCCGGTCTGATGTCTGCTGGGCTCCCCACTAGGTCTACAGTACCTGTGCGTGGCAAAAGCGACACGCTAAGCAATTCTGCTTATTGGTGACAATATAAAATAAAATAAAATAAAATAAAATAATTATGCAGAATATATGTTTACATTTTTTTTGGTAGACTTAATTTCTGATATTTATTGCAGTATTATTCGATTAAAATTTGGTAAAGACTGGATTGGATAAACGGGTAAACAAGCACTGGATACTAAGTACCTCAGACCATCACACCATCGATCACATTGTGTCTCTCGGTGTGCAACAGAACAGCTAATAAGCTGTAATAATTATCAGGGTTAAAACCCAAGTATATCAACGCAAATAACATAGCCAAAGGCTATTATGTCACAGAATGGCATGGATAGCCATGAAACACAGAATGGCATAAAGCCATATGCAGTACTGCTAATAGAACCCTATTGGCATGCCAACCTATCCAAGCCAATCTTGCTAAGTATACTAGGGCATTTTACACTTTTAAGTTTCACAATTTTTGAAAATCAAGTTTTAGGGTTACTATTCCATTCATTAGTCAACAAAAATATTGACTTTTGCGTAGGCAATAGGTACATTGGTTTTAATACTCCCAACATACCACATTTTACATTCTAAATTTGTTGGTATGGATTGCCAATACCATTTTTAAACTTAATGTTAATTGGACAGAATTTTCAGTTTTCATGCTTTGTTTTACTGTTCCATTAGTCATTTTTGCAGTGGAAATTTGGCAAAATGATCAACATAAAAGTTGTTCCTTATTTTGTCTAGTTGCATTTCCTTTTTTGAATAACTCTATTTGGAGTTTTGTAGCTCAAGTTATGGCCTAAAAATCACAACTGGCTGGACTAAAATTTTTTCTAGAATTTCTGGACTGACCAAATCTACAGTGTTAGGAACAGTGACTGCAACTGACTTTTTGAATATGTTTTGCTCATAATTTGGGTTATGTTTCTTCATGAAAGTTTTTGATCTATATCTCAGCTTGTTGCTGGTAAAATTTCAGGTCAATTGGACCTTTCTACACTGAGTTATGGCCAAATGACCAAATACTATTCATTTGGTCATTTTGCCCAGGCAGAATACAGGTCACCCAGATTAGGGCAATCTTTTGGTCCACTTGATTTAGTTTTCTGGGCATGGTTTCTTCACTAAAGTTGTGCCATTATGTGTCTAGTTTCATGTCCAATTGGCTTTACACCAATTAAGCCTCTACAACTCCAGTTATTGCTGCCCAAACCTGCTGGACTCATGCTCAGTTCTGCAGGTCAGCCAAGGCAGCAACACTAACTGCAATTCCCACTAATCAAACCACCTCATTTCTTGTTTATACTAACTAAATGGACACTAATTGACCATTAAAACTTACTTTCATTATTACATGATTAAAGTCTCCATTTTATACCCAAACCCTAACCCTAACATCTCAAATCATGCATTTAACTTGCATTTCATCATCCTAAACAATAGGTTAGTGTTAAGGGCAGCTAGGGTATCATTTTAATTCAAGAAAATCTTCAAAACCCTACCAAGCCCAAGGCTGCTAGAATTTTAAGAAAAGTTTACACATGGTATATTTTTAATTTTCATGCAAATTTACATTCCACTCCACTCCTTTAACATGAATCAAAAGAGAATGAGTGAGTTTAGTCACTAACCTTTAATGAAGTAAATTCCAAGCTTATTAAAACTCCTCCTTTCTATTTCCTTTTGCTGTCTTTAGCTTGCCCAAGATGTATGAACAATTTTTTTGTGAAGACAAAGTTGAGTTTCAAGGTAATTTAGTGGGTGATTTCAAGCTTTCCTAAGCTTCCATGGAGTTTCTCTTCTCTTTCTCTTTCTCTAATATTCCCGTTGGTTTGGAAAGAAAATGGCTGTTGGAATTTTCTTCTTTTTTTTTTTTTAATCTTATTTTGTGTCCCTTTTATCTCTTAAGTCATTTTGTTAAGTGGTGATTGGGTGAAAACTCTTAATTACATAAGCATGACATAATAATTCCCAATTTAACTTCTTTTTTTTTCTTTTCTTTTCTACTAAATTTCAATTCAATTTTTAGCAATATTTATTCATATTTTGTGTCATAATAATTATTTACATAACTGGACAAGTCGGCAAAAAATCATCTCTGAAGGTGAAATGACCAAAATACCCTCCGTTTGGCTTAACAGACTAAAATTGTCTGTACTGATTGAAAAAATTTTCTAAGCATTTCCTTGGCATTCTAATGCTATAAGAACTTCAATGAACCTTCTCTGGAGTCCCAAAAATTATTTTATAATTTTTCCCCCGGGGTCTAGGGCTCCTAGTTGCGAGAACCGCAACTTCCCACTAGGTTACCCATCGCTAGGGCATCGGCTCATTTAACTTGGTTGTATTTTATTTCTAAAATTTTTCTTAAATTTTTCTTATTAATGTTTGAGTTAATTATGGTTCTTCACTTTAGTTTAAATATTTTTCCGGACGTTCTAGCTGTCCGGACCGACATTGGTCAACGAAACAGTAGACTGTACGGACTAGCTAAAGTGAGGATGTTACAACTCTTCCCCTCTAAGAAAAATTTCGTCCTCAAAATTTACTTGATGCAAACAGTTGGGGGAACTGTTGCCTCATCATCTATTCACTTTCCCAAGTTGCTTCTTCAGTGTTGTGGTGCCTCCAAAGCACTTTCACCCGTGGAATTTGTTTATTTCTTAGTTCCTTCACTTCCCGAGCTAGGATCTGTATAGGTTCTTCTGTATATGTCAAGTCCGGTTGGATTTCAATCTCTTCCATGGAAATGACATGGGAAGGGTCTGAGCGATATCTCCTCAGCATAGAAACATGGAATACATTGTGAATTTTATCCAGTTCTGGTGGTAAAGCTAGCCGATAGGCCACTGGTCCCACACGTTCAATGACTTCATATGGGCCAATGAACCTAGGGCTTAACTTACCCTTTCTCCCAAACCTCAGTACTTTTTTCCACGGTGAGACTTTGAGAAACACTTTATCACCAACTGTGTACTCTATCTCTTTTCTCTTCAAGTCGGCATATGATTTCTGTCTATCTGAGGCAACCTTCAGGTTAGCTTTGATTATCTTCACTTTCACCTCAGTCTATTTCACCAGGTCTGGTCCTACCAGCTTATCTTCACCCAATTCAGTCCAACACACTAGGGTTCTACATTTCCTCCCATACAGTGCTTCATACAGAGCCATTTGAATACTAGTTTGGTAGCTATTGTTATATGTGAATTCCGCCAGTGGGAGGTATCTATCCCAACTCCCCTCAAACTCAATGACACAACTCCTTAGCATATCCTCTAGGATCTATCACATAATTCACATTCTTACTATCATTTCAATTTATTTACTATGAAAATTCAATTAGTTCTTAGGTTTACCTGGATTACTCATTCTGACTGTCCATCCTTCTGAGGATGAAAAGCCGTGCTAAAACAGAGTTATGTGCCTAAGGCTTCTTGCAACTTTTTCTAGAATCTCGATATAAACCTTGGGTCTCGATCAGATATGATGGAAAGTGGGATTCCATGCAGTCTAACTATCTCACTGATATACAATTCTGCTAGCTTCTCCAGTGAGTAGTCAGTCCTAACTGGAAGAAAATGTGCTGACTTCATCAATCTATCCACTATCACCCATACTGCATCATGCTTCTTCTGGGTGAGAGGTAAACCACTAACAAAATCCATAGTGACCCGGTCCCATTTCCATTCAGGTATGCTTATAGGCTGTAGCAATCCTGATGGAACTTAATGTTCTGCTTTAACTTGCTGACATGTCAAATACTTAGTCACATAGTCAGTTATATCCCTCTTCATACCAAGCCACCAATAATGAGGCTTCAAATCATTATACATTTTCGTGCTTCTCGGGTGCATAGCATAAACACTAGTGTGTGCTTTTTTCAGAATACTAGTCTTCAGTTCCCCATCATCTGGCACACACACTCTTCCTCTGTAGTACAGACACCCATCTACTTTCACCTCATAATCAGTTTCCTTTCCCTTTGGAATTTTACCCATAATGGCAATTAATTTTTCATCTGCCTTTTGCCCATCTTGTATCTGCTGTAGCAGGGTTGGCCTTACTTGCAACTCAGCCAAGATAGCTCCATCTTGAGCTAAGGACAGATAGGCATTGAGTGATCTTAAAGCTGTGATGGACTTCCTGCTCAAAGCATCAGCAATTACATTTGCTTTCCCAAGATGGTAATCTATCACACAATCATAGTCTTTTAAGAACTTAATCCATCGCCTCTGTCTAAGATTGAGCTCCTTCTGGGTTGGCAAATATTTTAAACTCTTGTGGTCTGTATAGATATAGCATTTTTCACTATATAAATAATTCCTCCATATCATCAGTGCGAAGATAATTACTGCTAACTCCAGGTCATGAGTAGGGTAGTTCTGTTCGTGTGGCCTTAACTGCCTGGAAGCATAGGCGACCACTTTCCCCTCTTGCATCAATACACACCCTAGCCCATTATGTGAGGCATCACTGTAGACCACAAAGTCTTTTCCTGACACTAGCTGTGTTAACACTGGTGCTTCTATCAACATAGCCTTTAGCCTCTCAAAACTGGCTTGGCACTTGTCATTCCAGCCAAATTTCACATTCTTGCGCAACAACTTAGTCATTGGAGCAGCTATAAGAGAGAACTCCTTCACAAATCTTCTATAATACCCAGCTAGCCATAAAAAACTTCTGACCTCAGTTGTATTTTTGGGAGGCTTCCATTCTATCACTGCTTCTATCTTTTTGGGATCCACTCTAATCTCCTCTGCTGATACTATGTGTCCAAGAAAGGAGATTTCACTCATCCAGAAGTCACACTTGGACAGCTTAGCATACAGCTTCTTTTCTCGCAGGGTTTGTAGAATAATCCTCAAATGTTCATCATGTTCTTCCCTGGTCTTAGACTACACCAGAATATCATCAATAAAGACCACTACAAACTGATCTAGATATGGATGAAAGATACGGTTCATAAGGTCCATAATTGCTACTGGTGCATTTGTTAACCCAAACGGCATCACTAGAAATTTATAATATCCTTACCGCATTCTGAATGCAGTTTTTGACACATCTGCATCTTTTACCCTCAACTAATGATACCCTAATCTAAGATCAATTTTTGAAAATACGCCGGCTCCCTTCAACTGATCAAACAGATCGTCAATTCTGGGCAATGGATATTTATTCTTCACAGTTACCTTGTTCAACTGCCGGTAATCAATACACAATCTCAGGGTTCCATCATTCTTCTTCACAAACAGCATCGGAGCTCCCCATGGTGACACACTAGGGCATATGAACCCCTTATCTAGTAACTCTTGCAACTGAGTTTTCAACTCCTTCAATTCAGTGGGTGCCATCCTATAAAGAGCAATTGAAATTGGTGCTGTACCTGGCATTACCTCAATAGCAAACTCGACTTCCCTTTCTGGTGGTAAACCAGGCAACTCTTTAGGAAATACATCTGGGAAGTCTCTTACTGTGGGTATATCACACAAGTTTGGCTTAGCCTGCCTAGTATCAACCAAATGTGCTAGGTAAGCTTCATAGCCCTTTCTCATCAATCTTCTTGCAACTGTGGCTGAGATAACATTGGACAGGAAATCTGTCCTTTCACCCACAACAGTAATCTCATTACCCTCATAAGTTTTCAGAGAAATCCTCTTCAATTTGCAATCAACTATTGCCTGATGACGTGAAAACCAGTCCATTCCTAAAATCACGTCAAACTCGTGGAAGGACAATTCAATTAGGTCTGCCGAGAATTCATACCCCTAAATCCTCAACGGGCAACATTTATACACCTTATTCACTACCACACTGTGGCCTAGTGGATTTGTGACCAGAATGTCTTGATCACTCTCCTCTACTGGAACTCCCCTCTCTATGGGTAGTTTGATGCAAATGTAGGAATGAGTGGATCCTGGATCCACCAATGCATGCATGGAAGTGTTATAGAGGGAAAACGTACCCCTGATGACATCCGAGGCATCTTGCTCCTCCTGAGCTCTGATGGAATAGGCCCTAGCAGGCCCTCTAGTATCTGGCCTCTTAGCTGACTCGGATGCAGGCCTCAGTGATGGACCAGCTGCCATAATTTACCGCGCTTCCTACCCCTTTGTGGTGTAGGAGCAGGTTTGTCAGCTTGTGTTGGAGCAACTGTAGTAGTCCTCTTCGGACAATTCTTGATCTAATGTTTTGTCGATCCACACCGTAAGCATGCACCGGTCACTCGCCAACAATCCCCCTTATGCCACTTCTGACAGTACTGACAGGCAGAAGATGCTGGGGCTAGTCCCCTAAACACCATCCCTGGAGAGCTGCCCACTGATGGTGTGGACTGGCCTCTCCTAGGTGTGAAATGTGGTCTAGGCCCCTGAGACTGACCCTGACCCTGTGGTGGTCCTGAACTTTGAGCAGGAGGACCCTTACTCTTCTTACTGGGAGCAGAAAATGTACTAGACTGACCCGGACCCCTCTTATGCTGTCTTTCCCTTCTATTTTGTTCATTTATTCGGACCCTTTCCACTTTTGATGCAGCATCTACTAATTTAGCAAAATCTGTGATTTCCAATGCCGTGATCATGACTTTGATATTGTTATTGAGTCATTCTTCAAACCTTCTACACCTCTCTGCCTCTGTAGGGACTATCTCCCTCCCATACCAACTCAGTCTGACAAACTCACGCTCATACTCTACCACTGATAATTGTCTCTGTCTCAGACTGATAAATTCCCTTCTTCACTCTTCTAAATACACTTTGCTAACATATTTCTTCCTGAACTCTGTGAGGAAGAATTCTCAGGTGATCCGTTCCGGTTGCACCTCATCGGTTACTGTGTCCCACCACTAATATGCATCATCCTGAAGTAGGGACATAGCACCCACCAGGTTCTGCTCGGGGGTGCAGTTTAGATGTTTTAGCACTCTGATGGTTCTATCCAACCAATTTTTTACTGTCATGGGATCATCCTCCCTCTTCTCAAAGAAGTCTACAGCCCGATGTTTTCGCAGTTTCTCCAGATGAGATTTTTGTGGTGCTGGTGGAGGTTGTGGCTGTGGTTGTGGTGGTGGAATTGCCCCCATCATTTGTCGGTAGAATTCGATCATTTGCTGGAATAGTGCAAACTGAGGTTGGGCAGGTGACTCAGCTGCTGGTGGAGCAGATTCTCCCCTACCCCCAGATTCAGCTCTTGGTGGAGCACGACTCTCCACCTCTTCATCAACTGCTCTTTGCGAAGTAGGATCCATATCCTATTCAAAATACGAAAATAAACAGATTTGCATCAGTGTCACCTCAACACTTACAAATGCAATGCAATGGTATACACTCTATCTAGGCCCAGAAACGCCTAAACCGATGCTCTGATACCACTAAATGTGACACCCCTTACCCGTCTACAGTGTAGCCGAGCAAGTTATGCCACTCAGTGTGCCGAAGCACCAATTCATATTTTAATTATAATTTATCCCTTTTAACTCATTTATTTTCAATTTTTGATAAATCTGAATTTTTTCGAAATTTTTATAGAAAATCCGGCAGAGTGATGGCTGTAAATTGGAAAAACAGTTCTTCTGAACCTGTTTAAAAACACTTCCAATATAATTTCCAAATCCAAACTCCATTATACACACATATCTCAGCTCAATCTCAAAATCTCAATATTATTTTCAGAAATTTTTCTTTTCTGTTCACATCATCACTGGAAGCTCATTCATAAATATTTCTCAACATTTCATTTATCAACATACATTATACAGAAAATTTCAATAACATGAAATTTCATATATTTACATTATCAAATAATTTTAAGAGTTTATAGTTACAATCCAAAACTAATACAAAATACAAAATACAAAATGCTACCCTAAAGTCCTAATGTCCTACCATATGCACTGCAGATGTGAGGTGACTCTAAACTCTAGATGCAGATTTGAAGGCTCACCCAGTCTGATGTCTGCTGGGCTCCCCAGCTGGGTCTCCAGTACCTGCGCGTGGCAAAAGCGATGCGCTAAGCAATTCTGCTTAGTGGTGACAATATAAAATAAAATAAAATAAAATAAAATAATTATGCAGAATGTATGTTTACATTTTTTTTGGTAGACTTAATTTCTGATATTTATTGCAGTATTATTCGATTAAAATTTGGTAAAATTTATTATCATTGCCCGAGTAACCCATATTAGTCGACTGGACTGGATAAACAGGTAAACTGGCACTGGGTACTAAGTACCTCAGACTATCAGACCATCGGTCACATTGTGTCTCCCAGTGTGCAACAGAATAGCTAATAAGCTGTAATAATTATCAGGGTTAAAACCCAAGTATATCAACTCAAATAACATAGCCAAAGGCTATTATGTCACAGAATGGCATGAAAAGCCATGAAACACAGAATGGCATAAAGCCATATGCAGTACTGCTAACAGAACCCTATTGGCATGCCAACCTATCCAAACCAATCTTGCTAGGTATACTAGGGCATTTTACACCTTTAAGTTTCACAATTTTTGAAATTCAAGTTTTAGGGTTATTATTCCATTCATTAGTCAACAAAAATATTGACTTTGCATAGGCAATAGGTACATTGGTTTTAATACTCCCAACATACCACATTTTACATTCTAAATTTGTTGGTATGGATTGCCAATACCATTTCTAAACTTAATGTTAATTGAACATAATTTTCAGTTTTCATGCTTTGTCTTTACTGTTCCATTAGTCATTTTTGCAGTGGGAATTTGGCAAAATGATCAACATAAAAGTTGTTTCTTATTTTGTCTAGTTGCATTTCCTTTTTTGAATCACTCCATTTGGAGTTTTGTAACTCAAGTTATGACCTAAAAACCACAACTAGCCGGACTAAAATTTTTTCTAGAATTTCTGGACTGACCAAATCTACAGTGTTAGGAACAGTGACTGCAACTCACTTTTTGAATATGTTCTGCTCATATTTTTGGTTAGGTTTCTTCATGAAAGTTGTTGATCTATATCTCAGCTTGTTGCTGGTAAATTTTAGATCAATTGGACCTTTCTACACTGAGTTATGGCCAAATGACCAAATACTGTTTATTTAGTCATTTTGCCCAGGTCACCCGGATTAGGGCAATCTTTTGGTCCACTTGGTTTAGTTTTCTAGGCATGGTTTCTTCACCAAAGTCGTGCCATTATGTGTCTAGTTTCATGTCCAATTGGCCTTACACTAATTAAGCCTCTACAACTCCAGTTATTGCTGCCCAAACCTGCTAGACTCATGCTCGGTCCTGTAGGTCAGCCAAGGCAGCAACACTAACTGCAATTCCCACTAATCAAACCACCTCATTTTTTGTTTACACATAACCAAATGGTCACTAATTGACCATTGAAACTTACTTTCATCATTACATGATCAAAGTCTCCATTTTATACCCAAACCCTAACCCTAACATCTCAAATCATGCATTTAACTTGCATTTCTTCATCCTAAACAATAGGTTAGTGTTAAGGGCAGCTAGGGTACCATTTTAATTCAAGAAAATCTTCAAAACCCTACCAAGCCCAAGGCTGCTGGAATTTTAAGAAAAGTTTACACATGGTATATTTTTAATTTTCATGCAAATTTATATTCCACTCCACTCCTTTAACATGAATCAAAAGAGAATGAGTGAGTTTAGTCACTAACCTTTAATGAAGTAAATTCCAAGCTTATCAAAGCTCCTCCTTTCTATTTCCTTTTGTTGTCTTTAGCTTGCCCAAGATGTATGAACAAGTTTTTTGTGAAGACAAAGTTGAGTTTTAAGGTAATTTAGTGGGTGATTTCAAGCTTTCCTAAGCTTCCATGGAGTTTCCCTTCTCTTTCTCTTTCTCTAATATTCCTGTTGGTTTGGAAAGAAAATGGCTGCTGGAATTTTCTTCTTTGTTTTTATCTTATTTTGTGTTCCTTTTATCTCTTAAGTCATTTTGTTAAGTGGTGATTGGGTGGAAACTCTTAATTACATAAGCATGACATCATAATTCCCAATTTAACTTCTTTTTCTTTCTTTTCTTTTCTACCAAATTTCAATTCAATTTTTAGCAATATTTATTCATATTTGGGTCATAATAATTATTTACTTAACTGGACAAGTCAGCCAAAAATCACCTCTGAAGGCGAAATGACTAAAATGCCTTTCGTTTGGCTTAACAGACTAAAATTGTTTGTATCGATTGAAAAATTTTTCTAAGCATTTCCTTGGCATTTTAATGCTATAAGAACCTCAATAACCCTTCTCTGGAGTCCCAAAAATTATTTTATAATTTTTCCCTCGGGGTCTAGGGCTCCTAGTTGCGAGAACCACAACTTCCCACTAGATTACCCATCGCTAGGGCACCGGCTCATTTAACTTGGTTGTATTTTACTTCTAAAATTTTTCCTAAATTTTTCTTATGAATATTTGAGTTAATTATGGTTTCTCACTTTAGTTTAAATATTTTTCCGGACGTTCTAGCTGTCCGGATCGACATTGGTCACCGAAACAGTAGATTGTACGGGCTAGCTAAAGTGAGGATGTTACATAAATCAACATCCCAAACTACCATTTACATACAAAAATAAGCAGTACATGGTGAGGTTCCATGGTTGCTGAAATGGCTCAACTCTAATAATTCATCAAACCACAAACTTCTTCCTTAATTCAACTACCCAAAACCCTAGTTATACTTTTAATGAAACAAGGATTGAAAATAACCACTTACCTCTTTTGGACTTCTTCAAAACCTCACCAAAACTTGTCTTTCTTGCTCCCTTATTGCTGCCCAAGGTGTGTAGGTAAGGTTTAGTGAAGGAACCTAGTGAAAAATATGGCTAAATCATGGTTGCATGGAGCTTGGTTAAGCTTTGGCCATGGAGTCCCATGGAGTTTTGAGAGGAAAATGGGTTCGGCTGGCTTTTGGGTGAAGGTTGAAGATGATCAATTTCTGCCCACTAAAACTTATTTTATGTCTCTCATAATGTAGTTAGTGGAGTACTAAACTTTGGTTAATGATTTAATAATCCAAAGTTTCCAATTTTGCAATTTGGTCACCATTCTTTCACTATTTACATTATGTACCACAATTTAATTTTTTTTTTATGACATTTTCAAAGTTTAATATCATTTATTTTTAATGGAAATTTAGGTCAAAAGGCAACTTAGGGTGTCAATTGACCACAATGCCCCTATTCGGGTTGCTTTTCGGCTTTTTCGGTAACACCGATTTTTGTCAGTTTCTCGATTTCTCATTTTTCTTTGTACTAATTACTTAATTTTTATTTGACATTTTCAATGTCATTTATACTTCAATAGATGTTTATTTAAGTCTTAAAAATATTTCTCAGGGTTCCCCGCAGTCCAGGGCTAGTCAACGGTCCTCGCCGCAACTTCCCGGTGCGGTCACCCATCGCTACGGTTTTTGGCTCGTTTAACTTGGTTACATTTCATTGCTATTATTTTTCCTTTATTTTTTTCTTGTATTTTCCTCTATTATATTTCACTACCTTATATCTCCACACTAATATTTAAATATAATTCCAAGCATCCTAGCTGTCTGGACAGACACTGTCATCGAAATAGTAGAACGCACTACCGAACATAGGGGTGTTACAATTGTAATAATATTTGTTATCCTTTTGAGTTGTAAATTTGTAAATAAACATCTATTTTGATTTGTATATGAGATAAACACATTTGCTTGATATCGGTTGAATGAAATGAGATGATTGAGTTTGATTGAGTTCAAATTGGGTATGAGATAATACTTGAGAGAGCATGGCATTGTTTTCCAGCTGACTCCTCCAGGAACACCATAGCTGAATGGTGTATCTGAAAGGAGAAATCGTATCCTATTGGATATGGTATGTAGTATGATGAGCTATACTGATATGCCAATCTCTCTTTGGGAATTTGCATTAGAATCAGCTTTGCATATTCTGAATAGGATTCCATCAAAATCAGTATCTTCCACACCTTATGAGATATGACATGGAAGAAAACCAAGTCTTAAGCATGTTAAGATTTGGGGTTGTCCAGCTTATATCAAAAAGCTGAACATTGATAAATTGGAAACTAGATAATAAAATGGTCGATTTGTTAGATATCCAAAAGATAGTTTTGGATATTATTTTATTTGCCTACATCACAAAAGGTTGTGGTAAGTAGAGATGCCACATTTCTTGAACAACAGTTTGTTCAAAAAGGAGGTAAAGGAAGGCAAATAGAGTTAGAATTGGAGAATTTTGACCAACCAATAGATCAGATGGATATAGATCCATCTAGTCAACCTACACCTATTGATGAAACATCTATAGCTGTTCCTCATAGAACAACCAGGGTATCTCACCCACCAGTGAGATATGGTTTTCTTCATGAAGAAGAACAAGAGTTGTCTACTCATGAAGAAGTTGATCATGGAGATGATCCACTTACCTATGAAGAAGCTATATCAGATATAGACTCTTCAAATGGATTGATGCTATGAAATCCAAGATTGATTCCATGTATAAGAATCAAGTTTGGGATCCTGTTGACCCACCTGAAGGTATTGTACCTATAGGGAACAAATGGATTTTCAAGAAGAAAATTGGTTCTGATGGAAAGATAGAGATCTATAAGGCAAGGCTAGTAGCGAAAGGGTTTCGCCAAAGGCAAGAAATCGATTATGAGGAGATTTTCTCGTCTATTGCCATACTTAAATCAATTAGGATTTTATTAGCAATAACTGCGAACTATGATTATGAGATTTGGCAGATGGATGTCAAAACAGCTTTTCTCAATGGATACATTGAAGAAAACATTTTCATGGAACAACCTAGGGGTTTTGAATCCCAAGATGGTTCCAAAGTATGCAAGCTAAAGCAATCCATTTATGGGTTGAAACAAGCTTTGAGGAGTTAAAACATCCGTTTTGATGAAGCCATTAAGTCATTTGTTTATATCAAAAATGAGGATGAGCCATGTGTATATAAGAAGGTTAGTGACAGTGCTATCACTTTCCTTGTCTTATATATGGATGATATTCTATTGATGGGTAATGACACAGGTATGTTGACAACTGTAAAGGTATGGTTGTCAAATACATTCTCCATGAAAGACTTAGGGGAGGCAATCTATATTCTCGAGATTCGCATCTATCGAGATAGAGTGAAAAGAATAATTGGTTTATCCCAAAGTCTACACTTGGAAAAAGTGTTAAAGAGGTTTAACATGCTTAATTCCAAGAGAGGATTGTTACCAATGAGATATGGTATCCACCTTTCTAAAGAGATGTCTCCAAAGACACTTGAAGAAAGAGATAAAATGGCCAGGATTCCATATGCTTCGGCTATTGGAAGTGTGATGTATGCAATGTTGTGTACTAGGCCGGATATCATATATGCTGTTAGTTTGACTAGCAGGTATCAATCCAATCCAGGTTTGGAATACTATGTAACGATTGGGTTCCAACCACTAGAGGAATTTTTCGCTTTAGCCGTAAGCCTCACGGTTTTGTCCCAAAGGTGGAATGGAGAACTTCCCAGGAGGTCACCCATCTTAGGATTTCTCTCAAGCGAGCACGCTTAACCCTGGAGTTCTTCCAACTCTCCAGGCCATTCCACCAAAAGGCGCCTCTAGTGATTAGTTCCACCATTTTATATATCATTACTTTTTGAACCCAAGACCAACTCCGTGCTTTGCTGATGTGGGATTTGCCTAAGGGACCTTTTAAGGTCCCACATCGGCAAAGCACGGAGTTGGTCTTGGGTTCAAAAAGTAATGATATATAAAATGGTGGAACTAATCACTAGAGGCGCCTTTTGGTGGAATGGCCTGGAGAGTTGGAAGAACTCCAGGCTTAAGCGTGCTCGCTTAAGAGAAATCCTAGGATGGATGACCTCCTGGGAAGTTCTCCATTCCACCTATGGGATAAAACCATGAGGCTTACGGCCAAAGCGGACAATTCCTCTAGTGGTTGGAGCTCGATCGTTACATACTGGATAACTGTCAAGAATATCCTTAAGTACTTGAGAAGAACTAAGAATTTATTCTTGTTATATGGAGATGGTGACTTGCAATTGGATGGTTATACTGATTCTGATTTCCAATCAGATATCAATGATAGAAAGTCTACCTCTGGATATGTATTCATTTGTAATGGAGGTGCAGTCAGTTGGAAGAGTTCTAAACAGAGTACGACTGTAGATTCCATTATCAAGGCTGAGTATATTGCTGCATCAGATCCTGCAAAGGAAGTTATTTGGATAACGAAGTTCATGATAGAACTTGCAGTAGTTCCTTCCATTGAGTCAGCAGTTCTACTTTACTATGACAACAATGGAGCAGTCATACAAGCTAAGGAACCTCGGTCTCACCAGAAATCCAAACACATAGAAAGGCGCTACCACATTATCAGAGAAATAGTTGGGCGAGGTGATGTAGCCATGCAGAAAATAGCATCAGCTAAAAATCCAGTTCATCCATTCACTAAGCCTATGTCACAAACTCAGCTAGATCGACATCTTGAGAAGATGGGTCTAAGATATTATAATGAATGGCTCTGGTGCTAGTGGGAGATTGTTAGTAGTATGCCCTAGAGCATATCATTTAGTATGTATCTTGTACGTGTTTTTATTAATAAAAGACATTTTTACTTTTCTGTTTACATAATATATTTATGTGTAATAGAAAAGGTCCATTGATATTTTGTTAGAAATTCTATTCTTAAGTTGTTAAGAATATGAGTGACAGTATTTCTAACACAAAGTATCATAAATAGGTTCACAATCGAGGATACTTTACAATAAAGACATGACTTATCCAGAAAGATTGTAATCATGTTTGTTCCCAAGTTATTTATATGAGATGTAAATAAGATGGAATGGTGAGTCTCATGCCATATAACAAACATGATAGGCACTTATACATGATAAGTAAGTCGAACTAGTGACATTTATGACAAGCACATGGTGTTTACTCTTGTCAATGCATTGTCATAAATCATATTAGTGCATATAATCTTTAGACCTGAGATTGTACAGTTATCTTGTATATAGGTGGTTTGAGTTTGATACTGCTTTCATACTTGTACTATGTATGGGTATATGGGCATGTGTTGGCTCCTACTAGTTATATATGGAGGTAGGTGTTGATCAAGATGGAATCTGTTACCCTAAGTAAATAGGAATAAAATCCTATGTTCATTTAATTGTTCTTGATGTTTCAAGTTCCTGGTCAGAATAGATAGATTTAATCAGAAAAGAGTTTCTGATGAGAAAATCTTTTTAATCAAGAATTGGAATTAAAAGAGAACATAATATTTATAGCAAATGGGGTTTGACATAAACCATGACTCCAGCTCGAATTGGGATTTTGTAACAGAGAGATTCTAGGGCATGGTAACATATGATTATAGGTTTATTTAAGGTAAACCTTATTACTAATTGGGTGGCCATGGCATGCTATGCTAGGTGTTAACCATAGTCTATGAGGTGCATAAAATGATTTAGAGAAATCATTTATGGTAAGAAAGAGTTCTGATGATATTAACAGTTGATATCATGTCTCATTGCCAATTAGTGATGAGCCTAGTAAGTCACACATACACAAGTAATCACCAAATTAAATATGATTTAATTAATTAATTAAAGAGTTTAATTAATTAATTAAATAGGTTTGGTTTGCAATTAGATTGCAAAGTCCCTAGCATGGCTTGAAACCAAATCTAGGTTATTGGATGTATAGTATAAGTTAAATTTATATTTAAAGTGTTTAAATATAAATTTAATTATGAGAAATTAATTAATAAAGATTAATTAATTAATTTATATTTGATATAAATTGATTAGAAGAAGAGAAATAATTCTTTTGGGTTAAGAACTCAAAATTAAGACACAGGGGTATTTTGGTCATTTCACGGGGTGACATGTGGCACCATGAGATGATGACACATGGCACTACACATAAGGTTGCCATATGTCTTTTAATCATGTAAGATGATCAAAGTCAAGATTAAATATAGGTTTGACACTTGGCACAATGTGATTGGGTCAATTAGTGATTGGGTCAATTAAACCTAGAGCTAATCAGAAGGTGACATGTGGCAAGGGTTTTAAGTGGTGACCTAGTTATATAAGTGTAAGGATGAAAGAAGAAAAACACAAGCTGCTGTATTCTATTGGTGCCACCACCCTTGCCTGGCTCTCCCTCTTTTCTTCTTCATCTCTCATCAATTCAAAGAGATTAGCCAACAATCTCTTGAATTAAAAATACTAGAAATAGTTTCTAGTGTCCTGTTTACATATGTAATCTCTTAAAAGGTAAAACCTGATTTTCTAATTGATTGGAAAAGCTTTAGAAGCTGTTCAAGGGGCTGCCATTGGTGATCTTGGTATGGACAAGCTAGAGGGACAACACCTGGTGTCCTAGGCGCATCCCAAAGGTGCCAAACACACTGCAGTGCATCAAAAAGGTTAGTGCACTTGTTCTTGATCTAATCTAGGGTTCTAATGAATTAATCTGTTAATTCTAAAATCTTAAATGGAAAATGTAGATCTAAAAATATACTAAAAGAGTTTTAATATGCTGTTTATCATTAAAATCAAATAGATAAAAATGAATCTTGCATGATGCATGTGACCCTAGATGAAAAATTAAATTGTTTTTCAACAGGTTTGAAGAACTATTTTATTGCATTTTTAGCTGGCATCATGCATAATTTCTATAAAAATTTTAAAAATGCTAGTTTATTTCTAAATAAATTTTATGACACCTAATTGAATCAAAGACATTTTGATAACTCTTTTATCACTATGCTAAGCCTAGAAATGACTTTGATACGTTAAAATCCCTTGTAGTATATTTAATGGGCTATCGGTAGGCAAAGTTCGTTAATTCATTAGGTATACTATGGTATCATTTTATACCTTACGGAGGGGTAAGGTGTGACATGGTATTAAAGCTTCCATCTTAAGGGGCCTATGTCGATCTTTGTGAGTTTTAAGAGAGATTTGAGAGTGGTTTCATCAAAATTTGAGAGGGTATCCATAAAATGTCTTCTAGCAGTGATTCATTTCTTGCTCCACCTATTTTTGCAACTGAAAAATATGATTTTTGCATTGTAAAAATGACAATATTTTTTAGAGCTCATGACTTATGGGATGTGGTAGATACTGGAAGAGATCCAGCACCTTTACCACTAAATCCAGTGTTGGCACAAATGAAAATCATAGTTATGAATGTGCTAAGAAAACAAGGCCTTAACTTTCATTTATCAAGCTGTTTCAGATTCAATCTTTCTAAGAATGTTTAGTGCCCAAGCAGTGTAATACCCCCATACTAAGTAGTCTATACATTCTACTGTTTCGATGAGTAGTGTCTGTCCGGACAGTCAGGATGTTTAGAACTATATTTATGCCATCTAGAAAAGTCATAAATAAAAATTAATAGAAATTATATGAAGGTAAAATGGAAATAAGAAAAATAAAGCATGATCGGTTAGATGAGCTGAGGTCCCAGCGATGGGTGACCGAACTGGGAAGTGACTGTGAGCTCAGTTGCTGCCCTAATTTCGCGTGGAACCCTAGGACACCCCAGGCCTAAGGATAATTGTGAAGCTAATGGTATTATGAAAACCACAAAAAAGAATAGAGAATAAGCTTAAATAATTGAATCAGAGTTTAGGAAGTAACTCAGTGTTACTAGAAAAATCGATTAGACCGATAAGGGACAATTTAGTTAATTCACTCTTAGAGGTGACTCTTGGTCTAAATGTCCATTAAAATGTAAAAAATTAAAATTATGAAAAATGGATTAAAAGTGAAGAGGTGTATGGAAGAAATGAAGAAGAAAAGAAAAACTCAATATTTAAAATGATTATGACATCACCCATATGCAAGCATGACTTAATTTAAAAAATTATATTTTTAATTTATGAAAATCAAAGGATAAATATCATAAAAATAAGACAAAAATTAAAAAGCAAATATTGGTCTTCTGCTTCCCAATATTGCCGTCCCACTCTCTCTCAAAATCTCTCTCTAAATTCCACCATTACTAAGCTAATTCAAGCTTTCAAAGCTTGATTTTATCCCATAAACCCTAACAATAACCCATAGAAAGCTCTTAATTGACCCTAATAGAGAAAAATTGAAGGGAAAAATTGAAGAAATTTGAGAAGGAATTGAGGATTCAAGAGCACTATAAAGGTAAGTCTCTCTCTTCATTTAAATTGAGCTATACTTATGGAAATGGAGTTGAATATGTAGAAATTAATATAAGAAATCAAGAAATTATGTATTTATAGGAGCCTAGGAATTTTGGCCAGCCTAGGAAGAAGTGGGATTTGATGTAAATTGTTGGAATTAAATGTGTATGCAAGCTTAATTGAGTAAGTAGATGTGATTTGTGCACTTTAATTTCATGAATTATAGCAATTGAAAAATTAGGGTTCTTGGTGATTAGGGTTTTGGAGGAAATTGAGAATTTTTGAGAATTGATAACCAATTGATGTTTTGATGCTTAATTTTGGTCATTTGGTGTGCTTATAATTGTGAATTCTGGACTAATGAGTCCAACTAGGTTAACAAGTCATAAGTTGAATTGTGTTGCTCCAATTGGTGTGAGGCCAATTGTAGATGAAATTAGGGTCATAATGCTACATTTTTTATGAAGAAACCTTGCCCAAAAACTGACCATAAGTTGGTCTAAAATTAGGTTGAATCCGGAATTGGTGACCTGATTCTGGGCAGAATTGACCAAATGAACAGTACATGTTCAAATGGTCATAAATTTGTGTAGAGAGGTCCAAATGACCTAATTTTTAATCCATTGGAAAGATTAGACATAGTAGAACAACTTTCAAGAAGAACAAAAACCTAAATTCTGACCATAACCTAGTCAAATTGCTAACCAAAGTTAGGTCACAAAAACTGCCAGAACCAAAAACTTGACCAGAAAATCTGAAAATGACTAATCCGGCCAGTTATGATTAAAATGCCATAACTTGAGCTAAAAAACTCCAAATGGAGTGATTCAAAAAGGGAATTAAACTAGACACATTAAGGAACAACTTTGATGAAGAAAGTTTATTTCTACTGTAGATTGGTCCAAT
This sequence comes from Hevea brasiliensis, assembly GCF_030052815.1. Classification (NCBI taxonomy): domain Eukaryota; kingdom Viridiplantae; phylum Streptophyta; class Magnoliopsida; order Malpighiales; family Euphorbiaceae; genus Hevea; species Hevea brasiliensis. The sequence continues at coordinate 41,195,394 of NC_079493.1, read as the reverse complement.
TGAATAGTAAACCTAAGTGACTAAATCTGAAATTTTAGAATTTTATCTAATAGGCCTTGAATTGTAATTGGCAACCAATGCCAATAAATTTGTGACCGAAAATGTGGTATGACCATGTGTTTAGAAATGGTATACCAATTAATTATGAAAAAGTTAAAAATTTACATAAATAGTAATATAAATAGCAACCACAATATTATCAATATAAAGAACTCAACCCTTAGGAGAACTTATAAGTAAAATTAAGTGTGCAAAATTTAATGGTTGGATTAATTAGTAGAAATGAATTGGATGGGTATTGAAACACTTTAAATTATGTGTTTCAGTTGGAAAGGAGCTCTCCAAGGAAGGAGGAAGAGTGGACTAAGTCAAAGCAACATAAGAGTTTTGTGCACAACAAACTTAAAATTCTTTGTTTCTACTTGACAATTCTTGAAATAAATGTTGTGAATAATTTTGATTGTTATGGCTTTGAAAATCTTATTTGAAAAATAGTGTGTTGCCTACTTTGTAAATGAAAAATTTGGAATAAAATATGATTTGTGAATTGTATGAAATATTTGAATAATTTGGTTTTGAATTAGACTTTGAAATCACACTTGGCAGGGTAATATTATTGTGTTCCTCCTTCATCTATAGAGTTGAGATTGATTATATTCTTCCCTCTCTGGCTTGCCAGTTTAAGGTTGAGATCAGATGAGTACTCATATAGCTTGCTAGCCATCTCCCTCATTGATTTCGATTAGTGAGGTTGTAGATTGCTTTGTCGTGGTGTACAACAGGGCATTGATCATGAAATTTTGTGTCATGACCTAAGTTGTGTATTAATTAGCAACACCATTGTTTACAATTTATTTTGATAAATTATTATTAAAAATCTTGACATCAACTTTGTAAACTGTGATTGTGAAAATTTTTAAATTCCTATTATCAATGAATGATTATATTTTTGATGATTTTAGAAATTATTGTTGTGCCTACTGAGTAAATTACTCAACGATGGCTTTTTCTTGCTATCGCAGATAAGGAGAAGGATAAAGCAGTAGAGTGAGCTGCTACAGTGCAGTTATAACACCATTTTGGGATCTTTTATGGGTATAATATTTTATACCCTTGTAAATTTCTTTTGATATAAATTATTGTTCATATATATCTATAGAACTAGTTGAGCAGTTGTACAATCAAAATTGTAATATTAATATTTTGTTCTCTTTCTGGAATTGCAAAGTTTTATATTTGAGTTGAATCGAATGAAATGCTACTAAAATTGCTTGAATTTGTGTTGATTGACTTGGATTATGTTGACCATAAATAGAGTTGTGGGTATTATATACATATTGGAAGTATTTTAATAGGTTTTGAAGAACTGTTTTCTCAATTTATAGCCGGCATTCTGCCAAAATTTATGTAAAATTTTCAAAATCTCAAATTAATCAAAATCTGAGTTCATAACATAAACTTCAACTAAAGGTTTTTAATAATTATTCAAAATTACCTACTAATTTAAAATGGACAAAAATTAGTTTAAAATCCCTTATTTACTTATTTAATGGATTATCGGTAAGCGAAGTTTGGTAATTCATTAGGTATACAATGGGATCATGTTATGCCTTACAAAGGGGTAAGGTGTGACAAGTAGCCTTCAGCTTAGGACAAGCTCAAAGAAGAGTTCTAAGGGAGTGAGAGGGTGAGATCAGTCAGATTGCCCACTCTTAAAAGGGAATTTGAGATGCTTAAAATGAAGGATGGTAAATCAATCAAAAACTACAATGCCAAATTGATGGAGATTGTGAATCAAATGAGGCTTTTTGCAGAAGTTCCAGATGGAAAAGTTATAGAGAAGATTATGATTTCTTTGTTAGATAAGTTTGAAACAAAAATTTCTGCAATTAGAGAGTCATGTGACTTGAAGAGAATCAAATTTTAAAGTTAACTGGCAAACTGCAGACTTAAGACTAAAGAATTTTAATAAGAAATGAAAAAGTTACTAAAGGAGCCTTCCAAGCTTTCCAAGCTAAGAATGAAGGAAAAGCTTCATCAGGCACAAAGAAGAATGAAATTGAAAATAGAGATGGTAGTGGAAAAAGAAAATTTCCACCTTGTGGTGCTTATGGGAAGACAAATCACAGTGAAGATAGATGCTAGAAGAGGGCTCAATGCAATTTTTGCAAAAAGTAAGGTCACATTGAAAGATTTTTCAAAGCAAAGCAAAATCAATCTCAATAACAAACTTGCTTAACAAGCCAATTTTAGTGAAGATCACTAAGAAGCTAAAGAATCTTTATTTTTTGCATCTCAAGTTTGTGAGTCACTAGTGAAGTATATTTGGAATGTTGATAGTGGATGTACTACCGATAAAAGTTTTCATAGATAATTTATTTTATTTTCTTCTTAATATTATTGACAAAATATGACTTCGTTGATAATTACCAACGAACAATTTTCGAAGGTAAAATTTCTAAGCTTTTTAATTTTTTTTTCTATTTTTTTCTTAATATTACCAATCAAATATAACTTCGTTGATAATCACTAACAAAACATTTTCATATGTAATTTATTTTAAAATTTTATTTTTATTTTTTTCTTAATATTACTGATCAAATACGATTTTATTGGCAATCATCCATGGACAATTTTTGAAGGAAAATTTTTTGAAGATTTTTAATTTGTTTTCTATTTTGTTCTTAATATCACCGCCCAAATAAAAGTTCATTGGTAATTAATGATGAAATATTTTCTTAGGTAATTTATTTATATTTTTTATTTATTTTCTTCTTAATGTTACTTACCAAATACTAGTTCATAAGTAACCACCGATGAATAATTTTCATAGGTCAAATTTTTTAAATCTTTTAATATTTTTTCATATGTTCCGAAATAATGAAAAATCAAACTGGAACCGTACTAAAATTTGGGTTCGGTTTCGATTTTTAGGCAAATCTCAAACCGAATTGGAACCGAACACCCCTACATAGAATACCTATAGAAGAAAACAGTAAACCTACCATTGAATATCAAAGGAGGATAAACCCAAGCATGAAAGAAGTAGTGAAAAAGGAAATCTTAAAACTATTAAATGTAGGTGTTAGATACCTAATTTTTTATAGTAAGTGGGTTAGCCTGGTGCATGTAACACCCTCACCTTAGCTACCGTACATTCTACTGTTTTGACGACTAATGTCCATCCGGAATGCTAGGATGTCTGGAACCATCCTTAAAACACATTGAGAACCATAAATTAAATTAATAAAGATCAAATGAGGTTGGAGGAGAATAAGAGAAATGGAGTATAAATCAGTTAAATGAGCTTAAGTTCCCGACGATGAGTGACTTATCTGGGAAGCGATTATGAGTTTAGTTGCCACTCTATATTCGTGTGGGACCCTATAAAATCCTTAATGAAGGATTAATTGAGGGATTATTGGGAATTAATAAATCGAAGAAATGAAAAGAGAATAAGCACAAATAAGTGAATAAAAAACTAAGGACTCATCGGGTATTAGTGAAAAAGATGGAATATAACCCGATGAAGGGCATTTTGGTTAATTCACTTCAAGAGTTGACTTTTGACCTAAATATCAATTAAAATAAGTGAGATTAAAACATTAGAATGGAATTAAATTAAAGGCGATGTGTATAAAAATTTAAATGGGACGTAAAAGTAAATAATTAAATTGTTATAATTATAATAATTATAATTAAAATTAATTTATTTATATATATAGGATATTTTGAAAAATAAGACAAATTGCATTAAATGAGCCCATCTTCTTGTTCTTCTCCCTCTCACTTTGCCGTCCGCCTCCTCCTCCATCTTCCTCCATTTTTACTCATTTCAAGCTTTGAAATCTTGATTTTCTCCCATAAATTCCATACACCATCTTGAGAAAACTTGAAATTGGACTTCAATTTGAAGATTGGACGCAAAAGAAATAAAAAAATCTTGAAGAATAGGAAGATTGGAAATTTGTCAATTAAGGTAAGCTACCATTCTAGCTTTGCTACTTGTGTATTTCTTGAATTTAAGTTAAATTGGGTAGAAATTACAAAGGAAATGAATGAAATCTTGCTTGAATGTGAAGAGGAAATTTTGGCTAGGTTTAGGGAGATTAGGGTTTATGTGTTTTAATTTAATTAAATATGAATTCAAGCATGAATGAAGATGTAGACATGAATTGTGTGCTTGAAATTGATTGGAATTGAGAGATGGCAATTAGAGTTTTGAGAAATTAGGGTTTTTGTGGTGTGAAGTTCAATTAATACTCATAAGGTCATTTTATGGTCAATTGATGTACATTTAATAAGAAATGATGTTGGTTTGGTGAAGGAATTAATGGAAATGGAATGGAGCCCTAGGTTTTGAATTTGGACAGTTTGAGTCCAGTGGGGTTATTAGCTCATAACTTGAGCTACATAACTCCAAATTAGGTGAAACAATAAGAAATGAAACCTAAGACAAAATGCTAAAACTTTCATGAAGAACACTTGCTTAGGAAATGACCATAGGATACCTCAATCAGGGCTTGAATATGGAATGTCAATTCTGGACCTAGAAAAATTGACCAAATAAATAGTACACATTTAATTGAGCATAACTCACTCTAAGAAACTCTAAATTGAGTAATTCTTGAACCTGTGTAATCATGAGACATAGGAAAATAATTCATATGGAGACCATGAAGCCAAATTATAACTATAACTTACCTAAATTGCTTGAACAAAGTGAGTCCAGAAATTTGTCCTGATTCTGGACTGGACCTGAACCCTGGGAAATTTAGGCATCCGACTAGTTTTACTAAAATGACCATAACTCAAGCTGTACAATAGCAAATTGAATGATTTCAAAGTCAAAATACTCATAAGACATAGAACTACAAATTTCATATTTTGACCTAGAACTACAAATTTCATATTTTGACCTAGACCCAGTTCTTAAAGCAAAGTAGGGGAAATGTTAAAGTAATTTAGGAATTCAAAATCTGGAATTTCTGTACTTTCGCAATTTTGCCTTGTGACCTCTGGGTAGTAATTAGGAAATAAATTCCTCTATATAACTCCTATTTAAGTGATTCAAAATGATTTGGAAACTTAATACAATAGTCTAAAACTTTGCTTTAGGGACCTGGTTCAAATTCTGAGCATAAGGTGCTCGGATATTGAATGCAAAATTTGGTGAAAATCTGGGAAATTAGAAAGGTACAGGGTTAAGTAACTAGGAGTAGTACCTAGTTTTTTAGCCATAACTAGAGATCTAGAACTTCAAATTGAGTGATTCAAGAAGATAATTAAAGCAAAGACATAGGGGAACAACTTTCATGAAGATTACTTTATCAAATTTTGACTAAAACTAGGTTGAAATTAAGTTCTAATGTCGGGTTCCAAACCTGCCTAGAACCCAGAATTTATTAAATTGCCTAGTAACTTAGGAATTTATTTGATTAGCTATGGGTGAAGGTTAGAATGAGTATTGAGACTTTGTAATTGTGTAATTGCAGTGGATAGGTAGACTTCCAAGTAAGGGAAGAACTAAGATAAGAAGAGGGAATTGAAAGAAGGTTTGTGCACATCTTGATTTCATTTTTGTTTTAAAAATTATAAATGATGTGAATGAACTTTTACAAGCCCAATATGATTTTCTTTTGCATTTATGAATTGATTATACTATCTTGAGCATTCTTGAATCTTGAAATGAATTTATAATTGTGGAAAAGGGCGGATGTTGGCTATTTAATTTCATTGTAGCAAGGGGGTGAGCCAGTTTGAATGTATTTAGAAGTGTTTTGAGGACTTGATGTGTTGCCAACCACTTATGTGGATTTGTGATGTTAGAATGTGACTATTTGATTTGTAATTGTGATTATTTGAATGGAAAATTATTTTAAGATTGTTTTGAAATCACAATTGGCATGACAGTCCCTTACGGTATTCTCCATTAGTAACAGCTAATTGGGATTTGATATTTGATTATATTACCTTCCTCTTTGGCTTGCCAGTTGAGGATGAGTTCGGATGAGTACTCATATTGCTAGCTAGCCACCTCCCTCAGTAATAACGGTTAGTGAGGTTGAGATTGTTTTGTCATGGTGTACAATGTGGCATTGATTGGAAGTTTTGTGTCATAGTCTAAACTGTCTGAGTATTAGCAACAACTGTGACTTGTGATAGCTTAAATAAAATGTGATTGAAAACAAATGATTTGGTATTGATTGAAAGATATTTTGTTGTTTTCATGGTTCATGGAAAATATGAATTTTGCAAATACCTTATTATGATTTGACAAATATGTTGGCACTGAGTTTTTTTTTTTTTTAATTATTAGTGGTGCACCACTGAGTATTATTACTCAGCGATAGCTTTTGTATGCTGTCGCAGGTAAAGGGAAAGATAAAGTAGTTGAGTGAGCTACTAGAAGCAGTATTTTGGTTGATGACGGGTATAATAAGTATATCCTTATAGATTGTATTTTGATGTAAATGAGTAGCTATATGTATGTAAAAGACAATTGAGCAGTTGTGTAAAAAGAATTATAATGATATTTTTGTAAATTTGAAGTTGTAAATTTGTAGTTAAATATCTTTTTGAGTTGTAAAATTGTAATGAATATTTCTATTGGATTGTAAATGAGATAGTTTATTTTCTTAATGTTGAATGAATAAAAGAAATTACTTGAGTATTGCTGGATTTAAATTTATACATGCCATATATTCACAGGTTATTTTTAACAGGTTTAAAATTTTGGATTTATTAAAATTATAGCCGTTACCACGCAGTTTTTTTGAAAAATAAAATGAAATAAAATTCTTTGATTGTAAAACACTTAATTTTTTTCTTAACTAATTTCTCAACCTTTCAGCAATAATTTATCTTAAAAACAAATTTGATTTGTTTAAAATCCCTTGTAGTATGTTTAATGAGTTATCGGTAGATGGAGTTCGGTAATTCATTAGGCATATTATAGGATCATGTCATACCTTATGGAAAGGTAGAGTGTGACAGTGCATGTAGTGCCTAAAAAGGGTGGGACAATTGTGATAAAAAAAAAAGAGAACAATGAGCTAATCCCTATTAGGACGGGCATTAGTTGGCATATGTGCATTGATTATAGGAAACTGAATAGTATCACCAGAAAGAACCACTTTCCTCTTCCATTCATTGACCAAATGTTAGAAAGGCTAGAAAAGCATTCCTATTTCTGTTACCTAGATGAGTATTCAGGATTTTCCCAAATCCCAATTCACCTGGAAAATCAAGAAAAGACCACATATACTTGTCCCTATGGTAATTTTGCCTATGCGAGCATGCCTTTTGGTCTTTGTAATGCCCAATCTACTTTTCAAAGATGTGAGATGGTAATTTTTTTTTATTTTATTGAAAATATTATGGAGGTTTTTATGGATGATTTCTCTGTTTATGGAACCACTTTTGATGAGTGTTTAGCTAACTTGTCTAAAGTGCTACAAAGATGTGAGGAGTTAAACCTAGTCCTTAATTAGGAAAAAATGCCATTTCATAGTAAGAGAGGGCATAGTTCTTGGTCACCTTGTGTCAGAAAGAGGAATCAAGGTGGACAAGGTAAAGATAGAAATAATAGAGAAAATGTCACCACTATCATTAGTCAAAGGAGTGCAAAACTTTTTGGGACATGCGGGCTTCTACAAAAGATTTATTGAAGACTTCTTAGAAATAGCTAAGCCATTAACTAACCTGTTAAACCAGGATGTTCCTTTTGACTTTGATTATAGCTACCTTGATTCATTTTGTTGGATAAAGGAAGCCTTAATTTTTGCACCAATAATGCAACCATCATATTGGAAGCTGCCATTTGAGGTAATGTGCGATGCGAGCAATTATGCAATAGGAGCAGTTCTTGGACAAATAAAGGACAGAAAAGTTTATACTATCTACTATGCAAGTAAGACACTTGATGGCGCATAGGTTAATTATGCAACCACAAAGAAGGAACTTCTAGCAGTAGTGTTTGTAATTGATAAGTTTAGATCCTACCTGGTTGGATCCAAAGTCATTATATACACAAATCATGCTACTATTCGGTACCTCTTGAACAAAAAGGAAGCAAAACCAAGGTTGATCCAGTGGATTCTTCTTCTATAACAATCCGATCTTGAAATTAAAGATAAAAAGGGGACCAAAAATTTTGTAGCAAACCACCTCTCCAAACTCAAGCAGGAAGACATATGGATTTCTACTGAAGACTTGCCAATTGATGACTCCTTTCTGGATGAATACCTGTTAGCTATCTCTCAACTCCCATGGTATGCAGATATTATTAATTATCTTGTATGCGGAGTGTTACTACTAAATATGTCCTAGTAGTAGAAGAAGTTTTTATATGATATAAGGGACTAGACTTGGAAGGAACCACTACTGTATAAAAGATGTAATGATGGGCTTATCATATGATGCAAACCAGAGGAGGAAATAGAAAGTGTGCTATAGCATTGCCACTCATCATCCTATGGAAGACACTTTAGCACATCCAAGATAATAGCAAAGATATTACAAGCAAGGTTTTATTGGCCAAACTTGTTTAAAGATGTAAGAAACTTTATACTAATATGCAATCAGTGCCAAAGAGTAGGAAAATTTTCAAGAAGCAATAAGATGCCACTCCATGAAATACTTGAAGTTAAACTATTTGATGTTTGGGGTATAGACTTCATGGGTCCATTCCTATCCTCATTTGGTAACAAATATATCCTTATTAGTGTAGATTATGTATCAAAATGTGTAGAAGTAATAGCCCCACCAATAAATGATGCCAAGGTAGTGATCAAGTTCCTTAAGAAATACAACTTTACAAGATGCGGCACACTAAAGGCAATCTTTAGTGATGGGGCATGTAACACCCTGAACCTCCAAGCTCTGAATAGTACTATTTTTAGCCTGTGACTAGTATTATTCAAAGACACCTTGAGTGTCACACCTTACCAAACTTCGCCTACTAATAATCCATTAAATATACTACTAGGGATTTTAAACCAATTTCTAATCATTTTAAAGTGGTGGGTAATGCTGATTAATTATATAAAACCTTTAATCGAAGTTTAGATTATAAATCAAATTTCTAAATTAATTTGAAATCTCCAAAAATTTTATAGAAAATTCGACATAGTGCTGTTTATATTTTAGAAAAATAGTTCTTTAAAAACCTGTTAAAAACACTCTCAATACATTTAACACCCACAACTCCAATATTCTCATCACAATTTAATCTTAACAACCACAATATCAGATGTTTCTACCTCTTCTCTCTGCCGTATAGTGTATACTCTGGCTGAAGCACTACCGCTTCTAATCGACACAAAGGTTCTCGATCGCTCGAGGTATCGCCTCTACGCCTCTGCCTCTGCCTCTACTAATTGGCTGTGAACCTCTGGTGGCAGAACTCTGAATAGATCCTTCTATTGTGGTAGTAGGTCGACCAGATCTGCGGGCACTGGTGCAATCCTTCACAAAATTTCCCGTATCACCGCAGTTATAACAAGCACCGATAGCCTTGTAGCATACCCCACCATGGTTCCTACCACAAGTCTCACTGGGATGGGGAGGAAAGGAACTTCTGGTCATCTGCTGACCAGATCTAGGTGGTTTCTGTCCCGAAAATCTCCCTCTACCGAATTTTCTACTAATCTGTCCCTCGAAGTTTTTCCTTTTTCTAGTATTACCACTAGAACTCTGATCCACTCACTTCCACTCTTCTCTTTTTCTGTCTTTTCTTTCTAAGGTGCCCCTTCTGATTCTATCCTTTCTAGTTCTAGGGCTTGAGATATCAGCTTAGAAAAATTGTTATGTTAGAACCCAACCACTTGCATTCTCAAATTGGGCTTTAACCAGGCCTCAAATCTTTTACACCGGTCTCTGCTAGTGGTGAGTAAGCTCCCAGCATAGTGGCTTTGGCAAAAAAATTCCCTTTCAAACTCTGCCACTGTTCTGTTCTCTTATTTTAGACTTAAGAATTCCTGTAGATTCATGTCCACATAGGTGCTTGGGACGTATTTCTGTCTAAACTCTCTGAGGAAGTCATCCCATGTCAATATCGAGGGTTCCACTAAGCTATGGGGGATGGTCTTCCATCAGTCATATGCATCCCCCTATAATAATGAGATTGAATATTCAAACTTCAACTCCTCCATGTAGTGCAGCTTCTTAAACACTCTTTCCATTCTCTCCAACCATTGTTCTGCTTCTAAAGGGTCCATTGTACCCTTAAATTCAGTAGTACCATACTTAATCAACTTATCATACTGCCTGGTTGGAGGCTGTGGTTGCACTACTGGTGCTTGAATTGGGGCTTGAGTAGGCATGTTCCTAGCCATTTATTGGAACAAAGCAGCCATCTGCTGAGCAAACTGAGCAGGAAACTACAGCATAGGTAGAGCTGGTACAGCTACCCCACTAGCATTCTGGAGAGCTGGGACTTCCCCCTGTGCCTCAGCTTCAACTGATTGCTCAACTGAGCGATCTCCTTCCTCCATATTCAATTAAAGGATATTCTATCTCCTGACCAAACAACACAAGGAGATTTCTCTCCATTAGTTCATATTCATAATGTAATGTACCGTATGTATTAAACAATGACATTGAGCAGTTGTACTTATCAAGAAAAATACTCAAATTCACAGTTCAAAATATACTTTGAAAACTAGCTCTAATACCACTAAAACATGTCACACCTTACCCATCCGTAAGGCATAACATGATCCCGTAGTATACCTAATGAATTACCGAACTTCGCCTAATGATAACCCATTAAGTACACTACTAGGGATTTTAAACTAATTTCCAATCTTTTTAAACTGGTGGGTAATGTTGATTAATTATATAAAACCTTTAATCAAATTTTAGGTTATAAATCAAATTTCTAAATTAATTTGAAATCTCCGAAAATTTTACAGAAAATTTGGCAGAGTGCCGTCTATATTTTGGGAAAACAGTTCTTCAAAAATCTGTTAAAAACACGCCCAATACATTTAACACCCACAACTCCAGTATTCTCATCACAATTTAATCTCAACAACCACAATTTTGAGCAATTCATTATTTTTAAAAATAATGTAAGCAAAAAAAAGAAGAACTTAAACTTTTCATTAATAAGAAATAATAAGTTGACAGTATAAATATTTACAATGGTCAAAACAAAATTCCCAAAATTTATTATACGACTGCTCAATTCTAATATACATACACACAGTTACATATACATTAAGATAAAAATTTACAAGGGTACAATCGATATGCTCGGCAATGATCCCAAAAATTCTACTAACTTTGAGTCCCAAGTAGCCTACTCTGCTGCTTTATCTACCTCTTTACTTGCGACAGTAATAAAAAACTATCACTGAGCCAAAGACTCATTGGTGCACAATTTAAAGAAAATAATAATTTACACAGTAAATAAATTACAATTTCCCCAAGTAAATTAATTCAAATACTAATACATATAAAATCATGCTTTATTTCTAAAGCTAGAAAATTCTTAATAAAAACATATTTCATTCCATCAATCATAAAACAAAATTCTAAAAAGGCACATAGTTTTGATCATGACACGATTTCCAATTTGTCCCAATAACCAAAGGCTAATGGGGAATACCAAGGCTAGCTAGCATAATATATGAGTACTCATTCAATTCATCATCAACTGGCACACACCTCAACACTTCAACCAGAGCGGGAATACAAATCTAATACATCCCACCAGGCAAGCTAGTGAGGAATTCAAATATATAGTCATGACACTGTGGTTTCAAACCATTTGAACAATTTTTCAAGCATCAAAATATCATTCAATTCACTTTCGTATTTTATTTAAAATAATTTTCCAAAAATTTGGGCTAGCAACACATAAATTTTTTAAGCAACATATTCAACCCAAATGAGGCCATAAATTAATTTCATAACTTATTCAATTGAAAATTTAACATTGAAATAAAAAAGGGTTAGTTATTGTGCACAAACCTCTAATGAGTCACTTCTCTGCCTTAACTCACTTTTTCCTTATCTTTTCTAGTTTCCTTTTCTACTGAAACACACAATTTAAACTATTTCAATACTCATTCAATTCATTTCTAATAAATAATTCAAGAATTAAATTTTGTAGACTTAATCTACCCCAATAGATTTATAAAATTTGAGTCCTTTGCATTTGGTGCATTTGTGGTTACTATTCACTTCACTATTAATTTCAAAATGTTGACTTTTTCATACTTAAGGGGTATACTAGTTCTAATTGCACCCACATACCATATTTTGGGTTACAATTATGTTGCCATTGATTGCCAATTGAAATTCAAAACTCCCTAAGAGAAATTCAAAAATTTCAGTTTTGGTCACTTGGGTTTATTGTTCCATTAGACCTATCTACACTAAAACTTTGGCTAACTTTTCTTCATCAAAGTTGTTTCTAAATGTCTTAGCTTTATTCCCTTTTTTGAATCACTCCATTTGGAGTTTTGTATCTCAAGTTATGCCATTTTTACTAAGGCTGGCCAGATTGGTCAAAACCCAGAAATTCTGGGCACATTAGGGTTCTGGCAGATTTGGTGACCTAAGTTTGGTTGGCAATTTCACTAGGTTATGGTCAGAATTTGGGTTTGTGTTCTTCATGAAAGTTATTTTAATATGTTTAGGCTTTCCAATGGTATAAAAATCAGGTAATTTGGACCTTTTTGCACCAAGTTATGACCATTTGAACATATACTGTTTATATGGTCAGTTTTATCCAGTGGCAGGGTACCCAATCTGGATTTAACCAAATTTTACACCAACTTGTCGTAAGTTTTAGGGCAAGGTTTCTGCATGAAAATTGTTGCTTTGGGTATTAATTTTCATTTCCAATTGGCCTCACACCAATTGGAGCAACATAATTTCAGTTATGGCCATTTGAGTGGACCAAGGCAAGCTATCCAGAATTGGACATTACCACATTCACACTTCAATTCATTCCATGCATTCAATCACACTCCTAAACACACCAATTGACCAATTCAAGCATCAATTATGTCAATTGAGCATCAATCCACTAAAATTTCCAAGTTTTCCCTAATTTCCCAATTGCTAAGAACCCTAATTTCCAATTGCTTGAATTCATGAAATCAAAGTGTATAAAACACATTTACATACTCAATCAAGCTTGAATTACACATTTAATTCCATTAACTACCATGAAACCCTAATCCCATAAGGTTGGCCGAATTCCCTAAGGCTCCTATGCAGGAATTTTTGTTTCTATGACACCCCTTACCCGTGTACAGTATACCCGAGTAAGTAATGCCACACGGTGTACTGGCACACTCTAATATTCCTCAATTCATTTATATCATGCTTTTGAAGTTAATTTATGAAATATGATTTATTTTAACCATTTATCAAAAGCATTATTCATTTGAGGTTCCGAAGATTTTAAAGAAAATCCGGTGGAGTATCGGCTAAAAATAGAGAAAACAGTTCTTCGGAACCTGTTAAAAACACTTCCAATATTTGTATTTCATCATCTCAAACTCCAATATCCAAAATTTCAACAATATTTCTCAAGTTCAATTCTCAATAATCTTTTCATTTCTCAAACATCCATTTCTCATATACAAGCGATAAATACATGCTCAAATTTTTGCATTCATAGTCATAACTTTCATTATTTACATGAACATCAAAATATATTACATGAGTTCAAATACATATGAGAAAGTAAAAGTCTGCTACAAAATATCAAAATGACAAAATAACACCTAGTGCCCTACCAATGCACTGCAGGTAGTGAGGTGACACGGACACTATGCAGATCTACAGGATGAACTCACCCAGTCTGCGGTCTACTGGGCTCACGATCGGGATCTCCAGTACCTACGCGTGGCAAAAGCAACGCGCTAAGCAATAATGCTTAGTGGTACAATAATATAATAGAAGAAAATAGCAAGAAAATGAATGTGTATAGAATGTGTATGCTTTCTTTGTTTGGTATTGGTATATCCATTATTTCGTTAACGTTGTTCACTTTTATTCATTTGGTTGCCCCAAGTAACCTACACTAGACGATCGGATCGATAATGGGTAACCGCACCGGGTACCTAGTACTCGGGCCACACCATCGGTCACATATGCATCTCCCGGCAGGTAAATGTAACAAACAAGTCAGAATAATATCGTGCACAAGGCCAAGTCTCAATATAAAGTCAGAATGGCTAAAAGCCATGAAATCACGGAATGGTATATTGCCATGTGCGATCGCTAATCGAACCCTATTGGCATGCCAGACTATCCAAACCAATCTTGTTAGGTATACTAGGGCATTCGAAACTTTTAAATTCTTCAATTTGTGAATTTCAAATTTTTGGTGTCACTATTCATCATTGGTCAACAAAAATGTTGACTTTTAGAATAAAAATGTGTACATTGACTTTGGCACTCCCAACATACCACATTTGGTGTTTAAAACTTGTTGGCATTAAGTGTTAATACCATTTCAAAGTGTAACTCAACACAAGCAGAATTTTCAGTTTTGGTGAGTCAACTTCACTGTTCCATTGGATACTGTTACTGTGGGAATTTGAAGAAATGTAAAACATAAAAGTTGTTCCTTATTTTGTCTAGTTGAATTTCCTTTTTTGAATCACTCCATTTGGAGTTTTGTAGCTCCAGATATGACCCAAAAACCCAGGCTGGCCGGATTTGCATTCTGCAGAAAATACCATATCTACAGTAGCATGAACAGTGACTGCTATAGCCATTTGGGTTAGGTTCTGGCCATAATTTGGGGTAGGTTCCTTCATGAAAGTTGTTTGTCTATGTCTTAACTTGTTGCTGTAAAAATTTCAGGTCAATTGACCAAATCTACAGTGAGTTATGGCCAAATGAACAGTTACTGTTCATTTGGTCAATTCTGCAGAACCAGCTGCAGGGTATCCGGATTGGGGCCAAGTTTTGGTCCTCTTGCTTTGGTCTTTTGGGCATGGTTTCTTCAGCAAAAATGTGCCATTATAAGCCTAGTTTCATGTACAATTGGCCAAACTTCAATTGGACTAACACAGCCCAAGTTATGGCAGTGCAAAGGGACTGAATTTTCAGTCCCTATGCTGCTGTCCTAGGGCAGTTTATACCTTGACTTTGCCATACCATTTTTCAGTCCAAATTGTATTCAAAATACCTCAAATGGTCACTTATTGACCATTAGATTGTTCTTTAACAGTTTAGTAAGTCAAGTCAATTTTTCATGCCTCAAAACCCTAATATCCAATGCAATTTACCCATAAACCTCAATTAGCACCCTAGTTCAACATCTATATAGGTATATAGCTTAAACATAACCTCCAATTCATGCTAAGTCCATTAAAAACATCCAAAACCATTCCTCTATTAGGGCTGCCGAATTCTTTGGTGGAGATATACATTGAATTTGTTTCATTATTTCACAATTTCTAATTCATTACAAGCCTAAATCATGGAATTAATGAACTTTAACTACATATATGCACTAACCTTGTTGTATGCCAATCCAAGCTTGAGAAAGCTTCACTTTCTTTCTTCTTCTTGGCTGCCAAGAGCTTGTTTAAGATGTGGAGTAAAGCTTTAATGAAGAGAAGTTAGAGTTTTGTGGTGTAAACAAGGGAAAAATCAAGCTTGATTGAAAAAAATCAATGGAGGTGTCTAGGGCAATTTTCGGCTAGCTTTTGGGGAGGGAAGTAGCTGCTGCAATTTTTATTATTTTGGTCTTCTTTTAGTCCATTTTAATAGTTAGTCAAATGAGGGCTTAATGGTGATTGGTGGAAAATCTTGAATGACATCATAATATGTCATTATTTGCATTATTTTGCATTTTCTTTTCTTTTCTTTCACTACTCATTTCCAATTTCATTTTTATTAATGTTTATTCATATTTTATGTCATATTAATTATTTACTCAACTGGACAAGTCGGCCAAAAATCACCTCTGAAGGCGAAATGACCAAAATGCCCTCCGTTTGGCTTAACGGGTTAAAATTGTCTGTACCGATTGAAAAATTTTTCTAGGTATTTTCTTGGCATTCTAATGCCATGGGAACCTCAATAACTCTTCTCTGGAGTCCCAAAAATTATTTTATAATTTTTCTCCCGAGTCTAGGGCTCCTCGTTGCGAGAACCGCAACTTCCCTCTGGTTACCCATCGCTAGGGCACCGGCTCATTTAACTCGGTTGTATTTTATTTCTAAAATTTTTACTAAATTTTTCTTATTAATATTTGAGTTAATTATGATTCCCGAATTTAATTTAAATATTTTTCCGGACATTCTAGCTGTCCGGACCGACACCGGTCACCGAAACAGTAGAATGTACGGAGTGGTAACCGGGAGGGTGTTACAGTTTCAATTTTCAACAAATCCTAACTTAGTTTAAGTGCCTAATCATAATTATAACGAGAAAATTGGAAAAATCCTTACTAACCTCTTTGGTGAACCTTTGCAACTCCAATTCTCTTCAAGTTTCCTCTAAATTCCTTCTTTCAAACTTCTCTTTGAAGCTCAATTAAAAGTTTTCCATCACTTTTGTTGGGGAAATTAGGGATAAAATAGGGTTTCAAAAGCTCACAATGGAGTTTTAATGGAGGATTGAGAGAAAATGGTGAGAGAGAGGAGAGGGAAGGGACGGCAAAGGAGAGAAGAAATAAGACCAAAATTTTATTTTTAATTTTGTAATTATCTCCTTTTGTAATTATCCTAAATTTATTTAATTAAATAAAAATTCTTTTCTGAACCTTGATCTAATTATTTGAACTTGTTCTCAATTCTTTTCTATGATTTTTACATTTTAACTAACTTCGCAATTATCCCTAGGCTTGGGTGGCCATAGGGTTCCATTCGAAAATAGGGTAGCGACTGACCTCATAGTCACTTCCCTGTTTGGTCACCCATCGCTGTGGCCTCGGCTCATTTAACCCATTATGCCTTGTTTTCTTGATTTCTATTTTACCTGTATGTAATTATTATTAATTTTTTATTGTGGCTTTTCTAGGTGATTTAAATATGGTTTTACACATCCCAACTGTCCGGGCAGACACTGGTTACCGGAACAGTGGAATGTACAGAACTAATAAACATAGGGGTGTTACATTGAGGACCAAAAATAAAAGGAAAATTAATTGAGATAGACACAATAAAAATTCAAGTGAACCAAAAATCTAAGGACTCATCGGGGATTATGAAAAAGAGGGATTAAAACTAGATGAGGGGCATTTTGATCAATTTACTCCAAGAGTTGACTTTTGACCAAAATGTCAATTAAATTAAATGAAATTAATGAATTG
Organism: Hevea brasiliensis; assembly: GCF_030052815.1. Taxonomy (NCBI): domain Eukaryota; kingdom Viridiplantae; phylum Streptophyta; class Magnoliopsida; order Malpighiales; family Euphorbiaceae; genus Hevea; species Hevea brasiliensis. The sequence continues at coordinate 41,178,098 of NC_079493.1, read as the reverse complement.
AATTATGGAATAATTTTTTTTTAAGGAAAAGAATTCAAGGATAAGGTGGAAAGAAAATAAAAGAAATAAAAATTTAGAATTTAATTCCATTTTGACTCAATTAAAATTTTAAGATCAATGGGCTTTAGATAACTCAATTAAAATTGATTAAATAAATTAAAATTAGGGTAAATATAAAAAGGAAAGACTCTCTTTTCTCTCCCCCCATTTGTGCCACCCCACACTTCTCCTTTCCCTCTCTCTTTCTTTCTTTCTTCTTCTTTCTTCTTTCTCCATTAACACTGTTGTCCCTTGTCGCAACCCAAGAGGGGGGAGGGGGGGTGAATTGGGTTCTAATTGCAAAATTAAAGATTAAAAGAAATTTAAACACAAAGAAGAGAAAAGGAAGAATGATAACACAAGCGATTTATAGAGGTTCGGCTATCCCAAGCATATATCCTCTCCTCAAGGCCCTCCTTGAGAGTTAACTCCACTAAAATTCTTCTTTGGGTGAAGAATAAACCCTTTACAATTATCACAAGAGCAAATCCTTGCTCTTTTACAAATCCCTTTACACTCAAGAGCTATTTAAAGCTCTATCACACTCAATATTACAATAAGTGCTCACAACAACTTTGAAGGAACTCTCAGAATAATGAATTTACAACTCAAATATCAAGTTCTCAACATTAACTATGGTAGCTCAAGTTCTAGAGAGAGAGAATGAAGAAAATCTTTAGAACACAATAAATTTCCAAAAGATTGTTGTTGTCTAAACTTGTTTCTAATGATAAATGATGCCTATTTATAGTTTTTGCAAGAAAATAGCCGTTGGGGGGGGGGGGGGGGGCATTAAATGCAAAACTAGCCATTCAACCACCCAAAGCTCTATTTTATCGAGTTGCAAAAACTCAGGTTTGGCTGCAGGAGTTATTTACTTTGGCTGCCGAAGGTTGAAGCGCTAAAAAACAGCTTTTGAAAAGTCACTTTCAACTGCCGGAGTGCTCTCTGGATAAAATGACTTTAACGCTCAAAAACCATGATTTAAAGAGTGAACTTCAGCTTCCGAACTTCCCACTTTCGGCTGCTAAAGTGCTCTCTAGACAGAAAGTGTCAAAAGGGCACTTAGGCTTCGGAAATGCATAACTTTTTGACCAGAACTTAGATTTTCGATCCATTTGAACCGTTGGAAAGCTAATTTGATAAAATTTTCAATGAAAATACTTTCAAAAACAAATTTTCATTTCTCAAATGTGAAAATTTAATTTTAGTCCTCCTTGGTCAAGAAAAAGTTACGAGTAAAGACACTAAGAAATTAAGAGTTTAAAAAACTCATAACTTTTTAATCCGAACTCAGATTTTTGATCCGTTTGAACCATTGGAAAGCTAATTCAATGTATTTTGCAACTAAAATACTTTTTAAAATTAATTTTGCATTTTTAAAAAATTTATTTAATTTTTCTTTGATAAAAAATTAGGTAAAAATTAAGTTAAACAAGATATTCTTAGTACCACCTAGACTTGAGCCAACATAATTAATAAAATGAGATTTATAAGATATAAAATAAATAAAAGTTACATTGTAGGTTCCCATAAATGTTTGCTTCCTTATGTTGCTCTTCCTTAGCTTTGATTTGAAGCAATTTGGCAATTTTGAGTCTATGACCTACAAACTCAACACAAACACTTCTAAAGTACATTAGTAGCACACTAATTATTTATTATCATCAAAACATGGGTTAAGACACCTAGGTCTAACAATCTCCCCCTTTTTGATGATGACAAACAATTAGTGGATGAGGAAAATTAAGCACAAGTGAAGTATGTATTTTTCAGAAATTCTCCCCCTTAATGTACTCCCCTTTTCAAAAATAGTTTGTGCCTTACTAAATAGAATTTGGAGAGCACATAAGAGAGGCTTTGACTCAATGAATGCAATGCCATGAGTCCTAGGTGAATGATGATGCAAAGTTATTGTTATATCAAAAATAATTCAGAATATGTATCAAAGGATTACCAAGAAGCATCACATAAGTATATCCAAAACATGTATCCCACTAAATTATCATTTATATATCATGTTTAAAGCTTAAAATTTGGAATTATTCATCCACTTAGCTAATTCATCCACTAGCTATATATCTCCCCCTTTTGGCATCATCAAAATACACTCTAGAAGGAAAGATATACAAAAGTTATGGCATCATTCAAAGGTGTACCACCATGCCAAAAGATATAAGAACATATGGCAATATAACAATTATTCTAAAGAATAGCCTATAAAGAGTCAAGAAGACTTAAATGCAAATTTATTAATTTCATTTGCATAGGACTTGTAAAACCATCAAGGAGTCTATTCAAAGCATCAATAAAATCTTGGCAAATAATCTTCATAGAATAATCAAGGAGAACAATCTAAATTAATGAGGAATAGTATTGTGATCATATGGCAGCCAAAAATAAGAAACTCATATTTTATTTATATGAACAGTAACGTGAATAGTTATGCGAACAGTAAATCACAATCTTAAGCATCAAGGTTGTCAAGCATGCCTAATTCTCTCTTAATGAAATTAAACCTATCTTCACACAAAGGTTTTGTAAAGATATAAGCTAATTGGTGATGTGTATCAATAAACTCAAGAACAACATCACCACTTAATATATGATTATGTATAAAATGATGTCTAATATCTATATGCTTGGTTCTAGAATGTTGTATGGGGTTCTTGGTCAAATTGATTGCACTTGTGTTATCACATTTAATAGGAATGTGATCAAGAGACACTTTAAAGTCTCTAAATTATTGTTTGATCCAAAGTATTTGGCTACAATAAAGACCCACAGCCACATATTCGGCTTCGGTCGTAGAAAGTGTAACCGTGTTTTATTTCTTGCTACACCAAGAAACTAAAGAGTGTCCTAGGAGTTGACAAGTACCTGAGGTATTCTTCCTATCAAGGATGCTTCCAGCAAAGTCGGCATCCAAGTATGAACATAAATCAAAGGATGCATTTCTAGGATACTATAGACCTAAATGCAATGTACCATTCAAGTATTTGAGAATATGTTTAATAGCATGCAATTGAGACTCTTTAGGACATGATTGAAAATGTGCACATAAACATACGGAACACATAATATCCAGTCTACTAGCTGTGAAATACAAAAGACTACCAATCATACCTCAATAGAGCTTTTCATCAACCGGTTTTCCTTTTTCATCCTTGTCAAGTTTGGTATTTATGCTCATTGGAGTTCTAATTGACTTGGTATTCAGCATTCCAAACCTCTTGATCAATTCTTTGGTGTACTTGGCTTAGTTGATGAAGATGCCATCCTTAGCTTGTTTGATTTGAAGGCCAAGGAAGAACTTGAGTTCTCCCATCATGCTCATCTCAAACTCACTCTTCATTGTATTAGCAAACTCTTCACACAAACACTCATTAGTAGCATCAAATAAAATATCATCAACATATATTTGTACTACAAGGATGTCATTTATATGATTTTTAACAAAAAGAGTTATATCAACTTTTCCTTATGAAAAACCATTTTGCAAAAGAAAGTTACTAAGCCTTTCATACCAAGTTCTAGGAGATTGTCTCAAACCATATAAGGCTTTAGTCAATTTAAAAACATGGTTTGGAAACTCATGATTTTCAAAACCAGGAGGTTGCTCAACATATATCTCCTCATCAATAAAACCATTTAGAAAAGCACTTTTAACATGCATTTGGAAAAGCTCAAAATTCATGTATGATGCATATGTAAGCAAGATTCCAATGGCTTCTAATCTAGCTACGGGGGCAAAGGTTTTATCATAGTTAATGCCCTCTTCTTGGTTATAGCCTTTGGCTACTAACCTAGCTTTATTCCTAGTTACGTTTCCATCCTCATCTAATTTGTTTCTAAACACCCATTTGGTGCCTATAGATGGATGGTCCTTTGACCTAGGAACTAAGGTCCAAACCTTATTCCTTTCAAATTGATTGAGCTCCTCTTGCATTGCAATTACCCAACTCTCATCATTAATGGCCTCATTTATGCTCCAAGGTTCTATTTGAGAAATAAATGCAAGGTTATTACATATATTTCTAAGAGAGGATCTAGTTGTTACCCCTTTTGATGTATCACCAATGATTAGGTCTTAAGGGTGATCCTTCTTGAATGTCCAATTTTTGGGTAGATCTTGTTGAACTTCTTGATATGGAAATGGTTAACCTTGTTGCTCTTGAAGCTCAACTTGATCAACTCCCAAGTCCTTCAAGGGATCTTCCATGTGTTGATTTTGAATTCCACTAGATTGAGGATCTTTAAGAGTCAACTTATCAAGATTACCTATAATATCATCATCACAAGAAATATCCTTTCTAAGACCAAAGGGGTTAGCTTCATCAAATACGACATGCATTGACTCCTCAACAACTAAGGTTCTCTTATTGAAGACTCTATATGCTTTACTAGATGCAGAATACCCCAAGAAGATACCTTCATTAGTTTTGGAGCTAAATTTATCTAAGTTATTTTTGGTATTCAAAATGAAGCATTTACAACCAAAAACTCTAAATAACCCATTTTAGGTTTCTTGCCAGTCCATAGCTCATAAGTGGTTTTTTTAAAATAAGTCTAATCAAAACTCTATTTGAAACATAACAAGCCGTATTAATGGCTTTTGCTAAAAAATAAGTAGGTAAATTATATTCGTTTAACATAGTCCTCCCCATGTCTAAAAGAGTTCTATTTTTTCTTTCAACAACACCATTTTGTTGGGGAGTCCTAGGAGAAGAAAAATTATGAGTGATCCCTAGTGAGTTACAAAACTTATCAAATTTCTCATTTTCAAATTCTCTACCATGATCATTCCTAATAAAAGATATTTGAAAACCCTTTTCATTTTTAACCCTTTTTGAAAATCTCTCAAAAATATCAAAACATTCATCCTTATGAGCAAGGAATGCAACCCAAGTATTGTAAAGCCCTCACTATAGCAATTCTGTACATTCTATTGTTCTAGTGATTGGTGTCGGTCCGGACAGCTAGAACGTCTGGAAAAACATTTTAAGTAAAGTGAGGAGCCATAATTAACTCCAATATTAACAAGAAAAATTTAGGAAAAATTTTAGAAATAAAATACAACCAAGTTAAATGAGCCCGTGCCCTAGTGATGGGTAACCCAGGGGAAAATTCATGAAATAATTTTGGAGACTCCAGAGAAGAGTCATTGAGGTTTTTATGGCATTAGAATACCAAAAAAATGCTTAGAAAAATTTTTAGAATGGTATAGACGATTTTGGCTCGATAAGCCAAACGGAGGGCATTTTGGTCATTTCGTCTTTAGAGATGATTTTTGACCAACTTGTCCAATTAAGTAAATAAATTATATGACATAAAATGTGAATAAATATTGTTAAAAAAATTGAATTGAAAATTAATAGAAAGAAAAGAAAGGAAAAATGAAGAAAAATGGGACTTTTGACATCATATGATGTCATTATTAAAGCCTCCACCAATCAAATCTCACCAAGCTATAATAAGTCAACTTAAAGAGAGTTAAGTGGGCAGAAATTAAAAAGAAAAATCTTCATCCCCTACCCCTCTCAACCTAGCCAAAAATCGTTCCTAACCCCAAGCCTCCATTAAAGCTTTATTAAGCTTTATACCCCACACCATTTCACCTTAAAATCCCTCACTCTCTTCACTAAAATTTTTTCTCACCCCCTTAAACTCTTTCTAGCTAGCAAAAAGAAAAAGGAAAAAGGAAGGTTTTGCAAGTTTGGGAGTTAGCTCCAATAAGGTTAGTGCCATTTTGATTGCATAATAGTTGTGTATGGTTGCCATTGAACATGATTTTGGTGTTTTAACTCATGGATTGTATGTATATAGAGAATTGAAATTGTTGGAGTTAGGGTTTGGGAAAAACATAGGGTTGTGCTCATGTATTAGTGAAAGAAAGTTTTGATGGTCAATTAGTGACCATTTGGTTATGTGTGATTAAGAGATGAAGTGATTTGTTCCTTGGGAATTGAAGTTAGGTATGCTGCCCTTGATGACCTGCAGGACTGGGTATGGGTCCAGCAGGTTTGGGCAGCTATAACTTGGATTGTATAGATTCAATTGGTGGAAGGCCAATTGGACATAAAATTAGACACATAATGGCACAATTTTGGTGAAGGAACTCTGTCCAGAAACTAAACATAGGATGTCCTAAAAATTGACCAAATCCGAGTGACTTACATTCTGCCTGGGCAAAATAACTAAATGAACAGTGTTCATTCATTTGATCATAACTCAGTGTAGAAAGGTCTAATTAATTTGAATTTTTACTAGTAGAAAGCTGAGACATAGCCCTACAACTTTCATGAAGAAAAAAAACCCAAATTTTGATCATAACATGTCAAAAAACTGACCTGCAATCAGTGTACAAAAACTGCAGAATTGATTCTGCCCATAATTTCTGGAAAAATTGCTATCTGGACAGTTATGGTTTTTAGGCCATAACTTGAGCTACAAAACTCCAAATGCAGTGATTCAAAAAAAGAAATGTAACTAGGCACAATAAGAAACAACTTTGATGGAGAACATTTGGCCAAATTCTCACTGTAGAATGGCCTAATGAAATAGTGAACTCTAGCACCCAAAACTAAAATTTCTAATTTATTCACCATTGGTTAGAAGTGTGGATTGGCAACTAATGCCAACACTTTTGGGAACCAAAATGTGGTAAATTTATGTGATTAGGACTTATGCAGCTATTATGCATTGGAAAGTCAATAATTTGACCTAAATAGTAAAATGAATAGTAACCTTACACGTAAAGCATGAAAATTCAATCAATAACTTGGTAATGTGCCCTAGTACACCTAGTAAGATTAGTTTGGATAGGTTGGCATGCCAATAGGATTCAGTTAGCAGTACTACACATGGCATTATGCCATTCTGTGATTTTATGGCTTTTAGCCATTCTGATATTATGATAACACTTAGCCTTGTGTCTAATGTTATTACAGCTTAGTAGCTGTTCTGTTGCACACCGGGAGACACAATGTGACCGATGGTGTGATGGCCCGAGGTACTTGGTACCCAGTGCCAGTTTACCCGTTTATCTAGTCCAATCATCCAGTATAGGTTACTTGGGCAACAAAAAATGAAAGTTGATAAATTTAATGAAATAATGAATATAACAAGTACCAAAAAAATAAGACTATAAATAATTACCAAAAATTTGTCTGCATGAGACATTAATATACACACTGCATATTTATTTTTCTTTTAGTTCTTTTTATTTTATTATTAGCACCACTAAGCATTATTGCTTAGCGCGTCGCTTTTTGCTAGGCGTAGGTTCTAGAGAAACGGATAGAGAGCCTAGCAGACCATAGACTGGGTGAGGTCACAGATCTACATAGTGTTAGAGTCACCTCTCATCTGCAGTGCATCAGTGGTAGGACCTTTAGGTTCCTTTGAAATTTTGTTTTTCCATTTTGCAATAGGTAGTAGTTTGTGATTTGTAAATTATGAACTCATGTAAATAGTAAATTTATGTAATCATATGTTGATGTACATATTTTGTAAAATTTTGTTAATTAATATAATTTGAGAATATCTTCATGAAATTAAATTTGATTTTGATCTGAATGAAATTGTGGATTCATGTTGAAAACTTGAGATGGTTTTGATTGTTGAAAATTGTTGAGACCATGTTGATAGTTATTGGAGTTTGAGAATATGAATTAATTTTTTGGAAGTGTTTTTCACAGGTTTCGAAGAACTGTTTTCTCCATTTTTAGCCGACACTCTGCCGAATTATCTATAAAATTTTCGGAACCTCAAATAATTTATAATTTCAATAAATGACTTAAATGAGTTAAATTTCACAAATTTCAATTCATAATCATAAAGAAATAAATTAAGAAAGGATAAAAATAATTGAAATAAAATATGGTGTTCCGATATACTGTGTGGCATATCTTACTCGGCTACATTGTAGACGGGTAAGACGTGTCACAAGTATACCTAAAGAAGTCATCAATAATCACCAAGGCATAATATGCACCACCTAAGCTAGCTACTCTAGTAGGACCAAACAAATCCATATGCAACAATTGAAGAGGTCTAGAAGTAGATACCTTATGAATAGATTTAAAAGAGCTCTTGACTTGCTTACCCATTTAGCATGCATTACACACCTTATCCTTTCGAAACTTGATATTTGGTAGCCCATCAACTAGCTCATCCTTGTTCAAGTATGCAAGAAGGTGCATGTTAGCATGTGCAAGCCTTCCATGCCAAGTCCAAGAGTCATCACTAATAGAAACAAAGCACTTGACATCTTTGCTAGACAAAGCATGCAAATCGATAACATAAATATTTTCAATTCATCCACCAATAAACAACATTTTGTTATCACTCATGTAACACCCCTATGTTCGGTAGTGCGTTCTACTGTTCCGGTGACTAGTGTTGTCCGGACAGCTAGGATGCCTAGAACTACACTTAGATATGGATGAGGAGACATAGAATAACGAAATACAAGAAAAAAAAAAGACTAGAAAAACAAAGGAAAAATAATAGCAATGAAATGTAACCAAGTTAAGCGAGCCGAGAACCCTAGCGATGGGTGATCGCACCGGGAAGTTACGGCGTGGACCATTGACTAGCCCTGGACCGTGGAGAACCCTGGAAAATATTTTTAAGACTTAAATAGACATCTATTGAAGCATAAATATCATGAGAAATATCAAAGAAAAATTAATTAATTAGTACAAAGAAAAGTAAGAAATCGAGAGAACGACAAAACACGGTGTTACCGAAAAATCAGGAATACAACCCGAACAGGGGCATTGTGGTCATTTGACACCCCGAGTTGTCTTTTGACCTAAATCTCCATTAAAAATGCATGATATTACACTTGGAAAATATTATGAAAAATTAAATTAGTGGTACCTAATGTAAATAGCAAAAATGGGGAGTTAAATGTGGGAAAATGAAACTGGTGAATAAACTAACATTAAACAACACTTAGTGCTCCACTCACCCACCAAAGTGGACCACTTAATCTTCATCTTGGACCAGCAGATTGTCATCTTTCTCACTTCTCAAAATTTCAGCCGAAAACTTTCTTGAGAGAAACTCCATTGCCGCATGGTTTTGGAGCCCCATGCAAGTGTGATCCAAGCTTCCTTCCATGCACTTTCCTTCACTAAAAGTTGTCCATACACCTTGCGTAGTAGATAGGTAACAAGAAGATCAAGTTTTGGAGAGGTTTTGAAGAGTTTCCAAAGAGGTAAGTATGTGTTTTTGATTATTGCTTCATTAAAGTTTGCGAGGATGTTATGGGTACTTGAATTGTGGAAAGAATTTTGGAGTTTGATGTTCTAATGGAGATGTTTATTTTCAGCAGCCATGGAAACTCCTTAAGGGCAGTTTATTCTTATATTTAAATGGTAGATTAAAGTGTTGATGAAGTGTTTATATGTGTAGGAATAAAGTTGGTGATGTATATTAGATGTATGTGAATGTACACTTGATTTTGGAAGCTTGGAAATTAATCCAAGGAGAGGTATGAATCGGCAGCCTGAATTGTGGACAAAAAATATGTTGCTTTATGGTTTGGTTTATGGAATATTATGTTGAATTATGGTACTTGTTGTGACAGCTTGTACATGTGTATAAGGGTTTGAGTTTGGACATGTGAATGAGCTTGGTTATGCAGTTAAATTGTTGTAATTTAGACTTGATAAATTCTGTACTATAAGAGAATATTGAGTGTGGTTATAAGCTGCCAAAATGACTAACAATGTGAAGTAAAATGTATTTAGGTTATGGTACAAACCAGAATTGGCATGAATGTGTAGTTTGGTAAGTGTTAAATGTATCCTTTAATGAGTAATGAACAAAATGCAATAGGGCAGTTTTTGTTTTGGGCCTAGAACCTTAAGTGTGTGGCTCTAATTGGTATGAGACCAATTGGAGGTGAAACTAGGCACAAAAAGTGCTAACTTTCATGAAGAAAGCTTACCAAAATTCTGCTTGTAAGGTAACTTGAAAAATGACCAAATCCGGATTAGTGCATTTAAGGCCTGAAAATTGACCATTTGGGCAGCAGTTAATGTTTTGGCCATAACTCACTCAAAACAGGTCCAATTGACCTGAACTTTTACCATGAATAGTTGAGACATATATCTACAACTCTTATGAAGACACCAAAGCTTAGAAATGACCATAAACAAGTCAAATAGCTTGCACAAGTTCGGGTTCAAAAACTAGCCGAACCAAAAGTGACCTAAAATGACCTAAAGTGACCAATTTTGATGCATTTTGACCAGCAATAGTAAAATGACCATAACTTGGTCTACATAACTCAGAATGACCTGAAATTTTGCCCCGCCTGCAATAAGACATAGATCTACAAGTTTATAGTTTTGACCAAAACCCTAAAACCAAGGGAACTAGGTCATCCGGCTAGGTCAAATTAGTATACTGGAATCCGACAAATTGCAATAAAATGCAACAAACATGGAAATGAATTGAGTAACATGTACCAACACTAAAAGGCTATCAAATGTGACATATTGGTAACATTAAGACCTAATTCACCTAGACTGCATCGAAGGTCAACATCTTAGGTTGACTAAAGAAATGATAGAATTCAATAATTAAGTATTAAGCCTTACTGTTAGAGACGGTTTAAATGAGTACTGAAACACTTCAAATTGTGTTTCTCAGTTAGCAAAGACTCAGGGAAGGGGAAGGAAACACTGAGTCAGAGCCAAGAGGCAGATATCAGAGGTTTGTGTACAATAGTTATTTCTTTTGAACTTTTCAATTGAAATAAATTATGATTATTTGTATGTTATTGTTTTAAATTGTGTTTGTGCACAATACTTTTGATTTCTTATTTTCTACTTAAAAATTTATTTGAACATTATAGTTTTAAATTGTGTCTGTGCACAATACTTTTTATATTCACTGCTTTTACTAGAAAATTTATTTGGAGAAATGAGTTATGGATAATATTTGATTGTTTTGGCTTTGGGAATTCTATTTGGAAATTATTGTGTTGCCTACTTTGTAAATGAAAATTTTGAGATAAATTGTGTTTAGTGGTATCGGAGCAAAGTAGGGATGGTAATACGTAACGCCTATAATTCTTGGGAACTCTCACGAGTGAACTCAGGAGCTTGCAGGGATGGCGATACGTAACGCCTGCAAGTTCTCTGATAAGTACACTATATTCCTCCCTCTTTGACTTATCAGTCTGAGGCGAGTGTGGATGAGTACTCATTATATAGCTAGCTTCCTCCCTCATTGATTTCGATTATTGGGGTGAGTGTGTCTTGTCGTGGTGTACAACACGGCATGTGCGGAAAAATTGTGTCATGACCTAAATGGTATTATAGATTGGCAACACTGTATTCTTCAGTTATTTGATCGAATTGTGTTATTGATTTGCAAAATGGTATTATTCAGTTATTTGATCAAATTTTGTTATTGATTGGCAAAACTGTATTATTCAGTTATTTGATCAAATGGTATTATTGATTAGCAAAACTGTATTATTAAGTTATTTGATCAAATGGTATTATTGATTGGCAAAACTGTATTATTTAGTTATTTGATCAAATTTGTGTTATATGAACTTTGTAAATTGTGAAATGGAATTGTGAACTATTTGATTTGTGAATTGTCAATAAAAGATTTATGTATCGCATTTCAAATTGTTATTGTGCACCACTGAGCAAATTTTACTCAGTGATAGCTTTTCATTGCTGTCACAGGTGGACAGACTGACAGGGCAGCAGACTAGGCTGCTAGTGCTTCAGTGAGAGATCATTGGGTATATTGAGTATACTATATTTTGTATTTGTATTGTAATGTATGTTCACTGTATGTATATAATGTTCTTGGTTTTGAGCAGTTGTAAATTAAAATTATACATCAAAGTTGTAAAATAAATTGTAAATTATTTTGGTTTGTAAATATTGTGATAAATTTCTTTTATCTCAGCCTTTGAAAATACTGAAAAAATTTTGTGGATTTGAGTTGAGAAACACATTGTGTTAATTAAATGTTGGAGTTTGAGATTGAGAAATATATTTGAAGTGCTTTTTTACAGATTTTTGAAGAACTGCTTTATTCAAAATACAAATGGCACTCTGCCAAAATTTATACAGAAATTCCTAATAATTCAAATGTGTTAGCTGTTTCACTTCAGTTTAAAAAAAAAAATTAACACCTGTAAATAGTGCTCACCACTATAAAAAGAAGTAAGAAAAGTTTTAAAATCCATTGCAGTGTACTTAATGGGTTATCAGTAGACAAAATTGGTAATTCATTAGGTATACTAAGGGATCATGTTATGCCTTACGGAGGGGTAGGGTGTGACATGTTTTAGTGGTATCAGAGCAAGGTTTTCAAATTCTGTTTTCACCTATAATTTGAATATTCTTTCTTCATAGTACAACTGCTCAATTTCATTGTTTGATAAATATAGTACATTACATTATAAATATGCACTAACGGGAGGAAATCTCCTTGTGTTATTTGTTCAGGAGGTCTAAGATCCTCGAATTGAGTATGGAAGAGGGTGATCGTTCAGTCGATCAATTGATAGAGGCTGAGGTACAAGTTGAGGCCCCAGCTCCACAAAGTGTCGAAGGTCCGACTGTACCAGTTTTATCGGTACAAATTACTACACAAATGGCCCAGCAAATGGCCACTTTCTTTCAACAAATGGCTGATAATCTATCAGCCCAAGCCCAAGTACAGACCCAACCCCCATAAGGGCAACATGAAATAGAGAAGAGGGAGAAACCTATGGTTTAGAGCTCAAGCAGTAATTTGAGGAAGAGAAAAGAATTTGAGGAGCCCCGAGCTCAGGGATATAATAGAGGTGGATCATCAAGGAAGACACCACCAAGGTCCAGTCGTCGAATAACTAGAAGTTCCTACCCTCCCTGCCAATGTGAAACTTGTGGTAGAAATCATGGTGGGGTATGCTACAAGGCCATAGGAGCCTGTTATAACTGTGGAGGCATAGGACACTTTGCCAAGGACTGCGCTAGTGCTCGTAGAGTTGGACCACCTTCTACTACTGCTGAAGGGTTAGTTCAGAGCCCTGTCACCAGAGGTTCACAACCACCCAGCAGAGGTAGAGGCAGGGGTAGAGGTAACCCAGTAGGCAGCCAAGGCACTGTGAAACAATCAGAGCAAAACAGTGCTTCGAGCAGAGTCTACGCAATGAGACATAAAGAAGAGGCCGAGACATTGATGTTATGGTCGGTACCTTCTCAACTTTTAATCAAGATATGTTTGTGTTATTTGATCCGGGTTCTACCCATTCTTATGTGAGTGCTTGCATCATTGATTGCATTACTATTCCATGTACAAAAATGGACTTTGAGGTGTTAGTAACAAGTCCATTAGGACAAGAGTTCAGGGTTATTAGAATGTATAGGGATTTTCCTTTGGTGATCCAAGGACATACTTTTTTGTCTGATCTCATTGAAATGCCCTTCAGAGATTATGATATCATCTTGGGCATGGATTGGTTAGCCAGGCATCACGCCATGATTGATCAGAGATCAAGATCACTTTTGGTCTCCTCGATGCTGATGTGGTAATACATGGAGAGAGGCAGCTATTGCTATCAAACGTCATTTCGGCTGCACTAGCCAGAAAAATGATCAGAAAAGGGTGTAAAGCATACTTGGCACATGTGGTAGACACCCAAGTGGGGAGTCCAGCATTGAGGGACATCCCTACAGTATATGACTTTCTAGATGTGTTTCCTGATGAATTGCCAAGATTACCTCCGGAAAGAGAGGTGCAATTTGAAATTAATGTTATGCCTGGTGTGGATCCAATCTCCATAACACCATATAGAATGGCACCAGCAGAGTTGAAGGAGTTGAAGGTACAGTTGCAAGAACTACTTGAAAAGGGCTTCATCCGCCCTAGTGTGTCACCATGGGGAGCGCCAGTATTGTTTGTTAAGAAGAAGAATGGCACTATTCGTTTATGTATTGTTTGACATAGAGTCTGAATACTTTTATGTTAGTGTTAGAATTATATGTTTTGTTGTTATTCCTTTACAGGGGAATAAATTTTGATGCATTAGTGATTAGTCCTTTAAGATAAGGATTGTGATAATAAGTGAAATAGGTTTTGAAAGAGTTTATCGGCGAAAAGTATTTTCTAACACACCATAAATTATAAAGCTAATTGGCGAGCCTACTTAATGTAAGGCAAGAGGACGTAAAAGTAAGTTACAGTAATAGAATTGCTCTATATGAGGGCAAGGATGTTACTGTTACTAATTGTTAAAGGATATTGTAATCAGAATAAGATTTGAATATCACTAAATTCGAAAAGGATAAAATATCAGAAAATTTTATCTATTGGGATGTATCATAGTAACTATGCAATGTTCTTGATGTTTATATTGTAAGCTGCAGATTACAATACTAACTTGAGATTATTGTATAGAGCTACATACTACTCGATAGTACACCTAGATAAGAATAGTTGCCAACGGCATCTGTTTTGGTATAGTTATGCCAGGACAAAATTTAATTATTAGAAATAAGTTTGAAAATCCTACCTAGGGATCTAAAACTCAAAAGTTAGAGTATCGAAAGGTTATAGTTTAGTATAAAAGGAGGTAAGTTATAGAATATTGATAGATAAAAAGAGTTATGGAAGTAAAAGTTTGAACAGTTGGTTCAGATATAACAAAGAAATGTCACAAATGTGAGGAAGACTATTGACTAGAATAGTCAAAGGACCAATGACTAGATAAATCATTCTAACATGACCTCAAGGGTCATTCAAGAAGGAACATGAACCGAAATATTAGACAGCACAATAGTAAGAGAAGATTAGTGTTATACAAACAAATTAAATGTTGTATTAGATTGTTAAAAGTCTTATACAAATTCGAGGGAAAGAAGATTATACGATCACATAAAAAGGAGAAAATAAACGTGTGAATATTGTAAGACTGCTATTGAGTAAAATTTCACCGACGAAATTTATTTTAAGGGGGGGGAGAATTATAACACCCCTATGTTCGGTAGTGCGTTCTACTGTTCCGGTGACCAGTGTTGTTCGGACAACTAGGATGCCTAGAACTACACTTAGATATGGATGAGGAGACATAGAATAATGAAATACAAGAAAAAAAAGACTAGAAAAACAAAGGAAAAATAATAGCAATGAAATGTAACCAAGTTAAGCGAGCCGAGAACCCTGACGATGGGTGACCGCACCGGGAAGTTGCTGCGTAGAACGTTGACTAGCCCTGGACAGCAGGGAACCCTAGAAAATATTTTTAAGACTTAAATAAACATCTATTGAAGCATAAATATCATGAGAAATATCAAAGAAAAATTAATTAATTAGTACAAAGAAAAGTAAGAAATCGAGAAAACGACAAAACCCGGTGTTACCGAAAAATCAAGAATGCAACCCGAACAGGAGCATTGTGGTCATTTGACACTTCGAGTTGTCTTTTGACCTAAATGTCCATTAAAAATACATGATATTACACTTAGAAAATATCATAAAAAATTAAATTAGTGGTACCTAATGTAAATAGCAAAAATGGAGAGTTAAATGTGGGAAAATGAAACTTATGAATAAACTAACATTAAACAACACTTAGTGCTCCACTCGCCCACCAAAGTGGACCACTTAATCTTCATCTTGGACTAGCAGATTGTCATCTTCCTCACTTCTCAAAATTTCAGCCGAAAACTTTCTTGAGAGAAACTCCATTGCCGCATGGTTTTGGAGCTCCATGCAAGTGTGATCCAAGCTTCCTTCCTTGCACTTCCCTTCACTAAAAGTTGTCCATACACCTTGGGCAGTAGATAGGTAACAAAAAGATCAAGTTTTGGAGAGGTTTTGAAGAGTTTCCAAAGAGGTAAGTATGGGTTTTTGATTATTGCTTCATTAAAGTTTGTGAGGATGTTATGGGTACTTGAATTGTGGAAAGAATTTTGGAGTTTGATGTTCTAAGGGAGATGTTTATTTTTGGCAGCCATGGAAACTCCTTAAGGGCAGTTTATTCTTTTATGTAAATGTTAGATTAAAGTGTTGATGAAGTGTTGTATGTGTAGGAATAAATTTGGTGATGTATATTAGATATATGTGAATGAACACTTGATTTTGGAAGCTTGGAAATTAATCCAAGGAGAGGTATGAATCGGCAGCCTGAATTGTGGACCAAAAATATGTTGCTTTATGTTTTGGTTTATGGAATATTATGTTGAATTATGGTACTTGTTGTGATAGCTTGTACATGTGTATAAGGGTTTGAGTTTGGACATGTGAATGAGCTTGGTTATGCAGTTAAATTGTTGTAATTTAGATTTGATAAATTCTGTACTATAAGGAGCATATTGAGTATGGTTATAAGTTGCCAAAATGACCAAAAATGTGAAGTAAAATGTGTTTAGGTAATGGTACAAACCAGAATTGGCACGAATGTGTATTTTGGTAAGTGTTAAATGTATCCTTTAATGAGTAATGAACAAAATGCAATAGGGCAGTTTATGTTTTAGGCCTAGAACTTTAAGTGTGTGGCTCCAATTGGTATGAGACCAATTGGAGGTGAAACTAGGCACAAAAAGTGCCAACTTTCATGAAGGAAGCTTACCAAAATTCTGCTTGTAAGGTAACTTGAAAAATGACCAAATCCGGATTAGTGCATTTAAGGCCTGGAAATTGACCATTTGGGCAGCAGTTAGTGTTTTGGCCATAGCTCACTCAAAACAGGTCCAATTGACTTGACATTTTTACCATGAATATTTGAGACATATATCTACAAGTCTTATGAAGACACCAAGGCCCAGAAATGACTATAAACAAGTCAAATAGTTTGCACAAATTCAGGTCCAAAAACTGGCCGAACCAAAAGTGACCTAAAATGGCCTAAAGTGACCAATTTTGATGCATTTTGACCAGCAATAGTAAAATGACCATAACTTGGTCTACATAACTCAGAATGACCTGAAATTTTGCCCCGCCTGTAATAAAACATAGATCTACAAGTTTGTAGTTTTGACCAAAACCCGAGAACCAAGGGAACTAGGTTATCCGGCTAGGTCAAATTAGGATACCGAAATCCAACAAATTGCAATAAAATGCAACAAACATGGAAATGAATTGGGTAACATGTACCAATACTAAAAGGCTGTCAAATGTGATATATTGGTAACATTAAGACCTAATTCACCTAATTCACAAACATCTTAGGTTGACTAAAGAAATGACAGAATTCAATAATTAAGTATTAAGCCTTATTGTTAGAGACGGTTTAAATGAGTACTAAAACACTTCAAATTGTGTTTCTCAGTCAGCAAAGACTCAGGGAAGGGGAAGGAAACACTGAGTCAGAGCCAAGAGGCATATATCAGAGGTTTGTGCACAATAGTTATTTCTTTTGAATTTTTCAATTGAAATAAATTATTATTACTTGTATGTTATTATTTTAAATTGTGTTTGTGCACAATAATTTCAATTTCTTATTTTCTACTTAAAAATTTATTTGAACATTATAGTTTTAAATTGTGTCTGTGCACAATACTTTTTATATTCACTGCTTTTACTAGAAAATTTATTTGGAGAAATGAGTTATGGATAATATTTGATTGTTTTGGCTTTGGGAATTGTAACACCCTCCCTGTAGCAACTCCGAACATTCTACTGTTCCGGTGACCAGTGTCGGTCCGGATAGCTAGAACGTCTAAAAAAAAAATATATATATATATTTAAACTAAAGTGAGGAACCATAATTAACTCAAATATTAATAAGAAAAATTTATCCAAAAAATTTTAGAAATAAAATACAATCAAGTTAAATGAGCCGGTGCCCTAGCGATGGGTAACCTAGTGAGAAGTTGCGGTTCTCGCAACTAGGAGCCCTAGACCTGGGGAAAAATTCATAAAATAATTTTTGGGACTCCAGAGAAGGGTCATTGAGGTTCCTATGGCATTAGAATGCCAAGAAAATATTTAAAAAAATTTTTCAATCGGTACAGACAATTTTGGCCCGTTAAGCCAAACGGAGGGCATTTTGGTCATTTCGTCTTCAGAGATTATTTTTGACCAACTTGTCCAGTTAAATAAATAATTTATATAACATAAAATATGACTAAATGTTGTTAAAAATTTAATTGAAATTAATTAGATAAGAAATGGGAAGAAAATGAGATTTATTACCTCATGCTTATGTAAGCATGAGGTAATTAAAAAGGGATGGCCAATCAAATTAAAGGAAGACATTTATAATACATAAATTGGGCAGAAAAAGAGACAATTCTAGAAAAAAATTCTGCAGCTACTCATCTTCCCAAAAGAGACGCCCCACACTCCTCCTTTCCCTCCTCCATTTTCATGCTTGCAAAGCTTGAATTCCTTAGTCTTTTCTCAATAAAACCCTAACCTAGCAACATAAAAATTTGTTCTTACATCCTAGTGAAGCTTTTGGGAGCAAAAAGAATTAAAAAGAAAGAGTTCTTGCAAACTTTGGATTAGCTCCCTAAGAGGTTAGTGACCTAAACCTTGAATTTCACTTTAATTTCATGTTTAAGAACTATAAATATGTGTAAATGACAAAGAAATTTGATGAAACACCATTGGTATGCTAACCCTAAATTTTGGCAGCCATGGTTAGGGTAATATGGTGATGATTTTTGGGGAGCTAACATGCTAGTATGGCTGCCCTTAATGAGTATCTCATAAGGGAATTGATAAATGCAATGATAATGCATGGTTTTGAAATTTTGAGTTAGGGTTTGGGTTGAGGAATGAGACTTTGATCATGTGATGATGGAAGTAGGCTTTAATGGTCAATTAGTGACCATTTGGTTTGGTTTGAATAAAAAATGAAGTGAATTGGGTTGTGGGAATTGAGATTAGTGTGGCTACCCTAGGTGACCTGCAGAATTGGACATGAGTCCAGCAGGTTTGGGCAGCCATAACTTGAAATATAGAGGTCCAATTGGTTCAAGGCCAATTGGACATGAAACTAGACACATAATGGCACAACTTTGGTGAAGAAACCATGCCCAGAAAACCAAACCACCTTGACCAAAAGTTTGCCCTAATCCGGGTGACCTGCAATTTGCCTGGGCAAAATGACTAAATGAACAGTATTTGGTCATTTGACCATAACTCAATGTAGAAAGGTCCAATTGACCTGAAATTTTACCAGCAACAAGGTGACATATAGACCAACAACTTTCATGAAGAAACCTGACCCAAATTATGACCATAACCTAGTCAAATTGCCAACCAAACTTGAGTTACCAAATCTGGCAGAAACAGATTTGCCCAGAATTTTGGAATCTGTCCAATCCGGCCAGTTATGGTTTTTAGGCCATAACTTGAGCTATAAAACTCCAAATGGAGTGATTCAAAAAAGAAAATTCAACTAGACAAAATGAGGAACAACTTTCTTGTTGAGAATTTTTTTCAAATTCCCACTGCAAAAATGACTAATGGAACAGTAAACCCAAAGCTTGAAAACTGAAAATTTTTTTCCAATTCACATTAAACTTAGAGATGGTATTGGCAACCAATACCAATAAGTTTAAAATGCAAAATGTGGTATGTTGATGATATTTAAACTAATTTACCTATTGTCAATGCAAAATTCAACATTTTGGTTGACCAATGAAATGAATAGTAATCATAAAAATTCAATTTCAAAGAATTACATAAATGAAAGTGTTAAATGCCCTAGTAGGCCTAATGTGATTGGTTTGGATAGGCTGGCATGCCAATAGGGTTCTGTTAGCAATACTGCATATGGCTTCATGCCATTCTCTATTTCATGGCTTCCTGTGACACCTTGAGGAACACTTTGTCGCCAACCACATATTCTATTTCTTTTCTCTTCAGGTCGGCATAAGATTTCTGTCTGTCTGAGGCAACCTTTAAGTTGGCTTTGATTGATTTTACCTTCTCCTCAGCCTGTTTCACTGTGTCCGCCCTACCGATTTGTCTTCACCCAATTCAGTCCAGCACACTGGAGTTCTACATTTTCTCCCATACAGTGCTTCATATGGGGCCATTTGAATGCTAGCTTGGTAGCTATTGTTGTATGCAAACTCTGCCAGTGGGAGGTATCTATCCCAACTTCCCTCAAACTCAATGACACAACTCCTCAGCATATCCTCAAGGACCTGACATATATTTCATGTTATTGTTATCATTTCTATTCAATATTTGTATCAATTTCATTGGTTTCAATTGTTTACCTGGATTACTCTTTCTGATTGCCCATCCGTCTGAGGATGGAAAGCTGTGCTGAAATGGAGTTGTGTACCCAAGGACTCATGCAACTTCTTCTAAAATCTTGATGTAAACCTTGGGTCTCGATCAGATATGATGGAAAGTGGAATTCCATGCCTAACTATCTCAGCGATATACACCGCTAACTTCTCCAGGAGTAGTCACCCTAATCGCAGAAAGTGTGCCGACTTTGTCAATCTATCAACTATCACCCATATTGCATCATGTTTCTTCCGGTGAGAGGCGGACCACTTACAAAATCCATGGTGACCGATCCCATTTCCATTCGTGTATGCGTATAGGTAGCAAACCCGATGGAACTTGATGTTCTCGCTTGACTTGCCGACATGTCAAGCATTTAGTCACATAGTCGCCTATGTCCCTCTTCATACTGTGCCACCAATATCAAGCTTCGGATCATGATACATCTTTGTACTTCACAGGTGCATAGCATACACACCGGTGTGTGCCTCTTTAGAATACTGGTCTTCAATTCCCCATCATCCGTACACAGTCTTCCTTTGTAATACAGACACCCATCCGCTTTCACCTCATAATCGCTGCTTTTCCTTTGAGATTTTGCTCATAATAGCCATTAGCTTCTCATCCGCCTTTTGCCCATCTAAAATCTGCCAAAGTGTTTGGCCTCACTTGCAACTCAGCCAAAATAGCTCCATCTCGAATCAAAGTTAGACGGGCATTCAATGATCTCAAGGCTGTCATGGATTTTCTGCTCAAAGCATCAGCAACTACATTTGCCTTCCCAGGATGGTAGTCAATTACACAATCATAGTCCTTCAAGAACTCAATCCATCGCCTCTGTCTAAGGTTGAGCTCCTTCAGGTTGGCAAGTATTTCAAGCTTTTATGGTGCTGTAAATATAGCACTTTTCACCATACAAGTAATGCCTCCATATCTTCAGTGCGAAGATAATTGCTGCAAGCTCTAAATCATGGGTAGGGTAATTCTGTTCATGTGGCCTTAGCTGCCTGGAAGCATAGGCGACCACCTTCCCCTCTTGCATCAATACACACCCTAACCCATTATGAGAGGCATCACTGTAGACCACGAAGTCCTTTCCTGACACTGGCTGTGTTAACACTGGTGCCTCTGTCAACATAGCCTTTAACTTCTCAAAACTGGTCTGACACTTGTCATTCCAGTCAAATCGGACATTCTTGTGTAACAACTTGGTCATTGGAGCAGCTATTAGGGAAAATCCCTTCACAAATCTCCTATAATACCCAGCTAGCCCCAAGAAGCTTCTGACCTCAGTTGTGTTTTTGGGAGGCTTCCATTCCATCACTGCTTCTATTTTCTTGGGATCCACCCTAATCCCATCAGCTGACACTATGTGTCCAAGGAATGCAATCTCATTCAACCAAAAGTCACACTTGGACAACTTAGCATACAGCTTCTTTTCTCTCAGGGTTTGTAGAACAATCCTCAAATGCTCATCATGTTCTTCCCTGGTCTTGGAATACACCAAAATATCATCAATAAAGACCACTACGAACCGATCTAGGTATGGATGGAAGATACGGTTCATAAGGTCCATGAATGCCGTTGGTGCATTAGTTAGGCCAAAGGGCATCACCAGAAACTCATAATGCCCATACCGGGTCCTGAATGCAGTCTTTGGCACATCTGCATCCTTCACCCTCAACTGATGATACCCTGATCTGAGATCAATCTTAGAAAATACTCCTGCTCCCTTCAACTGATCAAACAGATCATCAATTCTAGGCAACGGATATTTGTTCTTCACCGTCACTTTATTCAACTGCCGGTAATCAATGCATAGCCTCAAAGCCCCATCCTTCTTTTTCATAAACAGCACTGGAGCTCCCCATGGTGACACACTGGGGCATATGAACCCCTTATCAAGCAACTCTTGCAACTGAGTTTTCAGCTCCCTCAATTCAGTGGGTGCCATCCTATAAGGAGCAATGGAAATGGGTGTTGCACCCGGCAGTGTCTCAATAGCAAATTCGACTTCCCTTTCTGGTGGCAAACCAGGCAACTCTTCAGGAAATACCTCTGGGAAGTCTCTTACTGTGGGTATGTCACTCAGGTTTGGCTTAGCCTGCCTAGTATCCACCACATGTGCTAGGTAGGCTTCACAGCCTTTTCTCATCATTCTTTTTGCAACTGTGGCTGAGATGACATTGGACAAGAAATCTGTCCTTTCCCCCACAACTATGATCTCATTACCCTCTGAAGTTTTTAGAGAAATTCTCTTCAATTTGCAATCAACTATTGCCTGATGACGTGACAACCAGTCCATTCCCAAAATCACGTCAAACTCGTGGAAGGGCAACTCAATCAGGTCTACCAAGAATTCATACCCCTGAATCCCCTGAATCCTTAACGGGCAACCCTTGTATACCTTGTTCACCACTACACTGTGACCCAATGGATTAGTGACCAGAATGTCTTGGTCACTCTCCCCTATTAGTATCCCCCTTTCTACGGGTAAGTTGATGCAAATGTAGGAATGAGTGGATCCTGGATCCACCAATGCATGCACAGGTGTAGTGTAGAGGAAGAACGTACCCCTGATGACGTCCGGGGCATCTTGCTCCTCCTGAGCTCTCAGGGCATAATTTATGGCAGGTGGTCTGTTATCCGCCTCTCTGGCGCTCGGATGCGAGCCTCGTTATGGTCCCACCGCGTCCGATCTGCGATTTTCTACCTCTGTAGTGCAGAGCAGTCTTTCTCGCTTGTGTTGGAGCAAACAGAGTAGTTCTGCGTGGACGGTTCCTCGATTGATGCTCTGTTGACCCACACCTCAAGCAGCACCGCCACTCTCCAACACTTCTTATGCCATTTCTCGGCGGTGGACACGCAGAAGATGCTGGGGCTGGTCCCCTGAACCCCATCCCTGGAGAGCTGCCCACTGATGGTGTGGACTGACCTCTCCTAGGGGTGAACTGTGGCCTGGGCCCCTGAGACTGACCCTGACCCTGTGGCTGAGCTGAACTCTGTGCAGGAGGACCCTTGAACTTCTTCCCAAATGCAGGAGCTAAACTAGACTGACCTGGGCCCCTCTTCTGCTGTCTATCCCTTCTGGTCTGCTCACTGATTCTTACTTTTTCCACCTTTATTGCAGCTTCCACTAACTTGGTAAATTCTGTGATTCCCAAGGCAGTGAGCTGGATCTTGATGTTGTCATTTAGTCCCTCTTCAAATCTCTTGCACCTTTCAGCTTCATTAGGGACTATCTCCCTTCCATAGCGGCTCAATCTTACAAATTCCTTCTCATATTCGGCCACTGACAGCTGTCTCTGCCTCAGGTTAATAAACTCTCTTCTTCTCTCTTCCAGGTATACGGTACCCACATATTTCTTCTTGAATTCGAGAGGAAGAAGTCCCAAGTTACTGACTTCCGCTGCACTTCATCGACACGTTGTCCCACCACTCATATGCATCGTCTTGCAAAGAAAGATATGGCGACTTCCGTGTTTTGCTCTGGAGTGCGGTGGAGTTGTTTTAGGACTCTGCTCTGCATTCAACCAATTCTACCGCAATGCAGTCATCTTCTCTCTTGCCATAGAAATCCACTGCCCTAAACTTTCTTAGCCTTTCCAGGTGTGATTTCTGCTGTGGAGCTGGTGGTGGTGGTGGTGCTGGCATTACCCCAGCCATTTGTCTAAAGAAGTTGGCCATTTACTGAAACATGGCCTGTGGAGGCTGAGCAGGCTCTGCTTGAGCTGGCGGAGCAGATTCTCTCTTGCCCCCAGTCTCAGCTGCTGCAGGTGGAGCATGACTCTCCACTTCCTCCTCAATGGCTCTCTGAGATGAAGGGTCCATATCCTATTCAAAATAAGAAAGATAAACAGATCTGCGTTAGTGTCACCTCGACTCTTACAAATGCAATGCATGGTATGGACTCAATCTAGGCCCAGAAAAGCCTAAACCGTGCTCTGATACCACTAAATGTGACACCCCTTACCCGTGTACAGTATACCCGAGTAAGTAATGCCACACGGTGTACCGGCACATTCTAATATACCTTAATTAATTTATACCATGCTTGTGAATATAATTTATGAAATATAATTTATTTTAGCCATTTATCAAAAGTATTATTTATTTGAGGTTCCAAAGATTTTAAAGAAAATCCGGCGGAGTACCGGCTAAAAATGGAGAAAACAGTTCTTCGGAACCTGTTAAAAACACTTCCAATATTTGTATTCCATCATTTCAAACTCCAATATCCAAAATCTCAACAATATTTCTTAATTTCAGTTCTCAATAACCTTTTCATTTCTCAAACATCCATCACATGTGATAATCAAGTATAAATCAAAAATAAACATTTACTTTTCCATTCACAAATAAAATTTTCATAATTTACATGAACATTAATATACATTACACTAGTTTAATTACATATGAGAAAATCAAAATTAAGTTACAAAATGTCAAAATGACACCTAGTGTCCTACCAATGCACTGCAGAAGTTGAGGTGACACGGACACTGTGCAGAGCTGCAGGATGGACTCACCCAGTCTGTGGTCTACTGGGCTCACGATCTGTATCTCCAGTACCTACGCGTGGCAAAAGCAACGCGCTAAGCAATAATGCTTAGTGGTGCAATAATATAATAAAAGAAAATAGCAAGAAATTAAATGTGTAGTGAATGTGTACGTTTTATTTGTTTGGTATTTGTATATCATTTACTTTGTCCACTTTTATTCATTTGGTTGCCTCAAGTAACCTACACTAGACGACTGGACTGGATAACGGGTAAACCGCACTTTGGGTATCTAGTACTCGGCCGTCACACCATCGATCACATATGCATCTCCCGTGTGGTGTAATGTAGCGACTAACAAGTCAGAATACTATTAGGCACGAGGCCAAGTCTCAATATAATGTCAAAATGGCTAAAAGCCATAAAATCACGGAATGGCATATTGCCATGTGCAGTACTGCTAACTGAACCCTATTGGCATGCCAAACTATCCAAACCAATCTTGTTAGGTATACTAGGGCATTCGATACTTTAAAATTCTTCAATCTTTGAATTTCAAGTTTCGGTGTTACTATTCACCTCTATGGTCAACTAAAATGTTGACTTTTAGGTAGAAATTAGGTACATTGGTTTTGGCACTCCCAACATACCACATTTTGTATTTAAAACTTGTTGGCATTGAGCGTTAATACCATTTCTAAGCATTAAACAAAAGGAGCAGATTTTTCAGATTTTGTACCATAACTTTACTGTTCCATTAGGAACTGTTACAATGGAAATTTGAAGAAATGGCAAACATGAAAGTTGTTCCTTATTTTGTCTAGTTGAATTTTCTTTTTCGAATCACTCCATTTGGAGTTTTGTAGCTCTAGATATGGTCCAAAAACCACAGCTGGCCGGATTTCCATTCTGCAGAAATTACCATATCTACAGTAACATGAACAGTGACTGCCACTGCCATTTGGGTTAGGTTCTGGCCATAATTTGGGGTAGGTTTCTTCATGAAAGTTGTTTTTCTATGTCTTAACTTGTTGCTGTAAAAATTTCAGGTCAATTGACCAAATCTACAGTGAGTTATGACCAAATGAACAGTTACTATTCATTTGGTCATTCTGCAGAATCAGTTGCAGGGTATCCGGATTGGGGCCAAGTATTGGTCCTCTTGCTTTGGTCTTTTGGGCATGGTTTCTTCAGCAAAAATGGGCCATTATAAGCCTAGTTTCATGTCCAATTGGCCAAACACAAATTGGACTAATACAGCCAAAGTTATGGCTGTGTAATTGGACTGAAATTTCAGTCCATTGCTGCTGTCCCTAGGCAGCATAGTCATTCCCTTTACCATGCTATTTTTCAGTCCATATTATGGTCAAATCTCCTCAAATGGTCACTAATTGACCATTAAAATGTTCTCTAACAATTTCATAAGCCAAATCAATTTTCACTCCCCAAAACCCTAGCTTCACATTATGTTTTCTACAAAATGCCTTAGTTAGCATACCAACTTATTATTCTTATGTTTATAAACTTCCAACATGATTCTAGTTCACTTCAAGCTCATCAAAAACACTCCTTCCTATTCCTTCACTAGGGCAGCCGAAATTCATGTACACATACACATGAATTTTGTTCATTTAAATGACATTTTCTTACTAAATTCAAGTTCCAATTCACGAAATTAAAGAGTTTTAGGTATATAGTGCACTAACCTTGAATAGGGCAGATTTTTCCCAACTCAAAACTTCACTTTCCTTCACTTTCTAGGCTGCCAAAAGGTTGTTTAAGGTGTGGGGTAAAATTTTAATGAAGAGAGGTTAGGATTTAGTGGTGGAAACAAAGGAGAAATTAAGCTTGCTTGAGTGAACACCAATGGAGGGAGGAAGGAAGGGATTTCGGCTGGTTGTCCAAGGGAAGAAGATGAATTTGTTTTCTTCAATTTTCAGCCTCTTTATTTTGTTTTAAGTGAATTAGTTGTAAGGTGATTGGTGGACCATTTTAAATGACATCATAGTGATGTCATTATTGCATTATTTTGCATTTTCTTTTCTTTCCTCCACTACTCATTTTCAATTTAATTTCTAGCAATGTTTCTTCATATTTTATGTCATATTAATTATTTACTCAACTGGACAAGTCGGCCAAAAATCACCTCTGAAGGCGAAATGACCAAAATGCCCTCCGTTTGGCTGAACGGGTCAAAATTGTCTGTACCGATTGAAAATTTTTTTTAGGTATTTTCTTGGCATTCTAATGCCATGGGAGCCTCAATAACCCTTCTCTGGAGTCCCAAAAATTATTTTATAAATTTTTCCCCGGGTCTAGGGCTCCTCGTTGCCAGAACCGCAACTTCCCTCTGGTTACCCATCGCTAGGGCACCGGCTCGTTTAACTTGGTTGTATTTTATTTCAAAAATTTTTACTAAATTTTTCTTATTAATATTTGAGTTAATTATGATTCCCGACTTTAGTTTAAATATTTTTCCGGATGTTCTAGCTGTCCGGACCGACACCAGTCACCGGAACAGTAGAATGTACGGAGTTGGTACAGGGAGGGTGTTACACTTCCCATGCCATTCTGTGACATAATAGCCTTTGGCTATGATATTGAGTTGTTATACTCGGGTTTAATCCCCGATAATTATCACAGCTTATTAGCTGTTCTGTTGCACACCGGGAGACACAATATGACCGATGGTGTGATGGTCCGAGGTACTTAGTACCCAGTACCAGTTTACTCGTTTATCCAGTCCAGTCAACTAGTATAGGTTACTCGGACAGTATTAATAAATC
This sequence comes from Hevea brasiliensis, assembly GCF_030052815.1. Lineage (NCBI taxonomy): Eukaryota > Viridiplantae > Streptophyta > Magnoliopsida > Malpighiales > Euphorbiaceae > Hevea > Hevea brasiliensis. The sequence goes on along the minus strand of NC_079493.1, from coordinate 41,150,548 downwards.
TTACCAAACTTCAATTGAATAATATTGCAATAAACATTTGAGACTTAGTTCACCCAAAAATGTAAACATACATTCTGTACACGTGTTTTTATTTTATTTTATTTTATATTATCACCACTAAGCAGAATTGCTTAGCGCGTCGCTTTTGCCATGCGCAGGTACTGGAGACATAGCTGGGGAGTCCAGCAGGCCTCATACAGGGTGAGCCTTCATATCTGCACTCAGAGTTCAGAGTCACCTCACATTGCAGTGCATTTGGTAGGACATTAGGCCATTTTGATATTTTGATACTTTGATATTTTGTATTTTGTAACCTTCTGTAATGTATATTATAAATTCATGTAATTATGCTTTTGATGTAAGTATTTATGGAATATGTTCAGTAATAAATTGAGCATTTTTCATTGAATTGATTGTGTTTTGAATTGAATTGAATTTTTGAGATACTGAAGTGAATTGAGAAATTGTTGAGAATATATTGGAGGTTGATTGAGAATAATGTGATGATATTATTGGAAGTGTTTTTAACAGGTTCAGAAGAACTGTTTTTCCAATTTATAGCCAGCACTCTGCCGGATTTTCTATAAAATTTGCGAAAAAATTTAGTTTTATAAAAATTATAAATAAATGAATTAAAAAGGATTAATTGAAATTGAAACATGAATTGGTGTTCCGGCACACTGAGTGGCATAACTTGCTCGTCTACACTGTAGACGGGTAAGGGGTGTCACATTTAGTAGTATCAGAGCATCAGTTTAGGCGTTTCTGGGTATAGATAGAGTACATACCATTGCATTGCATTTGTAAGTGTTGAGGTGACACTGATGCAGATCTGTTTGTTTTCTTATTTTGAATAGGATATGGATCCTGCTTCGCAAAGAGCAGTTGATGAAGAGGTGGAGAGTCATGCTCCACCAAGGGCTGAGTCTGGGGGTAGGGGAGAATCTGCTCCACCAGCAGCTGAGGCACCTGCTCAACCTTAGTTTGCTCTATTCCAGCAAATGACCGAATTCTATTGGCAAATGATGGGAGCAATTCCACCACCACAACCACAGCTACAACCTCCACCATCCCCACAAAAGTCCCATTTGGAGAAATTGCGAAAACATGGGGCTGTAGACTTCTTTGGAAAAAGGGAGGATGATCCCATGGCTACAGAAAATTGGTTGGATGTAACCATCGAGTATCGAACAAATGCCTAAACCGCACTCGAGCGTAACTCGTGGGTGCTGTGTCCCTACTTTAGGATGATGCATATCAGTGGTGGGACACAGTAACTAGTGAGGTGCAACCTGTACGGATCACCTGGAAATTCTTCCTCACAGAGTTCAGGAAGAAATATATTAGTAAAGTGTATTTAGAAGAGCGAAGAAGGGAATTCATCAATTTGAGACAGAGACAGTTGTCAGTGGCTGAGTATGAGCATGAGTTTGTTAAACTGAGCCGGTGTGGGAGGGAGATAGTCCCTATCGAGGCAGAGAGGTGCAGACGGTTTGAGGAAGGGCTCAATGACAACATCAAAGTCATGATCACAGCACTGGAGATCACGAATTTTTCTAAACTAGTGGATGCTGCATCAAAAGTGGAAAGGGTCAGAATCAATGAACAAAATAGAAGGGAAAGACAGCAGAAGAGGGGTCCGGGTCAGTCTAGTGCATTTTCTGCTCCCAGTAAGAAGAGTAAGGGTCCTCCTGCTCAGAGTTCAAGACCACCACAGGGTCAGAGTCAGTCTCAGGGGCCCAGACCACATTTTACACCTAGGAGAGGCCAGTCCACACCATCAATGGGCAGCTCTCCAGGGACGGTGTTTAGGGGACCAGGCCCTGCATCTTCTGCCTATCAGTACTGTCAGAAGTGGCATAAAGGGGAGTGTTGGCAAGTGACCGGTGCATGCTTATGGTGTAGATCGACAGAACACCAGATCAAAAATTGTCTGAAAAGGACTACTACTGTTGCTCCAACACAAACTGACAGACCTACTCCTGCACCACAAAGAGGTAGAAAGCCTGGTAAACCTGAGGCAGCTGGTCCATCACTGAGGCCTACATCTGAGTCAACTGAGAGGCCAGACACTAGAATACCAGCCAGGGCTTATGCCATCAGAGCTCAAGAAAAGCAAGATGCCCCGGATGTCATCAGGGGTATGTTTTCCCTCTACAACACTTCTGTACATGCATTGGTGGATCCAGGATCCACTCATTCCTACATTTGCATTAAACTACCCATAGAGAGGGGAGTTCCAGTAGAGGAGAGTGATCAAGACATTCTGGTCACAAATCCATTAGGCCACAGTGTGATAGTGAATAAGGTGTATAAAGGTTGCCCGTTGAGGATTCAGGGGTATGAATTCTCGGCAGACCTAATTGAATTGCCCTTCCACGAGTTTGACGTGATTTTGGGAATGGACTGGTTGTCACGTCATCAGGCAATAGTTGATTGTAAATTGAAGAGAATTTCTCTGAAAACTTCTGAGGGTAATGAGATCACTGTTGTGGATGAAAGGACAGATTTCCTGTCCAATGTTATCTCAGCTACAGTTGCAAGAAGAATGATGAGAAAAGGCTGTGAAGCGTACCTAGCACACGTGGTTGATACTAGGCAAGCTAAGCCAAACCTGAATGATATACCCACAGTAAGAGACTTCCCAGATGTATTTCCTGAAGAGTTGCCTGGTTTACCACCAGAAAGGGAAGTCGAGTTTGCTATTGAGGTAATACCGGGTACAGCACCCATTTCCATTGCTCCTTATAGGATGGCACCCACTAAATTGAGGGAGTTGAAAACTCAGTTGCAAGAGTTGCTTGATAAGGGGTTCATATGCCCCAGTGTGTCACCATGGGGAGCTCCGGTGCTGTTTGTGAAGAAAAAGGATGGAACTTTGAGATTGTGTATTGATTACCGGCAGTTGAATAAAGTAACTATGAAGAATAAATATCCATTGCCCAGAATTGACGATCTGATTGATCAGTTGAAGGGAGCCAGTGTATTTTCAAAAATTGACCTCAGATCAGGGTATCATCAGTTGAGGGTAAAGGATGCAGATGTATCAGAAACTGCATTCAGAACCCGGTATGGGCACTATGAATTTCTAGTGATGCCGTTTGGGTTAACAAATGCACCAGCAGCATTTATGGACCTTATGAACCATATCTTCCATCCATACTTAGATCGGTTTGTAGTGGTATGTATTGATGATATTCTGGTGTATTCCAAGACTAGGGAAGAACATTATGAACATTTGAGTATTGTTCTGCAAACCCTGCGAGAAAAGAAGCTGTATGCTAAGTTGTCCAAGTGTGACTTCTGGATGAGTGAAATCTCCTTCCTTGGACACATAGTATCAACTGAGGGGATTAGAGTAGATCCCAAAAAGATAGAAGCAGTGATGGAATGGAAGCCTCCCAGAAATACAACTGAGGTCAGAAGTTTCTTGGGGATAGCTGGGTATTACAGAAGATTTGTGAAGGGATTTGCCTTAATAGCTGCTCCAATGACCAAGTTGTTACACAAGAATGTCAGATTTAACTGGAATGACAAATGTCAGGCTAGTTTTGAGAGGTTAAAGGCTATGTTGACAGAGGCACCAGTGTTAACACAGCCAGTGTTGGGAAAGGACTTTGTGGTCTATAGTGATGCCTCACATAATGGGCTAGCGTGTGTATTGATGCAAGAGGGGAAAGTGGTCGCCTATGCTTCCAGGCAGTTAAGGCCACATGAACAGAACTACCCTACTCATGACCTGGAGTTAGCAGCAATTATCTTCACACTGAAGATATGGAGGCATTATTTATATGGTGAAAAATGCTACATCTATACAGACCACAAGAGTCTAAAATATTTGCCAACCCAGAAGGAGCTCAATCTTAGACAGAGGCGATGGATTGAGTTCCTAAAGGACTATGATTGTGTGATAGATTATCATCCTAGGAAGGCAAATGTAGTTGTTGATGCTTTGAGCAGAAAGTCCATCACAGCTTTAAGATCACTCAATGCCTGTCTGTCCTTAGCTCAAGATGGAGCTATTTTGGCTGAGTTGAAAATGAGGCCAACCCTACTACAGCAAATACAAGATGGGCAGAAGGCAGATGAAAAACTAATGGCAATTATGGCTAAAATTCCTGAGGGGAAGGAAACGGAATATGAGGTGAAAGCAGATGGGTGTTTATACTACAGAGGAAGAGTGTGTGTACCAGATGATGGGGAACTGAAGATTAGTATTCTGAAAGAAGCACACACGAGTGTTTATGCTATGCACCCGGGGAGCACAAAAATGTATAATGATTTAAAGCCTTATTATTGGTGGCCTGGTATGAAGAGGGATATAGCTGACTATGTGACTAAATGCTTGACATGTCAGCAAGTTAAGGCAGAACATCAAGTTCCATCGGGTTTGTTACAGCCTATAAACATACCTGAATGGAAATGGGACCGGGTCACTATGGATTTTGTTAGTAGTCTACCTCTTACCCAAAGGAAGCATGATGCAGTGTGGGTGATAGTAGACAGATTGACGAAGTCAGCACATTTTCTGCCAGTTAGGACTGACTACTCACTGGAGAAGCTAGCAAAATTTTATATCAGTGAGATAGTTAGGATACATGGAATCCCACTTTCTATCATATCTAATCGAGACCCAAGGTTTACATCGAGATTTTAGAAAAAAGTTGCAAGAAGCCTTGGGCACACAACTCCGCTTTAGCACGGCTTTCCATCCTCAGACAGATGGGCAATTAGAAAGAGTAATCCAGGTAAATGACTGAAACCAATTGAACTAATGCAAATATTGAATTGAAATGATAATAATAACATGAAATATATGTCAGATCCTGGAGAATATGCTAAGGAGTTGTGTCATTGAGTTTGAGGGGAGTTGGGATAGATATCTCCCACTGGCAGAATTCGCATACAACAATAGCTACCAAGCTAGCATTCAAATGGCTCCATATGAAGCACTGTATGGGAGGAAATATAGAACTCCAGTGTGCTGGACTGAATTGGGCGAAGACAAACTGGTAGGGCCAGACCTGGTGAAACAGACTGAGGAAAAAGTGAAAATAATCAAAGCTAACCTGAAGATTGCCTCTGATAGACAGAAGTCTTATGCCGACCTAAAGAGAAAAGAAATAGAATATGCGGTTGGCGACAAAGTGTTCCTCAAGGTGTCACCGTGGAAGAAGGTACTAAGGTTTGGAAGAAAAGGTAAATTGAGCCCTAGGTTTATTGGCCCATATGAAGTCATTGAACGTGTGGGACCAGTAGCCTACAGGCTAGCTTTACCACCAGAGCTGGACAAGATCCACAATGTGTTCCACGTGTCTATGCTAATAAGATGCCGCTCAGATCCTTCACATGTCATCTCCATGGAAGAAATTGAAGTACAACCGGATTTGACATATGAAGAGGAACCCACACGGTGTCACACCCTACCCCTCTGTAAGGCATAACATGATCCCGTAGTATACCTTATGAATTACCAACTCCGTCTATTGATAACCCATTAAATACACTACAAGGGATTTTAAACACTTTTCTTACCTCTTTTATAGTGGTGAGCACTATTTACAGGTATTAAAAACCTTTTTGAATTGAAGTGATAGAACTAACATATTTGAATTTTTTTGGAATTTCTGTAAAAATTTTGGCAGAGTGCCATCTATATTTTGGATAAAACAGTTCTTCAGAAAACCTGTAAAAAGCACTTCAATATTTTTTCAAATCTCAACTCCAACATATTTCTCAACACAACATATTTCTCAACTCAAATCCACAGAAATTTTTCAAAGACTGAGATAAAAGAAATATAATACAATTTTTACAAGCCAAAATAACTCATAGTTATTTTACAACTTCAATGTACAATTTTAATTTACAACTGCTCAAAACCAAAAACAATATGTACATACAGTGGTCATACATTACAGTACAAAATGCAAAATGTTGGTATACTCTTATACCTAAAAATCTCTCGCTGGAGGTACTGGTAGCCTAGTCTGCTGCCCTGTCTGTCTATCTACCTGCGACAGCAATAAAAAGCTATCGCTGAGACAATGTCTTAGTGGTGCACAACATTAACCAAATACATCTTTAAATCACAATTCATAAATCATACAAGTAGTGGATACTTAAAACCATAGTAAATTTCAAGACAGTAATTGTCCACAAGAATTTAAACTCCATTTCTCAATATCACAATAAATTTCAATAAGTCAGATCATGGTTAAATTCAAAAGACAGTATATGTCAATAAGAGTTTAAATTCATTTCACAATCTCACAATACATATCAATAAATCACACACAGCTTAATCATGTTTCAAAGTTCAATTCGTCCCAAAAGCCGATGGCTAATGAGGTATTCAATTCGTCCCAAAAGTCGATGACTAATGAGGAATAACATAGCTAGCTAGCAAAAATATGAGTACTCATCCAATTCGTCCTTAACAGGCACACACCTCAACACTTCAGCCAGAGAGGGAATTCAATTCATCCCACTAGACAAGCTAGCGAGGAATACAATCAATATACATGATAGCTGTGGTTTCAAACCATTTTCAATGCTTTTCAATCAATAAGTATCCATCAATATCATTCAAACAATTTCTCACAGTTCAAACCATTTACAATGCTTTTCAAGCAATAAATATCCATTCAACACATTTCCACAATTTAAAACAATAATGTACAAATAGTCATAATTCATTTCAATTGAAAAATTCAAAAGAAATAGTTGTTGTGCACAAACCTCTGATAATTGTCTCCTGGTCTGGACTTAGTGTTTCCTTCCCTTTCCCTGAGTCTTTACTAACTGAGAAACACAATTTGAAGTGTTTCAGTACTAAATTAAACTATCTCTATCGATGATGCTTGATAAGAAATTCACTGAAAGCTATTATTTGCTTAATCACCTAATATATCGACCCTCGATGCGTTCTAGGTAAATTAGGTTTTAACGTTACTAATATGTCACATTCGATAGCCTTTTAGGGTTGGTACATGTTACCAATTTCATTTCCTTGTCTAGTGCATTTTATTGCAACTTGCTGGATTTCGGGATACTAGTTTGACCTAGCCAAACGACCTAGTTCCCTCGGTTTTCGGGTTTCGGTCAAAACTACAAACTTGTAGATCTATGTCTTACAGAACGCAGGGCAAAATTTTAGATCATTCTGAGTTATGTAGACCAAGTTATGGTCATTTTACTATTGCTGGTCAAATGGCATCAAATGAGGTCATTTTAGGTCAAATTTTGATCAACTTTGGTTCGGCCAGTTTTTGGACCCGAACTTGTGCAAGATTTTTGACTTGCTTATGGTCATTTCTGGGCTTTGGTGTCTTCATAAGACTTGTAGGTATGGGTCTTAAATATCCATGGTTAAAATTTCAGGTCAATTGGACCTGTTTTGAGTGAGTTATGGCCTAAACACTAACTGCTGCCCAATTGGTCAATTTTCAGGTCTCAATTGTACTTAATCCGAATTGGTCATTTTTCATGCTACCTTGCAAGCAGAATTTTGGTATGCTTTCTAAATGAAAGTTGGCAAATTTTGTGCCTAGTTTCACCTCCAATTGGTCTCATACCAATTGGAGTTACACATTTAAAGTTATGGGCTAAAATGTAGGCTGTCCTTAATTACATTGCACAAACATGTATCAATTACACATTTACCTTACTCTAAGTCCACTTCCCTTACCAATTCTGATTTGGTACATTAACAAAACCATATACCACTTCACTTTAAAGTCACTTTGGGCAGAATACAAACATCCTCAATACACCAATAAAAACTCTAATTCATAAGGTCTAAATACAACCACAAATACACATAAACACTACTCATTATTTCATACAATTTCCACAACTAATTTATATACATATCCATCAATCCTCAATGTCATAATTCTGCCAATATCTTCATGAATTCATACATTCATCATGGAGTCTCAAGGCTGCTGAATTGCTCCACCTTGCCAAAGTTTCACATAACTTCCTCAACTTCAATTTTAAATGCACAATCACCACATATACAAGGAAATAACTTACTAGGACATTAATCACCCTACTCAACATAATTTCCCATCAAATAAATGTAAGAATAAATCATCAAATATACAACTCCATGGCTGTCCAAACTGGATATAATCAAGAACTCCTTAAACTTGAAAATTTTCTTCACAAAGCACACACCCATAACATGTATATAAAGTTTAACAAAGCAATGTTCAAAAATACAAACTTACCTATGGTTGGGACTTGTTAAACCTTCACTAAACTTCTTAATTTTGGTATCAAACTCTTCCTTGTGATGTGGGGATAAAACTTAATGAAGCCACTTAGGTGATTGGAGGTGAAATGAAGGAGATTAATGGAGCTTCATGCAAACGGCAATGGAGGTTTTCTCTTTCTTCATTTCGGCAAGGTTGAGGGGATTTGGAGAAGATGAAATGCAGATGGTGAAATGGACTTACACCTGCCCCATTAGTGTTTAATTAAATCCCTAGTGGTCCACTCACCAAATTTAAATCATAAAATATGTTAAATGTTTTATTTACACAAATTTCACTCCACTTTTGGCTATTTACATTAGGTACCACCAAATTAATTTTTCATTTTATTTTCTAAGTGTAATATTATTTATTTTTAATGGACATTTAGGTCAAAAGACAATTCGGGATGTCAAATGACCATAATGCCCCTATTCGGGTTACATTCCCTATTTTTCGGTAACACCGGGTTTTGTCCATTTTTCGATTTCTCACTTTTCTTTGTACTAATTATTTAATTTTTCTTTGATATTTCTAATGATATTTATACTTCAATTGATGTCTATTTAAGTCCTATTTTCGAGGGTTCCCCGCAGTCCAGGGCCAGTCAACGGTCCACGCCGTGACTTCCCGGTGCGGTCACCCATCGCTAGGGTTCTCGGCTCACTTAACTTGGTTACATTTCTTTGCTATTATTTTTCCTTTGTTTTTCTTGTATTTTCTTTTCTTGTATTTCATTATTTTATGTCTCCTCACTCATAACGAAGTGTAGTTCTAGGCATCCTAACTGTCCGGATAACACTGGTCACCGGAACAGTAGAACGCACTACCGAACATAGGGGTGTTACACACGGATCCTGGCTCGAGAAGTAAAAGAGTTGAGGAATAAGCAGATTCCACTGGTGAAAGTGCTTTGGAGGCACCACAATACCGAGGAGGCAACTTGGGAAAGTGAAGAGACGATGAGGCAACAGTTCCCTCAACTGTTTGCATCAGGTAAATTTTGAGGACGAAATTTAAATTAGAGGGGAAGAGTTGTAACACCCTCCCTATAGCAACTCCGAACATTCTACTGTTCCGGTGACCAGTGTCGGTCCGGACAGCTAGAACGTCCAAAAAAAAAAAGAAAAAAAAAATATATATATATATATATATATATATATTTAAACTAGAGTGAGGAACCATAATTAACTCAAATATTAATAAGAAAAATTTAGCAAAAAAATTTTAGAAATAAAATACAACCAAGTTAAATGAGCCGGTGCCCTAGCGATGGGTAACCTAGTGAGAAGTTGCGGTTCTCGCAACTAGGAGCCCTAGACCCGGGGAAAAATTCATAAAATAATTTTTGGGACTCCAGAGAAGGGTCATTGAGGTTCCTATGGCATTAGAATGCCAAAAAAATATTTAGAAAATTTTTTCAATCGGTACAGATAATTTTGGCCCGTTAAGCCAAACGGAGGGCATTTTGGTCATTTCGTCTTCAGAGATGATTTTTGACCAACTTGTCCAGTTAAATAAATAATTTATATAATATAAAATATGACTAAATGTTGTTAAAAATTTAATTGAAATTAATTAGATAAGAAATGGAAAGAAAATGAGATTTATTACCTCATGCTTATGTAAGCATGAGGTAATTAAAAAGGGATGGCCAATCAAATTAAAGGAAGACATTTATAATACATAAATTGGGCAAAAAAAGAGACAATTCTAGAAAAAATTCTGCAGCTACTCATCTTCCCAAAAGAGACGCCCCACACTCCTCCTTTCCCTCCTCCATTTTCATGCTTGCAAAGCTTGAATTCCTTAGTCTTTTCTCAATAAAACCCTAACCTAGCAACATAAAAATTTGTTCTTACATCCTAGTGAAGCTTTTGGGAGCAAAAGGAATTAAAAAGAAAGAGTTCTTGCAAGCTTTGGATTAGCTCCCTAAGAGTTTAGTGACCTAAACCTTGAATTTCACTTTAATTTCATGTTTAAAAACTATAAATATGTGTAAATGACAAAGAAATTTGATGAAACACCATTGGTATGCTAACCCTAAATTTTGGCAGCCATGGTTAGGGTAATATGGTGATGATTTTTGAGGAGTTAACATGCTAGTATGGCTGCCCTTAATGAGTATCTCATAAGGGAATTGATAAATGCAATGATAATGCATGGTTTTGAAATGTTGAGTTAGGGTTTGGGTTGAGGAATTAGACTTTGATCATGTGATGATGAAAGTAGGCTTTAATGGTCAATTACTGACCATTTGGTTTGGTTTGAATAAAAAATGAAGTGAATTGGGTTGTAGGAATTGAGATTAGTGTGGCTGCCCTAGGTGACCTGCAGAATTGGACATGAGTCCAGCAGGTTTGGGCAGCCATAACTTGAAATATAGAGGTCCAATTGGTGCAAGGACAATTGGACATGAAACTAGACACAAAATGGCACAACTTTGGTGAAGAAACCATGCCCAGAAAACCAAACCACCTTGACCAAAAGTTTTCCCTAATTCGGGTGACCTGCAATCTGCCTGGGCAAAATGACTAAATGAACAGTGTTTGGTCATTTGGCCATAACTCAATGTAGAAAGGTCCAATTGACCTGAAATTTTACCAGAAACAAGGTGACATATAGAACAACAACTTTCATGAAGAACCAAATTATGACCATAACCTAGTCAAATTGCCAACCAAACTTGAGTTACTAAATCCGGCAGAAACAGATTTGCCCAGAATTTTGGAATCTGTCTAATCCGGCCAGTTATAGTTTTTAGGCCAAAACTTGAGCTACAAAACTCCAAATGGAGTGATTCAAAAAGGAAATTCAACTAGACAAAACGAGGAACAACTTTCATGTTGAGCATTTTTCCAAATTCCTACTGAAAAAATGACTAATGGAACAGTAAACCCAAAGCTTGAAAACTGAAAATTTTTTTCCAATTCACATTAAACTTAGAGATGGTATTGGCAACCAATACCAACAAGTTTAAAATGCAAAATGTGGTATGTTGATGATATTTAAACTAATTTACCTATTGTCAATGCAAAAGTCAACATTTTGGTTGACCAATGAAATGAATAGTAATCATAAAAATTCAATTTCAAAGAATTACATAAATGAAAGTGTTAAATGCCCTAGTAGGCCTAATGTGATTGGTTTGGATAGGTTGGCATGCCAATAGGGTTCTGTTAGCAGTACTACATATGGCTTCATGCCATTCTGTATTTCATGGCTTCCCATGCCATTCTGTGACATAATAGCCTTTGGCTATGATATTGAGTTGTTATACTCGGGTTTAATCCCCGATAATTATCACGACTTATTAGTCGCTCATTGCACACCGGGAGACACAATGTGACCAATGCTGTGATGGTCCGAGGTACTTAGTACCCAGTACCAGTTTACCCATTTATCCAATCCAGTCAACTAGTATAGGTTACTCGGGCAGTATTAATAAATCTTACCAACCTTCAATTGAATAATATTGCAATAAACATTTGAGACTTAGTTCACCCAAAAATGTAAACATACATTTTGTACACATGTTTTTATTTTATTTTATTTTATTTTGTTTTATATTGTCACCACTAAGCAGAATTGCTTAGCGCGTCGCTTTTGCCACGCACAGGTACTGGAGACATAGCTGGGGAGTCTAGCAGGCCTCATACAGGGTGAGCCTTCATATCTGCACTCAGAGTTCAGAGTCACCTCACATTGTAGTGCATTTGGTAGGACATTAGGCCATTTTGATATTTTGATATTTTGTATTTTGTAACCTTCTGTAATGTATATTATAAATTCATGTAATTATGCTTTTGATGTAAGTATCTATGGAATATGTTCAGTAATAAATTGAGCATTTTTCATTGAATTGATTGTGCTTTGAATTGAATTGAATTTTTGAGATACTGAAGTGAATTGAGAAATTGTTGAGAACATATTGGAGGTTGATTGAGAATAATGTGATGATATTATTGGAAGTGTTTTTAACAGGTTCAGAAGAACTGTTTTTCCAATTTATAGCCGGCACTCTGCCGGATTTTCTATAAAATTTGCGAAAAAATTTAGATTTATCAAAAATTATAAATAAATGAATTAAAAAGGATTAATTGAAATTGAAACATGAATTGGTGTTCCGACACACTGAGTGGCATAACTTGCTCGGCTATACTGTAGATGGGTAAGGGGTGTCACAGGAATTCAATTTGGAAATTATTGTGTTGCCTACTTTGTAAATGGAAATTTTGAGATAAATTGTGTTTAGTGGTATCGGAGTAAAGTAGGGACGACGATACGTAACGCCTAGGATTCTTGGGAACTCTCACGAGTGAACTCAGGAGCTTGCAGTGATAGCGATACGTAACGCCTGCAAGTGCTCTAATAAGTACACTATATTCCTCCCTCTTTGACTTGTCAGTCTGAGGTGAGTGTGGATGAGTACTCATTATATAGCTAGCTTCCCCTCTCATTGATTTCGATTATTGAGGTGAGTGTGTCTTATCGTGGTGTACAACACGGCATGTGCAGAAAAATTGTGTCATGACCTAAATGGCTTTATAGATTGGCAACACTGTATTCTTCAGTTATTTGATCGAATTGTGTTATTGATTTGCAAAATGGTATTATTCAGTTATTTGATCAAATTGTGTTATTGATTAGCAAAACTGTATTATTCAGTTATTTGATCAAATGGTATTATTGATTGGTAAAACTGTATTATTCAGTTATTTGATCAAATTTGTGTTATATGAACTTTGTAAATTGTGAAATGGAATTGTGAACTATTTGATTTGTGAATTGTCAATAAAAGATTTATGTATCGCATTTCAAATTGTTATTGTGCACCACTGAGTAAATTTTACTCAGCGATAGCTTTTCATTGCTGTCGCAGGTAGACAGACTAACAGGACAGTAGACTAGGCTGCTAGTGCTTCAGTGAGAGATCATCGGGTATATTGAGTATACCATATTTTGCATTTCCATTGTAATGTATGTTCACTGTATGTATATAATGTTCTTGGTTTTGAGTAGTAATAAATTAAAATTGTACATTGAAGTTGTAAAATAAATTATAAATTATTTTGATTTGTAAATATTGTGATATATTTCTTTTATCTCAGCCTTTGAAAATACTGAAAAATTTTTGTGGATTTGAGTTGAGAAACACATTGTGTTAATTAAATGTTGGAGTTTGAGATTGAGAAATATATTTGAAGTGCTTTTTTACAAGTTTTTGAAGAACTGCTTTATTCAAAATACAAATGGCACTCTGCCAAAATTTATACAGAAATTCCTAATAATTCAAATGTGTTAGCTGTTTCACTTCAGTTTAAAAAAAAAAAATTTAACACCTGTAAATAGTGCTCACCACTATAAAAAGAAGTAAGAAAAGTTTTAAAATCCCTTGTAGTGTATTTAATGGGTTATCAGTAGACAAAGTTGGTAATTCATTAGGTATACTATGGGATCATGTTATGCCTACGGAGGGGTAGGGTGTGACATGTTTTAGTGGTATCAGAACAAAGTTTTCAAATTCTGTTTTCACCTATAATTTGAATATTCTTTCTTCATAGTACAACTGCTCAATTTCATTGTTTGATAAATACAGTACATTACATTATAAATATGCACTAACGGGAGGAAATATCCTTGTGTTATTTGTTCAGGATGTCTAAGATCCTTGAATTGACTATGGAAGAGGGTGATCGTTCAATCGATCAATCGATAGAGGCTGAGGTACAAGTTGAGGCCCTAGATCCACAAAGTGTCGAAGGCCTGACTGTACCAGTTTTACCAGTACAAATTACTGCACAAATGGCCCAGCAAATGGCCACTTTCTTTCAATAAATGGCCGATAATCTGTCAGCCTAAGCCCAAGTACAGACCCAACCTCCACAAGGGCAACATGAAATAGAGAAGAGGGAGAAACCTATGGGTCAGAGCTCAAGCAGTAATTTGAGGAAAAGAAAAGAATTTGAGGAGCCCCGAGCTCAGGGATATAACAGAGGTGGATCATCAAGGAAGAGACCCCCAAGGTCCAGTCATTGAACAACTAGAAGTTCTACCCTCCCTGCCAATGTGAAACTTGTGGTAGAAATCATGGTGGGGTATGCTACAAGGCCATAGGAGCCTGTTATAACTGTGGAGGCATAGGACACTTTGTCAAGGACTCCACCAGTGCTCGTAGAGTTGGACCACCTTCTACTACTGCTGAAGGGTTAGTTCAGAGCCCTGTCACCAGAGGTTCACAACCACCCAGCAGAGGTAGAGGCAGGGGTAGAGGTAACCCAGTAGGCAGCCAAGGCACTGTGAAACAATTAGAGCAAAACAGTGCTTCGGTCAGAGTCTACGCAATGAGATAGAGAGAAGAGGCCGAGACATTTGATGTTGTAGCTGGTACCTTCTCAACTTTTAATCAAGATGTGTTTGTGTTATTTGATCCGGGTTCTATCCATTCTTATATGAGTGCTAGCATCATTGATTGCATTATTGTTCCATGTACGAAAATGGACTTTGAGGTGTTAGTAATAAGTCCGTTAGGACAAGAGGTCAGGGTTAATAGAATGTATAGGGATTGTCCTTTGGTGATCCAAGGACATACTTTTTTACCTGATCTCATTGAAATGCCCTTCAGAGATTATGATATCATCTTGGGCATGGATTGGTTAGCCAGGCATCATGCCATGATTGATCAGAGATCAAGATCACTTTTGGTCTCCCTCAGTATAGTGATGTGGTAATACATGGGGAGAGGCAGCTATTGCCATGAAACGTCATTTCGGCTGCACTAGCCAGAAAAATGATCAGAAAGGGGTGTGAAGCATACTTGGCACATGTGGTAGACACCCAAGTGGGGAGTCCAGCATTGAGGGACATCCCTACAGTATATGACTTTCCAGATGTGTTTCTTGATGAATTGCCAAGATTACCTCCGGAAAGAGAGGTGCAATTTGAAATTAATGTTATGCCTGGTGTGGATCCAATCTCCATAACACCATACAGAATGGCACCAGCAGAGTTGAAGGAGTTGAAGGTACAGTTGCAAGAACTACTTGAAAAGGGCTTCATCCGCCCTAGTGTGTCACCATGGAGAGCACCAGTATTGTTTGTTAAGAAGAAGAATGGAACTCTTCGTTTATGTATTGTTTGACATAGAGTCTGAATACTTTTATGTTAGTGTTAGAATTATATGTTCTGTTGTTATTCCCTTGCAAGGGAATAAATTTTGATGCATTAGTGATTAGTTCTTTAAGATAAGGATTGTGATAATAAGTGAAATAGGTTTTGAAAGAGTTTATCGGCGAAAAGTATTTTCTAACACACCATAAATTATAAAGCTAATTGGAGAGCCTACTTAATGTAAGGCAATAGGACGTAAGAGTAAGTTATAGTAATAGAATTGCTTTAAATGAGGGCGAGGATTTTACTGTTAGTAATTGTTAATGGATATTGTAATCAGAATAAGATTTGAATATCACTAAATTCGAAAAGGATAAAATATCAGAAAATTTGATCTATTGGGATGTATCGTAGTAACTATGCAATGTTCTTGATATTTATACTGTAAGCTGCAGATTACAGTACTAACTTGAGATTATTGTGTAGAGCTACGTATTACTCGATAGTACACCTAGATGAGAATAGTTGCCAACGACATTTGTTTTGGTATAGTTATGCCAGGACAGAATTTAATTATTAGAAATAAGTTTGAAAATCCTACTTAGGGATCTAAAACTCAAAAGTTAGAGTATCAAAAGGTTATAGTTTAGTACAAAAGGAGGTAAGTTATAGAATATTGATAGATAAAAAGAGTTATGGAGGTAAAAATTTGAACAGTTGGTTCAGATATAACAAAGAAATGTTATGAATGTGAGGAAGACTATTGACTAAAATAGTCAGAGGACCAATGACTAGATAAATCATTCTAACATGACCTCAAGGGTCATTCAAGAAGGAACATGAACTGAAATATTAGACAGCACAATAGTAAGAGAAGATTGGTGTTATACAAACAAATTAAATGTTGAATTAGATTGTTAAAAGTCTTATACAAATTCGAGGGAAAGAAGATTATACGATCATATAAAAAGGAGAAAATAAATGTGTGAATATTGTAAGAGTACTATTGAGTAAAATTTCATGGACGAAATTTATTTTAAGGGGGGGAGAATTGTAACACCCCTATGTTCGGTAGTGTGTTCTATTGTTCCGGTGACCAATGTCGTCCGGACAGCTAGGATGCCTAGAACTACACTTAGATATGGATGAAGAGATAGAATAATGAAATACAAGAAAAAAAAAAGACTAGAAAAATAAAGGAAAAATAATAGCAATGAAATTTAATTAAGTTAAGCGAGCCGAGAACCCTCGCCATGGGTGACCGCACCGGGAAGTTACGGCGTAGACCGTTGAGTAGCCCTGGACCGTGGGGAACCCTAGAAAATATTTTTAACACTTAAATAGACATCTATTGAAGCATAAATATCATGAGAAATATCAAAGAAAAATTAATTAATTAGTACAAAGAAAAGTGAGAAATCGAGAGAACGACAAAACACGGTGTTACCGAAAAATCAGGAATACAACCCGAACAGGGGCATTGTGGTCATTTGACACCCCGAGTTGTCTTTTGACCTAAATCTCCATTAAAAATACATGATATTACACTTGGAAAATATCATGAAAAATAAAATTTGTGGTACCTAATGTAAATAGCAAAAATGGGGAGTTAAATGTGGGAAAATGAAACTTATGAATAAACTAACATTAAACAACACTTAGTGCTCCACTCACCCACCAAAGTGGACTACTTAATCTTCATCTTGGACCAGTAGATTGTCATCTTCCTCACTTCTCAAAATTTCAGCCGAAAACTTTCTTGAGAGAAACTCCATTGCCGCATGGTTTTGGAGCTCGATGCAAGTGTGATCCAAGCTTCCTTCCTTGCACTTCCCTTCACTAAAAGTTGTCCGTACACCTTGGGCAGTTGATAAGTAACAAGAAGATCAAGTTTTGGAGAGGTTTTGAAGAGTTTCCAAAGAGGTAAGTATGCGTTTTTGATTATTGCTTCATTAAAGTTTGCGAGGATGTTATGGGTACTTGAATTGTGGAAATAATTTTGGAGTTTGATGTTCTAATGGAGATGTTTATTTTTAGCAGCCATGGAAACTCCTTAAGGGTAGTTTATTCTTGTATGTAAATGGTAGATTAAAGTGTTGATGAAGTGTTTGTATGTGTAGGAATAAATTTGGTGATGTATATTAGATGTATGTGAATGTACACTTGATTTTGGAAGCTTGGAAATTAATCCAAGGAGAGGTATGAATCGACAGCCTGAATTGTGGACAAAAAATATGTTGCTTTATGGTTTGGTTTATGGAATATTATGTTGAATTATGGTACTTGTTGTGACAGCTTGTACATGTGTATAAGGGTTTGAGTTTGGACATGTGAATGAGCTTGGTTATGCAGTTAAATTGTTATAATTTAGACTTGATAAATTCTGTACTATAAGAGAATATTGAGTGTGGTTATAAGCTGCCAAAATGACTAACAATGTGAAGTAAATGTATTTAGGTTATGGTACAAACCAGAATTGGCATGAATGTGTAGTTTGGTAAGTGTTAAATGTATCCTTTAATGAGTAATGAACAAAATGCAATAGGGCAGTTTATGTTTTGGGCCTAGAACCTTAAGTGTGTGGCTCCAATTGGTATGAGACCAATTGGAGGTGAAACTAGGCACAAAAAGTGCCAACTTTCATGAAGGAAGCTTACCAAAATTCTGCTTGTAAGATAACTTGAAAAATGACCAAATCCGGATTAGTGCATTTAAGGCCTGAAAATTGACCATTTGGGTAGCAGTTAGTGTTTTGGCCATAAATCACTCAAAACAGGTCCAATTGACCTGAAAGTTTTACCATGAATAGTTGAGACATATATATAAAAGTCTTATGATGACACCAAAGCCCAGGAATGACCATAAGCAGGTCAAATAGCTTGCACAAATTCGGGTCTAAAAACTGGCCGAATAAAAAGTGACCTAAAATGACCTAAAGTGACCAATTTTGATGCATTTTGACCAGCAATAGTAAAATATTTTTCTTTAAATTCATGTTAAGGACTTTGAATGAGTGTAAATTACAAAGAAAAAAATTTATTGAATACCATTTGTATGTAAACCCTAGATTTTTGGTAGCCATGGTTAGGGTTTGATTGTGTTGAGTTTAATGAAATTAAAAGGCTATCATGGCTGCCCACAACATGTATTTACTAAGTGGATTGATGAAATGAAGTGAAAATGCATGTGGGGTAATGTTTGAGTTAGGGTTTGGGGTGGAAAAATGGGACTTTGACCATGTGATGATGGAAGTAGGTTTTAATGGTCAATTAGTGACCATTTGGTTTGGTTTGAATAAAAAATGAAGTGTGTTTAGTGATGGGATTTGGGTTTAGTGTGGCTGCCCTAGGTGACCCTTGGTCTACATAACTCAAAATGACCTGAAATTTTGCCCCGCGTGCAATAAGACGTAGATCTATAAGTTTTTATTTTTGATCGAAACCCGAAAACCGAGGGAACTAGGTCATCTGGCTAGGTTAAATTAGTATACCGGAATCCGACAAATTGCAATAAAATACAACAAACATGGAAATGAATTGGGTAACATGTACCAACACTAAAAGGCTATCAAATGTGACATATTGGTAACATTAAGACCTAATTCACCTAGACTGCATCGAAAGTCAATATCTTAGGTTGACTAAAGAAATGATAGAATTCAATAATTAAGTATTAAGCCTTATTGTTAGAGGCGGTTTAAATGAGTACTGAAACACTTCAAATTGTGTTTCTCAGTTAGCAAAGACTTTGGGAAGGGGAACGAAACACTGAGTCAGAGCCAAGAGGCATATATCAGAGGTTTGTGCATAATAGTTATTTCTTTTGAATTTTTCAATTGAAATAAATTATGATTATTTGTATGTTATTGTTTTAAATTGTGTTTGTGCACAATACTTTCGATTTCTTATTTTCTACTTAAAAATTTATTTGAACATTATAGTTTTAAATTGTGTCTGTGCATAATACTTTTTATATTCACTGCTTTTACTAGAAAATTTATTTGGAGAAATGAGTTATGGATAATATTTGATTGTTTTGGCTTTGGGAATTCTATTTGGAAATTATTGTGTTGCCTACTTTGTAAATGGATATTTTGAGATAAATTGTGTTTTAGTGGTATCGGAGCAAAGTAGGGACGGTAATATGTAACGCCTACAATTCTTGGGAACTCTCACGAGTGAACTCAGGAGCTTGCAGGGATGGCGATACGTAACGCCTGTAAGTGCTCTGATAAGTACACTATATTCCTCCCTCTTTGACTTATCAATCTGAGGTGAGTGTGGATGAGTACTCATTATATAGCTAGCTTCCTCCCTCATTGATTTCGATTATTGGGGTGAGTGTGTCTTGTCGTGGTGTACAACACGGCATGTGCGGAAAAATTGTGTCATGACCTAAATGGTATTATAGATTGGCAACACTGTATTCTTCAGTTATTTGATCAAATTGTGTTATTGATTTGCAAAATGGTATTATTCAGTTATTTGATCAAATTTTGTTATTGATTGGCAAAACTGTATTATTCAGTTATTTGATCAAATGGTATTATTGATTGGCAAAACTGTATTATTTAGTTATTTGATCAAATTTGTGTTATATGAACTTTGTAAATTGTGAAATGGAATTGTGAACTATTTGATTTGTGAATTGTCAATAAAATATTTATGTATCGCATTTCAAATTGTTATTGTACACCATTGAGTAAATTGTACTCAGCGATAGCTTTTCATTGCTGTCGCAGGTAGACAGACTGACAAGGCAGCAGACTAGGCTGCTAGTGCTTCAGTGAGAGATCATCTGGTATATTGAGTATATCATATTTTGCATTTGTATTGTAATGTATGTTCACTGTATGTATATAATGTTCTTGGTTTTGAGCAGTTGTAAATTAAAATTGTACATTGAAGTTATAAAATAAATTGTAAATTATTTTGGTTTGTAAATATTGTGATATATTTCTTTTATCTCAGCCTTTGAAAATACTGAAAAAGTTTTGTGGATTTGAGTTGAGAAACACATTGTGTTAATTAAATGTTGGAGTTTGAGATTGAGAAATATATTTGAAGTGCCTTTTTACAGGTTTTTGAAGAACTGCTTTATTCAAAATACAAATGGCACTCTGCCAAAATTTTTACAGAAATTCCTAATAATTCAAATGTGTTAGCTATTTCACTTCAGTTTTTAAAAAAAAATTTTAATACCTGTAAATAGTGCTCACCACTATAAAAAGAAGTAAGAAAAGTTTTAAAATCCCTTGTAGTGTACTTAATGGGTTATCAGTAGACGAAGTTGGAAATTCATTAGGTATACTACCGGATCATGTTATGCCTTATGGAGGGGTAGGGTGTGACAACTCATCCTAGACACAAAGCAAGATTTGGACTCAAAAACAACTCTACAACCCTTATCACATAATTGACTAACACTAAGTAAATTATGTTTTAAACCATTAACCAAAAGCACTTTGTCAAGAATAGAGGAGTTTTCCTTACTAACCTTACCTATTCCCACAATTTTATCTTTACCATTATCACCAAAAGTCACTTGCCCAACTCCATCTTTCTTTTTAAGTGAAAGGAAGAGATTGGCATTTCCTGTCATGTGTCTTGAGCATCCACTATCCAAGTACCACCTACTTTCAAGCTTTGAGGATTTCAAGCACACTTACACATGATAATTCAATTTATTTTAGGTACCCAAATGTACTTGTGTCCTTGGGGGTTAGTAGTTCCATCATTAAAATCAAATATTCTACCATATCCAAGTTGAATTTTCCTAATAGCGCACCTATAGTTGGTGTGACCAATCTTACCACAATAGTGACAATGTCCATTGAACCTTCTATGTGTATGAGGGTGAGCAAATGGTCTCATATGATCAATCTTTTTATGTTCATTATGTGAATGTAAGCATGAGGCATGGTGAGTGTGATGATAGTTATGAGGCCTAGTAGCATGTCCCCTATAAAGGTTTGAGCTAGATGTAACTCTCCTAGATGTATATGTCCTATTTACATTTTTTCTAGGAGCATGTTGATGAAATGAAGTATTTCTAGTTTCATTATCACAAGATTTCTTTGGCTCTTGTCCTTTAAGATTAAACACCTTTGGACTAGGCACTTGGGGACTAGGCTCATTAGAACTAGATGCTTTAAGAGAAGATAGTCTTGGAAGGAGGCGCTTGGGCAAATTTACTATAGCCAAGTTCATACTTGATGCTAGGAGACCTTTGAGAGTCCAAAATTTCATCAAGTTTGTCCTTTCCTTTAGCAAATTTGGAAAGAGAAGTTTTTAGTTCAACAATTTCATTTTTCAACTTCTCATTTTCTAATAAAAGCTCATTGTAACACCCTCCCCGTAGCAACTCCGTACAGTCTACTGTTCCGGTGACCGGTGTCGGTCCGGACAGCTAGAACGTCCGGAAAAATATTTAAACTAAAGCGAGAAACCATAAATAACTCAAATATTGACAAGAAAAATTTAGTAAAAATTTTAGAAATAAAATACAACTAAGTCACACGAGCCGGTGCCCAAACGATGGGTAACCTAGAGGGATGTTGTGGTTCTCGCAACGAGGAGCCCTAGACCCGGGAAAAAATTCATAAAATAATTTTTGGGACTCCAGAGAAGGGTCATTGAGGTTCCTATGGCATTAGAATGCCAAGAAAATATTTAGAAAAATTTTACAATCGGTACAGACAATTTTGACCCGTTAAGCCAAACGGAGGGCATTTTGGTCATTTCGCCTTCAGAGGTGATTTTTGGCCGACTTGCCCAGTTGAGTAAATAATTAATATGACATAAAATATGAATAAACATTACTAAAAATGAAATTGGAAATGAGTAGTGGATAAAAGAAAAGGAAAATGAAATAAAAAGCAATTTATGACATCTTGATGATGTCATTTAAAAGCCATAACCAATCACAATTAAGTAACCATTTGACTAATTAATAAAAGAGATAAATAAAGACCAAGGAAGACCAAAAACAAGCAGCCATCTTCTTCTTCAAAATGTGATCCTCTCCTCCATAACCCTCCATGGAAGTTTTCTTTAATTACTTCCATTTTCCCATGAATTTGCACTATAAAACCCTAAGTCCCTTCACTAAAAGCTTGTCTCTACCTCTTGGGAAGTGTTTGGCAACCTAGAAAGTGAAGGAAAGTGAAGTTTTAGCTTGGAGAAATCTGCCCTACAAGAGGTTAAAGTGAGGTTAGTGCCTACTTATATATATACTTCTTTGATTCCATGTTAGAAGCTTGAAATAAGTGAGAAATTGTAAATTAAATGAATAAAAGTTAAGTGTATGCATCCCTTGAATTTTCAGCAGCCCTAGGAAGGAATGAGTTTGACTGTATTAATGGACTTAGAGTGAATTGGAGATTATGTTTAAAGTGTATACATATATATATACAAAGAATGAAAGAGTTAACTAAAGAAATTGTGAAAACCATGACTTTGAGCTAGGGTTTAGGAGTGAAAATTTGACTTTGCTTATGAAATTGTTAAAGAACATTCTAATGGTCAATTAGTGACCATTTGAGGTAAATTGACCATAATTAGGAGTGAATTATTGCATGGCAAAGTGGAATGGGCAGGCTGCCCAATGAGTGTAGCAGGGTGGCTGAGATTTCAGTCCACTTGGACTACCATATCTTTGGCTGTGTAGGTTCAATTGGTGTTTGGCCAATAGGACATGAAACTAGGCTTATAATGGCACATTTTTGCTGAAGAAACCATGCCCAAAAGACCAAAGCAAGTGGACCAAAAGTTGGCCCCAATCCGGATACCCTGCAAACAGCCCCTGCAGAATGACCAAATGAACAGTAACTGTTCATTTGGCCATAACTCACTATAGAATGGTCAAATTGACCTGAAATTTTTACAGCAACAAGATATGATATAGAAAAACAACTTTCATGAAGAACATCACCCCAAATTATGCCATTAACCCATTCAAATTATTGGGCAAAGTTAAGTTATCAAACCTGCAACTCTGCAGATTTTCACTTGAGCAGTAATGTTTGGATGGCTATAACTCTCTCTAGAAAACTCGGATTTAGGCGATTCTTGAACCGATGGAAACCTAAGGTATGGTAGAACATTTCATAAGAAGAAAGTTAGACCAAATTATGAACTTAACTTGATCAAATTACTGACCAAAGTTGGACCAAAAATCTGCCAGACCCAAAATCTCAGCATGAACAGTACACGTGAACAGTAAACTTATTTTGGCCATAACTTGAGCTACAAAACTCCAAATGGAGTGATTCAAAAAAGGAAATTCAACTAGACAAAATAAGGAACAACTTTCATGTTTACCATTTCCTCAAATTCTTACTGCAACAGTGCCCAATGGAATAGTAAAGTTGAGTTACAAAAATTGAAAATTTTGCTTCTCTTGGTTTAAGCTTAGAAATGGTATTAATGCTTAATGCCAACAAGTTTTAAATGCAAAATGTGGTACATTGGAAGTGTTAAAACCAATGCAACTATTTTCTATGCAAAAGTCAACTTTTTGTTGACCAATGAAGTGAATAGTGACACCAAGACTTGAAATTCAAAAATTGTGAAACTTAAAAGTGCAAAATGCCCTAGTAGGCCTAATGTGATTGGTTTGGATAGATTGGCATGCCAATAGGGTATTGTTTTAGCAGTACTGCAAAAGGCTTTATGCCTGTATTCATGGCTTTTATGCCCGTATTCATGGCTTTTATGCCCAATTATGTGATATCATGGCTTTTTAGCCATACTGACTGCATACATGGTTGACGTTCTGCGTCCCATGGTATGACGGCCCGAGGCACCGCGGTGTCCAGTGCCAACGACCCGTTATCCAGTCCAGTCGTCCAGTATAGGTTACTTGGGCATGGAAAAGTATAACTGTGATTGAACTGATTATTAAAGAAAATACGAAAATTAAGTATCAGGAATGATTACAAAAATACAAAGAAGCTCAAGATCATGAAGAAAATAATTAACGAAATGCATGAAGAAGTTAATATCATAAAACATGATTAGCCCTCGACTAAACAACAAGTTAGTAATTATTCATTTCTTATGAACACAATAGCAAGGAAATTATTATTTTTTATTTGCATATTATATTTTCTTGTATTATTGGCACCACTAAGCTTTATGCTTAGCGCGTCGCTTTTGCAACGCGTAGGTACTGAAGATTTGGACAGAGGGCCCAGTAGACCACAGATTCGGTAAGGCAGTTCACAGTTCTGCATAGTGTCCATGTCACCTCACCATCCACAGTGCATTGGTAGGACACTAGGTCCCATTTTGTATTTTGAGATTTTTGTAAATTTGGTAATTAAACTCTTATTTTAATGTATTTGAACAAATGTAATATAATTTTGTATTAATGTAAGTACTTGTAATTTGTGATTATAAATCACATGTGAGAATTTATTTATGATTTGAGTCTAATGATGATGTGAAATGATAAATAGAGGAATCGTTAAGAAATTGCTGTAACTTGATGTGATACAAAATGTGAATTGTATATGAGTACCATGAGATGAATGATTGAGAAATAAATGAAATTGATGAAATTATTCTGAGACTTTGTTGATAATTGGAGTTGGGATTGATTGAATATGATCATAG
Source organism: Hevea brasiliensis (assembly GCF_030052815.1). Taxonomy (NCBI): domain Eukaryota; kingdom Viridiplantae; phylum Streptophyta; class Magnoliopsida; order Malpighiales; family Euphorbiaceae; genus Hevea; species Hevea brasiliensis. The sequence continues at coordinate 41,125,560 of NC_079493.1, read as the reverse complement.
GAAGTGTTTTTCACAGGTTCCGAAGAACTGTTTTCTCTATTTTTAGCCGGTACTCCGCCGGATTTTCTTTAAAATTTTCGGAACCTCAAATAAATTACAATTTCAATAAATGAATTATATTTCACAAGTTATTTTCAAAACTATGATAAAAATGAATTAAGATAAAATAGAGTGCTCCGGCACACTGAGTGGCATAACTTGCTCGGCTACAGTGTAGTCGGGTAAGGGGTGTCACATTTAGTGGTATCAGAGCGCGGTTTAGACGTTTCTGGACGTAGATAGATTGCATATCATGCATTGCATTCATAAGAGTCGAGGTGACACTATTGCAAATCTGTATTTCCTGTTTATTTTAGGTTAAGGTATGGAATAAGAGAGTGAAGAGACAATGAGATAGCGAATGGAGATGAGAAAGAGACTGTATTTAAGATGAAAAAGGATAAGTACATAACTGTTTGAGGATAGGATTGAGACTAAGGAGAAAGTGAAGTAGGATAACTGTTTGAGGATAGGATTGAGACTAAGGAGAAAGTGAAGTAGGATAACACGGAAAGGTGAAGAAATAAAGAGGTAGTAGCTCCTTGGCTATTTACATTGGGTAAATTTCGAGGACGAAATTTAAATAAGAGGGGAAGAGTTGTAACACCCTCCCCGTAGCAACTCATCTGATCTTTATTCGGTGACCGGTGTCGGTCCGGACAGCTAGAACGTCCGAAAAAATATTTAAACTAAAGCGAGAAACCATAAATAACTCAAATATTGATAAGAAAAATTTAGTAAAAATTTTAGAAATAAAATACAACTAAGTCACACGAGCCGGTGCCCAAGCGATGGGTAACCCAGAGGGATGTTGCGGTTCTCGCAACGAGGAGCCCTAGACTCGGGAAAAAATTCATAAAATAATTTTTGGGACTCTAGAGAAGGGTCATTGAGGTTCCTATGTCATTAGAATGCCAAGAAAATATTTAGAAAAATTTTACAATCGGTACAGACAATTTTGACCCGTTAAGCCAAACGGAGGGCATTTTGGTCATTTCGCCTTCAGAGGTGATTTTTGGCCGACTTGCCCAGTTGAGTAAATAATTAATATGACATAAAATATGAATAAACATTACTAAAAATGAAATTGGAAATGAGTAGTGGATAAAAGAAAAGGAAAATGAAATAAAAAACAATTTATGACATCTTGATGATGTCATTTAAAAGCCATAACCAATCACAATTAAGTAACCATTTGACTAATTAATAAAAGAGATAAATAAAGACCAAGGAAGACCAAAAACAAGCAGCCATCTTCTTCTTCAAAACGTGATCCTCTCCTCCATAACCCTCCATGGAAGTTTTCTTTAATTACTTCCATTTTCCCATGAATTTGCACTATAAAACCCTAAGTCCCTTCACTAAAAGCTTGTCTCTACCTCTTGGGAAGTGTTTGGTAGCCTAGAAAGTGAAGGAAAGTGAAGTTTTAGCTTGGAGAAATCTGCCCTACAAGAGGTTAAAGTGAGGTTAGTGCCTACTTATATATATACTTCTTTGATTCCATGTTAGAAGCTTGAAATAAGTGAGAAGTTGTAAATTAAATGAATAAAAGTTAAGTGTATGCATCCTTTGAATTTTCAGCAGCCCTAGGAAAGAATGAGTTTGATTGTATTAATGGACTTAGAGTGAATTGGAGATTATGTTTAAAGTGTATACATATATATATACAAAGAATGAAAGAGTTAACTAAAGAAATTGCGAAAACCATGACTTTGAGCTAGGGTTTAGGAGTGAAAATTTGACTTTTCTTATGAAATTGTTAAAGAACATTCTAATGGTCAATTAGTGACCATTTGAGGTAAGTTGACCAGTGTAACACCCCTAAGTTCGGTAGTGCGTTCTGCTGTACCGGTGACCAGTGTTGTCCGGACAGCTAGGATGCTTAGAACTACACTTCAATATGAGTGAGGAGACATAAAATAATGAAATACAAGAAAAGAAAGTACAAGAAAAACAAAGGAAAAATCATAGCAAAGAAATGTAACCGAGTAAGTGGCTGAAACCTAGCGATGGGTGACATGCCAGGAAGTCACGGCGTGGATCGTTGACTAGCTCCTGATCATGGAACCACGGAAAACATTTTTAGGACATAAATAGACCCTTATTGAAGTATAAATCTCATTAGAAAGATTAAAGAAAAATTAAATAATTAGTACAAAGAACAGTGAGAAATCGAAAAACAGACAAAATACGATTATTCAGAAAAATCGAACGAATCTAACAAAGGGCATTATGGTCATTTGACATCCCGAAGTGTCTTTTGACCTAAATGTCCATTAAAAATAAATAATATTACACTTAGAAAATAAAATGAAAAATTAAATTGAGGGTACCTAATACAAATAGCCAAAATGGAGTGAAAAATGTGTAAATAACACATGTAAACATATTATATGATTTAATCCAAATAAGTGGACCACTAAAGGAATAAATTAAAGCTAATGGGGCAGGTGTACACCTAACATACCATCTGCAGATTCATTTTCTCTTAGTTCTTCAACAATGCCGTAACAAGCTCCCTAAGAAAACTCCATAGCCATTTTGCTTCAAACCTCATCTTCTCCTCCATTTCAACTCCAATCCCTTAAGTAGCTTTATGAAAAATGGTCTACACATCACAAGGAAGATATTGATACCAATTTTGAGAAGTTTGGTGAAGGTTTAGCAAGTTACAATTAAAGGTAAGTTTGCATTTTTGAGAATTTCCTTGTTAAACTTTATGTTTATGTTATGGGTGTTAGTTTTGTGAAGGAAATTTTGAAGTTTAAATAGTTATTGAGATAGCCATTTTATGACAGACAGGGGGTCACACATTTGATGATTTATTATGCATATAATTGATGAGAAATAATGTTGATCATGGTAAATTAATAACCTAGTGAATTATTTCATGTTTATATGGTGATTTATGCACTTGGATGGGAATTGGTAACTTGGACGGCACTTTGATGTTGAAGGACAAATTTCGGCAGCCTTGGGGACACTTGAATAAATGTGTATATTCATGGGAGTGTTGGCAGAATTGTGGCATTAAGGAATGAAGGATATGTGTATGAAATTATTGTGTAAAGTGTATGTGAGAATTAGTGGTGTTTAGGTGTGTATGTAATGGTATTGAGATATTGTAAATGTGAATTATATTTGGTGTGTTGAGGGTAATGGTAATCTGCCCAAAATAATGTTAATGTAAAGTAGATAATGCTTTTGGTAATGTACCAAAACAGATTGGTAGGGTATGGAAGTAAACTTTGCAAGTTAAATGTGTGTTTGAAGTGGGGTGTGAAAGGCATAGTGAGGGCAGTGTACATTTTAGCCTATAACCTTAAATGTGTAACCTCAATTGGTATGAGACCAATTTGAGGTAAAACTAGGCGCAAAATGTGCCAACTTTCATTGAGAAACCATACCAAAATTCTGCTTGCAAGGTGACCTAAAAAAATGACCAATTCGGATTAGGTGCAATTAGGACCTGAAAAATGACCAATTGGGCAGCAGTGAGTAATTAGGCCATAACTCACTCAAACCTGGTCCAATTGACCTGAAATTTTAACCATGAATAGTTAAGACCCATACCTACAAGTCTTATGAAGACACCAAAGCCCAGAAATGACCATAAGCAAGTCAAACAACTTGCACAAGTTCGGGTCCAAAAACTGGCCGAACCAGAATTGACCAATTTGACCTAAAATTGACCTAAAATGGTACCATTTGACCAGCAATAGTATAATGACCATAACTCGGTCTACTTAACTCGGATTGACCTGAAATTTTGCACCGCGTGCAATAAGGCCTAGATCTACAAGTTTGTAGTTTCGACCGAGACCCAAAACCGAGGAACTAGATCGTCCGGTTAGGTCAAACCAGGTCCCTGATCCAAAGAATTTGCATTAAAATGCACTAAGCAAGGAAATGACTTTGGTAAAACATACCAAACCTAAAACCCTATCAAATGTGACATATTAACGACACTAAAACCTAATTTACCTAAAACGCAACGAGGGTCGGTATATTAGGTGATTAAGTGAAAAATTGAGTTCAGTGCATTATTTACCAAACATTATCGTTAGAGACAATTTAATTTAGTACTGAAACACTTCAAATTGTGTTTCTCAGTTAACAAGGACTCAAAGAAAAGGGAAGGAAACACCGAGTCCGCACTGTGGGACAACATCGAGGTTTGTGCACAACGGCTATTGCTTTTGAATTTTTCAATTGAGATAAATATTGAATATTTGTATATTATTGTTTTAAATTGTGTTTGTGCACAACAACTATTTCTTTTGAATTATTTTCAATGGAAATAAATATTGACTATTTGCATATCATTGTTTTAAATTGTGGAAATGTCTTTGAATGGGTATTTATTGCTTGAAAAGCATTGTAAATGATTTGAAATCGTGAGAAATTGTTTGAATGATATTGATGGATACTTATTGCTTAAAAGCATTGTAAATGGTTTGAAATTGTGGGAAATTAGTTTAGTGTGATTTGTGAAAATCGAAGTTAATTATGAATTGTGTTGCCATTTTGTGAATGAAATTATGACTTTGGAAATTTATTGGATTCTCACGAATCATTTGAATAAAATGTTTGGAATTGATTTTGTGTTCACACTTAGCATGACAGTATCGTATCATTCCTTCTCCAATTATGGGGTTGTGATCGTTTATTTCCTTCTCCATTTATGGAGTCGTGATCGTTTATTTTTCCCTCTCTGGTTTACGATTGAGGTGATCGGATGAGTACTCATTATATAGCTAGCTCCCTTCCTCATTGATTTCGATTAGTGAGGTTGTGATTGCTTTGTCGTGGTGTACAACGCGGCATTGATCGGAAAATTGTGTCATGGCTTAAGTTGTGAATGAATTGGCAACACTGTATTCTTAAATTATTCGACTAAATTGCGTTATTATGTATTGTGAGATTGTGAAATTGATTTAAACTCTTGTTGACATATACTGTCTATTGAATTCAACCATGATCTGACTTATTAAAATTATTGTGATATTGACAAATGGAGTTTAAATTCTTGTTGACATTTATTGTCTTGAATTTAATTATGATTTTAAGTATCCACTATTTACATGACTTATGAATTGTGATTTGAAATTGTATTTGGTTAATGTTGTGCACCACTGAGACATTGTCTCAGCGATAGCTTTTTATTGCTGTCGCAGTAGAGAGACAGCATGTATACAGACTAGGCCGCATATACATCCAATGAGGGATTTCTGGTATAATGAGTATACCAATATTTTGCATTTTGTATCAGAATGTATGACATCGTATGTACATATTGTTTTGGTTTTGAGCAGTTGTAAATTAAATTGTACCTTGAAGTTGTAAATTAATTATGAGTGTTTTGGATTGTAAAAGCTGTATTATATTTCCTTATCTCAGACTTTGAAAAATTTCTATGGAATTGAGTTGAGAAATATTGTGTTGAGAAAAATGTGGAGTTGAGATTTGAAAATATATTGAAGTGCTTTTTACAGGTTTTCTGAAGAACTGTTTTATCCAAAATACAGATGGCACTCTGCCAAAATTTTTACAGATACTCCAAATAAATCAAATGAGTTAGTTGTTTCACTTCAGTTCACCAAAGTCTTTCACACCTATAAATAGTGCTCACCACTGTAAAAGAAGTAAGAAAAGTTTTTAAAATCCCTTGTAGTGTATTTAATGGATTATCAGTAGACGGAGTTGGTAATTCATTAGGTATACTACGGGATCATGTTATGCCCATGAGGGGTAGGGTGTGACATGTTTTAGTGGTATCAGAGCAAAGTTTTTAAATTCTGTTTTCACCTGTTATTTGAATGTTCTTTCTTCATAGTACAACTGCTCAATATCATTGTTGATACATACAGTACATTACAGTATAAATATGCACTAACGAGAGTAAATATCCTTGTGTTATTGTTCAGGAAAGCTAAGATCCTCGCATTGAATATGGAAGAGGGTGATCGTTCAGTCGATCAGTCTATAGAGGCTGAGGTGCAAGGGGATGCCCCAGGCTTACATAATGTTAGTGGTTCAAGAAAGACCTGCAGATCGCAGCTTTCTGCTCGATTCGCTCAGAGATGGTCGCAATATTCCAACAAATGGTCGTAATGCGCCTACTCAAGTCCCAATAGACACCAGTGGTACAACCACAGTCTCCTACGAGGCAATATGATAAATTGATGAAATATGGGGCTACAGAGTTCAAGGGGACAGCAGATCCTCTAGAGGCTGAACAGTGGTTAGAGAGGATGGATAGGGTATTCAAGAAACTTCATTGTACAGAGGAGCTCAGACTTGAATACTCCGTATCTTTGTTACAGGGGGATGCTTATGACTGGTGGAAAACCATTCCCCACAGTCTGGTAGAGCCTGCAGTGCTAACATGGAATGACTTCCTCAGGGAATTCAGGCAGAAATATGTGCCTGATGCCTATGTAGACCAGAAACTACAAGAATTCCTAAGTCCAAACAAAGGCATCGTGGTGAGTATGAAAGAGAATTCTCCCGCCTTAGCCACTATGCAGTAAGCTTGCTTGCTACCAGCAGGGAGAGATGCAAGAGGTTTGAAACTGGCTTAAAGCCCAGTATCAGAGTACAAGTGCTCGGCTTCAAACACACTAACTTCTCTGAACTTGTTTCTCAAGCCCTAGAGTTGGAAAGAGTTGAGTTTGAGACTACTCCTGAGAAAAAGAGATCAGAGAAGACAGATGAAGAGGGAAAGTCAGTAGAACAGAGTTCCAGTGGTCCTACTGGAAAGAGGAAGAACTATGAGGGACACAAGAGGTGGCAAGAAGTCTAGTAGGGAGGACATTCAAGACAGAAACCTCCTTTATCCGGTCAAAGATAGTATCGAGGTTCCTACCTTTCCCTCGAATGTGAAAATTGTGGTAGCTATCTTGTTGTGATATGCTATTAGTCTAATGGAGCCTGTTATAACTGTGGAGGCATAGGACACTTTGCCAAGGACTGCACCAGTAGTCGCAGAGTTGGACCACCTCCTACTACTGCAGAAGGGTCAGTTCAAAGCCCTGTCACCAGAGGTTCGCAACCACCCAGCAGAGGTAGAGGCAGGAGTAGAGGTAGCCCAGCAGGCAGCCAAGGCACAGTAAAACATTCAGAGCAAGATAGTGCTCCAGTCAGAGTCTATGCCATGAGACAGAGAAGTGGCCGAGACATCTGATGTCGTGGCTGGTACCTTCTCAACTTTTAACCAAGATGTGTTTGTGTTAATCGATCTGGGTTCTACCCATTCTTATGTGTGTGCTAGCATCATTGATTGCATTGCTGCTCCAGGTACAAAAATGGATTTTGAGGTGCTAGTAACAAGTCCATTAGGACAGGAGGTCGGGAAAATAAATTTTGATGCATTAGTGATTAGTCCTTTAGGATAAGGATTGTGATAATAAGTGAAATTAGTTTTGGAAGAGTTTATCGGCGAAAAGTATTTGCTGACACACCATAAAATTATAAAGCTAATTGGCGAGCCTACTTAATGTAAGGCAAGAGAACGTAAAAGTAAGTTACAGAAATAGAATTGCTCTAGATGAAGGCAGAGATGTTACTGTAGTAATTGTTAATGGATAGTGTAATCAGAATAAGTTCGGATATCAGTGAATTCAAAAAGGATAAAAGATAGGAAAGTTTGATCTATTGAATAAGCTGTAGATTACAGTACTAACTTGAGATTATTGTGTAGAGCTACGTACTACCCGATGGTACATCTAGATGAGAATAGTTGCCAACGGCATCTGTTTTTGTATAGTTATGCCAGGACATAATTTAATTGTTAGAAATAAGTTTGAAAATCCTACTTAGGGATCTAAAACTCAAAAGTTAGAATATCGAAAGGTTATAGTTCAGTACAAAAGGAAGTAAGTTATAGAATATTGACAGATAAAAAGAGTTACGGAAGTAGAGATTTGAACAGTTGATTAATATATAACAAAGAAATATTCCGAATGTGAGGAAGACTATGGATTAAAATGGTCAGAGGACCCATGACTGATGAATGATTCTAACATGACCTCAAGGGTCATTCAAGAAGCAACGTGAACCGAAATATTAGACAGCATAATAGTAAGAGGTGATTGGTGTTATCCAAACAAATCAAACATTGTATTAGATTGTTAAAAGACTTATACAAATTTGAGGAAAAGAAGATTATACGATCATATAGAAAGGAGAAAATAAACGTATGACTATTGTAAGATGGCAATTGGGTAAAATTTCGAGACGAAATTTATTTAAGGGGGGGAGAATTGTAACACCCCTAAGTTCGTAGAGTGCGTCACAGACGGGTGACCAAGGTTGTCCTGGACAGCTAGGATGCTTAGAACTACACTTCAATATGAGTGAGGAGACATAAAATAATGAAATACAAGAAAAGAAAGTACAAGAAAAACAAAGGAAAAATCATAGCAAAGAAATGTAACCGAGTAAGTGAGCCGGGAAACCTAGCGATGGGTGACCGCACCGGGAAGTCACGGCGTGGACCGTTGACTAGCCCTGGACTGCGGGAAACCCTAGAAAACATTTTTAGGACATAAATAGACCCTTATTGAAGTATAAATCTCATTAGAAAGATTAAAGAAAAATTAAATAATTAGTACAAAGAACAGTGAGAAATCGAAAAACAGACAAAATACGGTGTTACCGAAAAATCGGGAACGTAACCCGAACAGGGGCATTATGGTCATTTGACATCCCGAAGTGTCTTTTGACCTAAATGTCCATTAAAAATAAATAATATTACACTTAGAAAATAAAATGAAAAATTAAATTGAGGGTACCTAATACAAATAGCCAAAATGGAGTGAAAAATGTGTAAATAACACATGTAAACATATTATATGATTTAATCCAAATAAGTGGACCACTAAAGGAATAAATTAAAGCTAATGGGGCAGGTGTACACCTAACATACCATCTGCAGATTCATTTTCTCTTAGTTCTTCAACAATGCCGTAACAAGCTCCCTAAGAAAACTCCATAGCCATTTTGCTTCAAACCTCATCTTCTCCTCCATTTCAACTCCAATCCCTTAAGTAGCTTTATGAAAAATGGTCTACACATCACAAGGAAGATATTGATACCAATTTTGAGAAGTTTGGTGAAGGTTTAGCAAGTTACAATTAAAGGTAAGTTTGCATTTTTGAGAATTTCCTTGTTAAACTTTATGTTTATGTTATGGGTGTTAGTTTTGTGAAGGAAATTTTGAAGTTTAAATAGTTATTGAGATAGCCATTTTTGGACAGCCATGGGGTCACACATTTGATGATTTATTATGCATATAATTGATGAGAAATAATGTTGATCATGGTAAATTAATAACCTAGTGAATTATTTCATGTTTATATGGTGATTTATGCACTTGGATGGGAATTGGTAACTTGGACGGCACTTTGATGTTGAAGGACAAATTTCGGCAGCCTTGGGGACACTTGAATAAATGTGTATATTCATGGGAGTGTTGGCAGAATTGTGGCATTAAGGAATGAAGGATATGTGTATGAAATTATTGTGTAAAGTGTATGTGAGAATTAGTGGTGTTTAGGTGTGTATGTAATGGTATTGAGATATTGTAAATGTGAATTATATTTGGTGTGTTGAGGGTAATGGTAATCTGCCCAAAATAATGTTAATGTAAAGTAGATAATGCTTTTGGTAATGTACCAAAACAGATTGGTAGGGTATGGAAGTAAACTTTGCAAGTTAAATGTGTGTTTGAAGTGGGGTGTGAAAGGCATAGTGAGGGCAGTGTACATTTTAGCCTATAACCTTAAATGTGTAACCTCAATTGGTATGAGACCAATTTGAGGTAAAACTAGGCGCAAAATGTGCCAACTTTCATTGAGAAACCATACCAAAATTCTGCTTGCAAGGTGACCTAAAAAAATGACCAATTCGGATTAGGTGCAATTAGGACCTGAAAAATGACCAATTGGGCAGCAGTGAGTAATTAGGCCATAACTCACTCAAACCTGGTCCAATTGACCTGAAATTTTAACCATGAATAGTTAAGACCCATACCTACAAGTCTTATGAAGACACCAAAGCCCAGAAATGACCATAAGCAAGTCAAACAACTTGCACAAGTTCGGGTCCAAAAACTGGCCGAACCAGAATTGACCAATTTGACCTAAAATTGACCTAAAATGGTACCATTTGACCAGCAATAGTATAATGACCATAACTCGGTCTACTTAACTCGGATTGACCTGAAATTTTGCCCCGCGTGCAATAAGACCTAGATCTACAAGTTTGTAGTTTTGACCGAGACCCGAAAATCGAGGGAACTAGATCGTCCGGTTAGGTCAAACCAGTGTCCCGGAATCCAGCAATTTGCATTAAAATGCACTAAGCAAGGAAATGACTTTGGTAAAACATACCAAACCTAAAACCCTATCAAATGTGACATATTAACGACACTAAAACCTAATTTACCTAAAACGCAACGAGGGTCGGTATATTAGGTGATTAAGTGAAAAATTGAGTTCAGTGCATTATTTACCAAACATTATCGTTAGAGACAATTTAATTTAGTAATTAAACACTTCAAATTGTGTTTCGATTAACAAGGACTCAGCAAAAGGGAAGGAAACACTGAGTCCAGACCAGGGGGACAGTCATCAGAGGTTTGTGCACAACGGCTATTGCTTTTGAATTTTTCAATTGAGATAAATATTGAATATTTGTATATTATTGTTTTAAATTGTGTTTGTGCACAACAACTATTTCTTTTGAATTATTTTCAATGGAAATAAATATTGACTATTTGCATATCATTGTTTTAAATTGTGGAAATGTCTTTGAATGGGTATTTATTGCTTGAAAAGCATTGTAAATGATTTGAAACTGTGAGAAATTGTTTGAATGATATTGATGGATACTTATTGCTTAAAAGCATTGTAAATGGTTTGAAATTGTGGGAAAATTAGTTTAGTGTGATTTGTGAAAATCGAAGTTAATTATGAATTGTGTTGCCATTTTGTGAATGAAATTATGACTTTGGAAATTTATTGGATTCTCACGAATCATTTGAATAAAATGTTTGAAATTGATTTTGTGTTCACACTTAGCATGACAGTATCGTATCATTCCTTCTCCAATTATGGGGTTGTGATCGTTTATTTCCTTCTCCATTTATGGAGTCGTGATCGTTTATTTTTCCCTCTCTGGTTTACCAGTTGAGGTGATCGGATGAGTACTCATTATATAGCTAGCTCCCCTTCCTCATTGATTTCGATTAGTGAGGTTGTGATTGCTTTGTCGTGGTGTACAACGCGGCATTGATCGGAAAATTGTGTCATGGCTTAAGTTGTGAATGAATTGGCAACACTGTATTCTTAAATTATTCGACTAAATTGCGTTATTATGTATTGTGAGATTGTGAAATTGATTTAAACTCTTGTTGACATATACTGTCTATTGAATTCAACCATGATCTGACTTATTAAAATTATTGTGATATTGACAAATGGAGTTTAAATTCTTGTTGACATTTATTGTCTTGAATTTAATTATGATTTTAAGTATCCACTATTTACATGACTTATGAATTGTGATTTGAAATTGTATTTGGTTAATGTTGTGCACCACTGAGACATTGTCTCAGCGATAGCTTTTTATTGCTGTCGCAGGTAGAGAGACAGACAGGGCAGCAGACTAGGCTGCATATACATCCAGCGAGGGATTTCCTGGTATAATGAGTATACCAATATTTTGCATTTTGTACTGTAATGTATGACACTGTATGTACATATTGTTTTGGTTTTGAGCAGTTGTAAATTAAATTGTACCTTGAAGTTGTAAATTAATTATGAGTGTTTTGGATTGTAAAAGCTGTATTATATTTCCTTATCTCAGACTTTGAAAAATTTCTATGGAATTGAGTTGAGAAATATATTGTGTTGAGAAAAATGTGGAGTTGAGATTTGAAAATATATTGAAGTGCTTTTTACAGGTTTTCTGAAGAACTGTTTTATCCAAAATACAGATGGCACTCTGCCAAAATTTTTACAGATACTCCAAATAAATCAAATGAGTTAGTTGTTTCACTTCAGTTCACCAAAGTCTTTCACACCTGTAAATAGTGCTCACCACTGTAAAAGAAGTAAGAAAAGTTTTTAAAATCCCTTGTAGTGTATTTAATGGATTATCAGTAGACGGAGTTGGTAATTCATTAGGTATACTACGGGATCATGTTATGCCTTACAGAGGGGTAGGGTGTGACAACCATAATTAGGAGTGAATTATTGCATGGCAAAGTGGAATGGGCAGGCTGCCCAATGAGTGCAGCAGGGTGGTTGAGATTTCAGTCCACTTGGACTGCCATATCTTTAGCTGTGTAGGTTCAATTGGTGTTTGGCCAATTGGACATGAAACTAGGCTTATAATGGCACATTTTTGCTGAAGAAACCATGCCCAAAAGACCAAAGCAAGTGGACCAAAAGTTAGCCCCAATCCGGATACCCTGCAAACAGCCCCTGCAGAATGACCAAATGAACAGTAACTGTTCATTTGGCCATAACTCACTGTAGAATGGTCAAATTGACCTGAAATTTTTACAGAAACAAGATATGATATAGACAAACAACTTTCATGAAGAACATCACCCCAAATTATGCCATTAACCCATTCAAATTATTGGGCAAAGTTAAGTTATCAAACCTGCAACTCTGCAGATTTTCACTTGAGCAGTAATGTTTGGATGGCTATAACTCTCTCTAGAAAACTCGGATTTAGGCGATTCTTGAACCGATGGAAACCTAAGGTATGGTAGAACATTTCATAAGAAGAAAGTTAGACCAAATTATGAACTTAACTTGATCAAATTACTGACCAAAGTTGGACCAAAAATCTGCGGACCAAAATCTCAGCATGAGCGATTGCACGTGAACAGTAAACTTATTTTGGCCATAACTTGAGCTACAAAACTCCAAATGGAGTGATTCAAAAAAGGAAATTCAACTAGACAAAATAAGGAACAACTTTCATGTTTACTATTTCCTCAAATTCTTACTGCAACAGTGCCCAATGGAATAGTAAAGTTGAGTTACAAAAATTGAAAATTTTGCTTCTCTTGGTTTAAGCTTAGAAATGGTATTAATGCTTAATGCCAACAAGTTTTAAATGCAAAATATGGTACATTGGAAGTGTTAAAACCAATGCAACTATTTTCTATGCAAAAGTCAACTTTTTGTTGACCAATGAAGTGAATAGTGACACCAAGACTTGAAATTCAAAAATTGTGAAACTTAAAAGTGCAAAATGTCCTAGTAGGCCTAATGTGATTGGTTTGGATAGATTGGCATGCCAATAGGGTATTGTTTTAGCAGTACTGCGAAAGGCTTTATGTCTGTATTCATGGCTTTTATGCCCGATTATGTGATATCATGGCTTTTTAGCCATACTGACTGCATACATGGTTGACGTTCTGCGTCCCATGGTATGACGGCCCGAGGCACCGCGGTGTCCAGTGCCAACGACCCGTTATCCAGTCCAGTCGTCCAATATAGGTTACTTGGGCATGGAAAAGTATAACTGTGATTAAACTGATTATTAAAGAAAATACGAAAATTAAGTATCAGGAATGATTACAAAAATACAAAGAAGCTCAAGATCATGAAGAAAATAATTAACGAAATGCATGAAGAAGTTAATATCGTAAAACATGATTAGCCCTCGACTAAACAACAAGTTAGTAATTATTCATTTCTTATGAACACAATAGCAAGGAAATTATTATTTTTTTATTTGCATATTATATTTTCTTGTATTATTGGTAGCACTAAGCTTTATGCTTAGCGCGTCGCTTTTGCAACGCGTAGGTACTGAAGATTTGGACAGAGGGCCCAGTAGACCACAGATTCGGTAAGGCAGTTCACAGTTCTGCATAGTTTCCGTGTCACCTCACCATCCACAGTGCATTGGTAGGACACTAGATCCCATTTTGTATTTTGAGATTTTTTTAAATTTGGTAATTAAACTCTTATTTTAACATATGTATTTGAACAAATGTAATATAATTTTGTATTAATGTAAGTACTTGTAATTTGTGATTATAAATCACATGTGAGAATTTATTTATGATTTGAGTCTAATGATGATGTGAAATGATAAATAGAGGAATCGTTAAGAAATTGATGTAACTTGATGTGGTACAAAATGTGAATTGTATATAAGTACCATGAGATGAATGATTGAGAAATAAATGAAATTGATGAAATTATTCTGAGACTTTGTTGATAATTGGAGTTGGGATTGATTGAATATGATCATAGGAAGTGTTTTTCACAGGTTCCGAAGAACTGTTTTCTCTATTTTTAGCCGGTACTCCGCCGGATTTTCTTTAAAATTTTCGGAACCTCAAATAAATTACAATTTCAATAAATGAATTATATTTCACAAGTTATTTTCAAAACTATGATAAAAATGAATTAAGATAAAATAGAGTGCTCCGGCACACTGAGTGGCATAACTTGCTCGGCTACACTGTAGTCGGGTAAGGGGTGTCACACTCATCTAAGGATTTTTGCACATTACCATCCAAAGGTCTATCAACTTTAGATAAGGTCTCATTCTCCTTCCTTAAACTAGCAAGCTCACTTTTCAAAATTTTATTTCTCTTACGACTTAATTCTAGTTCATCATTCATAACTTTAAGAGCATTAACTAGTTCATCATAAGAAAATTCAACAACATCATCATTTAAAGTTACCTCATTGGAGCTTTCCTCCATTGCCATGAAGCACATTTGGGCAACTTGATCACCAATCTCCTTATCTTCGGAGTCACTTGATTCATCCCATGTTGCTTTAAGTGCCTTCTTCTAGAATTTCTTGAAAGGCTTCTTCAATTTGGGACAATCCATTCTAATGTGACCTGATTTGTTGCATTCAAAGCATATGGGAGGATCCCTCTTGCTACTTTCTCCTTTGTCCTTCTTGAAGTTCCTCTTTGGGATAAACTTCTTGTTTTGGAAGAGCATCTCCTTATTCTCCTTGTCATTAGAGCTAATTCTACCTCATCAAACTCATCATCTTCATCACTTGAGTTTTCAGAAGATACTTTGAAGGTAATGGTCTTTTTGGCTTTGTTAGGTTCCTCCACTTGCTCTCTTTTGAGGGTCATCTCATAGTCAATGAGATTTCCGAAGAGCTCATCAAGTTGTACCTTGCTCAAGTCCTTGGAATCCTTGAGTGAAGTTACTTTAGGTAGCCACTCCTTAGGAAGACTTCTTAAAATCTTCTTTACTAGCTCCTCATTTGTGAATGTCTTCCCAAGAGATTTAATTCCTCCTATAATCTCCACAAATCTATCATACATTTCACCTATGGTTTCATCCGACTTCATCTTGAATAATTCATATTGGTAGATAAGGGAATCCATCTTATTCTCCTTTACTTGACTAGTACCTTCATGAGTAACCACTAAAGCATCCCAAATTTCTTTTGCAGTAGACTTTATACACACTTTATTATATTCACTTCTACTTAATGCAAAAAATAGAACATGAATAGCCTTATCATTTAAAGCCACTCTTCTTTTCTCTTGCTCACTCCATTCACCCTTAGGCTTAGCTACATGCACACCATCAACAATTTTAGTTGGGGTGAATGGCCCATTTTCTACAACATCCCATAAGTCAACCCCTTCTGATTTAAGGAAATAATACATCCTATTTTTCTAATACAAGAAGTCATTACCATCAAAGAAAGGAGGTCTTACCACGAATTGACAAAATGACCTATGGATCTATTGCAAAAGCCTAGACTTAATGTGTCACAACCAGTTTCAGTATTTATTTTGTATTTGAAGTTATAGATGTCTAAATGAAGCAAGCCCAAGTCCATTTGAACCTTAAGAGCCACCTCTATAACTTCTATGAAGGGCTGGAAGCAAGATGAGGCCGTTTTAATTATAAAAAACGGCAATGAAATCGTCATTATGGGTTGGGCACTCTGTCCAAACTAGTCTTGATTTTTGGCCCATAAGTTGGGCTGTAGACCTCAGATTTGAGCAAATGAGTACCCGTTAGAAAGCTAAGAAATAGGGCTACAACTTTCATGAAGACAGCAGAGACAGATTCAAAAGGGAAGTGGCTGAAAAATGGCCTTGATTGCAGAGACATGAGTATAGGCTTAAAATCTGTCTTTTAAATTTCAAAACTTTTCCTAGTTTGGTTCCTATATTTGGGATTAGGTTTTTATTATAAAGGCATCTTTGGGCAGTAGCATACACACACCATTCAGCAGCTTCAACATCTTCAACATCTTCATTCTCCATTAACGTCCATAGTTTTAGATTTCTCCATTTTATTTTTCTTTTGTAAGCCATGATGAGTGGCTAAGTTTCTAAATTTAGTTCAAGGGATTCTAGTTCTTATGCATGATTTGTGAGACCAAGCTCTTAATTTAAATTATGTCTTTTTGAATTATTATTGTTTTTCGATTTCATTGTTTTTAATCTATTGAATGATTTGCTAAAAAGGCCTATTAGTTAATTGTTTGATGTGATCAATTGCTAGTTCATCTTCATAATCGTAATTATTGTGTAAGATTGAATGTGAGTAGCAATTAGATTTTATTGATTATGGTCCAATTTTTCGATAATAACCTAAGGAAATAATAGGGTAAATTAAATGATTTATGCTTTATAAATCATTGTTCAGCTTAATTACTTAATATTCTTAAAGCAATTATTAATTTGATGAGGATTGCTTAATATCAATTCAGTTAATAATTAGAGTTAACAAGAGTGCTAGGCTCGAATTGATGAGTATAGGAAAGTTAAGGGTTTACCGAGCTGTTTGGTAAATCTATGTTAAGTATTCAATAAGAGATAATTGTATTTCTTTTGTCTATGATCGAGTCGTGCATTGGAATGAGAATTACCTTGGGCTAAAGTTTGTTTAAATTGAGAGTTTCATATTTAGTTCTTTAATTTCTGATTTCTTCTGATTTAGTGTTACAACCCCCTCCCCCCCCCCCCCCCCAACCTTTGTTTCTTTCTTTTTCTATTACACAAGTGCACAAAATTTTAGTAATTCAGTCTCTAGGGTTCAACTTGAATTTACCACTTACTACAGAAAATATTTGATAACTGGTAATTTTAGTTAATTTAATTTTTGGTGGATTCGACAACCATCAAGAATTTTGGCGCGGTTGCGGGGGACTGAAATTTATTAGATTTCATGTTTTTAGTGTTAGGATATTTTGTTATAACCTTTGTTTATGATGTGTTGCTATTTTTAGGTTTTAAGAAAAAAAAATTATGGTGTTACTATTCATCGATAGATTTTTGGTTGAATTAGGAGGGCAAGCCATACCTATTTTAAAGGAAATGACGTTTTGATCAAGACTAATTAATCCATAGGATTCTTTGGCCCCACCCTCTTGAGGACAAATTCTATTGTTTTTTAGGGTTTTGAATGGAAAAAAACTGCTAAACAGTTGAGAAAATTGGCTAAGCAAGCTAGGCAGATTCCGAGTACATCTGAAGGAGTCTAATCTCCAAGGGAATTAAGTTTGGATTCGAATTCATATTCAAATTTTGAAAATGAAACCATGGCTGCTAGAACTTTGAAAGAGTTGGCTACTCTTGATCTAAACCAATAGCCTTTGTGTATTCAACACCCTGCTTTAAATGTTGCTTTTGAGTTAAAATCTGGACTAATCCATTTATTGCCTAAATTTCATGGTCTTGCAGGTGAGAATCCACATAAGGATTTAAAGGAATTTCATGTTGTGTGTTCCAACATGAAACCTCAAGGAGTTTCCGAGGACCAGATTAAGCTTTGAGCTTTTCCTTTCTCACTAGAAGGAACAGCTAAGGATTGGTTATATTACCTTCTTTCTGGATCCATCAATTCATGGAATGGGATGAAGTACATATTTTTCGAGAAGTATTTTCCTGCTTCCAGTGTTGCCAACATAAGAAAGAAATTTGTGGCATCCGGCAGTGCAATGAAGAGAGTTTGTATGAGTATTGGGAACGATTTAAGAAACTGTGTGCAAACTGTCCCTATCATCAAATAAGTGAGCAGCTTTTGATTTAGTATTTCTATGAGGGACTTTTACCAATGGACCACAGTATGATAGATGCTGCTAGTGAAGGAGCTTTGGTAGATAAGACACTAGAAGAAGCAAGGAGGCTGATTGCTAACATGGTAGCAAATTCTCAACAGTTTGGTATGAGAATGGATCACACACCTATGAAGGTTAATGAGGTAAGTACATCTAACCTTGAGAAACAGATTTCTAATTTAACTTCTTTGGTGAGGCAGTTGGCTGTAGGGAATATGCAAACTGTTAAGGTATGTGGAATTTGTTAGGGTTTGGGTCATGCCACTGACATGTGTCCTGCATTACAAGAGGACGAATTAATACAACATGCTAAGGCAGTAGGAAATTATGGATAGCCACAAAGTAGGTATGATCCCTTTTCTAGTACTTATAATCTAGGATAGCAAGATCATCCCAATCTGAGTTATGGGAATCAATCGATGCAAAACTGATACCAGCAGCAAAGACCACAAGTGAATCAACCACCTCCACCTCCACCTCCCTCAAATTAAGGTATGTCACTTGATAAAATTGTTAAGGCTTTGGCTAACAATACACAACAATTTCAACAGGGGACTAGAAATAGCATTCAAAACATAAAGAGGCAGATTGGTCAGTTAGCCTCATCTGTGAGTAAGTTTGAAGCTCAAGGTTCTGGAAAGCTTCCATCACAAACAGTCATGAACCCCAGAGAAAATGCGAGTGCTATAGTGTTGCGGAGTGGGAAATGAAAAAGAAAAAGCAAGGAGTAAAGGAGTCTGAAGTTCCTGAAGTTGAGGTAAATACTGAACCTAAACTGAATAAGGTTAATAATTCTGTTCTTCCTCCATTCCCATACAGGTTAGCTAAGACTTAGAAAGAAGAATAAGAGAAAGAAATTTTGGAGACTTTCAGGAAGGTGGAGGTGAATATAGCTTTACTTGATGTGATCAAATAAGTTCCCAGGTATGCTAAATTCCTTAAGGAACTATGCACTACAAAGTGCAAGTTGAGGAATAATGAGAAGATCAGTGTGGAGAAAAATGAGTCAGCATTAATTCAGTAAAAATTACCCCCTAAGTGTAAGGATCCAGGTTCATTTTCTATTTCTTGCAGAATAGGTGATTCTAAATTTGAACGTGCAATGGCAGATTTAGGAGCATCTATTAATGTTATGTCAAATTTAGTTTTCCAAACTTTGAATTTAGGTCCTTTGAAAGAAACCAGTGTCATTATTCAGTTAGCTGATCATTTTAATGCTTACCCATTGGGAGTAGTTGAAGATGTGTTGGTGTAGGTTGGAGAATTGATTTTTCCTGTAGATTTTTACATTCTAGATATGGAGGATAGTGTTCCCACATCAAAATCAGCTTTAATTTTGTTTGGAAGATCTTTTCTAAAAACTAACAAGAGAAAACTTGATGTGGATGATAGTGCCTTAACTATGGTGTTTGATGGAGAGACTATCAAATTTAATATCCTTGATGCCATAAAGTATCCTGCTTATGACCATTCTGTTTTTTCTATTGATGTTGTTAATACATTTGTACAAGATGTTTTTGAGTTAAGCATGGACGATGAGTTAGAAGTGGTGAATTCAAGAAATCAGTACCAATCAGCCATTAAGTGTAGAGGTTCAAGATGCAGTAATGGCATTACAGTCATTACCTCCTGTTCCAAAAAGGTATGGAGTATCAAAGATTGACTTACTTGTATCTCACACAAAATTGTTACCTTCTGTGGTGTGGGCACTAGTTCTTGAACTCAAACCTTTACTTGAGCATTTGAAGTATGTTTACTTGGGAGACAGTGAGACACTTCCAGTTATCATCTCAAGTAATTTGACAAAGATTCAAGAAGAAAGAATGACTAGGGTTTTGAGGATACACAAGGAAGCAATTGGATGGACAATAGCTGACATCAAAGGTATAAGTCCATCAGTGTGCATACACAGGATTTTACTGGAAGATGATGCTAAACCAAGTAGAGAAGCGCAAAGGAGGTTGAACCCACAGATGATGGAGGTTGTGAAGAAGGAGATTTTAAAGCTACTGGATGCAGGAGTTGTTTACCCAATTTCAGACAGTAAATGGGTAAGTCCAGTCCAAGTAGTGCCAAAAAAATCAGGAGTTACTGTGGTAGCAAATCAAGATAATGAGCATGTTCCAACAAGGATTCAGAGTGGATGGTGAATGTGCATAGACTACCACAAGCTAAATTCAACAACAAGGAAGGACCACTTCCCACTGCCATTCATTGATCAAATGTTTAAGCGATTAGCAGGTAAGTCTTATTTCTGCTTTCTTGGTGGCTTTTCTAAATATAGTCAAATTGTGATTGCACCAGAGGATCAAGAGAATACTACCTTCACTTGCCCTTTTAGAACTTTTCCTTTTAGAAGGATGCCCTTTGGGCTTTGTATATAGGTGATTTGAGTTTAATATTGCTTTCATACATGTACTGTGTATGGGTATATGGGCAGGTGTTGGCTCCTACTAGTTATATATGGAGATAGGTGTTGATCAAGATGGAATCTATTACCCTAAGTAAATAGGGATAGAATCCTATGTTCATTTAATTGTTCTTGATGTTTCAAGTTTCTGGCGAGGACAGGTAGATTTAGTTAGAAAAGAGTTTCTGATAAGAAAATCTAATTAATTAAGAACTGAAATTAAAAGAGAACATAATGTTCATAGCAAATGAGGTTTGACATTAACCATGACTCCAGCTTGAATTGGGATTTTGTAACAAAGAGATTCTAGTGCATGGTAACACATGATTATAGGTTCATTTAAGGTCTTCCTTGTTACTGATTGGGTGGCCATGGCATGCGATGCTAGGTGTCAACCACAGTCTATGAGATGCCTAAAATGATTTAGAGAAATCATTTATGGTAAGAAAGATTTCTGATGATATTAAGAGTTAATATTATATCTCATTACCAATTAGTGATAAGCCTAGTGAGTTACACACATACATAAGATAATCACCAAGTAAAATGTGATTTAATTGATTAATTAAAGAGTTTAATTAATTAATTAAATAGGTTTGATTTTTGATTTGCAATAAAATTAGAAAGTCCCTAGCATGGCTTGAAACCAAATCTAGGTTATTGGATGTATAGTATAAGTTATATTTATATTTAAAGTGTTTAAATATGAATTTAATTATGAGAAATTAATTAATAGAGATTAATTAATTAATTTATATTTGATATAAATTGATTAGAAGAGGAGAAATAATAATTTTGGGTTGAGAACTCAAAATTAAAATATAAGGGTAATTTGGTCATTTCATATGGAAACAAGTGGCACGATAAGATGGTGACATGTGGCATCATATAAGTTTGTCATTTGTCTTCCTATCATGCAAGGTGATCAAAGTCAAGACTAAGTCCAGCTTTGACACTTGGCTTAATGTGATTAAGTCGATTAATAATAAGATGCAATGTGGTGGTGACATGTGGCATAGGGTTTAAGTGACTTAATAACCTAATTATAAAAGGGAAAAGAAAGAAGAATAAAATATAACATTCTCTCTTCCTCAAGGTGGCAGCACACTTTTCTCACCCTCTCCTCTTCTTGCTTTCTCAACATTTCAAAGAGAATCACTCCATTCCCTTTGAATTAAAATTGCTAAAAATTGTTTCTAGTGTCCTATACACACATACAACCTCTCTAAAGGTAAGAACCCAATTTATAATTGGTTGGCAAAGGCTTGAGAATTGAATTGGGGGCTGCCCATTGGTGATCTTGGTGTGGACAAGCTAGAGGGACAACACTTGGGGTCCTAGGTGCTTCATAAATGTGCCAATTGCATCCATAGTGCATCAAAGAGGTTAGTGCCCAAACTTCTCTTTTAAATTAGCATTTAAATGAATTAATTTGTTAATTCACAATCTTAAATGGAAAACATAGATCCTAACACATATTAAAAGTGTTTTAATATGCAATTGAGTATTGAAATTAATTAGGCACATAAGAGATGTGGCATGATGCATGAAACCCTAGAAGAAAAATTTTAAATTCAATGCCCTAATAAACTAATCACCATGCTTCCGCTCCTTTCAATTGGTATCAGAGCCACTATATTTGCCATTAAAGATTTAATATGAGATTTAATTGTGTGATTTAATCAAAAATTTGATTGATTCAAGGTTGTTTGGATCACCATAGGTGGCAACATGTTTGTATGCTCCATGGGTGCGCATGGCTTGGGCCCTTCCAAGTGTGCGCATGGTTATGGGTTTCATTGTGCAATTGTTATATGATCTAATGCCCATAATTAGGCCCATACTTAATTAAATTATTTAATTAAGAATTTTAATCACAGTTAAATTTTAATTCAATTGTTTGAATGAGATTCAAATCTGAATTTTTAAATTTGTTTGAATGAGATTCAAATCTGAATTATTAAATTTGTTTGAATGGGATTCAAATCTGAATTTTTAAATTTGTTTGAATGAGATTCAAATCTGAATTTTTAGTTGAATATGAGATATTCAATTTAATTTAGTATGTATATTTTATTTAATTGTTTAATGGTAATATGCATGATGGATGATCTTGGACAATAAAAGACCAATGTGATTGGATTTATTTCTTTTATTTTCTTTAGATTGTAAAATAATTAAATTTATTTTTGGTGGCATGTATTATAAGTGTTGTAATAATTTGGGTTGTAATTTCATTTATTTAAGGACTTCAAAGTCCATATTCTTATAAATTCACCTTAGTATGCCAAGGATTACTATGTAATTGGATTGCAAGAAGATCAAGGAGGTCAAAAGTATTAGTGGGACCAGTGGGAGGAATTCAAGATCAAGTGTTGATTATGTACTCCTTCAGCAATTCTTGTAAAATGAATGAATGAAATGGACCTATGAATGCCCTGATTCAATTCTTGGTGGCTTAGAATTGAATCCCTTAGAAAGTCCATGATCATACCATATTTATTGTTTATCCATGTATGCATGAGATGTATGGGAATGTATGCAAGTATATGATATATGCATGCCAAATGGATAATGTGCAAAGTGAGACCATAATAGTAATTAAGCCAACCATTAAATCTTCCAAACAAATGATTAAGTTGGAAATGGTATAATTAAAGTCATTATATCATGGGCCCTCCATTGAGGTAATTATTTTAAAAAATTTTAAATACTTGCATGTGATGCATTTAATTTAAGAGATTTTCTTAAGAATAATTGTTAAGCATGAGATGTTGTAAATATATAAATAAGTTGATGGCCAATAATGGATGTGCTTGAGGACATTAAATTTATTTGCAAGTTTACTGGCTTAATGGCATCAACTTAACTAATGCAAGATAAATCAATAATGGATGTGCCTGAGATTTTGAGCATTAGGGGGCTAGATGAATGATTGAACCTCACATGAGATGTGATAGGCAAGGAGTTGCACACTTATAGTTTATTGTAATTCCAATAATGGATGTGCCTAAGGATAATTAATAAGACTATAAGAATTCAATCACCCACTAGAAATCCATCCAACTAGAATTTTTGTTTCCTACTTTGGAAGTATAGGATTCGCCAAGTTAGTGGGAGGACCAATTTGATTAAAAGACCACAATCATTTTGGTTAATTACTTGATACATTTACTAATTAATCTAGTTATTTTCTGCAATTATTCTTCTGATAATAATGAGCACACAATAACCACCACCATCCAATATCCTTGCGAGCATACTTGATCACAATAGGTTGATAGGACCTAATCTTTTTGATTGGCTAAGAAATTTAAAACTTATCTTGAACCTAAAACGTATTAGATATGTTCTAGACTCAAATGTTCTTGGTCCCTCACCTCCAGAGGCCACTCAAGAGGAACATGATACTTTGGACAAGTGGAAGGAGCATGATATGAGAGCCAAGTGTTACATGATTGCTTCTATGAGTAATGAGTTACAGAAGCAGCATGAAAATATGCAAAGTGCTAGTGAGATCCTCCTTCACCTACAAGAGTTGTATGGTGAGTATAGCAGGAATGCTAGGTATGAGATATCTAGGCAGCTATTTCAAATGAGGATGTCTGAGGGACAGAATGCAGGAGATCATGTCCACAAGATAATTCGGCTTATTGAGCAGCTGGAACATCTTGACTTTCACATGGATTTTCAATTGCAGATGGATTTCATCCTTCAGTCCCTACCTGAGTCATTTGGGAATTTTGTGACAAATTTCCATATGGCTAAGCAGGAATGCACCTTGGCTGGTTTACTTAACATGCTGCTTATTGCCCAAAAGAATATGCCGGACAATAAAGGAAAAGAGGTAGCTTTGATTGCATTTTCTTTTTATATTGGAAAGTCCAAAAAGAATAAGGGCAATAAGAATAAAAAACCTCAAGTTCCAGAACTTTCCAAGAAGATGGCTAAACAGAAAGGGAAGACTAAAGTGGATGAGACAAAGGAAAGTATTTTCACTGCCAGAAGGATGGGCAATGGAAGAGGAACTGCCTAGAGTATAGCAATCTAAAAGAATGCAATGCCATGATGAAAATCAACTCAAGTTCAAAATATCTTTGGCATTTAAGATTAGGTCATGTTGTAGAAGATAGAATTGCAAAGCTAGAGAAAATGGAGATTTTATCCTCATTGGGTTCTAAACCTACTCCAACTTGTGAATCCTGCCTTCAAGGCAAAATGACTAGATCACCCTTTGTTGGATAAAGACTAAGAGCTGAAAATATTTTGGATCTAATACATAGTGATGTATGTGATCCATTTAAGGAAATGGCTAAAGGCGGTTTTCATTACTTTATTACCTTTACTGATGATAAATCAAGGTTTGGGTATTTGTATTTGATGAAATACAAACATGAATCCTTTGAAAAGTTCAAAGAATTTAAATATGAATTAGAAAATCAAATAGTAAAAGGTATTAAAACTTTTCGATCAGATCATGGAGGTGAATACTTAAGTACTGAATTTGATAAATACTTGAAAGAGCATGGCATTGTTTTCAACTGATTCCTCCAGGAACGCCACAGCTGAATGGTGTATCTGAAAGGAGAAATCGTACCCTATTAGATATGGTATGTAGTATGATGAGCTATACTGATATGCTAATCTCCTTTCGGGGATTTGCATTGGAATCAGCTTTGCATATTCTGAATAGGATTCCATCAAAATTAGTTTCTTCCACACCTTATGAGATATGGCATGGAAGAAAATCGAGTCTTAAGCATGTTAAGATTTGGGGTTGTCTAGCTTATATCAAAAAGCTGAATACTGATAAATTAGAAACCAGATCAGAAAATGGTCAATTTGTTGGATATCCAAAAGAAAGTTTTGGATATTATTTTTATTTGCCTACATCACAAAAGGTTGTGGTAAGCAGAGATGCCATATTCCTTGAACAACAGTTTATTCAAGAAGGAGGCAAAGGAAGGCAAATAGAGTTAGAATTGGAGAATTCTGATCAACCAATAGATCAAATGGATATAGATCCATCTAGTCAACCTACACCTATTAATGAAACATCTACAGTAATTCCTCGTAGATCAACCAGGATATCTCACCCACCAGTGAGATATGATTTTCTTCATGAAGATGAACAAGAGTTGTTTACTCATGAAGAAGTAGATCATGGAGATGATCCACTTACCTATGAAGAAGCTATATCAGATAAAGACTCTTCAAAATGGATTGAAGCTATGAAATCCGAGATTGATTCTATATATAAGAACCAAGTTTGGGACCTTGTTGACCCACCTAAAGGTATTGTACCTATAGGGAATAAATGGGTCTTCAAGAAGAAAATTGATTCTGATGGAAAGGTAGAGACCTATAAAGCAAGGCTAGTAGCGAAAGGGTTTCACCAAAGGTAAGGAATCAACTATGAGGAGACTTTTTTGCCTGTTGCTATGCCTAGATCAATTAGGATTCTATCAGCAATAGCTGCATACTATGATTATGAGATTTGGCAAATGGATGTCAAAATAGCTTTTCTCAATGGATACATTGATGAAAACATTTTCATGGAACAACCTAGGGGTTTTGAATCCCAAGATGGTTCCAAGGTGTGCAAGCTAAAGCGATCCATTTATGTGTTAAAACAAGCTTCTTGGAGTTGGAACATCCGTTTTGATGAAGCCATTAAGTCATTTGATTTTATAAAAAATGTGGATGAGCCATGTGTATATAAGAAGGTTAGTGATAGTGCTATCACTTTCCTTGTCTTATATGTGGATGATATTCTTTTGATAGGTAATGACATAGGTATGTTGACAATTGTCAAGGTATTATTGTCAAATACATTCTCCATGAAAGACTTAGGGGAGGCAACCTATATTCTTGGAATTCGCATCTATAGAGATAGAGTGAAAAGAATAATTGGTTTATCCCAAAGTCTATACTTAGAAAAGATGTTAAAGAGGTTTAACATGCTTGATTCTAAGAGAGGATTGTTACCAGTAAGACATGGTATCCACCTTTCTAAAGAGATGTCTCCAAAGACACCTGAAGAAAGAGATAAAATGGCCAAGATTCCATATGCTTCGGCTATTGGAAGTTTGATGTATGCAATGATGTGTACTAAGCCGAATATCACAGATGCTGTTAGTTTGACTAGCAGGTTTCAATCCAATCTAGGTTTGGAACACTGGATAGCTATCAAGAATATCCTTAAGTACTTGAGAAGAGCTACGGATTTATTCTTGATTTATGGAGGTGGTGACTTGCAATTGGATGGTTATACTGATTCTGATTTCCAATCAGATATCGATGATAGAAAGTCTACCTTTGGGTTTGTGTTCATTTGTAATGGAGGTGCAGTTAGTTGGAGTTCCAAACAGAGTACGACTGTTGATTCCACTATAGAGGCTAAGTACATTACTGCATCAGATGCTGCAAAAGAGGCTGTTTGGATAAGGAACCTTAGTCTCACCAAAAATCCAAACACATAAAAAGGCGGTACCACATTATCAGAGAGATAGTTGGGTAAGGCAATGTAGCCATGCAGAAAATAGTATCAACTGAAAATCCAGCTGATCCATTCACTAAGCCTATGTCACAAGCTTAGTTAAACCGACATCTTGAGAAGATGGGTCTAAGATATTGTAATGAATAGCTCTAGTGCAAGTGGGAGATTATTAGTAGTATGCCCTAGAGCATATCATTTAGTATGTATCTTATACATATTTTATTAATAAAAGGTAATTTCACTTTTCCATTTACATAATGTATTTATATGTAATAGAAAAGGTCCATTAATATTTTGTTAGAAATTCTATTCTTAAGTTGTTAAGAATACGAGTGATAGTATTTCTAGCATAATGTATCATAAATTGGTTCACAATCGATGATATTTCACACAGGACATGATTTCTCCAGAAAGATTATATTCATGTTTGTTCCCAAGGTATTTATATGAGATATAAATAAGATGGAATGGTGAGTCTCATGCTATATAACAAACATGATAGGTAGTTATACATGATAAGTAGGCCGAACTAGTGACGCATATCAAAAGCACATGGAGTTTACTCTTATTAATGCATTGTCATATATCATACCAGTGCATATAATCTTTAGACCTGGGATAATACAGTTATCTTGTATATAGGTGGTTTGAGTTTGATACTGCTTTCATACTTGTACTGTGTGTGGGTATATGGGCAGGTGTTGGCTCCTACTAGTTATATATGGAGATAGATATTGATCAAGATGGAATCTGTTACCCTAAGTAAATAGGGATAAAATCCTATGTTCATTTAATTATTATTGATGTTTTAAGTGTAACACCCCTAACCCGTCTACAGTATAGCCGAGTAAGGCATGTCACACGGAGTGCTGGAGCACTTGATCTTATTTGATTGCATTACAATTCTTTATTTACTTGTTTAAAAACTTTATCTAAGGTTTAGACTATTTTTACTGTGTATCAAAATCTAACTAATTTGAAAATTTCAAAAAATTTTAACGACAATCCAGTAAAGTGCCGACTGTAATTTGGACTAACAGTTCTTCTGAACCTACCAAAAGCAATTTCAATATATACTCAAATTCACAACTCAGAATCAATCTTAAAATTTCTCATACTCAATCTCAATAAGAATCATCATGATCAGATACTTAACTCATATATTAGAATTCTTACATTTCATTATCTTACATAATTTGCCAACTAATTACATAAGTTTGTCAAGTACAGGATATACAAAATAATTTACAATATACTTAGAATGAACAAAATACATAACATGTGTAAATATGAGCCCTATCTACATGCATTATTGAGGAGGTGACAACCTTGTACAATTCTGACACTTCTGCAGTTCTGGACTCCAAAATCTTAATCGAAGTATTTGCGCGAGGAAAACAATTCCATCTCGCTAAGCATTTTTTCTTAGTGGTGCAGTAGTATAACAAGAAATAATATATACAAATAAAGAAAGAAATAAATCATAATTCGGATACTCAGGAATCAATTTAATTTAGTATGGTATTTCTAGTATCAACTATCTTATATACCAGTTTGTTCCTCTTTGGAAGTGCTTAGTTTATAACCTTTTAGTAATAATACCTAGTATACAAATTATTCTAACTGTATTGTATTTTAAGTCTCTACGGTTCTGCAAATTGTATTTTTGTTATGTTTCTATTGCTAATCTCTTTTACTCATTTCATTCAATACTTAATTTAATTGTATTGAAATTTCATTATACTTAACTTAACTGCCTGAATGAAATAATGTTTTAATTGACTACCCGTGTAACCTATAGACTGACCAGACTGGATAAACAGATATACTAGCACTGGGTACCTAGTACCTCAGGCCATCACACCATCGGTCACAAAGTATCTCTCGGTGTGCAAACAGTGTGGCTAAAAAGCCATATAATCAATCAATAAGGCAATAAGCCGAGTATAATAACATAATCCATATAGCCATAAGCTATTAAAATCACAGTGTGGCATAATAAGCCATAAAACACAATATAGCATAAAGCCATTTACAGAACAGCTGTCAGAACTCTATTGGCAGGCCAACCTATCCAAACTAGTCAACTAGGCAATATTAGGGCATTTACAAACTTAAATATTTAATTCTTTATTTTTAGGGTTTATAGGTCATTATGCCTTTCACTGGTCAATAGAATTGTTGACCTTTTTATGCATCATGGATAGGTTGATTCTAGTATCAACATATCACAATTATTCAGTAGATCATCAGACAGATCACATTTCATATCAATTATTCTGAAGTACCGTTGTGCTCAAAGCATTTTTCCCTGTCTCTAATAATAAGGACTAATGTCCCATTCATACATTCATGTGATTTATTAAGTCATTATGTTTCTTATTCACATTACTAGTCAAACATAAACGTTGACTTTTCCACACTAAACAGATATGTTGGTTCTAGTTGCATTAGGATTCCTCATTTTGAGTTTATACTCGTTGGCATTGATTTCCAAACTTAATTCAGAGCTAATTATATGTGATTCCAAATTTTCAGATTTCATGGCCAATGGTTACTGTTCCATTGGGTCAGGCTATAGGGTGAAATTAGTAAAATTCTCTTCATCAAATTGTTTCTTATTGTGTCTTCTTTAATTCCCTTTTTGAATTACTCCATTTTGAATTGTATAACTCAAGTTATGGTCAATTAACCATAACTAGGTCAAATCTGAATTTTGGTTCCCTTAGTAGTCATTTTGATTCTGGAATTTACTAATTTATTTGGACTGCTTATAATGACATTTAGGCCTAGTGTGCTTCATAGGATTTGTTGCCCTATGTCTTATAGTCATTTAGAAATTTTACTTGTAATTTTTCAAGTCTTATAGAATTATTTATAGTCAAATTGTTGACTTGGACTCAAAGATCCTATATTGACATGGTCCTCAATCAGGTTAATGGCTTTGACCTTAAAGTCTGGCCTTATAAATTTATAATTTGAGGAAGTTGCCTAAAACAAAGTAATAGGTGTCTTTCTTAGCTTTCCAGATTAGTATGGCTCATTATATTTGGAGATTTCTTATGGGAGATATACCTATTTGAATTTTCTGGACTTAATGGTCAATTGTGTCAATTCCAGATTTAGTATGTCAAATTAATCAACTTAATTGGCCTAGTTCCCTTGATTTCTGGGTTCTGGTCAAAATTTCAATATTGTAGGTTTATGTCTTATTGAACTTTTGGCATAGATTTCAAGTCATTCTGAGTTGTAAAACCAAGATATGGTCAATTTACTAAAGCTGGACAGATTGCATTTTCAATGCAACTTTAGGTCATTGTTTTGGTCAATTCCAATTCTGGCAGATTTGGTACCCTAACTTGAGCAATCAATTTGACTTAATTCTGGTCATTTCTGGGCTTTGATGTCTTAATAAGAGTTGTAGCTCTATGTCTAATCTTTCCATTGATATAAATTCAAGTCATTTGGACCTGTTTTGAGTGAGTTATGGTCAAATGAGTGACTACTGTTCATATGGTCAAATTTTGGGTTGCAATGGTTCTGGACAGTTTTGTTACCTCAACTTGTGCAAGTAATTTGACTTAGTAAATGACATTTCTGAGTTCTGTGATCTTCACCAAAGTTATAGCTCTATGTCTAAGCTTTCCAATGGTATAAACTTCAGGTCATTTGGAGTTGTGTAGACCAAGATATGGTCATTTTACTATGGCTGGTCAAGTTGCACTTATATTGCATTATTAGGTCATTTTAAGTCAAAGTCAATTCGGCCAGTTTTTGTAACCTAACTTGGGCAATCAATTGGACTTGCTTAATGGCATTTCTGGGCTTGGTGGTCTCTACCAAAGTTGTAGCTCTATGTCTAAGCTTTCCAATGATATAAATTTCAGGTCATTTAGACTTTTTTTGAGTGAGTATGGCCAAAATGCTGGCTACTATTCATATGGTCAAATTCTAGATTTGCCAAGTTACCTATTCCGGATTAGGTCACTTTTTGAGTCACTTTCTGGATAGATTTTTAGTAAGGCTTCTACATGAAAGTTAGTTCATTATATGTCTAATTTTACCTCCAATTGGCCTCATACCAATTGGGGCCACACAATTAGAGTTATAGCTTCACAAGCATACTGTCCTTATAAAATTCTTCAAATACACAAACCATACACATTCAATTCCCTAATCTTTTAATTCCCATACCTAAATTCTGGATTCATCACATTACTTAATCATTCATCACATCTCATTATGGTCATTTTGGGTAGAATATACCAATCCTCAATACACCAAATACAATCCTAATTCACAAAGTCAAAGTTCACATAATTTACACATGAAATCACCTAACTAATGCATGAAATTCCCACAATAATTTATATACACCTACATTAATCCCTTAGTACCATAATTCATCAAATAAATTCATAAAATCAAGCACTCTTCCATGAACCACAAGGCTACCCAATTGTACATATGCTCCCTTCTTCCATATACACTTCACAACCTTACTTCAAAGTACCCATTTCAAGCATACACATAACACCAAACTACTAATACATATAATAAGCCTAATCAACTTCATTACCCATTAATTACATGTAAAAAAAAATTAAACTCCTTTAAAATCCATAGCTGCCAAATTCATGCTTCATCATTAATCATCAATTTCTCTCAAATTTCTTGTCAATTCAATTCATCACAACCTTAAAACAAAGTTTAATGAAGCAAGGGATGAAAAACTAGCACTAACCTCAACTTGAGCTTGACAAATCCTTGGAATTTCCTCTCCTTTTTGCTACCTATAGGTTGCCCATGGTGTAAGGATCATTTTTCATGAAGGGAGCTTGAAGAAATAATGGCTTGAACATGAGGAAATGAAGCTTTGCTTGGAACTCATCTATGGAGGAACCTTGAGAACTTCAAATCGGCCATGGATGAAGAATTGAAGGAAATGAGATGAGTTAGTGGAGAAATTTGTCTACTATGGCCCTTTTATACCCCATTATCTTTAGGTTAAATAATATATATTATGCTCCACTAACCTTAGGTTAATTAGTTTAATAATCCACTTTTAATTATTCCAAATTATACCACTCATTTTTCCTTAATTGCATTTTATGTAATTTTAAAAATTTAATACTATATATTTTTAATGGAAATTTAGGTCAAAAGTCAACTCTAGTTATCAATTGACCAAAATGCCCCTTTTCAGGTTGTATTTTGAATTTTTCGGTACTACCGATTTACTCCTTGTACTGTTGATTTCTTTAATTTTCGTTTTTCGTTTATATTGACTTACTAAATTTTCTTTGACATTTCCAATGTCAATTACACCTCAGTAGACCTTTAATTCGATCTCGAAAATATCTTCTGGGATTCCCCACAGTCCAGGGCTAGTCAACAGTCCTCACCGTAACTTTTCGGCGCGGTCACCCATCGCTACGAGTTCGGCTCGTTTAACTTAGTCACATTTTATCTCTTTTATTTTTCCTTAATTTTTCTCATCACATATTTTATTATTTTATACTTTTTCACTGTTAATTAAGCGTTGTTCTAGACATTTCGACTTTCTGGGGCAGACATTAATCGTCAGAACAGTGGAACATACGGACTACGTAAAGTGAGGATGTTATATCAAGTACCTGGCCAGGACAGACAGATTTAGTCAGAAAAGAGTTTCTAACAGGAAAATCTAATTAATCAAGAATTGGAATTAAAAGAGAACATAATGTTCATAGCAAATAACCGTGACTCCAGCTCCAATTGGGATTTTGTAATAGAGAGATTCTAGTGCATGGTAACATATGATTATAGGTTCATTTAAGATATTCCTTGTTACTGATTGGGCGGCCATGGCACGCTATGCTAGGTGTCAACCATGGTCTATGAGATGCCTAAAATGATTTAGAGAAATCATTTATAGTAAGAAAGAGTTTTGATGATATTAAGAGTTAATATTATATCTCATTGCCAATTAGTGATGAGCCTAGTGAGTCACACATATAAACAAGATAATCACCAAGTAAAATGTAATTTAATTGATTAATTAAAGAGTTTAATTAATTAATTAAATAGGTTTGGTTTGCAATAAGATTGTAAAGTCTCTAGCATGGCTTGAAACAAAATCTAGGTTATTGGATGTATAATATAAGTTAAATTTATATTTAAAGTGTTTAAATATGAATTTAATTGTGAGAAATTAATTAATAGAGATTAATTTATTAATTTATATTTGATATAAATTGATTAGAAGAGGAGAAATAATGATTTTGGGTTGAGAACTCAAAATTAAAACATAAGGGTAATTTGGTCATTTCACATAGTGACATGTGGCACCATAAGATGGTGACACATGGCATCATGTAAGTTTGCCATTTGTCTTCCTATCATGCAAGGTGATCAAAGTCAAGATTAAGTCTAGCTTTGACACTTGGCTTAATGTGATTAAGTTAAATAATAATAAGATGCAATGTGGTGGTGACATGTGGCATAGGGTTTAAGTGACTTAATGACCTAATTATAAAAGGGAAAAGAAAGAATAATAAAATATAATATTCTCTCTTCCTCAAGGTGGCAGCACACTTTTCTCACCCTCTCCTCTTCTTGTTTTCTCATCAATTCAAAGAGAATCATTCTATTCTATTTGAATTAAAATTGCTAAAAATTATTTCTAGTGTCCTATACACACATACAACCTCTCTAAAGGTAAGAATCTAATTTATAATTGGTTGGCAAAGGCTTGATGTAACATCCTCCCTGTACATATTCTGTATGTTATGTTGCTCCGATGACCTAATGTTAGTCCGAGCAAGTCAGGATGTCTAGAACTACACGTCAGTAATAGTGAATAAACATATAATGATGAAATAAATAAAAATAAAATACAAAAGAAATTAAAGAAAAATAAATGAGAGAAAATGAAACTAAGTTAAACGAGCCGGCACCATAACGATGGGTGGCCGCACCGGGAAATGACGGCGAAGGCAATTGTTGACTCCAGGACTGTAGGGAACCCTCAAAATTAAATTTTGGGACATAATTAAAGGTTTATTGAAATGTAATTGACACTAAAAATATCAAAGAAAAATTTATAAATTAGTATAAAGAAAAACGAAAAATAGGGAATACAACCCAAAGAAGGGCATTTTGGTCATTTAACACCTAGAGTTTCCTTTTGACCTCAATTTCCATTAAAAATAAATGATATTACACTTTGAAAATGTCATGAAAAATTAAATTATAGTACATTATAAGAATAGTGAAAGAAATGGGGCATAAAATCCAATTTATGAAACTTTAACTAATTAAACATTAAAATAAAGCTTAGTGCTCCACTAACCTTAAAATATGGGACATATTAAAGTTTAATTGGGTAGAATTTAAATCATCTTCAATCTTCCACAAAACCAGCTGAAGCTCACCGTGGAAGAACTCCATAGCCAACCATGGAAGGACCACCATGCAATCATGTTCTATCCATCCTTTCTCACTAGTGTTTTCATTAAAGCTTATGCATTCAACTTGAGGAAGCCATTGGTAGCAAGAAGAAAGGGATTTAGTGAGTTTTTAGCAAGCTCCAAAAGAAGTAAGTGTGACACCCTCCCGGTAGCAACTCCGTACATTCTACTGTTCCGGTGACCGGTGTCGGTCCGGACAGCTAGAATGTCCGGAAAAATATTTAAACTAAAGTCAGGAACCATAATTAACTCAAATATTAATAAGAAAAATTTAGGAAAAATTTTAGAAATAAAACACAACCAAGTTAAATGAGCCGGTGCCCAAGCGATGGGTAACCAGAGGGAAGTTGCGGTTCTCGCAACTAGGAGCCCTAGACCCGAGAGAAAATTCATAAAATAATTTTTGGGACTCCAGAAAAGGGTCATTGAGGTTCCTATGGCATTACAATGCCAAGAAAATATTTAGAAAAATTTTTCAATCGGTACAGACAATTTTGACCCGTTAAGCCAAACGGAAGGCATTTTGGTCATTTCGCCTTCAGAGACGATTTTTGGCCGACTTGTCCAGTTGAGTAAATAATTATTATGACATAAAATGTGAATAAATATTGCTAAAAATTGAATTGAAAATGAGTAGCAAAGAAAAGAAAAGAAAATGAATTAAAATTGCAATTTTGACCTCATGCTTATGTCACTAAGCACTCTTACCAAATCACCTTGTGACACATGTCCATAAACCAATTAAAATGAGTCAAATGGGCAGAAAATTGAAGTGAAAAAAACAGCAGCCCTTTTCCTTCTTCTTCAAAACGTTTTACACCTCCTCCCTCACTCCTCCATTAACAAACTTTCTAAAGCTTCAATTTGCATGCTTTCCTCACCCCAAAACCCTAAGTCACCTTCACTAAAACTTATCCACACACCCTAAGGAAGCTCTAGGCAGCCACAAAGAGGAGAAATTCTAAGGAGAATACAAGTCCAAGAAGTGCCACTTAAAGGTTAGTGCACATATATACTTAGAACTCTTTATTTTCATGTTAAAGACTTAAAAGGGAGTAAGAATTTGAAAGCCAAATGAATGAAATTTATGTGTATGCATGCCCTAAATTTTGGCAGCCCTAAGGAAGGGATAAGAGTGATTGTTTTGATGGACTTAAAGTGGACTAAAGATCATGATTAAAGAATATATACATGTGGATAATGAATTAGTGAGTTAAACTAAGGTAATATGGGTGAACCTTGAATTTGGGCTAGGGTTTGGGGGTGAAAATTTGACTTGGCTTATGAAATTGTTAAAGAACATTATAATGGTCAATTAGTGACCATTTGAGGAAATTTGACCATAATTTGGACTGAAATATAGGATGGCAAAGTGAATGAGTATGCTGCCTAGTGAGTGCAGCAGGATGGCTGTGATTCCAGCCCACTTGGACTGCCATATCTTTGGCTGTGTTGGTCCAATTGGTGTTTGGCCAATTGGACATGAAACTAGACTTATAATGGCACATTTTTTCTGAAGAAACCATGCCCAAAAGACCAAAGCAAGAGGACCAAAAATTGGCCCCAATCCGGGTACCCTACAAGCCAATTCTGCAGAATGACCAAATGAACAGTGTTCATTTGGCCATAACTCACTGTAGATATGGTCAATTGACCTGAAATGTTTACAGCAACAAGTTAAGACATAGACAAACAACTTTCATGAAGAAACCTACCCCAAATTATGACCAGAACCTAACCCAAATGGCAGTCACAATCACTATTTATGGTACTGTAGATTTGGTAAATTCTGCAGATTTGCAATCCGGCCAGCTGTGGTTTTTGGACCATATCTAGAGCTACGAAACTCCAAATGGAGTGATTCAAAAAAGGAAATTCAACTAGACAGAATAAGGAACAACTTCCATGTTTATCATTTTTTCAAATTCCCACTGTAACAGTCACTAATGGAACAGTAAATTTTAGGTACAAAAACTAAAAATTCTGCTCCCTTTGTTTTAAACTTGGAAATGGTATTGGAAACCAATACCAACAAATTTTAAATGCAAAATGTGGTATCGTGGAGAACTTAGGTTTAATAAAATTATTATGTACTAAAAAGTCAACATTTTGGTTGACTAGTAAGGTGAATAGTAATCAAAATGATTAGCAAACTAAGATAAAGACTTAGAACCAATTCTAAGCTTAAATGCTTAGAATTGTATGACAAATGTGGACTATGCATCCTAGTCAAAATTGTTAAAAGGAAATTAAGGCCATAAATTTGAAATCCATGAAATATTCATGGATTACTTGAAACATGAAAAATAAGTCACCTAATTGATGTGAATAGATAGTTAGGGCTTATATGCCTATCACAAATGGAATTCATAAAATATTAGTAACTCAACTTGAAATATAAAATTTGTAATTACATAAGTAGATTCTTGAATGTATAAATGAGAAAGGAAAAATGTTTTGAATACAATGGTAAATGTGAACCATTGTTTAGAATTGTGATCAATATGAATAACATAATGAATGAATAAATGAACCATATTAATGTATGAATGAGACATTAGTTCTCATTATTGTAGAGAGGAGAAGTATTTTGAGTACAATGGTATAAAAGGATAATTGATGTGAATTGTAATCATATAAATGATCAAATGAATGTATGAATTATAATTGAAATTTATCACGAAATAATGAAGTCATAAAATACAATATATTAACAT
Source organism: Hevea brasiliensis (assembly GCF_030052815.1). Classification (NCBI taxonomy): domain Eukaryota; kingdom Viridiplantae; phylum Streptophyta; class Magnoliopsida; order Malpighiales; family Euphorbiaceae; genus Hevea; species Hevea brasiliensis. The sequence goes on along the minus strand of NC_079493.1, from coordinate 41,088,352 downwards.
TTAATGATATTATGTGCCCTTGTATTGCCTAGACATGTGTGTCAGATTGGATAGTTTGGCATGCCAATAGGGTATTGTTTTAGCAGTACTGCGAAAGGCTTTATGCCTGTATTCATGGCTTTATGCCCGTATTCATGGCTTTATGCCAACATTCATGGCTTTTATGCCCGATTATGTGTTATCATGGCTTTTTAGCCATACTTGATACGTGGTTGACGTTCTGCGTCCCATGGTATGACGGCCCGAGGCACTGCGGTGTCCAGTGCCAACGACCCGTTATCCAGTTTAGTCAGCCTGTCATAGGTTACTTGGGTAGTGAAATTTATTGAGATAAGTTAAGAATATTAGCAATTAAAAATATTAGAAAATAAATAAAATAAATGAGTAAGATGTGTCTTAAAATAAATTAGAATAGTTATTTATTAGAAAGAATCGAAATGAACTGGACCGATATCAAAATTTACTTATTATGAAACAATCTGAGACAACCTAGCAAGTATAGAGGAAATGCTAAAAGATTAGCAAAGAAAATTATAACATAAATAAATATTGCAAATGTGACTTATATAATAATATAAGCATAAATTTATTATTTTTAGATCATTTTTCTTTGTACATTATTACTGTACATTGGCGAAATAAATACTTTCAAAGAAGATTAAATTAGGATAAAACATATTAAATTTTAGAAATCGCATGTGAAGTATAAATAAATCTTAATTATTTGAATTATGTTTTATTTCTATCTTTATTTGTATATTATTTCCTTGTTATATTATTGCACCACTAAGCAGCAATGCTTAGCGCGATGGAATTGTTTCCTCGCGCAGGTACTGAAGCTAGAAGCCAATGGACGTTTGACTGGGAATTTTGGGAGTTTTGATCTGCAGAGTGTCAAAGTTGGTCACCTCCTCAGCAATGCATGTAGATAAGGCCCATATAGATCATATTTTATATTTTGTATAAAATGCTTAGATACTGTATTGTAATGTATATTATGAACATGTAATTAATAGGAATGCGATGTAAATTAATTAATTAGCTTTTTCATATGTAATTAATTTATATATCATGTAAATTATGAAATTTTATAATTATTTTGTAAATTATGTAAATTAAGGAAATTTGAAAATTTTGCTTATGTAATTTGAGAATGTTTACACATGAATTGAGTATGAATGGAAATGATTATGAAATTGAAATGTATGGATGAGATTTGAAATATGAGAAAATTATGAAAATGATTGATGAGATAATTATGATTAGCATGGATAAGATTGTATCTTAGAAATATTGTTGAATTTCAAACAGGTGAATATTGAAATACGCCAAACGATAATAAAATAGGGGAAACTCCGGTAGTTTCTCCATCGAAAACTAATTGATATTAAATTAAATGAATTCAAAATTATTTAAAAAAAAATAAAGTAAGATAAGTTATGGTGCTCCGACACCGATTGTAGCATGCCTTGCTAGGCTACACTGTAGTCGGGTGAGGGGTGTTACATTTATTGGTATCAGAGTGCGGTTTAGGCGTTCCTAGGCATAGATAGATAGAATAAGATTGTGTGAATAACATGCATTGCATTTATATGAGTTGAGGTGACACTAATGCATATATATTTTCTTGGTTATTTTAGGTTAAGTTATGGACTCAGAATCGCAGAGGGCAGTAGAAGAAGAAGTAGTAAGTCGTATCCCGACTGGGAGTGATATTGGAAATTGGGGAGATCCTACTCCACCAGTGCAAGAGGTGCCTGTACAACCCCAACAGGCCTTGTTTGAACAGATGACTGAATTCTTTCAACAGATGACTGGGGTTATTCCACCATTGCCTCAGCAGAAATCACCTCTAGGAAAAATTAGGAAATATGGAGCTGTAGATTTCAATGGTAGAAAGGAAGACGATTCTGCAGCGGCTGAGCATTGGTTAGAAAGGACTGAAAGAGTCTTGCAGCAACTCCATTGCACACCAGAACAGATTTTGGAGTGTGCAGTTTCATTGTTACAAGAAGCTGCATATCGATGGTGGGATGTCGTAACCAAGGTAGTGCCACCAGCCAACGTAACTTGGGAATTCTTTCTGATAGAGTTCAAAAAGAAATATATTAGCTGTGTTCATAAAGAGGAACAAAAGAGGAGTGGTGATCATCAAAAGAGGAAATTTGGACAATCTAGTAATAAGAGGCCGAGAGAACAGTTAAGTCAGACATCTGATCAAAGCAGGAGATCTAGACCTAGAAGAGATCAACCAGAAACACAAGTAGTGAGTGCGCCAGGATTAGCAAGAAAATGTGGCCATTGTAACAAGTGGCATAAAGGTGAATGTAGGAGATTGACTGGAGCCTGTTATAGATGTGGGGCCATTGACCATCGTCTGAAAGATTGTCCTAAGAAGAATTTACCACGGACCCAGACAGAGGTCGTGGAAGGACCAAGTATAATAGTAACACCACTTCCAAATGTTACCCAAGTCGGAGAGGAACAAGAAGCCCCAGATGTGAATTTGAGGTAAAGTATTTCCTTTATGATATGCCTAAGTGTATAATAATAGATTCAAAAAAAAAAAAAACTAAATAGTACCATATATACAAAAGAAGTAGACAAATGGAGTAATAGAAAGGTAAAAGAATTATCTCAGAACCTACAACACCCAGTAAATTTCGAGGACGAAATTTAAATTAGAGGGGAAGAGTTGTGACACTCTCCCGGTAGCAACTCCGTACATTCTACTGTTTCGGTGACCGGTGTCGGTCCGGACAGCTAGAACGTCCGAAAAAATATTTAAACTAAAGTCAGGAACCATAATTAACTCAAATATTAATAAGAAAAATTTAGGAAAAATTTTAGAAATAAAACACAACCAAGTTAAATGAGCCGGTGCCCAAGCGATGGGTAACCAGAGGGAAGTTGCGGTTCTCGCAACTAGGAGCCCTAGACCCGAGAGAAAATTCATAAAATAATTTTTGGGACTCCAGAAAAGGGTCATTGAGGTTCCTATGGCATTAGAATGCCAAGAAAATATTTAGAAAAATTTTTCAATCGGTACAGACAATTTTGACCCGTTAAGCCAAACGGAGGGCATTTTGGTCATTTCGCCTTCAGAGACGATTTTTGGCCGACTTGTCCAGTTGAGTAAATAATTATTATGGCATAAAATGTGAATAAATATTGCTAAAAATTGAATTGAAAATGAGTAGCAAAGAAAAGAAAAGAAAATGAATTAAAATTGCAATTTTGACCTCATGCTTATGTCACTAAGCACTCTCACCAAATCACCTTGTGACACATGTCCATAAACCAATTAAAATGAGTCAAATGGGCAGAAAATTGAAGTGAAAAAAACAGCAGCCCTTTTCCTTCTTCTTCAAAACGTTTTACACCTCCTCCCTCACTCCTCCATTAACAAACTTTCTAAAGCTTCAATTTGCATGCTTTCCTCACCCCAAAACCCTAAGTCACCTTCACTAAAACTTATCCACACACCCTAAGGAAGCTCTAGGCAGCCACAAAGAGGAGAAATTCTAAGGAGAATACAAGTCCAAGAAGTGCCACTTAAAGGTTAGTGCACATATATACTTAGAACTCTTTATTTTCATGTTAAAGACTTAAAAGGGAGTAAGAATTTGAAAGCCAAATGAATGAAATTTATGTGTATGCATGCCCTAAATTTTGGCAGCCCTAAGGAAGGGATAAGAGTGATTGTTTTGATGGACTTAAAGTGGACTAAAGATCATGATTAAAGAATATATACATGTGGATAATGAATTAGTGAGTTAAACTAAGGTAATATGGGTGAACCTTGAATTTGGGCTAGGGTTTGGGGGTGAAAATTTGACTTGGCTTATAAAATTGTTAAAGAACATTATAATGGTCAATTAGTAACCATTTGAGGAAATTTGACCATAATTTGGACTGAAATATAGGATGGCAAAGTGAATGAGTATGCTGCCTAGTGAGTGCAGCAGGATGGCTGTGATTCCAGCCCACTTGGACTGCCATATCTCTGGCTGTGTTCGTCCAATTGGTTTTTGGCCAATTAGACATGAAACTAGACTTATAATGGCACATTTTTGCTGAAGAAACCATGCCCAAAAGACCAAAGAAAGAAGACCAGAAATTGGCCCCAATCCGGGTACCCTGCAAGCCAATTCTGCAGAATGACCAAATGAACAGTAACTGTTCATTTGGCCATAACTCACTGTAGATATGGTCAATTGACCTGAAATTTTTACAGAAACAAGTTAAGACATAGAAAAACAACTTTCATGAAGAAACCTACCCCAAATTATGACCAGAACCTAACCCAAATGGCAGTCACAGTCACTGTTCATGGTACTGTAGATTTGGTAAATTCTGCAGATTTGCAATCCGACCAGCTGTGGTTTTTGGACCATATCTGGAGCTAAAAAACTCCAAATGGAGTGATTAAAAAAAGGAAATTCAACTACACAGAATAAGGAACAACTTCCATGTTTACCATTTTCTCAAATTCCCACTGTAACAGTCACTAATGGAACAGTGAAGTTTAGGTACAAAAACTGAAAATTCTGCTCCCTTTGTTTTAAACTTGGAAATGGTATTGGCAACCAATACCAACAAATTTTAAATGCAAAATGTGGTATCTTGGAGAACTTAGGTTCAATAAAATTATTATGTACTAAAAAGTCAACATTTTGGTTGACTAGTAAGGTGAATAGTAATCAAAATGATTACCAAACTAAGATAAAGACTTAGAACCAATTCTAAGCTTAAATGCTTAGAATTGTATGACAAATGTGGACTATGCATCCTAGTCAAAATTGTTAAAAGGAAATTAAGGCCATAAATTTGAAATCCATGAAATATTCATGGATTACTTGAAACATGAAAAATAAGTCACCTAATTGATGTGAATAGATAGTTAGGGCTTATATGCCTATCACAAATGGAATTCATAAAATATTAGTAACTTAACTTGAAATATAAAATTTGTAATTACATAAGTAGATTCTTGAATGTATAAATGAGAAAGGAAAAATGTTTTGAATACAATGGTAAATGTGAACCATTGTTTAGAATTGTGATCAATATGAATAACATAATGAATGAATAAATGAACCATATTAATGTATGAATGAGACATTAGTTCTCATTATTGTAGAGAGGAGAAGTATTTTGAGTACAATGGTATAAAAGGATAATTGATGTGAATTGTAATCATATAAATGATCAAATGAATGTATGAATTATAATTGAAATTTATCACGAAATAATGAAGTCATAAAATACAATATATTAACATTTAATGATATTATGTGCCCTTGTATTGCCTAGACATGTGTGTCAGATTGGATAGTTTGGCATGCCAATAGGGTATTGTTTTAGCAGTACTGCGAAAGGCTTTATGCCCGTATTCATGGCTTTATGCCAATATTCATGGCTTTTATGCCCGATTATGTGTTATCATGGCTTTTTAGCCATACTGACTGCATACGTGGTTGACGTTCTGCGTCCCATGGTATGACGGCCCGAGGCAATCGCGGTGTCGGTACAACGACCCGTTATCCAGTTTAGTTAGCCTGTCATAGGTTACTTGGGCAGTGAAATTTATTGATATAAGTTAAGAATATTAGTAATTAAAAATATTAGAAAATAAATAAAATAAATGAGTAAGATGTGTCTTAAAATAAATTAGAATAGTTATTTATTAGAAAGAATCGAAATGAACTGGACCGATATCAAAATTTACTTATTATGAAACAATCTGAGACAACCTAGCAAGTATAGAGGAAATGCTAAAAGATTAGCAAAGAAAATTATAACATAAATAAATATTGCAAATGTGACTTATATAATAATATAAGCATAAATTTATTATTTTTAGATCATTTTTCTTTGTACATTATTACTGTACATTGGCGAAATAAACACTTTCAAAGAAGATTAAATTAGGATAAAACATATTAAATTTTAGAAACCGCATGTGAAGTATAAATAAATCTTAATTATTTGAATTATGTTTTATTTCTATCTTTATTTGTATATTATTTCCTTGTTATATTATTGCACCACTAAGCAGCAATGCTTAGCGCGATGGAATTGTTTCCTCGCGCAGGTACTGAAGCTAGAAGCCAATGGACGTTTGACTGGGAATTTTGGGAGTTTTGATCTGCAGAGTGTCAAAGTTGGTCACCTCCTCAGCAATGCATGTAGATAGGGCCCATATAGATCATATTTTATATTTTGTATAAAATGCTGAGATATTGTATTGTAATGTGTATTATGAACAGGTAATTAATAGGAATGCGATGTAAATTAATTAATTAGCTTTTTCATATGTAATTAATTTATATATCATGTAAATTATGAAAATTTGTAATTATTTTGTAAATTATGTAAATTAAGGAAATTTGAAATTTTTGCTTATGTAATTTGAGAATGTTTACACATGAATTGAGTATGAATGGAAATGATTATGAAATTGAAATGTATGGAAGAGATTTGAAATATGAGAAAATTATGAGAATGATTGATGAGATAATTATGATTAGCATGGATAAGATTGTATCTTAGAAATATTGTTGAATTTCAAACAGGTGAATATTGAAATACGCCAAACGATAATAAAATAGGGGAAACTCCGCTGGTTTCTCCATCGAAAACTAATTGATATTAAATTAAATGAATTCAAAATTATTTAAAGAAAAAAATAAAGTAAGATAAGTTATGGTGCTTCGACACCGATTGTAGCATGCCTTGCTAGGCTACACTGTAGTCGGGTGAGGGGTGTTACAGTAAGTGTCAAAATCCTCTCCCTTGCTTTAGTAAACTGCATGTTTAGGTTGAGGTGAGTTGAATGGTGAAGAAAATGGAAGAAATTATTGAATTAAGGAATTGTTCAATTTCAGCAGCCATGAGAACCTATGTTGCTTGAGTTTTTTTTTACCTCTAATGGATGGAAAATAATGTTGATATAGTCATTTTAATGTTGTAGTAATTTAGTTTTCATGTATATGTACATTGGGCACTTGAATTTGAGGGTTTGGAAAGCAATTTGTATATCTTAGCAAACTATCACTTTTGGCAACCTTTAAATTCATGAATTAGTGTTTGGTTTCATGAATTTTCTTGATGAATTATGGTGAAGATGAATTGAGGGCAGTATATGTGAAGTAATGGTTGGAAGGTATATGTTATAATCAAGTGTTTTCATGTATATATTATGTTGAATTTAACTTTGCAAATTAGGGTTATATAATGTACATGGAACACTTGTATATTCTGCCCAAATGGACATGAGTGAGATATGATGAATGGTATAGAAGTGTTATGAATGTATATTTGTAGTTTTGGGAGGGAGAGAAGTGTCATTTGGAAGTGTTCTTTGTGTGTAGATTTTGTGTTGTGAAGGTAGTAGGTAAATTAAACCATAAGTGACAATTGGTAACCCCAATTGGTATGAAGCCAATGGGAGGTGAAACTAGACACAAAATAGGCTAACTTTCATGTGGAAATGTTGCCAAAATTCTACCTAGAAACTGACCTTAAAAATGACATAATCCGGAATTGGTAGGTGCATGCCCAGATTTTTGACCATATGAATAGTAGTCACTAAGATGACCATAACTCACTCAAAACAAGTCCAAATGACCTGAAATTTTTACCATGAAAATCTTAGACATAGAGCTACAGTTCTTATGAAGACACTAAAGCCCAGAAATGGCTAGAACCAAGTCAAATTGCTTGCCCAAGTTGAGATACCAAAACTGCCAGAACTGAATTTGACCTAAAATTGACCAAATTTTGCACTAAAGATGCAATCTGTCCAGCTTTAGTAAATTGATCATATCTTGGCTTGTACAACTCAGAATGACCTAAAATTTGTGCCAAAAGTTCAATAAGACATAGAGCTACAATTTTGCTTCTTTGACCAGAAGCTAAAAACCAAGAGAAATAGGACATTAAACTAGACCAATATAGCACGCTAAAACTAAAAATTTGACATTTACATACAATGAAGCTTGAAGTAATTTGGCAATGAATGCCAACTTGTGAAAAGGGTAAATTGCACTATATTGGTAGCATATTGAATTACAAATTGTGACATGTTGATGCTAGAATCAACTTATCCATATTATCTAAAAAGGTCAACATTTACATTGACTTGTGAATTACATGATAACTAGTAAGCTAAAAAAAAATGAAGAATTAAACAATTAATTTGTAATGTGCTCTAGTTTGCCTAGTTGACTAGTTTGGATAGATTGGCATGCCAATAGAATTCTGATAGCTGTTCTGTAAATAGCTTTATGCCATATTGTATTTTTACGGCATATTATGCCGCACTATGACTTTAATAGTGTCACACCTTACCTCTCTGTAAGGCAAAACATGATCTCGTAGAATTCCTAATGAACTACCGAACTTTACCTACCGATAACTCATTAAGTATCCTACAAGGGATTTTAAAATCATTTTCTTACTTTTTAGAAGTGGAAAGCATTTTCTAATAGGTATTAAAACATTTAATTAGAGTTTGTAAACTAGTTAAATCTTTTGTCCCTTTTTATTTTTCCACAAATTTTAGAAAAAATTCGACAGAGTGCCATTTGTATTTTGATAAAATAGTTCTTCTAATACTTGAAAAAAACACTTCCAATGATTTATCTCATCAACTTAACGTCCACCACAACAAATTTTAACATCATTTCTCAAATTCCAAAATTCAAATCAATAATTTCCAATTCAAAAAACATCAAAAATAATACTAAATAATTTCATTAAAGTAAAATCAATTTACATTCATCAACCAAACTTTACATAAGCAAATCCAAAATAATATTATTACAAACTATATACAACTGCACATGACCAGTTATTACATGTACATACATTTACAAAAATCAAAATAATATTACAAACAGGGTATAAAATATACCCGATAGAACTTCGGGGGGTGTAGCTCCGAGATCTTCAGCAGCTCACTCTGCTGCTCCTCTAGTCTCTATATCTGCGACAGCAATAACAGCCATCGCTGAGTACTATGACTCAGTGGTTGTAAGGGTGGGGCGTGAGGCGAAATATCATCCATTAGAATTATATAAAATGCACCAGGTAATACCCAGGAAAGATGGTGGAGTCACAATGGTCTCACTTAAATACCACCTCCTTAGACAGCATTTCCTAGACATGCACTTCATACAATCCTAATAGAATCAAACCACTGGTAAGTACCGTCTTCCCATAACACTACCACGGTACTAAGGATTTATGCCATGAAGGCATAGATAGACAGGAGTCGCCACCCGGGTAATAACCGGGACATATTCAGTGTTTCTTCCGAGGGTCATGGATGGCAACTTACTCCTTGCAGAGTTTCCACAACCGTCATTACCATAGCCCAATGTCTAGGTTCGGGATAGTGGGTACGTAAGGGGAAGGTGTTAGGCACCCCTTACGCCTGGTCTAACCTCGTTAATTCGAGTGCCAGTCCTCTACTAATGTTTCTAGAAGTCTTGTTTATTATTCCTTTATTAAACTTTTATCCTAAAAAATGCAATTCTAATCCTACACACGCAAGTAATTCACAAAAAGGGTTGTTGTTTACACACAATTTTCATGCACAAGTAATTCCTATCTATGGGGTTGCTAATTATTTAAATGATATTTACCAGATGACTAAAATTAATTTATTATTGGGAATTTAATTTACAAACAAATTCAATTTCAAATAACCCTATGTTTCTATTTAACCTAATTAATTAATTTTCACCAAGTTACCCTAAGGATAATTGAACTAAGTTAATTATGTACATGTGTAATTTATTCTAATATCACATAAGTCCCAAACAATCACAGCCTAATAAAGATTTCTAACATGCAAATTCATTTTACAATTACCAAGTATTAAATTAAATTTATTTTACATGCTAATATTAGTTTAATTTACAAACAAGATTAATTTTAATTTACAAAGTATTTATTTAAATTAATTACATGCAAAAGTCAGTTAAATTAAAAACAAAGTTAATTTTAATTTACCAAATGAAAGTTCTATTATTACTACAATTTCATGCCAATGGTTATTCGAGAAGTTTAGAGCTACTTACTTGTTGATAAATGCAGTTGCCATTGGGGCAAGCTACCCTTAAAAAAGGGTCTTCTCTTCTAGTATGGCAATGATATCCCTGGCTTACTCCCGTTTAGCTCCATATAAGCTCCACGCAAATGCCCTCTTTGGTACTTACCTTAGGGCTACTTACCAATTTTGTTTGTAATAAAAAATAAAGAAACTAAAGAAAATAAAAGAAATAAAGAGACAGAAACTAAACATGTGCAGAGTTGTGTATCCCCTCAAATTAAACATGATTACATGATCCATATGAACATATAAAATAAATTGAAGACAAAGAGCATAGAATTAAAATATTGTGTGGCATAGATCTTGAAAAGAAAACAATAAAAAACTGACCTTATAGAAATCTTGTATGCAAATCTTCTTGAAGAAAAGAAAAAAAAAATAAGAAAGAACTCAAAGAGTCTTGAATATCTCTAAATTTCCTATAGCTCTGAATTTTCTCTTCCTCTTTCCTCCCATCATCCCCTTCTTCTCTTCTCTAGTAGGGTATTTATAGGGTTTTGGGAGAGAGGTGTGATAGGGTTTGGAGTCTTAGGATGATAAAGTTTAGATGACTTAAACAACTACAATTGCAGAATTCGAATAAGACTGGGATATGGGTGAGGTGTTTCAACCAATTGGAAGACAGGAAAAAATAGAAGGCACCAATAGAGAATGAGGAAGAGGTGTGGTAGGATTTGGAGTCTTAGGGTGATAAAGTTTAGATGACTTAAACAACTGCGATTGCATAATTCGAATAAGACTGGGATATAGGTGAGGTGTTTCAACCAATAGGAAGACAGGAAAAAATGGAAAGCACCAATAGGGAGTGAGGAAGAGAGTGGGGCCAAGGAGGAGAGAGATATTTTGTTATTTTAATTTTTAGAAAATAATTAAATGGGTCCCATTTAAAATTCCTAACTAGGCTTTCTTAGGCCCATGGAGCCCAATTAAACTTAATTAGATCCATTTAAAAAACTACCCATATTAAATTTAAACAAAATAAAATTTTATTTAAATTTAATTAAATTAATTTTCCCAAAACTTTATTATTATTTTTATTTTTTCAAGATCATGCCATGAAATTAATAATTCAGCTCAATGCCTCCAATTACATTTTACAGTCATATAATTTTTCATCATCGGGTTTCCCACGGCCTCAATGCACATACTCATCACAAAATAAGGGTCTACAGTTTGCCCCCCACTTTGGCGAAAGTTGAAATCAATGCGAAAGCATTGCTCAAGTTTCGTCAAAGTGAAACTCGAATTTCTAATAACTATGAAACATTGGCTATGAGGATCAAGTATATCTTGCTCGGTCGACATACTCTATATTATGAGACTAGCTACGGTCTCATAACAGTAATAACTGTGTCATGTGAAAAATGAGTGTATCTTGCTCTGTCGATACACTCTGCGTCATGAGACTAGCTACGGTTTCATAACAGTGATAACTGTGTCATGTGAAAATTGAGTGCATCTTGCTCTGTCGATACACTCTGTGTCATGAGACTAGCTATGGTCTCATGACAATGGCAACTGTGTGATTTGAAATGTTGTGGATTCGTATTTAGGACCGCAGTCCTAAACTACCTACGTATCCCCCTCGCTATCCTGAGGAAGAATCAGACCCACTCGTAGTTCGACAATTGAAACTGTGGTGATGCATGTTCTTCTACGCCTTACACACCTACAGGTGACATATTGATGCGTGTTCTTCTACGCCTTACACAACTATGCCATATGCCCTAAACAATATCTAAGGACTTACCAAAAAATATATGTGATGAAATGTTGTGGGTTCGTATTTAGGACCACGGTCCTAAACTACCTACGTATCCCCCTCGCTATCATGAGGAAGAATCAGACCCCCTCGTAGTTCGACACTTGAAACTGTGGTGATGCATGTTCTTCTACGCCTTACACACCCACAGGTGACATGTTGATGCATGTTCTTCTATGCCTTACACAACTATGTCATGCGCCCTAAACAATGTCTAAGGACTTACCAAAAAATATCTAATTCATGATTTGAAAAAAATTAGGATGACTGGGTCTCAAAATTCTCTCTAATTTTTATGCTTCTCTCTACTTCCTATCATGGGCATGCTGATTTTGCTAGAGATTCTAAAAAAAACTTAGTCCTCTGGGGGACCTCTTTTTGCAAAAACTTTCTTATAACCTCAAATTTTTTTTGAGAAAAATTATTCACCAAAAAAGACTTCCTTAAGGTCACAATATAATTTCTCTCTGATTTTTCTTTTTCTTCTCTCTCCCCATGATTTCTGCCTTGACTCATTTCTCTTCCATGAACTTCATTCTCTGTGCCCTAAGTTTTGCCTGAAATGCCCTTTTGGGTTTTCATCTCAGCGGGCTTGCTCTAACTTTTGCCTACCTTTCAGGTTTTCCACTTAGCGAGCTCTTTTTTTTTCTTTTCTTTTTCTTGTTCTTTTTCTCTTTTTTTGAAATTAGACAATCACCAAGATATTCATATCAAGCACCTATTCTATCATGCTCACAAGACAATAGGTTAAATCAAAACAATGCAGTTCAATTACTTAATCTTTTGATGTATCCCTCAAGACACAAACACATTCACAATAAAAACCTATTCCTGGTTAATGCAATAAAAACTTCTTTATTTATTCAGGTACACCATTACTCCCTCTTACATTTAGTTTTGCTAAATTTCTAACCTTCCAAAGTTAGAAATAAGCTTTATAACCTGCCGAATGGCCTTTTCAGGTTTTCCATCCAGATCTTTTCTCATCTATCCTTTTGCCTAGACTGCCTTTTGCAGGTTTTCAATCTAGCATTTTTTCTTTTCTTTTCTTTTTTTTTCTTTTTCTTTTTTTTTTTCGTTCTTTTTTCTTTGACCCTTACTTTTGCCTAGACCGCCTTTTGCAGGTTTTCAGCCTAGCGGACCTGTCTCACACAAAGTACCATTTGAGCTTGTCTAAGTTGACTGGTTCTTGAAATTCATTTTCATCCAGGTCTGATATTCTTACAGCACCTTCTGGCAAGATCTTTTTGACTATGTATGGACCATCCCAGTTTGGCTTAAACTTTCCTCTTGGATCAAAAGGGATTGGCCGAGTTTGTTTCACAACCATGTCTCCCTCTTTGATCTTTCTTGGCTTCACCTTCTTATTAAAGGCTCTAACTATCTTCCTCTGATAAGCTTGCATATGATACAAGGCTCACATCCTCTTTTCATCAATCAAAGCTAATTCTTCATATCTCTTCTAAACCCACTCATTTTTTTAGGATCTTAGCTTCTAGCATCACTCTTAAGGATTTGAGCTCTTGCTTAATGGATAGCACTACTTTAATCCCATACACTAAAGAGAATGGGGTTGCCCTCGTGGATGTCCTTGTAATACTACGATAATCTTAAAGAACATAAGGGAGTTTTTCAGGCCAATCCTTATATGTTTCAAACATTTTTTCCCAACTAGAACATTTCCATTCATATGGGGACCACACATTTCCTGCAAGTATTTCTTTCATTATTTGCACAACCTGTTTTTCTATCACACATAAGAGTTTGTAGAATTGCCTCCCAGCTAAAGTAAGTTGAGCAGCTAATTTATGAATTATTGCTCTATCTCTTTTGTAGGCTTATTGCGAGTATTCTCTCACTTCCAGAGACCTCCTTATGTCTTCATATCATTTTCCTTCTCCCTCTAGGTCAATAGGTGCCACTATTAATTCTTCATAGCATGAAATTTTACTCCTCATTAGGATAACTAGCCAAGTCAACTTTTGATCATTCTTTTCCTATGGGGACATTAGCTTGGCTTGGGAATCAGCCATCTAATTTTAAGCTCGAGGCATGTGCTTCTTGGTACTTTGTTAACAAGGCTATAAATTTATCTCTTTCTTCTTGGATTAAATCTTCAGCTAACTTAATGTCTTTAGGATTATTTGGTGTACCCAAATTAATAGAGATCGATTTTGATGCATTAATAGAAACTGATTCTAAATGATTATGAATGCCATGCATATGCCCATTAGAATAAACATCAAACAAGTAAGCAGAAGGACTGGTCATGTTGTTGATCTTTGCCTCAAAATCTTTATCAAGTACATCGGAATTGGAAACATCAGTATCATTACTGTGAGCATTACAAAAGATAGACTCAAACATAGGGGTGTAGCTTTAGGTGTTTGGCTTTTCATGCAGTCCTTAGATCAATGGTGCTGATTTTCTGCTTTAGCTCTTTCACATGTGGTAATCCCTAATCATATGTCAAGGTAATTGCCCTCGCTTTCAAGAACTTAGGAGGCTTTGGCTCTTCTTCCTCTTCTGTTAGCTCATAGCCCAAACCATGACTCGTGATCTGCCCCTTCATCTCAAGAAAAGTCACCAGACCATCTATACTTTCTCCTAGGCCCATGCAGGAAAAAAACTTCATCCCTTTCTTCACAGTAGCCACTTTCAAATCCATCTAGTTTTCATAGATCCCAACAACTTGAAAATCAGACACTAGTGGAACTGAACCATCTAGTTATAATGCAACTATCTCCTCATCAGAATCAGTCCAGACATCCAAAAAACCCTCATCATAGCTAGAATTATCACAAATGTCAATAACCATTATAGACTGAGGTTTATTGGGCTTTTGAATGGGTTGGATAGGTTCATTGGGCTTTTGGACGGGTTGGATAAATTCATTGGGCATTTGGATGGGTTGGATAAAGTCAATAATTCTGTTAGGGTTATTTGGGGTAATGGAGATCATGTAGAGACCTGGTGTAGGTGGAAATTTTGGCTAGGCATGGGGCTTTTGGGTTGATTTTCTGGGTCAATTATCCTTTTGGCATCAATTAGGTCTTAGATATTATGCTTAAGTTGAAAGCATCAGTCAGTGTCATGACTGTGGGCTTGGTAGAACTGGCAACATTGGTTGATATCATAGCTAGGTGAGAGTGGATTTAGTAGTGGTCTGGGTGCTAAGAGCTATAGGAGGTCTTGAACTTTGAGACCCTCCAAAACTTCAGATAAGGGTTAGCTGAATTGGAAAAATCTCCTTGGGGTGTGAGACATAATTTGAACCTCAATAACTTTAATGCCACTTAATTAGCCTGCCTCAGGGCCTCTTTCTAAAGTTGACCACAATTTTCTCTTCTAGCTCAGACATTTTGGCGTTTAATATTTCATCAAGCACGATCATAGTTTCTTCCATCCTAAGTAGTACAGGTGAAATCCTTACTAATCTCTTCCCTTCCCTAACCCAAGTGACCTGATTAGAAGTCTCTTTGGTGTGTTTTGAGGCTATGTTTGCTCAAAAAAATATGATTTAAAGGTTAACCTAAGCATGCTATGTACATGAATGCAATGCATGAATGGACCATTTTTTTTCTTTTTTTTTTTTTTTTGCCTTTACTTTTATAAAACCAAAATCAAACCATACCACTAGAACCAAAATCAAACCATACCACTAGAACCAAAACTGAATCAAAACCAGACCATATAAACTGAACTAAAATCGGACCAAAGACTGAATCAAAACCGAAAAAAAAAATCTCCAAAACTGAATCTTTGCCCCCTTATACCTTCAACTCTCACGTGCAGGGTAAGAAAAAATTCTATCCTAGGCTATGGTACACTGGACACACCAACAGGGGGTGGTCCAGGACGATCCTTCCCTCACAAACAAAGGATTTATATCCTTAAAGTTTAACCATAAGTAAGCATCCTCTTGCTTAACATGGGTTTTGAAATGGACTTGGGCCTATACACACATTGGGTTTATGCATAGGCCTAGGTTCATCTCAACTACCACTAGAACTTATGGTTTGAACAGTAAGGATACGAATCCAGCACAACAAAAATCTACGGGGTACCTAGGGTTAAAATCTATGGCTCATGGGCTTTATTGGGTAGGAAAAGGGTCACCCATGCGAGAGCTTGTCCATTAAGCACAACGGCCGGAGCTGTGGCTCTTTTATATACTCGAAGGTACGGGCATGGGGTGCTAGCATTCACCAATTCGTCATAGTTCGAGTAGAACTATGGTCTCCTTGGCTAGTACTAACGGGGCTAAAAAGGGTAAGAGTGATCCGTGTGATAGTGTAGTGCAATGCAAAAAGTTTAACAGAGGAATAATATTAGACTAATAGAAACATGTTGGAGTAACTATCCATTTAGTCCCCAGTGGAGTCGCCAAACTGTAAGGGTGGGGCGTGAGGCGAAATATCATCCATTAGAATTATATAAAATGCACCAGGTAATACCCAGGAAAGATGGTGGAGTCACAATGGTCTCACTTAAATACCACCTCCTTAGACAGCATTTCCTAGACATGCACTTCATACAATCCTAATAGAATCAAACCACTGGTAAGTACCGTCTTCCCATAACACTACCACGGTACTAAGGATTTATTCCACGAAGGCATAGATAGACAGGAGTCGCCACCCGGGTAATAACCGGGACATATTCATATTCAGAGTTTCTTCCGAGGGTCATGGATGGCAACTTACTCCTTGCAGAGTTTCCACAACCGTCATTACCATAGCCCAATGTCTAGGTTCGGGATAGTGGGTACGTAAGGGGAAGGTGTTAGGCACCCCTTACGCCTGGTCTAACCTCGTTAATTCGAGTGCCAGTCCTCTACTAATGTTTCTAGAAGTCTTGTTTATTATTCCTTTATTAAACTTTTATCCTAAAAAATGCAATTCTAATCCTACACACGCAAGTAATTCACAAAAAGGGTTGTTGTTTACACACAATTTTCATGCACAAGTAATTCCTATCTATGGGGTTGCTAATTATTTAAATGATATTTAACAGATGACTAAAATTAATTTATTATTGGGAATTTAATTTACAAACAAATTCAATTTCAAATAACCCTATGTTTCTATTTAACCTAATTAATTAATTTTCACCAAGTTACCCTAAGGATAATTGAACTAAGTTAATTATGTACATGTGTAATTTATTCTAATATCACATAAGTCCCAAACAATCACAGCCTAATAAAGATTTCTAACATGCAAATTCATTTTACAATTACCAAGTATTAAATTAAATTTATTTTACATGCTAATATTAGTTTAATTTACAAACAAGATTAATTTTAATTTACAAAGTATTTATTTAAATTAATTACATGCAAAAGTCAGTTAAATTAAAAACAAAGTTAATTTTAATTTACCAAATGAAAGTTCTATTATTACTACAATTTCATGCCAATGGTTATTCGAGAAGTTTAGAGCTACTTACTTGTTGATAAATGCAGTTGCCATTGGGGCAAGCTACCCTTAAAAAAGGGTCTTCTCTTCTAGTATGGCAATGATATCGCTGTCTTACTCCCGTTTAGCTCCATATAAGCTCCACGCAAATGCCCTCTTTGGTACTTACCTTAGGGCTACTTACCAATTTTGTTTGTAATAAAAAATAAAGAAACTAAAGAAAATAAAAGAAATAAAGAGACAGAAACTAAACATGTGCAGAGTTGTGTATCCCCTCAAATTAAACATGATTACATGATCCATATGAACATATAAAATAAATTGAAGACAAAGAGCATAGAATTAAAATATTGTGTGGCATAGATCTTGAAAAGAAAACAATAAAAAACTGACCTTATAGAAATCTTGTATGCAAATCTTCTTGAAGAAAAGAAAAAAAAAATAAGAAAGAACTCAAAGAGTCTTGAATATCTCTAAATTTCCTATAGCTCTGAATTTTCTCTTTCTCTTTCCTCCCATCATCCCCTTCTTCTCTTCTCTAGTAGGGTATTTATAGGGTTTTGGGAGAGAGGTGTGATAGGGTTTGGAGTCTTAGGATGATAAAGTTTAGATGACTTAAACAACTACAATTGCAGAATTCGAATAAGACTGGGATATGGGTGAGGTGTTTCAACCAATTGGAAGACAGGAAAAAATAGAAGGCACCAATAGAGAATGAGGAAGAGGTGTGGTAGGATTTGGAGTCTTAGGGTGATAAAGTTTAGATGACTTAAACAACTGCGATTGCATAATTCGAATAAGACTGGGATATAGGTGAGGTGTTTCAACCAATAGGAAGACAGGAAAAAATGGAAAGCACCAATAGGGAGTGAGGAAGAGAGTGGGGCCAAGGAGGAGAGAGATATTTTGTTATTTTAATTTTTAGAAAATAATTAAATGGGTCCCATTTAAAATTCCTAACTAGGCTTTCTTAGGCCCATGGAGCCCAATTAAACTTAATTAGATCCATTTAAAAAACTACCCATATTAAATTTAAACAAAATAAAATTTTATTTAAATTTAATTAAATTAATTTTCCCAAAACTTTATTATTATTTTTATTTTTTCAAGATCATGCCACGAAATTAATAATTCAGCTCAATGCCTCCAATTACATTTTACAGTCATATAATTTTTCATCATCGGGTTTCCCACGGCCTCAATGCACATACTCATCACAAAATAAGGGTCTACAGTGGTGCACAGCATACTAAAATATATTTATGCATAATTCAAAACACATTTATTCAATTACTGAACGGAATATGAGAAACAGATACAAAACATGATTCACAAACTTTTAGTCCAAACAATTTCATTTAGGAAGTCTCAAAACACATTTCATAAAAACACACAGTTATATCATGCCATTCGAAACAATAATCATCTCAATAGCCAGAGGCTTATGAGAAATCACATCACAAGGCTAGCTGCCTCAAATATATGGATATCCATTCAATTTCTTCTTCTACTGGCACACACCTCAACACTTCAGCCAGAGAAGGAATCAAAATTCGAAACTTTTTCTTCCCACTAGTCATGCTAATGAGGTATTCAAATATATGGTCATGGCACTGTGGTTTCAAAACTATCTTAACAATTTACTAAACATTTATTGCCATTTCAAACACATACAAGTAAACTTTCAATAATTTAAGTCAAAAGCATAATACACATTTTGCAATATAAGTAATTCATTTCATGCACTTTGTAAGTGAATTTTAAATAATATTGATGTTGTGAATAAATCTTAAGCGAGTTGCCTCTTGGCCTTGACTCGATGCCTCCTGTTGAAACATACAGTTTCACAGTGTTTTAGTATCACAATTTATCATAAGTCCAAAAATGAATTCAAATCTACTTATACCTAACTTTAATATGCTAAACTTGACGTTTTTTAAAATTTGTATTTCGGGGTTACTATTCACGATACTATTCAAGTCAATTTATTGACTTTCTAATGCTTAATAGGTATGGCAATTCTAATTTCACCCACATACCACATTTTGGTTACCTAATTTTTTGGTTTTGATTCTTTTCTCAAATCTTAAGTATTTTAAGCACAAATTTCAAATTTTTAGTTTTGGTGTCCTATTTTATACTGTTCCATTGGTCATGTTGCTGTTAGGATTTGGCTAAGTTTTCTTCATAGAAGTTGTTCCTTATTGTCTTAAATTTATTTCTCTTTTTGAATCACTCCATTTGGAGTTTTGTAGCCCAAGTTATAGCCATTTGAACATTGCTGGCCAGATTTGGTTTTACCTAGAATTCTGGGCAAATTCTGGGTTTTGGCAATTTTTATGGTTGACTGCAGGTAGATTTTCAAACAGGTTATGATCAAAATTTGGGTTTTTTTTCTTCATAAAAGTTGTAGGGCTATGTCTCAGCTTTCTACTAGTAAAATTTTAGGTCATTTGGACCTTCCTAGACCATGTTATGGTCATTTGTGTAACTACTATTTATTTGGTCATTTTTGTACAGGTCTGTTTGCCTAATCCGGATTTGGCCAATTTGTTCACTAAGTTATGGTCACTTTCTGGGCATGATTCCTAAATGAAAAATGTGTCATTTTGTGTCTAATTTCATTGCCAATTGACCTCACACCAATTGGGTTAGTAAATTTTCAGTTTTGATCCCTGAAAGGGACCTAGGTCATGTTGTCTGCAGAATGACCATAACCAATCCAAATTTAAACTTAGTTCCAACACTTCATACACACCTCAAATGGTCACACTTGACCATTCCTCAACTCAAATAAGGTTAACTACATCATTTGGCTAATTCTCAAATTTTTCTCCCCAAATCCTAGGTGTCAAGAACCCTAATTCATAAAATTCAAATCTAATGCATTCTAAACATCTATCCATATTTTACATACATAATTCAACCTAAGAAACAATTCAAATGCATCAAATTCACTCATTTCAAACCCTAACTAAGGCTGGCCAAAATTCATGTTTGGTCCCTCAACCATGTTTTCTTTTGATTTTAAAGTTGAAATCTAAGTTAATTTAACTCATAACATGTATTTTAAACTAAAAATGTCAATTTAATTCCTTACCTCAACTTTGGAGTTCACTCCACCTAGTTCTTCTCTCTTCCTTCTTTCTTTCTTCTTCAATCTCCTTCTTAAGTTGAGATAACAAGCTTTTATGAAGTATTTATGGGAAATATTAAGGTTAAATGAGGGATTTCAAGCTCTAGTGCAAGCTTCCATGGTGGGTTGGTAATGGAGAGAGAGAGAGAGTTGGCCGGCTAAATGGAGAAGATGAAATGGTTTTATTTTATTTATACATAATTATCCTAAGTTTTACTTAGTCAAAAATAAAATTAAATGTAATTATTTTTATGATCATGCTTAGGTCACCACATGATGTCACTAATGCAATTTCTTTTCCTTTTTTTATATTTTTTTCCATTCTTCTTTAATTTAATTCTTGATTCCGAAATTTTCTTTTCTTCAATTTTATTGGACAGTTAGGTCAGGAGTCAGCTCTAGGGGTGAATTGACCAAATTGCCCCTCGCCGGTTCGATCCGGTTTGCAAGTAATTTAATATTTCTTCCAGATCCCTGACCTAATTATTTGACCTACTTAACATTTTTTTTTGTGATTTTCTCTTTTCCACTGTGTTCGCAATAGTCCTAAGGACCGCGGCATTACATTTTACAGTTCGAAATTCGAGTTTAAATCGACCACGCAGTCTTTCCCAAGAAGGTCACCCATCGTTGTGACTCTCGGCTCATTTAACTTTTTGTGTTCTATTTTTCTTATTTATACTTAACTATTTGATAGTTACTAATTATTTGTTTTTAGGATTTAACTAGGTGTCTTAGGCGTGGTTCTACTTCTCTTAATTGTCCGGACCGACACCGGTCACCGAAACAGTGAAATATACCAGGCTATACAAATAGGGGTGTTACAAATAGCCTACGGCTATATGGATTGTGTTATTATACTTGGCTTATCGCCGGATTGACTCTATGGCTTTTTAGCCACACTGTTTTCATACCGGGAGACACTTTGTGATCGATGGTGTGACAGCCCGAGGTACTAGGTACCCAGTGCCAATATATTCGTTTATCCAGTCTAGTCAGTGTATAGGCTACACAGGCAGTTAATTTAAGCATTATTAAATTCAAATAGCTAAATTCAGTTTATTGACATACAGCACCACCAAAATTAGCAAAAATGAAAGGTTAGCAAATAAAAGTAGAAATAGCAACTGCAAAGAATATTGATGTCATAAATTCATAAACAATTCATTTATTTTATTTTAGTGTATATTTCCTTATATTTGGTACCACTAAGCAGAATTGCTTAGCGCGTTGCTTTTGCTATGCGTAGGTATTGGAGAGACAGTTAGGGAGCCCAACAGACCTACGACTGGATGAGACATCAGATCTGCACAGGAGTCCAGAGTCATCTGCACTACACTGCATATATGGTAGGACTTAAGATCTTGTGTAATGACTACCAGTTGTTTTTTGACATTTTGTTATGTAATATGTATATCATAAAACTTTAAAGTTTGTAATAATTTGTACATATTAAACTCCTATGGAGAGTGTTTGGATGAATGTAAATTATGATGGATTGTATTTTGAAACTAAAAAATTAGATGGAAGGTTGAGATTATCATATTGAGCTGCTTTTAACAAGTTTAGTAGGACAGTTTGTCTAAAATACAGACGACACCTTGTCAGATTTTTATTACCATTTTTGTAACACTAATTTTATTAAAATATGAAAATAGAACCAGTATGTTATGAATATCACATAAAGACTTCTTAAATCAAATTGAGTTTAGAAAATAAGATAATCACATACTAGGTGCTCCGGCACGCCGTGTAGTATGCCTTGCTTGGCTACATTGTAGACGGGTGAGGGGTGTTACATTTACTGGTATCAGAGCACGGTTTAGGTGTTTCTGGACCTAGATGGATTGCATATCATGCATTGCATTGTAAGTGTTAAGATGACTCTAATGCAGATCTTTTGATTTATTATTTTGATCAGAATATGGACTCCACATTGCAGAGAGCGGTCGATGAGGAGGTGGAGAGTCATGCTCCATCCAATGACTAAACCAGGAGACAAGAGGGAACCTGCTCCACCAGTACCAGATGCAACAGCCACATTTCAGCAAATGGCTGAGTTCTTTAGATAGATGGCAGGAGTTATGCCACCACCACCACCTCCATATCAAAAGTATCATATGGAGAAACTTAGAAAGTTCGGAGCAGTGGATTTTCTGGTCAAAAGGGAAGATGATTCTATCACAGCTGAAAACTGGTTGGACAGAAGCAAAAGAGTCTTGAAATAACTTCAATGTACTATAGAGCAAAATTTGGAAGCTGTTGTATCACTACTGCAAGATGATGCATACCAATGGTGGGATACAGTAACTAGTGAGGTGTCGCCAGAACAAATAACTTGGGATTTCTTTCTCACTGAGTACAGAAAGAAATATGTGAGCAGTGTATACCTGGAAAAGAAGAGAAGGGAATTTATTACCCTACGCCAGAGACAGCTAACAGTGACTGAATATGAAAGAGAATTTATCAGACTGAGCCGCTATGGGTGGGAAATAGTCCCTAATGAGATCGACAGATGTAAGAAATTTGAAGAAGGACTCAATGATAACATTAAAGTAATGATTACAGCCTTGGGGATTACAGAGTTTGCCAAGTTAGTGGAAGTCGCACTGAAGGTTGAAAGAGTTAGAATAAATGAGCAGAACAGAAGGGTCAGATAGCAGAAAAGAGGTCAGGGTTAGACTAGTACATCTTCTGCCCCTAGTAAGAAATTCAGAGGTTCACCTACTTAGAGTTTCAGTAGAGCACCAAGTCATGGTCAGTCACAGAAGCCTAAATCTCAGTTTGCACCGAGGAAAGGCCAGTCCACATCTTCAGTGGCTAGCTCTCCAGTGACAAGGTTCAGGGGACCAGCCCCAACAGTATCTGTTGCTTGCCCACATTGCCAAAAATGGCATAAGGGGGAATGTTAGAGGATGATAGGTGCTTGTTTACGGTGTGGGTCTATAGACCACTTAATTCGAAATTGTCCACGTAAAATTGCTACATCCACTCCGGTATCAACTGTTAGGCCTACCCCTCCAGCTCCAAGGGGTAGAAAGTAGTGTAAGGCTGAGGCAGCCGGTACTTTCATAGAAACCTGTATCAGAGTCTGTGGAGAGAGCAGAAAGTAGAAAACCAACCAGAGCCTATGCTATAAGGGCACAGGAGGAACAAGATGCTCCAGATGTCATCAAGGGTACGTTCCTCCTCTATAATACTTTTATGCATGCATTAGTGGATCCTGGATCTACTCATTCATATATTTGTATCAAGCTGCCCATAGAAAAGGGAATACCAGTATAGGAAAGTGACCAAGACATCCTGGTCACAAATCCACTATGCCATAGTGTGGTAGTAAATAAGGTATATAAGGGCTGTCCATTGAAGATTCAAGGGAAAAAGTTCTCGACAGACTTAGTCGAACTGTTTTTCCATGAGTTTGATATGATTTTGGGAATGGACTGGTTATCCCATCATCAAGCAATGGTAGATTGTAAATTGAAGAGAATCTCTCTAAAAACTGCTGAGAATGAAGAAATAACAATTGTGGGTGAAAGGATAGATTTCTTGTCTAATGTCATCTCAGCTACAGTTGCAAGGAGATGGATGAGAAAAGGGTGTGAAGCCTATCTGGCACATGTGGTTGACACTTGGCAGGGTAAACTTAACTTGTCTAACATACCCACAGTAAGGGATTTCTCTGAGGTATTTCCTAAGGAATTACCTAGTTTGCCACCAGAAAGGAAAATTGAATTTGCTATTGAGATTATGCTGGGTACAGCTCCTATTTCAATTGCTCCATATAGGATGGCACCTGCTGAATTAAAAGAGTTAAAAATCCAGCTACAAGAATTACTAAACAAGGGGTTCATATGCCCCAGTGTGTCACCGTGGGGAGCTCCAGTATTGTTTGTAAAAATGAAAGATGGGACACTGAGGTTATGTGTTGACTACCGACAGTTAAACAAAGTAACAATGAAAAACAAGTATCCATTGCCTAGAATTGATGATCTGTTTGATCAGTTGAAGGGAGCCGGTGTGTTTTCTAAGATTAATCTTAGATCAGCGTATCATCAACTAAGGGTTAAGGATGCAGATGTGCCTAAGACTGCATTTAGAACCCAGTATGGGCATTATGAATTCCTGGTGATGCCATTGGGGTTAACAAATGCTCCAACAACATTCATGGACCTTATGAACCGTATTTTCCATCCATACTTAGATCGGTTCATAGTGGTCTTCATTGATGACATCCTGGTGTATTCCAAGGATAAAGCAGAACATGATGAGCATTTGAGAATTATTCTGCAGACTCTAAAAGAGAAGAAACTGTATGCTAAATTGTCCAAGTGTGAGTTCTAGTTAAATGAAATTGTATTCCTTGGACATGTAGTATCAGTTGAAGGGATTAGAGTGGATCCCAAGAAGATTGAAGCAGTGATGGAATGGAAGCCTCCAGAAATACAACTGAGATTAAAAGTTTCTTGGGGTTAGCTAGATATTATAGAAGATTGGTAAAGGGATTTTCCCTGATAGCTGCTCCAATGACCAAATTACTATACAAGAATATCAAATTTGACTGGAATGACAAGTGTCAAGCCAGTTTTGAGAGGCTGACAGCTATGTTGAGAGAGGCACCAGTGTTAACACAGCCAATGTCTGGAAAAGACTTCGTAGTCTATGGTGATGCCTCATATAATGGGTTAGGGTGTGTACTCATGTAAGAAGGGAAAGTGGTCGCATATGCTTCTAGGCAGTTAAGGCCACATGAAAATAATTAACCTTATGACACCCCTTACCCGTCTACAGTATAGCCGAGTAAGATATGTCACAGTGTACCGGAACACTCTATTTTATCTCAATCATTTTTTCTTCTTCCTTAATTTATTTTTATTATAGTTATGAAGTACAATATATTTCATTTAAATTATTTATTGAAATTATAATTTATTTAAGGTTCTGCAAATTTTTTATAAAATTCGGCAGATTGCCGGCTAAAAATGGAGAAAACAATTTTTCGGAACCTGTGAAAAACACTTCCAAAATTTTCAACCAATCCCAAACTCCATTTCATCATCAAAATCTCAATATTTTTCAACAACCTTTCCATTTCTGAATCATTCATTTCTCATGGTATTCATATACAAGCAATAAATAAATACTCAATTTTCCTTTCACAAACACAATTTTCACTATTTACATTAACATCAAAATACATTACATAAGTCTCAATTACACATGAAAAAATAAAAGTTAGTTACAAAATACCAAAATGAAACCTAGTGTCCTACCAATGCACTGAAGATGGTGAGGTGACACGGATACTATGCAGAGCTGCAGGAGGTTTCACCCAGTCTGTGGTCTACTGGGCTCTCGACCAGTATCTCCAGAACCTACACGTGGCAAAAGCAACGCGCTAAGCAATAATGCTTAGTGGTGCCAATAATAAAATAAAAAGAAATAACAGGAAGTAAATATGCAGTGCATGTTTTGATGTTTTATCTGACGATTTTTTTATCATTATTGGTAATCTTATTTATTATGTACTTGTTCTTTTCATTATTTCATTAAATTTGTTCACTTTCAGTTTTGGGTGCCCAAGTAACCTAAACTGGATGACTGGACTGGATAAACGGGTAAACTGGCACTGGATATCTAGTACCTCCCGGTGTGCAACAGAACAGCTAATAAGCTATAATAACAATAGGCACAAGGCCAAATATCAACACAATGTCAGAATGGCTAAAAGCCATAAAATCACAGAATGGCATAATGCCATGTGCAGTACTGCTAACTGAACCCTATTGGCATGCCAAGCTATCCAAACCAATCTTGTTAGGTATACTAGGGCATTTTACACTTTTAAGTTTTACAATTTTTGGAATTTAAGTTTTAGTGTTACTATTCCATTCATTGGTCAACAAAAATGTTGAATTTTGCATAAGCAATAGGTACATTGGTTTTAATATCATCAACATACCACATTTTGCATTCAAAATTTGTTGGTATTGGTTGCCAATACCATTTCTAAGCTTAATGTTAGTTGGGCAGAATTTTCACTTTTTATGCCTTGCTTTACTGTTCCATTGGTTAATTTTGCAGTGGGAATTTGGCAAACTGATCAACATGAAAGTTGTTCCTTATTTTGTCTAGTTGCATTTCATTTTTTGAATCACTCCATTTGGAGTTTTGTAGCTTAAGTTATGGTCCAAAAACCACAACTGACCAGATTGAAATTTTTCAGGACTGACCATATCTACAGTGCAGTGAACAGTGACTACAACTCACTTGTTGGATAGGTTTTGGGCATAATTTGGGTTAGGTTTCTTCATGAAAGTTGTTGGTCTATATCTCAGCTTGTTTATGCTAAAATTTCAGGTCAATTGGACAATTCTACACTGAGTTATTACCAAATGACCAAATACTGTTCATTTGGTCATTCTGCAGAAATAGATTGCAGATCATCCGGATTAGGGAAAGCTTTTGGTCCACTTGGTTTGGTTTTATGGGCATGGTTTCTTCACCAAAGTTGTGCCATTATGTGTATAGTTTCATGTCCAATTTCTTTGCACTAATTAAACCTGTAAAATTCAAGTTATGGCTGCCCAAACCTGCTGGACTCATGTCCAATTCTGCAGGTCACCATGGGCAGCCACACCAACTGCAATTCCCACTAATCAAACCACCTCATTTCTTATTTACACATAACCAAATGGTCACTAATTAACCATTAAAACTCACTTTCATTATTACATGATCAAAGTCTCCATTTCATGTTCAAACCCTAACTCCAATTTCCAATTCATGGCATACACACACCAAACTCATACCAAATCACTTTATCCATCATCTATACTCATCAATAACATAATTAAGCCACTTAATTTCATCAAAAACCAACAATCCTTAAACTTTCTCATGGCTGAAAAATTTAGAGATTTCATTTACTCAAGTTTTTCTTTTAATTTCATACAATTTCTACTTGATTTAGCATGCTTACAAGATTAAAGAAAGAAAAGAAATTGTTTAGTGCACTAACCTTTTTGAGCTTCACTTAACCTTGATTAAACCTCCCTAATCTCTTCTTCTTTGGCTGCCAATAGCTTTTTCTAGGTGAAAGATCAAATTTTTGTGAAGGGACTTGGCAATTTTGGTGAACAAATGGAGAGCAAATTCAAGCTTTTAAGCTTGAAAATGGTGGAATCTCTTCTCTCTCTCTCTCTCTCTCTCAACGTTTTTGGCTGCCCAAAGGTTGAAGATGCAAATTGGTTTTTCGATTTTTTTGTCTCTTTTATCTCTTTTAATGAGTTTAACAAATTGTGATTGATGGAGGAAATTTAAATTACATCATATGATATCATAATTAGTATTTTCTTTCATTTTCTTTTCTTGTCTTCTCTACTCATTTCCAATTTAATTTTTAGCAATATTTATTCATATTTTAGATCATAATAATTATTTTCTGAACTTGACAAGTCGGTCAAAAATCATCTCTGAAGACAAAATGACCAAAATGCCCTCCGTTTGGCTTAATGGGCCAAAATTGTCTGTACAGATTGAAAAATTTTTCTAAGCATTTTCTTGGCATTCTAATGCCATAAGAACCTCAATGACCCTTTTCTGGAGTCTTAAAAATTATTTTATAATTTTTCCCCTGGGTCTAGGGCTCCTAGTTGCGAGAACCGCAACTTCTCACTAGGTTACCCATCATTAGGGCACCGGCTCATTTAACTTGGTTGTATTTTATTTCTTAAATTTTTTCTAAATTTTTCTTATTAATATTTGAGTTAATTATGGTTCCTCACTTTAGTTTAAATATTTTTCCGGACGTTCTAGTTGTCCAGATCGACACTGGTCACCGGAATAGTAGAATGTACAGAGTTGTTACAGGGAGGGTGTTACAAACCTACTCATGATTTGGAGTTAGCAGTAATTATCTTCGCATTGAAGATATGGAGGCATTACTTGTATGGAGAAAAATGCTACATATACACAGACCATAAAAGTCTGAAGTATCTGCCAACCCAAAAGGAACTTAATTTGAGACAGAAGCAATGGATTGAATTCCTGAAAGATTATGATTGTGTGATCGACTACCACCCTGGGAAGGTAAACGTAGCCGCTGATGCCTTAAGCAGAAAATCTATTGTAGCATTAAGATCTCTAAATGCCCAACTGTCCTTAACTCATGATGGAGTTATTTTGGCTGAGTTGCAAGTGAAGCTGAATCTGTTACGACAGATACAGGATGGGCAAAAGACAGATGAGAAATTAATGGCTGTTATGGGCAAAATCACTGAGGGAAAGGAAACTGAATATGAGGTGAAAGAAAATGGGTGCCTGTACTATAAAGAAAGTGTGTGTACTAGATGATAAAGAATTGAAAACCAGTATTCTGAGAGAAGAACATAATAGTGTGTATGCTATGCACTCAAGAATCACAAAAATGTACCATGACCTGAAACTTCGATACTGGTGGCCAGGTATGAAGAAGGACATAGCTGATTATGTAACTAGATGCTTGACATGTCAGCAAGTCAAAGCAGAACATCAAGTTCCATTAGGTTTGTTATAGCCTATAAACATACCTGAATGGAAATGGGACCGAGTCACTATGGACTTTGTCAGTGGTTTACCTCTCACTCAGAAGAAGCATGATGCAGTATGGGTGATTGTGGATAGGTTGACCAAATCAGAGCATTTTCTGCCAGTTAGAATTGACTACTTACTAGAAAAGCTAGAAGAATTGTACATCAGTGAGATAGTTAGACCACATAGAATTCCACTTTCCATTATATCTGATAGAGACCCGAGGTTTACATCTAGATTTTGGAAGAAATTACAAGAATCTTTGGGTACACAACTCCATTTTAGTATGGCTTTTCATCCTCAGATGGATGGATAGCCAAAAATAATAATCCAAGTAAATTTTGAAACTCATTGATTTATTGCAAACAATAAATTGAACTGATAATGATAATAATAACTGAACATATGTGATAGGTCCTCGAGGATATGCTGAGGAGTTGTGTTATTGAGTTTGAGGGAAGCTGGAACAGATACCTTTCACTGGTAGAATTTGCATACAATAATAGCTATCAAGCTAGCATACAAGTGGCACCCTAGAACACCTGTATGTTGGACTGAATTGGGTGAAGATAAGCTAGTGGGACCAGACTTGGTAAAACAAACAGAGGAAAAGGCAAAACTGATAAAGGCCAATCTGAAAGTTGCCTCGGACCGACAGAAATCTTATGCTAACTTGAAAAGAAAGGACATTGAGTATGAAGTTGGCAAGAAGGTATTTCTCAAAGTATCACCGTGGAAGAAAGTGTTAAGATTCGGGAAAAAGGGAAAATTAAGCCCTAGGTTCATTGGTCCATATGAAGTTATTGAACGTGTGGGACCAGTAGCCTACAGATTAGCCTTACCACCTGAGCTAGACAAGATACATAATGTGTTCCATGTCTCGATGCTCAAAAGATAGAGATCAGATCCTTCACATGTTATCTCAGTAGAAGAAATTGTTGAACAGCCTAACCTAACATATGAAGAAGAATCGATTAAAATATTGGCACGAGAGGTAAAATAGCTCAGAAACAAGACAATTCCACTAGTGAAAATCCTATGGAGGCAACACAACACGGAAGAGGCAACATGGAAGAGCGAGGAAACAATGAGGCAACAGTTTCCTCAGCTCTTCACATTAGGTAAATTTCGAGGACGGAATTTTTATTTAGAGGGGAAGAGTTGTAACATCCTCCCTGTATGTATTCTGTATGTTCTGTTGCTCCGATGACCTAATATTAGTCCGGGCAAGTCAGGATGTCTGGAACTACACTTTGGTGATAGTGAACAGACATATAATGATGAAATAAATAAAAATAAAATACAAGAAAAAGTTAAAGAAAAATAAAAGAGAGAAAATGAAACTAAGTCAAACGAGCAGTCACCGTAGCGATGGGTGACCGCATCGGGAAATTACGGCGAAGGCAATTGCTAACTCCAGGACAGCAGAGAACCCTCAGAATTAAATTTTGGGACATAATTAAAGGTTTATTGAAATGTAATTGATACTAGAAATATCAAAGAAAAATTAATAAATTAGTACAAAGAAAAACAAAAAATTGAGAAACGGACAAAAATTGGTGTTACCGAAAAATCGAGAATACAACCCGAAGAAGGGTATTTTGGTCATTTGACACCTTGAGTTTCCTTTTGACCTCAATGTCCATTAAAAATAAATGATATTAAACTTTGAAAATGTCATGAAAAATTAAATTATAGTACATTATAAAAATAGTGAAAGAAATGGGACATAAAATCCAATTTATGAAACTTTAACTAATTAAACATTAAAATAAAGCTTAGTGCTCCACTAACCTTAAAATATGGGACATATTAAAGTTGAATTGGGCAGAATTTAAATCATCTTCAACCTTCCACAAAACCAGCAGAAGCTCACCATGGAAGAACTCCATAGCCAACCATGGAAGGACCACCATGCAATCATGTTCTAGCCATCCTTCCTCACTAGTGTCTTCATTAAAGCTTATGCATTCAACTTGAGGAAGCCATTGGCAGCAAGAAGAAAGGGATTTAGTGGGCTTTTAGCAAGCTCCAAAAGAAGTAAGTGTCCAAATCCTCTCCCTTGCTTTAGTAAACTTCATGTTTAGATTGAGGTGAGTTGAATGGTGAAGAGAATGGAAGAAATTATTGAGTTATGGAATTGTTCAATTTCGGCAGCCATGAGAACCTATGTTGCTTAAGTTTTTCTTACCTTTAATGGATGGAAAATAATGTTGATTTAGTCTTTTTAATGTTGCAGTAATTTAGTTTTCATGTATATGTACATTGGGCACTTGAATTTGAGAGTTTGGAAAGCAATTTGTATATCTTAGCAAATAGCCACTTTTGGCAGCCTTTAAATTTATGAATTAGTGTTTGGTTTCATGAATTTTCTTGATAAATTATGGTGAAGATGAATTGATGGCAGTATATGTGAAGTAATGGTTGGGAGGTATATGTTATAATCAAGTGTTTTCATTTATATATTATGTTAAATTTAACTTTGCAAATTAGGTTTGTATAATGTGCATGGAACACTTGTATATTCTGCCCAAATGGACATGAGTGAGATATGATGAATGATATAGAAGTGTTATGAATGTATATTTGTAGTTTTGGGAGGGGGAGAAGTGTCATTTGGAAGTGTTCTTTGTGTGTAGATTTTGTGTTATGAAGGCAGTAGGTAAATTGAACCATAAGTGACAATTGGTGGCCCCAATTGGTATGAGGACAATGGGAGGTGAAATTAGACACAAAATAGGCTAACTTTCATGTAGAAATGTTGTCAAAATTCTGCCTATAAACTGACCTTAAAAATGACCTAATCCAAAATTGGTAAGTGCAAGCCCAAATTTTTGACCATATGAATAGTAGTCACTAAGATGACCATAACTCACTCAAAACAGGTCCAAATGACCTGAAATTTTTACCATGGAAAGCTTAGACACAGAGCTATAATTCTTATGAAGACACCAAAGCCCAGAAATGGTCAGAACCATGTCAAATTGTTTGCCCAAATTAGGGTACCAAAACTGCCAAAACTGAATTTGACCTAAAATTGACCAAATTTTGCACTAAAGATGCAATCTGTCCAGCATTAGTAAATTGACCATATCTTGGTCTATACAACTCAAAATGACCTGAAATTTGTGCCAAACGTTCAATAAGACATAGAGCTACAATTTTTCTTCTTTGACTAGAAGCTAAAAACCAAGAGAAATAGGACATTAAGCTAGACCTATCTAGCACACTAAAACTGAAAATTTGACATTTACATACAATGAAGCTTGAAGTAATTTGGCAATGAATGCCAACTTGTGAAATGGGTAAATTGCACTATATTGGCAGTATATTGAATTAAAAATTGTGACATGTTGATGCTAGAATCAACTTATCCATATTATCTAAAAAGGTCAATATTTACATTGACTTGTGAATTACATGATAACTAGTAAACTCAAAAAAATGACGAATTAAACAATTAATTTGTAATGTGCCCTAGTTTGCCTAGTTGACTAGTTTGGATAGGTTGGCATGCCAATAGGATTCTGATAGTTGTTCTGTAAATGGCATTATGCCATACTGTGTTTTTACGACATATTATGTCGCACTATGACTTTAATAGCCTACGGCTATACGAATTGTGTTGTTATACTTGGCTTATCGTCGAATTGACTATATGGCTTTTTAGCTACACTGTTTGCACACCGGGAGACACTTTGTGACTGATGGTGTGACGGCTTGAGGTACTAGATACCCAGTGCCAGTATATCCATTTATCCAGTCTGGTCAGTGTATAGGTTACACGGGCAGTTAATTTAAGCATTATTAAATTCAAATAGCTAAATTCAGTTTGTTGACATACAGCACCACCAAAATTAGAAAAAATGAAAGGTTAGCAAATAAAAGTAGAAACAGCAACTGCAAAGAATATTGATGTCATAAATTCATAAACAATTCATTTATTTTATTTTAGTGTGCATTTCTTTATATTTGGTACCACTAAGCAGAATTGCTTAGCGCCTTACTTTTGTTATGCATAGGTATTGGAAACATAGCTGGGGAGCCCAGCAGATCTACGACCAGGTGAGACATCAGATCTGCACAGGAGTTCAGAGTCATCTGCACTACATTGCATACATGGTAGGACTTAGGATATTGTGTAATGACTACCAGTTGTATTTTGACATTTTGTTATGTAATATGTATATCATAAAACTTTAAGGTTTGTAATAATTTGTACATATTAAACTCCTATAGAGAGTGTTTGGATGAATGTAAATTATGATGGATTGTATTTTGAAATTATGAAATTTTGAAACTGAAAAATTAGTTGGAAGGTTGAGATTATCATATTGAACTGCTTTTAATAGGTTTAGTAGGATAGTTTGTTCGACATACAGATGACATCTTGCCGGATTTTTATTATCATTTTTGAAACACTAATTTTATTAAAATATGAAAATACAACCAGTATATTATGAATATCACATAAAGACTTCTTAAATCAAATTAAGTTCAGAAAATAAGATAATCACATACTAGGTGCTCCGGCACACCGTGTAGCACACCTTGCTC
This sequence comes from Hevea brasiliensis, assembly GCF_030052815.1. Taxonomy (NCBI): domain Eukaryota; kingdom Viridiplantae; phylum Streptophyta; class Magnoliopsida; order Malpighiales; family Euphorbiaceae; genus Hevea; species Hevea brasiliensis. The sequence continues at coordinate 41,054,783 of NC_079493.1, read as the reverse complement.
AGCTACACTATAGACGGGTGAGGGTGTTACACTTGAGAAGCAAATTAGGGGCTGCCCATTGGTGATCTTGGTGTGGACAAGCTAGAGGGACAATACTTGGGGTCCTAGGTGCTTCCTAAAGGTGCCAATTGAATCCATAGTGCATCAAAGAGGTTACTGCCCAAACTTCTCTTTTAAACTAGGGTTTAAAATTAATTTGTTAATTCACAATCTTGAATGGCAAACATAGATCCTAATACATAATAAAAGTGTTTTAATATGCAATTGAGCATTGAAATTAATTTGGCACATAAGAGATATGGCATGATGCATAAAACCCTAGAAGAAAAATTTTAAATTCAATGCTCTAATGAACTAATCACAAAAAAAAAAAAAAAAAAAAGTCAGGAGTCGCTATGGTAGAAAATCAAGATAATGAGCTTGTTCCAACAAGGATTCAGAGTGGATGGCAAATGTGCATAGATTACTGCAAGCTGAATTCAATAACAAGGAAGGAGCACTTCCCACTGCCATTCATTGAGCAGATGCTTGAGCGGTTAACAAGTAAGTCTTATTTCTACTTTCTTGATGGCTTTTCTCGATATAATCAAATTGTGATTGCACCAGAGGATCAAGAGAATACTACCTTCACTTGCCCTTTTGGAACTTTTGTTTTTAAAAGGATGCCCTTTGGGCTTTGTAATGCACCTGCCACATTTCAGAGATGCATGATGAGCATATTTTCAGATTACATTGATAATTGCATTGAGGTGTTCATGAATTATTTTACTGTGTATGGTGATTCATTTGATGCATGTTTACATCATTTGACTTCTGTTCTTAAGAGATACATTAAGAAAATTCTTGTTTTAAATTATGAGAAGTGTCATTTTATGGTGGAATAGGGGATTATTTTGGGTCATGTTGTCTCTAATAAGGGTATCGAGGTGGATAAATCTAAAATTGATTTAATTGTGAACTTACCCTACCCCAAAACTATGAGGGACGTACACTCTTTTCTTGATCATGCAGGTTTCTATCGCAGATTCATTAAGGATTTCTCTAAGATAGCATTGCCTTTGTCTAGACTTTTGCAAAAAGATGTTTCTTTTGAGTTGAGTGAAGACTGCAAGGATGCTTTTGACAAATTGAAATCTGCATTGACATCACCCCCTATTATCCAAGCTCCTGATTGGACTATACCATTTGAAATTATGTGTGACGCGAGTAATTATGCAGTAGGAGCATTTTTAAGGCAGCGTGTTGGGAAGCTTTTTCATGTCATTTATTATACATCCAAAACACTCAATTCAGCTCAGTGCAATTATTCTATGACCGAAAAAGAGTTTTTGGCTATAGTTTTTGCTTTAGATAAATTTTGGTCATATTTGCTTGGTTCTAAAATAATTATCTTCTCTAATCATGCAGCATTGAAGTATCTCTTGGCAAAGAAGGAAGCAAAACCAAGGTTGATTAGATGGATCCTTCTGCTGCAAGAATTTGATATTCAAATCAAGGATAAGAAAGGAGCTGAGAACCTAGTAGCAAATCATTTGAGCAGGTTAGTGACACAAGAAGAGCCAGTTCTGTGACACCCCTTACCCGCCTACAGTATAGCCGAGCAAGATATGCCACACAGTGTATCTGAATGCTATATTTTATCTCAATTATTTTTATCCTTCCTTAATTTATTTCTTTATGATTATGAAGTGCAATTTGTGAAATTTAACTCATTTAAGTCATTTATTGAAATTATAAATTCATTTGAGGTTCCGAAAATTTTATAGAAAATCCGACCGAGTACCAGCTAAAAATGGAGAAAATAATTATTCGAAACCTGTGAAAAACACTTCCTATACATTTCAATCATTCTCAAACTCCATTATATCAACATAATCTCAATATTTCTCAACCATTTCTCAAAAATGGTTCCATTTGTCATTCATTCATTTCACATGATAATCATGTATATATCATAAATAAATACTCAATTTTCATTTATAAACACAAATTACAAATATTTACATTAATACCAAAATATATTACATGAGTTTCAACTATACATAAGAAAATAAAATTTTAATTACAAAATAAAAACAGTACAAAATACCAAAATGGGACCTAGTGTCCTACCAATGCACTGAAGTCTGTGAGGTGACACGGACACTATGCAGATATGTGAACAAGCCTCACCCAGTTTATGGTCTGCTAGGCTCTCTGTCAGTCTCTCCTGAACCTACGTGTGGCAAAAAGCAATGCGCTAAGCGATAATGCTTAATGGTGCCAATAATAAAATAAAAAAGAACTAAAAGAAAATAAATATGCAATGTATATATATCGATGTCTCATGCATATAAATTTTTGGTAATTAATTGTAGTTTATTTATTTAGTACTTGTTACATCAATTATTTCATTAAATTTATCCACTTTCATTTTTGGTTGCCCAAGTAACCTATATTAGATGACTAGACTGGATAAATGGGTAAACTGGCACTGGGTACCAAGTACCTTGGGCCGTCACACCATCGGTCACGTATGTATCTCCCGGTGTGCAATAGAATAGCTAATGAGCTGTAATAATTATTAGGCACAAGGCCAAGTATCACCATAATATCAGAATGGCTAAAAGCCATAAAATCACAGAATGGCATAATGCTATGTGCAGTACTGCTAGCTGAACTCTATTGGCATGCCAACCTATTCAAACCAATCTTACTAGGTGTACTAGGGCACATTACAAAATTATTAATTGAATTTTCATGTTTTACATGTAAGGTTACTATTCATTTTACTATTTAGGTCAAATTATTGACTTTCCAATGCATAATAGTTATATGAGTCCTAATCACATAAATTTACCATATTTTGGTTTCCAAAAGTGTTAGCATTAGTTTCCAATCCATACTTCTAACCAATGGAGAATAAATCAAAATTTCAATTTTTGGGTGCTGGAGTTCACTGTTCCATTAGGCCATTTTACAGTGAGAATTTAGCCAAGTGTTCTCAATCAAAGTTGTTCTTTATTGTGTCTAGTTACATTTCACTTTTTGAATCATCCCATTTGGAGTTTTCTAGCTCAAGTTATGGCTATTGCACCATAACTAGTCGGATTGCCTTTACCCAAAATTTCTGGGCAATTTTTGGTTCTGCCAAATTTGATAGTCCAACTTTGGCTAGCAATTTCATTTAGTTAAGTCCAGAATTTGAGTTTGTGTTCTACATAAAAGTTGTTCTAAATTGCCTCATATTTCCATTGATATAAATTTCAGGTCAATTGGACCTTTCTACACTAAGTTATGACCAAATAAATGAACAGTGTTCATTTGGTCATTTTGCCCAAGCAGAATTGGTGCTATCCGGATTTGTTCAATTTTAAGACATCCTAAGTTTAGTTTCTGGATAGGGTTCCTTCACCAAATTTGTGCCATTATGTGTCTAATTTTAGGTCCAATTTGCCTTGCACTAATTGAACCTACACAACCCAAGTTATAGCTGCCCAAACATGCTGGACTCACTTCTAGACTTGTAGGGCACTCAAGGCAGCACACCCAACCTCAAATCCAAAGCTACCATTCACTTCAATTCCTCATCATACACAGCCAAATGGTCACTAATTGACCATTACAACATTAATTCAAGTTTAGTTATATCGACCTCCAAAATTGAGTTTCAAAACCCTAACCTAATTGACCAAGCATTCAATTCATGCATCTTACTCTTAATTGCTATACTAATCATATAATTTATGCTAGGGATAGCTAATATGTCACTTTAAATCAAAGAATTTTCCTAACCCTAACTCATGTCAAAGCTGCTGAAATTTAAAGGAGAGCATGCAAGGGATTCTCATGCATTTCACTTACAATTTCTTACTTAAATTAAACACCTAAGTATAAATTAAGAGATAGAATAGAAAATTGGTCACTAACCTTATTATAGCTCCCACTTGAGCCTGGAAAGCTTCAAGATTTCTCCCTCTAATGGCTGCCTAGAGGTGAATTAGGGTGTGAGGAGTTTTAATGAAGAGAGATTAGGGTTTTGTGGTGGGATGAAGTGGGAATCAAGCTTGCAATGTGAGCTTCAATGGAGGTTTTAGTGTGAGAGGGTTACGGCTGAAGAAGAAGAGAAGACAATCTAATTTTTCTTTTGTTATTTTATCCCTTTTTAAGTGTTTATGAATGCTTGGTAAGTGGTGATTGGCTAAAAGCATTTTAATGACATCATATTATGTTATAATGGAGTTTTTATTTCATTTTTTTGTTTTGTTTTCTTTTTTTCTTTAATTACTCATTTTTAATTAAATTTTCAGCAATATTTATTCATATTTTATGTTGTAATAATTATTTATTTAACTAGGCAAGTTGACCAAAAATCATCTCTGAAGACGAAATGATCAAAATGCCCTTTGTTTTGCTTAACAGACTAAAATTATCTGTACTAATCTAAAAATTTTTCTAAGCATTTTCTTGGCATTCTAATGCCATCGAAAAGTCAATGACTCTTCTCTAGAGTCTCAAAAATTATTTCACGAATTTTCTCCCGGGTTTAGGGCTTCTAGCTGCGAAGACCACAACTTCCCACTGGGTTACCCATCGCTAGGGCACCGGCTCATTTAACTTGGTTGTATTTTATTTCTAAAATTTTTTCTACATTTTTCTTGTTAATATTTGAGTTAATTATGGCTCCTCACTTTAGTCTAAATATTTTTCCAGATGTTCTAGCTGTCCGGACTGACACTGATCATCTGAACAATAGAATATATGAAATTGCTATAGTGAGGGTGTTACAAGTTCCTTTGTAGGAATTTTTTCCTGTTGAGCAGTTATTTAAATTGCAAGGTATGATCCCTTGGTATGCTGATTTGGTGAATTATTTGGTTACTAAGGTTGTGCCTTTTGATTTGAGTAGAGCTAAGAAAGAGAAATTGAAAAGTAAGGCTAAGTATTATATGTGGGATGACCCGTATTTATGAAACTTTTATTCAGATCAAATTATTAGGAGATGTGTTCCTGATAAAGAGATTCAATCTATTCTTGCTTTTTGTCATGTCTATGCATGTGGAGGTCATTTTGGACCCAAGAAAACAGGTAGAAAAATGTTAAACTATGGTTTTTACTGGCCCGCTATATTTCGTGATTCATATTTGATTTGCAAAAATTGTGAACAATGTAAAAGAACGAGAAGTTTAACCCGTAGGACTGAGATGATTCAGAATTCAATACTTATTTGTGAGATTTTTGATGTGTGGGGTATTGATTTTATGGGTCCATTTCCATCTTCTTTTAGCTTTGTTTATATATAACTTACTGTTGATTATGTTTCGAAATGTATAGAAGCCAAAGCCACCGGGACTGATGATTTTAAAGCTGTTGTAGGTTTTATCAAGTCAAACATTTTTAGCAAGTTTGGAGTTCCTAGAGCTTTGATCAGTGACCAAGGCACACACTTTTGTAATAGAACTATTGAGACATTGTTGAGGAGATATGGTGTTTTCCATAGAGTATCTACAGCTTATCATCCTCAAACAAGTGGGCAAGCAGTGGTGTCTAACAGAGAGATCAAGTCTATTTTGGAAACAACAGTGAAGCCAAATAGAAAAGATTAGAGCCTTAGACTTGATGATGCTTTGTGGGCTTACAAGACTGCTTATAAGACACCCATAGGTATGTCTGTAACACCCCTATATGCATAGCCCTGTGCAAATCACTATTCCGGTGACCGGTGCCGGTCTGAGCAATTAAGAGGATTAGAATCATGTTTAAGTCACCTAGAAAAACCCTGAACAAAAATTAATAATGATTACCATAAGGTTAAATACATGTCAGAAAAATAGAACATAAAAGGTTAAATAAGCCGGGGGTCACAGCGATGGGTGATGCACCGGGAAGTGACTGTGAGATTAGTCAAAACCCTAATTTTGTATAGGACATTGTGACACCGCAGTCATAGGAAAAATTGCTAAGCTAAGGGAAATGTGAAGATCACAGAAAAAGGTTGAGAACCAGATCAAATAATTAGGTCAGGGTTCCGAAAGAAATACTAAATTATTGGCAAACCGGATCAGACTAGTGAGGGGTAAATTGGTCAATTCACCCCTAGAGATGACTCATGACTTAACTGCCCAATAAAATATGAGAAATGAAAATTTTGAAATATAGATTTAAATTGAAAAAGTGTAGAAAAACAAAAGGAAAAGAAATAAAAAACGGGGGATTAATGACATCATACAAGTGACATAAGCATGACTTTATAAATGATTATTAATTAATTAACTAATTTGACTAAGTCAAAATTTGGATAAATAGACATAAAATGAAAATAAAAATAAAAATATAATTTTTGGTCTTCTTCTCCCATCTAGGTTGCCACTTTCTCTCTCCACTCTCTCTCATTTTTCTTCTTCCTTCCTCCATGGAAGCTCACCCAAGCTTTCCAAAACCCTAAAATTAACCATCAATTGTAGACTTTCTTTAACAAAAAAATTATCCTTGAGTCTTGATTTGAAGATTAAAAGTGAAAAAGAAAGGGAAAACTGAAGAATTGGAGAAGATAGAAAAAGCTTCATTGAGGTAAGCTTTCTTTTAAGTTAATTTAGTTATGTATGTATGGAAGTGAACTTGAAGATGAGGATTTAAATTTAGAAATTACAAAAATTATGCATGTCTTGGTAAACTTAGAATTTGGCCAGCCATGGAGGGTATGGAATTGATGTGCTTTTCTTCAATTATTTAGGTCTTCAAGCTTAATTAAGTAGGTAGAATTAAGTTATACACCTTAATTGCATAACTTGAAACATTTAGAAAAATTAGGGTTTATAACCTTAGAGTTTTGGGGAGAAAATTTGAGAATTTGGTAAATTAATGTCCTTTGACCTAGGTGAGGTTTAAAATGGTCAATTGGGACAAACTGAGATGTGTTGGAGTGATTAAAATTGCAATGAAATTCGGATTGGTGAGGGGTCATTACTGGATAGCCTGACCTAGATCTTTTTCAAGGACCAAAACTGTAATTCTGCCATCCTAATTGGTGTGAGGCCAATTGAATATGAAAGTAGACACATAATGCCACAATTTTTGTGTAGAAACCATGCCCAAAAAATGACATTAAGATAGTGAACAATTATGTCAAACCCGAAATTAGCACACTGCCACTGTAAAAAAATGACTAAATGAGTAGTGTTTGTTCATTTATCCATAACATGGTCTAGGCAGGTCCAAATGACCTGATTTTTGAACCATTAGAAAGCTATGACATATCACAACAACTTTCATGAAGAACACTAACCCAAATTCTGCCCATAACCAAGTCATTTTAAAAAAAAAAAAAACCTACAAAGGAAAATAATTGCTAAAATAACAGTAAGAAAAGACTAAAATATTCCAAACTAAACTGAAGGTTGCATCAAATGATCAAGAGATTTGATAAGAAAAGAGTAAAACTAAGTTCTCACCCATAGGATCATACGAGGTCCTAGAAAAAGTGGATCCACTAGCACACAGATTTGCTTACCTCTAAAATTGAAATGAATTTGAATCTAACTTATGACAGAAGCTCATAAGAAACTTGGCACACGAGGTGAGCAATCGATGAGTAAATAGTATTGGTTAAATTGCTGTGGAACCATCATTCAGGCCAGGAAGCTACTTGGGAGTGTGAAGAGGACATGAGTAGACAGTACCCACAGCTGTTCAGAGACTGATACCAGGTAAAAATTTCGAGACAAAATTTATTTTAAGAGGGAGAGAATTGTAACACCCCTATATGCATAGCCTGGTATATTTTACTGTTTCAGTGACTGGTGTCAGTCCGGACAATTAAGGGGATTAGAATCACATCTAAGACACCTACTTAAGCCCCAAACACAAATAATTAGTAATTGCCAAATAGTTAAGTATAAAGAAGAAAAACAAAGCATAAAAAGTTAAATGAGCCGAGAGTCACAGCAATGGGTGACCTTCTCGGGAAATAACTATGAGGTCAATCGTAACCCAAATTCTAAACTGGAAAATGTGATGCTGCGGTCCTTAGGACTATTGTAAACACAGTGGAAAAGAGAAAATCACGAAAAAGAGTTGTTAAGCAGATCAAATAATTAGGTCAGGGATTCGGAAGAAATATCGAATAACTTGCAAATCGAATTGAACCAGCGAGGGGCAATTTGGTCAATTCACCCCTAGAGCTGACTTCTAACCTAACTGTCTAATAAAATCGGAGAAAAAAAAATTTTGAAATCGAGAATTAAATTAAAGAACAAATAAAAAAATAAATGAAAATAGAAAAAGAGAATAAAGGATTAATGACATCATCATGAAGATGCCAAAATGAGGTCATAATTAATTATACTTTAATTAATTAAATTGACTAAGTCAATGTTGGGATAAATATACATAAAAATAACAAAATTAAAAGAAAAATCAATTTTTGTTTTTCTTCTCCAATATGTACCACCCCTCTCTCTCTTCTCTCTCTGATCTCTTCTATTTCCCACCATGAAAGCTTATTTTAAAGCTTTCTAAAACAAAAATTCAGCCATAGATTTTGATGTTTCCTTGGTTAAAACATATTCTTGGGTCTTGATTTGAAGATTGAAAATGAAAAAGACAAGAAAATTTGAAGAATTGAAGAAGATAGAAAAACTTCATTGAGGTAAGCTTTCTTTTAAGTTAATTTAGTTATGTGTGCATGGAAGTGAACTTGAAGATGAGGATTTAAATTTAGGAATTTCAAAAATTATGCATGTCTTGGTAAACCATGAATTTCGGCCAGCCATAGTCCCTTAGGATTTTGATGATGGTTATGTGCATTAAACATGTAATTAGGCTTGATTGAACGTGTAGAAGTTGAATATCTACTTTAAGTGCATCAATTGAAACATATGCCAAAATTAGGGTTCTTGGCACTTAAGGTTTGGGAGAAAAAATATAAAAAATAGTCAATGGATGTAAATAATCTTAATGAGAGTTAAAAATGATCAATTGAGACCATTTGTGGTGTGTGTGAATTGATAGAACCAAGTTACAATTCGGATTGGTTAGGGTCAGTATGCTGACAGCTTGACCTAGGTCCCTTTCAAGGACCAAAACTAGAAATTTACCTACCCAATTGGTGTGAGGTCGATTGGGAATGAAAATAACACAAAATGGCACACTTTTCATTGAGGAACCATGCCCAAAAAATGACATTAGGATAGTGAACAATTAGGCCAAATCCAGATTTAGGCACACTACCCTGTACAAAAATAACCAAATAAATAGTAGTTACTTAAATGACCATAACTTGGATTAGGAAGGTCCAAATGACCTGAATCTTATACCGATGGAAAGCTGAGACATAGCCCTACAACTTTTATGAAGAACACAAACCCAAATTCTGACCATAACCTATCCAAAAAGTCACCTGCAATTAGCATACCAAAACTGCCAGTATCCAAATAATGTCCAGAATTTTGGGTAACACTAAATCCGGCTAGCCTTAGAAAAATAGGCATAACTTGAGGTATAAAACTCCAAATGGAAAGCTAAGACAATGAGGAACAACTTTGATGAAGGACACTTAGCCAAATTCTCACAGTAGCCAGACCAATGGAATAGTAGAAAACAGGGGACCAAAACTAAAAAATTGTAATTTGTCTTAGGAGACTTAGAAATTGATTTGGCAATCAATGCCAACAAAATTGACACCCAAAATGTGGTATATGGGTGCAATTAGAACTAATAAACCTATTAAGTATAGAAAAGTCAACATTTTGATTTAAATAGTATCATGAATTATGACACCCCTTACCCGTCTACAGTGTAGCCGAGTAAGATATGCCACACAGTGTACCGAAACACCATATTTTATTTCAATTATTTTTATACTTCCTTATTAATTTCTTTCATAATTATGAAGTACGATGTGTGAAGTATAATTCATTTAAGTTTTTTATTGAAATCATAAATTTATTTGAGGTTTCGCAAATTTTTTAGAAAATTCGACAGAGTACTGGCTAAAAATGGAGAAAACAGTTCTTCGGAACCTGTGAAAAAACACTTCCAATGAGTTTTCAATCATTCCCAAACTCTATTTTATCAACAAAGTCTCAATATTTCTCAACAATACTTCCATTTCTCATTCATTCATTTCACATGATATTCATATACAAGTCATAAATAAATACTTAATTTTTCATTTTTAAACACAAATTTCCACTATTTACATTAATACCAAAATATATTACATAAGTCTCAATTATACATGAGAAAATAAAAGTTAATTACAAAATATAAAAATGAAACCTAGTGTCCTACCAATGCACTGAAATCAGTGAGGTGACACGAACACTATGCAGAGCTATAGACGGTCTCACCCAGTCTGTGGTCTACTGGGCTCTCTGTCGGTCTCTCCAAAACCTAGGCGTGGCAAAAAGCAATGCGCTAAGCAATAATTCTTAGTGGTGCCAATAACAAAATAAAAAGAAATAACAGGAAATAAATATACAGTGAATATATTGATGTCTCATTGCAGACAAATTTTCAATAATTATTTGTAGTCTTATTTATTTTGTACTTGTTATATTCATTATTTAAATTTACCCACTTTCATTTTTTTATTGCCCAAGTAATCTATACTGGATGACTGGACTGGATAAACCGGTAAACTGGCACTGGGTATCAAGTACCTTGGGCCGTCACACCATCGGTCACATATGTATCTCCCGGTGTACCTTGAGCGGCTAATAAGCTGTAATAAACATTAGGCACAAGGCCAAGTATCATCACAATGTCAGAATGGCTAAAAGCCATAAAATCACAAAATGGCATAATGCCATGTTCAATACTGCTAACTGAACCCTATTGGCATACCAACCTATCCAAACCAATCTTACTAGGTGTACTAGGGCATGTTACACTTTTAAATTGTAAAATTCTTGAAATTTAAGTTTAGGTGTTACTATTCATTTCATTAGTCAACTAAAATGTTGACTTTTGCATAGACAATAGGTACATTGGTTCTAATATTTCCAACATATGACATTTTTCATTCTAAAGTTATTGGTATTGGTTGCCAATACCATTTCAAAGCTTAGTGTTAGTTATTCACAATTTTCAGATTTCAAGCACTAAGTTTACTATTCCATTAGTCATTTGTACAGTAGGAATTTGGCAAAATTGTCTTCATGAAAGTTATTCCTTATTATGTCTAGTTACATTTCCTTTTTTTGAATCACTCCATTTGGAGTTTTGTAGCTCAAGTTATTGCCTAAATATTATAACTGGCCGGATTTTAAATTTTCTAGATTTTATGGACAGAACCAAATCTATAGTGTTTTGTACACCGACTGCAGGTCAATTTTTGCATATGTTATGATCAAAATTTGGGTTTGGTTTCTTCATGAAAGTTATAGGTCTATGTCTCAGATATCTGCTGGTAAAATTTCAGATCAATTGAACCTTTCTATGCTGAGTTATGACCAAATGAATAAATACTATTCATTTGGTCATTTTGCCCAGGCAAAATGCAAGTTACCCGGATTAGGGCATTTTTAGGTTAATTCGATTTGGTTTTTTGGGCAGGGTTTCTTCACCAAAGTTATGCCATTATGTGTCTAGTTTCATGTCCAACTAATCTTGCACCAATTGAACCTCTATAACTCCATTTATAGTTGCCCAAACCTGCTAGACTCACACCCAGTCCTACAAGTCACCAAGGGCAGCATACCAAATTTCAACTCCAGCATCCTTACTCACTTCAATTCCTCCTCACACACATTCAAATGGTCACTAATTGACCATTACAAGGTTAACATACTATTGCATGAGCAAACCATAATGGTGTTCAAATGTCTAATTTTTCATGGTCATACATGCATAATCTTTGCATTTCACTTACATAACTATGTTCAATCACTCATCTAATACCAAGGGCTGCTCATAACTACTTTGCTATCAAGCAAAATCATCAAAACCTAACCAACTCTAGCTGCCAAAATTTTTAGGGTGCACAAGCACACCTTTTTATTTTATTTTCTTATGTTTCCTACTCATTTCATGCTATAAAACATAAACTAAACCAAAAATAGTAAGAGTTGGACACTAACCTTGTTGGAGCTTAATTTCAAGCTAACCAAACTACCTTTTTCCTTCCTCTCTCGGCTACCTAGAGGATGTTCAAGTTATAAGATTAATTTTTTGTGAAGCTAGGTATTGGTTTCAAGGTGAGATGAGGTGAGGTTTGAAGCTTTGGTGAGCTTTAATGGTGGATGGGTGGAAGGAGAGGTTTTGGCTGGTTGATGAGGGAGAAGGCAGATGTGTTTTTCTTATTTTTTTGGTTTCCGTTATCTTCTTTTATTACTTAATTTAGTAGCTTTTAATTGTGATTGGTGGAAAAAGGGTTGATGACATCATGTGATGTCAAAATTGTCATTTAATCTCATTTTATTTCCTTTTCTTCTCTGCTCATTTTCAATTTAATTTTTAGCATTATTTATTCACATTTTATGTCATAATAATTATTTACTTAACTGAACAAGTCGGCTAAAAATCACCTCTGAAGGCAAAATGATCAAAATGCCCTCCGTTTGGCTTAGCAGACTAAAATTGTCTGTACCGATTGAAAAATTTTTCTAAGTATTTTCTTGGCATTCTAATGCCATAAAACCCTCAATGACTCTTTTCTTAAGTCTCAAAAATTATTTTATAAATTTTCTCTCTGGTCTAGGGCTCCTTGTTGCGAGGACCGCAACTTCCCACTGGGTTACCCATCGCTAGGGCACCGGCTCATTTAATTTGGTTGTATTTTATTTCTAAAATTTTTCCTAAATTTTTCTTATTAATATTTGAGTTAATTATGGTTCCTCACTTTAGTTTAAATATTTTTCCAGACGTTCTAGCTGTTTGGACCGATACCGATCACCGAAACAATATAATGTACGGAATTGCTATGGTGAGGGTGTTACAACTCTTCCCCTTTAATAAAAATTTCATCCTCGAAATTTACCTGATGCAAATAGTTGAGGGAACTGTTGCCTCATCATCTCTTCACTTTCCTAAATTGCCTCTTCGGTGTTGTGGTGCCTCCAAAGCACTTTCACCAGTGGAATCTGCTTATTTCTCAACTCTTTTCACTTCCCAAGCTAAGATCCGTATGGGTTCTTCTTCATATGTCAAATCAGGTTGTAATTCAATTTCTTCCATGGAGATGACATGTGAAGGATCTAAGCGGTATCTTCTTAGCATAGATACGTGGAACACATTGTGGATCTTGTCCAGTTCTGGTGGTAAAGCTAGCCTATAAGCCACTGGACCCACACGTTCAATGATTTCATATGGGCCAATGAACCTAGGGCTTAACTTACCTTTTCTTCCAAACCTCAATACCTTCTTCCACAGTGACACCTTAAGGAACACTTTGTCGCCAACTGCATATTCTATTTCTTTCCTCTTTAGGTCAGTATAAGATTTTTGTCTGTCTGAGGCAACCTTCAGATTGGCTTTGATTAGTTTTACTTTCTCCTCAGTCTGTTTCACCAGGTCTGACCCCACCAGTTTATCTTCACTCAGTTCAGTCCAGCACACTGGAGTTCTACATTTCCTCCCATACAGTTCTTCATACGAGGCCATTTGGATGCTAGCTTGATTGCTATTGTTGTATGCAAATTCTGCCAGTGGGAGGTATCTATCCCAACTTCTCTCAAACTTAATGACACAACTCATCAGCATATCCTCAAGGACCTGACATATATTTCATGTTATTATTATCATTTCAGTTCAATATTTGTATTAGTTCAATTAGTTTTAATTGTTTACCTGGATTACTCTTTCTGATTGCCCATCCGTCTAAGGATGGAAAGCTGTGCTGAAGTGGAGTTGTGTACCCAAGGATTCATGCAACTTCTTCCAAAATCTCAATGTAAACCTTGGGTCTCGATCAGATATAATGGAAAGTGGGATTCCATGCAGTCTAACTATCTCACTGATATACAATTCTGCTAACTTCTTCAGTGAGTAATCAATCCTAACTGGCAGAAAGTGTGCTAACTTCATCAATCTATCTACTATCACCCATACTGCATCATGCTTCTTCTGGGTTAGAGGTAGACCACTTACAAAATCCATGGTGACCCGATCCCATTTCCATTCAGGTATGCGTATAGGCTATAGCAAACCCGATGGAACTTGATGTTCTGCCTTGACTTGCTAACATGTCAAGCATTTAGTCATATAGTCAGTTATATCCTTCTTAATACCAGGCCACTAATAATGAAGCTTCAGATCATGATACATTTTTATACTTCCTGGGTGCATAGCATAAACACTGGTGCATGCCTCTTTCAGAATATTGGCTTTCAATTCCCTATCATTTGGTACACATATTCTTCCTTTGTAGTATAGACACCCATCTACTTTCACCTCATAGTCAGTTGCCTTCCCTTCTAAGATTTTACTCATAGTAATCATTAACTTCTCATCAACCTTCTGCCCATCTAAAATTTGCTGTAGTAGGTTTGGCCTCACTTGCTACTCAGCCAAAATAGCTCCATCTCGAGCCAAGGATAGACGGGTATTCAATGATCTCAAAGCAGAAATGGATTTTCTGCTCAAAGTATCAGCAACTACATTTGCCTTCCCAGGATGGTAGTCAATCACACAATCATAGTCCTTCAGGAACTCAATCCATAGCCTCTGTCTGAGTGTAACGATCGGGCTCCAACCACTAGAGGAATTGTCTACTTTGACCATAAGCCTCACTGTTTTGTCCCATAGGTGGAATGGAGAACTTCCTAGGAGGTCACCCATCCTAGGATTTCTCTCAAGTGAGCACGCTTAACCCTGGAGTTCTTCCAAATCTCCAGGCCATTCCACCAAAAAGCGCCTCTAGTGATTAGTTCCCCCATTTTATAAATCATTACTGTAACACCCCTATTTGTATAGCCTGATATATTTCACTGTTCTAGTGACCGGTGTTGATCTGGACAATTAAGGGGATTAGAACCACACTTAAGGCAACTAGATAAGCTATGAACACAAATAATTAGTAATTTCCAATTAGTTAAGTATAAATAAGAAAAACAAAACATAAGAAGTTAAACGAGCGGAGAGTCACAGCGATGAGTGACCTTCTCGGGAATGACTGCGAAGTCAATTTAAACTCAAATTTTGAACCGTAAAATGTGACGCCGCGGTCCTTAGGACCCTTATGAACACAGTGAAAAAGAGAAAATCACGAAAAAGAACTGTTAAGCTAGTCAAATAATTAGGTTAGGGAGTCGGAAGAAATATTGGATTATTTGCAAATCGAGTCGAACCAGCAAGGGGTAATTTGGTCAATTAACCCCGAGAGCTGACTCTTGACCTACCTGTCAAATAAAATAGGAGAAAAAAAAATTTTGGAATCAAGAATTAAATTAAAGAACTAATAGAAAAATAAAAAATAAAAAAAGAAAATGAAAAAGGTGTAAGGAGATGATATCATGCATGACATCATGCATGATGCCAAAAATCCTATAATTAATAAATTTAATTAAATGGATTTTTGGGTCTTCCATAATACAAATTACATAAAAGGAAAAAAAAGAAAAAAAAATATCATTTAGTCATCTTCCTCATCCTTGTGCCGCCCCATCTCTCTCTTCATTCTCACTCACTTGTTCCACCATTTTTAAGGATTATAAAGCTTGAAATTTCCCTACTTACTTCCATAAATTCACAAAGTCCCAACATTAAAAATTCTCTTTACATGTTGAGGAAACATTAGAGAGGAAAAAGAAGAAGAAAGACTTGAAGAAAGTAAAGCCTAGAAACCCTCCAAGCAAGGTTAGTGTTTATCCCTTAAACTTTTCTTTTTATTAATGATTAAATACTTGTATTAAGTTGGAATTTGATGAAAGTTGAAACAAGATGTTAAGATAAGGGACCATAAAGATTTCAGCCAGCTAGGGTTACTATATATATGTTTGTGTTTTGCTTTAATTTGAGAGGTTAGGCAAGTTTGTATGAATGAAGTAGTGAGGTTGAGATACTTAGATTTGGTTAAATATAACAATGAATGTGAATTAGGGTTTTGGACATTAGGGTTTAGAGACAAAAAATTTGAGAAACCTGTAAATGATGTCTTGGACCTAATTTGAAGTGAGAAATGGTCAATGGTGACCAAATGAAGTGTGTTGGAATGGTTGGAGTTAAGGCCAAATTCGGATTGAGTATGCAGCATGACCAAGTTACCTTTGAAGGACCAAAAATGAAATTTTACAAGTCCAATTGGTATGAGACCAATTGGGAATGAAAATAGACACTAAATGACACAATTTTCATTTAGGAAGCATGCCTAAAAAGTGACCAAAACCTAGTAAACAAATTGACCAAACTTGAAAAATCACAGTCTGTCCTGTACAAACTGACCAAATGAACAGTGTTTGTTCATTTGGTCATAACTTGAGCTAGGCAGGTCAAAATGACCTGAAATTTTACCAGTAGACAATTAGATATAGACCTAAAACTTTCATGAAGAACACAAACTCAAATTATGACATTAACCAAGTCATTTGGCCACCCAAAGTTGGTGACCTAAAACTGCCAGAACCAAAATTGCCCAGAAAATCTGGGTTAAGTCCAATTCGGCAGCCATGGTTCAAATGGCTATAACTTGAGCTAAAAAACTCCAATTGGAGTGATTCAAAAAGGAGAATTTAGTTAAGACAATAGGGAACATTTTCTATGAAGGAAGTTCTGCCAAATTCTAACAGAAAAATGACCAATGGAACAGTGCAACTTAAGACACCAAAACTGAAAATTTGCAAATTTGTCTAAAAGACTTAGAATTTGAGTAAATAACCAAAACCAACAAATTTAGTGACCAAAATGTGGTATGTGGGTGAAGTTGGAATTCTCGTACTTATTTAGCCTTAGAAAGTCAACAAATTGACTTGAATAGTGTCATGAATAGTAACCTCGAAATACAAAATTTAAAGAATGTCAAGTTTAGCACATTAGAGCTAGGTATAAGTGAATATAAATTTATTTTTGAACTAATGATGAGTTATGATACTAAAACACTGTGAAACTGTGTGTTTCAGTTGAAAAGAACACCGGGGAAAAACCCGAGTAATCGAGTCAAGGCCAAGAGGCAACTCGTTTAAGGTTTGTGCACAACTAACTCTTTTGTTATTTTTCAATTCCAAGTTGATTTGAAATAAATTTATTGTATGATTTATAATTTTTATTGTGGTGAGAATTTTTATTTATCGAATGAAATTGTACAATTTGAATATAAATTTTCTTATGCTTTTAAGGATTTATTGCATTATTTTGAGGATTGTAAATTTTAAGTTTGATGTGTTGCCAACCTTGAGCATGAATTTATGATGATTAAATATGTTGATGATTTGTAAACACTTTGTAAATATAAATTGCTTTGAATATGATTTGAAACCACAGTTGAGATGGCAAAATTTGTTGTGAATTCTCATTAGCTTGTCTAGTGAGATATCTCCTCCACTAGATGGGGCGAGTTACTTGCTCTCTGACTTGCCAGTTGGGGAAGAATTTGAATGATTACTCATATATACTAGCTAGTCTTTGTTTCTCCCTTTTAACCTCAGTTATTAGGAGAATGTGAAATGTCGTGGTGTACAACACGGCATCTATTTGAATTTTGGGCCATGAGATAAACTGTGTGAATTGTTGGCAACGCCCTTTCAATTATGCATAATTTGATAAATTGTGATTGAAATGAATAAATTGTCAGTGAATCAAAATATTTTTGTATTATTTCGGAGTTTAAAAGAAATGTAAATAAATAGTTACTATTTGATAAAAATGATATTCAAATGAATAATTTGCATAAAAGGAAATATTGATTTTTGAATGTTATGGATTTTGAAGAATTTATAAATTTTAAATTCTTTTTAATTATGAATTGTTAAAAATAATTTGTATTAAGTTTTAAATTATTAGTTTGTGCACCACTGAGTTCACCACTCAGCGATAGCTTTGTATGCTGTCGCAGATATAGAGACTAGAGGAGCAGCAGATTAAGCTGCTGAGGACAGGAGAGCTACCTGCTTGAAGTTATCGGGTATAATTTATACCCTGACTGTAAATATTCATTTTGATGTATGTATTGCACGTAATTGTATGGACATGTAAAATCGGACTTGAGCAGCTTGTACAAAGTTTGTATAAAGTTATAATAAATTTTAGTTTGGATTTTCTTAAAGTAAGTTTCTAGTATGATGTATATATAAATTATTTTGTCATTAATAAAATATAATTGGTAGTATTTTATTTTAAATTGAATGAAATTCATTAATGGTATTTTGATAATTGTTGGATATTGGAAATGGTGAATTTGAATTTTGGAAGTTGATAAATGTGTTGAAATTGATTGAGATGATTGTGACTTTTGAAGAAGAAGTTGAGAAAAAATTATTGGAAGTGCTTTTTTTTTTCAGGTATTTGAAGAACTGTTTTCTCAAAATACAGACGGAACTCTGGCAAAAATTTTATAAAATTTACGAAAAAATAAAATGGACTAAAAATATTAACTAGTTTTAATTTTAATTAAATGTTTTAAATACCTATTAGAAAATGCACACCACTTATCAAAAATAAGAAAATTGTTTTAAAATCCCTTGTAGGGTAATTAATGAGTTATCGGTAGATGAAGTGCGGTAGTTCATTAGGTATTCTACGGGATCATGTTATGCCTTACAGAGGGGTAAGGTGTGACATGTTTTAGTGGTATCAGAGCAAAATTTTTGAAGTATGTTTTAACTTGAGAATTTGTTTCTTTCCTTGTTAAGTGCAACTGCTCAAAGTCCATATTTGTTACATATAGTACATTTACATCATAAATATGAACTAACGGGGAGAAATCTCCTTGTGTTGGGTGTACAGAAAATAGAAAAAAGGAAAAAATCCTGTGAATAGATATGGACAAGAGGGATAAAACGATAGAGCAGTCTGATAGCTAACGTACAAAGAGAGGCCCCAGTTTCACAGAGCGTTAGAGGTCCAACTACACCAGTCCCTCCTATACAAATTACCGCACAAATGGCCCAGCAGATGGCCATGTTCTTTTAGCAAATGGCTGATAATCTGTTAGCCCAGGCTCAAGTACAAACCCAACCCCCTCAAGAGCATCATGAAAAAGAGAAAAGTGGGAAACCCATCGGTCAAAGATCGAGTAGTGGAAAGAGAAAAGATTTTGAGGGACCCCGAGGTCCCAAGTATGACAGAAGCGGATCTTCAGGGCGGAAGCAATCAAGAACGAATTGTCAAAGAACCAGAAGTTCCTACCCTACCCGTCTCTGTGACGTTTGTGGAAAATTTCATGGGGGTATATGCCATAGGGTCACTGGAGCCTGCTTCAATTGTGGTGGAATTGGACATTTCGCCCGAGATTGTACTAGCGCACGTCGATTTATACCACATACTACACCAGAGAAATCAGTCCAAGGCTCTGATTTTAGAGGCTCATTAATAGTCGATGAGGGTAGGCGAAGTAGAGACAATACTTCGGGTAATCCTCGCACAATGGACCAACCCGAGCAGAGAAATACATTAGAAAGAGGGAATGCCATGCATCGAGGGGAAGAAGCAGAGACTTCAGATGTAGTTGCCAGTACGTTCTTAACTTGTGAAAGGAATAATTATGTACTATTTGATTTTGGCTCTACTTATTTATATGCTAATGCAAAATTATATGTTCTACTGCTATTCCCTTGCATGGAGATAAATTTTACTGTGTTAGTAATTAGTCTTTTAGGATAAGAATTGCTATAATAAGCGTGATTGGGATTAATTTTGGAAAAGTTTCTAGTGAGAGACATCTCCTAGACTATGATAAATTATAAAGTTAATTAGTAAGCCTAATTAGGTAAGGCAAGAGGATCTAAAAGTAAGTTATAGCAATATATCTGCCCTAGAGGGAAGTGATAGATGTCAGTAAGTACCATAATCAAAATAAATTTAAGATATTAGTGGATTTGAAAGAAATAAGACATAGGGAAGTTTGATTTATTGGGATGTATCGTAGTAACTATGCAATATTCTTGATGTTTGTGCTGTAAGCTGCAGATTACAGTACTGACTTGAGATTTATTGTGTAGAGCTACGTACTACCCAATAGTACATAAGGATAAGAATAGTTATAAATGACTTCGCTTTGGTACAAATATACCATAATAGAGTTTTATTACTAGAACTGAGTTTGAAAATCCTAATCCAAGATTTAAAACTCTATAATTAGAATATCAAAAGATCATGGTTGCAAGATAGTAAGAGTCAAAGACTTCGTTACCCTAACATGAACTACAATACATCAAGAATTGTTATGAGACTAGAGATTTTAGCATGGTAAAAATTTAAAAATAACACCTATAGGGCTAAGTCATCTAGTCTCCAATATGGGGTTTATAGTTGTTTTGGTATTGCAATGGATCTTTTGCTCAAAGTTTAGTAAGGAACAGTATTTTATTTGTGTGTAGTAATAAGACATAAAATATAATTTTGTTCCCCTAGAAGAGACAGGATGCTATGGATGACAATTATAACTTATAAAACAGTTAAGAAATGATGTTCTACTTATAACAGTAATTCGATAGGAACTAGTTGGCTAGGTATTCTTTAGGAAGAGCACAATTTTATGGTGCGGATTGTAAGGATTAGATTAGAATTCAAGCGAAACTTTTGAATAGCATGGGAAACAGGAGAGTCTGGTAGACTCCCTTATTAAGATTGAAGAATTGTTTATGATTAAAAAAAAAAAAAAGGTAATGATCGCAAACCAGCCGAAAATAAGCTATATAATATTGATAGATAAAAGAAGATATAGAAGTAAAAATTAGAACACTTAGTGTGAATGTAATAAAGAAACGTTAAGAATATTAGTTAAAGTGTTGACAAGAATGGTCAAAGGACCAAATCAAAGTAATATTGAAGTATAGTGGATTTATTAGGGACGATAAGAGGTGCTAAATTACGACTCGACAGTCAAGTTAAGGAAGAAGATTAAATTAAATTAAAAAAAAATAATTAAAGTTAAGTTATGGAATGAAAGAAGGAAATAAATAGAACATTAAGAAATAAGAAAAACCCTAGATAAGGAATTGCCACCAAGGCAAACAACTTACTTAAGACGCGTAACGATATCCCGAACTATTTTACCAAGAAGGAAATAAGTTAAACAAAAGCAAACAAGATAGTGCAAAATGGCACATAGTCCTTGGTCATAAATGGAGATGGTAAGATAATGGTTATGGACCTATGGCCAAGAAAAAGATAAGCAATTCATATATGACCAACAAGGTCATTTAAAAAAAAAAAAAAACTACAAAGGAAAATAATTACTAAAACAATAGCAAGAAAAGACTAAAATATTATAAACTAAATTGAAGGTTGCATCAAATGATCAAGAGATTTGATAAGAAAAGAGTAAAACTAAGTTTTCACCCATAGGATCGTACGAGGTCCAAGAAAGAGTGGATCCACTAACACACAGATTTGCTTACCTCTAAAATTGAAATGAATTTAAATCTAACTTATGACAGAAGCTCATAAGAAACTTGGCACATGAGGTGAGCAATCGATGAGTAAATAGTATTGATTAAAGTGCTATGGAACCATCATTCAGGCTAGGAATCTATTTAGGAGCGTGAATAGGACATGAGGAGACAGCTCCCACAACTGTTCAGAGACTGATGCCAGGTAAAATTTCGAGGACGAAATTATTTTAAAAGGGGGGAGAATTGTAACACCCCTATTTGTATTGCCTGATATATTTCACTGTTTTGATGAACGGTGTCGGTCTGGACAATTAAGGGGATTAGAACCACACTTAAGACAACTAGATAAGCTATGAACAAAAATAATTAGTAATTGACAATTAGTTAAGTATAAATAAGAAAAACAAAACATAAGAAGTTAAACGAGCCGAGAGTCACAGCAATGAGTGACCTTCTCGGGAATGACTACGAAGTCAATTTAAACTCAAATTTCGAACCGTAAAATGTGACGCTGCGGTCCTTAGGACCCTTATGAATACAGTGGAAAAGAGAAAATCACGAAAAAGAATTGTTAAGCCAGTCAAATAATTAGGTTAGGGAGCCGGAAGAAATATTGGATTATTTGCAAATCGGGTCGAACCGGCGAGGGGCAATTTGGTCAATTAACCCCAAGAGCTAACTCCTGACCTAACTGTCAAATAAAATTGGAGAAAAGAAGATTTTGGAATCGAGAATTAAATTAAAGAACTAATAGAAAAAAAAAAAAAAAAGAAAGAAAATGAAAAAGGTGTAGGGAGATGACATCATGCATGACATCATGCATGATGCCAAAAATCCTATAATTAATAAATTTAATTAAATGGATTTTTGGGTCTTCCATAAGACAAATTACATAAAAGAAATAAAAAGAAAAAAAATATATCATTTAGTCATCTTCCTCATCCTTGTGCCGCCCCATCTCTCTCTTCATTCTCACTCACTTGTTCCACCATTTTTAAGGATTAGAAAGCTTGAAATTTCTCTACTTACTTCCATAAATTCACAAAGTCCCAATATTAAAAATTCTCTTTACATGTTGAGGAAACATTAGAGAGCAAAAAGAAGAAGAAAGACTTGAAGAAAGTAAAGCCTAGAAACCCTCCAAGCAAGGTTAGTGTTTATCCCTTAAACTTTTCTTTATATTAATGATTAAATACTTATATTAAGTTGGAATTTGATGAAAGTTGAAACAAAATGTTAAGATAAGGGACCATAAAGATTTCGGCCATCTAGGGTTACTATATATATGTTTGTGTTTTGCTTGAATTTGAGAGGTTAGGCAAGTTTGTATGAATGAAGTAGTGAGGTTGAGATACTTAGATTTGGTTAAATACAACAATTAATGTGAATTAGGGTTTTGGACATTAGGGTTTAGAGACAAAAAATTTGAGAAACTTGTAAATGATGTCTTGGACCTAATTTGAAGTGAGAAATGGTCAATGGTGACTAAATGAAGTGTGTTGGAATGGTTGGAGTTAAGGCCAAATTCGGATTGAGTATGCAGCATGACCAAGTTACCTTTGAAGGACCAAAAATGAAATTTTACAAGTCCAATTGGTATGAGACCAATTGGGAATGAAAATAGACACTAAATGACACAATTTTCGTTTAGGAAGCATGCCAAAAAAGTGAACAAAACCTAGTGAACAAATTGACCAAACCTGAAAAATCACAGTCTGCCCTGTACAAACTGACCAAATGAACAGTGTTTGTTCATTTGGTCATAACTTGAGCTAGGCAGGTCAAAATGACCTGAAATTTTACCAGTGGACAGTTTAGATATAGACCTAAAACTTTCATGAAGAACACAAACCCAAATTATGATATTAACCAAGTCATTTGGTTACCCAAAATTGGTGACCTAAAACTGCCAGCACCAAAATTGCCCAGAAAATCTGGGTTAAGTCCAATTTGGCAGCCATGGTTCAAATGGCTATAACTTGAGCTAAAAAACTCCAATTGGAGTGATTCAAAAAGGAGAATTTATTTAAGACAATAGGGAACATTTTCTATTAAGGAAGTTCTGCCAAATTCTAAGAGAAAAGTGACCAATGGAACAGTACAACTTAAGACACCAAAACTAAAAATTTGCAAATTTTCCTAAAAGACTTAGAATTTGAGTAAATAACCAAAACCAACAATTTTAGTGACCAAAATGTGGTATGTGGGTGGAGTTGGAATTCTTATACCTATTAAGCCTTAGAAAGTCAACAAATTGACTTAAATAGTATCATGAATAGTAACCCCGAAATATAAAATTTAAAGAACGTCAAGTTTAGCACATTAGAGCTAGGTATAAGTGAATGTAAATTTATTTTTGGACTAACGTTGAGTTATGATACTGAAACACTGTGAAACTGTGTGTTTCAGTTGAAAAGAACACCGGGAAAAAACCCAAGGAATCGAGTCAAGGCCAAGAGGCGACTCGTTTAAAGTTTGTGCATAACTAACTCTTTTGTTATTTTTCAATTCCAAGTTGATTTGAAATAAATTTATTGCATGATTTATAATTTTTATTGTGTTGAGAATTTTAACTTATCGAATGAAATTGTACAGTTTGAATATAAATTTTTTTATGCATTTAAGGATTTATTGCATTATTTTGAGGATTGTAAATTTTAAGTTTGATGTGTTGCTAACCTTGAGCATGAATTTATGATGATTAAATATGTTGATGATTTGTAAACACTTTGTAAATAGAAATTGCTTTGAATATGATTTGAAACCACAGTTGACATGGCAAAATTTGTTGTGAATTCTCATTAGCTTGTCTAGTGGGATATCTCCTCCATTAGATGGGGCAAGTTACTTCCTCTCTGGCTTGCCGGTTAGGGAATAATTTGAATGAGTACTCATATATACTAGCTAGTCTTTGTTTCTCCCTTTTAACCTCGGTTATTAGCAGAATGTGAAATGTCGTGGTGTACAACACGACATCTATTTGAATTTTAGACCATGAGATAAACTGTGTGAATTGTTGGCAATGCCCTTTAAATTATGCATAATTTGATAAATTGTTATTGAAATCAATAAATTGTCAGTGAATCAAAATATTTTTATATTATTTCGGAATTTAAAAGAAATGTAAATAAATAGTTACTATTTGATGAAAATGATATTCAAATGAATAATTTGCATAAAAGGAAATATTGATTTTTGAATGTTATGGATTTTGAAAAATTTAGAAATTTTAAATTCTTTTTCATTATGAATTGTTAAGAATAATTTGTATTAAGTTTTAAATTATTAGTTTGTGCACCGCTGAGTTCACCACTCAGCAATAGCTTTGTATGCTGTCACAGATATAGAGACTAGAGGAGCAGCAGATTGAGCTGCTGAGGACATAAGAGCTATCTGCTTGAAGTTATCGGGTATAATTTATACCCTGACTGTAAATATTCATTTTGATGTATGTATTGCACGTAATTGTATGAACATGTAAAATCGGTCTTGAGCAGCTTGTACAAAGTTTGTATAAAGTTGTAATAAATTTTAGTTTAGATTTTCTTAAAGTAAGTTTCTAGTATGATGTATATATAAATTATTTTGTCATTAATAAAATATGATTGGTAGCATTTTATTTAAAATTGAATGAAATTCATTAATGGTATTTTGATAATTGTTGGATATTGGAAATGGTGAATTTGAATTTTGGAAGTTGATAAATGTGTTGAAATTGATTGAGATGATTGTGACTTTTGAAGAAGAAGTTGAGAAAAAATTATTGGAAGTGTTTTTTTTTTTTCAGGTATTTGAAGAACTGTTTTCTCAAAATACAGACGGAACTTTGGCAAAATTTTTATAAAATTTGTGAAAAAATAAAATGGACTAAAAATATTAACTAGTTTTAATTTTAATTAAATGTTTTAAATACCTATTAGAAAATGCTCACCACTTATCAAAAATAAGAAAATTGTTTTAAAATCCCTTGTAGGGTACTTAATGAGTTATCGGTAGATGAAGTGCGGTAGTTCATTAGGTATTCTACGGGATCATGTTATGCCTTATAGAGGAGTAAGGTGTGATAATTACTTTTTGAAACCAAGTCCATCTCCGTGCTTTGCCGATGTGGAATTTGCCTTTCGGGACCTTTCTCCCTCCCTTTCGGGACTAAGCGTCCTCACTGAGGTTTGCCCCACCATCGCCTAAGAGGACACGTGAGCCGCTCACGTGTCCTCTTAAGCGATGGTGGGGCAAACCTCAGTGAGGACTCTGAGTCCCGAAAGGGGGGGAGAAAGGTCTCTTAGGCAAATCCCACATCGGAAAAGCACAAAGATGGTCTTGGGTTCAAAAAGTAACGATATATAAGATAGGGAAACTAATCACTAGAGGCGTCTTTTAGTGGAATGGCCTGGAGAGTTGGAAGAACTCCAGGGTTAAGCTGGTTCACTTGAAAGAAATCCTAGGATGGGTGACCTCCTGGGAAGTTCTCCATTCCACCTATGGGACAAAACCGTGAGGCCTACGGACAAAGCGGAGAATTCCTTTAGTGGTTGGAGCCCGACCGTTACAATTGGTATCAGAGCCGCTCACGTGTCCTCTTGGACGATGGTGGGGCAAACCTCAGTGAGGACGCTGAGTCCCGAATGGGGGGGGGGGGGGGGGGGGAAAGGTCCCTTAGGCAAATCCCACATCGGCAAAGCACGGAGATGGTCTTGAGTTCAAAAAGTAATGATATATAAAATAGGGGAACTAATCACTAGAGGCGCCTTTTGGTGGAATGGCCTGGAGAGTTGGAAGAACTTTAGGGTTAAGCATGCTCGCTTGAGAGAAATCCTAGGATGGGTGACCTCCTGGGAAGTTCTCCATGAAGGAACGGAAGCGTGAAAAACACAAGTTTATACCATTGAATTCAAAAATTTTCACCTAGTGTCACATGCATCATGCAAGATTTATTTTTATCTATTTGATTTCAATGATAAACAACATATTAAAACTCTTTTGATATGTTTTTGGATCTGTATTTGTCATTTAATATTTTTATATTAATCAGATTAATTTTAGAACCCTAGATTAAATCAAGAACAATTACACTAACCTCTTGATGCACTGCAGCGTGTCTGTGCCTTTGAGATTTGTCTTCAGGACACCAGATGTTGTCCCTCTAGCTTGTACACACCAAGAACACCTATGGCAGCCCTTGAACAGCTTCTAAAGCTTTTTCTATTAATTAGAAATTGAAGTTCTGCCTTTTAAGAGATTAGAGATATAAACAGGACACTAGAAACAATTTCTAGTGTTCTTAATTCAAGAGATTGATGGCTAATATCTTTAAATTGATGAGAGATGAAGAAGAATAGATGGAGAGCCTCAAAATGGCATGACAAAGGAGGAGTGGCTACTGGTTGTATTTTTCTTTTTCATAACAACACTTATATAGCTAGGTTAACACATTAAACCCTTGCCACATGTCACCCTTTGATTAGCTCTAGGTTTAAGTGACCCAATCACATTGTGCCAAGTGCCAAACCTATATTTAATCTTGATTTTAATCATCTTACATAATTAAAAAAACATTTGGCAAGCTTATGTGTAATCCCATGTGTCACATCTCATGGTGCCACGTGTCATACTATAAAATGACCAAAATGCCCCTGTGTCTTAATTTTGAGTTCTCAACCCAAAATAATTATTTTTCTTCTTCTAATTAATTTATATCAAATAAAAATTAATTAATTAATCTCTATTAATTAATTTCTCATTAATTAAATTCATATTTAAACACTTTAAATATAAATTTAACTTATACTATACATCCAATAATCTAGATTTGGTTTCAAGTCGTGCTAGGGACTTTGCAATCTAATTGCAAATCAAACCTATTTAATTAATCAATTAAACTCTTTAATTAATTAATTAATTAAATCATATTTAAATAGGTGATAAATTGTGTATATATCAACTCTTAATATCATCGAACTCTTTCTTACCATAAATGATTTCTCTAAATCATTTTAGATTTACAATGAACCTATAATCATATGTTACCATGCACTAGAATCTCTCATACAAAATCCCAACTCATGGAGTCATAGTTTATGTCAAACCCATTGGCTATGAATATTATGTTCTCTTTTAATTCAGTTCTTGATTAAAAGATTTTCTCATCACTCTTTACTTATCATGTACCTATCATGTTTGTTATATGGCATGAGACTCACTATAAGTCATGTCCTTATTATGAAGTATCCTCAATGATATGCTCTAGGGCATACTACTAACACTCCATTCCACCTATGGGATCTCTAATGGTTGGAGCTCGATTGTTACAATTGGTATCTAGCCTCGCGTGTCCTCTTTGCGTGCTCGCTTGAGAGAAATCCTAGGATGGGTGACCTCCGGGAAGTTTTCCTCCACCTATGGGATGAGGCTTATGGCCAGCGGACAATTCCTCTAGTGGTCATGTGGCCTCACTTAAGCATAGGCGACCACCTTCCTCTTGCATCAATACACACCTCCCATTATGAGAAGCATCATCACTTCAAAGTCCTTGACATCGGGTTGTGTTACTCTATTAACATAGCCTTTAACTTCTCAAAACTGGCTTGACACTTGTCATTCTAGTCAAATCTAATATTCTTGTGTAACAACTTGGTCATTGGAGTAGCTATTAAAGAAAATCCCTTCACAAATCTTTTGTAATACCCAACTAGTTAGAACAATCCTTAAAATCAAAATATAATACACCAAAATATCATCAATAAAGACCACTAATAAGTATAAATAAAGATAGTCATAAGCAAAAATGAAGTTAGGCCAAAGGGCGATGAGTGACCATGGTGACACATCAAGGAGGATCATTATCCAAAGAACCTCAGAATCGATTTTTCACTTCCTTTTAACTGAAAGCATCCTATAAAACCATATAAACCATAGAGAAACTATAATTAGTGATCCAAATAGTTAAATAAATAAGAAAAAAAAATGACCTATAATTACAAAGTGAAAAAAGAGAAAATCACTGCAAAGAATGAAGTGACAATAATTAGGTCAATTGAACCAAAGGAATATGGAATTTGCAAAATTTTAGAAAATAAAATTTCAAAATAAAATTAAATTAAATTAAAGAACTAATAGAAAAATAGAAAAAAAAGGAAAAAAAAAAGTAAAGACATCATGCATGACCTCATGCATGATGCCATAACTAAACTAATTAATTTAATTAATTAATTGGAAATTTTGTGGTCTTCCATAACTAAAATAAATAAAGAAAATAAAAGAAAAAAAAAAGTAAAAATCACTTCTTCTTCCTTCCATATTGCCGCCCCATCTTCCCCATATTCCCTCCATGAAAATTTTCCATTAAAGCTTGCACTCAAGCTTTAATTTCTCCACTTGATCCTAATAACTCCCTTAAATACCTCCCTAGAGCTTGTTATTATAACTTGAGAAGAAGACTACAAGAGGAAAGAAGGGCTAAGAGAGAGATTTGAAGCTTTAAGTTGAGGTTAGTATGCTAAACTTCTTATTTTTCCATTTAAATGCATATGTGATGGTTGAAATGAGCTTAGAATTTATGAAATGAAATAAAAATATGGGGGAAGGACTATTGCTGAAATTCGGCCAGCTTGAAGAGAGGACATCAATTGTATGGCTTGAGGGTTTTGAATGAGTTTAGAAACCTTACTTAGTTGAATGATTGGCCTTAAAACCATTAAATGTAGTTAAATGCATGAGATGAATGAGTTAGGGTTTAAATGTTAGGGTTTGTGAACCAAATTTTGGAGAAATGCATAAATGATGACTTTGGTCTATTGTGAGATGAAAAATGGTCAAAAATGACCAAAAGAGATGTGTGGAAATTGTGAGAATGGAAGTTAAATTCGTAGGGCAAATGGTCATGCTGCTGGCAGCATGACCAAGCCAACTTTGAAGGACCAAAACGGAAATTTTACAAGTCCAATTGATATGCCACCAATTGGGGATGAAAATAGACATAAAATAGCACAATTTTCATTAAGGAACCATGGCCAAAAACTGACCAAAACTTGCTGAACCAATTGACCAATGTGAAATGAGAGCAGGCTGCCACTGCACAAACTTACCAAATGAATAGTAAACTGTTCATTTGGTCATAACTCGAGCTAGGAAGGTCAAAATGACCTTAAATTTTACCAGTAATTAGATAAGACATAGATCTAAAACTTTTATGAAGAACACCACCCCAAATTATGCCATTAACCTAATCAAATGATTGAGCAAAGTTGAGTTACTGAACCTGCAAAACTACAGATTTCCATTTGAACAGTAAAGTTCCAATGGCTATAACTCTCTCTAGAAAACTCCGATTTAGGCGATTCCTGAACCGATGGAAACCTAAGACATAGTAGAACATTTCGTATGGAGGAAATTAGACTAAATTATGGACTTAACTTGATCAAATTATTGAATGAAGTTGGATCAAAAATCTGCCAGAACCTAAATTGCAGCATGAACAGTGCACATGAACAGTAATTGTATTTTGGATATAACTTGAGCTAAAAAACTCCAATTGGGGTGATCCAAAAATGAGAATACACTTAAGACAATAAGGAACATTTTCTATGAAGGAAGTTTTGCCAAATTCCAACAGTAAAAGGGCCAATGGAACAGTGCAACTTGGAGCACCAAAACTGAAAATTTGACAATTTGACCAAAAGGATTTAAGCTTTGAGAAAATGACCAAAACCAACAAATTTAATGACCAAAATGTGGTATGTGGGTGAAGTTGGAGTTCCCATACCTATTAAGCCTTAGAAAGTTAACTATTTGACTTGAATAGTGTAGTGAATAGTAACCCAAAACACAAAAATTTCGAGAACGTCGAATTTAACACGTTAGAACTAGGTAAATGTGAAGCTAAATTTATTTTGGATTTGTGTTAAGTTCTAGTACTGAAATATTGTAAAATTGTGTGTTTCAGTTGAAAAGAATATCGGGAAGGAACCCGAGGAATCGAGTCGAGGCTAAGGGACGACTCGCTTGAGGTTTGTGCACAACATCTCCATGCTTTAAAATTCATTGATAAAGTGAGCAAAATATGTATTTTATTTGTGATTTGGAATTGTTGAAAGTTTATTTGTGACATTATTTATGATGTTTTGATTTAAACTGTGAAAGTTATTGTGTATATTTGAAATAGCAATGTTTAGCAAATCGTTAAGATAAGTTTTGAAACCACAGTGTCATGACCATATATTTGAACACCTCACTAGCACGACTAGTGGGGGTAATTAGTTTCGAATTTTGATTCCTTTTCTGGAGAAGTGTTGAGGTGTGCCAGTAGAAGAGGATGTGAATGGATATCCATATATTTGAGCTAGCTAGCCTTGTGATGTGATTTCTCTTTAGCCTCTGGCTATTGAGATTCTAGTTGTTTCGAATGGCATGATCTAACTGTGGGTTTTATGAAATGTGCTTTGATACTTCGAAATGAACGTGGTTTGCATTAAAATCTCATAATTCATGTTTTGTGTTTAATGCTCATGTTTAGTCAAATTTTTGAATAAATGTGATTTTATTTTTGCATGAAGATTATTTTAGTATGTTGTGCACCACTAAGTCCTAGTACTCAGCGATAGCTTTTATTGCTGTCGCAGATACAGAGACTAGAGGAGCAGCGTCGAGTCGCTAAAGATTGAGGATCATTCAGCCTAAAGTCTTCGGGTATAATTTATACCCTAATTGTAAATATTTCTTTTGATGTATATATTGCACATAAATGTATGGACATGTAAAAATGGGTCTTGAGCAGTTGTATAAAATTTGTATAAAGTTGTAATATATATATTGTAGTTTGAAATTCTCTTAATGTAAATTTTGTAATGATCTATTCAAATTTTTTTGTTTCTAAGGAAATATGAATGGAACTATTTTATTTAATTTGAATGAAATGGATTGTTAGTATTTTGATGATCATTGAATACTGGATTTGAAATTGAAAGTTGATAAATGTGTTGAGAAATTGTTTGAGATTGAGTTTGAAATTGAAGCAGTTGTTGAGAAAATTTTTAGAAGTGCTTTTTACAGGTATTTGAAGAACTGTTTTCTCAAAATACAGAGGGAACTCTGTCAAAATTTTTATAAAATTTGCGGAAAAATAAAATGGGCCAAAATTTCAAACTAGCCTTCCACTTAATTACATGTTTTAAATACCTATTAGAAAATGCTCACCACTTATCAAAAGTAAGAAAATTGTTTAAAATCCCTTGTGGGGTACTTAATGAGTTACCGGTAGGTGAAGTTCGGTAGTTCATTAGGTATGCTACGGGATCATGTTATGCCTTACAGAGGGGTAAGGTGTGACATGTTTTAGTGGTATCAGAGCAAGTTTTTTAAGTATGTTTTAACCTATGAATTTGTGTCTTTTCTTTGTTAAGTATAACTGCTCAATGTCCATAATTGTTACATACAGTGCATTGCATCATGAATATGAACCAACGAAGGGAAATCTCCATGTGTTATTTGTTCAGGAGATACCCTACTCCAGACTGTTATGGAAGAAGGGGATCGCTCAGTTGAGTAGTCTGTTGAAGCTGAGACACAAGGGGAAGCCCCAGCTTTACCGAATGTTAGTGGGTCAGCAGCACCAGCCCCACAAATGCCGCAGCCTCGCATGGTACAATGAGATGGCTGCGATGTTTCAACAAATGGCTGGGGATATGCCTGCTCAAGCTCCACCCTAACCACCTGTGGCACAACCACTGCCTCCAGCCAGACAATATGATAAATTACTGAAGTATGGGGCTGCAGAATTTAAGGGTACAGTGGACCCTTTAGAGGCAGAGCAATGGCTTGAAAGAATGGACAGAGTATTTAAGAAGCTACATTGCCAAGATGAACTGAAGTTTGAGTACTCTGTGTCACTACTACAAGGGGATGCGTATGATTGGTGGAAGACCATCCCCCACAGCTTGGATGAACCACCAGTGTTGACCCGGGATGACTTCATCAGAGAATTCAGACAGAAATACATCCCATATGCATATGTTGACCAGAAATTGCAAGAATTTTTTAGTCTGAAACAAGGGAACCGATCGGTGGCAGAGTATAAGAGGGAGTTCTCCCGCCTGAGTCACTATGCGGGGAGTCTCCTTACTACCAGCAAGGCAAGATGCAAGAGATTTGAGACGGGTTTGAAGTCCAGTATAAGGATGCAAGTTGTGGGATTTCGACACAGCAACTTCTCAGAGCTTATGTCTCAAGCACTTGAACTGGAGAGAATTGAATCAAAAGCAACCCTAGTGAAAGAAAAATAAGAAAAAGCTGAGAAATCAGAAAAAGACAAGGGGGGAAAATCAGTTGAACAGAGTTCTGGTGCTACCTCTGGAAAGAGAAAGAAGTTTAGTAGACCCAGCAGGGGTCGAGGTGGAAGATTTGGTAGGGGCAGATTTTCCAGACAGAGACCCCCTAGGTGCAGTCGGCCGTGATCGGCGAGGTTCACATTCTGCCCACCCCTGTGAGACTTGTGGCAAGATTCATGGGAGGGAGTGTTATTGGGCCACTGGAGCCTGCTTTAACTGCGGAGGCAAGGGCCATATAGCTAAAGACTGTACTAGTGCTCCAAGATATGGTCCAGCTCCTACTACTGCCGAGGGATCTATTCAGAGTCCTGCTCCCAGAGGTTCACAGTCAGTTGGCAGAGGAAGAGGTAGAGGTAGAGGCACTGCTTGAGCGATCGAGGCACAATTGGTCAGTCGGGACAAGGAAGTGCTTCAACCAGAATCTACACAATGAGACAGCGAGAAGAGGCTGAGACTTCTGACGTGGTAGCTGGTATATTCTCTATCTCTGATCAAGAAGTATTTGTATTGTTTGATCCGGGTTCAACCCATTCATATGTTAGTGCTAGCATAGTCAGTTCACTTGCTGTTCCATGTGTGCAAATGGGTTTTGAAGTGCTAGTAACTAGTCCGTTAGGATAAGAGGTCCGGGTTAACAGAATCTATAGAGACTGTCCTTTGGTGATCCAAGGACATGTTTTCCTATCAAACTTGATTGAAATGCCCTTTAGAGAGTATGATATCATCTTGGGCATGGATTGGTTAGCCAGGCATCATGCTATGATTGACTGTAGACTAAAAACAGTCACTTTTGGTCTCCCTTTGTACGGTGATGTGGTAATACATGGGGAGAAGCATTTACTGCCATCAAACATCATTTCAGCTGCATTAGCAAGAAGGATGATCAAAAAGGGGTGTGAAGCATACTTGGCACATGTGATAGACACCCAAGTGGGGAGTCCAGCACTAAGGGACATCCTTACTGTATGTGATTTTCCAGATGTGTTTCCTGATGAATTGCCAGGATTACCTCCAGAAAGAGAGGTGCAGTTGAGATTGATGTTATGCCTGGTGTGGACCCAATCTCCATAACGCCATATAGAATGGCACCTGCAGAATTAAAAGAGTTGAAAGTGCAGTTGCAAGAATTACTTGACAAGGGCTTTATCCGCCCTAGTGTGTCACCTTGGGGAGCGCCAGTGTTGTTTGTAAAGAAGAAGGATGGCACTCTCCGGTTATGCATTGATTATCAGCAGTTGAATAAGGTGACAATAAAGAATAGATATCCATTGCCCCGCATTGATGATTTGTTTGATCAGTTGAGGGGTGCAGCTGTGTTCTCCAAAATTGACCTAAGATCAGGTTATTATCAGTTGAAAGTACAAGAGCAGAGTATTTCCAAAACTGCCTTCAGAACCCGCTTTGGCCATTATGAATTCCTAGTCATGCCATTCGGGTTAACTAATGCTCCGACTGCTGTTATGGCTCTGATGAACACTATTTTCAGACCATACCTCGACCAGTTTGTTGTGGTATTCATTGATGATATATTGGTCTATTCGAGGAATGCAGAAGAGCATGATAGACATCTGCGGATTGTACTGCAGACTTTGAGGGAGAAACAGCTATATGCCAAATTATCGAAGTGTGAATTTTGGCTGAAGGAAATATCTTTCTTGGGGCATGTAGTATCAGAAGAGGGCATTAAAGTAGATCCAAGTAAGATTGAAGCTGTCCTTAATTGGAGGCCACCCAAAAATGTCACAGAAATTCATAGTTTTCTGGGTTTAGCTGGATACTACCTTAGATTTGTGAAGGGATTCTCCATGTTGGCATCTCCATTGACCAAGCTGCTTAGAAAAGATGTAAAATTTCAGTGGACGGAAAAATGCCAGCAGAGTTTTGATGAATTGAAGAGATGTTTGACTGAAGCTCCAGTCCTGACTTTACCTACTCCGGGTAAAGAATATACAGTGTATAGTGATGCTTCTCACAATGGGTTAGGCTGTGTATTGATGCAAGATCGAAATGTCATTGCCTATGCATCACGCCAGCTAAAACCGCATGAGAGGAATTATCCGACACATGACTTGGAGCTTGCAGCTATAGTGTTTGCTCTTAAGATCTAGAGACATCATTTGTAGAGGGAGAAGTGCTACATTTATACAGATCATAAGAGTTTGAAGTATTTAGGCACCCAGAAAGAGCTGAATTTGAGACAGAGGAGATGGTTAGAGTTGATAAAAGACTATGATTGTCTGATAGACTATCAGCCAGGGAAAGCTAATGTTGTGGCTGACGCCCTAAGTCGCAAGACTATGGCAAGTCTACAAGTTACTCCTTTATCTTTGGTACATGAGTTGAGATCATTACATGCCAGTTTAGAGATTAATGATGATGGACAGACAGCAGTTGCATGGCATGTACAGCTAGTGTTGATTGATCAGATTAGAATGGCTGCTCAGAATGATCAGAAGTATCAGAAGTTGATGGAAGAAGTCCGACAGGGCAAGAAACCAGAGTTCTCAATCAGAGATAATGGTTTACTATTACACCAGGGCAGAATGTGTGTTCCTAATAATGTTGATTTAAGGCAGATTATTTTGAAGGAAGCACATGAATCTCCTTTTGACATGCACCCTAGTGGCACAAAAATGTATAGAGGGCTAAAGGAGCATTACTGGTGGATGGGTATGAAAAGAGATGTGGCAGAGTTTATTTCTAAATGCCTAACTTGTCAGCAAGTAAAGGCAGAGCATTAAGTAAACGCAGGGTTGTTACATCCACTACCAATACCAGAGTGGAAATGGGAGAGAATAGCGATGGATTTTGTGATGGGACTTCCGAGGACACAGAAGAGTCATGATGCAGTTTGGGTCATTGTTGACAGACTGACTAAATCTGCTCATTTTCTGCCAGTCCGGATGGATTATAGTTTAGAAAGATTGGCCAAGTTATACATCGATGAGATTGTAAGACTGCATGGAGTGCCAGTATCCATCGTGTCGCATGAGATCCTAGGTTCACTTCTAGATTAGGGTAGTCTTCAAAGAGCCCTAGGAACTAGATTGAACTTCAAGATCGCATTCTACCCACGCATGGATGGCGATGCGAGAGGGTAATTCAGATCTTGGAGGACATGCTACGGGCTTGTGTGATTGAGTTTGAGGGTAGTTGGGATATACACTTGCCTTTGATTAAGTTTGCT
Organism: Hevea brasiliensis; assembly: GCF_030052815.1. Taxonomy (NCBI): domain Eukaryota; kingdom Viridiplantae; phylum Streptophyta; class Magnoliopsida; order Malpighiales; family Euphorbiaceae; genus Hevea; species Hevea brasiliensis. Next base: position 41,018,811 of record NC_079493.1, on the reverse strand, counting down.
TACAACAACAGCTACCAATCAAGCATTGAGATGCCTCCATATGAAGCTTTGTATGGCAGGAAATGTAGAACCCCGTTGTGTTGGGATGACGTGGGTGAAAAAAAGATGATTGGACCTGAAATCGTTCAGCAAACTGAAGAGAAAATCAGGGTGATTAGAAGTCGACTTAAGACTGCATCAGACCATCAGAAGTCCTACATTGATTTGAAAAGAAGGGATATTCAGTATGCAGTGGGTGAGAAAGTTTTCCTCAAGGTTTTTCCTTGGAAGAGAATTATGAGATTCGGCAGAAAGGGGAAATTGAGTCCTCGTTTTATTGGGCCATATGAAGTTCTGGAAAGAGTGGGTCCTTTGGCATATCGGTTGGCACTACCTCCAGAGTTGGAAAAGATACATAATGTCTTCCATGTGTCTATGTTGACGAGGTATCGATCAGACCCATCTCATGTACTACCAGTAGAGGAAATTGAAGTAAATCTAGACCTCACATATGAAGAAGAACCCATAGAGATTCTGGCTTATGAGGTGAAGCAGCTACGAAACAAGCAGATACCGTTGATAAAAGTGCTGTGGAACCATCATTCGGGCCAGGAGGCTACTTGGGAACGAGAAGAGGACATGAGAAGACAGCACCCACAGCTGTTCAGAGATTGATAAAAGGTAAAATTTCGAGACGAAATTTATTTAAGGGGGGGAGAATTGTAACACCCCCGTTTGTATAGCCTGGTAGATTTCACTGTTCCGGTGACCGGTGTCGGTCCGGACAATTAGGGGGATTAGAACCATACTTAAGACAACTAGAGAAACCATAAACATCAATAATTAGTGATTGCCGATTAGTTAAGTATAAATAAGAAAAACAGAACATAAGAAGTTAAACGAGCCGAGAGTCACAGCGATGGGTGACCTTCTTGGGAAGGACTGCGAAGTCATTTTAAACTCAAATTTTGAACCGTAAAAAGTGACGCTGCGGTCCTTAGGACCCTTATGAATACAGTGGAAAAGAGAAAATCACGAAAAAGAACTGTTAAGTCAGTAAAATAATTAGGTCAGAGAACCGAAAGGAATATGGAATTATTTGCAAACCGGGATGAATCGGTGAGGGGCAATTTGGTCAATTGACCCCGAGAGCTGACTCCTGACCTAACTGTCAAATAAAATTGGAGAAAAGAAAATTTCGGAATCGAGAATTAAATTAAAGAACTAATAGAAAAATAGAAAAAAAAGGAAAAATTAAAAAGTAAAAAGGTGATGACATCATGCATGACCTCATGCATGATGCCATAACTAAACTAATTAATTTGATTAATTAATTGAAAATTTTGTGGTCTTCCATAACTAAAATAAATAAAGAAAATAAAAGAAAAAAAAAAGTAAAAATCACTTCTTCTTCCTTCCATCTTGCCGCCCCATCTTCCCCATATTCCCTCCATGAAAATTTTCCATTAAAGCTTGCACTCAAGCTTTAATTTCTCCACTTGATCCTAATAACTCCCTTAAATACCTCCCTAGAGCTTGTTATTATAACTTGTGAAGAAGACTAAAAGAGGAAAGAAGGGCTAAGAGAGAGATTTGAAGCTTTAAGTTGAGGTTAGTATGCTAAACTTCTTATTTTTCCATTTAAATGCATATGTGATGGTTGAAATGAGCTTAGAATTTATGAAATGAAATAAAAATATGGGAGAAGGACTATAGCTGAAATTCGGCCAGCTTGAAGAGGGGACATCAATTGTATGGCTTGAGGGTTTTGAATGAGTTTAGAAACCTTACTTAGTTGAATGATTGGCATTAAAACCATTAAATGTAGTTAAATGCATGAGATGAATGAGTTAGGGTTTGAATGTTAGGGTTTGTGAACCAAATTTTGGAGAAATGCTTAAATGATGACTTTGGTCTATTGTGAGATGAAAAATGGTCAAAAATGACCAAAAGAGATGTGTGGAAATTGTGAGAATGGAAGTTAAATTCGTAGGGCAAATGGTCATCTTTGTTGGCGGCATGACCAAATAACTTTGAAGGACCAAAACGGAAATTTTACAAGTCCAATTGATATGCCACCAATTGGGGATGAAAATAGACATAAAATAGCACAATTTTCATTGAGGAACCATGGCCAAAAACTGACCAAAACTTAGTGAACCAATTGACCAAATTGAAATGAGAGCAGGCTACCACTGCACAAACTGACCAAATGAATAGTAATTGTTCATTTGGTCATAACTCGAGCTAGGAAGGTCAAAATGACCTGAAATTTTACCAGTAATTAGATAAGACATAGATATAAAACTTTCATGAGGAACACCACCCCAAATTATGCCAATTAACCTAATCAAATGATTGAGCAAATTTGAGTTACTGAACCTGCAAAACTGCAGATTTCCATTTGAATAGTAAAGTTCCAATGGCTATAACTCTCTATAGAAAACTCCGATTTAGGCGATTCTTGAACCGATGGAAACCTAAGACATAGTAGAACATTTCGTATGAAGTAAATTAGACCAAATTGTGGACTTAACTTGATTAAATTATTGAATGAAATTGGATCAAAAATCTGCGAGAACCTAAATTGCAGCATGAACAGTGCACGTGAACAGTAATTGTATTTTGGCTATAACTTGAGCTACAAAACTCCAATTGGGATGATCCAAAAATGAGAATACACTTAAGACAATAAGGAACATTTTCTATGAAGGGAGTTTTGCCAAATTCCAACAGTAAAAGGGCCAATGGAACAGTGCAACTTGGAGCACCAAAACTGAAAATTTGACAATTTGGCCAAAAGGATTTAAGCTTTGAGAAAATGACCAAAACCAACAAATTTAATGACTAAAATGTGGTATGTGGGTGAAGTTGGAGTTTCCATACCTATTAAGCCTTAGAAATTCAACTATTTGACTTGAATAGTGTAGTGAATAGTAACCCGAAATACAAAAATTTCGAGAACGTCGAATTTAACACGTTAGAACTAGGTAAATGTAAAGCTAAATTTATTTTGGATTTGTGTTAAGTTCTAATACTGAAACATTGTAAAATTGTGTGTTTCAGTTGAAAAGAATATCGATAAGGAACTCGAGGAACCGAGTCGAGGCTAAAAGACGACTCGCTTGAGGTTTGTGCACAACATCTCCATGCTTTAAAATTCATTGATAAAGTGAACGAAATATGTATTTTATTTGTGATTTGGAATTGTTGAAAGTTTATTTGTGACATTATTTATGATGTTTTGATTTAAACTGTGAAAGTTATTGTGTATATTTGAAATAGCAATGTTTAGCAAATCGTTAAGATAAGTTTTGAAACCACAGTGTCATGACCATATATTTGAACACCTCACTAGCACGACTAGTGGGGGTAATTAGTTTCGAATTTTGATTCCTTCTCTGGAGAAGTGTTGAGGTGTGCCAGTAGAAGAGGATGTGAATGGATATTCATATATTTGAGCTAGCTAGCCTTGCGATGTGATTTCTCTTTAGCCTCTGGCTATTGAGATTCTATTTGTTTCGAATGGCATGATTTAACTGTGGGTTTTATGAAATGTGTTTTGATACTTTGAAATGAACGTGGTTTGCATTAAAATCTCATAATTCATGTTTTGTGTTTAATGCTCATGTTTAGTCAAAATTTTGAATAAATGTGATTTTATTTTTGCATGAAGATTATTTTAGTATGTTTTGCACCACTAAGTCCTAGTACTCAGCGATAGCTTTATTCTTGTCATGAATCTGAGACTAGAGGAAGCGTGACTGGGCTGCTAAAGATTGAGGATCATTTAGCCTAAAGTCTTCGGGTATAATTTATACCCTAATTGTAAATATTTCTTTTGATGTATATATTGCACATAAATGTATGGACATGTAAAAATGGGTCTTGAGCAGTTGTATAAAATTTGTATAAGGTTGTAATATATATATATTGTAGTTTGAAATTCTCTTAATGTAAATTTTGTAATGATCTATTCAAATTTTTTTGTTTCTAAGGAAATATGAATGGAACTATTTTATTTAATTTGAATGAAATGGATTATTAGTATTTTGATGATCATTGAATACTGGATTTGAAATTGAAAGTTGATAAATGTGTTGAGAAATTGTTTGAGATTGAGTTTGAAATTGAAGCAGTTGTTGAGAAAATTTTTAGAAGTGCTTTTTACAGGTATTTAAAGAACTGTTTTCTCAAAATACAGAGGGAACTCTGTCAAAATTTTTATAAAATTTGCGAAAAAATAAAATGGGCCAAAATTTCCAACTAGCCTTCCACTTAATTACATGTTTTAAATACCTATTAGAAAATGCTCACTACTTGTCAAAAGTAAGAAAATTGTTTAAAATCCCTTGTGGGGTACTTAATGAGTTATCGGTAGGTGAAGTTCGGTAGTTCATTAGGTATTCTACGGGATCATGTTATGCCTTACAGAGGGGTTAGGTGTGACACCCTGAACCCCGTCCCTAGAGAGCTGCCCACTGATGGTGTGGACTAACCTCTCCTAGGGGTGAACTGTGGCCTGGGCTCCTGGGACTGACCCTGACCTTGAGGTTAACCTAAACTCTGTGCAGGTGGACCTTTGAACTTCTTTCCTGGTGTAGGAGATGGGCTAGACTAACCCGGGCCCCTCTTCTATTGTCTCTCTATTCTAGTCTGCTCACTTATTCTAACTTTCTCAGCTTTTAATGCAGCTTCCACTAACTTGGTGAAGTTTGTGATTCCCAAGGCAGTGATCATTATCTTTATATTGTAATTCAGTCCCTCTTCAAATCTTTTACACCTTTCGGCCTCATTAGGGACTATATCCCTTCCGTAACGACTCAGTCTAACAAATTCCTTCTCATACTCTGCCACTGTCAGCTGTATCTGCCTCAAGTTAATGAACTCTCTTCTTCTTTCTTCCAGGTATACACTACCCACTTACTTCTTCTTGAATTCTGAGAGGAAGAAGTCCCAAGTTATTAATTCTGGCTACAATTCACTAGACACTGTATCCCACCATTGGTAGGCATCATCTTGCAACAGAGATACAACAGCTTCTAGATTTTGTTCTAGAGTGTAGTGGAGTTGCTTTAAAACCCTTCCTGTTCTGTTCATCTAGTTTTCGGCTGCAATAGAATCATCTTCTCTCTTGCCAAAGAAATCCACTGCTCCAAATTTTCTTAATCTGTCCAGATGTGATTTCTACTATAGAGGTGGTGGTGGTGGTGGTGGCATTACCCTAGCCATTTGTCTGAAAAACTCGGCCATTTGCTTGAACATGGCCTGTGTAGGCTGAGCAGGCTCTGCTAGAGCTGGTGAAGCAGGTTCTCCCCTACCCCCAGTCTCAGCTACTGCAGGTGGAGCATGACTCTCCACTTCCTCCTCAATTACCCTCTGAGACGTGGGGTCCATATCTTAGTCAAAATAAGAAAGACAAACAAATCTTCATTAGTGTCACCTCAACTCTTACAAATGCAATGCATGGTATGGGCTCTATTTAGACCCAAAAATGCATAAACCGTGCTCTGATACCACTAAATGTGACACCCCTTACCTGTCTACAGTGTAGCCGAGTAAGATATGCCACACAGTATATCGGAACACCATATTTTATTTCAATTATTTTTATCCTTTCTTATTTATTTCATTCATAATTATGAAGTATGATGTGTGAAGTATAATTCATTTAAGTCATTTATTGAAATCATAAATTTATTTAAGGTTCCGCAAATTTTATAGAAAATCCGACAGAGTACCAGCTAAAAATGGAGAAAACAATTTTTCAGAACCTGTGAAAAAACACTTCCAATAAGTTTTCAATCAATCGCAAACTCCATTTAATCAACAAAGTCTCAATATTTCTCAACAATACTTCCATTTCTCATTCATTCATTTCACATGATATTCATATACAAGTCATAAATAAATACTCAATTTTTCATTTATAAACACAAATTTCTACTATTTACATTAATACCAAAATATATTACATAAGTATCAATTATACATGAGAAAATAAAAGTTAATTACAAGATACTAAAATGAAACCTAGTGTCCTACCAATGCACTAAAATCGATGAGGTGACACGGATACTATGCAGAACTATAGATGGTCTCACCCAGTCTGTGGCCTACTGGGCTCTTTGTCGGTCTCTCGAGCACCTATGCGTGGAAAAAAGTAATGCACTAAGCAATAATTATTAGTGGTGCTAATAATAAAATAAAAAGAAATAACAGGAAATAAATATGCAGTGAATGTATTGATGTCTCATTGCAGACAAATTTTCAATAATTATTTGTAGTCTTATTTATTTTGTACTTGTTATATTCATTATTTCATTAAATTTATCCACTTTCATTTTTTTATTGTCCAAGTAACCTATACTAGATAATTGGACTGGATAAACGAGTAAACTGGCACTGGGTATTAAGTACCTCAGGCCGTCACACCATCGGTCACATATGTATCTCCCGGTGTGCAACAGAACAGCTAATAAGCTATAATAAATATTAGGCACAAGGCCAAGTATCATCACAATGTCAGAATGGCTAAAAGCCATAAAATCACATAATGGCATAATGCCATGTGCAATACTGCTAACTGAACCCTATTGGCATGCCAACCTATCCAAACCAATCTTACTAGGTGTACTAGGGCATGTTACACTTTTAAATTGTAAAATTCTTGAAATTTAAGTTTAGGTGTTACTATTCATTTCATTAGTCAACTAAAATGTTGACTTTTGCATAGACAATAGGTACATTAGTTCTAATATTCCTAACATACCACATTTTGCATTCTAAAGTTGTTGGTATTGGTTGCCAATACCATTTCAAAGCTTAGTGTTAGTTATTCACAATTTTTAGATTTCAAGCACTAAGTTTACTATTCCATTAGTCATTTGTACAGTAGGAATTTGGTAAAATTGTCTTCATGAAAGTTGTTCCTTATTGTGTCTAGTTACATTTCATTTTTTGAATCACTCTATTTGGAGTTTTCTAGCTTAAGTTATGGCCTAAATACCATAACTGGCCAAATTGTAAATTTTCCAGATTTTCTGGACAGAACCAAATCTATAGTGTTTTGTACATTGAATGCAGGTCAATTTTTGAATATGTTATGATCAAAATTTGGGTTTGGTTTCTCCATGAAAATTGTAGGTCTATGTCTCAGCTATCTGATGGTAAAATTTCAGGTCAATTGGACCCTTCTAAACTGAGTTATGACCAAATGAATAAACACTATTCATTTGGTCATTTTGCCCAGGCATAATGCAAGTCACCCAGATTAGGGTAATTTTTAGGTCAATTTGTTTGGTTTTCTGGGCAGGGTTTCTTCACCAAAGTTGTGCCATTATGTGGCTAGTTTCATTTTCAATTTGCTTTGCACCAATTGAACCTCTACAACTCCATTTATAGCTACCCAAACCTACTGGACTCACACCCAGTCCTGTAGGTCACCAAGAGTAACATACCAAATTTCAACTCCAACATCCTTACTCACTTCAATTCCTCCTCACACACATTCAAATGGTCACTAATTGACCATTACAAGGTTAACATACCATTGCATGAGCGAACCCTAATGGTGTTCAAATGTCCAATTTTTCTTGTTCATACATGCATAATCTTTGCATTTCACTTACACAACTATGTTCAATCACTCATCTAATACCAAGGGCTGCTCATAACCACTTTGCTATCAAGTAAAATCATCAAACCCTAACCAACCCTTGCTGTCGAAATTTTTAGGGTGCACACACACACACCTTTTTATTTTATTTTCTCATATTTCCTACTCATTTCATGCCATTAAACATGAACAAAACCAAAAGTAGTAAGAGTTGGACACTAACATTGTTGGAGCTGAATTTCAAGCTAGCCAAACTCCCTTTTTCCTTCCTCTTTTGGCTGCCTAGAGGATGTTCAAGTTGCAAGATCAATTTTTTGTGAAGCTAGGTAGTGGTTTTAAGGTGAGATGAGGTGAGGTTTGAAGCTTTGGTGAGCTTTAATGGTGGATTGGTGGAAGGAGAGGTTTCGGCTGGTTGATGAGGGAGAAGGCAGATGTGTTTTTCTTATTTTTTTGGTTTCCTTTATCTTCTTTTATTACTTAATTTAGTGACTTTTAATTGTGATTGGTGGAAAAATGGTTGATGACATCATGTGATGTCAAAATTGTCATTTAATCTCATTTTCTTTCCTTTTCTTCTCTACTCATTTTCAATTTAATTTTTAGTTATATTTATTCACATTTTATTTTATAATAATTATTTACTTAACTAGACAAGTCAGCCAAAAATTACCTCTAAAGGCGAAATGACCAAAATGCCCTCCGTTTGGCTTAATAGACTAAAATTGTCTGTACCGATTGAAAAACTTTTCTAAGCATTTTCTTGGAATTCTAATGCCATAAAACCCTCAATGACTCTTCTCTGGAGTCTCAAAAATTATTTTATGAACTTTCTCCCTGGTATAGGGCTCCTAGTTGCGAGGATCGCAACTTCCCACTGGGTTACCCATCGCTAGGGCACCAGCTCATTTAACTTGGTTGTATTTTATTTCTAAAATTTTTCCTATTAATATTTGAGTTAATTATGGTTCCTCACTTTAGTTTAAATATTTTTCCAGACATTTAACTGTCCGGATCGACACCAGTCACCGAAATAGTAGAATATACGGAATTGCTACAGTGAGAGTGTTACATGAATAGTGCCACCATACACAAAAATATGAAAGACTCGAAATTTATAAACCGTAATAGGTAGGATAAGTCTACAAAGAAATTGTTGGAATTTAAGTATTAGAAATAGATACTGAAGTACTTTAAATTTATGTGTTTCAGTTGAAAAGGGATCTTCGAAGGAGAAACAAAAGTTTGAGTAAATTGAGTTAACAAAAGAGGTTTGTGCACAACTAGTCTTAAATTGCTAATGTCTTGCATATCTAATTAGAGTAAATGATTTTATATTCTTTATTTACTATGTTTACCAATTATTAAATTCATTTCAATGATTATTGAAATGTGTTATAGTATAAGTGAGTTTAGTTGTGGGAAAATGATTAAGTTATGATTTTATTTTAAATATAAATTGAATGAGTTCAGTTTTGGAAATTTGTTAATGAAATGGGATTTGCATGGAAAAATACAAATTTATGTTTTGAATTGTGATGAGCATAAAAATTATTGGATATTAGAATTGACTTTGAATTGAGTTGTGTTGTGATTTATGCTCGCAAAAAGGACAAAGAAATTCATGATATTGTTTTATATCTTACTATAGATGCTTGACTAGGTTATTACCCATCTCCTTCATTTATTGAGGAGACAATGGAGTTAGCTTTGTTTTGTTTTGAATACCATGGTATGTGCACAGGCTTAGATTCTCCTCTTATTAGAGGTTAGATCTAAGTTTTTCGTTGGCCCTTTCAGAAGTTTCATTATTGTGTTGTATACTGTGCACGATAATTCAACCTCCCCGACCATAGGGAGTTAGAATCGCCCCAAAGATGGCCCTTTCGAATTAGTCTTGCAGAGTTAGTAAGATAAAAAACGGTTTTTGAATAGTAAAGAATTGTGATTTCAATTAGGATTTATGTATATTTGACTTTATTGAAATTAAAATTTGTTTTCATAAATTACTGGAATTACTTTAAATGTTCAGTTATGATTTGATAAATTGAAATTCTTAAGCAGAGTCATTTTAACAAATGATTTATTTTATTAGCAACGAATATTTTGATTTTTGGAATTTTGATCGAATTTCAAGATTTCCAAATTCTCTGCTAAAATTTTTGGCAAGGTATTGTATATCATGTTTTAAATCATGGTCGTGCACCACTGAGTTCACCACTCAACAATAGCTTTATATGCTGTCGCAGGTGAAAGTAAAGATAGAGCAGCCGAGTGAGATTACCAGTAGCTGTGCCTTGAAGACTTATTGGGATTAACTTTGGGTATATTAGAGGTATACCCTTGTACAATAGATTTTGATGTATGCATGTAATTATATGTATGTAAATTGTTTAAACAGTTATGCAAAAACTCTTGTAATATTATTTTGGTATGTAATGAAATGCAAATTATTGTAATTTTCAAACTTATTTTTGAGTTTTGCAATGAATTTAAATTAATTTTTCTTTACTGGAATATGAATGAAGTTATTTAATATTATTTTTGAAGACAATTGAATTGAGAATTATTTTGAATTATGGAGTTGGGAGAAATGATGTTGATTTGTGTTGTGGTAGTGGTTGATTTTGATGAAATGAATTATCGGAAGTGTTTTTACAGGTGTTTGAAGAACTGTTTTTTTTTTTTCAAATATAGATGGCACTCTGCCGAACATTTTTCAAAATTTGCGTAAAAATAAAAATGGACAAAAATTTTAACTAGTCTTTAAAATTTAAGTAAATGTTTTTAATACCTAATATAAAAGCTCACCACTTTCAAAAAGTAAGAAAATTGTTTTAAAATCCCTTGAAGTGTATTTAATGGGTTATCGGTAGACAGAGTCGGTAATTCATTAGGTATACTACGGGATCATGTTATGCCTTATAGAGGGGTAAGTTGTAACATGTTTTAGTGGTATCAAAGCAATGGTTTTAAAGTAAATTTTGATCTGTGAATTTGAAATATTTTGTCAGAAATTACAACTGCTCAATTGTTTGATACATATAGTACATTTATATCATAAATATTAAATGACGGAGAGAAATCTCCTTATGTAGGTTGTCCTGGAAAAGAAGATTTTGTGAATAGAAATGGAGGAGGGAGATAAACTAGTAGAACAACCAGTTATAGTTGAGCCACAAGGAGAGGCCTCAGCTCCTCAGAGTGTTGAAAATCTGACTGTACCAGTTCCACCGGTACAAATTACCGCACAAATGGCCCAGCAAATGGCCACTTTCTTTCAACAAATGGCTGATCATCTGTCAGCCTAAGCCCAAGCACAAACCCAACCATCACAAGAGCTACATGAAAAGGGAAAAAATGGGGAATGGACTGGCCAAAGTTCTAATAATAATTAAGGAAAAAAATGGTTATGGATCTGACAGAGGCGGATCTTCAGGGCAAAAGCTATTGAGAACCTGTCTGCAAAAAATCAGAAGTTCCTACCCTATCCGTGTCTGTGAGGTATGTGGCAAGTTACACGGGGGTATGTGTCACAAGGCCACTGGAGCTTGCTACAATTGTGGTGAATATGGACACTTTGTTAGAGATTGTACTAGAGCACCTCGATCTACTCTCCAGAGTTCACAGACAGTCAGTCAAGGCCAAGCTAGAAATAGAGTTGGTACTCCTCGCAATCCAAGCACAGCGAATCCACCTAATCATAGTAGCGCATTAGTCAGAGCGTTCACTATGCGCTAGAGAGAAATAGCAAAAACTTCAAATGTAGCTGCTGGTAAGTTTTTAATTTTTAGAGGAAACAATTAGTTATTATTTGACCCCAGCACTACTTATTTGTATGTTAGTGTTAGAATTATATGTTCTGCTGTTATTCCTTTGCATGGGAATAAATTTTGATGCATTAGTAACTAGTCCTTTAGAATAAAAACTATGATAACAAGTATGATTTACATTAATTTTGAAGAATTATCAGCAAAAAGTATTTTCTAGCATACCATAATTTATAAAGCTAATTAGTGAGCCTACTTAAAATAAGGCAAGAGGACCTAAAAGTAAGTTACAGTAATATAATTGCTCTAGATGAGGGCAAAGATGTTACTGCTAGTAATTGTCAATGGATACAGTAATTAGAATAAGTTTTGGATATTAGTGAATTCGAAAAGAATAAAATATAGGAAAGTTTGATCTATTGGAATGTATCGTAGTAACTATGCAATGTTCTTAATGTTTATACTGTAAGCTGCAGATTACAGTACCGACTTAGGATTATTGTGTAGAGATACATACTACCCGATAGTACCAAGATAAAAATAGTTGCAAACAGCACCTGTTTTGGTATAGTTATGATAAGATAAAGTTTTCTTATTGGAAAGGAGTTTGAAATCCTAACCCAGGATTTAAAACGCTAAAGTTATAATATCGAAAGGTTATAGTTCAGTACAGAAGGAAGTAATGACTACACATCAGTGTAAAATAAGCTATAGAATATCGATAGATTAAAGAGTTGTGAAAGTAAAAATTAGAATAGTTGGTGCAAATGTAATAAAGAAACGTTATGAATATTAGTTAAAGTGTTGACTAGAATGGTCAAAAGACCAAATCAAAGTAATATTGAAGTATAGCGGATTTATTAGGGAGGATACGAGGTACTAAATCATGACTCGACAGTCAAGTTAAGGAAGAAGATAAGATTGAGGAATAAAATAATTAAAGTTAAGTTAGGGAATAAAAAAAAAGGAAACAAATAGAAAAGTAAGAAATGAGAAAAACACTATATGAGGAATTGCCACCAGGACAAACAACCTACTTAAGACGCGTAACGATATCCCAAACTATTTTATCAAGAAAGAAATAAGTTAAACAAAAGCAAACAACATAGTGCAAAATAGCACATAGGCCTTGGTCATAAATGGAGATGGTAAGATAATGGTTATGGACCTATGGCCAATAAAGAGATAAGCAGTTCATATATGACCAACAAGGTCATTTAAAAAAAAAAAAAAAAAAGACTACAAAGGAAAATAATTGCTAAAATAACAATAAGAAAACACTAAAATATTCCAAACGAAACTGAAGGTTGCATCAAATGATCAAGAGATTTGATAAGAAAAGAGTAAAACTAAGTTCTCGCCCATAGGATCAAACGAGGTCCTAGAAAAAGTGGATCCACTAACACACAGATTTGCTTACCTCTAAAATTGAAATGAATTTGAATCTAACTTATTATAGAAGCTCATAAGAAACTTGGCACATGAGGTGAGCAATCGATGAGTAAATAGTATTGGTTAAATTACTGTGGAACCATCATTCAGGCCAGGAAGCTACTTGGGAGCGTGAAGAGGACATGAGTAGACAGCACCCACAGCTGTTCAGAGACTAATACCAGGTAAAAATTTCGAGACAAAATTTATTTTAAGGGGGAGAGAATTATAACACCCCTATATGCATAGCCTAGTATAATTTACTGTTCCAGTGACCGGTATTGGTGCGGACAGTTAAGGGGATTAAAATCACATCTAAGACACCTAGTTAAGCGTTAAAAGCAAATAATTAGTAATTGCCAAATAATTAAGTATAAAGAAGAAAAACAAAGCATAAAAAGTTAAATGAGCCGGGAGTCAATGCGATGGGTGACCTTCCTGGGAAATGACTGTGAGGTCAATCGTAACCCAAATTCTGAACCAAAAAATGTGATGCCGCGGTCCTTAGGACTATTGTGAACACAGTGGAAAAGAGAAAATTACGAAAAAGAATTGTTAAGCAGGTCAAATAACTAGGTCAGGGATCCGAAAGAAATATAGTATAACTTTCAAACTAGATTGAAGCGGTGAGGGGCAATTTGGTCAATTCACCCCTAGAGCTGACTTTTGACCTAACTGTCTAATAAAATTGGAGAAAAGAAAATTTTGGAATCGAGAATTAAATTAAAGAACTAATGAAAAAATAAATGAAAATAGAAAAAGAAAATAAAGGATTAATGACATCATCATGATGATGCCAAAATGATGTCATAATTAATTATACTTTAATTAATTAAATTGACTAAGTTAATGTTGGGATAAATATACATAAAAATAACAAAATTAAAAGAAAAATCAATTTTTGTTCTTCTTCTCCAATATGTGCTGCCCCTCTCTCTCTTCTCTCTCTCATCTTTTTCATTTCCCACCATGAAAGCTTATTTTAAAGCTTTCTAAACCAAAAATTCAGCCATAGATTTTAATGTTTCCTTGGTTAAAACTTGATCTTAGGTCTTGATTTGAAGATTGAAAGTGAAAAAGAAAAGGAAAATTGAAGAATTGAAGAAGATAGAAAAACTTCATTGAGGTAAGCTTTCTTTTAAGTTAATTTAGTTATGTATGCATGGAAGTGAACTTGATGATGAGGATTTAAATTTAGGAATTTCAAAAATTATGCATGTCTTGGTAAACCATGAATTTTGGCCAACCATAGTCCCTTAGGGTTTTGATGATGGTTATGTGCATTAAACATGTAATTAGGCTTGATTGAATGTGTGGAAGTTGAATATCTACTTTAAGTGCATCAATTGAAACATATGCCAAAATTAGGGTTCTTGGCACTTAGGGTTTGGGGGAAAAAATGTAGAAAATAGTCAATGGATGTAAATGATCTTAATGAGGGTTAAAAATGGTCAATTGAGACCATTTGTAGTGTGTGTGAATTGATAGAACCAAGTTACAATTTGGATTGGTTAGGGTCAGTATGCTGATAGCTTAACCTAGGTCCCTTTCAGGGACCAAAACTGAAAATTTACTAACCCAATTTGTGTGAGGTCAATTGAGAATGAAAATAGACACAAAATGTCACATTTTTCATCTAGGAATCATGCCCAGAAAATGACATTAGGATAGTGAACAATTAGGCCAAATTTGGATTTGAGCACACTGCCCTATACAAAAATGATCAAATGAACAGTAGTTACTTAAATGACCATAACTTAGTCTAGGAAGGTCCTAATGACCTGAATCTTTGCCGATGGAAAGCTGAGACATAGCCCTACAACTTTTATGAAGAATACAAACCCAAATTCTGACCATAACCTATCTAAAAAGTCATCTGCAGTCAGCACACCAAAACTGCTAGTATCAAGAAAATGCCCAGAATTTTGGGTAATACCAAATTCGGCTAGCCTTAGAAAAATTAACATAACTTGAGCTACAAAACTCCAAATGGAATGAGTCAAAAAGGGAAGTAAAGCTAATACAATGGGAAACAACTTTGATGAAGGACACTTAGCCAAATTCTCACAGTAACCAGAGTAATGGAACAGTAGAAAATAGGGGACCAAAACAGAAAAATTGTAATTTCTCCCAAAAGACTTAGAAATTGAATTGACAATCGATGCAAAAAAAATTGACACCCAAAATGTGGTATATGAGTGCAATTAGAACTAATAAACCTATTAAGTATAGAAAAGTGAACATTTTGATTTGAATAGTGTCATGAATAGTGCCACCATACATAAAAATGTGAAAGACCCGACATTTATAAACCGTAATAGGTAGGATAAGTCTGCAAAGAAATTGTTGGAATTTAAGTATTAGAAATGGATACTAAAGCACTTTAAATTTATGTGTTTCAGTTGGAAAAAAGTTTGAGTAAATTGAGTCAACAAAAGAGATTTGTGCACAACTAGTCTTAAATTGCTAATGTCTTGCATATCTAATTAGAGTAAATGATTTTATGTTCTTTATTTACTATGTTTACCAATTATTAAATTTATTTCAATGATTATTGAAATGTGTTATAGTATAAGTGATTTTAGTTGTAGGAAAATGATTAAATTATGATTTTATTTTAAATATAAATTGAATGAGTTCAGTTTTGGAAATTTGTTAATGAAATGGGATTTGCATGGAAAAATACAAATTTATGTTTTAAATTGTGATGAGCATAAAAATTATTGGATATTATAATTGACTTTGAATTGAGTTGTATTGTGATTTATGCTCGCAAAAAGGACAAAGAAATTCATGATATTGTTTTATATCTCACTATAGATGCTTGACTAGGTTATTACCCATCTCCCTCATTTATTGAGGAGACAATGGAGTTAGCTTTGTTTTATTTTGAATACCATGGTATGTGCACAGGCTTAGATTCTCCTCTTATTAGAGGTTAGATGTAAGTTTTTCATTGGCCCTTTCGGAAGTTTCATTATTGTGTTGTATACTGTGCACGATGATTCGACCTCCCCGACTATAGGGAGTTAGAATCGCCCCAAAGATGGCCCTTTCGGATTAGTCTTGCAGAGTTAGTAAGATAAAGAACGGTTTTTAAATAGTAAAGAATTGTGATTTCAATTAGGATTTATGTATATTTGATTTTATTGAAATTAAAATTTGTTTCCATAAATTACTGGAATTACTTTAAATGTTCAGTTATGATTTGATAAATTAAAATTCTTAAGTAGAGTCATTTTAACAAATGATTTATTTTATTGGCAACGAATATTTTGATTTTTGGAATTTTGATTGAATTTCAAGATTTCCAAATTCTCTGCTAAAATTTTTGGCAAGGTATTGTATATCATGTTTTAAATCATGGTTGTGCACCACTGAGTTCACCACTCAGCAATAGCTTTGTATGCTGTCGCAGGTGAAAGTAAAGATAGAGCAGCCGAGTGAGATTGCCAGTAGCTGCACCTTGAAAACTTATTGGGATTAACTTTGGGTATATTAGAGGTATACCCTTGTACATTAGATTTTGATGTATGCATGTAATTATATGTATATAAATTGTTTGAGCAGTTGTACAAAAACTCTTGTAATATTATTTTGGTATGCAATGAAATGCAAATTATTGTAATGTTCAAACTTATTTTTGAGTTTTGCAATGAATTTAAATTAATTTTTCTTTAGTGGAATAAGAATGAAGTTATTTAATATTATTTTTGAAGACAATTGAATTGAGAATTATTTTGAATTATGGAGTTGGGAGAAATGGTGTTGATTTGTGTCGTGGTAGTGGTTGATTTTGATGAAATGAATTATTGGAAGTGTTTTTACAGGTGTTTGAAGAACTTTTTTTTTTTCAAATATAGACAGCACTCTGCCGAACATTTTTCAAAATTTACGAAAAAATAAAAATGGACAAAAATTTTAACTAGTCTTTAAACTTTAAATAAATGTTTTTAATACCTGGTATAAAAGCTCACCACTTTCAAAAAGTAAGAAAATTGTTTTAAAATCTCTTGTAGTGTATTTAATGGGTTATCGGTAAACGAAGTCGGTAATTCATTAGGTATACTACGGGATCATGTTATACCTTACAGAGAGGTAAGTTGTAACATGTTTTAGTGGTATCAGAGCAATGGTTTTAAAGTAAATTTTGATCTGTGAATTTGAAATATTTTGTCAAAAATTACAACTGCTCAATTGTTTGATACATATAGTACATTTATATCATAAATATTAATTGACGGAGAGAAATCTCCTTGTGTAGGTTGTCCCGGAAAAGAAGATTTTGTGAATAGAAATGGAGGACGGAGATAAACCAGTAGAACAACCAATTATAGTTGAGCCACAAGGAGAGGCCTCAGCTCCTCAGAGTGTTGAAAATCTGACTGTACCAGTTCCACCGGCACAAGTTACCACACAAATGGCCCAACAAATGGCCACTTTCATTCAACAAATGGCTGATCATCTGTCAGCCCAAGCCCAAGCACAAACCCAACCCTTACAAGAGCTACATGAAAAAGGAAAAAATGGGGAATGGACTGGCCAAAGTTCTAATAGTAATTTGGGAAAAAGGAAGAATGTTGGAGAGCCTAATGGTTATGGATCTGACAGAGGCGAATCTTCAGGGTAAAAGCTGTTGAGAACCCGTCCATGACAATTACAATCTTCAGGGTAAAATCTTCAGGAAGAATGTTGGAGAGACATTGTAATTTGGATTTGGATACTATTGGTGTGGAAAGAAAATTACAATTACAGGAATTAGAGAAAATTCGAGTTGAGGCTTATGAGAATTCTAGGATCTATAAAGAAAAGACCAAGGCATTCCATGACAAACTAATTCTAAGGAAGTAGTTTGTGATTGGACAAAAAGTTTTATTGTATAATTCCAGATTGAAGTTAATACCTGGTAAGTTGCATTCTCGTTGGATCGGACCATTTGTTGTTACTAATGTATTTCCTTATGGTACAGTTGAAATTCAAAGTTTAGGAACTAACAAGGTGTTCAAGGTCAACGGTCATAAACTCAAGCCATTTTATAAGGGGTTTCAGGGCATACAGTGGAGGAGCTTAAATTGAGTAACCCAATTTATGTGGATTAAGGAGCTTTGCCATATCGAGCTAACGACGATAAACAAAAGTGCTTCTTGGGTGGCAACCCATGGGTGGCTTGTTAGCCACAATCAGATTTGTTTTCTTTCCATTATCTTATTTTATTTTCTAGCATTCTTTTTTCCTTTTCTTTTGCATTTGGGCTTTACAT
Source organism: Hevea brasiliensis (assembly GCF_030052815.1). Classification (NCBI taxonomy): domain Eukaryota; kingdom Viridiplantae; phylum Streptophyta; class Magnoliopsida; order Malpighiales; family Euphorbiaceae; genus Hevea; species Hevea brasiliensis. The sequence goes on along the minus strand of NC_079493.1, from coordinate 41,000,756 downwards.
TGGGGACAATGTAAGTTTTAAGTGTGGGGGAGGAGAAATTTGTTGCTGTAATTTTAAAAAAAATAATAAATAATAATAATAAAATAAATCGTTCTCATAAGCTTAATTCATGATTCTATATTAACTCTCGGAGAGAAGTGCTTTGTCCTTGAAATGACTTTCTACTTTAGGTTGAATTTTTGAGATTTTAGGCAAGGTAATAGTAACTTTAATGATGGATTTTCCATCTTCTCCATACCATAGAGCAATTTTTTTTTCCTGCATAAATCATTTAGGCTTGATTTAATATTGAAATAATTAATTATGTGTGCTTTAAACTAGTGTCATGCATATTTCAGAACTTTGTTTAATCTATCAAGGCACTTTTATAATATGTAGATGCATAAATTGGAAGAAATAAAAAGCAGAACTTAAAAATTGCTCCGCTATTTAGTTAAGCAAAGTAACCAGGGGTCTTCATGAACCCCATGTCATGAGCAAGGTACTTTTCTGAAGGTGATGGTTAAAAAAAAAAAAAGTAACTGTAACGAGAGAGAAGTATCAATTTTAAATTAAAAAAAAAAAAAGTCTATTTCTATCTCCCCTAAGATTTGCAAAAAGCTATAATTATTGTGCCTTGATAAATTAGCCTTGTATTTTGGTGTGTATTGATTTAAAATTTTATGGAACTTTAATTGTGTGAGCTTAATTGATTTCAAGCCTTTTGTTTTATGTTGGAGAATTATTGATATATTGATATGGTGTTGATGGAATTTGTTGTGATGGTTATTACCTTACTTACCTCTTCTTTCAAACTTTTAATCTTTTGTTAGAGAATGTTGTGATAGGGTGAAGTTAAGTGAACTTCTAAGTGGAGTTGATTGAGAGTTTAAGTTATGCTTGAGGACAAGCATAGAATAAGTGTGGGGGAATTTGATAAGTGCAAAATTTATTAATTTTACTCCCATCACATTTAGTATTTCTAGTATATTTTTATGCATAATTCAGTTGATTAATGTATATTTATCATTTAGGCATATTTTTAGATAGTTGTTGGAATAATTGTGTTAAATGGAGAAATTTTTAGCATTTGACCTTTGTTGTATTTTTCAGGTGTTTCTAAATTGTGGGTATCCAAATTGAGTGTTGTTTAATCCATTGAAAAGCTAAGATAGAGCACTACAAATGATAAGGAAGGACCAAAGCCCAAATTAGTCTCCAAGGTTGACAAAATAACCTATGGATCTATTACAAAAGCCCAGACTTGATGTGTCACAATCAGTTTCAGTATTTATTTTATATCTGGAGTTTCAGAAGTCCAAATGAAGCAAGCTCAATCCCAATTGATCCTTAAGAGCCACCTCTACAACTTCTATGAAGGGCTGGAAGCGAGATGAGGCCGTTTTAATTGTCAAAAACAGCAATGAAGTTGTCATTATGGGCACTCTGTCAGAACGAGTCTTGGTTTTTCGCCCATAACTTGGGCTGTAGACCTCGGATTTGGGCAAATGAGTACCCGTTGGAAAGCTAAGAAATAGGGCTACAACTTTCATGAAGACTGTAAAGAGAGATTCAAAGGGGAAGTGGCTGAAAAACGGCCTTGATTGCAGAGACGTGATTGCAAGCTGAAAATCTATCTTTTGAATTTCAAAACTTTTCCTAGTTTAGTTCATATCTTTGGGATTAGGTTTTTTATTATAAAGGAATCTTTGGGCAGCAATATACACACACCATTTAGCAGCTTCGACATCTTTAACACCTTCATTCTCCATTCACGTCCATAGTTTTAGATTTCTCCATTTTATTTTTCTTTTGTAAGCCATGATGAGTGGCTAAGTTTCTAAATTTAGTTCAAGGGATTCTAGTTTTATGCATGATTTGTGAGACCAGGTTCTTAATTTAAATTATGTCTTTTTGAATATCTATTATTTCCCGATTTTATTATTTTTGATCTATTAAATGATTTGCTAAAAAGGCGTATTAGTTAATTATTTGATGTGATCAATTGCTAGTTCATCTTCATAATCCGTAATTGTTGTGTAAGATTGAATGTGAGTAGCAATTAGGTTTTAATGATTTGATCCAAGTTTTCGATAATAACCTAAGGAAACAATAGGGTGAATTAAATGATTTATGCTTTATAAATCATTGTTCAGCTTAACTACTTCCTGTTCTTAAAGCAGTTATTAATTTAATGAGGATTGCTTAATACCAATTCAGTTAATAATTAGAGTAAACAAGAGCGTTGGGCTCGAATTGATGAGTATAGGGAAGTTAGGGGGTTTACCGCGCTATTTAGTAAATCTACGTTAAGTATTCAATAGGAGATAATTATATTTCTTTTGTATATGATCGAGTCATGCATTAGAATGAGAATTACCTTAGGCTGAAGTTTGTTTATTGAGAGTTTCATATTTAGTTCTTTAATTTCTGATTTCTTCTGATTTAGTGTTACAAACCCCCCCCCCCCAACCTTTGTTTCTTTCTTTTTCCATTACACAAGTGCACGAAATTTTAGTAATTCAGTATCTAGGGTTTGACTTGGATTTACCACTTACTGCAAAAAATATTTGATAACTGGTAATTTTAGTTAATTTAATTTCTGGTGGATTTGACAACCATCAATACCACCCTCAAACAAGTGGACAGGTGGAGATTTCAAATAGGGAATTAAAGAGGATCCTTGAAAAGATAGTAAATTGATCAAAGAAGGACTAGTCCTTAAAATCAGATGATGCACTATAGGCCTACCGCATTACATTTAAAATACCTATTAAAACCATCCCCTTTCGCTTGGTGTATGGGAAGTCATGCCACCTCCCTGTTAAACTTTAGCAAAAAGCCTATTGGGTAATTCAAACCCTTAATTTTGACCTGAAGATTGCTAGAGAAAAGAGGCTTCTACAGCTCAATGAATTGGAAGAGATTAGGCAAGACGCCTATAAAAATTCAAAAATCTTTAAGGAGAGGACCAAAAGCTTGCATGACAAGCATATCACAAATCAAAGAAGGAGATCTTGTCCTACCTTTTAACTCCATATTAAAGCTATTTCTAGGAAAGCTAAGGTCTAGGTTGTATCACCCTTCCTGTAGCAACTCTGTGCATTCTACTGTTTTGGTGACCAGTGTTAGTCTGAACAGTTGGAACATCCGGAAAAATATTTAAACTAAAGTGAGGAATCAAAATTAACTCAAATATTAATAAGAAAAATTTAGAAAAAATTTTAGAAATAAAATACAATCAAGTTAAATGAGCCGGTTCTCTAGTGATGGATAACCTAGTGGGAAGTTGCGGTTCTCGCAACTAAGAGCCCTAGACCGGGGGAAAAAATTCATAAAATAATTTTTAGGACTCCAAAAAAGGGTCATTAAGGTTCCTATGGCATTAGAATTTCTAATGCCAAGAAAATGCTTAAGAAAATTTTTCAATCGGTACAGACAATTTTGGCTCAATAAGCCAAACGGACGGCATTTTGGTCATTTCGTCTTCAGAGATGATTTTTCACCGACTTGTCCAGTTAAGTAAATAATTATTATGATCTAAAATATGAATAAATATTGCTAAAAATTAAATTGAAAATGAGTAAAGAAGAGAAGAAAATAAAATGAAAGAAAATGCCAATTATGACATCATATGATGTCATTAAACACTTACCCACCAATCATATTTAATTAACACTTAAATTGACTAATAAAAAGAGGATAAAGGATACAAAAAAAAAAAAAAAAAAAAAAAAAAAAACCATCATCCATTCTCACCAAAAACTAGCCGTCTCTCTTCCCTTCCACCCCATTCCTCCATGAAAGCTCCACCAAAGCTTCAAACCCCACCAAATCTCACCATAAAACCACTCAAGCTCTCCACTAAACTTGTTCCTCACACCTTAAATCACCGCTAGGCAGCAAAAAGAGGAAGGAAAAAGGAGGTTTTGTTAGCTTGAAATTCTGCTCCAAGTGGTCAGTGTCCAAACTCTTACTACCTTTGATTTAATTCATGTTTAATGGCATGAAATAAGTAGAAAATGTAAGAAAATGAAATAAAAATGTGTGTGTGTACACTCTTAAAATTTCAGCAGCTTAGGTTGGTTTGGGTTTGATGATTTTGCTTGATAGCAAAGTGGTTATGAGCTGCTCTTGGTATGAGATGAGTGATTGAATATGTTTAAGTGAAATGCAAGTGGAATGCATGATAGAACTTGAAAAAAATGTGGACACATGAACAACATTAGGGTTTTCTCATATAATAGTATGATAACCTTGTAATGGTCAATTAGTGACCATTTGAATGTGTGTGAGGAGGAATTGAAGTGAGTAAGAATGTTGGAGTTGGCCTTAGGCATGCTACCCTTGGTGACTTGCAAGATTGTTTGGGAGTCCAGCAGGTTTGGAGCCATAAATGGAGTTGTATAGGTTCAATTGGTGCAAATTCAATTGGACATGAAACTAGACACATAATGGCACAACTTTGGTGAAGAAATGCTGCCCAGAAAACCAAACCAAATTGACCTAAAAATTGCCCTAATCCGGGTGACTCACATTCTGCCTGAACAAAATCACCGAATGAATAGTGTTTATTCATTTGGTCATAACTCAGCGTAGAAAGATCTAATTGACCTGAAATTTTACCAGAAGAAAGCTGAGACATAGACCTACAACTTTCATGAAGAACACAAATCCAAATTCTGAACATAACCTAGTCAAATTGCCAACCAAACTTAGGTTACCAAATCTGGCAGAACCAGTTTTGCCCAGAATTTTGGATTCTGTCCAATCCGGCCAGTTATGGTTTTTAGGCCATAACTTAAGCTACAAAACTCCAAATGGAGTGATTCAAAAAGGAAATGTAACTAGACAAAATAAGGAACAACTTTCATGAAGACCAACTTTGCCAAATTCCTACTGCAAAAATGACCAATGGAATAGTAAATACAAGGCTTGAAATCTAAAAATTTTAAACAACTAACATTAAGCTTAGAAATGGTATTGGCAACCAATACCAACAATTTTAGAATGCAAAATGTGGTATGTTGAGAGTATTAGAACCTATGTACCTATTGTCTATGCAAAAGTCAACATTTTAGTTGACTAATGAAATGAATAGTAACACCTAAACTTAAATTTCAAGAATTGTAAAGTTTAAAAGTGTAAATGCCCTAGTACACCTAGCAAGATTGGTTTGGATAGGTTGGCATGCCAATAGGGTTCAGTTAGCAGTACTGCACATGGCATTATGCCATTCTGTGATTTCATGGCTTTTAGCCATTTTGACATTGTGTTGAGACTTGGCCTTGTGCCTAATGTTATTACAGCTTATTAGCAATTCTGTTGCACACCAGGAGACACATATGTGACCGATGGTGTGACGGCCCGAGGTACTTGATACCCAGTGCCAGTTTACCCGTTTATCTAGTCCAGTCATCCAGTATAGGTTACTTGGGCAATCAAAAATGGAAGTTGATAAATTTAATGAAATAATGAATATAATAAGTAATAAATAAATAAGACTACCAATAATTATCAAAAATTTGTCAGCATGAGACATCAATACACTCACTGCATTTTTTCTTATTAGTTCTTTTTATTTTATTATTGGCACCACTAAGCATTATTGCTTAGCGCATCGCTTTTTACCACGCGTAGGTTCTGGAGAGACAAACAGAGAGCCCAGTAGACCACAGACTGTGTGAAGTCACAAATCTGCCTAGAGTCAGAGTCACCTCTCATCTACAGTGCATCAGTGGTAGGACCTTTAGGTCCCTTTTGAAATTATTTTTTTTGCATTTTGTAATAGGTAGTAGTTTGTGATTTGTAAATTATAAACTCATGTAAATAGTAAATTTATGTAATCATATTTTGATGTACATATTTGAAGAATTTTGTTAATTAATATAATTTGAGAATATCTTCATAAAATTTTAGTTGATTTTGAATTTGAATGAAATTGTGGATTAATGTTGAGAACTTGAAATGATTGCTAATGTTGAGACCATGTTGATGGTTATTGGAGTTTGAGAATGATTGAAAATGATTATTGGAAGTGTTTTTCACAGGTTCCGAAGAACTATTTTCTCCATTTTTAGCCGGTACTCTGTAGGGTTTTCTATAAAATTTTCAAAACCTCAAATAAATTATAATTTCAATAAATGACTTAAATGAATTATATTTCATAAATTGTACTTCATAACTATGAAAAAAATAAATTAGGAAGAATAAAAAAATGATTGAATTAAAATAGGGTGTTCCGGTACACTGCGTGGCATATCTTGCTCGGCTACACTGTAGACGGGTAAGGGGTGTCACATTTAGTGGTATCAGAGCATGGTTTAGGCGTTTCTGGGCCTAGATTGAGTCCATACCATGCATTGTATTTGTAAGAGTCAAGGTGACACTAATGCAGATCTGTTTGTCTTTGTTATTTTGAATAGGATATGGATCCCATATCACAAAGGGCAGTTGAGGAGGAAGTGGAGAGTCATGCTCCACCTGCAGCAGCTGAGACTGGGGGTAGGGGAGAACCTGCTCCACCTGCAGCAGCTGAGACTGGGGGTAGGGGAGAACCTGCTCCACCAGCTCCAGCAAAGCCTGCTCAGCCTCCACAGGCCATGTTTCAGCAAATGGCCGAACTCTTCAAACAAATGGCTGGGGTAATGCCACCACCACCACCACCTCCACAGCAGAAATCACACCTGGAAAGACTGAGAAAATTTGGAGCAGTGGATTTCTTTGGCAAGAGAGAAGGTGATTCTGTTGTAGTCGAAAATTGGTTAAACAGAACAGGGAGAGTTTTAAAACAACTCTACTGCACTCCAAAGCAAAATCTAGAAGTTGTTGTATCTTTGTTACCAGATGATGCCTACTAATGGTGGGATAAAATGTCTAGTGAAGTTCAGCCAAAAGTAATAACTTGGGACTTCTTCCTCTCAGAATTCAAGAAAAAGTATGTGGATAGTGTATAACTGGAAGAGAGAAGAAGAGAGTTCATTAACCTAAGGCAGAGACAGCTGACAGTGGCAAAGTATGAAAAGGAATTTGCCAGATTGAGCCGCTATGGAAGTGAGATAGTCCCTAATGAGGTCGAAAGGTGTAAGAGATTTGAAGAGGGATTAAATGACAATGTCAAGATCATGATCACTGCCTTGGGAATTATAGACTTCACTAAGTTAGTGGAAGCTGCATTAAAAGTGGAGAAAGTGAGAATAAGTGAGCAAACCAGAAGAGAGAGACAACAGAAGAAGGGCCCGGGTCAGTTTAGTTCATCTCCTGCACCAGGAAAGAAGTTCAAAGGTCCACCTGCACAGAGTTCAGGTTAACCTCAAGGTCAGGGTCAGTCCCAGGGGCCCAAGCCACAGTTCACCCCTAAGAGAGGTCAGTCCACACCATCAGTGGGCAGCTCTCTAGGGACGGGGTTCAGGGGACCAGCCCCAGCATCTTCTGTATGTCCACATTGCCTGAAGTGGAATAAGGGGGAGTGTTGGAGAGTGACTGGTACCTACTTAAGGTGTGGGTCAACAGAGCATCAATTAAGGAACTGTCCACACAGAACTGCTACAGCTGCTCTAACACAAGCAGACAGACCTACTTCTGCACCTCAAAGGGGTAGGAAATCTGGTAAATCTGAGGTAGTGGGACCATCACAGAGGCCTACATCTGAGCCAGCAGAGAGGCCTAAGGGCAGACCACCTGCCAAAGCCTATGCCATGAGAGCTTAGGAGGAGCAAGATACCCCAGACGTCATCAGGGGTACGTTCTCCCTCTACAATACATTTGTGCATGCTTTGGTGGATCCAGGATCCACTCATTCATACATCTGCATCAACCTACCACTCATTCATACATCTACATCAACTTACCCGTAGAAAGGGGGATATTAGTAGGGGAGAGTGACCAAGACATTCTGTGCACTAATCCATTTGGCCACAGTGTAGTGGTGAACAAAGTGTACAAGGGTTGCCCGTTAAGGATTCACAGGTATGAATTCTTGGCAGACCTGATTGAGTTGCCTTTCCATGAGTTTAACGTGATTTTGGGAATGGACTGGTTATCACATCATCAGGCAATGGTTGATTGTAAATTGAAGAGAATTTCCTTAAAAACTCCTGAGCGTAATGAGATTACAGTTGTGGGGGAAAGGACAGATTTCTTGTCCAATGTCGTCTCAGCCATAGTTGCAAGAAAACTGATGAGAAAAAGTTGTGAAGCCTACCTAGCACATGTGGTGGATACTAGGCAGGCTAAGCCAGATCTGTGTGACATACCCATAGTAAGAGACTTCCCAGATGTGTTCCCTGAAGAATTGCCTGGTTTGCCACCAGAAAAGGAAGTTGAATTTGCTATTGAGATACTGCCGGGTACAGCACCAATCTCTATTGCTCGAAGGAACTGAAAATCCAGTTACAGGAGTTACTGGATAAGGGGTTCATACGCCCTAGTGTGTCACCATGGGGAGCTCCAGTGCTATTTGTAAAGAAGAAGGATGGGACTTTGAGGTTATGCATTGATTACTAGCAGTTGAATAAAGTGACTGTGAAGAACAAATATCCATTGCCTAGAATTGATGATCTATTTGATCAGTTGAAGGAAACAGGAGTATTTTCTAAAATTGATCTCAGATCAGGGTATCATCAGTTGAGGATAAAGGATGTAGATGTGCCAAAGGCTGCATTCAGGACTCGGTATGGGCATTATGAGTTCCTAGTGATGCCCTTTGGCCTAACAAATGCACCAGCAGCATTTATGGACCTTATGAACTGTATCTTCCATCCATACCTAGATCGGTTCATAGTGGTCTTTATTAATGATATTTTGGTGTATTCCAAGACCAGGGAAGAACATGATGAACTTTTGAGGATTGTTCTGCAAACCTTGAGAGAAAAGAAGCTGTATGCTAAGTTGTCCAAGTGTGACTTCTAGTTGAATGAGATTACATTCCTTGGACACATAGTGTCAGCTGATGGGATTAGAGTGGATCCTAAGAAAATAGAAGCAGTGATGGAATGGAAGCCTCCCAGAAATACAACTGAGGTCAGAAGTTTCTTGAGGCTAGCTGGGTATTACAGAAGATTTGTGAAGGGATTTTCTTTAATAGCTGCTCCAATGACCAAGTTATTACGCAAGAATGTCAGATTTGATTGGAATGACAAGGGTCAGACCAGTTTTGAGAAGTTGAAGGCTATGCTGATAGAGGCACCAGTGTTAACACAGCCAGTGTCAGGAAAGGACTTTTGTGGTCTACAGTGATGCCTCTCATAATGGGTTAGGGTGTGTACTGATACAAGAGGGGAAGGTGGTCGCTTATGCTTCTAGGCAGCTAAGGCCACATGAACAGAATTACCCTACCCATGATCTAGAACATGCAGCAATTATCTTCGCACTGAAGATATGGAGGCACTACTTGTATGGTGAAAAGTGCTACATTTACACAGACCACAAGAGTCTGAAATACTTTCCAACCCAAAAGGAACTCAACCTCAGACAGAGGTGATGGATTGAGTTCCTGAAGGACTATGATTGTGTGATTAACTACCATCATGGGAAGGCAAATGTAGTTACTGATGCTTTAAGCAAAAAATCCATCACAGCTTTGAGATCATTGAATGCCCGTCTATCCTTGACTCGAGATGGAGCTATTTTGGATGAGTTACAAGTGAGGCCAAACCTGTTACAGCAAATTTTAGATGGGCAGTAGGTATATGAGAAGCTAAAGGCTATTATGAGCAAAATCCTAGAAGGGAAAGAAACTGACTATGCAATAAAAACAGATGGGTGTCCATACTACAAAGGAAGATTGTGTGTACCAGATGATGGGGAATTGAAAGCCAATATCCTGAAAAAGGCAAATACTAGTGTTTATGCTATGCACCCATAAAGTACAAAAATGTATCATGATCTGAAGCTTCAGTATTGGTGGCCTGGTATGAAGAAGGACATAGCTGACTATGTGACTAAATGCTTAACATGTCAACAAGTCAAGGCAGAACATCAAGTTCCATCGGGTTTGCTACAGCCTATACGCATACCTGAATGGAAATGGGATCGGGTCACCATGGATTTTGTAAGTGGTCTACCTCTCACCCAGAAGAAGCATGATGCAGTATGGGTGATAGTAGATAGATTGACGAAGTTAGCACACTTTCTGCCAGTTAGGACTGGCTACTCACTAGAGAAGTTAGCAGAATTGTATATCAGTGAGATAGTTAGACTACATGGAATCCCACTTTCCATCATATCCGATCGAGACCCAAGGTTTACATCGAGATTTTGGAAGAAGTTGCATGAATCCTTGGGTACATAACTCCACTTCAGCACAGCTTTCCATCCTCAGATGGATCGACAATTAGAAAGAGTAATCCAAGTAAACAATTGAAACTAATTGAACTAATGCAAATATTGAACTGAAATGATAATAATAACATGAAATATATGTCAGGTCCTTGAGGATATGCTGAGGAGTTGTGTCATTGAGTTTGAGAGAAGTTGGGATAGATACCTCCCACTGGCAAAATTTGCATACAACAATAGCTACCAAGCTAGTATCCAAATGGCCCCGTATGAAGCACTGTATGGGAGGAAATGTAGAACTCCAGTGTGCTAGACTGAATTGGGTGAAGATAAACTGGTAGGCCTAGACTTGGTGAAATAGACTGAGGAGAAGGTAAAGCTAATCAAAGCCGATCTGAAGGTTGCCTCAGACAGACAAAAATCTTATGCCGACCTGAGGAGAAAAGAAATAGAATACAAAGTTGGCGACAAAGTGTTCCTCAAGGTGTCACTGTGGAAGAAGGTACTGAGGTTTGGAAGAAAAGGTAAGTTAAGCCCTAGGTTCATTGGCCCATATGAAGTCATTGAACATGTGGATCCAGTGGCCTACAGGCTAGCTTTACCACCAGAGCTGGACAAGATTCACAATGTGTTCCATGTGTCTATGCTAAGAAGATACCGCTCAGATCCTTCACATGTCATCTCCAGGGAAGAAATTGAAGTACAACCGGATTTGACATATGAAGAAGAAACCATACGGATCCTGGCTCGGTGTCACACCCTGCCCCTCCGTAAGGCATAACATGATCCCGTAGTATACCTAATGAATTACCAACTTTGTCTCCTGATAACCAATTAAATACATTACAAGGGATTTTAAAATTTTTCTTACTTCTTTTTATAGTAGTGAGCACTATTTACAAGTGTTAAAAAAAATTTTAAACTGAAGTGAAACAGCTAACACATTTGAAGAATTAATAATTTCTATAAGAATTTTGGCAGAGTGCCATCTGTATTTTGAATAAAACAGTTCTTCAAAAACCTGTAAAAAACACTTCAAATATTTGGTTCAACCCCCACACTCCAATATTCAATCAACACAATAAGTTTCTCAACAATTGTCAACTCAAATCCACAATAATTTTCCAGTGTTTTCAAAAGTTGAGATAAAAGAAATATATCATAATATTTACAAACCAAAATAATTTACAAATTTAGTTTACAACTTTAATGTACAATTTTAATTTACAACTATTCAAAACCAAGAACAATATATACATACAATGAACATACATTACAATACAAAATGCAAAATATGGTATACTCAATATACCCGATGAATTCTTACTGAAGCACTAGCAGCCTAGTCTGCTGCCCTGTCAGTCTATCTACCTGTGACAGCAATGAAAAGCTATCGTTCAGCTAATGTCTCAATGGTGCTCAACATTAACAAAATACAACTTTAAATCACAAATCATAAGTCATATAAATAATAGATACTTAAAACCATAGTTAAATTCAAAGACAGTGAATGTCATAAAGAATTTAAACTCCATTTCACAATATCACAATAAATATCAATAAATCACACACACAGCTTAATCATGTTCCAAAGTCCAATTCATCCCAAGAGCCGATGGCTAATGAGGAATAACATAGCTAGCTAGCAATAATATGAGTACTCATTCTATTCGTTCTCAACAGGCACACACCTCAACACTTCAGCCAGAGAGGGAATTCAAAGTCAATTCATCCCACTAGACAAACTAGTGAGGAATTCAATCAATATACATGATAGCTATGGTTTCAAACCATTTACAATGCTTTTTAATCAATAAGTATCCATAAAAAATCATTCAAACAATTTTTCACAATTTAAAACAATAACAAATAAATTGTCATAATTTATTTCAATTGAAAATTCAAAAGAAATAGTTGTTGTGCACAAACCTCTGATAAATGTCTCTTGGCCCTGATTCAGTGTTTCCTTCCCCTTCCCTGAGTCTTTGCTAACTGAAACACACAATTTCAAGTGTTTCGGTACTCATTTAAATTGTCTCTAACGATAATGCTTAATAATTAATTTATTGAATACTATTATTTCCCTTAGTCAACCTAAAATGTTGACCCTCGATGCACTCTAGTTGAATTAGGTTTGATGTTACCAATATGTCACATTTTATAGCCTTTTAGTGTTGGTACATGTTACCTAATTCATTTTTAAGTGTATTGCATTTTATTGCAATTTGCCGAATTTCGGTATACTAATTTGACCTAGCCGGATGACCTAGTTCCCTTGGTTTTTCGGGTTTTGGTCAAAACTACAAACTTGTAGGTCTATGTCTTATTGCACGCAGACAAAATTTCAGGTCATTCTGAGTTGTGTAGGCCAAGTTATGGTCAATTTACCAATGCTGGACAGAATGCACCAAAAAGGTAACTTTAGGTCATTTTTAGGTCACTTTTGGTTCGGTCAGTTTTTGGACCTGAATTTGTGCAAGCTATTTGGCTTGGTTATGGTCATTTCTAGGCTTTGGTGTCTTCATAAGAATTGTAGATATATGTCTAAAATATTTATGGTAAAAATTTCAGGTCAATTGGACCTGTTTTGAGTGAGTTATGGCCAAAATACCAACTACTGCCCAAATGGTCAATTTTCAGGCTTTCAAAGCACTAATCTGGATTTGGTCATTTTTCAAGTCACCTTCTAGGCAGAATATTGGTAAGCTTCCTTCATGAAAGTTGGCACATTTTTTGCCTAGTTTCACCTCCAATTGGTCTCATACCAATTGGAGCCACACACTTAAGGTTCTAAGTCAAAACATACACTGCCCTATTGTACATTATTCACCCTTTACCAATTACACATCCTATGCTTACCAAGTCACTCTTCCATGCCAATTCTGGTTTGTACCATAACATTAACACATTTAGCAACTCATTTTTGGTCATTTTGGCAGCTTATAACCATTCTCAATATGCACACTATAACCCAGAATTTTTCAAGTCTAATTACAATAATTAAACACATGAATGCACCTCATTTACTTGTCCAAATTTAAACCTTTATACACACATACATGCTGCCATTCATAACAACATAATTCAACAATATAATTCCATAAACCAAGCCATGAAACAACACATTTTGATCTTCTTCATAAGGCTGCCACAAGTTTACACATACCCATCAATTTCTACTTTCACTTTTCAAGCTTACAATTCAAACCTTACACATGGAATTCAACTTCAATACAATTAAACATTTAAATCATCATCCAAACCACTATTTACATACAAGAAAAAGTTGTTCGTGGTGAGTCCTCATGGCTGCGAAGTGTACCCCTCCATTAATTTATCAAACATAAAAAATTCCTCCACAAAACAACTACCCACAATAACCATTCAAAGTTTAATGAAGTAAGATTTGAAAACACTCACTTACCACTTTTGAAATTCTTCAAAACCTCACCAAAACTCAAATTTCTTGCTGCCTATCTACTGCCCAAGTTTTATAGACAAACTTTAGTGAAGAAATCAAGTGGAAAAGGTGAATTGATCAAGGTTTCATGGAGGTCCTTCCATGGCTGGCAATGGTGGTTTGTATGGGTTTTTGAATTCGGCAAGGTGAGGACTTGAGGAAGAAAGAGTGCTGCAGATTGTGATTGGGACAATTTCTAGTTTTTTTTATGCTTTAGATATCCCATAGTGGTCCACTAAGTGATTAAAGAATTTAAGTTAATGTTTAACTTCCATTTATTCCACATTGTACCCATAATTTTTCTTATTCGTACAACACATAATATTTCATTTTTTTATGGCATTTTCAAACTTTATTACCATTTATTTTTAATGGACATTTAGGGCAAAAGGTAACTCGTGGTGTCAATTGACCACAATGCCCCTATTAATGTTGCATTCTCGATTTTTCGGTAACACCGAGTTTTGTCGTTTTCTCAATTTCTCGTTTTTCTTTGTACTAATTAATTAATTTTTCTTTGATATTTTTTATGATATTTATGCTTCAATAAGTCTTTAATTATGTCTTTAAAATATTTTCTAGGGTTCCCCGCAGTCCAGGGCTAGTCAATGGTCCACGCCGCAACTTTCCGATGCGGTCACCCATCGCTAGGGCTCTCAGCTTGTTTAACTTGGTCACATTTCGTTGCTATTATTTTTCCTTTGTTTTTCTTGTATTTCATTACTTAATGTCTCCTCACCCATATCTAAGTGTAGTTCTAGGCATCCTAGCTGTCCGGACAACACTGGTCACTGGAGCAGTAGAACGCACTACTGCACATAAGGGTGTTACACTCGAGAAGTGAAAGAGTTGAGGAATAAGCAGATTCCACTGGTGAAAGTGCTTTGGAGGCACCACAACACCGAGGAGGCAACTTGGGAAAGTGAAGAGACAATGAGGCAATAATTCCCTTAACTGTTTTCATCAGGTAAATTTTCAGGACGAAATTTAAATTAAAGGGGAAGAGTTGTAACATTCTTCCTGTAGCAACTCCATGCATTCTACTGTTTCGGTGACCAGTGTTGGTCTGGACAGTTGGAACATATGGAAAAATATTTAAACTAAAGTGATGAACCAAAATTAACTCAAATATTAATAAGAAAAATTTAGAAAAAATTTTAGAAATAAAATACAATCAAGTTAAATGAGCTGGTACCCTAATGATGGGTAACCCAGTGGGAAGTTACGGTTCTTACAACTAGGAGCCCTAGACCCAGGGGAAAATTCATAAAATAATTTTTGGGACTCTAGAGAAGGGTCATTGAGGTTCCTATAGCATTAGAATACCAAGAAAATACTTAGGAAAATTTTTCAATGGTACAAACAATTTTGGCTCAATAAGCCAAATAGAGGGCATTTTGGTCATTTCGTCTTCAGAGATGATTTTTCACCAACTTTTCCAGTTAAGTAAATAATTATTATGATCTAAAATATAAATAAATATTGCTAAAAATTAAATTGAAAATGAGTAGAGAAGAGAAGAAAAGAAAATGAAAGAAAATGCCAATTATGACATCATATGATGTCATTAAATACTTACCCACCAATCATATTTAATTAATACTTAAATTAACTAATAAAAAGAGGATAAAGGATACAACAAAAATCAAAAAAAGCCATCAGCCATTCTCACTAAAAACCAGCCGTCTCTCTTCCCTTCCACCCCTTTCCTCCATGAAAGCTCCACCAAAGCTTCAAACCCTACCAAATCTCACCATAAAACCACTCAAGCTCTTCACTAAACTTGTTCCTCACACCTTAAATCACCACTAGGCAGCAAAAAGAGGAAGGAAAAAGGAGGTTTTGTTAGCTTGAAATTCTGCTCCAAGTGGTCAGTGTCCAAACTCTTACTACCTTTGATTTAATTCATGTTTAATGGCATGAAATAAGTAGGAAATGTAAGAAAATGAAATAAAAATGTGTGTGTGTGAACCCTTAAAATTTCAGCAGCTTAGGTTGGTTTGGGTTTGATGATTTTTCTTGATAGCAAAGTGGTTATGAGCTGCCCTTGGTATGAGATGAGTGATTGAATATGTTTGTGTAAGTGAAATGCAAGTGGAATGCATGATAGAACTTGAAAAAAATGTGGACACATGAATAGGATTTGCTCATGTAATAGTATGATAACCTTGTAATGGTCAATTAGTGACCATTTGAATGTGTGTGAGGAGGAATTGAAGTGAGTAAGAATGTTAGAGTTGGCCTTAGGCATGCTACCCTTAGTGACCTGCAGGACTGGTTGGGAGTCCAGCAGGTTTGGGCAGCCATAAATGGAGTTGTATAGGTTCAATTTGTGCAAGGTCAATTGGAAATGAAACTAGACACATAATGGCACAACTTTGGCGAAGAAATACTGCCCAAAAAACCAAACCAAGTTGACCTAAAAATTGCCCTAATCCGGGTGACTTGCATTCTGCCTCGGCAAAATGACTAAATGAACAGTGTTTATTCATTTGGTCATAACTCAGCGTAGAAAGGTCTAATTGACCTGAAATTTTACCAGAAGAAATCTGAGACATAGACCTACAACTTTCATGAAGAATACAAATCCAAATTCTGAAAATAACCTAGTCAAATTGCCAACCAAACTTAGGTTACCAAATCTGGCAGAACCAGTTTTGCCCAGAATTTTGGATTCTGTCCAATCCGGCCAGTTATGGTTTTTAGGCCATAACTTGAGCTACAAAACTCCAAATGGAGTGATTCAAAAAGGAAATGTAACTAGACAAAATAAGGAACAACTTTCATGAAGACCAACTTTGCCAAATTCCTACTGCAAAAATGACCAATGGAATAGTAAATACAAGGCTTGAAATCTGAAAATTTTGAACAACTAACATTAAGCTTAGAAATGGTATTGGCAACCAATACCAACAATTTTAGAATGCAAAATGTGGTATGTTGGGAGTATTAGAACCTATGTACCTATTGTCTATGCAAAAGTCAACATTTTAGTTGACTAATGAAATGAATAGTAACACCTAAACTTAAATTTCAAGAATTGTAAAGTTTAAAAGTGTAACATGCCCTAGTACACTTAGCAAGATTGGTTTGGATAGGTTGGCATGCCAATAGGGTTCAGTTAGCAGTACTGCACATGGCATTATGCCATTCTGTGATTTCATGGCTTTTAGCCATTTTGACATTGTGTTGAGACTTGGCCTTGTGCCTAATGTTATTACAGCTTATTAGCAGTTCTGTTGCACACCAGGAGACACATATGTAACCGATGGTGTGACGGCCCGAGGTACTTGATACCCAGTGCCAGTTTACCCGTTTATCCAATCCAGTCATCTAGTATAGGTTACTTGGGCAACCAAAAATGAAAGTTGATAAATTTAATGAAATAATGAATATAATAAGTAACAAATAAATAAGACTACCAATAATTATCAAAAATTTGTCAGCATGAGACATCAATGCACTCACTGCATTTTTTTTTATTAGTTCTTTTTATTTTATTATTGGCACCACTAAGCATTATTGCTTAGCGCATCGCTTTTTACCACACGTAGGTTCTGGAGAGACAAACAGAGAGCCCAGCAGACCACAGACTGGGTGAGGTCACAGATCTACCTAGAGTCAGAGTCACCTCTCATCTACAGTGCATCAGTGGTAGGACCTTTAGGTCCCTTTTGAAATTATGTTTTTTGCATTTTGTAATAGGTAGTAGTTTGTGATTTGTAAATTATGAACTCATGTAAATAGTACATTTATGTAATCATATGTTGATGTACATATTTGAAGAATTTTGTTAATTAATATAATTTGAGAATATCTTCATGAAATTTTAGTTGATTTTGAATTTGAATGAAATTGTGGATTAATGTTGAGAACTTGAAATGATTGCTAATGTTGAGACCATGTTGATTGTTATTGGAGTTTGAGAATGATTGGAAATGATTATTGGAAGTGTTTTTCACAGGTTCTGAAGAACTGTTTTCTCCATTTTTAGCCGGTACTCTGCCGAATTTTCTATAAAATTTTCGAAACCTCAAATAAATTATAATTTCAATAAATGACTTAAATGAATTATATTTCATAAATTGTACTTCATAACTATGAAAAAAATAAATTATGAAGAATAAAAAAATGATTGAATTAAAATAGGGTGTTCCGGTACATTGCGTGGCATATCTTACTCGGCTACACTATAGACGGGTAAGGGGTGTCACATAGGTGTTCCGACCCCTTCAAGGTTTAGCAAGTCTTCCCACATAGAGCAGTAGAAGTATGGAGTGAAACCTCTGGAGCTTTCAAAGTTAATGGCCAAAGGCTAAAGCCATACTTCTCAAGAAAGCCAATAGAGAAAGTAACCATACACTCCTTTAGCAACCCACCTGCACAGCAATGAGCCAAGAGGAACAGTCAAGCTAATGACTATAAAGAAGCATTCCTTGAGAGGTAACCCAAGACTTTAAAATTTCTTTAAGTTTATTTCATTTTCATTTTCTTTAAAGTTTTATAGGAAACTGAAACCAACCCCAACTTTGGACATTGTAAGTAAAAAGAAGGAGTGGAGAGCAAGGAAACAATGAAAACGATAAGTCAAAACCACATAAGAGAGAAAATTTTGAAACCAAAAAAGTATTTCTGTTGCTAACCTCTATTATGCATTTCATTCATGCTTGTAGAAACAAGTTAGCATCGAAACTTGGAGAGATAAGGAAAAGAAAGCATTCAAAGTGCCTAAAAATTTTGGTCCAGAAAGTTACATGAGGTACCCCATGCAAAGACACACGCCCCATGTAACCTATTGAACCCAAGAATACACACATGAATGCACTCTAGAAAGTTCCATGGGGTGACCTGTGTAAGGAAACACGGCTCATGTAACCAAAGAAGGACAAAGGAATGGGAATTTTGAGAAATAGAAACTTACACGGGGTACTTAGTGCAATGTTACACAGACCCGTCTAAGTTGATTGGACCAAAAGAGAAGCAGTAAAGGGAGGCAGAAAGTTACTGTCACACCTTACCCCTCTGTAAGGCATAACATGATCCCGTAGAACACCTAATGAACTACCAAACTTCACTTACCGATAACTCATCAAGTAACCTACAAGAGATTTTAAAACCATTTTCTTACTTTTTGGAAGTGGTGAGCATTTTCTTACATTTAATAAAAGTTTAAAAACTAGTTTAAAATTTTATCCATTTTATTTTTATGCATTTTTAGAAAAATTTCGGCAGAGTGCCGTCTGTATTTTAAAAAAATAATTCTTCAAAAACCCGTAAAAACACTTCCAATATCTCATTTCATCAAATCAAACACTACCACAACAAAATCAATATCAATTTTTCCCAACTCCAAAATTCAAAATAATTCTCATTTCAATTGTTTTCAAAATATAACACTAAATAACTTCATTCATTTTTCATTAAAGTAAAATCAAATTACATTTATCATCCAAAATATACATGAGAAAATCCAAACTAATATTATTACAAACTCTATACAACTGCTCATGACCAGTTTATACATGTACATACATTTACATACACCAAAATAATATTACAAACAAGGTATAAAATATACCCGATAAAATTTTAGGGATGTGGCTCAAAGATCCTCAACAGCTCACTCTGCTGCTCATCTAATCTCTATATCTGCGACAGCAATAATAGCCATTGCTGAGTACTATGACTCAGTGGTGCACAACATACTAAAATAACATTTATGCATAATTCAAATCATATTTATTCAAAGACAGTACTGAAAATGAAAGACAGGTACAAAACATGATTTATAAACTTTCAGTCTAAACAATTTCATTTAGGAAGTCTCAAAACGAATTTTATAAAAACACATAGTTATATCATGTCATTCAGAACAATATTCATCTCAATAGCCGAAGGCTTATGAGAAATCACAAGGCTAGCTAGCTCAAACTATGGGTACCCATTCAAATTTCTTCCTCTACTGGCACACACCTCAACACTTCAGCCAGAGAGGGAATCAAAATTCAAAATTAATTCCTCCCACTAGTCATGCTAGTGAGGCATTCAAATATATGGTCATGACACTGTGGTTTCAAAACTATCTTAACAATTTACCAAACATTTATTGCCATTTTAAACACATACAAGTAAACTTTCAACAATTTAAGTCAAAAACATAACATACATTTCAATCACCATTTTGCAATATAGGTAAATCACAAATCATTTCATGCACTTTGCAAAGGAATTTTAAAGGATATTTATATTTTGCACAAACCTTATATGAGTCGCCTCTTGGCCTTAACTCGATGGCTCGGGTTCTTTCTCGGTATTCTTTTCAATTGAAACACAAAATTTTATAGTGTTTCAGTATCACAATTTATCATAAGTCCAAAAATAAATTCAAATCTATTCATATCTAGTTTTAATATACTTAACTTGACATTCTTTAAAATTTGTATTTTAGGATTACTATTCACGACACTATTCAAGTCAAATTGTTGACTTTCTCATGCTTAATAGGTATGGAAATTCTAATTTCACCCACATACCACATTTTGGTTACCTAATTTGTTGGTTTTAGTTGTTTCCTCAAATCTTAAGTCTCTTAGGTGAAATTTCCAAAATTTTAGACTAGGTTTCTTATTTTGCATTATTTCATTGGTCATGTTGCTATGGTAATTTGGCTAAGTTTTCTTTATAGAAGTTGTTCCTTATTGTCTTAACTTTATTTTCCTTTTTGAATCACTCCATTTTGAGTTTTGTAGCCCTAGTTATGACCATTTGAACATAGTTAGCCGGATTTGGTGTTACCCAAAATTCTAGGCATTTACTGGATAATGGCAGTTTTTGTACATTGACTGCAGGTAAGTTTTGGGATAGGTTATGATCACAATTTGGGTTTGTTTTCTTCATGAAAGTTGTAGGGCTATGTCTCAGCTTTCTATCGATATAAAATTCAGGTCATTCGGACCTTCCTAGACCAAGTTATGGTCATTTATGTAACTATTGTTCATTTGGCCATTTTTGTACAAGTCAGTGTGCCCAATTTTGGATTTGGCCTAATTGTTCACTAAGTTATGGTCACTTTCTAGCCATGATTCCTGAATAAAAAATGTGCCATTTTGTGTCTATTTTCATTCCCAATTGGCCTCACACCAATTAGGTTAGTAAATTTTTAGTTTTGGTCACTGAAAAGGACCTAGGTCAAGCTGCCTGCAGACTGACTCTAACCAATCCGAATTGAAACTTGGTTCCAACAATTCATACACACCACAAATGGTCACAATTGACCATTTCTCAACTCAAATAAGGTCAACTACATCAATTGAACAATTCTCAACTTTTTCTCTAATTTTTTACATGCTCAAGACCCTAGTTACATAAATTTCAACTCTAATGCAATTTAAAGTGTATATTCATAATCTATACACCTAATTCACCTCAAATAACCATTCAAATACCTCAAACTCATTCATTTCAAACCCTAACCTTAGCTGGCTGAATTTCCTATTTGGTCCTCCAAGGATAGTTTTTGTTTGATTTTACACAATTTCTAAGTTTATTAAAGCATATGTGCATGAATTTTAAAGAAAAACTAAGTGATTGATGACTAACCTCTTTCTTTGAATTTCAAATCTTCATCTCTCTTTTTCCTCCTTTCTTTTCTTGATCAATCACCTTCTCAAGTTGGTCTAACAAGTTTTAATGGGGAATTTTGGGGACAAAGTGAGGTTTAATGGGGGTTTGCAAGCTTGAACTCAAGCTTCCATGGAGGTTTTTCAATGGTGAAGTGAGAGAGAGAGGAAGCCAGCTGGTTTAGTGAGGAAGATGAGAATGGTTTTCTTTTTTTATGTTATTTATGTCTTTAATTAGCTATTTGACTTAGTCCAATTTTGTAGGAAAAATTTGAATTAATTTTGACATCATAATTGATGTCATCACATGATGTAATAAAACTTTTTCAATTTCTTCTTTTTTTTCCTTAGTTCTTTAATTTAATTCTCGATCCCAAACTTTTTGTTTCTTCATTTTTATTGGACAGTTAGGTTAGGAGTTAGCTCTAGTGAATTGACTAAATTGCCCCTCACTAGTTCAATCCGATTTGTAAGTTATTCGATATTTCTTCTGGATCTCTAACCTAATTATTTGACCTACTTAACAATTCTTTTCTGTGATTTTCTCTTTCTCACTGTGTTCATAATAGTCCTAAGGACTGCGATATCACATTTTTCGGTTTGAAATTTGAGTTTAGACTGACCTCGCAATCATTTCCTGAAAAGGTCACCCATCACTGTGACTCCCGGCTCATTTAACTTCTTATGTTCTATTTTTCTTATTTATACTTAACTATTTGGCAATTACTAATTATTTGCATTCAAGGCTTATCTAGGTTTTTTAGATGTGGTTCTAATCCTCTTACTTGTCCGGACCGACACTGGTCACCTAAACAGTAAAATGTACCATATAACACCCCTCACCTGACTACAGTGTAGCCGAGCAAGGTGTGCCATATTCGGTGCAGGAGCACCCTATCTTATCTTACTTTATTCTTTTAATAATTTTGAATTCGTTTAATTTAATATCAATTATTTTTCGATGGAGAAACTAATAGAGTTTTCCCTATTTTATTAACGTTTGACGTGTTTTACTATTCACCTATTCGAAATTTCAATAATATTTTAAAATAAAAATCTCATCATTTCATGCATCATCTATATATTTCAATTCCGTATTCAAATCTATACTATTTCATTCATATTCATTTCTATACATTCCCATTCATGCTCAACTCATATATGAAAATTTTCAATCTTTATTAATTTACATGATATACAATTTAATCACATATGAATTAACCGATTTATTAATTTATATCACATACCTATTAATTACATTTTCATAATTTACATTACAATACTATAACTAAGCATTTTATACAATATACAAATTATGACCTATATGGGCCCTATCTAAATGCATTACTAAGGAGGTGATAACCTTGAATACTTCAGACACTTCTGCAGATCAGAATTCCAAAATCCCTGTTTAATATTCGCTGGGCTTTACCTTCAGTACCTGCGCAAAGGAAACAAATCCATCGCACTAAGCATTTCTGCTTAGTGGTGCAATAATATAACAAGAAAATAATATACAAAATACATATGGAAATAAAACATGGTTCAGATAATTTAGATCTAATTATGCTTCAATAAGGTTTCTAAAATTTAATATCCCTTTTTTTTTTCCTAATTTAGTCCTCTTTGGAGGTGCTTAGTTCATAAGGTTACAGTAAGAATATACAATATACTAATATTCTAATAGCATTATTCTTAACTTAATATTATTATGAAAAGTACATTTGTAACATTTATTTAAATTGTATTTCTATTATTAATCTTTTTGTATTATTTAATTCAATACCTTCTAGGTTATCTTAAATTATTTCATAATAATTAAAGTTCCCAGTGTATTCAATAATAGATAACTTTTTTTTTTTTTATCATCAGTCCAGTTCATTTCAATTCTTTCTAGCATTTTATTAATCATTTTCTTTGATGACTTTGAGCCTCATTTTATTGTAATCATTCTTGTTCTTTATCTTGATATTTAATTTCCTTACTTCCTTTAATAATCAATTCAATTACATTTATACTTTTTCATGCCCAAGTAACCTATACAAATTGACCGGACTAGATAAACGGGTAAATTAGCATTAGGTACTAAGTACCTCGGGCCGTCACACCATCAGTCACAATGTGTCTTCCGGTGTGCAACAGAATGGCTAATAGGCCATAAAAGCAATATGGCATAAAGCCAAGTATAACATCATAATTAGTATAGCCATAGGCTATCATATTACAGAATGGCATGAAGCCATAAGCAGTACTGCTATCAAAACCCTATTGGCATGCCAACCTATTCAAACCAATCACATTAGGCCTACTAAGGCATATTATAAAGTTATTTCTTGAATATTTATACTTAACATATAAGGTTACTATTTATTTAGTCATTTAAGTCAAAATATTGACTTTCTCATATATAATAGTTACATGAGTTTTAATCACATATATTTACCACATTTTGGTTCCAAAAAATGTTGGCATTAGTTGCCAATCCATACTTCTAACCAATGGAGAATAAATCAAAATTTTCAATTTTGGGAGCTAGAGTTCACTATTCTATTAGGCCATTCTACAGTGAGAATTTGGTCAAATATTCTTCACCAAAGTTGTTCTTTATTGTGTCTAGTTACATTTCACTTTTTGAATCACCCCATTTGGAGTTTTCTAACTTAAGATATGCCACTTTGAGCAAGACTGGCCGGATTGGTATCTACCCAGAAATTCTGGGTAGAATACCATTCTTCCAGATTTGGTAGTTTAAATTTGGCTAATAATTTCATTTGTTTAAGTCCAGAATTAGTATTTGGGTTCAACATAAAAGTTGTTCAAAATTTGTCTAAGCTTTTCGTTGATATAAATTTTAAGTCAATTGGACTTTTCTACACTGAGTTATGACCAAATGAATAAACACTGTTCATTTGGTCATTTTGCCCAGGCAGAATTGATGCTACCCGAATTTGGTCAATTTTTTTGGGCATCCTAAGTTTGTTTTCTGGAGAGAGTTCCTTCATCAAAATTGTGCCATTATATGTCTAATTTCATGTCCAATTGGGCTTGCACCAATTGAACCTACACAACTTAAGTTATAGCTGTCCAAACATGCTGGACTCACATCCAGACCTGCAGGGCACATTGGACAGCATGCCTAACCTCCATTCCCTTGGCACCATTCACTCAATTTCCTACTCAAACATGACCAAATGGTCACTAATTGACCATTACAACTTCTTTTCATCAATACATAAATAAAATCTCAAATTTGTGGCCAAACCCTAACTCTACCATTTCAATTTATGCTTTGACTCACATTTCATTATCCTAATCATGAAATTAGTGTTAAGGGCAGCCATGAAGCCATTTTTAATTCAAAGGAATTCATCAAACCCTAACCCATCTATGGCTGCCAAAATCATGGGATATATATATATATATATATATATATATATATATATATATATACACATAATTTTCATTTCTTTTCTTAGTAATTCAACTTAAATCATGTTCTTGAACAAGAAATTAAAAAAAGATGAAATATTAGGCACTAACCTCTTTTGGAAGCTAACTTGAGCTTACAAATCTCCGTAATTTCTTGTTCTAATTCCTACCTAGAGATGGTTTAAGGTGTGAGGATGAGTTTTTGTGAAGCAAGCTTAGGATTTTATGGTGATTTATCAAGAAATTCTTAGTGAGAAGTTTGATAAAAAATGGTGAGAGAAGAGAAGATGGGAGGTGGTTGGTTGAAGATGATGGATAGCATATTCTTTTTTTTTTTCATTTTAACTCATTTTATCCCTTTTTAATTAGTTTATAAGGTGTGTGTTACAATTTGATTGGCGGAGGGCATGTTAATAACATCATAGTGATGTCAAAAGTCCCATTTAATTCATTTTCTTTTTCTTTTCTTTTCTACTCATTTTCTATTTAATTTTTAGCAATATTTATTCATATTTTATGCCATAATAATTATTTACTTAACTGGACAAGTAGGCCAAAAATCATCTCTGAAGATGAAATGACCAAAATGCCCTCCGTTTGGCTTATCGAGTCAAAACTGTTTGTACTGATCTTAAAAGTTCTCCTAACCTTTTCTTGGCATTCTAATGCTACCTAGGGCTCCGTAACTCTTCTCTGATGTCCCATAAATTATTTCACAGGATTCCCCTTGGGTTTAGGGTTACTAGCTGTGAAGACAGCAACTTCTCATTGGGTCACCCATCGTCGGGGTACCGGCTCATTTAACTTTATTGTATTTCATTTTTAAAATTTTTCCTCAATTTTTCTTACCATTATTTGGTCTATTTATGACTTCTCACTCTAGTTTAATTATAGTTCTAGACATTCTGACTGTTCGGCCAGACATTGGTCACCAAAATAGTCGAATGCACGAACTAGCTAAAGTGAGTGTGTTACATACCAGGCTATTCAAATAGGGGTGTTACAATTCTCTCCTCCTAAAAATAAATTTTGTCTCAAAATTTTACCTGGTATCAGTCTCTGAACAGCTGTGGGTGCTGTCTCCTCATGTCCTCCTCTCGTTCCCAAGTAGCCTCCTGACCCGAATGAAGGTTCCACAGCACCTTCACCAATGGTATTTTCTTGTTCCGTAGCTGCTTCACCTCATAAGTCAGAATCTCTATGGGTTCTTCCTCATATGTAAGGTCTGGATTCACTTCAATTTCTTCCACTGGTAGTACATGAGATGGGTCAGATCTATACCTCCTCAACATCGATACATGGAAGACATTATGTATCTTCTCCAACACTGGAGGTAGTGCCAAACGATATGCCAAAGGACCCACTCTCTCTAGAACCTCATATGGCCCAATGAAATGAGGACTCAGTTTCCCCTTTCTGCTAAATCTCATAATTTTCTTCCAAGGGGAAACCTTGAGGAATACTTTGTAACCCACTGCATACTCAATATCTCTTCTCTTCATATCAATATAGGACTTCTGACGGTCTGATGCAGCTTTGCATCGATCTCTAACCAATCTGATTTTCTCTTTAGTTTGCTGAACAATTTCTGGCCCATTCATCTTTCTTTCACCCACTTCATCCCAACACAACGGGGTTCCACATTTTCTGCCATACAAAGCTTCATATGGAGGCATCCCAATGCTTGATTGGTAGCTATTGTTGTAAGCAAACTCAATCAAAGGCAAGTGTGTGTCCCAACTGCCCTCAAACTCAATCACACAAGCCCGTAGCATATCCTCTAAGATCTGAATTAGTCTCTCATACTGGCCATTTGTCTGTGGGTGGAATGTCGTACTGAAGTTCAATCTAGTTCTTAGGGCTCTCTGAAGACTACCCTAGAATCTAGAAATGAACTTAGGATCTCTGTCTGATACGATGGATACTGGCACTCCATGCAATCTTACTATCTCATCAATGTACAACTTGGCCAATCTTTCTAGGCTATAGTCCATCCGTACTGGCAGAAAATGAGCAGACTTGGTCAGTCTGTCAACTATAACCCATACTGCATCATGACTCTTTTGTGTCCTCGGAAGTCCCATCACAAAATCCATAATTATTCTCTCCCATTTCCATTCTGGTACTGGTAGTAGATCTAACAAACCAGCTGGTACTTCATGCTCTGCCTTTACTTGCTGACAAGTTAGGCATTTGGAAATAAATTCTACTACATCTCTTTTCATACCCATCCACCAGTAGTGCTCTTTCAGCCCTCTATACATTTTTGTACCACTAGGGTGCATAGCAAAAGGAGACTCATGTGCTTCCTTCAAAATAATCTGTCTCAAATCAACATCATTAGGAATGCACATTCTACCCCGGTGAAGCAGTAGGCCGTCATCTCTCACTGAGAATTCAGGTTTCTTACCCTGTCTGACTTCATCTAACAGCTTCTGATACTTCTGATCATTCTGAGCAGTCATTCTGATCTAATCAATCAACACTGGTTGTAAATGCCATGAAACTGTTATTTGCCCCTCATCATCAATCTCTAAGCTGGCATGCAATATCCTCAACTCATGTACCATAGACAAAGGAGAAACCTGTAGACTTGCCATAGTCTTGCGACTTAAGGCGTCAGCCACCACATTAGCTTTCCTTGGCTGATAGTCTATTAGACAGTCATAGTCTTTTATCAACTCTAACCATCTCCTCTGTCTCAAATTCAACTCCTTCTGGGTGCCCAGATACATCAAACTCTTATGATCTATGTAGATGTAGCACTTCTCCTCATACAAATAGTGTCTCCAGATCTTAAGAGCAAATACAATAGCTGCTAGCTCCAAGTCATGTGTCGGATAATTTCTCTCATGCGGTTTCAGCTGGCGTGATGCACAGGCGATAACATTCCTCTCTTGCATCAATACACAGCCTAAACCATTGTGAGAAGCATTGCTATAAACTGTGTATTCTTTACCTGGGGTAGGTAAAGTAAGGACTGGAGCTTCAGTCAAACATTTCTTCAACTCATCAAAACTCTGTTGGCATTTATCCATCACTGAAATTCACATCTTTTCGAAGTAATTTAGTCAATGGAGATGCCAACATGGAAAACCCTTTCACAAAATGGCGGTAGTATCCAGCTAAACCCAAAAAACTGTGAATCTCCATGATATTTCTGGGTAGTCTCCAATTAAGGACAGTTTCTATCTTACTTGGATCTACCTTGATGCCCTCTGCTGATACTATGTGCCCCAAGAAGGATATTTCCTTCAGCCAAAATTCACACTTTGATAATTTTGCATATAGTTGTTTCTCCCTTAAATTCTGTAGTACAATCCACAGATGTCTATCATGCTCCTCTGCACTCCTCGAATAGACCAATATATCATCTATAAATACCACAACAAACTGGTCAAGGTATGGTCTGAAGATAGTGTTCATCAGATCCATAAAAGCAGCTGGAGCATTAGTTAACCCGAATGGCATGACCAAGAACTCATAATGGCCATAGCGGGTTCTAAAGGTAATTTTAGGAATACTCTGCTCTTGTACTTTTAGCTGATAATAACCTGATCTCAGGTCAATCTTGGAGAACATAGCTGCACCCCTCAACTGATCAAATAAGTCATCAATGTGGGGCAATGGGTATCTATTCTTTATTGTCACCTTATTCAACTGCCGGTAGTCAATACATAAGCAGAGAGTGCCATCTTTCTTCTTAACAAACAATATTGGTGCTCCCTAAGGTGACACACTAGGGTGGATAAAGCCCTTGTCAAGCAGCTCTTGCAACTGCACTTTCAACTCTTTCAATTCTGCTGGTGCCATCCTATATGGTGTTATGGAGATTGGGTCCACACTAGGCATAACATCAATCTCAAACTGCACCTCTCTTTCCGGAGGTAACCCTAGCAACTCATCAGGAAACACATCTGAAAAGTCACACACTGTAGGGATGTCCCTCAGTGCTGGACTCCCCATTTAAGTGTCTATCACATGTGCCAAGTATGCTTCACACCTCTTTCTTATCATCCTTCTAGCTAGTGTAGCCGAAATAATGTTTGATGGCAGTAACTACCTCTCCCCATGTATTACCACATCACCGTACAGAGGGTGACCAAAAGTGACTGTCTACAGTTAATCATGGCGTGATGCCTAGCTAACCAATTCATGCCCAAAATGATATCATAATCTCTGAAGGGCATTTCAATCAAATCTGATAGAAAAGTGTGTTCTTGGATCACCAAAGGACAATCTCTACCCATTCTATTGACCCGGAACTCTTGTCCTAATGGACTAGTTACTAGCATTTTAAAATCCATTTTGGCACACAGAATCGTAAGGGAACTAACTATGCTAGCACTAACATATGAATGGGTTGAACCCAGATCAAACAATACAAATACATCTTGATCAGAGATAGAGAATGTATCGGCTACAATATCAGAAGTCTCAGCCTCTTCTCATTGTCTCATCGTGTAAACTCTGGCCGGAGCACTCCCTTGTGCTGACTGGCTAATGGTACCCTGACTGCCAGAAGCATTGCCTCTACCTCTGCCTCTTCCTCTGCTAATTGGTTGTGAAGGAAGCAGAACTCTGAATAGATCCCTCAGCAGTAGTAGGAGCTGGCCCAAATCTACAGGCGCTAGTGCAGTCCTTAGCGAGATGGCCCGTACCTCCACAGTTAAAGCAAGCTCCTGTTGCTTAATAGCATTCTCCCCGATGAGTTTTGCTACATGTCTCATAGGGGCGGGGAGTATATGAACCCCTGGTCAACTACTGACCAGATTTAGGGGGTCTCTGTCGTGAGAATCTACCCCTTCCGAACCTTCCACCTCTACCTCTGCTTGGTCCCTCAAATTTTTTCTTCTTTCCAGATGTACCACTGGGACTTTGCTCTACCAATTTTTCCCCTTTATCTTTCTCTGATATCTCTTTCACTGGTGTCGCTTCTAATTCAATCCTTTTAAACTCAAGTGCCTGAGAGATGAGCTCAGAGAAGTTACTGTGTCTGAATCCCACTACTTGCATCCTCAGACTGGGCTTTAAACCGGTCTCAAATCTCTTGCACCTTTCTTTACTGGTAGACATGAGACTCCCAGCATTGTGGCTTAAGCAGGAGAACTCCCTTTCATGCTCTGCCACAGATTTATTCCCTTGCTTCAGACTTAAAAATTCTTGTAGTTTCTGACCCACATATGCATCTGGGACATATTTCTATCTAAACTCTCTGATAAAGTCGTCTTAGGTTAATACTGGCAGTTCTGCCAAGCTGTGGGGGATGGTCTTCCACCAGTCATATGCATCCCCTTGCAACAAAGACACTGAATATTCAAACTT
Organism: Hevea brasiliensis; assembly: GCF_030052815.1. Taxonomy (NCBI): domain Eukaryota; kingdom Viridiplantae; phylum Streptophyta; class Magnoliopsida; order Malpighiales; family Euphorbiaceae; genus Hevea; species Hevea brasiliensis. The sequence continues at coordinate 40,970,666 of NC_079493.1, read as the reverse complement.
TAGTTCATCCGAGAAGTGCAGCTTCTTAAACACTCGGTCCATCCTCTCTAGCCACTATTCTGTCTCTAAAGGGTCTACCATACCCTTGAATTCTGTCACCCCATATTTCAACAGCTTGTCATACTGTCTGATTGGAGCCTGAGGTTGCACCACAGAAGTCTGGGGTGGAGCTTGAGCAGGCATGCTCCCAGCCATCTGTTGAAACATAGCAGCCATCTGTTGGGCAAATTGTGCAGAAAACTGCAGCATTTATGGGGCCGATGCCACTGACCCACTGACATTTTGGAGAGCTGGGGCTTCCCCTTGAGCCTCAGCCTCTACCGACTGCTCAACAGAGTGATCCCCTTCTTCCATTTCAGTCTAGAGTTAGGATATCTCCTGAACAAATCACATAAGGAGATTTCTCTCCGTTAGTTCATGTTTATGATGTAATGCACTGTATGTAACAAATAAGGACATTGAGTAGTTGTACTTATCAAAGAAAAGATACAAATTCACAAGTCAAAATATACTTAAAAAAATTCACTCTAATACCACTAAAATATGTCATACCTTGCCCCTTTGTAAGGCATAACATGATTCCGCACAATACCTAATGAACTACCAAACTTCACTACCGATAACTCATTAAGTACCCTACAAGGGATTTTAAAACCATTTTCTTACTTTTTGGAAGTGGTGAGCATTTTCTTACATTTAATAAAAGTTTAAAAACTAGTTCAAATTTTTGTCCATTTTATTTTTACGCAATTTTTGAAAAAATTCCGGCATAGTGTCGTCTGTATTTTAAGAAAATAGTTCTTCAAAAACCTGTAAAAATACTTCTAATATTTCATTTCATCAAATCAAACACTACCACAATAAAATCAACATCAATTTTTCCCAACTCCAAATTTCAAAATAATTCCCATTTTAATTGTCTTCAAAATATAACACTAAATAACTTCATTCATTTTTCATTAAAGTAAAATCAATTTACATTCATCATCCAAAATATACATGAGAAAATCCAAACTAATATTATTACAAACTCTATACACCTGCTCATGACCAGTTTATACATGTACATACATTTACATACAACAAAATAATATTACAAACAGGGTATAAAATATACCTAATAAAATTTCAGGGATGTGGCTCCAAGATCCTCAACAGCTCACTCTGCTGCTCTTCTAGTCTCTATATCTGCGATAACAATAACAGCCATCGCTGAGTACAATGACTCAGTGGCGCACAACATACTAAAATAACATTTATGCATAATTCAAATAACATTTATTCAAATACAGTACTGAAAATCAAAGACAGATGCAAAACATGATTTATAAACTTTTAGTCCAAACAATTTCATTTAGGAAGTCTCAAAACGAATTTCATAAAAACACACAGTTATATCATGCCATTCAGAATAATATTCATCTCAATAGCTGAAGGCTTATGAGAAATCACAAGGCTAGCTAGCTCAAACTATGGGTACCCATTCAAATTTCTTCCTCTACTGACACACACCTCAACACTTCAGCCAGAGAGGGAATCAAAATTCAAAACTAATTCCTCCCACTAGTCATGCTAGTGAGGCATTCAAATATATGGTCATGACACTGTGGTTTCAAAACTATCTTAACAATTTACCAAACATTTATTGCTATTTCAAACACATACAAGTAAACTTTCAATAATTAAAGTCAAAAACATAACATACATTTCAATCACCATTTTGCAATATAAGTAAATCACAAATCATTTCATGCACTTTGCAAAGGAATTTAAAGGATATTTATGTTGTGCACAAACCTTATACGAGTCGCCTCTTAGTCTTGACTCGATGGCTCAGGTTCTTTCCTGGTATTCTTTTCAACTGAAATACACAATTTTACAGTGTTTCAGTATCACAATTTATCATAAGTCCAAAAATAAGTTCAAATCTATTTATATCTAGCTTTAATATGCTTAACTTGATATTCTTTAAAATTTGTATTTCAGGATTACTATTCACGATACTATTCAAGTCAAATTGTTGACTTTCTCATGCTTAATAGGTATGAGAATTCTAATTTCATCCACATACCACATTTTGCTTACCTAATTTTTTGGTTTTAGTTGTTTCCTCAAATCTTAAGTCTCTTAGGTGAAATTTCCAAAATTTTAGATTTGGTGTCCTGTATTGTACTATTCCATTGGTTATGTTGCTATGGTAATTTGGCTAAGTTTTCTTCATAGAAGTTGTTTCTTATTATCTTAACATTATTTCCCTTTTTGAATCACTCCATTTTGAGTTTTGTAGCCTTAGTTATGGCCATTTGAACATGGTTGGTCGGATTTGGGGTTATCCAGAATTCTAGGCATTTACTGGATAATGGCAGTTTTTATACATTGACTGCAGGTAAGTTTTTGGATAGGTTATGATCACAATTTGGGTTTGTTTTCTTCATGAAAGTTGTAGTGCTATGTCTCAGCTTTCTATCAGTATAAAATTCAGGACATTTGAATCTTCCTAAACCAAGTTATGGTCATTTATGTAACTACTGTTCATTTGGTCATTTTTTGTACAGGTCAGTGTGCCCAATTCCAAATTTGGCCTAATTGTTCACTAAGTTATGGTCACTTTTTGGGCATGATTCCTAAACGAAAAATGTGCCATGTTGTATCTAGTTTCATTCCCAATTGGCCTCACAACAATTGGGTTAGTAAATTTTCAGTTTTGGTCCTTGAAAGGGACCTAGGTCAAGCTGCCTGTAGACTAACCCTAACCAATCCGAATTGAAACTAAGTTCCAACAATTCATACACACCACAAATGGTCACAATTGACCATTTCTCAACTCAAATAAGGTCAACTACATCAATTGATCAATTCTCAACTTTTTCTCCAATTTTTCACATGCTCAAAGCCCTAGTTACATAAATTTTAACTCTGATGAAATTTAAAGTGTATATTCATAATCTATACACCTAATTCACCTCAAATAACCATTCAAACACCTCAAACCCATTCATTTCAAACCCTAACCCTAGCTGGCTGAATTTCCTATTTGCTCCCCCAAGGATAGTTTTTGTTAGATTTTACATAATTTCTAAGTTTATTAAAGCATATGTGCATGAATTTAAAAAAAAAAAAAAAAAACTAAGTGATTGATGACTAACCTCTTTCTTTGAATTTCAAATCTTCTATCTCTCTTTTTCCTCCTTTCTTTTCTTGATCAATCACCTTCTCAAGTTGGTCTAACAAGTTTTAATGGGGAATTTTGGGGACAAAGTGAGGTTTAATGGGGGTTTGCAAGCTTGAATTTAAGCTTCCATGGAGGTTTTTCAATGGTGAAGTGAGAGAGAGAGGAAGCCGGCTGGTTTAGTGAGGAAGATGGGAGTGGTTTTCTTTTTTTTTTTATGTTATTTATGTCTTTAATCTGCTATTTGACTTAGTCCAAATTTGTAGGAAAAAATTAAATAAATTTTGACATCATAATTGATGTCATCACATGATGTAATAAAACTTTTTCAATTTCTTCTTTTTTTTTCCTTAGTTCTTTAATTTAATTCTCGATCCCAAACTTTTCATTTCTCCATTTTTATTGGACAGTTAGGTCAGGAGTCAACTCTAGGGGTGAATTGACTAAATTGTCCCTCGCTGGTTCAATTCAGTTTGCAAGTTATTCGATATTTCTTCCAAATCCCTGACCTAATTATTTGACCTGCTTAACTATTCTTTTCTGTGATTTTCTCTTTTCCACTGTGTTCGCAATAGTCCTAAGGACCGTGGTGTCACATTTTCTGGTTCAAATTTTGAGTTTAGACTGACCTCGCAGTCATTTCCTGAGAAGGTCACCCATCGCTGTGACTCCCGGCTCATTTAACTTCTTGTGTTCTAATTTTCTTATTTATACTTAACTATTTAGCAATTACTAATTATTTGCGTTCAAGGCTTATCTAGGTGTCTTAGATGTGGTTCTAATCCCTTACTTTTCCGGACCAACACCGGTCACCGAAATAGTAAAATATACCAGGCTATGCAAATAGGGGTGTTACAGTTACATGGGTCTAACCCGTGTAGTGATACAGGGCCTGTGTAACCTAACCAAGTTTGAAAAAAATTAATAAAAGATTACATGGGGTGACCCATGTAGTGATGCATGGCCCCGTGTAATTCTGCATACTAAAGAGGCATGAAAATTTCCTTAAACAACGAGCCCATCCCTTTAAATTTCACTTAAACATTACAAAAACCATTCCTTAGTTATAAAACTCTTTTCTCTTGAAGAATCCCCCATAAAACCTATCTCTCTCTCTTAATTTCTCTAAGCAAGCCTTAATCCTCTCATGATTCTCTCTCAATGGCTCTAACTAAATGATTCATAAGAAGGATTGTTCTTCCTCTAGTGGAAGGAATGACTCACCATCACCACATTAGAGGCCAAGAACTGGGCAAGCAAAGTAAGAAAAACCTTAACCCCAACCCCAACCTCAGCTACAACCTAATTTTTCTTTGGTTTGGCAATTCAAGAATGCTACCCACAGGGATATTTATGCCAGGCTAAACAATAAAAGGATCATATCCACAAAATATCTAGATACAGAGTTGCTAAAGCAACTGAGGCTCAAAGAAGAGATGGACAGATTCTTGGATAACATTGAGTGAACTTGATTTGCGCAACTACACTACCAAATGTGTCACACCTTACCCCTCTGTAAGGCATAACATGATCTCATAGTATACCTAATGAATTACCGAACTTCGCCAACTGATAACCCATTAAATATACTACAAGGGATTTTAAACCAATTCAATTCGTTTCAAATTCTAAAATAGTGATAAACGATTATTAAAGAACTTTCAAATGAAGTTTATGTCATGAGCTGAAATTTTTATTAATTCGAGATTTCAAAAATTTTACAGAAATTTCGGCAGAGTGCCTGCTAGAATTTAAGAAAACAGTTCTTCAAAACCTATTAAAAACACTTCCAATAAATGTAATGTCCACAACTCCATTTAAGCCAACACAATTCAATCTCAACCAGCACAATTTCAATCAATCTCAATATCATTTAATTCAGTTCAATTCATATATAAAATTTTCAATTCAAGAAAAAGAGAACAAATTAATATTATTATAAATTTTATTGTACAACTGCTCATTTGGTTCAATAGATACATATGAACAAACAATTTACATCAAAAAGAAATTTACAAGGGTATAAATACTATACCCATAAAAGATCCCAAAATTTGCTTCAACTGCAACTATAAGCAACTCACTCTGCTGCTTTATCCTTCTCCTTATCTGCGAAAGCAGGAAAAAGCTATCGCTGAGTAATTTACTCAATGGTGCACAACTAAAGTCTTTAAAAATCACTAAAAGCAAAATTATCATTTGATAAGCAGAAATTTAAAATTTTCACAATCCATAATTCACAAAGCTGATAATAATGGTTTTAATAACAATTTATCAAATAAATTGTAAACAATAGTGTTGCCAATAATTAACATAACTTAGGTCATGACACAAAATTTCATGATTAATGCCGTGTTGTACACCACGAAAAAACAATCTACAATCTCACTAATCGAAATTAATGAGAGAGGTGGCTAGCTAGCTATATGAGTACTCATTCGAACTCAACCTCAAATAGCAAGCCAGAGAGGGAGGAAACATAGTTAAACTCAACTCCATGGATGGAGGAGGAACACAATAAAATTGTCATGCTAAGTGTGGGTTCAAAACCAATTCAAACCATTTCATTCAAATATTTCATACAAATCACTAATCATAACTCATTCCAAATTTTCATTTATAAAGTAGGAAACACACTATTTCTCAATTAAAATCTTATAGACCATAACAATAAAAAATTCATTCACAACACTTATTCAAATAAATTTTCAAGTGGAATACAAAGAATTAAAATTTTGTTATGCACAAACCTTCTTTATTTGTCTTGATTTAATCCAATTTCTCTCCTTCCTTGGAAGGCTCTTTTACAACTGAAACACATAATTGAAGTGTCTCAATACTCATCCAAAATGTTTCCAATAACTAATCTAACAATTGCATTATGTATACTTAAATTACTTATGAAGTTTCATAAGGTTTGAGTTCTGAATAGTTTTACTGCTTAATTTTGGAACTCAATTTCGACCTAGTTTTAACCATAATCTAGTGAAGTGTTCTTCATAAAATTTGTCCCTCTATGTCTTAGTTTCATTTTTCAATTTGAATCACTCCATTTGGAGTTATGGTTTTTAAGTTATGGTCACTTTATCATATGTTGGTCCAATGACTCTTTATAGTTCCAGAACCAGGCAGATGCTGGAACCTCACTTTGCCCAGCCAATTGAACTAGCTACAATCTTATTTTTGTCACACCTTACTCCTCCGTAAGGTACAATATGATCCTGTAGTATACCTAATGAATTATAGAACTTCGCCTACCGATAATCTGTAGCACCCTCCCGGTAGCAACTCCGTACATTCTACTGTTTCGGTGACCGGTGTCGGTCCGGACAGCTAGAATATTCGGAAAAATATTTAAACTAAAGTGAGGAACCATAATTAACTCAAATATTAATAAGAAAAATTTAGGAAAAATTTTAGAAATAAAATACAACCAAGTTAAATGAGCCAGTGCCCAAGCGATGGGTAACCCAGAGGGAAGTTGCGGTTCTCGCAACTAGGAGCCCTAGACCCGGGGAAAAATTCATAAAATAATTTTTGGGACTACAGAGAAGGGTCATTGAGGTTCCTATGGCATTAGAATGCCAAGAAAATATTTAGAAAAATTTTTCAATCGGTACAGACAATTTTGACCCATTAACCCAAACGGAGGGCATTTTGGTCATTTCGCCTTCAGAGGCGATTTTTGGCCGACTTTTCCAGTTGAGTAAATAATTATTATGAAATAAAATATGAATAAACATTACTAAAAATTAAATTGAAAATGAGTAGAGATGAAAAGAAAAGAAAAATAAAGAAAATTAGGGATAATGACATCACATGATGTCATTATCTTACTCCCAACCAATCACAAGTTAACAAGCATTCTTAAAACACTTAAAAGAGTTAAAATAGACCAAAAAAATTCTGGTCTTCTTCTTCTCCTTCAGCCAGCCGAAACCCTTCTCCCCTCTCCCTCCATTGATTCTCAATCAAAGCTCCCTTTCTCTCTTTGTTTCACTACTAAACCTTAGACACCTTTCATTAAAACTTGTCAATACCTCTTGGGAAAGTGTTTGACAGCCTAGAAAAGGAAAGAAAGTGAAGTTTAAGTTTGGAAAATTCTGTCCTACTAGAGGTTAGTGCTTATTTATGCATATATTTCTTTTATTCCATGTTAGGGACTTGAAATTAATATGAAATTGTGAATTAAATGGACTAAAACTCATGTGTATGTATACCATGGAATTCGGCTGCCTAGTGAGGGTTATGACTTTGATGGTTTAGATGGGCTTAGAGTGGATTAGAGAGGGTGTTTAAAGTGTATATATATATATATAAGGAATGAAAGTGTTAACTAAGGTGTGTGGTGAGAATCATAATGGGAAATTAGGGTTTTGGGAGTGAAATTTGGACTTGGCTTATGAAATGATGAGTGAACATTCTAATGGTCAATTAGTGACCATTTGAGGTAAGTTGACCATAATTTGAAGTGAATTAGAGTGTTACAAACCAAATTGGTAGGCTGCCTAGTGACAGCAGCAGGTGAGGCTGTGAGTCCAGCCTGTTTGGACTGCCATATCTTTGGCTGTGTAGGTTCAATTGGTATTTGGCTAATTGGACATGAAACTAGACACATAATGGCACAATTTTTCTGAAGAAACCATGCCCAAAAGACCAAAGCAAGTGGACCAAAAACTGGCCCCAATCCGGATACCCTGCAACCAGAATCTGCAGAATGACCAAATGAACAGTAATTGTTCATTTGGCCATAACTCATTGTAGAATGGGTCAATTGACCTGAAATTTTTACAGAAACAACTTAAGATATAGACAAACAACTTTTATGAAGAAACCTACCCCAAATTATGACCAGAACCTATCCAACAAGGCAGTGGCAGTCACTGTTCACTGCACTGTAGATATGGTCAATTCTGCAGTTTTGTAATCCGGCCAGCTGTGGTTTTTGGACCATAACTGGAGCTACAAAACTCCAAATGGAGTGATTCAAAAAAGAAAATTCAACTAGACAAAATAAGGAACAACTTTCATGTTTACCATTTCCTCAAATTCCCACTGTAACAGTCACTAATGGAACAGTAAAATTATGGTACAAAAACTGAAAATTCTGCTCTCTTAGTTCTAAGCTGAAAAATGGTATTGGTGATTAATTCCAACAAGTTTTGAATGCAAAATGTGGTACATTGGGGGTGTTAAAACCAATGTATCTATTTTCTATCCAAAAGTCAACATTTTTGTTGACTAATGAGGTGAATAGTGATACCAAAACTTGAAATTCAAAAATTAAAGAATTCAAAAGTATCAAATGCCCTAGTATACCTAACAAGATTGGGTTGGATAGTTTGGCATGCCAATAGGGTTCAGTTAGCAGTACTGCACATGGCATTATGCCATTCTGTGATTTTATGGCTTTTAGCCATTCTGACCTTGTGTTGATATTTGGCCTTGTGCCTATTGTCATCTGACTTATTAGGCGTTACATTTACTGCACCGGGAGATGCATACGTGACCGATGGTGTGACGGCCCGAGGTACTAGATACCAGCGCCAATATACCCGTTTATCCAGTCCAGTCGTCCAGTATAGGTTACTTGGGCAACCAAAAGAATGAAAGTGGATAAAGTTAACGAAATAAATGATTATAACAAGTACAAAACCAGTAAAACATCGATACATTCAATATATATTTATTTTCTGCTATTTCCTTTTATTTTATTATTGCACCACTAAGCGTTATTGCTTAGCGCATTGCTTTTGCCACGCGTAGGTTCTGGAGATACTGATCGAGAGCCCAGTAAACCGTAGACTGGGTGAGTCCATCCTGCAGCCCTGCATAGTGTCTGTGTCACCTCACCATCTTCAGTGCATTGGTAGGACACTAGGTTTCATTTTGATATTTTGTAACAAATTTTTATTTTCTCATAAGTAATTGAACTTATGAAATGTATTTTGATGTTCATGTAAATAATGAGAATTGTGTTTGTAAATGGAAAAGTGAATGTTTATCTGTGATTTATACATGATTATCACATGAGATGAATGATTGAGAAATGAAATTGAAAAATGTTGAGATTTTGATATTGGAGTTTGAGATGATTGAATATGATTATTGGAAGTGTTTTTCACAGGTTCTGAAGAACTGTTTTCTCCATTTTTAGCCGGTACTCTGCTGGATTTTCTATAAAATTTTCGGAACCTCAAATAAATTATAATTTCAATAAATGACTTAAATGAATTATATTTCACAAGTTATATTCAAAACTATGATAAAAATTAATTAAGATAAAATAGAGTATTCCGGTACACCGTGTGACATAACTTACTCGGATATACTGTAGATGGGTAAGGGGTGTCACATTTAGCGGTATCAAAACACGATTTTGGCGTTTCTGGGCCTAGATTGAGTCCATACCATGCATTGCATTTGTAAGAGTCGAGGTGACACTAATGCATATCTGTTTGTCTTTCTTATTTTGAATAGGATATGGACCCTACATCACAGAGAGCAGTTGAGGAGGAACTGGAGAGTCATGCTCCACCTGCAGCGGTGAGGCGGGGTATGGGAGAACTGCTCCGCCCGGCTCAAGCAGAGCCTGCTCAGCCTCCACAGGCCATGTTCCAGCAAATGGCCGAATTCTTCAGACAAATGGCTGGGGTAATGCCAGCACCACCACCACCACCACCTCCACAACCAAAATCACATCTGGAAATATTGAGAAAGTTTGGAGCAGTGGACTTCTTTGGCAAGAGAGAAGATGATTCTATTGCAGCCGAAAATTGGTTGAACAGAACAGGCAGAGTTTTAAAACAACTCCACTGCACTCCAGAGCAAAATCTAGAAGCTGCTATATCTCTGCTGCAAGACGATGCATATGAATGGTGGGATACTGTGTCCAGTGAAGTACAGCCAGAAATAGTAACTTGGGACTTCTTTCTCTCCGAATTTAAGAAGAAATATGTGGGTAGTGTATACCTAGAAGAGAGAAGAAGAGAGTTCATTAATCTGAGGCAGAGACAGCTGTTAGTGGCCGAGTATGAGAAGGAATTCATCAGATTGAGCTGCTATGGAAGGGAGATAGTCCCTGATGAGGCCGAAAGGTGTAAGAGATTTGAAGAAGAATTAAATGACAACATAAAGATCATGATCACTGCCTTGGGAATCACAGACTTCACCAAGTTAGTGGAAGCTGCAATAAAGGTTGAAAAAGTAAGAATCAGTGAGCAAACTAGAAGGGAAAGACAGCAGAAGAGGGGTCCGGGTCAGTCCAGTGTATTTTCTGCTCCCAGTAAGAAGAGTAAGGGTCCTCCTGCTTAGAGTTCAGGACCACCACAGGGTCAGGGTCAGTCTCAGGGGCCCAGACCACAGTTCACACCTAGGAGAGGCCAGCCCACACCATCAATGGGCAGCTCTCCAGGGACGGTGTTTAGGGGACCAACCCCTGCATCTTCTGCTTGTCAGTACTGTCAAAAGTGGCATAAGGGGGAGTGTTGGCGAGTGACCGGTGCATGCTTACGGTGTGGATCGACAGAACATCAGATCAAGAATTATCCAAAGAGGATTACTACTGTTGCTCCAACACAAACTGACAGACCTGCTCCTGCACCACAAAGGGTTAGGAAACCTGGTAAACCTGAGACAGCTGGTCCATCACTGAGGCCTGCATCTGAGTCAGCTGAGAGGCCAGACACTAGAATACCAGCCAGGGCCTATGCTATCAGAGCTCAGGAGGAGCAAGATGCCCCAGATGTCATCAGGGGTACTTTTTCCCTCTACAACACTTCTGTACATGCATTGGTGGATCCAAGATCCACTCATTCCTATATTTGCATCAAACTACCCGTAGAGAGGGGAGTTCTAGTAGAGGAAAGTGATCAAAACATTCTGGTCACAAATCCATTAGGCCATAGTGTGGTAGTGAATAAGGTGTATAAAGGGTGTCCGCTGAGGATTCAGGGGTATGAATTCTTGGCAGACCTAATTGAGTTGCCCTTCCATGAGTTTGATGTGATTTTGGGTATGGACTGGTTGTCACGTCATCAGGCAATAGTTGATTGCAATTTGAAAAGGATTTCTCTAAAAACTTCTGAGGGTAATGAGATCACTGTTGTGGGTGAAAGGACAAATTTCCTGTCCAATGTTATCTCAGCCACAGTTGCAAGAAAATTGATGCGAAAAGGCTATGAAGCTTACCTAGCACACGTGGTTGATACTAGGCAAGCTAAGCCAAACCTGAGTGATATACCCACAGTAAGAGACTTCCCAGATGTATTTCTTGAAGAGTTGCCTGGTTTACCACCAGAAAGAGAAGTTGAGTTTGCTATTGAGGTAATGCCGGGTACAGCACCCATTTCCATTGCTCCTTATAGGATGGCACCCACTGAATTGAGGGAGTTGAAAACTTAGTTGCAAGAGTTGCTTGACAAGGGGTTCATACGCCCCAGTGTGTCACCATGGGGAGCTCCAGTGCTGTTTGTGAAAAAGAAGGATGGGACTTTGAGGCTATGCATTGATTACCGGCAGTTGAATAAAGTGACAGTGAAGAATAAATATCCGTTGCCTAGAATTGATGATCTGTTTGATCAGTTGAAGGGAGCAGGAGTATTTTCTAAGATTGATCTCAGATCAGGGTATCATCAGTTGAGGGTGAAGGATGTAGATGTGCCCAAGACTGCATTCAGGACCCGATATGGGCATTATGAGTTTCTAGTGATGCCCTTTGGCCTAACAATTGCACCAGCGGCATTCATGGACCTTATGAACCGTATTTTCCATCCACACTTAGATCGGTTCGTAGTGGTCTTTATTGATGATATTTTGGTGTATTCCAAGACCAGGGAAGAACATGATGAGCATTTGAGGATTGTTCTGCAAACCCTGAGAGAAAAGAAGCTGTATGCTAAGTTGTCCAAGTGTGACTTTTGGTTGAATGAGATTGCATTTCTTAGACACATAGTGTCAGCTGATGGGATTAGGGTGGATCCCAAGAAAATAGAAGCAGTGATGGAATGGAAGCCTCCCAAGAATACAACTGAGGTCAGAAGCTTCTTGGGGCTAGCTGGGTATTACAGAAGATTTGTGAAAGGATTTTCCTTAATAGCTGCTCCAATGACCAAGTTGTTACATAAGAATGTCAGATTTGACTGGAATGACAAGTGTCAGACTAGTTTTGAGAAGTTGAAGGCTATATTGACAAAGGCACCAGTGTTAACACAGCCAGTGTCAGGAAAGGACTTTGTGGTCTATAATGATGCCTCTCATAATGGGTTAGGGTGTGTATTGATGCAAGAGGGGAAAGTGGTCGCTTATGCTTCTAGGCAGCTAAGGCCACAAGAACAAAATTACCCTACCCATGATCTAGAGCTTGCAGCAATTATCTTCGCACTGAAGATATGGAGGCATTACTTGTATGGTGAAAAGTGCTACATTTACACAGACCACAAAAGCCTAAAATACTTGCCAACCCAGAAGGAGCTCAACCTTAGACAGAGGCGATGGATTGAGTTCCTAAAGGACTATGATTGTGTAATTGACTACCATTCTGGGAAGGCAAATGTAGTTGCTGATGCTTTGAGCCGAAAGTCCATCACAGCTTTGAGATCATTGAATGTCCGTCTAACTTTGATTCGAGATGGAGCTATTTTGGCTGAGTTGCGAGTGAAGCCAAACCTGTTATAGCAGATTTTAGATGGGCAAAAAGTAGATGAGAAGCTAATGGCTATTATGAGCAAAATCTCAGAGGGAAAAGCAACTGACTATGGGGTGAAAGCAGATGGGTGTCTGTATTACAAAGGAAGACTGTGTGTACCAGATGATGGGGAATTGAAGGCCAATATTCTAAAAGAGGCACACACCAGTGTATATGCTATGCACCCAGGAAGTACAAAGATGTATCATGATCTGAAGCTCCAGTATTGGTGGCCTGGTATGAAGAAGGACATAGCTGACTATGTGACTAAATGCTTGACATGTCAGCAAGTCAACGTAGAACATCAAGTTCCATCAGGTTTGCTACAGCCTATACGCATACCTGAATGGAAATGGGATCGGGTCACCATGGATTTTGTAAGTGGTCTACCTCTCACCCAGAAGAAACATGATGCAGTATGGGTGATAGTGGATAGATTGACAAAGTCAGCACACTTTCTGCCAATTAGGACTGACTACTCACTAGAGAAGTTAGCAGAATTGTATATCAGTGAGATAGTTAGACTGCATGGAATTCCACTTTCCATCATATCTGATAGAGACCCAAGGTTTACATCGAGATTTTGGAAGAAGTTGCATGAGTCCTTGGGTACACAACTCCACTTCAGCACAGCATTCCATCCTCAGACGGACGGGCAATCCGAAAGAGTAATCCAGGTAAACAATTGAACCAATTGAATTAATACAACTATTGAACTAAAATGATAACAATGACATGAAATATATGTCAGGTTCTTGAGGATATGCTGAGGAGTTGTGTCATTGAGTTTGAGGGAAGTTGGGATAGATACCTCCCATCGCGTAATTTGCATACAACAATAGCTACCAAGCTAGTATCCAAATGGCCCCGTATGAAGCACTGTATGGGAGGAAATGTAGAACTCCAGTGTGCTGGACTGAATTGGGCGAAGACAAACTGGTGGGGCCAGATCTGGTGAAACAGACTGAGGAGAAAGTGAAACTAATCAAAGCCAATCTGAAGGTTGCCTCAGACAGACAGAAATCTTATGTCGACCTGAAGAGAAAAGAAATAGAATATGTGGTTGGCGACAAAGTGTTCCTCAAGGTATCACCGTGGAAGAAGGTATTGAGGTTTGGAAGAAAAGGTAAGTTAAGCCCTAGGTTCATTGGCCCATATGAAGTCATTGAACGTGTGGGTCTAGTGGCCTATAGGCTAGCTTTACCACCAGAGCTGGACAAGATCCACAATGTGTTCCACGTGTCCATGCTCAGAAGATACCGCTCAGATCCTTCACATGTCATCTCCAAGGAAGAAATTGAAATACAGCCGGATTTGACATATGAAGAAGAATCTCTACGGATCCTGGCTCGGGATGTGAAAGAGCTGAGAAATAAGCAGATTCCACTGGTGAAAGTGCTTTGGAGGCACCACAACACCGAGGAGGCAACTTGGGAAAGTGAAGAAACGATGAGGCAACAGTTCCCTCAACTGTTTGCATCAGGTAAATTTCGAGGACGAAATTTAAATTAGAGGGGAAGAGTTGTAACACCCTCCCGGTAGCAACTCCGTACATTCTACTGTTCCGGTGACCGGTATCGGTCCGGATAGCTAGAACGTTCGGAAAAATATTTAAACTAAAGTGAGGAACCATAATTAACTCAAATATTAATAAGAAAAATTTAGGAAAAATTTTAGAAATAAAATACAACCAAGTTAAATGAGCCGGTGCCCAAGCGATGGGTAACCCAGAGGGAAGTTGCGGTTCTCGCAACTAGGAGCCCTAGACCCGGGGAAAAATTCATAAAATAATTTTTGGGACTCCAGAGAAGGGTCATTGAGGTTCCTATGGCATTAGAATGCCAAGAAAATATTTATAAAAAATTTTCAATCGGTACAGTCAATTTTGACCCGTTAAGCCAAACGGAGGGCATTTTTGGTCATTTCGCCTTCAGAGGCGATTTTTGGCCGACTTGTCCAATTGAGTAAATAATTATTATGACATAAAATATGAATAAACATTACTAAAAATTAAATTGAAAATGAGTAGAGATGAAAAGAAAAGAAAAATAAAGAAAATTAGGGATAATGACATCATATGATGTCATTATCTTACTCCCAACCAATCACAAGTTAACAAGCATTCTTAAAACACTTAAAAGAGTTAAAATAGACCAAAAAAATTCTGGTCTTCTTCTTCTCCTTCAGCCAGCCGAAACCCTTCTCCCCTCTCCCTCCATTGATTCTCAATCAAAGCTCCCTTTCTCTCTTTGTTTCACTACTAAACCCTAGACACTTTTCATTAAAACTTGTCCATACCTCTTGGGAAAGTGTTTGGCAGCCTAGAAAAGGAAAGAAAGTGAAGTTTAAGTTTGGAAAATTCTGCCCTACATGTCGCAAGGGATTTTGCGGTCGCCTGAACGAACCCTCACCGAAGTGGAAAAGAATGAGGAGTCGCCACCTTAGTTTTGAGGGAAACTAAAGAAAACCATTTGAAATAAAACCACTTCAAAACAGAGATTCTAAGCTCGGGGTCCGTAAACGGGTGGGGAAGGTGTTAGCCACCCCACCTCGTCCCTTAATAAGGATAAGTAGATTTAACTTCGCATTTTTATAAATTAGTTAGGAGGGCTTGAATGGAAATGTTAATCCTTTTAACAAAAAGGAATATTTAATTTTTCACTAAGTTTGGATTACCCAGATACATAAGTAAATGAGATAACCTTAGTGAGTTACTGTTGTATATTAGTTTTGTTTGAAGGGCTATTAGAATTCAATTTTTGGAATTGGATGAGAACTCTCCTCCGATTTCTTTTGAATATTTATTTAAATTTTAGATTGAGAACCGGATAGGAACTCTCCTCCGATCTCTTTTAATATTAAAATTTTTAAGCTTGAGAACCGGATAAGAACTCTCCTCCGGTCTCTTTTAATATGTATTAAAATTTCTAAGCTTGAGAATCGGATAAGAAATCTCCTCCGACCTCTTTTAATATTTATTAAAATTTTAGCTCGAGGATCGGATAAGAACTCTCCTCCGACCTCTTTTAATATTCATTAAAATTTTAGCTCGAGGATCGGATAAGAACTCTCCTCCGACCTCTTTTAATATTCATTAAAATTTTAGCTCGAGGATCGGATAAGAACTCTCCTCCGACCTCTTTTAAGTCGTTTGTTAAAGTTTTAGGTGAGAATCGGATAAGAAACCCTCCTCCGATCTCTTTTAAAATTATTTGCTGAAATTCTGGTTGAGGATCGGATAAAGACTCCTTCCTGATCTCTTCTATTTAAACGGTAGTCAGATAAGGGCCTTTCCGATCTCTCTAAATTTTACCTATCGAAAAGACCTAAGGCTAAGGGTTCTGACGTTAAAAAGTGTCAGAGAGATCTGTGCAAGACCTCTTATTGGTACCTTAGGACTGGGCAGGGGATGCCGAACCGAATCCTCTGACTTTCCTATATGGTCGCCTCACCAGCATTTTGGTAGCCGATCTATTCCATTTAGTTATCCGGGGTTTAGTTTTATTCTGTCTTATGACGTCTTGCCCTATGACCTATTGAGTTATTCTAGTGACTCAGCTTTACCATTTTCCAGGCTTATTATTCAGACCTTTCATTTTTCAAAAGGACTCTTAAGTTGCCGTTACCTACATCTCATCCCTCTGCTTATGTATCGCTTGGAACTAGATGACTTACGCTCAGAAATAATAAAGATTAACAAAGGTATCGACACGGAAATAAACTAGAGTACAACATTTCTCTGTATCTTTCTAGCGTGATATGAACTTAAAGAAAATAACATACATAAAGAAAAAAGAATGGGAATGCGTAAAACAAGAACTAAACTTAATAAAATGGCCACATGAATACTGACCTGTAAGGAGTCGATTCTAGTGAACTAACCGAGAATCACAAAACGCAATAAGATTGCAAATTGATAACCGATAGAATAAGGTTCGCCTTGGAACAAAAAGTGCTTCACTAAATGCAATCGATGTCAAAATTATACTCGAGTTTAAACGAGATCGAACATGGATGATGGAAGTGAATATAAAGATAACAAGGAACTGTAAAATGTGAACGCTGTGAGATGATGAACGAGTTGAAAAGGGAAAATTTCAGTGTTCAAAATCTTTTTAAGAAAATACTTCAGAAAACTAGTTTCAAAAGTTCTTCTTATGAAAGCTGAGTAACGATCTGAATTAAATTTCAGAGTTCTTCCGCTATAGTAACTTCCTTCTTTTTTTTTCGTCCCCCTTTGAACAGTTTTCATGCAGGTATTTATAGGAACTGGGTGCTCCCCATGAAGGGTCAGGATCTATTTTGAGGGAGATGGAGGGTCAGGATTTCGAAGGACATGATCTGAGGCTCAAGAATTAAAGAGGATCAGAACGGATGGATGAGATCCCCTTCAGAATATTTGTCATTTTCTTCTTCTAATCTGACGGTCCCAAATTCCCTTGTCCGGGGCGATCCGAGGGCTGGGAGTGAAAGGCGCTGATCTTGTCGTTTTCTTTTTCGATCCGAGGGCTCCGAGCTCGTCCTTACAAGTAAGATCAACGGTGGAGATTAGGATGTACAGCGCTTGTCCTGACGTACGCATGTCAGAAATGCGGGCGATTCTGGGGCGTGCGGTTGAGATTTCTCCTGCAACGCTTTAACTACCTTGGCTCTGATTATGACGATAATTGCCAGGAGCTTTCTTATTCTCTTTGTCTCCCGACCTCCCCTCTTTTCCGGTCTTTTCAACGTGATCCTTCTCCGATCTTGCATACCGGTCTCCCCTCTTCCGATCTCTATTATTTCAATATTTCCCTTAATCAGGCCCGGTCCGGTCAAAGCATTAATTCCCCTCGATTCCCGAAGCGTCCGCTTCGTTTTCTGCTTAGCAATAAATGCCCGATTTTTCCCTATATATACCCCTGACAGAAGAGACTTTCTTCATTCGATTTTCCTCTCTTCCTTCTTACTTTCCAGTTCTAGCTGCTTCGGCAGAAGTTTCGGCCATGATTGTGGCTGTTGATCCCTTTTCGATAGACCTCTTTATTCCCCGACTGAAAATTTACGACCCCGGTGCTCGAATAATCATGATAACCTTGTCTGATGATGGTGAGAGAACTGGACCAATTAACCGATCTAGATAGCAGACCTTGATTGTGCCGATCTCGAGTCGTTCGACCGGTATAATCGGCGAACCGATTTCGACCGAGAAGACTACTAATGTTCCGCCAACCCTTGGCAGTTGCTCTTCCAAGTTTATTCAGCTTCTGACCACATTGGGTGTTCCAACAGCGGCTTTCCTCCACATTGGGTGTTCCGACAGCGGCTCAGTTCCGGTCGATGACATCCTTTGGATCAGTCACAATGTTGACTTTGACATAGGTCCTTTAGATGGGATGTTCCACCGGTCTCTGAGATCGCCCAAATGATGTATTTTATTTTCAATGTAATCTGATCTCTAGAGATCACAGAAATGATGTAGTCCAATTTTAATGCAATCCGATCTCTAGAGATCTCCGAAATGATGTAGTCCAATTTTAATGCAATCCGATCTCTAGAGATCGCCCAAATGATGTAATCCGATCTTTTGGAAATAAAGATTTTATTTTGTCAATTATCATCTTATTATTATTGCATTAATTATTTCCGATCTCTGAAGTATTTACCCGATCTGACCTTTAATTTAAATGACCCTAAACGATCCGCAATTCAAAAGATTTATCTTAATCTGCCGATCTCTAGTTAGCCGATCTCTTTATGGAATTTCCGAAATATTCGTGAGATGTGTCAGAAATAGCTGGCAGATCTCGCTGACCGATGCACCGCCTGGGATGCTGTGAGCATTAAATGCTCGGACGAGTATAAATAGGGGTGGGGCTTAGCCATTTGCTCTCTTGTGTCATTTTCAGTTTCTCGCGAACAACTTCGAAATTCTCTCGTTTTCTCAAGCTCTTCCGACTCCGATCAAGCTCCAGTAAGGGTTTAGATCCTTCTTTTAGTTTAAATTCTTTATTTCTTTTGAAAATGAGCGGCGCCAAAGGTCAGAGAGCGGCGAGTCCTCCTTCCATCCAGTTCTCGTGGTCATCTGATGAAGTAGAGGTGGTCGGGCCAAGGGCGCGACCTGAGCCTCCTAGAGTCTCCGTTCCATCTCGGGAACAAGTGACGTCATCAAGGCATGCGCCTTCTTCAGGGAGAGAGAATCTTCCCATGGACGATCTACCATCGGTCCTTCAAGAAACCGATCTGCAGTCATTCAGCCAGGAGTACAACATTGAGCCCGATTCATATGAACTTATCCGGTGTCACAGCGATCTCCGGGCCGATCATTTCTTCGAAGAGAACGACATGATTATGGTATACGAAGAACAGTTGAAAGCCGGGTCATGTTCTCTTGACGACTTCTTTAAGGAA
Organism: Hevea brasiliensis; assembly: GCF_030052815.1. Classification (NCBI taxonomy): domain Eukaryota; kingdom Viridiplantae; phylum Streptophyta; class Magnoliopsida; order Malpighiales; family Euphorbiaceae; genus Hevea; species Hevea brasiliensis. Next base: position 40,951,422 of record NC_079493.1, on the reverse strand, counting down.
GTCTTAAAATTTTTCCAAGTGTGCATAGCTCAAGTTCACCCGAACTCGTGGCGGATCTTAGTAGCCTTCCGAGGCCTCTGTCGAGCTAAGGGATTCCGCCCTACGCCTAAAGTATTCGCCGAATTGCATAGGTTAACTCGTCGAAAGGACGACGAGTACTGGTGTTTCCAGGCGAAGCCACATTGCGGGCTCTTCATCGATCTGCCCTCCTCCCTGAAAAACTGGAAGAACCGCTTCTTCATTCTAAGGAGCAAAATTCCGAACGGCTTTGAAGGTTTCCCTTGTAGCTGGCTACACCAAGGCCCCTTAATCCCGAAGCGTCTCGTGTTGAATAGGGAAGAGGTCGTAATGGTGATGGAGTTGAAGGAGCAGGCGTCCAGAGAGAAGTTCTCTTGCTTGGATGCAGTGACTGCCGAGCTGCACCATTGGACTATGGAATTGATCACCGGCAAAGATCGCGGGCTCCAGCTCTCTGACCTCGGCATTGGTATTTTCTACATCTCAGATCTCAGGACCTTAGCGATCTCACTGACCTCTTCTTTGTGCAGGTATGGCCAGCGGCGAAGCCTCTAAGGAGAGCCGGAAGCGAAAGAGGGAGATCTCCCAGAAGGTACGGGAGATGAAACGAGTTGAGGAAATGCAGACACCCAGGCATGAGCCCAGGGAAATACAAGAAGGCTCGTCTCAACCTTCGGGACCGGTGATCGCAGAAGTGGTCCGATCCCCTCCTCGCCGGGAAGAGCCGCCTCCACCTCCTCCAGTTGCTCCGAATGCAGAAGAGGGTTCTTCTCAACCTAACGTGAGGACTATCTCCCGCGGTGCCCAAGTCTTAGTCCACTCACTGGAGAAGAATCGTACGGTTCGAGAAAACCCTGGTTTCGCCAAGGTCTTGGCGTCCTCTATCTGTCTTCGAAAAGATCGGGATAGGCTGTCTCCGGATAACCTTGATGATATCTTAACCCGATCCATGAGCCTGAACATGGAGTGCCTGGTGAACCAGCATATCATACGGGAGAAGGCGCATCGCCTGGGTAAAGAGGTCGAGAGGATGGGTCATGAAGCAGCTTCCCTCCGATCTCAACTTTCATCCGCTCAGGGCTACAAATCTCAAATTGAGGGGCGAATGAAGTTCTATGAGGACAAGCTGGCCGAGCAGGCCCACGCTTTTGAAGAAGTGCAAGTGCTCCGGGCCGATGAAGCTGCTCAACTCGCTCACCTTGCTGAGGAGCTCAAGGTGAAAGAAGAAGAGATAGTGACTGGAGTGGCCGGCGCTTATGTGCATGCTCACAGAGATCTCCTGGCTAAGCTCAAGAAGCGTTACCCTTAGGAGGACTTCTCCTGGATGGCCAACCTGGCTCCCGAGGATGAAGGTGAGGAGAGTGAGGAGGAGGCTGAGGGTGAGAGAGGGGACAGACAAGATGTAGATCAGGCTGGGGGTGATCCTCCAGTTGAATAACTTGTACAAATTCTTGAAATGAAATGAAATGGAATGCCTCTTTTGTTCGATGAATGGTTGTGATCGGAAAATTTCTAATTTATTTAAACACTTGATTGTCTAAGTATAACTGAAAGTGATTATTAACCTAAATGTGAGAGATCGGAAAACACAATGACCATGAGATCGGTAGGGAACCAACGCCAAACGGGACTTGATTAAAATTAGAAATTTGGCTTGAACATTTAAGATCGGGATCATCATTAAACTGAAACGGAACCTTTGATTATTCTTAAACTTTTGAAAGGGAGATCGACAACAAAAATGGTAACAAAGATCTAGTGTCAGTTCAATTTCGTTTGTCAACAGAGATCAGGAATATACTTGACTGATCAGGAGATTCGACAATGGGTTTGAGAGATCGGTGAGTGATTTAATAGACCGGTAAGGCTTTGACTGATGTGAGGACTTAGCATTGATTCAATTCCTTGTGAGGAGAGATCGGAAATGTGGTTATCTAGCAAAGAGAGATCGGAAATGTGCTTAGCTGTCAAAGGGAGACTTAGTACCGGGGATCGGTTTCAAAGTTTATTAATTCTGGAGATCGGCCAAAATATGGTGTCGACACTACAAGAGGTTAGTGCTTATTTATGCATATATTTCTTTTATTCCATGTTAGGGACTTGAAATTAATATGAAATTGTGAATTAAATGGACTAAAACTCATGTGTATGTATACCATGGAATTCGGCTGCCTAGTGAGGGTTATGACTTTGATGGTTTAGATGGGCTTAGAGTGGATTAGAGAGGGTGTTTAAAGTGTATATATATATATATATATATATAAGGAATGAAAGTGTTAACTAAGGTGTGTGGTGTGAATCATAATGGGAAATTAGGGTTTTGGGAGTGAAATTTGGACTTGGCTTATGAAATGATGAGTGAACATTCTAATGGTCAATTAGTGACCATTTGAGGTAAGTTGACCATAATTTGAAGTGAATTAGAGTGTTACAAACCAAATTGGTAGGCTGCCTAGTGACAAGAAAGCAGTGAGGTCGTGAGTCCAGCCTGTTTGGACTGCCATATCTTTGGCTGTGTAGGTTCAATTGGTATTTGGCTAATTGGACATGAAACTAGACACATAATGGCACAATTTTACTGAAAAAACCATGCCCAAAAGACCAAAGCAAGTGGACCAAAAACTGGCCCCAATCCGGATACCCTGCAACCAGAATCTGCAGAATGACCAAATGAACAGTAATTGTTCATTTGGCCATAACTCATTGTATAATGGATCAATTGACCTGAAATTTTTACAGAAACAAGTTAAGATATAGACAAACAACTTTCATGAAGAAACCTATCCCAAATTATGACCAGAACCTATCCAACAAGGCAGTGGCAGTCACTGTTCACTGCACTATAGATATGGTCAATTCTGTAGTTTTGCAATCCGGCCAGCTGTGGTTTTTGGACCATAACTGGAGCTACAAAACTCCAAATGGAGTGATTCAAAAAAGGAAATTCAACTAGACAAAATAAGAAACAACTTTCATGTTTAGCATTTCCTCAAATTCCCACTGTAACAGTCACTAATGGAATAGTAAAGTTAGGGTACAAAAACTGAAAATTCTGCTCCCTTAGTTCTAAGCTTAAAAATGGTATTGGTGATTAATTCCAACAAGTTTTGAATGCAAAATGTGGTACATTGGGGGTGTTAAAACCAATGTACCTATTTTCTATCCAAAAGTCAATATTTTTGTTGACCAATGAGGTGAATAGTGATACAAAAACTTGAAATTCAAAAATTTAAGAATTCAAAAGTATCAAATGCCCTAGTATACATAACAAGATTGGGTTGGATAGTTTGACATGCCAATAGGGTTCAGTTAGCAGTACTGCACATGGCATTATGCCATTCTGTGATTTTATGGCTTTTAGCCATTCTGACCTTGTGTTGATATTTGGCCTTGTGCCTATTGTCATTACAGCTTATTAGCTGTTCTGTTGCACACCGGGAGATGCATACGTGACCGATGGTGTGACGGCCCGAGGTACTAGATACCCAGCGCCAGTATACCCGTTTATCCAGTCCAGTCGTCCAGTATAGGTTACTTGGGCAACCAAAAGAATGAAAGTGGATAAAGTTAACGAAATAAATGATTATAACAAGTACAAAACCAGTAAAACATCGATACATTCAATATATATTTATTTTCTGCTATTTCCTTTTACTTTATTATTGCACCACTAAGCGTTATTGCTTAGCGCGTTGCTTTTGCCACGCGTAGGTTCTGGAGATACTGATCAAGAGCCCAGTAGATCGCAGACTGGGTGAGTCCATCCTGCAGCCCTGCATAGTATCCGTGTCACCTCACCATCTTCAGTGCATTGGTAGGACACTAGGTTTCATTTTGATATTTTGTAACAAATTTTTATTTTCTCATAAGTAATTGAACTTATGAAATGTATTTTGATGTTCATGTAAATAATGAGAATTGTGTTTGTGATTGGAAAAGTGAATGTTTATCTGTGATTTATACATGATTATCACATGAGATGAATGATTGAGAAATGAAATTGAAAAATGTTGAGATTTTGATATTGGAGTTTGAGATGATTGAATATGATTATTGGAAGTGTTTTTCACGAGTTCAAGAACTTTTCTCCATTTTTAGCCTGCAGATCACGGATTTTCTATAAAATTTTCGGAACCTCAAATAAATTATAATTTCAATAAATGACTTAAATGAATTATATTTCATAAGTTATATTCAAAACTATGATAAAAATTAATTAAGATAAAATAGAGTGTTCCGGTACACCGTGTGACATAACTTACTCGGATATACTGTAGACGGGTAAGGGGTGTCACATTTAGTGGTATCAGAGCACGGTTTAGGCGTTTCTGGGCCTAGATTGAGTCCATACCATGCATTGCATTTGTAAGAGTCGAGGTGACACTAATGCAGATCTGTTTGTCTTTCTTATTTTGAATAGGATATGGACCCTACATCACAGAGAGCAGTTGAGGAGGAAGTGGAGAGTCATGCTCCACCTGCAGCAGCTGAGACTGGGGGTATGGGAGAACCTGCTCCACCAGCTCAAGCAGAGCCTGCTCAGCCTCCACAGGCCATGTTCCAGCAAATTGTCGAATTCTTCAGCAATTACGAGCTAGTATCCAAATGGACCCTATGACATCCCAAATCACCGGGACCTCGGCTCATTTAACCGATTATGCTTTGTTTTTCTTATTTCCATTTCTCCTTCATATAATTTCTATTAATTTTTATTTATGGCTTTTCTAGGTGACATAGATATAGTTCTAGACATCCTGATTGTCTGTATAGACACTAGTCACCAGAATAATAGAATGCATAGCCTACTTAATATGGGAGTGTTACAAAATGTACAAGGACATCACCCTAGAATTTTTATGCAGTTTTTAGACCACCCTTTAGGCAATGAATAGGGGAGACAGGGGAAGGATTGAGTTTAAACTCTTAGGGGTCAATAGAGTTATGAATATGGATGAATTCAATGCTATTTTCAGAATTGACAGTGAGGGACTCTAAAAGATATCTCAAAACATATTAAAGTATAACAGCATTGCATTCTGGAGGACCAATGCCAAAAACACAGAGATATGCAACTCAAATAGGTCAAAATCATTAGGATTGGCCAACCCAACACTAAGATACTTGCATAAGCTCACAGCCCACACCATTATGGGGTGTGGTGACAGCCTAGGTGTGGTCAATGCTAATAAGTTATTCTTCTTATGGTGCATGGTGCATGGCAATAGATGCAACACTGGATACTTCCTATACCAGCACCTAATGAGGATTTCTCATAAGGCCACTGGTCACATAGTGGGGGGCGACCTCATCACAGCACTTGCTCTACATTTTTAATTCTTACCAATGCATGTTAGGCTGCGCCCCATCTCAAGAACCACTTGGATAGATCAGACTATCTGCATATCTATGGGATTATGCAAAAGAGTTAGGGACACATGCCTACTTCTTGATGCATAGGGGAATGTCATCCCTAGGAGGAAACCAGTAGGAGCAAAACAAGGAGAGTCCTCTAGAGCACAAGAGCAACCACAGGAGGAGCAGCAGGAGGATTTGGACCCCCTCCTTGAAGGATCACCAGATAGGGTCCCTCCACACACACAACCACCTGCAGACACTGTTCTTGCACATCTGCAAAATGGAGATAACCATTAACAATAAGACGAGGACCTTAAAGACCACCATTTCAGATAGGATTAGAGCTATAGAGGATAGTCTCTAGGAGGCCCAAAACAAACTGGACATGATCCTCGAAAGGCAAGATGAGGGAGCACCTTCCTTGCCATCGTAGACTTATTAGGCATAGGACAGTAGACTAGGACACATTTTGATGAACTATATAGGCATAGGCCTTAGTCTTAGTTACTACTTAGTCTAGTAGGTTTATTTTACACAAACCATACTCCTAATGTTCATATCTCTTACCTTAATACATATATGCTTTGCTACTACCTTGTGTTTATTGCTTTATCTTTAATTAGCTTGCATAATATGTTGCCATTGAGGCTAATGCCAAATTTGAGTTTGGGGGGTGCATTCATGCATTGCATTTCATCTTTATTACTTCACATTGCTTTATACCTCTATCATACTTGTATGTCAAAATCTAAAAAATTTTGAAAATTTTTAAACTTTTTCAAAAGATTTTTATCTTAGAACTATAACTAAAAACTTTAATAAGCTAATGATTGAGCTCTCTTGGAAAGAGGAATGAATGTAATTGGATAGGGAAAAAGACTTCAATTTATTATTTATGAAAAATTTAATTGCCTAAGTGAAGTTAAACTAATTAAATCCCTTCACAGCCATTAGTTTGTCACATTACACTTGTAAAATTAGGAGAAAATTTTTGAAATGTGAACAAACCTAAATTTGCTTCACCAATCTTAAAACATGTCTCTTAGATCTAGTGAGATGAAATCCTTGTCACACCTTACCTCTCTGTAAGGCATAACATAATCCCATAGAATACCTAAAGAACTACCGAACTTCACCTACCGATAACTCATTAAGTACCCTACAAGGGATTTTAAAACAATTTTCTTACTTTTATAAGTGGTGAGAATTTTCTAATAGGTATTAAAATCATTTATTCGAAGATTTAAAACTAGTAAAAAATTTTTGGCCCATTTTATTTTTTCACAAATTTTATAAAAATTTCGGCAGAGTGCCGTCTGTATTTTGAGAAAACAGTTCTTCAAATTCCTGTAAAAAGCACTTCCAATTATTTATTTCAACCACTTCTTCAAATTAACAATCAATTTCAACATCATTTATCAATCTCCAAAAATTCAAATCCACAATTTCCAATATTCAACAATCATCAAAATACCATTAATGAATTTCATTCAATTTAAAACAAAATACTTCCATTCATATTTCATTAAAGATAAAACAATTTATATACATCATTACAAAAATTTACATTAAGAGAAATTCAAACTAAAATTTATTACAACTTAATACAAACTTTATACAAGCTTTATACAAGCTGCTCAAGACCAATTTTACATGTCCATATATTTACGTGCATTACATATTTCAAAATAAATTTTTACAGTCAGGGTATAAATTATACCCGATAGCTTCAAGGCAAATAGCTCTTCAATCCTCAGCAGCTCAATCTGCTGCTCCTCTAGTCTCTATATCTACAACAGCAATAACAGCTATCGCTGAGTACTAGGACTCAGTGGTGCACAACATACTAAAATAATCTTTATGCAAAGTTTAAATCATATTTATTCAAAAATTGGACTGAACATGAGAATTAAATATAAAACATGAATTATGAGATTTTAATCCAAACAAGTTCATTTCGAAGTATCAAAACACATTTCATAAAATCCACAGTTATATCATGCCATTCGAAATAAATATAATCTCAATAGCCAGAGGCTAAGGAGAAGTCACATCACAAGGCTAGCTAGCTCAAATATATGGATATCCATTCAATTTCTTCTTCTACTGGCACACACCTCAACACTTCAGCCAGAGAAGGAATCAAAATTCAAAACTAATTACCCCCACTAGTCATGCTAGTGAGGTGTTCAAATATATGGTCATGACACTGTGGTTTCAAAACTTATCTTAATAATTTACTAAATATTTATGCCATCTCAAATATACATAAATAACTTCCAACAATTTAAATCAAAAGAATAATAAACATTTCATCACAATGATGTCACAATTCAATATTTCAAATTATTCAAAACAATATGCAGAAGATAATTTACAGAAATTATACATTGTGCACAAACCTTAAGCAAGTCGCCTCTTGGCCTTGACTCAATTCCTTAGGTTCTTTCCCGGTGTTCCTTTCCATTGAAACACACAGCTTCACAGTATTTCAGTACCATAACTTAGCATAAATCCAAAAATAAATTTAATTTCACTTTTATCTAGCTCTAATGTGCTAAACTTGACGTTCTTTAAAATTTGTGTTTCGGGGTTACTATTCACTACACTATTCAAGTCAATTTGTTAACTTTCTAAGGCTTAATAGGTATGGAAATTCCAACTTCACCCACATACCACATTTTGGTAGCTAAATTTATTAGTTTTGGTTGTTTACTCAAATTCTAAGTCTTTTAGGTAAATTTGCAAATTTTCAATTTTGGTGTCTTATGTTGCACTGTTCCATTGGTCATTTTTCTGTTAGAATTTGACTAAGTTTTCTTCATAGAAATTGTTTCTTATTGTCTTAAATTTATTCTCCTTTTTAAATCACTCCAATTGGAGTTTTGTAGCTCAAGTTATAGACATTTAAATCATGGCTGCTGGATTGGACTTAACCCAAATTTCTAGGCACCAAACTGGTTCTGGCAGTTTTAGGTCACCAAATTTGGGTGGCTAAGTGACTTGGTTAAGGGCATAATTTGGGTTTGTATTCTTCATAAAAGTTTTAGGTCTATACCTCAACTGTCCACTGGTAAAATTTCAGGTCATTTAGACCTGCCTAGCTCAAGTTATGGCCAAATGAACAAACATTGTTCATTTGGTCATTTTTGTACAGGTCAGACTGAGAAAATCCAGATTTAGTCAATTTGTTCACTAAGTTTTGGTCACTTTTTGGGCATGATTCCTAAATGAAAATTGTGTCATTTTGTGTCTATTTTCTTTCCCAATTGGTCTCATACCAATTAGACTTGTAAATTTTCAGTTTTGGTTCCTCAAAAGGACCTTGGTCCTGCTGCCTACAGTATGACCACATTCAATCCGAATTTAAACTCAATTCCAACACTTCTAACACAGTTCATTTGGTCACAAATAACCATTTCTTACCTCAAACTAGGTCAAACACATCATTTCAAAATTTCTCACATTTTTTACTCCTAAACCCTAGGTGTTCAAAACCCTAGTTCACCAATTCATTGCATTTAGCTAATTCAAGGCATATAACCATCCTCATTCAACTACTTGATGTTCATAGTCCCCTCTAATTCAATCAAACCATGCAAATCATGCTCCCACACATGCTGGCCGAAATTCACTTATAGTCCACACTTTTAATTTGTTTCAATTTTCTCATAATTTATAAGCTATTTCACTACCTACACATAAATTAAATCTGGGAAATAGAGAGTTAAAACTCTAACCTTTGCTTTGGATTCCCAAAACTTCAATTTTCTATCTTTCTTCCTCCTTCTTTCTTCTATACTTCTTGTCTAGGGTTCTTGAGAAGGTTTTTAGGGTTTAGGGTTAGATTTAGTGGAAGAACATCAAGTTATTCAAGTTTGAATAACTCTTTAATGGTGGACAATCATGGAGATGAGAGGGAGAGAGGGTTCGGCTAGTTGGGCGAGGGAAGAAGATGAGAGTTTTCTTTTTTTGTTTTAATGTTATTTTGTCTTAACTAATAAAGTTTATCTTAGTCAAAATTGGTAGGTAAAAATAAAATCAATTATGACATCACAATTGATGTCATCCATGATGTAATAAACTTTTTCTTTTCTTTCCTTTTTTTTTTAGTTCTTTAATTTGATTCCCAATTCCAAAATTTTCTTTTCTCCGATTTTATTTGACAGTTAGGTCAGGAGTCAGCTCTCGGGGTTAATTGACCAAATTGCCCCTCGCCGGTTCAACCCGGTTTGTAAATAATTTAATATTTCTTTCGGCTCCATGACCTAATTATTTGACTGGCTTAACAGTTCTTTTTCGTGATTTTCTCTTTTCTACTGTGTTCGTAATAGTCTTAAGGACCGCGGCGTCATATTTTACGGTTCGAAATTTGAGTTTAAATCAACTTCACAATCCTTCCCAAAAAGGTCACCCATCGCTGTGACTCTCGGCTCATTTAACTTCTTATGTTCTGTTTTTCTTATTTATACTTAACTAATTGGCAATTATTAATTATTCTTGTTCAGGGCTTATCTAGTTGTCTTAAGTATGATTCTAATCCCCTTAGTTGTCCGGACCGACATCGGTCACCGGAATAGTGAAATATACCAGGCTATACAAATAGGGGTACTACAATCCTAGCATATGTTTGATAAGGAGATGATTAAGGTATTCTTTGATTATAAACTCATCATAGCCTCAGCCACCCAAAATCAAATTTTCACCCCTTGCAGCCAATTTGGGCCTACATCTATATCCTTAAATGATTTTTGATAAACCACAACACTACCCTAGCCCCTTGCCTAAATACTTATCCTACCTTATGAGGAAGCTAAAGTGCATAAGTGAAAGGTATGCTAGGTTTGTGAAAAGAGAGAAAATATTGAAAGAGGGTGAAAAATTCAAAAAGAAGTAAAGGTATGTAATAAAAAACATTGAAAAAGTTGCCCTTCTAAGCCATCAAAAGCAATGAGTTTGGGGTAAAGCGTAAAAGGGACATAAATATAAAAAGAAGAAAAACAAGCAAAGAGGTCCCAAAGTGAGCATCAAGCAAGCACACTTGGCACTTAAAACCAAATGCTCCCCCTTTCCATGTAAAAACAAAAAAAATAGACCTAGTGTATTTGGAACCTTTGCATAATAGAAATCCTCATACTTGTATTCCCTAAAACCCTTCATTTGCAACCAAATCACTACCCTTTAGCCCTATTACGACCCTTGTTAAGACCTTATGATCTTTTGAAAGGTATATGCTACATTAGTGGAGATAGGAAATTAAGGTATGCCTATAGGGTTGGAGATATGTCACTTCATTTCATCATAATCATCCATAATAGAGGCAATCTTAGGAAAGTAAATATTTCTCAAATATATCCTAGTAAAACAAGTTATTTGTGACTTATTAATAGCCTTGCAAGTGGAATGATTAGTTGAAACTCCATGAGGGAATGAAATTCTAATAGACAATTATTGATGTCTTTATGCCTTGAAGGTAGGGAAATCTGTATGAAGGTTGTAAAGAGTTCGATTATATGCAAGATAAGCTTTTGGTTTTATTTCTAAGAAAAATCAAGTACGTTAATGTGTTTTCAAAGTTTTATCTTGCTTAAGAACAAGCAAACTTGCCTAAGGACAAGCAAAAGTTCGAGCTTGGGGTTATTTGATACACTTATATTATCTAGGTATTTTTAAGGCACTATTACATTGTATTTCATAGCATTTAGCTTGTTAAATGCATGCATTTTACTTAGTTTCATTAGTTTTTGTTAATTGTGTTGATCTCTACTTAATTTCATATTTTATATATCTTTTCAGGTGTTTTAAGAAAGATCCAAGGCATGGAAGTCGATTAGACAAGTTTGAAAAGCAGGAAAAACAAGAAGGCCTGCTGTATAACTTTACAAGGGTCATGTAAATATAGAGCTGGACCCGTGTAACCCACTGGCCAAGAGAAACTGAAGAAGACATGAAGAAGCCATGGTACACAGTCGTGCAACAAACCCCGTGTAAAGTATCATGCCCCGTGTAAGTTTCTAGAAGCCAAAACCTAGAGAGCCAAGGAGAAGCTACAGTACACGGGCCATGTTAATTGCCCCATGTAAACACCCTACCCCCATGAAACTTGTTGTTTCCTCATGAATGAAGCCCAGATTAGTCCAGAGATTTACATGGCCTAGGGTCCTATAGTGCCACATGGGCCTTATACTTGTAGTGGCTAGATTTTTGTTTTGACTCTAATTCCCTTCCACTAGTTCCAAACAAACTTCTAAGGCTCTTGGGACTCTGAAACGTGACTCTAAGGCACCTAATATAAATACTAAAAGACCAAAACCTGCAGAGGAGCCTTTAGTTCAAGTTACAGTTAGTTTTAGCTTACATATAAACCCTAATTTTTCTAGCAAGTTGAAGAGAATTTGCATCAGCATCAAGGAGAAGGACTCTTGGCTAAAGTTCTAAAAGTTCAAGACTGCAGAATCTTGTTCTGGGTTCTTTTGTTATATTTCTTCAAATTGTCTTATGTTATTTTATTTTAATTTCACTATATTTGATAAACTTACCATGAGTGAGTAGTTTCTTTAATTCTAGAATTAGGGGAGTAGCACTCTTAATTTTTGTTATGGATATATATTGAGTTTATTTAATAGATTTGAGCTTTATTCTTTGGTTCAATATTTTGTGTTCTTAATGCATGCTATATGTTGGTACCCACTTAGTCATTATATAAGATGCTAATTAAAGAACTGAAAGGTAAAAATTACTATTACAAAACAAGATTTTGAACCTAGGAAATCTAACCTAGAGATAGGCTAAAATATTTTGTGGAATCTCATAATTAATCAAAGAGCTTAAAGGGTTTTAATTAAGACTGATTGCCACAAAAGTAGGGTTCAGGTTAAGATATCCTAGGATATCTTGAGAGAGGACTTAAGATATCCTAGGATTAATTTCCATCAAAGTAACAATTCTCAATCTATTAAATAGGTGAAGTTAGGTCCATAATAAGGTTAAAGTGTAAAACATTAATTCTGGAATTGTTTAGTCAATTGATTTTTAATTTAAATTTATAACTTTATCTTCCTTTAATTCTCAACATTAGTAGTTTACAATTAATCTCTCAACACGTTTGATAATTTAAACAATCAAAATTGCTATTTAGCTTGGTACTTACGCCTATAAATTCCTCATGAGAATGATACTCTACTCACTATTGTATTACTTGTTCACGATTCATGCACTTGCAGAGTTGTAAACCAATAAACATTAGGTAGGATGGGTGTGACATGTTTTATAGGCAATCCTATAAGCCCATGAAGCATTATCTAACTTCAATGCCTAATTCTTGTTAGAGGTACTATTAATCTTTTCTAAAATTCTTTTCAACTTCCTATTAGACACCTATACTTGATCATTAGTTTAAGCATGATAAGGAGTGGCTACCTTATGTGTGACCCCATATTTCTTTAACAAGGCACTGAATCGATGATTGCAAAAATGTTTCCCTCTGTCACTAATGATGGCCTAGGAGTCCCATACTTGGTGAAAACATATTTTCTCAAAAATTCTAAAACTACCTTAGAGTCATTGGTTTTTATGGCAATTACTTCTATGCACTTAGACACATAATCAACAACCATAAGTATGTGTTCATTCCCATGAGAAGACGGGAAAGGTCCTATGAAATCTTTGCCCTAAACATTAAATATTTCACAAACAAGAATATTATTTAAAGGCATTTCATCTTTTTTAGAGCTATTACCTGCACGTTGACATCTGTCACATGCAGAAATATAAGATTTAGCATCCTTAAATAAGGTGGGCCAATGAAAACCTGATTATAGGGCCTTAGCTGCCATCCTATTTACTCCAAAATGCCCATTAGCTTCCTTGTCATGGCAATGACTCAAAATAGCCTCAAACTTTTCCTCAAGTACAGATCTCCTAATAATCTTATCTGGGCATATCTTGTACAGGTAAGGATCTTCCTATTTATAGTGCTTAACATTAGCAAGGAATTTTTTTCCTTTTTTGATATGTGAAGTGTTTTAGAATCCACCCACCTGCAGGAAAATTGGCAAAGTCAGCAAACCATGGTGCTTTGAATAAGTATAACAACAAAAATTTTCTCATCAGGGAATTCTTCTGTGATATCTTCCTGTTCCAAGGTGAGGTTCTCTAGCCTAGATAGATGATCAATAACTTGATTTTTTTTATCCTTTTTGTGTCCTTTATCTCTAGATCAAATTCTTGCAAAAGAAAGACCTATCTAATTAGGCATGGTTTAACTTACTTCTTTGCAAATAAATGTCTTAAGGCTGAATGATCAATGTAGACAATGGATTTTGAGTCTATGGGGTATGACTAAAACTTCTCAAAAGTAAACACCACTGCTAGCAACTCTTTCCTATTTATGGTGTAGTTCAACTATGGACTGTTGAGGGTATGATTGTCATAGTAAATGGTCCAAAATAGCTTGCCCTTCCTTTAACCAAGCACTACACCAATTGCACAATCACTGGCATCACACATTATCTCAAAGGGACTACTCCAATCTGGTGTAACCACTATTGGTGTTGTCACTAGCTTCTCCTTAAGTAACTTGAAAGCCTGCAAATAATCATCATCATAATTAAACTTAGTATCCTTGGCAAGGAGATTAGATAAAGGTTTTTCAATTTTTGAAAAGTTCTGAATAAATCTCTTATAAAAACTAACAAGTCTAAGGAAACTCTGCACCACTCGAACTATTGTAACACCCCTATGTTCGGTAGTGCGTTCTACTGTTCCGGTGACTAGTGTCTGTCCGGACAGCTAGGATGCCTAGAACTACATTTAAATGTTAGTGAGGAGACATAAAATAATGAAATACAAGAAAATAAAATACAAGAAAAATGAAGGAAAAATAATAGCAATGAAATGAAACTAAGTTAAACGAGCCAGCACCGCAGCGATGGGTAACCGCACAGGGAAGTTACGGCGCAGGCAATAGCCGACCCTAGGACTGCAGGAAACCCTTGGAATTTAGTTTCGAGACATAATTAAAGACTTATTAAAGTAGAAATTTCATTAGAAATATTAAAGAAAAATTAATTAATTAATTAGTACAAAGAAAAACGAGAAATTAAGAAAACGACAAAACTCGGTGTTACCGAAAAATCGAGAATGCAACCTGAATAGGGGCATTGTGGTCAATTGACATCCCATATTGCCTTTTGACCTAAATGTCCATTAAAAATAAGTAGTATTAAATTTTAAAAATACCATGAAAATTAAAATGGTGGTCCATAATTTAAATAGTGAAAGAAAAGGCGTATAATGTTGAATAATTGAAAGTTGAATTAAATTAATCTTATTCTTACATTAGTGGACCACTAAGCACTTTGAAAATCAATAAAAATACTGTTAACTTCCACTAACTTTTGCAAACCTTCTTCTTCCTCAAATTCTCTCCATTTCCGAAACCAAGCTCTCCCAAGGTCTATCCATATCTTGGTAAATTGACCATATCTTGGTCTACACAACTCAGAATGACCTGAAATTTTGCCCCACGTGCAATAAGACATAGACCTACAAGTTTGTAGTTTGGACCAAAACCCAAAAATTGAGAAAACTAGGTCGTCCGTCTAGGTCAAAATAGTACACCGAAATCCGATAAATTGCAAAAAAATGCAATACACTTGGAAATGAAATTTGATAACATATACCAACACTAAATGGCTATAAAATGTGAAATATTGGTAACATTAGAATTGACTCACTTAGAGTACATCAAGGGTCAACATTATAGCTTGACTAATGAAATGAATTGAAGAGAATAGTACCAAGAAAATTTAAATATTGGATTTTATTGTTAGAAACAAATTCATTGAGCACTCAAACACTTTAAATTGTATATTTCAGTTGAAAAGCATATTGAGAAGCATAAGAAACATTGAGTCAAGGCCTAGGAGCGACTCAAATCAGGTTTGTGCACAACTAGTTTTTAACTGATTTTGTTCTGAATATTTCATATGATTAAATGACATATTTTTCTTATGTATTATGTTTAACAAGCATTGGATTTAATTCAATGATTATTGAAATTATTATAGTATGTATGAATTTAGCTTTGTGAAATGGTATTTCCACAAGTATTAAACATTGTTGTGAATTGAATAAATTATGTTTTTGGAAAATTGTGATAGAACATGTTTTGAATTATGATGGGCAATTTGCATGGATAAATGCAAATTTATGATTTGAATTGTGATGAGCATAAAAATTATTGGATATTGGAATTGACTTTGAATCGAATTGTATTGTGATTTATGCTCACTAAAAGGATTGTGATATTGTTTTATATCTCACTATAGATGCTTGACTAGGTTATTGCCTGTCTCTCTCATTTATTGAGAAGATAATGGAGTTAGTTGTGTTTTGATTACCATGGTACGTGCACAGGCTTAGATTCTCCTCTTATTAGAGGTTAGTTTAAGTTTTTATGTTATGGCCCTTTCGGAAGTTTCGTTATTGTGATGTGTACTGTGCACGATGATTCGACCTCCCTGACCATAGAGAGTTAGAATCTGATTCGACCTCCTCGACCATAGGGAGTTAGAATCACCCCAAAGATGTTCCTTTCAGATTAGTATTGCATAGTTAGTGAGATAAAGAATGGTTTTTTAGATAAAGAATGGTTTTTGAGATAAAGAATGGCTTTTGAGATAAAGAATGGCTTTTGAGATAAAGAATGGTTTTTGAGATAAAGAATGGCTTTTGAGATAAAGAATGGTTTTTGAGATAAAGAATAGCTTTTGAGATAAAGAATGGTTTTTGAATAGTAAAGAATTGTAGTTTCAATTACGATTTATGTATAATTGATTTTGTTGGAATCATCTTAAATGTTTGGTTGTTTGATAAATTGAATTTCGTGATCAAAGTCATTTCATACAAATGATTTATGTTAATAATTTGATTTTTGGAATTTGATGAGTATCCTGATTTCCAAATTATTTGCTGTAATTTTGCTAAGGTATATTAAACTATGTTTTAAGTTATAGTTGTGCACCACTGAGTTCACCACTCAGCGATAGCTTTGTATGCTATCGTAGGTGAAAAGAGCATAGAGCAATTGAGTAAGCTTCTTTGAAGAGACATTCATATCAGCTCTAGGTATACCCATGTACACAGGTTTTGATGTATACATGTAATAATATGTATGTAAATTATTTGAGCAGTTGTATAAAAACTCTTGTAAAATATTTTGGTATGTAATTAAATGTAAATTATTGTAATATAAATATTGAGTCTTGTAATCAATGAAATGTTCTTTATGATGAGATTGGTTTGAAAATGAATTGATTTGATTATTGAGATTTGAATTGTGAGTTGAAATGAAGTTATTGAAGTTGTATTTGAGAAAATATATTGGGAGTGTTTTTCTTTTCAGGTTTGAAGAACTGTTTTCTCAAAACACAGCCGGCACCTTGCCGAAATTTTGAAAAATTTTTATAACACCAGATTTTAAGCGATGATTTAAATTTCACAAAAATTGTTTTAAAATCCCTTGTAGTATATCTAATGTGTTATTGGTAGGCGAAGTACGGTAATTTATTAGGTGTACTACGAGATCATGTTACATCTTACGGAGGAGTAGGGTGTGACATGTTTTGTGGTATCAGAGCAATGGTTTTAAAGTAAATTTCGAACTGTGAATTTGAAATCTTTTTGTCGGTAACTGCAACTGCTCAAATGTTTGATACATATAGTACATTTACATCATAAATATAAACTAATGGAGAGAAATCTCCTTGTGTTGGTTGTATAGGAACAAAAAATCCTGTGAAAAGATATGGAAGAGAAGAATGAGACAATAAAACAGTCTGTGATGACAGAAGTACAAGTTGAGGCCCCAACTCCACAAAGTGTCGAAGGCCCGACTGTATCAGTTTTACTGGTACAAATTACGACACAAATGGCCCAGCAAATGGCCACTTTCTTTCAACAAATGGCTGATACTCTGTCAGCTCAAGCTCAAGCACAAACCTAACCCCCACAAGGGCTGTGTGAAATAGAGAAGAGGGAGAAACCTATGGGTCAGAGCTCGAACAGTAATTTGGGGAAGAAAAAAGAATTTGAGAAAACCCGAGCTCAGGGATATGACAAAGGGTGATCTTCAGGGCAGAGAACACCAAAATTTAGTCATCGAACAACCAAAAGTTCCTATTTTGCCCGTTTTTGCCATGTTTGTGGTAAGCTACATGGAGGTATTTATCGTAAGGCTTCTGGAGCCTGCTACAATTGTGGAAAGCTTGGACACTTTGTTAGAAATTGTACTAGAGTACCTCAATCTTCTCTCGAAAGTTCACAGACAGTCAATAGAGGTCGAGATAGAAATAGAGTTGGTACTCCTCACAACCATAACATAGTGAATCAACCCGAACATAGTAGCACATCAGTTAGAGCGTCCACTATGCGCCAAGGGGAAAGAACAGAAACTTCTGATGTAGCTGCTGGTAAGTTCTTAATTTTTGAAAGAAATAATGAGTTATTATTTGATCCCAGCACTACTTATCCGTATGTTAGTGTTAGAACTATATGTTCTGTTGTTATTCCTTTACATGGGAATAAAATTTGATGCAATAGTGATTAGTCCTTTAAGATAAGGAATGTGATAATAAGTGAAATTAGTTCTGGAAGAATTTATCAGCGAAAAGTATTTTCTAACACACCATAAATTATAAAGCTAAAGGGCAAGCCTACTTAATGTAAGGCAAGAGGACATAAAAGTAAATTGCAGTCATAGAATTGCTCTAGATGAGGGCAAAGATATTACAGTTAGTAATTGTTAGTGGATATTGTAATCAAAATAAGTTTCAGATATTAGTGAATTCGAAAAGGATAAAAGATAGGAAAGTTTGATCTATTGGAATGTATCGTAGTAACTATGCAATGTTCTTGAAGTTTAAACTGTAAGCTGCAGATTACAGTACTGACTTGAGATTATTGTGTAGAGCTACGTACTACTCGATAGTACACCAAGATGAGAATAGTTGTCAATGGCATCTGTATTGGTATAGTTATGTTAGGACAAAATTTTATTGTTAGAAATGAGTTTGGAAATCCTATTTAGGGATTTAAAACTCAAAAGTTAGAATATCAAAAGGTTATAGTTTAGTACAAAAGGAAGTAAGTTATAGAATATTAATAGATAAAATGAGTTGTGGAAGTAAAAATTTGAACAGTTGGTTCAGATATAACAAGAAATGTTACGAATGTGAGTAAGATTGTTGACTAAAATGGTCAAAGGACCCATGATTAGATAAGCAATTCTAATACGACCATAATGGTCATTCAAGAATGGAACATGAATCAAAATATTAGACAAAATGATAGTAAGAAAAGATTAGTGCTATATAAACAAAGTAAATGTTATATTAGATTGTTAAAAGTCTTATACAAATTCGAAGGAAAGAAGATTATACAATTGTATAAAAAGGAGAAAATAAATGCGTGAATATTGTAAGACGGCTATTGGGTAAAATTTTGCGGACGAAATTTATTTTAAGGGGGGGAGAATTGTAACACCCCTATGTTCGGTAGTGCGTTCTACTATTCCGGTGACCAGTGTCTGTCTGGACAGCTAGGATATCTAGAACTACATTTAAATGTTAGTAAGGAAACATAAAATAATGAAATACAAGAAAATAAAATACAAGAAAAATGAAAGAAAAATAATAGCAATGAAATGAAACTAAGTTAAACGAGCCAGCACCACAGGGATGGGTGACTGGACGGGGAAGTTACGGCACAGGCAATAGCCGACCCCAGGACTGCAGGGAACCCTCGGAATTTAGTTTCGAGACATAATTAAAGACTTATTAAAGTAGAAATTTCATTAGAAATATCAAAGAAAAATTAATTAATTAGTACAAAGAAAAATGAGAAATTGAGAAAACGACAAAACTCGGTATCATCGAAAAATTGGGAATGCAACCCGAATAGGGACATTGTGATCAATTGACACCCCGAGTTGCCTTTTAACCTAAATGTTTATTAAAAATAAGTAGTATTAAATTTTAAAAATACCATGAAAATTAAAATGGTGGTCCATAATTTAAATAGTGAAAGAAAAGGGGTATAGTGTTGAATAATTGAAAGTTGAATTAAATTAATCTTATTCTTACATTAGTGGACCACTAAGCACTTTGAAAATCAATAAAAATGCTGTTAACTTCCTCTAACTTCTACAAACCTTCTTCTTCCTCAAATTCTCTCCATTTCCGAAGCCAAGCTCTCCCAAGGTCCATCCATGGCCGCCCACATGCAAGGTGCACTCCACCTAGGTTCAAGCCATCTTTTTCACTAGTTCCCTTCATTAAGCTTGACCACCATACCTTGGGCAGCATACTTGGAGCAAGAAAGATAAGTTTTGGTGAGGTTTTGAAGAAGTTTAAAAGAGGTAAGTGGGTGTTTTCAATTCTTGTTTCATTAAAAGTGTAACCAAGGTTGTGGGTAGTTGATTTATGAAAGAATTTTTTATGTTTGATGAATTATTGGAGTTTAGCCATTTCGGCAGCCATGAAACCTCACCATGAATAGCTTGTCCTTGCATGTAAATGGTTGTTTGGATGTTGATTTAAATGTTTAATTGTATTGAAGTTGAATTCCATGTGTAAAGTTTGATTTGTAAGCTTGAAAAGTGAAAATGGAAGTTGATGGGTATGTGTAAACTTGTGGCAGCCTCATGAAGAAGATTAAAGTGTTAAAGTTCATGAAATATTGTTGAATTATGTTGCTTATGGTGGTAGCATGTGTATGTGAATAATCGTTTGGATTTAGACATGTAAATGGGGTATGTTCATGTGGTTAAATTGTGTAAATGAACTTTGGAAAATTCTGAGTTATAATGTGTATGTTGAGAATGGTTACAAGCTGTCCAAAATGACCAAAATGTGTTGTTAAGTATGTTAATGTTAGGGTACCAAATCAGAATTGGCATGAAAGGTAAACTTGGTAAGTATAGAATGTGTAATTGGTAAGTGATGAACAATGTGTAATAGGGCAGTGTATATTTTAGCTTAGAACCTTAAGTGTGTGACTCCAATTGGTATGAGACCAACTGGAGGTAAAACTAGGCACAAAATGTGCCAACTTTCATGAAGCAAGCTTACCTAAATTCTGCCTAGAAGGTGACTTGAAAAATGACCAAATCCAGATTAGTGACTTGAAAGCCTGAAAATTGACCATTTGGACAGCAGTTAGTGTTTTGACCATAACTTACTCAAAACATGTCCAAATGACTTGAAATTTTTACTGTGAATAGTTTAGACATATATATACAATTCTTATGCAGACACTAAAGCCCATAAATGGCCAGAACCAAGCCAAATAGCTTGCACAAGTTCTAGTACCAAAACTAGTCGAACCAAGACCTAAGCCTACCATTTTAGTGCATTTTGTCTAGTATTGGTAAATTGACCATATCTTGGTCTACACAACTCAAAATGACCTCAAATTTTTCCCCGCATGCAGTAAGACATAGACCTACAAGTTTGTAGTTTGGACCAAAACCCAAAAATCGAGGAAACTAGGTCGTCCGTCTAGGTCAAAATAGTACACCGAAATCCGATAAATTGCAATAAAATGCAATACACTTGGAAATGAAATTTGATAACATATACCAACACTAAAGGGCTATAAAATGTGACATATTGGTAACATTAGAATTGACTCACTTAGAGTACATCAAGGGTCAACATTATAGGTTGACTAATGAAATGAATTGAAGAGAATAGTACCAAGAAAATTTAAATATTGGATTTTATTGTTAGAAACAAATTCATTGAGTACTGAAACACTTTAAATTGTATGTTTCAGTTGAAAAGCATATTGAGAAGCATAAGAAACATTGAGTCAAGGCCTAGAAGCGACTCAAATCAGGTTTGTGCACAACTAGTTTTTAACTGATTTTGTTCTGAATATTTCATATGATTAAATGACATATTTTTCTTATGTATTATGTTTAACAAGCATTGGATTTAATTCAATGATTATTGAAATTATTATAGTATGTATGAATTTAGCTTTGTGAAATGGTATTTCCACAAGTATTAAGCATTGTTGTGAATTGAATAAATTATGTTTTTAGAAAATTGTGATAGAACATGTTTTGAATTGTGATGGGCAATTTACATGGAAAAATGCAAATTTATGATTTGAATTGTGATGAGCATAAAAATTATTGAATATTGGAATTGACTTTGAATCGAATTGTATTGTGATTTATGCTCACTAAAAGGATTGTGATATTGTTTTATATCTCATTATAGATGCTTGACTAGGTTATTACCCATCTCTCTCATTTGTTGAGAAGACAATGGAGTTAGTTGTGTTTTGATTACCATGGTACGTGCACAGGCTTAGATTCTCCTCTTATTAGAGGTTAGATCTAAGTTTTTATGTTATGGCCTTTCGAAAGTTTCGTTATTGTGATGTGTACTGTGCACAATGATTCGACCTCCCTGACCATAGGGAGTTAGAATCTGATTCGACCTCCCCGACCATAGGGAGTTAGAATCGCCTCGAAGATGGCCCTTTCGGATTAGTCTTGCATAGTTAGTGAGATAAAGAATGGTTTTTGAGATAAAGAATGGCTTTTGAGATAAACAATGGCTTTTGAGATAAAGAATGGCTTTTGAGATAAAAAATGGTTTTTGAATAGTAAAGAATTATGGTTTCAATTACGATTTATGTATAATTGATTTTGTTGGAATCATCTTAAATGTTTAGTTGTGATTTGATAAATTGAATTTTGTGATCAAAGTCATTTCATACAAATGATTTATGTTATTGGCAATGAATAATTTGATTTTTGGAATTTGATGAGTATTCTGATTTTCAAATTATTTGCTGTAATTTTGCTAAGGTATATTGAAATATGTTTTAAGTTATAGTTGTGCACCACTAAGTTCACCACTTAGCGATAGCTTTGTATGCTATCGCAGGTGAAAAGTGCATAGAGCAATTGAGTAAGCTTCTTTGAAGAGACATTCAGATCAGCTCCAGGTATACCCATGTACACAGGTTTTGATGTATGCATGTAATAACATGTATGTAAATTATTTGAGCAGTTGTATAAAAACTCTTAAAAAATATTTTGGTATGTAATTAAATGTAAATTATTGTGATATAAATGTTGAGTCTTGTAATCAATGAAATGTTCTTTATGATGAGATTGGTTTGAAAATGAATTAATTTGATTATTGAGATTTGAATTGTGAGTTGAAATGAAGTTATTTGAGTTGTATTTGAGAAAATATATTAGGAGTGTTTTCCTTTTCAGGTTTGAAGAACTGTTTTCTCAAAACACAGCCGGCACCTTACCGAAATTTTGAAAAATTTTTATAACACTAGATTTTTAGCGATGATTTAAATTTCACGAAAATTATTTTAAAATCCCTTGTAGTATATCTAATGTGTTATCGGTAGGCGAAGTACAGTAATTCATTATGTATACTACGGGATCATGTTACATCTTACGGAGGAGTAGGGTGTGACAAGGGACTCTTCGAACATCCGCTCTTGCCCTTCTTCTTGAGGCTGTGATGTAACACCCTCCCTATAGCAACTCCGTACATTCTACTGTTCCGGTGACCAGTGTCGGTCCAGACAGCTAGAACATCCAGAAAAATATTTAAACTTAAGTAAGGAACCATAATTAACCCAAATATTAATAAGAAAAATTTAGGAAAAATTTTAGAAATAAAATACAATCAAGTTAAATGAGCCGGTGCCCTAGCGATGGGTAACCTAGTGAGAAGTTGCGGTTCTCGCAACTAGGAGCCCTAGACCCGAGGGAAAAATTATAAAATAATTATTGGGACTCCAGAGAAGGGTTATTGAGATTCTTATGGCATTAGAATGCCAAGGAAATGCTTAGAAAAATTTTTCAATCGGTACAGACAATTTTGGCCCGTTAAGCCAAACGGAGGGCATTTTGGTCATTTCGTCTTCAGAGATGATTTTTGGCCGAATTTTCCAGTTAAGTAAATAATTATTATGACATAAAATGTGAATAAATATTACTAAAAATTGAATTGAAAATGAGTAGAAAAGAAAAGAAAAAAAATGAATTAAATGGGAATTTATGACATCATATGATGTCATTAGTGTGCCTTCACCCAATTACATGGTGACACATGGCATAAACTAACTTAAAAGAGGTCAAATGGGCTGGAAAATGAAGAAAATTAGACTTTTCTTTCTTTCTTCTTCCTCTTGCCGTGAACCATTCCACCATAACCACCATTAACAAACTTCTAAACCTCCATTTCCCTAGCTTTCTTCCACCAAAAGCCCTAGTTGTCTTTACAAAAAATTCACCCCACACCTTGAGGAAGCTTTGGGCAGCAAAATTTTGAAGAAAAATTAAAGTTTTGGTTGGCTTGGATTTGAGATTAAAGAGGTTAGTGACCTAAACCTTGAATTTCACTTTAATTTCATGTTTAAGAACTATAAATATGTGTAAATGACAAAGAAATTTGATGAAACACCATTGGTATGTTAACCCTAAATTTTGGCAACCATGGCTAGGGTAATATGGTGATGATTTTTGGGTAGTTAAAATGCTAGTATAGCTGTCCTTAATGTGTATCTTATAAGTGAATTGATAAATGCAATGATAATGCATGGTTTTGAAATGTTGAGTTAGGGTTTGGGTTGAAGAAGGAGACTTTGATCTTGTGATGATGGGAGTAGGTTTTAATGGTCAATTAGTGACCATTTGGTTTGGTTTGAATCAAAAATGAAGTGAATTGGGTTGTCGGATTTGAGGTTGGAGTGGCTTCCTTATGTGACCTGCAGGTTTGGATGTGAGTCCAGCCTGTTTGGACTGCCATAACTTAAATTGTAGAGGTTCAATTGATGTTTGGCCAACTGGAAATGAAACTAGACACAAAATGGCACAACGTTGGTGAAGAAACCATGCCCATAAAACCAAACCAAGTAGACCAAAAACTTGCTCAAATCCGGTGACTGCAGTTGTTTTCAGAGAATGACCAAATGAACAGTGATTGTTCATTTGGCCATAACTCAATGTAGAAAGGCCCAATTGACCTAACATTTTACCAGCAACAAGCTGAGATATAGACCAACAACTTTTATGAAGAAACCTACCCCAAATTATGACCAGAACCTATCCAACAATTGAGTTGTAGTTACTGTTCACTGCACTGTAGATATGGTCAGCCCTGAAAATTTTCAATCCGGCCAGTTGTGGTTTTTGGACCATAACTTGAGCTACAAAACTCAAAATGGAGTGACTCAAAAAATGAAATTCAACTAGACAAAATAAGGAACAACTTTCATGTTGATCATTTTTCCAAATTCCCACTGCAACAGTAACTAATGGAACAGTAAATCCAAAGCTTGAAAACTGAAAATTCTGTCCAATTCACTTTAAGCTTAGAAATGGTATTGGCAACCAATACCAACAAGTTTAAAATGCAAAATGTGGTATGTTGATGATATTTAAACTAATTTACCTATTGCCAATGCAAAAGTCAACATTTTGGTTGACCAATGAAATGAATAGTAATCATAAAAATTCAATTTCAAAGAATTACATAAATAAAAAGTGTTAAATGCCCTAGTAGGCCTAATGTGATTGGTTTGGATAGGTTGGCATGCCAATAGGGTTCTGTTAGCAGTACTGCATATGGCTTCATGCCATTCTGTATTTCATGGCTTCCCATGCCATTTTGTGACATAATAGCCTTTGGCTATGATATTGAGTTGTTATACTCGGGTTTAATCCCCGATAATTATCACAGCTTATTAGTCGCTCATTGCACAAGGAGACACAATGTGACCGATGGTGTGATAGTCCGAGGTACTTAGTACCCAGTACCAGTTTACCCGTTTATCCAGTCTAGTCAACTAGTATAAGTTACTCGGGCAGTATTAATAAATCTTACCAAACTTCAATTGAATAATATTGCAATAAACATTTGAGACTTAGTTCACCCAAAAATGTAAATATACATTTTGTACACATGTTTTTATTTTATTTTATTTTATTTTATTTTATTTTATATTGTCACCACTAAGCAGAATTTCTTAGCGCGTCGTTTTTGCCACGCAGTCTGGAGACATAGTGGGAGTCCAAAGAGGCCTCATACAGGGTGAGCCTTCATATCCGCACTCAGAGTTCAGAGTCACCTCACATTGCAGTACATTTGGTAGGACATTAGGCCACTTTGATATTTTGATATTTTGTATTTTGTAACCTTCTGTAATGTATATTATAAATTCATGTAATCAAGCTTTTGATGTAAGTATCTATGAAATATGTTCAGTAATAAATTGAGCATTTTTCATTGAGTTGACTGTGTTTTGAATTGAATTGAATTTTGAGATACTGAAGTGAATTGAGAAATTGTTGAGTATATATTGGAGGTTGATTGAGAATAATGTGATGATATTATTGGGAGTGTTTTTAATAGGTTCAGAAGAACTGTTTTTCCAATTTATAGCCGACACTCTGCCGAATTTTCTATAAAATTTGCGAAAAAATTTAGATTTATCAAAAATTATAAATAAATGAATTAAAAAGGATTAATTGAAATTGAAACATGAATTGGTGTTCCGATACACTGAGTGGCATAACTTGCTTGGCTACACTGTAGACGGGTAAGGGGTGTCACATTTAGTGGTATCAGAGCATCGGTTTAGGTGTTTCTAGGTCTAGATAGAGTACATAGCATTGCATTGCATTTGTAAGTGTTGAGGTGACACTGATGCAGATTTTTTTGTTTTCGTATTTTGAATAGGTTATGGATCCTGCGTCGCAAAGAGCAGTTGATGAAGAGGTGGAGAGTCATGCTCCACCAAGGGTCAGTCTCAAAGGCGGGAGAACCCACTCCACCAGCAGCTGAGGCACCTGCTCAACCTTAGTTTGCTCTATTCCAGCAAATGACCGAGTTCTACCGGCAAATGATGGGGGCAATTCCACAACCACAACCTCCACCAGCACCACAGAAGTCCCATTTGAAGAAATTGCGAAAACATGGGGCTGTAGACTTCTTTGGGAAGAGGGAGGATGATCCCATGGCTGCAGAAAATTGGTTGGACAGAACCATCAGAGTACTGAAATAGCTAAACTGCACCCCTAGCAGAACCTGGTGGGTGTTGTGTCCCTACTTCAGGATGATGCATATCAGTGGAGGGACACAGTAACTAGTGAGGTGCAACCTGAACGGATCACCTGGGAATTCTTCCTCACAGAGTTCAGGAAGAAATATATTAGTAAAGTGTATTTAGAAGAGCGAAGAAGGAAATTCATCAGTTTGAGACAGAGACAGTTGTCAGTGGCTGAGTATGAGCGTGAGTTTGTTAGACTGAGCCGGTATGAGAGGGAGATAGTCCCTACCAAGGCAGAGAGGTGTAGACGGTTTGAGGAAGGGCTCAATGACAACATCAAAGTCATGATCACAGCACTGGAGATCACGGATTTTTCTAAACTGGTGGATGCTGCATCAAAAGTGGAAAGGGTCAGAATCAATGAACAAAACACAAGGGAAAGACAGCAGAAGAGGGGTCCGGGTCAGTCCAGTGCATTTTCTGCTCCCAGTAAGAAGAGTAAGGGTCCTCCTGCTCAAAGTTCAGGACCACCACAGGGTCAGGGTCAATCTCAGGGGCCCAGACCGTAGTTCACACCTAGGAGAGGCCAGTCCACACCATCAATGGGCAGCTCTCCAGGGACGGTGTTTAGGGGACCAGCCCCTGCATCTTCTGCTTGTCAGTACTGTCAGAAGTGGAATAAGGGGGAATGTTGGCGAGTGACCGGTGCATGCTTGCGGTGTGGATCTACAGAACACCAGATCAAGAATTTTCCGAAGAGGACTACCACTGTTGCTCCAACACAAACTGACAGACCTACTCCTGCACCACAAAGAGGTAGGAAGCCTGGTAAACCTGAGGTAGCTGGTCCATCACTGAGGCCTACATCCGAGTCAACTGAGAGGCCAGACACTAGAATACCAGCCAGGACTTATGCCATCTGAGCTCAAGAGGAGCAAGATGCCCCAGATGTCATCAGGGGTACGTTTTCCCTCTACAACACTTCTGTACATGCATTGGTGGATCCAGGATCCACTCATTCCTACATTTGCATCAAACTACCCATAGAGAGGGGAGTTCCAGTAGAGGAGTGTGATCAAGACATTTTGGTCACAAATCCACTAGGCCACAGTGTGGTAGTGAATAAGGTGTATAAAGGTTGCCCATTGAGGATTCAGAGGTATGAATTCTCGGCAGACCTAATTGAGTTGCCCTTCCACGAGTTTGACGTGATTTTGGGAATGGATTGGTTGTCACGTCATCAGGCAATAGTTGATTGCAAATTGAAGAGGATTTCTCTAAAAACTTCTGAGGGTAATGAGATCACTGTTGTGGGTGAAAGGACAGACTTCCTGTCCAATGTTATCTCAGCTACAGTTGCAAGAAGAATGATGAGAAAAGGCTGTGAAGCTTACCTAGCACACGTGGTTGATACTAGGCAAGCTAAGCCAAACCTGAATGATATACCCACAGTAAGAGACTTCCCAGATGTATTTCCTGAAGAGTTGCAGTTTACCACGAGAAAGGAAGTCGAGTTTGCTATTGAGGTAATGCGTGCAGACCCATTTCCATTGCTCCTTATAGGATGGCACCCACTGAATTGAGGGAGTTGAAAACTCAGTTGCAAGAGTTGCTTGATAAGGGGTTCATACGCCCTAGTGTGTCACCATGGAGAGCTCCGGTGCTGTTTGTGAAGAAAAAGGATGGAACTATGAGATTGTGTATTGATTACCGGCAGTTGAATAAAGTAACTGTGAAGAATAAATATCCATTGCCCAGAATTGACAATCTGTTTGATCAGTTGAAGGGAGCCGGTGTATTTTCAAAAATTGACCTCATATCAGGGTATCATCAGTTGAGGGTAAAGGATGCAGAGGTGTCAAAAGCTGCATTCAGAACTCGGTATGGACAC
The DNA here is from genome assembly GCF_030052815.1 of Hevea brasiliensis. Taxonomy (NCBI): domain Eukaryota; kingdom Viridiplantae; phylum Streptophyta; class Magnoliopsida; order Malpighiales; family Euphorbiaceae; genus Hevea; species Hevea brasiliensis. The sequence continues at coordinate 40,923,059 of NC_079493.1, read as the reverse complement.
TATGAATTTTTAGTGATGCCGTTTGGTTTGACAAATGCACCAGCAGCATTGATGGACCTTATGAACCGTATCTTTCATCCATACTTAGATCGGTTTGTAGTGGTATTTATTGATGATATTCTGGTGTATTCCAAGACCAGGGAAGAACATGATGAACATTTGAGGATTGTTCTGCAAACCCTGCGAGAAAAGAAGCTGTATGCTAAGTTGTCCAAGTGTGACTTCTGGATGAGTGAAATCTCTTTCCTTGGACACATAGTATCAGCAGAGGGGATTAGAGTGGATCCCAAAAAGATAGAAGCAGTGATGGAATGGAAGCCTCCTAGAAATACAACTAAGGTCAGAAGTTTATTGGGGCTAGCTGGATACTACAGAAGATTTGTGAAGGGGTTTTCTCTTATAGCTGCTCCAATGACTAAGTTGTTACACAAGAATGTCAGATTTAACTGGAATGACAAATGTCAGGCTAGTTTTGAGAGATTAAAGGCTATGTTGACAGAGACACCAGTGTTAACAAAGCCAGTGTCGGGAAAGGACTTTGTGTTCTGCAGTGATGCCTCACATAATGGGCTAGGGTGTGTATTGATGCAAGAGGGGAAAGTGGTCACCTATGCTTCCAGGTAGTTAAGGCCACATGAACAGAACTACCCTACTCATGACCTGGAGTTAGCAGCGATTATCTTCGCACTGAAGATATGGAGGCATTATTTATATGGTGAAAAATGCTACATCTATACCGACCACAAGAGTCTAAAATATTTGCCAACCCAGAAGGAGCTCAATCTTAGACAGTGGCGATAGATTGAGTTCCTAAAGGACTATGATTGTGTGATAGATTATCATCCTGGGAAGGCAAATGTAGTTGCTGATGCTTTAAGCAGAAAATCCATCACAGCTTTAAGATCACTCAATACCTGTCTGTCCTTAGCTCAAGATGGAGCTATTTTGGCTGAGTTGCAAGTGAGGCCAACCCTACTACAGCAAATACAAGATGGGCAGAAGGTAGATGAAAAACTAATGGCAATTATAACTGAAATTCCTGAGGGGAAGGAAACTGAATATGAGGTGAAAACAGATGGGTGTCTATACTATAGAGGAAGAGTGTGTGTACCAGATGATGGGGAACTGAAGACTAGTATTCTGAAAGAAGCACACATGAGTGTTTATGCTATGCACTCGGGGAGCACAAAAATGTATAATGATTTGAAGCCTCATTATTGGTGGCCTGGTATGAATAGGGATATAGCTGACTATGTGACTAAATGCTTGACATGTCAGCAAGTTAAGGCAGAACATCAAGTTCCATCGGGTTTGTTACAGCCTATAAACATACCTGAATGGAAATAGGACCGAGTCACTATAGATTTTGTTAGTGGTCTACCCCTCACCCAAAGGAAGCATGATGCAGTATGGGTGATAGTGGATAGATTGACGAATTCGACATATTTTACGCGATTAGGGTGACTACTCACCGGAGAAGCTAAGCGGTGTATATCAGTGAGATAGTTAGGCTGCATGGAATCCCACTTTCTATCATATCTGATCGAGACCCAAGGTTTACATCAAGATTCTGGAAGAAGTTGCATGAATCCTTGGGTACACAACTCCACTTCAGCATAGCTTTTCATCCTCAGACGAATGGGCAATCAGAAAGAGTAATCCAGGTAAACAACTGAAACCAATTGAACTAATGCAAATATTGAACTGAAATGATAATAATAACATGAAATATATGTCAGGTCCTTGAGGATATGCTGAGGAGTTGTGTCATTGATTTTGAGGGAAGTTGGGATAGATACCTCCCACTGGCGAAACTCGCATACAACAATAGCTACCAAGCTAGCATTCAAATGGCTCTGTATGAAGCACTGTATGGAAGGAAATGTAGAACCCCAGTGTGTTGGACTGAATTGGGCGAAGATAAGCTGGTAGGACCAGACCTGGTGAAACATATTGAGGAAAAAGTGAAAATAATCAAAGCTAACCTGAAGATTGCCTCCGATAGACAGAAGTCTTATGCCGAACTGAAGAGAAAAGAGATAGAGTATGCAGTTAGTGATAAAGTGTTTCTCAAAGTCTCACCATGGAAGAAAATATTGAGGTTCGGAAGAAAATATAAGTTGAGCCCTAGGTTTATTGGCCCATATGAAGTCATTGAACGTGTGGGTCCAGTGGCCTATAGGCTAGCTTTACCACCAGAGCTGGACAAGATCCACAATGTGTTCCACGTGTCTATGTTAAGAAAATACCGCTCAGATCCTTCACATGTCATCTCCATGGAAGAAATCGAAGTACAACCGGATTTGACATATGAAGGAGAACCCATACGGATCCTGGCTCGGGAAGTGAAAGAGTTGAGAAATAAGCAAATCCCACTGGTGAAAGTGCTTTGGAGGCACCACAACACCGAGGAGGCAACTTGGAAAAGTGAAGAGACGATGAGGCAACAGTTCCCTCAACTGTTTGCATCAGGTAAATTTCGAGGACGAAATTTAAATTAGAGGGGAAGAGTTGTAACACCCTCCCTGTAGCAACTCCGTACATTCTACTATTCCGGTGACCAGTGTCGGTCCGAACAACTAAAACGTCCGAAAAAATATTTAAACTTAAGTAAGGAACCATAATTAACTCAAATATTAATAAGAAAAATTTAGGAAAAATTTTAGAAATAAAATACAACCAAGTTAAATGAGCCGGTGCCCTAGCGATGGGTAACCTAGTGAGAAGTTGCTGTTCTCGCAACTAAGAGCCCTAGACCCGAGGGAAAAATTATAAAATAATTATTGAGACTCCAGAGAAGGGTTATTGAGGTTCTTATGGCATTAGAATGCCAAGAAAATGCTTAGAAAAATTTTTCAATCGGTACAGACAATTTTGGCCCGTTAAGCCAAACGGAGGGCATTTTGGTCATTTCATCTTCAGAGATGATTTTTGGCCGACTTGTCCAGTTAAGTGAATAATTATTATGACATAAAATGTGAATAAATATTACTAAAAATTGAATTGAAAATGAGTAGAAAAGAAAAGAAAAAAAAATGAATTAAATGGGAATTTATGACATCACATGATGTCATTAGTGTGCCTTCACCCAATTACATGGTGACACATGGCATAAACTAACTTAAAAGAGGTCAAATGGGCTGGAAAATGAAGAAAATCATACTTTTCTTTCTTTCTTCTTCCTCTTGCAGTGAACCATTCCACCATAACCACCTTTAACAAACTTCTAAACCTCCATTTCCCTAGCTTTCTTCCACCAAAAACCCTAGTTGTCTTCACAAAAAATTCACCCCACACCTTGAGGAAGCTTTGGGCAGCAAAATTTTGAAGAAAAATTAAAGTTTTGGTTGGCTTGGATTTGAGATTAAAGAGGTTAGTGACCTAAACCTTGAATTCCACTTTAATTTCATGTTTAAGAACTATAAATATGTGTAAATGACAAAGAAATTTGATGAAACACCATTGGTATGTTAACTCTAAATTTTGGCACCCATGGCTAGGGTAATATGGTGATGTTGAGTTAGGGTTTGGGTTGAAGAATGAGACTTTGATCTTGTGATGATGGGAGTAGGTTTTAACGGTAAATTAGTGACCATTTGGTTTGGTTTGAATCAAAAATGAAGTGAATTAGGTTGTGGGATTTGAGGTTGGAGTGGCTGCCTTATGTGACCTGTAGGTTTGGATGTGAGTCCAGCCTGTTTGGACTGCCATAACTTAAATTGTAGAGGTTCAATTGGTGTTTGTCCAATTGGAAATGAAACTAGACACAAAATGGCACAACTTTGGTGAAGAAACCATGCCCATAAAACCAAACCAAGTGGACCAAAAACTTGCTCAAATCCGGGTGACCTGCAGACTGTTTCTGCAGAATGACCAAATGAACAATGTTCATTTGGCCATAACTCAATGTAGAAAGGTCCACTTGACCTGAAATTTTACCAACAACAAGCTGAGATATAGACCAACAACTTTTATGAAGAAACCTACCCCAAATTATGACCAGAACCTATCCAACAATTGAGTTGCAGTCACTATTCACTGCACTGTAGATATAGTCAGCCCTGAAAATTTTCAATCCGGCCAGTTATTGTTTTTGGACCATAACTTGAGCTACAAAACTCAAAATGGAGTGCTTCAAAAAAGGAAATTCAACTAGACAAAATAAGGAACAACTTTCATGTTGATCATTTTTCCAAATTCCCACTGCAACAGTAACTAATGGAACAATAAAGCCAAAGCTTGAAAACTGAAAATTCTGTCTAATTCACTTTAAGCTTAGAGATGGTATTGGCAACCAATACCAACAAGTTTAAAATGCAAAATGTGGTATGTTGATAATATTTAAACTAATTTACCTATTGCCAATGCAAAAGTCAACATTTTGGTTGACCAATGAAATGAATAGTAATCATAAAAATTCAATTTCAAAGAATTACATAAATAAAAAGTGTTAAATGCTCTAGTAGGCCTAATGTGATTGGTTTGGATAGGTTGGCATACCAATAGGGTTCTGTTAGCAGTACTGCATATGGCTTTATGCCATTCTGTATTTCATGGCTTCCCATGCCATTCTGTAACATAATAGCCTTTGGCTATGATATTGAGTTGTTATACTCGGGTTTAATCCCCGATAATTATCACAGCTTATTAGCTGTTCTGTTGCACACCAGGAGACACAATGTGACCGATGGTGTGATGGTCCGAGGTACTTAGTATCCAGTACCAGTTTACCCATTTACCAGTCCAGTCAACTAGTATAGGTTACTCGGGCAGTATTAATAAATCTTACCAAACTTCAATTGAATAATATTGCAATAAACATTTGAGACTTAGTTCACCCAAAAATGTAAATATACATTCTGTACGCATGTTTTTATTTTATTTTATTTTATATTGTCACCATTAAGCAGAATTGCTTAGCGCGTCGCTTTTGCCATGCGCAGATGTTGGAGACATAGCTGGGGAGTCCAGCAGGCCTCATACAGGGTGAGCCTTCATATCTGCACTCAGAGTTCAGAGTCACCTCACATTGCAGTGCATTTGGTAGGACATTAGGCCACTTTGATATTTGATATTTTGATATTTTGTATTTTGTAACCTTCTGTAATATATATTATAAATTCATGTAATCAAGCTTTTGATGTAAGTATCTATGAAATATGTTCAGTAATAAATTGAGCATTTTTCATTGAGTTAACTGTGTTTTGAATTGAATTGAATTTTGAGATACTAAAGTGAATTGAGAAATTGTTGAGTATATATTGGAGGTTGATTGAGAATAATGTGATGATGTTATTGGGAGTGTTTTTAACAGGTTCAGAAGAACTGTTTTTCCAATTTATAGCCGGCACTCTGCCGGATTTTCTATAAAATTTGCGAAAAAATTTAGATTTATCAAAAATTATAAATAAATGAATTAAAAAGGATTAATTGAAATTGAAAAATGAATTGGTGTTCCGACACACTGAGTGGCATAACTTGCTCGGCTACACTGTAGACAGGTAAGGGGTGTCACATGTAAAGTCTCACCGGGTCCCTCCCTTGCCTCGTTTCTCCGAGGGATGGTGTTTCCTTCGACATCCACCAAGTAGCATTTGTTGCCCACCTTTTTACATATCTTCATGGATATACAGATAGTTTGATCAATTTTCGATGTTCCAGTAACATAGCGCAGTCTGTGATGTTCTGGAACAAAGCCGAAGTGGAGGGCAATGGTGGTGATAAGGCCTCCAAGCACTATGTGCTCGGTAGGTTGATGGCAAAGCCAGTGCTACACCGCTACCCAGTGACCATGCTCCATAGGAAAAATAGCTCACTGGCGTTGACAACGCCAAGGCTGTCGCCATGGCCCATGATGGTGAGGGCGGCAAACTGATGCATGTATCGCAATGCTAGACTAGTGATGCCCGTTGATTTGGATTTGCTAGAGTTGTGGGGCTCTATTTTTGGTGTAATGGAATCCCAAAAGTTGATGTTGTTATACAGCATGCGGTTCCTTGGGATTTCTGGGTGGTCGATACTGTCAAAGCTGAAGATGGTGTTGAACTCGTCCATATTCATTACCCAGTCTACACTAAGTAGGTGAAACTCAATTCTGCCCCGTCTTCCCTGTCGGTGGGCCATAAGTTGGCCTTGAAGCTACCCGAAAATTTTAGCATTGTGTCTTTGTAAGCTGGAAATTGGAGTTAGGCAAACCTTGTCCACCCAATGCTGTTAAGTAGCCCATTGATTTCTTCTTGCAACCCGATTTGCTCTAAAAGTGGAAAATCTATGTATTTGATGGAGGATATTTTTTGGCATGAAGTCGGGTGCACATTGCTTTATGGGCATCATCTCAAAATCCCCAAGGAATAGAGATTTCGGGTTATGGAGCGAGTTGTGGCTGTGGTTGCGGTGGAGGAGGGGCTTGTTGAGATGGTTGGCGAGTGGCTACCCTAGTTCTTGGGCATTAGGTTGGAGGCTGGGGTGGAGAAGGTGAGGATTCTCCTCTTTGTCTTGAAGAAGAGCTGATCATCCTTGCAGATCTCTTCACAGGAGCCATGGGTGTGTTTTTAGGAAGGAGAAGGGTATGATTTGTGTGAAGGGAGATGAGATTTGAGAGGTTTTTATAGGCTAGGAAGGGAGTAGATGAAGGGTTTTGTGTTTATGAAGGGTTTTAATGCTAGAGGTGTATTTAAAGAGCCATTAGGACTCTTCGTTTTGCGCGTTTCACCCCCCAGGAGTATCGTCTGCGATGAAATACATGGGTCGTGTATCACTACACGACGTCCTGACATGTAGGGCCGTGTAAATTTCTGCCCGAAACTTTCGAAATCTGTCATAGTACACGGCCCATGTAAATCAGTTATAGGACCCGTGTAACTTCCTGTCTCTCGGGTTACTTTACTAGATATGTTACACGGCCCATGTAAAATTCAAGGAGCCCCGTGTAACCTTCTGTCTCTCAGTTATTCTACTAGAGACACGGTCCATGTAATTTGGGATATGGACCCGTGTAAATTTCTATCTCCCGAAGGGTCAAGATTGCATGAAATTTATGGACTTCCAGAAAGTTACACAGGGTGTGTGCTTCTAGTACATGACCCGTGTAATTTTCTGATTTTTCAAATCTTTAGCAGATGAAAAATTTTATCATCATAACACATGAAATGGATGCAAAGATTAACAATAGAGTTACTTCCCCGGTTTTGTTCAATTTTCCCTTTTGTGGTTTTGACTTAGTGATTCCCTTCCTCTCTTGATCTCTATTCCCCTTTTCAAAAATCCTACAAAATGAAATGCTAATGAGTACAAAACAAAAATTCAATATTGAAGAAAAAGAAAAGAAGTAAAGTTCAGAAAAATTTTGGGTTGCCTACCAAAAAGCGCTTATTTATAGTCTTTAGCTGGACTTTGCTTGTTTATGGTCTGTCAGTAGGAGGATTAAGAGTGCAATTTACTCCCATTTCTATGGGTTCTCCTTGAAAGTAAGGCTTCAGCCTCTGCCCATTGACCTTGAATGCGCCTGAGGTTTCGCTCCATACCTCTACTACTCCATGTGGGAAGACTTGGGTGACCTTAAAAGGTCCGGACCATCTTGATTTCAGCTTTCCTAGAAAGAGTTTCAATCTAGAGTTGAATAAGAGGAAAAGATCTCCTTCTTTTATCTCTTTTCTTGCTATGCGCCTGCCATGCCATCTTTTGGTTTTATCCTTAAAAATTTTGGCATTTTTGTATGCATCTTGTCGAATTTCTTCCAACTCATTCAATTGTAAGAGCCTTTTCTCACTAGTAGCTTTGAGGTCAAAGTTTAGTACCTGAATTGCCCAATAGGCTTTATGCTCAAGTTCAACAGGGAGATGGCATGATTTTCCATAAACCAGTCAGAAGGGTGTTGTGCCAATTGGGGTTTTATATGCAATGCGGTATGCCCAGAATGCATCATCTAGCTTCATGCACCAGTCCTTCCTGGATCTGTTTATAGTTTTCTCTAGAATATGCTTCAGTTCCCTGTTTGATATTTCTACTTGACCGCTGGTTTGAGGATGATAAGGTGTGGCCACCTTGTGAGTTACTCCATACTTTTATTATTGGTTGCAGAAGTGGCTTCCTCCATCACTGATTATCGCTCGTGGTGTGCCAAATCTTGTGAAGATGTTCTTCTTAAGGAACTTGGTGACCACTCTAGCATCGTTGGTTAGTGTTGCAATAGCTTCTACCCATTTTGACACATAATCAACTCCAACCAGAATATGCTTGTTTCCACAGGAAGAGGAGAATGGGCCCATGAAGTCTATTCCCCATACATCAAACAATTCTATCTCAAGTATACCATGCAGTGGCATTTCATTCCTTCTTGAACTGTTACGTATTCTTTAGCATTGATCACAAGCTAGCACAAAGGATCTTACATCCTTAAATAAATGTGGCCAGTAAAACCCTACTTGTAAAATCTTGGCTGCGGTCTTTAAAGTGCCTCAATGTCCTCCATATAGTGATGAATGGCAATGATAAATGATACTTTCCATATCTTCCTCTGGTATGCACCTTCTTATCAGCCCATCATTACATCTCTTGTATAGTAGGGGTTCCTCCCATAAGTAATATCTCACATCATGTAGGAATTTCTTCCTTTGCTGATAAGTCATGTTTGGAGGCAATACCCTACATACAAGAAAATTAACAAAGTCAGTGTACCATGGAGCTTTGGAGAATGCAAGTAATTGCTCATCAAGAAATGAATCATCAATTGGCAAATCTTTGAAGTCCTCTGTGTACTCCAATTTTAGTATAAAAAGATGGTCAGCTACTACATTTTTGGATCCCTTTTTGTCCTTGATTTCAAGGTCAAATACTTGCAGGAGTAGAATCCATCGAATCAGTCTTGGTTTTGCTTCCATTTTGTTCAAAAGGTATCGGATTGCAGTATGATCTGTGAATACAATGACTTTTGACCCGATGAGGTAAGATTTCAATTTGTCCATTGTAAATACCACTGCTAGGAATTCCTTCTCTGTGGTAGCATAATTAATTTGCGCATCATCGAGTGTCTTGCTAGCATAATAAATAGCATGGAGCTTTTTATCTTTTTTTTGCCTGAGCACTGCTCCAACTGCAAAGTCACTTGCGTCGTACATCACCTCGAATGGTAGCTCCCAATTCGGTGGCTGCATTATTGGTGCTGATATCAAGACCTCTTTGATTCTGTTAAAGGAGACAAGGCAATTTTCATCAAAATCAAAGGGAACATCTTGACTTAACAAGTTAGTAAGTGGCTTAGCTATTTTGAAAAAGTCTTTGATGAATCTTCTGTAGAATCCTGCATGTCCCAAAAAGCTTCACACTCCCTTGACTGATGTTGGGGGTTGCATATTTCAATGATCCCAATTTTTGCCTTATCAAATTCAATTCCTCTTTTTGATATCAAATGTCCCAGAACTATGCCTTCCCTTACCATGAAATGGCATTTTTCCCAATTTAAGACTAGGTTTGATTCTTCACATCTTTGCAACACCTTAGATAAATTAGCTAAACAATCATCAAAAGTAGTTCCATAGACAGAAAAATCATCCATAAAAACTTTCATGATATCTTTAATATAATCAGAAAAGATAGCCATCATGCATCTTTGAAAGGTAGCAGGGGCATTACAAAAACCAAAAGGCATTCTCCTATATGCAAATGTTCCATAGGGACAAGTGTATGTTGTCTTTTCTTGGTCTTCTGGGTGAATAGGAATTTGAAAGAATCCCGAATTCCCATCTAGGTAACAGAAATAAGAGTGTTTCGCTAATCTTTCTAACATTTGGTCAATGAAGGGGAGGGGGAAATGTTCTTTTCTGATGGCACTGTTCAATTTCTTATAATCAATGCACATTCGCCAACTAGTGACTACTCTAGTAGGGATTAGTTCATTGCTTGCATTTTGGATAACAGTTGTCCCACCTTTCTTAGGAACTACATGTACTGAACTAACCCATACTATCAGAAATTGGGTATATGATACCTGCATCTAATAGTTTTAAAATTTCTTTCTTGACTACTTCTTTCATGTTTGAGTTTAGTCTTCTTTGATGTTCGATTGTGGGTTTACTGTTTTCTTCCATGGGTATCCTATGCATGCAAATCGAAGGGTTGATCCCCTTCAAGTCTTCTATTTTATACCCTAATGCTTTGCTATGAATCCTAAGTTCTCTTAATAATTTTTCCTCTTCTAACTTAGATAGGCTAGCATTGATTATAACAGAATAATTAGACTTTGAGTCCAGGAATGCGTACTTTAGTAAAGATGGGAGAGGTTTAAGCTTTACCTATTTGGAGTTTTCCTGGAGCTTAGCTTTGGTTTGTTCCTCCTTCAACTTCTCTATCTTGGAAGCCTTAGCTAAGGGTAGGAGTGGAAGAGCTGCCAACTATTGTGCACATGCTGCTATTTCTGTATTTTCATCATCTACTGTTGGCTGTGCACAATACATGCTTCAAGAGGATCTTTAGGATGTGTCTTATGAAATTCCTCTTTAACTTGTTCGTCAATTATGTTAACCTTGAAGCATTCATCAGGTTCAAATTTGTTTTTTATTGTGTCAAACAAGTTAAACTCCACTTCTTCTTCTCCTACCTTGAGGGTTAATCGTCCATTTTCGACGTCTATGATGGCTCCGGCGGTTGCCAAGAATGGTATTCGCAAGATTATAGGAATTTGGACATCTTCTTCCATCTCAGGGATAACAAAGTCCACTGGAATGAAGAATTTGCCCACTTTGATAGGGATGTTCTCAAGTATCCCTACAGGATATTTAATGGATTGATTAGCCAATTGCAATGAGATTGTTGTGGGTTTCAATTCCCGATCTCCAGCTTTTTGCATATTGATAGAGGCATTAGACTGACACTTGCCCCAAGATCGCAGAGAGCCTTGTCTATTTTCTTGTTACCAATGATACAGGGTATGGAAAAGCTTCCTGGATCCTTCAGCTTTAGAGGCAATTTGTTTTGCAGAATGGCACTGCATTCCTCTGTTAGAGCTACTGTTCCATAGTCTTCTAGCTTCCTTTTCTCTCACAGAATTTCCTTAAGAAATTTGGCATAAGATGACATCTAAGAAAGTGCTTCAATGAAGGGGATGTTGATGTAAAGTTTCTGTAAAACTTCCAAAAACTTCCCAAACTGCTTGTCCAGCTTGGCTTTCTGAAATCTCTGAGGAAAAGGTAGGGGAGGCTGGTATGGTTCTAGTAATTTCTTTGTCTTTCTTGCTTCCTCTTCCTGATCTTTCTTAGCTTCTTCCACTTTTTTCTCTGCTTGGTCTTTAGATTTTTCTATGGTTTCCTCTGTCAATTCTAACTCTGGTTGTACTAGAGTTCTCCCACTTCTTAGTGCAACTGCTTTGCAATGCTCCCTTGGGTTCATTTCTGATTGACTGGGCAGTTTGCCAATAGCCTTACTTGAAGAACTTGCTTGCTGAGCGATTTGATTCTCTAGCATCTTGTTATGGGTAGCAAGTTGGTCCATTCTGGAAGTCAGCTATTTAATGAATTCAGTTTGTTGTTGTTGAGCTACTAGGAATCCTTTCATCATGGTTTCCATGGTCATTTTTGGTTCAAGCTGTTAAGGTTGGAGAGATAGTGATGGTTGTGCAAAGTTCTGACCTCTGTTCTGAAATCTAAGGGGTGCTGGAGTTTTGTACCCTTGTTGCTTGTTTATTGGCTAGTTCTGCTGATTGGACCATGAGAAATTTGGGTAGTTTCTCCATCCAGGGTTGTAAGTATTTGAATACGAATTATTTGGCTGCCTCTGGTTGAAGTTTCCTCCATTATTCACATAGTTCATCTGTTCTATAGGTTCATTGAAATTGCTGTATTATGAATTCATATATCCTCCTTCATAGATGTCCTCATGTTGACTATTTGTACCAACTGCGTTGGCTTGTATTCTTTCGAGTTTCTTTGTGAGCTGATCAAACTGGGCATTTATCATGCTTAGGGCATCTACTTCTAGGACCCTTGCAGTTCTTCTTGCATTTCCTCTTTCATTTGACCACTCATAATTATGGTATGCAACCCTTTCTAGAAGTTCAAGTGCTTGTGGCATTGTTTTCTCCATTAGATCACCCTCTGCAGCTGAATCAACTGTGCTCCTTGCAGAGGCTAGTAATCCATTATAGAAATTTTGCACCAATAGCCAATCTTCTATGCCATGGTGTGGACATTCCCTCTGTAGGTCTTTATATCTTTCCCATGCGTCATAGAGTGACTATCCTTCCTTTTTCCTAAAGGTGTTGAGCTTAAGCCTCAACTTTATGGTCTTTGCAGGTGGGAAATATCTTGCTAGAAAAGCTTGACAGGTTTTCCCAGGTAGTGAATGTTCCAGCCGGTTGAGAAAGTAACCACTTCCTTGCTCTGTCCCGAAGGGAGAATGGGAATGCTCTGAGTCTTATTGCTTGATCAGACACTCCATTCATCTTGAATGTATCACATAGGGCAAGAAAGCACTGAAGGTGATAATGTGGGTCTTCTGTTAGTGAACCTGCAAACTGGGTTTGTTGAATCATTTAGAGCCATGCTGGTTTTAGTTCAAAGTTATTGGCTTCCACTGTGGGTCCAGTGACACTGGGCTGAAATCCTTGGACAGATGGAGCTCTGTAATCTCTCAAAAATCTTGGTCTGTCATTATTATCGGCCATGGTTGGGATTTCAAGATCTCCTTGACCATGCTCTTGATGTTTCCTTTCCCTCCTGATGGCTTTCAAAGTTCTGTCTATTTCTGGATCACAGTCCACAATTTCTTCTGGCTTTGTTCTAGTTGTGACACCCCTTACCCGTGTACAGTATACTCGAGTAAGTAATACCACACGGTGTACCGGCACATTCTAATATACCTTAATTAATTTATATCATGCTTGTGAATATAATTTATGAAATATAATTTATTTTAGCCATTTATCAAAAGTATTATTTATTTGAGGTTCCGAAAATTTTAAAGAAAATCCAGCGGAGTACCTGCTAACAATGGAGAAAACAGTTCTTCGGAACCTGTTAAAAACACTTCCAAATAATTTCCAAACAATCCCAACTTCAATTCATCAACAGAATCTCAATATCAAAATCTCAACATTTTTTTGATTTGATTCTCAATCATCATTTCTCAGGGTTCTCATATATAAACAACAATTAAATACTCAAATTACTTCCATACATAACCATAAATCTTTATTATTTACATGAACCTCAAAATACATTACATAAATCCAAATACATATGAGAAAATAAAAATTTAGTTACAAAATGACAAAATGACACCTAGTGCCCTACCAATGCACTGCAGGTAGTGAGGTGACACGGACACTGTGCAGAGCTGCAGGATGAACTCACCCAGTCTGCGGTCTACTGGGCTCACGATCTGTATCTCCAGTACCTACGCGTGGCAAAAGCAACGCGCTAAGCAATAATGCTTAGTGGTGCAATAATATAATAAAAGAAAATAGCTGAAAGTAAGTATGTATAGAATGTGTATGATTTCTTTATTTGGTATTGGTATATCTATTATTTCATTAACTTTGCCCACTTTTATTTATTTGGTTGCCCAAGTAACCTACACTAGACGACTGGACTGGATAAACGGGTAACCGGCATTGGGTATCGAGTACCTCGGGCCGACACACCATCGGTTACATATGCATCTCCCGGCAGGTGTACGACTAACAAGTGTAAATAATATCGAGCACAAGGCCAAGTCTCAATGCAAGGTCGAATGGCTAAAAGCCATAAAATCACGAATGGCATATTGCCATGTGCGATCGCTAATCGAACCCTATTGGCATGCCAAACTATCCAAACCAATCTTGTTAGGTATACTAGGGCATTTGAAACTTTTAAATTCTTCAATTTGTGAATTTCATGTTTTGGTGTTACTATTCACCTCATTGGTCAACAAAAATGTTGACTTTTGGATAGAAAATATGTACGTTGACTTTGGCACTCCCAACATACCACATTTTGTATTTAAAACTTGTTGGCATTAAGCGTTAATACCATTTGTAAGCATTAAACCAAAGGAGCAGATTTTTCAGATTTTGTACCATAACTTTACTGTTCCATTAGGAACTGTTACAGTGGAAATTTGAGGAATTGGTAAACATAAAAGTTGTTCCTTATTTTGTCTAGTTGAATTTCGTTTTTTGAATCACTCCATTTGGAGTTTTGTAGCTCAGATATGGTCCAAAAACCATAGCTGGCCAGATTTCCATTCTGCAAAAATTACCATATCTACAGTAACATGAACAGTGACTGTGACTGCATATTTGAATAGGTTCTGGCCATAATTTGGGGTAGATTTCTTCATGAAAGTTGTTTTTCTATGTCTTAACTTGTTGCTATAAAAATTTCAGGTCAATTGACCAAATCTACAGTGAGTTATGGCCAAATGAACAGTTACGGTTCATTTGGTCATTTCTGCATCTTTGTTGCAGGGGATCCGGATTGGGGCCAACTTTTGGTCCTCTTGCTTTGGTCTTTTGGGCATGGTTTCTTCAGCAAAAATATGCCATTGTAAGCCTAGTTTCATGTCCAATTGGCCAAACACCAATTGGACCAACACAGCCAAAGATATGGCAGTCCAAGTGGACAGAAATTTGATCCACCTTTGTCCTTAGGCAGCCTACACACTCACTTTGCCATGCATTAACTCACTTCAAATTATGATTAACTTGCCTTAAATGGTCACTAATTGACCAGTAGAATGTTCATTAATCAATTCCAATGCCAAGTCCAATTTTCATTCCTAAACCCTAGCCAAATTTTCAAAGTTTTCACAATTTCCCTCATTAACTCTTTCATTCTCTACATATATGTGTATACACTTTAAACCTAAGCTCTAGTTCACTCTAAATCCATCAAACACTCCATTTCTATTCCTTCAATAGGGCTGCCGAAATTCATGGCATACATACACATAATTTTTTTTCATTTTAGTTATAATTTCTTACTTATTTTAAGTCCCTTAGCATAGAAATAAAGAGCTTTAGGTGTGTATATGCACTAACCTTTAAGTGGTAGATTTTTCCAAGCCCCAAACTTCACTTTCTTTCTTCTTCTTGGCTGCCAAAAGGTTTTGCAAGGTGCAAGGACAAATTTTAGTGAAAGGTCTCTAGGGTTTTAGGGTGAAATGAAGGAGGAAATTAAGCTTTGATTGTGTGTTAATGGAGGTTGGCTATGGGCAAGGGTTTCGGCTGGAATGGAAAAGAGATGGCTGCTGGTTTTTTCTTTATTTCTTGGTCTCAATTATCTCTTTTATTAGTTAGTCAAATGGTTACTTAATTGTGATTGGTTATAATTTTCTTAATGACATCACCATGATGTCATAAATAAGCCTTTTCCTCATTTTCTTTTCTTTTCTTCACTACTCATTTTCAATTTTATTTCTAGTAATGTTTATTCATATTTTATGTCATATTAATTATTTACTCAACTGGACAAGTCGGCCAAAAATCACCTCTGAAGGCGAAATGACCAAAATGCCCTCCGTTTGGCTTAACGGGTCAAAATTGTCTGTACCGATTGAAAATTTTCTCTAGGTATTTTCTTGGCATTCTAATGCCATAGGAACCTCAATGACCCTTCTCTGGAGTCCCAAAAATTATTTTATGAATTTTTCCCCCGGTCTAGGGCTCCTCGTTGCGAGAACCGCAACTTCCCTCTGGTTACCCATCGCTAGGGCACCGGCTCGTTTAACTTTGTTGTATTTTATTTCTAAAATTTTTTACTAAATTTTTCTTATCAATATTTGAGTTAATTATGGTTCCTGACTTTAGTTTAAATATTTTTCCAGACGTTCTAGCTGTCCGGACCGACACCGGTCACCGGAACAGTAGAATGTACGGAGTTGTTACCGGGAAGGTGTTACAACTCTTCCCCTCTAATTTAAATTTCGTCCTCGAAATTTACCTGATGCAAACAGTTGAGGGAACTGTTGCCTCATCGTCTCTTCACTTTCCCAAGTTGCCTCTTCGATGTTGTGGTGCTTCCATAGCACTTTCACCAGTGGAATCTGCTTGTTCCTCAACTCTTTCACTTCCCGAGCCAAGATCCATAGAGGTTCTTTTTCATACGTCAAATCCGGTTGTATTTCAATTTCTTCCCTGGAGATGACATGTGAAGGATCTGAGCGGTATCTTCTGAGCATGGATACGTGAAACACATTGTGGATCTTGTCCAGCTCTGGTGGTAAAGCTAGCCTATAGGCCACTGGACCCACATGTTCAATGACTTCATATGGGCCAATGAACCTAGGGCTTAACTTACCTTTTCTTCCGAACCTCAATACCTTCTTCCACGGTGACACCTTGAGGAACACTTTGTCGCTGTTGTGTATTCTATTTCTTTTCTCTTCAAGTCGGCATAGGATTTACATGCATGCGAGGCAACCTTGATTAGCTTTGATTAGTTTCACTTTCTCCTCGATCTGTTTCACAGTGCAGCCCTACCAGCTTATCTTCGCCCAATTCAGTCCAGCACACTGGAGTTCTACATTTCCTCCCATACAGTGCTTCATATGGGGCCATTTGGATGCTAGCTTGGTAGCTATTGTTGTATGCAAATTCTGCCAGTGGGAGGTATCTATCCCAACTTCCCTCAAACTCAATGACACAACTCCTCAGCATATCCTCAAGGACCTGACATATATTTCATGTTATTGTTATCATTTCAATTCAATATTTGTATCAATTCCATTGTTTTCAATTGTTTACCTGGATTACTCTTTCTGATTGCCCATCCGTCTGAGGATGGAAAGCTGTGCTGAAGTGGAGTTGTGTACCCAAGGACTTATGCAATTTCTTCCAAAATCTTGATGTAAACCTTGGGTCTCGATCAGATATAATGGAAAGTGGAATTCCATGCAGTCTAACTATCTCACTGAAATACAATTCTGCTAACTTCTCTAGTGAGTAGTCAGTCCTAACTGGCAGAAAGTGTGTTGACTTGGTCAATCTATCCACTATCACCCATACTGCATCATGTTTCTTCCGGGTGAGAGGTAAACCACTTACAAAATCCATGGTGACCCGATCCCATTTCTATTCAGGTATGCGTATAGGCTGTAGCAAACCCAATGGAACTTAATGTTCTGCCTTGACTTGCTGACATGTCAAGCATTTAGTCACGTAGTCAGCTATGTCCTTCTTCATACTGTGCCACCAATATCAAGCTTGGATCATGATACATCTTTGTACTTCCTGGGTGCATAGCATATACACTAGTGTGTGCCTCTTTTAGAATACTGGCCTTCAATTCCCCATTATCTGGTACACACAGTCTTCCTTTGTAGTACAGACACCCATCTGCTTTCACCTCATAGTCAGTTGCTTTTCCCTCTGAGATTCTGCTCATAATAACCATTAACTTTTCATCTGCCTTTTGCCCATCAAAAATTTGCTGTAGTAGATTTGGCCTCACTTGCAACTCAGCCAAAATAGCTCCATCTCGAACCAAAGATAGACGGGCATTCAATGATCTCAAAGCTGTGATGGACTTTCTGCTCAAAGCATCAGCAACTACATTTGCCTTCCCAGGATGGTAGTCAATTACACAATCATAGTCCTTTAAGAATTCAATCCATCGCCTCTGTCTAAGGTTGAGCTCCTTCTGGGTTGGCAAATATTTTAGACTCTTGTGGTTTGTGTAAATGTAGCACTTTTCACCATACAAGTAATGCCTTCATATCTTCAGTGCGAAGATAATTGCTGCAAGCTCTAGATCATGGGTAGGGTAATTCTGTTCATGTGGCCTTAGCTGCCTGGAAGCATAAGCGACCACCTTTCCCTCTTGCATCAATACACACCCTAACCCATTATGAGAAGCATCACTATAGACCATGAAGTCCTTTCCTGACACTGGTTGTGTTAACACTGGTGCCTCTGTCAACATAGCCTTTAACCTCTCAAAACTGGTCTGACACTTGTCATTCCAGTCAAATCTGACATTCTTGTGTAACAACTTGGTCATTGGAGCAGCTATTAAAGAAAATCCCTTCACAAATCTTCTGTAATACCCAGCTAGCCCCAAGAAGCTTCTGACCTCAGTTGTATTCCTAGGAGGCTTCCATTCCATCACTGCTTCTATTTTCTTGGGATCCACCCTAATCCCATCGGCTGACACTATGTGTCCAAGGAATGCAATTTCATTCAGCCAAAAGTCACACTTGGACAACTTAGCATACAGCTCCTTTTCTCTCAGGGTTTGCAGAACAATCCTCAAATGCTCATCATGTTCTTCACTAGTCTTGGAATACACCAGAATATCATCAATAAAGACCACTACGAACCGATCTAAGTGTGGATGGAAGATACGGTTCATAAGGTCCATGAATGCCGCTGGTGCATTTGTTAGGCCAAAGGGCATCACTAGAAATTCATAATGCCCATACCGGGTCCTGAATGCAGTCTTGGGCACATCGATATCCTTCACCCTCAGCGATGATACCACGATGCGAGATCAATCTTAGAAAATACTCCGCTCCCTTCAATCGATCAAGCGGATCATCAATTCTAGGCAACGGATATTTGTTCTTCCACGGTCACTTTATTCAAGCTGC
Organism: Hevea brasiliensis; assembly: GCF_030052815.1. Lineage (NCBI taxonomy): Eukaryota > Viridiplantae > Streptophyta > Magnoliopsida > Malpighiales > Euphorbiaceae > Hevea > Hevea brasiliensis. The sequence continues at coordinate 40,904,498 of NC_079493.1, read as the reverse complement.
CGTGTCGATGCATAGTCTCAAAGTCCCATCCTTCTTTTTCACAAAGCAACCTGGAGCTCCCCATAGTGACACACTGGGGCGTATGAACCCCTTATCCAGCAACTCTTGTAACTGAGTTTTCAACTCCCTCAATTCTGTGGGTGCCATCCTATAAGGAGCAATGGAAATGGGTGCTGTACCCGGCAGTGTCTCAATAGCAAATTCAACTTCCCTTTCTGGTGGCAAACCAGGCAATTCTTCAGGAAATACCTCTGGTGTCATACCCTACCCCTCTGTAAGGCATAACATGATCCCGTAGTATACCTAATGAATTACCAACTCCGTCTACTGATAATCCATTAAATACACTACAAGGGATTTTAAAAACTTTTCTTACTTCTTTTACGATGGTGAGCACTATTTACAGTGTGAAAGACTTTGGTGAATCAAGTGAAACAACTAACTCATTTGATTTATTTGGAATATCTGCAAAAATTTTGGCAAGGTGCCATTTGTATTTTGGACAAAGCAGTTCTTGAGAAAACTGTAAAAAGCACTTCAATATATTTTCAAATCTCAACTCCAACATTTTTATCAACACAACACATTTCTCAAGTCAAATCTCTGATGATTTTCAAAGACTAAGATACAAAGATATAACACAATTTTTACAAGCCAAATAACTCATAATTATTTTACAACTTTCTTGTACAACTTAAATTTACAATGCTCAAAACCAAGAACAAAATATACATACAGTGAATATACATTCTGAGTACAAAATGCCACATGTGGTATACTCACTATACCCAAAAATCTCTCATTTGGCGATACTAGCGACCTAGCTTTCACTGTCTGTCTCTCTACTGCGGCAATAAAAGCTATCATTGAGACAATGTCTCGATGGTGCACAACATTTACCAAATACAAATTTTAAATCACAATTCATAAATCATATCAATAGTGGATACTTAAAACCATAGTTAAATTCAAGACAATAAATGTCAACAAGAATTTAAACTCCATTTGTTCATATCACAATAATTTTCAATAAGTCGATCATGGTTGAATTCAATAGACAGTATATGTCAATAAGAGTTTAAATCAATTTCACAATCTCACAATACATAATAACACAATTCGATCAAATAATCAAGAATACAGATGTTGCCAATCTATAACACAATTTAGGCCATGACACAATTTTTCCATATATGCCGTGTTGTACACCACGACAAGACATGCTCACCCCAATAATCGAAATCAATGAGGAGGAAGCTAGCTATATAATGAGAACTCATCCATACTCACCTCGGTGGGAAGTCAAAGAGGGAGGAACATAATCATACTCACCCCAGACTGATAAGTCAAAGAGGGAGGAATAATCACACTCACCCCATTAATGGAGGAGGAACATATTATCAGTGTCATGCCAATTGTGAGTCAAAACAATTCCAAACATTTTATTCAAATGATCGTAAGAATCCAATAAATTTCCAAAGTTATAATTTCATTCACAAAATGGCAACACAATTCGTAATTCACTTCAATTTCCACAAAAACCATTTACAGTGTTTTTCAATCAATAAGTATCCATCAAATACCATTCAAACAATTTTTCACAGTTTCAAACCATTCACAATGTTTTTCAATCAATAAGTGTCCACCAAACACATTTCCACAATTTAAAACAATGATATGCAAATAGTCAATATTTATTTCCATTGAAAATAATTCAAAAGAAACAGTTGTTGTGCACAAACCTCGATGATCGTCCCACGATCTGGACTCGGTGTTTCCTTCCCTTTTCTTTGAGTCCTTGTTAACTGAGAAACACAATTTGAAGTGTTTCAGTGCTAAATTAAACTGTCTCTATCGATGGTGTTTGGTAAATAATGCACTGAACTCAATTATTCACTTAATCACCTAATATACCGACCCTCGTTGCGTTTTAGGTAAATTAGGTTTTAGTGTCGTTAATATGTCACATTCGATAGGGTTTTAGGTTTGGTATGTTTTACCAAAGTCATTTCCTTGCTTAGTGCACTTTAATGCAAATTGCTGGATTCCGGGACACTGGTTTGACCTAGCCGGACGGCCTAGTTCCCTCGGTTTTCGGGCTTCGGTCAAAACTACAAACTTGTAGATCTAGGTCTTATGGACCGCGGTGCAAAATTTCAGGTCAATCCGAGTTAAGTAGACCGAGTTATGGTCATTATACTATTGCTGGTCAAATGGTACCATTTTAGGTCAATTTTAGGTCAATTTGGTCAACTCTGGTTCGGCCAGTTTTTGGACCCGAACTTGTGCAAGTTGTTTGACTTGCTTATGGTCATTTCTGGGCTTTGGTGTCTTCATAAGACTTGTAGGTATGGGTCTTAACTATTCTTGGTCAAAATTTCAGGTCAATTGGACCTGGTTTGAGTGAGTTATGGCCTAATTACTCACTGCTGCCCAATTGGTCATTTTCTGCTGCCCAATTGGTCATTTTTCAGGTCCTAATTGCACCTAATCCGAATTGGTCATTTTCTTAGGTCACCTTGCAAGCAGAATTTTGGTATGGTTTCTCAATGAAAGTTGGCACATTTTGTGCCTAGTTTCACCTCAAATTGGTCTCATACCAATTGAGGCTACACATTTAAGGTTATAGGCTAAATTGTACACTGCCCTCACTATGCCTTTCACACCCCACTTCAAACACACATTTACCTTTGCAATTTTGTTTACTTCCCTACCAATCTGTTTTGGTACATTACCAAAAGCACTTTCTACATTACATTAACATTACTTTGGGCAGATTACCATTACCCTCAACACACCAAATATAATTCACATTTACAATTTCTAAGTACCATTACATACACACCTAACCATTACACATCTTACATACACTTTACAATATCAATCTACATACATATCATCAATCCTTCTAGGTCAATATTCTGCCCACACTTCCTTCAATATATACAATTACTCAAGTGTCCCCAAGCTGCTGCAAACCATCTTCAACACCACATTGCCCTACAATTCATCAATTCTCATCCAAGTGCCAAAATCACCATATAAACATGAAGTAAATCACTAGGTTACTAAATCACCATGATCAACATTATTTCTCATCAATTATGTGCACAAATATTTCATCAAAAACGTGACTCATGGCTGTCCAAAAATGGCTATCTCAACAACTATTTAAACTTTAAAATTTCCTTCACCAAACTAACACCCATAACATGAACATAAAGTTTATCAAAGAAATTCTCAAAAATGTAAACTTACCTTTGATTGTAACTTGCTAAACCTTCACCAAACTTCTCAAATTTGGTATCAATATCTTCCTTATGATGTGTAGACCATTTTTCATGAAGGAACCTAAGTATTTAGAGATGAAAAGAGGGAGTGGATGAAGCTTTCATGCAAACGCCCATGGAGTTTCTATTTGGTTCTTCAATTCGGCAATGTTGAATGCAAATGAGGAAGATGGATTATTCAGCTGCATTTTAAGTGTACACATGTCCCACTATGTATTTAATTAATCCCCTTAGTGGTCCACTTAGTCACTTAATCATATAATAAGCTAAATTCCCACTTATTCCACATTTAACCTTTAATTTCTACTATTTACTTTAGGTACCACCAAATTAATTTTTCATTTCATTTTTTTAAGTGTAATATTATTTATTTTTAATGGATATTTAGGTCAAAAGACACTTCGGGATGTCAAATGACCATAATGCCCCTGTTCGGGTGGCATTCCCGATTTTTCGGTATTACCGGGTTTTATGCATTTTCGATTTCTCACTTTTCTTTGTACTAATTATTTAATTTTTTTTTTGATCTTTCTAATGATATTTATTCTTCAATAAGGTTCTATTTATGTCCTAAAAATGTTTTCCAGGGTTCCCATGATCCGGAGCGATCAACGGTCCACGCCGTGACTTCCCAGTGCGGTCACCCATCGTTAGGTTTCCCGGCTCGTTTAACTTGATCACATTTCTTTGCAATCATTTTTCCTTTGTTTTTCTTGTACTTTCTTTTCTTTTATTTCATTATTTTATGTCTCCTCACTCTCATTGAAGTGTGGTTCTAGGCATCCTAGCTGTCCGGACAACAGTCCTTTGGAGCAGAGCAGCACTACCGAACTTAGGGGTGTTACAATTCTCCCCCCCTTAAATAAATTTCGTCCACGAAATTTTACCCAGTAATCATCTTACAATAGTCATACGTTTATTTTCTCCTTTCTATATGATCGTAAGACTTTTAACAATCTAATACAATGTTTAATTTGCTTGGATAACCCCAATCTCCTCTTACTATTATGTTGTCTAATATTTCAGCTCACGTTCCTTCTTGAATGACCCTTGAGGTCATATTAGAATCATTCATCAGGCATTGGTCCTCGACCATTCTAGTCCATAGTCTTCCTCACATTGAATATTTCTTTGTTACATATGAATCAAGCTGTCAAGTCTCTACTTCCATAACTCTTTTTATCTGTCAATGTTCTATAACTTACTTCCTTTTATCTTGAACTATAACCTTTCGATATTTTAACTTTTGAGTTTTAGATCCTAAGTAGGATTTTCAAACTTATTTCTAACAATTAAATTGTCACGGCATAACTATGCCAAAGCAGATCTTAGTTGGCAACTATTCTCATCTAGATGTACTATCGGGTAGTGCGTAGCTCTACACAATAATCTCAAGTTAGTCTTTATGTCTGCGACACAGTATAAACATCAAGAACATTGCATAGTTACTACGATACATCCCAATAGATCAAACTTTGTTATCTTTTATTCTTTTGAAATTCACTGATATCCGAACTGTCTAATTACAATATCTATTAACAATTACTATAGTAACATCTCTGCCTTCATCTAGAGCAATTCTATTTCTGTAACTTATTTTTACGTCCTCTTGCCTTACATTAAGTAGGCTCGCCAATTAGCTTATAATTTTATGGTGTGTCAGCAAATACTTTTCGCCGATAAACTCTTCCAAAACTAATTTCACTTATTATCACAATCCTTATCTTAAGGGCTAATCACTAATGCGTCAAAATTTATTCCTCTGTAAACGAATAACAACAGAACATATAGTTCTAACACTAATGTAAAAATATGAAAATTCCAGGTCAAACAATACATATATATATCTCAGTTGCTAATTGAGAAAGTACCAGCAATGATGTCAAAAGTCTCAGTCTCTTTTCTATCGTATAGCGTATACTCTCGTTGAAGCATCACCCTGTTTTGGCTGATTCACAGTAGTCTGACTTCTAGGTGTACTACCCCTACCTCTACCTTTGCCTCTACTAACTGATGGTGAACTCTTTGGGGTAGAAACTTGGGTTGATCCCTTTGGTGTAGTAAATGATCCGAGCGACTGGATTTACACAATCCCTAGCAAAATGGCCGTCTCTCCACGCTTAAAACATGCTCCTACGGCTCTATAGCATACCCCACTATGTGGTTTACCACAAGTTTCACAAAGTCGATCCGACAGCGCATTTACGGGTTTCGTTGAGTTGGTGATCGGATCGAGGTGGTTTCTCATCCAAAGATCTATCTCTACCTGACTTCTTACTATCTCTGTCGTATCCCCAAAGTTTTTCCTCTTTCCAGTGGGACCACTAGAACTCTGTCACTGACTTTCCCTCTTTTCTGCCTTCTCTGATTTCTTTTTCTCAAGAGCCGCTTCAGATTCAATTCTTTCTAATTCTAGTGCTTGAGAAATAAGTTCAGAGAAGTTGTTATGTTTGAATCCGACCACTTGTAATCTGATACTAGGCTTCAAGCCGGTTTCAAACCTCTTACATCTCTCCCTGCTGGTAGAAAGTAGACTTACTGCATAATGGCTTAGGCGGGAGAATTCCCATTCATACTCAGCCACTGATCTGCCCCCCTGTTTCAGACTTAGGAATTCTTGCAGCTTCTGGTCTACATAAGCATCAGGGACATATTTTTGCCTGAATTCCCTGAGGAAGTCATTCCATGTTAGCACTGCAGGTTCTATCAGACTGTGGGGGATGGTTTTCCACCAGTCATAAGCATCCCCTGTAGCAAGGATACTGAGTATTCAAGTCTAAGCTCCTCTGTACAATGAAGTTTCTTGAACACCCTATCCATCCTCTCTAACCACTGTTCAGCTTCTAGAGGATCTACTGTCCCCTTAAACTCTGTAGCCCCATACTTCATCAATTTGTCATACTGCCTTGTAGGAGACTGTGGTTGTACCACTGGTGTCTGTATTGGGACTTTAGTAGGTGCATTACCAGCCATTTGTTGGAATATTACAGCCATCTGCTGAGCGAACTGAGCAGGAAACTGTGGTACTGCAGGGGCTGGTGCTGCTGAACCACTAACATTATGTAGGCCTGGGGCATCCCCTTGCACCTCAGCCTCAATAGACTGATCGACTGAACGATCACCCTCTTCCATATTCAATGGGAGGGTCTTAGCTTTCCTGAACAATAACACAAGGATATTTACTCTCGTTAGTGCATATTTATACTGTAATGTACTGTATGTATCAACAATGATATTGAGCAGTTGTACTATGAAGAAAGAACATTCAAATAACAGGTGAAAACAGAATTTGAAAACCAGGCTCTGATACCACTAAAACATGTCACACCCTACCCCTCTGTAAGGCATAACATGATCCCGTAGTATACCTAATGAATTACCAACTCCGTCTACTGATAATCCATTAAATACACTACAAGGGATTTTAAAAACTTTTCTTACTTCTTTTACAGTGGTGAGCACTATTTACAGGTGTGAAAGACTTTGGTGAACTGAAGTGAAACAACTAACTCATTTGATTTATTTGGAATATCTGCAAAAATTTTGGCAAGGTGCCATTTGTATTTTGGACAAAACAGTTCTTCAGAAAACCTGTAAAAAGCACTTCAATATATTTTCAAATCTCAACTCCAACATTTTTATCAACACAACACATTTCTCAAGTCAAATCCACAGTGATTTTCAAAGACTAAGATACAAAGATATAACACAATTTTTACAAGCCAAATAACTCATAATTATTTTACAACTTTCTTGTACAACTTAAATTTACAATCGCTCAAAACCAAGAACAAAATATACATACAGTGAATATACATTACAAGACAAAATGCCACATGTGGTATACTCACTATACCCAAAAATCTCTCATTGGCGATACTAGCGACCTAGCTCTGCCTGTCTGTCTCTACTGCGACAAAGAATAAAGCTATCATTTGAGACAATGTCTCAGTGGTGCACAACATTTACCAAATACAAATTTTAAATCACAATTCATAAATCATATCAATAGTGGATACTTAAAACCATAGTTAAATTCAAGACAATAAATGTCAACAAGAATTTAAACTCCATTTGTTAATATCACAATAATTTTCAATAAGTCAGATCATGGTTGAATTCAATAGACAGTATATGTCAATAAGAGTTTAAATCAATTTCACAATCTCACAATACATAATAACACAATTCGATCAAATAACTGAAGTATTAAGTGTTGCCAATCTATAACACAATTTAGGCCATGAAACAATTTTTCAATATATGACGTGTTGTACACCATGACATGACATGCTCACCCCAATAATCGAAATCAATGAGGAGGAAGCTAGCTATATAATGAGAATTCATCCATACTCACCTCAGACTGGGAAGTCAAAGGGGGAGGAACATAATCATACTCACCCCAGACTAATAAGTCAAAGAGGGAGGAATAATCACACTCACCCCATTAATGGAGGACGAAAATATTATCGATGTCATGCCAATTGTGAGTCAAAACAATTCCAAACATTTTATTCAAATGATCGTAAGAATCCAATAAATTTCCAAAGTTATAATTTCATTCACAAAATGGCAACACAATTCGTAATTCACTTCAATTTCCACAAAACCATTTACGATTGCTTTTCAATCAATAAGTATCCATCAATTACAATTCAAACAAATTTTCACAGTTTCAAACCATTCACAATGTTTTTCAATCAATAAGTGTCCACCAAACACATTTCCACAATTTAAAACAATGATATGCAAATAGTCAATATTTATTTCCATTGAAAATAATTCAAAAGAAACAGTTTGTGTGCACAAACCTCGATGATCGTCCCCCGATCTGGACTCGGTGTTTCCTTCCCTTTTCTTTGAGTCCTTGTTAATCGAGAAACACAATTTGAAGTGTTTGATGCTAAATTAAAGCTGTCTCTATCGATGGTGTTTGGTAAATAATGCCATGAACTCAATTATTCACTTAATCACCTAATATACCGACCCTCGTTGCGTTTTAGGTAAATTAGGTTTTAGTGTCGTTAATATGTCACATTCGATAGGGTTTTAGGTTTGGTATGTTTTACCAAAGTCATTTCCTTGCTTAGTGCACTTTAATGCAAATTTCTGGATTCCGGGACACTGGTTTGACCTAGCCGGACGGCCTAGTTCCCTCGGTTTTCGGGCTTCGGTCAAAACTACAAACTTGTAGATCTAGGTCTTATGGACCGCGGTGCAAAATTTCAGGTCAATCCGAGTTAAGTAGACCGAGTTATGGTCATTATACTATTGCTGGTCAAATGGTACCATTTTAGGTCAATTTTAGGTCAATTTGGTCAACTCTGGTTCGGCCAGTTTTTGGACCTGAACTTGTGCAAGTTGTTTGACTTGCTTATGGTCATTTCTGGGCTTTGGTGTCTTCATAAGACTTGTAGGTATGGGTCTTAACTATTCTTGGTCAAAATTTCAGGTCAATTGGACCTGGTTTGAGTGAGTTATGGCCTAATTACTCACTGCTGCCCAATTGGTCATTTTCTGCTGCCCAATTGGTCATTTTTCAGGTCCTAATTGCACCTAATCCGAATTGGTCATTTTCTTAGGTCACCTTGCAAGCAGAATTTTGGTATGGTTTCTCAATGAAAGTTGGCACATTTTGTGCCTAGTTTCACCTCAAATTGGTCTCATACCAATTGAGGCTACACATTTAAGGTTATAGGCTAAATTGTACACTGCCCTCACTATGCCTTTCACACCCCACTTCAAACACACATTTACCTTTGCAATTTTGTTTACTTCCCTACCAATCTGTTTTGGTACATTACCAAAAGCACTTTCTACATTACATTAACATTACTTTGGGCAGATTACCATTACCCTCAACACACCAAATATAATTCACATTTACAATTTCTAAGTACCATTACATACACACCTAACCATTACACATCTTACATACACTTTACAATATCAATCTACATACATATCATCAATCCTTCTAGGTCAATATTCTGCCCACACTTCCTTCAATATATACAATTACTCAAGTGTCCCCAAGCTGCTGCAAACCATCTTCAACACCACATTGCCCTACAATTCATCAATTCTCATCCAAGTGCCAAAATCACCATATAAACATGAAGTAAATCACTAGGTTACTAAATCACCATGATCAACATTATTTCTCATCAATTATATGCACAAATATTTCATCAAAAACGTGACTCATGGCTGTCCAAAAATGGCTATCTCAACAACTATTTAAACTTTAAAATTTCCTTCACCAAACTAACACCCATAACATGAACATAAAGTTTATCAAAGAAATTCTCAAAAATGTAAACTTACCTTTGATTGTAACTTGCTAAACCTTCACCAAACTTCTCAAATTTGGTATCAATATCTTCCTTATGATGTGTAGACCATTTTTCATGAAGGAACCTAAGTATTTAGAGATGAAAAGAGGGAGTGGATGAAGCTTTCATGCAAACGCCCATGGAGTTTCTATTTGGTTCTTCAATTCGGCAATGTTGAATGCAAATGAGGAAGATGGATTATTCAGCTGCATTTTAAGTAGGCCCAATGGATTAGTGACCAGAATGTCTTGGTCACTCTCCCCTACTAGTATCCCCCTTTCTACGGGTAGATTGATGCAGATGTATGAATGAGTGGATCCTGGATCCACTAATGCATGCACAGGTGTATTGTAGAGGGAGAACGTACCCCTGATGACATTCGGGGTATCTTGCTCCTCCTGAGCTCTAATGGCATAGGCTCTGGCAGGTGGTCTGCTGTCAGGCCTCTCTGCTGGCTCAGATGCAGGCCTCTATGATGGTCCCACTGCGTCAGATTTGTCAGATTTCCTACCCCTTTGTGGTGCAGGAGCAGGTCTGTCTGCTTGTGTTGGAGCAGCTGTAGTAGTTATACGTAGGCAGTTCCTCAGCTGATGCTCTGTCGACCCACATCTTAAACAGGCACCAGTTACTCTCCAACATTCCCCCTTGTGCCATTTCAGGCAATGCGGACATGCAGAAGATGCTGGGGCTGGTCCCCTGAACTCCATCCCTGGAGAGATGCCCACTGATGGTGTGGACTGGCCTCTCCTAGGGGTGAACTGTGGCCTGGTCCCCTGAGACTGACCCTGACCGTGTGGCTGACCTGAACTCTATGCAGATGGACCCTTGAACCTCTTCCCAGGTGCAGGAGATGAACTATACTGACCCGGGCCCCTCTTCTGCTGTCTATCCCTTCTGGTCTGCTCACTGATTCTTACTTTTTCAACCTTTATTGCAGCTTCCACTAACTTGCTAAATTCTGTGATTCCCAAGGCAGTGAGCTAGATCTTGATGTTATCATTTAGTCCCTCTTCAAATCTCTTACACCTTTCAGCTTCATTAGGGACTATCTCCCTTCCGTAGCGGCTTAATCGGACAAATTCCTTCTCATACTCGGCCACTGATAGCTGTCTCTGCCTCAGGTTAATGAACTCTCTTCTTCTCTCTTCCAGGTATACAGTACCCACATATTTCTTCTTGAACTCGGAGAGAAAGAAGTTCCAAGTTACAGCTTCTGGCTACACTTCACTGGACACAGTGTCCCACCATTCGTAGGCATCGTCTTGCAACAAGGATACTGCAGCTTTTAGATTTTGCTCTGAGGTGCAGTGTAGTTGTTTTAAGACTCTGCCCGTTCTGTTCAACCAATTCTACCGCAATGAGTCATCTTCTCTCTCTGAAAAAGTCCACCGCTCCAAACTTTCTTAGCCTTTCCAGTGTGATTTACTGTGGAGCTGGTGGTGGTGGTGGTCCGGCATTACTCCACCATTTATCTAAAGAAGTCGGCCATTTGTTGGAACATGGCTGTGGAGGCCGAGCAGCTCGGCTTGAGTCGGGCGGAGTTCTCTCCCATGCCCCAGTCTCATTGCGGTGGAGCACGACTCTCCACTTCCTCCTCGATCTTTGCTTGAGATGAAGGGTCCATATCCTATTCAAAATAAGAAAGACAAACAGATCTGCATTAGTGTCACCTCGACTCTTACAAATGCAATGCATGGTATGGACTCAATCTAGGCCCGAACGCCTAAACCGTGCTCGATACCACTAAATGTGACACCCTTACCCGTACAGTATACTCGAGTAAGTAATGCCACACGGTGTACCGGCACATTCTAATATACCTTAATTAATTTATATCATGCTTGTGAATATAATTTATGAAATATAATTTATTTTAGCCATTTATCAAAAGTATTATTTATTTGAGGTTCCGAAAATTTTATAGAAAATCCATGAGTACTGGCTAACAATGGAGAAAAGCAGTTCTTCTAACTGTTAAAAACACTTCCAAATAATTTCCAAACAATCCCAACTTCAATTCATCAACAGAATCTCAATATCAAAATCTCAACATTTTTTTCAGTTTCAGTTCTCAATCATCATTTCTCAGGGTTCTCATATATAAACAACAATTAAATACTCAAATTACTTCCTTACATAACCATAAATCTTTATTATTTACATGAACCTCAAAATACATTACATAAATCCAAATACATATGAGAAAATAAAAATTTAGTTACAAAATGACAAAATGACACCTAGTGCCCTACCAATGCACTGCAGGTAGTGAGGTGACACGGACACTGTGCAGAGCTGCAGGATGAACTCACCCAGTCTGCGGTCTACTGGGCTCACGATCTGTATCTCCAGTACCTACGCGTGGCAAAAGCAACGCGCTAAGCAATAATGCTTAGTGGTGCAATAATATAATAAAAGAAAATAGCAGAAAGTAAGTATGTATATAATGTGTATGATTTCTTTATTTGGTATTGGTATATCTATTATTTCATTAACTTTGCCCACTTTTATTTATTTGGTTGCCCAAGTAACCTACACTAGACGACTGGACTGGATAAACGGGTAAACTGGCACTGGGTATCGAGTACCTCGGGCCGTCACACCATCGGTCACATATGCATCTCCCGTGCAGGCAAATGTAACGCTAACAAGTCAGAATAATATCGTGCACAAGGCCAAGTCTCAATGCAAGGTCGAATGGCTAAAAGCCATAAAATCACGAATGGCATATTGCCATGTGCGATCGCTAATCGAACCCTATTGGCATGCCAAACTATCCAAACCAATCTTGTTAGGTATACTAGGGCATTTGAAACTTTTAAATTCTTCAATTTGTGAATTTCATGTTTTGGTGTTACTATTCACCTCATTGGTCAACAAAAATGTTGACTTTTGGATAGAAAATATGTACGTTGACTTTGGCACTCCCAACATACCACATTTTGTATTTAAAACTTGTTGGCATTAAGCGTTAATACCATTTGTAAGCATTAAACCAAAGGAGCAGATTTTTCAGATTTTGTACCATAACTTTACTGTTCCATTAGGAACTGTTACAGTGGAAATTTGAGGAATTGGTAAACATAAAAGTTGTTCCTTATTTTGTCTAGTTGAATTTCGTTTTTTGAATCACTCCATTTGGAGTTTTGTAGCTCCAGATATGGTCCAAAAACCATAGCTGGCCAGATTTCCATTCTGCAAAAATTACCATATCTACAGTAACATGAACAGTGACTGTGACTGCATATTTGAATAGGTTCTGGCCATAATTTGGGGTAGATTTCTTCATGAAAGTTGTTTTTCTATGTCTTAACTTGTTGCTATAAAAATTTCAGGTCAATTGACCAAATCTACAGTGAGTTATGGCCAAATGAACAGTTACGGTTCATTTGGTCATTTCTGCAGGTGCTGTTGCAGGGGATCCGGATTGGGGCCAACTTTTGGTCCTCTTGCTTTGGTCTTTTGGGCATGGTTTCTTCAGCAAAAATATGCCATTGTAAGCCTAGTTTCATGTCCAATTGGCCAAACACCAATTGGACCAACACAGCCAAAGATATGGCAGTCCAAGTGGACTGAAATTTCAGTCACCTATTTGTCCTTAGGCAGCCTACACACTCACTTTGCCATGCATTAACTCACTTCAAATTATGATTAACTTGCCTTAAATGGTCACTAATTGACCAGTAGAATGTTCATTAATCAATTCCAATGCCAAGTCCAATTTTCATTCCTAAACCCTAGCCAAATTTTCAAAGTTTTCACAATTTCCCTCATTAACTCTTTCATTCTCTACATATATGTGTATACACTTTAAACCTAAGCTCTAGTTCACTCTAAATCCATCAAACACTCCATTTCTATTCCTTCAATAGGGCTGCCGAAATTCATGGCATACATACACATAATTTTTTTTCATTTTAGTTACAATTTCTTACTTATTTTAAGTCCCTTAGCATAGAAATAAAGAGCTTTAGGTGTGTATATGCACTAACCTTTAAGTGGCAGATTTTTCCAAGCCCCAAACTTCACTTTCTTTCTTCTTCTTGGCTGCCAAAAGGTTTTGCAAGGTGCAAGGACAAATTTTAGTGAAAGGTCTCTAGGGTTTTAGGGTGAAATGAAGGAGGAAATTAAGCTTTGATTTTGTGTTAATGGAGGTTGGTTATGGGCAAGGGTTTCGGCTGGAATGGAAAAGAGATGGCTGCTGGTTTTTTCTTTATTTTTTGGTCTCAATTATCTCTTTTTTTAGTTAGTCAAATGGTTACTTAATTGTGATTGGTTATAATTTTCTTAATGACATCACCATGATGTCATAAATAAGCCTTTTCCTCATTTTCTTTTCTTTTCTTCACTACTCATTTTCAATTTTATTTCTAGTAATTTTTATTCATATTTTATGTCATATTAATTATTTACTCAACTGGACAAGTCGGCCAAAAATCACCTCTGAAGGCGAAATGACCAAAATGCCCTCCGTTTGGCTTAACGGGTCAAAATTGTCTGTACCGATTGAAAATTTTCTCTAGGTATTTTCTTGGCATTCTAATGCCATAGGAACCTCAATGACCCTTCTCTGGAGTCCCAAAAATTATTTTATGAATTTTTCCCCGGGTCTAGGGCTCCTCGTTGCGAGAACCGCAACTTCCCTCTGGTTACCCATCGCTAGGGCACCGGCTCGTTTAACTTGGTTGTATTTTATTTCTAAAATTTTTTACTAAATTTTTCTTATCAATATTTGAGTTAATTATGGTTCCTGACTTTAGTTTAAATATTTTTCCGGACGTTCTAGCTGTCCGGACAGACACCGGTCACCGGAACAGTATAATGTACGGAATTGTTACCGGGAGGGTGTTACACTAGTCATATACTAGATCAGGCACCTGAGAGAAAAGAAAAGAAATACATCCAATAAATTAAAATTAAAAAATAAGTATAATTGCCTAAATCAGCTAAATCGCCTATCGCTTGATATTATTAAAACCAAAAATTCCCCAGCAACGGCGCTAAAAACTTATTTCGCTATTTTGCAATCACCGCAAGTACACGTATCGCTAACAAGTAATAAAGTGATAAGTAGAGTATCGTTCCCATGAGGAATTTTGTTTAGTAAGTACCAATCTACGCAGAAATCTTGACTGTCTAGGCTATCGAATACTTAGGGAATGAAGTTTGTTAACTTTAAACACTAAAATGGTAAACTTAAAATGAAATGATTTATTTAAAGCAATTCTGGAATTAAGATTTCACACTTAAATCTTACTAGGGTTGTTATCTCGTTTATTTACTGAATTGAGGATCATTTTCCTTGATGGAAATCCGTTCTAAGTTATCCTAAATCCTTTCTCAAGGCATCTAGGGTGTATTTTAATTAACTCGAACCCTACTTTCGTGGTGATCAAATTAATTAAAATCCTTTAAGACCTTTGATCAATTTTTAGGTTCCACAAAGGTATCAGCCTATGTTTAGGTCAGAATTCCTAGGTTCAAGATCTTGATTTTCTAATGTTAATCTTCACCTTTCAGTTCTTCAATTAACATCTACAATCATAACTAAGTGGGTACCAACACATAGCATGCATTAAGATCGCAAGAAATTAAATCAAGAAACGAATTTCAAATCCAATAAATAAAACTCAGTGTTCATCCATAATAATAATTACAAGAGCTACTCTCCCAAATCCAGAATAAGAAAACTACTCACTCATGGTGAGTTAAACAAATGTCATGATTAAAAGTAAAAAAAACAATAAAAAGAGAGTTATGCAGAAGAAATAAAATAATTAAAATCTGTCTAAGGAGATGAAACGAAGGAACATAAGAGAGTTTGCAGCTTTGATCTTATGGAGCTTTAACTAGAAAACTTCTTTTGGTACTGATGTAGAGCCCGATAACAGCAACCTTCAGCAGCAGTCCTGATGATAGTGACCGACCTCGCTTCCTGATGTTTTCTTTTCTATTTATATTGGTTGCTCTAGGGTTAGGTCATTTTGAGTCCAAAAGGCTTTAGGAGTCTCGTTTGAATCAGAAAACAGGAGGGGAATTTGAGTCAAAAAATAGGCTGCAGCATAGTACATAGCCCATTTGTCACTACACGGGTCCCGCAAAGTAGGGCCGTGTAACTTGCTAGAGGAGAATCGCGTGGTCTTATTTTGGCACAGAAAGTTACATTGGTCTGTGCCAACTACACGGGCCTGATTACACAGGCCGTTTACTATTGTTCCCATAAGGTTCTTCAAGCTTACGCCCGGCAGAGACTTACACGGGTCCCTGCATATTACACGGGTCTACTTACATGACCTGTGTACTTGTGTTTCTCATTGATTCTCTTGACTTTCTTCTGGCAGAGAGTTACACGAGTCTGGGGCTTGGTTTACACGACCCATGTACTTTGTATCAGTAGCAATTTTTTGTCTTTTTACCTCTCCAAGTTTTCCTTTGCACTCCCATCCTTTGGAGCTTCACCCAAACACCTGAAATAATGCAGAAAACATGGAATTAAGGGCTTTATAATAGAAATTACGAAAACTAATGAAATCAACTATTATGCATGAAAATATTTGCCTAAATGCTATGAAATAGAATGTAAATGTGCTTAAAAATATCTATACAATTCAAGTGTATCACATACATTGATGAGCAAACATGCCATAAGGACATGTAAAGGTTACTTTCTCTTAGACCTCAAGTGAGATAGGAATCTGATAGTAACCAGACTAGCTATAACGCCCTCACTTTAGGCAGTCTGTATATTCTACTATTTTGATGACTAACATTCATTCGGATAGCTAAGATGTTTGGAACTACACTTAAATTAGAGTGAGGAGACATAAATTGACTAAATAAAGACAAAGTAAAATTAAGTAAAAATAAAAGAAATGAAGTGTAAATAAGTTAAATGAGCCAGAGGTCATGGCGATGGGTAACCCTAACGGGAAGTGATTGTAAAGACAGTTGCCAACCCCGGATCCATGGGGAAACCTGTGGAATAATTATTTGGGATGTAATTGAAGGATTTATGAGGTTTAGATGATAATAAAAATGTCAAAGGAATGCAAGGAAATAAAGCCAATCGGTAAAAACAATTATAACTCGATGAACATAACGAAGGGCATTTTGGTCATTTCACCCTCAGTGTTAAATTTTGACCTAAATGTCAATCAAAAATGGGGAGAATAAAACCTTAAAAATAAATTAAAAATCATGAATTTGTGTAATGGAAATGAGTAGAGAAGATAAGAAAAGAAATGAAATTTAAATACCATTTATTACATAAGCATGACACAAGGATGATGTAATTAAAATTTATAACCAATTAAATTTAGACAACCATATATAAGAGAGACAAATTAAATTAATGAACTAAAAACTTATCATCATCTTCCTTACCCTCTCTCTTGGGCAAACCACTTGAATAGTGGTCTTCCACCATTTTCACCCTTGCAAGCTTTAATTTCCTCCTATTTTCACCCTAAAACCCCCAAGTCCCTTCACTAAAACTTGATCCTACACCTTGAGAAAGCTATTGGCAGCCAAGAAAGTGAGAGCATTTGAAGTTTAGGCAAGGTTAATTTGGCTCAAGTTGAGGTTAGTGCACTGTCTAAGCTTCCCCTCTTCTCTAAGCATGATTTGCATGTTAAACTAAGTTAAAATTTCATGAAATTAAAAAGAATACCATGAGTAAAAGGAACCCTAAATTTTAGCAGCCATGAGAAAGGTGAAAGTTTGATAGTTTTTATTTGAATTAAATTGCCTAGAAGTGATTTTTGATGAGTATATTTGAGTTAGATGTTAGGGTTTTGGTTGAAATTGGAGGTTTAACTAATGCTTGTATGGGTTTATGGGTTGATTAAGTAAAAGGGAGGTGAATGGGGGGAGGAAGAAGAAACTTGGGTGTGAATGAAAAGTTGGAAAAAGATATTTGGTTATAAAGTTTTAGGTTCTCCAATCTCTATCGTAGAAAACACGAACTTGTTTCCCCAATTATGTTCTTCTCATTATTATTATTATTATTATATAGACTTCTTGTGGGGCCTACTAATTGCTTTTTGGTTGTTGTTTATAGGCCTAGATGTTATACTGAGCAAATTATTATTATTTTTTTACACTTAGCAAAGGACTCAATATCCGCATTTTATTTTTCCCTACACAATCACCTTTTATTTTTTTTTTTTTTTGTCCTCTTTCTTAATTTTTAAAATTATAGTTATTTTTCATCAAAATCTGTCTATCATCAAATTTGGAAGCAACCCTGTGATTGTGACTTTCTCCTCTCCTCTTCTTTTCTTCTCTCCTATTTTGCTTTTCTCCTTCAGATCTCTTGCCTTGTGCAGCCACCAATGAGTTTCTTACAAGAAACTACCCTTACATTGATTTTGTTTTTTTATTTTAATTTTTTTGTTAGTTTTTTCTGAGAAACTCTCAGATTAATATGAATTTCTCTGCTCAAATTTATATTTGTTATGAATAAATTTGAGGTTCTCTTTTCAATATTGGGTCATGTCTCCCCATGATTAGGATTTTATTTTCTCCCCTTAAAAGGAGTTCTGTACATACAACCCTTGTTTTTGAAATCCTCTTTTTTTATCCCCTTTGGCAGATTTCTCAAATACTCATCAAACTTGACCTCCAATTTTTTAACAAGATATTCATATATTTTGAAGGGAGTATGGTCACAATACAACTCCATGCCAGGATTCTCAAATTTACCCTATAACAAATTAATCCATGGTAATCATAACTACTCATTATTTGAGATCATTCAGCTTGCTCCTGCAAAAGTTCAGCTTCAAATTTGCAGCAGCAGAATTGCATATCTGCAACTGGAAATCACATAAATAATTAATCATCAAATAGACCTAATAATATAACACTCTAGCTATGAAAGCAAATCAATCATATTCTCCTCCCAACTTGATATTTGCCTTTCAAAGTTAATAAAATTCATTGATTTCATTTACGTTAAACATTTTCTTTTAAAAAAAAAATAGCAGTATAGCAGTACTACAATTTTAAAAAATAAAAATCACTAAAATAGTTCAACAAAGAAAGAAACAAAAATTGAAAAACATTGAAGAGACTAGAAAAGGAGGTTCAAATTGCAAAATCGTCAACATGCTCATGTTGAAGCTGATTTCAATTTTGCAGAAGTAGAATTGTAAGCTTACTTCTGCAGAAATTGAATTTCAATCTGCAATAGCATAACTCAATTTAGCAATAGTATATTACCCAATTAAGAATCACAAAACCCAATATAAATATCAAAACATGAATTAAAAGCATCAATTTATTAACCTTCCAAACTAATATCATACATCAAACCATGAATTCTGCAGTCGGCCATTACTTCTCAAACATCATATACAGCTAGTGAAGAAGCATCTCAAATGAACTGAGTTTGAACTCGATAGAAATTTAAGTTGGAATGGCTCCTCCAACCATTGAAAAGACTAGCTATCTCCATTTCCGAACGAACCTACTGTTAGAACAAAATTTGATCTTTTACTTCCATATTAGAAGTAATCTGATTACCTTATATTTTCGTTTAATCATATTTTTTTATGATTTAAACAACATATAAAACAATAGTAATAATACTGACATCGATTTACACACTAACATGAAGATAAATTATGCTAAAACAAAGGAGCTTTCATAAAACTTATTATTTGTCATTATTTTATAGGTACTCAAAGCTTAATTGTGGGGAAACCGATGAGCTTGCACAACCCAAAAACCATATAGAGAACCGCTGGCTTTGCCTAGGCAAGATACACAGTGGCCTCTTAACTTATTGAAACGTAAAAGCAAAGCACAAATTAAAAATAACCAAGTGATCAAATGCCTCTATTGATTATCTTTTCAATGGCTTGGAGAGACTGAATGGCCGACTGAATGTAGAAGCTAAGAGCACCAGCGATGGGGGCAAGGGGATTGGCAGCCAGTTCTTCCTTCACATCATCATCCACTGAGGGCAGTGGCTTGCTGGGATCCTCGTCAAACGACTTGGCTTGCTCAAGGTATTTGTCCATACGAGGAGTGGAAAATAGTCGCAGGCTTTCCACATCACCTCTTGAAGCGAAACGCTGGCGATCATGGGAAGTCTCAGAGGAGAGTGCAAAAGGACGCCCTTGCTTATTGTAGATTTCTTGTGATTTCATCAATTTCAAGAGCTGTTGCAGCTCGGACCTCAGCATCTCAATCAATGGGTTAGATTCATCATCCACATCCTCCAGAGAGTTCTGCGCTTCAACGAGCTTGTCCCGAGCATCTTCAAGTTTATTGCTGTCAGCCATAGCTCTTGCTTCTTTTATCATACTTGCAGTCAGGAGACGGGTCTCCTCATTCTTCACCTCCGGCCTTTCTTCTTGATCTGCGGCTTTCCCGGTGCGGCGTACAGTGAGGATCGCAGGGTTGGCCTCAAACGGTTTTCCCTGAAAGCTGCACATGTATGTATACATATTCCATGACATTCATCGACCTCATGAGGAAATTATACATAATTTTCTGTAAAATGCTGGGATTTAGTACCTATATAAGTAAGTAATTTCGAGAACATCTGCGCCCCGTTCCTGATCAACAGCCGGAAGAAGAAGGTCCACTATGACCTTGCGCACCTCTTTGGCGTAGAGACCGCCAAAAGTAACAGTTACAGAGCCAGCAGAATCGTCCCTAGATTGCGGATATCTTCCGGCAATTACCTGCTCTATTGTCGATTCGTCTTCAATTCGTTTGACTGTCAGCTTCAGGTCCTCAACAACCCGGGTGAGAAGTCCGGCCAAACACTGGGAAAAGGCTATGCTCAAGTTGTCTGTGTTTTGAACTTCTGAGAACGTTCCTTCAATGCTATTATCTGCGATAGCCTTGAGCACCTATTAAACCGAGTACAAACATGAACTAGTTAGAAAGTCATACAAACAACCTTTGCTTAGTATGTAATTACATGTATTATTTCAACGTACCCTTGGGTCGTGATTTATGCCAAAACCGAATGTGTGTACAGGCACATTGCCGACCGAAACCTGGGCAGCGTCACCACCGGCGTTCTGCTCACCATCGGACATAAGCATGATGCCAACCGAACGCCCACCGCTAAGTCTACGGTCATTAAGCACTTTTAAGCCAGTTTGAAGGCCAGCAGTGATGTTGGTTGCACCGTCGGCATTTAAACCATTGATCAGATTTTCAAGTTCCCTTTGAGAACTTTCAGTTATCTGGCGCAATGGGCACAACCTTGCAGCATCTTTGGAGAATGTTACAACAGACAAACGATCAATGGGGCTAAGTTTCTTGATCACAAATAGCATGGCAGTTTTCACTTTTGCTATCTTTTCTCCTTTCATGCTTCCGCTGACATCTAATATCGCCACAAGATCCAATCCGGGCCTGTCATTGCTTGAATCTCCACCAGTGATCTCCAGCATCACCCTGAGTTTGTTTTCTTCAAGTGGTACCATATTTTTATTTATGCTTATCAGCTGTACTCTTCCAGGCACGATTGCTGTTGGTTTTGACCCTGCAACATGCCACCCCAAACACAAACACATTCAACAAAGTATTCTTGCTAAGAAGGAGCAAACTAGGAACTGGGTAAGAATCATATCTCGTAAAATGCATATAGTGATGAAGAAAAGAGGCATAAACCAACCTGAGTCTTGAGGGGTAACAATCTTCTCATCATCGTTGAAGCCCATTTTGCCCAGAAAACTGATCGATACACACAATAAACTGGATTTCCCTTTTTTTTTTTTTTTTACTGGCTTACTCACACCTCATGCCTCCCAAAAACCCCTCCATTTATATTTGCCGAGAAGGAAATACCTGATTTATGAGTAATGGACATGAATTTTTTTTTTTTTTTCTCCAGGTCAATATGGATAAATGAATTGATATCATACTTGATAGTTGTGGCAGATAGCATTAACCTCTATTATTTCAATAACTTAATTAAATGATTTTCTGTTCAACCACTGTAATTGACAATTAATATTTTTTTATCTTCCTTGAAATTTGTCCAGATCTGAAAATTTCTATATCACGGATTCATAACTCATTACTTTCTACGCGTTCTGGAATGATGAGTCACAAGCTCTGTTCTCACTTCTCCGCACGTTCAAGTCCAAATTTTAAGGTCCATCAGATTTAATATCGATTGTAGCATTTATAGAAAATTAAAAATCTAGACAAAATTGCTATAGTTTTATTTTGAGTCTCGTTCCTGACCATTATGTATATGTGTTTAAGAGAAGAGAATTTATCTATGTCTCCGGTATGACTCTGATTGAAGTTCGCATATCAAGTAAGTGTATTTAGAGATTGATCTTTTGAAATCTCATATCGATTATAAAGTATGTATGCATATTAAAATGAGAAGTCTTGATAAAATTATCATTATTTTATTAAGATGTCAAATTTTATCCCTAATTACTACTATATGCGTGTTTCAACTTTAGACAAAAAAAAGAGTCCAAATTTTGATCGAAAATTACCAGTTTAGTTCCTGTGTTTTGGAAAGTTACATTTTAATTTTACTTCTTACGCATCATTTTAATTTTAATTTTTAAGCGTCGTTTATTCAAAATGATTTATTTTTCATAAAATATACTTCTTAAAAAATATAGTACAAATGTATTTAATAAATAAATTTAATAAATTGCTTTTAAATTTTTATAAAAAATAATTTATATATAAATAATATTTTTTATATAAATAATTTTTTTAAAAAATATTTTTATAAAAATATTTTTTAATATTTAATTACAATATTAAACAAATTGTATCATGTCATATATATATATAAATATTTTTATATTTTTAATAAAATTATTAAAATATAGGAAATGGCTTCTTTCCTTAAAATATAACTTACTTTCCTTAAAAAGAAGGTAGTTTATTCTTTGATTAAAAAATTATTTTTTAATTATTTTTTAGTATTTTAAAATTTAAAAAATATAAAAAATATTTTTTATAAAATATTTTTTAAATAAATAAAATCTAAATAATAAAAAATAATATTAATAATATAATTTAAAATTTAATAAATTAAAGTATAAATTAGTTTGATATAAATTTCAAGAATGATCTACTTTCCATAAAATTGATTTTAATAATCTAAGTTGCTTGGGAATTACTATAGTTTCACGTGACTATGTCAGAGACTCTGAGCAATACAAATTAAATGTTTTATGTGAACGAATTTAATAATTATTAAATTAAAATTTTATATCACAAATTATATAAAAATAATTAAAATATATATATAATAAATATATAAATTTAAATATAAATATTTAATTTAAATTAAAATTTTATATCACAAATTATATAAAAATAATTAAAATATATATATAATAAATATATAAATTTAAATATAAATATTTAATTTAATAATTATTAAATTCAATTTTTTAGAATTAATTTTATAGTAAAAGATTAAATTTATTTGATTATTGAGAATTAATATAGTAAAAATATCCAAAAATTAAAAATATAGCTTTTAATAATTATTAAAAACAAAATTGACATGAAGTCTTTTTTTATTCTTTCTTTACATCAATGTCATCAACTTCACTTAAAAAATGAAAATTTATAATGTAAAACGATCCAAATGGGATTGAAAAATATGGCCAACTCATATTCGTTAGTTCAATCATACGTGTTATACTTTTTAATACAGTATATAAATATAGTAGTGTTTTGTAATTGACAATTAATATTTTTCTGCTGCCTTCAAATTTGGCGAGATTTGGAAAATTCTATATCATGGATCCACAACTCACTAATTTCTAGAGCCCTAGCTCTGTTCTCACTTCTCATCAAATTGAAGTCCAAAATTTGGTAGAGAATTAATTATGTTTAGTTCCTCTGTCAAGAGCCCCACGTGAAAACATTAAAAAAAATTGAAAGAGCTTATAAAAATATTTAATTTGGTAGTTTTATATTTTATTAATGGTTATCCAAATTTAAATAATTTCATCTTATATTTCGTAAATACTTATTTTGATTTATTATTATTTTCGTCTATTCAATTTAATTCTCTTATCAATTCAATTCGAATGTTAAAATTCTTAATGTTGTCGTTGCGTTAAATTCAAGGAGGGGACCGCCCTATTGTTATTCTTATTTTATTTTTATATAGAGAGAAAATACCTAATTTCCATGAAATTCTTCTATGTTTGGTAAGTCTCATCAATACCATTAACCGCACTTTAAAAATAATTAGTACTTTCATTTATTTTTTTTATTTGTATTTAAATTTTACATATTAATTAAAAAAATAATTAAATAATTTAATTTTTATAAATTTTTTTAATTATTTTTTATATAAATATTTATTATATATAAAATAAATCACTACACTGTTATGTACCTGGATTGTATTGATGAGGGAAGCAGTCTGCATTAATTGAGCACATGCATTTTTATATTTCGATCCACAGATCACTGATCTGTCCTCTTCCAAAGTGTCAGATCTAACTATTCACCTCCTTCATTAATTTATTATATTATTATTGCAAACGGACAAATTCATTTCCTTCTTATTTTCTCGGTTCTCACATAAATAAATAAAAAAAATTTAATTGGTCTATTTTTTTAAATGCTATTAAAACGACTTGCATAATATTTTTTAGTAGACTCCACTAATTTATTTAACACGTTAGCGATTGATGAAATCATCTCTAACCTCCCCCCCTTTCTCTCTCCTTCATTTCATTGTCTCACTCCTACGCACCCTTACATTGGATAGAGAATTTATGTTTTTAAAAATTTAATTTGATTAAATATGATATCAACCCCTATTGTTTCAATAATTTCCCAACCACCTCTGTTGTTTTTTTTAATATGCTATTTAATTTCGACCCTGGCTGTACTGCTGAGGGTATCTGAATTCATTGACCAAAATGTATTTTCACATTTGGACCCACTATATTAATTATTAATCTATTTGTCGTCACCTTCTTTATTAATTATTTACTTTTTTTTTTACTACACGCCACTATAAATTTTTATTTAAATTCTATTTATTATAAATTAAAAATATAATTATATAAAATATATAAATTTATAATAAATTAAATTTAAATAAAAAAATTTATTACATAAACGAAACTCCTAATCCTTAATTTGTAATATAAAATTTCTGATTTTTAATTTAATAACATAAATCCCACTATGAGGGTGTCTGAATTCATTGACCAAATGCACTTTCGCATTTGGATCCACTGGTCACGGATCTGTCCCCATTCTAAAGAGTCAGATCCAATCTGTGATACTAATTGTTAGCTCATTTGTGGTCATCTTTTTCATTAATTATTCACTTTCTTCTTATTACACGCCACTACAAATTTTTTTATTAAACTCTATTTATCACAAATTAAAAATATAAATATATAAAATTTATATATTTATATATTTATATAATACGATTTATATATTTAGATAAATTTTATTATATATTTTATATTTTAAAATTATTATATATTAAATTTAAATAAAAAAATTCTTTACATAAATAAAATATTTAAATTTTAATTTATAATATAAAATTTTTAATTTTTAATTATTAATTTAATAACATAAATCTCACTATGATTTTTGATAGTGGATTATTATTAGTGACATATTTTTCTTATTAAATAGTATTAGCGGTGAAGTTCAGCAGATTAAAAAGTATACATTATTTATCACTATCAATATATTACTATATTTTTGTATAAAAATAATGAAGGGTGTTTTAATTTTATATTTATATGAATTTTAAAATTAAAATTTTTTAATTTATTTAAATATTAAAATTAATTTAAATAATAAAAAATATAATTATAATTAATTTAAATAATAGAAGATATTTTTACTAAAACCAATATTCTCCCATTCCTACATTTAATATATAACTTTTTTTAACACGTGTCTTATGCGTGCATCTTATTATTTTTAACACGTTTATTTTTATCATATGTTAAAAATTTTATAAATCATAATTTTAATTTTAAATATAATTATTTTTAATTAATATTTATTTTTTAAAAACATAAACGACTCTATATAATTTACAAATAAATAAATAAACAAAATAATTATCACGTTAACATTTTTGAAAAAGTTCAATTAATAAAAGGTTAAAACTTTTAATCATTATAAAATAATAATTTTTACTAAGAAAGAGAATGCTATAAATACATTTTTTTGATAACACTATAAACGCTTTCTCATGAATGGTATAATATTCTATTAATATATTATCTTACCTGCGAAATTATTAATTTAAAATTAAATTTTATTTCAATTTGTATGTGGACCAATTATAAGTGTATAAAAATTATTTAAAAAATTGTTAGCATTGATATTAAAAATTAAATCATAAAAAAAGCTAAATGATTAAAAAAATAAAATCTTTATAAATTTTTTTAACTTTTATCAATTTATTTTCAACTTTTATAATAGTTTCAATTTTAATAATTAATTTAATTAGATTTTTTTTTCTAAAAATTAGGTTAATTAGATTATTTAATTGATAAAAAGTCATTAAAGTATTTACCAATATTATTAATATTATTAAATCATTTTAATTTTTTTTATTATTTTAAAAATTAATCTCAAATAAATTAAATAAAAATATTATTTTACTGAATCAAATGTGTATTCTTCTGGAAGCAATAATTAGATTTATTTAAGTTATATTGTTATTAATATTTTATATTTAAACATTTAAATTTTATTTTTTATTTATTAGGCCTTAAATTTGAGATAAAATAATGAAAAAAATGTGAATTAAAAGTATAATAGAAAAAGAGAAAAAAATTAAAATTAAAATTAAAATAACAATATTAGAAATATTATTTAATTATTATATTTTTCTATCAATAGAAAGTTAGTTAAATTTAATGAAAATATTTAAATTGTTGAACAAATTAATAAAATGAAATAGATTATCAAAAAACTGACAATATATAAATGAAAAGATCTATATAATTTGTCAATTGATGATTTTAGCTGTTTTTAATTAAATTTATTGCTAAAAGTAAAAATAATATGAACAAGTTTATTATTAAAATTATAAAATTAAAAGGTTTTGCTAAAATAAATAATTTTCATAAATGTTTTTATTTTTTATTTTTTTCGTTTAGCCTAAGAAAAATACATATGTTTCAATTGTTTAATACTTCACTTTTAACATTAAAAACGAATAAATGTATATTATTAAAATAAAAAATTTCTTTTTTAAGTAAAACACCTAAGTATTTAAAAAAAAATTAATATATTTTTATATTTATCTAGAGTCATATATATTATAAATATAAAAATATAAAAAAATATAGCAACAACTTTATTAAATTATGATAAATTAAAATCATACAAAATGAAATTTCAAATTAGGCGTTAAACTTAAAAGTTAATTTTTTTAGTCAAGTAGATGGAGTAATAAATTAGCATTATATATATATATATATATATATATATATACACATATATTGAATCACAAGTATCATTATGGTTATTCCTAAAGATACTTGTTATTTTTATTTTTATTTATTAAATTTATTTATTTTAAATAATTTCCAAAAACATTATAAAATTAAAATATTCATGGGAGTATGATTTTTAATTTAATTTATTTAATTATTATTATAATTATTTTTATTATGAAAATGCAATAATATATGGCTAAATTAATTATCAACTATTTCATAATTTCATTTTATAACCATTGAGTATCAAATAATGATAAAATTTGGTGGTAGTGAGGAGTTAAGAATTTCAAAGCAACATGAATATCAAAATGAAATTTGAAAGTATATGACAATATTGATAAGGTTGGACTAATTAGAAAATAAAATGAAAAAATATATTGAAAAAATAAACAAAATGATCACAAATTTCAAAATTTCAAAACATTTGGATAAAATTTTTGTGTATTTTGAAAATTTGATCGATTTTGTCAAGATTTAAATAATTGGATAAAATTGTCAAAATATAATAAAATTTGATTTTTTTTTTCAATAGGCCTAAGTAAAAATAGAAGAGATTGTTGGGCTCAAATATACTTTTTTTTTAATTTTCTATTTTATAAAATTTAATATAATAACTATACGCAAATGCTTTGCTGGTAAATTACAAAAAATAAAACACATTTTAAATTAAATTAAATATATTTAATATAATCTCAACTTTATATAAAAATGAATTTAATAATTTTAATTAGGAGAAATATTTATTTCAAAATTTTGCATAAAATTAATTGATAAATATATAAATTTAAATAAAAATCTTTAATGTAATAATTATTAAATTTATTTTCATGTACAATTAATTTTATTAGTCTCTCTGTCTACTTTGATCTATTGTTTATGATTTTTTATAATAATTAAGGAAATAATTAAATTATTTAAATTATAATAAAATACTTATTAATTTAATAAATTATTATTTATTTTACTTAATTAAGAGAGAGAATAGTAAGTATTAAGATTAATTTTAAAAAATTATAGAAATAGTTATTAAATTTAGCAAAGATAAGGATAATAAAAAAAAAATTAATGCTCCTTGATCTTTTTAAAATGGCAAATAATTATTGATAAAATAATTTCTAAAAAATCATTAATAAAAGTGAAGAGAAGTAATATAATAGTAATAATAATATTTTTTTTTGAATTTTTTTACCTGCTCACATTGCTTTCAAGTAAATAGCACCAATCATTCCTCAACCTAATTATTTCATTTTAGTTACTCAAATTTCAATTCATTATAATAAATATCTCAACTTTAGTTTTATTTCATGAAGGTTTCAGTTTTATTTTCTTTTTTTTTATTAACATTAAATTAATATTTAATCAAAATAAAGTTATAATATATATATATATAAATTAAAATATTGATAAAATATCATATACTAATAAAATATTATTTTAAATTTTATTATTATATTATTATTATTTTTCTAGATTGTTACAAATTAAATAATAATTAATAATTATATTAATAAATTTAGTTAACATAAAATAATTTTATTAATAATGGTTATTAATTAATTTAATCATAAAAATATAAAAAAGAGAAAAGGGAGAAAAAAAAGAGTAAAAAATAATTTTATTGATAATGATTATTAATTAATTTAATCATAAAATATATAAAAGAGAAAAGGATGAAAAAAAAAGAGTAAAAAAATAATTTTATTACTTTTAATTTGAAAACACGCAATTATAGATTTGGAAAAATTTTTTTAAATAAAATTAAAATTAAAAAATTTAATTTTAATAAAATAAAATTAAATAATTAAAATAAAATAATTATATAAATTAAGAGGCAATTAGTACAATTTATTAATACAATTTATCATCCATTTCAAAAACTCCTCCATTCTTATATAGAAAGGAAATATATGATTTATTAATTTCTTTTTTAGCAATATCAAACAAGGTCGTAATCAACATGGCCATGAAATTCTTCCATATTTAGCAAGTCAATTTGGACCTCGTCAATCTTATGAACTTCATTTTAAAAACAAGAGTGATGCTAAATGATTAAATTGATCCAATCAAATGGGTACTATTGGAATTCTGTAAATTGCAATTTTCAAGCTGTTATTAATACATTAAAAGTAGAAGAAAATTACAGTTATAACCTTGAGGTTATATTTATGTGGACACCTGTAATTGCATGGGCCCACACCACACTCCTAATATTTATCTTTGCAATTCCACGAATTTTTGCACCGTAAATGCTATTTTTATCAACCCTCTAATTTAGCTACTAATACTAACATTATTAATGCATATATGACAGCAGTGACTGCTTGTTAATATTATCCTTTATTTTTTTTATAATTTCCAGAATCGAAAGAGATACATTTTAAAATATTATAATGATTATTAAATAAATTAAAACTTTTAAAAAATATTAGAATATTACTAAATATTTTTTTAATTTATTGTTAAAATTTCAATAAAAAATTTTATATGTGAATTGTTAAATTAAATGAACACTTAATTATTGCATATATATTTTTTCATTTATAACAACATTTAAGTGCCAATTTTTATTTTTAAAAAAATATTTTGATAGAAGAAAAATTTTTCTATTTTTTTTTAAATATGTTATATATTTTTAATGTAATTATATATATTAATATGTAATTAAAAATTTAATATATATATATATATATATATATATATATATATATATTACAATTATCAACTATATATAACCTAAAATTATTTTTAATTCATCTTCTTTTAATAATTTAATAATAAATACAATAATTTTTATAATTAATTTAAAAACTAATTAAATTATATTATTAATCCATCTAAATATGATTGAATTAAATTTATTTTAAATTTTTCTTTATCATCTTCCCTATAAATAGTAAACATTGTGCCATTTGAGAATTATCAATCTTTCTTTTACCATCTAATACTCTCAAATTGTTATTTGATTTGCTTTATTTTTCGTTATTTACATTAATTCAAGTTCTATTAGTCTCGATTTTAAAGTGAAAGTATTATAATTAGAAGCTATAAATTTTAATAATCAAATTATATGAAAAAAAATATTAGAAATGATTTTAATTAAAAGTATAATATTAAAATTTAAATTAGATATAAAAAGTTAATTTTCTATTAAATTTGTGCATAGCACAAGTATTTAACTAGTTGAATAATGTTTAATATTTAAAATTGAAACATAATATTTTATTATTAGAGAAATAATATTTTATTAAGGGTTGACTTATTTAGCCTCAATTAGAAAGTTCTGTTATTATTTAGCTTAAACTTAATTTTGAATGTATTTGACCCTTGATTAAAAGTATAGGAGATTATTTAATTTTTTGTCTAATTATAATATTTAATAATTCATTTAAGTATTGATTGAATTAATTAGAAGAAGCAATTGATGGAAAACCTTACTTAATTCAAATCAACTTAAATACCATATATTATTTAATTTTTAATTGAATTATTCGCATGTATTGTAGTGCAATGCATTAATTATATAAAGTAAATATATGCATAACTAATATAATTATAAGATATGGTTGAATTCATAAATGTATAGTTATATACTATTTAATTGAATTAAATTTAATTTATAATTTATGAATGCAATACATGCTTCAATTTATAATTGCAATATAGTATTTAATCTCTAATTAAATAATACTCAACTCAACTCAACTAAGTCTTTATCCTAAAAATTTAGGATCGACTATATGGATTCTTTTTCTCCACTCTAAACGATTTTGGGTTAAGTTTTCGAAAATGTGTAATACTTCTAAGTCATGTTGTACTATTCTCATCCAAGTCAGTTTAGGTTTACCCCTATTTTTCTTTCTATTCTCTAACCTAATGTGCTCTACTTGTATAGCTAGAGTCTCTGTATATCTACGCTTCACATGACTAAATCACCTCAATCTCCCTTCTCTCAACTTATCCTCAATTAATACCACTCCTATCTTTTCTCTAATACTCTTATTATGGACTTTATCTAGTCTAGTATGGTCACTCATCTACCTTAACATTCTCATCTCCGCAACTCTTATCTTAGACACATACGACTCCTTTAGTGCCCAACACTCACTACCATATAACATGGCTGATCGTATAACTGTACTGTAAAATTTTCCTTTCAACTTATTGGGAATTTTGTGATCACATAAAACTCCCATGGCACGTCTCCATTTCAACCATCTGGCTTTAATCATATGAATAACATCCTCCTCACATCCCCTATCTACTTGAAAGATTGAGCCGAGATATTTAAAGTGATTACTTTGGGGCAGTACTACTCCATCCAAACTAACTCCTTCCCTATCACTAGTTCGGTCTTCACAAAACTTACAATGCATGTATTCTATCTTCATTCTACTTAACTTAAAGCCCTTTGACTCTAGAGTGCTTCTCCAAAGCTCTAGCTTTCTATTGACTCATTCTCATGTCTCATCTATCAGAACTATATCATTCGTAAACAACAAGCACCAAGGGATACTCTCTTGTATATGTTTCACCAATTTATCTAAAACTAGAGTAAAAAGGTAAGGGCTTACAGCTAAACCTTGATGTAATCCAACTGTGATAGAAAAATCTCTTATGTCCCCTCCCACTGTGCGCACAATAGTAGTTGCTCCTTCATACATATCCTTCAACACTTGTATGTACCTAATAGATACCCTCTTTTATTCTAACACTTTCCATAAGATATCTCTTGAAACACTATCATAAGCCTTCTCTAAATTAATAAAAATCATGTGTAGATCTTTTTTCACATCTTTATATTTCTCCATTAAGCTTCTAATGAGTAAGATCGCTTCCATAGTTGAACGACCGAGCATGAAGCCAAATTGATTGGGAGAGATAGAAGTGTCCTAACGTAATCTATGTTCCACAACTCTCTCCTACAATTTCATAGTATGGCTCATGAATTTAATTCCCCTATAGTTTGAGCAACTCTGTATATCTCCCTCATTTTTAAAAATAGGTACTAAAATACTCCTCATTCATTCATCATGCATTTTCCTTGAGATTAGAATCTTATTAAATAATTTAGCTAACTATGCCACTCCTATATCTCTCAAACACTTTCATACTTCAATTGATATTCCATCAGATCCACAAGCTTTACCTACTTTCATTGTAACACCCTCGCTTTAGCTAGTCTATGCATTCGACTATTCCAGTGACCAATGTCTGTCCAGACAACTAGAATAACTGTAACTATATTTAGACTAGAGTGAAGAGTCATAAATAATTAAAATAATGGTAAGAAAAATTTAGAAAAAATTTTAGAAATAAAATATAATGAAGTTAAATGAGCCGATGCCCTAGCAATGGGTGACATAACGAGAAGTTACTGTCTTCACAGCTAGTAACCCTAAACCCAAAGGGAATCCTGTGAAATAATTTCTGGGATGTCAGAGAAGAGTTACAACACACTAGGTACATTAGAATGCCAAGAAAAGGTTAGGAGAATTTTTAAAATCGGTACAGACAATTTAGTCCGTTAAGCAAAACGAAGGGCATTTTGGTCATTTTGCCTTCAGAGACGATTTTTGACCAACTTGTCCATTTATGTAAGTGAATTATATGACATAAAATAGGAATAAAAATTTATGAAAATTAAATTGAAAATGAGTAAAAAAGAAAAAAAAATGAATTAAAATGGGACTTATGACATCACTATAATGTCATTTAAAAAGCTCCACCCAATCACTATTTGACAAACTAATTAAAAGAGATAAAAAGAGACAAAATGCAAAAATAAAATTTGCACTCCCATCTTCAACCTGTAACATCCTCATTTTCGTAGTCCGTACGTCTTATTGTTCCAATGGCTAATGCCTACCTCGAAAAGTCGAAATATCTGGAACTACACTTAATTGACAGTGAGGAAGCATAAAATAATGAAATATGTGATGAGAAAAACTAAGAAAAAAATAAAAGAGATAAAATGTGACTAAGTTAAAAGGTCTACTGAGGTGTAATTGAAATTGAAAATGTCAAAGAAAAATTAATAAGTTAGTATAAACGAAAAACCAAAATTAAAGAAATCAGCAGTACAAGGAGTAAATCGGTAGTACCGAAAAATCAGAAATACAACCCAAAGAAGGGCATTTTAGTCAATTGACACTTAGAGTGGACTTTTGACCTAAATGTCCATGAAAAATAAGTGGTATTAAATTTTAAAAATGAAAAATGAAATTATGTATAAAAGGTAATTAGGAAGAAATTAAGGGGTGTAATTGAAATTAACTAAAGTTGATTATTATAATGTTAATGAGGATTAGTGGAGCATTATGGGATTACATAAACTCACTAATGGATATGTGTATAACTATTCAGCATCTTCTTCCTTCAATCCATTTCTTGGCTGAATACAAATTCCTCCCAAAAACCACCATTAACGTCCCAAGCAAGAGCTTCATATCCACCATGAATAAGCCATAGTTTTCTCAAGCTCCTTCATTAAAGTTAGTCTACACATCATGGGCAACACATAGGCAGCAAATAGAAGAAGTTTCGGTGAGGTTTTACAAAGCTCAAAATAAGGTTAGTGCTAAATTTCCTTCCTCCCTTAATTAATCTTTGATTTAAGGTTGTGATGAGTGTAATTGTTGAGAAATCTGAAGAAAAAGATGAGTATTTGATGGAGCATGAATTTGGCAGCCATGGAAGTGCATGGTTATTGAATTATTCTTACATATATTTGTTGGGATTTAATATTGATTAAGGTAATTTAAGGTGCTAGTAAGTTAATTTCCATATGAATGTATATTTGAGCATTTGAATTTGGAGTTGAAGGAATTGTGGAAGATTTATGCATTTTTGGGCAATTTGGCAGCCTTATGATTCATTGAAGAGTGCTTGAATTCATGAAGTTATTTGATGAATTGTGGTACTAACGGATTAATAGAAGTGTATATAAATTAATGTTGGAATTATATGTAATAATTAGGTGTATTCATGTGTATATTATGTTGATTGGACATTGTGATTTAGGGTTGTATATTATACATTGAGGATTTGTATATACTGTTCAAAATGACCTTAATGAGATGTGATGGATGATGTTAGTATATTAGGAGTCCAGAATTTAGGCATGGGAAGTTAAAGTATAGCAAGTTGAATATGTAAATTGATTGGTATTTGAGGATTGTATTGAGGATAGTATGCTTGTGGAGCTATAACCCTAATTGTGTGGCCCCAATTGGAATGAGGCCAATTGGAGGTAAAATTAGACATATAATGAACTAACTTTCATGCAGAAGCCTTACTAAAAATCTATCCAGAAAGTGACTCAAAAAGTGACCTAATCCGAAATAGGTAACTTGGCAAATCCAGAATTTGACCATATGAACAGTAGCCAGTATTTTGGCTATAACTCACTCAAAACAGGTCCAAATGACCTAAAATTTATATCATTGGAAAGCTTAGACATAGGGGTACAACTTTGGTAGAGACCACCAAGCCCAAAAATGCCATTAAGCAAGTCAAATTGATTGCCCAAGTTGGGTTATAAAAACTGGCCGAATTGACTTTGACTTAAAAATGACCTAATAGTGCAATATAAGTGCAACTTAATCAGCCATAGTAAAATGACCATATCTTGGTCTACACAACTCCAAATGACCTAAAATTTATACCGTTGGAAAGCTTAGACATAGAGCTACAACCTTAGTGAAGATCACAGAACCCAGAAATGTCATTTACTAAGTCAAATTGCTTGCACAAATTGAGGTAATAAAACTGTCTAGAACAATTACAACCCAGAATTTGACCATATGAACAGTAGTCACTCATTTGACCATAACTCATTCAAAACAGGTCCAAATGACCTAAAATTTATATCAATGGAAAGATTAGACATAGAGCTATAACTCTTATGAAGATACCAAAGCCCATAAATGACTAGAACCAAGTCAAATTGCTTGCCCAAGTTAGGGTACTAAATCTGCCAGAATTGAGTTTGACCTAAAAATGACTTAACTTTGCATTAAAAATGCAAACTGTCCAGTTTTAGTAAATTGACCATATCTTGGTCTATACAACTCAGAATGATATGAAATCAGTGGAAAAAATTCAATAAGACATAAACCTATAATATTGAAATTTTGACTAGAACTCAGAAATCAAGGAAACTAGGCCAATTAAGTTGATTAAGTTGACACACTAAATATGGAATTGATACAATTGACCATTAAGTCTAGAAAATTCAAATAGGCATATTTCCCACAAGAAGTATCCAAATGTAATGAGCAATACTAATCTGGAAAGCTAAGAAAGAAACCTAAAACTTTGTTTTAGGCAACTTCCTCAAATTATAAATGTATAAGGCCAGAATTTAAAGTCAAAGCCATTGACCTAATTGAGGACCATGCCGATATAGGACCTTTGAGTCCAAGTCAATAATTTGACTATAAATAATTCTATAAGACTTGACAAATTACGAGTAAATTTTCTAAATGACTATAAGACATAGGGCAACAAATCCTATGAAGCACACTAGGCCTAAATGTCATTATAAGCAGTCCAAATAAATTAGTAAAGTCTAGAATCAAAATGACTACTAAGGAAACCAAAATTCAAATTTGACCTAGTTATGGTTAATTGACCATAACTTGAGTTATACAACTCAAAATGGAGTAATTCAAAAAAAGAATTAAAGAAGACACAATAAGAAACAATTTGATGAAGAGAATTTTTCTAATTTCACCCTATAGCCTGACCCAATGGAACAGTAACCATTGGCCATGAAAATCTGAAAATTTGGAATCACATATAATTAGCCTTGAATTAAGTTTGGAAATCAATGCCAACGAGTATAAACTCAAAATGAGGAATCCTAGTGCAACTAGAACCAACATATTTGTTCAGTGTGGAAAAGTAAACGTTTATGTTTGACTAGTAATGTGAATAAGAAATATAATGACTTAATAAATCACATGTATGTATGAATGGGATATTAGTCCTTATTATCAAAGACAGGAAAAATGCTTTGAGCACAATGGTACTTCAGAACAATTGATATGAAATGTGATCTGTCTGATGATCTACTGAATAATTATGACATGTTGATACTAGAATCAACCTATCCATGATGTAAAAAAAGGTCAACAATTTTATTGACCAGTGAAAGGCATAAAGATGTATAAACCCTAAGAATAAAGAATTAAATATGTAACCTTGTAATATGCCCTAGTTTGCCTAGTTGACTAGTTTGGATAGGTTGGCATGCCAATAGGATTCTGACAGCTATATTGTAAATGGCTTCACGCTATACTATGTTTTATGGCTCATTATGCCACACTATGATTTTAATAGCCTATGGCTATACGGATTATATTATGATACTCGGCTTATTGCCTGATTATTTATATGGCTTTTTAGCCCCACTATTTGCACACCGGGAGACACTTTGTGATCGGTGGTGTGATGGTTCAAGGTACTAGGTACCCAGTGCTAGTTTATCCACTGTTTGCACATCGGGAGATACTTTGTGATCGATGGTGTGACAGCCCGAGGTACTAAATACCCAGAGCTAGTATATCCGTTTATCCAGTCTGATCAGTGTATAGGCTACACAGGCAGTCAATTAAAATATTATTTCATTCAAGTAGTTAAGTTAAGTTAAGTATAATAAAATTTCAGTACAATTAAATTAAGTAATTTAATTGTACTGAAATGAGTAAAAGAGATTAGCAATAGAAACATAACAAAAATACAATTTACAGAACCTTAGAGACTTAAAATACAATACAGTTATAATAATTTGTATACTAGGCATTATTTCTGAAAGATTATAACGTAGTACTCCCAAAGAAGATCAAACTAGTTTATAAGATAGTTGATACTAGAGATATCATACCAAAATTAAATTGATTCCTAAGTATCTGAATTATGATTTATTTCTTTCTTTATTTGTATATATTATTCCTTGTTATACTATTGCACCACTAAGCAGAAATGCTTAGCGCGATGGAATTGTTTTCCTCGCATAGGTACTTCGACTGAGATTTTGGAGTCCATATCTGCAGAAGTGTCAAAAGTGTACAGGGTAGTCACCTCCTCATCAATGCATGTAGATAGGGCTCATATTTACACATGTTATGTATTTTGTTTATTCTAAGTATATTGTAAATTATTTGTATATTATGTACTTAAAAAACTTATGTAATTAGTTGGCAAATTATGTAAGATAATGAAATGTAAGAATTCGGATATATGAATTAAGTATCTAATCATGATGATTCTGATTGAGATTGAGTATATATTGAAATTATTTTTTGCAGGTTTAGAATAACTGTTAGTCCAAATTACTGTCGACACTCTGCTGGATTGTCATTAAAATTTTTGAATTTTCTAAATTAGTCAGATTTTGATAAACAGTAAAAATAGCCTAAACCTCAGATAAAGTTTTTGAACAAGTAAATCAAGAACTATAATGAAATCAGATAAGATAAGGTGCTCCGGCACTCCGTGTGACACGCCTTGCTCGGCTACACTGTAGACGGGTGAGGGGTATTACATTTAGTAGTATCAGAGCATTGTTTAGGCGTTCCTAGGCACAGATATGTAGAAAGAACTAGTGTGCATGCATGCATTGCATTCATAAGAGTTGAGGTGACACTAATATAGATCTGTTTACTTTTGATTATTCAAAGTTAAGATATGGACTCAAAGTCGCAAAGGATGTCACACCTTGCCCCTCTATAAGGCAGAACATGATCCCGTAGTATACTTAATGAATTACCAAACTTCGTTTACTGATAACCCATTAAATACACTACAAGGGATTTTAAACCTTTTCTTATTTCTTTTTACAGTGGTGAGCACTTTTGACAGGTGTTAATTTTTTTTTTTTTTAACTGAAGTGAAATCAAATAATAAATCTGAAATATCAATAACTTCTATAAAAATTTCGGCAAAGTGCCATCTGTATTTGGAGTAAAACAGTTCTTCAAAAACCTGTAAAAAACACTTCCAATATATTTGTTCAATCCCAAACTCCAATATGGCTTAACTCAAATCAGTGTCCTCAACACAGTTCAAACTCAATTCAATATCATTTTTAGCAATTCCAAAGATAAATTGCAAAATAATTGAGTATTTCAAAAGCTGAAATAAAAGAATTGTAATACAACATTTTGACAGGCCAAAATAATTTATAACTTTATTTTACAACTGCTCAAGACCAAGTACAATATATACATACAGTTCACATACATTACAATAATATTTACAAGGAAGTGTTATACTCAATATACCCGGTAAAATCTCAAAGTGAAGTCACAAGCAGCCTACTCTACTGCTTTATTTATCTGTCTACCTGCGACAGCAATGAAAAAGCTATCGCTGAGTAAAATTTACTCAGTGGTACACAATAACAATTTAAAATGCGGTATATAAAATTTTTATTGACAATTTACAATTCAAATAATTCACAATTTCATGTCACAATTTTCAAAGCTCATATAATACAAATTTGATCAAACAATTTAATAAACACAGTGTTATCAATCAATAACACAACTTAGGTTATGACATAAATTTTTCCGAACATGCCCTGTTGTACACCACGACAAGACATACTCACCCCACTAATCGAAATCAATGAGGGAGGTGGCTAGCTAAATAATGAGTACTCATCCACACTCACCTCAAACTGGCAAGTCAGAGAGGGAGGAATATAGTCATACTCAACCCATAAATGGAGGAGGAACATAGTGATATTGTCATGCCAAGTATTATGCATGTGATTTGTGGTAATAATTTCCAAATAAAATTCCCAAAGCCAAAACAATAAAAAATTATTCATAACTAATTTCTTCAAATAAATTTTCTAGTAAAAGCAGTGAATATAAAAAGTATTATGCATAGACCTGATTTGAGTCTCCCCTAGGCCTTGACTCAATGTCTCTTATTCTTCTCAATATCATTTTCAACTGAAACACACAATTTAAAGTGTTTCAGTACTCATTTAAATTGTTTCTAATCATAAGGTTCCATAATTAAATCTTATTGATACTATTCCTTTCATTAGTCAACTTTTAATGTTGACCTTTAATGCACACTAAGTGAATTAATTTTAATGTTACTAATATGTCACATTTTATAGTCCTCAAGTGTTGGTATATGTTACCAATTTTATTTCCAAGTGTATTACATTTTATTGCAATTTATCAAATTTTGGTATGCTGTTTTGACCTAGTTTCCTCAGTTTCTGGGTTCTGGTCAGAATTACAAACTTATAGGTCTATGTATTATTGAACTTTTGCCATAAATTTTAGGTCATTTGGAGTTTACTAGACTAATTTATGGTCATTTTACTAATGCTGGACAGGTTGCACTAAAATGGCAAACTTAGGTCATTTTTAGGTCACTTCTAATTCTGGCAGGTTTTATACCCGAACTTATACAAGAATTTTGACTTGCTTATGGTCATTTATGGGTTTGGTGGTCTTAACCAAAATTGTAGCCCTATGTCTAAGCTTTCCAACGGTATAAATTTCAGGTCATTTGGACCTGTTTTGAGTGAGTTATGGCCAAAAGACTAACTGCTATTCAAATGGTAAATTTATGAGTTACCAAGTTTGCAATTCCGGATTAGGTCAGTTTTAGTGCCACTTTTCGGACAGAATTTTGGTAGGATTTCAACATGAAAGTTAGCACATTTTGTGCCTAGTTTCACCTCCAATTGGCCTTATACCAATTGGAGTCACACATTTAGGGTTATAGGCTCATTTGCATACTGTCCTTAAATACATTGTTTAAACATCTATCAATTGCACATTTACCTTACTATAAATCCACTTCTCTACCCAATTCTGATTTGGTACATTACCACATTCATCAATCACTTTACATTATAGTCACTTTGGGCAGAATATAACCAATTGACAATGCACTAATTACACTTTCGATTCACAATATCCAATTCTAAACAATATATACACATAACACTCCTAACCATTACATATAACTTCCATCATCAATTATACATACTGCCCCTACATCATAACTACCAGAATTCATTAATAAGTTTCATGATATCATACATAAATTCATGAGTTTAAAGGCTACCCAAAAATGGCAGTTTACTAAGGTATTGAATTTCCCTTTCGAACCCTTAATTTCAATTGCTCAATTCAAACATACACATAAAATACATTGGCTAAAACATCTTATGACCTTAATCAACATGATTTCCCATCAATTACATGTAAAGGCAAGCTAAACACTTTGAACTTCCATAGCTGTCGAAAATTGAACACCTCCCTAACTCATCAATTCATCCAATTTCTTCCATGAATCAATTCACCACAACACCAACACAAACTTTAACAAAGAAAGGATGAAGAAATGGATACTTACCTCTTATGAAGCTTGTTAAAAACTCACCAAATCTCTTCTTTCTTGCTACCACTATCTTTCCCTAAGTGTGTTGATCAACTTTAATGAAGCAATCAAGTGGAATAGAGGTGAAACTCATGGTTGCATGGAGGTCCTTCAAGGTTCGGCTATGGAGGAAATTCCTTAGGAAGTTTCGGCTGGTTTGAAGTGACATTGAAGATGATAAATTTCTGCTTCAAATGCTATTTTTTTATGTCCCATAAATTGAGGTTAGTGGAGCACTAACTTAGTTTATGTTTAATTAATTTGCAAGTTTCATAATTTGTAAATTTGCCACCAAACTTTCACTAATTATATTAGGTACCACATTTCTTATTTTCATGACATTTTCTATGTTTAATATCACTTATTTTTTTAATGGACATTTAGGTCAAAAGTCAACTCGGGGTGTCAATTAACCAAAATGCCCCTATTTGGTTTGTATTCCCGATTTTTCGGTGCTACCAATTAACTTATTGACCCACCGATTTCTTTAATTTTCATTTTTATTTATATTGACTCACTAAATTTTCTTTAAAATTTCCAATGTTAATTACACTTCTGTAGATTTTTAATTTGGTCCCAAAAATGTTTCCCTGAGTTTATCGCGGTCCAGGGCTAGTCAATGGTCCCCGCCGTAACTTCCCGGTGTGGTCACCATCGCTACGGGTTTGGCTTGTTTAACTTAGTCACACTTCATTGCTCTTATTTTTCCTTTATTTTTCTTGTATTTTCCTCTATTGTATTTCACTATTTCATTTCTCTTCACTAACATTTAAGTATAGTTCCAGGCATTCTAGCTATCTGGAAAGATATTGGTCACCAGAACAGTAGAATGCACTACCGAATATAGGGGTGTTACAGAGGGCATTAGAAAAAGAAGTAGAAAACCTAGTTCATAAGGTTATAACGTAGTGACTATGTAATATTCTCGATATTTGTATTATAAGCTGCAGATTACAGTACAGACATGGGATTATTGTGTAAAGTTGTGTGCTTCCTCTTGGTACAATAAACTAAGAATATTTATAAGTAATCTATAATTTGATACAGTTACACCCGAATAGAGTACTATTACAGGAAATAAATGTGAAAAATCTAGTCAGAAATTTAAAACTTCAGAACTAGCCTATCGAAAGACTACACTTCCAAGGTAGCTAGAGTCAGTGACTCGGCTACACTAATGTGGACTACCATTACCACAAAAATTGCTATAAGCATAGAGAACTCAGTATGGCTATAAATTAGAAAGAGCACCTTGAGGATGAAGATATCTGGACATCGATATGGAGTCTTATTAGTATTTTAATGTTTTTAAAAGAAAGGAATGATATAGGTATTTGAGAATACATTTAGAAATTGTATTGATGCTCTCTCTGGAAGCAAGAATAGATAACTTCCACTGATGGAGTTTGTGTGTAGTGATAGTTATTAAATAAGCATGATGATAACAAGATATACGATTTTGTATGAAACAAATACAGAATACCTAGACAATGGTAAGTTAGCAGAATTGGAATTGGTAAAAGAGACTGAAGGACTGGTAAAGAATCCTAGTATGAGAGATCAAGAAACTATTGAATAATAGAATTTCATGAGTAGGAATACTAAAGGTAGAGGAAAACAATGATGAGAAAGTGAATAAAATTATGAGATAATGATAAGCTCAGTTGTTTGAATCCTATGAATTTTGAGGACGAAATTCCTTTTTAGAGGGGAAGAGTTGTAACATTCTCATTTTCATAGTCCGTACGTCCTACTATTCCGACAACTAATGCCTACCCTGAAAAGTCGAAATGTCTGGAACTACACTTAATTGATAGTGATGAAGCATAAAATAATGAAATATGTGATGAGAAAAATTAAGAAAAAATAAAATAGATAAAATGTGACTAAGTTAAATGAGCCGAACTCGTAGCGATGGGTGACCGCACCGGGAAGTTATGGCGAGGATCGTTGACTAGCTCTCGACCGCAGAGAACTCGGGAAAATATTTTTGGGACATAATTAAAGGTCTATTGAGATGTAATTGACATTAGAAATGTCAAAGAAAAATTAATAAGTTAGTATAAATGAAAAACCAAAATTAAAGAAATTGGTGGTACGAGGAGTAAATTGGTAGTACCGAAAAATCTGAAATACAACCCGAAGAAGGGCATTTTGGTCAATTGACACTTAGAGTGGACTTTTGACCTAAATGTCCATGAAAAATAAGTGGTATTAAGTTTTGAAAATGCAATAAAAAATGAAATTATGTATAAAAGGTAATTAGGAAGAAATTAAAGGGTGTAATTGAAATTAACTAAAGTTGATTTTTATAATGTTAATGAGGATTAGTGGAGCACTATGGGATTACATAAACTCACTAATGGACATGTGTATAACTATTCAGCGTCTTCTTCCTTCAATCCATTTCTTGGCCGAATACAAATTCCTCCCAAAAACCACCATTAACGTCCCAAGCAAGAGCTTCATATCCACCATGAATAAGCCATAGTTTTCTTAAGCTCTTTCAT
Source organism: Hevea brasiliensis (assembly GCF_030052815.1). NCBI lineage: Eukaryota > Viridiplantae > Streptophyta > Magnoliopsida > Malpighiales > Euphorbiaceae > Hevea > Hevea brasiliensis. The sequence goes on along the minus strand of NC_079493.1, from coordinate 40,861,479 downwards.
TAAAGTTAGTCTACACATCATGGGCAAAACATAGGCAGCAAAAAGAAAAAGTTTGGGTAAGGTTTTACAAAGCTCAAAATAAGGTTAGTGCTAAATTTCCTTCCTCCCTTAATTAATCTTTGATTTAAGGTTGTGATGAGTGTAATTGTTGAGAAATCTGAAGAAAAAGATGAGTATTTGATAGAGCATGAATTTGGCAGCCATGGAAGTGCATGGTTTGTGACACCCCTTACCCGTCTACAGTGTAGCCGAGCAAGATATGCTACACAGTGTACCGGAACATCCTATTTTATTTCATTACAATTTACTCTTTCTTAATTTATTTATTTATTCATTTGTTAGTCACAAAGTGAAATTTATGTCATTTAATTTATTTATTGAAATTATTAATTAATTTAAGGTTCCGAAAATTTTTCAGAAAATCTGGCAGAGTGCCGGCTAAAAATGGAGAAAACAGTTCTTCGGAACCTGTGAAAAACACTTCCAACAATTTTCAATCATTCTCAAACTCCATTTGTATCACATCAATTTACAACAATTTCTTAACAATTCCTCCATTTGTCATTCATTCATTCCACATTATCATCATGCTCAAATCATAAATAAATTCTCATATGTTATTTATAATCACAAGTTACAAATACTTACATTAATATAAAATTATATTACATTTGTTTCAAATATACGCGATAAGATAAGAGTTTAATTACAAAATGGGACTGTAACACCCTCACTGTAGCAATTACGTATATTCTACTGTTCCGGTGACCGGTGTCAGTCCGGACAGCTAGAACGTTTGGAAAAATAATTAGACTAGAGTGAGGAGTCATAAATAACTCAAATATTAATAATAAAAATTTAGGAAAAATTTTAGAAATAAAATACAACCAAGTTAAATGAGCCGGTGCCCTAGCGATGGGTAACCTAGTGAGAAGTTGCCGTTCTCGCAACTAGGAGCCCTAGACCCCGGAGAAAATTCATAAAATAATTTTTGAGACTCCAGAGAAGAGTCATTGAGGTTTCTATGGCATTAGAATGCCAAGAAAAGGCTTAGAAAAATTTTTCAATTGGTACAGACAATTTTGGCTCGTAAAGCCAAACGGAGGGCATTTTGGTCATTTCGCCTTTAGAGACGATTTTTGACCAACTTGTCCAGTTAAGTAAATAATTATTATGATCTAAAATATGAATAAATATTGTTAAAAATTGAATTGAAAATGAGTAGAAAAGAAAAGAAAAGAAAAGAAAAATGAAAGAAATTGGGAATTATGACATCACATGATGTCATTAACATGGCCCCACCCAATCACAACTTGAAAAACTAATTAAAAGGGATAAAAAAACTAATTAAAAAGACAAAATGAAAGACCAATCTACACTCCCATCTTCATCCTTTGGGCAGCCAAAACGTAGAGAGAGAGAGGAGAGGGTTTACACCATAGTTCAAGCTTCCAAGCTTGGAAACCTTGCTTATCTTGCACAAAAAACCCTAGATCCCTTCAATAAAAATTACCCCCACACCTTGTAGGAGTGTTTGGCAGCCAAGAAAAGCCAAGAAAGTCAAGGAATTGATTGGGAAAATTCTGCTAAAAAAGGGTTAGTGCACTAAACAATTTCTTTTCTTTCTTTAATCTTGTAAGCATGCTAAATCAAGTAGAAATTGTGTGAAATTAAAAGAAAAACTTGAGTAAATGAAATCTCTAAATTTGGCAGCCATGAGAAAGTCTAAGGATTGTTGGTTTTTGATGAAATTAAGTGGCTTAATTATGTTATTGATGAGTATAGATGATGGATAAAGTGATTTGGTATGAGTTTGGTGTGTGTATACCATGAATTGGAAATTGGAGTTAGGGTTTGAGCATGAAATTGAGACTTTGATCATGCAATGGTGAAAGTAAGTTTTAATGGTCAATTAGTGACCATTTGGTTCTGTTTAAATAAAAAATGAAGTGAATTGTGTAGTGGGATTTGAGTGTGGTGTGGCTGCCCTTGGTGACCTGCAGGACTAGGCATGAGTCCAGCAGGTTTGGCCAGCAATAACTTGAATTGTAGAGATTCAATTGGTGCAAGGCCAATTGGACATGAAACTAGACACATAATAGCACAACTTTGGTGAAGAAAGCCTACTCAGAAAACCAAACCAAGTTGACCTAAAAATTGCCCTAATCCGGGTGACCTGCAGTCTGCCTGGGCAAAATGACTAAATAAACAGTATTTAGTCATTTGCTTATAACTCAGTGTAGAAAGGTCCAATTGACCTAATATTTTACCAGCAGAAAGATGAGACATATATCTATAACTTTCATGAAGAACACAAATCAAAATTCTGATCATAACCTAGTCAAATTGCCAACCAAACTTAGGTTACCAAATCTGGTAGAACCAAATTGCCTAGAAAATCTGGGTAAAGGTCACTCCGGCCAGTTATGGTAAAATGACCATAACTTGAGCTACGAAACTCCAAATGGAGTGATTAAAAAAGGAAATTAAAGAAGAAACAATAAGGAACAACTTTGATGTAGAAAAGTTAGCCCAGTTTCCACTCTAAAATTGTCCAATGGAACAGTAAACTTAGGTAATAAAAACTGAAAATTTAGAAATGCATCTAGGGGACTTTAAATTGCAATTGGCAATTAATACTAGCAAATGTAAAACTCAAAATGTGGGATCTTGGTGTAATTAGAATTAACATATCCATCAAGTATGAAAAAGTCAACATTTTGGTTGACTAGTAAGGTGAATAGTAATCAAAATAATTAGCAAATTAAGATGAAGACCTAGAACCAATTCTAAGCGTAAATGCTTAGAATTGTATGACAAATATGGACTATGCATCTTAGTCAAAATTGTTAAAAGGAAATTTGAAAATTTTTCTTATGTAATTTGAGAATGTTTACATATGAATTGAGTATGAATGGAAATGCATGGATGAGATTTGAAATATGAAAAAAATTATGAGAATGATTGATGAGATAATTATGATTAGCATGGATAAGATTTTATTTTGAAAATATTATTGAATTTCAAACAGGTGAATATTGAAATATGCCAAACGATAATAAATAGGAGAAACTCCACTGGTTTCTCCGTCGAAAAATAATTGATGTTAAATTAAACGAATTGAAAATTATTAAAAAAATAAAGTAAGATAAGTTAGGGTGCTCCGGCACCGATTGTAGCACGCCTTGCTCGGCTACACTATAGTCGGGTGAGGGGTGTTACATTTATTGGTATCAGAGCGCGGTTTAGGCGTTCTTAGGCATAGATAGATAGAATAAGATTGTGTGCATGACATGCATTGCATCCCTATGAGTCGAGGTGACACTAATGCAGATCTATTTTCTTGTTTATTTTAGGTTAAGGTATGGACTCAGAATCGCAGAGGGCAGTAGAAGAAGAAGTAGTAAGCTGTATCCTGACTGGGAGTGATATTGGAAATCGGGGAGATCCTGCTCCACCGGTGCAAGAGGTGCCTGCACAACCCCAACAGGCCTTGTTTGAGCAGATGACTGAATTCTTTCGACAGATGGCTGGGGTTATTCCACCACCGCCTCAGCAGAAATCACCTCTAGGTAAAATTAGGAAGTATGGAGCTGTAGATTTCAATGGTAGAAAGGAAGACGATTCTTCAGCGGCTGAGTATTAGTTAGAAAGGACTGAAAGAGTCCTGCAGCAGCTCCATTGCACACCAGAACAGAGTTTAGAGTGTGTAGTTTCATTGTTACAAGAAGCTGCATATTGGTGGTGGGATGTTGTAACCAAGGTAGTGCCACCAGCAGACGTAACTTAGGAATTCTTTTTGATAGAGTTCAGAAAGAAATATATTAGCTGTGTTCATGAAGAGTAACAAAAGAGGAGTGGTGATCAGCAAAAGAGGAAATTTGGACAGTCTAGTAATAAGAGGCCGAGAGAACAGTTAAGTCAGACATCTGATCAAAGTAGGAGATCTAGACCCAAGCCTATACACAAAAGAGATCAACTAGAAACACTAGTAGTGAGTGTGCCAGGACTAGCAAGAAAATGTGGTCATTGTAACAAGTGGCATAAAGGTGAATGTAGGGGATTGACTGGAGCCTGTTATAGATGTGGGGCCATAGACCATCGTCTGAAAGATTGTCCTAAGAGGAATTTACCACGGACCCAAACAGAGGTCGTGGAAGGACCAAGTACAACAGTAACACCACTTCCAAATGTCACCCAAGCCGGAGAGGAGCAAGAAGCCCCAAATGTGAATTTGAGGTAAAGTATCCTTCCCTTCTAATATGCCTGAGTGTATAATGATATATTCGAAAAGACTAAATAGTACCATATATATATATATATAAAAGAAGTACACAGAGGGAGCAATAGAAAGGTAAAGAAATTATCTCAGATACCTACACCCAGTAAATTTCGAGGACGAAATTTTTGTTTGAGGGGAAGTATTGTAACACCCTCACTGTAGCAATTCCGCACATTCTACTATTCTGGTGACCCGTATCGGTCCAGACAGCTAGAACGTCTGGAAAAATATTTAGACTAGAGTGAGGAGTCATAAATAACTCAAATAAGTATAAGAAAAATTAAGAAAAAATTTTAGAAATAAAATACAATAAAGTTAAAAGAGCCGGTGCCCTAGCGATGGGTAACCTAGTGAGAAGTTGCGGTTCTCGCAACTAAGAGCCCTAGACTCGGGAGAAAATTCATAAAATAATTTTTGAGACTCCAGAGAAGAGTCATTGAGGTTTCTATGGCATTAAAATGACAAGAAAAGGCTTAGAAAAATTTTTCAATCGGTACAAACAATTTTGGCCTGTTAAGCCAAACGGAGGGCATTTTGGTCATTTCGCCTTCAGAGACAATTTTTGACCGACTTGTCCAGTTAAGTAAATAATTATTATGATCTAAAATATGAATAAATATTTATAAAAATTGAATTGAAAATGAGTAGAAATGAAAAGAAAAGAAAAATGAAAGAAATTGGGAATTATGACATCACATGATGTCATTAACATGCCCCACCCAATCACAACTTGACAAACTAATTAAAAGGGATAAAAAACTAATTAAAAAGAGACAAAATGAAAGACCAATCTGCACTCCCATCTTCATCCTTTGGGCAGCCAAAACGTAGAGAGAGAGAGGAGGGGGTTTCCACCATAGTTCAAGCTTCCAAGCTTGGAAACCTTGCTTATCTTGCACCAAAAACCCTAGATCCCTTCAATAAAAATTACCCCCACACCTTGTAGGAGTGTTTGGAAGCCAAGAAAAGCCAAGAATGTGAAGGAATTGCTTGGGAAAATTCTGCTCAAAAAGGGTTAGTGCACTAAACAATTTCTTTTCTTTCTTTAATCTTGTAAGCATGCTAAATCAAGTAGAAATTGTGTGAAATTAAAAGAAAAACTTGAGTAAATGAAATCTCTAAATTTGGCAGCCATGAGAAAGTCTAAGGATTGTTGGTTTTTGATAAAATTAAGTGGCTTAATTATGTTATTGATGAGTATAGATGATGGATAAAGTGATTTGGTATGAGTTTGGTGTGTGTATACCATGAATTGAAAATTGGAGTTAGGGTTTGAGCATGAAATTGAGACTTTGATCATGCAATGGTGAAATTAATTTTTAATGGTCAATTAGTGACCATTTGGTTCTGTTTAAATAAAAAATGAAGTGAATTGTGTAGTGGGATTTGAGTGTGGTGTGGCTGCCCTTGGTGACCTGCAGGACTAGGCATGAGTCCAGCAGGTTTGGCTAGCAATAACTTGAATTGTAGAGGTTTAATTGGTGCAAGGCCAATTGCACATGAAACTAGACACATAATGGCACAACTTTGGTGGAGAAAGCCTGCTCAGAAAACCAAACCAAGTTGACCTAAAAATTGCCCTAATCCGGGTGACCTGCAGTCTGCCTGGGCAAAATGACCAAATGAACAGTATTTAGTCATTTGGTCATAACTCAGTGTAGAAAGGTCCAATTGATATGAAATTTTACCAGCAGAAAGATGAGACATATATCTACAACTTTCATGAAGAACATCTGATCATAACCTAGTCAAATTGCCAACCAAACTTAGGTCACCAAATCTGGCAGAACCAAATTGCCCAGAAAATCTGGGTAAAGGTCACTCCGGCCAGTTATGGAAAAATGACCATAACTTGAGCTACAAAACTCCAAATGGAGTGATTAAAAAAGGGAATTAAAGAAGACACAATAAGGAACAACTTTGATGAAGAAAAGTTAGCCCAGTTTCCACTCTAAAATTGTCCAATGGAACAGTAAACTTAGGTAATAAAAACTGAAAATTTAGAAATGCATCTAGGGGACTTTAAATTGCAATTGGCAATTAATACTAGCAAATGTAAAACTCAAAATGTGGGATCTTGGTGTAATTAGAATTAACATATCCATTAAGTATGAAAAAGTCAACATTTTGGTTGACTGGTAAGCTGAATAGTAATCAAAATGATTAGCAAATTAAGATGAAGACCTAGAACCAATTCTAAGCTTAAATGCTTAGAATTGTATGACAAATGTGGACAATGCATCTTAGTCAAAATTGTTAAAAGGAAATTTGAAAATTTTGCTTATGTAATTTGAGAATGTTTACATATGAATTGAGTATGAATGGAAATGCATGGATGAGATTTGAAATATGAAAAAAATTATGAGAATGATTGATGAGATAATTATGATTAGCGTGGATAAGATTTTATTTTGAAAATATTGTTGAATTTCAAACAGGTGAATATTGAAATATGCCAAACGATAATAAATAGGAGAAACTCCACTGGTTTCTCCGTCAAAAAATAATTGATGTTAAATTAAACAAATTGAAAATTATTAAAAAAATAAAGTAAGATAAGTTAGAGTGCTCCGGCACCGATTGTAACACGCCTTGCTCGGCTACACTATAGTCGGGTGAGGGGTGTTACATTTATTAGTATCAGAGCGCGGTTTAGGCGTTCCTAGGCAGAGATAGATAGAATAAGATTGTGTGCATGACATGCATTGCATTCATCTGAGTCGAGGTGACACTAATGCAGATCTATTTTCTTGGTTATTTTAGGTTAAGGTATGGACTCAGAATCGCAGAGGGCAGTAGAAGAAGAAGTAGTACGCCGTATCTCGACTGGGAGTGATATTGGAAATCGGGGAGATCCTGCTCCACCAGTGCCAGAGGTGCCTGTACAACCCCAACAGGCCTTGTTTGAGCAGATGACTGAATTCTTTCAACAGATGGCTGGGGTTATTCCACCACCGCCTCAGCAGAAATCACCTCTAGGTAAAATTAGGAAGTATGGAGCTGTAGATTTCAATGGTAGAAAGGAAGACGATTCTTCAGCAGCTGAGTATTGGTTAGAAAGGACTGAAAGAGTTCTGCAGCAGCTCCATTGCACACCAGAACAGAGTTTAGAGTGTGTAGTTTAATTGTTACAAGAAGCTGCATATCGGTGGTGGGATGTTGTAACCAAGGTAGTGCCACCAGCAGACGTAACTTGGGAATTCTTTTTGATAGAGTTCAAAAAGAAATATATTAGCTGTGTTCATGAAGAGGAACAAAAGAGGAGTGGTGATCAGCAAAAGAGGAAATTTGGACAGTCTAGTAATAAGAGGCCGAGAGAACAGTTAAGTCAGACATCTGATCAAAATAGGAGATCTAGACCCAGGCCTATACACAGAAGAGATCAACCAGAAACACTAGTAGTGAGTGCGCCAGGACTAGCAAGAAAATGTGGTCATTGTAACAAGTGGCATAAAGGTGAATGTAGGGGATTGACTGGAGCCTGTTATAGATGTGGGGCCATAGACCATCATCTGAAAGATTGTCCTAAGAGGAATTTATCACGGAACCAAACAGAGGTCATGAAAGGACCAAGTACAACAGTAACACCACTTCCAAATGTCACCCAAGCCGGAGAGGAGCAAGAAACCCCAAATGTGAATTTGAGGTAAAGTATCCTTCCCTTCTAATATGCCTGAGTGTATAATGATAGATTCGAAAAGACTAAATAGTACCATATATATATATATATTAAAGAAGTACATAGAGGGAGCAATAGAAAGGTAAAGAAATTATCTCAGATACCTACACCCAGTAAATTTCGAGGACGAAATTTTTGTTAGAGGGGAAGAATTATAACACCCTCACTGTAGCAATTCCGCACATTCTACTGTTCTGGTGACTGGTGTCGGTCTGGACAGCTAGAACATCTGGAAAAATATTTAGACTAGAGTGAGGAGTCATAAATAACTCAAATAAGTATAAGAAAAATTAAGGAAAAATTTTAGAAATAAAATACAACAAAGTTAAAAGAGCCGGTGCCCTAGCGATGGGTAACCTAGTGAGAAGTTGCGGTTCTCGCAACTAAGAGCCCTAGACTTGGGAGAAAATTCATAAAATAATTTTTGAGACTCTAGAGAAGAGTCATTGAGGTTTCTATGGCATTAGAATGCCAAGCAAAGGCTTAGAAAAATTTTTCAATCGGTACAGACAATTTTGGCCTGTTAAGCCAAACGGAGGGCATTTTGGTCATTTCGCCTTCAGAGGCAATTTTTGACCGACTTTTCCAGTTAAGTAAATAATTATTATGATCTAAAATATGAATAAATATTGTTAAAAATTGAATTCAAAATGAGTAGAAAAGAAAAGAAAAGAAAAATGAAAGAAATTGGGAATTATGACATCACATGATGTCATTAAAATGCCCCCACCCAATCACAACTTGACAAACTAATTAAAAGGGATAAAAAACTAATTAAAAAGAGACAAAATTAAAGACCAATCTGCACTCCCATCTTCATCCTTTGGGCAGCCAAAACGTAGAGAGAGAGAGGAGAGGGTTTCCACCATAGTTCAAGCTTCCAAGCTTGGAAACCTTGCTTATCTTGCACCAAAAACCCTAGATCCCTTCAATAAAAATTACCCCCACACCTTGTAAGAGTGTTTGGAAGCCACGAAAAGCCAAGAATGTGAAGGAATTTCTTGGGAAAATTCTGCTCAAAAAGGGTTAGTGCCCTAAACAATTTCTTTTCTTTCTTTAATCTTGTAAGCATGCTAAATCAAGTAGAAATTGTGTGAAATTAAAAGAAAAACTTGAGTAAATGAAATCTCTAAATTTGGCAGCCATGGGAAAGTCTAAGGATTGTTGGTTTTTGATGAAATTAAGTGGCTTAATTATGTTATTGATGAGTATAGATGATGGATAAAGTGATTTGGTATGAGTTTGGTGTGTGTATACCATGAATTGGAAATTGGAGTTAGGGTTTGAGCATGAAATTGAGACTTTGATCATGCAATGGTGAAAGTAAGTTTTAATGGTCAATTAGTGACCATTTGGTTCTGTTTAAATAAAAAATTAAGTGAATTGTGTGGTGGGATTTGAGTGTGGTGTGGCTGCCCTTGGTGACCTGCAGGACTAGGCATGAGTCCAGCAGGTTTGGCCAGCAATAACTTGAATTGTAGAGATTCAATTGGTGCAAGGCCAATTGGACATGAAACTAGACACATAATGGCACAACTTTGGTGAAGAAATCCTACTCAGAAAATCAAACCAAATTGACCTAAAAATTGCCCTAATCCGGGTGACCTACAGTCTGCCTAGGCAAAATGACCAAATGAATAGTGTTTAGTCATTTGGTCATAACTCAGTGTAGAAACGTCCAATTGGCCTGAAAGTTTATCAGCAGAAAGATGAGACATATATCTACAACTTTCATGAAGGACACAAATCAAAATTCTGATCATAACCTAGTCAAATTGCCAACCAAACTTAGGTCACAAAATCTGGCAGAACCAAATTGCCCAGAAAATCTGGGTACAAGTCACTCCGGCCAGTTATGGAAAAATGACCATAACTTGAGCTACAAAACTCCAAATGGAGTGATTAAAAAAGGGAATTAAAGAAGACACAATAAGGAACAACTTTGATGAAGAAAAGTTAGCCCAGTTTCCACTCTAAAATTGTCCAATGGAACAGTAAACTTAGGTAATAAAAACTGAAAATTTAGAAATGCATCTAGGGGACTTTAAATTGCAATTGGCAATTAATACTAGCAAATGTAAAACTCAGAATGTGAGATCTTGGTGTAATTAGAATTAACATATCCATCAAGTATGAAAAAGTCAACATTTTGGTTGACTAGTAAGGTGAATAGTAATCAAAATGATTAGCAAATTAAGATGAAGACCTAGAACCAATTCTAAGCTTAAATGCTTAGAATTGTATGACAAATGTGGACTATGCATCTTAATCAAAATTGTTAAAAGGAAATTTGAAAATTTTGCTTATGTAATTTGAGAATGTTTACATATGAATTGAGTATGAATGGAAATGCATGGATGAGATTTGGAATATGAAAAAAATTATGAGAATGATTGATGAGATAATTATGATTAGCGTGGATAAGATTTTATTTTGAAAATATTGTTGAATTTCAAATAGGTAAATATTGAAATATGCCAAACGATAATAAATAGGAGAAACTCCGCTGGTTTCTCCGTCGAAAAATAATTGATGTTAAATTAAACGAATTGAAAATTATTAAAAAAATAAAGTAAGATAAGTTAGGGTGCTCCGGCACCAATTGTAGCCCGCCTTGCTCGGCTACACTCTAGTCAGGTGAGGGGTGTTACATATATTGGTATCAGAGCACAGTTTAGGCGTTCCTAGGCATAGATAGATAGAATAAGATTATGTGTATGACATGCATTGCATTCATATGAGTCGAGGTGACACTAATGCAGATCTATTTTCTTGGTTATTTTAGGTTAAGGTATGGACTCAGAATCGCAGAGGGCAGTAGAAGAAGAAGTAGTAAGCCGTATCCCGACTGGGAGTGATATTGGAAATCGGGGAGATCCTGCTCCACCAGTGCAAGAAGTGCCTGTACAACCCCAACAGGCCTTGTTTGAGCAGATGACTGAATTCTTTAGACAGATGGCTGGGGTTATTCCACCACCGCTTCAGCAGAAATCACCTCTAGGTAAAATTAGGAAGTATGGAGCTGTAGATTTCAATGGTAGAAAGGAAGACGATTCTTCAGCGGCTGAGTATTGGTTAGAAAGGACTGAAAGAGTCCTGCAGCAGCTCCATTGCACACCAGAACAGAGTTTAGAGTGTGTAGTTTCATTGTTACAAGAAGCTGCATATCGATGGTGGGATGTTGTAACCAAGGTAGTGCCACCAGCAGACGTAACTTGGGAATTCTTTTTAATAGAGTTCAGAAAGAAATATATTAGCTGTGTTCATGAAGAGAAACAAAAGAGGAGTGGTGATCAGCAAAAGAGGAAATTTGGACAGTCTAGTAATAAGAGGCCGAGAGAACAGTTAAGTTAGACATCTAATCAAAGTAGGAGATCTAGACCCAGGCCTATACACAGAAGAGATCAACCAGAAACACTAGTAGTGAGTGTGCCAGGACTAGCAAGAAAATGTGGTCAGTATAACAGTGATCATTATTTTAATGTTGTCATTTAGCCCCTTTTCAAACCTTCTACACCTCTCTACTTCTGTGGAGACTATCTCTCTTCCGTACCGGCTTAGTCTGACAAACTCCTTCTCATACTCCGCTACTGATAATTACCTTTGCCTTAAACTAATAAACTCTCTTCTCTTGTCTTCCAGGTACGCACTTCCCACATACTTCTTCTTAAATTCAGCGAGGAAGAAATCCCAAGTTATCAATTCTGGCCGGACCTCACTAGATATGGTGTTCGACCACTAATAGGCATCATCTTGAAGTAAGGACATAGTGCCCTCCAACTTCTACTCTGGGGTGCAATGCAGTTGCTTCAATACCCTTGTGGTGCGATCTAGCCAATTCTCAGCCACCACCGAGTCATCTTCTTTCTTACCAATGAAGTCCACAGCCCCAAATTTTCACAGTTTTTCCAGATGGGATTTCTGCTGTGGAGGTGGTGGTGGTGGCATAACCCCAGCCATCTGTCTGAAGAATTCAGCCATTTGCTGAAACATAGCCGGTGGAGGCTGTGCGAGCCTTTGCTAGTCTTTGGTGGAGCAGTTCTCCACGGCTCCCGATCTCACCGCAGTAGAGCACGACTCTCTACTGCCACATCTAGTGCTCTCTATGACGTGGGGTCCATATCCTAATAAAAATAAGAAAGACAAACAGATCCACATTAGTTTCACCTCGATTCTTACAAATGCAATGCATGGTATGGACTCTATCTAGACCTAGAAACGCCAAAACTGTGCTCTGATACCACTAAATGTGACACCCCTTACCCGTCTACAGTGTAACCAAGCAAGATATGCCATACGGTGTACTGGAACACCCTATTTTATTTCATTACAATTTACTCTTTCTTAATTTATTTGTTTATTCATTTATTAGTCACGAAGTGAGATTTATGCCATTTAATTTATTTATTAAAATTATGAATTAATTTAAGGCTCCAAAAATTTTTTAGAAAATCTGGCAGAGTGTCGGCTAAAAATGGAGAAAACAGTTCTTTGGAACCTGTGAAAAACACTTCCAATAATTTCCAATCATTCTCAAACTCCATTTGTATCACATCAATTTACAACAATTTCTTAATAATTCCTCCATTTGTCATTTATTCATTCCACATCATCATCATGTTCAAATCATAAATAAATTCTCATATGTTATTTATAATCACAAGTTACAAATACTTACATAAATATAAAATTATATTATATTTGTTTCAAATATACACAATAAGATAAGAGTTTAATTACAAAACTTATAAAAATTACAAAATACAAAATGGGACCTAGTGTCATACCAATGCACTATAGCCTGTGAGGTGACACGGACACAAAGCAGAACTGCGAACGGCCTTACCCAGTCTATGGCCTACTAGGCTCTCTGTCCAAATCTTCAGTACCTATGCACTGCAAAAGCGACGTGCTAAGCATAAAGCTTAGTGGTGCCAATAATACAAGAAAATATAATATGCAAATAAAAGTAAAAATTTCCTAGTTATTGTGCTCATAAGAAATGAATATTTACTAACTTATTGTTTAGCCAAAGGCTAATTACATTTTATGATATTAACTTCTTCATACATTTTGTTAATTGTTTTCTTGATGATTTTGAGCTTCTTTATATTTTATTGTAATCACTCTTGATCTTTATCTTGATATTTCATTTCCTTATTTTCTTTAATAATTAGTTCAATTACAGTTATACTTTTTCATGCCCAAGTAACCTATACAAATTGACCGGACAGGATAAATGGGTAAACTAGCACTGGGTACCAGGTACCTCGGGCCATCACACCATCGATTACAATGTGTCTCCCAGTGTGCAAACAGAATGGCTAATAAGCCATAAAAGCAATAAGGCATAAAGCCAAGTATAACATCATAATCAGTATAGCCATAGGCTATCATCACATAATGGCATGGAGCCATACATCATACGCAGTACTACTATCAGAACCCTATTGGCATGCCAAATTATCCAAACCAATCACATTAGGCCTACTAGGGCATATTACAAAGTCATTTCTTGAATATTTGTACTTTAAATGTAAGGTTCTTATTCATTTTATTAGTCAACTAAAATGTTGAATTTTTCATAGATAATAGGTATATTGGTTCAAATATCACCAACATACCACATTTTGCATTCCAAAGTTGTTGGCATTGGTTGCCAATTCCATTTCAAAGTTTAGTGTTAGTTATTCACAATTTTTAAATTTCAAGTACTAAGTTTACTGTTCCATTGGTCATTTGTACAGTAGGAATTTGAAAGAAATTGTCTTCATGAAAGTTGTTCCTTATTGTGTCTAGTTACATTTATTTTTTTGAATCACTCCATTTGGAGTTTTGTAGCTCAAGTTATGGCCTAAACACCGTAACTGGCTAGATTGCAATTTTCCAGATTTTTCTGGGCAGAACCAATTCTGCAAGTTTTGTACACTAACTTCAGGTCAGTTTTTGAACATGTTATTATCAAAATTTGGGTTTGGTTTCTCCATGAAAGTTGTAGGTCTATGTCTCAGCTATCTACTGGTAAAATCTCAGGTCAATTGGACTTTTCTACACTGAGTTATGACCAAATTAATAAATACTATTTATTTGGTCATTTTGCCCAGGCAGAATGCAAGTCACTTAGATTAAGGCAATTTTTAGGTCAACTTGGTTTGGTTTTCTAGGTAGGGTTTCTTCACCAAAGTTGTGCCATTATGTGTCTGGTTTCATGTCCAATTGGCCTTGCACCAATTAAACCTCTACAACTCCATTTATAACTGCCCAAACCTGTTGGACTCATACTCAGTCCTGCAGGTCAGCCAAGGTAGCTCACCCAAACTAAAATAACAATCCACAACTCACTTCATTTCCTCCTCAACCACATTCAAATGGTCACTAATTGACCATTACAAGGTTAATAAACTATCACATGAGCAAACCCTAGAATTGTTCAAGTGTCCAATTTTTTTTCATTTCATACATGCATCACACTTGCATTTCACTTACTCTTACATGTTCAAGCACTCATCTCATGCTATGAGAAGCTCATAAACACTTCAAGTAAATTCATCAAACCCTAACCACCCCTAAGCTGCAAAAATTATAGGGGTGAATATACATAAGTTTTATTTTGTTTTTCTTACAATTTCCATTTATCTCATCTTAATAAACATGAATTAAACAAGAATGGAAGGAGATTGGTCACTAACCTTGCTGGAGCTACTCCCAAGCTTGCCAAAACCTTTCTTTTTCCTCTTCAAATTGCTGTCCAAGGCTTGCTCTAGTGGTAGGGACAATTTTTCACGAAGAGAAGTTAGGGTTTAGAGGTGATTTGGTGGGTTGTCTCAAGCTTGCCTTAAGCTTTCATGGAGGAATGGGTTAGGGAGAGGGAAGATGAGAGAGTCACAGTTGGAAATGGGAAAGGGAAGAAACAGATTGATTTCTTCAATTTTTCTACCCATTTTATGCTTTTTAAGTGGTTTATGGAAATATGTCACAATGTGATTGGGTTGGAGTGCTTTAGTGACATTATGTGATGTCATAATTGACATTTTCTTTTTTTTTTCTTTTTTTTTCTTCTATACTCATTTTCAATTTAATTTTTAGCAATTATTATTCACATTTTATGTCATAATAATTATTCACTTAACTTTACAAGTCGGCCAAAAATCATCTCTGAAGACGAAATGACTAAAATGCCCTCTATTTGGCTTAACAGACTAAAATTGTCTGTACCGATTGAAAAATCTTTCTAAGCATTTTCTTGGCATTCTAATGCGATAGAAACCTCAATGACTCTTCTTTGAAGTCCCAAAAATTATTTTATGAATTTTCTCCTGGGTCTAAGGCTCTTAGTTGCGAGGATCGCAACTTCCCACTGGGTTACCCATTGCTAGGGCACCGGCTCACTTAATTTGGTTGTATTTTATTTGTAAAAATTTTCCTACATTTTTCTTACTAATATTTGAGTTAATTATGGTTCCTCACTTTATTTTAAATATTTTTTCAGACGTTCTAGCTGTCCAGACTAACACCGATCACCGGAACAGTAGAATGTACAGAATGGATACAGTGAGGGTGTTACAACTCTTCCCCTCTAATTTAAATTTCGTCCTCGAAATTTACCTGACTTAAGTGATTGTGGAGTTGCTACCCCCTTGTTTCTTCACTTCCTTATATTGCCTCATCAATCTCTGGGTTTGGCTCCTTCTGAGCTTCTATAGCATACACCTGTGGTACCACCCTGACTTCGGGCCTTTCAATTGTCTCAGAAATAATCTTCTGTGAGATGTTAGCTGTTTCTGCTCTACCCAATCTTTTACCCCTTTGAACTGTAGGGGCAGGTCTATCAACTTCTACTGGAGCTATTGAACCACTCCTCTGAGGGCAATCTCTTATGAAATGATCCGTAGCCCCACACTTGAAACACTCTCCAGTTAACAGTCGACACTCCCCTCTGTGTCTTCGACCATAGTGCATACATTTAGGCATTAGGGTTGATCCCCTTGTTATTGTGCCATGGGAGCTAGCTATAGATATTCCAATCTAGCCTCTCTAGCCCTATGTCTGATCTTGTGAACCAAAACCTTTAAACTTCTTACTATCAGTCGGTATACTTGACTGCCCTGGTCCAAATTCCCTCTTACGCTGCCTATCTTTCCTATTCTGTTCACTTACTCTGACCCTTTCCACTTTTAGTGCTGCTTCAACTAATTTCGTGAAGTTCGTAATCCCCAAGGCAGTGATCATTATTTTAATGTTGTCATTTAGACCCTCTTCAAACCTTTTGCACCTCTCTACTTCTGTGGGGACTATCTCTCTTTCGTACCGGCTTAGTTTGACAAACTCCTTCTCATACTCCGCTACTGATAACTGCCTTTGCCTCAGACTAATAAACTCTCTTCTCTTATCTTCCAGGCACACACTTCCCACATACTTCTTCTTAAATTCAGCGAGGAAGAAATCCCAAGTTATCAACTCTGGCTGTGTAGGCACTGCTGGTGGAGCAGGTTCTCCCTGGCCCCCAGTCTCAGTTGCAGGTGGTGCACAACTCTCCACTTCCTCATCTAGTGCTCTCTGTGACGTGGGGTCCATATCCTAATAAAAATAAGAAAGACAAACAGATCCGCATTAGTGTCACCTTGACTCTTACAAATGCAATGCATGGTATGGACTCTATCTAGACTCAAAAATGCCTAAACCGTGCTCTGATACCACTAAATGTGACACCCCTTACCCTTCTATAGTGTAACCGAGCAAGATATGCTACACAGTGTATCGGAACACCCTATTTTATTTCATTACAATTTACTCTTTCTTAATTTATTTATTTATTCATTTATTAGTCACAAAGTGAAATTTATGCTATTTAATTTATTTATTGAAATTATGAATTAATTTAAGGTTCCGAAAATTTTTCAGAAAATTTGGTAGAGTGCGGGCTAAAAATGGAGAAAACAGTTCTTCGGAACCTGTGAAAAATACTTCCAATAATTTCCAATCATTCTCAAACTCCATTTGTTTCACATCAATTTACAACAATTTCTTAACAATTCCTCCATTTGTCATTCATTTATTCCACATCATCATCATGCTCAAATCATAAATAAATTCTCATATGTTATTTATAATCACAAGTTACAAATACTTACATTAATACAAAATTATATTACATTTGTTTTAAATATACACGATAAGATAAGAGTTTAATTACAAAACTTACAAAAATTACAAAATACAAAATGGAACCTAGTGTCCTACCAATGTACTGTAGCCTATGAGGTGACACGGACACTAAGCAGAACTGTGAACGGCTTTACCCAGTCTGTGGTCTACTGGGCTCTCTGTCCAAATCTTCAGTACCTACGCATTGCAAAAGCGACGCGCTAAGTATAAAGCTTAGTGGTGCCAATAATACAAGAAAATATAATACGCAAATAAAAGTAAAAATTTCCTAGTTATTGTGTTTATAAGAAATGAATATTTACTAACTTATTGTTTAGTCGAAGGCTAATTACATTTTATGATATTAACTTCTTCATGCATTTTGTTAATTGTTTTCTTAATGATTTTGAGCTTCTTTATATTTTATTGTAATCACTCTTGATCTTTATCTTGATATTTCATTTCCTTATTTTCTTTAATAATAAGTTCAAGTACAGTTATACTTTTTCATGCCCAAGTAACCTATACAAATTGACCGGACTGGATAAACAGGTAAACTAGCACTGGGTACTAGGTACCTCGGGCCTTCACACCATCGGTCACAATGTGTCTCCCGGTGTGCAAACAAAATGGCTAATAAGCCATAAAAGCAATGAGGCATAAAGCCAAGTATAACATCATAATCAGTATAGCCATAGGCTATCATCACATAATGGCATGAAGCCATACATCATACGCAGTACTGCTATCAGAACCCTATTGGCATGCTAACCTATCCAAACCAATCACATTAGGCCTACTAGGGCATATTACAAAGTCATTTCTTGAATATTTGTTCTTTATATGTAAGGTTACTATTCATTTCATTAGTCAACTAAAATGTTGACTTTTTCATAGATAATAGGTATATTAGTTCAAATATCTCCAACATACCACATTTTGCATTCCAAAGTTGTTGGCATTGGTTGCCAATTCCATTTCAAAGCTTAGTGTTAGTTATTCACAATTTTCAGATTTCAAGCACTAAGTTTACTGTTCCATTGGTCATTTGTACAGTAGGAATTTGGCAAAATTATCTTCATAAAAGTTGTTCCTTATTGTGTCTAGTTACATTTATTTTTTTGAATCACTCCATTTGGAGTTTTGTAACTCAAGTTATGGCTTAATCACCATAACTAGCCGGATTGCAATTTTCCAGATTTTTCTGGGCAGAACCAATTCTGCAGGTTTTGTACACTGACTGCAGGTCAGTTTTTGAACATGTTATGATTAAAATTTGGTTTTGGTTTCTCCATGAAAGTTGTAGTTTTATGTCTCAACTATCTACTGGTAAAATTTCAAGTCAATTGGACCTTTCTACACTGAGTTATGACCAAATGAATAAATATTATTCGTTTGGTCATTTTGCCCAGGTAGAATGCAAGTCACCCAGATTAGGGCAATTTTTAGGTCAACTTAATTTGGTTTTCTGGGCAGGGTTTCTTCACCAAAGTTGTGCCATTATGTGTCTGATTTCATGTCTAATTGGCCTTGCACCAATTGAACCTCTACAACTCCATTTATAACTGCCCAAACCTGCTGGACTCATACTCAATCCTGCAAGTCAGCCAAGGCAGGTCACCCAAAGTCAAATACCAATCCACAACTCACTTCATTTCCTCCTCACCCACATTCAAATGGTCACTAATTGACCATTACAAGGTTAATAAATCATCACATGAGCAAATCCTAGAATTGTTCAAGTGTCCATTTTTTTTTTTCCATTTCATACATGCATCACACTTGCATTTCACTTACTCTTACATGTTCAAGCACTCATCTCATGCTATGGGCAGCTCATAAACACTTTACTTCAAGTTATTTCATCAAACCCTAACCACCCCTAAGCTGCCAAAATTGTAGGGGTGAATATACATAAGTTTTATTTTGTTTTTCTTACAATTTCCATTTATCTCATATTAATAAACATGAATTAAACAAGAATGGAAGGAGATTGATCACTAACCTTGTTGGAGCTACTCCCAAGCTTGTCAAAACCTTTTTTGTTCCTTTTCAAATTGCTGTCCAAGGCTTGCTCTAGTGGTAGAGACAATTTTTCATGAAGAGAAGTTAGGGTTTAGAGGTGATTTGGTGGGTTGTCTCAAGCTTGCCCTAAGCTTTCATGGAGGAATGGGTTAGGGAGAGGGAAGATGAGAGAGTCACGGCTAGAAATGGGAAAGGGAAGAAACAGATTGGTTTCTTCAATTTTTCTGCCCATTTTATGCTTTTTAAGTGGTTTATAGACATGTGTCACAATGTGATTGGGTGGGAGTGCTTTAGTGACATCACGTGATGTCATAATTGACATTTTTTTCATTTTCTTTTCTTTTATTCTCTACTCATTTTCAATTTAATTTTTAGCAATATTTATTCACATTTTATGTCATAATAATTATTTAATTAACTGGACAAGTCAGCTAAAAATCATCTCTGAAGACGAAATGACCAAAATGTCTCTGTTTGGCTTAACAGATTAAAATTGTCTGTACCGATTGAAAAATCTTTCTAAGCATTTTCTTGACATTCTAATGCCGTAGAAACCTCAATGACTCTTCTCTGGAGTCCCAAAAATTATTTTATGAATTTTCTCCTGGGTCTAAGGCTCCTAGTTGCGAGGACCGCAACTTCCCACTGGGTTACCCATCGTTAGGGCACCGACTCACTTAACTTGGTTGTATTTTATTTCTAAAATTTTCCCTACATTTTTCTTGTTAATGTTTAAGTTAATTATGGTTCCTCACTTTAGTTTAAATATTTTTCTAGACGTTCTAGCTGTCCGGACTGACACTGGTCACCGGAACAGTAGAATGTACGGAATGGATACAGTGAGGTGTTACATGATTATTAAATTATTCTTACATGTATTTATTGGGATTTAATGTTGATTAAGGTAATTTAAGGTGCTAGTAAGTTAATTTCCATATGAATGTATATTTGAGCATTTGAATTTGGAGTTGAGGTGGAAGATTTATGCATTTTTGGGCAATTCGGCAGCCTTATGATTCATTGAAGAGTGCTTGAATTCATGAAGTTATTTGATGAATTGTGGTACTAAGGGATTAATAGAAGTGTATTTAAATTAATGTTGGAATTATATGGAATAATTAGGTGTATTCATGTGTATATTATGTTGATTTTGGACTTTGTGATTTAGGGTTGTATATTATACATTGAGGATTTGTATATACTGTTCAAAATGACCTTAATGAGATGTGATGGATGATGTTAGTACATTAGGAGTCCAGAATTTAGGCATGGGAAGTTAAAGTATAGCAAGTTGAATATGTAAATTGATTGGTATTTGAGGACTGTATTGAGGACAGTATGCTTGTGGAGCTGTAACTGTAATTATGTGGCCCCAATTGGTATGAGGCTAATTGGAGGTAAAATTAGACATATAATGAACTAACTTTCATGTAGAAGCCTTACCAAAAATCTGTCTAGAAAGTGACTCAAAAAGTGACCTAATCCGGAATAGGTAACTTGGCAAATCCAGAATTTGACCATAACTCACTCAAAACAGTTCCAAATGACCTGAAATTTATATCATTGGAAAGCTTAGACATAGGGCTACAACTTTGGTAGAGACCACCAAGCCCAAAAATGCCATTAAGTAAGTCAAATTGATTGCCCAAGTTGGGTTACAAAAACTGGCCGAATTGACTTTGACTTAAAAATGACCTAATAGTGTAATATATATTGTTAGTAGTATGCCCTAGAGCATATCATTTAGTATGTATCTTGTATATATTTTTATTAATAAAGGGCTTTTCCACTTTTCCGTTTATAGAAGATATTTATGTGTAATAGAAAAGGTCCATTGATATTTTGTTAGAAATTCTATTCTTAAGTTAAGAATATGAGTGACAGTATTTCTAGTACAAAGTATCATAAATAGGTTCACAATCGAGGATACTTCATAATAAGGACATGACTTATCCAGAAAGATTGTATTCATGTTTGTTCCCAAGTTATTTATATGAGATATAAATAAGATGGAATGGTGAGTCTCATGCCATATGAAAAACATGATAGGCACTTATAAATGATAAGTAGGCCGAACCAGTGACACTTATGACAAGCACATGGAGTTTACTCTTGTCAATGTTTTGTCATAAATCATATCAGTGCATATAATCTTTAAACCTGAGATAGCACAATTATCTTGAATATAGGTAGTTTGAGTTTGATACTGCTTTCATACTTGTACTGTGTATGGGTATATGGGCATATGTTGGCTCCTACTAGTTATATATGGAGGTAGGTGTTGATCAAGATGGAATCTGTTCCTCTAAGTAAATAGAGATAAAATCCTATGTTCATTTAATTGTTCTTGATGTTTCAAGTTCCTGGCCAGGACAGATAGATTTATTCAGAAAAGTATTTCTGATGAGAAAATCTTTTTAATCAAGAACTGGAATTAAAAGAGAACATAATATTCATAGCAAAAGGAGTTTGACATAAACCATGACTCCAGCTTGAGTTGGGATTTTGTAACAGAGAGATTCTAGTGCATGGTAACATATGATTATAGGTTCATTTAAGGTAAACCTTATTACTAATTGGGTGGCCATGGCATGCTATGCTAGGTGTTAACCATGGTCTATGAGGTGCATAAAATGATTTAGAGAAATCATTTATGATAAGAAAGAGTTCTGATGATATTAAGAGTTGATATCATATCTCATTGCCAATTAGTGATGAGCCTAGTAAGTCACACACATACACAAGTTATCACCTAATTAAATATGATTTAATTAATTAATTAAAGAGTTTAATTGATTAATTAAATAGGTTTGGTTTGCAATTAGATTGCAAAGTCCCTAGCATGACTTGAAATCAAATCTAGATTATTGGATGTATAGTATAAGTTAAATTTATATTTAAAGTGTTTAAATATGAATTTAATTAATGAGAAATTAATTAATAGAGATTAATTAATTAATTTATATTTGATATAAATTAATTAGAAGAAGAGAAATAATTATTTTGGGTTGAGAACTCAAAATTAAGACACAGGGGCATTTTGGTCATTTCATAGGGTGACATGTGGCACTATGAGATGGTGAAACATGGCATTACACATAAGCTTGCCAAATGTTTTTTTTTAATCATGTAAGGTGATTAAAATTAAGATTAAATATAGGTTTGACATTTGGCACAATGTGATTGGGTCACTTAAACCTAGAGCTAATCAAAGGGTGACATGTGGCAAGGGTTTAATGTGTTAACCTAGCTATATAAGTGTTGTTATGAGAAAAATAAAATACAACCAGCAGCCACACTCCTTTGTCACGCCATTTTGAAGCTCTCCCTCTCTTCCTCTTCATCTCTCATCAATTCAAAGAGATTAGCCATCAATCTCTTGAATTAAAAATACTAGAAATTATTTCTAGTGTCATGTTTACATCTCTAATCTCTTAAAAGGCAGAACTTCAATTTCTAATTAATAGAAAAAGCTTTAGAAGCTGTTCAAGGGCTGCCATAAGTGTTCTTGGTGTGGACAAGCTAAAGGGACAACATTTGGTGTCCTAAAGACGAATCTCAAAGGCGCAAATACGCTGCAGTGCATCAAAAGGTTAGTGTAATCGTTCTTGATTTAATCTAGGATTCTAAAATTAATGTGATTAATTTTAAAATCTTTAATGGCAAATACAGATCCAAGAACATATTAAAAGAGTTTTAATATGTTGTTATCATTGAAATCAAATAGATAAAAATAAATCTTGCATGATGCATGTGACCCTAGGTGAAAATTTTTGAATTCAATGGTATAAACTTGTGTTTTTCACGCTTCTGTTCCTTCACATAAGTGCAATCTGACCAGCCATAGTAAAATGACCATATCTTGGTCTACACAACTTCAAATGACCTGAAATTTATACCGTTGGAAAGTTTAGACATAGAACTACAACTTTGGTGAAGATCACAGAACCCAGAAATGTCATTTATTAAGTCAAATTGCTTGCACAAATTGAGGCAATAAAACTGTCCAGAACCATTACAAGCCAGAATTTGACCATATGAACAGTAGTCACTCATTTGACCATAACTCATTCAAAACAGGTCCAAATGACCTGAAATTTATATCAATGGAAAGATTAGACATAGAGCTATAACTCTTGTGAAGATACCAAAGCCTCGAAATGACTAGAACCAAGTCAAATTGCTTGCCCAAATTAGGGTACTAAATCTGCTAGAATTGAGTTTGACCTAAAAATGATCTAACTTTGCATTAAAAATGCAAACTATCCAGCTTTAGTAAATTGGCCATATCTTTGTCTATACAACTCAGAATGACATGAAATCAGCGAAAAAAAAAATTCAATAAGACATAAATTGTATAAACCTACAATATTGAAATTTTGACCAAAACTCAGAAATCAAGGGAACTAGGCCAATTAAGTTGATTAAGTTGACACACTAAATCTAAAATTGATACAATTGACCATTAAGTCCAGAAAATTCAAATAGGCATATCTCTCACAAGAAGTATCCAAATGTAATGAGCCATACCAATCTGGAAAGCTAAGAAAAAAACCTAAAACTTTGTTTTAGGCAACTTCCTCAAATTATAAATGTATAAGGCTAGAATTTAAGGTCAAAGCCATTGACCTAATTGAGGACCATGCCAATATAGGACCTTTCAGTCCAAGTCAACAATTTCACTATAAATAATTCTATAAGACTTGACAAATTACAAGTAAAATTTCTAAATGACTATAAGACATAGGGCAACAAATCCTATGAAGTACACTAGGCCTAAATGTCATTATAAGCAGTCCAAATAAATTAGTAAAGTCCAGAATCAAAATGACTACTAAGGGAACCAAAATTCAGATTTGACCTAGTTATGGTTAATTGACCATAACTTGAGTTATACAACTCAAAATGGAGTAATTCAAAAGGAGAATTAAAGAAGACACAATAAGAAACAATTTAATGAAGAGAATTTTTCTAATTTCACCCTATAGCCTGACCCAATGGAACAGTAACCATTGGCTATGAAATCTGAAAATTTGGAATCACATATAATTAGCCTTGAATTAAGTTTGGAAATCAATGCCAACGAGTATAAACTCAAAATGAGGAATCATAGTGCAACTAGAACCAACATATCTGTCCAGTGTGGAAAAGTAAACGTTTATGTTTGACTAGTAATGTGAATAAGAAATATTACTTAATAAATCACATGAATGTATGAATGGGACATTAGTCCTTATTATCAGAGATAGGAAAAATGCTTTGAGCACAATGGTACTTCAGAATAATTGATATGAAATGTGATCTGTCTGATGATCTACTGAATAATTGTGACATGTTGATACTAGAATCAACCTATCCATGATGCATAAAAAGGTCAACAATTTTGTTGACCAGTGAAAGGCATAAAGATGTATAAATGCTAAGAATAAAGAATTAAATATGTAACTTTATAATATGCCCTAGTTTGCCTAGTTGACTAGTTTGGATAGGTTGGCATGCCAATAGAATTCTGACAGTTGTATTGTAAATGGCTTCACGCCACACTATGTTTTATGACTCATTATGCCACACTATGATTTTAATAGCCTATGGCTATATGGATTATGTTATGATACTCGGCTTATTGCTTGATTATTTATATGGCTTTTTAGCCCCACTGTTTGCACACTGGGAGACACTTTGTGACCGATGGTGTGATGGCCCGAGGTACTAAGTATCCAGTGCTAGTTTATCCACTATTTGCACACCGAGAGATACTTTGTGACTGATGGTGTGACGGCCCGAGGTACTAGATACCCAGAGCTAGTATATTCGTTTATCCAGTCTGATCAGTGTATAGGCTACACGGGCAGTCAATTAAAACATTATTTCATTCAGGTAGTTAAGTTAAGTTAAGTATAATGAAATTTCAGTACAATTAAATTAAGTATTGAATGAAATGAGTAAAAGAGATTAGCAATAGAAACATAACAAAAATATAATTTGCAGAACCGTAGATACTTAAAATACAATACAGTTATAATAATTTATATACTAGACATTATTACTAAGAGGTTATAACTTAGTACTCCCAAAGAAGATCAAGTTAGTTTATAAAATAGTTGATACTAGAAATATCATACCAAAATTAAATTGATTTCTGAGTATCCGAATTATGATTTATTTCTTTCTTTATTTGTATATATTATTTCTTGTTATACTATTGCACCACTAAGCAGAAATGCTTAGCGCGATGGAATTGTTTTCCTCGTGCAGGTACTTTGACTGAGATTTTGGAGTCCAGATTTGCAGAAGTGTCAGAAGTGTACAAGGTTGTTACCTCCTCAGCAATGCATGTAGATAGAGCTTATATTTACACATGTTATGTATTTTGTTCATTCTAAGTATATTGTAAATTATTTATATATCCTGTATTTGACAAACTTATTTAATTAGTTGGCAAATTATGTAAGATAATGAAATGTAAGAATTTTGATATGTGACTTAAGTATCTAATCATGATGATTCTGATTGAGATTGAGCATATATTGAGATTGTTTTTGGCAGGTTTAGAAAAACTGTTAGTCCAAATTACTGCTAGCACTCTGCTGGATTGTCATTAAAATTTTTGAATTTTCTAAATTAGTCAGATTTTGATAAACAGTAAAAATAGCCTAAACCTCAGATAAAGTTTTTGAACAAGTAAATCAAGAACTATAACGAAATCAGATAAGATTAGGTGCTCTGGCACTCCGTGTGACACTCCTTACTCGGCTACACTGTAGACGGGTGAGGGGTGTTACACAACCAACCGAACCAAAGAGAAAGAGAGAGAGAGAAGAGAGAAACCTCCATTGGAGCACACTTCAAGCTTGTGTTCTACCCCCAAAACCACCTCAAAGCCCTAGCTTCCTTTCACAAAAATTTATCCTCACACCTAGAACAAGACTTGGATAGCAAAAAGAAAGAGAAAAAGTGGAGTTTTCAAGCCTTGAGAATTAGCTAATTCAAGGTTAGTGCTACTTCTTCCATAAATCATTGAGTTTACTTTGTGTAGATTATGAATTGAGCGTTAATTTGGAAGAAAGAAAACAAATTATGTTTGTATGAAAAACCCCCAATTTTGGCAGCCTAAGGTACTTTGGGGTTTCAATGATTCAAGTGAATTATAGTTGTGAATTAATGCAATTGAACATGAAATTGATTATTAAAACATTTGATTGCATGTTGTTTGAGTAAATTGGAATTTTGGAGTAGGGTTTGGTGGCAATATTAGGGTTTTAATTATGTGTTGGTGAATGTAAGTCCTAATGGTCAATTAGTGACCATTTGGCTATATTTGATGAGGAATTGAAGTGATTTATGCCAATGAAATTGAGATTAGGTATGCTGCCTTAGGTAACCTGCAGGGCTGAATGTGAGTCCAGCAGATTTGGGCAGCTGTAACTTGAGTGGTGTAGGTTCAATTGGTGCAAGGTTAATTGAACATGAAACTAGACACATAATGGCACAACTTTGATGAAGAAACCTTACCCAGAAAACAAACTTAGAATACCCTAAAAATTGACCAAATTTGGATAACCAACCTGCTAGTCCTGGAAATTGACCAAATGAACAGTATTTGTTCAAATGGTCATAACTCAGTGTAGAAATGTCCAATTAACCTAAATTTTATATCAATAGAAAGCTTATACAATTTAGGACAACTTTCATGAAGAACACCACCTTAAATCTTGACCATAAACTATCTGAAATGCTGGCTAAAGATAAGGTACCAAAACTGCCAGAACACATTTTGCCCAGAAATTCTGGGTAGATACTAATTCAGCCAACCTTGCTAAAACTAGCATTTCTTGAGCTAGAAAACTTCAAATGGAGTGATGCAAAAAGGGAATTAAAGAAGACACATAAAGAAACAACTTTCATGAAGAAAAGTTTGCCAAATTCTCACTGTAGCTTAGACCAATAGAATAGTAAACATAAGACACAAAAACTAAATTTTTGAAAATACTTATAGGAGGCTTTGAAGTGTAATCGACAATCAATACCAACAAAAATAAAATGCAAAATGTGGTATCTTAGTGAACTTAGGCTTAACAAATCTATTATGAATTAAAAAGTCAACCTTTGAAGGGAAATGGTCAAGTGAATAGTAACCCCAAAGACATAAGAAATAATAATAGAAAATAATACTTTGCATAATTAATGGCATATGAGAAACAACAAGAATGTTTTGAGTATAATGGTTTATGAAAACCATTGCTGTGAATTGTGATGAATATGAGTGATATAATGAATGTATAAACTATGATGAATGCATAATTTATGTAGAATTGTATTTTAGAAATTTATACTTCTGCTAGTAATAAAAATTAAAATGTTATAAATTATAATTGTAACATATAATGAAATAATGATACTTATGAACCCTTAATGATATTAATGTGCCCATGTATCGCATAAACACGTGTGTCAGATTGGATAGATTGGCATGCCAATAGGATATTATTTTAGTAGTACTGCGTAAGGCTTTATGCCTGTATTTATGGATTTATGCCTGCATTTATGGCTTTATGCCTGCACTTATAGCTTTTATGCCTGATTACTTGTTATCATGGCTTTTAGCCATACTGATATGTTATCTTGGCTTTTAGCCATACTGATTGCATACGTGATTGACGTTCCATATTTCACGTTCCATGGTATAACGGCTCGAGGCACCGCGGTGCCCAGTGCTCACGACCCGCTTATCCAGTTTAGTCAACCTATCATAGGTTACTTGGGTAGTGAAATTTGTTAAGAATAATGTGAATTGAATGAATGAATAAGAAAGAAACTAAAATTAGTTTTAAAAATTTATTTACTATTCAATGATTCAAAATGATTCAAAATACCTAAAAATAAATTAGTGAAATGATAAGAAGATTTGCAAAAGAAGTAGAACGTAAATAAATATTACAAATGCGTCTCTCATAATAAATTAAGACTAAATTTAATATTGTTAAATAATTAAATGTTGTATATATTATTACTGTAAAGTTTATACACTAAGCATTTTTAAAGAAAGACAAATTAGGATAACCGAAAATTAATATTAGTAATCTCACACGAAATTAAATTAATTCTTGAGCATCTAAATATTGCTTCGATTTTATCTTTATTGTATATTATTTTCTTTATTATATTACTGCACCACTAAGCAGCAATGCTTAGCGCGATGGATTTGTTTCCTCGGGCAAGTACTAAAGATAAAGCCCAGTGGATATTAAACTGGAATTTTGGAGTTCTGATCTGCAGAGTGTTCAAGGTTGTCACCTCCTCAGCAATGCATGTAGATAGGGCCCATATAAGTCATTTTATGTATTTTGTATATTATAAATATTTCTTATATTGTAATGTAAACTAGGAAATTGTAATTAATGTACATATGTTGTAGATTAATAAATTGGCTATTTCATCTGAAATTAATTTGTATATTATGTAAATCATGATCTTGTATAATTAGTTTATAAATCATGTAAATTTATGTAATTTGAGAATTTTTACATATGAATTGAGTATGAATGGAAAGTGTATGGAAATGAATATGAAATTGAAATACATTGATGAGAATAATAGATGAGATTTTTATTGTAAAATATTATTGAAAATTTCAAGCAGGTGAATAGTAAAATACGCCAACTGGAAATAAAATAGGGGAAATTCCACTGGTTTTTCCATAGAAAAATAATTGATATTAAAATATAATGAGAACAAATTATTAAAAAAAATAAAGTAAGATAAGATAGGGTGCTCCGGCACCAAGTGTGACATGTCCTGCTCGGCTATACTGTAGACGGGTAAGGGGTGTCACATTCATTCTCTTAAGTGCTTCTAAAGATCTAATCATTCTAGTATAATTCACATTATTTTCTATTGCTATGTAGTCTGTATTCCCCCTATTACCACTTTGACTATCATTAAAGAGATCTTCAAAATAATTTCTCCATCTTTCTTTAATGTATTTATCTTTCATCAATACTTTCCTTCTTTATCCTTAATGCACCTAACTTGATTGAGATATTGACATTTCTTTTCTCTCTTCTTTACTGATCTATAAATATCTTTCTCCCCTTATTTAGTTCTAAGTTTCTCATATAACTTTTCAAAGGCCTACGCTTTTGCTTGAATAACTGCCTTTTTTGCCTCTTTCTTTGTTATCTTGTATAGTTCATATGCCTCATTATTACCACACTTAAGTAATTTCTTATACCATTCTCTCTTTTTTTTTTCATTGCCTTTTGTACTTCCTCATTCTATCACCATCTCTCTTTTGAGGGTAGTCGATGTCCTCTAGACTCTCCAAGTACTTTTTTGGCTACTTTTCTAATCTTTGATGCTATATGTATTTACATACCATTGGCATCCATATCTAACTTCCATGTTTCGGACTCGAGAAGCTCATTTTTGAACTTCACTTGCTTTACTCCTTTGAACTCCCACCACTTTGTTCGAGCTACACTATTTCTTCTAATCTTACTTGAATTATTCTTAAACTTGACATCCAAGACCACCAACCGATGCTGACTTGTTAAAGCCTCACCCGGAATGACCTTACAATCTTTGCATAAAGCCTCTCCCGGAATGACCTTATATGATTTTTGTATTTTATATTTTCATAATTGTATAATAAATTTTGTTAATTATAAAATTTTTAACTAATTATAATTTTATTTTAAGTGTGGATTAATAAATAAGTTGATTAATATGTTATTTTTTAAATTGTGAATAGAAGCTAGCCATGTTCTTTATACTCTCTAGACATCAAATGATTTCACTCTAAAACTTTTATAGGAACATCTATTTTTTGAAATACAATATATACTTATAAACACAAATAGATGAGATATGACAAATAGTTTATGAAACATAAACATTAAGATTTTAAAAAAAAAATTAAAATATAATTATATAAAGAATAATTAAATTAAATTCAGTGAGTGAAAAGAGGGAGATTCTAGTAAGCACTATATTCATTATCAAAGAGAAATGGGGAATGAATTTATTTTATAGTATTAATAAATTTTATTAAATTTTAAAATTTGAAATTTAATAAATAATAGATTATTTTTATTTTTTAATTAGTTCATATACATACATATTATCAAATAAAAAAAATAGAAACAATATATAATATCATTCTTTAATCTGAATTTTAAAAATTAAGAAAATAAATTGACTCAAGTGAATTTTAAATAATTATTATTCTATATCCTTATTTGTATATCAATATTCTTTGAATAAAGTGGCATATCAAGTAATCAATATCTTTTGCTATGTGGCCTTTTTTATCAGTTAACTTGTACACATAAGTAAAAGATAATAACAATTAGTTGACAAATAATATATTTTTAAGTTAATTATTTAAATAGATAATTTTCATTTGTGAGCTTATTTGTACGCTTTATTTCTAATATATATATATATATATATATATATATATATATATATATATATATATATATATATATATATATTAATTATAAGATATTATTCAATTCATAAATTTAGAGATATTCACTATCTAATTGAATTAAATATAATTTATAATTCATGCAATTTATGAATGTCATATATTATTTAATCTCTAATTGAATTATATATAAAGACCAATTTTATATATAATTAGCATATTTTATGATATATATATTTATGGTTTAATTTAGATATACCAAAAAGAATATACATCAATAATGAAAATAAGATGAATTATTTTTTAAATTATGCATAAAAGCTATGTACTATTTATTCTCTAATAGAATTTATTAGATAATTATAAATAGAGTTAACATATACATAAACTCTAAATTAATACATATAACAAAGAAATAAAATTTGATATATATTAAAATTCTAATAATGTATTTATTCTTTATATATATAAATTATATTCTTAATAATTTTACTCTTAATATTATTGTTACTAAAATTTATTATATATTAAAATTTTAATAAAAAGTTTATTCTTAATAATAAAATATTATCAATTTATTCTAATTAGTGATTCTAGCCATAATAATAATTTATATTAATTTTAAAATTAGTATTTTATTTTAGTATTATTGACTAATTAATTAATATAATCAGATTTCTTTATATAATATTATCAAAAAGAAAAGAAAAAAATTTAGCCATTGGATTTATGAAAAATGCAACCATTAAATTAACGAAAAAAAATGGTAAAAAATGGAAAAAGTTTTATAATGCTCAAGACATTAATTCAACAGCCATTAAGAATGTGTTTGATAAAAAATTAAAAAAATTAAGCGTTAAATATTATTATTATAAGTTTTAATTTAATCTTATAAAAAAGGATCTATCACTGAATTCGAGGTGACACTCAATAAGAAGAATCATTAGATAATTTATCGCTTTCTCTTATTACACTACTAAGTAAAGATAATACTAGTCATCATATTTGTGTGAGTAGTTAAATCAGGATAGAATAAGATCATCTCACTAACTTAACTATTAGACTATCACACTCGATGATAATGATCATAATTAAATGTTATTCTATAATTAAGATAAAATTTAAATTTCATATTTCAGTTCATATTACTCTACCCATACTAAAGGGTATTCATGTCATTATAAATATTTGTTATTTAATCAGTTTTTAATTAATATAATTAAAATATAAAAAATACTATTTTGTTCTCTGATCAATTTAATCCACAAAGCATTATTGTAAAAACAATTACACATTATATTCGGATAATTTATTTATTTATTATTTTTTTTGAAAAAATATTAAATGATATTCAGATAATTTATTAAATGATATCAATCTCTATTACTCCAATAATTTATTAATTAATTTCCAACCACTTTTATTTTATGTTTTTTAATAAAATATTTTGTACCTCGATTTTATTGGTGAAGGAGTCTGAATTCAGTGACCACGGGCAGTTTCATATTTGATTCCACTTGCCACAGATCTGTCTCTTCCAAAGTGTCAGATATAATAAATATTAATTATTAAGCCATCTGCCACCGCCTCCTCCATTAATGAATCATTTAATTTAGATAAATAATTCGTAAAGAACGATAAATAAACAAAATTTATATATATATATATATAAAGTGAATTTCATAAAAAAAATTCATAAAATAATTATTATTATTTATTAATAAATAAATAAATTAATAAGTAATTTTAAAATAAATATAATTAATAATTATTCTGCATTAAATATTGCGTCAGTATGAATCTTTACTTTTCCCTATCCTCTCTCTTCTCTCTCCTCGTCATCTCATTGTCCATCTCCTACCAACCTTCTACGTTTTGAGGTAAAAAAAAAAAAAAAAAAAAAAGCCTTTCACGTTTGAACAGAGAATTTATATTATAAAAATTTAAATTTAATAATATTTATTAGTTTTTTCAATTAATATGATTTTCAAGTTAATTGATTTCTTGTTAAAAGAAATAGAAAGAAAGCGGGAATGGCAGAGGAGCATAAATGCTAAGCACCCTGTTTCTATATGAATTTAAATAATAGTTATTTTCATAGTTTTGATAAAATGAGTTGGTTCAATTGTATGGGATATCAATATGCAATTAGTTAAACTTGAAAAAAATTATATAAGATAATTTAATTAATCTTTTTATATTACAAAAAATAAAATAGTCAAATTCAAGCAAATTAAATAAATAAGTAATTTAATTCTAATTTTATTAAAAAGAAAGTTTCATATTAAATTTATGAAATATTAATATTGAATTATAAAAAATTATTTTAAATAAATATATATACATAAATTCATTTTAAGATTATAAAATATTCTCCGTGTATATAAAAATAATTTTTTTTTCATAAAAAAATAGTTCTTTTTATAATATAGAGAATATGTTCTATATAATTATGAGAGATGATATATGTGTATTGAATGTAATTAATAATTTTTTAATTTTTTTTAATAAGAAAGGGTTAATTGACTTTTTTCATATATATAAGAAAGAAAATGACTAGGGCTGTGCACAGTTCTTAGGGGAACAAAATCGAACTGAAGAACCATATTGAACTAATAGAAATCATATCGAACAGAATTTATTTTGATATTTTAGTTTGGTTCTGATTCGTTACTAAGAACCAAACTAAAACCATACCGAAATCAAACTAGAACCGTACCGAACAGGTACCGAATCGAGAACTGAATTTATATATATGATTTTTTATATTTTTTTAGATGTATTATATGCTTTCAATATAATTATATATACTTATATATGTATATATAATTATGAACTAAATATAACTTAATATTACATTTTATTTTTCTATATATTTTTTAATAATTTTAGTTATAAATACATTAAATTAACTTATCATTCTTAATTATAAATATAATATTATCTTATATTAATTTATATATATATATATATATATATTAATTCTTAATTATATTTGTATCTTATAGTTAAATATTATATGATTAATAAATAGTTAAAATGTATTTTATATAATATACTATTATATTATATAATATATTTAATATTAAATTATATATGTACCTTATAATTAAAGATTATATAATTTAAGTATAGCTAAAAGATATATTATGTGATATATTATGTATTAATAACTCAATTCAAAACTTAAATGCTAATTCAAATATGACTTTTTAAGAAAATAATTACATAAAATTATTTTAAGAATCGATAATCAAACTGGAATCGTACTGAATCGAACAGGAATCGAAGAACCGAAAATTATACCGAACTGAAATCGAACAATGAAAAACTGAATCGAAACTAAAGTGAAATTTTGAAATTTCGATTCGATTTCAATTTCTAATTAAATTTCGAACTGAACTGACATGTTTAATTCATCCAAAGGCTAAAATTAAATATCTGATTTATGATTATTTTTTCCTCAAGTCAATGTGAACGTTATCAATATGATAACTTAAAAAAAATACATTACTGTTTCAATAATTCACTAAATAATTCCCAACTACCTACTTTGATTGTATTGTTTTATAAAATATTTTGTAATGGACATTATTTTATATAAAATAATTTTTCTGATTTTTTCGTTTGTTTATTTTCAATAATTTTTCTGACACATGAACGATGCACCAATTCATTATTCAATATCTTATAGCTGGGCTGTCTGAAATATAAATGCTTTTCACATTCTGATCCACCGCTCACTCGGTCCGCATCTCCTAGGTGCTCGATCTAAGTATAAAGAAATTGTTTGGAGTGTTTACTGATTGTACTCTGTAAGAGTGAAAGCAGGAAAATAATTCAGAGAAGAGAGAGAGAGAGAGAGCATGGAAGAGAAGAGAGGTAGCATTGCCTTCTTCGCAACCTATAATCCACCGGTGCCTCTGGACATATTCTCATGTCCTGTTCCACCCACGTCGAAGCATGATGAGCTACACATGACTGATGGGCTCTCCTACAATTACAACTGCCGAGTCATTCCACCACAAGCTCTCAAGACCATCATCAAGCGCCCAAAATTGGCTTCTGAAGCCACAGAAGCTGATGTTGATTCTGGTCGTCTCTCAGGCTTGGTTTTTGTTTCCGAACGAGATAAGAACCTCGAGACGCTTCACATAGCCCTTCGCTTCACTGACAAAGTTAAAGTCTTCAGTTTCGCCGATGTCTACGGCACTTTCAGTGATGCTCGCATGGAAGACAGTGGTTGCATTGCCGGTGGTTATAAGGTTGGTAGTCGTACTATCGATCATTCTCTCGTTTATGTCACCACCAAGGACCAGCCGAAAGATCGTCGTCAGCCATGGACTGTCGTTTATAAAACCAATCTTAAGACCGGAAAAACTGAATCCCTCACCCCATCAGGTTCGTTCTTCTATTACTTTCTCTGCTAATTACTGCCTATATATATATATACATATATATCATGCTTTTAGAAGATGAAGCGAGATTTGTTTTTATCTGCAACAGGGGTAAGTGATTTAAGCCCATCTGTGTCACCATCTGGAAGAAAGGTAGCGGTGGCGTCATTCCAGGGAAAGGGCTGGAATGGCGAGATTGAAGATCTACAGACTGATATTTATATGATGAATGTAGAGAAGCCTCCCTTGGAGCGCAAGAGAGTTATAAAAAATGGTGGGTGGCCAACATGGGGAAGTGACGCCGTCATATTTTTTCATCGGAAGGTTGGGGAATTTTGGGGTGTGTTTCGATACGACATTAGCAATGATGAAGAAGTCCGTGTGACGCCGGACGGTATTAGTGCGATAACTCCGGCAGCCCTCAACGAAACTAAAGTGGCAGTGGCAACTATCCGTCAGAAATCAGAATTCAGCGACGTTCGTGTAGAAGCACAGTATCGGCATATTGAGATTTTTGATTTAACTGCACCAGAACAATCCACGAAAATCACTCAAATAACCAGACCAAAGGCTGACCATTTCAACCCCTTTGTAATAGATGGGGGGAAGCGCATAGGTTACCATCGCTGCAAAAGCGACCTTCTCAAGGTACGAGCTAACTGATGAATGAATTCCCTAAAATTTTAGCAATAATATGTTTAATTTAAGATTGTTATTTGCGCAGCATGGAGACGATATCCAAAGAAATTTCCACAAGCTTCACTCTCCACATCCAGATGTAGGACTTTTTAGGGTGTCGGGTGTATTTCCAACATTTTCCAAGGATGGCTCCAAGCTTGCATTCGTTGACAATGAGTTCAAAGCCGTGTGGGTGGCCGATAGCCAAGGATTGCGCATTGTCTACGAGGTATATATAACAAGAATATGAATTATATATAATTAGTAATCTGCAATTAATGGTATTTGTCATGGATATATAAAGTTGATGATGAGTTTTGTTCGTGTAGACGAAAGGCCCAGACAACATATTCTCACCAGTTTGGAACCAAGATCCACAAAAGGATGTACTGTATGTATGCATGGGACCTTCTTTCAACGCCGGCAAAACATTGGAAATCTGCGCCATCCCCAATGTGTCTAGTGGTGCACGACAACGTCGAAAGCTCACAAAAGGATTCAATAATGCCTTCCCATCCAGCAGTCCAGACGGTAACTAACTAGCTTCCTATTATTTTTCCTTGTAATGAATTGCTGTTCCAAATAAAAATTAACTATAGTACAACATGCAGTATAGCTTGTTGATATGTTGTTCAAGAATTGGTGGAGGACTCGGTTTATCCATTAAGGAATTTAGATATATTTTAACTTAATGATGAGTCCCACTACAATTCAATTAATTCATAAAAGCCATCCTTAAACATTGTTTCACCAATCCTTAGGCAACCCATTAAGCATCATTGATTGTAATCGATTATGCTTTTGTTTTGAACGAAAAATGTCCCTTTATGGTTTCCTAATATTTTTGCAAATGGGTTGAAAATCGTAATAGGGATGAAATTAGTTTTTCGATCCACAAGAGATGGAGGGGATAAGAAATACAAGAATCTATACATAATGGAGGATGCAGAAGTCGGGGAATATGGGAATGGCAAAGTAACAAGGCTAACAAATGGGCCTTGGACTGACACACATTGCCAATGGTCCCCGACGGGAGATTGGATAGTATTCTCATCAACTCGCGACAAGCCGAAAGATGCACCAGAAACTGACAATGGTCTCGATCCAGGATACTTTGCAGTGTTTTTAGTGAAGGCAAACGATCCATCAGTTGTGGTAAGAGTGATAAAAGGTGGAGATGACCTTGCTGGGCATGTGAACCATCCTTTCTTCAGTCCAGATGGAAAGAGCATTGCTGTGACTTCGGATCTTGCTGCAGTGTCTGTCGATCCAATTTCTTTACCTCTTTTCTTGCACTCTGTGAGGCCTTATGGAGATGTCTTCACTGTTGATATAGATCCAGATGACATAAATAAGAACAAGGATGTGAAGAAGTTCCATCGCGTCACGCATAGTAGATACGAGAATTCCACTCCTACTTGGACCATGTTCGCAACTGATGATCCAAATGCAACTTGGAACCTACTTTTAAAGGATCACTATGCCCCGTCATGCCCTTATGCATACCCTGATGGAGGTGAAAGTTGGCATATGACTGGCCACCTTTGCATTCCAAAAAGGTGTTGTTGATTGCTTTTGTTTCCGGAAAATACTTACCAAGATATAAACATATGAATTTCAAATGTTTTATATATGTAAGTCCACCGTGCTTATTGTGTTTTGAGTCTACTATAGTGGACGTCTAGGCAATAAGTTTCTATATTTCCTATGCACATGGTTTGTTTTCAATCTACGCTTTTGTTTCATGTTTCAATAAATGTAGAACCACGGGCATGGCTACAAAATTCTATGCTTGTTTTCAAACTTGACTTGTTGTTTTCAAAATGAAGCTTATGAATTACCCTTGGATATATCTATGCATTATGTGTATCCTACCATAATCTAACTAGTTTATTGAAGTTTCTTTAGAATGCCTATCTTAATATCTCTACTTGAAAATTTAACTCTTATCTAAATTTATCAATATATCATAGTAAGATTTTGATGACAATTTTTTCCATAATAAAAATCACAATTTATAAATAAAATACAAAAATTTCATATGTAATAATTAATTTTATGCACAAACAAGTTTGATCAAATACTTGAGTTTGTATAATAGAAATGATTTTTTATTGTTTCATTGCGAAACCAGACCAAATACTCTCTAGTTCTTATCAGATTCAATTCCACTTTATATCCATTGATGCGGTCCAATGTTGGTGGCCCTATTACCATAAGTCCACAACCTTATTTGCTCACAACTAACTAAATTAATAAAACTTAAAGAGACTTAAATACCTCTATTTATATAAAATAAAAATTCTCAATTTAGATGTATTATACGAATTTTTTTTTTTTACTTAAACTCAATTCAACATAAACCTAAAATATAAAATGTTTATGGGATATACTTATTAAATATATAGATTTCACATATTTATTTCTTGAATCTATAGTAAATCGGATCTAAGTAAAAATTTCCCTTTGTTATATTTTAGCATTACATTAAAATTTTTTTTTTCTTATTTGTTGGCCATTCTCTCTTCATGCTTCTTTTTATACCGGAGCATATATATGTTAAAAATGAAGAAGTTTCCACTAATTTTTTTGAGATTGTCCACATTCAAAACAAAAATTTCATTTTTCGCCTTCTTTTCCCCTTAAAACCACTCATCCATCTAAATTTTAATAATGAAACTCGGGACATTGCTTCTTTCTAGCAAGAATAGCAAAAATGGGAAGGGACATCCTCAGCCCAAACTAACAAAGCCTCCTTAGCTAAAGAATGTACCAGCATATTGGCTGTTCACGGAATATAAGGGAAAGAAATCCGAGCGAAGGAGCTCAAGATTGCTTTAACATCATCTGCATGCAAGCAATGCTTAATGGGAGATATGGCTATCCCCTTAGCTGTGAAGCACGAAAATTTCAATCACTGGTGTTTCTTTATTTTGGAAATGTTTCCGAGACGAAAATGGTAGGACACGTCTATGACACATTTCAGACCGTGTCCAAAAAAAGAAAAATTAAAAGATAAAAACGCATTTCCAACAGCTGGAGATGGCTTCTAGCCTAATCCCATCTTCTCGGAGAGCGGTTTGTGTCTTGTAGGTGATGTTCATAGCGGGTAAGGGAGTTGACGAGGAGAGAAAGACGTGAGAGAGAAGGGTGGTACCATATACTTTTTTTGATTTTTTTTTATTGGTCCTTAATTTGCTTCCTTTTTAATTTCTTTTCTGTTCTTGTTCTTTTTATTTTTAAAACTTAATAAAATATAATAGATTACAATAAAATAACAAGTTTTAAAACAATTATCTTATCTACTTGTACTATATTCATTCTAAATTTCTTTTTCAACAATTAAACAAACTAAATTAAACAATGCTATTAATATTAATAATAAAAATAAATGAAAATGCTACAATGATAAGTTAAACATAATTAAATTATCAATATAGTAACTTTATTAATTTTAAATTAATTGCATATATTTATTTTATTTATGTATTATTTTATTCAATATTTATAAATATATCTCTATATTTTTTTACATTTATACATTTTTTCCGTGTTTCTGTTTTTTATATATTTTTTTAAAATGTCATCTCCTCAGTGTTCGTTTTCACATTTTCCTTTATTCGCGTTTCTATTTTCGTGCTATGTAGTCCCTTAGGAACAACTTTGATAGTAGTTTGACTATTAGTCTTACCTTCTAATCGAAAGAAACTTGCTGAAAGAGCCATCTGGATCCCATCACTACAAAAAAAAATTCGATTTGTGATGGAAAAACCATCCCAAATTTAATTTTGTGACAGATTTGTAACGGAAAATAGACGTCGAAATTTTGCTTGTCACAAATTTTTAGTGACGGAATACGAAAATCCGTCACAAATTTGTGACGGATTTTTGACGAAACATCCGTCAAAATTTGTGACGAAATTTATCCTTCAGTCACAAATTATTAGCCAGTCAAAACATGTATCTGTCACAAAATTGGGATAGATTAGTGACAGAAAAGTCCGTAAAAATTGTTGTCCGTCACAAATTTTTTGACTAATTTTTTTTGTGACGAAAAGCTTTCCGTCACAAATTTGTGATGGATGATCAGTCTGTCACAAATTTGTGACGGATTATAATTAGTCACAAAATTAATTTTGTTTTATTTTTTTTTCTAATTTTTTTAATAATAGACAAATAATAATGAATTAAGAATTATTATATTTATATAATTAGTAATAAGCTAAAATAAATATAATAATAAAATTTACAATAATTAGTAAATAAAATACCATATATTATATAAAAATATAAAGTTAAAAATTCGAGTAATAAGTTCAATTAGCAAATATATATAAATAATATCAAACTACAGATTCGGTGTGCTCTGATCACGGGGATCAATAGAATCACTTGAAGGGCAGGATGATGACGCCATTTGCCTCATCATACTCCTCATCTCCTCTTGCATAGAGCGAAACTGATCTTCACTCTATTGCTTGAGGCGCAATACCTCCTCCTCAATGCGTTGCTGAAAAATTCGCTCTTGATTTTCCCTTATGCGCATGATCTCCTCCTCAAGCACTCTAATGCGCTCATCAGCAACGTGATCTGTCATTATAGCTGTCCTGCGTGAAGTGGCAGAGCTACTGAATGAGTCTGGGTACAAAGTTGAAGCATGAGAGCCCAAACCGTACACACACAGCTTCTTCTCTCCACCCACAATATCCAAGTATAAGCGATTCACATTGATTGAGATCTCTTGTGAATCGTCATCCTGTGAGTTCGAAGTAGCATCAGTAGTAGTAGCAGCAGCAGCCACCACCATAGCCTCCATTTGATCCTGTATATAATTATTAGAGTTAATAATTAATTACAAGTAACAATGAAACTAGGAAAATGAAATTTAAAAATTTCAGTATATAAACTTAATAATTAAAAAAATTTTAGCAAAAGTGCCGTCTGTAACAGGACATATCATATCTGCTAATAAAGGTAAAATAATATTCCTGCATATAAAATAACACTTTCAATATCCTTTTTATACCATCCACTGCTATAACATTTATACACAAACACAAGCACTTCTAAAACATTAACAATATAGCTCAATTTATAACAGTCAATCAACAATATTACATTGAGTCATATCACTCTTATATTAACTATGAAAATGAAATATAAATATTAATACATATAATAATAAATGTGAAAAGTAAATATATACAATAATTTAAAATGTTAATAATTATCAAAATTTCAATGGTGTATCATTTGTATCAAAACATTTTATACTTGCCATGAAGGCAAAATAATGTTTCTGCAATTAAAATAACACTTTCAATATTCTCCTTATATCACCAGAAACTACATGATTCACTCAAAAACCTAAGCACGTCTAAAACATTCATAAGATACAAATAACAATAAAAATGAAATGAAATTTAATAACAATAACAATATAACATATGCATAATAATCCAAATGAAAATAAAAAAAAATAAAAATTACTTACATTAATACTCTGAGACCTAGCATCAACAAATGTTCCATCCTTTTTTTTATGTAACTTTTTAAACACTTCCCATTAATTAGGATCACGGTATAGTTCTTCAGCCTAAAATTTATATAAATTTAAAATAATAAATCTATGGTTAATATTATGAAATATACAATAATAGTTAATTAAAAATTAAAAAGTGGAATGCGATACCATTTTCAAACTGTGCTCCACAGTAGACCTAGAATCACCAGTATACTTGCTTAAACCAGTGCCTGGACCACCAGTCTCACTACACTGATTTTGAGTAGCAATACAGGATTTAGCAATCCACTCTAGAGTGGACCAATGTGCCAGCCAGCTATCCCATACATCTTGTGCAACACCTATAGGTTTTGTTCCTTTCTTCCGCCAAGTGTATATTTCTTATTGTATACGAGAGATGCCACTTTATCCCAAATATCTTTAATTATGCCATCATCAGTTGCATTCCATTGATATTTTTTC
Organism: Hevea brasiliensis; assembly: GCF_030052815.1. Taxonomy (NCBI): domain Eukaryota; kingdom Viridiplantae; phylum Streptophyta; class Magnoliopsida; order Malpighiales; family Euphorbiaceae; genus Hevea; species Hevea brasiliensis. The sequence continues at coordinate 40,819,857 of NC_079493.1, read as the reverse complement.
TAAAAAGTAAATATTTTGATTATTAAAATAATTATATCAATAACAGTAAGTATATATATATTTGTTATAAATAAATAACAATTACCATAAATTCCTGCCAGTAAAAGTCACGGGTAGATAGAGAGACATCATTCCATGTGCAACCAGTAGCATCTTGTCACTCCCTAAAGGTGCCCGTGATATGGGTTGAGATAGTATGACCATTAAGAATGAACCTAAAAAGAAAAAGACTAAAAATTAACATTTTCCATTATATTTAAAACTCAATCCCTTTGATTGTTTACGTTAAGAAATAAGACATGCAATGTAAAATAATGTTACTTACTTTCCCCCTACAACTTTGATCATAATCCGATTAGATAGGTATGAGCCAGGAGCAGAACCAATAGAAGCATCTGGAGTGCTAGGAAATGATGCTGGCAAACTATTCATATGTCCAGGTGGCAAGTTAGGAAGACCACCTTCATCTATCATTTGTATAAACAACATGTTTCTTTCTCAACTCACATCAAACACAAATCATTAATAATTAATATCATATACAACAACCATTGTATTTTAACTTACTAAATTAATAGTCATTACATCAAATTTGTAAATGAAAAACAATTAAGTAAGAAATTTAATTAAGTATCATCATCATCATCATCATCATCATCATCTTTATCATCTTCTTCTGCTTCCTCCTCTTCTTTTTCTTCTTGGTCTTCTTCTTCCTCAACTACATCAACAGTTTCATTTTCTAGCACATCATCTATGTCAATGAATGAACCATCCATATACAGCGTACTATCTATTTCATCCACGTGAACATCAATTTCATGCACTTGAATGCAATCTTCTTGAAATGTTGAATCAATGGATTGTTGTGATATTTCTGAAACCTCCACAATGGGTCTTGCCTTTATTTTGCAAATGGCAAGCCATTCATTCACAGTTCTCTGTAATGTAAGATAGGTTGCATAATACACTTGAGCAACTTGTGTTGCAAAAATAAATGGCTCATATCTGTTAAATGCCCTTCTGCTATTAACTTCAACAAGCTTATATTGTGGATGTACTCTTGTACCATGTTTTGGTGTTGGATCAAACCAAGAGCACTTAAATATTATGGTTCATTTAATTGGTAATGCAAGGTACTCTAATTGCACGATTTCTATCAGCCGACCATAATATTTAAGATCACTTGCACTGTAACTAGAGCCCTTAATGCATACTCTACTGTTCATTGTAGACCTACTTGAACCATATCCTTCAGTGTGAAACTTGTATCCATTAACATAATATCCATGAAAGGACTTAACAATATGCAACGGACCTTTTGCAAGGTCTTTAATGATTTGGTTGGTAATGTTTGATGAAGAATCATGTGCCTATTGACAAATTATAAGCATAAACTAATATGTAAGAAAATTCAGTTCTAATAATGGATATAAAGAATGTATATAAATAATTACTCACGTATTTCTCAAACCAAGATGCAAACTCCGTTTCAAGTTTTGCATCAACCTCGCTATCTTGAATAAATGGTTGACTTTGCCTTAAGGTAGCTTGATGTATATGTGTAAATTTGGACAGCCTTGGGACAGCCTTGATATGCTTAGGAAGACCTTAATTTCATGTATATTTAATATTTATTTAAGAACAATGGGCTGTATATTATTGATCTTGGTTAGTTGGATTAGGTTTGAGCAATTGAATTGTTGTTAGATATGGATTTGATTAATTGAATGTGATGGAGACTTACTTGAGTTGAATTGGTATTTGGACATTGATTAAATTGCTGGACACTTGATTAAGTATATTGTGGCTGGATATTGGTTGTATTGAAGTATTGTTGGACAATTGACCTAGATACAATGTGTATGGTGTTCATTAGAAATATAAAATTTTAATGCAAAGTGTGGTTAATTGGGGCAGTATAAAATTTCGGCCTATAACTCTAAATGTGTGACACCCAATTGGTATGAGGCCATTTGGAGGTGAAACTCAGCACAAAATGTGCCAACTTTCATGTTGAAAAGCTACCTAAATTCTGTCTAGAAAGTGACATGAAAATTGACCAAATCCGGATTAGTGACATTGCAAACCTGAAAATTGACCATTTGAACAGCAGTTAGTATTTTGGCCATAACTCACTCAAAACAGGTCCAAATGACTTGAAATTTATACCATGGAAAGCTTAGACATAGAGCTACAACTCTTATGAAGACACCAAAGCCCAGAAATGACTATAAGTAAGTCAAAATGCTTGCACAAATTCGAGTATAAAAACTGCCAGAATTGGAAATGACTTAAAAATGACATAAGTTTGCCATTTTAGTGCAACCTGTCTAGCATTGGTAAAATGATCATAACTTGGTCTAGTAAACTCCAAATGACCTAAAATTTATGGCAAAAGTTCAATAAGACATAGACCTACAAGTTTGTAATTCTAACCATAACCCAGAAACTGAGGGAACTAGGTCATCCGGCTAGGTCAAAACAGCATACCAAAATCCGATAAATTACAATAAAATGCAATACACTTGGAAATAAAATTGGTAATATATACCAGCACTTGAGGACTACAAAATGTGACATATTGGTAACATTAAAATTAATTCACCTAGTGTGTATTAATGGTCAACATTATAGGTTGACTAATGAAATGAATTGAAGGAATAGTACTAAGAAAAATTTAGATATTGGATTTTATTGTTAGAAACAATTTAACTGAGTACTGAAACACTTTAAATTGTGTGTTTCAGTTGAAAAGGATATTGAAAAGCATAAGGAACATTGAGTCAAGGCCTAGAGGCGACTCAGATCAGGTCTGTGCACAATACTTTTTATATTCACTGCTTTTACTAGAAACTTTATTTGGAGAAATGAGTTATGAATAATTTTTTATTGTTTTGGCTTTGAAAATTTTATTTGAGAATTATTGTGTTGCCTACTTTTTAAATGGAAATTTTGAGATAAAATGTGTTTAGTGGTATCAGAGCAAAGTAGGGACGGCGATACGTAACGCCTACGATTCCTGGGAACTCTCATGCGTGAATTGTGGCAAAGCGTGACTCTCCGCCTAGGAGCTTGCAGGGACGATGATACGTAACGCCTGCAAGTGCTTTGATAGGTACACTATATTCCTCCTCCATTTATGGGGTGAGTATGACTATATTCCTCCCTCTTTGACTTGTCAGTCTGAGGTGAGTATGGATGTTCATTAGCTAGCTAGCCACCTCCCTCATTGATTTCGATTAGTGGAGTGAGTATGCCTTATCGTGGTGTACAACACGGCATGTTCGGAAAAGTTTGTGTCATGACTTAAGTTGTGTTATTGATTGGTAACACTGTGTTATTCAATTATTTGATCAAATTTGTGTTATATGAGCTTTGAAAATTGTGACATGAAATTGTGAATTATTTGAATTGTAAATTATCAATAAAAGTTTTATATACCGCATTTTAAATTGTTATTGTGCATCACTAAGTAAATTTTACTCAACGATAGTTTTTTCATTGCTGTCACAGGTAGACAGACAGACAAAGCAGCAGAGTAGGCTGCTTGTGACTTTGCTTTGGGATTTTATCGGGTACATTGAGTATACCATATTTTTGTAAATTTGGTTGTAATGTATGTGCACTGTATATATATATTGTACTTGGTCTTGAGCAGTTGTAAACTAAATTGTAATATATTTATTTCTTATCTCAGCTTTGAAATACTTAGTCATTTTGCATTCTATTTTTAAAACTACTGAAAGTGATGTTGAATTGAGTTTAACTTATGTTTGAGAAAATTGATTTGTGTTGAGCTATATTGGAGTTTGGAACTGAAATAAATATATTGGAAGTGTTTTCTACAGGTTTTTGAAGAACTGTTTTACTCAAAATACAGACGGCACTCCACTAAAATTTTTATAAAAGTTGTGGCTATTTCAGACTTAATGTGTGATTTAATTTCGATTAAAAAGTTTTTACACCTGTCATAAGTGCTCACCACTTTAAAAAGAAGTAAGAAATTGTTTAAAATCCCTTGTAGTGTATTTAATGAGTTACCGGTAGGCGAAGTACAGTAATTCATTAGGTGTACTACAGGATTATGTTACATCTTACGGAGAGATAGGATGTGACATTTAAGGCCTGGAGGCAGCAATTAAACAGTCAAAAGACATCAGACTGGGAGAGGTTTAGAGAGAGTCTAAGCTAATTAGAAAAGCTCTTTAACCTTTAATTCCATAAAGGCCATTTAGGCTATACATGCACACACACCCCACATTAATTCTTATTTGATTTGGATTTAGTTTCAGGTTTTAATTTTATTCTATAATTAATCAAAATTTTTTTGTACCTTACCATCATCTTAAGGTCCCAAAGGAGGTTCTTTGGGACCTCCTTAATTCGAAGGAATCAATCTCTAAACAAGGTAAGATCTGAAAGGGTCCTTAATAACTCCATATGCTTGCATGTTCTTTTTTGCCTGAATCTGTTCTTATTATTTCTCCATGCAAATGTGTTAATCTACATGTGAAACTATTTTCAGTGAATTCATTAGGGTGTTTCCATGTAATTTTGTTTTTGAATCATCCCAAATCATTTTTCTTTAATTAGTTATGATTTTTCAAAGTTTGGACCTGAATGAACCTAAATATGCCCATACCCGAATTTGCATAAATTGTTTTAGGGGTTTTTTTAGTCAATTTAGTTATTTCGTTTTTCAATTTGCACGGGCAGATAGTAGCTTTCATGTCATATTTTTAGAATTGTAATATTTTGAATATTTTAGCATGATTGATTAAATAATTATAGGTCAGATCTACTTTATTTGTACAATCAGTATTTGTTTAGTGATTATATACAAATTCATGTAGGTTTCAGTAGTTTCTCTTTTCAACATTTTAATGTGACATGTTAACTAGTTTTCCACAAAATTTCATAAATTTTCACATTGGTTTACTATTTTTAATATTGCTTTACAAACTGACTGTCTAGAATTGACTTATATGTAGTAAGGTCGAAAATTTCTATTTTATGTATGCTCCATATGAACTCAAATAGAAAGTTTCTTTTTTTCGATGTTTTAGGTTGACATGTTAGGGTCATGTGGTATTTTTGTTGGAATTTTAACAATTTAGTTTCTATTTTTCTTGAATTTTTTTAGTATTCCGTCTAGATTTGGAAATTTCTAGATTGAGGTAAGTTTTAGTTGAATTAGATCTCTTTTATTTTTTATCCGTTATCCACTTTTTTTAATTTTTGGTGTTTATTATGTTGTTTAGACCTGCTAGGACCAGATTTTAAAATTGGAAATAGGTTGGACATTTAGTTTGGCCAAAATTCCTAATTAAAATATTAATTTGAGTAGGTTTTTTCAATTTTGAATTTATTTATTTTCTTTTTTATTTAATTATTTTTATGTTTATTTAATTATTCATCTTTTATATTATTTTGAGTAAATGCATGAAAAATAAAAAATAAATAAGCCCAAACCCAAAAGGAAAAGCCCATTTAGGCCAATAAGCCAATCCATGCACAATCCAATGAGCAAGATGGACCTATACGTGGATCAAGCTCAATTTAAAATTCAAGATGAAATTCCAAAGCCTTTTACATGATATTAATGAGCCTAAGGCCTTATAATAATTTTAGAATTAATTTTATTTTTTATTATGAGTTGCAAAAGTCATTTTAAAGTTTTAATCTCTATTCTTTTCTTCATTTTTTTTTTAATGTTACGATCCCATTGCAAGAAAACTTATGTCGCATATTGAAAGTGTGGGATTTCAATGTGGGGTATATATGGATTTGGGCTCTCCAACCTCAATAGCTAACTTTTGGGGTGTGATTCTCTTAAATTCATACCAATGGTTTTCACATTACACAAACAAACCATTTGGCCAACCTTTCTTTTATTCTTATTTTACAATATATATATATATATATATATATATATATATATATATATATATATATATATATATTAAACTCAATCAACTTAAAAGCTATATAAATAATATAATTAATATAAAATAATTAATAACTATGGCAAAGAAAATTGAAAAATTCTTCGTCCACTTGCAATTTAAATAATTAATGGCATTGATAATTTATTATATTAGTATGTTACATAAATTTTTAATATTTATCTTATATAAAATTTTCTTTATTTATTGTTTTGTATAATTTAATAAATTAATATTTATTTTTCATTAGAATGAATAAATTTATTATGATAAAATTTTAATGAAAGTGTTTATTTATTATAAATAATTAAATATTATTATTTGAAAGTTAAATTAAAAATCTATTTTTTAAAATTAAAAATTAAAACTAATTAAATTTTATTTTAATAATTATTCATAAAATATATAAAAGTCTTAATTACAATAAAGTATTATTATAAATTTTATAATATTTATTTAATATTATGCCAGTTTAACCCTAATTAAATTTTAAATTCTTAACCCTCTACCTTTACTAGTTCAATGACCGAGCCGAATTTAAAAACCTTAATGTTTTCATATGCTTAGAGTCAAGAGGGAAAAAGAAAATAGATTGATCGTATGGGCATCAAATAATTAATGTTCTCCTTATGTTTTTCTGAAATCATATGTTTTTTTTACTTTTTTCTAATTTCTTAAATTTTTTTTTGTTATAAATATAAATTATCATAAATATATTTTTTTTTACGTCCAATAACCTTTTTTTTTTTTTTATTGAACATGCATTCTTTCAAAACTATTATTATTTCGATTGAATTTTACATGGAAAATAAATTTACTTTCAATTCAAATAAACTTTATATATTAATACTATTCATGCTGTAATATCACCATCCAAGAAATCCAAATTTAACATTTTGAGAAATTTAACAGCTATATATTATATTTTGTATTTTATGTCACCTCTGCGTCTACAATGGCCGGACCCTATTCAGGGGGGCTTTGAGGGTCTTCTTTATTCTTATTTCAGTCGGCAAATAGTAAGTTTGTAGAAATTTTTTTTTTTAATGCTGGCCTGGTGTTTGTGGAAAGAGCCAATGGAGTAATTTTTGACAGCCGAGTTTCAAGCATCCATCAGATCATTTTGCGAAGGTCCCTGTTATATATGGAATGAATTTAAGGATGCTTAGAGTATCGATAACTCCACATCTCGTAATTCAACAAGTGTTGCATGGTGTCTGCCGTCGGGAAATTTTTCCAAACTAAATACAGATGCAGCATTATCTGATCAAGGGCTAGTAGGTGTTGGCATGGTGGTCAGAGACTCTCAGGGCTAAATTATGTTAGCTGCTAAGAAACCTCTCCAGACTTCTTGGGATGCAAATACTGTGAAGTTTATGCTCTACTTTATGCACTTCAAGAAAAATAAATTTTTGTAATAGATTTTTTGTGACGAAAATATTCCATCACAAATTAGAGACGAAACTTTGACAGATTTCAATAGTAAACGAATTTGTAATGAAATATCCATCACAAATTTTTTAGATATTTTTTTAATATTTTAATTATTAACGAACGAACTATTCTGTCTCTAATCCGTTGTAAATTTGTGAGATAGATTTATCCGTCACTAATTTGTGACGGAGAAAAGTTGTCATAAAAAATTTGTGACAAAATATTTTATTCCATCACAAATTTGTGACGTATAGGTTAATTCGTCACAAATTTTTTACAGATGAGATTTTTCTTCACAAATTCACGACGGCGAATGATTATTCGTCGCAAAATTGTGATGGAAAATCTCACTATCACAAATTTATAACGAACTATCTTATCAGTCACAAATTTAATATAATGAATTTTTGTTATCCAGGATATCATAACAATTACAAAATAAATATAAAAAATTATATAATTTTATAGTTTTTATAATTTATTAATAAATAATAAAAATAAAAAATAATTATATGCTTCATAATTTGATTTAAATATATTATAATTCAATTTATTTTTCTCCTTTTAATTTTTATTTTTATTTTAATTACTTTAAAATATTTAATTATAGTTTTGAAACAATTTTATAGGAAAATGTGCTTCATTGTTTTACCTACAGTATTGTAATAATATATTTTACTTTGTAACAATTTCTTATTTTTTTCATTTTTTTAATTAATTAAAATTTCAAAATTTAAAAAATGTAAGTCCTATTTAAACTTTTATTTAGTTGTTTATTTTATTAATAAAATTTTGAAATTTTTATTTATTTATTTTAATTTTATACGACCTAACTGCTCATAGGAATTTTAAATTTTTTTTGTGCTATTTTATTTTTTTTATTATTATCATTTTAATTATTTTTAATCATTTAACTATTTAGTGAAATTTGCACTAATTAATATCATCTTATTTAAATTTAATTTAAGATCATTTTATTTGATAATAAAATGAATTCCACTTTAATATACATGATTTTATAAACTAAATCTATTATTATAAAAATTAGCTTTTCTTTTAAAAAAAAATTAATTAATATACTTTTTAACCAATATTATCAAAGAATTTTTTTTAACTTACTAAATACCCTTAAAAATATTTCTTTTTCCTTAAATTATGTCAAAATATATTCTCACTTTGTTAAACTGAAAAAATATATTATTTTTAAATATGTACAGAAAATATAGGAAATAAACCAAAAATGAAATTTGGTTTAAAAAGTGGGAATCGGAAATAAATTAAAAAATTTGGTTTAAAAATTTAGCACATCCACGTGACTTCTAGAAAGAAAAAATAAATTAAATTAAATAAAATAAAAAAGAGAAAGAAGAAGGGAAGAGAGAGAGAGAGAGAGAGAGAGAGAGAGAGAGAGAGAGAGAGAGAGAGAGCTTGATTCCGGCCATCTCCGACCCGATCAGTCCCAACCAAGACCACCAAACGAACCAGCGACCATCGACAAGTTCATAGCCACCCAACTCAACCCCTCTCGTCGTCGGTAGTTGGAGATCGAAAAATTTGATCTTAGAACTTCAAGCTCCGATATCCTCACCGTCTGATTGCCGTTGAGCACGTGGTGGATATATGTATTGATCTAAGTGAGTTCGCATTATAGTGCCAATGCATGAATCATTAGCTGCTTCTGTGTTCATTTGTCTCTGGTTCTCAATAGCTTTTATAATTTGTTATTCTTTCCTGAATATTCCGAACTTTTAAAGAAACCATTTTTGCTAGCCTGCTAACATACCCACCATCAGTAGTATTCACAAATTATTTTATTGGTGATGTACTGTAACACCCCTCACCCGTCTACAGTGTAGTCGAGCAAAAAGTGCACATTCTGTCACACCTTACCCCTCTGTAAGGCATAACATGATCCTGTAGAATTTTTAATGAACTACCAAACTTCACCTACCGATAACTCATTAAGTACCCTACAAGGGATTTTAAAACCATTTTCTTACTTTTTGAAAGTGGTGAGCATTTTGGTAGGAATTAAAAACATTTAATTGAAGTTTCAAAACTAGTAAAAATTTTTATCCATTTTTATTTGTTTGCAAATTTTGGAAAAATTTTGGCAGAGTGCCGTCTATATTTTGAGAAAACAGTTCTTCAAAAACCTGTAAAAACACTTCCAATAATTGTTTCCACAACTCCCAACCACCGAAATAACTCAAGTCAACACAATTCAATTTAAGTCCACAATTCAACCAAAGTTTGTCATCTCAAAATACTTCATAAATTTATTCACATTGCATATAATACTTAATTTACAAATACAGATCTTAATTTACAAAAAGAAAATCCAAAATAACATTATTACAAATTACTGTACAACTGCTTAACTTTACATTAATACATATGACATTACAATATTTACATCAAATAACTACAAGAGTATAAACAAATACCTGTACACAAAGATTAGTGAAGTCCTTGTCAATTCAGTAGCTCACTCTGCTACTTTTTCCTTGCCCTTATCTGCGACGGTAAAATAAGCTATCGCAGAGTATAAAAATACCCAGTGGTGCACAATAAAAATTTGAAATGTAGTACATATAACATTCATTGATAAATCACAATTTAAATATTTCACAAATTATCAAAACTTATTATAGCACAATTTTGGTCAAATAATTTAATAAATATAGTGTTGCCAATTCATACACAACTTAAGCCATGACACAAAATTTCTGATCAATGCCGCGTTGTACACCATGACAAAGCGATCTACAACCCCACTAATCGAAATTAATGAGGGAGGTGGCTATCTATATAATGAGTACTCATCCGATCTACAATCTCAACTGGTAAACCAAAGAGGGAGGAAAATAAACGATCTCAACCCCATAAATGAAGGAGGAATAATGTGATACTATCATGCTAAGTGTGAATCCAACATCAATTTAAAATAATTATTTTCAATAATTTATGAGAGATCCCAAACAATTTCCAAAATTATTTTTGCAGTCACAAAGTGGCAACACAATTCATAAATAACATAGTGATTTCATAAAGCATAGCAATTCAAATTTTCAATTGGAAAACAATTACATAGATTTATTGTGCACAAACCTAATGTGAGTCGCCTCTAGGCCTTGACTTAGTCCCTTAGACCTTCCAGGTCTTTTTCAGCTGAAACACGAAATTTATAGTGTCTCAGTATCTTTGCCTCACAATAATTCCAATAATTAATTTATATATGTTCAATTCTAGCTCCAATATACTTAAACTTACATTCTAGAAAATTTTCATGTTGAGGTTACTATTCAAGTCAAAATATTGACTTTCTTATGCTTAATAGGTATGAGAAATCCAATTATATCCACATACCACATTTTGGTTACCGAACTTATTGGTTTTGGTCATTTTCTCCAATCTTAAGTCTTTTAGGCATAAATTTCAAATTTTTAGTTTTAGTGTCCTATTTTGCACTGTTTCATTGGTTATGTTGCTGTTAAAATTTGGCTAAGTTTTCTTCATAGAAGTTGTATTGTCTTAACTTTATTTCTCTTTTTGAATCACTCCATTTGGAGTTGTGTAGCTCAAGTTATAGCCATTTGAACATGGCTGGCCAGATTGGCCTAACCCAGATTTTTTGGGCACTAATTTAGTTCTGGCCGTTTTAGGTCACTAATTTTGGGTGGCTAAATGACTTAGTTAAGGGCATAATTTGGGTTTGTGTTCTTCATGAAAGTTGTAGGGCTATGTCTCAGCTTTCTACTGGTAAAATTTCAGGTCATTTAGACCTGCCTAGCCCAAGTTATGGCTAAATGAATAAACACTATTCATTTGGTCATTTTTGTACAGGGCAGAACACTTAATTCCAGATTTAGTCAATTTGTTCACTAAGTTTTAGTCACTTTCTGGGCATGATTCCTAAATGAAAAATGTGTCATTTTGTGTCTAGTTTCATTCCCAATTGACCTCACACCAATTGGTTAGTAAATTTTTAGTTTTGGTCCCTGAAAGGGACTTTGGTCATGCTGCTTGCATAATGACCATATCCAATCCGAATCTTCACTTGATTCCCACACTTCCAACATACCACAATTGGTCACATATGACCATTTTTCAGCTCAAACAAGGTCAAAACACACCATTTGACCAATTCTTAAAATTTTTGTCTCTCAAACCCTAGGTCCAAAACCCTAACTTTGCTACTTGACTTAATTCTTGAAATTAAAATGTATACACATTACCTACACACTCATTTAAGCTTACATACACTTTTAATTCAATCAAAACACATCATATTCTCATAAATCTATAGCTGGCCAAAATCAAACATAGTCCTCCAAAGATGTTTTCTTTTCATTTTAAATATATTTCTAGGTTTATTCAATTATAAATACAATAATTCAACTAGAAATTCAAAGTTTAGCTTACTAACATTCTCTTTGAAATTCAACCACCCAATTCCTTCACTTTTTTTTCAAACTTTCTTGATCAATCTTCCTCTCTAGTTGACCAAACAAGGTTTAATTATGGAACATGCAATTTCTATGGCTAAATTTTGATTTCTTCAAGCTCAAAAATGAGATTTCATGGAGGATTTTGAGAGGGAGAGGGTGAGAGAGAAGTGGGGCGGCAACAAGATGAAGAAGACAACTTTTTTTTTCTTTTCTTTTATAAATTTTAACTTAATTACTACATAATTATCCCACATTTTTTTAATAATTAATGATTAAGTTTATTGCATCATGCATGATGTAATAACTTTTTCACTTTTTCTTTTTCTTCTTTTTTTTTTTTCATTTATTTTCCTTTAGTTCTTTAATTTAATTCTTGATTCCAAAATTTTTTTTCTCCGATTTTATTTTACAGTCAGGTCAGGAGTCAGCTCTAGGGGTCAATTGACCAAATTGCCCCTTGCCAGTTCGATTCGGTTTGCAAATAATTTAATATTTCTCCCGGATCCCTGACCTAATTATTTGACCAGCTTAACAATTCTTTTTTGTGATTTTCTCTTTTCCACTGTGTTCGCAATAGTCCTAAGGACCGCGATGTTGCATTTTATTGTTCAAAATTTGAGTTTAAATTGACCTCGTAGTCCTTCCCGAGAAGGTCACCCATCGCTGTGACTCTCGACTCATTTAACCTCTTATGTTCTATTTTTCTTATTTATACTTAACTAATTGACAAATACTAATTATTTGTGTTCAGGGCTTATCTAGTTGTCTTAAATGTGGTTCTAATCCCCTTAATTATCCAGACTGACACCGATCGCCTGAACAGTGAAATATACCAGGCTATACAAATAGGGGTGTTACAATTCTCCCCCCTTTAAAATAAATTTCGTCTCGAAATTTTACCTGGTATCAATCTCTGAACAGCTGTGGGTGCTGTCTTCTTATGTCCTCCTCTCGTTTCCAAGTAGCCTCTTGGCCCGAATGATGGTTCCATAGCACTTTCACTAACGGTATCTACTTATTCCGTAGTTGCTTTACCTCATAAGCCATAATCTCTATGGGTTCTTCTTCATATGTGAGGTCTGGATTCACTTCAATTTCTTCCACTGGTAGTACATGAGATGGGTTTGGTCGATACCTCCTCAACATAGACACATGGAAGACATTATGTATCTTCTCTAACTCTGGAGGTAGTGCCAAACGATATGCCAAAGGACCCACTCTTTCCAGAACCTCATATAGCCCGGTAAAACGAGGACTTAGTTTCCCCTTTTTGCCGAATCTCATAATTCTCTTCCAAGGGGAAACCTTGAGGAATACTTTCTCACCCACTGCATATTTAATAGCTCTTCTCTTTAAATCAATCTAGGACTTCTGACGGTCTGATGCAGTCTTAAGTCGATCTCTGATCAATCTTATCTTCTTTTTAGTTTGCTGAACAATTTCAGGCCCAATCATCTTCCTTTCACCTACTTCATCCCAACATAGGGGAGTTCTGCATTTTCTGCCATACAAAGCTTCATATGGAGGAATCCCAGTGCTTGATTGGTAACTGCTGTTGTAAGCAAACTCAATCAAAGGTAAGTGTGTGTCCCAACTGCCCTCAAATTCAATCACACAAGCCCATAGCATGTCCTCCAAGATCTGAATTACCCTCTTAGACTGGCCATCTGTTTGTGGGTGGAATGTCGTGCTGAAGTTCAATCTAGTTCCTAGGGCTCTTTAAAGACTATCCCAGAATCTAAAAGTGAACCTAGGATCTCGGTCAAATACGATGGATACTGGCACTCTATGCAGTCTTACTATCTCATCAATGTACAACTTGATCAATCTTTCTAAACTGTAGTCCATCCGTACTGGCAGAAAATAAGCAGACTTGGTCAGTCTGTTAATAATGACCCATACTGCATCATGACTCTTCTGTGTCCTCGGAAGTCCCATCACAAAATCCATCATTATTTGTTCCCATTTCCATTCTGGTACTAGTAGTGGATGTAATAACCCAGTGGGTACTTGATGCTCTGCCTTCACTTGCTGACAAGTTAGGCATTTGGAAATAAATTCTGTCACATCTCTTTTCATACCCATTAACTAGTAATGCTTCTTTAGCCCTCTATACATTTTTATACTAACAGGGTGCATGGCAAAAGGAGACTCATGTGCTTCCTTCAAAATGATCTGCCTCAAATCAACATCATTAGGAACACACATTCTGCCCTGGTGTAGCAGTAGACCATTATCTCTTATTGAGAATTCTGGTTTCTTGCCCTGTTGAACTTCTTCTAACAGCTTCTAATACTTCTGATCATTCTGAGCAGGCATTCTGATCTGATCAATCAACACTGGCTGTACATGCCATGCAACTGCTATCTGCCCCTCATCATTAATCTCTAAGCTGGCTTGTAATGATCTCAACTCATGTACTATAGACAAAGGAGTAACTCGTAGACTTGCCATATTCTTGCTATTTAAGGCGTCAGCCACAACATTAGCTTTCCCTGGCTGATAGTCTATTAGACAATCATAGTCTTTTATCAACTCTAACCATCTCCTCTGTCTTAAATTCAACTCCTTCTGAGTGCTCATATACTTCAAACTCTTATAATCTGTGTAGATGTAGCACTTTTCCCCATACAAATAGTGTCTCCAGATCTTAAGAGCGAACACAATAGCTGCAAGCTCCAAATCATGTGTTGGATAATTTCTCTCATGCGGTTTCAGCTGGCGTGATGCATAGGCAATGACATTTCGATCTTGCATCAATACACAGCCTAACCCATTATGAGAAGCATCACTATAAACTGTATATTCTTTACCTGATGTAGGTAAAGTCAGGGCTAGAGCCTTAGTCAAACATCTCTTTAATTCATCAAAACTCTGCTGGCATTTGTCCGTCCACTGAAATTTCACATCTTTTCAAAGTAACTTAGTCAATGGAGATGCTAACATAGAAAATCCCTTCACAAATCGACGGTAGTATCCAGCTAAACCTAGAAAACTGCGAATCTTCGTGATATTTCTGGGTGGCCTCCAATTAAGGACAGCTTCTATCTTACTTGGATCTACCTTGATGCCCTCTACCGATACTACATGTGTCACACCTTACCCCTCTGTAAGGCATAACATGATCCCGTAGAATACCTAATGAACTACCGAACTTCACCTATCGATAACTCATTAAGTACCCTATAAGGGATTTTAAAATCATTTTCTTACTTCTTGAAAGTGGTGAGCATTTTAGTAGGAATTAAAAACATTTAATTGAAGTTTTAAAACTAGTAAAAATTTTTATCCATATTTATTTGTCTGCAAATTTTGAAAAAATTTCGGCAAAGTGCCGTCTATATTTTGAGAAAATAGTTCTTCAAAAACCTATAAAAACACTTCCAATACTTGTTTCCACAACTCCCAACCACCAAATTTACCCAATTCAACATAACTCGAATCAATTCCACAATTCAATCAAAGTTTGTCATCTCAAAATATTTCATAATTTCATTCACATTGCATTTAAAATTTAATTTACATATACATATACAGATCTTAATTTACAAAAGAAAATCTAAATAACAATATTACAATTTACTGTACAACTGCTCAACTTTACATTAATACATATGACATTACAATATTTACATCAATTACTACAAGGGTATAAATAAATACCCATACAAAAAGATCAGTGAAGTCCCAATAATCAGTAGCTCACTCTACTGCTTTTTCCTTGTCTCTGTTTGCGATAGCAAAGAAAGCTATCGCTGAGTATAAAAATACTCAGTGGTGCACAATAAAATACAAAATGCGTAATATAAAACATTTATGAACAATTCATAATTCAAAAATCTCACAATCACATTTTACAATTTTTCAAATCACATTTATAGCAAATCATAATTTTCAAAGCTTAATATAACACAAATTTGATCAAACAATTTAATAATCATAGTGTTGCCAATCAATAACACAACTTAGGCCATGACACAAAATTTCCAAACATGCCGTGTTGTATACCACGACAAGGCAAACTCACCTCACTAATCGAAATCAATGAGGGAGGTGGCTAGCTAGCTAATGAGTACTCATCCAAACTCACCTCCTGACTGGAAAGCCAAAGAGGGAGGAATATAGTCAAACTCATCCCATAAATGGAGGATGAACATAGTGATATTTCCATGCCAAGTGTGAATAAAAAAAACAATTTAAATCAAGTTATTCAAACATTTCATGCAATTCACAAATCATATTTCATTCCAAACTTTTCATTTACAAAGTAGGCAACACACTATTTTTCAAATAATATTTTCAAAGCCATAATAATCAAAATTATTCACAACATTTATTTCAAGAATTGTTAAGTAGAAACAAAGAATTTTAAGTTTGTTGTGCATAAACTTGATGTGAGTCGCCTTTAGGCCTTGACTTAGTTTGCCCTATCCTTTTCCAGGTCTTTTTCAACTGAAACACAAAATTTATAGTGTTTTAGTATCTTATCTCACAATAATTCCAATAATTAATTTATATATGTTCAATTCTAGCTCCAATATACTTAAAGTTACATTCTTGAAAATTTTCATGTTGAGGTTACTATTCATGATACTATTCAAGTCAAAATATTGACTTTCTTATGCTTAATAGGTATGAGAAATCCAATTATATCCACATACCACATTTTGGTTACCTAACTTGTTGGTTTTGGTCATTTTCTCAAAACTTAAGTCTTTTAGGCAAACTTTCAAATTTTCAGTTTTGGTGACCTATTTTGCACTATTCCATTGGTCATGTTGCTCTTAGAATTTGGCCAAGTTTTCTTCATAAAAATTGTTCGTTATTGTCTAACTTTATTTCCATTTTTGAATCACTCCATTTGAAGTTTTGTAGCTCAAGTTATATCCATTTGAATATGGCTGGCGGGATTAGCCTAACCCAGATTTTCTGGGCACCAAAACTGGTTTTGGCAGTTTTTGGTCACTAATTTTGAGTGGCAAAATGACTTAGTTAAGTGCATAATTTGGGTTTGTATTCTTCATGAAAGTTGTAGTTCTATATCTCAACTTTTTACTGGTAAAAGTTTAGGTCATTTGGACCTGGCTAGCCCAAGTTATGGCCAAATGAACAAACACTATTCCTTTGGTCATTTTTGTATAGGGCAGAACACCCAATTCCGAATTTGGCCAATTTGTTCACTATGCTATGGTCACTTTTTAGACATAATTCCTGAATGAAAAATGTGTCATTTTGTGTCTACCAATTGGCCTCACACCAATTGGGTTGGTAAATTTTCAGTTTTGGTCCCTGAAAGGGACCTTGGTCCTGCTGCCTTCAGAATGACCATATCCAATCCGAATTTCAATTTGGTTCTAACACTTCCAACACACCACAATTGGTCATACATGACTAATTTTCAACTCAAGCAAGGTCAAACACACCATTTAACTAATTCTCACATTTTTCCTCCTAAAACCCTAGATGCCAAATCCTAATTTTCTTGCAATTCAAATCTAATACATTCCAATCACCAATACATAGTTTACATACATAATTCAACTTAAACACCCATTCAAATACATCAATTCATTCATTCTCAAACCCTAACCTACTGCTGGCCGAATTTCTATTTGGTCCACCATGCTTGGTTTTGTTTAATTTTTCCACAATTTCTAGATTAACTCATGCATATAAATATAATTCTAAAGAAAAATCTAGTGGTTAATTACTAACCTTTATGCAGAATTTTTCACCTCTCCAAACTTCTTCCTTTCTTCTTCTTTTTGTTGTCAAACTCCTTATCAAGGTTTAAATACAAGATTTAATGATGGAAAGTAAGGTTTCTATGGTGGGATTTAGGTTTTCTTCAAGCTCAAATTGAGCTTTAATGGAGGATGAAGTGAGAGAGCTTTGGGAGAGAGAAGTGGGGCGGCAACCTAGGAAGAAGAAGACCAAAATAAATTTTCTTTTATTTTGTTATTTTATGTGTATTTATCATAAATTGACTTGTCAAATTAATTCATTAACTTAATAATTATTTATGAGGTCATCCATGATGTCATGGAAGGTGATGTCATAAACTTTTTCCTTTTTTTCTTTTTCTTTTGTATTTATTTTTCCATTAATTTTTTTAATTCAATTCTTGATCCCAATATTTTCTTTTCTCCGATTTTATTTGACAGTTAGGTCAGGAGTCAGCTCTAGGGGTCAATTGACCAAATTGCCCCTCGCCGGTTCTACCCGGTTTGCAAATAATTCAATATTTCTTTCGGATCCTTGACCTATATATTTGACCAGCTTAACAATTCTTTTTCATGATTTTCTCTTTTCCACTGTGTTTAAAATAGTCCTAAGGACCGCGACGTCACATTTTATAGTTCAAAATTTGAGTTTAAATCGACCTCGCAGTCCTTCTCGAAAAGGTCATCCATCGTTGTGACTCCCGGCTCATTTAACTTTTTATGCTTTGTTTTTCTTCTTCATACTTAACTATTTGGTAATTACTAATTATTTGCGTTCAGGGCTTAACTAGGTGTCTTAGACGTGGTTCTACTTCTCTTACTTGTCCGGACCGACATCGGTCACTGGAACAGTAAAATATACTAGGCTATGCCAATAGGGGTGTTACAACATGCCCCAAGAAAGATATTTCTTTCAGACAAAATTCACCCTTCAATAATTTGGCGTATAGCTGTTTCTTCCTCAAAGTTTGCAGTACAATCCGCAGATGTCTATCATGCTCTTCTGCACTCCTCGAATAAACCAATATATCATCTATAAACACAACTAAAAACTGATTGAGGTATGGTCTGAAGATAGTGTTCATGTAACACCCCTATGTACGGTAGTGCGTTCTACTGTTCCGATGACAGTGTCTGTCCGGACAGCTAGGATGCTTGGAATTATATTTAAAAATTAGTATGGAGATATAAGATAGTGAAATAAAATAGAGGAAAATACAAGAAAAAAAAATAAAGAAAAAAATAATAGCAATGAAATGAAACTAAGTTAAACGAGCCAGTACTGCAGCGATGGGTGATCGCACGGGGAAGTTACGGCGTGGGCCGTTGACTAGCCTTGGACCGCGGGGAACCCTGAAAAATATTTTTGGGACTTAAATAAACATCTATTGAAAAATAAATGATATTAGAAATATCAAAGAAAAATTAAATAATTAGTACAAAGAAAAATGAAAAATCGAGAAACTAATGAAAATCGGTGTTACCGAACAAACAGAAAAGCAACCCGAATAGGGGCATTGTGGTCAATTGACACCCCAAGTTGCCTTTTGACCTAAATTTTCATTAAAAATAAATGATATTAAACTTTGAAAATACCATGAAAATTAAAATGGTGGTCCATAATTTAAATAGTGAAAGAAAAGAAGTTAAATGTGAGAATTATGAAAAATTTGATTAAAAAAATATTAAAAATTATCTTAGTGCTCCACTAACATCTTCAAAGTGGACCATTAATCAGATTTGTGGCAGAAGATTCCTTCATCTTCTTCCTTGAGCAAACCAGCTGAATCCTTTGGGACAAAACCTCCATGGCCGTTTGAGTGAAGCTCCATGCAACCCACTTGGAGCCATCCTTTCCACTAAGTCCTTTCTTTAAAGTTAATCCTTACCTTGCAAGGAAGATTTTGGAAGTGATTTTAAGGAGGTTTGATGAGGTTTTGATCAAGCTTCAAAAGTGGTAAGTGAGTATTCTCCATTCTTGTTTCATTAAACTTTGAGTGGATGTTGTGGGGAGTGGTTTTGTGGAAGAAGTTTTGAAGTTTGATGTTTTAATGGTGGTACACCATTTCGGCAGCCATGGAAACTCACTATTTGTAACTTGTTTTTACTTGTTAATGGTAGTTTAAGATGTTGGTATAAGTGTTTATGTGTATAGAAATAATTTGGATAATGTATACTAAGTGTATGTGTGATAGTGCACTTGGTTTT
This sequence comes from Hevea brasiliensis, assembly GCF_030052815.1. Taxonomy (NCBI): domain Eukaryota; kingdom Viridiplantae; phylum Streptophyta; class Magnoliopsida; order Malpighiales; family Euphorbiaceae; genus Hevea; species Hevea brasiliensis. Next base: position 40,800,093 of record NC_079493.1, on the reverse strand, counting down.
GGAAGCTTGGAAGCAATTTGAAGGAGATGTGTAATTCGGCAACTTTTAAAGTGTAGTTGAAATGTATTTTTTCATGGTTTGGTTTATTGAATTATGTTGTTTATGGTGGCAGCATGTATATGTGTATAATAGATTGTAATTGGATATGTAAATGGGGTATGTTCATGTGGTTAAATTGTGTAAATGGACTTTAGATAATTCTGAGTTATAATGTGTATGTTGAGAATGGTTACAAGCTATCCAAAATGACTAAAATGTGTTGTTAAGTGTGTTAATGGTATGGTACAAACCAGAATTGGCATGAAAGAGTTAGCTTGGTAAGTATAGAATGTATAATTGGTAAGTGATGAAGAATGTGTAGTAGGGCAGTGTATGTTTTAGCTTAGAACCTTAAGTGTGTGATTCCAATTAGTATGAGACTGATTGGAGGTGAAACTAGGCACAAAATGTGCTAACTTTCATGAGGGAAGCTTACCTAAATTCTGCCTAGAAGGTGACTCGAAAAATGACCAAATCTGGATTAGTGACTTGAAAGCCTGAAATTGACCATTTGGGCAGCAGTTAGTTTTTTGACCATAACTTACTCAAAACAAGTCCAAATGACTTGAGATTTTTACCATGAATAGTTTAGACATATATCTACAATTCTTATGAAGACATCAAAGCCTAGAAATGGCCAGAACCAAGCAAAATAGCTTGCACAAATTCGGGTACCAAAACTGGCCGAAGTGAAAATGACCTAAGCCTACCATTTTAGTGCATTCTGTCCAGCATTGGTAAATTGACCATATCTTGGTCTACAAAACTCAGAGTGACCTGAAATTTTGCCCCGCGTGCAATAAGACATAGACCTACAAGTTTGTAGTTTGAACAAGAACCCGAAAACTGAGGAAACTAGGTCGTCCGGCTAGGTCAAAATAGTGTACCGAAATCCAATAAATTGCAATAAAATGCAATATACTTGAAAATGAATTTGATAACATATACCAACACTAAAGGGCTATAAAATGTGATATATTGGTAACATTAGAATTGACTCACTTAGAGTGCATCAAGAGTCAACATTATAAGTTGACTAATGAAATGAATTGAAGGGAATAGTGCCAAGAAAATTTAGATATTGGATTTTATGGTTGGAAATAAATTCATTGAGTACTGAAACACTTTAAATTGTGTGTTTCAGTTGATAAGGATATTGGGAAGCATAAAGAACATTGAGTCAAGGCCTATTAGCGACTCAAATCAGGTTTGTGCACAACTAGTTTTTAACTGATTTTGTTCTGAATATTTCATATGATTAAATGACATATTTTTCTTATGTATTATGTTTAACAAGCATTGGATTTAATTCAATGATTATTGAAATTGTTATAGTATGTATGAATTTAGCTTTGTGAAATGGTATTTCCACAAGTGTTAAGCATTGTTGTGAATTAAATAAATTATGTTTTGGAAAATTGTGATAGAACATATTTTGAATTGTGATGGGCAATTTGCATAGAAAAATGCAAATTTATGATTTGAATTGTGATGAGCATAAAAATTATTGGATATTGGAATTGACTTTGAATCGAATTGTATTGTGATTTATGCTCACTAAAAGGATTGTGATATTTTTTATATCTCACTATAGATGCTTGACTGGCTTATTACCCGTTTCTCTCATTTGTTGAGAAGATAATGGAGTTAGTTGTGTTTTGATTACCATGGTACGTGCACAGGCTTAGATTTTCCTCTTATTAGAGGTTAGATCTAAGTTTTTTTATGTTATGGCCCTTTCGGAAGATTCATTATTGCGATGTGTACTGTACACGATGATTCGACCTCCTCGACCATAGGGAGTTAGAATCACCTCGAAGATGGCGCTTTCGGATTAGTCTTGCATAGTTAGTGAGATAAAGAATGGTTTTTGAGATAAAGAATGGTTTTTGAGATAAAGAATGGCTTTTGAGATAAAGAATAGTTTTTGAGATAAAGAATTTCAATTTCAAATAGGATTTATGTATAATTGATTTTATTGGAATTTATCTTTATTTCCAATAAATTATTGGAATTACCTTAAATGGTTAGTTATGATTTGATAAATTGAATTTCGTGATCACAGTCATTTTATACAAATGATTTATATTATTGGCAATGAATATTTTGAGTTTTAGAATTTGATGAGTATTCAGATTTTCAAATTATTTGTTGTAAATTTGGTCAATGTATATTGTACTATGTTTTTAATTATAGTTGTGCACCACTGAGTTCACCACTCAACGATAGCTTTGTATGCTATCGCAGGTGAAAAGAGTATAGAGCAATTGAGTAAGCTTCTTTGAAGACACATTCAGATCAGCTCCAGGTATATCATAGGTATACCCATGTACATAGGTTTTGATGTATGCATATAATAATATGTATGTAAATTATTTGAGCAGTTGTATAAAAACTCTTGTAAAATATTTTGGTATGTAATTAAATGTAAATTATTGTGATATAAATTTTGAGTCTTGTAATCAATGAAATGTTCTTTATGGTGAGATTGGTTTTAAAATGAATTGATTTGATTATTGAGATTTAAATTGTGAGTTGAAATGAAGTTATTGGAGTTGTATTTGAGAAAACATATTGGGAGTGTTTTCCCTTTCAGGTTTGAAGAACTGTTTTCTCAAAATACAGCCGACACTTTGCCGAAATTTTGAAAAATTTTTATAACACCAGATTTTAAGCGATGATTTAAATTTCACGAAAATTGTTTTAAAATCCCTTGTAGTATATCTAATGTGTTATCGGTAGGTGAAGTACGATAATTCATTAGGTGTACTACGGGATCATGTTACATCTTACGGAGGAGTAGGGTGTGACATGTTTTGTGGTATTAGAGAAATGGTTTTAAAGTAAATTTTGAACTGTGAATTTGAAATCTTTTTGTCGGTAACTACAACTGCTCAAATGTTTGATACATATAGTACATTTACATCATAAATATGAACTAATGGAGAGGAATCTCCTTGTGTTGGTTGTACAGGAATAGAAAATCCTGTGAAAAGATATGGAAGAGAAGAATGAGGCAATAGAAGAGTCTGTGATGGCAGAAGTACAAGTTGAGGCCCCAGCTCTATAAAGTGTCGAAGGCCCGACTGTACTAGTTTTACCAGTACAAATTATTGCACAAATGGCCTAGCAAATGGCACATTTCTTTCAACAAATGATTGATACTCTGTCAGCTCAAGCTCAAGCACAAACTCAACGCCCACAAGGGCAGTGTGAAATAGAGAAGAGGGAGAAACCTATGGGTCAGAGCTCGAACAGTAATTTGGGGAAGAGAAAAGAATTTGAGGAACCCCTAGCTCAGGGATATGACAGAGGCGGATCATCAGGGCAGAGAACACCAAGATCTAGTCGTCGAACAACCAGAAGTTCCTATTCTGCCCGTTTCTGCCATGTTTGTGGTAAGCTACATGGAGGTATTTGTCGTAAGGCCTCTGGAGCCTGCTACAATTGTGGAAAACTCAGACACTTTGTTAGAAATTGTACTAGAGTACCTCAATCTGCTCTCGAAAGTTCACAGACAGTCAGTAAAGATCGAGATAGAAACACAGTTGGTACTCCTCACAACCATAACATAGTGAATCAACCCGAACATAGTAGCACATCAGTTAGAGCGTCCACTATGCGCCAAGAGGAAAGAACAAAAACTTCAGATGTAGCTGCTGGTAAGTTCTTAAAAAAAAAAAATTATTATTTGATCCCAGCGCTACTTAGTGATATGTTAGTGTTAGAACTATATGTTTTGTTGTTATTCCTTTACATGGGAATAAATTTTGATGCAGTAGTGATTAGTCCTTTAAGATAAGGAATGTGATAATAAGTGAAATTAGTTCTGGAATAGTTTATTAGCGAAAAGTATTTTCTAACACACCATAAATTATAAAGTTAAACGGCAAGCCTACTTAATGTAAGGCACGAGGACGTAAAAGTAAATTGCAGTAATAGAATTGCTCTAGATGAGGGCAAAGATGTTACTGTTAGTAATTGTTAATGGATATTATAAACAAAATAATATTCGAATATCAGTAAATTAGAAAAGGATAAAATATAGAAAAGTTCGATCTATGGGAATGTATCGTAGTAACTATGCAATGTTCTTGATGTTTATAATCGTAGTCGAGATTACTGATCTTGACTTGAGATTATTGTGTAGAGTTACGTACTACTGATAGTGCACCAAGATGAGAATAGTTGCCAATGGCATCTGTATTGCTATAGTTATGCCAGGACAGAATTTTATTATTGGAAATGAGTTTGGAAATCCTACTTAGGGAGTTATAACTCAAAAGTTAGAATATCGAAAGGTTATAGTTTAGTACAAAAGGAAGTAAGCTATAGAATATTAATAGATAAAAAGAGTTATGGAAGTAAAAAAATTTGAACAGTTAGTTCAGATATAACAAAAATGTTACGAATGTGAGTAAGATTGTTGACTAGAATGGTCAAAGGATCCATGATTAGATAAGTAATTCTAATACGACCATAATGGTTAATCAAGAAGGGAACATGAATCGAAATATTAGATGGAATGATAGTAAGAAAAGATTAGTGCTATATAAACAAAATAATGTTATATTAGATTGTTAAAAGTCTTATACAAATTTGAAGGAAAAAAAGATTATACGATTATATAGAAAGGAGAAAATAAACTTTTAAATATTGTAAGACAGCTATTGGGTAAAATTTCATGACGAAATTTATTTTAAGTGGGGGAGAATTGTAACACCCCTATGTTCGGTAGTGCTCTCATCGTTCGATGATGTTGTCCTGTCTGACAAATTAGGATGCTTGGAATTATATTTAAAAATTAGTATGGAGATATAAGATAGTGAAATATAATAGAGGAAAAAACAAGAAAAAAAAATAAAGAAAAAAAAAAAAGCAATGAAATGAAACTAAGTTAAACGAGCCAGCACTGCAGCAATGGGTGATCGCACAGGGAAGCTGCGGCGTGAGTCGTTGACTAGCCTTGGACCACGGGGAACCCTGGAAAATATTTTTGGGACTTAAATAAACATCTATTGAAAAATAAATGATATTAGAAATATCAAAGAAAAATTAAATAAATAGTACAAAGAAAAATGAAAAATCGAGAAACCAATGAAAATCGGTATTACCGAAAAAGCCGAAAAGCAACCCGAATAGGGGCATTGTGGTCAATTGACACCCCAAGTTACCTTTTGACCTAAATATCCATTAAAAATAAATGATATTAAACTTTGAAAATACCATGAAAATTAAAATGGTGGTCCATAATTTAAATAGTGAAAGAAAAGAGGTTAAATGTGAGAATTATGAAAATTTTGATTAAACAAATATTAAAAATTATCTTAGTGCTCCACTAACATCTTCAAAGTGGACCATTAATCAGCTTTGTGGCAGAAGATTCCTTCATCTTCTTCCTTGAGCAAACCAGCCAAATCCTTCGGGACAAAACCTCCATGGCCGTTTGAGTGAAGCTCCATGCAACCCACTTGGAGCCATCCTTTCCACTAAGTCTTTTCTTTAAAGTTAATCCTTACCTTGCAAGGAAGATTTTGGAAGTGATTTTAAGGAGGTTTGGTGAGGTTTTGATCAAGCTTCAAAAGTGGTAAGTGAGTATTCTCCATTCTTGTTTCATTAAACTTTGAGTGGATGTTGTGGTGAGTGGTTTTGTGGAAGAAGTTTTGAAGTTTGATGTTTTAATGGTGGTACACCATTTCGGTAGCCATGGAAACTCACTATTTGTAACTTGTTTTTACTTGTTAATGGTAGTTTAAGATGCTGGTATAAGTGTTTATGTAACACCCTCCCGGTAGCAATTCCGTACATTCTACTGTTCCGGTGACCGGTGTCGGTCCGGACAGCTAGAACGTCCGGAAAAATATTTAAATCAAAGTGAGGGACCATAATTAACTCAAATATTAATAAGAAAAATTTAGGAAAAATTTTAGAAATAAAATACAATCAAGTTAAACGAGCCGGTGCCCAAGCGATGGGTAACCAGAGTGAAGTTGCGGTTCTCGCAACGAGGAGCCCTAGACCCGGGGAAAAATTCATAAAATAATTTTTGGGACTCCAGAGAAGGGTCATTGAGGTTCCTATGGCATTAGAATGCCAAGAAAATATTTAGAAAAATTTTTCAATCGGTACAGCCAATTTTGACCCGTTAAGCCAAACGGAGGGCATTTTGGTCATTTCGCCTTCAGAGGTGATTTTTGGCCGACTTGTCCAGTTAAGAAAATAATTATTATGACATAAAATATGAATAAATATTGCTAAAAATTAAATTAGAAATGAGTAGAGGAAAGAAGAAAAGAAAATGAAAGAAAATGCTAATTATGACATCATATGATGTCATTTAAATTTCCTCCACCAATCACAATTTGTTAAATTCATTAAAAGAGATAAAAGAGACCAAAAATAGGAAAAACCAATCTGCATCTTCAACCTTGAGCAGCCTAAAAAACGTTGAGAGAGAGAGAGAGAAGAGGTTCCACCATTAACACTCCATTCAAGCTCCATTTTTCTCTTTGTTCCACCATAAAATCCCTTCTTCACTTCATTAAAACTTGTCCACTCATCTTGGGAAAGTGTTTGGCAGCCTAGAAAAGGAAAGAAAGTGAAGTTTGAGCTTGGAAAATTCTGCCCTACAAGAGGTTAGTGCCTATTTAAACTTAAATCCCTTTTATTCCATGTTAGAGACCTAAAATAAGCAAGAATTTGTAAATTAAGTGGATGAAATTTATGTATATGTACGCCATAAATTTCGGCTGCCCTAAGGAAGAAATAGGATTGAGTGTTTTCGAATGGACTTGGAATGAACTAGAAATCATGTATAAAGTATATAAACATAAGGAAATGAATTAGTTAGTCAACTAGGGTAATTTGTACAAAATCTTGAATTTGAGTTAGGGTTTGGGAGTGAAAACTTGACTTTGCTTATGAAATTGTTAAAGAACATTCTAATGGTCAATTAGTGACCATTTGAGGTAAGTTGACCATAATTTGAAGTGCATTAGAGTGTTACAAAGTGTTTTGGTAGGCTGCCTAGTGACAGCAGCAGGGAGGCTGTGAGTCCAGCCTGTTTGGACTGCCATATCTTTGGTTATGTAGGTTCAATTGGTGTTTGGCCAATTTTACATGAAACTAGACTTATAATGGCACAATTTTGCTGAAGAAACCATGCCCAAAAGACCAAAGCAAGTGGACCAAAAGTTGGCCCCAATCCGGATACCCTACAATCAGCTTCTGCAGAATGACCAAATGAACAGTAACTGTTCATTTGGCCATAACTCACTGTAGAATGGTCCATTTGACCTGAAAGTTTTACAGTAATAAGGTAAGACATAGAAAAACAACTTTCATGAAGAAACCTACCCCAGAATATGACCAGAACCTATCCAACAAGGCAGTGGAAGTCACTGTTCATGGTACTGTAGATTTGGTAAATTCTGCAGAATTGAAATCCGGCCAGCTGTGGTTTTTGGACCATATCTGGAGCTACAAAACTCCAAATGGAGTGATTCAAAAAAGGAAATTCAACCAGACAAAATGAGGAACAACTTTCATGTTTACCATTTCCTCAAATTCTCAATGTAACAGTCCCTAATGGAACAGTGAACTTATGGTACAAAATCTGAAATTTCTGCCCCTTAGTGCTAAGCTTGGAAATGGATTTGGTGACTTATTCCAACAAGTTTTAAATGCAAAATGTGGTACATTGGGAGTGTTAAAACCAATGCACCTATTTTCTATCCAAAAGTCAACATTTTTGTTGACTAATAAAGTGAATAGTGACACCAAAACTTGAAATATGAAATGTACTTACATGAATAAATTGTAGAATGAATAAATGTGATAAAAGTGTCATTTGTGATTTAGGTTCCCATCAAGAGAGAAAGGTTAGCCCAGTTTCCACTCTAAAATTGTCCAATGGAATAGTAAACTTAGGTAGTAAAAACTGAAAATTTAGAAATGCATCTAGGGGACTTTAAATTGCAATTGACAATTAATACTAGCAAATGTAAAACTCAAAATGTGGGATCTTGGTGTAATTAGAATTAATATATCCATTAAGTATAAAAAAAGTCAACATTTTGGTTGACTAGTAAGGTAAATAGTAATCAAAATGATTAGTAAATTAAGATGAAGACCTAGAACCAATTCTAAGCTTAAATGCTTAGAATTGTATGACAAATGTGGACTATGCATCCTAGTCAAAATTGTTAAAAAGAAATTAAGGCCACAAATTTGAAATCCATGAAATATTCATGGATTACTTGAAACATGAAAAATAAGTCACCTAATTGATGTGAATAGATAGTTAGGGCTTATATGCCCATTACAAATGGAATTCATAAAATATTAGTAACTCAACTTGAAATATAAAAAATTATAATTACATAAGTAGATTCTTGAATGTATAAATAAGAAAGGAAAAATGTTTTGAATACAATGGTAGATGTGAACCATTGTTTAGAATTGTGATCAATATGAATAACATAATGAATGAATAAATGAACTATATTAATGAATGAATGAGACATTAGTTCTCATTATTATAGAAAGGAGAAGTATTTTGAGTACAATGGTATAAAAGGATAATTGATGTGAATTGTGATCATATAAATGATCAAATGAATGTATGAATTGTAATTGAAATTTCTCATGAAATAATGAATTCATAAAACACAATATATTAATATTTAATGATATTATGTGCCCTTGTATTGCCTAGACACGTGTGTCAGATTCGATAGATTGGCATGCCAATAGGGTATTGTTTTAGCAGTACTGCGAAAGGCTTTATGCCCGTATTTAAGGCTTTATGCCCGTATTCATGGCTTTATGCCCGTATTCATGGCTTTATGCCAACATTCATGGCTTTTATGCCCGATTATGTGATATCATGGCTTTTTAGCCATACTGACTGCATACGTGGTTGACGTTCTGCGTCCCATGGTATGACGGCCCGAGGCACCGCGGTGTCGGTGCCAACGACCGTTATCCGATTTAGTCACCGTCAGAGGTTACTTGGGCAGTGTAATTTATTGAAATAAATTAAGACTATTAGTAATTAAAAATATTAGAAATGAAATAAATGAGTTAATAAGACTTCAAAAGAATTAGTTAGAATTATGAAATGATCCAAACCACATAAAAATTGTTAAGTAAAATGATCAAGGAGTTGCAAAAATAGGTATAACTTAACTAAATGTTTTAAATGTACCTTCTATTGCCATATGAATATAAACTGAGTATTTTTATTAATTCTGTATATTGTACATTATCTCTGTGAATTTAGGAATTAAACGCTTCCAAAGTGGAATAAATTAGAACAAAAGATAATTAATATTAGACACATTGTATTAAATTAAATTGATTCTTAAATATTCAAATTATGCTTCTTTCTTTCTTTATTTGTATATTTTATTTTCTTGTTATATTATTGCACCACTAAGCAGCAATGCTTAGCGCGATGGATTTGTTTCTCATGCAGTACTTTGACTAAGATTTTTGGAGTCCAGATCTGCAGAAGTGTCTGAAGTATTCAAGGTTGTCACCTCCTCAGCAATGCATGTAGATAGGGCCCATATAGATCCTATTTGGTATTTTGTATAAAATGCTAGATATTGTATTATGATGTAAATTATGAAATTTTGTAATTATTTTGTAAATTATGTAAATTAAGGAAATTTGAAAATTTTACTTATGTGATTTGAGCATGAATGAGATTGTATTGATTTGAAGACAGATTTGAAATATGAGATAATTATGATTAGCATGGATAAGATTTTATTTTAGAAATATTGTTGAATTGAACTTTCAAACAGGTGAATATTGAAATACGCCAAACGATAATAAAATAGGGGAAACTCTACTAGTTTCTCCATCAAACAAAAAAAAAATAATTGATATTAAATTAAATGAATTCAAAATTATTAAAGAAATAAAGATAAGTTAGGGTGCTCCGGCACCGATTGTAGCACGCCTTGCTCGGTTACACTGTAGTCGGGTGAGGGGTTTTACAGTTTATGTGTATAGAAATAATTTGGATAATGTATACTAAGTGTATGTGTGATAGTGCACTTGGTTTTGGAAGCTTGGAAGCAATTTGAAGGAGATGTGTAATTCGGCAACTTTTAAAGTGTAGTTGAAATGTGTTTTTCAATGGTTTGGTTTATTGAATTATGTTGTTTATGGTGGCAGCATGTATATGTGTATAATAGATTGGAATTGGATATGTAAATGGGGTATGTTCATGTGGTTAAATTGTGTAAATGGACTTTAGATAATTCTGAGTTATAATGTGTATGTTGAGAATGGTTACAAGCTGTCCAAAATGACTAAAATGTGTTGTTAAGTGTGTTAATGGTATGGTATAAACCAGAATTGGCATGAAAGAGTTAGCTTGGTAAGTATAGAATGTGTAATTGGTAAGTGATGAAGAATGTGTAGTAGGGCAGTGTATGTTTTAGCTTAGAACCTTAAGTGTGTGACTCCAATTGGTATGAGACTAATTGAAGGTGAAACTAGGCACAAAATGTGCTAACTTTCATGAAGGAAGCTTACCTAAATTCTGCCTAGAAGGTGACTTGAAAAATGACCAAATCTGGATTAGTGACTTGAAAGCCTGAAAATTGACTATTTGGGCAGCAGTTAGTTTTTTGACCATAACTTACTCAAAACAGGTCCAAATCACTTGAGATTTTTACCATGAATAGTTTAGACATAGATCTACAATTCTTATGAAGACATCAAAGCCCATAAATGGCCAGAACCAAGCCAAATAGCTTGCACAAATTCGGGTACCAAAACTGGCCGAAGTGAAAATGACCTAAGCCTACCATTTTAGTGCATGCTATCCAGCATTGGTAAATTGACCATATCTTGGTCTACAAAACTCAGAGTGACCTGAAATTTTGCCCCGCGCGCAATAAGACATAGACCTACAAGTTTTTAGTTTGGACCAGAACCCAAAAACTGAGGGAACTAGGTCGTCCGGCTAGGTCAAAATAGTGTACCGAAATCCAATAACTTGCAATAAAATGCAATACACTTGAAAATGAATTTGATAACATATACCAACACTAAAGGGCTATAAAATGTGACATATTGGTAACATTAGAATTGACTCACTTGGAGTGCATCAAGGGTCAACATTATAAGTTGACTAATGAAATGAATTGAAGGGAATAGTGCCAAGAAAATTTAGATATTGGATTTTATGGTTGGAAATAAATTCATTGAGTACTGAAACACTTTAAATTGTGTGTTTCAGTTGATAAGGATATTGAGAAGCATAAAGAACATTGAGTTAAGGCCTAGGAGCGATTCAAATCAGGTTTGTGCACAACTAGTTTTTAACTGATTTTGTTCTGAATATTTCATATGATTAAATGACATATTTTTCTTATGTATTATGTTTAACAAGTATTGGATTTAATTCAATGATTATTGAAATTGTTATAGTATCTATGAATTTAGCTTTGTGAAATGGTATTTCCACAAGTGTTAAGCATAGTTGTGAATTGAATAAATTATGTTTTGGAAAATTGGTACAGAACATGTTCTGAATTCTGATGGGCAATTTGCATAGAAAAATGCAAATTTATTATTTGAATTGTGATGAGCATAAAAATTAATGGATATTGAAATTGACTTTGAATTGAATTGTATTGTGATTTATGCTCACTAAAAGGATTGTGATATTGTTTTATATCTCACTATAGATGCTTGACTAGCTTATTACCCGTCTCTCTCATTTGTTGAGAAGACAATGGAGTTAGTTGTGTTTTGATTACCATGGTACGTGCACAGGCTTAGATTTTCCTCTTATTAGAGGTTAGATCAAAGTTTTTTTATGTTATGGCCCTTTCGGAAGATTCAATATTGTGATGTGTACTGTGCACGATGATTCGACCTCCCCGACCAAAGGGAGTTAGAATCACCCCGAAGATGGCCCTTTCGGATTAGTCTTGCATAGTTAGCGAGATAAATAATGGTTTTTGAGATAAAGAATGGTTTTTGAGATAAAGAATGACTTTTGAGATAAAGAATAGTTTTTGAGATAAAGAATTTCGATTTCAAATGGGATTTATGTATAATTGATTTTATTGGAATTTATCTTTATTTCCAATAAATTGTTGGAATTACCTTAAATGGTTAGTTATGATTTGATAAATTGAATTTTGTGATCACAGTCATTTTATACAAATGATTTATATTATTGGCAATGAATATTTTGAGTTTTAGAATTTGATGAGTATTCTGATTTTCAAATTATTTGCTGTAAATTTGGTCAATGTATATTGTACTATATTTTTAATTGTAGTTGTGCACCACTGAGTTCACCACTTAGCGATAGCTTTGTATACTGTCGCAGGTGAAAAGAGCATAGAGCAATTGAGTAAGCTTCTTTGAAGACACATTCAGATCAGCTCCAGGTATATCATAGGTATACCCATGTACATAGGTTTTGATGTATGCATGTAATAATATGTATGTAAATTATTTGAGCAGTTGTATAAAAACTCTTGTAAAATATTTTGGTATGTAATTAAATGTAAATTATTGTGATATAAATGTTGAGTCTTGTAATCAATGAAATGTTCTTTATGGTGAGATTGGTTTGAAAATAAATTGATTTGATTATTGAGATTTAAATTGTGAGTTGAAATGAAGTTATTGGAGTTATATTTGAGAAAACATATTGGGAGTGTTTTCCTTTTCAGGTTTGAAGAACTGTTTTCTCAAAATACAGCCAGCACTTTGCTGAAATTTTGAAAAATTTTTATAACACCAGATTTTAAGCGATGATTTAAATTTCACGAAAATTGTTTTAAAATCCCTTATAGTATATCTAATGTGTTATCGGTAGGCGAAGTACGATAATTCATTAGGTGTACTACGGGATCATGTAACATCTTACGGAGGAGTAGGGTGTGACAGTTCATCAGATCTATAAAAGCAGCTGGAGCATTTGTTAACCCAAATAGCATTACTAAGAACTCATAATGGCCATAACGGGTTCTAAAGGCAGTTTTAGGAATACTATGCTCTCGTACTTTCAGCTGATAATAACCTGATCTCAGGTCAATTTTGCAAAACACAACTGCACCCCTCAACTGATCAAACAAATCATCAATGCGGGGCAATGGGTATCTATTCTTTATTGTCACCTTATTCAACTGCTGATAGTCAATGTATAACCAGAGAGTGCCATCCTTCTTCTTTACAAACAACACTGGCGCTCTCCAAAGTGACACACTAGGGCGCATGAAGCCCTTGTCAAGCAGCTCTTGCAACTGCACTTTCAATTCTTTTAGTTCTGCTGGTGCCATTCTATATGATGTTATGGAGATTGGGTCCATACCAGGCATAACATCAATCTCAAACTGCACCTCTCTTTCCAGAGGTAATCCTGGCAATTCCTCAGAGAACACATCCGAAAAGTCACATACTGTAGGGATGTCCCTCAATGCTGGACTACCCACTTGGGTGTCTATCACATGTGCCAAGTACGCCTCACTCCCTTTCCTAATAATTTTTCTGGCCAGTGCAGCTGAAATGATGTTTGACGGCAATAACTGCCTCTCCCCATGTATTACTACATCACCATACTGAGGGAGACCAAAAGTGACTATCTTCAATCTACAGTCAATCATTGCATAATGCCTGGCTAACCAATCCATGCCCAAGATAATATCATAATCTCTGAAGGGAATTTCAATCAAATCTGACAGAAAAACATGTCTTTGGATCACCAAAGGATAGTCTCTATAGATTCTGTTGACCCTAACCTCCTGACCTAATGGAGTAGTTACTAGTGCATCATAATCCATTTGTACACACTGGATAGCAGTAGAACACATCACACAAGCACTGACATATGAATGTGTGGAGCTAGGATCAAACAACACAAATGCATCTTGGTCAAGGATAGAGAAAATACTAGCTACTACATCTAATGTTTCAGCCTCCTCTCTCTGTTTCATGGTATAGACTCTAGCTGGTGCACCACTTGGTTCTGGCTGGTTAACAGTACTCTGACTTCCATGGGTGCTACCCGGACCCCAACCTCTGCCTTTACCTTGACTAGTTGGCTGGGACCCTCTAGGTGCAGAGACTTGGGCTGATCCCTCAGATGTGGCAGAAGGTCCAGTTTGGCATAGACTGGTACATTCCTTAGCAAAATGTCCGCTCCCTCCACAATTAAAACATGCACCTGTGGCCTTGAAACACACCGCACCATGTGTTCTACCACAAATCTCACACTGCCAGACTAATAAAGCTCCTCAAGATGCCTGCTGGGTCTGCTGACCAGACCGGGGTGGTCTTTGGCCAGAGTATCTGCCTCTGCCAGATCTGCGAGAGTTGGATCCCCCAAATTGTTTCCTCTTCCCTGAACCACTCTCAATAGCCTGACCCGCAGCCTTTTCAGTCTTTTCTTTCTCTTGAGTGCCCTTCTTCACTACCCCTTCTGATTCTATCTTTTCCAGTTCCACGGCTTGTGAAATCAGCACAGAAAAATTTTGGTGTCTGAATCTCATAACTTGCATTGTGACACCCCTTACCCATCTATAGTGTAGCCGAGCAAGATATGCCACACAGTGTGCTGGAGCACCAAATCACATTTCAATTCAATTTACCCTTTTTACTTATTTATTTACAATTTTTAATTAATCTAAAATTTTTAGCAAATTTTATAGAAAATCCGGTAGAGTGCCAGCTGTAAATTGGAAAAACAGTTCTTCCGAATCTGTTAAAAACACTTCCAATAAAATCATCACATCATTCTCAGTCAACCACCAATATATTCTCAACAATTTCTCAAATGATTTCAGTATCTCAAAATTAAATTCAATTCATATCACAGTCAACTCAATGAGAAATGCTCACATTTATTACTAAACATAGTTCATAGATAATTACATCAAAAGCATAGTTACATGAGTTTATAATATACATTACAGAAGTTGACAAAATACAAAATAACAAAATACCAAAATATCAAAAGTGGCCTAATGTCCTTCCAAATGCACTGCAATGTGAGGTGACTCTGGACTCAATATGCAGCTCTGAAAGTTTACCCTGTTTGATGTCTGCTGGGCTCCCCAGCTATGTCTCCAGTACCTGCGCGTGGCAAAAGCGATACGCTAAGCAATTCCGCTTAATGGTGACTATATAAAATAAAATAACTAAAATAATATAAATATGCAGAATGTATGTTTACATTTTAGGTAGACTTAATTTCTGGCATTTATTGCAGTATAAATTGATTAAAATTTTGTAAAATTCATTATCGTTAACCGAGTAACTCATACTAGTCGACTGGACTGGATAAACGGGTAAACTGGCACTGGGTACTAAGTACCTCGGACCATCACACCATCGGTCACATTGTGTCTCCCAGTGTGCAACAGAACAGCTAATAAGCTGTAATAATCATCAAGTATAAAACCCAAGTATAACAACTCAATCAACATAGCCAAAGGCTATTATGTCACAGAATGGCACGTGAGGCCATAAAACATAGAATGGCATGAAGCCATATGTAGTATTGCTAACACAACCCTATTGGCATGCCAACCTGTCCAAACCAATCTTGCTAGGTATACTAGGGCATATTACTCTTTTAAGTTTCACAATTCTTGAAATTCAAGTTTTGGTGTTACTATTTAATTCATTAGTCAACAAAATGTTGACTTTTACATGGACAATAGGTACATTGATTTTAATACTCTCAACATTCCACATTTTGCATTCTAAAATTGTTGGTATTGGTTGCCAATGCCATTTCTAAGCTTAATGTTTATTGTTTAAAATTTTCAGTTTTTAAGCTTTGTGTTTACTGTTCCATTAGTCATTTTTACAGTGGGAATTTGGCAAAGTGATCAACATGAAAGTTGTTCCTTATTTTGTCTAGTTACATTTTCTTGTTTGAATCACTCCATTTGGAGTTTTGTAACTCAAGTTATGGCCCATAAACCACAACTGGCCGGATTATAATTTTTCCAAAATTTCTGGACTGACCAAATCTATAGTAATTTGAGCAGTGACTGCAAGTCACTTTTTGAATATGTTGTGGTCATAATTTGGGTTAGGTTTCTTCATCAAAGTTGTAGGTCTATATCTCAGCTTATTGCTGGTAAAATTTTAGGTCAATTGGACCTTTCTACACTGAGTTATGACCAAATGACTAAACACTGTTCATTTGGTCATTTGCCCAGGCAGAATGCAGATCACCCGGATTAGGGCAATCTTTAGGTCAACTTGATTTGATTTTCTGGGCATGGTTTCTTCACTAAAGTTGTGCCATGTGTCAAGATTTGATTGGGTGGAATAATAGTAATGACACCATAATGATGTCAAAATCCTCATTTTTTCTCATTTTCTATCATTTTCTTGTCTATTTAATTTCAATTAAATTTTTAACAATATTTATTCACATTTTATGTCATATAAATTATTTATTTAACTGGACAAGTTGGCCAAAAATCATCTCTGAAGATGAAATGACCAAAATGCCCTCCGTTTGGCTTATCGAGCCAAAATTGTCTGTACCGATTGAAAAATTTTTCTAAGCATTTTCTTGGCATTTTAATGCCATAAGAACCTCAATGACCCTTCTCTGGAGTTCCAAAAATTATTTAAAAATTTTTCCCACCGGGTGTAGGGTTGCTAACGACCTTCACCATCACTTCCCCTTTGGGTTACTCATCACCGGGTTTCATTCGGTTAACCTTAGTGTATTTCGTTTCTAAAAATTTTTCCTTGATTTTTATGAGCATTATTTAGTTTCTTTATAACTCTCCACTTTAGTCTAATTATAATTTCAAACATTCTAGCTGCTCGAACTGACATTGGTCACCGGAACAGTAGACTGTACGAACTAGCTAAAGTGAGATGTTACAACTCTTCCCCTCTAATAAAAATTTCATCCTCGAAATTTACCTGATGCAAACAGTTGAGGGAACTGTTGCCTCATCGTCTCTTCACTTTCCTAAGTTGCCTCTTCAGTGTTGTGGTGCCTCCAAAGCACTTTTACCAGTGGAATTTGTTTATTTCTCAGTTCCTTTACTTGCCGAGCTAGGATCTGTATAGGTTCTTCTGTATATGTCAAGTCCGGTTGGATTTCAATCTCTTCTATGGAGATGACATGTGAAGGGTTTGAGCGATATCTTCTTAGCATAGAAACATGGAATACATTATGGATTTTATCCAGTTCTGGTGGTAAAGCTAGCCGATAGGCCACTGGTCCCACACGTTCAATGACTTCATATGGGCCAATGAACCTAGGGCTTAACTTACCCTTTCTTCCAAACCGTAGTACTTTCTTCCATGGTGAGACTTTGAGAAACACTTCATCGCCAACTGCATACTCTATCTCTTTTTTCTTTCAAGTCGGCATAAGATTTTTGTCTATCTGAAGCAATCTTCAAGTTAGCTTTAATTATCTTCACTTTCTCTTCAGTCTGTTTCACCAGGTCTGGTCCTACCAGCTTATCTTCGCCCAATTCAGTCCAACACACTGGGGTTCTACATTTCCTCCCATACAGTGCTTTATATGGAGCCACTTGAATGCTAGCTTGGTAGCTATTGTTATATGCAAATTCTGCCAGTGGGAGGTATCTATCCCAACTCCCTTCAAACTCAATGACACAACTCCTTAGCATATCCTCCAGGATCTATCACATAATTCACGTTGTTACTATCATTTCAATTTATTAACTATGAAAATTCAATTAGTTCTTATGTTTACCTAGATTACTCGTTCTGATTGTCCATCCGTCTGAGGATGAAAAGCTGTGTTAAAGTGGAGTTGTGTGCCTAAGGCTTCTTGCAACTTTTTCTAGAATCTCGATGTAAACCTTGGGTCTTGGTCAGATATGATGGAAAGTGGGATTCCATGCAGTCTAACTATCTTACTGATATATAATTCTGCTAACTTCTCCAGTGAGTAGTCTGTCCTAACTGGCACAAAATGTGCTGACTTCATTAATCTATCTATTATCACCCATACTGCATCATGCTTCTTCTGGGTGAGAGGTAGACCACTAACAAAATCCATAGTGACCGGGTCCCATTTCCATTCAGGTATGCTTATAGGCTGTAGCAATCCTGATGGAACTTGATGTTCTGCTTTAACTTGCTGACATGTCAAACACTTAGTCACATAGTCAGCTATATCCTTCTTCATACCAGGCCATCAATAATGAGGCTTCAAATCATTATACATTTTTGTGCTTCCTGGGTGCATAGCATAAACATTAGTGTGTGCTTCTTTCAGAATACTAGTCTTTAGTTCCCCATCATCTGGTACACACACTCTTCCTCTGTAGTACAGACACCCATCTGCTTTCACCTCATAATAAGTTTCCTTTCCCTCTGGAATTTTACCCATAATGGCCATTAATTTTTCATCTGCCCTCTGCCCATCTTGTATCTGCTGTAGCAGGTTTGGCCTCACTTGTAACTCAGCCAAAATAGCTCCATCTTGAGCTAAGGACAGACAGACATTTAGTGATCTTAAAGCTGTGATGGACTTCCTGCTTAAAGCATCGGCAACTACATTTGCCTTCCCAGGATGATAATCTATCACACAATCATAGTCCTTTAAGAACTCAATCCAAATACTGTCTAAGATTGAGCTCCTTTTGGGTTGGCAAATATTTTAGACTCTTGTGGTCTGTATAGATGTAGCATTTTTCACCATATAAATAATGCCTCCATATCTTCAGTGCGAAGATAATTGCTGCTAACTCCAAGTCATGAGTAGGGTAGTTTTGTTCATGTGGCCTTAACTGCCTGGAAGCATAGGCAACCACTTTCCCCTCTTGCATCAATGCACACCCTAGCCCATTATGTGAGGCATCATTGTAGACCACAAAGTCTTTCCCGACACTGGCTGTGTTAACACTGGTGCTTCTGTCAACATAGCCTTTAGCCTCTCAAAACTGGCTTGGCACTTGTCGTTCCAGCCAAATTTCACGTTCTTGTGCAACAACTTGGTCATTGGAGTAGCTATAAGAGAGAACCCCTTCACAAATCTTCTGTAATACCCAGCTAGCCCCAAGAAACTTCTGACCTCAGTTGTATTTCTGGGAGGCTTCCATTCCATCACTGCTTCTATCTTTTTGGGATTCACTCTAATCCCTTTTGCTGATACTAAGTGTCCAAGAAAAGAGATTTCACTCATCTAGAAGTCACACTTGGACAGCTTAGCATACAGCTTCTTTTCTTGCAGGGTTTGCAGAACAATCCTCAAATGTTCATCATGTTCTTCCCTAATCTTGGAATACACCAGAATATCATCAATAAAGACCACTACAAACCGATCTAAATATGGATGAAAGATACGGTTCATAAGGTCCATAAATGCTGCTGGTGCATTTGTTAACCCAAACGGCATCACTAGAAATTCATAATGCCCATACTGGGTTCTGAATGCAGTTTTTGACACATTTGCATCCTTTACCCTCAACTGATGATACCCTGATCTGAGATCAATTTTTGAAAATACACTGGCTCCCTTCAACTGATCAAACAGATCGTCAATTCTGGGCAATGGATATTTATTCTTCACAGTTACCTTGTTCAACTGCCGGTAATCAATACACAATCTCAAAGTTCCATCCTTCTTCTTCACAAACAGCATCGGAGCTCCCCATGGTGACACACTGGGGCGTATGAACCCCTTATCAAGTAACTCCTACAACTGAATTTTTAGCTCCCTTAATTCAGTGGATGCCATCCTATAAGGGGCAATGGAAATTGGTGCTGTACCCGGCATTACCTTAATACCAAACTCGACTTCCCTTTCTGGTGGTAAACCAAGCAATTCTTCAGGAAATACATCTGGGAAGTCTCTTACTGTGGGTATATCACACAGGTTTGGCTTAGCCTGCCTAGTATCAACCACGTGTGCTAGGTAAGCTTCACAGCCTTTTCTCATCAATCTTCTTGCAACTGTGGCTGAGATAACATTGGACAGAAAATCTGTCCTTTCACCCACAACAGTAATCTCATTACCCTCAGAAGTTTTCAGAGAAATCCTCTTCAATTTGCAATCAACTATTGCCTGATGACGTGACAACCAGTCCATTCCCAAAATCACGTCAAACTCGTGGAAGGGCAATTCAATTAGGTCTGCCGAGAATTCATACCCCTGAATCCTCAACGGGCAACCTTTATACACCTTATTCACTACCACACTGTGGCCTAGTGGATTTGTGACCAGAATATCTTGATCACTCTCCTCTACTGGAACTCCCCTCTCTACGGGTAGTTTAATGTAGATGTATGAATGAGTGGATCCTGGATCCACCAATGCATGTACAAAAGTGTTGTAGAGAGAGAACATACCCCTGATGACATCTAGGGCATCTTGCTTCTCCTGAGCTCTGATGGCATAGGCCCTGGCAGGTATTCTAGTCTCTGGCCTCTCAGCTGACTCGGATGCAGGCCTCAGTGATGGACCAACTGCCTCAGATTTACTAGGTTTCCTACCCCTTTGTGGTGCGGGAGCAGGCCTGTCAGTTTGTGTTGGAGCAACTGTATTAGTCCTCTTCGGACAATTTTTTATCTGATGTTCTGTAGATCCACACCATAAGAATGCACTAGTCACTCGCCAACAGTCCCCCTTATGCCACTTCTGGTAGTACGGACAGGCAGAAGATGCTGGGGTTGGTCCCCTGAACACCGTCCCTGGAGAGCTGCCCATTGATGGTGTGGACAGGCCTCTTCAACTGTGGTCTGGACTCCTGAGACTGACCCTGACCTTGTGGTTGTCCTGAACCCTGAGTAGGAGGACTTTTATTCTTCTTACTGGGAGCAGAAAATGTACTGGATTGACTTGGACCCCTCTTCTGCTGTCTTTCCCTTCTATTTTATTCATTTATTCGGACTCTTTCTACTTTCGTTGCAGCATCAACTAGCTTAGCAAAATCCGTAATCTCCAATGCTATTATCATGACTTTGATATTGTCATTGAGCCCTTCTTCGAACCTTCTGCACCTCTCTACCTCTATAGGGACTATCTCCCTCCCATACCGGCTCAATCTGACAAGCTCACGCTCATACTCTACCACTGATAATTGCCTCTGTCTCAGACTGATAAATTCTCTTCTTCTCTCTTCTAAATACACTTTACTAATATATTTCTTCCTGAACTCTGTGAGGAAGAATTCCCAGGTGATCCATTCTGGTTGTACCTCACTGGTTACTATGTCCCACCACTGATACACATCATCCTGAAGTAGGGACACAACAACCTCCGGGTTCTGCTCGGGGGTGCAATTAAGCTGTTTCAGCACTCTGATTGTTCTATCCAACCAGTTTTCTGCTGTCATGGGATCATCTTCCTTCTTCCCAAAGAAATCCACAGCCCTATGTTTTCGCAGTTTCTCCAAATGGGAATTCTGTGGTGCTGGTGGAGGTTGTGGCTGTGGTTGTGGTGGTGGAATTGCCCCCATTATTTGCCGGTAGAATTCGGTCATTTGCTGGAATAGTGCAAACTGAGGTTGGGCAGGTGCCTCAGCTACTGGTGGAGCAAATTCTCCCCTGCCCCCAGATTCAGCCCTTGGTGGATCATGACTCTCCACCTCTTCATCAATTGCTCTTTGAGAAGCAGGATCCATATCCTATTCAAAATAAGAAAACAAACAGATCTGCATTAGTGTCACCTCAACACTTTCAAATGCAATGCAATGGTATGCACTCTATCTAGGCCCAGAAATGCCTAAACCGATGCTCTGATACCACTAAATGTGACACCCCTTACCCGTCTACAGTGTAGCCGAGCAAGATATGCCACACAATGTGCCGAAGCACCAAATCACATTTCAATTCAATTTACCCTTTTTACTTATTTATTTATAATTTTTAATTAATCTAAATTTTTCCGCAAATTTTATAGAAAATCCGGTAGAGTGCCGGCTGTAAATTGGAAAAACAGTTCTTCTGAATCTGTTAAAAACACTTTCAATAAAATCATCACATCATTCTCAGTCAACCACCAATATATTCTCAACAATTTCTCAAATGATTTCAGTATCTCAAAATTAAATTCAATTCATATCACAGTCAATTAAATGAGAAATGCTCACATTTATTACTGAACATAGTTCATAGATAATTACATCAAAAGCATAATTACATGAGTTTATAATATACATTACAGAAGTTGACAAAATAAAAAATAACAAAATACCAAAATATCAAAAGTGGCCTAATGTCCTTCCAAATGCACTGCAATGTGAGGTGACTCGACTCGATGCACGACTCTGAAAGTTCACCTGCTCGATGTCTGCTGGCTCCCACCTATGTCTCGATACTGCACGTGGCAAAAGCGACGCGCTAAGCAATTCTGCTTAGTGGTGACAATATAAAATAAAATAACTAAAATAATATAAATATGCAGAATGTATGTTTACATTTTAGGTAGACTTAATTTCTGGCATTTATTGCAGTATAAATTGATTAAAATTTTGTAAAATTCATTATCGTTGCCCGAGTAACTCATACTAGTTGACTGGATTGGATAAATGGGTAAACTGGCACTGGGTACTAAGTACTTCAGACCATCACACCATCGGTCATATTGTGTCTCCCGGTGTGCAACAAAACAGCTAATAAGCTATAATAATCATCAGGTATAAAACCCAAGTATAACAACTTAATCAACATAGCCAAAGGCTATTATGTCACAGAATGGCACGTGAGGCCATAAAACATAGAATGGCATGAAGCCATATGTAGTACTGCTAACAGAACCCTATTGGTATGCCAACCTATCTAAAATTGCTAGGTATACTAGGGCATATTACTCTTTTAAGTTTCACAATTCTTGAAATTCAAGTTTTGGTGTTACTATTCAATTCATTAGTCAACAAAATGTTTACTTTTACATGGACAATAGGTACATTGGTTTTAATACTCCCAACATACCACATTTTGCATTCTAAAATTATTGGTATTGGTTGCCAATACCATTTCTAAGCTTAATGTTTATTGTTCAAAATTTTCAGTTTTTAAGCTTTGTGTTTACTGTTCCATTAGTCATTTTTGCAGTGGGAATTTGGCAAAATGATCAACATGAAAGTTGTTCCTTATTTTTTCTAGTTACATTTTCTTTTTTGAATCACTCCATTGGGAGTTTTGTAGCTCAAGTTATGGCCCATAAACCACAACTGGCCAGATTATAATTTTTCCAGAATTTCTAGTCTGACCAAATCTATCGTATTTTGAGCAGTGACTGTAAGTCACTTTTTGAATATGTTGTGGTCATAATTTGGGTTAGGTTTCTTCATCAAAGTTGTAGGTCTATATCTCAGCTTGTTGTTGGTAAAATTTCAAGTCAATTGGACCTTTCTACACTAAGTTATGACCAAATGACTAAACACTGTTCATTTGGTCATTTACCCAGGCAGAATGCAGGTCACCCGGATTAGGGCAATCTTTAGGTTAACTTGGTTTGATTTTCTGGGCATGATTTCTTTACCAAAGTTGTGCCATGTGTCAACATTTGATTGGGTGGAAGAATAGTAATGACATCATAATGATGTCAAAATCCTCATTTTTTCTCATTTTCTATCCTTTTCTTGTCTATTTAATTTCAATTAAATTTTTAACAATATTTATTCACATTTTATGTCATATAAATTATTTATTTAACTGGACAAGTTGGCCAAAAATCATCTCTGAAGCCGAAATGACCAAAATGCCCTCCGTTTGGCTTAACGAGCCAAAATTATCTGTACCAATTGAAAAATTTTTCTAAGGATTTTCTTGGCATTTTAATGCCATAAGAACCTCAATGACCCTTCTCTGGAGTCCCAAAAATTATTTTATAATTTTTCCCCCTGGGTTTAAGGTTGCTAATGGCCTTCACCGTCACTTCCCCTTTGGGTTACTCATCACTAGGGTTTCGGCTCATTTAACCTTAGTGTATTTCGTTTCTAAAAATTTTTCCTTGATTTTTATGAGCATTATTTAGTTTCTATATAACTCCCCACTTTAGTCTAATTATAATTTCAAACATTCTAGCTGCCCGGACCAACATTGGTCACCGGAACAGTAGACTCTACGGACTAGCTAAAGTGAGGATGTTACATGCATTCTTAAGCTAGGCCTCAACCCAGCCTCAAACCTCTTACATCTGTCTCTGGGGTTGGAGACTAAGCTTCCAGCATAGTGACTTAGCCTTGAAAAGTCCCACTCATACTCTGCTATTATTCTGTCCCCTTGCTTCAAGCTCAAGAATTCTTGTAATTTCATATCTACATAAGTATCGGGAACCCACTTCTGCCTGAATTCCCTCAGGAAGTCTGTCCAGGTCAACACATGTGGCTCAACCAGGCTATGGGGGATGGTCTTCCACCATTCATATGCATCCCCTTACAATAGAGAAACAGAGTACTCGAACTTTAGCTCTTCTACACACTGCAACTTTCTGAAAACTCGTTCCATTCTCTCTAACCACTGTTCTGCCTCCAGTGGATCCACAGTGCCCTTAAACTCGGTGGCCCCAAATTTCATTAATTTTTCATATTACCGAGCTGAGGGCTGTGATTGTGCTACAGGTGCTTGCATCTGAGCTTGAGATGGCACATTTCCCGCCATTCGTTGGAAAAATGTAGCCATCTGCCGTGCAAACTGAGCTGGCAACTGCGGTGCTAGAGTAGGAGCTGGAGTGGCTGTTCCACTCACGTTCGAGTCTTTGGGGCTTCCTTGGACCTCAGCCTTGACAGATTGCTCCATAGAATGATCTTCTTCTTCCATTCCATTTCCCAAAAGAATTTCTACTTGCTGAGATCAAACACAAGGAGGTTGACCTCCGTTAGTGCATATTCATGATATAAATATGTCATACGTATCAATTAAAGACACTTGAGCAGTCGTACTTATCAAAGAAATATTCACATACATAATTAAAATTTATTGCAAAACCATGCTCTGAGAACACTAAAACTTTTCACACCTTACCCCTCTGTAAGGCAAAACACGATCCCGTAGAATACCTAATGAACTACCAAACTTCACCTACCAATAACTCATTA
Organism: Hevea brasiliensis; assembly: GCF_030052815.1. NCBI lineage: Eukaryota > Viridiplantae > Streptophyta > Magnoliopsida > Malpighiales > Euphorbiaceae > Hevea > Hevea brasiliensis. The sequence continues at coordinate 40,775,014 of NC_079493.1, read as the reverse complement.
AGTACCCTCTAAGGGATTTTAAAACCATTTTCTTACTTTTTGGAAGTGGTGAGCATTTTGGTAGGAATTAAAAACATTTAATTGAAGTTTCAAAACCAGTAAAAATTTTTGTCCATTTTTATTTGTCCGTAAATTTTGAAAAAATTTCGGCACTGCCGTCTGTATTTTGAGAAAACAGTTCTTCAAAAACCTGTAAAAACACTTTCAATAATTGTTTCCACAACTCATAACCACCGAAATAACTCAAGTCAACACAATTCAATTTAAGTCCACAATTCAACCAAGGTTTATCATCTCAAAATACTTCATAAATTCGTTCACATTGCATATAATACTTAATCTATAAATACAGATCGTAATTTACAAAAAGAAAATCCAAAATAACATTATTACAAATTGCTGTACAACTGCTCAACTTTATATTAATACATATGACATTACAATATTTACATCAAATAACTACAAGGGTATAAATAAATACCCATACACAAAGATTAGTGAAGTCCTTGCAAATTCAGCAGCTCACCCCGCTGCTTTTTCCTTACCTTTATCTGCGACAGCAAAATAAGCTATCGCTGAGTATAAAAATATCCAGTGGTGCACAATAAAAATTTGAAATGTAGTATATATAACATTCATTGATAAATTACAATTTAAATATTTCACAAATTATCAAAACTTATTATAGCACAATTTTGGTCAAACAATTTAATAAACATAGTGTTGTCAATTCATACACAACTTAAGCCATGACACAAAATTTCAGATCAATGCCGCATTGTATACCATGACAAAGCGATCTACAACCCCACTAATCGAAATCAATAAGGGAGGTGGCTAGCTAGCTAATGAGTACTCATCCGATCTATAACCTCAACTAGTAAACCAGAGAGGGAGGAAAATAAATGATCTCAACCTCATAAATGGAGGAGGAATAATATGATACTATAAAGCTAAGTGTGAATCCAACATCAATTTAAAATAATTATTTTCAATAATTTATGAGAGATCCCAAACAATTTCTAAAATCATTTTTGCAGTCACAAAGTGGGAACACAATTCATAAATAACACAGTGATTTCACAAAGCATAGCAATTCAAATTTTCAATTGAAAAACAATTACATAGATTTATTGTGCACAAACCTGACGTGAGTCGCCTTTAGGCCTTGACTCAGTCCCTTAGACCTTCCGAGTCTTTTTCAGCTGAAACACGAAATTTATAGTGTCTCAGTATCTTTGCCTCACAATAATTCCAATAATTAATTTATATATGTTCAATTCTAGCTCCAATATGCTTAAACTTACATTCTTGAAAATTTTCATGTTGAGGTTACTATTCAAGTCAAAATATTGACTTTCTTATACTTAATAGGTATGGGAAATCCAATTATATCCACATAACACATTTTGGTTACCTAACTTATTGGTTTTGGTCATTTTCTCCAATCTTAAGTCTTTTAGGCACAAATTTCAAATTTTTAGTTTTGGTGTCCTATTTTGTACTGCTCCATTGGTTATGTTGCTGTTAGAATTTGGCTAATTTTTCTTCATAGAAGTTGTTCCTTATTGTCTTAACTTTATTTTCCTTTTTGAATCATTCCATTTGGAGTTTTGTAGCTCAAGTTATAGCCATTTGAACATTGGTGGCCGGATTGGCCTAACCCAGATTTTCTGGGCACTAATTTAGTTCTGGCAGTTTTAGGTCACTAAATTTGGGTGGCTAAATGACTTAGTTAAGGGCATAATTTGGGTTTTCATTCCTCATGAAAGTTGTAGAGCTATGTCTCAGCTTTCTACTGGTAAAATTTCAGGTCATTTAGACCTACCTAGTCCAAGTTATTGCCAAATGAATAAACACTGTTCATTTAGACATTTTTGTACAAGGCAGAACACTCAATTTCGGATTTGGTCAATTTGTTCAGTAGGTTTTAGTCACTTTCTGGGCATGATTCCTAAATGAAAAATGTGTCTTTTTGTGTCTAGTTTCATTCCCAATTGGCCTCACACCAATTGGGTTGGTAAAGTTTCACTTTTGGTCCCTGAAATGGGCCTTGGTCATGCTGCCTGCATAATGACCATATCCAATCCGAATCTCCACTTGATTCCCACACTTCCAACATACAACAGTTGGTAACATATGACCATTTTTCAGCTCAAACAAGTTCAAACATACCATTTGATCAATTCTCAAAATTTTTGTCTCCCAAACCCTAGGTCCAAAACCCTAACTTTGCTACTTGACTTAATTCTTGAAATTAAAATGTATACAGATTGCCTACACACTCTTTTAAGCTTATATACACTTTTAATTCAATCAAAACACATCATATTCTCATAAACCTATGGCTGGCCGAAATCACACATAGTCCTACAAAGATGTTTTCTTTTCATTTTAAATATTTTTCTAGGTTTATTCAACTATAAACACAATAATTCAACTAGAAATTCAAAGTTTAGCTTACTAATCTTCTCTTTGAAATTTAGCCACCCAATTCCTTCACTTTTCTTTCAAACTTTCTTGATCAATCTTCCTTTTTAGTTGCCCAAACAAGGTTTAATTATGGAACTTGTAATTTCTATGGCTAAATTTTGGTTTATTCAAGCTCAAAAATGAGCTTTCATGGAGGATTTTGAGAGGGAGAGGGTGAGAGAGAAGTGGGGCGGCAACAAGATGAAGAATACAACTTTTTTTTTTCTTTTCTTTTATAAATTTTAACTTAATTACTACATAATTATCCCACATTTTTTTAATAATTAGTGATTAAGTTTATTGCATCATGCATGATGTCCTGCATGATGTAATAACTTTTTCACTTTTTCTTTTTCTTCTTTTTTTTTTCATTTATTTTTCTTTAGTTCTTTAATTTAATTCTTGATCCTAAAATTTTCTTTTCTCCTATTTTATTTGACAGTCAGGTCAGGAGTCAGTTCCAGGGGTTAATTGACCAAATTGCCCCTCGCCAATTCGATCCGGTTTGCAAATAATTCAATATTTCTCCCGGATCCCTGACCTAATTATTTAATCGGCTTAACAATTCTTTTTTGTGATTTTCTCTTTTCCACTGTGTTTGCAATAGTCCTAAGGATCACGGCGTCACATTTTATAGTTTGAAATTTGAGTTTAAATCGACCTCGCAGTCCTTCCCGAGAAGGTTACCCATTACTGTGACTCTCGGCTCATTTAACCTCTTATGTTCTGTTTTTCTTATTTATACTTAACTAATTGACAATTACTAATTATTTTTGTTCAGGACTTATCTAGTTGTCTTAGATGTGGTTCTAATTCCCTTAATTATCCAGACCGACATCGGTCGCCGGAACAGTGAAATATACCAAGCTATACAAATAGGGGTGTTACACATTCGGTGCCAGAGCACTCTCTCTTATCCTGTCGTGTCCATTGTTATTTTTTTTAAACTTAGTAGAAAATATGTGGAATTTTTTTTATCACAATTTATTCCTATAGAAACCTGGGCAGAACCTCTTCTGTTTTATTAGCATTTGGCGGTTCCACTAGTTACCTGTTAAAAACTGTAACGCCCTCACTTTAGGTAGTCTGTACATTTTGCTGTTCTGATGACTAACGTCTATTCGGACAGCCAGGATGTCTCGAACTACACTCAAAATAGAGTTAGAAAACATAAATTGACTGAATACAAACTAAATAAAATTAAAGAAAAGTAAAAGAAGTGAAGTACTATCCGATTAAATGAGCCAGAACCGCAGCGATGGGTGACCATATGGGGAAGCATCGGTAAAGACAGATACCAACCCCAGACCCACAAGGAACCCTAGGAAATAATTTTTGAGATTTAATTGAAGGCTTTAAAAGGTTTAAAAGGCATAAAAAATGCCAAGAAAAATACAAGAAAATTTAATCAATTAGTATAGATAATTATAACTCGATAAGTACAATAAGGGGCATTTTGGTCATTTCAACCTAGAGTTGAATTTTGACCTAAATGTCAATTAAAATGAGAGAGATTAAAACACATAAAATAAATTAAAATTATGAATTTTGTAAAAATAAAATAAGAAATGAAAAGAAAAGAAAAGGAAAAAGAAAGAATTAAAAATATAATTATTTATAATGACATCATTAAAGGAGAAAGTAACCAATGGGAAATTGACAAACAAATGGCAAGGGAAAAGAAGAGGATAAAATGAGACAAAATGGACTTAATTAATTAAAAAGAATCCTTGATTCTTCTTTAAGAGACCATGGCCAAACCTCCCTCTTAAACACCTTCCACCATTTTTGTTTTAAAAGCTTGATTTCCATGCTATCTTTGCTCCAAAACCCTAATTTACCTTCACAATAATTCATCCTTACACCTTGGAGAGTCTACTAGTAGCAATAAGAAGTAGAGAATTGGGAGTTTTACAAGCTTGGATATCTATTGAACAAGGTTAGTGCACTAAATTATACTTTTTCCTTTCTAAGTAAGATAAACATGCTAACTTAGGTTAAATTGACATGAAATCAAAATAAAATTTGAACTTACTTCAAATCAAAATTTTAGCAGCCCTAAATTGAGTTTGGTTTTTCTGATTTTTGATGAAATAAATTGGTTTGTAAGTGTTATTGAAGTGGTTGTAGATGATAGACATCAAAGTAGCTAGAAATTTTATGAGTTATGAAATTTTGAGTTAGGGTTTGAATAAATTTTGGTAATTTTATGTTATGGCTTGAGGTTGATCTTGTTGAGACTATTTGATGTTTAATTGAAGTGCTATGTATATCAATTGAAGTAATGGAGTGGAAGGAAATTGAATATTGGGAGTGCTTCTCTTACGCACGAAATTTAGACCTATGAGTCCAGTGTACTATTTGAGTCATAACTATAATTGTGTGACTCCAATTGGTATGATGCCAATTGGAGGTGAAATTGGACTCAAAATACCCGATTTTTCATAAAGAAACCCTACTAAAATTCTATCAAAATCTTGGTCAATTTACTATCCCAATATGAGTATTCAAACAATAAACCCAGAAAAATGACCAAATGAACATTTGGCCATAACTCCCTCTAGACAGGTCCAAATGACCTAAATTTTATACCATTGGAAAGCTTAGACATAGGAATACAACTTTCATTGAGAACACTAAGCCCAGAAATGCTTCCAACCAAATGAAATTGTTGACTCAAGTAAGGATACCAAACTGACCTGCACCATTCTGCCCAGAATTTCCTGGACTAAAGCTCACCCTACCAATTTTGGCAAAATGGCCATAACTTGGTCTACAAAAATCAAAATTCAATGAAAACAGTGGAAAAAATTCTATAATACATAGATCTACAAAAATGGTCTTTTGACCAAAATCCAAAAACTAAGGGAACTAGGCCAATTTATTAGGTTAAGTTAGTATATAAATTCTGGAAATTACCTAAGTGATCATTTAACCCTAAAACACTCATTTAGCCATATCTCCCACTAGGAAGCTCTAATTAGGATAAGCTATACTGATCTGGAACCCTAAGAAACAGGGCTTCAACTTTGTTTTAGACTTGGTCCTCAAATTATGAACAGAAGAACCCTAAAATGGGAGTCAAAGTTTCTGACCTGGAAATGAATCCTGGTAGAACAGGGTACATGAGTCCAGGCCAATGATTTGGCCATAATTAATTCTACAAAATTTGAAAAATTGTAATAAAATTTCTGAGTGACTATAAGACATAGGGTAATAACTTTTATGAAGAACCTTAGGCCTAAAAATGACTATAACATGACCAATTAATTAGACAAAGACAGACTATAGAAAATGCCAATTTTTGGACCTTGAGAAAGGTTCATAAAATAACTTATCATATGATATAAAATAAAATAGAATACTTGTTATGCATAAAAATGACATGAATTAATGAAACTATAGTTATGAGATAACATTATTTTGCCCAAAATACTTCTAGACTCATTTATATAGCTTGGATCAATTGTTATACCAATTAGGGACTATAAATTGTAGTACTGCCCACAGGGATAATCATTGATAGATAAGATATGTCTAAGATGATTGTTCTACTGGCTTTATGCCTGCCCGATGGCCATAGTGCCAATTTTTATTATTACTGGCTTATGCATGCCCACTGGCCTTATGCCTGATATGATCGTTGTATACTAGGTAGACATATGGATGTCTGACTAGTATACTCCCGAGTATCCAGTCTTTATAGTCTGTCATAGGTTACTTGGGCATAGTTATGAGAAATAAAATTTTAAATTCAAACAAGTACATGAGAGAACCATTCTTATAAATTATATAAGACCGAATATAAATTACATGATTAAAAAGATCCCAATTAAATTAATTGCTTTCAAAGTTTGTTAAACAAGTAAAAAGACTGTAAATTCATATAATTGTATGTTACCTTATAAGGTTATACTTAAAATAGCTATTTTAAATTGTTTAGTTATTTTTCCTTATTTATGCACCACTAAGCAATATGCTTAGCGCGTTGGTTCTTACCACGCGTAGGTACTGGAGAGCAGCAGCAGCAGTAGGGCCTAGACCGAACTTGGACTAGATCTGCTATAGTGTGGGTTGTCACCTCATCAGTTATTTTTGGTAGGGCTCATGTACATATTAGATTTTGCATTTTGGTATTGTATGTAATTAAATGATGTAAATAATTTTGGATTGTATATAAATTGTAAATATTGTACTTGACTCTATATGAATGAAATGAGTTATTTTTTTTTCTTGAAAATTTATATGAGAATGATAAATGATATGATGAATGAATAGATGAAAAGCATATAAATATTTTTAACAGGTAATAGGAAATCCACCATGCACTAAAAGAACAGAAGAGACTCTACCCGAGTCTCCATAATAATAATAATAATAATAAAAAAGAAATGGGATAAAAAAAAATTCCTATACGTAAGATAATATAATTAAATTACTATTGTACACGATAAGATAGGAAAGGGTGCTCCAGCATCAAGTGTAGTACACCTTGCTCGGCTACACTGTAGACGGATGAGGGGTGTTACATTCATTTGTATCAGAGCAAAGGTTTAGGCATTCCTAGGTATAGGTAGACAGAAAGATATAGTGTGCATAACATGCATGAGCCTCTATATAGGAGTCGAGGTGACACTAATACAGATCTGTTCTTTGTCTATTTTATAGGATTGATGGAGTCTGATCCTTCAGAGCAAGGGTCTTACAGACCGGAGGAGGAGGAGGTTGGTAGTCATATACCTACTCGTAGTCAAGAGCGAGGCAGGAGAGAGTAGTCATCACATGGTGCTGCAAGTAGAACACAGCAGGCATTCTTGAAGCAGATGACCCAGATGCTCCGCCAGTTTACCGAGGCCATTCCACAGCCGTAGCCACAGCCACAACTAGTATAGCGGTCCCACTAGAGAAGCTGAGAAAATATGAGGCCGTCGACTTTATGGATAAAAAGGAGGATGACCCAGCCGCTGTTGAGCATTGGCTAGAACAGACTGAGAGAGTATTAAAACAACTACACTGTACACCAGAGCAGCAGTTAGAATGAACTCTATCACTCCTACAAGAGGAAGCCTATCAATGGTGAGATACAATGTCTAGAGCAGTGCAGCCAATGGCACTTACTTGGGATTTCTTCTTGACTGAGTTCAAGAAGAAGTATATTAGTCATATATACTTAGAGGCAAAAAGGAGAGAGTTCTTAACTCTAAGGCAGAGACAGCTCACAGTCTCTAAGTATGAGAGAGAGTTTGTGAGACTAGGTAGATATGCCAGGAGATAATGCCTTCAGAGCCAGATAGGTGCCGTAGGTTCGAGGATGGACTGAATGATAATATTAGACTTATAGTGATGGCATATGAGTATATGGATTTCTCCTGGTTAGTGGCTGTATCACTTAATGTGGAGAGAGTATGAAATGAGGAGCAGTCTAGGAGAGATAGACAGTGAAAGAGGAGTTCTGAACAAGGTCAGTCTAGTACACCAGTTTCTGAGGGTAAGAGGCCCAAGGTTTCCCCGGGCCAGAGCCAGAGACAGGGGTCTCAATTTACTCAGAGAGGAGGATAGTCCAAAGCATCAGTCTGGAGTTCTCCAGGCACAGCAGTAGAGGGATTAACCTCCACACCATTATGCATCTACTGTGAGAGGAGGCACCGAGGAAAGTGTCAATTGTTGACCGGGGGATGCTTCCGATGCCAAGTTACTGACCATTTTCTATGGGATTGTCCCCATAGGAGTGTTCCCACTGCCCCACCAACGACTGAGAGATCTGCCCCTGCAACTTAGAGGGGTAGACAACCTGTGAGGCCAAAGGCGATGGGTACATCACAGAGACCAGCTTCAGAGACCATTGAGCGACTCGAGGCCCGAGTAGCACCTCGTGTATATGCTATGAGGGCACAGGAGGAGCCAGAGCCGACAGATGTTGTTAGAGGTATATTTCTCATTATAATACTTTAGTATATGTAATGATAGACTCTGTAAACGAGATGAAAGAGGATAGGTGCAATTCCTCTACTATTTACAATGAGTAAATTTCTAGGACAAAATTTTTATTAGAGGGGGAGAATTGCAACGCCCTCACTTTAGGTAGTTCGTACATTTTACTATTTCGATGACTAATGTTTGTTCAGACATCCAGGATGTCTTGAACTACACTTAAACTAGAGTGAGGAAACATAAATTGACTGAATACAAACTAAGTAAAATTAAAAAAAAAGTAAAAGAAGCGAAGTACTATCCTGTCACACCCTACCCCTCTGTAAGGCATGACATGATCCCGTAGTATACCTAATGAATTACCAACTTCGTCTACTGATAACCCATTAAATACACTACAAGGGATTTTAAAACTTTTCTTACTTCTTTTTACAGTGGTGAGCACTATTTACAGGTGTTAAAAACTTTTTTGAACTGAAGTGAAACAGCTAACACATTTGAATTATTAGTAAGGCGGAGTGCCATCTGTATTTTGAATAAAGCAGTTCTTCAAAAACCTGTAAAAAGCACTTCAAATATATTTCTCAATCTCAAACCCCAACATTTAATCAACACAATATGTTTCTCAACTCAAAACCACAATAATTTTTCAATATTTTCAAAGGCTGAGATAAAAGAAATATAGTACAAATTTTACAAGCCCAAAATGATCTATAATTTATTTTACAACTTCAATGTACAATTTTAATTTACAACTGCTCAAAACCAAGAACACTTTATACATACAGTGAACATACATTATAATACAAAATGCAAAATATGGTATACTTAATATACCCAATGAACTCTCAATATAGCATTAGCAGCCTAGTCTGCTGCCCTGTCAGTCAGTCTACCTGCGATAGCAATGAAAAGCTATCGCTGAGTAAAATTTACTCAGTGGTGCATAATAACAGTTTGAAATGCGATACATAAATCTTTTATTGACAATTCACAAATGAAATAATTCACAATTCCATTTTACAATTTACAAAGTTCATATAACACAAATTTGATCAAATAACTGAATAATACAGTTTTGCCAATCAATAATACCATTTGATCAAATAACTGAATAATACAGTTTTGCCAATCAATAACACAATTTGATCAAATAACTGAATAATACCGTTTTGCAAATCAATAACACAATTCGATCAAATAACTAAAGAATACAGTTTTGCCAATCAATAACACAATTTGATCAAATAACTGAATAATACCGTTTTGCAAATCAATAACACAATTTAAATGCTGCACAATTACATTTCACAAATTATCAAAGCTCATTATAGAAAAATTTTGTGTCAAATAATTTAATAAACACAGTGTTGCCAATTCATACACAACTTAAGCCATGACACAAAATTTCCGATCAATGCCGTGTTGTACACCACGACAGAGCAATCTACAACCCCACTAATCAAATCAATGAGGGAGGTGGCTAGCTAGCTAATGAATACTCATTCGATCTACAACCTCAACTGGTAAACCAGAGAGGGAGGAAAATAATCACACTCACCCCATAAATGGAGGAGGAACATAGTAACAGTGTCATGCCAAGTGTGAATCAAAATAATTCCAAATCACAATATTTAAATATTTCATACAAACCACAAATCATATTTTATCTCAAAATTTCCATTTGCAAAGTAGGCAACACAATAATTTCCAAATAAGATTTTCAAAGCCAAAACAATAAAAAATTATTCATAACTCATTTCTCCAAATAAATTTTCTAGTAAAAGCAGTGAATATAAAAAGTATTGTGCACAGACACAATTTAAAACTATAATGTTCAAATAAATTTTTAAGTAGAAAATAAGAAATCAAAATTATTGTGCACAAACACAATTTAAAACAATAACATACAATTAATCATAATTTATTTCAATTGAAAAATTCAAAATAAATAACTATTATGCACAAACCTCTGATAACTGTGTCTTGGCTCTGACTCAGTGTTTCCTTCCCCTTCCCTGAGTCTTTGTTAACTGAGAAACACAATTTGAAGTGTTTCAGTACTCATTTAAACCGTCTCTAATAATAAGGCTTAATACTTAATTATTGAATTCTATCATTTCTTTAGTCAACCTAAGATGTTGACCTTCGATACAGTCTAGGTGAATTAGGTCTTAATGTTACCAATATGTCACATTTGATAGCCTTTTAGTGTTGGTACATGTTATCCAATTCATTTCCATGTTTGTTGCATTTTATTGCAATTTGTTAGATCCCGGTATACTAATTTGACCTAGCCGGATGACCTAGTTCCCTCAGTTTTTGGGTTTCGGTCAAAACTACAAACTTTTAGATCTATGTCTTATTGCACGCAGGGCAAAATTTCAGGTCATTCTGAGTTATGAGGACCAAGTTATGGTCATTTTACTATTGCTGGTCAGAATGTACCAAAATTAGTCACTTTAGGTCATTTTAGGTCAATTTTGGTTCGGCCAGTTTTTGGACCCGAACTTGTGCAAGCTATTTGACTTGCTTATGGTCATTTCTGGGCTTTGGTGTCTTCATAAGACTTGTAGATATATGTCTCAACTATTCTTGGTAAAAATTTCAGGTCAATTGGACCTGTTTTGAGTGAGTTATGGCCAAAACACTAACTGCTGCCCAAATGGTTAATTTTCAGGCCTTAAATGCACTAATCCGGATTTGGTCATTTTTCAAGTTACCTTACAAGCATAATTTTGGTAAGCTTCCTTCATGAAAGTTGGCACATTTTGTGCCTAGTTTCACCTCCAATTGGTCTCATACCAATTGGAGACACACATTTAAAGTTCTAGGCCAAAATGCACACTGCCCTATTGCAACACTCTTCATCACATACCAAATAAACTTTTAACACTTATCAAGTTACACATTCATGCCATTTCTGTTTTGTACCATAACATGAACATATTTCACAATACATTTTTGGTCATTTTGGAAGCTTATAACCACACTCAATATACACATTATAGTCCAGAATTTACTAAGTTCAATTTACACACAATTTAACTACACAACCAAGCTCATTTACATGTCCAAACTCAAACCCTCATACACATGCACGAGATGCCGTAACAAGTACCACAATTCAATAAAAATATTCCATAAACCAAACCATGAAACAACATTTTTATGGTTCACAATTCAAGCTGCCGATTTGTACCTCACTTTGAATAAAATTCCAAGCTTCCAAATTCAAGTATACATTCACATATACTTAGTATTCATCACCCAATTTATTCCTACACATATAAACACATAATCAACCCTTTAATCTACCATTTACAAGCAAGGATAAACTGCCCTTAAGGAGTTTCCATGGCTGCCAAAAATAAACATCTCCCTTAGAACATCAAACTCCAAAATTCTTTCCACAATTCTAGTGCCCATAACATCCTCACAAACTTTAATGAAGCAATAATAAAAAACACATACTTATCACTTTAGAAACTCTTTAAAACTTCACCAAAACTTGATCTTCTTGCTGCCTATCTACTGCCCAAGTGGTGTAGAATAATTTTTGTGAATGAATCAAATGGAAAAATGGCTTGGAGATGGGAGAATGGAGCTTGCATGGAGCTTGGAAGCCTTGGCCATGGAGTTCTTCTTGGGAGCAATTCGGCTGCTCTTTGGGAAGGTTGAAGAAGATGACAATCTGTCCAAAAATGAGGATGTAGTGGTCCACTTAGGTGAGTTAGTGGAGCACTATGTGTGATTAAATATTTATTTAATCTTAAATTCCCAATTTCTCACATTAAGCTCCCAATTTTTGCTATTTACTTTAGGTACCACCAATTAAATTTTTCATGACATTTTTCAAGTGTAATATCATGTATTTTTAATGGACATTTAAGTCAAAAGACAACTCGGGGTGTCAAATGACCACAATGCCCCTGTTCGGGTTGCATTCCCGATTTTTTGGTAACACCGGGTTTTATCGTTTTCTCGATTTCTCACTTTTCTTTGTACTAATTAATTAATTTTTCTTTGATATTTCTAATAATATTTATACTTCAATAGACATTTATTTAAGTCCTAAAAATATTTTTCAGGTTCCCCGCGGTCCACGTCGCAACTTCCCGGTGCGGTCACCCATCGCTAGGGTTCTCGGCTCGTTTAACTTGGTTACACTTAATTGCTATTATTTTTCCTTTGTTTTTCTTGTATTTTCTTTTCTTGTATTTCATTATTCTATGTCTCCTTACTAATATTTAAATATAGTTCTAGGCATTGTAGCTGCCCGGACAGACACTGGTCATCGGAGCAGTAGAACGCACTACCGAACATTGGGGTGTTACATATCCGGTTAAACGAGCTAGAACCGCAGTGATGGGTGACCATACGGAGAAGCATCGGTAAAGACAGATACCAATCCCAGACCCGCAAGAAACCCTAGGAAATAATTTTTGAGATTTAATTGAAGGCTTTAGGAGGTTTAAACGGCAATAAAAATGCCAAGAAAAATACAAAAAAATTTAATCAATTAGCACAGATAATTATAACTCGATAAGTACAATAAGGGGTATTTTGGTCATTTCAACCCCAGAGTTGAATTTCGACCAAAATGTCAATTAAAATGAGAGAGATTAAAAAAAATAAAATTAATTAAATTTATGAATTTTGTAAAAAGAAAATAAGAAATGAAAAGAAAAGAAAAGAAAAAAGAAAGAATTAAAAATATAATTATTTATAATGACATCATTAAAGGAGAAAGCAACCAATGGGAAATTGACAAACAAATGGCAAGGGATTAGAAGAGGATAAAATGAAACAAAATGGACTTAATTAATTAAAAAGAATCCTCATCTTCTTCTTTAAGAGACCATGGCTGAACCTCCCTCTTAAACACCTTCCACCATTTTTGTTTTAAAAGCTTGATTTCCATGCTTTCTTTGCTCCAAAACCCTAATTTACCTTCACAATAACTCATCCTCACACCTTGGAGAGTCTATTAGTGGCAATAAGAAGTAGAGAATTGGAAGTTTTACAAGCTTGGATATCTATTGAACAAGGTTAGTGCACTAAACTATACTTTTTCCTTTCCAAGTAAGATAAACATGCTAACTTAGGTTAAATTGACATGAAATCAAAATAAAATTTGAACTTACTTCAAATGAAAATTTTAGCAGCCCTAAATTGAGTTTGGTTTTTCTGATTTTTGATGAATTAAATTGGTTTATAAGTGTTATTGAAGTGGTTGTAGATGATAGACATCAGAGTAGCTAGAAATTTCATGAGTTATGAAATTTTGAGTTAGGGTTTGAATAAATTTTGGTACTTTTATGTTATGGCTTAAGGTTGATCTTGTTAAGACTATTTGATGTTTAATTGAAGTGCCATGTATGTCAATTGAAGTAATGGAGTGGAAGGAAATTGAATATTGCGAGTGCTTCTCTTATGTAGGAAATTCGAACTTATGAGTCCAGTTTACTGTTTGAGTCATAATTGTAATTCTGTGACTCCAATTGGTATGAGATCAATTGGAGGTGAAACTAGACTCAAAATACCTCATTTTTCATGAAGAACCCTTGCCCAAATTCTATCAAAATCTTGGTCAATTTATTATCCCAATTCGGGTATTTAAACACTAAACCCAGAAAAATGACCAAATGAATATGTTCATTTGGCCATAACTCCCTCTAGACATGTCCAAATGACCTAAATTTTATACCATTGGAAAGCTAAGACATAGGACTACAACTTTCAGTCAGAACACCAAGCTCAGAAATGCCTCCAACCAAATGAAATTGTTGATTCAATTTAGGATACCAAATCGACTGCACCATTACATCTGCATTTCCTGAACTAAAGCTCACCCGATCAGTTTTGGCTAAATGGCCATAACTTGGCCTAAAAAAACCCAAATTAAATGAAACTAGTGGCAAAATTTCTGTAAGAAATAGATCTAAAAAATTGATCTTTTGACCAAAATCTAAACACTAAGAGAACTAGGCCAATTTATTAGGTTAATTTAGTATTTGAATTCTGGAAATTACCTAAGTGATAATTTGACCCCAAAACACTCATTTAACCATATCTCCCACTAGCAAGCTCTAATTAGGATACGCCATACTGATCTGGAACCCTAAGAAATAAGGTTCCAACTTTGTTTTAGACTTGGTCCTCAAATTATGAACATAAGAACCCTAAAATGGGAGTCAAAGTTTCTGACCTGGACATGAATCCTGGTAGAATAGGGTACATGAGTCCAGGCCAGTTATTTGGCCATAATTAATTCTACAAAATTTGAAAAATTATAATAAAAATTTTTGAGGAACTATAAGACATAGGGTAACAACTTCTATGAAGAACCTTAGGCCTAAAAATGACTATAACATGACCAATTAATTAGACAAAGACGGACTCTATAAACTGCCAAATTCTGGACTTTGTGAAAGGTTCATAAAATAACTTAGCATATATATGATATGAAATAAAATAGAATGCTTTGTTAAGCATAAAATTGACATGAATTAATGAAACTATAGGCATGAAATAACATTATTTTGCCCAAAGTACACCTAGACTCATTTATATAGCTTGGATCGATTAGTATACCAATTAGGGACTACAAATTACAGTACTGCCCGCAAGGATAATCATTAACAGATAATATATATCTAACATGATTGTTCTACTGGCTTTATGCCTGCCCGATGGCCATAGTGCTAATTTTCATTATTACTAACTTATGACTGGCCGTTGGCCTTGTGCCTGATATGACCGTTATATACTGGGTAGACATACGGATGTCTGACTAGTATACTCCCGAGTATCCAGTCTTTATAGTCTGTCATAGGTTACTTGGACACACTTATGAGAAATAAAATTTTAAATTCAAACAAGTACATGAGAGAACCATTCTTATAAATTATATTAGACCGAATATAGATTACATGATTAAAAAGATCCCAATTAAATTAATTTCTTTCAAAGGTTGTTAAACAAGTAAAAAGACTGTAAATTCATATAATTGTATGTTACCTTATAAGGTTATACTTAAAATAATTATTTTAAATTATTTAGTTATTTTTCCTTATTTATGCACCACTAAGCAATATGCTTAGTACGTTGGTTCTTACCACACGTAGATACTGGAGAGCAACAGCAGCAGTAGAGCCTAGACCGGACTTGGACCTGATTTGCTACAGTGTGGGTTGTCACCTCATTAATTATTTTTGGTAGGGCTCATGTACATATTAGATTTTGCATTTTGGTATTCTATGTAATTAAATGATGTAGATAATTTTAGATTGTATATAAATTATAAATATTGTACTTGACTCTATATGAATGAAATGAGTTATTTTATTTTCTTGAAAATTTATATGAGCATGATAAATGATATGATGAATGAATAGATGAAAAGAATATAAATTGTTTTAACAGGTAACAGGAAATTCACCATGCATTAAAAGAACATAAGAGACTCTACCTGAGTCTCCATAAAAAAAAAAAAAGAGAAATGGGATAAAAAAAATTCCTATACATAAGATAATATAATTAAATTACTATTGTACACGATAAGACAGGATAGGGTGCTCCGGCACCGAGGGCAGCACACCTTGCTCGGCTACAGTCGACGAGTGAGGGGTATTAAAAAAAACTATTTCATATCTGTCTCATATTTCCATATTCTTGTATATCATCATACATCCATATAATCATATCATATCATTTCAAGAAATGAAATTCATTTAATACATATGAAAATTATATACAAAAATTCCCAAACTTATTTACAATCCCAAAATTTATATTATATTTATTTATAATGTAACACCCCGAACCTCCGAGTTATGAATAGTACCATTTTTGGTCAATGACTAATACTATTCGAAGACACCTTGAGGACTAAAAATAAATAGAAATTAATTGAGATAGACACAATAAAAATTCTAGTGAAAAAAAAAACTAAGGACTCATCGGGTATTATAAAAAAAAGGATTATGACCCAATGAGGGGCATTTTGGTCTATTCACCTCAAGAGTTGACTTTTGACCAAAATGTCAATTAAATTAATGAATTGAATTATGGGGTAAAAATTGAAGAAAAATTCAAGTAAAAATATGTAAGGGAAAATTTAAGAAATGAAAACTTAAACTTTCATTTCCATTATGACAAAATTAAAATGAAAGACTTGTGGGCTTTTGATAGTTAAATTTAATTATTTAATTAAAAGGAAAAATTAAGTAAAAAAAAAAAAGAGAATAAAAATTTAAGTTTAATTATCCTTATGGCACAATTAAAATTTATAATTTTAATAAGCTAATTTTGGGGATAAATATATACATACATATATATATATAAATAAGAAGACAAATGTCTTCTTCATTTCTTTTTTTCATAAGAGGCCACCACCCTCTCCTCTCCCTTTCTCTCTCTCTCTTTTTCTCCTTAAATTCCCTTCATAAATTCCATAGCCCACTAAAAGAAAACATCAAAGAGATCTTTAATTGAGAGATTAAAAGCAAGGAGAATAAGAATTGGAAGAAAAGTGAAGTTGGAAAGAAATCAATAAGAGGTAATTTTATTTTCATTTTAGATTAGTAGTATAAGCTTTGAATGAAGTTAATTTATGATGAAATTTCATAAGAAAATGAAAGAAAACATATATGGAACCTAAACTAGGGTTTTGGCCAAATGGGAGAAAAATTAGGGTTTTGAACATTAGGGTTTAGATACCAAAAATGTGAAGAAGTGCTAAATGATGTCTTTGACATAGTTTAAGGAAATAAATGGCCATTTGTGACCTAATTAAGTGTGTGAGAAGTGTTTAAATCAAAGCCAAATTCGGATTGGGTATGAAGCATGACCAAAAGTCAACTTTGAGGGACCAAAAATGAAATTTTACAAGTGCAATTGGTATGGGACCAATTGGGACTGAAAATAGGCACTAAATGACACAATTTTCATTTAGGAAGCATGCCCAAAAAGTGACCAAAACCTAGTGAACAAACTGACCAAACTTGAAAAATTGTAGTATGAACAGTACACATGAACAGTAATCGTGTTTGGGTCATAACTCGAGCTAGACAAATCAAAATGACCTGAAATTTTACCAGTAGTTAGATGAGATATAGACCTAAAACTTTCATGAAGAACACAAGCCCAAATTATGCCATTAACCCAATCAAATTATTGAGCAAAGTTTAGTTACTGAATCTGCAAAACTGCAAAATTGACCAAATGAACAGTAAAATTTGCAAGGCTATAACTCTCTCTAGAAAACTCCGATTTAGGCGATTCTTAAACCGATGGAAACCTAAGACATAGTAGAATATTTAATATGAAGAATGTTAAGCCAAATTGTGAACTTAACTCAATCAAATTGCGAAACGATTTCGGGTCACCGAATCTGCCAGAATCAGGGCACCTAAAATTGACCAAATGAACAGTAAACTTTGCAAGGCTATAACTCTCTCTAGAAAACTCCAATTTAGGCGATTCTTAAACCGATGGAAACCTAAGACATAGTAGAATATTTCATATGAAGAATATTAGACCAAATTATGGACTTAACTTGGTCAAATTGCTGAACGAAGTTGGATCGATAAATCTGCCAGAACAAAATCTGCAGCATGAGCGATGGCGTGAGCGATGAATGGTGTTTTGGGCATAATTTGAGCTACACAGCTCCGAATTAGGTGATTCAAAAAGGAAAATAAAGTTAAGACCTAAATGAACAATTTTTGTGAAGAACATCTCACCAAATTATGATCGAAACTAGGTAAAAATTGGGTTCAAAGATTGGGGCACCAAGCTGTCCCAAAACCAAAATATTCTAAAATTTTCAAAGCTAACTTGGGATGCATTAGACATGCATATAATGAGTTCTTGGCAGCAATTGAGATTGGTATTGAGGTATTCTATTTGTGTATTTTCAATAAAAAAAGAAGTTGGAACGGACAAGGAGAAGTAGGTAACAATAAAGGAGAGCATTGAAGGTTTGTGCACAACTAACATTTTCTTCATTTTTAAATTTGTAAATTGCTTGGAATGTGTTAAATTGAATGAGTTTGCTTTGAACAAGTTTACTTTGACTGAAATATGGTTTTTCTCTTGCATTTAAGAAATTTAGGTGTTCCTACCTTTATTTTGATATTATGATGAATTTAAATGTATTTATTGGTTTATAAATGTGATTGTTGAATGGAAAATTTTTGGAAACTGTTTTGAAACCACAGTTAGCATGACAGTCCCTTTCGGAACTCCCCAGTAGTAATGGCTACTTGGGGTTGGTAATTGATATTGATTATGTCTCCCATTAATAACGGTTAGTGGGGTAAGACTATATGAGTACTCATTAGCTAGCTAGCCCTTCCCTCATTAATAACGGTTAGTGAGGTTGAGATTGCTTTGTCGTGGTGTACAACACGGCACTGATCGTGAAATTTTGTGTCATGGCCTGAACTGTGTGTTGATGTTGGCAACACTAATGCTTTGTGAATTGTGATTTATGAAGTGTGATTTCTCATTTGAAATGTTATTCCAATAAATGGCTCTTATGAACTTAGAACTATTGTGAAGTTTTCATGCTTAAGAAAAATGTGATTTATTATGCTTTGACAAATTATGTTTTACTTTAAGTTTTAAAGTTACTAGTTGTGCACCACTGAGTGATATACTCAGCGATAGCTTCTTTATGCTGTCGCAGGTAAGGGAAAGGAGAAGGCTGTCGAGTGAGAGACTTGGAAGCAGCATTTTGGTATTGTTTGTGGGTATATATTGTAGTCATACTCCTGTAATTTCCTTTTGATGTATTTTGTACCTATATGCATGGATGTACGGACGTTGAGTAGTTTGTATTTAAAAACCTTGCATTGCTATCACATTTTGAGTTTGTAATTATTTTGTATTTTACTTTGAGACTTATGAAAATGTAACTTTTGCAATATTTAGTCTATCATTATTTCCAATGAATGTTTGCATGGACTTTTAACTATTCTCATATAGTTTTCCGCAAAAGAATTGATAAGATAAAAAGCTATGGTTTATTTTAAAATCCTTTGTAGCATAACTAATGGGTTATCGGTAGGTGGAGTTCGGTGATTCATTAGGCATGCTACGGGAACATGTCATGCCTTACAAGGGATAAGGTGTGACATGTTTTAGTGGTATCAGAGCTTTGGTTTTTATACATGTTTTGAAATTGCACGTTTGAAAATTTTTGATAAGTACAACTGCTCAATTGTCATTATTGATACATATAGTGCATTACATCATAAATATGGACTAATGGAAGGAAATCTCCTTGTGTTGGTTGCTCAGGGAGTAGAATTCCTTGTGATTCAATATGGAAGAGGGTGATCACACGGTAGAGCAATCAGTAGCAGCTGAGGTACAAGGGGAATCCCCAGCTCCTCAGAATGCCAGTGGATCGGCTGCGCCCATCCCACCCATGCAGTTTCCTGCTCAGTTCGCTCAGCAGATGGCTGCACTATTTCAGCAAATGGCTAGCAATATACCTGTCCAAGCTTCTGTGCAAGCACCTCCAGTGCAACCACCATCCCCAGCTAGACAATATGATAAGTTAATAAAGTATGGGGCAACAAAGTTCAAGGGTATAGTGGACCCATTGGAAGCTGAGCAATGGTTAAAACAGATGGAGAGGGTCTTCAAGAAATTGCACTGCACAGATGAGTTGAAGTTTGAATATTCAATTTCCTTGCTGCATGGAGATGCATATGAGTGGTGGAAGACCATTCCCCATAGTTTGGCTGAGCCGCCAGTGCTGACATGGGATGACTTTCTAAGGGAGTTTAGACAGAAGTATGTTCCTGATGCCTATGTGGATATGAAGCTACAGGAGTTTCTTAGTTTGAAGCAAGGGAAAAAGACTGTAGCCGAGTATGAGAGAGACTTTTCTCGCCTCAGCCACTATGCTAGAAGCCTACTCACTATCAGTAGAGACAGATGCAAACGGTTTGAGGCCGGTTTGAGGCCTAGTTTGAGATTACAAGTGGTTGGGTTTCGACATGACAACTTCTCTGGGTTGATATCACAGGCCCTTGAATTGGAAAGGATAGAACTGGAAGGGGCATTTTATAACACCCTCCCTGTAGCAATTCCGTATATTCTACTGTTTCGGTGACCAGTGTCAGTTCGGACAGCTAGAACGTCCGGAAAAATATTTAAACTAAAGTGAGGAACCATAATTAACTCAAATATTAATAAGAAAAATTTAGAAAAAATTTTAGAAATAAAATACAACCAAGTTAAACGAGCCGGTGCCCTAGCGAGGGGTAACCCAGAGGGAAGTTGCGGTTCTCGCAACTAGGAGCTCTAGACCCAGGGGAAAAATCATAAAATAATTTTTGAGACTCCAGAGAAGGGTCATTGAGGTCCCTATGGCATTAGAATGCCAAGAAAATACCTAGAAAAAATTTTCAATTAGTACAGACAATATTGACTCGTTAAGCCAAACGGAGGGCATTTTGGTCATTTCGCCTTCAGAGGTGATTTTTGGCCTAAATGTCAATTAAAATAAGAGAGATTAAGACACATAAAATAAATTTAAAATCATGAAAATTGTAATGGAAAATGGAAAAAGAAAAGAAGAGAAAAAGGAAAAATAAAATAGGATTAATGACATCACTCATGATGTCATTAAAAATTTTATTAATTAAACTTAAATTTTCATTATATAAATGAGTAGAATGGGACAAATTTGACTAAAATTCAGTTTCATCTTCTTCCTATTTCTCTTCCTTTTTGCCGTCCACCATTGCTCCCTTCTTCCACCATTTTTATCAAGCTTTGAACTTGATTTTCTCTTCATCCACTCACTAAAACGTATAAGTCCCTTCATCAAAAATTAATCCCACACCTAGACAAAGCAATTGGCAGCCAAGAAGAAGAAAGAAAGTGAAGTTTAGGGCTTGGAAAAATTTGCTTACAAGAGGTTAGTGCATTATATACCTAAAACTCTTTAATTTCATGATTAAGGACTTGAACTTAGTAAGAATTGTAATTTAAATGAACAAAAACTCATGTGTATGTGTACATGAATTTCGGCTGCCCTAGTGAAGGAATAGGAATGAGTGTTTTTGATGAGCTTGAAGTGAACTAGAAATCATGTTTGAAGTCTATAAACATAAGAATAATGAATTAGTAGCTAACTAAGGTAAATTGTATAAATCATGAATTTGAATTAGGGTTTTGGGAGCAAAATGTGAACTTGGCTTATGAAATTGTTAAAGAACATCCTAATGGTCAATTAGTGACCATTTGAGAAAATTTGACCATAATTTGGACAGAAATATAGCATGGCAAGTGAATGAGTATGCTGCCTTGTGAGTGCAAAGAGGTGATCAAATTTCAGTCCACTTGGACTGCCATATCTTTGGCTGTGTTGATCCAATTGGTGTTTGGCCAATTGGACATGAAACTAGGCTTATAATGGCACATTTTTGCTGAAGAAACCATGCCCAAAAGACCAAAGCAAGAGGACCAAAAGTTGGCCCCAATCCGGATCCCTTGCAACAGCACCTGCAGAAATGACCAAATGAACAGTAACTGTTCATTTGGCCATAACGCACTGTAGATATGGTCAATTGACCTGAACTTTTTACAGCAAAAAGTTAAGACATAGACAAACAACTTTCATGAAGAAACCTACCCCAAATTATGACCAGAACCTCACCCAAATGGCAGTCACAGTCACTGTTCATGTTACTGTAGATTTGGTAATTTCTGCAGAATGGAAATCTGGCCAGCTGTGGTTTTTGGACCATATCTGGAGCTTCAAAACTCCAAATGGAGTGATTCAAAAAAGGAAATTCAACTAGACAAAATAAGGAAGAACTTTCATGTTCGCCATTTCTTCAAATTCCCACTGAAACAGTGTCCAATGGAACAGTAAAGTTGAGTTCCAAAAACTGAAAATTCTGCTTCCCTAGGTTTAAACTTTGAAATGGTATAAATGCTTAATGCCAACAAGTTTCAAATGCCCTAGTATACCTAACAAGATTGGTTTGGATAGTTTGGCATGCCAATAGGGTTCAGTTAGCAGTACTGCACATGGCAATATGCCATTCTGTGATTTTATGGCTTTTAGCCATTCTGACCTTGTATTGAGATCTGGCCTTGTGCCTGATGTATTTACAGCTTGTTAGCTGTTCTGTTGCACACCGGGAGATGCATATGTGACCGATGGTGTGACGGCCCGAGGTACTTGATACCCAGTGCCAGTTTACCCGTTTATCCAGTCCAGTCATCTAGTGTAGGTTACTTGGGCAATCAAATGAATGAAAGTGGACGAAGTTAATGACATACAAATTCAAAACAAATTAAACATATACATTCACTACATATTTATTTTCTTGCTATTTCTTTTATTTTATTATTGCACCACTAAGCATTATTGCTTAGCGCGTTGCTTTTGCCACGCGTAGGTTCTGGAGATACAGATCGTGAGCCCAGTGAACCGCATGGGTGAGTTCATCCTGCACTCTGCACGATGTCCGTGTCACCTCACTACTGCGATGCATTGGTAGGGCACTAGGTGTCATTTTGTCATTTTGTAACTAAATTTTTATTTTCTCATATGTATTTGGATTTATGTAATGTATTTTGAGGTTCATGTAAATAATAAAGATTTATGGTTATGTATGGAAGTAATTTGAGTATTTAATTGTTGTTTATATATGAGAACCCTAAGAAATGATGATTGAGAACTGAAATTGAAAAAAATGTTGAGATTTTGATATTGAGACTCTGTTGATGAATTGAAGTTGGGATTGTTTGGAAATTATTTGGAAGTGTTTTAACAGGTTCCGAAGAACTGTTTTCTCCATTTCTAGCCCGTACTCCGCCGGATTTTCTTTAAAATTTTCGGAACCTCAAATAAATAATACTTTTGATAAATGGATAAAATAAATTATATTTCATAAATTATATTTACAAGCATGATATAAATTAATTAAGGTATATTAGAGTGTGCCGGTACACCGTG
The DNA here is from genome assembly GCF_030052815.1 of Hevea brasiliensis. Taxonomy (NCBI): domain Eukaryota; kingdom Viridiplantae; phylum Streptophyta; class Magnoliopsida; order Malpighiales; family Euphorbiaceae; genus Hevea; species Hevea brasiliensis. The sequence continues at coordinate 40,751,616 of NC_079493.1, read as the reverse complement.
TGGCATTACTTACTTGGGTATACTGTACACGGGTAAGGGGTGTCACATTTAGTAGTATCAGAGCACGGTTTAGGCGTTTCTGGGCCTAGATTGAATCCATACCATGCATTGCATTTGTAAGAGTCGAGGTGACACTAATGCAGATCTGTTTGTCTTTCTTATTTTGAATAGGATATGGACCCTACATCTCAGAGGGCAGTTGAGGAGGAAGTGGAGAGTCATGCTCCACCTGCAGCAGCTGAGACTGGGGGTATGGGAGAACCTGCTCCACCAGCTCCATCAGAGCCTGCTCAACCTCCATAGGCCGTGTTCCAGCAAATGGCCGAATTCTTCAAACAAATGGCTGGGGTAATGCCACCACCACCACCTCCACAACCGAGATCACACCTGGAAAAATTGAGAAAATTTGGAGCAGTGGACTTCTTTGGCAAGAGAGAAGTTGATTCTGTTGCAGCTGAAAATTGGTTGAACAGAACAGGCAGAGTTTTAAAATAACTCCACTGCACTCCAGAGCAAAATCTAGAAGCTGCTGTATCTCTGTTGCAAGATGATGCCTACGAATGGTGGGACACGGTGTCCAGTGAAGTGCAGCCAGAAGTCAGAACAGGACTTCTTTCTCCGAATTCAAGAAGAAATATGTGGGTACTGTATACCTGGAAGAGAGAAGAAGAGAGTTTATTAACCTGAGGCAGAGACAGTTGTCAGTGGCCGAATATGAGAAGGAATTTGTTCGATTAAGCCGCTATGGAAGGGAGATAGTCCCTAATGAGGCCGAAAGGTGTAAGAGATTTGAAAAGGGATTAAATGACAACATAAAGATTATGATCACTGCCTTGGGAATCACCGACTTCACCAAGTTAGTGGAAGCTGCAATAAAAGTTGAAAAAGTAAGAATAAGTGAGCAGACCAGAAGAGAGAGACAGCAGAAGAGGGGCCCAGGTCAGTCTAGTTCATCTCCTGCACCTGGGAAAAAGTTCAAAGGTCCACCTGCACAGAGTTCAGGGCAACCACAAGGTCAGGGTCAGTCTCAGGGGCCCAGGCTGCAGTTCACCCCTAGGAGAGGTCAGTCCACACCATCAGTGGGCAGCTCTCCAGAGACGGGGTTCAGGGGACCAGCCCCAGCATCTTCTGCATGTCCACATTGCCTGAAGTGGCATAAGGGGGAGTGTTGGAGAGTGACTGGTGCCTGCTTAAGGTGTGGGTCGATAGAGCATCAGCTAAGGAACTGTCCACGCAGAACTACTACAGCTGCTCCAACACAAACAGACAGACCTGCTCTTGCACCACAAAGGGGTAGGAAATCTGGCAAATCTGAGGCAGTGGGACCATCACAGAGGCCTGCATCTGAGCCAGTAGAGAGGCTTGAGGGCAGACCACCTGCCAAAGCATATGCTATGAGAGCTCAGGAGGAGCAAGATGCCCCGAACGTCATCAGGGGTACGTTCTCCCTCTACAATACATCTGTGCATGCATTGGTGGATCCAGGATCCACTCATTCATACATCTGCATCAACCTACCTGTAGAAAGGGGGATACTAGTAGGGGAGAGTGACCAAGACATTCTGGTCACTAATCCGTTGGGCCACAGTGTAGTGGTGAACAAAGTGTACAAGGGTTGCCCGTAAAGGATTCAGGGGTATGAATTCTCGGCAGATCTAATTGAGTTGCCCTTCCACGAGTTTGACGTGATTTTGGGAATGGACTGGTTGTCACATCATCAGGCAATAGTTGATTGTAAACTGAAGAAGATTTCTTTGAAAACTCCTGAGGATAATGAGATCACTGTTGTGGGTGAGCAGACGATTTCTGTCAATGTTATCTCGACCACGATTTGCAAGAAGAATGATGAGAAAAGGCTGTGAAGCTTACCTAGCACACGTGGTTGATACTAGGCAAGTTAAGCCAAACCTGAGTAATATACTCAAAGTAAGAGACTTCCCAGAGGTATTTCCTGAAGAGTTGCCTGGTTTGCCACCAGAAAGGGAAGTTGAATTTGCTATTGAGACACTACCGGGTACAGCACCAATATCTATTGCTCCTTATAGGATGGCACCCACAGAATTGAAGGATCTGAAAATCCGATTCTGAGGAGTTGCTGGATAAGGGGTTCATACGCCCTAGTGTGTCACTATGGGGAGCTCCAGTGCTGTTTGTAAAGAAGAAAGATGGGACTTTGAGGTTATGCATTGATTACCGGCAGTTGAATAAAGTGACTGTGAAGAACAAATATCCGTTGCCTAGAATTGATGATCTGTTTGATCAGTTGAAAGGAGCAGGAGTATTTTCTAAAATTGATCTCGCATCGGTATCATCGATTGAGGGTGAAGGATGCGGATGTGCTAAAGATCGCATTCAGACCCGGTATGGGCATTATGAGTTCCTGGTGATGCCCTTTGGCCTAACAAATGCACCAGCAGCATTTATGGACCTTATGAACCGTATCTTCCATCCATACCTAGATCGGTTCGTAATGGTCTTTATTGATGATATTTTGGTGTATTCCAAGACCAGGGAAGAACATGATGAGCATTTGAGGATTGTTCTGCAAACCACGAGAGAGAAAAGAAGTCGTATGCTAAGTTGTCCAAGTGTGACTTACGGTTGAATGAGATTGCATTCCTTGGACACATAGTGTCGGTGATGGGATTAGAGTGGATCCCAAGAAAATAGAAGCGATGATGGAATGGAAGCCTCCCGAGAAACACAATCGAGGTCGAAGCTTCTTGGGGCTAGTGGGTATTCTGAGAAGATTTGTGAAGGATTTTCCTAATAGTGCTCCAATGACCAAGTTGTTACACAAGAATGTCGATTTGATTGGAATGACAAGTGTTAAACCAGTTTGAGAAGTTGAAGGCTATGTTGTGAGGCACCGGTGTTAACACGGCCGGTGTCGAAAGGACTTCGTGGTCTATAGTGATGCCTCACATAATGGGTTAGGTGTGTATTGATGCAAGAGGGAAGGTGGTCGCTATGCTTCCGGCGGCTAAGGCCACATGAACAATTACCCTACCCATGATCTAGAGCTTGCAGCAATTATCTTCGCCTTGAAGATATGGAGGCATTACTTGTATGGTGAAAAGTGCTACATTTACACGGACCACAAAAGTCCTAAATATTTGCCAACCTGCAAAGAGCTCAACCTTAGAGCGAGACGATGGATTGAGTTCTGAAGGACTATGATTGTGTAATTAACTACCATCACAGGAAGGCAAATGTAGTTCTTGATGCTTTGGCGAGAAAATCCATGACTTTGAGATCATTGAATGCCCGTCTATCTTTGGTTCAAGATGGAGCTATTTTGGCTGAGTTACAAGTGAGGCCAAACACCTCTGATAGATTTTAGATGGGCAAAGGCGGATGAAAAGTTAATGGCTATTATGAGCAAAATCTCGGAGGGAAAAGCAATCGACTTTGAGTTGAAAGCAGATGGGTGTGCAGACTACAAAGGAAGAGTATGTGTACCGGATAATGGGAAATTAAAAGCCGATGATTCGAAAGAGGCACATGCTAGTGTTTATGCTATGCACCGGGAAGTACAAAGATGTATCATGATCTCAAGCTTGATGATTGGTGGCACTGGTATGAAGAAGGACATAGTGACTATGTGACTAAATGCTTGACATGTCGACAAGTCAAGCGAACATCAAGTTCCATCGGGTTTACTCTGACTATATGCATACCTGAATGGAAATGGGGTCGGGTCACCATGGATTTTGTGAGTGGTCTACCTCTCACCCAGAAGAAACATGATGCAGTATGGGTGATAGTAGATAGATTGTGAAGTCGACACACTTCTGCCGATTAGGGTGACTACTCACTAGAGAAATTAGCAGAATTGTATATCAGTGAGATAGTTAGATTGCATGGAATTCCACTTTCCATCATATCTGATCGAGACCTAAGGTTTACATCGAGATTTTGGAAGAAGTTGCATGAATCCTTGGGTACACAACTCCACTTTAGCACAGCTTTCCATCCTCAAACGGATGGGCAATCAGAAAGAGTAATCCAGGTAAACAATTGAAACTAATTGAATTAATACAAATATTGAACTAAAATGATAATAATAATATGAAATATATGTCAGGTCCTTCAGGATATGCTGAGGAGTTGTGTCATTGAGTTTGAGGGAAGTTGGGAAAGATACCTCCCACTGGCAGAATTTGCATACAACAATAGCTACCAAGCTAGTATCCAAATGGCCCCATATGAAGCACTGTATGGGAGGAAATGTAGAACTCAGCAGTCTTTGGACTGAATTAGGCGAAGATAATTTGGTAGGGCGGACACAGTGAAACAGACTGAGGAGAAAGTGAAACTAATCAAAGCTAATCTGAAGGTTGCCTCAGACAGACAGAAATCTTATGCCGACCTGAAGAGAAAAGAAATAGAATATGTGGTTGGCGACAAAGTGTTCCTCAAGGTGTCACCGTGGAAGAAGGTACTGAGGTTTGGAAGAAAAGGTAAGTTAAGCCCTAGGTTTATTGGCCCATATGAAGTCATTGAACGTGTGGGTCCAGTGGCCTATAGGGTAGCTTTACCACCAGAGCTGGACAAGATCCACAATGTGTTCCACGTATCCATGCTCAGAAGATACCGCTCAGATCCTTCACATGTCATCTCCAGGGAAGAAATTGAAATACAACCGGATTTGACATATGAAGAAGAACCCCTACGGATTCTAGCTCGGGAAGTAAAAGAATTGAGGAATAAGCAGATTCCACTGGTGAAAGTGCTTTGGAGGCACCACAACACCGAGGAGGCAACTTGGGAAAGTGAAAAGACGATGAGGCAATAGTTCCCTCAACTGTTTGCATCAGGTAAATTTCGAGGACGAAATTTAATTAGAGGGAAAAAGTTGTAACACCCTCCCTGTAGCAATTCCGTATATTCTACTGTTCCGGTGACCAGTGTCAGTTCGGACAGCTAGAACGTCCGGAAAAATATTTAAACTAAAGTGAGGAACCATAATTAACTCAAATATTAATAAGAAAAATTTAGGGAAAATTTTAGAAATAAAATACAACCAAGTTAAACGAGCAGGTGCCCTAGCGAGGGGTAACCCAGAGGGAAGTTGCGGTTCTCGCAACTAGGAGCCCTAGACCCGGGGAAAAAATCATAAAATAATTTTTGAGACTCCAGAGAAGGGTCATTGAGGTCCCTATAGCATTAGAATGCCAAGAAAATACCTAGAAAAATTTTTCAATCGGTACAGACAATTTTGACCCGTTAAGCCAAACGGAGGGCATTTTGGTCATTTCGCCTTCAGAGGTGATTTTTAGCCTAAATGTCAATTAAAATAAGAGAGATTAAGACACATAAAATAAATTTAAAATCATGAAAATTGTAATGGAAAATGGAAAAAGAAAAGAAGAGAAAAAGGAAAAATAAAATAGGATTAATGACATCACTCATGATGTCATTAAAAATTTTATTAATTAAACTTAAATTTCCATTAGATAAATGAGTAGAATGGGACAAATTTGACTAAAATTCAGTTTCATCTTCTTCCTATTTCTCTTCCTTTTTGCCGTCCACCATTGCTCCCTTCTTCCACCATTTTTATCAAGCTTTGAACTTGATTTTCTCTTCATCCACTCACTAAAACCCATAAGTCCCTTCATCAAAAATTAATCCCACACCTAGACAAAGCAATTGGCAGCTAAGAAGAAGAAAGAAAGTGAAGTTTGGGGCTTGGAAAAATCTGCTTACAAGAGGTTAGTGCATTATATACCTAAAACTCTTTAATTTCATGATTAGGGACTTGAACTTAGTAAGAATTGTAATTTAAATGAACAAAAACTCATGTGTATGTGTACATGAATTTCGGCTGCCCTAGTGAAGGAATAGGAATGAGTGTTTTTTATGAGCTTGAAGTGAACTAGAAATCATGTTTAAAGTTTATAAACATAAGAATAATGAATTAGTAGCTAACTAAGGTAAATTGTATAAATCATGAATTTGAATTAGGGTTTTGGGAGCAAAATGTGAACTTGGCTTATGAAATTGTTAAAGAACATCCTAATGGTCAATTAGTGACCATTTGAGAAAATTTGACCATAATTTGGACAGAAATATAGCATGGCAAGTGAATGAGTATCTTTGCCTTGTGAGTGCAAAGAGGTGATCAAATTTCAGTCCACTTGGACTGCCATATCTTTGGCTGTGTTGATCCAATTGGTGTTTGGCCAATTGGACATGAAACTAGGCTTATAATGGCACATTGTTGCTGAAGAAACCATGCCCAAAAGACCAAAGCAAGAGGACCAAAAGTTGGCCCCAATCCGGATCCTCCAGCGGCACTGCGAAATGACCAAATGAGCGATGGCGCTCATTTGGCCATTACTCACTGTAGATATGGTCAATTGACCTGAAATTTTTACAGCAGACATAGACAAACAACTTTCATGAAGAAACATACCCCAAATTATGACCAGAACCTCACCCAAATGGTAGTCACAGTCACTGTTCATGTTATTGTAGATTTGGTAATTTCTGCAGAATGGAAATCCGGCCAGCTTTGGTTTTTGGACCATATCTGGAGCTTCAAAACTCCAAATGGAGTGATTCAAAAAAGGAAATTCAACTAGACAAAATAAGGAACAACTTTCATGTTTGCCATTTCTTCAAATTCCCACTGAAAAAGTGTCCAATGGAACAGTAAAGTTGAGTTCCAAAAACTAAAAATTCTGCTTCCCTAGGTTTAAACTTTGAAATGGTATAAATGCTTAATGCCAACAAGTTTCAAATGCCCTAGTATACCTAACAAGATTGGTTTGGATAGTTTGGCATGCCAATAGGGTTCAGTTAGCAGTACTGCACATGGCAATATGCCAATCAGAGATTTTATTGCTTTTAGCCATTCGACCTTGTATTGAGATCGGCCTTGTGCACGATGTATTTACTGACTTGTTAGGCTTACATTTGCACACTGGGAGATGCATATGTGACCGATGGTGTGACGGCCCGAGGTACTTGATACCCAGTGCCAGTTTACCCGTTTATCCAGTCCAGTCATCTAGTGTAGGTTACTTGGGCAATCAAATGAATGAAAGTGGACGAAGTTAATGACATACAAATTCAAAACAAATTAAACATATACATTCACTACATATTTATTTTCTTGCTATTTCTTTTATTTTATTATTGCACCACTAAGCATTATTGCTTAGCGCGTTGCTTTTGCCACGCGTAGGTTCTGGAGATACAGATCGTGAGCCCAGTAGACCGCAGACTGGGTGAGTTCATCTGCAGACTCTGCGATGTCGTGTCACCTCACTACTGCGATTGCATTGGTAGGGCACTAGGTGTCATTTTGTCATTTTGTAACTAAATTTTTATTTTCTCATATGTATTTGGATTTATGTAATGTATTTTGAGGTTCATGTAAATAATAAAGATTTATGGTTATGTATGGAAGTAATTTGAGTATTTAATTGTTGTTTATATATGAGAACCCTAAGAAATGATGATTGAGAACTGAAACTGAAAAAAATGTTGAGATTTTGATATTGAGACTCTGTTGATGAATTGAAGTTGGGATTGTTTGGAAATTATTTGGAAGTGTTTTAACAGGTTCCGAAGAACTGTTTTCTCCATTTCTAGCCCGTACTCCGCCGGATTTTCTTTAAAATTTTCGGAACCTCAAATAAATAATACTTTTGATAAATGGATAAAATAAATTATATTTCATAAATTATATTTACAAGCATGATATAAATTAATTAAGGTATATTAGAGTGTGCCGGTACACCGTGTGGCATTACTTACTTGGGTATACTATACACGGGTAAGGGGTGTCACACATTTGAGAAGGTAATCACTGAAAAAGAGAAAAGTAGTAAGCCTACAGGTCAAAGTCCAAGTAACAATTCGGGTAAGAGGAAGAGCTTTGGGGGACCAAGTAACAGAGGATCTAGTAGGGGAAGATTCTCAGGGCAGAGGCCACCTAGATCCGGACAGCAGACATCTAGGGGTTCCTTTCCTACCCGTGCTTGTGAAACTTATGGCAGAACTCATGGAGGAGTATGTTATAAGGCCATAGGAGCCTGTTACAACTGTGGTGGAAGTGGGCATTTTGCTAGAGATTGCACTAGTGCCCGCAGATCTGGACTGCCTACTACCACTCAGGGATCTGTTCAAGGTTCTGCTTCTAGAGGACAACAGATAACTAGTAGAGGTAGAGGCAGGGGTAGAGGTAACACTTCTGGTAGTCAGGGCACAGTGAGCCAACCATAGTAGAGTGGTGCACCAGTCAGGGTGTACACCATGTGCCAGAGGGATGAAGCTGAGACATCAGATGTTGTGGCTGGTACTTTCTCCATTTTTGATAGAGATGTATATGTGCTGTTTGACCCTAGTTCTACACATTCTTATGCTAGTGCCAGTATTGCATGCTCTATTGCTATTCCTTGTGTGAAATTGGATTATGATGTGCTAGTGACTAGTCCTTTAGGGCAAGAGGTTAGGGTGAACAAATTGTATAAGGATTGTCCTTTGGTGATCCAAGGACATACATTCCTGTCAGACTTAATTGACATGCCCTTCCGAGATTATGATATCATCTTAGGCATGGATTGGTTAGCCAGGCATCACGCCATGATCGACTGTAGACTGAAGACAGTCACTTTCGGTCTTCCCGAGTATGCAGATGTAGTGATACACGGGGAGAGGCAATTATTGCCATTCAACATCATTTCAGCTGCACTTGTTAGAAAGATGATTAGAAAGGGATGTGAAGCTTATCTAGCTCATGTGATAGACACCCAGGTGGGGAGTCCAGATCTTAAAGATATTCCTACAGTATGGGATTTTTCGGATGTTTTTCTGGAAGAATTACCGGGATTACCTCCGGAAAGAGAGGTGCAGTTTGAAATTGAGACTATGCCTAGTGTGGAGCCAATCTCCATCACTCCTTATAGGATGGCACCTGCTGAGTTGAAAGAGCTGAAGGTACAATTGCAGAAATTGTTAGATAAGGGTTTTATCCGCCCTAGCGTGTCACCTTGGGGAGCACCAGTATTATTTTTGAAGAAGAAGGATGGTACTCTCCGTCTATGCATAGACTACAGACAGTTGAATTAGGTGACCATAAAGAATAGATATCCTCTGCCACGGATCGATGATTTGTTTGATCAGTTGAAGGATGTAACTGTATTCTCCAAAATTGACTTGAGATCAGGCTACTGCCAGTTGAGGGTGCAGGAGCAAAGTATTCCTAAAACTGCCTTTAGGACTCGATATGGTCACTATGAGTTCTTGGTAATGCCATTCAGGTTGACTAATGCTCCAGCTGCTTTTATGGGCATGATGAACACTATCTTCAGGCCATATTTGGATCAGTTTGTTGTGGTGTTCATTGATGATATTTTGGTGTACTCAAAGAATGCAGAGGAACATGACAAGCACTTGAGGATAGTACTGCAGACTTTGAGGGAGAAGCAGTTGTATGCCAAATTGTTGAAATGTGAGTTTTGGCTTAAGGAGATTTCATTTTTGGGGCATATTGTATCTGCAGAGGGTATCCAGGTGGATCTTAGCAAAGTAGAAGCCATTCTTAATTGGAAGCCACCTAGAAATGTGACGGAAGTTCGGAGTTTCCTTAGTTTAGCTGGGTATTATCGAAGGTTTGTGAAGGGATTCTCCATGCTAGCATCTCCACTGACCAAGCTACTTAGGAAGGATGTAAAATTTCAATGGACTGATCGATGCTAGGAAAGTTTTGATGAGTTAAAGAGGCATTTAACTGAAGCTCTAGTCTTAACCTTGCCCACTTTGGGTAAGGAGTATACCATATACAGTGATGCTTCTCATAACGGATTAAGCTGTGTGTTGATGCAAGATAGAAACGTCATTGCCTATGCTTCACGCCAGCTTAAACCACATGAGAGGAATTATCCTACACATGACTTGGAGCTAGCAGCCATTGTCTTTGCCTTGAAGATTTGGAGACATTACTTGTATGGGGAGAGATGTTATATATACACAGATCATAAAAGTTTGAAGTACTTGGGCACACAAAAGGAGTTAAATTTGAGGCAAAGGAGATGGTTAGAGCTGATAAAAGATTATGATTGTTTGATAGACTATCAGCTTGAAAAAGCTAATGTTGTAGCTGATGCTTTAAGTCGCAAGACTATGGCTGGCTTGAGGGTTTCTCCTTTGTCCATGGTGCATGAATTAAGGGCATTGCATGCTAATTTGGAGATTAATGAAGATGGGCAGATGGTAGCTACTTGGCAAGTGAAGCCAATACTGGCAGAACAAATTAAAGCAGTTACACAGAAGGATGATAAGTATGTGAAGTTGATGGAAGAGGCTCGGGATGGCAAGAAACCAGAATTATCAGTAAATGATGAGAGCTTGTTGTTACATAAGGGCAGAATGTGCATTCCTGAGAATGTTGAACTAAGGCAGACCATTTTAAAGGAAGCATATGATTCACCTTTTGCAATGCACCCTGGTGGAACCAAAATGTATAGAAGTGTGAAAGAGCACTATTGGTGGAGAGGAATGAAGAAAGACATTGCAGAATATGTTGCCAAATGCCTAACTTGTCAGCAAGTAAAGACAGAACACCAAGTGCCTGCAAGGTTGCTACAGCCATTGCCAATTCTCGAGTGGAAATGGGAAAGAATCACTATGGATTTCGTGACAGGACTTCCACGTACACAAAAGAATCATGATGCAGTTTGGGTTATTATATATAGATTGACCAAGCCTGCACACTTTTTGCCAGTGAGAATGGATTACAGCCTGGAAAGATTGGCCAAACTGTACATTGATGATGTTGTGAGGTTACATGGAGTGCCAGCGTCTATTGTGTCAGACAGAGACCCAAGGTTCACTTCTAGATTCTGGGGTAGTCTCCAAAAAGCCCTAGGAACTAGATTGAACTTCAGTACAGCATTCCATCCACAGACAGACGGCCAATCCGAAAGGATCATTCAGATTTTGGAGGATATGCTTCGAGCTTGTGTGATTGAGTTTGAAGGGAGTTGGGACACACACTTACCTTTAATTGAATTTGCCTACAACAACAGTTATCAGTCAAGCATCAAATTGCCTCCATACGAAGCATTTTATGGCAGGAAGTGTAGAACTCCCTTGTGTTGGGATGAAGTGGGCGAGAGGAAGTTGATTGGTCCAGAATTAGTGCAACAGACAGAAGAAAAGGTTAAGCTCATTAGAGATAGACTCAAAGTTGCAACGGATAGACAGAAGTCCTACATTGACCTAAAGAGAAGAGATATTCGGTATAGTGTGGGTGACAAGGTGTTTCTAAAAAGTTTCCCCATGGAAGAGGATCATGAGGTTTGATAGAAAGGGGAAACTAAGTCCTCGCTTCATTGGGCCATATGAGGTTCTGGAAAGAGTGGGTCCATTAGCATATAGACTTGCATTGCCTCCAGAGTTGGAAAAGATTCACAATATCTTCCATGTCTCCATGTTGAGGAGGTACAGATCAGACCCCTCTCACATTTTTCCAATAGAGGAGATTGAGGTGAATCCAGACCTGACATATGATGAAGAGCCCATAAAGATCTTGGCACATGAGGTGAAGCAGCTGAGGAACAAACAGATACCTCTAGTCAAAGTCTTTGTGGAACCATCATTCGTGCCAGAGGCTACATGGGAGCATGAGGAGGACATGAGGAGACAGCACCCACAGCTATTCAGAGACTGAGACCAGGTAAATTTCGAGGACGAAATTTATTTTTAAGGAGGGGAGAATTGTAACACCCCGAACCTTCGAGTTATGAATAGTACTATTTTTGGTCCATGACTAATACTATTCGAAGACACCTTGAGGACCAAAAATAAATAGAAATTAATTGAGATAGACACAATAAAAATTCTAGTGAAAAAAAAAACTAAGGACTCATCGGGTATTATAAAAAGAAGGATTATGACCTGATGAGGGGCATTTTGGTCAATTCACCTCAAGAGTTGACTTTTGACCAAAATGTCAATTAAATTAAATAAAATTAATGAATTGAATTATGGGGTAAAAATTGAAGAAAAATTCAAGTAAAAATATGTAAGGGAAAATTTAAGAAATGAAAACTTAAACTTTCATTTCTATTATGACAAAATTAAAATGAAAGACTTATGGGCTTTTGATAGTTAAATTTAATTATTTAATTAAAAGGAAAAATTAAGTAAAAAAAAAAGAGAATAAAAATTTAAGTTTAATTATCCTTATGGCACAATTAAAATTTATAATTTTAATAAGCTAATTTTGGGGATAAATATATACATATATATAAATAAGAAAACAAATGTCTTCTTCATTTCTTTTTTTCATAAGAGGCCACCACCCTTTCCTCTCTCTTTCTCTCTCTCTCTTTTTCTCTTCTTCTTCCACTTCTTCCCCTCATTGATTTCCCTTCCCAAGTTTTAATTCCCTTAAATTCCCTTCATAAATTCCATAGCCCACTAAAAGAAAACATCAAAGAGATATTTGATTGAGAGATTAAAAGCAAGTAGAACAAGAATTGGAAGAAAAGTGAAGTTGGAAAGAAATCAACAAGAGGTAATTTTCTTTTCATTTTAGATTAGTTGTATAAGCTTTGAATGAAGTTAATTTATGATGAAATTTCATAAGAAAATGAAAGAAAACATATATGGAACCTAAACGAGGGTTTTGGCCAAATGGGAGAAAAATTAGGGTTTTGAACATTAGGTTTTAGAGACCAAAAATGTGAAGAAGTGCTAAATGATGTCTTTGACATAGTTTAAGGAAATAAATAGCCATTTGTGACCTAATTAAGTGTGTGAGAAGTGTTTAAATCAAAGCCAAATTCGGATTGGGTATGAAGCATGACCAAAAGTCAACTTTGAGGGACCAAAAATGAAATTTTACAAGTGCAATTGGTATGAGACCAATTGGGACTGAAAATAGGCACTAAATGACACAATTTTCGTTCAGGAAGCATGCCCAAAAAGTGACCAAAACCTAGTGAACAAACTGACCAAACTTGAAAAATTGCAGTATGAACAGTACACATGAACAGTAATCGTGTTTGGGTCATAACTCGAGCTAGGCAGGTCAAAATGACCTGAAATTTTACCAGTAATTAGATGAGATATAGACCTAAAACTTTCATGAAGAACACAAACCCAAATTATGCCATTAACCCAATCAAATTATTGAGCAAAGTTGAGTTACTGAATCTGCAAAACTGCAAAATTGACCAAATAAACAGTAAATTTTGCAAGGCTATAACTCTCTCTAGAAAACTCCGATTTAGGCGATTCTTAAACCGATGGAAATCTCAGACATAGTAGAATATTTCATATGAAGAATATTAGGCTAAATTATGAACTTAACTCAATCAAATTGCGAAACGAATTCGGGTCACCAAATCTGCCAGAATCTGGGCACCTAAAATTGACTAAATAAACAGTAAATTTTGCAAGGCTATAACTCTCTCTAGAAAACTCAGATTTAGGCGATTCTTAAACCGATGGAAACCTAAGACATAGTAGAATATTTCATATGAAGAACATTAGACCAAATTATGGACTTAACTTGGTCAAATTGCTGAACGAAGTTGGATCGACAAATCTGCCAGAACAAAATCTGCAGCATGAACAGTGACGTGAACAGTAATGGTGTTTTGGGCATAACTTGAGCTACACAGCTCCGAATTAGGCGATTCAAAAAGGAAAATAAAGTTAAGACCTAAATGAACAATTTTCGTGAAGAACACCTCACCAAATTATGATCGAAACTAGGTAAAAATTGGGTTCAAATATTGGGGCACCAAGCTGTCCCAAAACCAAAATATTCTAAAATTTTCAAAGCTAACTTGGGAAGTATTAGACATGCATATAATGAGTTCTTGGCAGCAATTGAGATTGGTATTGAGGTATTCTATTTGTGTATTTTTAGTAGAAAAAGAAATTGGAACGGACAAGGAGAAGTAGGTAACAATAAAGGAGAGCATTGAAGGTTTGTGCACAACTAACATTTTCTTCGTTTTTAAATTTGTAAATTGCTTGGAATGTGTTAAATTGAATGAGTTTGCTTTGAACAAGTTTACTTTGACTGAAATATGGTTTTTCTCTTGCATTTAAGAAATTTAGGTGTTGCTACCTTTATTTGGATATTATGATGAATTTAAATGTATTTATTGGTTTATAAATGTGATTGTTGAATGGAAAATTTTTGGAAACTGTTTTGAAACCACGATTAGCATGACGATCCCTTTGAACTCCCAGTAATGTGACTACTTGGGGTTGGTAATTGATATTGATTATGTCTCCCATTAATAACGATTAGTGGGGTAAGACTATATGAGTACTCATTAGCTAGCTAGCCCTTCCCTCATTAATAACGGTTAGTGAGGTTGAGATTGCTTTGTCGTGGTGTACAACATGGCACTGATCATGAAATTTTGTGTCATGGCCTGAACTGTGTGTTGATGTTGGCAACACTAATGCTTTGTGAATTGTGATTTATGAAGTGTGATTTCTCATTTGAAATGTTATTCCAATAAATGGCTCTTATGAACTTAGAACTATTGTGAAGTTTTCATGCTTAAGAAAAATGTGATTTATTATGCTTTGACAAATTATGTTTTACTTTAAGTTTTAAAGTTATTAGTTGTGCACCAGGTGATATACTCGTGATAGCTTCTTTATCTTTATCACGGGTAAGGGAAAGGAGAAAATTTGGAGTGAGAGACTTGGAAGCAACATTTTGGTATTGTTTGTGGGTATATATTGTATTCATACCCCTGTAATTTCCTTTTGATGTATTTTGTACCTATTTGCATGGATGTACGGACGTTGAGCAGTTTGTATTTAAAAACCTTGCATTGCTATCACATTTTGAGTTTGTAATTATTTTGTATTTTACTTTGAGACTTATGAAAATGTAACTTTTGCAATATTTAGTCTATCATTATTTCCAATGAATGTTTGCATGGAATTTTAACTATTCTCATATAGTTTTCCACAAAAGAATTGATAAGATAAAAAGCTATGGTTTGTTTTAAAATCCTTTGTAGCATAACTAATGGGTTATCGGTAGGTGGAGTTCGGTGATTCATTAGGCATGCTACGGGAACATGTCATGCCTTACAAGGGATAAGGTGTGACATATAATGCTCAAAATTTTTACACATTTCATTATACATGAACCAAAATGTAAAACCCTAATTATATTGGGCCCTACCAAATTAAACACTAATCAGGTGAGCTCTGGACTGTAGCAGATCTGGACAACTGTAAGCAGAGTACTACTATGGCGGCTACTGTGTCTGATCTCCAGTACCTACGCGATGGAAAATCTAACACGCTAAGCAAATTGCTTAGTGGTGTGTAATTTTAAAGAAATTTAACTAAATAATTATAAATAATAATGTTGTGTAAACTTTTACAATTCTAGATCACTTGCATATTTTATTCTACTTTGGGAATAAATTAATTAGTAGTATCTTTTCTGTGTATTTATTTCATTCTCTATCTTTCTAAACTCATGTCAGAGTCTTTAAAATCACATCAATGTCTTTCATGTCATATCAATGTATTCCATGTCATATCAGTGTATTTCATGTCACATCAATGTATTTGTGCCCACGTAACCTATAACAGACTATAATGCTAGATACACGGAGTATACGGGTTAGCCAATTGACCCATTTCTCTTGATTTCTGGGTTCTTGTCAAAATACCAATCTTGTAGGTCTATGTCTTATTGAAATTTTGACACTAGTTTCAGGGCATTCAAAGTTCTATGGACCAAGTTATGGCTTCTTTGCCAAAACTAGTCAAGTAGTCTTTATTTAACAGTGCAGGCGGTTTCAGTGCAGACAGTTTTGATATCCCAACTTAGGCAAGCAATTTGGTTAAGTAAATGGCATTTTTGGGCTTTGTGTTCTTCACAAAAGTTGTAGCCCTATGTCTAAGATTTCAATGATATAAATTTCAGGTCATTTGGACCTGCTTACAGTAAGATATGACCAAATGAATGGACATTGTTCATTTGGTCAAAATTTTGGGTTTACATTTTGGCAATCTGGATTAGGTTAGATTTTAGGTCACTTTTTAGGCAGAATTTGGACATGACTTCTACATGGAAAATGGAGTGTTTTAGGTCATATCTTACCTCCAATTGGCCTCATACCAATTGGAGTCACACAAGGTCAATTATGGGTCAAAATATATACTGCCCTCAACAAAGCTCAACCTGCACAGAAAATTGCACTTCCAATTTTCATTCTTCCTTCTCCCAAACTATAAATTGCATACATAGCACTTATAATTGGCATCAATCATATCTCAATTTGGTCAAATGTCCAGCAACAACTCAATTTGATGAAATGTCCAGCAATTACGCATTCACTCAATTCAATTTGGTCAAATGTCCAATAATCACACAAGTCTCAAATCACCAACTCAAAACTCTAATTCAATTGATCAACATTAACAATACACATTCATTAACTCATTAATCAACATTGACATACATAAAATTAATGCTCTCCTAAGTACATCAAGCTGCCGAATTGAACATTTCTCCCAACTTCCATATTCATTTCATAACCCTACTTCAAAGTATCCATTTCAAATTTACACATAACATCAAATTTCTAGTATATGTAATTAGCCTAATCAACTTCATTACCCATTAATTACATGTAAAAATAACTCAAATTCCTTCAATGTCCATTGCTGCCAAATTCATGGCTCCTATATACTCATCAATTTTCATCAATTTCTTTAACATATCAACTCATCTTAAAGTTACAATAAGAATTAAAGAAAAGAGGTAGGAAGTTTGAGCACTAACCTTGATTCAAGACTTTTCCAACCTTGTAAAACTTCACCAAATCCTCTTCAAATTACTATCAATAGCTTCCCTATGATGTGGGAATTAATTTTAGTGAAGGGAACTTGTGATTTTAGATTAAAGATGAGGGAGATTTTGAGCTTGCATGAAGCTTCCATGGGAGAAAATTGAGAGCTTCCATTTGGCCATGGGAATAGAGTTGAAGAAGATGAAGTTTGGTAGTGGGAAATTTTGTCCACTTATGGCCTTTTATACCTCCACTAATGATTAATTAAACATTAAAATAATCAAGTTCTCATATTTGCAATTAACACCCCGTACTTCCTTTAATTACACTATATGTATAATTTCATCTTTTTATGGGGTTTTAAAAATTTAATACTATTTATTTTTAATGGGCATTTAGGTCAAAAGCCAACTCTAGGTGTCAAATGATCAAAATGCCCCTCTTCGAGTTGTAGTCCTACTTTTTCAGTATCTGGATTTAATTCTGATCATGGAATTTCTTAAATTTTCATTTTCATTTGTATCGATTTACTAATTTTTGTTGTCGTTTTTAATGTCAATTATATCTCAGCAGACATTTAATTATGTCTCAAAAATATTTCTCAGGGTTCCCCGCAGTCCTAGGATCGTCAACCGTCTACGTAGTGACTTTCCGGTACGGTCACCCATCGCTACAGTTCCGGCTCGTTTAATCTAGTTGCATTTCATCTCTTTTATTTTATCTTAATTTTTCTTGTATTTTCTTATCATTTATTCCATCATTTTATATCTTCTCACTATCATTTAAGTGTAGTTCCAAATATTCTATGTAACACCCCTCGCCCGACTACAATGTAGCCGAGCAAAGCGTGCTACATTCGGTGCCGGAGCACCCTAACTTATCTTACTTTATTTCTTTAAAAATTTTGTTCTCGTTATATTTAATATCGATTATTTTTCAACGGAGAAACTAACGGAGTTTCCCCTATTTTATTTTCATTTGATGTGTTTTACTATTCACCTGTTTGAAAATTCACCAATATTTTCTAAGTATAATCTCATCCACTCATATCATCATTTAAAAAATCATTATGTAATTCAAATCTATACTCATTTGTACAAATTCATTCATGCTCAATTCTTATAGCAAAATTCTCAAATTTGCATTAATTTACATCATTTGCAATAGTTAAATAAATCCTTAATTTACATGATATACAAATTAATTACAATTTGCTAATTTATATTACAATATAAGAAATAAATAAGATACACAAAATACATGATATGCTTAATGTGAGCCCTATCTACATGCATTGTTGAGGAGGTGACAACCTTGAACGCTTTGCAGATCAGAACTCCAAAATCTCTGTTTAGTATTCGCTGGGCTTTAACTTCAGTACCTGCGTGAGGAAACAATTCCATCGCGCTAAGCATTGCTGCTTAGTGGTGCAATAATATAACAAGGAAATAATATACAAATAAAGATAGAAATAAAATATAATTTAAATAATTAAGATTTATTTATACTTCACATGCGATTCTAAAATTTAATATGTTTTATCGTAATTTAGTCTTCTTTGGAAGTGTTTATTTCGCTAATGTACAGTAATAATGTACAAAGAAAAATGATCTAAAAATAATAAATTTATGCTTATATTATTATATAAGTCACATTTGTAATATTTATTTATGTTATAATTTTCTTTGCTAATCTTTTAGCATTTTCTCTATACTTGCTAGGTTGTCTCAGATTATCTCATAATAAGTAAATTTTAATATCGGTCCAGTTCATTTCGATTCTTTCTAATAAATAACTATTCTAATTTATTTTAGGTCATCTTACTCATTTATTTTATTTAATTTCTAATATTTTTAATTGCTAGTATTCTTAACTTATTTCCATAAATTTCATTGCCCAAGTAACCTATGATAGGCTGACTAAACTGGATAACGGGTCGTTGGCACTGGACACCGTGGTGCCTCGGGCCGTCATACCATGGGACACAGAACGTCAACCACGTATGCAGTCAGTATGGCTAAAAAGCCATGATAACACATAATTGGGCATAAAAGCCATGAATGTTGGCATAAAGCCATGAATGCGGGCATAAAGCCATGAATGCGGGCATAAAGCCATGAATACCGGCATAAAGCCTTTCGCAGTACTGCTAAAACAATACCCTATTGGCATGCCAAACTATCCAATCTGACACACATGTCTAGGCAATACAAGGGCACATAATATCATTAAATATTAATATATTGTGTTTTATGACTTTATTATTTCATGATAAATTTCAATTATAATTCATACATTCATTTGATCATTTATATGATCACAATTCACATCAATTATCCTTTTATGCCATTGTACTCAAAATACTTCTCCTCTCTACAATAATGAGAACTAATGTCTCATTCATACATTAATATGGTTCATTTATTCATTCATTATGTTATTCATATTGATCACATTTCTAAACAATGGTTCACATGTACCATTGTATTCAAACATTTTTCCTTTCTCATTTATACATTCAAGAATCTACTTATGTAATTACAAATTTTATATTTCAAGTTGAGTTACTAATATTTTATGAATTCCATTTGTGATGGGCATATAAGCCCTAACTATCTATTCACATCAATTAGGTGACTTATTTTTCATGTTTCAAGTAATCAATGAAGATTTTATGGATTTCAAATTTATGGTCTTAATTTCCTTTTTACAATTTTGACTAAGATGCATAGTCCACATTTATCATACAATTCTAAGCATTTAAGCTTAGAATTGGTTCTAAGTCTTTATCTTAGTTTGCTAATCATTTTGATTACTATTCACCTTACTAGTCAACCAAAATGTTGACTTTTTAATACATAATAATTTTATTGAACCTAAGTTCTCCAAGATACCACATTTTGCATTTAAAATTTGTTGGTATTGGTTGCCAATACCATTTCCAAGCTTAATATTAATTGGGCAGAATTTTCAGTTTTCATGCCTTATCTTTACTGCTCCATTAGTTATTTTTGCAGTGGGAATTTGGAAAATGTTCAACATGAAAGTTGTTCCTTATTTTGTCTAGTTGAATTTCTTTTTTTAAATCACTCTATTTGGAGTTTTGTAGCTCAAGTTATGGCCTAAAAACCATGACTGGCCGGATTGGGCAGAACCCAAAATTCTGGGTAAAATTGTTTCTGGCAGATTTGGTAACTCGAGTTTGGTTGGCAATTTGACTAGGTTATGATCATAATTTGGGTCAGGTTTCTTCATGAAAGTTGTTGGTCTATATCTCAACTTGTTTCTGGTAAAATTTCAGGTCAATTGGACTTTGCTACATTGAGTTATGGCCAAATGACCAAATACTGTTCATTTGGTCATTTTGCCCAGGCAGATTGTAGGTCACCCGGATTAGGGCAAACTTTTGGTCCACTTGGTTAGTTTTCTGGGCATGGTTTCTTCACAAAAGTTGTGCCATTATGTGTCTAGTTTCACCTCCAATTGGCCTCATACCAATTGGAGTCACACAACTTCAGTTATAGGTCAAACAATACCCTGGACTCATAGGTCCGAATTTCTGCATAAGAGAAGCACTCCTAATTTTCAATTTCACCCAA